>NC_133389.1:161736722-164285472 GCF_047511655.1 Castor canadensis | reverse complement strand
AAAAGTGGTAGCAATGAATTACTGCAGGAATTTCTTTTAGTGATTGGGATCAGGGCTCTGTTTATTTAACAAATACTTTTAAAACAACTACTCTGTGTTGGATTCTGCTGGGTGATGTAGATCTAATCCTTGCTAGTAAGGAATTTATCAACTTGTTGCAGAGATGAGAAAAATGAGACAATTTTTTTGGAAAACGAAAGACAGGAGGGTTCTGGAGCTTCATCACCTTGAGGTGTGTTGACTGCATAGTTGGTATGAATGCAGCCCCTGGCAAAACTAGACACTAGGTCTGCAGAATGGTGCACTCTTTGGGAGAAACCCCCAGGACTTTTCCTGGTTTGTACCTGGAGCATACCACGTACAGTTGTTACCACTTGCTCCATTTGTGGTTGTACCCAGTCACAGCATTTGAATGTTGTTGATTCCTAGGACAAGCTGTTACTACAGTCCTAGGCCAGAGTCCTAATTCGGGAGCAAAGGGGGATTATAGCAAATTAGGTCCACCACTTGCTCAAGAAATCAAATGGAAAAGTAATGGCAGAAGAGCAGGAAAAGAATTTAATCAATATGACTATACTGGGAAGCTGGAGGAGATTAAGCATTTTTGCTCATTTTGGGGGGGTTCTGACATGAGCCCCCAGTTTGTGTAGGGAAAGACCCGGAAGCATGCATAGTTAATCAGTTTTGGTCAAACGGTGGTCTGGTTCATCATTATCTCAGACTGGTTCTGTGAAATGGCTCCAGAGGTGTCCTCTTCAATGTCACAGCTTGAGAAGGCAAATTGGTTTCAATGAGATGGTAGCTCTGCCTTGTGTGTGTATGTGGGGAGGACAGGAAGTGGGGAGTTAAGTTCCCATTGTGAGGTAATTTCTTCCATTAAGGGGGTGATCTCATCACAAAATGGTCTGTGAGACCCTATCTGAAAGTTAAAGCAAAAAATGACTGAGGGAAGAGTCCCTGCCTAGCAAATGTCTGCCCTGACTTCAACCTCCAGTACTGAAAGAAAAAAAAAAAATAAAAACCACCAAAAAAACCAGTCAGTTGAATGTCCCTGAAAATCTTGAAAATACCTTAGTTACTCTTATCTTTCTGCCTTCAGTCTTCAAGGCGGATGAGATAAGTTAGGAAAATTTAGGGTTCGTCTGCCTTGTAGCACCAGGTTTTAGACTCTCCTTAAATGATTAACATCCCTATGTGCAGAGTTGAGCAAGAATCTGACCCCAAAGTTTTATGACAACGGAGACTGATGCAAAGTGAAGACAGATACCAAGCTTTATCCTGCCTTCAGGTAACTATCCATCGGGCACCAAGTAAAGACACAATGCTTTTTAGCAAAAGCCACCTGTAAGTCCTTGTTACAATCTGGCTGCTTGGTGACTTCCTTTCATGACCTCACACTTTGAGGACGGTCACCTTGCCCTGGAGAGAAGCCAAGCAACTCTGTATTCTGTTCCTATCTGCAAAGTGGGATGGTGCCTCTCACCTTTCTACCCCAGACGGTTGTATGACATGAGGATGGAATGCCAGAGCCCTGACTCAGGGCTGAATCTGCAGTATGATAGTGGTTTACCAGAAGCTGCAAAAGCAAAAAGAAACTGGGTCAGTGCCCTTTATGGTACTGACCCCTCTCCTGCATCTTCAGAACCCTTTTTGTCCAGCTGTCTCTCTTCCTTCCTTCACTCTCTCCGTTCTCTCCAGTGACCCATTCCTCTAAGATTTTTCCTTATTCCCACTCTTCCTCTGATCCCAAGCTCCCGTGGTGACATGACACATGTGTGCACTTCTCCAACTTCTGGATATCCACCCTGTCCTCCCTCTTGCACCTAGTCTTGACACTTTCCTGCAGTCAGCCTTGGTGTCTGCTCTGTTAGTCCCAGCTAAGGGTGTCACCCTCATTCAGTCACCTTTGCCTTCTCTCACTGGCCCCTCTATGCTGCTCACCAGGGGCTGCCTTTGTCCCTCTGATGCTGCTGTAATCCATCCTCTCATTTTCCCTCGAGCTGCTGTTTCCCTAGCTCACATCCTCATTCACTTTCACCTTAACCATGATTTCAAAATGGCTAAAATTATGTATTTGCTTATTTAGCAACAGAACACCACCTTTCTCAAAGATTCTCAAAGAATCTTCCTCGTAACTCTAACAAAGAAGATTCAAATAGAGTGGCCGCTCTGGTTGTGATTGGCTTGTGGGCTACTTTTTGTCTGTCTCTTCCTGTACCTTACCTCACAGCAATCCTGAGGCTCTCTGACACTAAGACCACAGAGCGTGGCCTGAAAAACACATCCAGGCTCATGTGATAGTTGTTTGTCTCCTAAGCCATCTCCTTATTCCTTCTTCATCTGGAGTTCTCTGCAATCCAGTCCTGACAAGTCTCAAAGTTCCTTTGGTAACTTATCACAGTTCACAGAACAAAGACTGAACTAGCACTATCTTTACTCTAACCTCAAATTACCTTTTCATCTTCATGTCCCTCCGTTTCCCTTGCTCTGTGTGTCACCTCAGTGGGTGCGCATGAGTGCTTGAAATTCCCCAACCCGTGGAGACCTGCAGCCTCCTTGCACAGCTCCTTCTCCAGCCATTTCTCTGTTAGGAATACCTTTGCCCTCCCTCCTCCTCCAGTGAAGGACACATTCCTCAGGTGTGGCTAGATGCCTCCATAAAACGTTTTGGAACTTCCTTTTCATTTCATGCCATTTATCATTTCTTCCTCTCTGCTCCTACATTAAAAAAAATTGCACTTACTCATTACAGTTATGTTAGGGAAAAGACAATGTTCTATTTATTTTCAAGTCCAAAGCAACCAGTATATAACAGGTATCCATTACATGTATTTTAATAAATAAATAAGTAAATGACTGAATGAGTGAGTGAATTCGACATGCTCACATGTACCCTTATGATACAGAGTACCAAGGCATCATTTACCTCTCCTTTCATTGGCTTACTATTCTTGAGGAGAGCCAGGCCATGGGGCCCTCTGGATTTCAGCCTTTATGGGATCTGTCAGCCTGAGGAAGAACAGGGCAGTTCTGAGAACAGTGTGGTTGAGCTGTGTCTGACTCCTTTTAAGTTGTCCCTTTCTCCATAGCACGGATTACTCTGTCCAGTCCCAGACCCTAAGCTGCTGGCATCTGGCCAGAGGGGTTTCAGGAGCACCTCTCAGCACCATCTCCAGGCTCTGTTCTGGTTCAGGTGATTGGCCACCTTGGCTCCAACATCCCGTCACCACCTTTTGCCCCTACGTGTGCCCTCGTTGTCTTTCCCAAGTTTAAGGCCTTAATTGGCAGCCTAATCTGAACCCCATCACTCTAATCCTGGGGCTGCTTCCTTGCTGGGCACTTCCTACTGCTAAACCCCAATCTGTGCGTGGTACTTGCTTCCTGTTGTGAGATTTCCTTAGTACCTACTTGTGAGTTATGTCATGTTTATGGCTATCTTGACATTTACTTTCAGTCTACTGTCAGTTACTCTCATCCCTCCTTCCTAGGTGCCATCTGCTTATCTGGATGTCTTCTGTATGTCTTTATTTGCTGTTCCTTCATGACATACCTGCAGGTGTGTTTGCCAGCCCATGCCATGGGGCATTATAGCTCTGCCTCAGAGAATGGCATCACTTGCCATCCAGGTGAATAGCCAGAGAGCTTGGAGGTCTCTAGAGAGGGAGCTTGGAGAGAATCTTTGACTCCTCTCACCCTCTATTGCAGCCCCCTTCCACTGAGTTCATCCTCAAATTCTCTTAATTCTATCTTTCATAGTTTTAGCTCATACTGTCATTTGAATCCTATTACCTGTCCCTGAGTTACCTCAAACAAATGTTTATTAATTGTGGTTTGGGGATTAAACCCAGGGCCTCGCACATGCTAAGCATGCACTCTGCCATTGAGCTACTCCTCCAGTCCTTAATTACATCATCTTTTAATTTATTTTTTGACAATACTGCAGTTTGAACACAGGGCTTCATGCTTGCTAGACAGGTACTGTACCATATTAGCCATGCCTCCAGCCCCTTAATTGCATCTTAATGAGTCTTCCAAATCTTTCCTGACATTTTTCCAACATCCTACACACTCTACCTGGAAAGCTCTTTTAAAGATGTAATTCTATTTATGTCACATCACAATCATGCTTAAAAGTCTTCCAGGTCTTGCCTTGCTTCTAAGAATAAAGACCACACTAGAAGAATGTTAGAAACATGACCTATGAACTCCTGTATCAGTCCCAAGCTGACTCCTCAGCTTGCCTTTCTTTCTCTGACCAACGCCCCCTTTCTTCTAACAGCCACCCTATTTCCTCCCACCCCGGGCCTTTGAACATGCTGCTTTCTTTCTATTCATACCTGTCACCTTACAGCTGAAGCATCCCTTCTTCATGATGCCTGCCTTTATCCACATCACTTGGATCTTCTGTTAGCATTTTGCCTGTCCTCTCATTACACTCTGAATAACCCCTTTGTTGCATTTATCACACTATTTAATTATGTAGTCATGTGATTATTCATTAATGTATTTCCCATACTTTACTCTAGTGAAGTCTAGGGACAGAAACCGTGTCTGTTTTGCTCACAGTTTTATTGAGTCCAATGATTAATGTGTAGTCAGTGCTGCACACATGTTATTAGATGAAGTGAGTAGTCCTAGCATGACCCTATTATCCTGTCCCACAGAAGGTAGCTGGGCTGTGTACAGGCATGTCCTACATGTGATGCTCTATCTCTCATCTTTTCTGTAAGCACAAAGTGGTTACCACCTTACAAAGAAGTCATGAAACAAATGTACAAAATGGGGCTGCTGAAATTCTTAGTCTGTCTCCTGCATTGCTTAAGGCCTTAATTGGATATTTGGATAGACACATTTATTGCTTAATTTTCTTAGTGTAAAAATTTTGACAGATACTATATATTATTGTACTCCAGTTTTACTGTGTGTTTTTGAACTCAGAGCCAGTAAAAAGCTCACCTCTTCATGTTAACTATTTTCTTTTAATTGCACAAGACTTCCATTTCCCTTGGATTTTCTTTTTTGGTCTTTGCTGGAGTACTCGGTGCAAACTTCATGTTTAACTATAGTAATTACTTCTGTACACATATCTGGCTACATCTGTTTTTTGCTATTTTAGAGAAGATCTATTTTTTGTTTGTTTTTATTGCATTGTGTTGTACTAATTATTAAAGACAATTTAGATCTTTTAATTATAAATATACATATTTATATATTATACATTTTATTTATATTGTATATTATGTATATGACATATAACATATTTTATATATGTAAAACAAGATCCTTATCCTCTCTCTCTTCTTATATCACAGTGGTGACAATCCATATTCCTCATTTGGAGCAATGCTGGCAAGGGATGATGAAAAGAATTTATGGAGTCTGCCCCATGATGTGTCCCATACAGAGGCAGACGATGACAGAATCCTGTACAATTTGATAGTCATTCGTAATCAGCAGGCCAAAGACTCAGAGGTAAGTATCTGTATTAGTTACTGTTGACAAAATACCTGCCTTAAACAGCTTAAGGAAGGAAAGATTTGTTTTGTTCATGGTTTCAGTTCATCGTGGCAGGAATGGTGTGGTAGAACATCTCACATCATAGTGGATGGGAAGCAGAGTGGAGCTGTAACAGGAGGGGGACAGTGCAAGGTAGAGCTCCTGAGGGCATGCTCTCCAGTGACCCACTTCTCCCTACTGTGCCCCACCTTCCACAGTTCCAGCGCCTCCTGATAGTTATTCAAATTATTCAAATTTGGAATCCATCCATTGATGGATTAAACCGTTCATTAGATCAGAGCGCTCATGATTTAGTGTGTCTGGAAACATCTCACAGACAGGGCCAGAGGTGTGCTTTACTAATCTCCTTTGTGTTTCGCAATCCAATTAAGTTGATAATCAAGATTAACCATCACAGTACCTTTTGACATTTTGCTGTGTGGAGATGATATTGGACAGTAAAAAATAACAATATTTTTTGAGATGGAAGGTCTGGCTAGTTGTGCAGACTTGTTTCAAACTCCTGGGCTCAAGAGATGCTCCTGCCTCAGCCTCCCAGGTTGCTGGGACTACAGGGGTCCAGCACCATGCCTGGCTAGCAAAGGGCTATTTGAAATGCAGCACAGGTGTTTAGCAGTATACTTTATTATTAGTTTCTAATTATAACTAGTCTTGATAGACCTGCTTGGTACCACAGATAAGACCCATTTCTAATTATTACCTTAACAACACAAATTACATGCAAGGCAATGCTATTGAAGACCAGGAAAGTAGATTATCTTAAATATCTTAAATAGTCCATCTCTGATCTTTGCAGTTGCTTAACAAGCCACAGTTAGATGCTTTTTGAGTTTAAACTGAAATTTGAAGAGTGTTTTGCATTATCACTAATTCTGAACTAGAGGGCCCTGAATTAATTTTTCTTCTGGTTGAAGCCTTGTAAATTGTGCATATTGATCAGACAGCCACAGATCTGCCATAGTTAGGGTGGTTTTTGTGATAAGACTTGAAACTATTACTAAGGACTCTAAATCCAGAGCTATTGGTATGGGTACCATAGAAAATTAGGAAGGTGAGAACTCTTTAAGTTAAAATAGCAAAGAGGATTGTGGGTTTTTTTCCTCCATCTTTCAAAAGCAGCAGTTGAGTATCCTATGCAATATTATATAAAATCATTTTCCAAATAATACAACCTGAATTTTCTGACTTCTGGGTTCATCAGTTAGGTCTGGGTAGAGACTTTTCAATATACACTGCATATTGCTTTGCATCTTACAATAATTGAAAAGAATTGTACTTAGCCCCCAGGATCTGGCTCTGAAGAAAAGCACCGGAGTAGACAGCAGGAGCTAGAGCCTGTGGTACCCATCTATTCTTTATCTAGGTTTCTTTCTTTTTGGTAATTTAATTGCTATTTTATTCCTCAAGAAACATTTTAGTAGAAAGCGGTAACTTTTGGAAGTGCAATGTGTTCTCACCTTTTTATTCTGATGTGACTTGAATGCATTTGGATGTTAGAGATTAGGTGGGTGAAGAACTGGCAGTTGTCCCTGGTTCTGGAGGTGGGTTAGAGATTCCTGCAGTGGCTGTTCATACTTAGCATCCCGCTAGGACTGAGCACTGTGCTATCTCTGGCTTCTCATGTGCCCAGCATATTCCCCTCCTTGCCTGGTAACACCAAAAGAGGTCATAAAGGCTACTTCTACCCAGAATAGCCTGGGCTGGCTGCTGTGACGGGAACACATGGCCTTGTTTGTCCTTTAAGGAGAGGAGCAAATTGTTGTATTACAGAATCACAGGATTGGGCAAGCCAATTAGGAGTTTTGCCAGTTTTGCCTCTTCTCCCCTGATCCTGCTCAAAGCAGTAGCAACACAAGGGAAATAAAAGTTTACCCAACTCCCACACACCAGGGTCCCATGCAAATGTGAAACCCTTCAAGGGATGTTTGCAGCTGAACCTTACAGCTCTCCCTGCAGGAACTTCTGCATCTCTGCCTTGTTTGTGTCTGCTTTTGAAAAAATAGTTGAGGAGACATCATGAACTGTAAAGCACTCTTCCAAAGTGGCCCTATGTGTGTTTCCCGCTCTCTTATTGCCAGAGAAATGAAGTCTAGAGGGACTCTTACCAAGATAGGAAATAAAAAAACAAAACAAAACATGAAGATGTAATGATAATTACACATGAAATGACTTGAAATATCCCTGTTCTTAGTGCTTCTATTTTTAAAAATTATAAAATGGTTAAAGTTGCTTATATTTTCTTCAAGAGTTTTGAAATGCAAAGATATATTTATATATCTATTCATTTCCTCCACAGATTGGATTGCACGTTACATAATATTCTGTACTTCCTTTTTTCCACTTGGTATATTTTGACACATTTCCATTTCAATATGCTTAGATTTACCTTATTGCTTTTGGGGTCTATCTGGTGTTTCTTGCATGGATTTGCCATCATTTACTCAGCCAGTCCCTATTCATATTGAGGTCAATCTGGTTTTTGCCATTAAAAGCAATGCTACAGTAGATATCCATGTAGACTTGTATGACCTATAGTTTTTTTCAGGAGTAGAATTGTATGTGTGTTTAAATGTTGGAATTGTGACAGTGTTTCCTGTAATGGATTTCAGAGTCATGGATTGGTAAAAGAATTTGCCAAGATGGGAGACTAGGAAAAGCAAAGATATATTAAGGTACCATTAAAGAAAATAGGGAGGGTAGCCTACCAATAAGGGAAATGTCACTACTGCTGTGCTGACATGGGGTGGGGACAGGCTTTTATAGAGTTTACTTTGGGTTTCACTGATTGGTTCTTCCTTTCTTTTGGACCTTGTTGATTGGTTATTTCTTCCTTGGATCGCAGTAAGATTATTTCTTCCTTGGATCGCAGTAAGAATTTTGTGCATGTGGGAACATCTCATGACCCTTGCTTCTGGATTCCATCTAGCCTACTTTGTGGGCTTGACTCATTTCTACATTCTACCTGGCCCTTGGTATTTTTCTGTCATAGTTCCTTAAAAGAGGGGAAGGGGGGGTCTTCCACATTCCTCGCTTACTGAACAACAAAACCAATCCTGATTTTAGTGGGGCAAAAGTTTCATCTTCTTATAATTGCTTTGATCTGGGTAGGGTTGTAAAGATGTTCCTGCCTATGTATTTGTTATTCTGACAGAGAGTTATGGAGCAGTCTTTGGGACATGGCAAGGTCTAATCGAATACTGGAATAAAATTGCACAGAGGACAGATCCAGAGCACTACAGGGCACTGGAGGGCCAGGCAATAGGGAATGGAACCTATATTATAGCATCATTTGTAACTTTATGGCTTGGAGGTGAGAAGAAACAAATCTGGTTAGAATATTAATAAAGCAAGGTCCAAAAGTAGAAAGGAGTAAAATAAATAGTAGAGGTCCCGAGAAGGGGAGAAACCAGGATAACAATGACCAAGTATTTTCCCACGAGAGCCATCCTCTTGTTCTCTAAATTGAGAGGCTTTATGGGTTAATTTATGGGTGGGTTAATTTAGTATGAACCTGTCCTGATCTATTAGCTCAAAGGCGGCAGACTTTCTGAAATTTAGCACAGGCTTCCCTTTGGGCAGTAGCGAGCATATTTAAAGCCCTCCTGTTCTGTAGGACCAGGGCTGTTAGAGTGTTAATTTGTCCCTTTAAATTGTTGAGGGTTTGGGCTATGGGCTATGGTGTTTAGAGCATTAACCACCTGTAGTGACAAGACTTTGTAGATTATAGAGGAGGAAATAATTCCTGTACTCCAGTCCTTATGTCTGATATATTTTTGAGGCCTATTAACAGAGGAAGAGTTGGATAGCCCTCTTGTTTTTAAGGGACTGTGAATGTCCATAGATAGGGAGGGGCATCTGGATTTTTAAGTCATAGTGGTAGCTGGTAATAGAAAGGCTAGTTTTTGTCCATTTGGAAGGTAGACAGGCATGGGATTTAGTATTGCATGTGAACCATTTCTTTAGAATCTCTTGGCTTTAGTTACTTTTAGAAGGGTCGGCACAAGTGACTCCATTTGGAATCTGAGAACTTCCCCTTTTGACTCAACAGTTTTTTCTGCCCTGTTTGTCTCTGAATGGTCCCTTGTTGCTAGGATAAGCTTTGTTCTGGTAAGTCTTTCCTTGTTGCTCAGATGAGATATCCTGGTTGGTCTGATCTGATCTCACATCAGAGGGGAAGTGACAGACAGGTCAGGAGGGAGTCAGTGCCAATAGATTTTTTTTTTTATTTGCTTAATTTAAGCAACAAAAAAGTTAGGAAGAACTGGCTCTTAGGCTGGGCTTACCTGGAGTCCATTAAATTTAGTTTTGTCACTTTTATAGGTGACATCTAGTATCTCAAAAGAAATCCTGCTCAAGTTGTTATTGTTAAAAGTTTTAGTTCTGCAGTTACAAAGTTTTATAAGAAAAATACAAAAGAAAACCCAAAAGAAGCAAGTATTTAAAAGCTAACTTATTTGACAGATAAATACTTGCTAGAGTCATTTTCTATGGCTTGATTATAAATGTTCCAAAAGGATCAAAACCGTAATGATAAAATAGAATAGACCAGGTTAAAATTTTACAAAACAGCTTAGCAATAGACAGAAGTTAGTTATTTTCATTGCATACTGCATTTTAGGATAATAATTATGACTGCCATCATTATACCAGCATCATTAAGCTCTCCTTGTTACAATTAGAAACACATGAACACAAGCCTATACAAGGCTAGCATCATTAACAATTTTAATTTGGAGGAATGTATTTTGGATAAAAGAGGGCATTTGCTTATTATTTATATATATTAAACTTGTACCTTTTTAACTTTGTAGACATTTGTACATTTGGATAAATTTAAGACACACAGCTCTACATTTAGTCACAAATAGGGCACTAAATATATAAGGCTCACTTAAGATAATAGGTTGTTTGTTTAACCAGTTATAATGTGGTCATCTAAAAGACTTTGACACAAACACTTAATTGAATTTTGATTTCGTTAAAGCTCAGTTTCCTAATTGGTCAAAAATCTTGACAAAATTAACAGAAAACTTAATAAAACAAAATCTTTTCTCAAAGTCAGTAATAAATATTACTAATAACAGAACAATATTTTTAAGATAGCCTTGTTATTATAGTCAGAGAACTAGGTTTTAGTTTTTACATCAGTACATTAAATTTTGAAAATTTACCTTTGAAAATTTAGGTAATTTTTAAATTATAGCCAACTCAATCACACCAAAAACATTTTTCACTTTTAACTTTCTTATATCCCTTTTCTTTCTTTTATATCTCTTATCTATTTGCAGATTTTTTCTTTTAATGTGTAAGATTTTTGAACTTAGACAACAGTTTTTTTTATTAGCATATATTTTATTTTATTTTTTTTTCATTTTTCTTTTATTATTCATATGTGCATACAAGGCTTGGTTCATTTCTCCCCCCTGCCCCCACCCCCTCCCTTACCACTCACTCCGCCCCCTCCCTCTCCCCCCCAATACCCAGCAGAAACTATTTTGCCCTTATTTCTAATTTTAGACAACAGTTTTTAATAAAACAAAATGTTTTTAGTAGCCTTATATTTTAATGAAGACCCAGGAAGAAAAGCAATCATAAACTGTTTCTCTAAAAAATAACAACTTACAAAACACATTTGTTAATGGACCCATATACTGTTAAAGAATTAAATCCAAATTGTATTTATGACAGAATGAAACAGATTAAGGTAATTTTTTTAGAAGAGACAGTAGCCTTATTTACAAAAATATCACATATGAACAAGTATATTAATTTATTGTACTCTCAGAGAGACCTTTTGGCATAGATTAACTGCAGTTCTCTCTAGGGGGTAAAAAGATGGTGTGGACCCTGTGCCTACTTTCCTAGCAACATAATGGCAGAGGTGGCCTCTATGGAGTCAGGCTGCTGGAGGAGGTGTGATGGAACAGCAAAGTCTGTTCAGGAGGTTGGAGCAGTAAAGGCAAGAGTGGGAGTTTTTCAGAGGAAAGAAAACAAGGAGAGGGATTTAATTCCTTGGGAAACATATAGGAAAGTCAAGAGAGGATCCAGTGGAACTTTGGGGAGTTTTAAACATGGCGAAGGTCTCCATGAAAACAGATCATAAACCACTTTTCTACTGGTGAGAAACTAGTCTAGTAAGGTGGTTGGGAGAAACCACATAGGCTAGTGCTAGAGAGAGGAGGAAAAAAAGACCAGGGGACAGTATAGGGTAGAGGAGTGGAACAGAAGAGAACTGGGGATCATCTAGATGCCCTGAATGGGCCAGACACATCCAGCATCCCTCCCACAGGTCCAGATTCTGTGAGAGGGATCTGAAGGCCTGGCCATAGGGACCTCAGACCATTTAAAGGAATTACAGCAGAAAAGATAAAGTAAGAGTGCTATTTTGGGGCCAGACTTGGTGACCTGGACATTTGTAAGCTGGGCATGCCACATTATAAGGAATGTAGCTCAGGGGTGAGTCAAATAGGATCGAGGCATGGGGGAGGGGTTTTTCAGTACCTTAAGTCATGGGGAAGGCCACCAGGAGAGAAGGAGCTCAATGTAGACATCCAAGAGGACCAAAGTGTGATATGTGTGTGTGTGTGTGAGTATACATATACATATATTGGTGATACTAGGGTTTGAACTTAGGGCCCCATGCTTGCTAGGCAGGCACTCTACCACTTGAACCCTCCATCAGCCCCAAAGTGTGACTTCTGATAGTGATGTCTCATATGAGCAGAAGGACCTTCAAAGACTGAGTAGGAATCTCAGAAATGAAGAGACTTGATGTCAGGGTGGTCAGTCTTGACAAGGGGAAAGGAAAGGAAAATGAAGGAGTCACTACTGACTCCATATTGTCTTCAAATAGGCAGATTATCCTCTAAAGGGCAGAGATGACATCTGTGACAAAGGTCAGAAATTCAAAATGAAAGTAAAGATGGAGGAAAAGAGTTACCCTTAGGGTTCAGGGATTTTCCCATGCCTGCACTGTGTCTTGGAAGTAGAGACTTGGAAATGAAAAGACAGGCAGGCTTCTTACCCTGATGGGGCATAGCAATGTGGAAAAGAAGAAAGTTCCCAGAAAAATAAGATCTTCCCTTAAGGGCCACCATAATGTGGATTTCAGAGCCTGGAGCTGGTAAAAGAATTAACTGAGATTGGGGAGTAGGAAAGAACAAAGGTTTTTTAGGATGCCGTTAAAGGAAGGGATAGAGGGCAGCTAGGCAAAGGAGCACAGTGCAGCCAGACAAAGTTCAGAGTCGCTATTATAAATTGGTTAGGTTACTTTTGATCGGTATCTCCCTTTTTGTGGACCTTATTGATTGATTGTCTCTTCCTTGGATCATGGTTTGAATTTCACACATGGGAACATCTTGTAAGCTTGGCTTCCAGATTCCATCTGACCCATTTCATGTGCTTGTTTCATTTCCACATTCCACCCAACCCTTGGTATTTTTCTGTCTGCCATGTCCCCTTAAAAGGTGGGGGGAGTCCTCCACTTCTTTCTCAGAAGAAACTAGGGGAATCACTATAAGGTATAGAACAGAGAATGAAATTTCAGGCTCCTCCCAGGATTGGCAACATCCAATGAGCAAAGGAGGCACTTCTCCCCCCACCCCCCAGAACACTGAAAAACACTGAATAGCATTGGAAACTCATACTGCATTTATGGTTTGTAATTGCTAAGCTCCAGAGAGCAGTTAGACATGCAGAGAATGTAGACTCACAAATGTTGCAACTTCTGATTTTTAAAGAGAAGCTGACAAACCCATATTTTCATATAAAATGGCCAGATTGTTTTTGGCTGTACTGGGGTTTGAACTCAAAGCCTTGCACTTACTAGGCAGGTGCTCTACTATTTAAGCCACACCACTAACCATTTTTCCTTTAATTATTTTTTTAATAGGGTCTCAGGTTTTGTCTGGGTTGACCTTGGACCATGCTCTTCCTACTTACAGCCTCCCATATAGCTATGGTTACAGGCACGAGCCACTGTGCCCAGCCCTAGAATGGCCAGATTTTAAAATAACTCACATTAAAAAAATATGTCAGCTAAACCAAATATGTTAGTGAACTACTGATACATAAAGACATGTGGAGTGAGAACTACTGCTTAAAATTATTTTGTCCAGTGTGATTGAAAAATAAGATTTAACATTGATTTAGAGGATGAAGTTTGAATAAGTTCCATTTCTATTACTATTGCTCATTTTATTTTTCATACAGGATAACATCAGTACAAATTTTAATAAAACAGAGGATTTGGGTTTTGAAAGAATACAAATTCCTATTAAGGAACAAGGAACTCTAAATCTTTTGCATGTTAGAATGTAGAAGTTCAAGCAAGGTATTAAGGAAACTGAACAAAATGTTTTTCCTTGAGTTGCAACTGCATGAAAGACCCAGGAATAATCATTTTTGGAATTCCCTGAATAATGAAAAGTAATTTTGAAACTGTGTGTACATTCCTCCATTGAATCTGAAGGTGGTAGAGGAAGACTATAAATAGTTAAGGCTGAATTTACAGCAGTCCAAATTGAAAAAAAAACAAAACAAAACAGGAAAGAGGATATATAGGAAGGCAAATAATGAAGCAAAGGCATGAACTTAAAGTAACTTGCAGTGTCAAATATATAAAAAGTAACATTATTTAAATTTGATAAACAGAATCCATTTCCACTTACACAGCCTTTAAGTGTTAGTGGAAAACAGACTGTCAGCAGAAGGAATGATTCATTGGCAGTCCTCCAAGCAGTGGGAATTACTGCTCGTCTTTGAACGATGATGTGAAGTACTTTGCGTTTGACTGAGAAATAGTAAACAATCTCAAAATCTTGTCACTAAATCATTAACCTTATGTTTTTTTCCTCATTAAACTAGTGGTACTTTATATAACACTGTTCTAGGAAGTTTAATAATTGTTAATGATCTATTGATGGACCTAATTTATTTATTTGTATAATATATGTAACTATACTGAGTGTTCTTGCCCTCTAAGATTTTAATAATAATGAAAACAGTGCAAGACATTGCTCTTCCAATTTTGCACGTATTAGCAGTGTCCTCTTACCCCGAAGATATAGGTACCATTATTGTTTCCATTTTAAGCAACTTCTTCAAGGCCACATAGATGTTAAGTTTGAAACCAGGATTTGAATCTGGGCTTTGTGAATCTAGAGACTATATATATGTATGTGTGTATATATATTATTATTATGAGTGTATGTATATATATAATAAGTATCATTGTCCTTGTTATATATGAGTTCCTATCCTGTTGTGAGAGGAACAGATACTGTTTGTAATTAAATGGAGATTTCAAAGAACATCGGCCAAGTCTGCCCAAAGCTTGTGTGTTTGACTTATTGAGGCCAGTCAGTAGAAAAGGCATTTTCACGTGAGTGGGAGGAGAGTCATGTTTGGTTAGAGGCTGGTGACCATGTTTCAGGAAGTGCTCTGGGCACAACCCATTTCCTAGGTGATGCTTTTCCATGGCATTGTAGCTGGTTAAAACTCCTTCTCTGAGCTTCTGTTTCTTTAGCTCTGTGGTGTTTCACTCTGCTTGTTTCTATCTCTTCTTCACTTTGTTTAGGATTTTCTGACCTTACCATTTGCTGCCTCTTCTGATGATTCAGTAACAGTTAGTTCCCGCAAGAGTTTGTATTTTAATTCTGTTCTGTTAAAAATGACTTGCATTGTGTGTGTGTGTGTGTGTGTGTGTGTGTGTGTGTGTGTGTGTGTTTTGGTGGGCATTAAACTTGAGGTCTTGCCCATTGTAGGGAAGTGCTCCATCACCAAGCTACACCCCAGCCCAGCGTTTATACTTTTGATTAAGAAAATGCATGCTAAATATCAGATCATTCTCATAAATATTTTCATGCCCTTTTTTTTGGTTCCAACATAGGCGGTGTGTACTAGGCATAATGAATGATAGAAATTCTGGGCTTATTTTTAAGGCTTTTAAGAATTACATGTGCAAAATGTGTGTATGATGCATGCCTACATACTTGTCACTGAGTGGGACAATATTTACACATCAGTGCCACATGGTCACTAGTTGCTTGGGTGGCTGGAATGATCCCGTGAAAGTCATACTTTCTGAACCCACCAAAATATCATTTTCTTAAGTCACAAAAGAAAAATAGTTGTTGCTGGCTTATGATGCATTAGCTCTTCCTGTGCCTCAGAAATACCTGCTACCCTGATGCTATGGGCATTGTAAACACCTCTTATAACATGTTTAAAACAGCAGCGGGCATTTCTAGGAGCTGGTTCCAGTGCCTGGATCACACTCTTATTCTATCTTATCTCTAATACAAAAAAGCAACTGATTGGAATATTTGGAGGGATAATGTGGGAAAGAGGGAGAAAATGTCACATTGATGGTGAACGTGCCATGTAGCTCAAGCACGCCAGGACCCATACATTCCACTTGGGTTCTGTATTGCTATCTCAGCAGGTCTCCAGAATCAGACGAGTCTTTTCAGGAAGGCTGATTTCTCTACATGTGGGTGGACATTGGCTGGAGATAGGACTGCAGGTTCACACCAACCATAAAGGAGCAAAATAATAGTGGAAGGTTGTAGAAATTCTTTAGATAAATTCTGGGTTCTTCCAAAGGCCTCTTTGGGGTCCAAATTATCTGGATTATTGAATGCATTTGTTCTTTAGTTTACTTTGTTAATGACTATTTAAATTTAGGGTGTGGGGATAAAAAGCTTATTGGGATCTGAGGGTCCAGAGATCCTGTTTTCTAGGTAATAATATTCATTAAGTATTATGCTGTGTGCTAAACAGCATATCTAATGCTTTCCAGACAAGTACTGAGTCCTCTGGAGCCCTAGCGGGGAAGTATTTCAACAGATATGATTAGAGACTTTCAGTCATCTCTATAAGGTGTTGGAGGAAATGAGTGGGAAAAATAGGATCCTAGCACATGTCTTTGTGACCCAGAAACCTGTATGACCAGAAGCACTCCTTTGGTCTCTAATGAGTTTAGAAAAAGCTTTAGGATACCATTTGGTCAAAGCCAAAGTTACCAAGTAGATGTGGACTTCCTGCTTCAAGTAGACACTCGAGTCTGAGTGTTTGTTGACCATGACCCACTCTATACCAACTGAACTTCCGAGTGATCAGCTTTGGTGTTTCAGTGTTTGTTTAGTGTCAATCTGTGTGGGCCTCTGTAGGTAACATGCCCCTGGCACTGTGATACCATTCTGGATAGTAAAAACCATTTGATCACCCAGAAGACATTTTGTTTATCTGTTCGTGGTATTTCTTTTTGTTCTTTGCTCCACCTTCTTTTACTATATATGTGCGTGGACAAGCATTTCCAGAGATTAGCATTAACACATCGGCATTTCTTAAGTAGGTAGCATGTCCATGCTCCATGTAAGTCAGCAGAGTTGAGGCAGTAAGAACTGGCAGACTTGATGTATGGATGGAACCCCATTAGGTATTTAGTAGGATGTGTAGTGGTGAAGTATAGGGCTTTGGAATCAGACAAATTTGAGGATAAGAGTTGTACCTTTGTTATTTTATAGCCAGATGATACTTAATAATTATTTAACCTTAGGGTGGATATACTATTTGTTGTGCAGCTTGGGACATAGTCAGAGGAATTCTTAACTCAGAGGAAGGGGGGTACTAATATTTAGTATGCTAGGACAAAAGTATGAAGTGGGACTTCCCTAGATAAACTGGGACATATGACCACCTTTATTTTAAATTATGGCTATATATATATATATATATATATATATATATATATAACAATCTATATTTATAGATATAAAACAAATGTACTGTTTTATCTATTTTTAAGTGTACAATTTAGTAGCATTAAGTGTATTCATGTTGTTGAGTAACCATCACCACCATCCATCTCCAGAACTTTCTCATCTTCCCCAACTAAAACTCTGTAACCATTAAACACTAACTAATAATTCCCTTTTCTCTCTAGCCCCCTAGCAGCTGCCTTTCTACTTTCTATCTCTATGAATTTTACTGCTGCAGATATCTTATGTAAGTGGAAACATACAATATTTGCCCTTTTGTAAGGAGTTCACTTTCTTTGCATAATGTCTTCAAAGTTCATCCACACTGTAGTAATTATCAGCTTTTTCTTCCTTTTAAAGAGCTGAATAGTGTTCCATTCTGTGTACATACCACATTTTGATTATCCATTTATCCACTGATGGGTATGTTGATTGCTTCTACCTTTTGGCTTTTGTGAGTAATGATGTGTGAAATGTCTGTTTGCACCTGTGCTTTCAGTTCTTGGGCATGTACCCAGAAGAGGAATTGTGTGGTTGTTCTATGTTTAATGCTTTGAGGAACCAACATGTAATTTTCCACAGTGGCCATACCATGTTACATTCCCACCAGCAGTATATAAGAGCTTCAGTTTCTCTGCATCCTCACCAACACTTGTTATTTAAATCACCTGTCTTAATATCCAAATGGATCAATAAAATGGTTGATATCTCCAAATCGATCAGTGTTCACATCTATGTAGAATTAGATGTAGTTGAAACTGTGATATTGAGTCACACCACTCAGTATCGACATTAGTGGTGTAAACCCCACAGGGTGCTGTCTTGCAGAGCCTCCCTCCCTCTGTTTACCCACAGAAAACAAATGGAAAGGACAGAAGACTGGGGGACTTTTTTCCTGAATTCTACAGTGTTGGGTGTTTATATATGGATGCAATGACAAGGCCTCTTTTTTTACTGCTCTTGAAGCTCTGTCCTTATTGGTCCCCCTCTCCTGGAGCCCAGAAACATATGTAGAAGCCAGTGGGTCACATTCTTGTGAGTACGACAGTAGGTGAAATAGAATGGACAAGCTGGGCACCTCCAGAGGAATTCAGTGCCTGCCAGAAGCTGGCCAGCCTTCTCCATGTCCAGTACTTCACTGTCCCTGCAACAGATTGCCACACCTCTGTATCACTGTGCTTGTGGTAGACAAAATTTCTAGCAGAAAGGCCACTTATTTATTGGCAGGTAGGTACAGGATAATTTGTTGATAAGATTTGGCTCTTTCCATTAGGTTTTTTGCAACTTGCATAAACCAACTGGGCCAAGAAGAAACTGGAACCACAAAGCTACCTCAAAAGTTTTTATTTTTTAAAAAATAGCTGACTACTTATAGATTTGAAACACTGGGGATTAATACCAAGGTAAGCTTCCAGTAACCTACTCAATGTAGTCTTTGGTTTTTCCTAGAACATCTCAGACCATCAGAGATGCCACCTTGGGTGCTTCTTGCATGCTTTGCATGACTTCTCTTAGCAGTCTTTTGGGATTAAGAAGCTACTTGTTTCAAAAGAGTGAGTGAGTGAGAGACCAAGAGGGTAAATGATTTTTCTCAGTAGTGTACAAGTAGAAATGGCTTTTTACTTGGGTTCAATGCCATTGACTATAGAGTGGAGAAGGAAGGCTCTGAGGGTCTGTAGACTATGGGCAAGAACTGAATAATTTTGGGTGTCCTTTATTTTATATGTGAGCAAACCACATCACAGTTTATTCCTGATAAACTGATAGGTATAGATAGATTTTTTTTGTATAGAAAAAGGTACTACTACCTAACTTATTTCCCTCTCCTCTTAAGAAAACTCTAAGCCTCCTGGTGTTTACCACAGGCTATATTCTTACATTGACTGTATAGAAAGAGGAAGCAAAGTAAACCTATGCCATATACACTTCAGCCTAGACCCTGTGCCCATCTGTATTGTGAATGAGGAGACATGGGGTAGGGAGAAAAAGTAAACTCCAATGTTCACATGATTGTTATTTGAAAAATATCTGGGCCAAATTTGAGCTCAAATTCTTTCTGATGTGCCTATTCATCATTCCATTTTGCTAAAAATGATGTGTTTCATGTTAAACTAGGCAGGGTTGATTTGGAATTAGAGTGTTGTCAGTTCTTCATACACCTGAAAGGCTAGTATTTTTTGTATTGCATGTGAATTTTGTGTTAACAAGGTAGGAACCTTTTTTCTTGTTTTTCCTAGATCCCCCATTGCTCAACTCAGTGAGAACCAGCTAGTTGACATTGCCATAAGTGTCTCCTTTCATCCTGGTGTGGATCCACTCCTAGTTTCACAACTGTTCTTGGGTCAACATACTAGATGTGTCAGCAGGTGAGACTGGTTGGTTGTTGGCACCAAAGTCACAGGCTTGCAATACCATGGGTAAGGTGATTCCTTCCCAAGGTCAAGTGACCAGCTTGGTGGGTCTCTGACTTTGATTTTTTTCAGGTACAGAGCTATTGGAACTTAGTGGGTGTATTAGTCAGGACTTTCCAGAGAAAAAGAACCAATAATGTGTGTATATAGATAGATACATACATATGTAAACTCATACATGGAGATTTACTTTAAGAAATTAGCTCACAGACTGAGGATGTGTGACAAATTAAAAATCTGGAGTAGGTTGTCAGACTGGAGACTCAGGGAAGAGATGCAGTATGAATCCAAAGGCTGTCAACTGGCGGAGTTCCTTCTTGGTTGGGAGAGGTTAGTTTTTGTTCTAAAAAGGCTTTCAACTGATTGGAGAAGGCCCCACCTATGTCATGGAGGATAATCTGATTTACTCAAAGTCTTCCGATTTAAATGTAAATATCATTTAAAAAATTCATATAAAAATCTAATATAAAAATCCAGAATAATATTTGACCAAATATCTGGACACCATGCCCTAGTCAAGTTGCCACAAAAAATTAACCATCTCAGAGGGGTTTTATTAACACTATCCAAATTCTCAAGAGACCACCATATAAACCCAAGTGCATATGCATATAAACATCTGGTGTTTATATGCATATAGAGCCTCTCCTGTATAATTAAATCTGGAAGAGAAGCCAATGACCATATAAGAAGGTGTTGTGATGAAAAAGAACCTGACAGTAAGAATAATGTGTTGGCATTACAGAGATCTCTCCTGTATTTCAGGTGCCTGCTCTAAGTACCTTATGTATGTCTTGCCAACTACCTTTGTCCTCGAGATGTGGTAACTTGCTGCTTTCATCTCTGGAACAATGTCTTGTCATTTGTCATGTTCATGCCATTTGGCTAGGAGTTCCTGCCCCTTGATGGTGGTAGATGGAGACTTCTGACTATTGTCCCCCGAGGAACAGTTGCCTTGGATCCAGCACAGATGGAGATGGGGAGGGCAGACAGCAGAATGTGGAATTAGGGAAATCTAGAACACTGTAATATGGGATAGATCTGGAGCTGAGAGCATGGTAGGAATTTCAAGTAAAGGCTCAGCCTGTACAGGCTCAGTAGATATCCATACAGTACCAACAGGTCAGGAGTGGAAGGCAAGAGGTATGGGACAGAACCAAGGGTAGAGATCTCTAATAGTAGCCCTAACAAAACACACAGATTGCTGCAAACAGAATTTTACACCTACCAAGGCTCAACAAGGAAATGATGTCCTATCCCAGCTTTCCCATGAGATTGTTTGACTGTGTTCCCAATCAATCAAATAACTAGGTCATCTCTTTTGCCCACAGAGAGGTACATTTTTCTAACTGAAGGGTCATTCATTTCTCTGGCTTGGTATTTAATATATAAAGGTGACTGAGCACACAGAAATCCATAAGGTCATTAAGCTTTAAGGTATCTGCTGGAATAGACTGTGGGCAACATTCAGTAAATGCTGAATTTTTCTCTCAGCTGATCCCAGAGGCAGTGATTACCCCAGAGTTGTATTCACTGTGATCACAATAGCTTCTTTGCAGCTAGGTGTGGTGGTTCAAGCCTGTAATCCTAGCTGAGTTTGGGAGGATTGTGGTTCAAGGGTAGCCAGCAAAAACTTCACAAGGCTCCATCTCAACCTATTTCTAGGCATGGTGGCATGTGCCTGTCATCCTAGCTATGCATGGAATCACAAATAGGAGGATTGAGGTTGAGGCCAGCCCAGGCATAAAGTGAGACCCTATCTCAAAAATAACTGACACAAAAAGGGCTGGCTGAGTGGCTCAAGTGATAGAGTGCCTGCCTAGCAAGCACACCCCCTAGTCCCCAGTAGCTCCTTTGCTATGTTACTGAGGCTGCGTTCACCAGTTTAAGGCTCTTTGTAAGGTGCAATAGTCTAAACACTGACTCTAAATTAAGTCAACTCTCCCCAGAAATTTTGCTGTTAAGCAAAGAGATATGTTCTTTGCAGTATTGTTTTGAAAAGCAAAGATCTGGAAATGAACATCTCCAATGAAAGTACTGGTTAAATATATAAGAAATAACTATACCAATGAATGCTATATAGCCTGACAAATAATAAGGAAGGATTTATAGGTACTGACTTGGAAAGATGGTTATGATCTATTTCTAGGTGGTTCTGTGTACTATTTTCCCATTTGTGTAAAAGCATAGAGCGCTAATGTATAGTGATAAGCTTTGTGGAAATTACCTGTGTACTTGCAGAGAGTGAATGGAGGGAAAGACACAGACATTCCATTAACTTTATAGTTTTCTGTACTGTTTGAATACAATTCAGATGTCATTTTATATATGTATACAATTTATCTAAAATAAAGCTATTTCCGTGTTGTGGCAGCTGTTTCCTTGAGTCTTTCTAAACTGTTTTGCCTTGTTTTACTGTAAGAGTGCTGGCAAAGGACTAGGGGTGAGGAGGAATGTGTGATTGGGAGGAGCTGCAGCAGAGGCTTTGAGGAATCCTGCCAAAGTGAGTGATGCAGAAAGTGCAGGAAGCCATCAGTCAGTGTTTGTCTTTGCAGTTTTAGAACATTCTTCCTCTATCTCAGGCTCTTACCCTGGAGCTTTCTTCCCTGCTAAAATCTTTATTTGCTGTTTTTTTTTCACCACTCCATCTTAGAAACACCCCTGCTCTTGCCCCATTTTTCGCTTGGTCTTGCTCTTAGAATAAACGAAAATGGCTCTTAACTGCATGGAACCCCCGAGAGCCCTTGATCTTGATGCACCAGGACTTCCTGATGTGAGTGTGGCTCAGCTGTGGGTCTGTAATAAGGTTCTGAAGAACATTCCAGACGAACAGCTTGCCTTTTTTTCTGGCTTTGATTGAGCCTGTGGGGAACAGGGGAACACCTACCCAATTCTGATTGGGGTCAAGATCTGCTGCTTCTCAGACTTAAATCTCCAGAGTATTCTAGGAAGATACCTTATTTTTCTTGACATGAAGCAACCCTTTAATTTGGGTGCCAGGCTCCTGAATACTTGTTCCAAAATTATTACACATGACTGTGCTATTTACAGCCCAGGAATGAGCTGTGCCATTTTTATGGTTGTGCAATCCAAGAGGTAGACCACTTAGCTAATGAATTCTACCTGGCACACCCTTGTGAAATAATTGATGTGTTCAGTTACAAATGAGGTGAGGTAAAGTCACACTGAAGCTGTTTTACCAGTTTGCTCTTGTCGTTGTTATTAAAACACTTAACTTTGGGCAATTGTCTGTGGACCTGAGTCAAAATTAACTTATTTTCTTCTTCCCTAAATAGTATGTATTGCTGTAGGAAGGCCACAAGCATACAGGAAGTGTGTGCTGGGCCACAGGTTGCCGTTCTGGCTGTGTGGTCCTATTTTTTAACTAAGTACCAGAAGATCCAGGTGCTCTTGACAATTAATCAGGCCCAGATATCTAGCCAGTCATTCAAGAGGGTGTGGTGTGAGTCAGTCTTTACTAGCATAACCATCATATTTTTGTTCAGTTGTACAACTGCATGTACTTCAATCTGTTCTAGTTTGTTTTTTGTTTTATTTTTCTGCCAGCCTTGGTTGTGAGTACCAGAAAGTTTTGAAAACAGGTGCAGGTCTACTGTATTGTGGTTTGTGGATAAATCCAGATATGTTTTAGGGTCGTGGCCTTCTACCCATTTGCTCTTGTCCCTTTCCCAGCAACCACTTGAAATTTTGAGGGCTCTGAGGAGAGCTAAGAGTGAGAATGGCAACAGCTTGTCAGAAGGGACAAACCACTAGAGCCCATGATCTCTAAGATGTCCACTCTTCTAATCAAACCTTGGCAGTCTGAAAAAATAAATTGTAAAACCTTCTATGCTGTTTTATGATTCATATGCTATTATCTGACTAAAGTTGGTGACCTTTCAGCATCTTTTCTAGTAGGGAAAGAAGTTTGGAGGGAATGAGTAGCAAACATGCTGGAATGAAGTAGACTCTTTGGAACTATCCAGAGTTGTATTTGTGACCAGCAAGGTAGGCATCCTTTGCCTGCAAAGCCATCCCCCCTGTCCTTTTGTGTCCCTCTGTTAACTTCTGGAAGGCTCCTCTTTTGGTTATCCAGCCTCCAGCCTTCTTGTCATGTTAACTCTCTGGCTGTGCCCTCTTTGCTTGGTTCCTCATTGAGCCTCACTCTCTTTATAGGTACTCCAACCATAAAAATTGTTTCTCCCATCTTTCCACCTAGTGAAATGTCCATTTGCTCTGTGTAGACTCAGCTCAATTGTGACTTCATAAAAAGGAGATATTAGAAGAAAACCAGAGGAATTTGGTAAGGGGTGCCAATAGCTGATGAATTTAACCTACTTTGCAGTTTTGAAAGTGAAAACAGAACACAATTCATGACAATTTGTGAAATATGAGAGAGAGGAGAAGGTTTTCTGAGCAGAGGCCATCTAAGCTCAGTGCTTTCTTGCTGGGCTTCCAGATAATCCCTGGAAAATGTTGCCATGTTTTTTTGGACTGAATTAGGGTTGGCTCAGCCTTGTCACCTTGGAAACACTGCCAGGAACTTGGGGGTCCAGGATTCCTAGGATGGAGACAAGGTCCTGAAGATTGAGGTCAAGGCACTGGACCAATGTGACTGCTTCTTGTCCCAAATGATCTTATGGGGCCAAAGAGCTGATTTGTTTAGAGAGGTGAACTCTAACATAAGTTGGCAGTCAACATCTTTTTGGTGACAACAGGACAATGTAGATGACTAATTGGGGATGCTCAGAATGTCTTTTCCATCTGATGGTTAGGTAAGCAGGGCATTTGAGAGTGATGTTCCTTTTCGCTGGCAGATCCTTGACTGGTGTGGAAACACTGACTGTCCTTCAGCCCACTCACTCTGCTTGCTTCTCTGCCCTCGTTTTAAAAGGTCTTTTCTTGTTCTCTTGTTTCTGCTGCTTCTAATCTCTTTTGACTCCTCTTCCAGCTACTGAAAGCAATACAAAACCACCAGGAAGGGAAGCAAGCACAGCTTCTGCTAACTTCATTCATTCTTCTCTTTCATTTTTTTTTTGCCCAGGACATTCTCACCTTTTATCACAATGTCTGTGCCTGTCTTTCTATGAACTTCTCATATGTCACAGGGTAAAATCTGGTCATCAGGAGGAACTGGCTCAGGCCCAGATGTATCTAGGCTCTTATTTGCTGAGAGTCCAAAAACATAACATTTCACTGAATACTCAGTCCTCATCTTATTTACTTATTTAATGATTGATTGATTGATTGATTGCAGTATAGTAGATGGAACCTGGGGCCTTGTGGATGCTATTAGTAGTTTATTCCATGACATGGTGCTTATCTTTTCCTTGTTTGAAGTGATGTTTTGGGTATATGAAAACGAGAGGGAGAGCATTCGGGGACATTCAGAGTGATGCTTTTCCAGTGCACTCCTGCCCCTAAGCATGGAAAGTAGTTGACACTATTGCTTTTTAACTAGTGTGGCACTTGATGCTCTGCTATCATGACCTAATAATTAATGTTTGCTGTTTTAGTCTGTTTTCTGTTGCTAAACAGAATACCCAAGACTGTGTAATTTATACAGGAAAAAAATTATTTTGGCTCTTGGTTCTGGAGGCTGGGAAGTCCAGGAGCATGGTGAAGTCCTTGTTCTGCTTCAACTCAAGACAGAAAGCAGGAGGACAAGTGGGCACATGCAACAGATAAAACACGAGGGGAATCTCCTCTTTATTGTAATCCTCTCTGAGGTAACTAATACAGTCCCTTGATAACTACATTAATCTATTTATGAGCATGGAGCGCCCCCCATAAACTAGTCACCTCTTGAAGCTCCCACCACTCGCAAAGCTGTTCACTGGCAATTAAATTTCCTCTTGAGTTTTGGCGGGACAAACCATATCCAAATCACAGCAGTGTACAGAGTGCTTTCACTTACTGTATCTGAGTTTCACAGGCCGTGGCATCAGCAGAACGAGTGCCTCCTATTTATGGTTGACAGAACTGAAATCACATAGGTTCCGTGATTTGCTAGATTTGATAGTCAGGAACGGAATTCGGGTGCAGACCCAGTCTGTGCCTACTGCACTGCCATTCTGCATTGATGGCTGTACAGATTACTAAGAAACTTTGCTATGGAAGCTTGGGGATACTCATTTTATTTAGAAGTTTTAAAGTGGAAAAACTCATTGGCTCACAGATGGCTTTGTCTGATTCATTTTGTGAGTTCATTGGGTGTATTAGTTTGCTATTGCTGCTGTAACAATGTGCCACGAGCTGGGGGGCAGCTTTAACAACAGTTCTGTAGGCCAGAAGTCTGAGATTATAGGTTGGTTCCTTCTGTTCAGGCCTCTCTCCTCAGCTTATAGATAGTCTTTCCCTGTGTCTTCACAGCACCTTTCTGTGCATCTGTGTCCAAGCCTCCTCTTCTTATTGTCAATACCAGCCATATCAGATTAGGATCCACCATCATGACCTTATTCTAACCTGGTTACTTGTGTAGAGACACAAGTAAGGTCACATTCTAAGATACTAGGAGTTAAGATGTCAATACATGAATGTTTAGAGAACATGATTCAACCCATAACCATGGGCATGCCCTTAATAAGATTTAAAAAAAAAAAAAAGTAGCTATTTCTTTTGGTCCTCAAACATAGATACTGTGGGTAGAGCACAGTGGGTGGAACACAGGCCTGCCCTCAGAGAGCTTCCATTTTACTGAGGGGAGACTGACAACAAATGACTTCATATGATGTCATGTCAGGTAGCAATAAGTACCTCGAAGACAAGTAAGATAAGGTAAGGGTCAGAGACTGACTCTGGTCTGAGGAGTGGAGACCTGAATGCGGGGAGGAAGTGAGCCTTGTGAAGGGCATTCGAGGTAGTGGGAGCAGCAGATGTGAAGGCTCAGAGGCAGGATGAGTGCAGTGTGTGTCAGGAAAAGAAAGCAGGCTGGCATGGCTCCAGCAGAGGGTGCAAGGGAAGAACAATGTTGAGTCACACTGGACAAACTAGCAAAAACTAGATCACAATGAGTCTGTACGCCATGGTGAGAATTTTTAACTTTATCCTTTGGGGGATGAGGAGCACTTTTGAACTGAACAGGTAGGAAATGCTTAATCGCCCCTTTGCAAGATTTTCTTCCTTCCTCTGGGAAGCTCAGATTCCTTGGGGGTCTCAAGCCAGCCTAGTCTTAACCACCCCTTCCACCCTCCACGTCCAATCCTTTGGGTGACAGTCCTCCATAGGTCTGTTGGACTCTGCACATCCTGTGAGCAGAGGCACTTCTTGCCCATTTTTGTTATTTTCTGGACTATCTTTTCAAGGATATTTATATAACATACAGCCTTAGGATGTGGAGATAGGGACTTCTTGGCTTATTACCCATTGTAAACGATTCATGTCCCCTAAGTTCAGAGTTCCTCTCCTGTAAAGCCACCTATTCATGTGTGGGCATCTTTTATCCTCACAACACTAGAATGGAAACTGAAGCTGAGAAGAAAGGTGTAAAAATGCTGACCCAGGGATATGCCCATGAAACTGGCAGGAGAACTTGCTAAATTGTAAGAGGAGCAAGATCTCAGATGCTTCACAATTCTTGACACCCTTAAAATAGTTTTTGTACTGTCAATGAGACTGAGGCCATGATCATGGGTCAGTGCATATGTCTGTCAGGCTTTTTTTTTTTTTTTCCTTCTATCTCTGGAACTTTATTCCCTCAAATGAAATTTACCAGGAAACTGATAAAGTTAAAGCAGCTCTGGTTGAAATGGAGGCAGCAGCCTACATTTCCCTATTAGGTAGCTCCCTAGACATCTCTGGAGAAGCTGTCCAATATGGTTGTGATAACACTGTGTCAGGGGTGGGGTGTAGCTCAGACACAGAGTGCTTGATTCGCATTTGCCAGGCCCCGAGTTTCATCCCCAGTACTGCAATAAACAAACAAAAGACTACAAAAAACCCTACTATGTTGAGCTACTAAAGGCCCACTTGAAAAATCAATTCTGATATCTAGGAAGAATAACACATTCTAATACATTATATATATTCAGGTTTAACAAGCAGCTTCCAAATTGGCTTGGCAGATGGTCATTATTGTCTGTAAGGGCCAGTGAAGAGTAGGGTAATGACCAACAAATGTGTTGACCAGGGAGTTTCTAGGCAATTCTAAGACTGTTGCAGCTTGTGGTTATTTTACTTTGAGGCTTGTGACATTACATCATGCTTTTGGCTTTGTCAGAGTAAACTTCAGGTGTTTTTTGGCCATTTGAATTTCTTCCTTTGAGAAAGTTCTGTTTAGTTCAGTTGCCCATTTCTTTATTGGGTCATTGATTTTGGGAGAGTTTAGTTTTTTGAGTTCCCTATATATTCTGGTTATCAGTTCTTTGTCTGATGTGTAGTGGCAAATATTTTCTCCCACTCTGTGGGTGGTCTCTTCAGTTTAGAGACCATTTCTTTTGATGAACAGAAGCTTTTTAGTTTTATGAGGTCCCATTTATCTATGCTATCTCTTAGTTGCTGGGCTGCTGGAGTTCTATTGAGGAAGTCCTTGCCTATACCTATTAGTTCCAGAGTGTTTCCTGCTCCTTTCTGTACTAACTTCAGAGTTTTGGGTCTGATATGAAGGTCCTTGATTCGTTTTGAGTTGATACTAGTACAGGGTGATAGACATAGATCTAGAAAAGCAAAAATCATATGTTTTCCCTCATATGTGGTCTTTGGATCTAGGGCAAATGCAGCAATGTAGTAGGAATTGGATTACATGACAAGGGGAGAACATATACGGGAGATTCGAAGTTAGATAAAAAACCCAAAACATGAAAGCATTTGATGTCCCCACTCCAGAGGAATTAATACAGAAACCTTAAAGCGACAGAGGTCAACATGAGAAAGGGATCAGGAACCAGTGTAAAGATCAGTTAGAGATGAGTCAACCTGGGTTGTAACACATTTGTACATGAAAGCAATGCTAGGAATATCTCTGTATAGCTGTCCTTATCTCAACTAGCAAAAATGCTACGTCTTTCTTATTATTGCGTATTTCTACTCTTCAACGGAACTGGAGAAAAGCACAGAACAGGTTCTGCCTAAAAGAGAGGGGGGAGGGCGAGAGAGGGTGGGGGTGGGGGCAGGAGGGAGAAATGACCTAAACAATGTATGCACATGTGAATAAATGGATAACAATAATTTAAAAAGAGTAATCTTCAAATACTTGAGATCATGTTTAAAATACTATGCCATTTTATACAATGGACTTGAATAGTCTTGGATTTTGGTATCTGTAAATATCAAGAATATGACCTAAGCATATCCTTCTGTACCCTTTAGATAATCTCTGGATTTCTTATATACAATATGAAGTAAATGCCATATAAATAGTTATTCTTAGGAAATAAATAGTTGTGGCTTAGGAAATAATAAGAAGAAACATAGTCCTTTTTTTCTCTGAATATTTTTGAACTATACTTGGTTGAACCTGCTAATGCACAATCTGTGGATCTGAGTGTAAAAATAAATAGGTGAAATTAAATCTGATAAGATTATATTCAACCCACTCTGTCCCAAATATTATATTTTCAATATGTAATCGATATAAAAACTTTTCTTCTTCTTCCTTTTTTTTTTTTTTTTCCTTTTGAGACAGGGTCTTGCTATATAGCCCAGGCTGGCCTAGAACTTGTAATCCTCTTGCCTCAGACACTGCAGTAGTTGGATTACATGGGTGTGCTACTATGTCCAACCTTATTATAAAGCTCTTTATGAAAGGTTTTACATTTTTTTTTGTTTGCCTTTAGGAATCTAGTGTGTATTTTACATTTATATCACATCTCAATTCAGACTAGTCATAGTTCAGGTGCTCAATAGCCATGTTTGACCAGGGACCACCATTGTATTACACAGGGGAGGTATATCCCTGTGTAGCCAGCATACTGGATGACATAGGTATGGATGCTGAGGGATGTCTACATTTTGAGATACATTCTAAACTCTGGTTTCATACAGTCCACTCGTAAGTCTAAACTTGGGTCAATTTTTTTAAAGTCACATCCTTCCTCAATGGTGCACACCTAAGGTAATTGTATGAATTGGCTATTTCTACCTTGCTAGAAATTTAAGTCTTCCTTTCCTCAGTAGGAATTTAGCCATATTATCCTTTGCCTTGGTGACAGTAATAAATTGTCCTCCCCTACCCCGAGCAACTGGAGCCCCAGAACTCTGAGTTGGTTCCAAGTAGACGACTGAGAATCTAGTGTCACATGGAAAACACTGCTCCCACCAGCAGCATCGGCCAAATCACATCCTGAGATTGTCTTTTAAATCCTATAGCTGTACATGGGCTAGGGACCCTCTCACCTCAATTAGACAAAACTAACCAGCCTCTTGTTGCTTAGCAGTCCCTTTCCATGACTGTGCTGGCACACTTGGGCAGCAGGAGGATCTGTGAGCTATCCTTTGGCTTAATCCGGCTAAAACCAGACCAAGAATTAGGTCAGAGGCCCCTGGCTGCAAAGCAGTCTGTTTCTAGAACTCCAGTAGAGCTGAGGAATAAAAATAAACAAGGAGAGTGGGGAAAGCTTACTTAATATTTGCATTCGACCTGTTCTAGGTCAAAACTCTAGCTCTAATCCTGATTGGAAACAGATGTGCCCTGAAGCAGGCAGTAGGGCTATGTTAGCAACCAGGGCAGGATATGCTTTTGCAGGGTACTCCAAGAATTAATCCAGAGTGATATTTGGGGTTTGAGGCCCTGCGTGGCATGTTGCAACTAACCACCCAGAAGTTTCACTTATTAATCTGCAAAGTATCAAGCATCTGGATGGGGAGTCAGGGCCTAGTGGGGGCCTGGAAAACTCCCATGAAACCCACTTTCTCCTGGGTTTCAGAGAAAGGGCAAGGAGATAGCTCTGGAAGGTCAGGTTGGAGGACCTAGTGTTATTGAACCAGGTCCATTTTGCTGGTTGCACAGCATGGCCATCGCTGAAATGATGAGTTTTGCAAAAGCTTATTCATGAGGCAGCCAAGAGTATGGAGTCAGGAGAGCTACCATCAAATCTGCCTCCACAATGATATGGTTTAGGGGTACTTATGGGATAAGGAAGCAGGTTGGTTTGAGATGTGGAGAACAGTGATTGGAGATAAAGAGAAGTGAAGTAATTGGTGGTCTGCATACGTGTAATCAAATTTCATGGCTCTTCATGGTCAGAAAATGGTGACATTAGAATGCTCTAGTGATGGGGTTTTGGCACTCTAAAAGGCCATCCATTGGACACTTGTGCAGGCCCAAGAAAGGGTCAATGGTATCAACTGGTTTGAGCCATCTCCAAGTTCCTAAAAAACAGTATTACCATCATGATCCATATGACAGAGGTGTTATCTATAGCAAAGCTAATAGGAATGCATTGCTTATCTACCTGACCTCTAAAATTGGTGATAGAAAAGGGGTAACTAAAATCAAGTGAAGCTAGAGCTTTCCCTTGGTTTCACCAGATGCAACCCCATCATTCAGAGACTGGTTCTCATCTCACTGAAGGTGGGTCTGATGATGGTTGGAGAGAGAATTTGATCTATACAACTAAAAAGGCTCACTTTTATCAGTTTTGGTTGCCAACAGATAAATCTTCCTTTGTTTAACAGTGCTCCAGGGTGATGAGATGTTCTGGTTGAATCTATAAAATCAAATATTGTTGGGAGGTGTTGGGGAGCCAGGATAGACCTAAGTACTTAGGTCCCCGGGCATGGACCTTCCTGGCCTCTACTCTTTGTCATTCCCCCCTCTAAGGTTCATCTAGCCAGATGCTTATCTTCCAATACACTGGGTATCTCTAGTTTGTCCTCTGAGCTTGCCCTATTTGGGCTGAGGTAGGGGGCAGATGGCTAATGAATGGACCAGATGTCTAGGAACAGTGAAATATAATCCCACCTCATTTACACTATGAATGATGGATGGAGAGAACAGGCACAGTGCTGAAGGATGACACCCTTTCTGGGCAGGTAGCATTGACACTGTCTAGCCTGGGTGTATTTAAAGGAAACTCTGAGCCAAGTCTCCCCAGTCTGTCCCTTGTACTAGATTGCATGAGATCTGGCTGTATCTTGCTGCTGGGCAGTGAGGGGCAGACAGAGAATAGAGAAGGGATGCCTGTCCGTCTCCTGGACTGGAGGCAATTTTTGGAAAGAAAATTCCATATTATGTTCTGTTTGTCTCTTTGGCTCTCCATTTCTGCACTGGCAATAGAGAAGAATAATAGTGAGCTAAACTTGGTGTAATCGAGTGACAAGGAACAGTACTGTGAGGAACATGGGTTTTGGGGTCAGACAGACTTGAATTTAAATTTTAGCTTCCCTCCTTAATAGTTGTGGGATTTCAGGTGAACGATTTAACCCCTGAGTCTCATGTAACAGATTTCTAGAAAGGGAGCTATAAACCCATATCCTATGAGTTTATGACGAGTGTTACGCCACATGTAGAGTGCTTGGGATAGGGCCTGCCCCCTAGTGCATCTTTGATATTATTATTGCTGAAGGAAGTATGTATAAAAAGTGCTTTTCAAATATCAAGCACTTGATCTGGCACAGGACGGAAGAGGTTAATGATCAATTTGTTCTACTTGATCTTTCATTTTCTTGTAGGTAAGGGTTGGAACTCAGAGCTTCATACATGCTAAGCAGACAATCTACCACCTGAGCCACACCTCCAGTCTACTTCACCTTTCTTGAATTTATTTTTTTCCAAATGTTTGGGAATCACAATGTCTTAAATCTGCTTTGTTCAGAATAGGCATGGATTTTAGCCAAGTGGCTTTTTCTGATAAGATTTAGTGCTGTTTTCTAAATTCAAAATAGGCACCCTGTTGCCAGCAGAACTTGACTTTACATGACTCTTCATGTGCAGTCGAATTCAGCAAACACATGGGGGCTGAAGAAATATAAAGGAAAAAGTAATTGCTTTCAGCTGGTGAGTTGAAAGACGTAGTGGCATTTGAATAGGATTTAGATGCAGGGGAAGGAAGATGTGAGGGCACTTGGTAAAAGGCAAGGGTGTCCAAGGTGCACTCAAGAATGGAGTTATGGTCCAATGTGTCAGGGGCATGTAGGAATGGCTATCATCAGAAACAAAACTGGGAAGGGCAGATTGTGGGCAGCCTGCTTGGGACTGAAACTTTATTCAGTAGGCAGTGGAGAACCACTGAAGTTTTGGGGAAGGGAAATGACCCACTCGCACCTGGCAATGGGAATAGAAAGAGGAGAATCATATAATGGGGAGACTCAACAAGATTAGATGAGTGATTTGGATTTAGATTTGGAAGATGGGATTAAAGGAGTGAGCAGTAGTTGACCAAGTTGGAAACACAAGATGCTAGCTTGGAGAAGGATGCTAGAGGAGTCTGATTTGGCTCATCCACATGTCAGCAGCCTGTCCACATACAGACATCTAGCAGAAAGGTGAAAATGGAGAAGTAAAACTGAGGCTTGGGGTCTGGGCTACAGAAAGAGATTTGGAAGTCACTGACAGAGAAGTAGAGATGAAAAATGAGGCATTGAGGAAATTAGGGAGATAGAGATGAGAAGAGGCTTAAGATAGAACCTTGGGGAAGAAGTGCATGAAGGAAGAGACAAAGAGGAGGCAGTAAAAGGAGGAGGGAAAACAGAGTGAGGAAGATCAGCTGAGCATCAAGGGGAAGAAGGGAGGAGGTGCTGTAGGCAAGTGTTCCTGGGGGTTTCTCAGTCCTTAAGCCTTAAGCAGTTTCAGCAACTTCCCACTTTGTTGAAGAGAATTAGTCATAAACATTTACCTTCTCTCCTTAAATTACAGACCTTTGAAGCTTCTGCCACTCTCACCACTCCCTGCATCTGAAGGGAATGGCTTGCCTAGGTCCCTCTCCTCCAGACAGGAAGTAAAGACAGGTGTAGGGGAGTCAGCCTGGGGAGAGGAACGGTTGGGAAAAGAAGGAAGTCCTTCCTACCCTTTCTGAAGAGGGAAGAACTGAACTGAAGTCCCCAGAGGAAGACTTCTTGGAAGGCTATGTCCCAGCGAATCCACCTTTTAGCTGAGAACACTCCTGGGCTTGGCAGCAATCTTGGCTACAGACTGAGAGTTTGCCCCTGGAAAGGTCTGTTTTCTTACTACACTTCAGTTGTGTTTGCCTCCTTCCTCCTCAGGCACAGCTGCGGTGGCTTTGGATTGGTCTCTTCTCAAACCATCTGTTCTCTCTTCCTCTGCTTCTTTTTCTTCCTTCCTTCCTTACCCACCATTCCCTTTCTATTTTAAGAGGCAGTGTGGACAAGTGGCTAAGTGTGGGCCAGACATCCTGGTCAGCTTTTCACCTACTACTGTGTACACTTGGGAAAGTTACTTAACCTCTTTGAGCCTCAGTTTCCTGTTTATTAAGATGGATTATAATAGTATCTACCTACAGGGTAAACGTAGTACATTGTAGCATTAACGGAGCAGGTATGTGTAAAGAGTTCACAACAATGCCCCGGAAGTAATAGATACTCTGTAAACATCAGCTTGTTCGTTTTCTTTTTTCTTTTTCTCTTTCTTTCTTTTTTCTCTCTTTCTTTCTCTTTCATCTGTCATTCATCTATCAATCTATCTTTCTATTACATCTATCATCCACCTATCTATCATCTGTCTACTTATCAATAATCTATCACTTACTGTTTATCTGTCATCTACCGTCTATCTATCTATCATCTACCGTCTATCTATCATCTATCTATCTATCTGTCTATCCTTGTTTTTACAAATGCCTTTAAATCCTTTTTGGGTTTTGTCAAGTGACAAAGAAAAACATCATATTGAAAGAACTTCTAGAAATTGTATTTCTAGCAATTATAAATTATGTAGCCCACTTCTATATGAAGTATAGCATTCCAGTTATGGAATCTTGTGGGACTTTCATTCTTGGTAGAAAGTTCCTCCTTACATTGACCTTCTTTCTTGTGACTTCCACCTGCTACTCTTAGTTCTGCATTTTGAAGCTATTTAGAAAAAAGAAAAGAAGTCCTTCTTCCGTATAGGAACTAGTTAAGTTTGAAGGGTGTTTATCATATCTTTCCAAGACCTTCCCAGGCCTGTCATCTGGGCCACTGTGACATGGTTTCCAAGCACTTTGCCATCTTACTTGCTTTCCTCCTGGCTGTAGGACTGTTTGACAGAGTCCCCCTGACGCAGGGGCCCGGATGTTCAGTGCAGAAGGCATTGATTGCCACTTCCTTTTGAGCAGTACTTCTATTAATGCAGTACAGTGTCACATTAGCTTTTTGGCTGTATTTTCATTCTCGTAGGGCAAGGTCATTGTTTATAAGCCCAGAGCTGAGCTTGACACAGAAGAAGTGCCCAGTAAATGCAGACTGGCTGCCACATTTTGAGTGGATTTGGAGCTTTGGGTCAATTCAAACCTTAGGCCCTTCTTTCACACAAACTGCTGGGTAGGCATACCCCTGCTTTTGGTACTTTGTGTTGCTTTGTTTTCAACCAAAGAGGAAGGTGTATTTTGTGTATTCCTTAATAAATTTCAACTTTAGATTTTACAGCACAGGCCCTCTTCATTATGTTTTAAATTGTGAGTCTCTCATCCTACTATTAGTATTTCTTTCTACTTTTGTGATCTTTGACATTGTCATGTCACTGATAAAAGTGATAATTTGGCTCCAAAACTGAGCACCACATTCTTCCTGGAGACCTCTCTCTAGACCCACTCAATGGTGTGTATGCTCCCATGTGGTATAAAATGCCTCTTGTCTGCACAGTCCATTTCAAATTTCTCTATGAATGGTTGACATGAGAGAATTTGTTAGATGCTTGTTAAAATCCAGACACTTACCATGTATTGCATGTCGTTTTCCTGCTAATCTGATATGTCCCACTATCCTCAAGATCAAAGAAAAGTAAACAGAAGGAGGGATCAATATAATTTCTCTATCTTTTAGAGAATCCCTTTTCATTTTCAGTGGAAAGTAACATAAGATGAGGTGAACTGACAAAACCAAAAGGAAACAGATAACAGTTACTATGTTCAAAGAATTTGTTTTACTTGCAAGTAATAGTGTTTGGGTACTTACTATACAATGTATGTAGATCCCTGAGTCAGATGTGGTTAATTTTGTAATGCAGTGTTGTTATGGTCACAGTTGTATGGTGTCTTCTTTTAATGTTGATGGTGTTTGAGCTGAAGAAGAAATTCCCAAAGGGTTGTATACAGTGTATGATACCCAAGGGAACTTAATATTTGTTGATGGTGATATTAGAAAGCATAATTCAGAAGCAAAGAGTCTTAAGGAATTTTCTAGTTTTAAAGCATATTTAGGAAAATATTGAAGTTTGAGAAGGATTGATTATCTATCAAACAAATACATTTATTATAATTCTGTTTCTGTTTATACTCAATGGGTCAGGTTAGAGAGGGAGCCATACCCTTGTATTAGGATGCAGAACGTTAGCTAAAGTATATTGTTAGGTGAAAAGTGCAAGACCTAGTGCTGTCATATGTGGGGAAATGGATGGATATAGGAGAAATGGCTAACTTACCTGTAAAGAGGCTGGAATCTCTGGCGACTGGAGGACAGAGCCTTTAGGACTTTTTGAATTGTGAATCGTACGAATGTGTTACCTAATGTAAACAAATAATAAATGCATAAAATAGAAGAAACTGAGCTGGCAGAAACAACAGTACATAGTCATTCTTCCCCTCTTCCCCGCCCTAGCCTTCTCCTCTCTTCTGTTCTTTCTTTCCTCCCCTGTCCTCTCCTTCCCACCCTGCTTCCTCTCTTCTTATGAAGGTGAATGAGCTTTGGCGATAGATGCACTTAGGTGTGAATTTTGACCTGACTGCTGCTGGTAGCCAGGCACAGGGCAAATAATATAACTTGACCAGAGTGTCATCTATAACATTTTGGAAAGAGCTTCCTGGCCTCGTTTTTGTGCAGAGCACATTTAACAAGGACCATTTCTTAAAATTCAGTTGTGCTGCTCTTGTTTTGGGATAAGGAATGAAGATGAAGGAGATTTCAGCCTGGTTATGAACATTCTGCTTGGAAGATGGATTTTCACTATTTACCATTTAAGAGAGACAAAATGCAAGGTCATCTTAGTGATTGGGTCTCAGATGGTGAATAGATTTTGACTCAAAATTATTGTATTAAATGTTAACTTTGGGGCCTAGGTGTGGTGGTACATACCTGTAATCCTGGCACTTGAGAGGTAGAGGCAAAAAGATTTCAGGTTCAAGGAGCCTGGGCTACATAGTGAGACCCTGTCTCAAAAATCAAACCAAACCAAACCAAAAAGTTAATTTTGAAATGATCAGTACATTCAGCCAGAAGGATTTAATATGTATTCATAAGAGAGTTAAGTAGTTAAGCCAGTAGTAGTTAGGCCCCTATCCCCTGGATCTTTAGAATAAACCATTTCTCTCCAGTGTAGAATGACTCAGTTGAGCTAATTAACATATGCCTTACCTTACATACTCATCATTAAATCACACTTTTAACAAGAAGTAAAAAAATCCTTTTTAATTGTCCCAATTATCTAAAAACTCACAGTAATGTAGTATAGATAAGAATCAAATGCTTGTTTTTAATTTTAAAATACTTAATTGACAAGTGAAAATTGTATATATTCAAGATGTACAATATGATGATTTATATAAGAATACATTGTATAGTGATTATTATAATCAAATTATTTACCACCCATAATTACTATTTTGTATGTATTTTTGTGTGTGTAGGGGGTAAGGACACTTAAAATCTGCTATTGGTAAAATTCAAGTAAACTATACAATATTATTAACTGTAGTCACCATGCTATATACTGGCTATATATCTATACTGAATAACACTATATATATGTATATGTAGAGAGAGAGAGAGAGAGAGAGAGAGAGAGAGAGAGAGAGAATATATAGAGATAGAATCATCCAGTGATGAATGAATAAAGAAAATGTGATACACACAACTCACACACATGACTATTATTAAGTCTCAAAAAGAAGGAAATCTGTCATTTGCAGCAATATAGATGAACCTAGAGGTCATTGTCCTAAGAGAAACAAGCCAGACGCAGAAAGAAAAATACTGGATGATCTCATTTTATATGTGGAATCTATAATGCTAAGCTCATTGAAGCAGAGAGCAGAATGGTGTTTCCCAGGGGTTGGGGCTGGGGGAAATGGGGAGAGTACACAAGAAAGTGACCTGAGGAGCTTCAATCCTGGCTTAAGGTCAAGCCTAGCTCATGGGATCAAAGCTGGAAGAGAACTAACTATTGATGGTGGCATAAGTGAGTTTTTTCTGTGTTTCTTGTTGTTCCCTCAACCTTCTGAGCTAGCAGTTCTAATCTAATTTGGCCAACAGCTGAAGAAAAAAAAATCTCAAGAATTCAGCTATAAACATCTTCAGTTATTCATTTTTCAATCACACATTTTCCAATTTAACTTGGCTCCCATACGCTTTATGGAATTTACTTTGCATTATAGTCTTTGCTGCACCTTTGCTGATGTACTCATTGTTACAATTTAGGGCATCAGTATCACCATGACTACAATATGTTATCTCAGAGACCATGGGAAAACAAACTAGTTCTCTTAGCAAACCAGACTAACTTTTCATATCTAATAGAATTGAATTGAATTCACTTGTGAAGAATATTTAACTGATCTTTAACTTTTAAATTTTCAAGTTGTCTCAAGCTTAAAAAAATCATTACAATTAAAAAAATTATAGAAGTACATCAAAAGATTTGCTGTTATTGACTTCAAACTATATTACAGAGCAATAGCAATAAAAACAGCATGGTACTGGCACAAAAACAGATAGGAAGACCTGTGGAACAGAACAGAGGACCCGGATATGAATCCACACAGCTATGCCCACCTTGTTTTTGACAAAGGTGCCAAAAACATATGATGGAAATAGCCTCTTCAACAAATGTTGCTGGGAAAACTGGTTATCTGCCTGCAGAAAACTGAAACTAGATCTATGTTTATCACTCTGTACTAGTATCAACTCAAAATGGATCAAGGACCTTCATATCAGACCCAAAACTCTGAAGCTAGTACAGAAAAGAACAGGGAATACTCTGGAAGCAATAGATATAGGCAAGGACTTCCTCAACAGAACTCCAGCAGCTCAGCAACTAAGAGAAAGGATGGACAAATGGACTACATGAAATTAAAAAGCTTCTGCACAACAAAAGAAATAGTCTCTAAACTGAAAAGACCACCCACAGAGTGGGGGAAAATATTTGCTAGCTATACATCAGACAAAGACTGATAACCAGAATATACAGGGAGCTCAAAAAGCTAACCCCCCCCAAAATCAATGACCCAATAAAGAAATGGGCAACTGAACTAAACAGAACTTTTTCAAAGGAAGAAATTCAAATGGCCAAAAAACACATGAAAAAATGCTCACCATCTCTGGCCATAAAGGAAATGCAAATCAAAACTACACTAAGATTCCACCTCACCCCTGTTAGAATAGCCATCATCAGCAACACCACCAACAACAGGTGTTGGCAAGGATGTGGGGAAAAAAGAACCCTCTTACACTGTTGGTGGGAATGCAAGCTAGTGCAACCACTCTGGAAAACAATATGGAGACTTCTTAAAAAAATTAAACATAGATCTGCCATATGATCCAGCAATCCCACTCCTAGGGATATACCCAAAGGAATGTGACTCAGGTTATTCCAAAAGCATCCGCACACCTATGTTTATTGCAGTGCTATGCACAACAGCCAAGTTATGGAAACAGCCAAGATGCCCCACTACTGACGAATGGATTAAGAAAATGTGGTATTTATGCACAATTATATTTCTTTTAATACTCAGCCACAAAGAAGAATGAAATTTTGTCATTTGCAAGTAAATGGGTGGAACTGGAGAACATCTTAAGCAAAGTTAGCCAGGCTCAGAGACCAAAATTTGTATACTCTCTCTCATATGCAGACTTTAGACCTAAAACAAATGCAGTAATCTTATTGGACATGGGTCACACACTAAGGGGAGAATGAGTACAGGAGGAATAGAGAAAGGTAGAAAACCCAAAACTTGAAAGTGTTTGATGTGCCCACTGTAGACGAGTGAATAAAGTAATCTTAAACTGACAGAGGCCGCTATGGGAAGGTGACCGAGAAATAGTGAAGAGGTCTGGTAGAGATGAACCAATTCGGGTTGTAACACACATGTGTATGGAAGCAATGCTAGGAATCTCTCTGTGTAGCTATCTTTATCTCAAGCTAGCAAAAGTGCTATGTCTTTCTTATTATCTCTTACGTTTTCTCTTTAACAAAATTGGAGATGAGTGCAGAACAGGTTCTGCTTGGAAGTGAGGGGCGTAGGGGGCAGGGGAGAGAAATGTCCCAAACAATGTATGCACATATGAATAAAAAAAAAAAGATTTGCTGTTCTCTACTACTAGGGAGTGGATATTTTTAATGATGGTAAAACAAAATTGTAAGATTTTGTACATTACCATTCCTCATTTACTGCACTTAGATTCTGTTCCTTGGGTCCATATGTTTTAGAGGAATTTAAAGTCTCCCTTACTATTTATTTTATCAAATGCCAATTCTTGTTAAAACCCTACCCAATCTTCTACTGATTTTAGAGCTTTAAAATGTATACAAAACATCCAGATATTTTCATATGTGGTTATCCATGATTATCCATCAAAAGAAGATAGTAACAGTATGGATGTATGGAATGAACAGTTTAATTCCACTAATCTCGACAAGTATTTATTGTGTCCAAGTTGCAATGGGGTGTGGTAGGGTCCAAAGATACATCATCTATAGATCCATTCTTATCACAATTTAAAATCTCATATTGATTATTAGTTATATGTTGCTTTTCCTCAGACAGTTTTTCAGATTAACAGGTAATGAAATGGAATGAATTTGTATAGCACTCAGTGTTGGTATTTAGAAATAACAAAATAACTGATAGATGGACAGCATGAAGAAGTCCGAAGCCTGGGTGATTCAAGAATAGAACGGGTCTCTGAAAAATAGAGATTTGTCTACACTTAGAGAGAAGAAGGTCTGAGACATCAGTCTGTGGGTTAAGAAGAAATTACTAGAGACCTTATTTGCAAGTTAACGAGGCCACCTAGTGGTTTGTTATGTAAGTTAAGGTCATGTGAACATACGAAGCCATTGGTCTTTGGATTGGTCATGTGGGTCCCTAATCAAGTGTGACTAAGATTCTCATTACTTTTCATTAAGTCCACAGAACAAAGTCAGTATTGTTGAGGATAAGCACAATATGGTTCTAATACTTTATTTATAGTCTTCTTTTTATTAAAAAAAATTAAGGAAACTTACATGAAAATACAGTGAGATAGCACAAGCTAGAACTTGAGAACAAAAAAGAAAAAGATAGTAATAAAGGCATAAAAATAGTGGTAATTTCAAAATGTTTACTAAATCATACATATTTTCATGAAAGTACTCTAAAATTTCAGGCAAAAGTAGAAACCAATCGGTCATAAAATTCAGTGTTCGGAAAGATGAAGTGATTTTTAGGAAAAGTAACTCCCTATTTGAGGCTAAGAGTACAGAAATTTTTCTTCTGGATGTCCCTACAAATGAGATATTTCATAATGTAGCTATAATGTTCCCCATAGTCATAGTACAAATAAGAATCTTGCAGGATCACTTCTTAATTGTATCTACACTGATTTGGAGGAGAATGTGCATCAACCTCTATTTGAAGGGCTTTTATTCACTGATTGATCCTTATAACAAGCCAGTAGGTTTAAGTAGTATTGTTGCTATATTTCAGAGGAGGCTCTGAGTAACAGTGGGACTAAGAACTTCCATGAAGTCAGACTGTTAATAAATAGTAGAGTTGGGATCCAAACCCAGACCCTGGCTTAGTACCCAGGGTCTTTTCCAATATGCTATACACCAAATGGTCATTTAAGCACAATAAGGCTCATCCAGTCAATGCTTGAGTCTTCACCTGAGTTTATCCAGTCTATTGGGAATTATATAATTGTGTTTTAAGACAATGCTAATATAAGGCCAGGACTGCATATTTTTAAGATGATTTAATTAACTTTGCTCCCTTCCAAGGTCACAGACTTTATCTCCAACAACTAAAGGTATACTTGTGTACATGCTTTCAGTTAAAAAAAGGGGACCAGAGAATTCATGGCTTCCTGACTTCAAGAAAGGAGCTGAAAGCCAATGCCCTTTTCATGACATATTCTCAGATATGATATCTAAAATGCAGTTATAACAAAACACGCTTTGTTAGTTTTTCAAAGCAATATCTAGAAACATTTGTGAATGGCAGATAAATTTATTTTTCTTAACCAGGCATGCAAGTTGATTGGCAATCAGAAAGGCAAGCCTTTTTTGTAAGAACTTAGTAGGGAAATAATGGCATCATTGAAACATTTTCAGTTATAGGAATCAAAATATCATATAGCTTGAGTCTTAAATTGAGCATTTAAGATGATGTTCTTTTAAGCTGTGCATTAGGGTAGTTGTGTGGCTAATGTCTTTGCTAAGAAAGAGGAAAAGGTTACTCTATAAAATGACTGCTCCATATAGATAAGTTTCTCTAAAAGCAAATTTCCATGACATTTTAAGGGAACACTTAAAATGTTTAAGGGAACTAGTGCTCCTGAAAGATTCAGCTTCTGTATTGGGACCAACATGATGGCCTACTAGCTAAGACCAATAAAGAACTTTTCAGAATGGTAATATTTTAATGGCTTCCTAAACTCTTGAAAGATTCATCCTATCAAGAGAATATAAGAAAAAAGAGCAGTGCTGGGTATGGTGTAGGAAACATTGGCTAGAAATCAAGGTGCTTCGGTTTCATAGATCTGTTATTGTGATAATAAAAGGAAAAATAGCTCAGTTTTCATGTGAACTTGAAAGTGAGACTTGGGTTCAAACACCAATTCTAATACCTATTTGTTGGAAGATATTGGACTTGTCAATTAAACTAATTGATCCTTAATTTCTTCATCTATAAATTGACCTAAATTCGTGGATTTTATTAGACACTCACCTGCTTTGCAGGTGAAATCACTGAAGTTGTGACAATAGATAATGTGCAGAGCGAAGTAAGATATTTATGTAAAATGCCATGCCACCTGATACAGAGCATTCTCTAGCAGTGGAGATGATGGTATTCCTGTCAACTTTATCTTGTCTACCCCTTTTCTCTTTTTAGTTATGTTTGAAGATTTGTGAAGAGAAGAACCACATACTTAAGTATGAGATATATGTTAAGGCCAGAGGGTGTAAATAAAACTTAATTTTTATTTTCTTATAGGAGTGGCAAAAACTCAACTATGATATCTACAGCCTGCGGCAGATTCGAAGGGAAGTAAGAAGCAGATGGAAACGCATTTTAGAAGATTTGGGTGAGTCTGAAAGAGATTGTGAAGTTATAAAAATAACTAGTCATGATCATTACTCTTCCAAGTTTTTCACCTTGCTTTTTATATAAGCAGTGTCAGTAACTGACTAATTAAGCTACCATGTACTAATTAGTTTCCCAATCCTGCTCTTTTACCCTCAGGCATGAACATCTGATATCTCTGTTGTCACCAGTCTGTGTCTTGAGGACACACTGTGCCATGTGTTACTCCATCTGTCCCCAGTTTAAGGTAGCAAAGGACAGTGGAGTCATAAGGGTGCTACTATTTATTGTTTTGCTATCAATTGGATTAGGTGAGATCGATTGGTTAATTGGTAATAACTATAGATTAGGCAGGTTGAGAGAAATGTTGTTTGTAAGAGAGATAACAAGAGTCAGTGCAAAATTTCAGAAGAAGTAAAAGGAAGAAAAGTTTCAAGGTGGGGGATAATACCTGAGGCATTAGAGTAAATATTTTCTTAATTCTACAAGGGTAAGGATGCAATAAACATGTCTCCCACATCATACAATAAACTTGCTTTACTGTTTAAGAATAAATTTATCAAATTTGAAGTCCTTGATCCTCTGCTTTAAAAGAACATGACGCCTTGGCATCATAACTTTTCAAAGAAGGCACTCTAAATTGCCTGTTGCCTGTTGCTTTCGTTAGGGTGCAATGGGATAAGATGGATCTCTGCCCTTTTAACTCATCAGTTTTGCTGTGGGTTAATAATCTCCTTTTCACAATGAAGTTATTCCAGGCAGATTTAAGTCTTTTCTATGTTGGGATAAATAATTTTCATCAGCCAAACCCTGACTGACACAGGCAATCTGGACTCAGAGAAGTAGGGAACTTGAGGAGACCAGTTGCAGATTGCAGGGACAGGTAGGAATTGTAGGGATCGGGGTTGAGGGACGCAAAGAGCAGGGAGACTAGGAAAGAGGGTTTTAAACTCCACAAAGGGGAGCAAGTGGCCAGTGGGCTAGTATATGAGGCTTAACTGAGGGAAAAGCTATCAAAGAAAAGTCAATGAGGAAAGGAAATTTAATTAAAGACTGAGTGGGATGCAGTACATGTGATAGTGCCTTTGGCTTCCATTTCTGATGTTTATGCACAGTTTACATTTGGGTTCCTTCTTTATCTCCTGCAGAAAGTGTATTGCAGGATGGTCATTTCCTAGTGACTACTTTACATGAGGGGTACATTTTTTTACCTTAGGTTTTCAAAGGGAAGCAGACTCTTTGCTGTCAGTCACCAAACTTAGCACCATGAGTGATTCTAAGAACACAAGGAAAGCTCGAGAGATGCTGTTAAAACTGGCTGAAGAGACTAATATTTTCCCAACCAGCTGGGAGCTCTCAGAGAGGTATCTCTTTGTTGTGGTAAGTGGATGCCTTTTCTCATCTGCCCTGATTTTGCTTTAGTTTTTTTCCCTTTTTTGTTTTTCCCTCCACTGCTCATTCTAGTACTACGAGCATCACTGTGAGATGAGGTGGTGGATACTGTCACCATTATATGCACTGGTTTCCAGTGACTGGTAGCATCAGTATCTCTGAAGAGCTTTGGAAATTCAGCTTTCTGGGTCACCTCTAAAGCTGTTGAGGTTGAGATGGTAACTCAAGAGTCTGTGCTTCTCAGCTGACTGCTGTGCAGTTAGGGTTTTGAACCATTTATAGGTCAAAGAATGTGAGAAATACTGTTCTATAACCTAAAAGTAATTTGAAAGGTCTCTAAGATGGGCAGGGCATTTCTTGGATCATATCAGTAAATTGTTGAGAAAAATTAAATAAATGTTTTCAACTTGCTATTATTTCTAAGGTGGGTTTTGTTTTTTGTTAGATTGATCTTCCTGCCCACAGAACTTGGTTTCCAACTTGACAATCAGTCTTTTTTTTTTTTTTTCAGGACCGTCTCATTGCTCTTGATGCAGCAGAAGAGTTCTTTAAAATTGCTAGTCAAACTTATCCCAAGAAGCCTGGGGTCCCATGCCTTGCAGATGGTCAGAAAAAAACACACTACCTTGCATTTCCAAGTCCCTAAAGGAGAAGCTCAGAGGCAGAATGAGACTTTTTTTTTTAGGTTTTTATAAATTTTAATTAATTCATATTAATTTTTCCTTTTTATTATCATATTATTATTGTACTCAGCATACATTATGACATTTGCAAAAGTTCTTACAATGTATCATAGTTAAATTCACCTCTTCCATCATTCTCCTTTATCCTACCTCCCTCAGTCCTGGAATAGTTTCATCAGTTCTCACAGAATGAGACTTCTTCACGGAGCCTCAACAGCTAACCAAAGTTGGATGATTGCATGCAAAGAGAATGAGTGAGTAGAAGGTTTGCTAAGTGAAAAATGATTCTGAATCCTACAGAATATCAGGTCATCATGAGAACTTTATTCTAAGAAGTGTTTGAGTTGCATTGAAAGCCCTGGTGTTCTTGCATATGCAAAGAAAATTAGACTGTTGGTCTGGAAGATAGTTTGTGAGAGATCAGCTGAAAAGTCCATTTTGCCCCAGCTCCTATGGGGGAGTTGTATATTCTGATTAATAAAACAATAGGATTACTAGAACTATCATTAAGCCCCAAAATTGATTACTAATTTTAAAACAATTATTATAAAATACAATACTGGACAAAATATCCCCAATAAGATTAGGGTATTTTGGAACCTCTCTTTGATTTGGAAAAGCCTGCAGAACCTGGGATGGTGTTAGAGGCATTCTGAGCATCAGTTATACATATTCAAAAGTTTAGATGTACCAGGTAAATGTTTAGAAATGCTGTTCAGAAGTGAGTTTCGAATGGAATGCCCTCCCCCAGCAGAACTTCCACTACATGTAAAAAGTGCTGTTTTCATTGTGATACATGCATCTTATTGATCTTACCAACATTACTGATATCTGGTACCCCCCCCACCTTTTTTTTTTTTTGCATATTGTCCATTTCTAGTCCAAAAGCCCTTGACATTTTATCAGGGGTAGCATCTATAAACAGAAATGTTTGACACCCCCCCCCATTTCCTCCTCTTTAATCCATTTCCTCCATTTCTGGATTATCAACTGAAGATTGCACTTGCTCAGAGACCTCCCATGCAGACTTGCAGACATGCAGGCAGTGATGCAGTGAAAAGGTTATTGCTGGATCATCGTCCAGTCTGAAAATGATTTTCAAAGTGCAATGCAGTTTACTTCTTTACTTTTGTCCACAGATTGAGAAGTCCATTTTAGAGTGACTTGCCATTTAAGCAAGGAGCTTGCCAAGAGATCATGGTTGATTTTGTTGAAAAGTCTTTAAGGACTTGTAGGATTTACTGGTAGATTGTTGAGAATAATGCAATATTTTAATTTTTTTTTTTTTTTTACAGATTTTGCACTTCTGACTTCAGGTTAAAAACTAACTTGTATTAGTCCATCCAGGGGATTGTGATTTGATAATTTTCATATCCCAATTAGTTTTCTTGATAGAGTATACGATGTTTAAAATATTTCCTAGAAAGGGTATATGTTCTTTATTGCAGATCAATTTAACTGATGTGTTTCAGGAAAATTCTTCCTACTTTAATAAGTAAGATAAAAGTTTTATTTTTTATATTTAGCATTTAATCTCTGTCTGATTGTTGTTAAAATTAGACTATAGATACTTCCCCTCACTTCGGTAGGCTCTTGGAAAATAAACATACAAACAATGGAACAAGGAATAAAACAAACAAAAATCTTAGAATGTTGTATTGTTTTAATCTCTGTACTCAGAATTTGTGTTTTTTCTTTTTGTCTTTTTTGATGTCAAAATAGATCAGATTGTTTGCACCTACAGAGTACAAATTGTTACATTGTTTTTATTTTTAATAAAGAATAAGCAAGGATAAGATTGTCTCCATGGTTATTAAAAAACATGGAATTACCCAGGAAATTTTTCCAAGAAATTAAAAGACTTCTGTATTAACTTTTAAGTGTGTCATATTTCTGATGAATAAGAAGAAACATATTTTTTTTCACAATTCCTTTTAATTAAAGGGCAGAGAAGCTGAGAGGCAGATGGATTTAAAGACTTTCTGTCTCTCTAAATCCAGTCAAGGGGTGGGTCTGTGCTAAGTATGAGTCTCCGTGGTGACCAAAGTGGCCACTTCAGAAGTCACAGTGTGCTCAGCAGGACCAGGGGCTACAGACAGTATGAGGAAACCACTGTGGTACTTTTCAAAGGTTAATCTGTGTATGCAGAATGATTTCAAGAGGGTAGATGGTTGGAAGTTTTTATGTTAGTAATTTTAATCCTGATGGACACCAGGAGAAAATCCTTGTAGTTAGCAGATCTAACATCTGATTTTGTATTTCATGGATGTTATTATGAAGAACAATAAAGTATATATGTTTTTCTTAAGGGTGAGGGGCACCCAGGAAGGCCCATTTACCAAAGTGATGAGGAATGCATTGGTGAGGGGCACCAGTGTCATTGAGAAGCTTTATGGTAGCTATGTAGGCCAGGTGCTGTTAGAGAAGTAGGCGTACTGGTAGCAAAGGCATGGAAGAGTAGGGGCCCGATGGCAGTGCTCCACTGTCAGAGCAAGTGGGTACAGTTATCATAATGAGTAGCCTGCAGAAAGCTTTGGAGATGATTAATAGAAAATGGCAAGTTAGATAGGTAAGCAATAAGAATATCACTCAAGCTATACCATTGAAATACCCCAAGGATAGATCCTCTGTGATTATTTGCATTGAGGAAGGGGAGTGCACAGATACTCCAAGGAGCATGAGACAAAAAGTTCCAACTTGATATTGATATTCAGGGACCAAATTACTATTGTCACCCACCATTTATAGTGGGGGCACGTGGGATTCAGGTAATATATGGAGTTCTCCCCCATGTCTTCCTCGCCAAATTCATGGGTCCACTCAATAGTCATCTCCCCACTTCCAGAATAAATTAGACTGAATGTACTTGGGTGTTCACATAAGCACTATTCTTTTCTTGACTTATGGATTAAGACTATCTTAATGGGAAGGCCAAGCAAAAACTTCTACATATTTTCTACCCCCGTCTAAGAGAGTAAACCAAAATTAACATTACATTCCAGGGAGATGGCAGACATTACAATTAACTAAAGTTCATACTAAAATCCATAGCTTATTCAGATACATTTTTTTCATGTTTTTTAAAAATAATTATTAGTATATAATAGTTGAATAGGGGGATTCTTTGTATATTTACGTATATGCTTACCATATATTTTGGTTAGAGCTACCTCCTCTATCATTCTCCCTCATCTCCCTACCCTTCCTTAGAACAATTTCAACAGGTTTTGTTCTTCTATTTTCATATATGAATACAAAACACATCCACCATATTCACCCTCATTCCCCATTTCCTTATGCCCTTCTCCTCCCACTGACACCAACCTCTGGAAAGACCTATTTTACCCGCTTGTACTTTATTTTTTTATTTTTAAATGTATGTCGATAGTCAAAGGGGTTTTTCCTTGGTGCATTCAGGCCTATATATTGTACTTTAATCAAATTAACCCCTCCCACTACTTACTCTTTCTTTATCACCATGGGTCCCCAATATTTGACAGATATACTTATTTTTTTTACCTTGCTTGTAGGATCCCATCTAGGACACCATATTACATTTATTTGTCTGGTCCCCTTAAACTCCTGTTGGCTATAATGGTTTCTTAGGCTTCCCTTTCTTTCAATGACCTTGACATTCTTGAGAAGTACTGGTCAGGAATCTAGAAGAAAGAGATGTGAAGACTGGCTGAGTATAGGTTGTCTTAGGAATCATCTTCATGCAGTTTTCCTCAGAAGAAGAAATACACTCCAGTCTCAATCCTGAAGGAGAGTCCTCCAGATCTGACCATGAAAAGCAGTAGATCTGAGCAGCACATGGGGTGGACTATAGAAGAGGACTGTGCAGTACACTGGTCAGTTTGACTCCCTTGGGGACTGACACATACTCATATCCCTTAGCTACTGTCAGTTCTGGTGCTTGACCTTTCAGCTCAGTCATTTTCTGGGGGCTGCCATTAGCTAAGAAAGCTGTCTTGCCCACACTTATTTTGAATCTGGCAGCTTCCTACATCTGTTTATAGTTAATTGATGGAGGGTTTGAAGGATTAACCCAGCTCCAGAGCTTACTGTTAGATTGGCCAATATGCTATGACTACATCTCCATGAAACTTCCTTCTCCAGTCCTGCTTTCCTTCTCTCCTCCATAGTTATTTGCTGATAAACATCTTACCCGTCATCTCCACTTCAGGCTCTTTCCCCCAGGGAAACTAATTTTGACAGTATCTAAGTTACCAAAACAGTACTCACAGTTGTACTTCTAGCTGCTACATTCGTGGTGGTTCAACATTAGCTTTAGAATAATCATTTCAATTTTACTATAATTAATCTATTAAAATATGTATTTCATTGTGAATTATTTTTAAATGTATTTATCTTTTATATTAGTTGGGGCACTATTTTTTAAAAAAATTCATCTTAGGCATTATTATCTGACAATTTAATTGACAGAGATGGAATGGTTTCTAAAGACCATCATTAAAGTTATTCTTCTTTAGTTAAGACACTATGCATAAGTTTTCCCAGCTGTTACCTGTGTAAAGGCAGGAAGTTTGGAAAGGTGCTGCATTGACAGCAGCAGAAACCCATTTATCTGACCATCTTCCAGTGTCAGGGAGGGCTCATGGCACAAACCTGGCTTCCTTCCCAGTGGACTAATGTATTTATTCTTTCCTTCAGATCACTTTCTACTACTAATATCAAGAAAATACTTAAATTTGATTCAGTTGCATTGAAAGGAATATGCTCTCATAATTCCCAAATGACTACCAAATACAGAATGAAAATAAAATGGTCTGACACGTTGAACTTTCTACTCAGTGTTTCAACAAGTGTGGTATTTTCCAGAGTTCTTTTTATTAGAACATGTTAATTGTACAAGAAAAGGGTTTCATTTTGACATTTTCTCTTTTTTGGTGGGACTGGAGTTTGAACTCAGGGCTTTGCACTTGCAAAGCAGTGCTTTATGACTTGAGTCACACCTCTAGTTCATTTTTCTCTGGTTATTTTTGGAGATGAGGTCTCAAACTATTTGCCCAGGCTGGCCTTGAACTGCCATCCTTCTGATCTCAGCCTCTCAAGTAGCTAGGATTACAGGGGTGAGCCACTGCTTTTGGCGGCTCATTGTGATATTTTTCATACATGTACATAAGGTATTTTGATCATTTTTACCCTTTCCATTAATCTTTTTTGTCACACTACAAATGGACACTTAAGTTCCTAACTTTAAAAATCACATAATGAATGGGTTTAGGAGGGTTATGGAGGCCCGAGTCTAGCTTGGGTCTTATTCTTTAATGACTGAGTAGCCAAATGGAGTTTATTTGATGAACTCCTCATCTGGATTCTAAGTTTTCAGTGAGAATAAATTTGGAGAGAACAGTATTATAAAAAAAATAAAATGACATTTAAAATAACTAAGGAAAGCATAGACCTATAAATAGATCATTACCTTTCCAAAAAATAACTGTGGTACTTACATAGTCATTTACTTTTAAAATTTCTCAGAATTAGTAGTGAGAAAAATGTATATGTGTACCTGAACTTTATTGTCTATCTTGGAGATGTGTACTTAGCATTTGAAGTATCCTAATCAGGAATCCACTTCCCAATGATGGTTGTTTAATTGTTTTAATTATCATTATCAAGATTTACACCCGCAAGTTCATTGCATAAAGTATGCTGGGAGTCATTTTGATTTTTGAAGTGAGTCATAGTCAAGGTAAATAAATTAGCTAGAAAGACTGGTCTCCATCATTTTTTCAGGAAGATGTTAAGAATCCATTAAGCCCAACTGTGCTCCAGGCTTCAAGCCCCATTTGTTTTTCCTCTGTCCACTTCACAGACCTGTCAATATGTTGTCAGATCTTGTTATCAGAATGTCATGTCTGCCTAAGAATGAAATGTCCACTCAAGTTTTATATGAAACTTTCAATGTGTGGCTGAGAGCAGAAAGGGCAATTTCTCTGGAATTACAGGCAGCGAATATATACTTTCTGACTAATAAGTGTTATATGTGTAGAAGAATCTGGGCTATGACTTGGTCTCATTGGAATGTAACACTTGATTGTAAGATTATGGAGGAGGAACTAGATGGCCTTCCTTTCCTCTTCCAGTTACTGAAGCTCACTGGTGTTTGGTAAAGGCCTAGACATTTCACAAAGTCCACATTGATTTAGGCCAATTTCGAACTCATTTTTAAAATACACAAGTAATTAGGAATCTTTTTATTTTATTTTTTTTTATTATTGTTGTACTGGGGGTACATTGTGATAGTTACAAAAGTTCTTACAGTGTGTCATAGTTGAATTCACCCCTCCATCATTCTCCTTTATCCCTTCTTCCCCCGTTCCTGGAATAGTTTCAGCAGGTCTCATTTTTCCATTTACATACATGTGTACAGAATGTTTTTTAGACACAGGGTCTTTCTATGTGGCCCAAGCTGGACCCTGCTACTTTAGCCTCCCAAATGTAGACATGTGCAATCATTCCCAGCTCAGAAAATTTTAAGACAGAAAAAAAGAAAAAACAGCAATGCTACTACAACTCTATTACAGTCCTTCCTAGTAATTTGAGAGATTTCATTCTTTTTATGGGAATATTTAAAATTTGTATGTATAATTTTACATCCTGATTTAAATGTTTTGGTCAAGGATCATGAGCTCAAATGCTTTCAAGGACCATCAGGTAGGGTCTGTGAACGCAGTAGTAGGCTGTATTCCTCACCCTAAGGGAACAGTTATTACTCAGCTGCAAATGATATTGTTACACAAAAGGATTCTGCTTGCCTGTTATTGTCATTTTTTTTTGAGTAGAATTAAATAAAAAAAAAAAGTAAAAACCTGGTGTAAACCAAAGCTCCATACATAAGCCAGAAGTTTAGCACAATTTCACAGGCCATAAATATTTTGTTAGTGAATAGCTGTGAGAACATCACTTTTAGAAAGGTGCATATTTAATTGAATAAACATAGAATTTTATAATCTTTCATCTATTTTTGGACATTTAGAGGTTGTTTCTAATTTTTTTCCTTAGTGAACATCACACATGCTGCTTTGTCCTGTGTTTGTGTGGAATTACAGAATCAAAGTATATCCATATTTAAATCATTCTTCATGTACATCATCAAATATTCTCCCAGAGGCTTATAGCAATTTGTACTGTCACCTAGTAGTGATGTTTGAGAATACAGGTTCACATCTTTTTCATCATTGGAATTCGTACTAGTAAAAAATGGGCAAAGAAAAAAATGGTACCTCCTTGATTTAATTTGCATGTCTATTTGTTAGGTTGAACATTGCTCAATATGCTTGTTTACCACTTTTATTTCTTCTGAGATTTGTCTATGTTTTCTTATCCCTTGTCTATGGGGGTGAATCCCTATTTTGAAATTTTAACAAGGTCAATCTATGCAACAGCCAGGTATTAATAAATATCAACACCTGCTTCATGTTTACAACATCTGTTTTATGGGGCCTTTCTTTACTGGTTGTCAGCTTTTATCCTTGGGTTTCTCACTATCTCACGTGGCAGCATTAATAATAGAGGCAAAATGAACTCAAAGACCCTCTAAATAGCCTCTGGCACTGGTTGAGACTCTTTGTTTTAATTTTAATTTCAGTTTTGAATTAGCACACATCTCTGTGATAACTCCACACATGTATGCAGTGTACTTTAGACATGTTCACCCTCCATTATATTTCCATTCTCCCCTCCCTTTTTCAAACAGCATTTGGTGGGTTTCATTATGCTGTCTCCATATGTATATATGCAGGGTACCGCATCTCTTCACCTCTCAGAGTCCTTTCTTTCCTCCCTCCACTGATCCCCCTGGCTGAGCCTCTTTAATTCAGGTTGTGGGATATAATTCTCAAGGATTAAAACTGTTCAAGTTTTACATTTACATTTTATGATTAGTCCTTTAATTATTTTGAGCTTACATATACAAGTCTTAACAGTATCATATTGAATATAAGACTAATTCCTAGCTTTGAGATTCCATAGTCAAGATTCCAGAATGCAGATGGCTCTTTATGCCATCTCATCCAAACTACTTGTTTTGCTATTGTTGACTTTGAGTTCAGATCACCTCTCCAAAGTCACATAGCACCTACAACATGGTTTACTATCTATGACTTTCATCTCCAGTTTTACTTTACCGCTTTCTTTCCACTAGTGTTGCAAGTCGTTGCTACGTTTTACAACATAATTTGATTTTGACACAATTCAAGTAATGAATGGGTGTATTTCTGTTATAGTCATGTTAGAAATCTAGTACAAAAAACAAAGTGGCTCCTGCTGTGGTCCTGAAGTAAATTCAGGAATCCAAAGGTTTTAGAAAGAGTTTAAAGGTGCAGGGGTAGAAATCCACAGAGAGTTGAGATGAACCTGCAGAAATTTGTCTTGTGACTGCTCTTGAAGCTTTATATAACCTGTAGGCTCACCTGTCCTGAGAAATCTAGTTTCACACACAAAGCATGGTTGAAAGAGATCTAATTTCACTCAGCATTGGTGTCATGGAAATTACCAGCTCTTCTGAGAGTTCTTTTGACACTGGTCTAGAGAAGGGGGCTAGGGATGTAGGGAAAGGTGCAACAGACTTGTTGAGAGCAGTTTCTGGAGCTGGATTGCTGGACTCTCAAACACATTTCATTGTATAAAATTGAGGAATTTACTTAACCTCTTGTGATTTGATTTCCTCAATTGCAAAACAGGGAAAAATAGTCTAAGCCATAGGGTTTATGGTTTTTTTTTTTTTTGGTAGGAATTGTATAATTTATATAAGGCAGTAATTATCAACATGGGAGGTAGCAATTTTGCCCCCAAACCCCAGAGGATATTTGGCCATCTCAGGAGACATTTTTAGTTTCTGAAGCTTGGGGGCAGAGAAACAACTGGTGTTTAGTGGGTAGAGGCCAGCGATGTTGCTGAACATCCCACAATGCATATGGCAGGCCCCACAACAAAGAACTGTCCAGTCCAGAATATCAGTGGTGCTGAAGTTGGGAATCCTAAGATGAAGAATCAAGAACACAGCCTGTCTGAAGCAACTGCTTAATGTGAAGTGCCATTAATAGACTTTGAGTAAGAATAATTCATCTGCATATAGTTTACCAAATGAAGGAGACTGAGAGGAATTTTCTTCATTTTACTCTCTGATAAACCATACACATGGCATTTCAGCCACAAAGAGTGATTTCTAAGGTTGGTTTGTTTGTTTAAAAGATCAACTATTTTTATAATCTAGGGAAACTAGTAGTTTCCTAGCATAAAAATGCTGTTCTTTTGGTTTGGATAGTTTGAAAGATGAGCAGGTATGCTCTCTTAGTGAATGAAACAGTGAATTAATGAACAATTATATATAGAGAAAATACCAACATACAAATTTTCAGGAATACGTCACAGGTAAACCTGAAGGATGGGATTGTTGGGGGAATTGTAACTGGAAAGTTAACTGTGGACCCTTCTTTCAGTAAATCTTAAGAATTTTCTGCCATTGTTACTAGTTACACTTATGAGCAACAGGTAGGTAGCTCATAGGAAGGTCCCAGAGGGTCTAAAATCTCCCAGAAGAATGGCAAAAGGTGTTTCTTAAAGGGTCTGATAGCATCCTTATCCAAAGATGTGGTCTTATTTGGAAACAGGTGAGGATGGGGTGGAGCACCTTTGTGGGTGTGGAAGACTAGGGAAGCTTGTCTTTCCAACTGGGAAATGCTACTGAGCCTTCTGCTGCTTGTAGCTTTCTGTTAGCTAAATCACACCCTACTGCAGTACCTTGTATCTTTGCCCAGGTTTTCAGGTGCCTTTTTGTCAATTGTCACCTAAAGAAAACAGATTCAAATTTAAAGTGCTTGTGATGAGAGGTCCTAGGGCTCTGCAGAAAAGCCAGAGGAGGTAGTGGTGGTCTAGGGCTAGGGTGAGATTTATCTTCTCTTTGTAATATTGTCATTCCAAATAATATTTCATTTTTCTTCAAATGTATTCCACTGCTGGGAAAAAATTGTGGAAATCACTAGCATGCATAGATTCCAAACTACCTTCATTTGTAGATTAAAGTAAATCAAAATAGTTTCTTCAGAATTCACTACTCACTGAAGAGTTAAGGGTGTGGGGGGAAAGTTAATGCAAGTCCAGGATTATTTCCAAAAATTGACATGATCTACTGAATTTATGTTAAATAATCTCAGAGAGCTTCTCTCCTCCAAACAACATTGTCCTATTTTGGAACTTGCACAAGAAGGAAGGCTTTGAAGGGTGAAGAAATGTTCCACGGCTACATGATATGCAGTCTTTGGAAAAATCTACGTGTCTTTTTCCTGGGAACATTTGTAGAAACAGCAGAATAAACGCTCGAGTGAGTGCAGGTGTAGGATCAGTCAGTTGACAAATGTAACTGAGTTGCATCAAGCAATATACATCAAGTGCTGTGCAGGATTCAGACTTGACACTAGGTGTCGCTGTTGACCCACTCGGTTATCTGCAGACCCCAAGATGTCCCCCAGACAGCTTGGATGGTTTTTATTTTTATTTGTAAATATACAAAGTTTTGATTTAGACGGCTTAATTAAATTTGTCTTTTGATAAATTTCAAAGATTATTTTTTTTCCAAAGATTATCTTTTCCTGGAGAACATTTGACAATTCACAGAAAGAGGAAAGATGGAAGGGAATGAATGTGTCCTAAAGGAGAATGGTTAACCTGGACTAGAGGTTTGTAAATAAGAATAGTTTTGTCCTGTGAGGTGCTGCTCAAGAAAAAAATTCAAGTTACTTCTGGGCCTTACATCTTCAAAACTATTTACCACTCCTTACTCACTCAAGTTCCCTACTCTCTGCTTGCAGAACAAGGCACCTCTCCACTAGGGTCACAGAAAGCCATGGAAGTTGAGTCACCCTTCACCTACAGTATGGGATGCATTTTAGAAAGCTTGTTGGATCCTTTTAGCTTTTCATTATTATTTTCACATAGCAAGCACTAAAGGTTCCTAGGCCAGGACATTTCAGAGCCCCAGGGATCTGCTAGTAGGTGGTAAAGGGGAAGCCTCTCTCCAAAGGCAGGGTTTGGGGAACCTAGAAGACTGCAAATAAAATTGGAGCTCCCTTGCTACATTTTCCTCAAAATCCTCTGATTCTTCCAGCACAATTATGACACAGACTTGGAGACAGCACTATCTCTGGGCCCCACAGCAGAGTCTCAGAGCATTTATTGTAGTGCATTGAAATATCTGTGTGCATTCCTGTGCCCCCGCATTCTAGATGAGAAGCACCAAATCCTCATCTTTTTGTGTCCCTGCAACCTGACCTTTTCATAGTACCTGGCCTGCATGGAGTTTTTCAATTCTGACTTCATGTCTGAACCCCTTTGGGGTCAAATCTACAGATCTCCAGATCTCCACCCAGGCCTCCTGAGTCCGAATCTTGAGGCAGCACAGTTCAGCGTGACGCAGGGATGACAAACAAGGACTTGGGCAGCAATGGATCCAAATCACCCAGGTTATTTGTCCACTGACTGTCTTTCCCCACCCCTCACATCATTCACTCCCTAGAGCTCATTTAATGGCAGTGTGGATAACCTTTCTCATGGACCACCCCAAATAATTAATTCTAGAATACTCTATATCCTTCTCCTGCAAAAGTAATAATTTTGGGAGAATATACATAACTTGGGAAAAATGACTCAAGAACTCTGAGACATTTAATTTTAGAAAACTATCCAACTTTTGGAGGAAGAACTACACCCAGAAGAAAAATGCCTGTTTAATTCATATTAGCTGCACACAAAGCAGAGGAAATTTATAATTATTTCTTACATGTGAGGGTAACCCCAAAATGTTGAATTCAAAATAAGACAACAAATGGGGGAATTAATTGTACTATTTCCTATAGTATGCACTGAAGTTCTATAAAATGTTACTGTTGTTTTTTTATGCTGCTGTTATTGTGCTAGTTCAGTAAACGCACAAATAGTTACAAGGTCTTTCTCAGCTTCACTGGGATGTGAAACCTGTTTTTCCTGGAATTATGAATTTTTCTAACAGGGTAGTTTTTAAGATCCTAGTTCTTTCCAGTCTGCTCTGATGACTTCTTCTCTAACCAATCTCAAAATGTAGGAATTTCTATGGACTTTCACCCACTCTTTCATTAGAAATAAATATTCATTGTAGGCATTGTAGGCATCTAATGGTTGAGACAGGTAATACAAGAGTAGAGAGATAAACAAGAGATAAATTATACCACATGCCACAAAAATGAACTCTGGGAAGAGACAAAGTGGAATGGCGGGGTGGGAGGTGGATTGTCGCTCTGCACAAGACAGTCAGCAACATCTCTCTTTTTTTAAATTATTCATTTATTCACATGTGCATACATTGTTTGGGTCATTTCTCCCCCTTGTCCCCCTTCCCCACCCTCTTCCCCCCTCCCCGCCTCAGTTCTAGGCAAGTCCTGTTCTGCCCTTATCACTAATTTTGTTGAAGAAAAGACATAAACATAATAAGGAAGACAAAGTGTTTTTGCTAGTTGAGTTAAGGATAGCTATACAGAAATATTCCTAGCATTGCTTCCTTGTACATGTGTTTTGACCCATGTTGATTCATCTCTAACCCATGTTGATCTTTACACTGGTTACTGATCCCCTTCTCATGATAACCTCTGTTGCTTTAAGGTTTCTGTATTAGTTCCTCTAGAGTGGGGATATCAAATGCTTTCTTGTTTTGGGTTTTCTACCTATTCCTATATCTCCCCTTGTCATGTGATCCAAGTCCAACCACATTGCTGCATTTGCCCTAGATCTAAAGTCCACATGTGAGGGAGAACATATGATTTTTGGTCTTCTGAGCCTGGCTGACATCGCTCAGAATGATGTTCTCCAGTTGCATCCATTTACCTGCAAATGATAAGATTTCATTCTTCTTCATGGCTGAGTAAAATTCCATTGTGTACAAGTACCACATTTTCTTGATCCATTCATCAATAATGGGGCATCTTGGTTGTTTCCATAACTTGGCTATTGTGAATAGTACTGTAATAAACATGGGTGTGCAGGTGCCTCTGGAGTAACCTGTGTTGCATTCCTTTGGGTATATCCCCAGGAGTGGGATTTCAGCAACATCTTTGAGAGAAGTTGTTTGAAGGCTGAAGGATGAATGACAACCAGTCAGGCAAAGATTTGAGGGAGGAGTGGCCTCATATGAGGGAAAAGGGAAGGCAAAGACCTGGAGAAGATAACTGCTTTGACATTATGGTGAGCAGGATGGTGGAGGGTGGATATTGGTCCCTCCTTGCAATGGGCAAGCATTGAAGGGGTGGGTGCTAGGGAGAACCATAAGGTAGTTAACATGTTAAAAAAATTACTACTGCAGTTTATTGGGAATGGAAAGGAGGATGGCAAGAATGGAAGCAAGATGAGTTAGGAGTAAGAGAGGGTGGTGATTTGGTCTAGGGCAGGGGCAGTAAAGATGCAGATAAATGGAAAAAATGTGAGATATATTTTGGAGATGTAATGGACAAGATTTGGTGATGGATTTGAATTTTGGGAATGATTCAAGAAAAGGAGAAATCAAGGATCACTCCAAGCTTTCTAGCTGTGGAAGAATGTGGTGTCCTTTGTGGAGAGAAGGAAGATGGGGACAAGAGCTGGATTTAGTTTTGATGGGACACTAAGACTCTCCCCCTAATAATTACAGAATTTATTTTTAAGCACAGATAGAATATTTGGAGGTGGTGGTAACAACTTCATTGAGGTATAATTCATATACTATATAGTGCACCTATTTAAAGTATAGAATTTAGTGATTTTTTTTAGTATATACAGAGTTGTACATCTATTACCACAATCAATTTTAGGATACTTTCATTACCTCAAAATAGATTCTGGATCTTTTATCAGTCACTCCTTCCTGTCCTTCACATCTGCCCCCTTTCTCCATAAGCCCTAGGTAACCACTAATGGTATGTGTGTTGGGGATATTTTAATGAATGGAGTCATACAATATGTGTCTTTTGGGGTCCGACTTCTTTTTTTACCACTTAATGTAATGTCTTTAAAGTTCATCCACACTGTAGCACATAGCAGTATTTTATTTCTTTGTATTGTCCATTGTGTGGATATACATTTTATCACTTAATCATTCATTGGCTGGTGAACATTTTAGTTTATCTTAGTCTGCTTGGGCTGCCATGACAAATGCTATAGCCTATGTGGCTTAAACAACAGACTATTATTTCCTGTAGTTCTGGAGGCTGGAAGTCTAAGATCAAGATGCTGGCCAGTTTAGTCCTGGTGAGGGTTCTCACGTAGAGGACCATCTTCCTGATGTAGCCTCACATAGCAGTAGAGAGGCAAGAGATCGCTCTTGTGTTCTCTTCATAAGGGCACTCCTCCATTCACAAGGGCTCTACCTTCATGACCTGATTACTTTCCAGAGACTTCACCTCCAAATAGGGGGTAATGCTTCAACTTATGAATTCAGGGGGGACACAAACATTCAGTCCACATCAGTGTTATTTCTACTTTTGGTCATTATGAATAATACCACTATAAACATTTATATACAAATTTTTGTGAGGATATTGAAGAACTTTGCTTGACTATAGGGAGGATGCAATGTTTATAGGACATGTAGAAGAGTCAAGTTTCTGGATATGTGCTCATGGTTCCATGCTTTCATCTTGTAGCTGACTATCTTCTGACTTTTGTCATTGCATTTAGGAGACTCCATTGCACTTTAAACAGGTCCATCATCAATGCAAGCAAGCCATCCAGAATCCTCAGCTCTCCACCTCACATCTCTTTCTATTCTATGTCCAGCCTGCTGAATGCTTTGGGAGGAAATACCTCATGGTTGATTTATTGGTGGGGATTCCATGTGGTAGTTAGTACCCACTGTCACTGTTTTCATGGGAGACCTTCTGGAGGGAGGAACATGACTGGCAGTATCATGGGAGGCAGGATATGTGGGGAGAAGCCGGGTCAGTGAGCAAGCCCTGGGTTGAAATCCCAGGGCAAATTGCTTACACTTTCTGGTCCCCATCTGTGAAATGGCAGTAATACCCAGTAACGTTTATCTCATTGGGCTAAGAGGAATAAATAAGCTCATGCTTACCATAACATAGTAATTTCTCAGTAACTGATGTTTATATTGGAGGGTTATACATCTTGTGTGGAATGCTTGGGACCCGAAATGTTATAGCTTTGGGGATATTTACATATACAGAATGAGATATCTTGGGGATGAGAACCAAGTCTAAACATGAAATTTAGTTATGTTTCATTTATATGCTATAAATATAGCTTGAAGCTAAGTTTATACAATTATTTTTGCTTTGGTTTTGAGACAAAGTATTGATATGTTGCCCAGGCTGGTCTGCAACTCCTGAGCCTAAGCCATCCTCCTGCCTTAGCCTCTTCAGGACCTGGGACTACAGGCATGCACCACCACACCCAGTTAAATATATATGCTTTGAGCACCTGCTGTGAGAATAAGATAAATAGTCTGTGCCCTGGTGGAATCTGTGCCATTGCCATCATTGTCGTTATTGCAAATCCGGTTTGTGTGTCTATGACAAGGGGGAAGCCAACTGAGCAGGTCCCAGGTGATGCCTCAGAAAAGACACTGACCATGGTTCTTACTTTACCTGCAAAAGTGGGCTCACAGCTTTAGAGCTTTTTCCCTCAAAGGAACAAACACTTTTTTTTTTTTTGCTGATGCTGGAGTTTGAGTTTGAACTCAGGGCCTTGTGCTTGCTAGGCAGGCTCTCTCCCACTCAAACTGTACTCCCAGGCCCTTTTGCTTTAGCTGTTTTTTAGGTAGGATCTTGCACTTTTGGTCTGGACCAGCCTTGAACCAAAACCCTCCTACCTAAGCTTCCTGCATAGCTAGCAATACATGTGTATACCACCATACCCAGATTATTTGTATAGGCTTGCTAACTTTTTGCCTGGCTGGCCTGGATCTGCAACACTCCTGATCTCTGTCTTTCAAATAGCTGGGATTACAAGTGTGTGCCACTGTGCCTGGTAGGAGTACTTCTAAAGAACTCAGTCTGTTAGGATTAGAGCCTGTTGACACTCCCCCCCATCTTCTCACCCTTTCCCCTTTCCACAGCTTTGCATCAGTCCCCTGAAGACTTCCACTGCTCAGTCTGGGCTGCCTGCTCATGGCGATAAATTCTGCTCTGTGTGCACTGTTTTAAGTAGAATTGTCTGCATAATCAGAAATTAGCACTGATGTTTTCAATCATTTACTAATGTGGCAGTGACTATGATTTGTACTTTAATATTTGTTTCAAAGCCCATTTACTTTGTAAGTGTAATTCTAGGTTGTTCGGGAGCGTTCCAAGTGGAGATGCTAATGGACTGTGTGGTTGCAGGCTGTCAGAAGATGGCAGCAGAAGCACATGGATACAGTTCTCTACTGAGGAGCCCTGGATGTTTTGCTTAGGGTTTCTCATGCTCGTACAGCACTCCAAAACTCAATCTGTTGTCACTTTTATTTTTTATTTTTTTTGAATATGAGCATCAGAGATATGTGTAGGACATCTCTGTACTTCTTGTGGGGCACCGAAAGATCTGTGCCCCTTTATGCACAGCGTGTTTTAAGGTATTCGATTGGACAAGTGAACATCCCTTCAAATTGCCCAAAATTTTTTGCCAATTAACAGACAGTAGTAGATTAAGAGAGATTAGTAAACAGGCAAGTGATGGTTCCTAACTTGCTGGGATTTTAGCAGGAAATTTTAAGTATATTCCTAAGTTTGTTACCAACACAGAACATCACATGAAGAAAAGACTTGTGAAAAGAAGCTAGATGTGAAAATGGGTTTATTTGATTACAGCTAGGAAGATTCTTGCCCTGGATTCTTTTCGCCATCTCTGTGAGGATTATTGGAGTAGAGTCCTACTGCCCAGCCAGGAAAGGCAGCTATCTATAGCCTCTACGGCTACTTCCCAGGGTCTTTGAGAAAATGTGTGTTTATGTTGTACAATCCATTGGGTGCCCCTTGGTGACCCATGTGGATTCTTTAGACAGCTTAATGGGCAAGAAGATCTGCAGGCACTTTGAAATCCATGACATGCTATATTTTCCAGTTTCAGCTGTGACATAACCCCAAAGGAGGGTTCAGAAATAAAACAAGAACCTGCACTACTGTGCCAAAGTACAATGTTGAGGACAGAAAGGTGGTATGGTGGTGGCCACATGGTTCTGCTCTAATAATAGACCAGTCTCCACGCACATGCAGGGCCAGGGCAAAATGACAATAGGGGACCTCTTGTTCAAAATTATTGGGAATTTCAAGATGGTGACAGCCATCTTGAAAGCCATCTTGAGTGGTGCCCTGGGCAACTGAACAGGTTTCATGGCCCTTAAATCAGCTGTGTGTGTGTGTGTGTGTGTGTGTGTGTGTGTGTGTGTGTGTGTGCGCGTGCATGTGCAGGCATGAGAGAGAAAGAGAGAGAGAGGGAGAAATGGATGCAGACAGAGAGAAGCTTTTTCAAAAGTTTATTTCCATTGCTTAATCTCTGTGAGGCAGGGTTTCTCACCCTTAGCCCTGTTGACATTTTTTTTAACAGATAATTCTTTGTGGTGGGGCCTGACCTGGGCATTGTAGGATGTTCAACAGTATCTCCCTTCTTTAAACCCTCTAGGTGTCAGTAGCATTGCCCATCCTTGGTCATGACAATCAAAAATACCTTCAGACACGGCCAAATGTTTTCTTGTGAAGCAAAATCACCCTGATTGCTTTAAGTTTACAACATTTCCAGAGACAGCTTAGTGGCTTGTTCTTTCCTTTTCTCCATCCCCCACCCCTGCCAAGCCTAAGGAAAATATGAAAGACATGTGTCTAGAGTAGAGGCAGAATGCCAAACATCCACAGTGGGCAGATCCGTTGGAGACTCATGCAGGGGTTCAAGGCACACCCTGGTTCTGCATATGCGTAGCTTGTCCTGGTTTCCTTGGGTGAATATACATTTCACAGAGTGTTTGTTCTCTGAGTCCTGAAAATGTATTCTTTAATCTTCCACTCCGAACCCCCCTTGACTCTAGATGGAGACACCAAAGGCCTTCCAGTGACAGGCAGGGAGAGGGCTGTTTGGATTGTTAATTTGTTTTCACTCCTTAGTCTGTTTTTCCTTCATGCTGCTGTTCCTCTGCAGACCTTGAGTATGAATAATTCTGCATAGCCTAAGGGGAGAAGCAAGAGGCCTGCTTGTAGGGTTGTTTGTGCTGTAATGAAATAGAAAGTTTAAAAGCTTAGCAAAGCCTAAGCCCGAGCAGTTGAAAAAGCGGGGGGGGGGGGGGGGGGGGGGGGGAGGTCTAGCGTGCACTTTAAAAATTACTCATAAAGCATGACAAACTCTGGCTGCCGATTGGAGATCAGGGAGATGAATTGCCCTTTTCAGTTTAAAAGGGTTACCCCTAAGCAAAACAGCCCTCCCCTCCCAAATGTGTAGTCTAAGAACACTGACCTGATCAATTAAATGCTCCTCAGGATACTTTCTTAACTCAATTTCTGCATGAATTATCGATTTGGAAACTAAAGTATCATAGATATTTTCTAGGTTGTGTAAGAACTTGGTAGCTGAGGTACTGGATCTCAACTGTATATCAGATATGTTCTGGTCTGGGGGTGGTTGGATTGATTAAAATTTAATGTCAAAGAAATCAAAGCCCCAGGTTTGAGTGCTCTGTTGGGCCTTTAGTTGTGCTAACCAACTGTAGGTTGGACATCTCCTTTGTGACAATTGTCTTAAAAATACACAGGTTTATTAAGCGTGGCCTGGCTACATTGATAGTTAAGTATTCATTTATGTGGAGATGATTCTCTCAAAATTGTGAGTTCTTTGAGGTCCATGAGTTTTCAGCAAATAGAGCAATTCCTACCAGATACCAGATGCTAAGTACTCAATGAATGAGTCAAACTGGTTTCAAGTCATGAAAGAGAGGAGATGAAAGAGTACAGTACATCCATAGGAACAATCCATATTAATTGAAAGGCAAATTAGCAGCCTGTAGTTTTAATAAGAGAAGAAAAGCAACACAGAGTTTTAGCGTTCCCCTCTTCCTTAGAGAGAATCTTTGATTTTTGGAATTAGTATAACACACTGGAGTTTCAGGCTGATGGGTGTCAGTATTAGCAATAGAAAGATTTATTTATATGCAGAGGAAATTGAGGAATCAGCATTTTTTTCTTCCTTTCATATGGAATTGGTTGGCTGAGAATCTGCAGTAAATGTAAATGGCTAAAAAGACTGAGAAGACTTTAAGGGTGGGGGTGGGAAGAGAACAAGGATGAAGGGAGGGGCTCTTTTATGCCCACCTGAGGTAAACTGAGGTAGACCACCATGGATTTCTCAATGAGGAAAGTAAAGAACAATTTTGCATGATCTTCTGTATTTCTAATGCTAAAGATGGCTTTAAAAATACAATATAGTTGTGAGACTCAGACATAAAATGAGAGATTTTATTTAAATCATTAATTAATGAAGGAACTATAACATGTTACATCTGGTTTAAAGAATTAAAAAAAAAAACAGCAAGTAATCCTGTAACAAATTTTAAAAATGGCTCATTCCTCAGTGGGAGAGGAAAATCATCATTTTTCAGAGAACAAAATTCATTTTCATGTCATAAATAAGAATTATTTGCATTACTATCAATTTGTATTTGCAATACTACCTATAATTTACAGAGTTGTATATAAAATAGCTCAAAGTCAATCAAAGGCACAGAGGCCACATAGAATCAAATAACCTGAAAGAATATATTTAAACAAAGCTTAGTTTTCCATTGAAAACCCCTTCTAATCTTTTTGAGCTATTTAAATCTTTAACTTTTTTTTTTTCAAAAGCAGAAAAGCTTAGCATTACTCTTCCACATTTGTTTGAGTGCCTCTGTGGGGTTGGATCCTTGCTAGGTATTAGAATAAGAAGTGTTGTCTTTAGACTAGTGTTTGATGAGATTTGGAATATGGGAAAGACATGGATACTTGGAGGGTCTAGGTGAAAGGAACACCAGTAGAGGAGGCCAGTCAAACATCCACAGAAAGAATATGCTTTCTCTCCTGCTGTTAAATGGGTAATTAGGCCAGTAGGCTCAAATAGCTGTGGTGTAAGCAAATGGAAGCCCAGCTCAGTGTAAATGGTCATATTCTAGGCAAACAAAATTGAAGTTTAACTAATCAAAAACTAGGAATTTCCATCCTTCTGTGGTACTGGAGTTTGAACTCAGGGCCTCGCACTTGACAGGCCAATGCTCTACCATTTGAGCCACTCCATCAGCCCTAACTAGAAATCTTCTACTGGAATGATCCAAATAAGATCACTGAACCACTTTAACCAATTGAATATTTTCTTTGCCTTGCTTCTGAGTTCACCCAGTGAGAATGTTCCCCTCACTCCCCATTGGCAGAACCCCAGCCACCTACTGTCTGGTGCTGCCTGACTGGTGAATCATTGTCTGCTTAAATAAATTCTTTAAAAGTTTTGATGTAATTAATGTTGTCTTTCCATGATTTTATTAGCATATAAAAGTTGTACATTATGATACTTATATATGTGCTTACAATATATCTTAGTTAAATTTATTACCTCCATCATTCTCCCTCTTCCTCCCTTCTGAGAACAATTTCAACAGGTTTCATTCTTCTGTTTTCATATATGGATACAAAACAGATCCATCACATCACAATCATTCCCCTCTTTCTTGTGCCTACCCCTCTCTCAGTGGTACCCATCCCTGGAAAAGATTTATTTTTCTCTCCTGCCCTTCATTTTTTGTAACTATATGTATATTGATAGTCCAAGGGGGTTTTGCCTTGGTACTTCAGGTACTCATTCTCTATCACCATTCTCCCCTAATATTCAACAGCTTACTGTACAGTGCATTATATCCATAAATAGATGTATAGTTTCAATATTTTTCATTCTCTAACATTTTTTTCTCTCTCCCACCTCCTGTAGCCTCTTCAGACAGACTCACTAATACAATTTTTTCTCTCTGTCACTATATATGTGTGTATAAATAAATAAATAAATACATATATATATGATCACATACGTTTATATATATATATATATATTTAACTTATAGGTCTACCTTCCACATATGAGAGAAAACACATAACTTTTGATAGTTTGAGCTTGGCTTACTTTGCTTAATATGGAGTGCTCTAGTTCCATCCATTTACCTGCAAACAATATAATTTCATTCTTTTTTATGACTGAATAAAACTCCATTGTGCATATATACCAAATTTTCTTAATCCATTCATCAGTTGTGGGGCAACTGGGCTGCTTCCAAAGCTTGGTTATTGTAAATAGTGTACAATAAACATGGATGTGCAAGGAGTGGCTCTATCATATCCTGGAGTACATTCTTTCAGGTCTGTGCCCAGGAGTGGTATCACTAGATCCTATGGTAGTTCAACCATAGAGGTTGTACTAATTTACATTCCCACCAACAGTGTAGAAGTGTTCTTTTTCCCCCACATCCTCGCCAGCATTTGTTGTTGTTTGTGTGAGTGATGATAGCCATTCTGACTGGGATGAGGTAGAATCTCAATTCTTTGATTTTCATTTTCTTTATGGCCGAGGATGTTGAGAATTTCTTCATATGTTTATTGGCTGTTCGCATTTCTTCTTTTGAGAATTGGCTGTTCAGTTCATTTGCCCATGTATTCAGTGGGTTGTTGATCCACTGAGAGGTTAGTTTTTTGAGCTCCCTGGAAATTCTGGTTATTAATCCCTTGTCAGATATATAGTTGGCAAAGATTTTCTCCCATTCTATAGGCTTTCTTTTCAGTCTGGTGACAGTTTCTTTTGCCATGCAAAAGCTTTTTAGTTTCATGTAGTCCTATTTGTCAAGACTGTCTCTTAATTACTGAGCTATTGGAGTTCCAGTCATAAAGTTATTACCTATGCCTATGTGGTCCAATGTGTTCCCTATTTTTTCCTGGATTAATTTCACTGTTTCAGATCTTATATTATGATCTTCAATCTATTTTCAATTGATGCTAGTACAAAGTGAGAGACTTGGGTCTAGTTTCTGTCTTCTGCAGGTAGAAATCTAGTTTTTCTAGTACCATTTATTGAAGAGGCTGTCTTTTCTCCAATGCATGTTTTGCATTGTAATTGTGTTGGTTTGTGTCAAGGTCTTCTATTCTATTCCATTGGTCTTCATGTCTGTTTTTGTGCCAGTACTATGCTATGCTGTTTTTCTTACTTAAGGTTGTCTTTTAACATTTTCATTAACACAGAAAAAAAGTCTGAAAATTTCTCTGATTTTCTTTTTTTTTTTTGAGTGACCTCATATTTTGGAGGAAAATATGAAAATATGATCATTTGAAGTTGAATGGTAAACATAGATTTAAAAAAATCTGTGTTTTAGAAGACAGAGACATAGATATTTAGCTAAGAAAATCAATGTCTCTGAAATGACTCAGTGTTTCCAAGTTACAGAGTCATGGATACAAAATCATGGGTCCATATACAAAATCAACTTCCAGGGTTGAGGTTGAAAAGTGATCCTTGAGAACTGACCTTTTTAAATGGGATATTTAGCACAAGTAACTGCTTTGAACCACAAGGCTCTATTTGTCCACTCACTTCCCCTCCTCTTCCTTCAGTAGGCAAACATTAGTAGAGTGCTTTTTATTCTATCCTTGCATCTAAATTTTTGAAAGTCCATTGTGAATAACAGTAGTAGGTCTTAGCACCATAAGACTTGAATGATTTGGTATGAAGGAAGGAAGAAGATACAAGCCTTCTTTTAAAACCACCAGAACTTTTAACGTGTAACATGTTGCTAAATTACATCTGTACATTAGAGATAGTTTAAAAAACAGATATAATTTGTGATTATAACTGATTTCCATAATTTTAGCTTTAATTCAAAATAGCTGGGGATTTTGGATTGGCTTAGGATCTTCTTGCTGTTAATATAAAGCATGAAAATAAAACTGTAGACTTGAGTAAACATAGGGACAAAAATGTGAAGCTCAAAGCATTTGAGAGTTTTTTTTTTTTTCTTGTGGGAAAGGGGAGCACAATAACAAAGTTAAGTCAGATTGGAGAATTACTTCTTACTGGATTCTATTTTTATCAAGTGGGATATCTCAAAAAGAAGTTGGCTCAGATTCATTAATTTAAAATAGGTCATTGGTGAATTAATGAAACATAACACCCAAAGTCCCAGTTGAATTAAATAAATAACTCAGTCAGGGCCCATGGTAGGTAGAAATGTCTAGTTTAGATCTCCCAAGTTACTGAGAGAGTGATTACTGAATCAGGGGAAAAGGGCAGAGTCTGACATATGGAGTGATTTATAAGTCCCCGTTCCATGGAAAAAAAAACAGGCTAAAATCAATTCAGGTTTTACTTGTTCTCTTTCAAATGCATGAGGATTCAGGAATGTCAGTACATTTGGTGTGAAAAGATTTAAATTCACATCATGTGTTTGGAAGCTTAGGTGCATGAGTGAGATTGAGGAGGGCAAATGAAGCAGTCTCCTTTTCTTGATCAATGCTGAAGCTGCAGTTGAGAAGGGAGAGTGGATTACTAAAAGTAGCTTAGCATTCTAACATTGTTTGATACCTAATGAAAGAGGGAGTTATAGTTCCTGAGCATTAGGTATTCAGATTTACCACACCTATAGGAAGGCTGGGAAGAAAGACTAGTAAGAAAAATAGACACTCAAAAGGGCCCGTTTTCCCCAGTGGTGACTGGTCACTCACCCACAGGCTACTTGACATCAGTTATCTTTTAGTTTTCAAGTCCTCTGTTACTTATAAAAGAGATTAGGGGCTAAAATGCTCCCCAGTGAGGTGGATATATCAACCTTTTTTTATACTGATAGAACTATAAGGTTTGAATATCTCTGGATGACTGTTTCAGAAGAACCAACTATTAGTCTACTGCTATTATTTTTATTATTAAAAATTTACTTCCACTTAACAACAGTGGCTGCAGTAAAATTGCCTTTCCATTGATAGTTGTTATAAGGACCATAACTGTTTGAGGTCCCAGAATGCTTGCTGTTGGTCTTCTTCTGGTGCTTCCTAGGTGGCTCAGGGATCATGGTCTCTGGAATTTCTCTCCTGGCCTGGGGAGTGAGGTCGATGTTGACGGCTACTAGGTCAGAGGGGCTCCTGAATGGAAAGAAATGGAAGGGTAACACTTGTGGTGCCATAAACTTGCAATCAAGTGGGGCGGTTGAAGCGATGGCTGACATGATTGAGTAATATTGATTTAGTGTTTCCAACCTCAAGATGCCTTCTTCTGCCCACATATAGGAAAAAAGTGGCTTCATCATGGCTGGTGAAGGTCATTGTTTATATCCCAGAACCTGTAGGACAGGAAAATATTTCAGGGAGCAGTGAGATTGCCCTTCACAACATGACCTGGGTATAATTAATGACCAAGGTATGACCTAAGAGGTGTGAATGTGAGCTAATGAGGTTGGCTTTTGGGTGTGGATTCAGTAATTTGTGCCTTCTTTATGGTAACATTCATTTAAAATTCTGAAAACAGTGAAACTCAAGCCAGTGGGAGGCAAGAGATCATCCTAGATCAGTGGCTGGAACATTCAGTTCAGAGTTGGTTCACCCATACTCTCAACATTTACAGCAACTGTTTAAAATGGGGATAAAGGTATTCAAATTTACCCAATCTTTAAAAAATTATTTTTGTTTAAAAATTAGTTTTTAAATCTTTGATAGTGAAACTGGAATCTTCTTGTGAGATCGGGATCTGCTGCATTGGCTAGGTCACAGCTTGTTTTTTTAGCTCAGTGGCAGAGGGGTCCCAATTCATGCTGAATTCTTTGTCTCATAAATGCAAGAATGCAGTCTATGGACAATGGAGGGTGAACATATAGGCAAGAAGTTTATTAGGAGGAAGAACAAGACTTCTGTGTGAAAAGGGGAGGGATACTGAATAGGTTCCCAGTTCATGACTTGCTCTAGAGTTTTTATGCACTTAACTCAGAGTGTTGCTCAATCTCTATGCTAATTAGGTGTGCAGAAAGCAGCATTCTGGTTGGCTGTGCCCACAATATTCTGATTGATTATGTCCTTTAGACTGTGGGGATTTGAAATTCTTACTCGTCCTTGTAGTGTCCTCATTCTGGTTGGTCCTGCTTTTCCTTCCTTTCGAGGTCACAGGGAGGTCATAATGGAGTTTTCCAGGGGCCCTCTGTCCTAGCTATACTGTCTAATTTTTGCTTAACTGCCTAGTCTACTTGCTTAATAGGGTTCAGGACAAGTTACCACAAAATGTGATTACTATCAGAGATCAGAATATGTCACCTCAAAATATGCCTCTTTAGCATCAGGTTAATTTTGAGCTGTTGTCTTGGGAAAATGCAGATATAGGAGACACTTTGAAAAGAGACTACCTGGGTATGTGTGAGTGCCTGTAATTCCAGCACTTGGAGGCTGGCCTGGGTTAATATGGAGATCCTGTCTTTTAAAAAAAAGAAGACAAGAAGTTGTTCTTTTGTAAAGGAAATGTACATCTCTAAAGTAAATCCCCACTTGTAAGGGTGTCTTCCTCTCTGCACCAGGAAGAGAGTGCTGACCAAATTTCTAGAGACTGTTATCAATTGAGAAATCATGGAATTAACTACACATAACAAAGTTTGGTGGTGTTTACTGGACTTACCAGATCACCTCCCCAGAACCAGGCCCTTCCCCACACCCTTTTTTCTTTAATACTGAAATCTGAAGCGACTCTTCGAGTTCTAATCTTGAGATTTACTCAAGCATCTCCCATTTATATAGGAGGTGTGCAGGTTATTAGATTTCTGTTTGTTTTTCTCTTATCAATCTGTCTTTTGTGTCCCAGGGAAGAACTGCAGAGGAAAGTAAGAAAATGATTTTTCTTCCCATACACTTGCATAGGGCAAAATACAGAGGGAAAGTTTCCTTCCAATGTCAGGCCCCCATCTCTAACTCCTCTTCCCAAAGACAATAGCTGAGAGTATTTTTTGAAATAAGCTGCTAGAGAAAGTCTTTTCAAATCAAAATGTGTATATATGTTTGTGAATTTATCGACCTTTCTATACCTTATAGACCCAAATTTTGGGCTTATCAGACCCAAATTTTGTCTGTTTGCTGCTTGAAAGCCAGTACTTGAGAGATGAGAGTTGGTAGGAAGGAAATCAGGTTTATTTAAGGGTTTGTACACTGAGATGGTGGGGGAGGGGAAAGAGAGGATTGTCAACACCCATCCCCAAAAGACCACCTTGGGGAACTCAGGCACATGAAAGAAAGGTCTTTTATAGTGAGGGAAAGGACGTGCAGTGGATATTGTGAGCAGGCTACGTGCTGAGTGGGGCTTCATCATCCAGGGTGCATGTCTTTTTTTTTCCTTTGGATAGAACATTGCAATAGACCTCGATCTCCTGGGGCTAGTTCCTGTAATTCTTTAGGCAAACACATTATTTTTCTGCAAGTTAAACATCATCTTACCATTGTGATATGATCTGAAGGTCACTAGATGTTCTGAGTTCTGTAAATCTAAAGGAAGATTATTTAGCATCTTAATCATTTAGGTGTGACTTTTCTGTAGAATCTAGAATGTTGGACAAAGCGAGGGGAAGTGATTACTAAGACAACTCCAGAGAAGAGAGAGAGAGAGAGAGAGAGAGAGAGAGAGAGAGAGAGAGAGAGAGAGATTGATTGATTTCCTATCTCTTGTTTCTTTCTGTTGGTTTTCAGTTGCCTTTAGCTCAAAATAACCTGTATATGCTTATTTTTTTTTTGGGAGGGTGTGGTACTGGGGCTTGAACTTAGGTCTTCACATTGAGCCACTCCACCAGCCCTATTTTTGTGAAGGGGCTTGCGAACTTTTTTTGCCCGGGCTGGCTTCGAACTGCGATCCTCCTGATCTCTGCATCCCTGAGGATTGCAGGGGTAAGCTACTGGCTTCCGGCAAAATAGCATATTTTGAGGTCCCATATTCGTCACACTCACACCAATGACGTGTTAGAGTGTTTTTTCCTCACATTCCTGCCAATGCCATTAACCTAGGTTTTTGACAGAGCTAAAAATAATTTCTTCTTTCCATCCCTCTTGCATCTACTGGGTGTGGGACTTTTATAGTAGCTGATTTTCAAAAAAGAAGTTACTTCCTAGATAATGTGGTTCCTACTGCTTCTGTTCTCTGAAGTTACAGATGTGTTAGTATTTAGAGAACGAGTGCAGCTGAATCATTTGGTATACATAGCTTGAATTCAATACCATGTTTGATTCTAATTTGATTGCATGAGTATCCTGGTGCCACTATGGAGAATCAAGAGGATATAGCGTTTACTTTCAGGTAACTCAAATTGTGTAACAATTAAAAAGGAAATAAAAGAACTGGAAAAAATGTTTAATAGGGTGCTTTGAAATATTGTGGGTAAAGTGTGTTTCGGGATATATGCTTTTATTATACATAATCACGTGAAGATCAGCATGCTTGTTTGCCTGAGGTCTGGCCAAATCAGAACACGGTAAAATAGGTAAAATATAGGATTAAGCAGCATGAATTGAAGCCATCCTTTTTGCAGTCAGCTTCACGGGGTGGGCGTGAGGATCAGATTGAAATGGAACAATGGGAAGGGCGTCGTTTGCTTTTCAGGAATTTGTTTTCATAGGGAAGGAGAGGGAGGAAGTCAATGGAAAGGAGAAAATGGAGGGAGGAAAGTTTGTGGAGGAGCCTGAGAGGCTGGACTCCTAGGCATAGGTGGAAAGGAGGGAGGATGTTGTTGAGAAAGAGGGGAGTTGATACTTGGTCATTCCAACAGAAATAGCCCAGAGCAGAGGAAAGTGGACTCAGAGGAGCTCATTTTACAGACAGAGTGCAGGCCATAAGGAAGAAAGACGTGGGTGTAGTCCCTGTCTACACCCAGGGTCGAGGCACAGGAACATGTTTTCTCCCAGAAATTTGGGAATGTAAACCACAGTATTGCAGGTAAGTGCCTGTTGGAAGATGTGAAGCAGGACTCCCGGGCAAAACTTTTAAGCAGCCTTTAAAGTACAGACAGTTTTTATAACGCATCCCTAGAATAAAGGGATAATTGAAGAGAAAATCCCAAGCAGCTAAATTATTATGGTTATTTGTAGTCAACCGGATCTTTTTTTTTTTTTTTTAAATGATCTGTGCTTATTTGATAGGCAGTAGAAATGGCTTAGGAAAACTATAGGCAGGGCCCAACTATGAGCACCAAGTCATGTCAGATAGACAGCACCCTGTGTGCAAATCTCTTTTCAGGATTTGTGCTCATGGTGCAATTTCTATTTGTACCACCATCCTCTGAGGTGTTACCAAGGCACAGAGGCCCCTGTGTTATTAAGTACAGAAGCCAAGAATGGCTGCACCTGGGATCACAGCTCTATATTACTGCAACTTCACCATGTTTTGAATCCTTTCCTTAAGATCTGGTCTCCAAAATACAACCTACATTGTCTTAGGAAGAAAGCTGCTTCCTTCCATTTTAGTTGGTGCAGAGGTAAGCCATGTGGCATTAGGAGAGGCTTCCTTAGTAAAAGATGGCTCTTACCTCTATTTATCCTGCCCCTCCTCTTACAATGACACTTTTCTTTTTCCCCCCCAGTTGTCTCTTATGAGATGTGTTCTCTAAGGTGAAATGGGTACAGGGCTCTAAAGAAATCCTTTGCTACTGAAGCATTGTTGGGATCATGTAGGAGATTCGCCAAAAGGTATCTGTGATATAAGGGGTCCCCTAATTATTTATTGATTGTTGTTATTGTGAGTATATAATGAAAATGAGCAGACATAAGCTGAATCCTTGCCCACACTCACGGGCTCAGTATAAAAAACCTGTTACTTTCAGGGTGAGAATTCAAGGAATTTCAAGTTGTAGGAACTCCCAAAAAAAGGAAAAACTAAGGGTCTAAGGTTTCTAGTTATTCTAGTTATTCTTTGGTATTTGCAGGTGATTGGGTCCAGAACCCCCTTGGATACAAGATCTGTGGGAGCTCAAATTCCTTGTATAACATGACACAATATTTGCATGTAACCCACGCACATCTTCCTGGATTCTTTAAATCGTCTCTAGATTACTTACAGTTTCGACTACAATGTAAAGTATTTTATTAATTCTTCCTTAATTCTTTGGTATAATTTGCCAATGAAGATTTCTAGGCCTGAGTGTTTCTTTGTGGAAAGCTTTTTTCTTTTCTTTGGCAGTACTAGAGCTTGAACTCAGGTCCTCATGCTTGCTAGACTTCTAGGCAGGCACTCTATCACTTGAGTTACTCTACCAGCCTTCTAATACAATGTAGATGGTGTGTAACTTGCTGTCATACAGTATTGTTTGAAGAATAATGACAAGGAAAAAGTCTGTACGTATTCTGTACAGTTGCAATTTTTTTTCCAAATGTTTTTGATTTGTGGTTGGTTGAAGTCCTGGGTACAGACCCTTCGGATATGGAGGGCTGACTGTATATTCACTTCTGACTTTCCAAATGTCCATAACTTTAACCTGGCTGAAAATTCAAGAAAGCAACTCTCAGCCCTTCCTTCTACTTAAAAAAAAGTATCATGGCTGTTGATTGAGTATAATGAAGCCCAGCTGTAGTGGTTTCCTTACCACTAGCTCTAGCAGGGGAAATGGAGCTATAAACCTGGGCCCCTCTTGAGGCATGGAGGGAAGAAACTGTCTGGGTCCTCGCTTGACACCTGGACCTCACTGTGGTACAAAGTGAAACTCATCAACTCAGGTGGCCAAAAAAAAGCAGATGTTTAGCACAGCTAAGTGTAAAATATGGGGGAAATGGCTTTACGGGCCTTTGGCTGAGATGCTCACATTTGAATGTTATACACAGGAAATCATCAGGTAGTGGAATAATATAAACAGAACTTGCTTCATGAAGTCATTTATTTTGGATTGGTGGCAGCAGCAACAACCTCTAGCACAAAGAAACCCAAGGATCTATTTTTCATTTGAGAGATTTTCTAACCAGCCTGAGTTTCTTGCAATGAAAAAGTAGGGACACTGCTTCCTTAATTGTAGGTACTCATTCCTCATCAGGGAGGATAATGTTGACTTGTGGCAATATTTCCCAAAGTACTTTCAGTGTTATGATTTTCTTAGGGATTATTGCCTGTAGTCAACATATGGAGAAACTGAGGTAGTCTGGTCAAAAAACATGCTCCAGGCCACACAGTTAGTAAGTAGTGGGAAAGGAATTGAAATTAAGTCTTTTCTATGTCCAGAGTACTTTCCACTCAGCTGGTATTTCTCTAAGTATAGTAAATACAACTGATAGGCATGAGATGATTTTAGGTGGTAAAACAGGAAGAGGGAAACACTTTTAATATTTAGGTTTTGTTTAAATATAATTTTAAAAGGGAACAGGCAAAAAGCATAGTAGTTCATTCAGCTTAATTCAGGTTACACCCAAGTTCTGCAGTCATCCTACTTGGATTCCAGTTCTATTTCTACTACTTACAAAGTGATTATTTCCTCATTAATCTAAGCCTCAGCTTCCTAATCTGTGAAGTGGGGATAGATGATGACAGGCTTACCCCATAGGGTTATTGTGAGGCTGCCATTTGGACAACACAAAGGCAGAGTAAGCAGCCTAAAGAAGGTTGAGCCCCAAAGAAACACAGGTGGCTGCACTATGTTGTCTACTTCTGAAGGGAAAGATGGTAGGGGAGTCATCATGTACACTCCATTTATCATCTCATCTTCTGCAAGGAAATCATCTTCTCAGGCAGAGTTCCTTAGATCCAGAGAGTAGGCATGAAAACTCCCTTAGCAAGAAGTACAGGCACAATCACCCCACCAGACTCCAGAATCAGAAAGCTACTTTGGTTTCTTGCTGTGCTTGCTTTAGTTATCATTAGAGCAGGAAGATGGAAAGATGCCAGGCCTGACTTAGGGTGTTGGAGGTAAGGGACTTGGGAGAGCTAGGACAAGATGGGAAATGATCAATTCAAAAAACTAGACACCGTGACCATAAAAAGGAGACAGGAGGAAAAATGCCTTAAAGTGAGTCATCCTGTTTCAACACCAGACAGTTACCTCAGTGAAATGGAGGGGAACAAGATTTGCTGATACCGTCATTCCTATTTGCCAAATGGCAGAAGGAAATGAATGCGCCATTTGTAGGGATTCTCCTTTAGGGGCAGATTCACTGTATCCTGCTCCTCCCTGGAATGAGGTCTTTTCTCTGGCCAAAGATCTCACAGGGCTAGAATCCTGGTCTTGTTTACACAAGTTCTCATTCCCTGCTCCCTAATGAGCTGTTTTAACAACTTACCTGCTCTGAGACCACTATCGACATAAACATGTGTATGCTGGTTACATTCTGTCTCCAAGTCACTAATAAACACAGTGACCTGAAATCACAGAGTAAGGTTAGTAGAGTAACATGGCTTTTCCCTTGATGGTGCAGACACGGTAGGCTGTGGACTGGAAATCACATCAGTTTCAGGCCCCTTGTCACTCGGGACCAGTAGGACCCTGAAACTTTCAGGTTCTCACATTTTGCAAATCTGAGATTTAGGAAAGGCTGGAAAGTCATGTAGACTGCCTGACTCATATGGGCTTCCCTTCCTATTGCTGCTGCTCCAGGGTAGTAAGAGGTGATGAATTACAATAGGAAGGTACTGTGGTCACCTTAAGCAAAAATTCATCTTACGAGAATATTTAGTAGTAATTAAGACAATTGAAGAAATAATGGAATCATCAGATTTTGGAAGAGAGAGAGAGAAAGAGAGAAAACACAGACAACTCCAAAAGTCTACAATAGCAAAAACTAGCACTTAGACTGTTTACTGTGTTCTAGTCCTTGTTCTCAGCCCTTGACATGCACTAATTCATCTCTTTGAAGGAATTCTGAGTTTGGGTAACATTACTTACTATCCTGTGGCTAGGATAACCAAATCTAATTCCCTTGAAACATGACAATCTGACCTGTGGTTAACTGCCTAATTGTTACTCTAGATGCTGGTTTTGAGGATATGTGTAAACCATGATGCTAGGCAACACTTCTTATGGTAAAAAATGACTCCTTGCTAAATTGGGAGAACAAAAATAAATGTCAGGAAGCTTTAGTTTTGGGTTTCTCTGGCTCTTGTGACAGGCACACCCTTGGGCGGGAGAGGGAACGAGAGGACCCTGAAAGCTATGCCTATGGAATTGTTGCAAGAACTACTAGCTCTTTGGGAGAGTAGAAGCCATGAAGTTTTTTAAACCAGAGGAATTCTCTCATCTGATAAGAATCTTGGCCCCTTATACTTACTGCATGAACCACTGTAAGGGTCCCTGTGTTGAAGAACATCTGATAAGCATCTTAATAAATTGATGTTCAAGGCAGAACCTATTACTGCCTTGTGAATTTGAATATTTATTTCAGTCCAAGAAGAATCCTGATCAGTACTGTATATTGCTTTTATACAGAAAAGGAAGGTGATGCAGAGCAAAGTAATCTTAACTAACCCATGACTGTATGGATAATGAATGGCAGAGCTGTTACTAATCATGGGTAAGTTGCCTCTTAAATCATTGGCTGGATCGGCATGGCACAGCTTTCTGGGGGAATTTGCTCTAGTTATTTCTGCTGACAGGTCTCTTAGCCCAAGATGCAAATCCATAGAGGGAGAGAGTCCTGAATTACCTAACTGGGCTATAAGCCCATTTCCTGATCAGGAGAGGGTCAGGTGCCTTGACTGACAATCTTAGAGGAAATCTTAGAGGAAAATCAGAAGAAGGGGAATGGGTGTGGATTGTACAAAAACAGTGAGTGTCCACTATTACTGAGGTTAGATAGGGTTTCTGAACAGCTGCAGGATGGACCTTAACCTGATAATGTATTTGTCGTTACTACTGCTGCTGGTATTGTTCAACACATAACATTGAAGAGAATCTCTATGTGGCCAAAAATTTCACCAATTTCTCTGCTACATGATAAAAGCATTCAATTCATTCATTCATTCACTCAACAGCATTTAGAAAGCCCTGAGAGAAAGGATTTGGCAGTATGGTTTTATGACATTGGACAGGAAAGTTATTCCTGGGTAACGTTGTTTAGTAACTGAAATCTTCAGAGGCTGGAGACACAAGATGTGGTTGATGATGAACAATTAGAGATACGTAGAAGAAAAGGGCTTGTGGAGGGAAGAAGCTTTGGAGAGTCTGAACTTATTGAGTAGTGGGAGCAGACTGGGCCAGGGCAGGAAATATGCCCCAGTCCCTATGAAGAGAGAAGAGGAGAGGGGGAGAGAGGAGAGGACTAGAGAGAGAAGTAGTTGGCTAGGCTTGGATAGGGTAAAGTTTGGGAATGGCCAACAGATAATAAGATAGGTGGGACATGTGGGGTGCTTGGAGTCAGGTGATGAGCCCCAGGTGTGACTGGTTGGAGATGAGAGAAGAGCTGAGTCTGCTGGGTCAGTAGCATTTGCTGAGGATGTGCCCTCAGGAGATAGATAACGTCACTCCAAAAGTACATCTGGAACCACAGTGTCCACTCATAGTGACAGTTTAAGGCTTCTGGGATGGTCGTGTCTGGTGGTCTAAGGTCTGTTACTCTGAGTGCTTAGGATTGGGCAGTGGGCTTCTAACACTGCCTATCTTTGGATCTGTTCCTTCTTACTGCTTCAGCCCCTCTTTACTTTTTTTCCAGATATTTTTTCTGGGTCTTTTTTTCTTGGTCACCGTATACTTCAGAATTTTTTCCTTCTTTATCCCTAGCCCAGTGTCTCAAAGTACCAATGGTCACCTGGCTAGCTAATTTGAGAAATGAATTCTAAGAATAAGGCTTGTGTTAATGACTGAATTGTTCACCTGTTTGGAGAATATATTTATATTTAACCAGGCTTTGGGAACACAGTGTGGGAATTTCAGACATTCAGACATTTCTGCTGGTTGGTGGAGAGGAATATTTTTAAACAGAGGGATTTTGGCCAGACCTAAAACTATATAAAAAATTTGGAAGAACTTTCACAAATGAAATCTGGTCGAAATGTATGCACATTGTTTTGTAAATTAATGAACTCATCACTGGGTGTAGAAAAGCTGAATGATAATCAGGAAGAATTTTCTCAGACCCTCCATTTAGGATGGACTAGGTCAGTGGCATCCTTTTAAAAATGAAGTTTCTGTGGGACATTCATGCAACAAGGGAGGATTGACCATCAGAATTCACATTCTGCATTTTCCTTGCTGCACCAGTGTCTGCTTTCCAATACAGGGCAAACAAATGAGAAAAAAACCCAAACAAACCATATCAACCAATGAAGCTGGAGAGACTAAGTTGAGCTACATAATGGAGAATAAAGTTAGAAAAGGGGGCAGGAGAAGACAGGTGGATGAGCCACACAGGCTGGATGTCACAGAAAGTTTTTGGTCTGGCTATGGCTGTAGGAAGGAGAGTGAAATTTCAGGAAGCAGCTGCCATCTGTGTGATGGATATTGAAAATGGCAGAGATTGGAAGTAATAGATTTTAAAGATAACTTGGTGTGCATTAAACATGTACTCCACCCCTGGGCCTTTTCTTTAGAGACTGAGTATAGATTTGAATTGCTTCTGATTATATTTTTTTGATGGATAGCTGTTTCTCCATGCTGAGATTGGACCACAAGGCTGTCTGACATTCACAGGGAAGAAGATGGATAACAGTAAACCACTCTTAATGAAGCCAGAATGGACATCCCGGGGCCCCATTGGCTTTACCCTTGTCTCCTGAAATGCCAGGTCTGATCCCTGGAGCTCTGTGGAGCCTGGTTTGCAATTGCCCTCCGAATATACTTATAGTCCTTTCCAACTCTGAAAATCATTGTGCAATTCCAGCCTTGCTTCATTTTCAGTCACAGACACTGATCATGGGGAAATGTAGACTCTTTCTGGTTTCATGTCTGAGGTGCCACATTTGGAAAAGGTGTCCTCAGCTGGGAGGGAGCCTCTCCCTGCTCTTGACCATGGGTTGTGGTTTTGTGAATGGAGCCCACTGTGGTTCTGGTGAGTCCGGGTAACATGACCCAGTCTCTGACTTGCCTCAGTGCGGATGTCTTGTTATATACCACAGCCTTTGGAAGAGCCTGCTCTAATTACCCAATATTTTCCTCTTGTCTCCAGACGCGACTCCTCATAAATCCCTCTGCTGTATCCTATTGGAACAGGGCTTGAGGGCTGAAACCAGTTTGCTCAGTGGGATTCTGGGCATCCTGCAAACAAGGAATCATTTGAAATAGGGAGTAACCCTGGTCTTGGGCAAGCAGACATGTAGAGGACACTGTGCACAGAGTGGACACTTGCTCCACAGAGGTTAAAGGACAAGAGAATTCTAGGTGTGGAGTCCCATTAGGGGAGACAAAACTCCAGCTCCTGCGATGACGTGGCATTGGTGCTGAGACTCATGTTTTCCATGCTTCCCTCTGGAGCAAGTTAATATTGCTCCTCACTGAATTTCCATGGCACATCTGTCTGAGAAACCTACCTTTAGCCTTCAGTACAGAACCCTTGACAAAAACCCCTCATGACTGATTTTTTTTAATCACAAAAGTAATACATGCTTGTTTTGATGAATTTATAAAATTAAGATGTGCATAGATTTAATGGTATCCACTGATTTCCCCCCACAATTATGCTCCCTCCTCCAGATGTAACTGCTGTTAATGAACTAGTGAATGCTTTCTTGATTTTTTCCTTAAACACTTACTTTCCCTCTCTGCAGACAGGAAGATACAAACTGCTGCTGCTGCCATTTTAGATTTGGAGAGACAAGTGGAATTTGAATGATTTGGGCTGATTAAGTCCTGGTGAGATTCAGGGGCCAAACTCAATCTCCTGTTCTGAGCCAATGATTTTTCCAGCAGCCCCACTCCTGTCTCATGGGCTACATTTGCTCATATATATTGTTTTTAATGCAGTTTTAATAGCCCAGACTCATGTTTGATTTATCTATCTTTACTACAGATGGTGATAGGCTCATGAACCATGTCTGGGGTCTGCTACAAAGTTCTAAGCAAAGGGCTTGGCAACTCCCCAGTTGCTTCCTGGTGAAGAACTGCTTTTGGTTTCTGAAAACCTTTCAGACTTTTGTAATGAACTGGTGATGGAGTGGTGGAGGGAAGCACGTAGGATATAAGTCCATAACCAGGCAACATGTCCTTTTCCCTCTAGGAATTTCCAGGAGTCCTGAGGAGACTGCTCTTGCTCTCCTGTTGGATGCCACCACCCAAGGTAGGCTTAGAATAGATTGTGAGCTTGGGACTTACAAGTTAAAAGTCCCTGTCTTAGAGACTGTGAGGACTGGCATCAATTGTTAGTAAGCATGGGTACCTGTGTAGTGCCCAGTACAAGGAAAGTCCTCTCTTCTTTAGCTCTCTTTCATTAACAACTAACCTTTTTTTATGGTGGTACTAGGGTTTGAACTCAAGGTCTTATCTTGCTAGGCAGGTGCTTTACCACTGCAGCCACTCTGCTAGCTAACAACTGAACTTTTAAAACATACTTAATGAACCATCAGCAACATACACTTAGTCAACAACCATTATGGCATGCCTACTATGTATCAGGCACGCTTGTAGGCACTTGGCATATGTTAGTAAATAAATATTCCTGTCCTCATAAAGCTCACAGTCAGTGGGAGAATGAACTATTGATGAAATAAGTTTACTAAGTGAGTAGATTTTATAGTATATTCGATGGTCTAAATGTTACAGCTAGAAGAAAAGGGATAATTTCAATATGGGCAAGAGGGAGGAGGAGGCATGGTTTTCCATAGGAGTTTTCGGGCCATTCTTTTTATTTCCTCTCTTAAATAACACAGCACTATGAGAAGTAACACACTGAACTAAAATCAAAATCATTTGTGATTTACCAGTTTCTTCCCTCTGCTTGGAGAAACTCAGAATCTAGGATGTGGGGGAGGGTGGAGAAGGGATGGACAGGGGAGACATGGGTACTGAAGCACACCTTCTGGCATCTGAGTCCTCCCAGAGCAGTTATGCTCACTTACTGACAAAGAGCAAGGAGAAGTTCTGGAAGTACTGATTAATATTAGTACAGCTTAGTTAGAAAGATCTGCCAGTTGAGAACTGATGAAGATAGAGTAGTTGACTTCTCTTAAATCTACTCCATGTTCTCCTGATGGATTCACTGCTGAATTCTCCCTTACATTTAAAGAAGAACTAACAGCAGTACTTCTCACTCTTCCATGAAATAGAAAAGGAAGGAACACTATCAAACTCATTCTATGGAGCCAGTATTACACTCATTCTAAAACTGGATAAAGACACTGCAAAAAAAGAATTATAGACTGGCATTTTTAATGAACATAGATGGAAAAATTCTCAATAAAATATTTGCAAATAAAATTCAGCAACGTGTTAAAAAGATCATACACCATTATTAAGTTGGTTTCACCCCAGGGATGTGAGGATGTTTAGCATACTCAATTCAATAAATGTAGTATAGCATATATACTTTATATGCTTTCTAGCATATATACTTTATTGAATTAAGGACAAAAATCACATGATTATCTCATTTGATGCAGGATGTTGATAAAATTCAACATCCTTTTATGATAAAAACTATGAAGACACCAGGACTAGAAGGATTTACTTCAACATAATAAAGGTAATATATGACAAACCTATTGTCACTATTACACTAAATGAGGAAAAACAGAAACCATTTTCTCTAGAGTCAGGAATGAGACAAGGGCATCCACTCTCATTCAATATAGTACTGGAGTTAATAGAGCAATAAGATAGAAATAAATAAAAGAGATTCAAATAGGGAAGGAAGAAGTCAAATTATCCCTATTTGCTGATGGTAAGAACTCTTAGATCTCATAAACACTTCTAACAAAGTAGCAGGATATAATATCATCATAGAAAACTCAGTAGCTTTCCTATGTGAAATAATGAACATACTGAGAAGGAAATCAGGAAAATAACCCCATTCACAATAGCCTAAAAAATGTAGGAATAAATTTAACTAAGTAAGTGAAATCTCTCTGCAATGAAAATGATAAATCACTGAAGATGGAAATTGAGGAACACTAGAAGATGGTGAGATCTCCCATGCTCGTGGATGGCAGAATCAATACTGTGAAAATTGGCTCTTCTACCAAAAGAAATCTATATGTTTAAGGCAATTCTCACCAAAATTCCAAGACATTCTTCACAGGGATAGAAAAGTCAATCTTAAAGTTCATATGGAAGTATGAAAGACCTCAACTAGACAAAGCAATCCTGAGCAAAAAGAGCAATGCTGGAGGTATCACTACGCCTGACTTCAAACTATATTATAGACCTATGGCAATAAAAACAGCCTGGTTCTGGCACAAAAAGAGACATGAAGACTAATGGAACAGAAGACCCAGAGATAAATCCATGCAACTATGGACATTCGATTTTTGACAAAGGAGTCAAAAACATATGTTGGAGGAATGACAAAAGGTGCTGGGAAAACTGGATATCCACATGTGGAAGACTGATTCCTGTCTCTTACACTATAGTAATCTTAACTCAAAGTAGATCAAAGATCTTAATGTAATACCTTAAACTTTGAAACTATTATATGAAAGAATAGGGAAATAACTTCCTGAATTGAACTCAGATAGATCAACGAATAAGAAATGAGATTAACAAATGGGACCACATCAAACTAAAAAGCTTTTGTACAGCAAAGGAAACAGTCATTATACTAAGGAGACTGAATGGGAGAAAATCTTTGCCAGTTATACATCCAACAAGGACTTAATAACCAAAATACACAGAAACCTCAAAAAACTAATATCAGAATAAACAACCTAATGAATAAATGTGCAAATGAACAGAACAGACAATTTTCAAAAGAAGTACAAAAGGTCAATAAACACATGAAGAAATGCTCAACAGTTCTGGCCATAAAGGAAATGCAAATCAAAATGACACTGAGATTTCACCTCACCACAGTTAGAATGGCTATCATCAATAACACAAACAACAACAAATGCTGGCAAGGATGTGGGGAAAAAGGAACCCTTATATATTGTTGGTGAGAATATAAATCATCCACTATGAAAAGCAGTATGGAGGTTTCTCAAAAAACTAAAAATAGAACTGTCATATGATCCAGCAATACCACTCCTGGAAATCATCAAAGGAGTGTAAGTCAAGATACAATATAGATACTTGCTCACCCATGTTTTCTGAAGCACTATTCACAATAGCCAAGCTATGAAAACGGCCCAAATGCCCAACTGATGAATGGATTAAGAAAATGTGGTCTATATATTCAGTGGAGTGTTATTTAGCCATAAAGAAGAATGATATTATGTAATTTTCAGGTAAACGGATGAAACTGGAGATCATTATGTTAAGCGAAATAAGCTAGGTTTAGAAAGACAAAGGTCACATGTTTCTCTCATATTTGGAAGATAGACTAAAAGATAAATATATACCCAAATGAATATAGAAACACATGCTTGTAATAGTGGGACTGTTTGAGGGGACTAGGGAAGGAAGGGAGAGGAAAAGAGAATGATAGAGAATGACTGATATTGAAATACATTACATCTATGTATGAAGATGATAAAACAAAATACACTGAGAGTTGTCAAATATTAGGGAGCAGGAGAGATAGGGAGAGAGTAATAGAGCGGGTTAATCTGATTAAAGTACAATATATTCATATGTGAAATACCATGGTGAAACCTCTTTGAACAATGAATATACAATTAAAAATGGAGGACAGGAATATAAAACAGGTCCTGTTCAGTGGTGGATACTAGTGGGGGGAGACAGAGAGAACTGACAGTGCAAAAGAGGGTGGATATGGTTGATGTACTTTATATACTTGTATGAAAATCGAACAATGAAACATAGAAATTGTTTTAAAAAGGGTGAGAAAGAGGATAAGGGAGAATGATGGTGGGGGTGAATCTAACCAAGGTATAGTTTAAGCATATTTGGAAATGTCACAGTAAAACCCCCTTGAACGACTATATACGCCAATTAAAATTTTAAAAAGAATCTACTCCATGGTCTCTTCTTCTAGCTGCTGCTGATTTAAAAGTGGGATCCCTTCAAGTCTGTACAAGTACAGGCCTTGACTCAGAAAGATGTGATTTCAAGGATTGAGTATTCTGTTGATTGTTTTCCCCAAAGGAAGCACAGAATAAATATCACACTTGGTTTACCTCTCCCCTTGCTCAATAATTCATTCCCCTTTTCAAAGACCCTTTGCGGTGGGAGGGACTGCTGCTCCTGACACAGTCACATAAATATGATGTTTGATCTATTCCAGTGGTACTGCCACATGGCTACCAGCATAGCATCTTTGTGAAGTAACGCTTGGAAGTGATCATATGACTAAATGCTGTTGGACAAATGGACAATGACAACAACCTTTACTCAATTTTTGTTCATCACATTTCAAAAGACATTCCTTTTTTTTCTCGCCCCTCCTCCCCACCCCCTCCCTTACCCCTCCCCCCTTCAAAAGACATTCTTAAACATACAGTACACTATTGTTTAAATGTATATCCTTTCCCCCATGAAATATTCACCTGGTCTCTGTTCTCAGAAGTTAATTTTTTTTTAATGTGAACACTTAATTTGGATGATTCAGGGTAGGTAAATAAGTCTAGCCAGAGTACAAAGAGCTAGAATCTCTGATCCTGAATATTTCCCACACCTCACTCTCCCACCAACTTTTGTAGACATGAGATATGATTAAGAAATAATTTCACATATACTTCACATAAAGGAAAAATAGTAAGCATTTGCTTCTGTTTGACATTTTGAGATTGTTGATAATGTTCACTGTTCAGTTACAGACTGAAAAGTGATCCTGAGTGTTTCTACAGTGGCTCTCAAATTTGCACGGGTGTGACTACCAGGAAGGGGGCTTGTTAAAGATGCAGATACCTAGTCACACTCACCAGTCTATTTTAGAAAGTCTGCATTTAACACAATCTTGGGGTGGTGGTAAAAGTAGCCTGGACACATTTCCAAGGGCCTTAGTTAAGAACCACTCAAAAACCAAACCAAACCAAACCAAACCAAACCATGATCCTGTAGTGACTTGAAGCTTTAAGGATACCATCTAGGATCTCCAAAAGTCAACACCATGTGGATCTCACCTGAGATGTCTGGCTTTAGGTCCCTTTTCAGAATTTACTTGTGTGACTTTGATTAATAGACAATGTTTCTCAACACTGACTTGCCATAGTGTGTGTGTGTGTGTGTGTGTGTGTGTGTTTATTTGGTTGGAGCTCTGGGGCTGGGGAGCTATGAATGGATCCCCTCTTAAAATGTGTCCTCTTTTCTATAAAGATCAAAGGCACTGACTGTCTCTGGAGGTCACTGACCCAAATGTGCCACTGATGACTCAGATGGTACAAGAAGTCATTACCATTTTCTCAAATACTGCACCTGCTTCTCTTCTTTCCTTGTTAAATATTTGCTGTCTGTCTGAATTGGGAAAGGATATTTTGCACCAAAAGCAATGGGATGGCTTTGGCAGATACTTAATTGTACTTCAGTGAGGCTTCCTTTTCTTGAGAAATGTGTAGAAGTGCTGTCTATCGCTCCTCCTAATGGACTATTCATAAAAGTGCCCCTCTGGTCCATCAGCTTGTTTTGTCTGTTCCATGGCTTTATGGAGGCTTTGTTTGCTCACCTGGAGCAGATGTAGTTGGACTCCAGATGTTTCTTAGACTCTTTCCATGTGGACCTATATAATGTTATACAGCAGCAATAATTCTTTTAAATGCTTGTGACTTTTTAAGAAGTTCTGATTGCTTATTGTTTGGAAACTGTTTGTGGTTTCTAATTAAGCATTTCATTCAAAACTGCCAAGGTCTTCTAGCTTATAAAGTGATTCTATTAAATTGATTTTTTTGAAGTAATTCTGAATGTTTTTATGCCTACACTTTGGCAGTTTGTAAATTTTGTTAAATTGATGCTCACACATGAGATACTTAGTAAATAATTTTTAGTGAATGTTGATAATAAAAAGACATCTATGGAAACTAAACTCACTAAAAATGTGCATATATTTTAAAAGAAACTTGGAGAAAGCAAAATCTAGAAGACATAAAGGTGCAGGATACTTAATCTGTAAAACAATTTCAAGAAAAATTTTCAATATTTTCAGAACATAGGCAAATAATATATTGAACTCCTATGTAACCCTCTTAAGCTTAAAAATTATCAGTTTGTTAGCAATTATATTTTTTCTGATATCCCTTCCTATTCCCTCTACCCTTGCTTATTTTGAAGCAAATCCTAAACATATCATTAATATAATTTCACATGCAAATATTTCCGAATGTTTGTGTAGAAGACTATGCTATTAGAACATAGCCACGATATACACAATAATGCAAAATAAAACACTCCCAAAATCTGTCAGAAATTCTCTAATAGTATCAGATATCCTGCTAGTCTTTGTGTTTCCTTGGATGCCTTGGGAATACTTCCTCACTCACATGCTTTCTCTTCTTACCGCCTCCCTGTTTAAAAAATGAATCAGGATCTGAAAAAGGCCATACAATGATATTGGTTAAAAACTTTTTAAGTGTCTTTTAATGATAGACAACTTATCCCATTATTTTTAATTATTTTTTGTGATTTGTTATTTTTGTTGGATAAATTGTGGCGTTTGTCGTAGAGTTCCCACACTTTGGAGTTTGCTAATTCTATCCCCATGATTATGTTAGACAAAGTAAAATCCAGCATATTGATACTTCCAATTGGAATTCAGTACTCAGGGTTTTTACTTAACCTCTTACTACATTTTTTTCTTCTTTCTCTCACTTTCCAAAATCCCAGATCTCAACAATGACAGCATAATTACTCCTTTGTTTATCTCATACTATGCCAAACCCTTCCTCAGAATAACAATTCCTACTGTACTACCAACACTATGATTATTTAAGCTAATTCATGTAATTTTGTTGATTGTTTTTGTCTATAGGTATGTACGATTAAATGTGATGTGTTCTGGTAAAAGTTTGATGAGCAGTACTCCAAAAGCAAAGATAAACAACAATAAAACCAAAGGGAACAAAAGTTTACTTTGTAGCATTTGCTAATTTCCATAATGTAAATACCCCCACTGTTGCCATTTTCAAGCTACCAGAAGATTTGGGAAGAAATGCACAATCAGCTCCTAGAGCCAGTGCTAGCTGCCTCTCGGACACCATGGGAGGAAATGCCTGTTTTGAAGTCACTTGAGAGAGTTCTGTACTGTGTGGTTGTGCCACCAATTGGATGCATACTTAGGTTCATTTGTTCCATTTCACTTTAAAGTTTTAGGAATTACTTTATCAATTTCAGTATTTTATAATTATGCAAAATATTTGCATAATTTCCAAGTCAAATCTACAATTATTCTAAGATGTCTAGTTTCTACCTCATCACTTTCACCCTATGCTCTCTCTCCCTTCCCAATTGGTTTTTAAAATTATGGTTTAAAAGCATTCATTTTTAAGTATGGTAACTTTCCATTGCTTTCTTATTAAAATGTGAAATGTGTCATTTTATAAACATTCTCATTTTTATACAGAAGGACTTTTACTTAAACACATTCTTCTACACCTTGCTTTTCCACTTAGCAATATATCTTGGAGATCATATCATAGGAGGATATCGGCTATGCATCCATACCTCATTTCTTTTTTCAGCTGAATAGGACTTCACTGAATGGACCACAGTTTACTTAACTGGTTTCCTATTGATGGACAGTTGAGTTGCTCCAATAATTTTAACTAAATTTAAAAAATACTAACTAGATAGTATATTAAGTAGATTAAAATGCAGACGATATAAACAGTATATAGTGAAAATACCCATCTCATTTCTTTCTCCCAGATGGCTAGTTCCCATCTCAAAAGGGAATCTGGTATTATCTGTTTAGCTTACAAACACTTCTATTTGTGCTTCAAGGAAAGAGCCATTCTTACCAATCTTATTTGGTAAGGGGTAAATAAGAAATAGAATACTGAAGTGTTTCAATCAATTTCAGTGACACCAAGAGCATGTCGTTGAATATGGGACTAGACATTAGGCTTTTACATTGTAGTTGGATTTTCTTCCCTGTGCTTATGAATCCCTCTATTTTAGCTTCTGCACCAGAATAACAGTTACACTGGTATTATTTGTTAAATTGCTTTGTCTGGATTGAAATTAGTTAGTAGTGATCTGACAGTATTAATCACTTCCATCTTCATTACCATCAAATATGAATTTGCTCCTATTGTCATGTTGTAATGTGAACAAAGATGCAGCATGCTGAGATCTAGATAAAGCAAATTAAACAAATAAGAAACCTTTCTCTGAAAGAAATGACATTGATTGACAACTTTGCAAATATAGAAGAAATACACATTTTGCTCTATTAGAGGCTGTAAGTATAATAACAGTGTTGTACTAAAAAGAAAAAAGGCAAACATATCAACAGGAAATATTGTACACAGTGGTGAGATTTATGGGTATCATACAAGGAGAAAAGTGAAAGAGCAGGAGTTCTTTGTCTTTGGTAATTAGCCTCTCAAGTAGCCCAGATGATCCATTGCCTCCCGGTGTTCAAGCCCCTATGAGGTCATCCTTAGCTGTGAATCACAGCTGACGGTAGGTGACCAATGAATAGGGTGGAAGTGACAACTTGTGATTTCCAAGATTAGGTCAGAAAAGGTATTGCAGCATTTTCTTTGGTGTCATGGATTCCTTGCCCTGGGAGAAGCTAGCTAACCAGTCTATGAGGATGTCAAGCAGCTCTATAAGAGGAGGAGCTGAGGCCCTCAACCAACAGCCAGTACTAACTTGTCAGCCATGTAAGTGAGCCACTTTGGAAGTATATTTTCTGTTATTTAATGTTCTTTTCTGATGATAACCATAGAAAAGTTAGAAAGAATAATAAAATTGTAAGAGGAAAACAGAATGCATTTTTAACTGTGTGATAAGTTATATCATCCCTTTTATTTTAGTTTTTTAAGACAGGGTCTTACTATGTAGCCCAGACTGGCAGGGAACTCACAGTCTTTCTGCCTCTTCCTTCTGGGTGCTGGGAATACAGGCGTGTTCAACCATGCCTGGTTCATATCATTCTTATTATGTAAGTTTAGAAATCCAAGATGCAAAGAGGAAAGAACTTTCCCAAGTTACGAAGTTGTTACATGGTATAGTAGTATTTGAATAAAAGTTTGTTTAACTGAACTATACAATATTTCTCTGTGTTCTGTTAATCTTAAAAAAAAGCAGGAATGAAACACTAGAGTCTTTTAAATGAAAATTCTCTATGTATCAAAAAAATATCCTTAAGCTGTGGTTTCTGCTCATCTATTTTTCTACATAGTCAACAATAGCTATTTACTACCTATGTAGTAGGTTTGTAGTAGACGTTGTGCTAGGTTCTGGAGAAACAGAGGTGAACCAGAAAGACAAATCTGGTGTGCTCTACGGTATTACAATATAGTGGAAGACATTGATCCTGAAAAGATAAACACACAATGAGTGTGGCACACTGAAATTGCTGTAAGTATCAAGAAGGAGACGTAGCTGTACTGAGAAAAGATGCCAGAATTTACACTGGATATTTTACACTGGAAGGCTGGATATTTTATTTCAGTTACCTTCTATCTGGCATAGGAGTTCCATGCAAAGGGATTAACATGTGCTAAGACTCTGAGGTGGGAAATTGATTGACATGTACATAGAATCAAAGATAGTGTCTCTGCAGAGTAATGCATGCACAGAAGAGAGGTGTGAGGTCAGCTGGAGAAAGGACCAGGGTTGGAGCATATGTAAGACAGCATAGAACATGCCACAGTGTGTAGGTTTCACCTTAGAAGTCTAAGGACACCCCTGAAAGACTTTTACATTCAGATTTGTACTTAAAGATTGTTCTAGCTCCTATGTAGAGAAAGGGAGAGAAGGTAAGAGTAGAAGAGGGGGACAAGGGAGGCTCTTGCACTTCCCCAGTTGGGAGGAGGGCTTTGAGATTACTCAGTGAATTTGAGTCTTGATAATCAATTGAAAACGAAGACAATGGGCTGCTTCTAGAAATGAGCACCAGGGTAAATCAAAGTGACCTCTGTAAAGGTAGGAAAGACTAGAGGAAGAATAGATTTGGCTCGGGTATCAAACATTCACTTTGATATTTCATGATTTTCAAGATAAAAGAACTTGGCCAGTTCTTAAGAATTTCTCTTGTATCTGGGTTCTAGTTCCACAATAAGCAGCTGCTTCCAGATACCATCTATCAACTGTTATCTGGACAGCTTCTCATGCTTTTCTTTTGCTTATGATCTTATGTTTGGGGATCTCAGACTTCAGATAAGGAAGTGGTTACTACTTTGCTCAGCTTTGGCTGGATAACCCTGCAGGATTCAATGAGTGGGTGCTAACCACATTAGAGCAGTCACCTGGAGGTCTCCTTTGAAGGAAATGCCCTCACACTTTTCTTTTTGGTCAGTGCCAAGGGAGTAGGGGATTTTCTTCTTCAAAGATTCTGTGTTTGCTATAAAAATCTTTACTGTTTACTCCTCTTTGGCATGTTGTCTTTGTTTATAGTGTAAAACACTCGACTGACCGAACACAGCACTATTTCATTGTAGTTTATGCAAATTTTAGGCAGACAGACCCTTTATTAATGTATTTAACTGTAATAATATTGTTATTCCAAAGAGCTATAGGCATGTTGATTCCCCCTTTCAGAATTTAAGGGGTTAATTCAGGTTCTATACATCTGCCAGATGCTATTAGGGGTTGTATGTGTAAACATAATTCTCCAAATGACACAGTCAGGTAAAACTAGCCCTTATCTATTAAAATATGTAAAAAAAATCCATAAAATAGCACAATTAAAAATTCAGATAAAAATAAAGCTCTCCTGTAATGTTTTGGTTATTTAGCAGGTTTCAAAATGACTCTCAGAGTAGTATTTTCTGACCCTCAGAAAACTATTATTTCTGCAAGAATCTTTTTTCCCTGACTTTGTCTCCTTTATGTATGTATTTTCTTTGAGCATGATTATCAATTTGGCAAAACTATAAGCTCATTAGTGCCAGGCATTATGTATGGCAGAGAACTGGTTTGGACATGTAGGTCTCCCTGGGAGGGAACTTCCTACTCATGAATCAGCGCCCAGAGACCATTTTTTTCTATCTGGAAATAAATTGCCATTGGCCACCTTGCCTTGGTGGCACTGTGTAAAGGTTAGTTGAGCTGGATAGGAGTTCAGAAACTATCAAGGTAAGATGATTTGGTTCCTTCTGTTTGAAGGAAGTTTTCCTTTAGAAGCCCCCTCTTCTCTTTTTCTGCTGTAACAGCCTTAGCAAGGATGACCTTCTTCCCTTCTCTGGACAGTGAGCAAAATTCCCATATCCAGCCTGGCCCTCCTTCAGACTCTCCTCCAAAATGCTGTTGGTGCAATCTTTCCTAAACACGGATCTCATAGGCTGAGTCACTGCTTAATTAAATCTGCTAGTGAATTCCTTTATCTTACAGGCATGACTTTCAGGGCTCTTCTTGGATGCAGATGCTCCTCTGTTCTGCTACCACAGCTCCCGCTCACCCACCTTCCACTTTTCATCTTTACTCTGAAGCTGTGATCTCTGGGCCTTTGCTTGAGCTGCTTGCTTTTCCTGGAATCCCCTTATCCATCACCAGTCTAATAAGCTGCTCCTACTTTCTTTCTTGCCCTATCTTTTGCCTCCCTTCCTCTTACTGCCTTCCAGGATTCCCTTAACCTTTTGTTCTCCTCACCTCATTTCTCTCTTCTGTTTCTTGGTGGTTTGAGCCATATGCCAATTATAGCCCCTTCCACACTGATTTGTAATTACTTGTGAAACTTAAGTATTACAGGCTTTAACAGCCTGATGGAAAAACGCCACCATCTTCCATTCTGTGCCCCATTCAAAGGGTTTCTCCTCTGTTTACTCATGAGCTTCCTTGCCCAGCTTCAATTCCCAAAGAGTCTCTGGGAGTTCCAAGGTGGGTCATAGTTGAACCCATGTGAGTTCTTGCTCTTTTCACTGTGGCCATGGAGATAGCTGGCGATGGATTGACTTCTCTGTCTGAAGCTTCAATTGGAACCATCTAGAGGTTGACCACCATAGTGCTCATTAAGGAAGTCCATGAGAGGCCACAGAAGAGTCTTTTTCCCACCACAACCACTCATGAGGTGCAGATCACTGCCTGGTCTTCCTTGTGACTTTTTGAGTAGGAAGAGTGTTCTTTCCCTTGGTGGAATGTTCGCTGGGACTGGAAGCCTCTGAGTGTTACAGAGGTCATTATGACAGAGCTCTCAGTCCACCCTAAACTCTGCTTGTCTCTCTAGACACACAGTGCTTTGGATCTGAGCTGGGCTATGTTCCAGTGTAAAGCTACATGGACGATTTCCTGTGAGAAAGAGGATATGAAATGGTTAATGTGAATATAGGAATCCTGGCTTGTCTGAAATATATGTTAGCAGGCCAGGGGTTGGGAAAGGAAGTATAGAACCTGTTGAATGTCAGTTTTACATTTATGCTGTTTTTTTATTCCCAGGGACTGTGAACTCTGCCATCCTGGAATTTCTAGGGGTTATGGTCTAGACTAGAGATAAGAGGTTCTGGTCTGTCCCAGTCAGCCTTCCTCCCTTCTATTCTCACTAGGGGAGGAACCCGTTTTATAGCTCTGCGGTCTCTGGGAACATTATTCTGCTTTATGAAAAAGAATTCTGTAGATGAAAGAAAAAAAAATAAACCAAAACCAAAGATGACTATTTCAGATGAAGAATTGGGGATGTGTCTGAATACTTCTGGCCTAGATGGGGAAGAAGTCCCAATATGTTTTTGTGGTTATACAGCCCCAAATTATGTTAACTACATAAATGATGTGACTTGACTGGGAAAAGGTAACCTGAGAGTATTTTAAGATTCCTTGGTTATGTAATTATATATCCAGAAGGTACCATATCAGCAGTGATAGATTAAAAATTATAATCAGTGTTCTTAAGCATATAATTAGCATATTGAACGTTGACAGTTCAGACCTTAATTAAGTATATAGCCTGGTAACAGAGGGAGTTCTGATTTTAGAGTTTCATGGGAGCCTTACTCCCCAGTGAAGGAAACTTCAATCATGTAAAAATTCTCTCCCACATCTCTTATAGCAAGCAATCAAAATTACCCTCTTCTAATATGATTCCTGTGTTGTACTGGGTAGGGGAGTGAACATGAGGAGTGTAGGAGAGAACTCAGTGTTTCTGTCAAAAAAGTAAATTGAATGCTCTCATCATCACAATTTCCTTCTGTATCTGAAATAATTTTCTGCATAACTCTCCTGAGCATTATGGGTAACCTTTAAAATACTTACATTTTCTTAGTGCTGAAACCAGAAATCTTTTATTTTTTTAATGCCATGATCTATTTAGAAGTAATTTTGCCTTATAGCCAAGGGTAAGCTCATCTCTGAGCAATGCTTCTATTTGTATAAGTCTGTCTTAGAGCCTGTCTATATCTTGAAGAAATCCCCAATGCAGGAGGCAGGATATAAAAATGAATACTATCATGTAATATCCCCAAAGGGACTTGTTTAGTGTTTTCTTATCCAGTTACCTATGGCTACGGGGAAAGAGTTTTCAAAATTCAATACAAATTGTGTTAGCTTGTTTTTCTTCTTGACACCCTTAAGTCTTCTTTGATCACAGTAGATTTTAGAGGAAAGGGAAAAAATTCCTTTAGATCTCTCAGATAGTTATTCCAGAGCCCTTGCTCAGAGCTGTTAATTGTGTGGAAGGACACAGATATTTCACAGTAGGCATTCTGGGACCTCAGTAAAGCTCTTTGTTCTGCTTAGTGTCAGAAAATCTTGGGCATTAGCCAAAGGGATTTAATTATTGAAGGATTTTTTTATGAGGTATTTTATCTAAAAGATAATTCTGTTTGTCATATCACTCACCAAATATCAATGGATCATTGGGTATTTAATTATTGAGAACCTATTACACTTTGTGTACTTTTACCTATTCTGTATGGCAGCATCAGTCAAAATCTTGGCCTTCACTGGGTTCACAAACTGTAGTTACTCTATAAGGAGCCAGAGACTCCAGAATTTGAAGGAAAGGGCAGAAAATGATACCCTCATGGTTCATCATTCTATGGAACTCCCCAAATCTTGCTGCAGACATTAAAGTGCAGTTAATATGAAAGAATATAAGCTCTAACTTATTTTAACTTCCCTGAAGAAAATTTTCTATCAGAAGGGGCTAGTCTTGATGCCATTTAGAAAAAGGAGACCAAAAGAGTGGGGAATGTTAGTGTTTATCCTGCAGGAGGAAAAGCCTCGTATTTAGTACGACAGAAAGGTTAAGTCACTTTGTGAAGCAGATAGAGTTATCACCACTGCCACAGTCTAAAGGAAGTTTGTCACAAAACTAGCCATTTCCCTTGGCTGTGATTCTGTGTTTACCACAAAAATGTGTGAGGGCATAGTTTGTCTTCTCATGGAAAGACCATAGAGAGGGAACCATGGTACATCAAGATCTGCCCAAACTAGTAACCCTTCCTGTTCCTGCCTTAGAGCATCCTTTGACTCTTTAAATTACCATTGGGAGAAAATTTCATGACATAAGCAGTCAGAAATTGATTATAGAATTGCATAAGTTCTTTTATTTCCTTTCAAATGTAACACCCAAACTGTGATATCCACAATGCTTTAATTTCTTCACCATAGGTTGACCCATGAGCTAAGTGTCCAAAGTTCGGCCTTAGCATGGTCCACTTGTGTTTGTAGGTAAACAAAAGAAAGGATGCCCAGAGTCAACAGCTCAGTCTTTCCAGGACATTTCTGAGCTAGAGCTCCAGAAAAAGAAGGAATCCTCGTTCTCTTTTAGGCTTTTTCTTGAAGAAGATTCATTCCTTCATTCTACCAGGCTCTACCCTTTGCAAGGAAACAATGCTTCTCTGTTAGACTCCACTAGAACTGGAGCCTAAGTTACTTCTCAAAAATAACTTAGGATTTTTAAGGAAAGGCAATTCAAGCAGAAATATGTATGTTATTCATCTTCCTTTCGATCAATCATGTAGACAACACATATGAAAGGTCAATTATCTAAGTCTACAACATCTAAGAATAAGAGTTATAACATTTACAATCCTTGTTATGAGAAACAGAACATTTTCAATTGCTGTTGTAAAAGAATCTTAAAAAGATATATATATTTTTTGAGATAAGGTCTGGTTCTGTAGCCCAGACTGGTCCAGAATTTACAGTCCTCTTGCTTTAGCCTCTGGGGTGCTGGGATTACAGGCATGTATTACTATGCCTGGTGAGGAACAATCTTTTTATGTTCATTTGGATCTTAGCCAATAGGAGAATACATTTCTCCTTGTTAATGAATACATTTTGTTGTGGACTGTATGTCTGTGTCCTCTATCCCTCAAATCCATATACTGAAGCCATTAAGGTATTGGAGATGAGACCTTCAGGAATAATTAGGATTAGATTAATTCAGTAGGGTGGGGGTACATGATGAAGATGAGTGGTCTTATAAGATGAGGGAGGGAGGAGGAAGAAGAGAAAAAGAAAGAGAGAGAGAGAGAGAGAGAGAGAGAGAGAGAGAGAGAGCATGATATCTCCAAGTTCACAAACCAAAGAAAGATCAAGTCAGAAGAGGCTATCTGAAAGCTAGGAAGAGAGTCCTTACCAGAAACTGGCCATGCTTACACCCTGATTTGGGATTTTCCACTTCCAGAGCTGTGAGAGAAAAAAATTCAATGGTTTAAACATCTGCCAACTAGTCTAAGATATTTTGCTATGGCAGTTCAAGAAGACTAATACACAGTCAACAGGTTTATAAAAAATCTTTTTGTTTAGTTTGAATCTTCTAGGATCTGCTCAGCCATAGACGAAGTGTTGACCTGATAAAAACCCAGATCCTAGAGCAGCAAAGCTGGAAACCAGACAAACCAAGGACAGACCCATTAGAAAAAGGGATGGCATCCTAACTGCTAGCCTTGGCAGTTAGCTAGAAGCTCATGTGCTCTGTATCCATCTTTTTCTTGTCTTTGTCCCTCTCTCCCTCTATCCTTTTCCTGTGTTATAAACTGAAATATAACTTGGAGGAACTGGATATGAAATTAAAACACATGAGCTGCAAATAATACAAAACTAAATATATTGTTGATCGCCTTACTCTCTTGCTCATAACTTCTCAGGATCTACATTAGACTTTCATAGCAGAGGGCAGAGGATGTAGCAAGGACTGCCCAAACTGATTAGGAAGTCTATCTGAAAAATTCGTTTTCTATTTAAAAAATTATGCAATTTCTTTACTGGAAAAAAATCTGCCATGTTTGTTTTAATGTAAAAAGAATGTCCTTTCCCTTCAAATCCTTAGGTAAAATTTATGTTCCAGAAATGTGAACCTCATTTATTTGTGTTTTTCCATAACTCCTGCCTGCTACATGTACACCAGCAGGTAAACCAGTTGAGAAGTAAGAGCTTCCACAATGAAATCTGAGTTCTGCAATGTGGCATAGAAAGCAGTGTCAGCTCTGTCTTCTCTGCTTCTCCAATCTCTTTCCTTTTTTGATGCTCTATGATCCAGAGTTGTAGAAGTTTTTGGTACCATTTCTCTACCAGAGGCCCTTACAGTTTCCTTGGCCTGGAATGCATTTCTATTGTGTCTGCTTTCTATCTCCCTAAAAAGCTCCTGCCTGTCCTCCAATATCCAGCTTATTTATTTAGTTAGTTATTGCTTCCTGAAGCACTTCCTTGATGTTCCCAAGCAAAGTTTACGCTATTTTCTTTTGCTAAAGTACAAACAAGGTAGTCCAATGTCCTTCAGTTTTTTGAGGCAAACTCTTTTCTTTAATAACCTAATACATTGACTGGATCCTCATTCCACATACAGTATAGGGTTCACTGCCCTTCCCGTTTCCAGTAGTTCTCAGGAAGGTGTGCAACTTCCTGTTCATTGAATTTTCAATGATCTAGTTTGCCTTCCTCCTTTTCTGGAGGAATGAACTAGTTTTTGCAGTCCTCCAAAACATCACCAACAAAAATATGTTGTGGAGGGAGAACTGGATAATGGAAACATGAGGGGGGCAGGTTTGTTCAAGGTACGTTGTATGTATATATAGAATTATTGTAATGAAACTTCCTTGTATTATCTACATATGCTAATTCAAAAATAAAATTAAAGAAAGGAAAAAAATATTCTGTGTGGATGAAATTTTCTGAATAGCAGAGGGGGATCTTCAAACAATATATTAGAATAGAGAACAACCTAAAATGAAATATTTGACATTTTTAGATTCTTGGCCAACCCTATGCTAGAGCCTCTCCTAGGCTGTCTATATCCCCAGCTGCCACCTGCTGCTGTGTTGCCAGGGGTCTTTTTCTTTTTTCTGGGTCTGTAGGTCCTTCCATGGTGCCAGAGGAGAATCCTACAGTCCTGCCTCTGTCTTAGGTGGGACAATTTAGTACTTTCTTTATCTTCCTTTTCATTTACATGAGTTTAAAGGGGCCTCTCCTTTCATAATCAAAGAGGCTGTTCTAAATGAAAGAAAACAATTTTCTTCCTAACAGTGATTCTTTAACATCCTAGAGCAATTGACTTAAACTGCACTTATCTCTCTGTGGATGCTGTGATGGGCTGCCCAGATGCAGCAGAAATGAAAGACTTATTTTCTCAGCTGCTGGGAGTGGCAGAAAGTTCCTGGCTGCCAATCGCCTTCCGGAACTGTCCCAGCTGAACAGAGAAGACTTCCTGGGGTAGCCTATATCCAGTGACTGGTTGGATTACAGCCCCCTTCCCTAACTCAGACAATACTGGAGGGCCATTGCAGCTTCAGAGTGCCCTCTGGAGTCCCTGAGGCTTTTGCTGAGTCTGCATCACAGCTCTGCAGAATTCTCTCTTTCCCCATCCTGCTGCTTTTACCTCCCTTTCTCAGAGATTGACCCCCCAAGAGTATTGTACCCCCTAATAACCTCTTGCATGCTAATCTTCATCTCTGAGTCTGCTTCTCTGGGAACAAAACTTGTGACACTCTGCTTTATAAGCTACTTATCCTAGCTAAGCTTGAGGTTTTGTTTGTTTGTAAAATGGGAATCCTGATAGTATTCCCCACATGGAAATGGGATGTGCATTCAAATAGATGCAGTACATAAAGTTGTTAGCCAAATGTAATTCATATTAAAATATACTAAACGCTTACAAAATTTTATCCATCACTACTATTGTGCTGTTTAAAAAGTACTTTTGTACCTAGTGCTGAAACATGCAACAGCACTTACAGCATTATAATTGCTTATTTATGTTCTGGGGTGTTCGGTGAAGAGGATTTAATAATAACTCCTCCCCCTTCCTCCTCCACATTGATAAACAGAGGCTTGAAGCTTGCTGAAGCAGGAGTGGACACATTTGTTTAAGGATCCTGGGTCCCTTTTAGGACTTCACATCTTTCCTTCAAGAATCAAAGTTAGTCATATTTGTCAGTGTTGACTGAGGGGCCCTGACAAAGGCTAGTGCAGGCATAAGTAATGAGGTTCCTGAGATAAAGGTCACCATGGTCCAATCACTGTCACAAACAAGCAAAGACTCCCCCAACCCCACATTTCTGCACTCACTCTGGGCTGGTGGCAGTGGTAGTAAATTTCCCCATGAGAACTTTTACAGCCAAATGAACCCCAATATCACTTGTCCTCCTTCATTGTAACTTATTCAATCTTTCATTTGTGGAACCAAAGAGCATTAGAAAATAAGCCTGATTTCGAAATGTCTGTCAATCCAATTCAGTTGTGTATGAGAAGGGCAAAGAGGTATTAGAAGGGAACTATGAGTTTTTATAACTCTTCTGATTGTCACTTCTCTTAGTGTTGAACCAGGTAGCACCGGCACACAATAAGATCTTGAAATTGTTTTCTGAGTTTATAACCTTATGGCTTTTCTACCCCTTGAAGGACCTAGTCTCCTTTCCTTATAAAAATATGCTTCCAAGAAAGTATAAAATTAACAGTCACCCATATACACAGATAAAGGTATAAATTGATAACAACCTATCTGAGCTACTTCCCTCAGACCATAATAATTAAAGGGAGACAAGGCCATAATAACTAAAGCCAAGAAAAGTTGTAATTGGAAATTTACAGACATTAAAACAAGATAGCAGAAATACTGGATATGGCAAGATTGAGTAGAAAGCTTTCCCCTAAAATAACTAAATACCCCTACTCTGAATCAGAATTCCCAGACTGATTCTTCTGGTCATTTTAAGTTCTACTGAATTTTATTGTAGCTGCAATTAAAATGTAAAAGTAGTGTGTTAGGGAGGATTTTGATAAATCATTTAAAAAGTCATAGCAACTTATATCAATAGAAAATAGTGGGTATTGTGGACATTTCCAAAAAGGGAAAGAAGTATTTGTATTAGCTATCTAATAGTGTGTAACATAAGGAAAGAGATTTCTTTTTTCTCATCCATGGCAAGATTCGTGGCTGAATTCCCATAACTAAAGATTTACAAGAGAAAAGCATACAAATTTATTTAATATAAGTTTTAGCATGAAAGTCTTCAGAAATAAAGAACCCAAGAAACAGGAAAACTATATTTTTCTGGAGAGCTGTTCAGAAGCTGATTAGAGGATAAAAGGGCATGATCCAATGGTAATAAACTGGAGGGAACTTAGCAAGTCCTCTTTGTTCAGATTCTTCTTGATATCACTGTGTCTTCATTCTGAGACTTCTCTGGAATCGGGGTCTTATGACCTATTTTAGAGGAAGGTCAGAGAATTCATTTATGATCTATGTCAGAAAAATGACAGGAGAAGGTCAGAGAGAGCTTCTGTTTCTGCTGTTTTCTCAAATTTCTTCAGCTTAAAATACTCAGTATTGCCATATTTTGAGGTAGCATCTTCTGAGCTCCATCATTAAAAAATTATCCCCAAGCTCAATGGCTTAATACAATGTATACAGACTGTGACTGGTGGTTCATACTTGTGATTCCAGCTACTTGGGAGGATAGGTAGGAGAATTCCCATCTGAGGCAGGCCCTGGCAAAAACATGGGACCCCATGTGTGTGTATATCTATCTATCTATCTATCATCTACATATCTACATCTACATATATAAGACTTAAGTGTTTCAGTATGTAGTTGGCTGTTGGCCACTGGCCTGCCACAGTTTCTTGCACTATGGGCCTCTCTAACATGACTGGTTACTTCATCAAAGCCAGCTATACAGGTAGTTTATAAGCAAGAGGCAAGTCACAGTCTTCAAAACCCAATGACAGAAGTGACATCTTCCCAATGTTGCTATATTCCATTGGTTAGAGGCACATTACTTAAAAGGAAGAGACCACTTAGGGGTTATCTTGGAAGATGACTGAAGTGAATTCAAAGATATTATGAAGAAGACAAAAGGTTCCACTCAATGGCACAGCTACTTTGGGAGCTACAATTGCAGAGGCATGCTTAATAGAGTAATCACTCCTAAATCAAATCAAGTTTCCTTAATTAATGCGCTGCTTTATTCTTCAAACATCCTGCAAACTTCCTAATCTAATCTTCTGAATCTTTGAAGCTATTATCACAGGCTTTCAAACTTTTGCCAAATATTTTCCTCTCTTTTATACCCCACATAATAAAATTTCTTTTCTTGATCATTAAAGAGAAAACTCTACAGAAAGACAACTGCGAGTATGTATACTTTTCTTTGAATTGTGGGCAAGAGATGGTGTTTATGAAGGCAAAATCTTATGAATGGGGGCCAGCCTTCAGTTAGGCTACACAGATTGCATTCCATCTGCAGTTCTCAGCAGGGTGTATGTGTTGATGATTGAAGAAAAGAATTCTTTATTTTGAAAACATATGGAGGTAGAAAAATCCTCATGTGTGGAGGAAAACAAGGAAAAGATAGTGTGCATTGAGATAGTTTATCTGTGAAGATTTATGAAAATATGTCAAAAGCTTACCTTAAGTTTTCTAAATGCCAGCTGTGGACCATGATAAATGTGGGATGGGTCCTAATTTCCATGTTGTGAGAGTTTCTTCACAGTTGTCTGAATTTCCTGGGTTGCAATATGAATGCATATTTAAACCCAAAGTGAGATTCTCTGCTTTTTTTGTTATTTTTGAATTCTTAATAAAAGCAGAATATTCTCCTTTTTATCTATCTATAGTAACATAAGAGGCAAATGAAGCATGAGAGGAAGGAAAGAGCTTACAGAGACTAAGTGTTGAGTTTTTCAGCATCACAAATATCTCTTCTGCTACACAATATCTGAAGTTCCCTGTATTGCAAGAAAGATGTCTTGGGAGAGTTGCACTGTTATGTTTGATTTTCTGATTTAAATCTCTAGTGAGTAGACGAGCTCTTGTGTAGCATAGTAGGGAAAACTCTAAGTTATGCCTGAGTTAACATAACACCAGAAGATATGTTTCTGGAGGAATGGCTAAGGAGACCTTTTTGCTTTGGTTATTTTGGAGATAGTGCCTCACTTTATGTTCAATCTGTCATATACCCTATCTTATTTATGCTTCCCTGTGTAGTTGATGGCAATGTGCACAATCACATCCAGCCATTGGTTGATGCGGGGTCTTGCAAACTTATTGCCAGGGCTAGCCCATAACACAACCCCTCCCCTGCATCTCGACCTCCCAAGTAGCTAGGATTATAAACTTGAGCCACTGTATCCAGTCTTAGCCCTTTTTGCTTTGTTTTTCAGATAAAGTCTTACATCTTTTTGTCTGGGGCTGGCCTGAACTATGATCCTCCCAGTTATACCTCCCTCATAGCTGGGAATACCAGCCACCATGCCCATTTTGTCAAGATGGGGTCTTGCTAACTTTTTATCATTTTTGCCCAGGCTGGTCTCAAACCTCCATCCTCTGGATTTCTGCACACAGTAAAGGGTTATTCTAGAGGACATTTGTTAATTTGTTCTAAGTATAGAACTAATTTTCTATACACAGAATAGAAAATTTGAATTTACATGAAACTGAATGTTTGATGAAGATGGAATTTTAAATCCTTTTTTTTTTGGAGAGTCTTCCATTTTTGGCTGCTGGAGGTGGTAGAATTACTAGTTCACATTTGGAGCAACTTTGATTTTGTTTCATCATTAGAATGAGTGGAAGGCAAGTATTCACCTAGGGTTTCTGACAAAAACTTGAAGTCACTGTGACTCTGACTGCAAATGCTGTAATTAGATTTTTTCAATGTTCAGTTAAGTACTATGAATTGGATGTATTTTGAGATGGACAGCTACCTGCTTAAAGAGTTAAAGAAAAAAATGTTTCCCACACATGGTTTCTATTAGTCATATTCACATGATACTATTGAACAGATTTTGAGAAAAACACCATTGGCTATTGTGATATTTGTCTACTGAAAGAAATTAATTTTCTTTCTGTCATTCTGTGGCATGAGTGGGCATAGCTCTAAGTAGGGTCCCAGGGGATCTCCTGTGGTTGAGGCTGAAGTTGTTATGGTGTTCCGGATGGGAAAGACCTAGAGATTTTGGATTATGAAGGATTAGTTGACCTCAGGGAATGCATTTAAGAGTGGTATCAAGTCATGAGTAAACTTGTTCCTAAGTAGCAACTTCTCTCTCCAAACTCTATTCGTGTTACTCCTCAATCAGTTTTAAAGTTTGGTTTCATATAGTTCTGGTCTCAGCTCCTCTTTGTGTTGAAAAGGGAAGGAACTGAATCCATACGTGGAGTGAAAAGGTAAAGGGAAGAGCAACCAACCCGAGGAACCACTTGTGTGGGAGATCAGTATGACCTGAGAGATTGGAACAGGAGGTGCCTTTCTCTACCCTTGACGGTACTGGCTATCATTAAGCTGTATAATTTTTTGCTCAATGTTTCATTATTGTGTTAATATGCTTTTCTTTTATTGTTAATGAAATTGGACATCTTCCAGTTATTTATTAGCTATTTACAGTAAGCTTTTTATTTTATCTCCATTTTTCTATTATATTACTTTTTCTTTCTTCACTTTTTTTTTTTGGTGATACTGAGGCTTAAACTCAGGCTTCATGCTTGCCAGGCAGGAACTCTACCACTTGACCCATGCCCCCAGCCCTTTTTGCTTTGGTTACTTTTGAGACAGGGTCTCATGTTTATGCCTGAAGATCCTCTTATGTATGCTTCCTGCATAGCTGGAATGATTACACATATCACCACATCCAGCCTTTTATTGGTTGAGATGAGATCTCAAGAACTTTTTCTCCAGACTGGCCTCAAACTAGTATCTTCCTGATCTTCCCATCCCAGTAGCTGGGATTACAGTCTTGAGGCACTATGGCCAGCTCTGATCTATTTTGTTTATTTTAATTTATATGTCTTCTTCCTTCCTCCTTTTCCTCCTCCTCCTTGCCCATCTTAATTCTTTTTAGTTTTTTTTGGCAGTACTGGGGTTTGAACTTAGGACTTCATGTTTGCAATGCAAGCACTCCGCCACTTGAGCCATACCTTTATCCTTTATTCTTTTTAAACAAATGATATTGCTTCTGTGTATCAAATGTCACATGTACACTTTCAAGTACTTGTTGTTGTCTTTCAACTCTGCTTATTATACCTTTTCTATGAAAAAGCTTTGATTTTTAATGTTTTTTTCATTTTCATTTTCTTTTCTTTTTTGGCTTCTATGTCTTCTAATCTAGATCCTCCTCAAACATATGTCAACACCATTTAGAAAAAGCTCTTTTTTCCTTACTGAATTGAATGCCATTTTTTCTTAAAATTCTCATATGTATTTAGATTCATTCCTCATTAGTTTTCTTGCGTTGATTTGTTTGCTCTTTAGTACTAAACAAATACAATTTTTGTAGCTTTGTTATGTCTTCTAATATCTTGTTAGCCAGATGCTCATCTTCTTTTTGGACAATTTCCTGGTTATTCTTGCATTTTAATTTCTTCCATTTGAATTTTATTAATATATTTATTGACAAGCCCTTCTCACCTCACCAAATCCTGTGGCATTTGAGATTGCATTGAATTTACAAATTAGTTTAGGACCAATTGATATCTCTGCAACATGGTGTCTTTACAACTTGTCTGTAGAGGCTTTGCATGTCAAACTGGCTATTTCCTGGAATCCCCTTCACTGAGTCATTTCAGGTTGGAGTTGGCTCAAAGGGAAATGTGTGTGAGATATGGAAGGCAGATTTGAAGCCACACTCTAATTTTAAAGTTTGCCACGGTCAGAAATAGTGAGAGGCCAACATGGATGGGCCAGTGGGTCCCAGCTCTTCTCCATTCTGTGTCTTGCTCTTCTTCCTGACTTTGGCCTGGCTGACTAAGAGCAACCCCCGTCCCACCAATAGGCTCTGAACTCATAATGGTAGTACTTACGAGGAGGTAATAGACTTCCGTAGATCGATAGGACAATTTCTCATTGTGGTACCACTTTCAGCAGCTGTCTGTGTCTTTCTTTTTGATTTCCTGAAAGCTCTGATTGTCTGTCTGGATAGGGCTTTAGGATGTTGTAAGTGACTTTTTTTCTTGATCTGAAAATTTACCATAAGAAACCACTATTTCCCTGGTTCCTTCCTCAAGTAAAGTCTCATCCTGTAGCAATTATTTCACAGCACTCTAAGTGACCCCACCTTAACTGAACCTTGATGCACACACTTTCTATTTACTCAGTTCTTCTTTTATTCATGAATGAAATATTAATGTTTTGTTCATACAGAGCCTAGATCCTTCTTTTAGTATTTATTCTTGGGTATTTTATCATTTTGCTTGTTTTATTATTTGCTTATTTTTCTTCCATAATATTCTAATTGGACCTACCTCAGGACCTTTGTATTTACTGAAATTTCTGACTTGTACCTTATTCAGCAGATATGCCCATGGCTTGGTCCATCACTCACTTGATATCCTTACACAAAGCCATCTTTTCAATAAAGTTTTCTTTGGGCAACTCATAAGACTGCAGTTCCTCTTTCACAATATACCCATCTTCTTTGCTTTATTTTTATCCTAAACATTGATTAGCACTTAGATTATTATTAACATTATTTTTGGCACTTAGATATTATTTATTTTATAATTATCTGTCTTTCTTCACTAGAATATAAGCTTTACAATGGCAAGAATTTTTAAAATTGAGTTTGTTGCTATACCCTCAATGCCTAGAATGATGCATGGCAAATAATAGGGGCTTAGAAAATATTTTCTGAATGGATGAATATATAAAAAGTGATTAGTTTAAAAAATAATTTTGTTGGTGGGGGGGAGTGCATAAGCAAAGGGTGAAGAAGGGCAAATATGGTTGATGTATTTTGTATTCATGTGTGAAAATAGAACAATGAAACCTGTTGAAACTGTTCTATGAAAGGGAAAGGGAATGAGGGAGAAATGTGGAGGGGGTGAATCTAATTAAGATATATTATAAGCATATCTGTAAATGTCACAAAGTATCTCCCTGTTCAACTATAGTATGCTAATAAAATAAATAAATGAAAAGAAAAAATAGTTTTGTAAATCCTTACCTTATTAATTCTATTATGGTTTTTAGTAATTCTTATCTTAATTTATCTTGGGGTTTCTAGTTCATAACCTCATATCATCCAAGAATAATGATAATCCTGACTCCTTCTTTCTAATACTTATGCCTCATTTTTCTCTACTATCTAATTGCACTGATTAGTTCATCTATAATTATGTTAAATTATGTAGGTAATAATTTTTTCCCCAGCATCATTTTTTTCTCCCAGGATTTCATGTTTTATTATTAAAATCTTTTGGACCAAAGTCACTGATCCTATATATTTTTCCTATTTGAATGTACCTTCTTCAAAGGGTACTTAAGGGTTATTAAAGAAGCTACCAATTTAATTAATGAAATGTATTCCAGAACTGTTATTGTTAAATCAGTCATTTGGATCTCAGGATGCATTTTCCCACGTAAGCAATGGTGTAAGTAGAGACTAGGTTTTCCAGCCAGACTGAGCCCCATAATGCTTCAAGTGTAGTGTGCTCCTTAAAGGGGTGCTACAATCCAGCTCCTCTGTGAGACTTCTCACTCACAGACATGAATGTTCCGTTCCCTAATTGCCATGTTTTATTGTCTGAGTCACTTCTCGATGCCAACATCCCACCCTATATAATAATGCTTTGTGTTCAGACAGTCCTGCTTGAATTTACAGACTCGATGAGCATGCAGGGGTAGATCCTATAAATGTCTGGAAGTTGACTAAGTAGGTCACACACTAGGTAGGGTTGGGGACAGGTGGGTAACTTGTGAGTTCATGGGTTGTCAAAAGGGCACAGATGGCAGCTAATGGGGAATATGGACCCAGTATTGGTAGATACTCTAATTTCTAAAGATGATCCGATAAAAATTTTGATCTTTATTGGAAAATTTCACATTTTAAATGTTGCTATATTATTCAGCCCTGAAGAGAATGCATACACATTTAAACTAGGCAATTTGACAAATAGAACATTGATTTGAAAAGTGTGAGCAGTTTCTCTCACTTACTGAGGGATAGTGAAACACCCAGGACTAGCAACAGCAGAGTTCCTGTCCAACACACACACACACACACACACACACACACACACACACACATACACACACGTATACACATATACACACACATGAGTGAAGAGATAGGGCTTTTAAGGAGAAGAATCATAATTGTGATTGTCTCCTATCATCTGTAAAAATTTAGGGCTTCGTTTGGCTTTAAAACACCAGGTATTCTCAGTGATAAACAGATGCTAATATATTAAGGTTCCAGAACATCTTATGTGTTCCCAGTTTCCCTATGCCCAGGTTCTGTCTTAGATAGAGAAACTGTTCTTTATCTCCTCGGATCTTAATGCCATATTTTCCTCCTTAGTATCACATCAGTTCCATGAGGTCAGCTTTTCAAAAAATTCCTCTTTTGGTTAGAAGATCGGAATGATTATACTTTCTTGCACATTTTCTTCTGCCTTTGTCCATGTGTTGAGAATGCTGCATAAGCCCCAGGGAATTTCAGGACTTCCAGAACCAAGTGATAGGTGTTCCAAGCAAGATATGAGCATTTACAAAGAATGTTGCTAAGCAGCTATTTACAAATAAAGGCACTTTTCCAACTGAATAGAATTAAAAAGCAAGTATTATCATTAAATAGTGAATAGTCAGAGAGACTACCATTGCTGCATAAGAATTCTTTATTGGCCTCATTATTTATAGTGCAGATAATGGTTGCTTGAAGAAGGAGGAAAATGCATCAAGGGACTTTTATGAGAGGGAAAAAAAAAGTAGACTGTATGTTGGTTTGAAATGATGACCAAACAATGATTTCATTTCACTATCGTCCAGCAATAAATCTGCAACTCTTTTCTTACCAGTGTCATTAGAAGCTGCAGAGAATCCAGGCCAGCTGGTTGCAGGCACTAATCTGTCACACTGGGAAATGCCTCTACTAGGTGTAGTGGACCCAGAAGGTCTGGCAAGGCTGGTTTTGTATGAATAAGCAATTCATTTCCACTACTTGAGTTCATAGTCATCACTCGAGGATCTTCAATCCAGTAGTGCTGTGCTCTGAGACACTTCTATGGTAGTTATCTTAGTGTATTGCAGAGTACGAGAAAGTAGCTACTCAGATGTCCTCACTCTTATTAGGCAAAACAACAAACACACACACACACACACACACACACACACACACACACCCATGCACAAACTCCCCAAACCTCAACAATTATGGAGAATAAAGGCTGCATGTTGGAGTCATCTCCTGGATTTTCAGCCATTTCAGCTCACTGAACCTTGGAGCCTGCATCCATAAAATGAGATGATTGAATTAGAGCAATAACTACCAACTTCTCTGTCAATCAAACCTCTTTTATTGTTTTCCTCTATAGGTCTCATCTTTTGAGAGATTTTTATCTAGATGATGACATTTATATTATGGTGATTAATTTGTTCTACTTTCATTGTGCTTCCATTCAGAGTTACCCATATTTTAAACATCAATTAATGGTTTATAAAAACATGAAATCATATAAATCAAAGTCCTGTTTGAAATGCTAATAAGAAACTCATGGTACAGCCTACTACCGTATGCTATATTGTGTGCACTGACTGAAGATAACACACACGCACAGGAAATCAATGCGAATCAACTCCCTGTATAGCTATCCTTATCTCAACTAGTAAAAACCCTTGGTCCTTCCTATTATTGCTTATACTCTCTCTTCAACAAGATTAGAGATAAGGGCAAAATAGTTTCTGCCAGGTAGAGAGGGGTAAGGGGGGGTAAGGGAGGGAACAGGGGGGATAATGAAGGGGGTGGGGGGAAGGGGGGAGAAATGACCCAAACATTGTATGCACATATGAACAAAATAAAAATTAAAAATAAAATAAAATAAAATAAAAACTATTATACACACACACACACACACACACACACACATACAAGTATTACTTTTACCTTCTCTACAGATCCTGGGGACCCAGGTAGCTCTAAAAAGGGAAGAAATGATTCTTAGTGGATAGAATCTAAAAGTGGGGTGCCAGATCCAAGATCCAAGATCCAAGGTCATGTGTCTTGGGTCATGCATATGCTCTTTCTGTGCTGTGACCGCCTCATTTGTGGATTTAGTTACATTTATTTTGTGTCTTAGAACCCCAGTACTCCTCTGAGGTCATCAGAAGCCAATGAGAGTGGCCAATAAGTAGAAAATGGGTGATATCACTACTTTGTATCCATTTTCAGTAGAAAGCAAAGACGTGTATGTGTGGCTTTTCAGGAAGTATTTATCTATTTCATTAGGTTACTAGTTTTGGATGGAAATTCTGCAAAACTTCTATACAGAAAAGCTGCATAATTTAAGAATTCTTGTGTAACAGTGGTTGTCCTATCTTCTCATTCACTCCCGTTGATTTTTGGATAACCTGGATTTGGGCTCAGCAGGTTTCAGCAGAGTGTTAATCACATTTTCACTTTGTTTGTAGCTGTTTCCCTGATAATCTTTGCCAGTCATTTTACCAAAGCCTGCCACTTGTCACTAAGGAATCACTTGGTGTTCCTAGCCTATCATGATGACTAATGAAGGCATGAATCTTAAAGAGGATTTCTTCTAAGTGTCCCAGAAAGTATTAGCTCTGTGCCTCTACTTTGGACAAAGACCTTCTCTTTGTTTCCTTTCTGTTGTCATTACTGAAGCCCCATATGGGTTTCGGTAGAGTGAGTATATGCATCAGAAATTGATTTTCACTGGGCCCAGTGGTTCACACCTGTAATCCAAGCTACACTATGCATAAGTAGGTGAATGGTGATTGGAGGCCTGTCCTGGGCAAAAATGAAAAGGGACTGGGGGTGTAGCGTGGCTGAAGTGGTAGAGAACCTGCCTAGCAAGCTCAAGGCCCTAAATTCAAACCCCAGTACCACCAAAATAAATAAATAAAGAGTAGGTTTTCAATTAAGGTGGTAGTGAGAGGAGGCATATTAGCGTGGCAGGAAAGGTGACCTGGCAGGAATATTCTGTGGTAGTCAGAATAATGGGCCCCCAAAGATGTTCATGTCTTAATTCCTTATTTTGTTATATGGCAAGAGGAAATTAAGGTTTCTGATAGAATTAAGATTGCTAATCAGCTGACCTAAAAATAGAGAGATTATTTTAGGTTATCTGGGTGGGGCCCAAGGTAATCACAAGGTCCTTATAAGTTGAAAGCAAGAACCACAGAAGAAGTGGCAATGGAAGACGAGACCAGGGCAGTGCAATTGCTGGCCTATAAACTGGAGAGAGGCTATGATCCAAGGAAAGTAGGCAGACTAGAAAAGGCTAGAAAACAGATTATCTTGTAACACTTCAGGTAAGGAACCCAGCCCTGGGTCATCTTGATTTTAGTATTGTGAGACATATTTAAGAATTCTGATAATTAGAACTATGAGATAATAGATACATGTTTTTAAAAACCATTAAGCTTGTGGTAACTTAGTATAGTAGCAATAGAAACTAATATAGCATCTAGTAAAACTAGCAAGAGAATGTTGAGTAAAAGCTTCATAGCTCTTCCCTACTTCCCTGTTTTTCCTCTAAGAGTCCCTTCCCAGATGAAGAGAGGGGGTCCAAGCTCAAGTGAGAAGACTTCCTTGATTCATCCAGGAAGAAACAATCACTCCTCTAATCCTTTGTGTGTTAGCCAGTTGATATATATTGTATGAATTAGTTAAAGATATGATTCGGGGACAAGAAATACTGATTGCCTTAGCTTTCCATATTAAATTAAATCCAGCTTGATTTTCTATTCCTGTAGGCTTGTGAGAAGTCAGTAATTGGTGTTTTGAGTGGGCAATGGGGTGAAGGGAACTCCTTCGTGTCTTCTTAGTTTCTGTTAAAAACTTGAGGCTCATGTAGATCCAGTAAAGTGGGAGTGGTTCTGGTCACTCTTCCAGGGTGGCCTGGTTTGTGGTGGCTTCTTGACTAACATAGGTCTATTCAAAGGCAGGGGCTCTACCAACAACCCCATCTCTTCCATTGCCATGATCAGCCACAGAACCTTTGCTGAGGCGCCCAAGACACAGCATCTGGTGTGGCTTTTTTCAGTTACCTATGCACCTGTCCCCATTCAAAAGTCTGGCATCACACATGCACTAAATTACATCCCTTCATTCTCCTTTCCTGTTGCAGAGGACTGCCCATGCTCAGGACATTTGGTTACTCCTTTCTCCACCCTCCCTTTCTTGGGTGATCACTTAATGTACCTAGACCAGGGGTGGAAAAATGACCCCATGGACCATATTCAACTGCATGCACAGCCTCTTGCTTTTCCTTGGTATGCACAGTGACATCCTGTAAAAATTGGAATTAATTGCTACATTTGCAAATGAAGGTTTTATTTTAATGTGTCTAGGTTTTGTTGAACATTCAGCATACCTGGCAAGGTGCATTGTTTATTCCTTCTAGTAATAGTTGGCTTTGACTGAGCAAATGGCTAGCATTTGTTTCCCACATCTGTATACACCCATTTTGCTCCTGTATCTTCATCAGTGGGGCCAAGATCAGTTATATCCATCTTATACCAGGTTAACTTTGCTTATTTACCTTGTCCTTCTAGCTTTTATGGGTCTGACATTTGTTAACCACAGCATAGACTTTTCATATATCTGAGAACTTGTAGATGTATGTAAGTCTAAGTGTGTTTAAACTCAGAAATACAAAAATACCTCTGTATTCCATATAGGGTACGCAGACAACTTAGATTTCATAAACCTTTGTTTACGGCTATCAGCCAGGTGAGGACTGGCAGGGGCAATTGTCCTATTATACTGTCCAGCAGCAAAAACAAAGCCCAGGTACTTTCTCAGTTGGTCACCATGCTGCATGATGTTATCATTACGTGATTTCATCAGAGTGTGACTGTCTAGATTTTGGGGATAATGGCTAACTCATTTCATGGCTTATTGAGACACTGTGGCAGTGTGTGTTGGGTGAGTGAGTGGAGAGAGTGAATGGAGTAACTTTCTGCCACTCCACAGTGGAGAAGTAAGTGGGCATCTTGACCATTGTTGAAAACGATCTGTCTGGTGAGGTGAAATATATCCAGTTATACCAAATTGATTCTGAATTCCATGCAAATTTCTATGCAGTGCTGCCAAGTTCTCAGGTATTGTTTTTTTTTTTTGTTGTTGTTGTTGTTTCATTTTGTTTTTGTTTTGAGGGAAGAAGGTTCAGAGGAGCACATTGCCAGCACAGATCCTCTTTGTAACATTTTTGCCCCAAACTGCCTAATATGACTGATTCAAACTTGCCTTTTACACAGCATAATTACAGAGAGGAAGTATACTTGAGAATGTGCCTTCTTTCTATGATTCTGTGTTGAGGGAAGAGTGTGGAAACAGTATGTTTTCTCAGATGGTTTGTGGTAATGGTATAAAAATGCAGTCCTTGCCTTCATCAATTCTTGTTGATCAAATTTTACTTTGCCTGAAACAATCCAATTTAAAACACCTTCCCTGCCTGTCACCAGTGGTTATAAATTAGACTGGCAATGGGAAGTAGACCTTGAGGAGTGTATCTGTGAGGGTGTTGGGGACCAATGCCATAGGAGAGGCGTATCTGATCTTTTGGTGGCATGAACCATAAAACATAGAAGTCTGGAGCTAGGAGGAACTTCCTTGGCTGTCTAGCCCAATACCTGTAGTTTGAGGATGAATGCATAAAACCCTGAGAAAGTCAATGCCTCCATGAATGTTAGCTGTCAAATTAGTGAAAGCTCTTATTTGAAAATCAGGGCTCCGAGATCCCCTGATTTCCTATTCGATGTTTTTCTCACTATCTCAGTTTAGTTTTTGGAGGGGAGATTATTTTTTGTCTTAGTCTTTTCTCCTAGATTTTCAAATTTAGTTTTTTAGAATTAAACAAATTTTTAAAATAATTTTCTTTTCTTCTTTTTTTTCAAATCTATACCAGTTTACTCATAAAATTCTCATATCTGAGATAAAATCTGATGAGATTTGACAGTTGTGCATAGATATATGACTACCACTTTAACTAGATACAGAACATTTTCATCACTCCAGAAAGATTCTTTGTGCCTCTGTCTGGTTAATTCTCTTAACCCTGTGATGGTTAATATTTTGTGTGTCCTCTTTACTGATCTAAGAGATGCACAGATATCTGATATTTCTTGATGTGCTTGTGAGGATGTTTCCAGAAGAGACTGTATTTGAGTTATTAGACTGAGTAAAGAAGATTCACTTTCACTAACATAGGGGAAGCATCAGCAGACCAAATAGAACTAAAAGACAGAAGAATGAATTCTCTCTTTCTCTTTCCCTTCCATCCATGACTTTGGATTCTAGGCCTTTTACCAGCAACTCCATAAAGGCACAAGTCAATTCTCATAATAAATCTCTTGCATATCTAAGTATATGCTATTTGTTCTGTTTCTCTGGAGAATCTTTACTAATACTTCCCTATTCACCATAGATTAGTTTTGGTCTGTTCTTATATTTCATATGAATGAAATTATATAGTATTTACCCTTTTGTGTTTAGCTTCTTTCCCTTAACATAGAGATTGGTAAACTTCTTCTGTGAAGGAACCAATAGTAAATACTTTTGGCTTTGCATTTCATTTGGTCTTGTCTAACTCTCAACTCTGCTGCTGTAGTACCAAAGCAGCCATTTTAAATGTGGAAGTGAATGGGTGTGACCATTCTCCAATAATACTTTATTACAAAGTAGATGGTAGACTAGATTGGGCCTGTGGACTGCAGTTTGCCAACATTTGGCTTAGTATAATATTTTTTTTTTACTATTTATCAATGTTGTTTTACGTATTAGTAGTTCATTGTTTTTATTACCAAGGACTATTTTATGGTTTGAATATATCTGTTCTCCTGTTGATAGGCATTTGGGCTGTTTCTAATTTTTTTGACTATTAGGAATATGACTGCTGTAAACATTCTTATATAAGTCTTTTTAAAACATATGTTTTCATTTCTTTTGAATAAATACCTAGAAGACAAATTGCTGGGTCATAGGATAGATGTATGTTTAATCTAAGAAATGGTCAAATAGTTCTTCACATACCTTTTGCCATTCCCATCAACAATATATGAGAGCAAATTGGCTTCCCTATCCTTGGCAATGAATTTAGTGTGGTTCATCTTAGTCTCTCTTGGAATCAGTCTCTGTCTTTCACGACCATCCTACATTTGGCATCTCTCTCTCTCCCTCTCCTTCTCTCTCTCTCTTTGGTGGTACTGGGGTTTAAACTCAGGGCCTGGTGCTTGCTAAGCAGGCACTTTACCACTTGAGCCACTCCTCCAACCCAAAACTCATCTCTTTTCCACTGTGTTTAGTTTATACCTATATCTGTAGACCTGGTGCTCTTTCTCTCAGTATCTCCCAGTCAACTCCTACCCATCTGTCTCATTTGTTACTAAACATATAACCTTATTTTGGTTTCCTTGCCCAAGTGACTTTCCTCTAAGCCTGTCCTAGCCTGAATACAGGATCAGGACAATCCCACCAAACTACCATCTTGCTGCTATTCCTTCCTTCCTCCTTCCTCCCTCCCTCCCTCCCTTCCTCCCTCTCTTCTTCCATCCCTCCCTCTCTCATTCCCTTCTCTCTTTCTCCGTCTCTTTCACTGGAACCTTTATTCCTAAATGCAGTGAAAGCATGTCCAAGTCAAGCCTTCTCTATAGAAAGAGCTTGTTCCACATGCTCATTGCTTCTAGAAATTCCTTTCACTCAGTACCACCCACCACTTATAATTAGAAGACCTCAGACACAATGTCTCTGGAACAAATAGACATATTCATTTAAGCTCATTAGCATGCAAATAACTAAGAGCTGCGTTCCTGAAAGAGGGTTTTTTTTAAAAACAAAAAAAAGAGAGTAGGAGTGTTCCCAGGACAGAGGCAGGATTTGCAGGCAGAGGTGCGGTGAAAGCCAGCAGCATTTGGCATATGGTGCAGGAAGGTAGAGTGTAGCATAGTGTGGGACAAATTCACCTTCTTCACCATTTGTTCAGAAAATGACTCTTTATATGGAACTAGATTGTAGTAAGCTGGGTGAGCCCTTCCTCATTCTTCCTTAATTCTTTTCTTTGCTTCCTCCTTTTTTTTTTTTCTCCTGCTCAGGATTAAATAGCTGTGAAAGAAGATTTTGGCTCTTCCAAGTCTCCTCTATTCTCTTCATTCTACTGTTTAAATCCTTAATTTTCAGTTGTCAGTAAATCCATATTACCTACTGGCTGCCATTACCCAGTGGAATATCTCTCTCTTAAACTATGTCCAGGTAATGACTGTCCTGGAAATATTTAATTTATTTAGGATATAATTATTCTGTACCCAATTTATAATGGCTTATGGATAAATTTACACACTGCAGAGTTGGGAATATTATTTGCAATCCAACCAGGACAATATAATAAACCACACAAAGAATCTGAGATGGTGGAGGACTGAATGAATGTTTTCCTGGGGTTAGATGATGGCAAAAGATAGAAAGAAAGAAAGAAAAGAAAGAAGGAAAAAGGAAGGGAGGAAGAAAGAAAGAAAGGCTAATAAAGATGCTTATTTTGGAATTTTCAAACACTTGGCAAGTTGGTACAATATTTTTATGTTCTATGAATATATGTATAATATATAAATTATATTCTATTTTACAGAAGAAGGCATTCTCAGACCCTTTCAAATAACAAATTACTCAACTCTAAAATCAGTCAAGTCGGTGAGTTAAGACAGATCACTAGAAGACAGGTTTGCATAGTGACACAGGATTGCTGGTATTTTCAGTGTTTAGACATGAACGAACACAAGGATGTTTTGAACATGGAGTCTTAAGACCTGTTTGAATCCTAACTTTGCTGTGTAATATTCAGATGGCCATGTGGCCTAGGAAAGTTACTTCATGTTTCTGTTTCAGTTATTTCCTGCTGTATTATCCCACAGTTTAGTGGCTTCAAAGAAAAATTCTGCATTAGTTCATGGTTTTGGACTGTGCTGAGCAGGTAGCTCTTCTGCTGGGCTTGCCAGGGCTCACTCTGGTGGTGGCAGTCAATTGGTTGCTTGCTGGGATCTGGAAGTCCTAGATGCCTTTACTCAATGTTTGGCTCATGGTTGGGCCTTGATGTCCAGATAAACACTTATCTTCAAGGAGGGTAGCCCAGGCCTCTACAGGAGAGTATCAAGACAAGAAAGTCAAAGTGGAAGCTGTAAGGCCTCTTGAAACTGAGGCTTGGAACTCTGACAATGTCACATTTGCCACTTGTTTCAATCAAAGCCAGTCACCAGGCTGCCCAGAACAGGCCATGGAGAAGTGTTCTCTATCTTTTGTTGGGAGAAGCAGTAATATTACATTGCAAAGGGATATGTATAAAGGAAGGGGAAGAATTTGTGGTTTATGGTGCAGTCTATGGCATTTTCTAGGCTGTGTTTCTGAATCTGTAAAATGGAACTAAAACCTCCCAACAGCAGATCAAGATTCTTAGTTTCTTCAGTTGGCTCATTTATTTATTTATTTATTTATTTATTTTTACCTCATTTGCTATCATTCTTTTCTTTATGAAGCAAGTCTTGGTCCTCTGGCTCTATGATTTTGTCTTAAAGCTATCTCATTTATTCAGGCATTGGCCCGATAGTAAATATTTCAGTCTTTGTGTCACAACTACTCAACTCTGCATTGTAGCAAAAGGGCCCTTGGACAATCTTTAAATGAGTAAATGTGGCTAGGTTCCAATAAATCTTTGCTTACAAGAACAAGCAGTGGACTAGAACCTGACCTGGGCTGCTGATGTCAGTCACTATCTATCTGCTGCTCATGTGCATTTTTTTAAATCCATGCCTAGCTCTTCCTGTCATTAGAAGTAGAGCAATTTCCCCAAATGATTTTGATCATGTCTTTCGCTTGCTCAAAACTCTCAGTGCTTCCCACTGGTCATGGCAAAGATGAAATGGTGCATATGGTCAGCAAGTCCCGGTAAGATCTCATTTTCATTGTTTCTCTGGCTTCATGCTCTTCAGCTTTCTTCCTCAGACTATGAACAATGCTCTCAGGAGTCCCTTTCCTGTTCCTTGAAATTATCATGCTAGCTACTGCTTCCCTGCCTGGATGATCCCTCACCCTCCTCTTTATCTAGGTGTTTTTTTTTTTCCCCCTATTTTCATTTTTAGACAGTTCAAACTACAGTTTGAACACAGGGCCTCCAGCTTGCTAGGCAAGTGATCTACCACTTGGTCATGCCTCCATCCCTTTTTGCTTCAATTATTTTTCAGATAGGGTCTTGTGCATTTTGCCCAGGGCAGCCTTGGACAATGATCCTTCTATGTATGCCTTCACATAGCTGGGATTCTCAGATGTATGTCATCATGTCTGCCTTGTTTATTGAGATGGGGTCTTGCTAACTTTTTGCCTGGGCTGAGTTCAAGCCATGATCCTGCCAATCTGCATCTCCCACGTACTACATGGGATTGCAGGAGTGTACCACCATGCCCAGATCTTACTTATTTTTAAGCAGTCTAGCTGTCAGTTCATTTCTCTTATCTTCACAGAAATATTTCTGACCCTAAACAGGATCTAGCCTTCCTGTTATGCTTTGAATAGAAAATGTTCCCCAAAAGCTCATGTGTTGGAAGCTTGGTATCCAGTTGGGGATGGAAACTTAAGAGGCGAGGGCTTGTCAGAGGAAGAAGGTCCTTGGGGCCATGCTTTGAAAGTCTATATCTAGTCTATGTCTAGTCCTTGGCCCCTTCCCCTATTTCTCTCTGCTTCCTGGCCTCCAGGTGGTGAGCAGCTTTGCTCTATCACACCTTCTCTGTCATGATGTTCTGTCTCACCATGGCCCAGAAACAAGAGAGCCAAGTCACCATGAACTGAAACCTCTGAAACCAGGAGCTCAAATAAACTTTTTCTCCTTTAAGTTGATTTTCTCATGTATTTTGTCACAGTAATTGAAAGCTGATTAACATACCACCTATATCATCTTGGCCAATTACACTCAACCTTGGTCACAACTGTCAATTGTTAATTACATCATTACTTGTAATACTCAGGATTATTGCTCAATGAATCTATTCCCTTTGCTGTCTCACTGTGGATTATATATATATTACCCCATTGGTTTTAAGCTGGGCCATGTGACTTGATTTGGTCAACACAATGTTGGTGGATGGGACATGGACAAAGAGGTGTGGAATGTGTGTGTGTACCTTGTTTTGTCATTCCTCTGCTGTTGCCTTGAGAAGAACAAGCCAGGGCCATGGTCATTTGCTAGTTCTAGACAATGAGAGATGTGTGGAGCTGAGCTGTTCTAGCTGACTTGCAGTCCAAGGATGAAAACAAATGCACATGGTGTTTCACAGACTTTTGTGTAGTTTCTTATGCGGCATAGATTAACAGATGATTGATAGAATTATATCAATGTCTCCTCATAGAGTGAAATGCCCACAACAAAGTAAATATGGATCTGGGGATGTAGCTCAATAATAGGTCATTTGCGGAGTATCCACAAAGCTCTGGGTTTGATATTAGCATCACAAAACAAAACAAAACAAAACACAATGGCAACAACAAACCATCAAAACAAACAGGAAATATCCTGGCCTTTCACTCTTGTATTCCTATTGCCTATTGCAGAAGAAGCCTAATAAATATGAGTTGAATGAATGAATAATTAAGTGATACAGTAATATGTGGAGGCATTTAGCTATTACAGGCACTGAGTTAGAACTAAGTAGATAGTGTTTTAAAAGTGGGTTAGGTAATGCCTAATAGAATCTGTGTCTAGTTATCTTCTGAACTTGAAAATACTGTTTTATAACTCAGGTTTATGTGCAAGAAAAATGTCCCTCGATCTACAATCAGCTGTGTATTGACTCTGCAATCTCATTCTTTTGCCTGCAGGAAATTTAAGATTGTTAAAGAAAATAAAAAATAAATGCAAGTTCAGGAAATTCTTTGCTTGGGTTACTTTGTTTTCTAATTTTAAATCTTATTAGTTTAAAGTGATAATAAAAAAAGTCATTTGGAGACAGGACAATATTGTCACATCTGGAGAAAGTTAATAAGATTAGGACAAAGACTCTATTCTCTTCTTGATGCACATGTGCAGTTCTCATTAATTTTTGCATTATCTCGAAGAAAATATTTGAAAATGTCATGTTCCAAGAACATACCACACCAAGGGGTTTAATTAATAGGTACATGTATTAATGCAGATGTTAAACATTACTATGATAAGTGCTCTTTAATAGCTGGTGTCCGTAGATAATTAATGCACAGCAATTTCCACAGTATTTATAAGAAAATATAAATATAAGGCTGCAATGGAGATTATGAAAAAATTTATAAATATTCCAAATAATTCTTAAGGGCTTCTTAAGATTTATAAGTCCAATATTTTGTTGATTAGGCAACCAATCACTTCCCATTCTACATATGTGAAATAATTAAATGATGGGTATATGCATGTCTTTCCTATACCAATGTGTCTTTTTAATACTTTCTATCTACATGGAATTAAGTCCAATATTTTGTTGATTAGGCAACCAATCACTTCCCATTCTACATATGTGAAATAATTAAATGATGGGTATATGCATGTCTTTCCTATACCAATGTGTCTTTTTAATACTTTCTATCTACATGGAATTAAGCTTTCTTCTAAAAAAAAAAAAAAGCAGAGATTTGTGTATAAAGAACATTTGTTTTCCTTCTCTACTACTTTTGGTTCAATCCAAGCCTTGTCTGTTGGATTTCTAGCTTTGTATATTTTAAATGTTTATGTGGAGAAAATATGATTACAAATACTAACAAGCCACAATATATATAGATGTGAAAGTTTGTGTATGGTGTCAGGAAACTGAAACAGTGATATTGTAATGTATATATTTATGTATCCTGATATAATATTTATTACTATTAGTCTTAAAATTCAAAATTGTTGTGTTTGATTATTTGTCATTTGCTTAAAGTAAATAGAAACCCATTTGTGGCAGATCCAGAAATGCACCACTCTGATTCCCTTTCAAAAAAGGAGTCGCTGCCAGCTGTGAGGGGTGTGGTTAGTGAGCGTCCAGCTCTTGGTGGTCTGCCACAGCTTTCTCCCTGAGTTCCTGCTTTCTTGGGAAAGCCCAGAGCTGATGACAGAGCAAGATGGTGGTAGAATGGCCTAGCCATTTCCATCCAGACTGGGACCCCTCCAACAGGCAATTTTTTGTTTCCTGTTGAACAGAGAGACTTTCTCAGGTTTTTGGTGTCATCTAATGGCCTCCCCTGCCCATCCTGTCTCCTTTCCTTTTATCATGCTCCTCTGCAATCAGCCCTTAGTTTCCATCGGTGTCTGCTTCCTTGAGAATCCAAATGGCAGCCTGAATTTCCTAGGGCCTGAATGACAAACACAAAGTTGGGATCTGATTCTAAATGACAAAGTCAGAAAAATTCATTAAACAAACCATGGTAGCACCATATGCTGAGTTAGCTTAGATGAAGTAAAGGAAAAGTGAGAAAGGGGAATTAGTCCATTTTATAAGACACGAAGATATACTGGTGACGAGTAAATTAACAAGGTAAAAAGGAAGACAGCCTTACTAACAACCTGCAGGACATATAGATAAATGGTACTCTGAACACTTTTATAAAAAGTTCTAAACTCTTTTTCATATTTGAATGTATAATTAGGCATAGATTTCTGTGTTAAAGATAATCTTCTTTGTTACTAAGTAAGGAAATCTAAATAATGATGCCCTGGCAATGACTCTGTTTAACATACATTTAACACTAAAATATAATTTATAGACCCGCATGAGCAAAACTGTGTTAGTCTGTGTTAACATAGAGACTAGGGAAACAGGCCATTATTCTCAATTAGGTATTGGAAGGTGTTCATTAAAATTGGCATTCTACTTGCAAAAATGTTAAATTTTCCAAAGCTTATTCTACAGACCACATTTTGAGAGGCACTGCTATGTTCAATGCACCCTGCTCAATACAATTCTGCAGTTTTGAGGTGAGGAAGAGATCAGAATGCAATAAAAAGTCATCTGTAATTCATAACTGAAGGCAGAAAATAATGGAAAAAGAAAAGAAAGACAAGGCCTTCCTAACAATGGGAGAAAATGTAACAAAGCAAGTATGTGCATGTTTGCAGTTACTTTAAATAGTTTCAAATATTTTCAAACAAACCCCCTTTATTATGATGCATTTCCAATAGCTGGCCCAGTGTGGAGTAAGTTGAAACATGTGTGTAATACCACCAGTTCATGTGGTAGAGGCAGGAAAAAATAGTTGACTGATTAAGTGTGCTGTTTTGAAGGAAGCCCTGGAATGGTAATATTAACCCCTTGGCTGTCAAGGCTGAGTCCCTATTTTCAGCTCTCATGGCCATGCTGCAGGAAAATTGCCTCTGTGTGTGTGTGTGTGTGTGTGTGTGTGTGTGTGTGTGTGTGTGTGTGTGTTCACTAAAATGCATTACAGATGCTTTCTTGTACAGGTGAGCTTTGCTGTAAACTTTTGTTTTTACCTTATTCCCAAACAAAAATAATGGTTCCTGCTTTATCCTAAAACAAAGAACAAATATTTCCAAGCTTCAGTCAGAGAAGAGCTTTCAGAAAAAAATTCTGAAGGTAAGAAGGGGTGATTATTGGCAAAGACTTTCCCTAACCAAACTGTAGCCAGGCTTCCCTTTCTGTGAATAGGACTTGTCTTTTGGCCTTTTCGTCAAGAGCAAGAATCCTAAATTGGTTTAGCCAGAATCCCTTACCCTTGATACCAAATCACCTTGATACCTGATCAAGTTCCTGATCCTCCACCATCCTCCAGGTGACGTCCGATCACCCTGACCTTTTTTGCAAAAATCCCTCTTAACCTTAATATTTCCTCTTAGTAATTTCCTCTTAGCAATCTATCATCCTCTATCCTTCCCTGAGGCTATAAATCCCCACTTTTACTCTCTTTCCTGTTGTAAAACTATAGTCCATTTTGGGATAAAAATCTTCCATAGTGTTCTTAACAGGTATCAGAATAATTTTTTCTTTTTTGGGGGTACTGGGGTTTGAACTCAGGACCTACTCCTCCAGTCCTTTGTGGTGATTTTTTTTCTTTTTTAAAGATAGTGTCTCGAACTATTTCCCTGGGCTGACTTCAAACCACGATCCTCCCAGTCTCTGCCTACTGAGTAGCTAGAATTACAGTTGTAAGCCACCTGCACCTGGCTAATTTTTTCTTTAACATTATATAGACAGGGTTCCTCATTCTTTCTCATTTGGGGTTTCCTTACGGGCATTTCTGCTATCCCTACCCATCCTTTCCCTAGTGCTTTTATTATATGGCCATAATGCCAGTATTTATTTAAAGTTACTATTATGGATAATAGACATGTGTGCACTTCAGTTCACTATGAAACTGGAGTTTTGGACCCAAGGTCCAAGCTTCTGAGATTCTATATGCCAGGTCCAGCCACTTGCCCCTAAACACCAAATAAAGAGGCATGGTGAAGGTAGAGAAAAGAGGTTTATTACACAGCTCGGGACATGCCATGGGAAGAGGCAGAGTAAGCACTTAGCTAATCTTCAGCCATCTTTGGAGTATATAAATGAGTTATAGATTTGAGTAGACAAAAGAACTGGGGGCAGGGGACAAAAAGGTATGCATAGTTAAACAGTTCCTGTCACAGTTGTGTTCTGATTGACCGTTATCTCAGTCTGAGGGTTCCAAGAAGGGCTTTGGAGAAGATGTTATCTCTGTCATCACTTGAGGGGAGCAATCTGGTTCTCATGAGATGATTGCTACTGCTCCAGGATGCAGCCTCATCATTATAGGTAGTTGTTCTTATTTGGAGGGGTGGTGTGTGCTGCACGTCTCTGCTGTTCCTTACAGGAAGTTTCAGTCATAAATATGTTATCAGTTCTGTCCTTCCTGGAATACAAGGTGATCACAAAGTAACTGCAAAGAGAATGGCTTAGAGCAAAGACAGATACAAAATGGAGGTTGTGGTGCCAAGCTTCTCCTGTTTTTAGTTAATTTGAGGGCCCAAGTAAGGAATCAGTGTTTTTCAGTAAAAGCAGTTTAGGTACCTCTTACAATTATCCTTCAATATTATTTCTTTTGTGCTTGCTCTACACTGTTGGTGGTCATCAGTACCAAGCCTCTTGGGTTAGTGGGAGATGGGGTCTTTGGTAGAGTAAGCCTACCAAAGTAGATAACTGTCACTGATGAGGAAGTGACAGGTGTGTGGACGTCTCCTGTCAGACACATTGTGGTCAGAAGAAAAGGCTGAAAAGTAGGTGACAGTTCTCTGAGCTGAGGATGCAGTTCTCTCCACACTGATTCTCCTGGCAGTCAGGTAATGACTTTTGAGGGTGCTTCTTGGCCCATAGTGGGCATGCTCATTAGGTTGGTGCAAAGGAACACCACTTCAAGAAGACCCTACCTAGAGTGTGGTGGCAGAGGACTGGAAGGAAAGAAAACACGAAAACAGAGGAGTGTAGGGTAGAGAACTTAAGGAAAGAGATTGCTAAAATTTGAATGTTCCTGTCTCCCTAATTTCCATTCATATGTTAAACTTCTACCCTGAAATGTGATTAGGAGGTGAGGCTTTTGGGAGATGAGTAAGGCATAAGGGTGGAGCCCACATAAATGGAATTAGGGCCCTTTTAATAGAGGCTCTGGAGAACTGCCTTGCCTCTCCTGCCATGTGAAGGTAGCCGTGTGATGGAGCTGGAAGGCACCATCTAGGAGCCTTCACCAGACGGTGGATACCAACACTTTCAAACTTGGACTTCCTAGCTTCTGGACCTACAGGCAAGACAGTCTTGTTGTTCACTGTTTGAAAAGGAGGAATGGAAGTATACTGGCAGGGGTGAACTTCGAAGTACACTGTTTGTGTGTGTGGAATTACCACCATGAAACCCCCGACATCATTAGTGTATGCTAATTCAAAAATAAAATGAAATTTATAGAAAGAACTTCATGTACATTAATCTTTACAAAAAAACTTAAGACAGATAATTTAAAAAAAGGAATTTCTAATGTTTATAAGCTACACAGTTTGTGGTATTTTGCTATAGTAATCTGGCGACACCGAGACAGAAATCTTTCTGTGGGGGGCCCATAATGCTGAGAGAATGAGTGAGCTTTCAGGGGCGATGTCATTCTGATAGTGGTCCAGCCTGGCAAAGCATCCAGGCTCAAGTTGGTGGGAGGAGATGTCTCCATCAATGCACTTTCTCTCTCCAGTGGCCACTGACGCAATGAAATCACTGGCTGAGACTGGGTCTTGGGTTAGGTGTACCTTTTCTAAGTTATTTGAAAATGTGCTTCTAGTATTGCTTTTCTTTTTTTTTTTTTTTTTTTTTGGAATTCTTTTGCAATTTTATTTTATTTTATTTTTTTATTTTTTTTTTTTCATTTTTCTTTTATTATTCATATGTGCATACAAGGCTTGGTTCATTTCTCCCCCCTGCCCCCACCCCCTCCCTTACCACCCACTCCGCCCCCTCCCTCTCCCCCCCCAATACCCAGCAGAAACTATTTTGCCCTTATTTCTAATTTTGTTGAAGAGAGAGTATAAGCAATAATAGGAAGGAACAAGGGTTTTTGCTGGTTGAGATAAGGATAGCTATACAGGGCATTGACTCACATTGATTTCCTGTGAGTGGGTGTTACCTTCTAGGTTAATTCTTTTTGATCTCACCTTTTCTCTAGTACCTGTTCCCCTTTTCCTATTGGCCTCAGTTGCTTTAAGGTATCTGCTTTAGTTTCTCTGCATTAAGGGCAACAAATGCTAGCTAGTTTTTTAGGTGTCTTACCTATCCTCACCCCTCCCTTGTGTGCTCTCGCTTTTATCATGTGCTCATAGTCCAATCCCCTTGTTGTGTTTGCCCTTGATCTAATGTCCACATATGAGGGAGAACATACGATTTTTGGTCTTTTGGGCCAGGCTAACCTCACTCAGAATGATGTTCTCCAATTCCATCCATTTACCAGCGAATGATAACATTTTGTTCTTCTTCATGGCTGCATAAAATTCCATTGTGTATAGATACCACATTTTCTTAATCCATTCGTCAGTGGTGGGGCATCTTGGCTGTTTCCATAACTTGGCTATTGTGAATAGTGCCGCAATAAACATGGATGTGCAGGTGCCTCTGGAGTAACAGTCTTTTGGGTATATCCCCAAGAGTGGTATTGCTGGATCAAATGGTAGATCGATGTCCAGCTTTTTAAGTAGCCTCCAAATTTTTTTCCAGAGTGGTTGTACTAGTCTACATTCCCACCAACAGTGTAGGAAGGTTCCTTTTTCCCTGAATCCTCGCCAACACCTGTTGTTGGTGGTGTTGCTGATAATGGCTATTCTAACAGGGGTGAGGTGGAATCTTAGCGTGGTTTTAATTTGCATTTCCTTTATTGCTAGAGATGGTGAGCATTTTTTCATGTGTTTTCTGGCCATTTGAATTTCTTCTTTTGAGAAAGTTCTGTTTAGTTCACTTGCCCATTTCTTTATTGGTTCATTAGTTTTGGGAGAACTTAGGTTTTTAAGTTCCCTGTATATTCTGGTTATCAGTCCTTTGTCTGATGTATAGTTGGCAAATATTTTCTCCCACTCTGTGGGTGTTCTCTTCAGTTTGGAGACCATTTCTTTTGATGAACAGAAGCTTTTTAGTTTTATGAGGTCCCATTTATCTATGCTATTTCTTAGTTGCTGTGCTGCTGGGGTTTTGTTGAGAAAGTTCTTACCTATACCTACTAACTCCAGAGTATTTCCTACTCTTTCCTGTATCAACTTTAGAGTTTGTGGTCTGATATTAAGATCCTTGATCCATTTTGAGTTAATCTTGGTATAGGGTGATATACATGGATCTAGTTTCAGTTTTTTGCAGACTGCTAACCAGTTTTCCCAGCAGTTTTTGTTGAAGAGGCTGCTATTTCTCCATCATATATTTTTAGCTCCTTTGTCAAAGATAAGTTGCTTATAGTTGTGTGGCTTCATATCTGGGTCCTCTATTCTGTTCCACTGGTCTTCATGTCTGTTTTTGTGCCAGTACCATGCTGTTTTTATTGTTATTGCTTTGTAATATAGTTTGAAGTCAGGTATTGTGATACCTCCTGCATAGTTCTTTTGACTGAGTATTGCCTTGGCTATTCGTGGCCTCTTGTGTTTCCATATAAATTTAACAGTAGATTTTTCAATCTCTTTAATGAATGTCATTGGAATTTTGATGGGAATTGCATTAAAGATGTAGATTACTTTTGGGAGTATCGACATTTGTACTATGTTGATTCTACCAATTCATGAGCATGGGCGATCTCTCCACTTTCTATAGTCTTCCTCAATCTCTTTCTTCAGAAGTGTATAGTTTTCCTTGTAGAGGTCTTTCACATCTTTTGTTAGGTTTACACCTAGGTATTTGATTTTTTTTGAGGCTATTGTAAATGGAATTGTTTTCATACATTCTTTTTCCGTTTGCTCATTGTTAGTGTATAGAAATGCTAATGATTTTTCTATGTTGATTTTATATCCTGCTACCTTGCTATAGCTATTGATGATGTCTATAAGCTTCTGAGTAGAGTTTTTTGGGTCTTTAAGGTATAGGATCATGTCATCTGCAAATAGGGATATTTTGACAGTTTCTTTACCTATTTGTATTCCTTTTATTCCTTCTTCTTGCCTAATTGCTCTGACTAGGAATTCCAGTACTATGTTGAATAGGAGTGGAGATAGTGGGCATCCTTGTCTGGTTCCTGATTTTAGAGGGAATGGTTTCAGTTTTTCTCTGTTAAGTATAATGCTGGCTGTAGGTTTGTCATGTATAGCTTTTATAATGTTGAGGTACTTTCCTTCTATTCCTAGTTTTCTTAGAGCTTTTATCATGAAATGATGTTGGATCTTATCAAAGGCTTTTTCTGCATCTATTGAGATGATCAAGTGGTTTTTGTCTTTGCTTCTGTTAATGTGGTTTATTACGTTTATTGATTTTTGTATGTTGAACCACCCCTGCATCCCTGGGATGAAGCCTACTTGGTCGTGGTGAATAATCTTTTTGATGTGTTGCTGAATTCCGTTTGCCATTATTTTGTTGAGGATTTTTGCATCAATGTTCATTGAGGAGATTGGCCTATAGTTCTCGTTTTTGGAGGTGTCTTTGCCTGGTTTTGGGATAAGTGTAATACTGGCTTCATAAAATGTGTTTGGCAGTTTTCCTTCCCTTTCTATTTCATGGAACAGTTTAAGGAGGGTTGGTATCAGTTCTTCTTTAAAGGTCTGATAGAATTCAGCAGAGAATCCATCAGGTCCTGGACTTTTCTTTTTGGGGAGACTCTTGATTGCTGCTTCAATTTCATTTTGTGTTATAGGTCTATTCAGGTGATTAATTTCCTCTTTGTTCAGTTTTGGATGGTCATATGTATCTAGAAATCTGTCCATTTCTTTAAGATTTTCAAATTTATTTGAATATAGTTTCTCAAAGTAGTCTCTGATGATTTCCTGGACTTCCATGGTGTTTGTTGTTATCTCCCCTTTTGCATTCCTGATTCTACTAATTTGGGTTTTTTCTCTCCTCATTTTAGTCAAATTTGCCAGGGGTCTATTGATCTTGTTTATTTTTTCAAAGAACCAACTTTTTGTTTCATTAATTCTTTGTATGGTTTTTTTGGTTTCTATTTCGTTGATTTCAGCTCTTATTTTTATTATTTCTCTCCTTCTATTTGTTTTGGGATTTGCTTGTTCTTGTTTTCCTAGGAGTCTGAGATGTATCATTAGGTCATTGATTTGGGATCTTTCAATCTTTTTAATATATGCACTCATGGCTATAAACTTTCCTCTCAGGACTGCCTTAGCTGTGTCCCATAGGTTCCGGTAGGTTGTGTTTTCATTTTCATTGACTTCCAGGAACTTTTTAATTTCCTCTTTTATTGCATCGATGATCCATTCTTCATTAAGTAATGAGTTATTTAGTTTCCAGCTGTTTGCATGTTTTTTGTCTTTACTTTTGTTGTTGAGTTCTACTTTTACTGCATTGTGGTCAGATAGTATGCACGGTATTATTTCTATTTTCTTATATTTGCTGAGGCTTGCTTTGTGCCCTAGGATATGATCTATTTTGGAGAAGGTTCCATGGGCTGCTGAGAAGAATGTATATTGTGTAGAGGTTGGATGAAATGTTCTGTAGACATCTACTAGGTCCATTTGATCTATTACATATTTTAGATCTTGGATTTCTTTATTGAGTTTTTGTTTGGATGACCTATCTATTGATGATAATGGGGTGTTAAAGTCTCCCACAACCACTGTGTTGGCGTTTATATATGCTTTTAGGTCTTTCAGGGTATGTTTGGTGAAATTGGGTGCGTTGACATTGGGTGCATACAGATTGATGATTATTATTTCCTTTTGGTCTATTTCCCCTTTTATTAGTATGGAATGTCCTTCTTTATCTGGTTTGATCAATGTAGGTTTGAAGTCTACTTTGTCAGAGATAAGTATTGCTACTCCTGCCTGTTTTCAGGGGCCATTGGCTTGGTAAATCTTCTTCCAGCCTTTCATCCTTAGCCTATGCTTATTTCTGTTGGTGAGATGGGTTTCCTGTAAGCAACAAATTGTTGGATCTTCTTTTTTAATCCATTTTTGTCAAACGGTGTCTTTTGATGGGTGAATTAGGTCCGTTAACATTAAGCGTTAGTACTGATAGGTATGTGGTGATTCCTGTCATTTAGTTGTCTTAGTTGTTTGAAGGTTTGATTGTGTGTACCTAACTTGATGTTACTCTCTACTGTCTTGCTTTTTCTTATCCTGTGGTTTGGTGCTGCCTGCCTTTTCATGGTTAAGTTGGGTGTCACTTTCTGTGTGCAGGATCCCTTGCAGAATCTTTTGTAATGGTGGCTTTGTGGTCACATATTGTTTTAGTTTCTGCTTATCATGGAAGACTTTTATTGCTCCATCTATTTTGAATGATAGCTTTGCTGGGTAGAGTATCCTGGGGTTGAAGTTATTTTCATTCAGTGCCCGGAAGTTCTCACCCCACGATCTTCTTGCTTTTAATGTTTCTGTTGAGAAGTCTGCTGTGATTTTGATGGGTTTACCTTTGTATGTTACTTGTTTTTTCTCTCTTACAGCCTTCAATATTCTTTCCTTAGTTTCTGAACTTGTTGTTTTAATGATGATATGTCGTGGAGCAGTTCTATTTTGATCTGGTCTGTTTGGTGTCCTGGAGGCCTCTTGCATCTGTATGGGAATATCTTTCTCTAGATTTGGGAAATTTTCCGTTATTATTTTGTTGAATATATTACACATTCCTTTTGCTTGTACCTCTTCTCCTTCTTCGATGCCCATGATTCTCAAGTTTGGTCTTTTGATGGAGTCAGTGAGTTCTTGCATTTTCTTTTCACAGGTCTTGAGTTGTTTAATTAATAGTTCTTCAGTTTTTCCTTTAATTACCATTTCATCTTCAAGTTCTGAGATTCTGTCTTCTGTTTGTTCTGTTCTGCTGGATTGGCCTTCCATTTTGTTTTGCAGTTCTGTTTTGTTCTTTTTTCTGAGGTTTTCCATATCCTGGCAGTTTTCTTCTTTAATGTTGTCTATTTTTGTCCTGAGTTCATTTATCGATTTATTCATTGTGTTCTCTCTTTCACTTTGGTGTTTATACAGTGCTTCTATGGTTTCCTTTATTTCTTCTTTTGCTTTTTCAAATTCTCTATTTTTATTGTCTTGGAATTTCTTGAGTGTCTCCTGTACATTTTGGTTGACCCTGTCCAGTATCATCTCTATAAAATTCTCATTGAGTACTTGTAGTATGTCTTCTTTTAAATTATTCTTGTGGGCTTCATTGGGTCCTTTGGCATAGTTTATCTTCATTTTGTTGGAGTCTGGATCTGAGTACCTGTATTCTTCATTCCCCTCTGGTTCCTGTACTAATTTTTTGCTGTGGGGAAACTGGTTTCCCTGTTTTTTCTGTCTTCCTGTCATTGTCGTTGGTGTTGTTACTGTCCCTGTATTGTGTACAATTAAGTATTTTCTAGGTTGTAATAATAACAGTGGTAATATTTAGAATGGAAGAGTGAGCTGAGATGGAAAGCAAGAAGTTAAAGAAAAGGGGAAAACAAACATATAGAGAAGAGGGAGAAAGCAGAACAAGGTATCAGACAAGAGAGTTTCAAAGGTATAAACAGGGAGTGTTAGTGTACTAATTGACAGTAAGCTGAACAGACATTAGAGAGACAGAGAGAGGATTGAAAATCAAAGATAAAAAAAATAAAAAATAAGTAAATGAAAGAAATATCTATATATAAAATTCAATTAAAATAAAATGGAAAATCGAAAATTAAAAAAAAAAAAACCAAAAAATTTCCAAGTTTATATGCAATGCAGTTTCAGTCTTAATAATTTGGGTGTCCGTCTCAATCTCCAGTCCTGGAGTTGGTGCCTCAGATGTTGTTCTGTAGTTGTCTCATCAAAGGGGATGCATAAAGTAGAACAAAACTACACACACACACACACACACACACACACACACACACACACACACACAAAAGCCCCACCAAGTGTCCCAAGTTCAAATGCAATACAGTTTCAGTAAGTTTTTCGGCTTGCAGGTGTAATTCGGTTGTTCTCTCATCAAAGGTAGGGAGAAAAAGAAAAAAAAGCGTCTGGAGACAGTTCTGAGAGTGGTTTCTGCAACTGTGGCTTGCCTGCCTGCTGCTCTCAGCCTGTAGCTGGCGGCGTTATTTATGCAGATCTCTGGGGTGAGCTAGCACTCACCTGGTCCCACAGGCTTTGTTTGCTCAGAGTTCTCCCGTGTGGGAGCCTCTGCTACAGGCTTTCCCCTTTCCTAGCACTGGGAAAGGTGACCCTGCCCCCGCATTGTCAGGCCTGCATGTTTATTTACAGTTCATGTGGGAGGTGGGTCTTCCCCCCTCTCCTCTGAAGTTTTCCTCCCACTGCCACTTTCAGAAGCTTTCCTGCTCCTGCTTACTGGGCGGTGCTGCTGCTCCTTCCGGCTGCCATGTTTGTTTACAGTTCACGTGGGAAGTGGGTCTTCCCTCCTCTCCTGTGGAGTTTTTCTCCCTCCTCCACTGTCACAAGCGTCCCCGCTCCTGGTTGCTGGGTGCGCACCCCGCTCCTGCCAGAGGCTCTCCGGCCTGCCCGGCTTGTTTATTTACAGTCCCGGGAAGGATTCCCTTCCCCCAATCTTCAGCGCTCGGGCGCCCCACCCTCTTTCCAGCATGTCTTAACTGTTCTTATTGCTTATTACTCAGTTTCTCTTTTTTTCCTCGGTGGAGGTCAGTCTGTCCAGGGGGCTATGCTGCTCTGGCCCAGGCTTGTCTGTGGGGCTACCGCAGTATCGCGAAGCTCACCTGGTCTGCGTCTTCCCAAGCCGAATGGGCACCGGCCACTGGCGGCCCTGGGGGCCCTCCTTGTTTCTCCGTTTAAGGTGAAGTGGAGATTCTCTGCACCGGCTGGAGATGTGGAGGGGTCAAAGTTATGCCTTTTCTCAGTGATTATGCCTGCAAAGTGTGTCTCCAGCGTCTCTCCAAGATTTCACTATAGGAGGGTCGCTTTCTGCTTCCTACCTCTAGCCGCCATCTTGGAATCTCCCCTGCTTTTCTTTTAAAGTAAACCTCTTTCTGCAAATTATGACTATTTAAAAGATGGGTGGGTAGAGAAGGGATAAGGGGAAAGAGACAAATGCATAATTTCCATTCAATATAAATGATAACTAATAACACCAAGAATATTATAAGAGGATGCATAAACCTTAATCTTTGGAAGGTGAATCCAAATTGCAAATGCAAATCATCTATTATTGTGGGGAACATTCTGCATCTTTTTTATTGCCTAAAGAGCCTCACTGAGGTGGGTACAATTACAAACTTGTTGTCAGGTGAGTCAAATAAAAGACCATAATTTATTCTGAAAAGGATAGCAGAAAGGAAAAAAAAAAATCTATCTACAATGTCTCCTTCCCTCCACCCTTGGGGTCCTTTATGTGCCAATTCTATCTTTAAAGGTGCCAGACAACTCATTTGGAGTTATTAAATGCAATCTTAAACTTGTTCTTTGCATTAATGTGTGGTACTATGAGATATAGGTCTGCAAGTATAAATTAAATGATCGCTTCTAGCATACACACCTGAATTTATACCTTTTCTCTTAAAAACAAAAAAGCAATTACAAACTGCTTTGTGTTTCCATTAGTCTTTTAGTTAGACCTAGGGGGGAGAAGGTTTGAGGGGAAAAATATGATACAAGAATTAATATTTATGAGCACACTTACATTCTGCCCTTAGAAGGAAGAAAATTTTGCATACATATGCAGGGTTGAAATGGTCTGTGACTGTGACTATGTAGTAATACCCAAATGATGATATTATAATGGAAAGTGCACTTGATCAACGTGTTGGTGAGTTTATCCAATGGTTAAACAGAACTCTGAGTATTGTTTTTCCATGAATGTGGATTGTGAGCTTTTAATTAATCAATCAGCGCCTTGGAAGAGTTTGCTATCATTGCACCAGAAAGTGCCTGGACACTTAGTTTCCTGTCCATCCAGAGGAATTTGCAGGTACTGTCTACAATGATTCTGAGATTTCAGTGTCTCAGGCCTCCTCTTCAGGATCCAGTCCTGGCTTTTTCCTATGAGGTCTTCCCCTCGCTCAACACCCTGAATTTTATCTCTTTCCTTTTAGATAAATTCTTTCATTTGGTGGGGTAGAGGTAGCAAAATCCAGTTCAGACTCATGCATCCAAGGCACTTAGACACGCTAGGTCACTGGCTGAGAGCTCTGTGTCATTTTGGGCTTCAGATCTGGTTTTGTTTAAATCACACTTGAATTTAATCCCTATTCTTTTTTTTAAGGTTTTGAAGTAGAGGAACATACAAAGAGAATGAATGCTTTGTTTTGTCTTTCAATATCTCATTAATATTTAGAATTTTAGAATTCTTTGCATTGATTCTTATATCTGGTCTTTCACTAAATCTTGCTGATTTTCCCTTTGCCCTTTCCTCTGACAAATGTCAGGTTTTCTCATAGCAGTGGAGGCTAGGTCCACAGCTAGTGGCACTAGTTTGGGAAGTGCTAAAATCTTTAGGCGATGGGGTCTAGCTACAGGAAGTAGGTCACTGGGGGTGTGTCTTGTGGCTATATGTTGCCTTCTTCCTTTCCTGAATAGAGGTGCTTCCTGGCTGCCATGAGGTGAGAAACTTGGCTCCATCACATACTCTCTGCCTCTTCATACGCCCAGAAACAACAGAGCCAGTAATTGTAGTAAAACCTCTGAAACTGTGGGCCAAAATAAATCATTCTTCCTTTCAAGTTGTTTCTCTTAGGTATTTGTCACAACGATGAAAAAGCTGACTAGCACAGAAATTGGTACCAGGAATAGGGTTGTTGTGATTGTTCCTGATGATGTGGTTCAGAAGCATTTGGAGCTGGTTTTGTGGGAGAAATTTGGAAAAGTTTGGGGAAATGGCTAGAAAAATCTTAGAATGCTGTAACTGGAGCTTAATGGGTGATTCTTGTGGGAGCTCAGAAGATCAGAATGCTGATAGAAGTGTGGACAGTGAAGACTGTGTTCACAAAGGTTTAGGTTGAAATGAGGACTGTACTGGGAATAAGACCAATCATGTTATATTCTGGCAAAGAATTAGTCTATATTTCATCTGTGTTTTGAGAATTTGAGACTGAATTTAAAAGTAATGGACTAATTACCTAAGTGGAGGACATTTCAGGGCAACTCAGCATTCAGGCTGTCAAATGGTTATTACTTTCTGCTGTTAGTTAAGTTAATAAGTGAGAGTTGGGAATAAAAAACAAACCAGAAAGATTTGAAAAGCTTGTAGCGTGAACAGAAAATAAACATGCATATTGCTGGGGGTTAAGAAAAGTATGGCTACTAATGAGATTTATGTTATTAAAACTAAATCAAGAACTTTGTACTTGGACAATAGGATAGATGACTTGAGGGCATCTTAGGAATCGGCCAGATCCCACATGGCAGTCTCAGGGCATAAAAGTGTAAACCATTATGAAAGACTTTCATTTGACAAATGAGTACCATTGGGGTGCCCTGCTCACACAGGACTGCCTAAAGAAGTGTTTTCCTGGATTCTGCCACCCAGACACTTATAAGCTGCTGAAGTTTTGGTTCAAAGGGGCCTAGATACTGCTTGAGCTGGTGGCTGACTGTGCACATTATGTTGTTTTTTCAAACATGCAGAATGCAAAAGTTACGAAATCATGCAGGCTTCCACTCGTATTTCAAAAAGAGGCAGGGGAGGCCAGGAAGCATATGACAGGGGTGGAGTCCCTGTAGGCAGCTCCGGAGAGGGCAAATGCATGATGCTGTGGGAGTGGAGACCCCAGGAAGTTGGAGATACCAGGAACGTGGACTATCTGCCAAGGAAAGCTGTAGGTAGAGAGTGGAACCAACCTCTGAGAGAGGTCATGTAGACTACAAATAGCAAGATCATAGGGTGAGGGTGCCCAAGACCTTGGAGCTTGCATCGTGCTATGACATATCCTGTGTTCCAGACATGGAACTATAGAATTTAATGTTTGCCCTGGTAGGTTTTAGACTTGTTTTGTTTCCATTCCTCCTTTCTATCCCTAATTTCTCATTTTTGGAATGGGAATGTTTTCTATGTCATTGTATGTTGCGGACATGTAAATTTGTTTACAGGGACTTACAGTTAAGAGTTTGTCTCAGAGAGACTTTGGACTTGAACTTTTGAGTAGTGCTGGAACTGTTAAGACTTTGGTAACTCTTGGAGATGACTAAATGCATTTTGCGTATTAAATAGCCATGATCCTTTGAGACCAGGGATGGAATGTTATGGTTTGAATATAAAATGTTCCCTGCAAGTTCATGGGCTGAAATGCAGATCCCCAGCTGGTGATGCTGTTTTGGGAGGTGTTGAAAACTTTAGGAGGTGGAGCCTAACTGGAGGAAGTAGGTCACTCCCCAGTGTGTCCTTGAGGCTTTATCTTGCCCCAGCCCCTTCCCTGTATCTCTCTGTTTTTGCTTCCTGACTGCCATGAGCTGAAAAGCTTTGCTCCACTGCATGCTCTCTGCCATGATGTATGGCTTCACTTTTGGCCCAGAAACAAGGCAGCCAGTGGACTGACCCCTCTGAAACCATGAGCCAAAATAAGTAATTTCATCTTTAAGGTTTTTTTTTTTTTCAGTGACAAAAACAAAAAAAAAAAAACAAAAAAAAAACCCAGTGCCTCACAAATAGTGACTCTCAGTTTTAACACTGAACTCAGGAAGGCTCACAGGACTCAGGAAAGAGGAGACCTGCATTTCAGCTATGAATATGCCACTGGGTAGATGTATGACATCATTTGACAATTCCGAAAGTCACTTTTATATTTTAAGTGAAAAGATTAGAATGAAATTTTAATTTTCTGTCTACTGTGGAAATGAAACTCTCCATTGTTCTTAGGGAGAAATGAGTTTGCTAGAGACCTGAGCAGAGAACAGCAAAGTGTTCTCCATGGAATGATGCTTTCACTTGCATCTCATCTTTGAAATCTGGGCGTGAGAGGGAAGGGATTGGGTATTTCAGTGATTGGCAGAGGCCAGCGATGTTACATGTCTTGCTATACTAGGGTTTGTCTATAGGCCAAAGATTTGTCCCTGATAATTTTCCAATTTGCAAGTGGCCTTGGACTAATTCAGATAGAATGTGTTGGAAATTCAACATCCTGAGATAAGGAAGAATTGGCTAAAACAGCCTAGGCTCCATTCATAGAACAGAAGCAGGATGTACTTTGACACTTTTAGCCCAGTGTGTCATGTTACCCTGGAGTATAACATCCAAGGTGGGTTGTTTTCCAGGGTACAAGTGAGGAAGTGCAGATAAAACTCGTCTGCCCTAGGCAACTCTCCTGAGCCTTGGGGGACCAACTCATCATGAATCAATCCTAGGTTACTGTTTCCCTTTGCTGACTCTATGTATGTAATAAAAACACCTCATGTAACTTGTGTATGTGAGTGGTCTGCCTCACCAGACACAGGAAAGTAGTACAAGTGTAGCCCAAGGTGCAGTGGGCTAAAGTAGTGCCATAGTTTATATCTTGAATGTTGACCAAAGGCCCATACATTGGACTGCTGGGAGGTAGTGAAACTATTATGAGGTGGGACCTAGTGAAAGGAACTTAGGTCATTACAGATATGCCCTTGAAGGGGATATTGGAACCCTAGCCCCCTCTCTTCTCTCTGTACTTTCCAGATGCCATGAGGTAAACAGGTTTCCTCTGCCATGTACTCCTGCCATAATGTACTGTGCTACCACAGGCTCAAAGTAACAAGTCCAATCATCTATGGACTAAAGCCTCTGAAACTGTAAACCCAAATAAACCTTTCATCCTTATAAGTTTGTTGTCTCAGGCATTTTGTTACAATAAGGGAAAGCTGACTAATGAAGTGGTAACCAGGGCACAGTAAATCTGCAATACACTGTTCTGCACAACTTGAACTTCATGTAGGTGAAAAATATGTTTGTAGTTATCTGAGTCTACTATATATTTAAAGGCCAAGTGTTTTCTGTATAGTTTTAATGTACATTTAATTTTTCATGAATGCAACAATTGTGTAAATAATGAGTTTTGTCTTTTGCTCTTTGGACCTGGTCTAGGAGGAGGGCACCATTTCAGATGCATTCCAAATGCTCGTGATACCTGAGGCACCAGTAGCTCTTGAGTGATCAATGGATAGGGGCAGCCCCTGACGACTACAGATGTCTTCTACTGCACATGAAATCATGTGTTCAAATGACATTCTCTATGTTTCTCTTTGACATTTCATTTTAATCATTGTGGTTACCTATTTAAATTTTTGTTGGTGGATAGGGCATACTACCTATGAATTTAACCTGGTGACTATAATTGAATATATTTGTTAATGGGGAACATTGGTTTTGAAGGGGTTGAGATTTACTGGGCCAGCATCAATTGAAGAAAGTTGGCAAACTCAAATGGTCTGAAAACTGTGATGAGGAGATATTGAAAGTGTCTGCCCAAGATCTGGTAAGAGAGCACAAGGATTTTATTTTTGGTCTAATTTAAAAGTAATAAAAGAAGCTACATCTGGCAAGAAAAGGCCCATTTACTTTCCTTTAGATCTGGCATGATCACACCTCTATGTCCATAGCATTTCTTGTCTTGGATAGATTGATTCTAAACTATAAATGGTCTCAGTCCCAGGCCTAGGAAAAGTCAGGCATTAGCTTCATGCTGTGTGTGCCCTGGGTGCCACATTTACCAGCCATGAACTACTTAATGTTAGGTAGAACGTCCTTGCAAGAGGACATCATGGGTAGTCACAGCATGACCTCAGAGCTCCAAGCATGTGACCAGCAAACAGATATCACAGTCCTCTTTCCAGCCTCCTTTTTAATCTTTCTCTCTTCCAATTGATTCCATATTAGCAAACCAGTGAGAAAATAATTTACTCTGAAGCCATTAGAACAAAAGTGAGAGGACAGGAGAAAATTCTGATGGAGGGCTAATAGAAATGAGCAGTTGATAATTCAATGACATGAATGACTGAAGAGTCACATTGGAGTCTTCCTGGAGAGTAGGTTCCAATATTTCTGTTGTTTGTATTAATAGTGGTAGAGAATTGTACATGCAGATATGTCTGTGATCTGTTTTTTAAAAAGTATGAAGAAAATGAATAAATAATGAAATCCTGTGGCCATTGTATTCTGGTTGATTGTCTTTAGATCCTCTTTGTAGAAAGGGATTTTCTAAAAAATTTTAGTTCTTGGAGTCAGATGCTCTACCATTGTGCCACAAGGACTGCTCAAAATTTTAGTTCTTAATATTTTCTTTATTTTACTTTCTTAGCAAACCCGCAATCTCAATATTGCAACCTTAATGAAGCAAGAGTGAATTTAGCAACTAATACTAACCTTAAGAGTAACACAGTGGACATTTCCACTTTCAATATTTCCTTTATGGCTGTTGGGCAATTTTAGGGTAATAAAATTGTAATGAACTTTCTAAATGAGAATGTCTCTGCTGACTCCTCCATGAGAAAAAATAGAAGTAATTTGGGAGAAGTGAGAATGGCTGTTATTCCCTCTCCCTCTCTCTATCTTGCTCATCTGCTTGTTTTCACTCTCATGGACGGCCTGCCAATAACCCTTTGTTCCTGCAAACCTCTTATCAACTTCAAATCCAAGGCCTATGAAATGATGCTTTTGTCAAGCTGTATACAACCTGCTTACTGCCTTGTGAAAAGATGGATTCTCTTTTATCTTCAACTTGGAAAAAATGAGAGATAGATGGATTTCAAGGAAAGCATGAGAAATGGAAAAGCTGAGTTGCTCAAAAAAAAAAAAAATCAAGGGTAAGTGTTAGATTTCCTCCCAAGAAACTCTAGAGGAGGGTTACAGTGAATATGCACAATTCCAGATGAGGGACAGCTCCCTGGACTCAGGACTAGAGAATCCCATACAGCCATGGATGGAAAGTTTAGGAAAAGACAATGGTTTCTGGGCCTTCTAATTTCCTGAGTGAAATCCCTTTGAAATTGTCCTTTGTGAAAATGCCAGCAGATCCAGACTATGTGATTATCAGATATAAAATCAAAGGCCTTCACTCTGAGAGTCACTTTTGTAGGCTTGGAAGTTGCCATGCCTACATAGGCAAAGGATAGAGCTCCAGACCCTGTTTATGGGAGGGAATAATTTTTGCTAAAAAGCTCTGAAATGGCATTCTACAAGGTGGCTTTTCTTTCATTAACAAATATACTGCCTCTGGAATATATATATGGATCACTCCCCAAACATTTTCCAACACTGCTGCCCAGAGCCATCAGAACTCGAGGTGGGTGAGCTCCCCCTTCTTACTACTTGTCATGGCCCACATTGAACTCCCTTGCTCTGCACTCTTTGAATGTGTATGACATCCATTTAACAATTATTCATCACCTGCAACTGCTGACTGTATTAGGCTGAATGCTTTTAGGCAAGAGATAGAAACACTGCTCAACCTTCCTTAAAAAAAAAAAAAAGAATTTATTGGCTCACAAAGCAAAATATTGCAGAGGTCAGCTGACATCAGGCACATCTAGATCCTGCAGCTCAACTGCTGGGGTCAGCCTCTCCCCTTAATCACTCAGCCCTGCTTCCGTCTGGTTTGACTTAATTCAGGAAGGCTCTTGCCTTGTGTTAGCAACATGGCCCTAGCAGAAAGATCTTCTTTCTGAAAAGTTCCAAAACCAAAGTTTATTAGCATTCGTTGAATATTTAGTAAGTACCAGTCATGATTTTAAGCACTTTACATTTATCATGTTACTTAAACTGGTTTATACCTTATAGCTAGAATTATCTTCCTTATTTTTTACACAAGAACCCAGAGTCATCAGAGATCAGATAACTTGCCAAGTTCTTACACCTGGTAATTGGTGGAGTTGAATTTGAACCCAGGTAGTCTGTTCTAGGGCCTGTAAGCTTAGCTATGGCAGTATATTTGAATTAATTTAGATAGGGTTGGCTTGGATGATATGCTAATTCCTGAACCAATTATGCTGACCATGGCTGGAATGCTCTGACTGGCCATGCTTAGATCACTGTCTACTCCTGAAGTAAATGTAGGTTCAATTTCACCCAAAACTAATGTACTGAGTGATGGATGAACGATGTTTTCCCAAAGGTAAATCAGAAGGAAAAACCAGACTCTAGGCAGAACAAAATATCTGATTTTCATTACACTATTCATTGTTTCACATAGACTGATTTTCTCTCTTACTCCTTAACACAGTCAAATATTGGGCACATTATCAGATGTTGACTGATGGATTAATTAATTGATTATTCTCTTTTAGAGAGATAGGTTTGGGGGTTAGTTAATATTCTTGAACTTGTGATATGTTTTACATCTGGAAAAAGCCCTAGAGGTCAAAAGTGTTAAGTCACATTTCATTTCACAATGGTCATGTTAGGGATCAAGACCTTGATATCCAATATGGTATAAGAAGATTTCAAGTGCCATATTTACACAGATCTAGGTGATTTATGTATAATACGAAGTTTTGTAAAATGTATATAAGCAAGACACTCAGTGAACAACAACCTGACCATGTTTTATGTAAGATACAAAGGTTACAGAAGGGAAGTAGTAAAGGACTATGGAAAGAGCCACCATCCTACAGCAGGAGGGGTGCTGGCTAGCACGGACGTGACGGCTTGAGGGGCAGATCATTCTTAGAACTGAAGTGGGGTTTCATGTTTGGAAAGCAAGCTGACTGTATGACTTGGCTTGGCCCTTGTCTGCTAAAGGAACTGTGATTAGTAACACAGGTATAAGCATGAAACACAAACGGATGGAGGCCTGCTGGAATATCACCATTCCATCCACTTGTTTGTTCCCTTAGCTAGTGATGTACAGTGAACACAGGCCAGAGAAGCCTAACTCCGTAGGGTGGGTCAAGTAAAACTTTTTGAAGAAGTGACATTTAAACTGAGACTAAAGATGAATAGAGGGGAAGGGAAAATGTACTCTGTTCAGATTAATTAATTCAATAAATATTTATTGAGCACACTACATGCTAGGCATTGTTCTAAGTGGAGGGAATATAGCAACGAGGGAAGTAGATAAAATCTCTGGACTCCTGTGTCTGATATTTAAGTTGGAGAGACAGACAATGAACAGCACAAATGAAATGCGTACAGTATTGACAAGTAAGTAAATAAGGAGGATATGGAGTACTGGGGAAAATGATATTATTTTGTGTAAGGTGATTGAAGAAAGTCTCTGAGAAGATGGTGCTTGAGCAGAGACTCACAGAAGGTGAGCGATTGGGTCATGAGGCTGTCTTGGGAAGTATGTGAGACAGAGAAGCATACCTGTGGGAGTCAAATGAGCAATAGGGAGATAGGCGATGCAGTGGGAGAATATAGGGAAGCCAAGGATGCATGACTAGAGGCAACCCTAACATCTGCTTTCATTCAGAATAGGATGGAAGGCCAGTGGAAGATTTCAAGATTGTAGGCTATAGATAGAACTTGACATATTAAAATTAAAAGGATTGTTTTGCCAGTGTGCTGGGAATTGACTATAGTAGGGCAGGAGGTGGAAGCAGGGAGGATAGTTTGAAGGCTAGAGCAATACCCAGGAAGTGAGGATGGTGGCATGGATCATGGTGGTGGTGGTGGTGAAGTTGGTGAGAGGTGAATGGATTTTGGTTGTATTTTTAAGGTGGAGTTAGTTGAACCTGTTGATGCTAATATAGGGTGTGTGCGTGTGTGTGTGTGTGTGTGTGTGTGTGTGTGTGTGTGTGTGTATGTGTGAGAGAGAGAGAGAGAGACAGACGGGGGGGCGGGGAGAGAGAGAGACAGACAGACACCAATTAAGGATGGCTACAAGGCTTTTGACTGAAGAAATGGAAGGAATACCCTTGTCACTTATTGAAGTAGAGAGGCTTTGGGAAGAGCAGGTTTAAGAGAGAAGATCAAATCAACTTTGAACATGAAATTTCAAGATGTCTACTATACACCCATGTGATTGGTTTCTAATCTGCCCTCTAGTTGTGAATTTGGGAAAGATGGAACAATAGCACTTTTGATTGTTCCTGCTCCGGGGCACGGGAGAAACTGACATTTGAAAGGAACTTAAGAAACCTGTCCAGTGTTGAATGAATGAATAGGGGGAGCTATAAAAAGAAATTTAGTGTCAGAACATGAAGAGCCTTTATAGGATATGTTCTAGCAGGGACAGACCACAGCCAGTGCTATGATTTAGGAATGAGCTGCTTCAAGTGATAATGTCAAGGAATTAGTGAATCCCAGGAAGATTTACCCTACTCTTGCTGGGCAGCTTCTATACTTTAGCTATGACTTGAGTTTGCCAACCAAGAATTCATTGGGAGCTTAGTACTCAGCTTGGTACTCAGGTACTACTTGGGAGGTAGTGGACATTTAAGAGTTGGAGCTTAGTGGGAATTTGTTACTGGCCTTCTCTTCGTTCTTGCTTTCTATCCTTTGATGTGATGTCTTCCTTTTGCATACACTCCCACCATTGTGATGCCATCTGCTTCCTTCATCAGAGCCAAACTTGTGTCAGTGCTGGGCCCTTGAGCCTCCAGCAATGAACTAAATAAACATTTTTTTCTTTCTTCTTTTCTTTCACTCATTTTTTTTTCTTTTTTAGTGGTATTGGAGATTGAACGTAGGGTCAAACACTCACTTTACCACTTAAGCCACACCCTCAGTTAATTTGCCTTTTAGTTTGTTTTTCAGAAAAGGTTTTATGCTTTTGCCTAGGCAGGCCTTGGACTATGACCTTCCTATCTCTAACTCCTAAGAAGCTTGGATTATAAGCATGAACCACCATGCCTGGTTTGTTTATTGAGAAAGGGTCTTGCTAACTTTTGTCTGGATTGACCTTTTGTTATCCTCCTACTTCAGTCTCCTGATTAGCTAGGATCACAAGCATGTGCTATCATGCTTGGTTCAATCTTTTTTTTGAGTTTCCCAGTCTTGGGTGTTTTGTTAGAGTGACAGAAAAAATTGACTAATGCTGTGTTCCATCCTACCTCCAGGCCATTCAGGAATCTGCTACCATTGGAAAACTGTTCTCCTATGACCTTCTTTTTCTTCTGGGACTTTCTACCGTTTCAACAGACAAGAGCCTGACCAGGAACTTGCAACTGTATAACCCCTTGGAGTTGGTGTTTGGACTGGAATTCCCCAGAATTTGAATCCTTACTTCCCTTTTTTGGGTGAGTTTATTCCCTTAGCATCTAATACTGGCCAACCACTATTTGACATGAGGGGGTCTAGGTGTGCAAATGTAGATGGACAGCATAGGAAAGAGAATGGGGGAAGAAGAGGCCCACTGAAACAAACTATGACAGGGGTCATGGGACTGACTGGAACACAGTGTAGACTCCCTCATAAAAGAAGAGAAGTAGGCATACTTATGTTGATGCTCCCCGTTTATTTTGAATATTACATATGGTTGTAAACTTTTATTACCTCTTGATAAATTTTGTTCTGAACATTATTTTAGCTGATTCTTTGTGAACTCTAAACCCTTCACAATTTTTCTTCACATGACTTTTCTTCCCAGTAGGACTCTCACAGATAATTTTTCACAATCAGCTCCTTTTCATTTGTTCTGCATGATGTTATCTGTTATCTTGAATAATAAATAGCCACATGGACTCAAGGAAAGTACATTTTGAGATTATTTCATCCCTTCTAAGTTCTGTATAAAAAAAGTCCAAAACCTACAATCTTGTTTAGTAGTAAAAATAATTTTGACAATACTGTACATGACACAGTGGAGAAGCTGGTTTATACTTTTCTTAATATAGTATTTTTTTTCCCTTTTTCTTTTATTATTCATATGTGCATACAAGGCTTGGTTCATTTCTCCCCCCTGCCCCCACCCCCTCCCTTACCACCCACTCCACCCCCTCCCGCTCCCCCCCTCAATACCCCGCAGAAACTATTTTGCCCTTATTTCTAATTTTGTTGTAGAGAGAGTATAAGCAATAATAGGAAGGAACAAGGGTTTTTGCTGGTTGAGATAAGGATAGCTATACAGGGCATTGACTCACATTGATTTCCTGTGCATGGGTGTTACCTTCTAGGTTAATTCTTCTTGAACTAATTTGTCATTTATTTCTATTGTTGTCTTCATAGTTATTTTTACCCTCCTCCATGCCAGTTTCCTCTCATCTTAGTAGCTAGAGCAATCAGTAAAAAAAAAAAAAAAAAGCAGGTGAAGGTGGAGTCAGAGTTGCTGGGAATCAGGACTCAAGCTATTCAAAAGGACTTGCTATTCCTTTAGAAATGGGTGAGATCAAAGTCCCCAAATTGCTGGCCATAGGGATCCCACGAGGAGCTTGTTCAAACCATGGTTTTGGGGCCTCACCCTCCAAGGTCCTAATTCAGGAGCAGATCTGGCATCAGTATCCTAATAATTTCCCCCTGAACACCTGTGTACCTAAGTTCCAAAATCAGACAAGTGAAACTTTTTTGTGTGTCAGACCTTGCTTGAATTTCAACATTATATTATCTAACTGGTAGTTTTATATTATTGTCCTCATCTGGCCCATAACTTTTAACTCTGTGTGTGTGTGTGTGTGTGTGTGTGTCTAGGACTAATCTTGGTCTAAATAGCAGATTTAAGTGGGGGTGGTAGTAAAATATATTTCACAACTGGTAGATGCAGTAGCCTACCACAGAGGCTACAGTTGTATCACAAGGACACATGGAGGCAACTCCAGGGAAAAGGTCACAGGCAGCCACAATTTGGGGATGGTGGTGTCGGGGGGGGGGGGACATTAGCACCCAGCATGTGCCCACTGGGAGACCAGTGCTACCAACGGGAGCTCCAGATTTTATGGGTTGTAGCACTGAAGAAGAAACTGCTGTCTATTGAATCAGAGATTTGGGGCAGAGGAGTCTAGGTATTTGTAGGTGGTTACAGAGAGGAAGGGGTAGGAGCACAGTTGAGTGTCGGGGAGAGGGAAGGGAGGGCTATAAGAAGTAGATAGTTACCAACTAGAATGATAGTATAGCAATATCTTAACCGGAGTATTCCAGTTGAATATCAGTGCATTATTTAAAGAACTTCAACTCAGCACCTTGGGGTTAGTATAAGTCTCCCTTGTTACTATCTCTTCCCCAGCCTTCTGTCTCAATTCCCAAACCTTGTTTTTTGTGCATTAGTCTTTGCTTGCTCATCTTCCCATATTTGACTGTGTGTTTTTTTCTGGTTCTAACTGCTGATGGTGGAACCAGCCACACAGCGTTTGTACTACATGCAGCAGTTGGCATCCAAACCACTCCTAGGTTTCCCTGAGCTTGACTTCCGGCTGGCTCCCTGCCAGCTCCTCTGCTGTCTTTGACCCCTGGCAGCCCCTGCTCCTCCAGCTAATGAGGCTTTGCCCAGCCAGGTTCAAGGCTTCTAAGACAAGAGCAAAAGAGAGTGAAGAGTAAAAGTGAGCATTCCCTGTTTTCTTTAGAAAAATCGCAGGATAACGAGTTGGAGGCCAGCTTGGGCCATATACTGTATTCTGGGTCGAGATAGGATGCATAATGAGACCATGTCTCAAAAGAAACCAAGGGATGTCGATCAGTGGTAGAGTGCTTGTCTACAATGCACAAGTCCTGGTTTTGGTCCCTAGTGCTAAAGAAAAAAGAAACTGTATGTTTCTCTATGTGAACCCCTCACCTCCTTACACATTATGCTCCTCCCTAAAGATTTTTCTTTGGTCCTTTCTTGTACTATGACTTTTTTGCACATGATCCTCCCAGTCTCAGAGCACTTTTTCCTCCATGTCATTATAAACTAGCTTCTCAGAGAGACCCCTTGACCATTAGAGTCAAGAAGTTTTCTTCTTACTGTTCTCTATTTCTACTCTCTATGATGTTATAGTAAAATATAAAACAACAGCAACTGGCACCTTCTGTCTCATATCATTCCCTGTGTATTTGCCCTCAGAGATTCCTTGACATGTTGCTTTACTTAGTTTTTGTATTTGTGCATTTTTTTTCCCTCACAGAATTTAAGTTCCTTAAAGTTAAAGACTTAAATAAGATGTATGTATGTCTCCTTTACTCATAGTACAGACGGACATGTTATATTGCAGTAAAACTATTTTTTGAATGAAAAGATAGTATGAGGAGGGAATACAAATAACTATAATTTGAGGTCCCTGAGTGAGAAGAGTTTGTTTATAAACTAGATGTGGGGACAGAGAAGAAAGCAAATTAGAAGTAAAGTGACATTCATGACAAGAAAGATCTCAAGGCAACAATATAGTCATGTCCCTAGACGATTGGCAACTGATTCCAAATACGAGGTTATTTGGTGGTTCAGAAGAGTGAGATCTTTTCAGATTGGTGAGCCTGGAAGAATTTTCATAGAGAAGCCAGGATATAAGTGTACTCTTAGGAGATGGGCAGGATTTGGATAATGTCAATATAATCTATCTTTGACTGTTTTCCATTAATGAGTTCTTTCTGCTATGTATTGGCTTGTTTCCAAAATGGAAACCATTTAAAAGTCTACAGATTTCTAAACTGAATGGGTAACATTTCAATTGACTGTATTATCAAATTAAGGAATAAAATAAAATAAGGGAAATCAACTTAATAAGTTAATACTTGAAATAAGTTTGTGGCTTTTTTTGCCCTCTTCATATAAAGGAATTAATTTATGGAATTTTTCAAGATAAAAAGGTGCAACTACATGTCTTGTCTTCATTATTAATAAGATGAACAGGAATTGCTGTGGGTTTGATTATTCCATCTTTTTATACTTATAAAAAAAGTTCAAATTTTACATCCATTTGGGTTGTGAGAATGGAGTTATTTCTAAGAATGGACTCCTCTGGATCTAGATAGGTCTCAATTCTTAGGCTGCTGTGACAAGTGACTATTGGTGTTTCTATGACTGAGAAGATGAACATGGGGAAAATTCTGCCTCTGCAAATAGAGAAGATTGGGTGAAGCCATTTCCCTGCCAGCTTTTGAAGAACTAAGGAAGATTGCCATACTATTCAACAAGTTGGAAAAGCAGAATATATTAAAAATTTTAACTTGCCAAATAAATTATAACTAAAACTAGTCTATCTTCAAAGGAAAAGAAAGGCTCATAAGACAAAAATCTGTTATTTCTAGATTCATATGTTTTTGGGATGTATGTTGAGGGGATTATCAGGTTTGAGACAGTTCCCTGAGCTGATTTAGGGGAGTAACGGGATTTCACTACATATTTAGGTTAAGGGTTAAGCAGAACCACTAGGGGTGGGGTGTGCAGTAGAGGTAGAGAATTCTGCCATTTTTTGAAGTTGTCTAGGGACTTTTGTGACTGCTCTGGTCCTCTCTGCAAAGCCCATGGTTTTCACCTAAATAATTCCCTAGACATTACTTAATGGTCAATGATATTCCAGCAAGTGCTCATTTATCAGTTGCTAAGCCATCACAAATTACAAGGGGAAAGGGAACAGTTCAATAGAAAGAGTTGGGGAAGAGGTAAGGGGCATATTTGCTAAACCTAGAAAAACCACATTTTTGGATTAAAAAACACGTATTCATGAAGAACATGTCAGAAATGTGCCACATTGAGAGTTCAATTTGTACTCTGCTATGTTTTGATTTAGGGAGCAGCCAATTTGACATGTCTACAGGAAGAAAGAGAATGATTCTTTCACTCATGAAGCCTACGTGAACCTCTAGAGCTCTCAAATCCCCAGGCAAACAAAAGAGAGTCTTGTATTATTTTCTCAGTTGGAGTCTGTTTAGAATAAAATTGAGTTATTTCCCCAATGGCCAAAAAACAGTCATTGAACATTATTCAAACAAGGAAGAACACGTAGTTTCCTCAACTAAAATCTATTACCATCTATATTTTCTTAAGAAGTTAGCTCATGGTTAGACCTATTCATCATTTAAAAAATTCCTAGGTAAACAAGACCAATGATTTACCTGCATATTAACAATGTTTTCATAAGGATTTCAAATTATTCATATAAATGAGTGAGTTTCATATGTAAAATCTTAATGACATAAATATATCTGATTTAAGTAAGCATTTCTTATTGTTCTGGGCAAACATCCTAATTCTTGTTTCCTTTGGTCTTCTAAAGTTTTTTTTTTTTTTAATGTTGCAAATTTATTTTTTAAATATGGTGTATTGTTCTATCCCAGCATGTATATACCTAGGTGGTTAGGCTCTCATCAAAGGATGTTGAGAGCTGTTGTCTGGAAATGATGCCAAGTTAAGTTAAAAAACATCAGCTTAACTGGTGTACTTGTTTTTGCTGGAAAACAACATTAGATATGTTAATTTCTTTTTCTTTAATTTTTTTTTATATTTGTAGAAATAGAGTCTGGTCTAGTCCAGGAAAAACAAACTTTCAGTTTAAAAAGTATGATCTTGTGCTCGTCTCTGATTTTAAAGGGTGTTGGGTCTTCCCTATTAAACATCTTGACAGATGAACTTATGTTGAATTATGAAAAGTGAGACTTGATAGCTATTAATGATGACAACTTCCATTTATTAAATGCTCAGATGCTTTATATATTTTCTTTAATCTTCATCAGTGGCTCTATGAAGAAAGAGGCTACCAAGTCTTTTGTATCGAAGTGTCCTGTGGCTTTGAAAGGTTAAACAATTTTCACAACATAGCTTGGCCAGTGGTGTTGCCAAGGTTAAACATCCATCTTCTTCACCTCTAAGTCACTGCTCTTTTGTCTTTGCATCATGGTTCTTGAACTTCTAGATCTCATGAACCAATAAAACTTCAAAAAGCAAAAACAAGCAGAGAAAAAGGTTGATAATTTTTATATGTCCAAATAACTAAAAAATAGAAAGGAACGATCATCAATTACTTAACATGATTTTGGAATAGAAAACATCTGTACTTGTATTTATTATATTTGAAAATGTTAGCATGTAGCACTATTCACTTTTCTTTGTGTTTTTGCAAGGCCAGAGGTTGTGCATATATCTGACTCCTAATCTAGAAAGAAGTTTACTTTCAGCATGTGTGTAGCTAATATATACCAGGAATTTTCAACCACAAAAAAGTAAGAAGGTCACATCTTAAAACAAAGAGCAGTTCTTCCCAGGAAAGGATAGTTGATAACCTTACACCAGCATACTTTTATAAACACTACATTGATCTTTCTTATTTGGTGAAAAATTTTTCCACGGACCAGCGTGTTTCTGAGGACAAGTATTTGGGAACTAGGCAGAACAAAACACTGTTTTCCTCATCTGTGTTTTTGAGGCACGGAGACAGATGGGTAGGTATAGATTTCAATATCACCTTCTAGATCTTAATGTAAAAAATGGCTCCTCCATGTCTATCTGGCCTGTAGTAGTCTCTTGGTATCTTACACAAGTTTTCCTAAGTTATCACAAAATACAACCTTTTCCCTATTCCCTAAGGCAATAGATTGAATTGGGTTTTCCTGTATCCTTTATTGTTTTCATATGTTTGCCAACTCTCAACTGACCATTTTCTTTCACTGATAAATCTGAAGGAAATTATAGTCCCTGCACATAGAATACCAGAAGGGTCCCCTCAAGGCTCTAGATAATGAAGGACTATTTCTTTAAACTCTGGGATCAATTTAACAATTGAAAACAGGGGTAGCTCCATCAGTAGGAGCTGGAATGATAGCTCCATTGCTAGGAACAGCCACCATTAGTGTAATAAGTTAGTTTCCAAAGTATATATGAACATGAGGAATAGTCTTCATTAGTGACACTTAAATAATTTAAATTAATTTAATGACAATGTTACTTACATAAACACAAACATAAAACTAGGTATAAACTTAGATGCTTAGAGCTCTTCTAATTATAAAACTAGAATAAATTTACAAATTCAATAAGAATAAAACTAAAACCAATAAAACTCAAAATTAACAACATTAATTTGATGTGACAGATGAAGTTTTGTTGAAATTAAATTTGTACTCACAAAATGAATATGTTAGTGGTTGTCACGATGTGAGTTCTGGAATTTGGCATGCCTTTGCTGTTACATGAGGTAGTAGAGTGGTCCCAGTTCCTCTACTATATGTCTATTTGAGCTATGGGGAAGTTTTGTACCTGGACCACATTTACTTTCGCTTGGTGTAAATGGGACTTAGATTTCATAAGTCTACATCTATTTTTTTCTCATTTGCTCAACTCAATTAAAATACTGTTTGATAGTACAATGTTCTTGAACATAAACACAAAGACAATGAAATTAGGTTATAGTTTTCAAAATTCAGTTCAAGGGCTATTTCCTTTTTCTGTCTCTCCTGCTGTCTGACCCGAGAAGAACCAGAAGAGTCTGTTTCACCTTTGTATTCCTACCACCTACAACAGTACTCCAGCACACAGTGGGCCCTTAGCAATAGATGTTGAATGAATGAATGAATGAATGGCGGCTTCAATAGGAGGAAGTAATGGGACAGAACTGGATGTGAACCCACAAGGAAGCTAATAAGGACCAGTGAGTAATGCAGCAGCTTGGAGAACAAGGGAAGAGAACTGGGAGAAGACCATTAGACATTTCTTTAGCTACATGTGGATTTTACCAATGTCAGATTGAGAAGGAAAGGACAGAGAATATCAGTGTCATACTTTAAGGGTAGTCCTATACTGTCTGCAATTTTTGTGTAAAAGTTTATGGCTATGTTATGTATTTAGTAAAAACTGAACAATTAATTTCATAATATAGGCTCTGTCGTTATCAATGCATCTTTGTAACGTCCTCATAAAATACACCTTCAAAGTAATTAATCAGTGGCAAATGAGATAGCTACATTAAACTGGTATTGTCAGCATCTTGTTTTCTAACATATGTCAGTCAAAGCCATGGTTTGGTGCTGGATACAGTGGTTTGAATGTTTGTTGCCCTCTAAATGTCATGTTGAATCTTAACCTCCATTGCTATAGTTTTAAGAGATGGAGCCTTTAGCAGGTGGTTCATGTCATTATAAAAGAGGCTTCAGAGAGCTGCCTGGTCCTTCCATCCTTTCCTTCATGTGAGGACACAACATGAAGGTGCCATCTTGGAAGCACAGAACAACTCTCACCAGAGAATGAATTTATTGGACATCTCAGCCTCCAAATCTGTGAGAAATAATTTTCTATTGCTCATAAATTACCCAGTCCAAGGTGTTTTTGTTACAGCAAATGGAATAGGCTAAGACAATGTGGGTAGACAGAGAAGGTTTTGAGATCCTCCAGACATTCCCAAGCATGCTTGGACCACCGGATAGGAAAGAAGACATTTTAAAGGACAAGAGAGTCTGGCTTGAATGAAGATAATGCCCTGCTGCCAAAACATAGAAGAGAGGAGCAACAGTTCATGTGTCTGCCTCCTAGACTATTTACTGGTCTGGGTTTCAAAGAATTGTGGTTGGGTCTTAAGGAGAGGGGACATTAGGAGCATTAGGCAGCATTGCCTTGATAATTGTTTCAAAGGGAAGAGGAAATTCTTCTTTCCTTGAAGAAGATCTCAAAATCAGCAGCATTACCAATGTTCTGACTTTTGGTTTCTCTACATCAGGGCTACTCAAAGTAGCCAACATGTGAACTCTTCATTATTCACCAGTGAACAGATAAGAAATAAATGTCAACACACTGCTTCCTTCTTTGAAGAAGTCTTGCTATGAAAAATATCTGCTGATCTAAACAAAGTACCTGATGTATCAATTTATATTGTGACACAAGTTCCTCAACTCATCGTGGGTGGTAAACAGTGTGTGACTAGAATCAGCTTGCAGGCCACTCTTGCAATAGTGTTGTTCTAAACTTTTCTGTTTCCTTTCCTTTATGTTCCATTTCCAAATCTGGGAAAAGGGTAGTATCCTATGTATTTGTTGGTGTACTCAAAAATGTTTTTCTGTAAGTCTCTACAAGTTTCTGTAGCAACACATTTTTCTCTTCCTGTGTCATTGTATGATTGTGCTATGAGACAGAACATCACAGAATATTTAAGCAAGTACATTAAAAGTTGTGCCTCTGAAAACTTGTTTGTATAGATGTCTCTCAAAAGAGAATATCCTCAACAGATTTCTATTGTACACAAAGAAACAACTCAGTGTCATATCAGTAAAAATACTAAATGCTATTTACAAATTGTAGTGAGCCTTTATGTTTTGATGGATATAGAACTTAACAAATAACACAGAACAGATGATTTTTGTGAAGCATTCCAGAGATGTTTGGTAATTTCATTATCCTGGAATGTAAAACAATTAAGTTCAGTTAATTTCAGTAAAACCAAATTAAAATTATCCAATGTTTTAGTAGACCTATCAGCATTTTTGTTCCTAGGACACATTGGCCTAGGACATTCATTTATCAGCACAAATGAATTAAGATGGAAATTGGTTCTTTGAGGGATACAAAACTCTTAGACATGGAAACAATTTATGGCCCTTAAAAGTCAGCCCTACCCAAGAAAATCTTATTCTTTAGTACTTAATTTCTCTCATTAGGGAGAATTTATTTATTTATTTATTTATTTTTGGTGGTGGGGATTGAACACAGAGTCTCAAACATGCTAAGCATCCCCTCTGCCAGCAAGCTACCCACCACACTCCTAAGGAGAATTTAATTTAGATCAAATTTAACTTGAAATTAAATTTAAATTTAATTTGATAGAAATTAAACTTAAATTTAATTTGATAGAAATTAAATTTTAATTTACTTATGCATTATGCAGGTAATAATGAGAAAAGGTTACAAAATATTGTTCTGAGATGAAGGCAATAGATGCAAGCAATGGAAATACCTCAGGAAACAACGGAATGCTTCCTTCTGCTGCTCTGGGCTCACAGCTTCTCCACAAGCACTCACGTGGCCATTCTGCTCAGCTCTGTCTCCATTCTGACTTTTTCTGGCATTCTGGTTTGAAATATGACTTCATCCCCTATGCCAAGGCATGGGGCTCTGCCAGGTCATCTCTTTGTCTCCACACAAGGTGAGCAGCCTGAAGTTCCAGGCTCTGGGTGGGAGACTCAGAGGTGTGCCTGTCCCCTTCTGCTGGAGAAGATCTGTTTGTACAAACTCTTGTTGCACAAAACCTGTTTGTTCCCTCCCGTCTCCAACTCAGGCAAGAGCTGGGGCTGTCACACCTCCCCCTGGTTAGGACTACTCTGACTTGTCCCTCTCCTGCCTGGGGTGGCTTCCACTTTCTAGCTAGTTCTCCTGAGGTTCTATTAACAGCCCATTGGGTCTTCATATGGTTCTCTGATTCTATCAGATGCCTTGGCTCTGCTGTTAATTCTCTTAGGTATTTGAAGAAGCAGCTTTGATTACCCCCTTAATCTAACTTCTTTATCAATTAATAACTAAAAATTCATCTTCACTTTGAATTTGTACATGCTGGTTTCTTCATCGCTGCTCAGTTCACTTGGTATGTCTCTGATCTGTAGTTTAGTCTTTCTCTGGGCTTGTTAACCTATAACTCTGACTTCTGAGAAAATGTTACTGATAAAAATTTTGAAATCACTCAAAGATCTAATAAAATGTTCAGTCTTATTTCACCTCCCCCAAAAAGGGTGGGGAGTTTTTGGATTGATGCGTTTAGTGTCCTCAGATGCCCTGATAAACAGGGAGAAAGGGCTGCCAACTGCCCATTGCACATGTGGCCTTGTGTCCTGACTGCTCTGTGCATGGCCTGTCTGTTCAGACATTCAGCATGAGTGTGGTCCAAGCAATGATCTGGAGTCAGAAAAACCAACCGCTCCAGTCCAGCTGGGACCCTTCTGCCATTTTTCAGAGAAACTACTGATTATCTCTTCAGGGAAGCCTGAAGCCTTGTTTCAAGGCCCTGGAATGGGGGGAAGCATCTCTCTATTCCTAAAGCCAATTATTTGAAGTGATGGAGAGCTCCCACTTACAGGCAGTTTGGGCTCTAACAGTTTGATTCAAAGTCAGTTGTTTTGAACTTGGAAACAATTTTTCTACCAAAAATAATAAAAACCCCAAAAGGCTAGCCCATAGAAATATGTACATTTGTAGTGAAAATGAGCACAAAAATCAAATTCCATAGTTTAGAAATGAAGATGGTGTTTACAAATCTATTAATTATAACTGAAAAAAATAAAGGTAGTTCCTTATTTATGTAAGATGGCTTTGACAATAGTACTTTTAAGTATATGTAAGATGAAGCTGAGTACAGTGGCTTACACCTGTAGTCCTAGCTACTGAGGAAGGTGAGGCAGGAGGATTGCTTGAGCTCAGGAGTCCGAGGCCAGCCAGAGCAACATCTCAAGACGCCATCTTCAAAAACAAAAGTTCAGAAAAAATTAGAAACTTGTGCAGATTATTGAGGGGGGGAATTCTCAGGACATTGGAAGCTTTAGAAGTTAAAGGAAACTTTTACTTTAAAACTTCTTTGATAGAAATGCTGAACTAGTTCCAATCCAACGTCCACCATAAGGTTCATTTTTAATCACAAGGAAGGAATGCAGAGAAAAAAAGAGGAGGAGGAGTATCTTAGGTCAACTTCCTGGAATTCAGAGTCTGAAATAAACTTCGTTGGGGACACACCGTGGATCAGCCTCTCTGGGGGAGTGAGGGAAGCAGAGCTGGGGGAAGGCAGCAATTGGGCTAAGAGGCAGCCACAAGAGAGGATTCAGCTAATGGCACTAGGAGCTAAGGGGCCTTTGGGGATGGGGGCTGAAGAGGGTGGGGAAGAGGGGGATGGTCCTCAGTCCTACAATCACAGAATGTCAGGTGATTGGATAAGGATGAAAGAAAAGAGGAAAAATGGTGTTGACTTAGCTGTGTCCAAATTATGATCTGTGGACAGCCACATGGAAAGGGAGGGAGGTGTGAGGGAAGACACTGTCCAGGCTGTAAGCTTTCTTGCCAGAGTGGTTCAGGTGCTGGGCAGAGTGTGCTGGGTTGGAGAGAAAGTATTCCTGTACCTTGATATTGAATACAGAAAACAACGAATGAATTATGCATTGTCGTTAGAGGTTCTTGCTCAGATAGCAGGCAGAGGCCCCTGTGGTAGTTCTAGTTCTAGTCTTGTTTTCTGGTCTTTTTGTTGTTGTTGTTGTTGTTGTTGCTTCAGAAAAGGAAAATCTAGGCCAATGTTTTTGTTTTTGTGTTTGTTTTTGCTTTGTGACATTTCCTGGGGCATCCTATGTGTTGTTGCAAAACTGGAAATTTTTGGCCTCTACATGTAGGTCACTAACCTCTGGAGGACACAAAAGAAGTTACTAATTGGTCCTTGAGTTGAAGGAGATTACAATTCAGATTAAAAAAGAGAGAATGCAAAGTACCAAAGAGCATTTTATCTTCTAGGAAAAAACTTTTAGATGTTGAGCACACTCAGGAAAGTAGAGCAAGGGGAGTAAACAGTGTCGTCTTTCCTTTTATGTCTAAGAGTATAAACAACTCACACCTTTTAGAGTAAGGTAACATGCTAGTTTGTATAAATCTGGAGGAATCTCAGGATTTAAGGATAATATTGCTTTCTAGTTTACTTAGTGCTTTGGAATGTGCAATCTCAGATATCTGAGAGGTGTTCTGGGACCTAGATTCAAGAGTGTTCCTCACTCATCTCTTGGACTAGTCAACCTGCAATTGACTATAGTACTTTCCTGGAATCCAGGATTATCTTTGTTTAGAAAATCATTAATCACTTGACATAGGTGGCTCCACTCTGTGTTTCTTGGTTCTATTTTGTTAAAATAATAATAATTGATACTTTTTTTTTTCAGGGGAAAGAGCGAATGTAGTCCCCCACTACCACAAATTATGCAGTCGAGTTTCCCACATTTGGGGAAATTGCAGGGGTCAGCACATCCGGAGTGCAATGGATAAGACTCGCCCTGGGAAAACCACCTTTGTGATCATGGTATCTCCCCTGCCAGGTAAGTATAGTAATTGCTACTTATACAGGTTTTTTGTTGTTGTTCATTTTTTGAGGTGCTGGGACTCAGGGCCTTGTGTTAGTTTATTTTATTTAACTTTGCCTTAGGTACTATTACCTGACAAATAACATATTTGCTGCCTAGGAAATGACCTCTTGTGCAAATCAGTGCTTGGGAATGACGAAGAGGAAACGTGATGGTGACTGGGAGGGGGTCTGCTTACCTCCTGTTCCTCTTTTCATGAGAACCATTAGAAGGAGGCCACTCCAGCCACTTTCCAGACCAGTGCAGTGATTATGCTTTAAGCAGATGTTTATGTTTTCATTCCTGGTGATATGGGTGGGGGAAGGGGACTCTTGATAAACATAAGATGTGGGAAAAATTTATCTCTGGGTTCTCCATTCCTCTTGAAGAAATTTCTCTTCTTAGTAATCCCCTCAAGCCCCAGGCTTGTTACCTCTTAGTTAGTGCCACGACTTTCTCTCCTTTGTCCTGCCATCTAGACCACCCAGAGGCAAGGAGCCAGTCTCCCTCCCTGGCTTTCCTGCACCTTTGCTCTATAAACTTGCTTTATTTGGGTTTCATTACTTCCTTACCTTGTTAGAAGCCTGGCCAGTTCTTGTATCAACCATTCATGCCAAGTTGTTAATAGCTGATAAAAATAAACCCAAGCTATGCATCCCCTAGCAAGAACCATTTCCATTTTAATGTGGAGTCTTTAATGCCTTGACTCCAGGTTTCCCAATCTGGCCTGTGTTTAGAAAAAAAAAAGTCCATAAGAGCTTCAAATTTATTTGAAGATTTTTTTTGAGGGGGGGAAGGGGAACCAACATTATTTTCATATTAAACAAATAAAAAGATGTATTATAGTAGAAATAAAAATTTCCCATCTTTCTCTCTTTTTTTTATGATACTGGCATTTGAACTCTGGGCCTGTACCTTGAGCCACTTCACCAGCCCTTATTTTTTGATGATGTGTGTTTCTGAGATAGGATCTTGAACTAATTGCCCAGGCTGGCTTCAAATCTCCATCCTCCTGATCTCTGCCTCATGAGTAGCTAGGCTTATAAGCATGAGCCACCAGCACCTGGCTCCCATATCTTAAAACAGGAGAAAATGGGAAATGTTTACTTTTCTAAACTACTCTGGGTTAAGTTTCCAGATACCCTTCACTTCTTAGATGAAGAACTTTGAGAAGCAGTGGCTTCAGCCAGAGTAGTTTTCAATGGTCAGAATTCTAGGCTTTTTGGAGGTTAGTGGGAATATTTTTTTCAGCACTTTTCTGATTACTTGCCCAGATATGGGATGTGTTTAGTGGGACCAGTTATTTGGGCAAAACACATTTTTTAGGCCTGAACATTTTTTGAATCTCTCTACAAAGCCATGCTTGGATTCGTCTGTGCTTTTGCCCAAGTGTCTTGGTGTCTTGGAAATCTAAGTGATGACATTTAGTAAAAACATGATAGGGAGCTGGTTTTTAGTCTGCATTTGAGCTAAAATGAAACCCTTAAGCTAATTCTTCATAAGAGGTATTTTTAAATTATTGAAAGATTTACTTGCAGTAAACAAATAAAAACAGGAATGAATCTTCAGGGAACTTTGAACATAAGTTTAAACTTTTAATATGCACATTTGTTTTATTGTATTGTAAATTATTTTCTTTGAAAAAAGCTACTATGAGAAACTGAAAAATTAATGGGATTTTTTTTTTTTTTAAAGTCTGAGGATTCCCAAGAGAGGAATTGCTGTAGGTTTGGACAATGGCACAAGTTATTCATACTTGGTTGCTTTAATGCCTATTATGTCTAGCTATGACTTCAGAACTCATGTGTTTTCTTTACAACGGGGATTAAATTAATAGTAAAGTCAAAACATTACAAAGTGATTTCCTTTGAAGAGAAATTCCCATTTTGATATTATTTCCAACAAATAACTTCTTGTAAGTACTGATGGAAATATGCTTACCATCTTTTGCCAGAGGCTTTGGGGAAAAATGTATATTTTATCTTCATACAGAACTGGAGAGTAAGCATTTCCCTAGAGATATAGGGGGATTTTGAGGGGAAAAAAATTCCCAAAGTTGCTTTCTTATATTCATGATACTTAATGAAACCCACTAGGAGGGTTTGATTATTCCAATTTAAATGGCATTTTGGGAGGAACAATCCCTAAAATCATTTACTAATTACTTAAACCTTAGTACTAATTTATCAGCAGCTTTACCATTTCTAGCTAAGTGCTCTTTTTTTTTTAGCTAAGTGCACTTGTTAAGAATATCTATATATTGTCAAATCAAAGGATACTGCTATTAAAAAATTAAAGGAAATGAAAAAATAATAAATAACACTATTATACCAAACTACATAGCAAATTCACCTTTGTGTTTTCCTTCCTGCCTTTGTACACTTCCATATACATTTTTAATATTGCTAGAATCACAGAGTTGACTCAACTGTGCACCCAGCTGGGAATGCCCAGATTGGGAGTGGTGCCTATATGGTGAGGAAATGTGGGCCAAACAAACAAGACAAAGCCACAATGGAGACTTCCACAGTTTTCTACCAAAGCTTCTCTCCAATGCTCCCTGTGGTTCTGCTGTTCACTTCCTTTCACCAGGCCCATGCCTTAGCACAAAACAACAGGCAGCCAAGATACCAGATCAGTCCCCTCATTCCAGCCCTGTTCCCTGCATCGTGTGACTGGTGGCTAGTAGAGTCAAATTGGAAGATGAATTCCATGTGTGAGACAATTACCAGGGATTATTGTTTTTTAAATTCTGAGCTCAACCTCATATTCTTTAGCTTCCATTTTCAGTTCCACTTCCCAAAACTGACCAAATACTGAGGTTGGTTTTCCTGGCCAGACTGTAGGTTCTCTCTGGAGAATGGCTAATACCCACTCTGGAGTTTCTTCTATGACTCAGGACCCAGAGGCACTGTTTTATCTTGCTGTAACCTCCAGGTCCCAGTTCTGGATCCAGGTGCACAGATCAGACCTGCTCAGCCTCCTCACAAGGGGCTAGGTAGCTACTGCCTGTTCTGTTTCTCCTTCTAGAGATTTGGTTTCCATTCTTTATACCAAACACTTCCCAGTGCTCCCTTTCAGTCAACCCCTTTCTTTAAATATACCTCTCTGAGTAAATGCATTTTCTCCTCTAATAATTAACCCAACTAAATTTCTTTAAAACACATTGTCTGCTGGGAAATTGAATAAATACTTAACACATGTGAAATAACCCTGTGCTACAGAAAGGGAAAAAAAAAATCTAACAAATAAGTATGGTGTGCTGTTATTTATTGATTGATTGCTTGATTTTTAGACAGTGTCTCACTATGTACCCCAGACTGGCCTCAAACTGGTGATCCTACTGCCTCCATCTCCCCAGTGTTGGAATTACTGGTGTGTATTAGCACCTGGCTGGTGTCTTGTTTTGTGTATTCTATACCTCTTTATATTCTTCTTAAAGATATTTTATTTTTAGATTTTTATTATGGAAAATTGAAAACATTTACAAATTACTGAAAATGTTATAGGGAGCCTTGAATGCATATCTAGCTTCAATAGTTGTGAACAAATGATGCTATTTGTTTCATCTATATCCCCACCATATACACAAACTATAGTTCCTTCATATACCCAAATATCTAATCTATTTGAAAATGTCCTTAATCATCTCAGAGTGACTTTTTTAAAAAACAGTTTTAAAAACTGAAGGTTTAATTCAAGCCATTGGCTGCATGGGCTGGTATGCTTCTACTTTTGTTCAATTTACAGTTTTCCCCTTTATCTCCATTTCAGTTTTTCCTCTTAGTGTGCTTGTTGAAGAGAGTAGGCATCCCATAAGATTCTCCACTGTGTGGGTTTTACTATCTTATTACTGTATCACTGATGGACTGTTTTATGTGTTCTATTCCTGTATTCCTTATATGTTGGTACTTAGATATTGAGGCACGATTAGATCCCAGATTATTTATTTATTTATTTACAAGAACAGAGGTTAGGTGGTACTGCACACTTCTACCAGGAGATATATAATGTTGGCAACAAGTGATCATTGCTAACATCCATTAATTGAGTAAAGTTTGCAAAAGGGTGATATTCAAACTCTATCACTAAATCTTCATGTATTCTTAGTCTTAACATCTATCTGTTCACCCTAGTACAATTTCAACAGACAAGGGCTGATAAGAGCTTAGTCTTCTGCTTTATCAATCACTTTTCAAAAACTTTAGTTGGTTGCTGACCATTCTTCGGGGGTGATTCACCAGGTATTTAAAGCATTAATTTGAAATAAAAATATTTTATGTGTTTTAATTCATTACAGCTATTATCCTTTTTGATGCTCAGATTTGCCCATTTATTTAAATTGTCTACTCTTTTTGTGTTTTTGGTGTTAGGAATTAAACCCAGGGCCTTGCACACCTGTGAGGCAAGTGCTCCAGTAGTGAGCTACCTTCCTAGCCCTTTTCTGTGTCTTCAGGGTCTTGCTATATAGCCTAGACTGACCTGTTCCTTCAGTCTTCCTGCCTCAGCCTCCCGAGTTCCTGGATTACAGGTTTGTACCAACCTCCATGCCTGCCTCTTGGCTGTCATTTGAACAATCTCGGTAGTCTTTGAGAGCTTCCCTGCTGTATGAATGACAAAATGTTCCAGACTCATCCTTTACATTTCTTTTCTGGCACTTGGAACCAGCTGCCTTCCCAAGGGGTCATGAAACCTTGGAAGTAGAAGTGATTTATAGCAACAGCTATAAATCACTTCTCATTCCTCTTGGGTAGATCATTTGTCTCTAGACCTTTCCAGAGGCCAAAGATAGGAAAACTGTGTTTTTGTTGTTTTTAAGCAAAATACATTCTAAGATCATGTTGATACTTCCAATTCAAAAATGGAGCAATAGGATTTCTTTTGGGGGGTGTACTTGGGCAAGCATTGAACCACATGAACCACCCTCCTGGTTTATTTTTGCTTTTAGTTTATTTTTCATTTAGTCTTTCCCTTTTGCCTGAGTGAGCCTTAGTCCAGGGCACCACCATGCTCAACCTAAACAATTGGATTTTTGACTCAATCTCTTGGATCTTACATTTGTATCATCTTCCACTGTCAAAAATCCTAATTCTTGAGGACACCAACACAGTTGCTCATTTGTATAATCTCCCAATATGCATTTTGACAATCTTAGAATAACAATGATTTGATTATTTTAGCATCCATTTGTGGTTCTTTTTTATCCTCATAGTAGATCCTAATAAGAAGCTATGATTAGCTTTATATTTCAAAGTCATTTGGAACGGTTCCTCAGTGTGATTTTGTCATCTCTCTGATACATCATTTCATCCATTTGGTTAATTTTTTCCTCACTTTTTAAGGATTTCATTTTGTTGCATTTAATTGGGCTTTGTAATTATTTGAAATTTTTACATTGTACTGTACTCAGATATACAAATAAAGTATAAAAAAGTATTGCTTTGACCCCTGTCCCATCTATGTATTTCCTTTTTTCTCATAAGTGTCTAAATAATGTATATGTTAAGCCTTCCATTGTTTTCTAAAATTTAATGATTAATCTGAAAGTCACTCTATAGTAGTATTATCTTATTTCTTTTTGCTGCTGCTTTGAACTTCATTGTGTGTCGATATCTTGGTTTATTCAGTTCATGTCCTACTATGGCTATTTGGGTTGCTATCAAGCCTTTCACTATTACTGATGGTGTGGCAATACATGGCCTTGGCCTCTTCTTATTTTTTTTTGTCAGTGTATCTTTCAGATGGATTACTAGAGATGGGATTGCCAAGAAAATACCTAGCAAGGTATCAGCAAATTTTCTTCTAGAAGAGATTTTTGATTTTGCATTCTTACCAGCAGAACAATAGTATTTGTTTTCCCATGTGGTCAAACTTTTGGAATTTTTCTAATCTGGTAAGTAAGAACTGATAAGTTTAAAATGATACTTCTCTTATTATCAACAGCAGTACGTGTCTGGTAGTTTACTTACATTTGCCTTTCAATAGCTTTTTATTTCTTCCTAGTAGAGTGTCATTATTCTTTTCTTCTCAGATTTCAAAAGCTCTTCATGTAGTATTTGCTCTTTCTGATATAAGTTACACATCATTTTCTTGTCATTTGTCCCCTTTTTATGTTACCTATGATTCTTTTCATATGCAAAGGTTTTTAAATTTTTTACATAATTAATTTTATCAGTGCTTTCTTTGTCTGCCTCTTTTTAGTCCTTCCTCTTTTTGTTTTTGGATTTTGAATCATGGTTAAGAAAAAATTTCCTGATCTTTTGTTGTAAAGCAATCCCCTCATGTTTCGACTAGTGTTTGCCTAGTTTCATTTTATTAAATTTCTGATACATGGAATTTATCCTATTTTATGGTATGAAAAGTGAATCTATTTCCCCTTTTAAAAATACAGTTTCCAGCTAATTATCCTAATGCCACTTTGTATGTATTCATCTCAACTGTGTCCATGTCTATCTGAGTCATTAGTAACTGCCATGAATGTCCCAGGTAACCCTAGTTGGTTTGTCCTTCATAATTTTCCAGCACACAGTAAATACCCAAAACCTACCTGGTGTGGTGGGGCACACCTGTGATCCTAGCACTCAGGAAGATGAGGCAGGATGATAAAGCCAGACTGGGCAACCTGATATTGTCTCAAAAGCCAATCAACCAAACAAAAAATAAAACAAAAAGAGAAAACCACTAGAGTGATATGTGGAGCGTTATAACTAGACTTTGGTGTCAGGAATGGGTCTTACTCTTTGATATTAGTTTAAGATAAATCAGGAACATTTTAGCTGGGGTGAAGTTCATCTCTTACCCAATTGTGGGGATCCACTTGGTTTTGCTGCCATTGAGGACACACTTCTGTCAGTAAGTCTCCGACAAGGAGCACTCTGTGCAGTGCTGGATCTGTTGGTCTCAGAACACTCATGCACTGTTACTGGGTTGTTCTCCAACACACTTACTTGAAAGTTCTTTCTTTTCTGCCCACTAATTTGAGATGCTGACTTTATCACGTGTTGTACTTTCATATTCAATTCATTGAAGGACTTCCACTCTGTGAAAGATTCTTCTGAGGGTTATGGCTACAGTCTGAGTTCTGGCTAAATGAATAAGCCGGTCCTTTGTTGCCCAGAACACAAGAGGAGAGGTAGAAAGTGATATTAGCTGTTGACTACATAGGACAGAAAACCTGAATAGGATATTAGCTATTGACTACATAGGATAAAAATGTCAATGAATATTTAGTTGTGTAATTGATTTCATTAAAATGACTAGGAAATGATTATAGAAATGCATTTGAGATATATATTTTGATTAGGATATGGTTTCAATGAAACATTAATTACTGACAGTGTGATGAAGGACAATGTATTAGAGAGAAAACAGTGTATTTATAATGTATCTATTTCACAAAGATCACATATTCTTTTAAAATGTGAAACTCTTAGTACTTGCATGTAAATCTTAAAATATAATCAGATATTTTTGGCTATGTTAAAGAATTTTTGTACTATATTTAAAAGAAAGCAATGATAAATCCTTTTATGAAGAGAATAATCCTCTTGGGTTGTAAATAATTGTGCCTTAAATTAGATGTTTTCTTGGTTTAGAATTCAGAGTGAGGCACATTGACATATTTTGAAAACAAAGAATAAGAGAAACAGTGACCATATCTCCTTTTGAGGATCAAAGTAATGACATGAAAAAGAATTAATTCAGATTGTCATTACACCAGGAAGGCATTTTCTAGATACTGTTGTCCAAAGGTCTTTTACATAAAGCTTAATTAGTGTTTTCAATTCAGGTTAGAAGTTAAGATCTAGAACTCTGGATGTGGCATTCTAACGCCTAAAAGATTTTCACTCTTAACTTAGCATCAACTCTCTCCACACACCTTTTGTAGTTCAACATAGGCACTGCAAAGGAAGTTAATAGTTTGTAAATGAATTACTTTGGTCAGGGTTGGGGGGGGTGGTACACGGAAATGAAAGGAAGGAAAAGCATTAAGTTAAAAGCAAAACTGACATGGCTAAGAAAAGATTTCTCCATCTGGCTAAAGATTCAGAGCTCAAAATTCTCTTTCCATCCATGGCTGGAGTGTGTGGAAGGAAATGACAAAGCCAGTCTTAAGCACTTAGGGGAAGAGACTCCCTCTTCATATGGTGCAGCAATTCAGCAGTCTGTGGTTTTTTTCTTGCTCTGGGATGTTTAGTCAACAAGTATTGAAAGTGCAGTTTCTCTTTTTGTAATATTGCAATCTGGAGAACAGCAAAAAAAAAAAAAAAATTGTAGAGAGCAGTGAGAAGCAAAATACATTGTAAAGAGAAGTCTATTTTCTCCTAAAGCTTGAAAATATTTTTGTTTTATTGAGGGGCCAAGGTTTGAATTGGCCCAACTGATACTCATGTGGCTTTACTGCCATTGCTAAGTATATTTAATGTCTTCATGGGACATTTTTCAGCTCTATCTGGTTTTTTTCCCCTTGAAACAGCCCTTGGATTCAGAACATTGGCTACCTACCCTGGGGGCACAAAAGTAGCTTGAATTAAGTTTAACTTTAGAATGTACAGTAAACCTTTTAGATTTGGCCACAGTTGCCTCAGGGGCACAGTTAATATGACTAAATATGGGCCAAAAATATTCTGAACAGCATATTTTCCCAACACTTTTAATCCTGTTATATCAAATGGGTAAGTAAATTTGTAGTTTATCACCATCTGAATTTGTTCTCGCTTTTGTCATTTGAACTGTAATATCAGCTCTTAAAAATGGAAAACTTCCTCCAACTCCTTTACAGATTATTTCTCCTATCTCTGAAAAAAAATATCATGGCAAAATATAGGGAATTAATGACTCAGGTGTCTGATAAAGTCATTTGTGCTGAATCTAAACTGAGATGAATGACAGACAAGTCAAATGAAGGCAAAATAGAAAATAATTTTAATATTCTTTTGCAAAAATTAAATTTGCTATCAATAACTTGATAAAGGTCCATTGTGAGAAGGTGTTGTAGGGCTTTTTCTGCATCTGGGAATTTTACCTTGAGTTTTTCTGGTCTCAACTAGAAAAAAAATCTTTATTTAACTTGGTGCCCTGGACTTTTCAAGCGCTTTTTTTTTTTAATCTGCATATATTAAATTGTACATAGTAAGAGTTTGTATCGTGACTCAAGTGTTATGTCTTTTTGAGATTAAGAGAAGAATAAAACATTTCTATTCATTGGTTCCCAGAGGAGTAAGCATTGCTATTTTAAAGGGTGTGTGTTACAGCACCAGCCTATCAAGTTTCCCTTCTGACATATTCTAATTCATTGTAAAATAAGCTTAAAACCCACATTCTGCAGTTTTAAGTAGTGATAACTTTGAAAGAGAAAAACCTAGAGGCTACAACTAGGTGTGATGATGATTTTTAAAAATTATCTTATTCATTCATTTATTCATTGATTATGCCCATAATTATTGAACACTTATGTCAGACACTGACATAAAACTATAATAGTTTCTGCCTTTTATAAGGAATATTGTCTAACACAAAAGTCAAATAATTAACTAATAAATAACATAGAGTACTTAAGCTTTGTGATAGTTCACCTGAAAGGGGGTTCTTAATAATTATACTAGTCCAACAAGTTTAAACTGAGATCACCCTGGGCAAACCTGGATGTGTCTAACCTTAGAGGTAGTTTTGAGAGAGTCTCTCTCTCTCTGTCTCTCTCTCTCTACCCTCAACCCTCCCCTTTCCTCTTCCCCTTTCTCTCTTCCTTCCTCTGTTTCTCTCTCTCCTTCTCTCTCTCTCTCTCTATCTACATATCTGTGTGAGGCCAAGTGCTTCCTTGTTTCATTATCATTTAAAAGGAAGGTATCTGCTGCCCTAGCTCAGTTCAAGTCTGAGAATCCAGTCTCATCGACTCTAACTGGTCAAACTGACTCATTCAACAGTCTCTGAACCCCACTGTGGATAAGGGGATAGATAAGAAATTGACCCGTCCTCAAGGTGGGGAAACTCAATGTAGTGTTAGAAAGAGGAGGGGGTTAATAGTATATTCATCTAGCATTTATTATATGCTAGGCACTAACAGTTTTTTAAATAAATATTATATTTTCATTCCCTTAAGAATACTTTTATCTAGAAATTATTATCTTCATGTTACAGTTTAGGGGACTGAGGCACAGAGAGGTTAAGGAACTTTCCTGAGACCTGACACCTGGCAAGCAAGTCACACAGGAACGGGCTCTTTGCCATTGTGCGCTGCTGCCTGAGCATTCCTGTGAACAGAAATTCAGTCTAAGTGAACTGAAGAGTGTGAAGGTGAATGCTGAGAAATGCTACTCTGTAAATAGTTCTCTTTCATAAGTCAGTGAATTCAACTATGATATATTGTAAGAACTTTCGTAAATGTCACAATGTACCCCCAGTACAATAATAAAAGTAAAAAAAAAAAGCAACTATAATAACTTAAAAATAGCAGCTTTATGGGGAGATAATTTACATCTACACACTTCACCTGTTTAAAGTATACAATTCAATAGCTTTTAATACATTCACAGAGGTGTGCAAACATTACCCTGATCAGTTTTACATTAATATCCTCCTCAAAAGAAACCAATAGCAGCCATTCCTCACCTCTTCTAGCCCCTTCCAGCCCCAGGCAGCCACGAATCTACTTTCTGTTTTTAATGATTTGCCTGTTTTGAACATTTCATGTGGATGAAGTCATCCAATAAATATGTGGTTTTTTGCAACCGGCTTCTTTCACTTACTTTGATGTTTCTGAGGTTTAGACATGATGCATCAGTACTCCATTCCTTTTTATGGCCTAATAATATCGTCCTTCATCAGGTGATGGACATTTAGGTTGCTTGTACTTTGTAGCTATTACAAATAATGCTACTATGAATATGCATTTATAAATTGATTGTGTGAACATATATTTTCATTTCTTTTAGATCTAAAGAGTGGAACTGTTGAGTCATATGGTGACATAGAGAAACAACCAAATTGTTTTCTGCAGTGACTGCACCAATTTAAAGTCCCATCAGCAATGTATAAGGGCTCTGATTTCTCATATCCTCATCAATACTTGTTATTATCTGTTTTTTTTGTGGTACTGTGGCTTGAACTCAGGGCCTCACACTTGCTAGGCAGATACTTCACCACTTGAACCACTCCACCAGCCCTTTTTTGCATTGGATGTTTTTGAGATAGAGTCGCTTAAACTGTTTGTCTGGGTTGGCTTTGAACCTGGATCCTCCTGATCTTTGCTTTCTGAGTAGCTAGGATTACAGGCATGAGCCACTAGTGCTTGGCTTGTTATTATCTGTTTTTTAAAAATATTATATTATAGCCAACATATTGGGTATAAAGTTGTATGCTGTTCTGGTTTTTAATATGTACTTTTTCTAATAGCTAAAGATATTAAGCATCATTTAATGTGTTTGCTGGGCAATTTGTATATCTGCTTTGGAGAACTGTCTGTTCAGATAGTTTGCTCATTTTTAATTGGGCTGCCTTTTTAATATTGAGTTAAAATAATACTCTTTATTCTAGATACATTTCATTAGCTATATGATTTGCAAAAATATTCTCCCATTCTATGACTTTTAGTTCACAAACTTTTAATTTTGACGATTTCCAACTTTTCTAGTTTTTTTTCTTTTAACTTATGCTTTTGGTTTTATATCTAAGCAAACATTGCTAAGTTCAGGGTTGTAAAGATTTGCAGCTATGTTTCCTCAAAGAGTTTTATAGGTTTAGCTTTTACACTAAGCTTTTAGATTCATTTTGAGATTTTTTTTTTGTGCATAGTGTGAATTAGTGATCCAATTTCGTTCTTTTGCATGTTATCCAATTGTACCAGCTCCATTTGTTGAACAGATTACTCTTTCCCCATTGAATTATCTTGGCATTCTTGCTGAAAATCACTTGGCTGAACGTATGAAGGTTTATATCTTGACTTTCAATTCTATTCCATTAATCTATGTATCTATCCTTATGTGAATACCACATTTTCTTGTTTACTGTAGTTTTGTAAACAGTTCTGAAAGCAGTATATATAAGTCCTCTTACTTTGTTCTTCCTTTTCAAATTGTTTTGAATATTCTGGATCCATTGACTTTCCACTGGAATTTTTTTTTTTTTTGTCCTGGGGAATGAATTCAGGGCCTTTATCTTGAGAAACTCCACCAGCTCTTTTTTGTGATGGGTTATTTTCAAGATAGGGTCTGGTGAACTGCAGCCTGGCTTTGAATTGTGATCCTCCTGATCTCTGACTCCAGAGTAGCTAGGATTACAGCCGTGAGCCACTGGCAGTGGCTTTCCACTGGAATTTTAACATTTCTTTTTTTTTTTTGGTGTTAGCTTTTCTTTATTTTATTCATTTTTTTTTTATTATTCATATGTGCATACAAGGCTTGGGTCATTTCTCCCCCCTGCCCCTACCCCCTCCCTTACCACCCACTCTGCCCCCTCCCTCTTCCCCCCACCCCCTCAATACCCAGCACAAACTATTTTGCCCTTATTTCTAATTTTGTTGTAGAGAGAGTATAAGCGATAATAGGAAGGAACAAGGGATTTTGCTGGTTGAGATAAGGATAGCTATACAGGGAGTTGACTCACATTAATATCCTGTGCGTATGTGTTACCTTCTAGGTTAATTCTTTTTGAACTAACCTTTTCTCTAGTTCCTGGTCCCCTTTTCCTATTGGCCTCAGTTGCTTTTAAGGTATCTGCTTTAGTTTCTCTGCATTAAGGGCAACAAATGCTAACTAATTTTTTAGGTGTCTTACCTATCCTCACCCCTCCCTTGTGTGCTCTCGCTTTTATCATGTGCTCAAAGTCCAATCCCCTTGTTGTGTTTGCCCTTGATCTAATGTCCACATATGAGGGAGAACATACAATTTTTGGTCTTTTGGGCCAGGCTAACCTCACTCAGAATGATGTTCTCCAATTCCATCCATTTACCAGCGAATGATAACATTTCATTCTTCTTCATGGCTGCATAAAATTCCATTGTATATAGATACCACATTTTCTTAATCCATTCGTCAGTGGTGGGGCATCTTGGCTGTTTCCATAACTTGGCTATTGTGAATAGTGCTGCAATAAACATGGGTGTGCAGGTGCCTCTGGAGTAACCTGTGTCACAGTCTTTTGGGTATATCCCCAAGAGTGGTATTGCTGGATCAAATGGTAGATCAATGTCTAGCTTTTTAAGTAGCCTCCAAATTTTTTCCAGAGTGGTTGTACTAGTTTACGTTCCCACCAACAGTGTAAGAGGGTTCCTTTTTCCCCGCATCCTCGCCAATGCCTGTTGTTAGTGGTGTTGCTGATGATGGCTATTCTAACTGGGGTGAGGTGGAATCTTAGTGTGGTTTTAATTTGCATTTCCTTTATTGCTAGAGATGGTGAGCATTTTTTCATGTGTATTTTGGCCATTTGAATTTCTTCTTTTGAGAAAGTTCTGTTTAGTTCACTTGCCCATTTCTTTATTGGTTCATTAGTTTTGGGAGAATTTAGTTTTTTAAGTTCCCTATATATTCTGGTTATCAGTCCTTTGTCTGATGTATAGTTGGCAAATATTTTCTCCCACTCTGTGGGTGTTCTCTTCAGTTTAGAGACCATTTCTTTTGATGAACAGAAGCTTTTTAGCTTTATGAGGTCCCATTTATCTATGCTATCTCTTAGTTGCTGTGCTGCTGGGGTTTTGTTGAGAAAGTTCTTAACTATACCTACTAACTCCAGAGTATTTCCTACTCTTTCCTGTATCAACTTTAGAGTTTGTGGTCTGATATTAAGATCCTTGATCCATTTTGAGTTAATCTTGGTATAGGGTGATATACATGGATCTAGTTTCAGTTTTTTGCAGACTGCTAACCAGTTTTCCCAGCAGTTTTTGTTGAAGAGGCTGCTATTTCTCCATCGTATATTTTTAGCTCCTTTGTCAAAGACAAGTTGGTTATAGTTGTGTGGCTTCATATCTGGGTCCTCTATTCTGTTCCACTGGTCTTCATGTCTATTTTTGTGCCAGTACCATGCTGTTTTTATTGTTATTGCTTTGTAATATAGTTTGAAGTCAGGTATTGTGATACCTCCTGCATTGTTCTTTTGACTGAGTATTGCCTTGGGTATTCGTGGCTTCCTGTGTTTCCATATAAATTTCATGGTAGATTTTTCAATTTCTTTAATGAATGTCATTGGAATTTTGATGGGCATTGCATTAAATATGTAGATTATTTTGGGAGTATCGACATTTTTACTATGTTGATTCTACCAATCCATGAGCATGGGAGATCTCTCCACTTTCTATAGTCTTCCTCAATTTCTTTCTTCAGAAGTGTATAGTTTTCCTTGTAGAGGTCTTTCACATCTTTTGTTAGGTTTACACGTAGGTATTTGATTTTTTTTGAGGCTATTGTAAATGGAATTGTTTTCATACATTCTTTTTCAGTTTGCTCATTGTTAGTGTATAGAAATGCTAACGATTTTTCTATGTTGATTTTATATCCTGCTACCTTGCTATAGCTATTGATGATGTCTAGGAGCTTCTGAGTAGAGTTTTTTGGGTCTTTAAGGTATAGGATCATGTCATGTGTAAATAGGGATATTTTGACAGTTTCTTTACCTATTTGTATTCCTTTTATTCCTTCTTCTTGCCTAATTGCTCTGGCTAGGAATTCCAGTACTATGTTGAATAGGAGTGGAGATAGTGGGCATCCTTGTCTGGTTCCTGATTTTAGAGGGAATGGTTTCAGTTTTTCTCCGTTAAGTATAATGCTGGCTGTAGGTCTGTCATATGTAGCTTTTATAATGTTGAGGTACTTTCCTTCTATTCCTAGTTTTCTTAGAGCTTTTATCATGAAATGATGTTGGATCTTATCAAAGGCTTTTTCTGCATCTATTGAGATGATCAAGTGGTTTTTGTCTTTGCTTCTGTTAATGTGATTTATTACGTTTATTGATTTTCGTATGTTGAACCACCCCTGCATCTCTGGGATGAAGCCTACTTGGTCGTGGTGAATAAACTTTTTGATGTGTTGTTGAATTCGGTTTGCCTTTATTTTGTTGAGGATTTTTGCATCAATGTTCATTAAGGAGATTGGCCTATAGTTCTCCTTTTTGGAGGTGTCTTTGCCTGGTTTTGGGATAAGTGTAATACTGGCTTCATAAAATGTGTTTGGCAGTTTTCATTCCCTTTCTATTTTGTGGAACAGTTTAAGGAGGGGTGGTATCAGTTCTTCTTTAAAGGTCTGATAGAATTCAGCAGAGAATCCATCAGGTCCTGGACTTTTCTTTTTGGGGAGACTCTTGATTGCTGCTTCAATTTCATTTTGTGTTATAGATCTATTCAGGTGATTAATTTCCTTTGGTTCAGTTTTGGATGGTCATATGTATCTAGAAATCTGTCCATTTCTTTTAGATTTTCAAATTTATTTGAATATAGGTTCTCAAAGTAGTCTCTGATGATTTCCTGGACTTCCATGGTGTTTGTTGTTATCTCCCCTTTTGCATTCCTGATTCTACTAATTTGGGATTTTTCTCTCCTCATTTTAGTCAGGTTTGCCAGGGGTCTATCAATCTTGTTTATTTTTTCAAAGAACCAACTTTTTGTTTCATTAATTCTTTGTATGGTTTTTTTTGGTTTCTATTTCGTTGATCTCAGCTCTTATTTTTAATATTTCTCTCCTTCTATTTGTTTTGGGATTAGCTTGTTCCTGTTTTTCTAGGAGTTTGGGATGTATCATTAGGTCATTGATTTGGGATCTTTCAGTCTTTTTAATATATGCACTCATAGCTATAAACTTTCCTCTCAGGACTGCTTTGGTGTGTCCCATAGGTTGCAGTAGATTGTGTTTTCATTTTCATTGACTTCCAGGAACTTTTTAATTTCCTCTTTTATTTCATTGATGATCCATTCTTCATTAAGTAATGAGTTATTTAGTTTCCAGCTGTTTGCATGTTTTTTGTCTTTACTTTTGTTGTTGAGTTCTACTTTTACTGCATTGTGATCAGATAGTATGCATGGTATACTTTCTATTTTCTTATATTTTCTGAGACTTGCTTTGTGCCCTAGGATATGATCTATTTTGGAGAAGGTTCCATGGGCTCCTGAGAAGAATGTATATTGTGTAGAAGTTGGATGAAATGTTCTGTAAACATCAACTAGGTCCATTTGATCTATTGCATATTTTAGATCTTGGATTTCTTTATTGATTTTTTATTTGGATGACCTATCTATTGATGATAATGGGGTGTTAAAGTCTCCCACAACAACTGTGTTGGCATTTATATATGCTTTTAGGTCTTTCAGGGTATGTTTGATGAAATTGGGTGTGTTGACATTGGGTGCATACAGGTTGATAATTATTATTTCCTTTTGGTCTATTTCCCCTTTTATTAGTATGGAATGTCCTTCTTTATCTCATTTGATCAATGTAGGTTTGAAATCTACTTTGTCAGAGATAAGTATTGCTACTCCTGCCTGTTTTCAGGGTCATTGGCTTGGTAAATCTTCTTGCAGCCTTTCATCCTTAGCCTATGCTTATTTCTGTCAGTGAGATGGGTCTCCTGTAAGCAACAAATTGTTGGATCTTCCTTTTTAATCCATTTCGTCAAGCGGTGCCTTTTGATGGGTGAATTAAGTCCGTTAACATTAAGCGTTAGTACTGATAGGTATGTGGTGATTCCTGTCATTTAGTTATCTTAGTTGTTTGAAGGTTTGATTGTGTGTACCTAAGTTGAGGTTACTCTCTACTGTCTTGCTTTTTCTTTTCCTGTGGTTTGGTGCTGCCTGTCTTTTCATGGTTAAGTTGGGTTTCACTTTCTGTGTGCAGAATCCCTTGAAGAATCCTTTGTAGTGGTGGCTTTGTGGTCACATATTGTTTTAGTTTCTGCTTATCATGGAAGACTTTTATTGCTCCATCTATTTTGAATGATAGCTTTGCTGGGTAGAGTATCCTGGGGTTGAAGTTATTTTCATTCAGTGCCCGGAAGATCTCACCCCACGCTCTTCTTGCTTTTAATGTTTCTGTTGAGAAGTCTGCTGTGATTTTGATGGGTTTACCTTTGTATGTTACTTGTTTTTTCTCTCTTACAGCCTTCAATATTCTCTCCTTAGTTTCTGAACTTGTTGTTTTAATGATGATATGTTGTGGAGTAGTTCTATTTTGATCTGGTCTGTTTGGTGTCCTGGAGTCCTCTTGCATCTGTATGGGAATATCTTTCTCTAGATTTGGGAAATTTTCCATTATTATTTTGTTGAATATATTACGCATTTCCTTCACTTTGCACCTCTTCTCCTTCTTCGATGCCCATGATTCTCAAGTTTGGTCTTTTGATGGAGTTGGTGAGTTCTTGCATTTTCTTTTCACAGGTCTTGAGTTGTTTAATTAATGGTCTTTGGTTTTTCCTTTAATTACCATTTCATCTTCAAGTTCTGAGATTCTGTCTTCTGTTTGTTCTATTCTGCTGGATTGGTCTTCTGTTTTGTTTTGCAGTTCTGTTTCATTCTTTTTTCAGAGGTTTTCCATATCCTGGGTGGTTTCCTCTTTAATGTTGTCTATTTTTGTCCTGAGTTCATTTATCTGTTTATTCATTGTGTTCTCTCTTTCACTTTGGTGTTTATACAGTGCTTCTATGGTTTCCTTTATTTCTTCTTTTGCTTTTTCAAATTCTCTATTTTTGTTGTCTTGGAATTTCTTGAGTGTCTCCTGTACATTTTGTTTGACCCTATCCAGTATCATCTCTATAAAATTCTCACTGAGTACCTGTAGTATGTCTTCTTTTAAATTATTCTTGTGGGCTTCATTGGGTCCTTTGGCATAGTTTATCTTCATTTTGTTGGAGTCTGGATCTGAGTACCTGTATTCTTCATTCCCCTCTGGTTCCTGTACTAATTTTTTGCTGTGGGGAAACTGGTTTCCCTGTTTTCTCTGTCTTCCTGTCATTGTCTTTGGTGTTGTTACTGTCCCTGTACTGTGTGTAATTAAGTATTTTCTAGCTTGTAATAATAACAATGGTAATATTTAGAATGGAAGGGTGAGCTGAGATGGAAAGCAAGACGTTTAAGAAATGGGAAAAACAAATCCACAGACTGGAAGGAGAAAACAGAACTAGGTATCAGACAAGAAGGTTTCAAAGGTATAAATGGAGTTTTAGTGTACTAATCGACAGTAAGCTGAACAGACATTGGAGAGACAGAGAGAGGATTGAAAATCAAAAATAAAAAAAATAAAGATAAGAATAAAAATTAAAAATAAGTAAATTAAAGAAAAATCTATATATAAAAATGTATTAAAATAAAATGAAAAACTAGAAAATTTAAAAAAACCAAAAAACCAAAAAACCTCCAAGTTCAAATGCAATGAAGTTTCAGTCTTAATAATTTGGGTGTCCGTCTCAGTCTCCAATCCTGGAGATGGTGCCTCAGATGTTGTTCTGTAGTTGTCTCATCAAAGGGGACGCATAAAGTAGAACAAAAGTACACATGCACGCAGAAACACAAAAATCGCACCAAGTGTCCCAAGTTCAAATGCAATACACTTTCAGTAAGTTTTTCAGCTTAAAGGTGTAATTTGGTTGTTCTCTCATCAAACGTAGGGAGAAAAAGAAAAAAAAAAGAGTCTGGAGACAGTTCTGAGAATGGTATCTGCAGCTGTGGCTTGCCTGCCCGCTGCTGTCAGCCTGCTGTTGCTGGAGGGGTTATTTATGCAGATCTCTGGGATGAGCTTAGCACTCACCTGGCTCTGCAGACTTTGTTTACTCAGATTTCTCCTGTGGGTGAGCCTCTGCTACAAGCTTTCCCCTTTCCAAGCACACTGGGAAAGGTGACACTGCACCTGCTTTCTCAGGCTGCGTGTTTATTTACAGTTCATGTGGGAAGTGGGTCTTCCCTCCTCTCCTGTGCAGTTCTCCTCCCACCTCTGCTTTCACAAGGTTTCCTGCTCTTGATTACTGGGCAGTGCTGCTGCTCCTGCCAGCCGCCATGTTTGTTTACATTTCACGTGGGAAGTGGGTCTTCCCTCCTCTCCTGTGGAGTTTTCCTCCCTCTGCCACTCTTACAAGCTTTCCCACTCCTGGTTGCTGGGCACACGCCCCTGCTCCCGCCAGAGGCTCTCTGGCTGGGCCGGCTTGTTTATTTACAGTCCTGGGAAGGATTCCCTTCCCCAAATCTTTAGTTCTCAGGGTGCCCCACCCTCTTTCCCACTTGTCTTTATTGCTCTTATTGCTTATTGCTCAGTTTCTCTTTTTTCCCCGGGTGGAGGTTGGTCTGTCCAGGGGGCTATGCTGCTCTGGCCCAGGCTTGTCTGTGGTAGTACTGCGTACCGCGAAGCTCACCTGGTCCATGTCTTCCCAAGCCATCTGGGTGCCGGTGACTGGTGGCCTGGGGTCCCTCCTGGTTTCTCTGTTTAACGTGAAGTGGAGATTCTCTGAGCCAGCTGGAGGTGTGAAGGCGTCAAAGTTTTGCCTCTTCTCAGTGATTATGCCTTCAAAGTGTGTCTCCAGCGTCTCTCCAAGATTTCACTATAGGAGGCTCGCTTTCTGCTTCTTCCTTCTAGCTGCCATCTTGGAATCCCCTGGAATTTTAAGATTTCTTGTCAGCTTTTGCAAAGAAGCCCATTGTGATTTTGATAGAAATTGTGGTGAATCTGTAGATAAATTTGGGGAGTATTCCATTTTAACAATATCAGTTGTTCCAGTCTATGAAATCAAAATACGTATTTATTTATGTTTAACTTTAATTTCTTTTTATAATATTCTGTAGTTTTGAGAGTATAAGCCTTATATTTCTCTTATTAAATGTATTTCTAAGTACTTCATTCTTTTTTGATGCTCATATTAATGGAATTGTTTTCTAAATTTTACTTTCAGATAGCTCTTGATGAGAATATAGACAATGAACTTCTCATAACAATACAGTATTCTGCAACCTTGCCAAACTCATTTATTAGTTCTAATATTTTTTTTTAAGTGAACTCCTCAGGATCTTCTATGTACATGATCTTGTCATCTACAAGTAGAGATAGCTTTACGTCTTCCTTAAAATCTGGATGTCCTAAGTAGAACTTCTAGTATAGAGTTCAATAAAGATGATAACAGTGGTTGTTCTTGTCTTTTTCTTGATTTCAATAGGGAGAAATTCAATCTTTCATCATTAAGCATGATGCTAGCTCTGGGTTGCATATACATTTAAAAAATTATTTGTTAAGTGTTTTTTATCATCAGAGGATAATGGATTATTATTTCTTTTCTGTATCTTTTGAGATAATCATGTGGTTTCAGTCTATTGATCTGTTGTACTACATTAATTAATTTTCAGACCTTAAATTTGCATTTTTAGTATAAATTTCACTTGATTATGACATACAATACTTTTATATATGACTGAATTCAGTTTGCAATATTTTGTTGAGGATTTTGCATCCATATTCAAAAGAGATAATGGTTTATAGTTTTCTTTATTATAATGTCTTCATTTTGTTTTGATATCAGGATGCCAAATGAATTAGGAAGTATTCCCTGTCTTCTCCTTTTTGGAAAAGTTTTTAAAGAATATTATTGATTAATACTCAAATGTGTGGGATAGTTCATCAGTGAAGCCATCTGTGCCTAGTAATTCAATTTCTTGACTTCTTATAGTCTATTCAGATTCAGATTTCTTCTTGGATCACTTTGATCACTTTGTGTTTTTATGGGAATTTTTCCATTTCATCTAAATTATTTAATTTGTTGGTGTGCAGTTGTCTATAATATTCCCCTATAATATTATTTATTTCTGTCATATTAGTCAAAATGTTTCCTTTTCATTCTTAATTTTAGTAATTTGAGTTTTTCTGGTTTGCTTGCTCAATCTAGCTAAAGTTTTACCAACTCTTTTATTCTTTTCAAAGAACCAACTTTTGATTTTGCTCATTTTCCCCATTATTTTTCTATTCTCCATTTTCTTAACTTCCACTGTAATCTTCATTGTTTCCTTCTTCTGCGTAATGATGGATTAGTTGGTTTTTCTTTTTTCTAGTGTCTTAAGGATGCAGGGTAGATTATTAACTTGAGATCCTTCTTTTTAACATAGACCACATTTACATATATAAAATTTCCTACCATATTTGGTATTACACTAAACCATTAGGTGTCACCAATTTCCTGCTGATTCCTCTACTGTTTTCACAATACTTGGGCCACAATTTGTTCTACAATCTGATCCAACTCAACTCGGGTAATAGTATTTATTTTTTTTCAGGGCTGGGGATCAGATCCAGGACATTGTACATGCTAGGCAAGTGCTCTACCACTGAGTTACACCCCCAGCCCTGGTAGGAGTAATTTTTGAGGTCAGCCTTTGATATTGGTCTGACAGCAAGTGTGAGCTTCTTAGAAGTCTCTTTCCCTGAGTTTCTCTGACCGACCTGCTGGCTCCTTTTTAGCTGTTTACCAGTAAGATCTTCATTGTTTTTGAGAGCATCTTTGGGCTTGGCCTCTATATACTCTGTTTATAATGGTCAGGTTTTTTTTTTTTTTTTTTTTTGGTGGGACTGTGGTTTGAATTCAGGACTTCTCACTTACAAATAGGTACTCTACCAAAAATAAATAAATAAATAAATATGTACTCTACAGCTTGAGTCTCACCTCCAGCTCCAATTGGCAGTTCTTTCAGAGACAGCTTCGGAGCTCTCTGTTTTTATGATTGCTTAATTACCCTGAGCAAAATCTCAGAGCTACTGATTTGTACACTGGGCAGGTGATGGGAGCCACTGATTGTCTTGGCTTGCATCTTCTAGTGTGAAACCTCTGCCCTATGAGCTGGGGGAGCAATAATTGGGTCTCTAGAATTCTGGGCCTGCCACATCTGGTGTGGTGTGTCCACTGAGTGGGGGCTGGCTGAATTGAGGAAACTCTCAAATTTTCCACCACACTCATTAGGAATTTCGTCTTTTCAACATGAGTTGGAAAGGATGAGAAACAGTGCTGCCCTGCCTCTTATACTGAAGTATAACATTGCCTAACTTGGAAGTAGGGGAAGAGGAGCCTCATCCTTCAACTAGACCTACTCAGAGCAGAGCTTTCCTCAGTTGCCCAGGAATGCAGAGGGAGCAAGGGGGCTATGCCTCAAGTGCCATATATTCACTGTTCTTAACCAAGATTTATTAGATTTTCTTGAGTAGATGCTTCTACATTTTCTGTGAGGCCTTAGAACAATTTCTAGAGACTTTAAAATGATTTTCACCAGTTAAGATTGCTTCACTGGTGAATGGGTCCTCAAGGATCCTCATGTTGCTGGAAGTGAAACCGATAGCCACTTTTTTGCAATCTAAAAATGCTCTTAAACGTAAATAAACATGTCTGAATGTAGCTTTGTTTTGGAAAGTTGACATAGATATAAAATACTGATGTTGAATGAAGAGGTGTGTGTATGATCAAGGGCCCAGTAGGAAACACATGGCCTACTCAAAAGATCAACTGAAGGGCCCAGGGTATTGTTAAGTGGTAGAGTATTTGCCTAACATGTGTGAAACTCTGAGTTCTATCCCAGCACCCCACTGAAAAATCAATTAAAAAGGATACTTTTAAAAATGGCAAGGCTAAGGCAGCGCCAAGGAATGGATGGTGACAGACCAACATCAGCTGAAAGTAGCACCTCTCCCTGAATGTTCTCAAAGAAGGCAGGAAGCTGTTATCAGAAACCAGTGCAAGTGGGAGCTCTCTGTTGAGAGAGGCCCCACCCTGGCAGGAACAATAGTTTTATGCCCAGGATTGCAGTCACTGAGTCTGGGAGAGAGGGAGGAAGGAGGCTAGAGTGGAAGGAAACTTCCAGAAGTGCTCATCTAATCAATCTCTGATCTCTGGCCAGAACCTCTCATTGGCCAACCTAATGGAAGCCAGAACAAGCAAGCCAGAGTGATGTGTTGCACAGAGTGTGGCCTCCCAGAGATCAGATGGGGGCAAAGTGGATAAATAAGGAGCACCTAGCCCATGGGCTTCCCTGCAGTGGGAATGAATGCTCTGAGGGAAGATCCTTTCAGAGATTACTCAGAAGGACCTGAGTAATCTGCCATAGTCTCACATCTCCCAACATGTGCCTATAATAGATATATAGACTATATCATAGACTATAATACTCACCTTCCTATTCTTCAGGAATCACATGTTCAGTACATTGAGAAAGTCAAAAGCAACTTTTAATACCATTTTAAGACAAGGAAGTGGATGCAAAGATGTTAAGTTTTGTAGAGCCCTGGAAAAGGGGCAGAGAAGCTGCTTAATGTATAGAATGAGCAAAGGAAATCTGCCAGTGCTTTGTGGATCAGCATCCAGTAGTCTAACAATCACATGTACTTAGAGAAGGCAGAGAGAAGAGACAATCTGCAAATGGCCTCTTCACATTTAGTGGCAGTGGAATAATATTTTGCAAAAAATCACTTAATATCCCACCACTGGTGAGACTCAAATGCCTGAGTAACAGCCCATAAAATAATCTGGAATAACTAACACATGCTGATGCTGTATGTGTGTTAGCTGGTGACTAGGCAGGTCGTTGCCTTCAGGCTCCCTCTTCCACAGCTTGGAGAGCAATCCCTTGGCTTATGAGCATGCTTTTGTGTAAGCCTTTGCTAGAATTCTGCCAGAAATTACGAAGCTCAGCGCTCCCACTTTTCCTTGCTATGTCCAGCATTTTTTCCCTTAACTATTTCTTTTTCTTTTCTGTTCCTCATACTTTCTTCTACTCTCTGCCTGCAAAGCCTCAGCAAGTTGTTATTAGCTCACTTCTCTTTCTAGTGATCCATCAAACTGGACCATGGTGTCTGGTGACACTTCACTAGTACCCACCCATTGACCAACGTTATCTTCTACCTGATATAGGAAGACTCCCTCTTGGCAATCGAAACCCTTACTTAACATTTTATGGTCCAAGTAGAGCTTCTGCTCATCCCTGTGTCTCCAGACCCACTCCTCTGCAATATTTTCATGCTAACAGCAGTTCTAAGTAAGTCACAGCTTTCTATTTCAGGGAAGGTAGATAGAGAGATTTAAAATGGTAGCAATTGCAAGAAGTGTTTCTCAGCCTTTAGGTGCCAGGGACTAGATCAGAGTTTTAATACTTGTGGCTGAAATCTAATTACAAAACTTGATGGAAATTGTACATGCTTTGTTTTCCCAATGCAGAGATAACATAGCCTGACTATTGTTAATAAAAAATTATTCTGACACTTGTCAAAAGGAAGGTTTTGTTCAGAACCATCATGATAGGGGAGAAAGATTGAGCTCAACTCTAAATACAGAAAAGACATCCAGAGATTTATAACCAGTGAACAGTGTAAGAGGTCAGGAGATGGAAAATAATGAAGAGGAGACACCAAGGGTAGAGGGATTCTTGCTAAATGAACCTAACAGGGTTCTTGCTGAAGGTAGGCTGGTGTGATCAGATATCATATTTCTAAATTGACTTAGGATTCTTGCTAAAACTGTGCAAGGTAGGCCAAAGACAAAGTTCAAAGATTAGACTTTGTTGAAAAGAGGATTCAGAGAAGCTTGTCTAAAATTTAGTCATAGACAGTCTTTGCTGTTATTCACTCTGGTGTTAATTTGGTGAGCTTAACTTGGGATTCACAGTCTTGTGGCATGTCAGTGACGACCCTGACCTCCAAAACAACTACACACAGTCTTCATTAAATGAAAGCCATACTGAAAAAAACAAAACGAAACCCCTCCTATTGGTTAAGGAAGATGATTTAGAGGAACTTAGAGTTTTTTCTGACCCTGGGGATTAAACCCAGAGCCTTGTACATGGTAGACACTTGCCCTACCACCGATCTACACCAGCACTCCAAAACATCTAGTTTTAAGAAGCTCTATGAATCTCACTGTCTTCTTTTCTTGCTGAGGGTAGCTGCGTTGAGTTATAGCCTGTGAGATTCTGAGGTGTGCACAAAATGAGGTGTGCACAGGATGATATCAAATAATATTTGATCCAGGGATCTAGGGATCTAGGGATCTAGTGGAATCTTTGGAGACTCTTGCTAGGTGACATGGAAAGCAAACTGGAGATTTTCTTGCAAATGTAGCAGAGTGGTGTAGAGTGGCCTAGTCTTCCCATGTGTGTTTGGAGTTAAGCCAAATCACCATTGCCACAAAGAGGGAGAACGCTCACCTGAACTCACTTGCTGCTCAGTCAATACCAATCAACAATCTCTGCTAACCAGAGATGTCTTGGTTTCAGCAGGAGGAGATAAACATGTGTAGTCAGTCTTCCATAATCATGGATGGGAAATATTTGGAAAAACAAACAGTTGTATCCATATCGAACATGTACAGACATTTTTTCATGCCTTATTCCCTAACAATATAGTAGTAGAACAACTGTTAACATAACTTTATATTGTATTAGGTATTACAAATAATGTAGAGATGATTTAAAATATGTGGGAGGATGAGTGTGGGTTATTGAAAATACAATGTCATTTATACTAAGGACTTGAGCATTCATGGGTTTTGGTATTTGTGAGGGGTCCTGGGACCTTCAAGAATGACCCCAAAACTTGAGGGGATGACCCTCAAGTTTTCCCTCAGTCTCTTTTCTTTTTTTCTCCTTTAATTTTTTTTTTCTTTTGGTGTTGATGGACTTGTATTCAGTGCCTTGCTCTTCTGTCACTTTAATTTTTATTTAATATTTGACTTTTTAGGCAAGTAGGTATATTCATAGACAAAAAATAAGAGGAGGAAAAAAAGTAAAGTAATTATCAGGGCTCAAACATGGTGCCCCAGAATATGGCACATTGGCAATTGAGAAAACTAAAGATGCAAGAAGGTCACTCTGACCTCCTCCCCACTTTCTTTCCTGACATATAGTCATAAAGGGATTCTCTGACCTATTTTGCCCCGAAGTTGATGATAATACCTTTAAGCAGGGTATACTCAGGCCAAGAGGAATCTGATCAAACAGGCCTTGCTAAGTTCTCCTGTTTCTTGCTATTAGGTCATGTCCCCTTTCATCCAATCATGCTTCTGTGTGACTTTCCATTCTTCATGGAATGGAAGCATAAAAGAACACAGTTTTCCCTATATTCATTTCTGAAGCTCATCATATCTCTGCTAATTAGTAAAACTGCTAAATTAATTTGTTATCTTTTTTCTCTTAGGAATCTGTCTTTTGTTATATGGGTGTGAGACATGAACCTTATAAGTAGTTAGAAAAATATAGTACTTCTCCTAAAGAAGAACATTCATTTCAATGCACCTGGCATAATATTTTAGCAAAAAGAAAAAAGTGCCAATTCTATTACATTTGTATAATGAGACTATTTATGCTAAATCATTAGCTAAATGAGGCAGGTACCTTTAGGAACAAACTCCTACATACTTACCTAGGGGAAGACTGCCATCCCCTTAAAGGACTGTTAATGCACCAGGTGTGGTGGAACACTTTTGTAATCTCAGCACTTGGGGAACAGAGGCAGGTGGATCATGAGTTCCAGGCCTAATAAAATACCATTAATGTACCTTCAAAGTTGCTCTTTCTTTTTCTAAAACTCTTTGGAGAAACTTAGAGGAACCAGCCAAGGTCACCAAGTCACTCTGACTCATTCTTTTAGGGAACTTAAGAGTAAATTTAGTTCCTTCTAATACTGTATTGAGCATGCCCAGAAGTGTTCATGTCCACCATCTTTTCTTTTTGAACGTGTGAGCTATGACCTTAAACTGAGCATGCTCAGAAATGTGCCTGTCTTTCCATGTGCTTGCCTGTGTGACTATATACTGGCTCCCCAATAAAATCTCCATGCTTTCTTCATTCAGAGAGAGTATTGCTTTGCAAATAAACCCAGTGCTCTCCTGACTTGCTGTTGCTGTGAGTAATAAACTTTCTCCCCCCTTTTATCTCCTGGTTGTGCCTTTTGGCTTTGGAATTGACAAGATGCAAACCTGCTGTGTGTGGTTACAGCTATTTTCAGAGCTTTGGAAGAAATACGATACACATTCATAGATTCATAATCATCAGCTTTAGAACCTTACGTATCGTCTAATCCACTGTTTTCATTTTTGAATGAACAAATTAAAAGTGAAGAAAAATACCCTAAATGAGCCTTCAATAAGAAGTACTAGTAGTATAGATATTTTGCTCATGCTTTGTGAGTTCTGATGCTGATATTTATATTCAATCTAAACTTTTATTTTCCCGCAGTGATTCTTTCTAACCTAACTGGACAGCCTTAGTCTAGGAAAATTGCCCATTTTGGTGCAAAAAGTCCAGAAAAGTAGTTACAGTGAAAATATGGATTCCCATAAGGAACTTCATCGAGTACTATTTCACATCTTGGAATGTTTGAACCTAATTATAAGGATATCTGTGATAAGCTTAAGTATAGGAGGTACTAAACCATCCCATTTCACCTCAGCTGGGTCTTAGAGCACAGTAACAAGTGACTTATTTTCTTTGGAGATGAATGGTAAAAATTATAAGGATTAGTGATTGCTTATGGAAATGTGACTTTTGGTCATGGCTTTTTCATTTTAACAAATGGTTTATGGTCTTCTTTGGGGATTTCTGCGCCCCTTGGGTGAGCATAGTTTGTATACAACAAAGGATAGACTATTTAACATAGATCTCATAAACAGGCTGAAGAAGAGACTTCTCTGAATTGTTTTAGATTGTGAGAGAAAAGAAAACTGTTGTGCTCTCACCCTCAATTCTTCAGCTTTGTTCTTCAGTACTTACAAACTTAACCCTAGGCAGAGAAGCAACAGAGGAGATAAAGCACCAAAGGAAACAGGAAGTTTTGAAAGTCTGGGAGCTGATTAGTACATACTTGTCTTTCAAGCACATCCCCACCAACTCTGGTCCCTGTAGAGCTGTTGGCAAAGGTGTGAGGCAGCACAGTGCAGATAAGGTTTTGTTGCTGTATCTAGGGGCTTTGGGCTCAGGAAAGACCCTGGAGTCAGCCTGGATATAGGCCAGGTCTCAGGACCCCTCTAGTGTTATCTCCTCCTTCTGTGAGAACATCTTGCTGAGTCTGCAGTGCAGATAGTGAGTGAAGAGAGCAAAATTCTTCTCACAATGTGTGCACACAGTGGTGAGCAGAATAGGAAAGACTGCATGGGCTGAACTTTCACCTCCTTGCTGAGTGAATGAGGGCAAGTGGCTTAACCTCATTCAGCATTGGCTTCCTCGCTTGTAATACAAACACTATTCCTGGGTAGATTAACTGAGCTCATGCAAATAAAGTGCACAGTACAGCAATGCCAGGGACTTCATAAGCTGATGCTGATCACCCCAATCCATCTCCAACTTCTCAGCTTTAGGTTAGCCAGAAAGCCTGCTCATCTGAAGAGATGGTTTGTTGCTACTTACTCACATCTTCCCCCACCCAAGGCTCTCTTCTGGCATGTAATTTTTAAATTTGTAGAAAACAAGTCCCTCAGCATGTTGGCTGGTATTAAGTAGAAATATCTCTAAGGAAAGTAAAATTTTTTTTTTCTGATACTGAAGACAAATGATTACTTGATTATAGTGCAAATGTTTCCAATCCATGGCAAGATCATCATTTGGAAGGTAATGAATTGGTTCACTGAGATTTTGTGTCTCTCAATAAGCAGAAAAACAATAAACAAAACGTCAAAAACAAAACAAGACCAGGCTAAGCTGTTTTCAGCTCCCAGGTCCTGCCTGATGAATTCTTTAAGTCTGTCTGCTGCTGGAAGTTAGGTAAAGCTATAACTGGAAATTCAAAACACCAGGTTTAACCAAGGAATACTCTTCTTGGAAATGTATGTATTTAAGCTGTTTTAGCAGAGCTATCTCTATCCCAGGGAAGCCCAGGAAGGTTCTGTGGAGCCAGAGAAATGTACTTTGCTTCCCATTCCCCTCCCTAACACTGTGCGAGGGGGATCTTCATGGATATAGGTTTAGCTAGTCCTTTCAAATACCAGGTGGAGGGCAGACTATTTTAGAGCAGGTGAGATGAGCACATCTTAGTCACCCAATGCTCCACTCATATTAATTGTACTAAGCGAGGGATTTCATTGTGATAGTTCTTTGAGTGTTTAATTTTTTGAGCTCTTTGTATATTCTGGATATTAATTCCTCATCATATAAATAGCTGGTAAAGATTTTTGCCCATTCTGTAGGCTGTCTCTTTACTCTGATAATTGTTTTCTTTGATGTGCAGAGTTGTTTAATCTGATACAATCCCATTTGTCAATTCTTGCTCTTATTCCCTGAGCTATTGGAATACTATTTAGAAAGTCCTTGCCTATTCCTATATCTTGAAGTGTTTCCCCCTAGTAGTTTCAAAGTTTTGGGTCTTCCGTTAAGGTTTTGATCAAGTTTGAACTGATAATCTGTACAGGGTGAGAGATAAGGATCTAGTTGCAGTCTTTAATGAGGCTATCCAGTTACCCAGTTTTCCCAGCACCATTTGTTGAAGAGGCTGTCTTTTCTCCAAAACATGCTTTTGGTGCCCTTATTGAGAATTAGTTGGCTGTAGCTATGTGGGTTTATTTCTGGGTCCTCTATTCAATTTCATTGCTTCACATGCTTGTTTTTATGCCAATACCAAACTGTTTTTGTTACTAGGGTTCTGTACTATAATTTGAAGTCAGGTATTGTGACAACTCCAGGATTATTCTTTTAGCTCAGGATTGCTTTGCCTATTCTGGGTCATTTGTGTTTCCACATGAATTTTTGAATAGTTTTTTTTTTTTATTTCTGTGAAGAATGTCATAGGGATTTTGATGGGTATTGCATTGAATCTGTAGGTTGCTCTCAGGTAATAGAGCCATTTTCAGATTGGTTCACACTTGTAGCTCTCAACTACTCAGAAGGCAGAGATGAGGAGCATTATTGTTTGAAGGCAACCTGAGCAAAGTTAGTGGGACCTCATCTCAATAAAAATGCTGGATGTGGTGGCATGTCGTCCTAGCTATGCGGGAAGCTTAAGTAAGAGGATTGTGATCCAGGCCAGCTAGGCATCCAGCACAGAACCTTACCTGAAAAATAACTGTTAGCAATAAGACCCCTAAAGACCACCATGGCCACAATTGAAGACACAGAGACAGAGAATTGTCTTGGCAAGGCAAGATTTACTGCTGCAGAGGGGTGCACAGGCACACGGGCACAGCACCCATGAGGAGCAGACCATTGGTCTGCATTTTTGTCCTTGATGTGCTGGGGCCCTGTGTCCTTTACTCAGATTGATTGGCTTTGGGTGCACGATCTGCCTGAGATTGCCTAATGCTACAGTTGGAATTTGGGGATAGGATAGGAGTAACTTCAGCACGAAAACAGAGCTCAGTGAACAAGAACCCAGAATAAGCAGCTAAGATGGTGACACACTTTGATAGAAAAGACTGTTTTCCTCACAGTTCCCCCCTCTTCTTATTTTCTGTTCCTTTCTTCAAACTCATTTAACATCAGCTGACTCTATTTTAGCTGTACTCAAAAATAATTGTTATGATATGGGAGTTTGTTTAGTTAGGGCAGTTTCTATAAGTCTAAGAATTAGTCTGCTTATACAGCACATAACACAACACCCTATTAGAGCCATTACCCCAAATACAACAAGAAGGGATTTAAAATTGAGGTCATCACCCCTTCCATCTTTCAAACCATTGCTCTAGCCAGTTAGTAATGGGGTCATTTATCCCTGAGTTCTTAACCAGTTCATTTGACAGGGCTGTCAGGCCTTGGAGAGCCTTGGTTATGGTCCCATCTGGAGCTGTGTTGTTGGGGATGAATGTACAGCATTCACCCAAATCTGGACACATACCCGCCTTTTCCTGCCAGAATCATATCTAGATGACATATTATTTTACTGCTGGGGCCTGGTTGTTCTGCAATTACCCTCACTGCATCCCTAGTATAGTTGACAAATCTCTGCTGGTTATAATAAATATAGTTAATCCAGTCCACATTTTTATTAATAGTGGACTACCAGAATAGTGCTGAGTTGAATCCTGTTGCTATCTGGTTTCTTGCTTTGAATTCACCAGGAACTCCTCGTGGCACCCCAATGGTATCTATGTAGACATGGAGTCTAACAACCCTCCAGGGGAAACAAAATCTTGTTTCTGACTTCCCTTGGTTAGGGAAGGTTTGGGTTTCTGCAATGCCATGGTGAAAGGGATAGCCAACTGAACTAGAGTGCAAGTCCCACTCCATTTGACTGGAAGAGTCTTAAGTAAAGGTCCACCGCAACACCACCAGACATCTGCCCTGGCAACAGTTAGAGCAAACTTATTTCTCATCTCTCCAAAGGATCAGCCTTCACTGCACCTGGAAGCATTTCCCAGGAACTCAAATTCCTCCCCCTACCCTGAGAGGCACGAGGTGTAGTTACAGTTTTAGGATGGGGGTCTAATTGACTAAGGTAGATTTTGCACCCCCAAAATCTTTGACTACAGGGAACAGTAGTGACATGGTCATACAAGACTCATTGCCCCAGGTCATCTTTTTTTGGAAGAATGTTATTATATATTTTGCTTTAGCAGAGTCTGAAGTCCATCCCAAAGGGAAAGGGACATCTTGAGGTCTGGCCTTCCTGTCACACACAAGTAACTTTGATTTGTTTAAGGTGTGGACAGAATATTTAATCCATTTCAACCAGGCATTAGTTTCCCCATAACTAGTTTTAATAGCAATGGTCTGTTTTTAAATCTTTAACCTCCACTACAGTTACCTTGGCTTGGTCACTATTAGGTTTGAGGGATGGTGTTGGAGATAGGGGCTATCATCAGGAGATGATGTAATTGTAATATTTTTAATTAATCTCAAAAGGAATGTACCTATGGGGTCTCTTCTGGAGACATCAACTCCCAATCCATACTGCCTCAAGATGGAAGGCTCTATGGTCATGGTATGTGGGCCATCTATGACCAACAAAAGGGGGCTGCATTGGTAGAGTTGGAAGTTGGGGAGAGAGAGCTCTACTAATTTGGATCTTACTTTGTAATTGTTTCTACTTTTCCTTCCCATAGGCTAATGTCTAAACCTTATACCGTGTAGTCCAACCCATGTCTGACCAGCCCTCACATGTCCCATGTAAGTTTTTATCAAAACCATCATGAATAGTCCTCTCTGGGGCCAGGGTATGGGCACATATATATAGCCTTAGCCTGGAGTTGATGTTGTCCCTGGGGATCACCAAGGGGAGTGCAAGGCATGGATCAAACTTAACAGTCAAAGGAGAAGAAGTTTGGGTGACATCAATGGTAAATATACAGTTTCCCAGGTGAAAAAGGGAAAATAGTCTCACTATAGTCTTCTTAAAGTTATTTTGATGTTGCTAGGCTCGGAGGACATAGTCCATTGTTCCTCCTTGGAGCTCGTTTTATTCAGGTACAGTGGGTCCATCCCTTCTCAATGGTACATGCTGCAGTCTTGGTAGTGAGCAACACCTGATAAGGTCCCTCCAGGGTGGATTGAGTTTCTCGCCACTCCAAGTCTGGATCCGCATGTAATCTTCCAGTATTGATGCACTGGAAATTTGAGTGGTAGAGTCTGGGCCAGCAGTCCCTGTTGTCTAAGGGATGATAGAGCTGAAGAGAGACCGAGCTCATAATTTCAGAGAAACTGACCCATAAGCAAAGGTTATATTCTAAAAAGTTACAGTACTATCCTCACGATCGAATATAAAGACACTTCCACCTTTATTATAAGCAAATGATGTTTTTTGAACTATGGCTCTTTTAAATAGTTTTTCTTACAGCTGGGATAAACTTATAGGCCTTTAGGGGGAAGAGGAATGTCTCCACAACCTTGAATGCCTTTTGTCCTAAAATAAGTTACATTTGCTTCCCCATAGGAAGCAATAAACTGCATTGTTTTTATCTTACTGTGGCTGTTAATTTACATTTTTACCTTTCGAGTAAGATTTAGCAAAGCTTGTTGACCTCTTACAAAATTAAGGAGACAGTGTTAGTGTCCCCAGAATTAGGGGACAGAATCCCCTAGAATTAGGTTTTTGGTTTTCTTTTAATTGACTAAGTATTGGTCACTTTAAACTTTTATAACTTTAACCCCATAAACTTTTGTATAGCATTTAAATGAAATTTAGACACACTGCCCACAACATTTTTAGCATGATAAATGTATTAAAATCACTGAAAAGACATTTAGTTAGGACTCAGTTTCCTGAAGAGTCAAAACACTGATGTGTTCCACAAGCAGTATTTTGACTTTAGGAAATCCCATAGATAACTCTTAAATTATAGTCAACTTAATTACACACATAAACTTTTATAAACTCCATCTAGCATACACTTTTAAGACTTACTCAGGAGCTTTACACAACATTCTGAATCTTCCTATGGTTTGTCCTTATCCCTCTTTATTTGGAACAATTTTTAGGACAAACCTTTCTTTACAAAATACTTTCTCATCCAAAAGCACTCCTTCTCCATTTAACTTTTTTCCAAACACATACTCAATACCTTTTCATATCCTTCCTACTTGTTGACTTTGTGACTTGTATTTTAAAATAACTTTTATAAGAATTTTACATTTAAATAAAATTGTCTTCTCAATTAGCCTTATTTTTTATGGTATAGACCTATGAAGAAAGACAATTTTTAAACTGTCTATACAAGTAAAGATACATACCAATGTCTATAAAGACACATCCAATTATGAAAGAGCTGACTGTAAGGCAGGATGAAGCAGATCAAGATTGCTGCCCATGAAATAATGCCTGTATTTTGGTTAGACCTGGTTAAAATAAAAACTTGAAAATCTGGTTTTTCTAAAAAGTAGTAGCAGAAGAGGTGAGGGAGAGAAGAGAACAGAATCAGCAATTCCTTTATATTAACACTATAATAAGAATCATTTTAAAGTTGTTTAAACACAAATATATGCAAAAAAAGTTTTAAATTAGGCATGCCATAAATGTCAATTTAAGCACACATAGATGACCTGGAATTCTAGAACAGTCATAAATGCAAGACTAATAGATATACACAAAGACACATAAAAACAACTAGAGTGTACTCATAGAAAAACCTTTCAAACTATTTGTAAGTTAGAATTTTCCTTTGGGTAGCAACAAGATAAACTCAGGGCCTTTAATTTTTATGCAAATCACACAGATCTCTTTAAACCTCATGTTTTAATATGTACTAGCCCTTCCCTGTTAAAGACCAAAATAGAATCTAAATTTCTCTGTTAGACAAACTGTAGAAACTCAAAATCAGTACACCAAAAATTATTGTTATTTTTTAAATGAGAATCTGCATGTCAGGCAAGGAAAAGGGATTACATCTCCAATGAGACTGGTGATATTTGGCTATTTTAGTAATTATGGAAAAGGTAGAATGAATTATCCCATCAAGGGTTAATTTCAGGGAAGGAGTCCCTTAGAATCATAAAAAACCCAAATGCCGTATTGAATCCAGAACAGAACCTAAGAACTGGGCTATCTTGTTGTCTTTTAGCTAATGCAGCAACCTGGAATACTAAGGTACCAATTTTAAACACATGGGCATTTGTAGGAAATAAAGAAAAGCTTAGACAGGAAATTGAAATTCCCTCTCTGGTCCCTCCAGCCTGTGTGCACATGAGGCGGAGGAGATGGTTCGTAATCCTGACCTCATGGTGTGTTGGCCAGGAGACCTAAGGGGCCAGCCCACGGTTGTTTCCTGCAGTGACCTGGACATGACCTGTTCCCCCTCCTGGTCTTGACATGTCTGTGATGGGAAAAGTATCCTATCTTGAAAGCAAGACTCAGAGTTCTTTTTACTTGTGATGATTCCCCATCCTGGTCCACCTGGTTGGTGAGTATGCCCGGTAGATGCTCAACTTTCCTAACTTCCTGGAGGTGTCTCGCACACTACCCCACACACCTTGTCTGTCTCCAACCCATTCCCTTGTGGGATGATATCCAGTTGGTGGCACTACTTGGCAATAAGCAGGTCAGTATCAGCCCCTGAGTAGGTTTGCATGGACTGCCATTAAGCTGTATGTAGTCACCTGCGGATTGGGATTCCACACTTACCCGTATCTCAGCCAAGATTCTTTCTCACACAACCTCCGAGATATTCCCTGACCACCAAGGAATACTTTGCCAGTCAATGACATTTCTTACCTTTCCTGGTCTGTGCCCTGAATTTCTTGGTCACGTGGTGCTTACTAAGGCCCTTTCTCCCTGCGTTGCTGAGATAATTCAGGCTTGGAACGAATTTCCAGTCCAAGAGCACCAGTCACCCAACACCTTGGGGCGACCACAATGAGGCAGAGGGATGTGTCTCCCTCAGGGGAAGAGACTTCTAAGCACCTCTCCTGGATGGAGTTATCCTAGATGAACCCCCAAATTGTTAGAAATAAGACCTCCCAAAGACCACGTGGTCGCAATTGAAGACACAGAAACAGAGAATTTTCTTGGCAAGGCAAAAACAGAGCTCAGTGAACAAGAACCCAGAACTGCAAGCAGCTAAGATGGTGACACACTTTGATAGAAAAGACTTTTCCTCACATAACTAAAGCACAAAAGGATTAGGGTGTGGCTGACGTGGCAGAGCTCTTGCTTAGCAAGTGTGGGCCCTTAGCACCTTAATACCACAAAACAAAAGAAAACAAAACAAATCTCTATTTTCACAGTATTAATTCTGCCAATCCCATCTTCTAGTGTCTTCTTTGATTTCTTTCTTTAGTATTTTGTAGCTTTTATTGTAGAGGTTGTTTACCTCCTTAGTTAAGTTTATTCTTAGATATTTTATTTTATTTTGTTTTTGGCTATTATGAATAGGGTTGTCTTCCTGATTTCTTTCTCTATATGTTCATTATTGGTATATAGAAAAGCTACTGAGTACTGTGTTTTGTATGTTGATTTTGTATCCTACTGCTTTGCTGAAAGTGTTTATCAGAATGAGAGTTTTTTGGTGGAGTCATTAGTACCTTTCTAGTATAGGATCATATCATCTGCAAATAGGGGTAATTTGACTTCTTTCTTTCCTATTTGTATACCTTTTGTTTTTTCTTACATTATTACTCTGGCTAATAGTTCAAGCACTATACTGAATAAGAGCTGGGAGAGTATACACCTTTGTCTCGTTCCTGATTTTAGGGGAAATGCTTCCCATTTTTCCCCATTTAGTATGATGTTGGCTATAGATTTGTCATATATAGCCTTTGTGTGTTGAGGTATGTCCCTTCTGTTCCCAGTTTCTTCTGGGGTTTTATCATGAATGGACATTGAATTTTTCCAAAGGACTTTTTTTTTTTTTTTTTTGCATCTATTGAGATGATCATATGATTTTTTGTCCCTAGTTCTATATATGTGCCCTATTATGTTTATTGACTTTTGTGTTGAATTTCTTACATCCCTGGGATGAAACTTACTCAGTCATGGTGTCTGATATATTAAATGTGCTGCTGAATTAGGTTTGCAAATATTTTATTGAGGATTTTTGTGTCTCTGTTCATCAAATAAATTGGTCTGTCTTCCTTCCTTTCTTTTTCTTTCTTTCCTCCCCCTCTCTCTCCCTTCTCTTTCTCCATCCCCCACCCCCCTACCCCCCCTTTTCTTTTTCTCCCTTATCCAGTTTTGATGTGAGGGTAATACTGGATTCATAGAATGAGTCTGGTAGCATTTCTTCCTTTTTTTTTTTTCTTTCTTTCTTTCTTTTTTTTTTTGTAGTACCTGGGTTTGAATACAGGGCCTCACACTTGCTAGGCAGACACTGTACCACTTGAGCCACTCTTTCAGCCCCCTTCCTTTTCTATTTTATGGAATAGTTTGAGATGTATGATGTTAGTTCTTCTTTAAAGTTCTGATAGAATTTAGCAGTGAATCCATCCAGTCCTGAGCTCTTTTTTTGTTGGGAGACTATTATTGCTTCAATCTCATCACTTGCTACAGATCTATTTAAGTTGTTTAGATCCTCTTGGTTTAATTTCAATGGGCTGTATGTATCCACAAATTTATCCATTTCTTCCTGATTTCTAATTTATTGGAATATAAATTTTCAAAACGTTCTCTGATTATCCTCTGAATTCTATTGATATCTGTAGTGATATCCCATTTTTCATCTTTAATTTTATTAGTTTTGATTTTTTTGTTTTGCTTTCTTTGGTTAGTTTGGCTAAGGGTGTGTCAGTCTTATTTATCTTTTCAAAGAGCCAATTCTTTCTTCATTCTTCATTCTTTTAGTCTCCACCTAATTAATTTCCAACCTGATCATTATTATTTCTTCTCATCTACTAACTTGGGAATGACTTGTTCTTTTTTTCTAGGAGTTCTTGTTTTCTTGGGCTGTTCATTTAAATTCTGTCTGATTTATTAATGTAGGCACTCATAGAAATAAATTTCTCTCTTAGAACTGCTTTTGCTGCATCTCACAGATTTTGGCATGTCATATTTTCTTTTTCATTTTATTCTAGGAATTAAAAATATTTCCTCCCTTACTTCTTCAATGATCCAATAGTCATTCAAAAGTGTTTGTTTATCTCCTTGAGTTTGTAGAGCTTCTATAGTTTCTCTTGCTATTGATGTCTAATTTTATTCCATTATGATCTGATAAGATACAAGAAACAATTTCAATTTATTGTTTTTCTGGATACTTGATCTAAAATGTGACCTATTTTGGAGAAAGTTTCATGAACTACTGAGAAGAATATATAATCTGCATCTTTGGTATGGAACACTATAGATCAAGTCCATTTGCCCCATGGTGTGGTTTAACTCTGAAGTTTCTTTGAGGATATTTTTTTGTCCAGATCTATCTGTTGATGAAAGTGGCATATTAAAGTCTTCACTATTATTTTATCTGGATCTATCTGTTGCTTTATGCCCAATAGTATTTTTTTAAATGACATTGGATACACTAACATTTGATGTTATAAATTAACAATCATATTTTCTTGATGAATTGTTCCTGTAATACAATGTAGTTGGCCTCTTTATCTCTTCTAATTAATTTTGTCTTCAAGGTCACTTTGTATAATATTAGTATAGCTACTCCTGCATGCTTTCAGTTTCTCTTTCTTGTTATATCATTTTCCATCCTTTCACTTTCAATTTGTGTCTGCCAGTGAGTTGTGTCTCTTCCAGATGACAAATAATCAGACATTGTTTTTTAATCAAATCATTCAATTTGCATTTTTTAGTTGGAGTGTTAAGACCATTTACATTTACAATTAATTAAGGAGAGATATTTGCTGTTTCCTGAAATTTCATTAGGCTTTTTATTCCTGTTTGAATTAAGTATTGTTTGTTCTTTTCTGTTTCCCTTGTTTCACTTAGGAGTTTGCTTGGTTTACTGAGTTGACCATGTTTGATTATTTCCTTCTTCTCATTCTTTTATCTATTCTTTCCTGAAATTTATTTTTTCCTGACCTGTTGTTTTTGTAACTGTTTTTCTTCCCCATCTGTGTGTAGGATTCCTTTAAGTATCTTCTGTAATGCTGGCTTAGTGTTCATGTGTTTATCTTGGAAAGTCTTTATTTCTCCATTGATTTTAAATAATAACTTTGGTAGATATAGTGATCTTGGTTGTCAATTATTTACTTTCAACGTGTGAAATGTCATTCCATGCTTTCCTTGATTTTAGGGTTTCTGCTGAGAGGTCTAATGAAATTCTGCCATCAGAATTTGCCTTTATAAGTAAGTTGGTATTTTTATTTGCAGCTTTCTTTATTCTGTAGTTTTAACATTTAGACTATAATGTGACATGGAGAGGTCCCTTTTTGGTAATATGTATTTGGGATTCTATATGCCTGCTGTATTTAGTTTTCTATATCTTTCCCTAGATTTGAGAACTTTTCTGTCAGAATTTCCTTGAATAGGTTTTTAATACCTTTGGTTTGCATTTCAGCTTCTTCTGCTACCTCCTGGGTTCTTATGTTAGATCTCTTCATCATGTTTTAGAGTTCTTGAAAGTTATGCTATTTTTTTTTCTTTATTGCTACCTAAATGTAATATTTCCTTAATTTTGTCTTTAATCCCTGATATTCTGTTTTCTACTTATTCTAGTGTGTCAGTGAATATTTTCACTGTGATTTTCATTTAATTTACTGAGTTTTTCATTTGCAACATTTCTGTTTGTTTAAGGAATCTCAATATCTTTGCTGAATTTCTCATCAATGTTATGACTTTTTCATTCAGATCTTGAATTAACTTCCTTACTTAATCCAGCTGTTTGTTTAAATCTTTTTTTTTTTTTGGCAGTACTGTGGTTTAAACTAGTGCCTTACACTTGTGAGGCAGGTGCTCTACTAATAAATAGACTTTTGAATTCTTTGTCTGGCATTTCAGTATCTTTGGATTCTGTTATTGAAGAGTATGAGTTTTTGAAGGAGTCATATTGACTTGTTTTTTCATATTCTTGAGTTTCTAGGTTGTATGTTACCTATCTGTTAGGGTAGATATCTCTTCCAATTTTGTTCAGTTGACTTTTTAGTGAACTGTCTTCTCTTGAGGGTTCAATCTCCAGTACCACTGAAAGAGAAGAAAACAAACCACCATAATAACAATCATGTCAAGCTGGTGCTGAATGAGGGCTAAGGGTCAGGTTACTTAAGGGTCAGTTGTTAGTGTCCAGGCTGCAATCTCTTTAGAAGCTTCCCTTCTTTGCATACCTGGAGCTGCCATTGGTCCCAGCAAACTTTGCTTCTTTTGGACTGGGTAGCTTCCCTTTTCTTCAAGACCTGCCAGTTTATATACCCAAGGGTGGCAAATGTCCTAGCCTAGGGTTTCCCCCAAGTGGATATGGTAGTGGGAAGGGGATTAAGCAGAGCTCTGAAATTTTCCCCAAGGGAGAGAACTATATGTTGATCTGCCTTAGTGTCTTAGAGCCTTCTGCTCCTGTCCAACAGTAAATCACCCTATGGGAAGGAGGAAGTTGGGAAAATAGCAATTTGCTGGACCTGGGCTCAGAACTCTGGGTTCCATCTAGCTGCAGCCATGCTCAGCAGGGAGTAACTCTGAAGTGCTGCAGCTTGGAACTCTCAGTCTTTATGATGATATACAGGTGACAGGACTCACACTTCCCCACAGAGAGTGGAGCCACAGGCTTCTTCACTCTTCACAACCTAAGCACAGCATTGTCCACAAATCAGGTGCTTAGTACATAGTTTTTGGAAAGTAATTTGGAAAGCACAAAAGGTCATGCATGGAATGCATAATGTAAAAGCATTATATAAATGCAGTATAATCAACATGCCATTTGTCATAGAGTACACATAGAATGCCCAGCCAAGATACAGTCATGACACCTTGGCTACTTTTACAGCAAATACACCTTCCAGTTTAGCACAGACTTTGGGACTGTAGTTTTGGTATGGAGTTCAGTCTTAGGAATGCAGAGAGTTAAAGGCAACCATGAGAACTCTCTTAGCCATTGCAATCTTGCATTCTAATAGGTTTCTTGCGCTTTGAGAATTTTCAGGGGTCTCAGATTAAAGCTCCAATGCTTTTTTGCTGAAAGCAAAATATGGCCGACGGTTTCCAGAGTCTCTGGTGGCTTTTGGACTATGGATCTCTGAACTCTGGCAATGTGCCTGAGAGTCTTGGGAAGATTAAGACTTGGAATCATTGGATAATTTGGATTAAGGAGCTTCCATTTATAATTCCAGAAAACTACTTCTGACTTTAGAGATCCAAGTTAAGAAACTAAGTCCAGTTAGAGTAGTGGAAAGGGCTCTTAAGTGGGGTCCTGTGTCACTAGATGGACATATTTCTTTAACAGGCTACAAGGGGCTCTTAGTTTTAGGTTCTGTAGAAGCAGTGTCCAGTAATACCATGCTCTTTCTTTAAATAAGATTCCATTTTCTACCTAAACCCATATGACACCTCCTTAAAGACAGACAGATAGTTAGTTCTCTTAATCTCGACTCTGGGTGACTATCTTTATATTCTATTTCTTTCTTTCTTTTGAATGGACTGTTCCTTTTAGTTATTTATTTTTCTTACATGTGTATACATTGTTTGGGCCACCTGCCCCCCTCCTCCATCTCCCAACCCGGCTTCTGGGCAGAACCTGTTCTGCACTCTTCTTCAATTTGTGGAAGAGAAACATAGGAGATAATAAGAATGACATAGCATTTTTGCTAGTTTGAGATAAAGATGGCTATACAGAGGGATTCCTAGAATTGTTTCCATGTACTTGTGTATTGCAACCCACATTGGTTCATCGCTGCCAAACCTCTTTACTACTTCCTTGTCTCCTTCCCATAGTGGCTTTGCCAGTTTAAGACTACTTTATTCACTCCTCTACAGTAAGCACACGAACCATTTTCAAGTTTTAGGTTTCCTTCCCTTTCCCTATTTCTCACGTGCATGTTCTCTCCTTAGTGTGTGACCCATGTCCAATAATATTACTGCATTTGTTTTAGGTCTATAATCTGCATATGGGGGAGAACATGTGATTTTTGACCTTCTGAGCCTGGCTAACTTCACTTAAGATGATGTTCTCCAGTTCCATCCATTTACTTGTGAATGACAAAACTTCATTCTTTGTGGCTGAATAAAATTCCATTGTGTATAAATACCACATTTTCTTAATCCATTCATTGGTGGTGGGGCATCTTGGATGTTTCCATAGTTTGGTTATTGTGACTAGTGCTTCAATAAAGCTGTAATGCTGTACAGGTGCCTTTGTAATAACTTGGGTCGCATTTCTTTGGTTATATTTCCTAGGAATGGTATTGCTGGATCATATGGCAGATCTATGTTTAGTTGAAGCCTCCATGTTGTTTTCCAAAGTGGTTGTTCTAGCTTACATTCTCATCAGGGTTCCTTTTTCCCTGCATCCTCACCAACATTTATTGTTGCTGGTGTTCTTGATGATAACTATTCTAACAGGGGTGAGGCGGAATCTTAGTGTGGTTTTGATTTGCATTTCCTTTATGGCCAGGTATGGTGAGCATTTTTTCATGTGTTTTTTGGCCATTGGACTTCTTCCTTTGAAAAAATTCTGTTTAGTTCAGTTGCCCACTTCTTTATTGGTTCATCAATTTTTGGAGAATTTAGTTTTTTGAGGTCCCTGTATATTCTGGTTATGAGTTCTTTGTCTGATGTACAGCTAGCAAATATTTTCTCCCACTCTATGGGTGGTCTCAGTTTAGAGACCATTTATTTTGTTGTGCAGAAGATTTTTAATTTCATGTAGTTCCATTTGTCCATCCTTTCTCTTAGTTGCTGGGTTGCTGGAGTTCTATTGAGGAAGTCCTTGCCTATACCGATTGTTCCAGGGTATTCCCTGCTCTTTCCTGTCCTGACTGAAAAGTTTTGGGTCTGATATTAAGGTCCTTAATCCATGTTGAGTTGTACTAGTACAGGGTAACAAGCATGGATCTAGTTTCAGTTTTCTGCAGTTAGATAACCCCTTGTCCCAGCAACATTTGTTGAGGAGGCTGTCTATTTTCCATCATATGTTTTTGGCGCCTTTGTCAAAAATAAGGTGGGAGTAGCTGTGTAGATTCATATCCAGGTCCTCTATTCTGTTCCATTGGCCTTCATATCTGCTTTTGTGCCAGTACCATGCTGTTTTTATTGCTATTGCTCTGTAGTATAGTTTGAAGTTGGGTATTGTGATACCTCCAGCATTGCTCTTTTTGCTCAATATTGCTTGGGCTATTCATGATCTTTTGTGTTTCCAAATGAACTTTATGGTTGATTTTTCAATCTCTGTGATGAATGTCATTGGGATTTTGATGGGAATTGCATTGAATGTGTAGATTGCTTTTGGTAGTGTAGCCATTTTTACTATGTTGATTCTGCCAATCTATGAGTATGGGAGAGCTTTCCATCTTCTGTAGTCTTCCTTGATCTCTTTCTTCAGTGATTTGTAGTTCTCCTTGTGGAGGTCATTCACATCCTTGTTAAGTTTATTCCTAGGTATTTGACTTTTTTTTTTTTTTTGAGGCTATTGTAAATTGAATTGTTTTCTTATATTCTTTCTCAGTTTGTTCATTGTTGGTGTATAGAAAGGCTACTGGTTTTTGTAAGTTGATTTTGTATCCTGCTACATTGCTAAAGCTGTTTATGGTGTCTAGGAGTGTTTGGGTGGAGTTTTTTGGGTCTTTGAGGTATAGGATCATGTCATCTGCAAATAGAGATATGTATATACTTTGACTATTTCTTTATCTATTTGTATTCCTTTTATTTCTTTTTCTTGCCTTATTTTTCTAGCTAGGAATTCCAGGAGTATGTTGAATAGGAGTGGGGAGAGTGGGCATCCTTGTCACATTTCTGACTTTAGGGGAAATGGTTTTAGTTTTTCACCATTAAGTATAATGTTGGCTACAGGTTTGTCATATATAGCCTTTATAATGTTGGGGTACATTCCTTCTAGTCCTAGTTTTCTTAGAACTTTTATCATGAAGTGGTGTTGAATCTTATCAATGGCTTTTTCTGCATCTATTGAGATGATCAATTGGTTTTTGTCTTGTTTCTATTAATGTGCTGCATTACATTTATTGATTAATGTTATGTTGAACCATACCTGCATACCTGGGATGAAGCTGACTTGATCATGGTGAATGATCTTTCTGATATGTTGTTGGATTTGGTTTTCCATTATTTAATTGAGAATTTTTGTGTCAATATTCATTAAGGAGATTGGCCCGTAGTTTTCCTTTTTAGATATGTCCTTGTCTGGTTTTGGGATGAGTGTAATGCTGGCTTCTTTGAATGAGTTAGACAGTGTTCTTTCCATTTCTATTTCATAGAAAAGTTTAAGGAATGTTGGTATTAGTCCTTCTTTGAAGATATGCTAGAATTCAGCAGAGGGGATCCACTGCCTGCTCTGCTTTGGGAGGCTGGCCTGTCGCCCCATCCCAGCTCTCAGCCTTTGTGCTTTTCCAGATCTCTACTGGGAGCTAGTGACTCCTTTGGGAGGTTGGCTTGTTACCCTGCTCCGACCCTCACTTTTTCTGCTTTACCCATGTTAGATCACTGAGAGTTCAGTGCTGAGAATTTGGTTCCTTGCCCCACCCCTGTTCTCTGGGACAGGTTCAGTGTTCCACCCCCACCTCTGCTGTTGGTGTCAGATTACAGTTTTGGTGGTGGTGGGGGATTCAGTCAGGGGCTGCACTGGATTATTTTCCTGGGTGGAGGGTGGATAGGGGAATGGCACATGGTGTGTGATGCTCACTTGTTTGTTCTACAGTTTCACACAAGCAACTTTGGATCTGGCTAGTGGGGAGAAATGGCCCACTTTTTTCAGTGTCGCATGGTATAGGGAGACTTTCCACAGGCTGGGGGTTCAGGATGTTACACAGTTTGATTCTGATTGATGCTCTGTCTTCTGCTTGTTGGGAGAAAAGAAGAAAAAAAAAAAAAGAAAGAGAGAAAAGAGAAATGTGGGAGATTTTTTTTCCCAGGGCTGCAGCCAGACTCTCCTTGCTGGATGTGCTGCACTGGATTTTCGGGGGTGTTAGGTGCAATTAAGCGTCAGTCTTTGAATTTTATCTGCACCTAATGCGATGGTGGTTATTATTTTAGCTAGGAGCAATCAGAATTACCCAAGTGTAGCTCCAACTTCTTGAGGAGGTTTCTGGGGTCACAGAGCTTAGGATTTCTGATTGCTTACCCTAACCACCATTTTTGATCTCTCCTCTTCTATTTCTTTTCTTTTTGGTGGCACTTTGGCAGGTTTTGGACTTAAAATGTTGCTCCTGCTAGACAAGTGACAAGTACTCTGTCACAACTCCAGCCCCTTTTGCTTTTAGGTTATTTTTTAGAGAGTGTCACATATTTTTGCCTGGGACTGCTTTACACTACTATCCTCCTAACTATAGCTTCCTGCACAGCTGGGACTATAGGCATATGCCACCACTATCAGCTTACTGGTTGAAATGGGGTCTTGCTAACTTGTTGCCTGGGTTGGCCTCATACTGTGATCGTCTTGATTTCTGCTTCCTGTTAGCTGGGATTGCAGATGTGAGCCACCATGTCTACTCATAGTCTTATGTTGCTTGAAAATATTTGATAGTAAGCTTCATGAGGAAAAAGGGATGGTTGGTGTATTGGACATAGGAGGGATATGGTTCCAGGGTTTGGCTTTCCATTAATTCACATGTCTCTGAACTAAATTTCCTTCACTGGTAAGCCAGTGAGTTTGTTCAGTTCTCATCTAAGAAGACAATGAATTGTCTGCTTCAGTATCACCTAGAGGTGCCTTGTGAGGATTGGTGATTGCATGTGGAAATTGCTTATGGATACTTATTACCCATCAGGATTACCTGAAGGTGTTTTTGGAGGTTTGGATTCCCAGGATCCACTCCAGCCCTATTTAATCTGACTTTTTGAGGTTAGGGCTCACTTCTCCACAGAATGCTGATGGACACTGAGGGAAAGAGCCACAGGGGTGTCTAAACTTCAAGTCCAGGATTCTTTAGAGATCTCAATATCAGAGTGGGCAACAGAAACAATTCCTTTATAGCACAAAAAACCATACACTAGTGTGAGGAGTGTGTTTGAGGACACTGAACTCTGCTCTTCTTAGAAACCTTCAGATAGCTGAAAAGAAAGCAGTGTTGTTAGACATCAGAGCAGAGTGTGTCATGAAACACTGTTAGCAAGACCCTCTAAGAAGTGGAGAGGGTGTGTCACTGAGTATGCACTATCCCACTTATCTTTCTTCTTGTCTTCTACCACGTTCCTAAAGACAGGGAACACAAACAGTTGAGTGTATATGGAGTGCCCATGGTATAGTAGAAAGGGCTGCACCAGTGGCCTCAAGCCAATCCCTCTTCGGTAGGTTTGTGGGAATTAGGCTATAGCATTTCCAGGAGGCTCTGCCTTCTTTGTGGGAGCTGGGTGAACAGCCCTGTTTTTATCCTGCTTTCCACATTTGCCAAGCTTTTGGTTGTCCTTCAGGCCAAGAAAGCTTTCAGATTTTGGTTCAAGATCAGTAGCTGGGATAGACAGGTCAAGCTCATGGTGTCACTCATTTGCTAAACACTTACTTATTAAATGAATGGCTTTGTCACTGATAGAGCAGATACCATGGTGGGACCCAAATAGAGTGATGTGTGAAAAAGACAGGTAATATACCCATATTTTTAGTTTTCTCTTGAAACTAAAAATAGAAGTACCATATGTTTAAGGTACACCACTCCTGAGATATACCTGAAGTAAGTTAGCATAGAGATACTTATGTACTTACATTTATTGCAGCACTACTCACAATAGCCAAGTTACTGAATCAGCCTAGGTACCCATCAACAGATGAATGAATAAAGAGGGGGTGCTAGATATACATATTGGCACATTACCCAGCCATAAAGAAGAACAAAAATGATGTCGTTTGCAGGAAAATGGATGCAAATGAAGATCATCGTGTTAAGTGAAATAAGCCAAACACAGAAAGACAAATATCACGTGTTTTATCTCATATGTGGCGCTAGATCTAGGAAAAAAAAGGACATGAAAGTAAAAGGCAGACTATTTGATGGAGAGCCATCAGGAGGAGGTAGGGGAAAAGAGAGTGAATATGCTCCAAGTACATAATATGTACACATGAAAATGGCATAACTCACTTAAAAATTGTTAAAAAAAAAAGGAGAGTGGTGGGAAGAAGGATAAAGAAGAGTAACAGAGGGGGTGAATGTGATCAAAGTATTATATGCATACATGGAAATATCACAATGAAATACCTTACTTTGTACAATTAATATATGCTAATAAAGAAGTGACAATTCTGGTGTTCTATTACACAGTAAGAAAAAAAAAAGAAGTCACTTAGAGTTCACATCTTAAAAATAGCAAAATTATTTTAATCTTAAATGGGCACTAAAAGGATCCTAATGGTGTATAATTTATGCAAATATATGCAAATCTAGGTGCCAGTTACACAGAAGAGTATTGGGTGGCATTTGTAATGACCAGCCATACTGTAAGCTGTCACCTGCCAGCCTGCTTTTCCCTGGAGTCAGATTCAAAGCAGATGGTAGGAATAAGCAGCGAAAAACCCCTCTTCCTTGAGCCTTCACTTTTGAGTCTAATTTAAGTGTCTGTGAGCTTTGAAGTGGCAAGACTGCTTTGGTTAGCATTCAAGGACCTGTAAGGGATTGCAGCAGGGCACTGATTCTGGAAAGAATAACACCTGATCATGCAGACTTTGTTAGGCTCTTGCACGGTCTGCTGAGGTCATGTCTGTAAGGGGCTTTGACCTTCTTAGAGTAAGACAGGTTTATCTGTTGCTAGGAAAACAGCAAAACAGAATGTATTGCAAATTAGAGAGTCCATGTCTTCTAAAGGGACACAGCACAAATGTGCACCACCATGTACGCACATGTACACACACACTCTCACACACATTTCTCATCATCTTACAAAGGAGCTTGGACAATTTTTCTACTGAACTGCAGTTCTGCCCCATTCAGAGTTAGTGGCTGATCACATGTAGTGCGTTGACTGCAGCTCCATTCTCCATAAGAGTGCTCCCTCTAGACTACTGAGTCAGCATCATTATCCAAATAAACATCTGCTCTATTTTGTTGTTAGTAATGATAATGACTAGCTGGGGTCACTAAGGATGGGCTTTACACATACCAGCCAAATGGAAACTTTGAGAAAACTGGAAGCTTTTGAAAAACTGCAATTGTGTGTCCCTATTTACTTTAAAAACAAGACTCTGCCTTAGAGTCCTGTTACAATGCTTAGAGCGACAGCCTTAGGATTAGAGTCCATGAATTACAAAGCATCAATGGATAGAGGGAGTTAGAAGACATACCGTGGGCATCTGAGGGCATTTCAAGGCCTTCAGTGAGTGCAGGGAGCAGATGAAGGATGTTGGCAGGCAGTGCTTTCTCTTGGAGGTCTGGGAGCAGGGCTGCCCCAGGTCAATGCCGGAGGTCTCCAGGTGCTGATGCCCATGGCACTGCATACTGGAAGGGAGGGCTGACGGAATGGAGTCCAGATGCTCTGGGCTGCATCTCGCCATGGATCTGGCACAAGCCAAAAGCTGGCCCTCTCTAAGTCAATACTGGAAATGCCCCCACAAGAGGATCCTGTGGTGTGAGGTCTGAGCACACGCTGAAATGTCTCTGGGGATAACGAATCACATCACCTGATGGCAAGCTGAGGCTTCTCTGAGAACAGTTCCTGCATTTTCTGTTGTGAACAGCAAGCTCAAAGCAGTCTGCATGTCTCTGAGGCACAAGGCATATACTGAAGTTCTATTAGACTCTAAAGCAACTTTTGAAGCCACTTTTGAACTTTTGAAGTAAAGCAACTCTCAGGTTCAGAATCCATTGGTACAGACTTAGCCTGGAAAACTCTTCTCTGAAAGATGAATCAGTTTACTTTCCTGAACATAAAACAAACACAGTTTCTGAGAGGCCATGTGCTCTGCCCATGACTTAAATACTACAGAAACTTCAAGACGGTGGGCTCAGAAAAAGAACTCTTGGCGTGGACTGGGTATGTGTGAAGTTTTCTATTCTTCAGTTTCCTTATCCAGACAACAGGGCAAGCATGGATCCCACTGTAGGAAGAGGTAGAGCCCATTGCTTTTGAGCTTTTTCTCAAACTTCCTGTTGGAGGAGTGCTTGACTTTTCTTCATCCTTTTGGAATCCCCGTTGCCTCTTTTAGGTTTTGTTTTCTAAGGGTATAATTTCTTAGACAAGCCAAACATCTTCATTTCCTATACTTTGGTTGGTTGGTTGACACTGAATGGGAATGAGAGTGTAAATCACCTTTTGCAATTATGGTGCTGAAGACCAGGAAGTGCTCTGCAGTCATTAAGTGCTCTACCAATTTTTAAGGCTAATGCATTTTTCATGTCAGTTTTATACCCCAAATTTATGTCAGTTAGTTACAAATATGCTTTGCTCTGAAATTCTCTGAGGCTTAGCCAGAGCTGATGAAAACTCAAAAGCTATAATGAAAGTCCAAAGTGCCTAATATAGCATTCTTAATTCTGTATTTCTAGGCTTCCTTTAGGTCCATTCTGCACCTACCCTGCCTGTCTCGGAGGTAGTACATTGGCTAGAAATTCTTTTGTCTGCAAATACAAAAGAATCTAAAACAACAAATAAGAAGTAATTTTTCTCACATCATCAAGTCTGGAGGTAGCAGTGTTCTGACTGGTTCAGTAGTTCATATTGCTACGGATGACATGTCTGTGATTCTCTTCATTTTCTTCCTTCGGGTTGCAAGATGGCTATTATAGCTCCACGCCTTAGGACCTTATTCAAAAGAAAATCTCTGAGAATGTTGGTTTTAACATGGAGCCGGAAATTTCTAACTTCCTCCTATTGAGAAGTGGGATCTAGGCCCTTACCCCTCTGTTCTGAGTAGGTTTGTGACTGCTTCAACCAAGAGTATGGTAGAAGTAAACATGTTGTGACTTCCCACTCTAGATCACAAAATACCAAACAGCCCTGGCTGGTTCTTTTGGAATACTTACTCTCTGAATGTTCCCACTGGAATTCTTCCTTTTGGAATTCTCTCTCCAAACCCAGATCAGATACCCACAGGAAAGACCAAGATCCTTCTAGAAGAATCTTACAAAATGAAAGAAATCTGTGGAGCTCAAGAATATGACTCAGCAACTATAGATAATAGCTGTGTATTAAGAGAGCAGCACAGCTCTGCTGACCACAGGGTACACAGCAAGAAACTCTTAGCTTTGTGTTTACTCTCTGACTGTACATGTTTTTTTAATCAGCCTGTGAGGCTTAGCCCAGCTCCAGAGGCTGCATTCCACTTTCCAGAGAACAGCTGGACCTTCTCAAGGAGCATGCAGACAAGTTAGACACCCTTTTGCTTTGTCCTCAGTAATATAAGCATGAGTTGGCAGACTTGTTTTTTTCTCACTGCTAAGGGTCTATTTTATAACTCCCTTCCTTCTAGAATGTTGTTCCTTGGAGTGTGTGTGTATGCATGGTATGCTGGCGGTGCCTTTCTTTTCTAATCCCTTTTGAAAGGCATTTCCTTCTTCCTTGAGCATATCTCTAGTCTTCCCTCTGGCAGCTACTATTCATTACTTAACTTCTGCCTGTATTTTATTCTTCTTTTCTCTTTCAATGTTGTAATGAATACAGGGGAAAACTTGCTGTTGTATTCTCTGTATGTCATGTTTTTGTATGACCTTAGTTTACTAGTCCCTAGTGCAAGAAATCCACTCAGTGTGGATGAGTGAATGAATGAATGGATGACTTATGTTCATAAGGAAGGTATGGATTTCATCTGAAGTATAGCATGTTGGTTAAATGTTTAATCCACACAATGGGTCAGAAGGCTAGATGAGATTTTGCTGCTTTTCCATTATGATATATGGTGGGTCGCCCATTCATTTGTTTGCTTCATTTGTTTATTTTGCTGTAGCTCCTGGGCAGTTTAGTGGAGAGACAGTGATGGAGGTGGCAGGCATGCTGTGGGAGCACAAAACCTTTTGGGTTTGTTATTGTCTTTTTTCATGATGAGTATGAAGGACTCAAAGTATGTTTTGGGAATATCTAGACCTTTCCAGAATTTGAAGAAAAAATTGGGGTTCCACTCATTGGCCCATTTCCAGTCTCTATTTAGGGGCCTTACTTATTCTCTGGGACATACTTTAGGACTGGTTTGGGATGAAAGAATGATGAAGAAGGTAGAATTTCTGTTTATTTCATATTTTTCCCTTTTCTGTGAGAATTAGATATCCCTATCCAATGAGACCATGGATTCTAGCATATCTTTTAAATGTAAACAAAAGGTCTTTGTCTTCTAAGTTTTTCCATGCTCTATTTTGGCCCAGTCAACTACAATTGCCTCTTTTTTGGCCATTTTGTTTTTCTGTCTTGCATCCTCCTCCCAATGCTGGCTAGAAGAGACGGCAGTGTGGTTGGAGGAGAGGTGCATGAAGCATCATCAGCATAGGATTAGGACTTCGGTTCTGTTTAAAGACTTCCGAAACCAAAATAATGAGAAGATAATTTTCTTTTACGCTTAACTAGGTTTTTACTCAGAAGTGGTGATTTCTTAATTTTTCAACTAAACTTCTCATATTGTTCTTTTCAACATACGTTTTATGGTAGATTCAGTAAACTCTGCTAATGATTTATTCTGGGCCAAATGCTATGCTTTTGTATACAATCACCACCCTACTGACTTCTTTTTGTTACTTGAGAAAATGTCTCAGATCTCTAGTTAATCAATTTGCCAAGGAAGAGAAGATGATATCATATAGAACACTCCTGACAGACCAAAGAAGAAATTACTAAGAAGTGAATTTACATTTTTTTATTTATCTAAAATTTTTTCTTACTCAGATTCCAAATTCACTTATTTTAATCTAACATTCCCCAAGCTTCAGTTTCCTTTCCTCCCTTTCTCCTTCTCTTCTTTATTCCCTTCCCCTGTCTCCCTCTGTTCATTTCCTCCCTCCTTTTCTTTCTCCTCCTCCTCTCTCCTCCTCCTCTTTTCTTCCTCCTCCTCCTCCTCCTCCTCCTCTTCTTCTTCTTCTTCTTCTTCTTCTTTTCCTTCTTCTCTTTCTCTTTCTTCTCCTTCTCTTCCTCCTCTTCCTTCTCCTCCTCCTTCTTGTTCTTCTTTTCTCTCTTTCTCTCTCTCTCCCCCTCTCTCTTCCCCCTACCTCCCCCATCTCTTTACAGGGTCTCACTACATATCCTAGGTTGACCTGGAACTCTCTGTAGCTCATGCTGTCCTGAAACTCACTATGTAGTCCAGGCTTGCCTCAAGCTCACCGATCTCCTGCCTCGGCCTCCCAAGTACTTGGATTACAGGCATGTACCACCATACCTGGTTCAAGCTTCAACCTTTGAAAACAATAGATAATTGCCCTAAAATGATAGACAATAATTGGAAAATCAAAACCTTTTCATTATTCTTAATTGACATTTAATTTCTGCAGTCATGTACTGAATCTTTGGCATGCTAGGAACATTTCTATTTCATTTTCAACTTTAATTGACCATGTGTAAGGATTTGGATATCAGGAAGGCTACAATAGCTTCCACATGGAATCATTCTGGTAGGTTACCAAAATGCATTGTTTTCCCAAGTATAGTTGGATAGTCTTATTTCTAAGGGAACTATGAAACCTGTGCTGAGGCCAGAAAAGTAAAGTCTTGGACAAAAGTAAGCTTAATGTTGAGCACAAAACAGCTTCAAAAGCCACCAACTACTTCACTTGGATGAAATGAAAATTTTAAAAGCAAAACCAGACAAAAACAAAACATGTTTGGATATCATTAAGCTTTATGGAAATACTGTGTGTGTGTGTGCATGTTTGTGTGTTTTCAGACAGGGTTTCACTAACCCAGGCTGGCCTCAATCTCCCAATTGTCCTGTCTCCATGTCATGAGTGCTGGGAATGCAGACATGCTCCGCTGTGCCTGGCTTAGAAATATATTCTGATTTGTGACTTAGGAGTTCTCTCAAATCTACTGGTTTTAGTTTGTAAAGGCATGGGGAAACCAATAGCCATTTCTAATTGAAGTGGGAAAATAATTATTTTCATGAAGGAATTTTGAGCTAGAAATTTGCTTGTATATAAAGAAGAAAAGAATTTTACCAGTAGTGAAACAAAGGCAAAAGATTTAGAATGGAATAAGATGTCACAGTACCTAAAATATGGAAAGACAGAAAAAGACTAAACAGAGAGGGCCAACTAGGGCTAAGGGAGGAGGCATTGACTAGTGATGTAGATTTCCCTGAAGTTTTTTGCCAGTTTACATACCACTTAGTGAATTGCTTACAGTTTTATACATTTTGTTCATGTTTCTCAAGTCTTCCTGTCTTGTTGGTAAAGGTAGTCTTTCTTCCCCCCTTCTGCTTTGATGGCCTCTTTCTTCTCACCAGGAGTCCCAGATGCAATCCCCCAACCCCCAACTCCAGACTTTAATTGCTTAATTGCCTTACTCTTTTCCTTCCAGAGCTGTTTAGTGGGTCCCAGTTTCTCCCTTTAAATGGAGAGTCCACATCTTTTCTTGTGTATTGAAGACAGAAGACCTCCCAGTTATTGGAACAGACTTGTCAAGCCCTTAACTTTTCTGTAGTTTAATGTAGCAGGGCTTTGGGCTACATCTCTGAGTCATGGGAGTTGTTTCCCGCCTGGACTAGCAGTCTTCCCAGAATTTACTTCCCTGGGGCAGCCCTCTTTTTGCAGTAGACACCCTCCAAGGTTAGCTATTGAACCCTGGAGACACCAGCAGGTGCTTGCTGGTCTGTATTTCCCTGGTTTAGCAGAAGGTTGCTGGGATTGGTCACTGCCACCCCTGGTAACAAGACATCTGTGTCACAGAAGTGGCTCTGCTTCTCTGGACCCTGTGAAAGAGAGCATTTCTCAGGTCATCTCTGATTTGATGTAGGGAACACAAACAGTCACTTAGATGACCTTGTCCAGGTCCAATGTGCTTGCTGTGAAGTAAAGGGCTGGGGAATTTGGTGGTGGTGGTGGTAGTGCAACTAGCGTGGGATTGCTAGGAGGAAATTTCATGGAGAAAGTGGGGTTTGAGCTGGACAGGATTTGAAGAGGCAGTGGCAATGAGGAAAACATTTCTCAGGGGAGCAAGTGAAACCTTTTGGGAATAAATGTTGCTCTTTTGAGAGCAGGTAGGAGAAAGTCTGGCTGGAGCAGAGGTGCAGGCTAGAAACTAGCACGTTTATTTTTCCTTTGTCTTTCATTTTAACTATCTTTCTTACACAAGTTGAAGAAAACGTTAACACATGCACATGCTAAGAAATCAAATAACAGAATGGAAAAGAGCGAGTGAAAAGTCCCCCTCCCACCTTAAATTCCATTTCCTTCCTGAAAAGCAATCATTTAGCTGATTTGTAATGTATCTTTCCAGAGATATTATGGCTAGACCTGTATGTTTGTGTGTTCTTGGATATATTTCTGTATATCTATTGGCCTGTCTATCCATCCATTTCTTAATCCCTAGCCTCCTTTTTACATAAACACAGTGTATATTATACACTTGTCCCCATCTCGTTTTTTTCTTTTCCTAACTTAACCAGTATATTCTGGAAATTGTTTCATATAATGGTCATAGTTTGTTACATCAAAATTGGAATGCAGGGCATGATGAAAGATTCTTTCTGATTTGTATGTTCATTTTTATAAAGAGACTTATAAAAGTACAATGGTTGTATTGCATTTAATTATGCATTTAATCAAATGCATTCATGGTCTTTGTAACTTAAGTTCACTTGATTAGTCTGGCAGATGTGGGTGTACAGCAAAACTACAGCAGGCTGCCCTGGAAGTGGGGAAGTCCTCTAAATGCTGCATCAGTAACTCAGGTGTGGCAGTGATGAGAATGGAACATAACCACACATAATAAAAGCCGACTTAAGCCCTGTTCCAGCCTTCAGGTTTGAAAAAGGCTACCACTCCGTTATCACTGGAGTTGGATGATGTTTGAAGGAATTACAAACCTCCCTTTACTATTGGCTTTTGATTATGCTCACAACTTTTTTTTTTAATTTTTATTTTTTTATTATTCATATGTGGATACAATGCTTGGGTCATTTCTCCCCCCTGCCCCCACCCCCTCCCTTACCACCCACCCCATCCCCTGCCTCTCCCCAACACCCCCTCAATACCCAGCAGAAACTATTTTGCCCTTATCTCTAATTTTGTTGAAGAGAGAGTATAAGCAATAATAGGAAGGAACAAGGGTTTTTGCTGGTTGAGATAAGGATAGCTATACAGGGAGTTGACTCACATTAATTTCCTGTGCATGTGTGTTACCTTCTAGGTTAATTCTTTTTGATCTAACCTTTTCTCTAGTTCCTGGTCCCCTTCTCCTATTGGCCTCAGTTGCTTTTAAGATATCTGCTTTAGTTTCTCTGCGTTGAGGGCAACAATTGCTAGCTAATTTTTTAGGTGTCTTACCTATCCTCATATCTCCCTTGTGTGCACTTGCTTTTATCTTGTGATCAAAGTTCAATCCCCTTGTTGTGTTTGCCCTTGATCTAATGTCTGCATATGAAGGAGAACATATGATTTTTGGTCTTTTGGGCCAGGCTAACCTCACTCAGAATGATGTTCTCCAATTCCATCCATTTACCAGTGAATGATAACATTTTGTTCTTCTTCATGGCTGCATAAAATTCCATTGTGTATAGATACCACATTTTCTTGATCCATTTGTCAGTAGTGGGGCATCTTGGCTGTTTCCATAACTTGACTATTGTGAATAGTGCTGCAATAAACATGGGTGTGCAGGTGCCTCTGGAGTAACCTGTGTCACAGTCTTTTGGGTATATCCCCAAGAGTGGTATTGCTGGATCATATGGTACATCAATATTTAGCTTTTTAAGTAGCCTCCAAATTTTTTTCCAGAGTGGTTGTGCTAGTTTACATTCCCAACAGCAGTGTAAGAGGGTTCCTTTTTCCCCGCATCCTCACCAACACCTGTTGGTGGTGTTGCTGATGATGGCTATTCTAACAGGGGTAAGGTGGAATCTTAGTGTGGTTTTAATTTGCATTTCCTTTATTGCTAGAGATGGTAAGCATTTTTTCATGTGTTTTTTGGCCATTTGAATTTCTTCTTTTGAGAAAGTTCTGTTTAGTTCACTTGCCCATTTCTTTATTGGTTCATTAGTTTTGGGAGAATTTAGTCTTTTAAGTTCCCTATATATTCTGGTTATCAGTCCTTTGTCTGATGTATAGTTGGCAAATATTTTCTCCCACTCTGTGGGTGTTCTCTTCAGTTTAGAGACCATTTCTTTTGATGAACAGAAGCTTTTTGGCTTTATGAGGTTCCATTTATCTATGCTGTCTCTTAGTTGCTGTGCTGCTGGGGTTTTGTTGAGAAAGTTCTTACCTATACCTACTAACTCCAGAGTATTTCCTACTCTTTCTTGTATCAACTTAAGAGTTTGGGGTCTGATATTAAGATCCTTGATCCATTTTGAGATAATATTGGTATAGGGTGATATACATGGATCTAGTTTCAGATTTTTGCAGACTGCTAACCAGTTTTCCCAGCAGTTTTTGTTGAAGAGGCTGCTATTTCTCCATCGTATATTTTTAGCACCTTTGTCAAAGACAAGTTGGTAATAGTTGTTTGGCTTCATATCTGGGTCCTCTATTCTGTTCCACTGGTCTTCATGTCTGTTTTTGTGCCAGCACCATGCTGTTTTTATTGTTATTGCTTTGTAATATAGTTTAAAGTCAGGTATTGTGATACCTCCAGCATTGTTCTTTTGACTGAGTATTGCCTTGGCTATTCGTGGCCTCTTGTGTTTCCATATAAATTTAACGGTAGATTTTTCAATCTCTGTAATGAATGTCATTGAAATTTTGATGGGAATTGCATTAAACATGTAGATTACTTTTGGGAGTATCGACATTTTTACTGTGTTGATTCTACCAATCCATGAGCATGGGAGATCTCTCCACTTTCTATAGTCTTCCTCAATCTCTTTCTTCAGAAGTTTGTAGTTTTCCTTGTAGAATTCTTTCATATCTTTTGTTAGGTTTACACCTAGGTATTTGATTTTTTTTGAGGCTATTGTAAATGGAATTGTTTTCATATATTCTTTTTCAGTTTGTTCATTATTAGTGTATAGAAGCTTACAACTTCTTTAGCAGACTTTAACAAATGGCAGAGCTCTGCTTGTATCCCCTTTGCTCTTTCCCTCTCAGTGCATGCAGATAGCAGTATTCCACTACCTGTATGTGGGCAGAAGGGATTGCTAGGAAATTGATGCACTTGGAGTAGCCATCATCAATGATGGAAGAGAGCTGGAGGATAAATACACTTCCTCCAACCCTTCAAGGGATAACTGGGATTCTGAGATGCAATCCATCCTGTATCCTTAGATTTACCTTGAGGAATTGAATCTCAGATACCCACAGCATATGTACTAGTGCTATGTTTATGTTATGTGCCTATGTTCTAAGCACTATGCATTGTGTACTGTGTATTATGTACTGGATTTTCCCTTTTGCTCATTTTCTTGCTTTCCTTCTGGCACTTTTTAGACCTCCTTTCACTTAAGTACATTTAAATCATTTTCTTGTGACCTGTTTCTGGATGAAACCAATCTTAGATACTGGGATCTTTTTCCTACTCTTAAAAAAGAAAAAAGAAAAAGCAAATGTCACCATTTGGTAATAATGAATCACTTAGTGCTGGTGATGAATTCCATTTTGACAGACAGCACCCAGTCTTACTGTCTCAGAGTTAGTTAGCTCTCTTTTGCCCCCAACCCCACCTGGCCATAGTCCCAGTCTCATTCAAGGAGAGAACAATGTGGAGTGGAGCTGACTATGGCCTGTGCTGTATCTGTTTTCCATTTAAGCAGACTCCCATGGGAGTTAGTTCATGGAGTTGACATAAAGCAGCACCTTGCTGGGCTCATGTGAGGAAACAAGAGTGATATGTTCATCTCCATGTTCTTGCAACACTCCCTCCACGTGCATCCTGTGGGTTCCCAGCTAAGGTCTCTGCCCTTTTGTTGTCATTTTATAGTTTTCTTGATCACAGCCGTTTTCACCTTTTATTCAAGGGGCTTTTAAAGGCAAAAATTGGTGAGGAAGTTTGAAAATGCTGGCAGGATTTTTGTGTACAAAATTAACTCCATAGTAGGGCTTTCAAAGAAGTTTGTAGCTAGCCAAAAAGCAAGGTTTTGTGAGTCCTATAGGGAGGAAAAGGGTGAATTCAGCAAAAACAAATCAAAGTGACTTGACCAGAGCTTTTCAGTGCTTGTTTGACAATTTTGAGGGAAATGTACATCCCTGTGGTGTAATCATTACACATTCACGCACAGATTTCTACCAATAAATGAAAGGGATAGAGGCATAATTGAGATTCAGGCCTTCACTATGTATGCGTCAAGTCTCCACTCACATATCCATATGAAAGCAAAATGTCCTGACTTCTCTGTGAAGTCTAGTTTATCTAGTAAATGTCACAGTACATTAAAAAGTTCCCTTTATCTTAGAAAGTGATGCAGTTTGGGTCACAACCTATTTGTCATCAGTCATTCCATGTGGCCTGATTTAGAGCCCTGGAACCTGGATTAAAGATGGGATTTGGGCTTGAGAACTAGGAGAGTTTTCACATATGCCTATTTCTGCTTGGCCTGAAACTAAAGGTAGGAAGGGCCAGAAAACAGCTTATTCCAAAGACATTTGACTTAAGCCAAAGATCCATCATTTAGTGTGGATTGTAAGAAGTACAGAATTTACTGCCTCAAATGACCTTCTTAAGTCATCTTTTCCCTTTGGAAGATGAGAAATTGAAGTTTAAAAATTTGATGTAATTTACTCAAGGTTATTTAGTTTAGGATTATAACCATAGGCACCATCTCTTTGATGTTCATATAAGTGGTTCTCAAACAGATCTGAGAATAGGGATTCCCTTTTAACAAAAAAGTTTTGAACTGCTGAAGGATAGTAGTTGTGGCTTTTCATAGTTGCTGCTTAAGGGAACACAAATATGCACCCCTGTATGTGGATTCTTTGTAGCAATCAACCCTCTAGTGTATCATGCAACCTGCCAAATGTCAAGATCAGCTTGCTCTTTTCCTTCTTTCTGTTCAGTGGCCATTTCAATAGCTCATCTTCATTCCACAGTGAAGAGAGGCAAGAAAGGAATGGAAAAACCACTTTGGTCTCTTCCCTATCCTTTAAAATCTACCCTCCTGCCTTCAATTAATCATTTTGTGTTAGTAAGTACCTTTGGATGACTGGACCCATTCTCATGCCATAGGATCCTCCCACTTCACTTTCACTGCATGCATACTGGAGAAATCCCCAGTATTCAAAACCTCGACTGTCCCTAATATAAAAATAAAACCCCCCAAATCCCCATATTAGCTTTTAAAGTTCTAATCAATTGATTTCTACTCTTTTGTAGGAATTACAGTATTTTGCTCTTATTTGGCATGAATTTGTATTTTTCATTTGATCTTGGAGGATCTCCACAGATCCCTTGGAGTGAGTAACAGGTTTTGTAACTGGACAGTTTTGGGTTGACATTCCAGTTTGGCTATTTACTGGCTCTGAGATCTTGAATAAATTTCTTAATCTCTGCATGTTTGAGTTTTCTTATCTGGTACATGATTACAGCAATGGCTATCTTTCAGAAGTGCTGTGAAAATTAGAAACAAATATCTAACCCTGTACTTTCATCCTTTTAAATTTTATGTTGTCATTCTCCAACATGACTCATTCTTCCTAGTAAGATTATATCGTTCCCTGACTTCTGAATTTTCTATGTTCATTTCTGACTCTAAATTCTGGTGCATTCATATCTTCTGTTGTAAGAAATCCCTCCCCACGCCCCGCCATAGACCTATCCAAACTCTACTCTTATCTGAGTATCTAGTTCAGGATTCAATTTAAATTCAATCTTACCTGGAAGTCCTTTCTAAATATTCTAACCTATCTCCGATCTTTAGACTTTACAAGTAAATAGAATAGACAATAAGCTATTCGTCACTTAACCCGATATTTCTCTAAGTGAGATTGGTGGGAAATGATGCATATAAAAGGGGGTTCCCAGTTATGTAGTGCAGGAAGTAATGCATCTTTCATCCTCCTGTAGAGCCTCCTGTTTCACATTAGCTTCGTCAAGATTCTAAGAGTCTAAAAAACAAAACAAAAAAAATTTAACTTTGTTCAACTTTGCAGTTCTTAAATCTACTTAAGAAATGTCAGACTTTTATATATATATAAAATCTATCAAATCAAGGCATGAGTGTTCCTAGGAGTACACTGTGGGAAACTGACTTAGAGTTTTGTGATTTTTCTCCTTCTGGGATGTCAGTCTCCTGGATGTTGATGCTGCCTCTTCTATTCTTAGTTTCCATCAGCATTGATATGTATCTTCTAAATGCTCAACAAATATGACATACAGTGAAGTTGGGGTGTAGAGAGGTAGCGAAATTTTAGCATAGTGTTCTTAGGGGCTCTAGTTAAAGAAAAATGAATATTTAAACTGGTGCCTGAAATGATGTTTGGTACCTTTTGCTCCATTTGCTTATATAATCTCTATTAAATTTAACCCTTGTATATTCCCATTGCTTTTCCTTTTTGAATGGACTTGTCATAAGTTTTCAAAGTAGTCTCAAAAGTTTGTGAAGATGGAACCCCAGCGATGGGAGCAAGCCTGTGTCTTTCAAATGTGCTCGTGTAGTGTCTATTTAAATAGCTCACACAAAAATCTTAAGCCGGATTTCTTTTAAAAGGAACTTAAATATTTTTATTTGAAAAAACATACTTTTTGGGAAAAGTGTAGGAATAATGGGGCCAAAATGATACAATACCATAAAATTACAACCTTATAGGGGTGTTTTCCCTGAGTGAGTTAAATAAAGTTTGATTTATTGAAATGACCTTTTAAACCATACTCTTAATTCACTGCAGACATTTGGACATTAAGTTTTTCTTGAGTCCCATTCTTAAGATAGAGCCCAAATACCATGTGTGTATGCTTGAATGTGTATGTGATTTTATAGGGAGGCTCTTCATTTAAAACTCTGAGAGGGTAAAAATAATAATATGATTTTGAATGGAGAGGGGAGAGAGAGAGAGAGAAAGAGAGAGAGAGAGAGAGAGAGAGTTACCCACCAAATGCCACAACTTTTCAAGGAAGTTTGGTCTGTTGAAAGGAGTCTTTGACTTCCTCAGATGAGTTGTTTGGGACAAGCGGGATCTTTAGTTTTGTATTCCATGGTCTTGTCTTGTTTAAAGAGGAAGTGCTGCTCCTGGTGAAGCTAAGGCCAGACGTTGGTAGGGTGGAGGTTCACCACTTGTTCAGCCTGTGAACCTTGGGATGACCTTGTATTAGTCATGCCTCTCTGGGCCAGTACCTCATTTCATACCCATGGGAGGGTGGTGCCCCCTCTGAGGTTGGTGTCTGGATGAATTACCAACCGCAATGAAGCATCCTCTTGAATCAACCTTCTGGCTCGTGAAGCAAAATAAGAAATGCATCCTTCATTCACATGTTTTCTCATCAGCCTTGCTTGCCTGGGTGTGGTGCCTTCATTTCCTCAGATGAAGGGCAGGGGCTCAATCTCTTTTGCTCAGTATTTTAAAATGGAGGGCATTGGAGGGGTAAGCCTTGCACCACATACACCTTTAAAGAGCATTTCCATATATGTGTTTAATACACAACCAGCAGAGAACTGATCTTTTAAGGCTCCCTTCATTTTCATAATCATTGTGTACAATGTGCATAATGGAGTTTATAACTGGTCATGAATACACTGTTTTCTGTGTTGAGATGAGTCACCCTAAATCACTGATGTTTGGCCACTTTTGATTTGCAAAATTAGCAATTTCATATGGTTCAGTATAGCATAAGTGAAGAGCAAAATCTGCCCCACTCTTTTCTCTAAAGCATCTTTATTATCCTGCCAGTGCAGATTGCCTGACACTTCAGCTATAAATCAGGAGGGAGGAGGATTTAGCCAGGAAGTTGTTGACTGGGTCTTCACAGGTGGCCTGAGCTTCAGAGTGAGGATGGTCAACTTGGGCAGTTAAATCATTCATAGTGGGAAGAAAACATTGAGCAAAATATCTCAATGAAGTAATGGATTTAGATGGTGTCAGGGACATCTAAGCAGCACAGCAATTGTTTCTACATCAAAGGTGACACTTGGCATTGAGGCTAGGTTTACAGTGTCAGAGCTAGACTCAGGTCAGGAACTGACACTGTGTCAAACCATTCTGACAAGTGGCTTATGTTTTTTGATGATACTTGCTGCCCTTGGTCCACTAGAGATTAGGAGAATGAAAATATTAAGAGAAATACAAGTCCCTATGGAAAAAGATGCAAGTGGAATTTTTATTGAGTGGGAAGATGGAGATGGAAGTCAAGATGTAAAGATAGAAAAGAAAGCAAAGTGATTAAAGTAAGAGAGGAGTGAGGATAATTGTCAAGGAATTTAGCACTGTAAAAGGCCAGTGTGTTCTTGACAAGGCTGGTGACTATGGCAGGACTTAATGATTTGAGAGGAGCTCAAATCCTTTTCATAGCACTCCTACAAATTCTGTGTAGACTCTAATCAAGCATTTGGCTTACCAGAAGTAAGAAATCGGGTGACATTGGGTAGAAAAATGTGTTATGGGAGTGTGTAACAAATTGCCCACCTCTAAATCTAACTCATAGTTGATATAAGACTTTACTCAATATCAGGCTAGGAAAGCATCTATCCATACATATTTACATTTTCCTTAGTTAGGACTTAGTCTTTCTTAAATTTTAATCAGTTTTCAGTATTGACTATAAGCAGGACATTTTATTAAATGGCTAGAGTGGTGCCTACAAAAAAAGGTAGACAGGCCTGTTTTTCCATTTTTTTTTTTTTGTTGTTGTTTTGGTGATACTAGGGTTTGAACTCAGGGCCTCATGCTTGTTAGGCAGGCTCTCTACTGCTTGAGCTATTCCGCCAGCCAACAAGCCTATTTTTGACCACTACTTTCCTGCAATTTAAGTTATTTTAAAAAGCGAATATCATCTGAATTATCTGTTCTGACTTTTCTCTTTCTGGCAGATATTCTTCATGAAGGAATATTTTTAGTAGAAAGAACCTAATACCAACTGGTTGTAGTAAGGAGGAGTGAGTGTTATGGAAAAATAGTGAACTTATAATGACTCCGTTTCTCATGTAAAAGTCTAGATAAGATATGCTCAGCAAACTTGCGAATGTTGAATGCTGAGAAACCCTGGATTCCTGGAGGGTCGCTCTGAGGGTGGCCTTTTCTGACCTCTGTCTCCCATGAGGGATAGTGATATGAAACCCCATCTCTCTGCTCTGACCTCCATCCAAATGTTGCCGTAATCCTTTGGCTGTTTCCTGGCTGGCTCACTGGAGAATGCAAACCAGACTTTTTGGATAAACTTTTCAGGGTCTTTATCTATTTCTTTGGTCAGGCTGACCACCAAAACTTTACTGTTGAGTATATCTCATTTGTGCAGCAAATCTTCCCAAGCCTGATATACAAATTCAGATATGCAGTGCTTTATAATGAAGCATCCAAGATTGATGCTAGAGTACCAGTCTTCTAAAACCCTAGACACTGGAGGGATTTAAGATTAAATAGGAGAAAAGGCATACAACTTTATTAATGTGCGAAAGAGAAAAATCACAGGGGTATGATTTCCCATAAGCCCAGCATCATTCAGAAGCTTATGTATGCCTTTCTATATGGTAGGGGGAGGATGAAGAATTTAGACAATTTTGAGGGATTGTGAATTATTACTGGAGAGAAACAGAAATTAAATTGAACCCAAGGAACAGACATTGTCTTGCAATGGAAGCCCATCCAAGTGTAGTTCTAGTTTTTAGTCTTCGTTACTGAGATAGATAACGGGAGTTCAGGGTGGAGTTAGAAGACAGTGGCATTTCCTGTTGCAGTCTGGTTTTAATGCAGATGAAGTGACTTCCAGTGAGAACTTTTCTCTACCCTTTAAGGACTTTGATTCTGAGTCTGCTTTGATGACTTTTAATTTTCTTTAGAGCAAATTCTCAGCATGCCCCAAATCACCATATTTTGGGGGAAAATCATTCTTTGAGTTCCAACAGCATAAAACCTCAATCGAAAGATGGAAAGACTATTTTTGTTCAGGAGATTAAATCAGATTCTTCAACTCTTACTATACAAGTGAGTTTTCATTTTTGCTTAGGGCTATAGAATAAATGCTACAGTGCCCAATAAGGAAATCAGATAAAAGTCCTAAAGATGAATTACGTGACTTGAGTCTCATCCAGCTCTGCTCCTTTCATTCTCCTGCTTCCTAGAAAATTTGTCATGATTTCATAGTCTTTTGGGTTATGCAGAGCACAATGGTAAAAAAACAATGGTTAGATCAAGATTCTCAAAATATAGTAACTCTAATAATTCTTTAAGATTTAAAATCTACATGATAACATAGATTTTCAGAGAGATAAAATAAGATAAAAAGCAAGGATTAATAGGCCTGTTCAATATGCTCGAGGTAGACTAGAAAGCCTTCTGACACCCTAAGTGTTTTGGACATGCTGTGAGTGTAGGCTTTTTGAAAGAGAGAAAGAAGTCAATAAGAAGAAGCAGTAACAGGCTTGGGTCATTTATCTCTGGAGGAAGAGGGTGCTTGTTTATCCACAAAAGAAAGAACTGATGGGCTGGATTTTCAGCTCAAACCCTCCTTCAGATGATTGGTTGACTTTATATCAGTCACAAAATTCTTTCTTTCTTTCTCTTTTTTTTGTGAGTAAAGCAAAGTTTATTGGCATAGAAAAGTGTAAAGTGGGAGAAGTGAGCCCCTAGAGTTGTGGGGGAGGTCTCAAGACAGGGTGCTCACACAGAATTCTTTCTCCTCCAAAAATTCATTGGGGATTTGAGAGACAAGACATAGATGAAACAGCTAACTGTCTGTATTAAGCAATCCATGGTAAACATCAATGGGAATGGCAGAGATGCTGCTAGAGGGCTGCTTGAGTGTTGAAGTAGTCAAGGAAGCTTTTCTGGTGAAAAACTCATATGAAAAGGAACTGTTAGGGAGTGTGGCTATGATAGTCACATTCTCTTTGTGAGGAATAGACCTAGGTAGATAGAAGATGCACATGAAAATCAAACTGCTTAGCTATGCTATAAAGCATCTTGTGTGCAGGAGAAACTGAACAACTAGACATCTTGGGAGGACCAGAAACTATGGAATAGTCAAGTCTTATGATGACCAAGAAGTTCAAAAGATGGCTATCCTATGGTCATGCCAGCAGCAGCAGTTCAGAGTCATCATTAGTATGACTCAGCTTTGTGTTTATCCTTGAGATTTCTCTGTCACAGACATATGTCCATCTGTGGCTCATATTCACAGGCCACCAATCATTTGAGAAATTGGCTGGTCTTTGTGAAGGGCCCGCCCCGATCCAGTCATGGTCAACTGGATTCACAGAGAACAGGCGTTGCAATTTTTATGTCAGCAACTCTCAAGGCTACTTCTTTCATCAGGGAACTGTGACAGGGATTCCTTTAACAGGCCCTGAGGTCATAGCTCTGACTGTTGTAAAAGAAATGTGAAAGGTGTTAATATAAAAATGGAGTCACTTATGTCAACCTTAACCAAATAAAACAAAAGCCAGGAGATTATGAAAGATGGGTTCTTTTGCATGGTTGACAGGTAGAAAGTATCACAAAAGATTCTATCAGAACCACAAGTTTGCACAGAGGTAACCAAAACCTTATACAAGAAGTACTTCTACCAGGACATCTGTAGAATGTCCTGTTTAACCTTAGACTGATGCTACTCTTGTTCTTTATCATCATGTCTAAAGATTATTGTTTCAAAATAGCTGATGTAATTCTCATCTTTGTCTTTACTTGCCTCAACCTCCTTGCGTAAAGTAAAAAAACTTCCACTTGCCTCAACCTCCTTGCGTATGCCCATAGTTTACTACGGCGTGCATATTCCCATTGAAATGCTCTGCTATTCCCAAGTGAATATCAGTCTTCTTTGGACAACAAGCTCAAATTATGTTTTAATTTAGGTTGACATTCCCAAGGTCAGGCAATATCCATTGTGTGAGATTCGTTGTACTCTACACATCTACTTTATTCACATTTGGATCAGAGAGCTCTAAGGATCTTTTTCTTTGGAAATACATATGCAAATACATATACACACATCAGTGCCATTTAAAAAAATACAGTTACCATGATCTATTACAAAGAGTGGATTGATTTTATTGACATGCTAATAAAAATAATCTGACTATCTTACATTATTGAAAGACATCCTAGAAGTAGCACAAAAGAGGAAGACTACTGTTTCTCTTCACATGATGAATCATTATTAAATTAATATTCACTGATGGTGTCAGAAGGGCCTTGGAGAAAAATAGGCATAATAATACCATTAAGAGAATAGTAAAAACTTAAAAATGGTCATGACTTCTCAAAGTCATCTTGCTTGAAAGTAGGAAGAGTCCATAAAAAACCAAATGCCACTTTGAAGCTTAATAGAGACACAGACTGTTCAAGACCTCTTGAACAGAAATTCATGAAATGAATATGAGCTTCTTATGAAAAGAGAGGGAAAGAGAGTGAGAAGAGCTTTTTACTAAAGAGAATCTCATGACAGAAGATGCCGGGTGGGACATCAAAACTAAGGAGAGGTTACTTTCAATATGTTATGGTGACTAGGAGAGTAAGAGGAGGTGATGGACAGAATTCCATGCTTTTTGACCCTTTGGCATTGCCTGCTCTTAATCTTAGTCCCTTAAAATTTTAACTTCTTATTAACATTTTTCCTTGACTCCTCTCAAACTGCTCCCCCCTTTAATTACCTCATGTTTTTAATGTCTGTTACTGTGTTTGCCTCCTGCTATATTTCCTAATATGCATTCTAATTAGTTTGAAATGTTTCTAAGACTACAACATTTTAGGAATCAGAGTATTTTTTCCCTCCCTTCCTGTCTCTTCAACTCTCTTTCCTTCCTCCTTCCACCCAGTGCAGTTGTTTCCTCACTAGATTATTTTACTTGAAGTAGTCTATGTTTGTGATACTAAGGATTTAGCAAATAACTACTAAGTTGGTATGATGAACTACTGACTTGTACTCTGAATCACTTCTGACTTATGCTCCCCCATGAGAATCCTATCCTTTTCTTTGAATTTTTTTTCAAAGTGTTTTCAATCATTATGTAATTCTAGCATCATATAAAGTACAGTTGGCTTTTGTGTTGTAGGTTCTGCATCTATGGATTGAACCAACCAGGTGGAAAATATTTAGAAAAGAAATTTATACTGAATTCATACCTTTTTATTCTTTTATCCTTACTACAGTATAACAACTATGTAGCATTTACATTGCATTGAGTGTTACAAGTTATGTACATAAGATTTAAAGGTCATGGGACTATTTGTAATGTGTCAAATACTATGCCATTTTATGTAAGTCACTTGAACATCTGAAAATTTTTGGTGTCTGAGAGGTCCTCCTGTGGATACAGATAGATGACTAAATGTTGGTTTATTTTTGTATATATCATTTAGAAAGGTAATGAAGTGCAGTGGAGAATTTGAGGTACATGCCATGTGGGTTTTTTTTTTTTTAAATACTTTGTCTCATTTTGTTTTCCCTGTAACGATATGAGGTGGGTATTCTTATTTTTATTGGATAGATGAGAAAACAGTCTGGGAAAGTTTAGTAGCTTTCAATTGATAAGTGCCTTAGTCAGTTTGGGTTACCATACCAAAATATAGGCTAGGAAGCTTAAGCAACAGAAATGTATTTTCTCAGTTCTGGAAGATGAATGTCTGAAACCAGCGTGCTGGCATGGTAGGATTCTGGAAGAAGCTCTCTTCCTGGCTTATAGATGGCATTCTTTTGCTGTGTCCTGATATGACAATAAAGGGAAGAGGGAGAGAGAGAGAGAGAGAGAGAGAGAGAGAGAGAGAGAGAGAGAGAGAGAGAATACTATGTTCTGGTTATCTCTCTTCCCCTTCTTATAATTTCATCATGGTGGCCCTATCCTATGACATCATCTATAATTACTTCTCTAAAGGCCCCCACCTCTAAATATTATCACATTAAGGGTTAGGGTTTTACTACATGAATTTTGGGGAATATAAATATCCAGTTCATATCGCCCTATCCCTGGTTCTTCAAAATTCATGTTCTTTTCCCCATGTAAACTCATACTTGCTTCACTCTTAAGTCTGAAGTCCCAAGGGTCAACTATATCAGATACAGGCAACACTAAAGGTATAAATTATCTTGAGACAAAATTCCTTCCTAGCTGTTACCCTGTGACCAGGTAAGTTATGTGGTTCCAAAGTAGACAGGCATAAGAAAGTTAGAACAGGCAAAGTATGAATACTAGGACAGGCATAAGGAAGAAAGAAAGGGGTGGTGAGTACTTAGTAAGTTCAAAATCGAGCAATCCCATGAGATCTGAAGGCTTAGAGGCAGTCCTGATGATTCTGCCTTCAGAGTCATTCTTCCTTAGTCTTGAAGAACAGTGCATGCTTACAGACAAATAGCTCTATGCTGTAGGAGATAAGAATTCTGGCAGCTTTCCTTTAGTTCTTTTACAGGTTCCTCCCCCACCATTGGTACTGGGGATTGAACCCAGGGCCTTACACTTGCTAGGCAAGCCTTTTACCAGTCGACCAGTTACCTAAGCCTTTTTGTTTTTATTTGTTTTTTGAGATAGGGTCTTGCTGACTTTACTTGACTGCCGTTAAGCTCAAAATCTTCCTGCCTATGTCTCCTGAGCAGCCGAGATTCTACAGATGTGTACCCTCACACGCAGTCTCCTTCCTTCATTTCATCATGGCTCCATCCCCTCTAGTCTTCAGTTCAAACTGGTATTGTGACTGGTTTTAGTAGCCCTACATTAAGTATTGGGTGATTGTTGAGCCATATTCTGTTATTTTCTGGGGGAAATTTTATTATTTTTTGCAACATAGATAGGCTGAGAATTTTGCAAGTATTTAAGCTCTGGTTCCGTTTTGCTTAACAATTCCATCTTCAATTCATTTTGGTCATCTCACATTTTACTAAGATCAGTTGGCAGGATTCAAGCTGCTCCTTCAACACTTTGCCAGAAGTCTGCACAGGTGAGTATCCAGTTTCATCACTTGCAAGGTTTGCTTTCCACAGCACAGTAAAAGTAATCCATCCACATCTTTGCTACTTCATAACAAACATAATATCTCCATTGTCTAATAATTTGTTCCTTATTTATATCTGAGCTCTGATCAGAGTGGTCTTTGCCATCCATATTTCTGCAAATGGTTCGTGATTGTTTATATATTCTCAAAGAGGAGGGAAGATTTCTTTATAGTTCTCATCTTTTTTTTCTGTGTCTATACAATTGCCTACAATAGTTCCTTCATAACACTCTTAGCTTTTGCTAGCATGCATCTTAAAACTCTTCCAGACTACTCTACAAATTATCCAGTTCCAAAACTACTTCCACATTTTTTAGATAGTTGTTATAACAGCTCTTTACTTGGTTCCAAAAGTTTATATTATTCTGAGTTCTCCAGAGATACAGAACTGTTCAAATTGTTCTGGATATCTAAATATACAGAAATAACTGTACGTTTCTCCTGTTGGTTCTCTTGAGACAGCTCTGTGTGTGTGTGTGTGTGTGTGTGTGTGTGTGTATATATAAAGTAAGGACTGGTGCATGTGATCACAGACACTGAGAAATTCAAGCTCTCAATCATCAAGCCAGAGACCCATCTGAGTCCTAAGGCAGGAGAAGACTTATGTCCCAGTTCAAAAATAGAGAGAAGAAGAATTCTTTCTTACTCTGCCTTTTAGCCTATGTAGACCCAACAAATTGGATGAGACCTACCTATACTGGGGAGGGCAGTCCTTACTCAGTTTACTGACTCAAATGCTAAGCTCATTCTTACACACACTCTCAGAAACAATGCTTGATCATATATATAGATACTCTGAAGTCCAGTCAAGTTAATGCATGGAATTTCATCATAATAAGTGATAAAACCTGGATAAAAAACTAAAAACCTATGATTTAATTACTTTGCTCTACTGCCTACCCATATAACTGCTATTTATTGAGCACTTACTATGTGCCAGGAGATCTTAGATACATTTTCTTAGAAGTTACCTAACATTTCTATGAGGATTTAAATAGCTGTCCAACTTACTAGCTATGTGATTATCAACTTACCATGCCTGAAACACATTTGACTTCATCTGTAACAGAACAATAATACTTGTTCCACCTTTTCCATCAATTTTTGTGAGGACTTCATACAAGAACGCATGTGAGAATAATTGTAAACCATGAAGCACGATGTCATGATGTACTTTGCAAATGTGGAAACTATTTTCCTCACTAATTAGTCAGTTTTTCAAATGAGAAACCCTAGAAACAGGATTGTAATCTTACCAGTATTCGTTCTGTGTCTATGGTGTGGCAGATACTGTCTGTAGCACTTGGTGAACTGATCTGCTTGGCTTATTAAGAGCAGATCTGGAATTAGAATTATTATGTTGACTCCAGAAGAAAATTTCATAAGACATTCTCTGTCTCAGAGGTGAGAACTAGACCGAAGACTATGGTCAGACTCGTTGCTGAATTTGCTACTGGAATTTATTTCTTGCTGCTTTTCCCTCCCGGATTTTTGTGCTGGCCTCATTGCCTTTTGCTGGAATTTGCTTTAGTCCTGCATTATAATATGTTTTTCTAGTGTAATAGAGAATATTCCAATTTAATTAGCTCTTTTAGAAAATTCCTGCTATACAGCACAGAACGTGGAGCTTTTTATTATTCATTCATTGATTTATTTTTTATGCAAATGGAAATAGAAGCAAGATGTTTGGTTTGAAAGCATTCATTGTTTGACTATGCTTGTTCTGTGGATGCCCAAATGACACATACATTTTATTTGCCATACACCCTCAGCCAGGCTCAGATCACCATTTTTTTTTTTTTAATCTCCTGATGTGTACTCTATGGGAAGTGGACAGTTCCTTGCCCTGTCTCCTAGATAATGAGATGGGGTGCCCCAGGGCACTAGTCAGGAATGAGAGGTCACTGGATTATCTTCCCTTTTCTGCCCCTGGCTCTCACTGGGCCCTCAGATGGGGCAGGTTCATTATATTGCATCAGACTGGATGATGTTTGAAAGGCTGCAGGCTGCAGTTTCTAAGTAAGGATGGGTTGGAGATAATGAGAAACAGACTTCTACCAGGGAAATACAGTTTTCCATAGCTGGCTTCTGAGGCTCCTGCTGAATAAACTCAAGGCTGAGCTAATCACAGCCAATTTTAAAACGGATGCTCAGTTTTTAAGAGAATAGAAAGATTATTTTAGCAAAATTAAAAAAAAAAAGCAATGTTAATAAAGAGAAGTAAATTATTTCATGGGTTATCACAAAACTATTAGCAAATAACAAGAATGTAAATTTCTACTGTAAGCTCTATTGCAACTTATAGAAAATTCATGAGTTCTCTAGATGGAAAATTATCACTTGTTTTATTTGTATTGCAAAACAATCATAATTTACATTTCCTTTGTAGGCGGTATGTGTTTTTGTATGTGTGTATGTATGTGTGTGAGAGATATATGGTTTAATTTATTCATTTATCTAAAGTTATAAAGAAATCTATGGCTTGGGTGGGATATGTTTATGATCATTCCTGATCAGTTTTTTAGATGCCTTAGTCTTTGAATTAGTAAGAGAAGAGAAGATGGCGACAATAACAACAATTAAAACAGAAATGACAATATACTAATAATATTTGTGTAGTGCTTTGCAAAGTTTACTCACAAATGTTTTATATTTTAACCTTTAAATTTTTTATTACTCCTTTAAATTTTTATTTATTTTAAATTATTGTGTTATTGTTGTACTGGGGGTACATTGTGACATTTACAAAAGTTCTTACAATGTATCAGAATTGAATTCACCCCCCTCCATCATTCTTCTGTATTGTCTCCCTTCTCCCATTCCTGGAGTAATTTCAACAGGTCTCATTTTTCCATTTTCATACACAAGTGCGTAATATTTCTACCATACTCACCTTCCTACACCCTTTCTTTATTTCCTTCCCCCTCCCACTGGTGCCAATCCCAAACAGGACTTATTTTAGCTTCCTGTTCTCTGTTTTTGAAAATAAAAAGTATTTTTATTTGTTTAGGATAGCTATACAGGGAGTTTCATTGTGGCATTTCCATGTATTATAACCCAAATTAGCTCATCCCCTCTATTTTTCTCCTTTCCATCTTCCCTTTCTTATGGTGATTTTAACAGGTTTAAAAATTCTATATTCATTCTTGTATAGAAAGTACATCAACCATATCCACCTTCTTAATTTCCTTCTTTTACCCTGTCTTATTGGTGACCTCCCCTTAGCATAACCTGTTTTTCATAATATTTCTTGTATTTATATTGTATCTCTCTCCTGCATATGAGAGAAAACATGCAGCCTTTGTCTTTCTGAGCCTGGCTTACTTCACTTAACATGATGTTCTTATTTGCATACATTTACCTTCAAACCACATGGTTTCATTCTTCCTTATGACTGAATAAAACTCAGTCATATATATATATATATATATATATATATATATAACATTTTCTTAATCTATTCATCAGTTATAGGGCATCTGGGTTGTTTCCATAGCATAGCTATTGTGAACAGTGCTGCAATAAACATTGGTATGTAAGTGTCTGTATTGTATCCTGACTTACATTCTTTCAGGTATATCCCTAGGAGTGGTATTGCTGGATTATAGGGCAGATCTATTTTTAGTTTAGTTTTTTAAGGATAATGTTTTCCACAGTGGTTATAGTAGCTTATATTCCCACCAGCAATGTATGATGGTTCCTTTTTCCCCTCATGCTTGCCAACATTTGTTGTTATTTGTGTCCTTGATGATAGCCATTCTAACAGGAGTGAGGTGGAATCTTAATGTGGTTTTGATTTGTATTTCCTTTATGGCCAGGGATGTTGAGTATTTCTTCGTGTGTGTGTGTGTGTGTGTGTGTTTGCCATTTGGACTTTTTCCTTTGAAAATGCTCTTTTAAGTTCATTTGCCCATTTCTTCATTGGGTCATTGATTTTTTGATAGTTTAGTTTTTTGAGCTCCCTGCATATTCTTGTTATTAATCCCTTGTCAGTTGTATAGCTGGCAAAGATTTTCTCCTGTTCTGTGGGCAGCCTCTTCAGTCTAGTGATCATTTCTTTCATTGTGCAGAAGCTTTTTAGTTTCATGTAGTCCCGTTTGTCAATCCTTTCTCTTAGTTGCTGAGGTATTTTGAGTTCTATTGCCTATGCCTATTAGTTTCAGTGTATTCCCTGCTCTTTCCTGCACTATCTTCAAAGTTTCAGGTCTTATATGAAGGCCCTTAATCCACTTTGAGTTGACACTTGTAGAGGGTGAAAGACATGGATCTAGTTTCAGTTTTCTGCATGCAGATATCCAGTTTTTCCAGGAACATTTATTGAAAAGTTTATTTTTCTTCAATGTATGTTTTGGGTATATTTGTCAAAACTCAGGTGGGCATAGCTGTGTGGAATCATATCCAGGTCTTCTATTCTGTTTCGCTGTCAACCTTTAAAATTTTTAAGAGAGAGTTTTGACCTGTGAGTCAGGACAAGTATTATTATTGTTATTTCTTATAACAAATGACGTACATACCACCATAAGGTAGCTAAAGGAAAATAAAGATTTTTATCATAGCCATATTAAAGAACTCAATGTAAAATATTTTTAAATCAATAAAGATAGTTTTTTATTTCTAGAATCTTACAGGTCTCTAGAAAAATAACGCTCCAAACTGCAAGGTGGATTGTGTGAGAAAGGTATTTCACATTTAGAGCTATGTGAAAAGCCAGTTGGTTGTTGCTCAATGTACATCGATTCTCTTCTTCATCTGTGCACGACTATGTCATTTGTACCCTGCACTATGCTGGGTCATCTGAGGGTTAAGGGCATGTTTAGGACATGTTACCTGTCTGTACACTGTGTATGCCCTTACTGGAAAGGCAGAACATGGCCGTCTCTGAGCTGCTCACTGTGGATAGTATTACCTGACTCATGCACCCATTCTAGAGTCATGAGTGTTGAGGACCGGGGTAAGTTCAGCCCAAGCACATACAACTGTGAGAGGGAAGAGGTCATTTCTCCAAATGAGATTGAAGTATTATTTCCAGATGAAGAGTGGAGGGATGATGGACAATAGCTGTCCACCCCAGGAGCTTCTTCTATCATCCAGAGAGTTAGGAGTCTCAGGCGTGCCTAAAGCCCTTTGTCTAACCTCTAACTCTCCTCTCTCCCAGACAATCTTGAGATCTCTAGTTGCAAAATGGAATGCATTTCTCCCTATAAACAGAGTTATAAAGCTGGTTTAGCATAGTTAATACGGTACTACTTTAGTAGACATTTTAAATATATTAACTTTAAAGAGCCTTTTGTGGGCAGTTTTGAGGATTTAACTGTAATTTGTAATGCAGTGTCTATGGGAATATGTGTGCTGACAAACCACACACTCAAACCAACAGGCAAATTCTTGAAACACAAACTGGGGTTGTTTGAGTACAAATGACTTCTAAATTGTGCAGTAGAATTTGGATGGGTTAAGATCACTCAAAGAAGGGGAGTTCCAGATAAGCTCAGGGCTGGGAAAGAGGTAGGTAGCATGACACTATCAATTCACCAATCTCTTGTTGGCTTCCAAACCTGGCTTGTGTTCTCCACATTTTATCTTATGATATCAGGGTGACCTGGGTTTTATGTCTCAGGACAGCTATTCTGGTGCTGACTAGATTGTGCCTTTGACCTCCTTCATTACTCCAAGCATGTCCATCTTAAAATTTTATCCTTGCTTAAAAACAAGAGGAACAATGTACTTAAAGAGTACATTTTCCCATTTGTTTAAAACACTTCAAACAAAATACAAGAAAATTATATGATGAATGTTTTATATAGAAAATAAAAGAGCAAACCTCTACCCTCCACCTCACTTTCTAATCCCATTTTCTTAACAGAGGTATCCACTCTTTGGTATATTCAAGCATTCATTTTATAAAATAAATTTCTTGTTTTGGAACAAACCACACCTTGTGATGTCATTGACATTAGGAGGGAAAAGTACCTAAAATGGTTAAAACCCTTTTTTGTTTTGACCCAGTGGTTTATTACAGTGTGAATGGGGGAGGGGTGGATGCTGAGGAAGGGAGGTGGCACCTCAAGGTGAAAGTGGTAAGTCTAGTTTGAAATGCTCTACATGTTTTCTAATGTAGTTATGTTTCTGTAATGGACTGAATGTTTTTGTCCTCCTTAAATTCATATCTTAAAATTCTAATCCCCAATGAGATGCTACTAAGAGTTGGAGCTTTTGGGAAGTAATCAGGCCTTGAGAATGGAACCCTTATGAATGGGATTAGTATCATATCAAAAGGACCCCAAGAAAGCTCTGTCATGGTCTTTCCATCATTTGCAATGAGAAGACAGCTGTTTGCAGCCCTCATGAGAACTCAGCTGTGTCAGTTCTCTAATCTCAGGTCTCCAGCCTCCAAAACTGTGAGGACCCAATCTATGGTATTTTGTTATTACAGCCCAAACTTACTTCCCCGCCCCTTGAAAATCATTGCTTCCTATGTCAAAACCTGTAATAACTAATCTCCCTGTGATTTGCAACATGCGTCTTTAACTCACCATAGCCTTCTTGAAATAAGAATATGGTGCTTTATGTTGCAATTGCAACAGTGCATTTTCTTTTTCTTTCTTTCAAAGTGTTTTGCTATGGTTTTCATGTACTTTTCTTCCACATATAAAGCCCACAATACACTTTGTGCTTTCAGTAGTCTTTTAGCTTTTGAAGAAGTTTCCATTTCAAATTGAGAGAAGTGCTTTAACATAGCTTTGCAGAGTCTTGTGCACAACAAAATGATTTCAGAGAAGCAACCACAGTGTCAGGTCCTCAGGTGGGAGTTGGGGCAGAAGTGCTGAGAAAGCCAAAGGACTAGAAGAGGCCTGGAGTCTAGACTAGAAAGCCACAGAGTACAGGGATGTTGGAAAGGGAGGGTGTAGCTGTGATCTAGACCTGGGCAGTAGGTGCCCATCTATTGTGTAACAATTCGTCTGCTCTTTCTCCCTATTTGATGGAGGGAATCTCCTTACCCTCAGATTTCCTGAGTGATAGGAGTAGCTTTGCTATTCATGGTGGGTCCTGATAGCTATTGAGGTGATACAGGATCGGGGAGGCCATGCTGAAGACCCCATCCATATGGTTAAAGAATTGGGGCTTTTTGCCACATGATATCGCCTACTTTCTCAATCTCTGGGGAAGGGAAAAAGGAGGGGGGGGCTGGAGATTGAGCTTTATCATGCGGCCATGATCCATCTAGTTATGTCTTCATACAAAATTCCAATATAAACTGGACACTGAAGTTCAGTGTAGCTTCCTGGTTAGTGAGCACACTAAGTTTTCTGTGAGGGTGGCACACCCTAATTCTATAAGGACAATGTGCAGAAGCTCTATGTTTAGGACCCTCCAAGACCTCTCTTTATGTATCTTTGTTTTGTCACTGGAGATGAATGGCAGGTTCTTGGTTTCACTGAAGAAAGAACTTGGGGTAGATGAACAGAGGAGTTTTAGAAGAATAAGGTTTAGTGAAGAAAAAGCAAAAGTACACACTCATAGGAGATTAAAGGTGGGCAACCTGACCAAGCAGTCTAGTGCTCTGAGCTCCTGGGTCTTTTATGATATGGTTTAATGATTATGCCAAGAATATATGAGGATTTGTGGGAAATAAGAAGGATTTTCCAGGAACTGGAGAACAGGGAATGGGCTTACCTAATAAGGGTGTTCTAAGGTCAAGATAGTTATTTGATAGGAGGTGCATGAATTAAACTGTAACTTAAATGAGATATAGATGAAGTCTCTGGACAACCTTTTGGGTTGGGAAAGTCCCTGCTGGGAAACAGTTGGTCACTGTACCAAGAAGTCCTTTCAACCAGTTAATTCTTACTCAAGGATTATTTGGGAAACAGAATGTTTGGAAAAATGTACCTGGCTATGGTACTGTATCTGTTCTTCAGCTCAGTTACCTCAGTCACTTTATTGTTCCCTTTCTGTTTGTCCATTCCATCTCAGTTTTGACTGGTCTTGACTGGTATTCTTTATGATAAAATTATAATTGTAATTATAGTGTTTTCTTGAGGAACTTGAGTTCCTCAGTATTGAACTTGAGGGAAGTCATGGAAACTGGGTTTGTAGCCAGTTGGTCAGATGTGTTGTTAACTCTGTGGAGTCTGACACTAACTCCAGAGGCTAGAATGAGGACTGAGCTGTATTACAGAATCATTTTAAAATCAAAAGCATTGTAAAATTGATTGTATTGTAGGATGTGATGAATACAATGTTGAGAAGATGGCTATCTTGTATGAAGTCATCCATATCATCCTCTGGTGATTCAGAGGGAAACCCTATAACCAGAGCTCCTCATACCATTATGTCCAGATGCCATATTGAGAAGGGAAAAACAGCTTTACTAGAGTATTTGAACTTTGAATGGATTATAAATTTCTCACCTTTAAGTTGGAAGAGAGGGTGATTTTTAAAAATGCTTTAAAAACTTTTTATTAACAAGTTTGTAACTCTGAATCAGCAGTACTATTTCTTTTCTACCCCTCCCTCCCACTTCTCCAAACTGATGTATTGTAATGACTAAAATTTAATATATATATGGCTTATTTTTGTCTACACTTACGTTATTTTTATCTCCACTTATATTTTTCTTGTAGTGTCCTTTTTGGTTCAGAAGCATCTTGCCATATTGACAGGCCCACATTTTCCTTTTTAGTTGTCAAATTACATGTCAGGTGGGCTGGAGTAGAATCAGGTAGTTTCCACAAGGCAGATGGACAATATTCCAGTGTCTCATCGGTTTCCATGGGTGTCAGCTCAGGTTGTGTTTTGGGCTTCTGGCCCAGTATTTAGTTACTGTGAGAGTGTCTGTGGCTTACAAGATTCACTTAATCTCTTACTGGATATATTAAATGATGGGAAAGATATGGTGGATAAGAACATGGTTGAGTTTTTAAAAATTTTTATAACTTTTTTCCTTGTTGAGTTTTGAGGAGACAGGGAAATAAATAACTTTGAGAGAAGGTTTAAATTACTACAGTAAGGTAGCACTAGTAAGAAATAAACATGATCTCTGTTATTTTGTTCACTCTTAAGTTTCCTTCTGTCTTTGATTAGGTGTCTTGAAAATGCCTGATGTTGTAACAATTATAGATGAGGAAGTCACAGACTGAGATGTCCACAGGGCAGGTGACAAAAATAAATGAAATGATTTATTTTTCAATAATGAAAAATAAATATAAATTTATTTATTTCATTCATTTTCAATAAGTCATTATTGAAAAATAAATTTTAATTATTGAAAAATCAATATTGTAAAATGGTCAAATGATCCCAGTGATACTAGATTTTCTAATTTTTCAGGAAAAGCCAGAAATCTGCTATTTTTTAAAAAGCAAAGGTGCATTGCAATATCTAAATGTTGGAGAAACATAAACAAGTACAAAATCATGCTGGTGGACATATTAGGTTATTGTTAACCATTTTCAACAAGTAGTGTAGCTCAATGCAGAGTCACACAGGTGAGCAATGAAAACACCTCATTGCTTTACATTGAAGTCTATCTCTGAGGCTGACTGAGCAGAGATTTTCTTCTTTTTAAATTATGGTTTGGGAAATTTTCACTTGATAATTACTGATTAATGTTCTTTCAGCAAGTCCCTTACTTGCCCCTTGTATTAGTCCTTTTTTGGTTACTATAATAAAATACCTGAGGCAGGCTTCTTTATAAAGGAAACAAGTTCATTTGATTCACAGTTTTGAAGACTGAAAGTCTAAGGTTGGGCAGCCCATGTATTTGACCTCTGGTGAAGGCCTGATGGAGGTAGCACATGTGGGAAGAAGAGATCACATCCAGACAGAAAGAGAGGGAGGTCCCAGGCTTGCTCCTTTTAAGAACCAAGTGAGGAGTCCCAGAAGAACTACTTCCAAGGGTAGTACCCTCAATGAGCTAGGGACCTCACAGTGGGTGTTCCCTTGTTTTTTGTTGTTGGCATTGGGGTTTGAATTCAGGGCTTTGTGCTTGCTAGGTAGGTGCTCTGCCACTTGAGCCAAGCCTCCAGCCCTTTTTGTTCTGGTTATTTTGAAGACAAGTCTTATTTTTGCTCAGGATGGCCTTGACAGCAGTTACCCTGTTTATGTTTCCCACTGTAGCTGAGACGACAGACACATGCCACCACGTCCAATTTTTTTTCCTGTTGAGAAGGGGTCTCAGAAATGTTTGCCCAACCTCAGCCTCCCAAGTAGATGGGTTGACAGACGTGCACCACCACACCCAGCTACTGGTTGAGATGGGGTCTTACTAAATTTTTGCCCAGGCTGATCTCAAACCACCGTCCTCCTGATCTCAGCCTCTCAAGTAGCTAGATTATAGGCATGAGCCACCAGATGCCTGGCTAAGGCACCCTCTTCTTAAAGATCCACACCACCTTCCAACCATTACCACACTGGGTACCAAGTCTCCAACACATGAACCTTTGGGGGACAAAACACATCAAAAGCAGAGCACCCCTCTCCATGATTCTGTTGGATTTCTCTTTCCATAGACTGTCTTCTTTAATTTTATTTTATTATTCTGTTCTAGAGATTGAACCTAGGGCTTCACACATACTAAATAGGTGATCTACCACTGAGCTTACTGCCCCCCGCCCCCCATTAAACCATCTTTGTTCTCTCACCAGGCCTAATTCTACCTGGTACCTGAGGGTCAAGCACTTGCCATCTGTTCTGTCTTGTTTAACCTCTGCTTTTCATGTTTTGCTTTGTATTATAGCTCACTCTTCTCTCCCTTGTCTTCACATCACTCAATGTAACTTGCCTAAACATTTCTTAAATTAGACGAGTCTTTAAATTTTGTAGAGGGTTCACATCTCCCATTATCTTATCTTTATTTCCCTTAGTTAAACTCAAGGGATTATATTCTACAGAAATGTGAGGTACTATGTCCTAAATCCTCTGCATTTTGTTTCCATACCTATATCTGTCTACCCCAGTCATATGTACCCCATGTCTACTGCCAATAATTATTAGCAAGTTCATTTTTTGTAGTTTTAATTAGCTTTTTGGCCTTTTAAATCATAGGCTCACTTGTCACTGACAGGTTGGATTGTTCGTTTTATTATCACTAAATTGTTTTGTTAAAACCCATCTTTTTCTTAGTGCATTATGAGATCTACATCTAGAACTCTTATAAGTGGTTTTTCTTCTCATTAATGTTGGGCTTTTTAAAAATATCTACATTACTGCTTAGATTCACCAGTTTTTTTTTCCATTTGAAGGAGAGAACTCATTTGAAAAAAAAGGTTAAAAACATGAAGCTAGTTCACAACTACTCTGAACACAGTTACTGTGATTCTTTTTTTCCTACCTTTTCAATGACTTCTGAGAGTTTCCCATGGATTTTTACAAGGCAACTCTGCAAATTAGGACAAAATGATGAAATCTAAAAGCACAAGAGGTGGTCCAGAGACATGAAAGCCCAAGAGACTTGTCTGAGCCAACAGACCCACCCTGGGCCTACCAGGACAGACACTCTTCTCCAGCCCTTTTCTCTGGGCTCATCTGAGTGGGACCTCTGGGGATCCTTTGTGTGATTATATGGCTAAAAGGAGGGAAACTTGGCCAGCAAACCAAGTGGGTGGGCCAATTTACTGTCTGAGAGGTAGTGTTCATTGTGCAAAACTCTAAAATGTTTCCTTTCACATAGATCAGCTGGCTAAATAATCTCAGATGAAACTGACCACGGTCATCAAAGCTATTGTCAGATTGCAAAATAGAAATAAATCTGTAACGTCTCAGAATATTGTTGCTAAGAAAGACCAGGCAACACCTAACATCTCACTAATCCTACTTTGTACCTGATGGGCTTTGTCGTTTTGTTTAACTTCTCTGTGAGTGATGTTGGTTTTTCAGTACAGACTTTGTATTTTTATTTGTAGGAGAATGTGTAGCTATTTCACATGATAAAACTTGGTGTTGGCAGTATTAATACCTATAATTTATTTCTCATGCCTCTCCTTCTGTGAAAGGATTGCAATATATGTTTCCCAAAAGAAGCTTGGCAAATCACAAGTAAATATGGTATGAGAAGAATCTCAGTACCACCCCCTCACACACACACCCCTCCACACACATACACACACCCACCCCCCCATCCCCCCACACATATACACCCCATACACATTTTTACTGGCTAATTTCAGTTAGTTTTTAGATTAAGTCCAAAACATAATTTTCACCATCAGGGATTTATTGGTTCAAGTCTCTGCTCTACATTCTGGCTGCATACCTAACTTATCCATTATAGTATTTGTGATACTTTATTTTAATTACTTCTTTTTATTGCCTGTATCCCAAGGCAAACTGAATTTTCTAAAGGCAGGTACAAATGTTATATTCCTTTGACAAATATATTCTTGAAAAATATTCATTGAAGGAATAAATAAATAAATATGCCTCATTTACAAATGTATCTAAGATTCTCGATATTAAATTGTTTACTCACTTGTGGTGTAATCTAAGTGACATTAAATCTACCCTTTCATACACTTGGTATGGTATTGTAACTTACCAAATTTAAAATTGCATTAATTATACAACATGTTATTATCTTATGTACCTCTAAGAAATAAAAAAAATCTTGCTAATTACAGTGTGATCCAATGTTTTCTTATTGTTATGTAAAATAAACTCAGGTAGGGCAATAACACATTTTAATTTTTCAAAGTCAGTGTTTTTCAGTTAAACTAGGAAATGGTCCAAATGCAGGGACTAAAACTAAAGATGATAAGAAATGAGATAATCTAAAAAATTAAAGCCTAAATAATTTTAAATTTTGTTGTGTATCTATTATCTACTAAAGAACACATACAAATTATTTTTTTGTTGATGAGTTTTAGAAGTTATCATTTTTACCTTTTCAGTTAATATAGGCAAGAACAACGCATATATTCTAAAATATATCCTGCTGCTTATTTTATGTTGAAACATGAAAGATCCAATATAATTTTATACATTTACATATATAAATTTTAAATGTTCTGTTCTGCTTCCTGGTCTTCCCTAGGAGAAATGTAGAGTGGTACTAAATGTTTTCCCCCATGTTCACAATTCTTGAATGGAAGAATTTTGTTTTGGAGAAGAAAAAAGTATCGAGGATAGATATGTTTTTTGTGCTTAATCAGGTGACAATACCAGGGTTCAACAGTCTTTAACTGATTTGTAGATAGAATGCTTTGGGTAGCCATTGGCGAGCTTACAGAATTGGCAAGAGATGCAAAGAATTGAAAGTGGATTGGAAAAAGGAACAGAAGAGGGAGAGAAAAAGAATGAAAGGGGAGGAAAAACATGTGAAAATAAACACTGATGTTAGCTTATGTTTTTCCACACAGAGATATTTTCAATAAAGCTATCTACAACAAATGAAAAGCCCATGCATAGATGTATTGGCATAAAATCCATGTTTTGAGTATAGCAACTGTGTCTTTTATTGTGTTGATCACTTTTTATAAAGTCACTTATTGGTTGATTATATCATTTCTGCTGTTGCTCATTCTCATAGAAGTCTTTCTGAATTTGGATCCAAGGTTTCCTTCCCACTTTGTGGGCAACTTAGTATTTCCATTTGGGTGTCTATTTAGGCATCTCAAACTTATCTTGTCAGGTAAGCCTGATTTCTACTCCCGACTTCTGTCAATCTGTTCTTCTTGCCTTCCTGCTCATCTTAGTGAATGGCATTTCTACTCTGAAATGAAATACTGAGGTATCCTTGATTCCTTCTTCTCATCCATCCAGGACAGATCTTGCTAGCTCCATGGGGGATATATTCCAAGAGCCATAATGGATGGCTGAAACTAAAGCTAGTACTGAACTCTTTATATAAGCACTACGATATCATGACAGTCAATCTGATGACTAGGAAGCTACTGAGAGACTAATGGATGGGTAGTGTTTACAGCATGTATATACTGGAAAAAAGGGATGATTCATGTCCTGGGTGGAACAGAATGAGACAGAGCAAGATGGTATGCTATTCCTCATGCAGTTGACCTCAGGCAATCGGCACTATGGAAAGTTAAGCTGTGTATCTATACATTCAGATCTTGACCATTTCTTACCACTTCCTCTGATACCACCCAAGACAAAGCCACCGTCATGTTTCACTTGGGTGGTTGCAGTGGTCCCAAAGTTCTCTGTTTCCATGCTTGCTTCCATCTAACTTGCACTCAAAACTTAAATCAGGTTTTATCAAAGAACCTCACATGGCTCCCATGTCACTGATAATGACTTACAAGACTCTGTAAGGTCTACCCTTACCTCCTCTCTGATCTCTTTTCCTGCTATTCTTCCTTTTATTCACTTGGTTTGCATTTCACTGGCACCTGTGTTGCTTCTTGAAGAAGCCAGGTTGTCCCAACTCCAAGCTCTCTACTCTTGCTCTCTTTCTGCTAAGAACAATCTTAGATATTAATGTGGCCCTTTTCTGCACTTCCCTCAAGTCTGTGAACTTTTCTCTGACTGTGCTCTTTGATATTTGCAATGCCACTATATCCACTTCTCTGCTATAGTGTATAGTTGAATCATTTATTTTGCTTACAATGTCTGTAAACTGTGAAAAAGCTTTATACAGATTCAGTTTTTGCTTAAAACACAAGCCATAGTGTTGCAGATAAGTAGCTTCAAGAAGCAGATCATGAGATAGAAGTCAGTATAGAGAAATTTTATTGGGGAGTGCTCTCAAGATCAACTCCTGTGTAGGATGTGAAAGAAGCAGGACTGAAGAGAGAAACTGGACTGTGATAGTGTCACAAAAAAATGCTGCAGCTGATCCCACAGAGCTCTGGAGCTGACACAACTGTGTCAAGTCATCCCTTACTGAAACAAAGGGAGTTTGGGAGACTTTATCTCAGCATTACTAATCACTTCACATAAGTGCTTTGGGAAGACAGTGTAGCCTTGGACTACCAGATTGGCTTCAGCCAAGGACAATCCCCAAGGGGACTTTCACTTCAAAATGGCATTGCCCACACACTGGGAAACTGGAGGAATGAATACTCCATTCTCAAAAGCAGTGGACTGAAAGTTGGGTCTGGGTGGTATAGCACAGTCTACCCCACATAGTCTATAAAGCTCTCCAGGACCTGGGCCCTGTCTTTACCTCTGTAAGTAAGTCTTATCCACTAATTGCTCAGTGTACTCTAGCCACATTGGCCTCTGGATGATTTTCAGTTTAGGAAGAACACTCTGGCTCCTCACTGGAGAATGGATTGTGAATGGGCAAGAATGGAAGTCCTTCTCTAACTTTCAAAAATTCTGAAATGTTCAAAGGGAAGAGTGTCTCTTCTTATTTGAGCTGATTCATGGGATATTGGAGGCTAAGATGGATATGCTGGCTGGAAGGACATACAGACCAAACCCTCTGATTGGAGGGAAGATTGCTCAAAGGTGGAACACCATGATTTTCAGTGATTTGTCCTATCAGTACTGTGGATGCTTACATGGACTTGGAGAGCATCTAAGAGTAAAGTCCTGGATTGTTAAAAATGTACTACGATTGTGTTTTAATATTTTTGCTCTGTTAGAATGAGAAGGAAGCTATAAAAGTGGTTGAAAGAGTGAACATTCACACTACTAATCATATGTGAAAGGAGCAGTTTCCGGGGAAGGAAAAGGAACCCTTTCTTGGTGTTAGACCAAGGAAGTGGGTGGGCTTCCTCAAGGCAGCTAATAATGGAGAGGTCACAGCCAACTTAACCTCATTTTCCTCCCATCCTCTGAAGCTAGAGGGATAAGGAAGCACTGTTGATATGATGCAATAGAGGTCAGTATCCTGGGCAGGGGACACGGTGGAGAAGGGTAAGGAGTAGATTCTGCAAGGCAAATGGATGGAAGCTCTCCTGTGTTGAAATTTATGCTTCTTGAACTTTCATGTGCATGCAAATTACCTGAAGATCTAGTTAACATGCAGATTATGTTTTAGGTGGATTGAGATGAGACCTGAGATTCTGAATTGCTGTCAAACTCCAAGGTGATGCTGAGGCTACAGGTGCCTAATACCCATTTGCTATAGCGAGGTTATAGTTCTTTCTGTGATCTCTGGACCTTAAACTGAGTCTTGTCAAAAGTAACAATTTGGGCTCATTTGTGTAAAGGAAACATCTCTTACACACCCAAAGAAAGGAGGAAGTTTACTCCTCTATTCCTTTCCCTCTCTAACCAAGAGTGACATGAAAATGGCACACAGCATTTTCCAGAGGTAGATCAGCAATTCTAAATAAGTAAAAGATAACTAGCAGTGGTCTATGTGGCCTGAGGACAAAGTAGAGATTGATGACCTGAGCCCATGGAAGCAGAGATCAACTGACTCAGGAAAGTACATAAAACACCACCACCTTTGAGGATTTCCAGGGAGGGACCTGAGGCCCAGCTCTTTGACAAATGGAGTCTTGAGTTGTAAATAATAAGAAAATGACCTTTCTTATTTATGTTTACAGGCTAGGGAAACCTGGACTTACACAGAATCAATCAAGTTTGAAAGTTCAGGCTCAGCATCCTTTGTAGAGTATCTTTGTGCCTTGCTATGTACTGCTTCATTGGCAACAGTTGCCCTTCCTGGGCACTTGCATTTACTCCATGATTATAGGGAATAGACTATTCTAAATGGGATAGAACCTCTCTAGCAGCATTCAGCGGTCCTGTGAATCAATACAGCACATAAAAATGTTTTTGACTTCATGCTGGCTGCCTCAACTCTTGCTACATGCATTCCTGGAAATGACATTAAAGCAAAAGAACAGTAAGGAATGAATCATTTTTTTGTCTCTTGCCACAGGATAGCCAGCATTTACCTTCCTTTCCACTCAATTGTGTTCTTGAATCAGTAAGACAAAATGTTGACAAGTTGACTTTGATAGCGATGAATCAGCAGGGAAACTGTTGAATGAGTGAATCAATAAAGTGAGAGGTAAAATATAGCAGTTTGTCAGCACTGTCCAGGCAGCAGATGGATGGAACTTAAGAGAGGACAGCAATGAGGACTGGCTGCACATTTTTCTTTTTTGTGATACTTGTAATTAAGAGTAGCTTAATCTTCAGGTACCCTCTCCAAGAGCTACATAAAGAGGAGAATCCTTTTAAACTTTCTCAATCATAGAAACAATAGTTTCATTAAATTCTGTAGGGCCTAAGCCCTTGGATGATGATGAGGGCAGGAGATGAGAAAAGGTAGTAGTCGGTCGGGTTATGGACAGAGAATTTTCTATTAAAGACATAAATGCTGCTAGGAACAGTAAATGACTGTGTAGCACTTGCTGTGTGCCAAGTACTGTTTTATGGGCTTTGTGTGAGGAAGTGTAAGGTCAAAGCCGCAGGCACACCCTCCCTGGAGCCCTGAAGATGCAAGTTATGGTAACTTAGTAGCTCTCTCCCCACCCTTCCTGCAGCATAAAAATGCAAGTAGGCAAAGGGTGAGGGAATGGGGAGTTATTTTAATTTTCTTTCCTGCTTCTTCTGGTCACTCACAATTTAACAGATTTTTTTTGTTGGCCTTGAACTCTTAAGCTCAAATGATCCTCTAGCCTCAGCCTCCTAAGTAGCTGGGAGTACAGCATTGCCCTTAGCTCAGATTAAATGTTTTAAAAATGAGTTTATGAAGTCTAGACTCAGTAAAAGTAGATTTATAAAGGAATAAAAAGTTACATTTTAATTTCTTTTGTGAAGTTTGGTGACAAATTCTTCTGAGCTCTTTGTCATGGCCTGATACAAGTTCCCTCTATTTTACAATTGCTCCATTTCCCCTGTCTGCCCCCAACCAGTTGCTTCAAGAATAGTTGAAATCTAAGAATAAGCATGTTGGGCCTTCGTAGAAACATTCATCAGGAATTAAATATGTTACCCTTTGATAAATGCTAAATAAATCAGCCTCATCAGGTATTGTACTTGGGAACCAGATAACTTCTAAAGACTCTTGAAAATTACTTCAGAACACATAATCAATCCTATCCTGCATCCATCCATCCTTTGCTGGAACTCCCTCTCAGCTCATCAGAAGCATACAACCCACAGGAATTGTAGCATTAGCTTTAGTCCTGGGAAACCCCAGTTATGTCCTATCACAGGAGTAGAGGAGGAGTGGAATGGCAGCAAAAACTAAAGAGAGGATAGAAGTGTGAGACCTAATCAATCAGTCACAAAATTTGACCCAAGTACCTCCAGGTGTGCTTGGCTCCTTGGAAGCATAAAAGACACAAGGAAGATGAATATTGGCTTTCCATTGGACCATCTTAGAAAACACTGAGCAACAGAGCAAGCATACACTGATGACCTGTGAGAGATCTTTCTATGTGGAAGGGCACAGGAGAAGCAGTGTTAGGTGGGATTTAGGATTCTACCTACATCTGCCTACGTCTGATCCATTTATTTAGTAAAATTTCTGAGTCAGGAAGTTAGGAAAGTTTTCATGTACCTCATTTTTATCTGTATTTGGCTGAGATTGTGAGTTGTCATGAGGAATAAACAAACAAATGCAGCTCTCTCTCTTCTCCACCCCTACACACCCACTCTGTGTAGGACCAGGGAACCAGGCCAATGGCCACAGCCCTCTCCTCTGACTTACTTCACCCCTCGCTGTTGATTATTCTGCTTGGCAGCTCAGGCTGAGCAGAGGCCCCAGGGTTGTATCATTGCAAAGAAAAAGGCTGGGAGGTGACATTGTGAACAACAGATTCTGGACCCCCAGGTTATTGCTTGCTTATACTTGACACCTGCCTGCAGCCTCATCCCTGCTCCAGACTCTGGGACCAGGTCTGTCCTTCTTTAGGAAATTAAGGAGTCCAGTAATTTAGGTCATACTCTGATGAGCTGCTCTATTCTGGCATCATGCTCTTAATTCTGGTAACTGGGATTTTGCTCTGACCAATGACTCAGTTGGGTCATTATCTTGTTCTCCTGGCCTTGTGTTCCTGCCCTGAGTTTCAGCTTGTCTAAGCCTTTGGTCATTCCTCTGAACTTTATCCCTTAACCAGACTCTGTTCAGAGCTATCAGGACTCCCCAAATTGGACCATTGGACTACTTGTCCAACATTTTATAATTTCAAAGGTATTTGGTGTCTCTCTGCTCGTCCATTGTAGCTCTGGCTACCCTGAGGCTAACTCTCTCCAGACTCTGACCTGTAGGATCTACCCTGCTCACTTGGGATTCTCTGGAGTTTATGGTAAAGCTATATACAGGGACGGTTTGCAATTCTTATATATCACCATTTGCCTTGCTCTTGGAGATCTTCTACAAGGGAAGGACTGCTACCACTATGTGTTAATTAAGATTCATGTGATAAAAGGGGAAGAAACAGAGTTTGTCTAGTTTAAGGTAAAAAAATTATTTGTTGGGACGGTGCTGGTTTAAAGCCCCAGAGGCATAAGAAGTAGGAATGCTCCAAGGACCTTAACTTCTTTTCAGGATGCTCTGTGGCTCAGCTTCATGACGCTCAATGGCTATTTTTCTTAATGAAAATATCCATGGCCTCAGGAGAGGCAATTGGATTAGCCTAGCTTCATTTAGGCATTCACCTCTGCATATATTTGCCCTGGTTTATGAATCCTTTGGGATTCAGTTCAATAAATTGGGGGCAGTCCACAGAAAAGGGACAGGGATGTAAACTGAGAACCCACCACAAGTCTCGCACCAGCTGTGATCATGTTGTTCTTGTGTGATATTCCCTTCCTACCATGCCAGTCCAGAATGGCCCTTTGTTCCCTCTAGCATAGCTGGAATATCTTTAAAGTCTGTCCCTGAAGTCTAGATTTTATTTTATTTATTTATTTTTATATTTATTTATTTTATTTTATTATTCATATATGCATACAAGGCTTGGGTCATTTCTCCCCCCTGCCCCCACCCCCTCCCTTACCACCCACTCCGCCCCCTCCCCCTCCCCCCCTCAATACCCAGCAGAAACTATTTTGCCCTTATTTCTAATTTTGTTGTAGAGAGAGTATAAGCAATAATAGGAAGGAACAAGGGTTTTTGCTGGTTGAGATAAGGATAGCTATACAGGGAGTTGACTCACATTGATTTCCTGTGCGTGTGTGTTAACTTCCAGGTTAATTCTTTTTGATCCCACCTTTTCTACAGTTCCTGGTCCCCTTTTCCTATTGGCCTCAGTTGCTTTTAAGGTATCTGCTTTAGTTTCTCTGCATTAAGGGCAACAAATGCTAGCTAGTTTTTTAGGTGTCTTACTTATCCTCACCCCTCCCTTGTGTGCTCTCGCTTTTATCATGTGCTCAATGTCCAATACCCTTGTTGTGTTTGCCCTTGATCTAATGTCCACATATGAGGGAGAACATACGATTTTTGGTATTTTGGGCCAGGCTAACCTCACTCAGAATGATGTTCTCCAATTCCATCCATTTACCAGCGAATGATAACATTTTGTTCTTCTTCATGGCTGCATAAAATTCCATTGTGTATAGATACCACATTTTCTTAATCCATTCGTCAGTGGTGGGGCATCTTGGCTGTTTCCATAACTTGGCTATTGTGAATAGTGCTTCAATAAACATGGGTGTGCAGGTGTCTCTGGAGTAACCTGTGTCACAGTCTTTTGGGTATATCCCCAAGAGTGGTATTGCTGGATCAAATGGTAGATCGATGTCCAGCTTTTTAAGTAGCCTCCAAAGTTTTTTCCAGAGTGGTTGTACTAGTTTACATTCCCACCAACAGTGTAAGAGGGTTCCTTTTTCCCTGCATCCTCGCCAACACCTGTTGTTGGTGGTGTTGCTAATGATGGCTATTCTAACAGGGTGAGGTGGAATCTTAGTGTGGTTTTAATTTCCATTTCCTTTATTGCTAGAGATGGTGAGCATTTTTTCATGTGTTTTTTGGCCATTTGAATTTCTTCTTTTGAGAAAGTTCTGTTTAGTTCACTTGTCCATTTCTTTATTGGTTCATTAGTTTTGGGAGAATTTAGTTTTTTAAGTTCCCTATATATTCTAGTTATCAGTCCTTTGTCTGATGTATAGCTGGCAAATATTTTCTCCCACTCTGTGGGTGTTCTCTTCAGTTTAGAGACCATTTCTTTTGATGAACAGAAGTTTTTTGGCTTTATGAGGTCCCATTTATCTATGCTGTCTCTTAGTTGCTGTGCTGCTGGGGTTTCGTTGAGAAAGTTCTTACCTATACCTACTAATTCTAGAGTATTTCCTACTCTTTCCTGTATCAACTTTAGAGTTTGTGGTCTGATATTAAGATCCTTGATCCATTTTGAGTTAATCTTGTTATAGGGTGATATGCATGGATCTAGTTTCAGTTTTTTGCAGACTGCTAACCAGTTTTCCCAGCAGTTTTTGTTGAAGAGGCTGCTATTTCTCCATCATATATTTTTAGCTCCTTTGTCAAAGACAAGTTGGTTATAGTTGTGTGGCTTCATATCTGGGTCCTCTATTCTGTTCCACTGGTCTTTATGTCTATTTTTGTGCCAGCACCATGCTGTTTTTATTGTTATTGCTTTGTAATATAGTTTGAAGTCAGGTATTGTGATACCTCCAGCATTGTTCTTTTGACTGAGTATTGCCTTGGCTATTCGTGGCCTCTTGTGTTTCCATATAAATTTCATGGTAGATTTTTCAATGTCTTTAATGAATGTCATTGGAATTTTGATGGGAATTTCATTAAACATGTAGATTACTTTTGGGAGTATTGACATTTTTACTATGTTGATTCTACCAATCCATGAGCATGGGAGATCTCTCCACTTTCTATAGTCTTCCTCAATCTCTTTCTTCAGAAGTGTATAGTTTTCCTTGTAGAGGTCTTTCACATCTTTTGTTAGGTTTACACCTAGGTATTTGATTTTTTTTGAGGCTATTGTAAATGGAATTGTTTTCATACATTCTTTTTCAGTTTGCTCATTGTTAGTGTATAGAAATGCTAACGATTTTTCTATGTTGATTTTATATCCTGCTACCTTGCTATAGCTATTGATGATGTCTATAAGCTTCTGAGTAGAGGTTTTTGGGTCTTTAAGGTATAGGATCATGTTGTCTGCAAATAGGGATATTTTGACAGTTTCTTTACCTATTTATATTCCTTTTATTCCTTCTTCTTGCCTAATTGCTCTGGCTAGGAATTCCAGTACTATGTTGAATAGGAGTGGAGATAGTGGGCATCCTTGTCTGGTTCCTGATTTTAGAGGGAATGGTTTCAGTTTTTCTCTGTTAAGTATAATGCTGGCTGTAGGTTTGTCATATATAGCTTTTATAATGTTGAGGTACTTTCCTTCTATTCCTAGTTTTCTTAGAGCTTTTATCATGAAATGATGTTGGATCTTATCAAAGGCTTTTTCTGCATCTATTGAGATGATCAAGTGGTTTTTGTCTTTGCTTCTGTTAATGTGGTTTATTACGTTTATTGATTTTCGTATGTTGAACCACCCCTGCATCCCTGGGATGAAGCCTACTTGGTCGTGGTGAATAATCTTTTTGATGTGTTGTTGAATTCAGTTTGCCATTATTTTGTTGAGGATTTTTGCGTCAATGTTTATTGAGGAGATTGGCCTATAGTTCTCCTTTTTGGAGGTGTCTTTGCCTGGTTTTCGGATAAGTGCAATACTGGCTTCATAAAATGTGTTTATCAGTTTTCCTTCCCTTTCTATTTCGTGGAACAGTTTAAGGAGGGTTGGTATCAATTCTTCTTTAAAGGTCTGATAGAATTCAGCAGAGACTCCATCAGGTCCTGGACTTTTCTTTTTGGGGAGACTCTTGATTGCTGCTTCAATTTCATTTTGTGTTATAGGTCTATTCAGGTGATTAATTTCCTCTTGGTTCAGTTTTGGATGATCATATGTATCTAGAAATCTGTCCATTTCTTTTAGATTTTCAAATTTATTTGAATATAGGTTCTCAAAGTAGTCTCTGATGATTTCCTGGACTTCCATGGTGTTTGTTGTTATCTCCCCTTTTGCATTCCTGATTCTACTAATTTGGGTTTTTTCTCTCCTCATTTTAGTCAGGTTTGCCAGGGGTCTATAGATCTTGTTTATTTTTTCAAAGAACCAATTTTTTGTTTCATTAATTCTTTGTATGGTTTTTTTGGTTTCTATTTCGTTGATCTCAGCTCTTATTTTTATTATTTCTCTCCTTCTGTTTGTTTTGGGATTTGCTTGTTCTTGTTTTTCTAGGAGTTTGATATGTATCATTAGGTCATTGATTTGGGATCTTTCAGTCTTTTTAATATATGCACTCATGGCTATAAACTTTCCTCTCAGGACTGCCTTAGCTGTGTCCCATAGGTTCCGGTAGGTTGTGTTTTCATTTTCATTGACTTCCAGGAACTTTTTAATTTCCTCTTTTATTTCATCGATGACCCATTCTTCATTAAGTAATGAGTTATTTAGTTTCCAGCTGTTTGCATGTTTTTTGTCTTTACTTTTGTTGTTGAGTTCTACTTTTACTGCATTGTGATCAGATAGTATGCACGGTATAATTTCTATTTTCTTATATTTTCTGAGACTTGCTTTGTGCCCTAGGATATGATCTATTTTGGAGAAGGTTCCATGGGCTGCTGAGAAGAATGTATATTGTGTAGAAGTTGGATGAAATGTTCTGTAGACATCAACTAGGTCCATTTGATCTATTGTATATTTTAGATCTTGGATTTCTTTATTGATTTTTTATTTGGATGATCTATCTATTGATGATAATGGGGTGTTAAAGTCTCCCACAACCACTGTGTTGGCATTTATATATGCTTTTAGGTCTTTCAGGGTATGTTTGGTGAAATTGGGTGCATTGACATTGGGTGCATACAGGTTGATGATTATTATTTCCTTTTGGTCTATTTCCCCTTTTATTAGTATGGAATGTCCTTCTTTATCTGGTTTGATCAATGTAGGTTTGAAGTCTACTTTGTCAGAGATAAGTATTGCTACTCCTGCCTGTTTTCGGGGGCCATTGGCTTGGTAAATCTTCTTCCAGCCTTTCCTCCTTAGCTTATGCTTATTTCTGTCAGTGAGATGGGTCTCCTGTAAGCAACAAATTATTGGATCTTCCTTTTTAATCCATTTCGTCAAGCGGTGCCTTTTGATGGGTGAATTAAGTCCATTGACATTAAGTGTTAGTACTGATAGGTATGTGGTGATTCCTGTCATTTAGTTATCTTAGTTGTTTGAAGGTTTGATTGTGTGTACCTAAGTTGAGGTTACTCTCTACTGTCTTGCTTTTTCTTTTCCTGTGGTTTGGTGCTGCCTGTCTTTTCATGGTTAAGTTGGGTTTCACTTTCTGTGTGCAGAATCCCTTGAAGAATCCTTTGTAGTGGTGGCTTTGTGGTCACATATTGTTTTAGTTTCTGCTTATCATGGAAGACTTTTATTGCTCCATCTATTTTGAATGATAGTTTTGCTGGGTAGAGTATCCTGGGGTTGAAGTTATTTTCATTCAGTGCCCGGAAGATCTCACCCCACGCTCTTCTTGCTTTTAATGTTTCTGTTGAGAAGTCTGCTGTGATTTTGATGGGTTTACCTTTGTATGTTACTTGTTTTTTCTCTCTTACAGCCTTCAATATTCTTTCCTTAGTTTCTGAACTTGTTGTTTTAATGATGATATGTTGTGGAGTAGTTCTATTTTGATCTGGTCTGTTTGGTGTCCTGGAGGCCTCTTGCACCTGAATGGGAATATCTTTCTCTAGATTTGGGAAATTTTCTGTTATTATTTTGTTGAATATATTATGCATTCCCTTCGCTTGCACCTCTTCTCATTCTTCGATGCCCATGATTCTCAAGTTTGGTCTTTTGATGGAGTCGGTGAGTTCTTGCATTTTCTTTTCACAGGTCTTGAGTTGTTTAATTAATGGTCTTCAGTTTTTCCTTTAATTACCATTTCATCTTCAAGTTCTGAGATTCTGTCTTCTGTTTGTTCTATTCTGCTGGATTGGCCTTCCGTTTTGTTTTGCAGTTCTGTTTCATTCTTTTTTCAGAGGTTTTCCATATCCTGGGTGGTTTCTTCTTTAATGTTGTCTATTTTTGTCCTGAGTTCATTTATCTGTTTATTCATCGTGTTCTCTGTTTCACTTTGGTGTTTATACAGTGCTTCTATGGTTTCCTTTATTTCTTCTTTTGCTTTTTCAAATTCTCTATTTTTGTTGTCTTGGAATTTCTTGAGTGTCTCCTGTACATTTTGGTTGACCCTATCCAGTATCATCTCTATAAAATTCTCATTGAGTACCTGTAGTATGTCTTCTTTTAAATTATTCTTGTGGGCTTCATTGGGTCCTTTGGCATAGTTTATCTTCATTTTGTTGGAGTCTGGATCTGAGTACCTGTATTCTTCATTCCCCTCTGGTTCCTGTACTAATTTTTTGCTGTGGGGAAACTGGTTTCCCTGTTTTCTCTGTCTTCCTGTCATTGTCTTTGGTGTTGTTACTGTCCCTGTACTGTGTGTAATTAAGTATTTTCTAGCTTGTAATAATAACAATGGTAATATTTAGAATGGAAGGGTGAGCTGAGATGGAAAGCAAGATGTTAAAGAAATGGGAAAAACAAATACACAGACAAGAAGGAGAAAACAGAACAAGGTATCAGACAAGAAAGTTTCAAAGGTATAAACAGGAAGCGTTAGTGTACTAATCGACAGTAAGCTGAACAGACATTGGAGAGACAGAGAGAGGATTGAAAATCAAAAATAAAAGAAAAGAATAAAAATAAAAAATAAGTAAATGAAATAAATATCTATATATAAAAATAAATTAAAATAAAATGAAAAATAGAAAATTAAAAAAAAAAACCCAAAAAACCAAAAAACCTCCAAGTTCAAATGCAATGAAGTTTCAGTCTTAATTATTTGGGTGTCTGTCTCAGTCTCCAGTCCTGGAGATGGTGCCTCAGATGTTGTTCTGTAGTTGTCTCATCAAAGGGGATGCATAAAGTAGAACAAAACTACACAGACACACACAAACACAAAAATCCCACCAAGTGTCCCAAGTTCAAATGCAATATAATTTCAGTAAGTTTTTCAGCATGCAGGTGTAATTCGGTTGTTCTCTCTTCAAAGGTAGGGAGAAAAAGAAAAAAAAAGAGTCTGGAGACAGTTCTGAGAATGGTATCTGTGGCTGTGGCTTGCCTGCCTGCTGCTGTCAGCCTGCTGTTGCTGGCGGCGTTATTTATGCAGATCTCTGAAGTGAGCTTAGCACTCACCCGGCCCTGCAGGCTTTGTTTACTCAGAGTTCTCCTGTGCGGGAGCCTCTGCTACATGCTTTCCCCTTTCTAAGCACACTGGGAAAGGTGACACTGCACCAGCGTTCTCAGGCCTGCATGTTTATTTACAGTTCATGTGGGAGGTGGGTCTTCCCCCCTCTCCTGTGGAGTTTTCCTCCTACCACCACTTTCACAAGCTTTCCTGGTCCTGATTACTGGCCGGTGCTTCTGCTCCTGCCAGCCGCCATATTTGTTTACAGTTCACGTGAGAAGTGGGTCTTCCCTCCTCTCCTGTGGAGTTTTCCTCCCTCCACCACTCTCACAAGCTTTCCCACTCCTGGTTGCTGGGCGGGCACCCCCACTCCCACCAGAGCCTCTCTTGCCCACCCGGCTTGTTTATTTACAGTTCCGGGAAGGATTCCCTTCTCCCAATCCTCTGTGCTCAGTGTGCCCCACCCTCTTTCCCACTTGTCTTTATTGTTCTTATTGCTTATTAGTCAGTTTCTCTTTTTCCCCCCTGGTGGAGGTCAGTCTGTCCAGGGGACTATGCTGCTCTGGCCCAGGCTTGTCTGTGGGAGTACTGCGGTACTGCAAAGCTCACCTGTTCTGCGTCTTCCCAAGCCATCTGGGCACAGGCGACTGGCGGCCTCGGGGCCCTCCTGGTTTCTCCATTTAACATGAAGTGGAGATTCTCTGTGCTGGCTTAAGGTGTGGAGGGGTCAAAGTTATGCCTCTTCTCAGTGATTATGCCTGCAAAGTGTGTCTCCAGTGTCTCTCCAAGATTTCACTATAGGAGGCTCGCTTTCTGCTTCTTCCCTCTAGCCGCCATCTTGGAATCCCCCTGAAGTCTAGATTTTTAACAAAAACATAGAGCAAAGGAAGAACATATAACTGGAAATATTTTTTGCAAATGAAGACTTGTTCATCTTCAGCTTGAGCTATTTTACTAGATGCCTCCTTGCCTTCCGCAAGGCTAGGTCTATGTGTCAAAAGCCATATTTAATCCTTACTATAAGGATTGCCCTTAAGCTAATTGAACCAACTTAAAGTTTGGAGGATGATCTAAAGAAAAGTTAGGAACTCTCTTTCCTAATTGGCTAGGTTTTGCCTTCAGAATATTATTTTCCTTACTTTTCCTCAAATGAATGATCCTGAGACTAGCTCTCTTTTAAAATCCTCTTTCCTTTTTGCAGGAGTGTGGGCTGCATATTAGAACCAACTGGAAAATTTAGGAAAAAAATGTTCATGCCTGGGCTCAATCTCCAATCAATGTATCAGAATCTTTGGGGGTGGAAGCCATGCATCTGGGGAGGTTTTTGAAAGTTGTCTATGTAATTTTAATGCACAGTCTGTGAAAGTCACTGGTCTGGGGCCCCAGGTAGTCTGTAGTTGTGTAATTCAGCACTGGAAGCTCTGCTAAGACAGTTAGTGTCACTAAGCTGAAAAACAGACTCTCTTTCAAAGTCTTGACATTAACATTCTAAGAGTAAGGAGTTGAGTGGACACAGACGCTTGACCCTTCAGAGGAAAGGCCAGCTGGTCAATGAGGAGAATGAGTGTGGCTCTGTTTGACAAGAGGAAATGCTGGAATCTTGGAGTCTTTTGGAATATGCTTACTGCTAGAGATAATGCCTGAAAGTGAAGACTGATATGAATTATTTAGACCTTTAGGGAGACTCTGCAATGGAATCAATTTTCCTTAGCTTTTCTCTGCATAGCCAGACTGAAACGGTCAAACCTCATGAGTAAAACTGACTTTACAAACAGCAACAAAGAGAAATTTCTGATGTTCACTATTGTGTTGCTGATAAAACCTAAAATTGATTGAGATGTCCCTTGGGAGAACTGAAGAAAACTTAAATCTTGTTGCTATAAAGTGTTATAATAGCTTCCTTTGTATGTCATATTCATGAGGTATATGTTATGCATTTAATGAGTGCTCACATAAGGGATAGAAGTTTGCTTATTTTTTTTTAAATTGCTACAGACTAAAGCTTCAGAGACTCTCTTGCAAGTTCACATTTTCTTGGGATGTTTTGGCCTTCTGGCACAAAGAAATATCAGATTCAAGAGTTTTTCTGGTTTTGGTGTGACTGGTGTAAACCATTTGTCCAGGTTGATCCCAAGAGGTCCCCAGTTGTTACAACTATTATCTTGGCTTAGTTACCAAAAACTCATGTCCTCAGTTAGGTGACAGACCACATGGTCACCCTTGTCATCTTGTAGTGTACTTCTGGTCTGGGAAGAAGAGACGACTTACGTTATAGTGTTATTCCTTCTAATAACTAGCTTTGTGCTCAGAAAATTATTTTCCTTTTAGGGATTTAGTTTTCTTCTCAGCTAAGTAAAAAGAGAACTAATCCAGGGATCCAAGGACATCCCTCCAGGACTCTAATCAATATTACATGCAGACTTTTGCATGAATTTTGTATATATGTCAGCATGTATATCTTTGTGTGTATATTTTTTTCTGGGGAGAGTTTTGATAGTTGTCATCATGTTTGCAAAGTACTTCATGACTAAAATGTAAAGGATCACATTGAATGAACTTTGCAGTCTTACTAATCTTTAGGATTCTATGCTTCTGTGGTTATGGTGCTTTTAAAATAGAACTCAGGAGTCAGTTAAAATATTATCTGAGAATATTGCTACAGTGAGAACTGTATCATAATTGGTTTTCCTTGTACCAAATAAATAAATGGAGTCTTATTTTTAGAGACATGCAACCCACACATTGCAAGGATAAAAGGACTCTGCAATGAGACAGACAGGAACCCTGCAGTTGGGAATGCAGAGCAGTCTCCTGTGGGAAGAACACAGGAAGGGGAAAAGAGACACCCTGGAGGGAGCCATGGGTCTTTGTGAAGTAAGGATGATTCACAAGGCAACCAAAGAAATGTCTTGGCCTTCTTGTCTAAGACTGATAGAAAAGAGCATGGGCACTAAGTAATTAGGGAAGCAATTATAAAGCAAAAGAAAGGACTATTAGCAGGGATCTGTAGAAATATTTGCAGCTCTGCCATCGGACTAATCCTTGATCTTGGGTGGATCAGTTTCCTCAGTTGCCAAATGAGAATCAAGCCGTGTGATCTTTAATTGCGTGCAATCCCTGGAATGGCTTATTTCAGCTTATTTCCCCCGATCAAATCTTTCTGGGTCTCTTTCCAATGGCCTTGCTGGACTGCATTTTTTTCATAGTTTACACCTTATTAAGAGTATTTCATTTTATATACCTGTTTGTTTTAGACAGAAATTTGCCTTGATATTATAGAGTTGCTCTTGGTGGTTTCTCTTGAAGATGCAGCACTCGAGCAAGGTGTCCTAGTGTCACGTGTGTGTGTGTGTGTGTGTATGTGTGCGTATGCATGTATGTGTGTGTATGTGTGTATGTGTGTATATGTATGTGTGTGTATATGTGTATGTATGTGTGTATGTGTGTGTGTGTGTGTATGGGGTACTAGGGCTTAAACTCAGGACATCACACTTGCTAGGTAGGCATTCTACCTCTTGAGCCACTCTGCCATTAAGCAAGGTAAACTAGAGATGGATTTTTTGATTCACAGTAGTGACTGAAACAGTTGTAGAGTTAGCTATGAATAGGTCAGATTGCTCAGAGGATTAAAGCGGGGCCAGAAGCTTAGATCTGATAATAAGAAACTTTTGGTACAAATCCAAATTTCATGAGAACATTTCAGGAAGTAACTCATGAGTGATGTTGAAGAATTAGCTATTTACCTTGTGTACATTGTTGAAGAACCCTCAGTAAAAATTTCATATATAATGTTTATATTTGATACAACTTACATCAAAAAGTAATAACTTTTTCATCAGATAGCAGTATACTATAGACAAGATCAGTGGTCTCTGGAGTGAAGTTTGAGCACCTCAGGATAGACGCAAGGTGATCCACTGGATCATGGGGAAAACATTAAAGTCTTACTTAAACTTGTATGTGGTGTGGTGTACCAGAGGAATGTTCAGAGGACCCCTGGGCTAAGCCATTGTCTATTCTTTACAAGGTGTTTTCTCTGGGGATACACATATAAAATGGGCCATGCTATCATTAGTAAAAAGATTTCAATATTGCAAGAGCCTTGGACTCTAGAGAATGTGTACTAAGACATTGCTGATATGATAAGGATTGACAAGTTGCGTCTGATGTTATGTGGGATATTGAGAAAAGGAGTTCCATAAATGGATGTCCAATGGACAGTGGATTTGATACCTGGTCCCTTGAAAGGTGAGGTGGATGTAACACTGTCTAGACATCCAGGATTCTAGTAGATGTCCTCACAGATTGTGGGGCAGTACTCTTCTGCTCATAAAATAATTTGTGTTATTTTTCTGTTACTTCTTTTATCAAGTGGAAAGCAAAAATTAAAAAAAAAACCCTCAAAACTCAGGTTCATTATGTTTCTAGTGTTCTTATTTTTTCATTTATTAAAATGTGCATACATTGTTTGGGTCATTTCTCCATCCTGCCCCCCTTTCCCACCATTACCCCCACACCCAGTTCCAGGCAGGTCCTGTTCTGCCCTTATTACTAATTTTGTTGAAGAAAAGACATAAGCATAACAAGGAAGACAAAGCATTTTTGCTAGCTGAGTTAGGGGTAGCAGTACAGAGAGATTCCTACTATTGCTCTCATGTACCCATGTGTTACTACCCATGTTAATTCAACTCTAACTGATCTTTACATTGGTTCCTGATCCCCTGCTCATGATAACCTCTGTCATTTTAAGGTTCTGTATTAGTTCCCCCTGGAGTGGGGACATCAAACGCTTTCATGTTTTGGGTTTTCTACCTACTCCTATATCTCCCATGTGTGCTCTCCCTTTGTCATGTGATCCAAGTCCAAAAGCATTGCTGCATTTGCCCTAGATCTGAAGTCCACATATGAGGGAGAACATACGATTTTTGGTCTTCTGAGCCTGGCTGACCTCATTTCTAGTGTTCTTATGTCAACATCTTTCAAAAGAATAAAGACTGAGAGGGCAGGAGGCTTGGCTCATGCTTCCTAGCTTGCACTGTAAGGCCCTGGGTTCAATCTTCAGTATTGCAAATAAAAAAGAAAGCCCAAACAAATGAGAACAAAAACTCAAAAGAATGAGAGGAAAATGGACAAACATAGGGAAAGCAACTGAACCCAATAAAAGAATAATATGAAAGCTAACTCCTGATTCTCCTGCTGGAGGCAAGCACCTCTCCATCTTTGTTCTTCCATTAGAATAATGAAGGGAAATTAAAAAAAAACTAATGCCTGTGGTCAACATCCCCTCCCCCAAGATTCCCACAGAGGTTTGTCAATTAATAGAGATTCTATTAATTGTCTGGGATGGGGCCTAACATCGGCATTTTCTTGAAAATCTCCTCAGTGAAACTAATGTATATTGAAATCGAGGACCACTGGTCAAGCCTTTTGAAAACTGAAACTCCCATGTCTTGCTAGTTTGAAGAGCAGCAAAAATACCCTGTGGTCTGTTAATTTCTTAAACATTAAACATTGAATATTCCAGCTATCACTCCCTCTGACTCTGAGGAGAAATCATATTTTCCCCAGCCCGTTGAATATTCTTTTGAGAATTGAATAAAGTAAGAACTGTCTCTTATGTAACTTATAGACTATATTTGAGAAAACAAGAAACTTGGTATTTGAAGGAAGAAATATTGTCCATTCTATCAGAAATTATTTTCTGTCATCCTGATTCCCTGGAGAGGTACTTTCTGATTTTAAATCTCTCTCTCTCTCTCTCTTCCTTACTCAGTGTGGACATTAACATTTTCCTGTCTGTTTGGTGCTACATGTCATTAAAGAAAATGCTGACAACTCATGTAATATTGAGGGAGTTCTAGGAAGAAAAAATAGAATTGGTGACCTCAACTCACTCATCGTTTTTTAAAGGAAATGAGTGTCTGGATTTCTCTTTTTAAGCTATTGGTTGCTTGGGGATGGTGGAGATGAGGTATCTAGATTGTTCAACAACTCTCCTCAACTTGGAATGTGCAGACAGAGCCCATCCATCATTTTGGTGCTTTCTACTTGGGATATAAACATCTTCTAGCTGAGTACTTTCTGATGATCTATGGAAACCACAGGGAATTGGGGGATAGAAATGGCTTCTACATGAAATAGTAGTAATATAAACTTTGGAGGAAATTTCTCTTTTTTGGTTTATTTTAGGCAGTTTGAAATGCAAAAAATAGGGAAGGTGAGAGTACAGTAAGTGGCATAAAAATAAATGGATGAAGAAATAAATCTAACTATTCTCCACTGATTACTCTCCATCTCTCTCCACCTTTTTGTTGACCTATGTTATCTATGGGAGTCAGTCAGGAAAAGGGAACTTGTGCCAGGTAATTTAATAAAGGGGATTTAGTATGTAGAAGTAAAAAAAGAAACATGTTGGAACAGATGAAAAGACCAAACGGCATGGGGAGGCAACACAGGGGTTATTGGCATAGCAAGCCATCATTAGGGGTCATCTAGGGAGGAGGTAGTGTTAACAGAGGCAGGAAACTAGGGTGGCTGCATTCATCAATAAAAAGTGGTCCCACCATTAGGACCTGGGGACAGGAAACAAGGACCTGTTTCACAACTTTCTTTGACCTCTTCCTTCCTCCAGCTTTCCAATATTCTCTTGGGCTGTCCACTGGCTGAAAATAACAAGAAGCACACTGCTCCTAACTGAAATACAGTTTCAGCAAAACAACACAAATTGTCACATTAAATTAATCTTGTTAACTTGAACTGTGTTTGTTTGCTAGTTTAATTTCTAATTTATAAATTTGTTTTGGTATTATAATTGTTCAGCATCATGAATTTGTATCTAGCTTTACATTGGTATTTATATTAAAGTAACATTCTAATGAAAGTAATTTGTCAACATTCAGAGTATTTTTCCTCCAGAATGAAAGTATACATTATTCAAATTTAACAATAAAGGTATAAAATTCAGGAACATAGCAGGAATCACTAGGATTTGATTGGGGAAACTGGGAAAGAGGCTCTGAGGATTGCCTAAGACTTGTATCTCAAGAGTTGGGAGTTCTCAGTTTTGTTTTAGGATGATTACTTAAGTACACATTTCAAAAAGGGAAGATGTTTACCACAACTCCAATGTAGCTTTTATATCAGAAGTATTTAATAAGATATTTTAAAATAGGATCAATATTAAATATGCTCAACCACAAGGCTTGTCCCCAGGGCTGACTTTCTACCTGGGAGACATTATGTGGGTGATTTTCACAATATGCTCTTTCCAAATGACAGTCTTTGCGGCTCTTTCTGCTGATCAGCAGGAAGTGTTTCTGACAGACCCAAAGGTGACCCCAGAGGGCAGGCTGGGAACAGCTGGCTTGGGCCTCTAGGGACGTGGGACATGGAGATCAGACACAACTAGTGACCCCAGATTGGGTGACCCTTGTGTTTACTGCTAAGAGCATTTTTTCTAGGTCCTTGTCTATCCCCCACAGAAAACGCAGAACTAAACAATCTGTAGTTTCTCTATTGACTGAGGTACAAGTAATATTGATGTAAATGAGAATCAGTCACTTTATTTTAAGATCTAAAATAATTACCAAGTTTTTCAAATATACAGAAAATAACCTAGCAGGTCTCTGTGTATCTATCATACAGTTCCAAGAACCACTGATGTTTTTGTCATGCTTGTTTCAGACCTCTCTCTCTCTTGCTCTTTCTTAGACAAATAAAATGTGTTACAGATATAACTAAAGCTTTGATACTTACTATTAGCCATTTCTTTTCTTCTTCTTCTTTTTTTTTTTTTTTTGGTAGTACTAGAGTTTGAACTCAGGGCCTTGCACTCACTAGGTAGTTGCTCTATCAGTTCTTTTTGTTTTAATTATTTTTCAGAGATGGCTTCATGTTTTTCAGACTGCGCTCCTATACCTGGATTACAGGTGTCTACCACCACTCTCCTGCATGGATTTTTTTGTTGAGAGGGGCTCTCACTAGCTTTTTGCTCAGGCTGGCCTGTAACCTCCATCCTCCTGATGATCTACTCCCATATAGCTGGGATTACAGGCATGAGTCACAATGCCTGGACATTTGTTTACATTTAAATTTTCCATTAGAATTTTTTTTTAACCTAAGAATTAATTAAAGATATTCCAAATGCCTAAGAGTTTGGGGGCTATCTTTAGGGTTCATGATTGTCAGGAAATGTAGTCCATGTAATATCAATTCTTTGATATTTCTTGATATTTATGCTGTCCAAATTATGTGTGTACTCACTAATTTTTCATCTCGTTGGCTTATCTACTTGTGAGAGATGATTTGATGTACCACTGCTTTCGTGTACTCATCAATTTATTCTTATATTTTGTATGTACTAGCATTATAATGTTGAGCAAAAATGTATAAAATTATGCTCTCATCCTGGAGAATTATTCTTTATAATGTTAGACAATATCCTTTATTAATCCTCTAAATACTCAGAGTCTGTTTTGTCTTCTATGTATATTAATGTATTAGCTTTCACTTGTTATCCTGGCATTTATTGTTTTTTACTTTCTGTCTTTCAAGGTCATTGTATCCATATGAATTTTCTGTAAGAAGCATTCACTTGGATCTTGTTTATTTTTAATATAATCAGAGTGGCTCTATCTCTTAATAGGTGGTTAATTGTATTACATTTTTTATGATTCCTTACATAATATATTTTATGATCTATTTTTTGAAAGGAAATTGTTTGTAATGTGTAGATATGACTCAATAATACTTGGGATATGTTACAACTTTGATTTAAAAATAGGTTCATGTTTTTATCTCCTCCAATTGCATAGATCAAAAGAGTTTTAAAATTTCTACATTTCTCTCATATTAAGTTAAGAGTTTTATATTGTTTTGCATTCTATTTTTGCTTTGGTAGATTAGTACATTTTTGACACATGCACTTGGCTCACCTAGCCTGAAGCAAATCCTCCTGAACAAGAGCAAGACCTTACTTAGTACATTGTCATTCACTATTTTCCCACTTGATATTTATTAGATATATATATACATTCATTAGTTTTTTTGCTTTCAGTTCTTCTTATTTTTATTGACAATTTAATTTTCTTGGATTCTGTGAAGGCCTCATTCTTTGTTGATCTCAACATTTATTTTCATTTTCCCCTCATTCTTTTTTAACAAAGGAAATCTATTTTAATAATATATATGTAATGATAGTTAGCTATGTACATTTTATTGAACTGTACCACAAATATCATCTTAACAGTCATATACTCACCTTCATTCTTGCATTCTAGGTTGAAAATTACCTTTCCTCAGCACTTTGAAGGTATTATTTCATTTTTTTCTGGCCTCTGTTATTGCTGTTAAGATCTGTGCTGTAAATTAGGCTTGATGGTGCAATTCTGTAATCCCAGCAATCTCGAGGTTGAGGCAGGAGGATTGTAAATTCAAGTCCAGCCTGGACTACATTGAGAGTTCCAGGGCACCCTGAGCTATGTAAAAAAAAACCAAAGATAAGTGCTATAAATTCAATTGTTTCTTTTTAAGGAAATGTGCCTTTTTATTGATCTTAAATTTTTCTTTTGGTGTTTTACAATTTTAATCTAATGCACCTAAATATAGATTTAGTTATATTTTTCTCCGTCTGGTTCTTTATATAAGATCTTTAATATGAAGATTATGTCATTTTAAAAAATTTGAGACATTATCACTTTGAGGCTTTTGTTTTCTTTACAAACCTTTTAGGAAATCTTATTAAATGTATTTTGGACCTTTCACTGTATTTTCATCATCTTTGTTTTCCATCTTTTGTATTTTTACATTAAAAAGCTGCATTCAGAATAACATTCTTGACTTTTCCTTCCAGTTATCTAATTTTCTTTTCATCAGAATTCAATCTATTATTTAATCAATCCACTTAATTTCTAGATTTTATCTTTAACTTCTGTATTTTTGTTTGGTTCTTTAAAAATTTATATGTGCTTTTTTGTTATAGTGTCTTATATGTTCATCCTGGATTATATATCTTTTTTAATTTTCTTATCCATTTAAAGTACCTCTTTTATATTCACAGATAGCATAAATTTATTTGGAAGTATCTTTGGTTTTCTGTGTGATCTTTCTGAAGGTCTTTTGCTCCTTAACTTGTATTTGATCTTTCCTTCATGTTACACAATTTTTATTACAACTTGATCCTTAGCAGATTCTTCCTCCTCTGTGGGAATCTCATGATGTTCCCCATGGAATATCTTTCTAGGGAAGTTTCAGCTTTAGCTTTTCCAAAGAGCCCTGAGCAACTAGCTCAGAAGCAATGTCTATATCAATTTCAAGCTGGAGAAATCCCATTACATAAGGAAAGTGTAAATTCAGCTTCCAGCCTAGGTTTGACATGAGTTTGGGATTACTTCTTCTCATGGGAAAATTTCCTGTTCCCACTCTGCCTCATTGCTGTTTCCCTGCTGATAGGTGGACTTTATCCAGTCCCATTATACTGAGGCTATAGCCTATTAGGGTCAATTTATGTAGAAGTCTTAGCTGCAACTGTTCTTATGACCCCAACCCTCATGTCCTGTCTCTGTATAGAAGTACAGGCCTATTTCCAGGTCTGATACAGGTCCCTGCACTTGTCAACCCAGGGAGATTGCTACATCAGTTTGTATACTCTGCCTTCTGACAACTCTTCATTTCTGAGTTCCTGGATTTCTCCTTTATTTCTTATTAGCCCAGCTGTGCATTTAAGAAAGAATTATTAATTATTGTTGTTTTGGCTTGGGTTGGACTGTTCTGTTCGAGACAGGGTCTCACTATGTAGCCTAGCCTGGCTTCCCTCCTGCCTTGCCTCCCAAGTACTGGGATTATATATGTGTTACGATGCCTGAGAAAATTACTTCTTTTTATCCTTTTTTACTCAACATTTCTAGATATTTGTAGTTGAAGTCATTCTGTTTTAGCTCACTTGTACATGTCGACAGAACTCATTTATTTTCTATGGAAAATACAACATATTGTATGTTCTGTAATTTCCTTATTAAAAAGTGAATGTGTTTGCATAAAGGTGAGATGTAGTCACATAGTGCTCAACTGTGTAATTGAGTATCTTACATGAAAAGTATCTGTTTAGTGGAATGTTTGTCACCAAAAACCTAAATTCTTTTTTATTAACTTTTTCTTTTTTAAACTTTAAAAAACTTTCTTTAAAAATATTTTGCATTCAGTATATATATTTAAGTAATCTGTCTCGTATAAAGTGACTATTGAATTAATATAGGGGAAAATCCCATTATAATAAATTTCTGATTTACTTATTCGTGTTTTGTGGCCAAATACTGTACATGTTGTGTTGTCTGGAGGGGTAGATTAATTGCTCAGTATATAAAATGCATCACACAGAAACATCAACTAGCTAACAAATATGTCTTTAAAAGTTTCCTCAATCTAGCAGATTCTAAAGGCTACTACTGACCCTTTCAGAACAAAAAGGGTCCAGAAAGGGTGAAGAAGGACAAAGACAACATTCTCAGCTCAATGGAACCTCTGTATTAAACTAGTATGGCAAGTCAGGACTAATCACAGAATAACCTTAGGGGTAGAATGTCTTCTGGCCACACAAGGTCCATTCTACCCTCTTGAATAACAGCACCAACTTCTTTGAAGAAACCATTTTCCATGGACCTATGTAACCTCCATGGACCTGTGTAGCCTCCATGGGACTATAATTTAAGGCACCTGGTTTTCTCTGGGCAACTTTTCCACACTCATCCTTCTGCATTGGGACTTAAAAGCTTGAGCTGTGTGAAAGAGATATGAAAAATGCTCAGCAGAGGCCTTTCCATCAGGTCCTGACAGCTCCTTCTTTTCTGGGGAAGAGAGGGATAGGGTTGTTTTTAGCTTTATTTTCAGATTTCTCTTTTATTCAGTGACCTGTTCAATATTCTTATAAGAATTTCCTTTTCACCCAGCTCAAGCTTGTAAGTCCCAGTACAGAAGGATGAGTGTGGGATAGTTGCCCAGAGAAAACCAGGTGCCTTAAATTACAGTCTCCTGGAGGTTACTCAGGTCCATGGAGGTTACACAATGGGCCTCTTATTGGTCAGTAAATAACCCTTAGGGTATTTTGCTTTACACACGTGAAATACATTTTCTAGAATGAAAATCATTTTTAGTAAATTAAGTTCCATTTTAAAACTTACTATTTAAGTGAAATCAGTGGTAAAATGAATGTAAAATCATGGAATATATCCATTTTGGAAATCAATTCCTTTTACATTTTGAGTTTTCTTCAAGTGAGTTTTACCTGAATTGTTTTAACAAATGTAGTTGAATCTTCCTTGGCAGGCATAGTTTGACTTGGGCTCTTTCTAAATATGCTCTTCTACGGTATGGTGCACATATGAACATTCATATAGTACACAGCAGAGGTAGTCTTATCTGACTATTTAGCTTGTACAATCAAGGCTGAATGGGAGTTGGTGTGCAGAATGGTCATGTACCTCTTGTGGTCATCGTTTTGCTGAGTAGAAAGAGTATGGTTAAGTTCCCCTTTTTGTGAACTTTCCTAATTAAGAAAGGGCTCTCAGTGTTTTGTTATTTTGAAATTGCAATGTGTAATAGGAATTAATGAATCACTTTGCCATTATGAAAAGCAAAGTAAAATTAGAATGTTGTTTTGTGAAAGAACATTGGCAGTTGTTCTGTTCAGTTGTGTAAGTTGCTCTATGTGTGGCGGGTCCCCGAGTTTTAAATATGTCTACACCCGATTTCAGGCTTCTGTGGCTTGGATCAGTGTTCTTCCTGTCTCAAGTGCCCCCTCCCATGTCTTTTGCCTCTGAAGGCCTACTCATCTCCCAAGGCCAAGCCAAACATTGCCTTCCCCTGGAACCGTCCTCAATTCTACCCAGCGGAATTAGTCACTCCATCATTTGGGCTTTCGGATCCTTTCTCCATCCCATTGGAGAGCCTGTCTTGTGAACAGGGAGGCACTGACTCAAAGCTCTGTGTAGACCCTGTGCAGGGTAACTGCTCAAAACGTGTTCTCCAATTAGTTTATCTCCTTAGGCATGGACTCCTCTGCTTCCTTATTTCATAGAAAATCCCTATAACACACTGCCTAAATACCTTACACATGCAGTATTGTCAAGAGACCACAATTACCTATACAATGATTATAATAATGTACAACATGGAAGCCAGTGTATTCTCTTTGCCTTTTTCTTTCTTTCAAGTAAAATGTTACTAAATACTTCAAATTTGAATACTTTAAATTTAGGAGATCTAACAATGCTTTTGAGGGATGAATCCCTTCTTTTGAGGCAAAAGAACTTCATTTTATCAGTTCTACATGGGGTTTGAAGAGAGAGGTGTTTAGTTTTTTTGTTTTTTCTTATTTAAAAACAAATTTGTCCCAGTTTGGAGTTAGCCATGCTCTCTGAGGGCTCAAAATGGCACCAGGGTTTTTCAGGAGCCCCAGCTGCTCCTTGATTTAGACTTCAGATTCTGTGCACTAACTGTCTTTCCCTGACTACTGTGCTCTTTCTAGGCCTGCCTCCCCTGCCTTTAGTTTTTTGCTTGGCCAAATTCTACTCATCCTTTAAGACTTCACTGCTACTCCACCATTGACTTCAAAAAACAATTTTCTGAGTGACTTTTACTAGCCAGGGATACAAGACACATAAGACCAGGTTTACATTCTAGTAAGGGAGATGTATAAACAACTAAAAATAAGTAAGTTAATCATCCATTGTGAAAAACTCTGAAAGAAATGAACAGGGTAGTATGATAGAGTATTCCGGGAGCAGGGCTTCTTTAGGGTATACTGGAAGGTCTCCCAGCTTGTACCAAAAAGAAATCTTCATTGACCTCTCTAATTAGATTCAACACTCCTCTTTGTGCTTTCATCATTTTTTTTTGAAGTGCTGGGGATTGAACCCAGGACCCTGAACATGCTAGGCAAGCACTTAACCACTGAGCTACACCCAAGCCCTTTCATCATCTCTTATGTACATCTTTAGCACCTGCTATATGGCAGTGACGCACTAGTAAATGTTTTACAAAAAGCCCAGATTTGTGCTGTTTGCTCATTTACATGGCTGATTTCAATCTCTGGTGATGTCACTGAAGTGAAATTGGAAAGTGACGCATAGAATCAGCTCTCGGGAACCAGCTACAGGATACTACTATGTGTGTCTCCCCCACCAAACTGTTAAGTATTTGAGGTAAGTAGTAAATATTTACTGAATCAGTGAATTCACCCATATACATATACTTATTCAACCTAAATCCATGACTGTTAGTGTTATTATTATCAACTATGGACCCCAAAGATGGCATGAATGGGAGCAAGAATTACATAATTATTGTACGATTGTATGTGTTTCTTGAAATTCAGTCTCAAAAATATTTATAAAGGTACCCGTGTACTATACAATATGGATTCTTTTCTTTCTTTCATTTAAGCTTTGTTTGTTTGGTTTTATTTTGAGACAGAGTCTTGCTGGATAGCCAAAGTTGGTCTCAAACTCGCTATCCTCCTGCTTCTACTACTTGAGTACTGGGATTACAGACCTAAACCACAACCCCCAGCCAACATTGATTCTTACCGTAAATCAAAGGTTTGAATGAATTGAGAAAAAAATGAAGAAAGATATACATTTAAAATATACTACACGTTTCAGTCTTAAGGATTATTGAGTGATTTTAAAGTAATCACATACAAGTAGAGGACAGAGAGGAAAAAAGATGCTATGCTGCTGGTTTAGAGTTGAATATGGGCAGTTCTGATAAACTCAAAAAGGCAAAGAAGTGCATTCTTCTTTAGATTCTCCAAAAGGAAAGAATGCAGCCCTAGAGGTGCATTTCATGTTCCTGACCTCTAGGCTTGAGAAATAAAAATTTTGTGTTGTTTAAACTGCTAAGTTTGTGCTTAACTGTTAAGTGACAATAGGAAACTAACATAATCCCTTCCCTTCCCTTCCTTTCCTTTTTGTTTTGAAATCTAGTTTTTCAAGAGATAGTAGAGTGCAGTAACTACAGTCATAAACTACAGAGTTCACATGCCTGAATTTAAATTCTGGTTTTACTTATTGTCTTATCTTGGGCAGGTTATTTCACTTTTTTATACATCTTTTAAGTCAGGTATAAGAAGGACTAATAATAACACTTATCTCAGAGGATTGTGGCTTTAAACAGTGCCTAGACTGTACTATGTTTGCTATTATTTGTATCTTCATAAACGTTACATTTAATACTTTAAAAAGTAATTTATAGAGATGAGCAATATGAGCATTGTTAATTAGAAGCACCTTAATAGAGAGTAGCATATGGACTATATTTTCTTTTGAAACAATTTATTTCATTTTTTCCTATTTTTTGAAAAAATAATCTCTGCTAACTTTAGAAAATGTCCAAAGTATAAGAGAAAAGAGGGCGTGTTAACACTCCTACCACTCTCCTAGACCCAACAATTATTGACAATATTTTGACACATTTCCATATAGATTATTATATTTTTGAGGAAATGGCTGAGTATATTTATACAGTTGTCCCTTTGTAGCTGCAGGGAGTTGGTTCTAGGACCTCCAAGAACATCAAAATCCTTAGATGTTCAAGTTCCTTTCATAAAATGGTGCAGCATTTTCATACAGCCTAAGTTTATTCTCTCTTATACTTAAAATTATCTCTAGATTACTTATAATACCCAGTCCAATATGAATGCAATATAAATAGATGCCATTCTGCATTTAAAAGGAATAATGATAGGAAAAATGTCTGTTCATGTGTAGTACAACCATTGTATGCTTAATTACAATTTCAATCTGAAGTTGACTGACACTGTGCATTTGGAGCCTGTAGATATAGACGGTCAACTCTGTAGAGTTCTGCTCCCATTTTTTGCCTTTCACTTTATGTGTATATCACAGCATTTCCCCCAACACCATAATGTACCAATGACTCTAATGTTAAGCATTCAGCAGTTTTAAATTCTCATCATCATAAATAATAATAAATGAATATATTTATGCACAAGTCTTTTTTTAACATGGTAAAAATACACATCTAATTTATCATTCTGTTTAAAAGTGTATAATTCAGTGGCATGAAGCCCATTCTCAATTTGTGCAACTTTCACTACTGTCTAGTTTCAGAACTGTGCATAAATCTTTGCTTGAATTTCAGATTGCTTCTATATAATAGATTCATAGAGAGGAAAATATTTCATTAAAGGAAGAAATATTTTAAATACATCCAGAAGGACACTGCTTTAGTCACCTTTGCATCACTGTGACAAAAGCCTGAGAAAAACAACTTAAAGGAGGAATTTTTTTTGTTTTGGCTTACAGTTTTAGAGGTTTCAGACCATCATTAGCTGGCTCCTTTGCTCTTAGGGCTGTGGTGAGGCAGAACATCATGGTGGGGAGGGCGTGGTGGAGCAAAACTCATTCATGGTGGCCAGGAAGCAGAAAGAGAGGAAGGGGCTGGGGACAAGATAAAAACCCCAAGGACATGTTCCCAAAGAGCTGTTCCCTTCAGCGAGGTCCCACCTCCTACATATTCCACCACTTCTCAATAGTCCATTCAGCTATGAATATATCAATGGATTATTCCATCATTAAGGCTAGGGCCTCATTATCCAGTCACCTCTCAAACACTGCTACATTGAGGATGAAGCCTTCAACACATCAGTCTTTGGAGGACACTCCATATCCAAGCGCAATAGGTAGTAATTAGCTTTTCAAGCATGTAAGAATGTTGGTCTTATCCTCATTTGCACTAGCATTCAAGATATCTTTGCTAATTTACAAGTAAAAAATAAAATAATATTTTGTTTATATATGTGGTTATCATAAGACTGAACATTTTCTAATAAGTTAATCAACTATTCTAGGGAAGTATCTGCATGTTTTTCATTGATTTAGCTATTAGGGCATTTGTGTTTTCATTTTGTAATGCAATAAAGTAAGAAATTCAGTGCATTTGTATTTAGCTTTCATGCTTCTTTACTAGGTTACATGGAGAATATAGAAAATTTATCAATGTGAAAACAAATTAGGCAGGCAGTTTTTGATTGTGGGAGGAGAGTTGGAAGAGAAGAGGGTGAAAGGCAGACTAGAGAACACATGCATTCTCATTTTGTCCTACAGAACTGGGGACCTCCATGGAGGTGCCCAGGGGCCACCACAGAACACGAGAAGGTGAGGTTGCAACTCTTCTCTCCACCTTACTTTACTGATCCAGACAGAAGACCCTATTCTTATCTACTTTATTTATATATTTGTATGCAGGATTTTATTTAAAGAAAGAATCTCTTGGCTAATAAATACTTGAAAACTGGCCTAATGATTTTCAAGTATTTTTGTATATAAGTATCACATGGGAAGCTTGTTAAAAATATAGGTTCTTAAGACCTATCTCAGAGGCCAGAGAATTTTCATGTTAATCACACAGACTATCTAAAAATCACACGTGAGAAACACTGCTAAATCCTATTTCTCACAGAGTAGGGTTTATAAGATGCTTCTATCTGGTACCCAAGATGATCTTGAGGGGGATTAAATAAAATTGACACGGTGTTAAGTAAAATGGATTCACAGAAGATAAGAGATTTCTTTTGCCATTCTCTTTCAATCCTCTGAATACACTAAGAGAAGTATCAGTTTGCTGCTACCACATCTTTAACACACGTTAACCTCTTTTTTAGCAAAGATGGAATGGGCCAAAGTCCTTGAGCTTTAGGTGGGTAATAGTATTTAGTTAATTTTAATGGTATTATTTTTGTTAATTTGTATACTTATCAGCTAATTATGAAAAATTATATTGGATTTGTTTTTGGTTTGTTGAGACAGGGTATTGCCCTGTAACCTAGGCTGTAACTCATGATCCTCCTGCCTCAGTTTCTCAAGTGCTGGGATAACAGATGTGCACCTTCATACTCTGCCCTGGAATTTTTTTATGGTAGTGATTGTAAGATATTAGGAAATGATAGTAGAGGTTTTATGAGCAGATACGGTGAAGGTTGAGGTCAAATGAATCAAACCAGTGATTTGGTTTGAACACAAACTACTGTCCAGGAAGAACAAATCTAAACCTAGAGCTGGGGTATAGGATGTGGTTTGGAGGACTTACAGAAGGACAAGAGTGGAGGTGGCTAAGAAGCTCTGGGAACAGCATTGGACCCTATGTTCTTGGTAGAAGTATGGAGGGGGAAACTAATCCCTCATAATTTACCTTTGGTTCACACTGCCAGCCTCCTGAACAGGGGTAAAACACTTTGCTGTTGCTTGTGTATGATTCAAGTTAAAATGGAACAATTTATGTCTATCTTCAGTGACACATTCATGATTCTTTGCTGGACTACAGAGTGCTATGCCTTGCCAGCTGGCAATGTGGTATTTGGCAGAAGTTTCAAGATGCTGCCTTGAGATGTTACAGGCAGCTTCCCTCATCCTCTAGTGCTTTGAAAGAAAGAAAAAAAAAAAAAACACATTGCTGACTCACCATGCCATGTAAGGCATAAAAGGAGGACTCCAGAAGTCTTGCAATGGGCTCCCTTTTAAAGCATGGGAGTCTGGATTATTATTAACTAAGAAAGCTACATGTTAAAAAAAACCTCATTCACATATTATGAGTTTGATAATACTGATTTTAAATCAGAAATCATGATGTTTTCAGATGAAGCATTTAGTAGCTCTACAGGAAGTGTTACTTACAATGCTAGCAGTTTTCCTTTCACAATAATCATTTATTTTACTAGCTGTAGTCTACCTTAATGTTTAATTTACTGAACAGATCTTGATTTTCAAAATGTTAAATCATTTTCTTTAGTAATAAAAATTGTAAATGGAGAGTATATGTCACCCCATCTTAATAATGGAAGAATTCTACTCTTAATTTTGTGTATGGATAGATAAGAACTATGAGGGAAAATAACTATTACAGACCTATTAGAATTTCATCAATTGTAATCAGAGCTAGAGGTAAAGCCATGCTGAAATACATCTTCAGTGCCAACCTGCTCCTAGTGGCTCTTTCTTTTGTAGATCTCTTCTAGTCTTTGAGAATAATCTGTCCTAACTAGGAACAGACATACTCCTCGCCCCTGCTTTACTTTTCCCATCCAGTGTGGGCTGAGTGCTGTGTCAATTGATTGATCCGCCATGCTGATTTTGTATCTTGCTTTGTTGAAGTTGGTGACCTAGAGTGTGTGAGGGCACAGCATTGGTCTCCAGAGATCTTGCCTTCTGTATATGAAGTGGTGAAAGAAGACAGAGAACACTTTTGCCCACTTAGTATTCTCATCCAAAGCAATCACCATGTAAAATTTTGAGCCTGACATTGTATTGGGACACACACCAGCAGTAATGAATAATCTTTGTAGTGGACAATTGTTCTCACCATGTCAACCATGGTGTGTACTTATAATTCCTGGTGTGGCAGGAATATAAACATTTCCTCTTTTAGAAAATTTGTGGATGGCTTAAGAGATAGTTTCAAACAATATTAGCTTCTTTGGTCTTCCATTGGAAAGATGTGGTAGCTTTTAGATATAGGAATCCTGTGGTATTTGACAGTGGTTATAGGAAACAAGAGTAGCTATGGAAGCATCTATGAGTTCAGTACCACAACTGTTACAGAATGCCTCCAGCCACTCTTTCAGGGGCATCTCCTCTGAACCCCTACACGTGGTTCTCCTGTTTCAATTACTCTTCTAACTATGATTTTAGGTAGACTAGCTGAAGTTGATGGCTTCATTAAAAAGTATTCACTGAACTTGTTTCATACATTTTCTCTCCCTCCAGGGGGTGGACACAGCTTTGGCTCTCTTTCTTGCTCTCTGCTCTCCTCTTCCTGCTCTCTTCTTCTCTGCTGCTCCTCCTCTTCCCATTAGTGTATGGAAGATTATGCAGCAGGTAGAGGCATTGCACATGATTTTTAATAGCAGAAACCCTCCAGTCATAAATAAATCCTGCTTGGAGGGCAGGTGGTTGTAAGTCTGAAGTGAAATGTCAGTATGGCATTTCAGTACTTTTAGGAGGAGCCCCCAGGAGCCAAATAAATCATACAACCAGCCTCCAAGACACTGAATTTGTCTTAAAATATAATCTGAACAGATGATTCTGTTTTATTACACCAGAGGCCAAGTTCATTGTGAAGCAGCACAGATAAGATGAGGTGGGCTTCTGGAGGAGTATGAATTGAGAGAGATATATTGGGAGTCATTAAAAGAAAGAGACTATTCCCCACCAATCTACAGAAGCAAGGGCTCCAGAAGCAAGGTTAGTAAGGCAAGATAGAGTTAAATATGGGCTCTCTTTTCTTGCTAACCCAGACCAACCCCAAAAAAATGAGATCTGCAAAAAATCCAGCTTATATAAGCAGTGCTCATGTGACACCCAGAATGTGTATCTCCATTTCTAATCATCCTTACTAAATACACAATTATTCTGTGCATAAGTTAATTCACATCTTCTTTAACAATGTCAGACAGTGCATGGTCTTTATTGTCCTTGGAGAGTTGGGCCATCATGAAGCAGGGAGAATCTGTTAAGATCACCACATTAAGGAAGAAATGCTATTGCGACAGAAATGTTGAAGTTAACATCAGCTGACCATGCTAATAGACTGGGCTTGGACACAGACCCTTGAGCTTGATCATCTTGTCAGTCATACACGTGGACTCCAGCTCTGATCAGACTTTACCTATGATGGAACCAGTAAATAACAATTCTCTTGCTTGGTGTTTGGAAAAGGCTGCATTGCAGAGCTTGGCTCTGACCTCATTCATAGCTGCCTGATTCTAACTCAAGACTGCACTGCATTCTTCTGAGCTGCTGGTGTCTTGGATTCTTCCTGCAGTTAAGAACACTATCAATCCCCCAAATTCACTCCTTAGACTCTGACAACTGATAATAAATTAAATTGAAAGGAAAATTTTAGGCAACCCTTTAGAGTCTTTAGGTGAAAGCACATTTTTGCAGAGGGTACAAAGACAATACTGGGTTTTGAACTCAGGGCCTCTTGCTTGCTAGGCAGGTGCTTTACCATTTGAGTCATGTCCCTATCCCCTTTTGCTTTAGTTATTTTACAGGTAAGATCTTGCTTTTGTTTGCCCAGACTGCCCTGGGTTGCCATCCTCCTACTTACATCTGCTGCGTAGTTGGGATGACAGGCACCTGTCACCACTCCCAGCTTTTTTGTTGAGATGGAATCTCACTAACAGCCTCCCTATACCCCCAATGACCTCAAACCACAATCCTTTCAATCTCTGTCTACTGAGTAGCTGGGGTTACAGATGAGAGCCTGGATTTTGAGCAGTATACCATATATAGTGTTTAAAAGTCATATAAATTCTATGAGTTTAAAAACAAAAGGGGTAAAAATGTTTTGTCTTATGTTTCTAGGGCTTCTTAGAAATTTCCTAAGAAAAGCACATTTGAATTTCTGGCCAGCCAAGAACTCCAGCTAATTTCAGCTGCTGTTATTTGGTGTGTAAAAAGAAAGATTTTTCCAAAGAATTTTGTTATCAGTAATGCTATGCAGCCTGGCATAAAACACTTGACAATATCAAGAAAGATGATATCATATAAATGCAACAGGGACCAGAATGCAATTCTCTTTCATGATTTGGCCAGAAAAAACAAATTGCATTGAGTGACCCAGGGCAACCTGACTTCATTAGACCCCTGGTTCTTAAACACATTACAATTCTGCCCCAGAAAAGAGATTATAAAAAAAAGGTTATGGGGGCTTTGAGAAAGGAGAGCCTATCCTTTTCATTTAGATCTGATTTATGAACTGTTTAAATTATTTCCCAAAGTCTGCCTTCACAGACTCTCGTCTGTCTGATAAACACTGCACAAAAATTCTGCAGATTTGTGAAATCTGATTCTTATGTGTCTTAAGTCCTCTTTTGGACACTGGGAGGAAGGAACATGGCAGTCTCCAAAGAACTGCTGGTGACAAATGTCTACTGCATTTCCTGATGGCAGAGAACAACAGTTCAACTTGAAAGAGAAAACTTATACCCAGTGGAATCCTCCTCCTTCAACTTCCTTGGAGGCAAATGCTGATTTATCAGATTTTTATATTTCCACCTCCTCAGCTATTCTTGCTTTTGCTTTGTGGTCTCTTCTTCAGAAAGCTATCCGTTTTTGTTTCAAGTTAAATGGAATTATAGAAAACACACTGTCAGTTCCCAGGCCCACAGTTTTCTCACAGCCAGGAAAGGGGCAGGCAGAGAACAGATTATTACCCTGTCTATCCCCAGTTCCATGACCTCTTTTCAAAAGCAAATTCTTTAAAAAATATAGACATAGCATAACCTAGCAGATATCTGGCAATGGGTGTGTAAGATTATCTTTCAAAATAATAATGACGCCAAACTTTATAGAAAGAGGAAACACTCTCTTTGTTCCAAAGACCATACAGTGCAGATAAATATCTCCTAAGGCATACATACAAAGACTTTCTTAGAACTGGTTCATTTGCCAGTCTAGACTTACAAGAAAGCATCGTAAAACCTATTTTCAATGGGCCAAATTCTCTTGCAATGCAATCTTATCTGCCCAGAAATGAAATGAATTCAAGTTTCTGAAGGGACTTAGCAACCTTAGGTCAGTTATTTTCCTATTTATCTGATACAGATCTGGATTAACTTCACACTAATGAGAGTTTTGAAGGTTTTTGTTTGTGTGCTTTGTATTTATTCAGGGATCTGTACCCTACCTGAATCAGCCCAGAAGACAATTTCTTAGGCTCTGCTGAGGAAGACCTCTAAGTGTGAGATGGTTTGAGTGTCTGGCTGGAGAAGCAAGATTGCTCCTTTTGGATCTAACATCTTGGTCTTATGAGGGTATTTTGTGGAGTTCCTTGGTTCCCTGTATGAGGCATCCATTAGTATCATTTGTGATCTTAGGGTGTTAGCTCAAAAGAGACATAGCATATTATCTCACAGAAATTATAGAGCATCTGGGAATTATCATGGCACTCATGAGTAACATGCCTGGTAGACACATGAACTCAACCTTCACCCTGGACCTTACCACCACTGAAGCGCCAGGGGTGGAGGGATAGAGGTGAGGTAGTGTGGCATGGCAGCTGGAATTCACATGGGAACAGTCAACTTGGCCATATTGAAACCTTACTTGACGTTTATGCATGAGGTTATTCCAGTATTTAGGATCCAATAGCCCTTAGTCTTAGTCAAACTTGTTTTCCTGTTTTTAAAGTAAAAGTCCTCAGAAATTTATTTTTAAAAAATTCAAACTTCTCTTGGGCACCAATATAATTGTTAACAACACAGTGATGAAATTTTATGATACAGATTCATTTTGTTAGAATGAACTATGACCTTTAAATCTCAAGGAGCAACAAGATCTTGAATATTTTCATTTATTTTACTATGATATTTTCAATTCAGAAGAAGACAGGGTTTTCCCTGGATTAGCAATGAGAGTGCTGAGTTCTCCTGTTTTCTGAAAAAAAAAATATATTACTTCTTTTGACTGTCTAGAGTGATAGATTTTATCTAAGAACCAGGCTGAATGCTGGGAGCCTTACATTTTGCTATGGCTCTGTAATTGACTTACAATGATGACTTTGAATTCTGCTGCCTGCCTGGGACTTGGTCTGTCTTTCTGTAAGGAAGACACTAATGGGGCCAGACATTTACTAACGTCACAGAGGTCTCACAAATTATGATGATCTTAGGCCTGGAACAGAAGCAGGAATAATGGAGTATGAGTGTGAGTGTGAATATGTGTGAATGAGAAATATACCTGGTATATTTTCTATTTGGAGCTGAAGATGGACAGGGTTGGTTGAGCTGTTGCATGGGACATTTCTTTCTCTTTAGTAGAAAGCTCCTGATGCCAAACCTGGGAGGAAGACAGTCAAGGCTTTATGACATAGGAAAGTGTTCGTTCTAGTTCTGTGGCAGAGTTACAACCAGAAAAGCCATTCTCTTAGATGCCTGTGATAGCCATCCTATGGTGGCATGTTTTTATTTGGAGATAAGAAGTGTACTGTTGCTGAACTGATCTGCTGAAGGAATGGTCCAAGATGGGGATGGCAAACCATATAACAATCCAAGGTAACAACTCTGACTTGCAGTGACTGTCAGGGGGCTGTCGAGAAGGAGTGTGAAGGCAAACAAAAACTAACTCCAGAGAGGTGTCGTTGTGTCATCGTGTCATCGACAACTTGCAATGCTTGTTTCCACTCTGAGAGAGCAAGTGGTCTTGTGCCATACTACAGTGGTACATAACAGAGGTAATATAAATCAGATGGATTGGCTTCTAATCAGATTGAACCTGGGAAAGTACTGAGACTTTCAGCAAGTAACTTAATCTCTCTGAGAAAATCCTTCTTTAGAAATGAGGGTATCTTCCTTGGGAGATAAAAAATAAAGCAAGATAATGCATGTTTGTTCTTTTTCTTATAATTGTGACAAATGAGGGACTTTTGAATTAGTGACACGTGGTTTGGATTTAGATCATTTATTTTTCATGAATTTGAGAGACTTTCTTAGGAAGACCAAGTAATAAAAAAGGTTAGACTCAGCATTAGATGAAAATTAGCATTTCCTCAGAACAGGAGCAACATTAAGTTAATAAGAATATGCATTTTTTCAGATGGAGTTAGTGGTATTCAGCAGAAAATGACTCCTGATGCTGATGAACTTTGGATGGTTTGAGATACGGTGGGAAAAATCCAGTCCTGTTATCATCTCATCCATTAGCAGAAACAGTGCTCACCCTTCTTTAAGTTTAGATCCAATTCCCATCTGTGATGGAACAGGCATGAAAACTATTGACTTTCAGTCTGAGCCTCCAGAATTTGCAACAAACATGAAAAGAGCCAGCAACTGGGCAAACAGTTGAAAGGAATATTGAATGAGGTAGGGATGAAGTTGTGAGAGACGAGAGAAAGGAGAGAGTTAGGACATGGGATGGTGGACTGGGGGTGGATTCTGATTGCTCACAGAGGGTTCTGTTCTTGTGACATGATTGTCCAAGTTGCACCTCCCTATTCCTTGATGGCTTTGGAGCAATTTCCTGAGTGCTGGAAACCACCAGGTTGCAATACATCATCTGTTCAGGGTGGGTGGGGGAAACATGAGTCACGAATGGTGGCAGGAGACCTGGTTCCTGTCATACAATGGGCTTGGCTTGGGAAGCTCCATTGTCAGCCACAAAGCAGCATGAAGTCTCAATTCATGTTTGCCTAACTGAAGAAACAGAACTAGTCTAACTGATTCTTTGTGTTTCAGATAGAACAGATTGCATGGATGGAAAGTACTTCTTTAGGTATCATCATCATCATAATTATCATTATCACCATCATTTCTAGTCTAATTTGATTTCTCCAGTGCCCAAAGGGACAAACGGTTTGGGGGTCATCTCTCCGGAATCCTCTTGATATATCCTCACTGGGGACATTCGAAGCTAGAATTGGGGATATCGGAATTTCCCATTGTCCATTCCATCGGTGCTCTCTGACTTGGATTCTCCCCAGGACAGAGTAAGAGCAGGTCCTTCCAGCAGAGAAAAGAATCTCTTCATGGTCCTACAACTAGTAAAGGAGTTCTTTACATAATCAGGACAATGACTATGTGACTAACTACATAACTCCACATGTTTGTTATTCCTAGCCTGTTTGTAGTTTTCACAGTAAAATTCTAAAAAGGAAAGAGATTTGAGGATGGGCAAGGGTAAAGAAAGGACAGAAGGAAGGTGGGAAGTCTGGAGACCTGGCTCATTTTGAAGTTGTATAGGACAATGGAGAAATCATGAAGCAAGGTCTATAAAGCAGAAAGATGTCAAGGTATATGTGTCCAGTGGGGAGAGAGTCACTTAGGGCACAGAAGTCATTTAAGGGTTTCCTAGAGGAGGACCTACATTGATTCTCCAAAAATTTGGCAGAGGACATCCTTTGTAAAAAGTTCTAAGTGTGGACTCACTCCAGCAACCACGCAAGGATTGGCCAACCTTTCATTTCCACTTTCTGTTCCTATCCCAATCCACCAGTTTCCAGGACTGTTGTTTGGAAGAACTTGCAGTTGCACAACTTTCTGCACATGCTGTAATTTGACTACATACAATGAAAATCTTTGGAATGCTTTGCTTTCAAATGTTTATGGTTGATAAGTATCTTTTCAACTAACATTTCCCCACTTAAAATATAATAAACTATTTGTTTAACAAAAATCTGAAGTAAGGAAGTGGTTCCTCCTCTCGATTCCCCTCCTCTCTTTCCTCCTCCTCCTCCTCCTTCTCTGCATCCTCTCCTCCTCCTTCGTCTCTGCCCCTCCTTCCCTTCTCTTCCTTGTCATTCTCCTTTGGTTGGCTTACCCTGGCAGTGTCGCATTACCATTTTTTTCTCTTCACAAATGTATTTTGAGCAAATCCTATGATAGAGATTGAGAGATCACATTTTGAAAAGCTTCCTAAAGTCTTAAGCCTTTCAGTTAATAAATATCACAAGCACTATAATTTATAGATGGGATTATAACATTCCAACCTCTATTTAGGTTCTGCTTTCCCAACTCTCAAGGGTAATGAGATGATGAATGAGTTAATATTTGTTCAAGAATTTGAAGAAAAGCAATGTCTTAAATGCTTATGTGTTCTGACCTCAAATTGCACTCCTATAGAATTCCTTGTAAGTAAGAAAAAGGAAGGAGACGGTGGCAGAATCGACAAGACCACTCTTTCCACTTCTCTTAAAACCTCCAGAACTCTGTGGGCGAGAGGTGCCTGTGGATGGCAATACTTGCTAAAGAGTGATTCTCGCTGGACTTAACTGAAGGGGCACAAGTAATAGCTGTCTCCTTAAGACCTCCAGTGTTGTCTGGGGGAAAGGTACATTTAGCCCCAGTACTCAAAGCCTTTCTGGTGTCCAGTGGTCATGATCCTTTCCCAGCATTTTTTCAGTCTGTTTCCTCCCAAGTTTACATCACAGTGCCAAAAATTCTCTGTCTTCTGCCCTTCAGAGCCCAAACAGATGTGTTGACAGCTACTCAGCTAAAGTAATTTGATCCCAGATGCTAATCATCACGAATATCTCAGGAAAGCTTTGTCAATGGTCATTGTTTTCAAAGAACAAATGCAAAACCAGAATAATAAAAATAGTAATAACAGTGTTACTCATCAAGCTGCAAACATGGGTGAAGGTCTGTGCAAAGTCCAGGTGTTAATTAGGTAATCAATCCTTATAGGAGTCCTAGGAGTGGGCATTATTTAAGGTACATTTAGCCCCAGTACTCAAAGCCTCATTTTGCATGTTGGGGAGATAAGCTCAGAGAGACTCAAAAATTTGCTTGAAGTCACACAGCTAGGAAGCAGCTGAACTGAAACATATCCCACCAAGCCTCAGCTTTATAGTCTATAAACTAAAGATATATAGGTAGCCTTCTCACCCCCAAACCTTGTACATGCCTTGCAAAAATAAGGGAGCAAACAAATGCTGATTAACATTGAATTTAATTATATTCTGTGTGATTTAGGGCAATTGCAACTCAATAAGGCAAACGTTTTGCATTTAACAGGAAAGAAAGGAGCGGAGGGCTGTGGGTATAACAGTCATGGAGTGCTTGCCTAGCATGTGTCAGGCCCTGTGTCATCTCCAGCATTGCAAAAACAACACCACACATACTCACACACACAAACCCTCCAAATAAACAAACATAAAATAAAGAATTTGTATTTAAGTCTCAGAGCTTTATCAAGAGAAAGTAATTTGGGAGCTGAGGAATTTCTTACTAATCTACTGAGAATTAAGGAACAATTTTTTTTTCCTCTTCTGGCCTTTGAAGTCAGATCACATAAACAAGTACCTGACTACATGAAAGGCTATCTCTGCTTGACAAATATCTTAGAAGCACCAACCAAATGATGAAGCATTTGCTAAGCACACAGACTTCCTGGGCGTAGGCAGAAACATGGATCCTGTCTTCACAGAATGCACAAGCTGAGAGAGAAAGACCCCAGAGAACTCCCCATGTCTGGCTTTCATTTCAGGCATACCCTTGGCCACAACATGGGGGAGACTCTGGAAGTGAGTTCTAAGGGGATTTAGCACTCCTTGATGATAATTTTTAGGCGATGCATGTTTCTGCTTCACTGGGTAAATTTCTGATTTCCCTCTATGTCAAGAAAGTGAGGCAATTGCAAAGGAATGTGGTGTTGTAATTCATCTTGCAGGAAACCCACGTAGACAGTTCTTTTCCTTCTGGAGTTAGAAGATGAAATGGAAAGTTGAAAAGGGCCACTGCAAAGCTCAAAGCTGTGCTTTTACAAGCAAGAGCTAACTTATAACACAACTTGGTGTGGTCTCAGGTACATGGAGACCTGAGAGGGTCTATGCATAATATGCTGTAGTCCACCAATCGCACCCCAAGGCTTCTCTGTTTCCTGGCGACCATCCTTCAGGTCAGTTCAACTCAAAGAACATTTATTGAGAAAGACTCTGAGACCTATGATCATGCAAAGATTCAAAAGGAAAGACTTATAAGCTTTAGGGATCCTTTACTCCTATCCTTTCTAGGGAAGGCTCCTCAGAGGTCAAAGCCCAGAAGGCCAGTTGGTATATGGGTTTTTTTCTGGGTGGCACATGAATCCACTTGGAAATCTGCAGGATGAGCCACAAGTCTAGTTCTTGTTCATCCCTCCTTGTACCAGATACAAGTGGACTGAAAGGAAGAATCATGTGGTTCCTTTACTATAGGGTGAGTAGATACTATGGAGCAAAGAAGATGAAGACTGGTAACTATGATTTCATTTGATTCACTCATCCCCTCTGCCACAAGGGAGGATGTAGCACTTTGAAAGGTTTAGAATATATCCTATTTCTGACTATTCTCTCTTCCTAGCTTTCATCTTGTGGTTCTCTGTCTGTCTTTCTCTCCTTCCTTTTCCCACTCATTTCCCACCAAGAAAGATATGCTTTCCTTTGTTCTATAAGTCTGGGACTAGTTGGCTCTACCTTGGTTTTCCTGACTTTAAAATGCTGCTGGGTGAGCTGAAATCCTAGTGGATGAAGAAGATGGTTCAACTTTTCCATCATTGAGGTAGAAAATCATGTTCATTTAACTCCCTGATGAATTACAGGAGAGTGAGCAGACCTCCCTACAGCAAGTGTGTATTCCTTATGGGGATCAGAGAGATTGTGGCAAGTGTGCAAACCTTGTCCTTCCTCATAAGCTGCCATCAACCATATTCCTTATGGAATAATATTTCTTGTATTATATTTCTAATTACTCTCTGACTCCTTCCTGTTCACATTATAAAGATAAGCCCATTATCTGAGAATGGTCATCATGAGCTGAACTGGTAACATCAGCTTTATAGAGACATTTTGTGATCCCTAAATCTTGACCCATAAGAATTGTTTGTGGGGTGGGGAGAAAGAGGAAGTTCTATTAATCTCACTGCTGTTGGTAGAGTGTTTTTGGTGCTATATGACATACATAGAGGTATGGGTAGGTAGAGTAAAGAGAGACTCTGACTAGGCAATTAGAAAAGTTACCTTAACCTTTGAGGACCATATTGGAACTGGCCTTATTGAAGAAGTAGAATTCTATCAGAAAGAGATGAGGTGGTAAGTGGTTGGTATGGGTGAAAGCATTTTTAAAAGGTAGGAAAATAACAACTTCTGCTTAATGAGAACTTCTAAGTATTATAAGCAGTATATATGTTTAAACTTATTAACTTTCACAATAACAAAACTTGTAATGTAAGTAATTAGGGAGGATGCTAATTAGAGTAGACCTGTCAGGAGAGGAAGAGGGAAGTATGAAGAAGTAAGGCTATAAAGATGTGCTGAAATCACATCCTAGAAAAGCTTGTCTTGCTAAGTAATCTGTTCTTTCTTTTTTTCTTGTAAGAACCCATGCACTTCGGTGTTTTGGTTTTTGCTTAACAAGGTAGTGACATGATTGGCATTGTGCTTGAGGACGATAGCACTGGTTGCCATAAGAAGGATGGATTGGGGTGAGAGAAACTAATACAAAAGATCTAATGGAAAGGCCTAAACAGAATGAGCGGTAGGAAAAAGGAACAGAGGGGAAAGAAATGAGAGACATAACCCACACTTTCACGCACATCTCTATTCAACAAACCCTTATCAAGAAACTACATTAGATATTGGACATGTGAGAAGTACCTGAAAATGAGATTATGAGGATTTGGTTGTGGAGTAGGAGTTACAATGAGGAGTTAAAGGTGATTTAGTTTTAGGTTCCAAATTATCTGAAAAATGCATCATTATCCAAGAGTGGAAATATAAGAAAAGGAAGAAGTCTGAATATATGATATGCTTCTTTAGTCCATTATAGCTCTCTCTGACTCTCTCCCAACTCCTCACATATACAAAGGTTCCCTGTTGTTTGCTTCAGGAACCCTTTGGCCTTCAAGGCCCATGCTCTGGCTCTAATGTCTTTTTTCTATTTTACCGGTTTTCTCTACTGCCTTACTGGAACCTTCATTTCAGGCTGGTTTATTTATCTTCCTTCTGATATGAACTCTCGGCTTTAGTATATATAGAGATTATTCTGTCCATCTATAAGTGGTCTAATAAGATTACAATCTTCCTTCCTTCTTAGTACCTGGGACCCTGCTGTGGTCTGAATGTTGGTGTCCCTCCAAAATTCGTATATTGAAAACTAACCCCCAATGCAATAATATTAAGAGGTGAGGCCTTTATGGGATGATTAGATAATGAGCTTGTGAATGGCATTTGTGCCCATCTAAAAGAAGCTCGGGGGACCTTGTTTGTTTCTTCTGCTAGGTGAAGATACAGCAAGAAGGTGCCACTTTGAAGCAGAGAGCAAGTCCTCAGGAGATAAAAACATGCTAGTGCCTTAACTTTATATTTTTCAGCCTCTAGAATGATGGGCAATAAACTTCTGTTGTTTAAGATTACACAGTCTAAGGTATTTTGTTCTAGCAGTAGAATGAGCTAAGACAGACCCCCAAACCCAAAGCTTTTCCTGACTATTTCAACTCCCAGGTATGGCTCTTTTGTGTTTTTTCAGAGGTGCCCTATCTCCTGTAATGGCCTGTTAAGTGTCTTATGGGAAGATGATGTCGGCTTATTACATCTTTGGTATTAAGCATTATATTTGCATGTTTTACAGTCCCTTAAGTATGTACTGGTCTACTAATTTGGGTAAGTTTTAAAGATGGCTGAAGGCCACAATGTTATAGAAGAGATAGCCAGGGTAAAGTTCCTTTTTTTTGGAGCTTGGCTCCTCAGCTTCCTTTGGATGCACAGATACCTTTTGGATGCATATAACTCTGACTTTGAAGATTACCTTCTGAAACAGCACTATTTATCAGCAGTCCCTCAAAACCATTTCCTTAGATAAGGACATAGTTTATTTCCTGCTTCATTGTTTAGACATGTTTTATTGATTGCTGGTATCATCTTTTGAAGAAAATGAATTAGGTATTTTTCCCTAAATACACTGGACAAACTTGAAAATATGAGAATTTTGTGTGTTTCCTGTCCTTCAGTCCAGTACTCTAAATGTGATATCTATTAATAAAAGCTTTCAGTGTTCACAAAGAAAAATGGTGTCTTAGATGACCTCAAACAATGGATAATGGTACTTATATACTCTTAACACCTGAGAGATCTTAGCAAAACATGTCCTTGTGAACATGAGTTTCAAAATTAATTGCAGCTGAAGAAAAAATCCAAAGCAATTTGAACTTTTAATTTCAAAAGCTGTAATGGGGTGTCCAGTGCCAAAAAGAAAGTTGGTTTAGTGGTTTTTGGAGAAATCACAGTTTATTACTTATTTAATTGTTTTAAGACCCAAGCAGACTGTTTTTATGAAAGTATTGATTTGTGTTTAATTGCTAAAATGAAATAGAGTTAAGTAAAACTGAAATAACCAAGGAAGTAAATATTCAAGATATCAAGTACATTATATTTATAAATACAGTGTTTTATGTATATTGATGTAAATATATATAAAATGTGTTTGTATATTTGTATTGAGTAGCTGGTTTGCACCTATTGTTCTGCATAGCAATTAGGATGCCCAGGATATTACATATTTATGTGCCATATTTAGAATTGCCTTTCCTCTTCAGATGTAGAAAAGATTGAATTGAGCTTCATTATACTATTTGTGAGAAGTCCAGTGCCTTTGGGAATGAATTTTTTTCCTGTGAGTTTATTCTAAATACTAAAGGAATAAAACACAGAACAATAAACTGATAGTATGAGAAAGTTATTGTGACAGATATGTCCTGTTTGTCACTTCAGATGCTCTCTACCATACCCTTCTCTTCTGGGTTCTCTGTTGTGGGAAGGTAACCTATGTAAATCACATTAATGGGCTTGCTTGCTTTTTGGCTTCTGGTTGGGTTTTTTAAATAGGGAGTCATGGCAGGAGTTTAGGGTGGGAGGAAGGTCATGGTCTTTATTCCTCTGGCTTCTTCCCACAATGCCACTAAAATTGGTTGCTTCTTTGAAATAAGGGATCAACAAACCCTGGCCTGTGAACCAAACCCAGCCCACCACCTTTTGTATGGTCTTTATGCTGCATATGTTTTTAAATGGTTGAAATTTTCTCCAAATCAATATTATTTCATAGTACATGAAAATTCAGATTTCCACAACTATTAGAAGAGAGCCTCATGTACTCATTTACATATTAGCTATTGCCACTTTTGTGCTAAAATGGCAGAATTATGCTGTTGAGAGAGACAGACATGAAACTCACAGAAATATTTACAATCTTTTTTACAGTCTTTGGTTTACATGACTATTTCCTTAAAGGCTCTAGTAATTTTCCTTCTTTCCTTCCTTCCCTCCTTTCTTCAAGTGTGTGTGTGTGTGTGTGTGTGTGTGTGTAGGGGGGAGTTGTGGAATCTCTGGGGTGTTCAGTCATATTCTGTGGTTTTCTGATATTCTGCTCATATCTTTTCAAATAGTCACTTTATTACACACTTCTCAGTTTATCCTAATTTGAGTATGCCATTAACTTGTTCCTGAGATCCTCACTGATAACCTTTACAGACACATGGTCTTAAAAGGCAGGAGTCATGGTGCCCTAAGTATTCATGCTATCTACTTAATTGGTAGCTGGGAGCTTAGTTGGACTTTGGTTCTCTATTTTTATTACAAATGGAGTAAGTCATGGAACTTCTTCTCTACTCCTTCAAAGTCACCCTCTTCCAGAAAGACCTCATGGAAGCAATCCTCCTTTTCTTCACTAGTTGTGACTACTTTTGCATATGAAATTACTGAACCATCTTGCAGAAACAACATGAGGCCTTCTGTGCCTGCTGAGGATGGCAGAGCAAGAAAGAGAGAAGGAACCTGGGTCCTTGACAAGGTCAGTTTGGCACCGATTCAGATACATCCTGGCATTAACCCATCTTTGGGCAATTCTTCAGCCATGTCTACTATAGTTTTCTGTTACCACCAGTAGAAAATATCATAACTAATATAGATTCCAGTTTAAACACTCCTTGTCTTCTTTCCTCCTGAAGTACGCAGACTTTTATAAATTATTTATGACACACTTGAATGCTGAGTTAAGAAGTCCCTTTCTCTTCTTTCCCAGGGATTCCTTTGCTTTGTGTCATGAAGCTACAGCAGGATTTCATTCACTTTCACACAATAAGATTTAGTGCATGGAACTTGAGAGCTGGAAATGGCTTTTAGAGAGAGCATTGTTTGGGGATTTTCAAATGGAGGCCACAAGAATCAACTCAGTTGCCCACTCTAGTGGGAAAAGGGAGGGCACAGAAGGTGTCATCAGCCAGAGAAGTATCAATGTGGCTATTTAAAATTAAGTTTTATTTGTTTAAGTGTCTAGGTAGGATTTGATTTGCATAAAGAATTCTCCTGGCCAATACCAAATCAAAACTAAACATCAAAACTAGAAACAAAATGAGACTATGGAAACCACAACTGGAGTCATTCTATTCCCATTGCCATGTTGTTGGATCTGCTTTGCTCTGTGCATCAGGTATTTTTTTTTAACCATTAAAAAGTTATGAGGCTTGCTTTTTTACTCCAATTACCAATTAAATTCAGTCAACTATCACTGAATAGTTACTATTTGTCTTCTGTTATATTGGGTGCTAGAAATACAAGGACAAGAATCTAGTTGGGAAGACAGATACATCACAAACCAGTTTCAATATAATATAGCAATAGGTATCATACAGCACCGACATTCATAGGAGTAATGGCACTTCATAATGAACGAATGCTTACCGTGTGCTTCATTCTCACATCCTGCGTGCATCACCCGATTTAATCCCCACAACTCTGGAAGCACATACACAGCCCCATGATACTGCTGAGAGAATTGACAAGAGTTTGAGAACTATATTCCCTCCTGTAACTATATGAATTTTTAGAGCTCCAGATATGCTGGAGCCATGTGCATACACAAATCATTCACCCAGAAAACATGCATAAGGACCTTGCTCCTTCAGAAGTGATACTTCTAAATTATTTATGAGCACATTTAAATGATTTCCAATAATATGACGATGTGATGTTTTGAAAAATATTTCATGAGAAAAATGCCTAATGCAGGTTAACATAATTTAACCATATTGAGCCCATCTTATGAGTTTTATTTTTTAAAATTATTGCATATTTCACTTTTGTGAATTTCCAGATGATTCTTCTTTGTATCTTTATCTATTTGTTGATACTTTTGAACTTTCCATTTGTTTCAAGAGTATTTGCTTTCCTTATTAGAGCATTTCATGATAGCTACTTGTGTCTTTTTCAAATATATAACACCTGTGTCAGGGAATTCTCATGTAAATTAGGATTTTATTGCTTTTCATAAACCATGTAGTTTTGAGTTGTAGCTGGTATCTTAAATTTGTGTTATGAGGCTCTGGGTTTTATATAAGTCCATGGAGACTGTCAAAGTTTTTGTTTTAGTGGACAATCAACATGGTTAGATTTTAGCTGTAAGTTTCTACCAGTCTTCTGTGGATTATGGCTTCATGAGATTGCCATTTTCAAAGTATTTGGAAACCTTTCTAGTTAACATTGTTTTAAAAAGCTTTTAAAGCACATAACAGCTGACAAGAAAGTAAGGAAATCCTAGAAGAAGAAGAAGGAGGAGAAGGAGGAGGAGGAGGAGAAGGAAGAGGAGGAGGAGGAAGAAGAGAAACAAAGCAAACCAAAACCTCAACAACAACAAAAAAGAAAAACAAACAAACAAGACATGAGACTGGAGACCGTACCCTCTCTGGTACGGTACAGCTTTATGGGTCATTTGGTAGATGGTGGGGAGGGCTGTCAGTCCAGACTAAAACAAAAGAGAACAATACCACCACCACCAACAAAAACAATCAAAACTTGATGAAAACAGACAATCTCATCTGAGAACTTCTAATCAATAGCTAGTCATTACTTTGTTGTGAATTCATACTATACATATAACCCCCAAATTCCCAAACTCAAAGTGGTCTTAGATTGGTGATGCCCTTCTGGAAAAGTTGCTTTAAATCCAACTCTTAAATAAGCTCCATAGACAAAGTTCCAGTGAATGTAAATTTGTAAGAAGGATGCTTATTTACTTTAGTATTTGAAGTAAAAAATATATTTGATTGTAGAAAACTGTAAAAATACAAATAGAACGTTTAACATCAAATTGAGTAGAGAGGAAAATTTGGAATATAAGGAAAAATAATTTCAAAAGCTGTCAAGACAAGACAGGAAGAAAAATACACAAAAGGTGAAGAAATAGAAGGCACAAGATAAAATGTTAGAAATAAATTCTAATTTATTTATAAATTACAAATAAACATATAATATAGAGTAAATTGTCTAATTAAAAGATAATAGATATCACATAGGCATAAATTTTTCAGCTATTTAAACTTACAAGAGGCACACATCAACAGTGTAAGAGCATAAGACAGAAATAAAATAATGGAAGACCAGCTATGGTCTAATTCCCCTGTCCTTGAACCTGGACTGTATTTAATAGAAAGTGGTGGAACTTGTGCAACCTCATATGGGCAGCAGGGACTTGATCACCAACTGGGGGAATGCACCACCACATTGAGGGAACACCCAGCAGCTTGTGGAGAGGTCCCTTGTGGGGAGGAACTGAAGCCTTTCACCAACAATTAACACCAACTTGCCAGTCACATGAGTGAGGCATATCCAAACTAGGCACTGGGCTGCAAACAGCCTGCATCCCCAGACAGCATCTTAACTTCAACCTCAAGCAAGAATTGCTCAGTGAACTCTTCAGAATTCTTGAACTATAGCATCTGAGAGGAAGTAAACGTGGAATTGTTTTTTTAAACCACTACTTTTTGGGTTGATTTGTTATGCCACAATAAATAACGAATATGTATAAAAATGTATCTGGGATAGCCACATTATTATCAGATAAAATAGTTTTACCATAAATAAATGAACAATTACAAATGAAAAGGTATTTTGGCTCACACGAAGGAAATGATATTCATAAACTACTAACTGTATAAATTGAGCAATATAACTTCAATATATATAAGGCAAAAATTGGCATGAGTGTAAGGAGAAATTTTAAATCCATTAGGGTAGGACATTTTTACCATATCCCCATCCATAACTGGCATATCAAAGAGCAAAAATACCATAGGCTACAAAAGATTTGGAAATGCAATTCACATACTTGACTTAATAAGAATTGTACCCAACGAATGGAGTAGATACATTTTTTAAAGCATGAAAAGAATAGTTACAAAAATTTGACCACAATTGGGATAAAGCAAATCTGCACATTTCAAAGAACTTTTGCATAAAACTATAGGGTAATACTAAATAATAGGCAATGTATTGCTGGAAAAGAATATATGTTACGGAGAGAAGAGCTAAGGAGATAGGAATATAGAAGCAGAGAGAGGCAGAAAGGCAGGAAGAAAGAAATGGGGAGGGCGAGAGAGAAGAGAAGAAAAGAGGAGAAGGAGAAGAAGAAGAGGAGGAGGAAGGGAGAGAAGGAGGAGGATGAGGAGGAGGGGAGAGGAGGAGGGAAGGGGAAGAGAAAGCACGAATCAGATTTACATGTAATCGAATTAGACAACAATTTACATGGCTCCATTTGAAAAGTACAAACATCTATAAATGTTTTGAAAATCAGCTATTCCATTCACCCTGCCAGTGCCTAAAAAATTTCCCACCATATTCCCTCTTTAGCACTAAAAGCATTTGTTAAAATGTCAGTGTTATCTGGAAAGTCTAACCCACAGGGACATCAGTCTGTAGACACTTCTTTTCTTTTTTCTTTTCCTAGTCAGGCCTCTGACAGGGCCTTGAGAGAATGTAGTGGGGGTTAAAAAGAGAATGTGTTTACCTGGGCAAAGAAGGACAAGTGGGAAAGATGTAGCGCAAAGGATGTTACCAGACAAGGAGCGGTTGTGCTAGAGATCAGGTACAGTGGTGAGGACATACGACACCTGGATAGATAGGTACACAGACAAGGAGGAAAACACAGTGCGTCTGGTTTGTACGTGCTCCACTTGCCAAGCCAATCAGAACCAGGGCTGGGGTATCCAAGTCCCCTCTTCTACGTGGAAAGGTAGGATGTTGAGTGGCAGCTTCTCCACTCATCAGCGTGGTAGCCTATCCCAGTGAATCCCTTTGTTCTGCTTCTGCTAAGGTGAGCTCTGACCTGAGCCTCCTTTTTTGCTGTGGGAGTTTCTTTTCTCCCCTCTTCCCAGGCTCCTGGAGCTGTATAGCTTATTCTCTACTCACTGGCTGTAGTGCCAATCCAAAAGTACTCAATGGAATCACATTTGAAAACCAAGCTGTGTCCTGCCTGGGTTGATGGTATCTTTAATTCATCTCATGTTTTCCAGGACATTTTAGTGAGTTTAACCTTGATTGTCGCTCACTTCTGTTGGAAAGGACTTGCAGAATTCAGTAAATTTCTTTGGCTTATTCTACTTATTCTGAACTTTCCCAACTTCCATGAGGGGCACTGTTGAGACAGTATCACACCTTGTGTCTTATCTATCCATAGAGTAATACTTTTTTAAAAGAGAAGAAAACCAATGTACCTCTTTTAATTTTCACAGTAAAGCCCAAAATAACCACAGGGCCCCATGTGGCCAAGTGTTGGATGGATATAATAATCAAATAATATCATCAAGCAAACAAATGAATAAAAATAGTTTTGATACAATTTGCACCCCCACTAGGAATGTCACAGAGTCCTTTCTTTACAGACCTTTACTTCTCCATCCATTCCTTTTTTTCCATATCCTGCACTGCTTCTGTGCTTTCTTACTCTTCTTCATGAATGAAATGACTTTTCATCTTTACTGGCCAAAGTAAGTGCCAGCCTCACCACCATCACCACACCCAGATCCCCAGGATCACCTCAGGGGATCCAGTCCTCCCTATTCTCAGAAATCCCTTAACCTTCAGAAAAAACTTTGTAGGGGATCTGGGGAATGAGTCCTCCCTCTTGGACTGCTTTTCTCATAAGAAATTCTTCCATGACCTTGGCAGCGAGCACTAGCATTTTTTCACATTTGTCATAAACTATAAACTCCAGGCAAGAATTAATGTACAACAATGTTTCAAGTCATGGGAAGCAGGCTACAGCAGAGTAGAGTGTCTGGGACGTGGAGTCTTTTAGAAGGGAAAGGTCTGGAAAGAGGGTAGCAATTCATCCATCATACCCATGTACATTCCCAAACAGAAGCAGGCCACAAATATTTCACAAGCACAGGGGAGAATTATTAGGAAGAAGATTTGGAATCGACATTCCAAAACAGGGATCAGTCTGGCATATATCCATGCTAAACCCATTTAGTTCAAATAATTCCCTACAGATACACAACCTTTTTATGATGGAAAGATAATGCATAATTTAGGCCAAAAGAGATGCAGTAAGACAAGAAGTCAATCTTAAGGATAATCCCTTCCACCACCTTCTTTTTACTCTTTTCTTCTTTATCTTTACTTTTTAATGCATCCTTCTTCTCAGCTTATAAAAATGATCAAATATCTTCCATCCTAAGGAAAGTGTCCTTTTGCTCTTCTATTAAAACTAAACTTCTTTAAAGAGTAGCTTAAACTCATTTTCTTCTTTTTGTTGATGTTATTTTAAGTTGATAAATTATAACTGACACATTTAGGGTGTACAATGTAATCTTTTGATATATGTAAATAGCGTGGAGTGATTGAGCCAAGGTAATTAACACATCCATCACCTTATTTACTTACCATTTTTTTATGGTGAGACATTGGAAATTTATTCTTTGAGCTATTTTGAAATACACAGTACATTATTATTGGCTATAGTCACTCTGCTGTATAACAGGTCACATAATTTATTCATTCCATCCATCTGAAACAACTCCCCTCCACCAGTCTTTGATAAGCATCATTCTACTTACTATTTCCATGAGTTCAACTTTTCTAGATTACTCATATAAGTAAGATTACACAGCATTTGTTTTTCCAAGTCTGGCTTATTTCACTTAACAAAATGCCCTCCGGGTTCATCTGCATTGCTGCAAACAACAGGATTTCCTTTTTTTAAAAAAATTTTTGGTGATACTGTAGTTTGAACTCAGTTCTCCATACTTGATAAACAAGAGCTCTACCACTGCATTGCCACTAAGTTCAGGTGTTTTCCTTTGAGATGCTGGTCTTGTCAACATTTTTTTGGCCTGGGCTGGTCTGGAACCATGATCCCCCAGATAGCAGCATTACAGGTATCAGGCATCTGCGCCAGGGTGGCTCCTTCTTCTCTGTCTCTTTCTCCTTCTCTTCCCCTCCTTCTCCTTTTCTTCCTTCTTCTAATCTCCTTCTGTCTTTTTATTCTCTCTCTCTTTTATATTAGTGCATATTATTGTACAGAGTGGTGTCATTGTGACATTTCCATACATGCATGCATATAATGTGCTTTGATCAAATTCACCCCATTACTCTTTCTTATTCCCTCTCCCCCTGTTTTGAACAATTTTAATGGGTTTCATTATTTTATTTTTGTAATGTGTATGAAGTACTTCAATAATATTCACTCCTCCTTCACCCTCTCCTTTCACCTTTCCCCTCTTATTTGTTCCCAGCCCCAAAATATTGCCTTATTTTTAAAGAGTGAATAGTGGTATATTGACCACATTCCAAAAAATCCATGTAGCTGTTGATGGACACATAGGCTGATTCCATATCTTGGCTGTTGTGAAGAGTACCTCAATGAACACAGGAGTGCAGCTATTCCTTCAACACTCCTTTTGATCCCAGCATACATACCCAGAAGTGGGATTGCTGATCAATAAATTGCTGGATCTATTTTTAGTTTTGTTTTTTATTTTTGATGACTCTCCTATTGTTCTCTTTAATGGCTATAGTACTTTATATTTCCCTCTACAATGTACAAGAGTTCCTTTTCTCCCCATCCTTGACAACCTGCTACCTTTCTTCTTTTTGGTAAAAGCTATTCTAACAGGTATAAGGTGATATCTCACTGAAATTTTAACTTACATTTTATTTTTGTTATTTATAGTTCACTCCTCCACCTATTGCTTCTTGGGAAAATTCATCAAGGAAATCTTTCTCTTTAGGTACCATGGTTGCATCTTAAGATTTATCTTACTGTGCTCCTTACTAGTATTTATCTGATTTGTTAACTGCTTCATCTTTCTTGTTACTCTACCCCCTAGATGGCCAGGATACCACCACCTCTCTCAATCTTTCTGGATCCATCTTCCCATGCATGTTCCTTCCTGTGTTCTGATGTTGACCATCTCTGAAGTTCCATCCTGGGGTTGCTGCTCCTATTTTTAAATACACTGTCCCTGGTTATCTTCTCTATTCTTTGGCTATCTTCATATATCTGTCAAAGTGATATTTTTAAAATACAAGCTTGAGCTTATTTCTCTCTTGCTTAATCCCACCACTGCTAACTATAGGAAAATTTTTTCATGACTTATAAGGTCTTCATTGCTCTTGAAGTAACAAGCTGTTTTTTTTTTCAATGAATGTTTATTCAATGAATGAATGGATGACTCATACATCTGTGTCTCTAGCCCTGAACTTTTCCTTGAATTCTAAATTTACAATCCCAGAGCTTGCTAAACAGCTCCACTTAGATCATTTTGCAGTCCCTTCAAAACCACAGAACCCCAAACTGAACTCAAGTCAGCCTCCCCTGCTGCATTTATCATATTATCCAAGTTGCCACCATCAGAACCTTAACAATTAGTCTTTACATTTGCCCATTCTTTATTTCACCAGGTTATACTGGTTGACCTTGTAACTGGTACTTAAACCTGCTTTGGGGCAGGTGGAGTGGCTCAAGAGGTAACAGTGCCTGCTTAGCAAGCCAGAGACCCTGACTTCAAACCCCAGTGCTAAAAAAACCAAAGTGATCATAAAATCTGCTTTTGCTGAAAAGCTCTGGCTCCTTACTTGGGCCCATGAATGAACTAAAAGCAGAAAAAAAGCTTGGCATCTCTGTTTTCACGTTGTATTGTGTCCTTTGCTCTGAGCCATTCTCTCCTACAGTCACTGTGCACTCACCATGGAATCCAGGAAGAATAGGACTGAGCCAATAATATCTTTACAATGGAAACTACACCCCCAAGGAAAGGAACAGCAGGGCCTCTGCAAGACAGACCACCTGCCAGGCAGCACTGACTCTATTGTAACAAACCCACTCCCCAAACCTCAGACGAATGCCCTGTGATCTCCACCTATGACCACCAGAACACACCTGTGACCAGGACTGTTTAATAAATTATGTATACCTCTCCCCACTGCTCCCATTTCTTCATCCACTATGTAAATCTAAAGCAAATGTCTGCATGGGGAAGATGGGTTAAAATGGTACCTTTCCTCCTTCTGAGCTGTGCCCCACCCATTGCTTATCTCTTTATTTGGCTTATTGGGATGAGTGACCAGACCTAACATGTGGAACCCAGGAGTTTGGAACTGGGACCTAAAACTCCTGTAACAACCTCCCAAATGTTCCTTGAATTTGTTTCTACCTCCTTGTGGCATTCAGATCCTTGTCCTTTTTCACCTAACCTGTCACCATTGTCCCCAGTTGATCGCCTGAATTCTAATCTTGCCTATTCCCAACTTTGCATCCTTCACACTGCTATCAAACAGATCTTTTAAATTTCCTCTACTTAAAAATCTTTTAGTGACTTCTTATCTCTGGAATAAAATGTAAACTTTGTTGTACAACATAAAAGTCATCTATGATCCGTCTCTTCTCCATAAATCCAAACTCATTTACTTTTTGTGTCAGTCTGATAATATAGAATATTCTGTGACTACCTATATTTGAAATGACATGTTATAGCTTAGAATTACTTGTTCATGCTATTCCCTAGTCTAGTCCAAACTTCTATCCCTTTTTTATTCACTGGGACAGGATGTCATCTTATCTTGCAAGATCTGCATCAGGTATCACTTCCACCAGGAAGCCTCTCTGATCCTCTAGGTCTGGCTGGGTGCTCCCTTCTCACTGTGCTCCAGGAGGCAGAATGCTTACTTGGTTGGTGCCCAGAAGAATCACAGCTTACCAGTTATACAAGTTCTGGCAAGTTAGTTAACTAATCTCTCTGTACCTCAATAAATGTTAGCTACTTCTCTCATTATCACAAGTAGTTTCTTCTCCACTGTAAATATAAAGCTCATCTCCTGGCCCAGGAATCTCTGAGAAATGTTCAGAAGGATTTCACTGTTCTGTATTTATTATCATCTTGAAAGGCCAAAAGAAGGAGGGTTTGAGTGGGGGAAGCATGGAAATTACTCTTTTCTTTAAAATTCTTACAACCAAGGGTCAGGGTGTGTGGGGAGGTGGAGGAACTCATTCTGCCTGGGTTTTTGCTTTCTCTGCCTTCAGTGTGTTCATTCAGTCAAGATCTCTTTCTGTTCTCCATGAAGGAGGGTTGGTGACTTCATATGTCTATGTGACCTGAAATGTTATTCATCTCATATAACATAATTATTTGGGCTTTTTACTAAACATGACCAGAGGAAGAAGTTAAAACATGGATAGACCAAAGAATTTTAAAAAATACATCTATGTGACAGCTATATAAATTTGATTTGTTTTAGTAGTTAAGTAGTTAAACTCAAGGAAATTCTTGTTTTCTGAAGTATCTTTCATCTTCATGTTTCAAATCCTCCCTAAAAGATATTCTTTAGTAGAAAAGACTTAAACAAATTGGAGGCTTTATGTACAGCAGGAAGAAAGCTAGTTAGCCTTTGGTTATTAGACCCAGAAACTGACATAGCCATTCTGCCATTGAATTCCACCCCTGCCAGTGTAAAATTGTTATACAGAGAGTATTTTCCATCCCTCCCTCCAATTTCTTTCCTTTTTTTCTTCTCAGATCCATTTTTAGTGACCCAAATTATGAGATTTGGATTTCTTCCTTTGGCTGTTCTTTTCAGAATATGGTTGACTTCACCACTAGGCAACATCTCCCAATATGTAACTGTTTGTTTTTTGCTTTTTTTTTTTTTCAGTAAGCTTCATCTCCCTTTTCTTGGTCATATTGTACTAATTTAATTCTAACTAGATGTTTCAGTTCTTATGTCTGAAAAATCCTCAATCATATACGGCCCTGTGACGCTCTGTTGTTTTAAATATGATGGCACTTAGACTAAAGCACTTTGAAATGTTTAGAAATGAGTGGTTCTGAATATCTGGATCTTTTAGCATCAATCTTTCTGTATTTGTATATTTATATCTAATATGTTATGTAAATGCATTCTCAAATGTAGTAGGCATATGCTGATCTAACATTTTTAATCAATTTGAAATCCTCATAACATAGAATTAAAAATATTAAAGCCTATAATACATTCACACTATTACACAATCACTTCTATCTAGTCCTAAACCTTTTTTATCACCCCAAAAGTAAACCCTATATTCATTAACCAGCTATGCCCATTCTCCTTTCCCTAAATTCTCAGCAGCTTCTAATCTACCTTCTCTCTGTATAGGTTTACCTATTCTGGATATTTCATATTATTCTAACATTAATTAGTACCCCAAACAATAGTGCTATATAAATTTTTAGGATTTTCATGTGGTCGGCTCATTTGTTATTAATATTTTAGATACCGGTATTGTTAGAAAAATCCATGTTTTAATTTTTTATTAGAAAGATGAGTTCAGGTTTTCTTACCTTAGATGTTAAAAGTTTGATTTCTCAAAAAATACTATACATGCATCTACAAAAAGAGAAACCCAGTCATTTTGGTTGGCTACACTAGTTAATCTTTCCCTTTGCATATTTCTGTGATTAGTAGACATTGGAGACCTTTAGTTGTCTGATGACGCAGGTGTTTCTGTAGATTGTACCTGCACAGTTTGACTCAAATTTCAGTCAGGAGAATGCCTTCCCTGTGCGTAGATTAGGTATGTTGATTCTGATTCTTCCCTCTACCACCAAATGCCAGAACCCTTAAGCTAGTACTCAAGGCCAGGGAATCTTTGAGTAAAGATTCTTTTATTTCTATTCATTCATTTCTCTCTCTAAGAAAATCCATTTCAGAAATGAGCACTGAAATAAGTGGTTGATCTGTCAGTTAGCCCACATATAATACATGGCAAACATCACAGTCCACTAATCATCCAATAGGATTTTCCTGTTTCTGTTAAAGAAATGCTTTTAGAGAAACCTAGATTTCAGTTACTGTGCCTTAGCTAAAGAAATTGAAATCATTTTAGCCTAAGGAAAGAGAGGGACTGGTCTCCATTTAAATGATAGAATTCTTACATAATAGAGTAAGTCCTTCCCTTCCTTCATTTTTGTTTCCTTCCTTCCTTCCTTCCTTTTTATTTCCTTATTTTGCTTTTTTCCCCCTAACTTATAATATTGAAAATTATATTTTAAAAAGGACATAGATGCTGTTGGAATCTTCTCGTTATGCTTGGGACAATTCCATTGGTTAAAAAAAAAAAAACTACTTAGAGCATGTGCTTCAAATTGTTGAATGTGTGGAGTGTTTTCTCTCCATCCCTTTCCCCATACCTCCAGAGGATATTTGACTAAGTCTGGAGACATTTAGTGCTTTTATGAGCTGAATGGGGGGGCTATCACTGGCATTTAATGAGTAGAGGCCAGGGATGCTTCTAAACTTCCCACAATGCATCAAAAAAGCCTCCCACAACATTTCTATTCATCCTCAAATGTCAACTGTCTTGAGGTTCAGAAACTATATTGTTGTGCTGGGGATACATTGTGACATTTACAAAAGTTCCTTCAATATATCATAGTTGAATTCACCCCCCCACCATCATTCACCCTTAACTCCTCCTACCCCACAATTCCTGGAATAGTTTCAACAGGTCTCATTTTTTTTCCATTTACATATGTTAAGAAACTCTGTTTTACTGATTTCTTCAACTGTTCTTGGCTTAAGCATGGAGATTATAAAGAGAACTGGGAAGTTTAAATATCATAACTAATAATACTTGTGTATTTGCTATGTTGCAGATATTCTAAATACTTTTAATTCTCTTTCTACTTCTATGAAGCAGAAACAATTAGCTCCATTTTACAGATGAGAAAACTGAGGAAGTGAAAAATTAAGTAACTTATCCAGTAATACTTAGATATTAAGAATTGTAGCCTTGATTCTTAAAGGGAAACAGAAAAGGAAGATTTGGGGGAAGGAATTTGTTTAAAAGCCCCTCTAATTCTGAAATTTAGTGACACAGACAAGATTAGCTTTTTAGTCATTGTATTTATGGAAATATTTAAGGTTATGTAGTCTGGTATTTATACTGAATGTACATAATTCTTCTGACTATTGTTAGTGAGATATAATCCTTATACTTTTCCAAAGAATAATTTAAGTTACAGAAGGAAAAATCAATGCAAACAGTTTTTTTTTACAAACCTTGAAATTTTCAACATGAAAGATGGAAATAACCATGGATTATGACTGCTTTTCTATTGCTACATATAATACTTTTGATATTTACACTAAAACCACAACACACTTTTGTAATGCTCTTACTAACTTAAGACTCATGGGGAAAAAGAAAAAAATTCAATTCGAAGTGACAATTTCCTTGTTTTCACCATGTCTCTTGTAAGAGGCCAGCAGGATTATTGCTCAATGGTTGTGTGGGCAGCTTAGGTCATAGGACAAGGTCCTCCCACATAAGGAAGGCAAGCCCATTATTTTTGGCTCAGTGTGTAAGGATATGGATTTTCATAAATTCAACATAAGAAAAACACTCCTCATTCAGTAGTGAAGGCTGAGGGACTTAGGGTCCTGTTTATGAAAGACTACATTGACTATTCTGCTGTTTGAGTTGAGTCCATTATTTTCCAGTGTGGCTATCCTTGGGGAAAACAAAACAAAACAAAAAGCCAATGTCCATGGAGATGGAGACGCTGGAAGGGTGGGTGTGGGGTGGTAAATGGGATGGGATATGAACACCACAGAAACAATTACTTCCTAAGCATTCTAAATGCAGATTCAATTATCATCAAAATGGTACTCAAGAGAGAAATATCTGACACCAGAGTCTTGTCTGTTTCCTTTAAGAAAAGTCAACTGACATTTCTCTGATTACCTTTGATTCATTTTTGCTGGAAAAGTTCTAAAATTTGATGTAAAACAAAGACACTTGTTCCTGGATTAGCACTTTGAAACTTGAACAAATGCAAAACATAGTCCATTCACTTTCTTTCCAGTACAGTGAAAAGAAAAAAACAAAGAAAGAAAGAAAAGCAAAATCCAAATCATGTGCTTTCCTACCCAAAGCCGTCATATCCCATTCTTTACCTAAAAGGTGAAAAATATAATTCCAAGTCCATCGGGCTTTTAAATTGCACCCACCTCCAATGTGGATATAAAAACTGATAACAACCAGAAACTAAGGAGTCACGTGTAGCTGTTTAACTTCATTGTATTCAAAGCAGTCATTTTACAACAAAGCCAGACGTCCACATTGTCATCCATGTCCACCCCTACCCTGCCACAGCATCTCCAGGTTCCTTTAGGAAGATTAGTAATATTTCCCTGACATAGGACAGTAGCATAATTACCCATGAGAGAGCTCATTATTGCCACCTTAGCTTCAGGGAAGATTACAAGGGATTTCACTCAGTCCAGTTCTCTTTTTCTCCCTGTGGCCTTTCCCTGTCCTTCTCCCTATCCACCCCACCAACATGTTTATATTTCTAGGCTTATTAAAAAATTGCAAAGAATTCAGCAACTCATTATTCCAGAGCACTAGACAGAGGGCATCGAGTGGTAACTAAAGAACTTGAAAGAGAAAATAAAACTCAATAAACATATCTGTCATTCATTAGTTTAAGATGGTGTTGAACTGCATCATTCTATTTTGTTTTTAAAAAAATGAACCATTATTTTTATTAGCATACACTAATAGTACAAAGAAGTTTCATTGTAATAATTCCATAGATGTGTACAACTTACTTTGAACAAGCTTGCCCCCTTTATTGCATTCCCTTAACCCAATTCCTTCTCCCTCCTTTTTCAGACACTTCTGATGGTTTTCACTGTGCTATCTTCATATGTGTGTGTGTGTGCATATAAAATGTACTTTGATCCTCCTTACTCTCTATACCCTCTCCTTTTCTCCTCCTTCCCCCTCAGATTCCCCAAAGACAGCCTGCCTTTGATACTCATATCCCATTATCATTTTAATCTAGAGTCCACATATGAGTGGAAACATGCCATACTTGATTTTTTGAGCTTGGTTTATCTTGCTCAACATGATGATCTTCAGTTCCGTCCATAATGACATGACTTCATTATTCTTTATGGCTGAATACTCCATTATATATAAAATATATGTAATGTGATATACATACATATACACATATATATATAATGTGCATGTATATCACATTTTTTTATCCATTCATTAGTCACTGAGTATCTAGGCTGATTCCATAGTTTGGCTGTTGTGACTAGTGCTGCAATGAGCATGGGTGTACAGGTGTCACCCTTGTACGTTGGTTTACACTCCTTTGGATTGAGCAGTATGAATTGCATCATACTCATACTTACTAACATTTTTAATGGTTATATATGTGCTTAATAAATATTAATTTCTCATAATATAAGAAACTTATTCCAGGCTGTGGTCTCAGTCTTGGTCAGAACACTTTTACTGGCTGTGTTGCAACTTTGTGAGATGTTCTGTTCTAACAATAAGTAGTTCTGGCTTGGAATGTAAGCACCATGAAATCAGTGGAAATTAAGGATTTGTTCTGTTCAATGCTGCATTCCTATTTCATTCCAAACCTTTAGACATGGAAGGTGGTTAGAAATCTATATTTTCAGTGAGTGGATGGATTCATGAATGATCACGGGAAAGATGTTAGAAACATTAGTTACTGTAGAGATGGGTTGAAATTCAGAGGAGGAACTGGTATCTCAGCTCAGCAGTTGGCCCCTGGAGGAGTCATTTGAGGTCATGTGACATTGTGGTAGATGAACGGTTCCCAGGCTGTGGTCTGGAACCTCCATGAGGATGTCCATAGTCTGGTAAACATGGTATGTAAGATTGAACTTATATTTGGACAAAATTTACACACAGTATAAGGAAAAGCTGTTAAAATTTGGAAACTCACCAACCACACTTTGAAAAGGCAAGGTGGTTTGTGGTTTCTTGCTCTCTCTTTCTCTTTCTCTGTTGCCTATCCCCACTCCACAGAGATCCCTGATTTATAGCCAATCAATCTTATTTCTGTAGCATGAAATTTTATAAAATGAAGCCACCAAGGGATCCAGAAGATGAAAATTGAGAAGAAAAATCTATTCCAACTGGCCTTATGCATAAGTGGGGCTTAATGTTTTTGGCAATGAATTCTTAAAAGAAGAAACAGAATGGGGAAATAAAAAATAATAATACCTTTAATTTTTCCTGAAAGGGCTCAAATAGCTTTGTTATCTCCTATAACCTTTATAAATCCCTCACTGAGGGCAAGATTTCTGCAGATTCTCTGAAAAACACTGTATCACATAACCCAAGCACTAGGTTTCATAATTTTTTAAAAAATTGTTGTGCTGGGTGGGGGTACATTGTTGCATTTACAAAAGTTCTTACAATGTATCAAATATATCATACTTGATTGCTGCACCCTTTCACTGTTCTCCTTTATCTTCTTTCCCTGCATTCCTGGAATGGTTTCAACAGGTATCAATTTTGCATTTACATACATGTGTACACATTTTTTGCACCATCTTCACTCTCCTACACCTTTCCTACCACCTACTTCCTCTTACTGGTACCAACCTTCCCCCTGGGTAAAGAAGAAAAGCGTTGTTCTGGGGCTCTATGCTTCCAGCCCACCTCCACTTTGGTGCTACAGTTCACGTAAGATTGGTTGTGTCCCTTGGTGTTTGTTGATCAAAGTTCCAGTCAGGCTAACTGAAAGGGTATTCTGTTCTGTTTTCAAAGTGATTATTAAGCCACTTTAAAAACACTTTAACTTGTGGGTTTGCCTCACTCTGTTTGAGTCCAAATTTCACAATAATATAATGAAGCAAGCCCTGAGGGACTGTCTATGTCATCTTAATTTATCAGGAAACCACAACTTGCACATCTTTTCCCAGTGTTTTTTTTTGGCCACTATAGCCCAGTCCAGTGCTGCTTGGCCTCTTTCTGGCTTGATGCTTGACCTGGGTAGCAGGATTGAAGACCCACTGTATCAATGCATTAATGCTCACTCTCTTTTGACACTTTAAAAACTAACCTGCTGTCAAGTTTCAAGCATTCCTGTCCTCTTTGAGTAATCAAAGTTTTATTGTCAAAACCTATTTAAATCCCCAAAGAGCTCTGAAATATTCCTTGCACTTTTCTGTCTACTTCATGGGCATTTTATGTGAATTGTGAACTTGGGAAACATAAAAAGAAAAAATTAAAAAGAAATATGTAGACTCTGTAAAAATCAGCAAGAAAACCATGAACTACATTTGAGTGAGTAAACCATGAAGCTAGAAATGCGTTTAACCAAGTTGATATAGTTTTTTCATTTTCTTTATGATCTGTTGTTGTTAGGATGGCTGAATATTTCTTTAGACTTTGGATATATTCTCCACATTCCTTAAGCATTTGACTAATTTACTTCAGAATTGTTTGGCACACTGAAAATGGTTCTTAGTCATATTAAAAGTACATTTTTAAAATACAACTTTCAGAAGCATCAGTTTCTAACAATTTTCTGAATATTTATGGCCAACACAATAGAAAGGGCCTAAACATCCAGTAATGATTATGCAACCATTACATTTAAAAATATTTTCAAATGCTACAATTCCAAACACTTAATGTTTCTGATATAATTTATAAAGAAAATTCAAAAATTTACAGATTATTGTTTTTATCTAATTTCTATTAACGATAAAAAAATCAATTTGCCCACATTGTGATAACTGAGGATAGAAATAATATCCCACCTCCATTTCCCATGTGCTGGGATTGCAGGTATGTACCACCATACCCTGCTTTCCTATATAAAAATTAAAAGGAAAATTAAGTACATAGTGCAACTGAAAGAGAACTACACTGATGATAAAGACTGGAGTCTTCTATATGATCCTGAGAAAGTTATCTGACCTCTCTTGACTTCTTGGTCGTTCACATCATTTTATGACTTCACTTTTTTTTTTTTTGGCACTACTGGGGTTTGAACTCAGGGCTTCAAGTTTGCTAAGCAGGTGTTCTACTGCTTACACTATGCCTCCAGCTCTTTTAGAGATAGGGCTCACTTTTTGACCTGGACCTTCTTTCTCCTATTTTATGCTGCCTGTTATAGCTGGGATGACAGGCACAGGCCACCATGCGAAGTTTTATATGGGTCTCACAAACTTTTATCTTTTCTTTCTTTCTTGTTTTTTTTTTTTTTGGCCAGGAACCACATCCTCCAGATCTCAGCCTTCTAATTAGCTATGGTTATAGGTGTGAGCTGCAGCACCCAGCATCATTTCACTCTTTGCCATATCTGTGTAAAAAGGCTTACTTAAAAAAAAAAAAAGCTACATGAACTTTATTTTATTATTATTTTATTTGTTTTTCATTGACATAAAAATTATACATTTTTAAGGTATTCAACATGACATTTTGATATTGATATATGTATACAGTATGGAGCTACCATTTTCATCACCTCACATAGTATTTTTTTGTGGTGAGAACATTTAGAGTCTATTCACTTAGAGATTTTAAATAAGTGCCATACTGTTATTGACAATCATCTTGATGCTGTCTACTAGTCCTCCAAGACTTATTCTTCCTAACTGATTTGTACCCTTTGACCAACACCTCTCTCTTCTCCCTTCCATCCCAGCCCCCAACCCCTGGTAACCATGTTCCACTTTCTGCTTCCATGTATCTCTTTCCTCTGCAGCTCACCAACACTTCTTTTTCCTTTTATAACTGTTATTCTAACAGATATAAGGTGATCTCTCACTGTAGTTTTAATTTGCATTCCCTGATGGTTAGTGATGTTGAGCGTCTTTTCATATGCATGTTTGCCATTTGTATGTCTTCTTTTGTGAAATGTCTATTTAGCCTAGATTTTTGTGAAATGTCTATTTGACATTCATGTGCCCTCAAACATTTGGTTTTCCTCATTTTAAAATCCCTTCCTTTGAAGTTGTGAGGTACATGTAATGAAGCAATAACTCTTCTTCCTAGTTTTGACCTGATTTGGTGAACAACATACTCTTGTCTAGTCAAAAATCATTTGCCATGACATTTGTCTGAGAGCCTGAGAAAATAGATTTTAAGTAACAAAATGAAACAAGTTGTATACCAAAGTGATAATCTTTTGTGTAGTTAGAACAACTACTGTGATGGTTAATCTTGATTGTCAATTTAGTTAGATTGAGAAATACTTAGGAGATTAGCAAAGCACACTTCTGGATGTGTCTGTGTACATTTTCAGAGAGGATTAATTAATAGCAAGAGTATGGAGGGGACAATCTTGTAGGCTGGTGGCAGGATAGGATAAAATGAGAAAAAGGAAGAGCCCAGTATTACAGGTGTTCTCTCTCTCCTTGGCTCCCATGATGTGAGCGTCTCCATCATGCTCTCTAAGCACAATGAGCTGGAACCTCTGAAATCATGAGCCAAAATAAATTCTTCCTCCCTTAAGTTGTTTATGTCAGGTATTATGTCACAGTGATGAAAAACTAACACAATTACCTGTACTTTTGCTGAATAAATTTTACTAAGCAGATTTATTTATTTCTAAGAATTGAGATTAGTTTTTTCTACCTTCTTCTTCAGTTTAATGTCATTGAGTGGAATCGAGGGGATGGGGGGCGTGAGGGAGGGGGTGGGGTAAAAGGGAGGGGGAGGGGTAAAGGGGGGGAGTAATGACCCAATCATTGTATGCACATATGAATAAAGGAAATTAAAAAAAAAAGAATGCATAAGTAGCTATCAATTTCCCAATAAGCACAGCTTTGTCTGAATTCTATAAATCTTGGTGTGTTTTCATTATAATTCAGCCCCCAAAACTTTTTAATTTCCTGTGTGATTTAATTTTTAACCCACTGGTTATTTAGAATTATTTTATAGCCTTATTTTATAATCTGTCCTGTAGAGTGCCCATATGAATTTGCAATGTGTATTCTGTTGCTGATAGGTTGAGTGTTCTATGAATAACAGAGGTTTATTAGTAGATTGTGTTGTTCAAGCCTAATGCATCCTCGCTAGTTTTCTACCTAATTCTACCCATCATTAAAATTCATTGATGTTTCAGCAAACTAGCAGGATACAAAATCACTTTATAAAAATCAGTAGCATTTTTATGCTGGAAATCTCTCTGTATAGCTATCCTAACTCCACTAGCAAAAATACTTTGTCTTCCTTATTATGCTTATGTCTTCTCTTCCACAAAAATAGAGATAAGGGCAGAACAGGTTCTGCCTGGAAGTGGGGGGGGGGGGAGAAATGACCCAAACAATGTATGCATATGTGAATAAGTGAATAATAAAAAATAAAAAAGTCAAAAGTCATTTAGTATGTAAGTATGGTTCTTTATGTTATTTGTGTCTTACAGTCCTTTAAACTTCTTATGATGTCTCAAATTCTTCTCAGTTTTGGACATATTTTAAATGTTTGGATTTGAATGCTGAATTGTTTCTATGAAGAGAGGAAGTAGTCACTGCAAACATATATATATATTATTAAGAAGTCTGGAAGTTGCCAAAGGAAATTATGCTGAAAAGTCAGAGAGCTATCCTACAGGAAACCAGAATTTAAAAGGTGGGGGGGATGTAAGAAAACCTCAGATATTCCAGAAGTTCTGCATGACACCCATGAGTTATATATTTTTATTTTGGTTAACTTACTTGTAATTATGATTTATTAATTTTTTTGACAATGCTTTTAACATGCTATCTTTCAAATAATTGTGTAGTTCCTGCCATATTTTGGAAAGAAACCTCTTCTAATTTACCTTATAACTGAAGTCACTATGGGTAGGTAGTGTGTGAGAAGAGGTGGAGAAGGAATGGAAGCAATGGGGTGCCAATAATGATGTGTGGCAAGGCATTATGAAAGTCAGCTGTGGGGATGAGGGCAAGGGAAGGGTTCTGCTGTGCACCTGCTTCAACACAAGCTGGAGTGACCACTTCATGTTTTCTGATGTTAATAAGTGAAGCTACAAGTTTTCTTGTGACAGATTTGTCCTGAGTTAGACTCATTCTCTCATCTGGTCCCCATCAGAAAAAAAGAGTACAAACTAAACATATCCCTTGGTCAAGTATTAGAAAAATAATCTTTCTACAATTGAATCAAATAGCAATTTTAGCAACGTGTGTGTGTGTGTGTGTGTGTGTGGAGAGAGAGAGAGGAGAGAGAGAGAGAGAGAGAGAGAGAGAGAGAGAGAGAGAACTTATTTCCTTCAAATTTGGAAATGAGATAAGAATGTCAGCTATCAAAGTTTCCATTCAACATTGTTTACAGGTCATAATCACTAGCATAAAGCAAGGAGAGCAAGTTTTAAGTAATGCGAAGAAAGACGTGAAACTGTCAGGATTCATAGATGATCTATACCAAAAACCCACAAGGATCAATGGACAACTTATTAGAATTAACTGCAGGATACATGGTTGCTGAATACAACACTAAAAATACAAAATACTATTGGCAAATTGTTGGAAATTGTCCTCCCTCTCTCAGCTCCTTTCAACATTCCGCTTCCTTTCTCCAGTAGATTCTTGAGCACTAAGAGATTCCTTACTTGGATCAGTGCCATTCAAAATGACCACAGCAGCCGCATCACTTGGGAGCTCGTTAGACCCACAATGAGGCCCCCTGCGTGAGCCTATTGAATGGAAACTCTGGAGGGTGGGTCCCAGGAATCACCTTGAGCAAGATTTTCACATCATTCTTTTGGATACTAGTTTTGGAAAGCACTAGTTCAGGTGACTAATTCATGAAGTTCATTTGAATGGTGGGAGATTAGTGAGGAGGTAGAATTTAGCAAGAGGAAGGGGGAACAGAATTTATGCCAAATAATAGAAAGGAGAATGGTCTGTCAGGCAACTCTCAAATAGCAACAAATGGGTTTGGCAGGCTTTGAAAAAGTCAATGGAAAAGGGGCTTTCTATCTTTTGTTCATTCATTTTTATTAGCATATACTAATTGTGCAAAATAATGAGTTTCGTTACTTATATGTATATAAAGGTATTTTGATCAGAGTCATCTCAATTACTCTCTTCTGTCCTCCTCCCCTTCCCACTGGTCACCTTCCTCTGCCCCCCACCCTTTCCAAAATAGTCCCCCTTCTGCTTTCATATCTTTAAAAGAAAATCCAGACTCTGAATATGAGAGAAAACATGCAATAATTAATTGCCTTTCTGAGTCTGGTTTATTTTGCTTAACATGATGATCTCCAATTCCATCTATTTTTCTGCAAATAACATAATGTCATTCTTCATTATGGCTGGATAAAACTCATCTGTTGATGGGCACCTAGGCTGATTCCATAACTTGGCTGTTGTGAATAACATGGGTATGCAGGTTTCTATATAGTATGCTGACTTAGATTTCTTTGGGGGATATCCCCAAAAGTGATATAGCTGGGTCATATGGTAGTTCTGCTTTTAGTTTTTGGAGGAATCTCTATACTGAGTTTCTAATGGCTGCAATAATTTTATTCCCACCAACAGTTTATAAGTGTTCCTTTCCTTCTGCATCCTCATCAGTATTCGTTGTTTATTTTCGTGACGATAACCATTCACTATTCTGACTGAGGTGAAATGGAATTTTAATGTAGTTTTGCTTTGCATTTCCCAGATGACTAATGATGTTGAGCATTTTTTCATATACTTATTGTCCACTCATACTTCTTTTGAGAACTGTTTGTCCAATTCATTTTCCCATTTATTGATTAGATTATTTATTCTTTTAGTGTTTAGTTTTTTGAACTCTTTTTATATTCTGCATATTAATCCCCTGTTAGATGTATATAGCTGCCAAAGAGTTTTCTCCCATTCTGCAGGTTGTCTCTTTACTCTGATAATTGTTTCCTTTGCTGTGCAAAAGCTTTTTAATTTGGTGCAATTCCAAATTAAATAAATTCAATAAAATAAATTATTTCCTGAGCTGTTGGAGTTCTATTCAGAAAGGTGTTACTTGTGCCTGTATCTTGAAGTGTTTTCCCAGAGTAGTTTCAAAGTTTCAGGTCTTACAGTAAGATTCTGGTCCATTTTGAACTGATATCTGCACAGGCTGAGAGATAGGGATCTAGTTTCAGTCTTCTACATGTAATATCCAGTTTTTTCAGCATTATTTGTGGAATAAGCTGTGTTTTCTCCAACATGGGATTTTGATACCTTTGTCAAGAATCAGGTGGCCACATCTGTGTAGGTTTATTTGCATGTCTTCTATTCTCCATTGGTCTACATATTTGCTTTCATGTCAGTACCATGCTGGGTTTTTTTTGTTATTTGTCAGATAGTGTGGACAGAGGGCAATGGAACAAGTTTATGTATAGATTATTTCAGGCAGATATGCAAATAAATGTGTGATTATTTCACATTGCTTTTGCAGAGTAAGAAAGTAAGGAAATATTTTTTTTCTGCATCTCATTGATGAATAGGCAAAATCTAAGTGACCTAACAAGACTGCCACATTGCTAGCAGACATTAAACCTGTAGTTGGTGTCAGGGCCTATTAAACCTTTCTATGATTTCAGTAATTTATGGTGACCTAGACAATTCCTACTGTGAGCCGTTCACCACCAACACTAATAACTCAAAACACTGGGTAATAGATGTTGCTGTATTCAACTGCCAATACCTCCCTTGTCACCAAACTCTCAGAAATGACGATTGAGCAAATGGTGGTTGCAGAGAATGATTACCAGTTCAGACAATGTAAGTCCTGAAGGAGGTGAGGCTTCAAAAATTCCCCTTATTCTTTCAGTACTTATCAAAACTGCCTATTTTCTAGAAACACAAGTTTTACTGTTTTTCAGAAACTGGCTCATAGTAAAATTTAAAATGCAGTTTTTAATCAATCCCAAAATCTTAGAATAAATTTAGAGTGATTTTCTTTTTATTGTTTAACATTGCCAACAGGCACACCAGCCAGATTTTGACTTGAGTATAGCCATGTTTATATAATAATTAAAGCTAGGATTTGAACTTCAGTGTTGATAGGTTGTGTCAAGGCAGAGATAACAGAGTCTCTAAAGCCAAATTTTGCAGTTGAATATAGCCTCATTTATCTTACTTTAATAGCTCCATTTGTTTTGCTCTGGAAAGCATTTACATATGGTTTTCTCATCATTGTTTGGTGTGATATACAAGCATAAAAGGTTTAAAAGTGAAAAGACTAAAAGAGTAATTGTGGATATCTTGAAGTAGAGATTTCCTAAAGCTGTTCACAGTCACCATCCCCTGCCTCTGAAATGAGAAAGCCCCTCTTGCCATAGGAGATGGGGAAGGGGTGACAGTTTCTTTGATGGGTCTTGTGACTAAAGTAGAGGTCAAGGAGTCTTTTTTTCTAAGTCCAGAATGGGTAAGTAATAGGATATTCCATCAGCACCATAAATTACAGGATAGGAAGCCAAGCACCTGGGTCAGTTATTCTGGAAGACATTCTGTATATTCCAGATGATAGCTAATGCATTGACAAATACAGGAGAGCAATATCGAGACCTGGAAAAAGAACTGACCCTGCCAAGGAGGTAGAAATGCTTCCTGTCTCTATAATTCCTAGCTAGGATGGATGGCCAGAACTGAGGAGGGAGGCTTGGGCAGAAGCTCAAGGGTGATGGCAGGGCAGTGACAGTGCTTCACTTTGGAAATAATGACAGAGCTTGGAAATGAAGAGACATCACAGGTAGGTCAATCTGGGGCCATTAGATTCTGACTGTATTCAACTTCCCTTTTGTGTCAAACAACTCATTTTTCTTCTTTCTTGGATTCTCTGTTTTTGTCTGTGTCTTCTCTGAGTTATTACTGCTTAAGAGAACAGAATCGCTGAGGCTCACTCCTTCAGCATAGTGATTTGTAAGGCCTCACCATGACTTGTTTCTTTAGTCACCTCTCAGGCCTTGCCCAGCACTCCAGTGTCTACACACAGCTTGGGCAGCCACTTTCTCTACTGTGTCACTGTATCTGTTCTTACCGTTCCCTGCTAGTCCTCAAAGGAAGCACAGGCAGATAAACTGAGAAGGCATGTAAGCCCAAGCCAAAGCTAGGGAACTCAATTCCATGTCAATTTATGCCTTTGAAGTTACCTTGTGTGCATTTCCATTGTAGAAGGGAAGTATATCATTTTATGCTTTATGTTAAGCAGCTAGTAGAAAATTGTAAAGAAAAAATATTCTTCCTGATTTTTCACTCCTGCTGTCTTTATGGTCAAACCCTATTATTCTATTGTGGCTGACTAGTACAGGGTTTTTGAGTAATAAATAATTTGTTTCAGGCCCTCTTACGTTTTCTGACAAATTCTCTGTCAGATTTTGCTGCCCCTGTCAAGGCATTAATCTGAAGTGTTGCCTGCTTACGTTAGCAACTGTTGCTGTAACCTGTCACTGCTTAGAAGAAAAATCCATGAGAAAAGACGCTGAATTCAGTGGCTTTCACTCCCAACTTATTTTTGTATTGCTGCTGCCAAAACAGTTCATAACATAAGTTGGCTGCAAAGAGGAAATTGCACAGAGACCAGATTTCATTATCATTAAATAAAAAGAGCCATTCGGGAAATCCTAGCATCCTTTGCAGGGTGTCATTGACTCCAACCTTCTCCTCCAAAGCCAAGGCATCTCCGGGATGGTTATCATGTATGAAAACAGCTGGTTTTCCTCCCAGGAGGACAATGTGTGCACCAAGCAGAGAGTGCCTAGAAGCAGTGATGTAGAGTCACCGTACTGCGGGTGTGCCCTGGACACCCATCAGGAGTCTTGTGGAGTTCCCACACAGTCCCCAAAGTGGTGTTAGAAGCATTTTCGTCTACTGTGTGAGTCAAGGAAGAGCATAGCTCTCATGGCTTATAGTGCACATTTATTTCCTTGAATCCCTCCTTATCCTCAAAAGGTCTTCATTTCTACCTTTATGCATCTGGTGCTTTGGGACAACTGTGTGAGGGGAGAACACTAGGGGAAAAAACACCTTTTAGGTGTGAAAACCAGAGAGTGTATTTAGTTTGTGTTGTTTTTACATCCTTTTAAAGGTGTCAATTTGGAAAGTCACTTAGCAGAGAAGGCTTTGCATATTCCCGGGGATTAAGTTACCAGATGTGATTTTAAAATATAATATAAAAATAACCTGACATCAATGTTACAACCATGACAGGAGAGCTGTCAGAGAGGAGAACAGTATGTTAGAGACACTCTCTGTAAATGTGTTTCTTTGTAAGTAGTCACTAAAATTGGCAGTGATTTCCCATGCAGTATAGTATTTCTCAGTTTCACCTTTAATTTCCCAAATTGTTTTCTAAAATAATGTCACTTGCGGGCAAATGTAGCTGCTGCTGTAGAATTAAATGCCCTTCTGTTTCCTTTTAGGGACTCAACAATACAATCACCTAGTAAGGCTGGACCAAGTCTCTCTAGACGGTTGAGACTTACTAGAAGAACGGCTCCCTACTGTGCCAGCAAATCTTGACTGTCTGGCAACTGGACCATTATGCAAGCTGAGAAATATCACCAGCACAAGTTCACACATTCACAGAAGCTTTTGTCTGATTATCGTTTAAGTCTTTGGGGATGAGCATTTCTTTCCAGCACTACTGGGTCAGACTGCCCTTATGAACTATGATAGTAAGTCTTAAAGTGCTTTTCTCTCTTATAACTTTCTCAAATTCTGTGTTTCTCTCCCTTTGTACAACTACTTAAGTTGAAATACGCAGTCATTTTTGTGGAAATTACGGAGTCTTCTGAATCAATTGGAATGACTGGCTTTCCTCTCCTTCCCTGCTATTCAAAGATCAGAGTTTAAATCCCAGTGTTTTCTGTTTTCTTCTAGAAACTCATGTGATTGAATTAGAAAAGGATTTGGAAATAGAGATGGTAAAAGTGACTATGCAGAGAGGAAAAAACAAAAGAGATTAAGGTGAGGCATGAAACTCCACAAGAGTGAAGATGGGAAATATGTAAAATTTTTCCAGATTATGTTATGTGCTCCCATTCACCCTTGACACTTTCATTAAGTAAAAAAAAAAAAAAAAAAAGCAAGCTCAGCATTTTTGTCAACTGTCAGTACTTACTTTCCTAGCCTCCACGTGTTTCCATTATCATCCTTCCAGTGTATCAGGAACTGCCTAGAGTATTTGCGTATTGTGATGCCCTTCTTTTCCTTCAACATATAATGTGAACAATATTGGCTTAAGGCAATGGGAATTCCTGGTGGAATGTGAACATATCATCTATGAGGGGTAATGTATTAAATTAGTGTTATTCCAGAGAATAACAGTGTATCATATTGCATTACCTAGTTCACAGAGTTGTGAGAGAATGGGGTGAAGAATGGGATGAGAAAGGTTTGAGGTTTAGTTTATAATGAGGTTACTTCATGGTTTGTTATTTTGGAAAGATGGAAGAGAGTAAGGGTAATATCTGGGAGGAGAAGAAAGAAGGATATGAGAGCATATGAGAAATACTTACTCAAAACTTGGATAGAGACCTATTCTTTTTCTTGGTTTTTCATTCGTGGGTGAATACCCATGAGTAGATATCTTAAATAATTCAACTTTTATGGAATCTGAAAAGAGAACTAAAGATGCTGATTTAATTGTGTTAAACCAATTGTGCTTTTATTCTAAATTACAAGTAGGAGGAAAGAGTCATCCTTGACTCTTGGCCCTATGAATTGCATGTAACTCAGTGTCCCACTGCATCTGCCTACTAAAGGAAGATCAGAATTGACTTTCCTATTCATATCAAGGGAGAATACTGGAGAAAAGCCATGTGAATAGAGAAAATTGTGTATCAGTCTTAAGCATTTATCTAAATAGATGCTTAAGTTTAGTTGTTACTTAATAAAATTATGCTAATGAGATGAAGCAAATCTTATGCTGGTGGCTATTTGCTGGTCTTGTCTAAAAGAGCACATGTTTTCATCATTTCACTGTCTATGGTGACTCTGTACCAGATTGGGAAAGAATGTTAAAAATTTTCATGAAAATTGTAATTTAGAATGAAGAGCAGCTTTAATTTAACCATGCTTTCTCTTTCCCTAACACCGATAGCAAAGGGTTGGCTGGACGATATTAGTCTCTAGACAACAGTTATTGATGTGCAGAGGAGTGTTTCACGGGGAAATGCTGAAAAAGTAGAAAAAAGAAAGAAATGTCCTTTGATGAGAAGTCTAACATAACTCTACCGACAATAGAAATTGATAGCTAAGGACAATCTCATCAAAATTAATAAAAATTGAACTACATGATACTTTGTTACTTTATTTACATTATCCAGTTAAGTCCAGATAATAGACTTATAACTCTTATAACTCTATAGTTATGGAAACACTATTCCTAGAAATTTAGTTTTTGATTAGGAGAGGCAGAGATACTGTGGTTGAGATAGTATCAACCATTGGAATTTTGTAGAAGGCAAGAAAGGCTTGACCACTGTTAGTTCCATGAATTGAGCAAGCCATCTTTCTCTAAAGGAAAAACTTCAATTCAGTGCATGCAAAACACATAAGATGTGCCTACTTGAAAAGTTTCTTTGATGGCTTGGTTTCACTATAAACTGAAAGATTATCTTGTTAATTGTACTCTATTTGACCAGACAGATGAACGTAAAATGTAAGTCAAAATAAAACTGAAGACTCATTTCTTTCATCCAATAACTTGTGTCTAGCATTTTTTTAAATGTTGAAATTGAAATGATTTTTGTCAGTTAATTTTGTGTTATTATGATAACTCCACTTAGAAAGTGAGGTGCTTCCAAACTTAATAGTAACATTTGGGCAAAATGAGTGAGCAACATTTCCTGGACTCAAGTATTTTCTAGCACTTTATCACAATTCTTTAGTATCTCCTTCCAACAATAAATATGAAGCTGATTTCCTGTCTCTCTTGAGTGTGAAATATTAGTCACTCCCTTAGCTGTTCCCCTGGACTGCAGCACCCAGTTTCCTTCACATGAGTCATTTTGGAAGGCTCTGAAACAAGGTGCTAGTGAAAGAAACTGTTCTTAAAGGAATTTTTTTCAGCATGGCTTACACAGTTAACTGATGGTAGCATATCCTAATTACTTAAGGAGGCATTTTACTTTTACTTGAGAAAAAGTGAGCAAAATGGCGTTTTCAAAGAAACTGTTTTCAAAATGATTTTCTAATATTTTTATAAAACTACTTTTAAAAAAAAAGTATGATTCTGTATAAAAACAAAATGCTTCCTGGCTATTTGAAGTCTAGATGGCTCTCTGAAAAACTGTGCAATCTAAAACATCTAGAACATAATATAGGTGTGTTCTGCTTGCCTTAACAACCTGGCTCTCTATCCTGCAATATTTTATGGCAAATTTTGCGTTGAATTTAGATATCTAAAAGAATTTGAAGAATGCAAAGATATAGGCAGAGGATTCTTCTATCCCAGGAGAAAGGGATGACAACATGGAATTCATGGTGAGGAAAGAGAGGGATTGCTTTCAAGCATTGTCACACCACACACACACACACACACACACACACACACACACACACACACACACACACTAGATTAAACAGGATCAGAGTAGGAGAATCTACTTTCAACATCCCCAGCTCCTCTTTCATTCTTTAGTAATCTCTTAGTTGTCTCTCTTTCTCTCTCTCTCTGACACTGACCCAGACAAAACTGATGGTCAGGCAAGGCTTCTCTTTGGTGTCTCACCCCCTCCCTGCTTGCATTCCTATTCCTTTTGGCACTATATTTTCCAATTTGGCACCACATTTTTGAGCCATCACCACTGTTCTTTGAGGTCTAATTTCTCCATCTCAGGCAGCATTCTACTCTTCTCACTTCCATCAAAGATGATGTGTTCTGTGGTCTCTCAAAGACTGATGGATGATTGAGTAACAGGTATAATTGGTGAATGCTTGGTGCTAAGATTTCAAAAGACAATTATATCTTACTATGTTTCCATGCTCCTAATTTAAAAGATCAATACTTTTTTTTTGGTGGCACTGGGTCTCCTGCTTACTACGCAGGCATTCTACCACATGAATCACACTGCTGTATTTATTTTTCAGGTAAGGTCTCACATTTTTGCCTGGATTAGCCCAGACTGCAGTCTGTTTTCCTATGCCTCCCATGTAGCTGGGATCACAGGCACATACCATCTCAACTGGTTTATTGACTGGGATGAAGTCTTGCCAACTTTTTACCTGGGCTGTAATTCTTCCCAATATACACATTTTTAAAATCAGTATATATTCATCATATAGGGTATGTGCATTGTGACAATTCTGAATAAGCTTCTTTTGTGCATTGGTTAGATCTCCCCCACCATCTCTCCCACTTGACCTCCTCCCCTCCCCACTTAAAGCAATTGAAAGAGGTTTCATTGTTCTATTTGGTATAAATTATTTTGTATATTATTTTTTATTAGCATAAATTAATTTTACAAAGGAATTTCACTGTAATGTTAACAACATGCATATAATGTACTTTCATATTCACCCCATCTATATTACTTTTTCTTAATCCCCCCCTTTTTAATAGTTTCTGATGGATTTTATTATGCTATTTTTCATACATATATAATATACTTCTACAGTATTCACCCCCCCATCACCCTCTCTTTTCCCTGACAACCTGCTGGCTCCTCCCTCAAACAGTTCCCCTTTTGCAATCATGTCATATGATTTTTTTTAGGTCCAGATTCAGCATATGAGCAAAACCATGTTGCCTATCTTTTTGAGCTTGGCTTATCTTGGTTAACATGATTATCTCTACAATCTATATTTTTTTAATCCCAAGGACTGACTCCAATGGTGAAAATTGGGTTTTTCAGGTTCATTGTAGAGACATACATATGTGGGTGGGTCTTTGTTTCCTTAAAATATGCCTTTCAGGTGATTACCAACTCTACTTTGTTGCAGACAGGCCACTTGTCTTCTCATTAACTCTGGAACTCACATGGACACTACACAATTTGCAATATATCTTCAGAGCTGGTGGGTGGACTGCACCACTGATTCTCTGACAGGAGGAGCTCTGTTGAGGGGCTTCTCAGAGAGTGGGACTCAGTGTTAACTCTCGTAAGAAGCCATTGCTGACTGCATAAAATTTGCAGACACTTAAAGGAAGCTGCTGCTTTCCCAATGTCTCATCTGCCTTTTTCTTCCTTTTACATTGGTTCACACAAAGGCATCCTCAAAAGCAGTGAAAGTGACACCTATTGAGTTAATCAGATAGTTTCATGTGAAACCTCTACTTTTCCTTCTTTGGACCAGAGTGTGAGGTTGCCATACACAGGATAGATGATCTTTTAAAATCCTGGAAAGAAATATCTTTCAACTGCTTTTTCTTATTTGTGTATTTATTTTTTTTCTGGTGCTGGGGATCCAATCCAGGACCTTGTTCATGCTAGGCAAGTGGTCTGTCATTGAGGTATCTCCCCAGCCCTTGACTGTTTTTGAGGAGGATAAACAAGACACAGAAACCCTTCTTTTTTGATGCATTTGGCAATCTGGCTGTCTGACTTCTGAAACAGTTGGAGCTATAAATGTTAAATTTGGCTTAAAGGAGTCTTTAGTGAGAAATACTACCCCAAGATTTTAAAGGGAAAAATAAGTTAAAAAACATTTATTAAAATTTAATAGTGGCTAAATTTATAAGCCTGAGTTTGTGGAAATTCAACACTTCAGTTTGTTAATTTGCCAAAGCATAATTTATTCACAGTTTATAAACACATTTAAATGCTCAGTGAGAAACACGTGGTCTTCATGAAATTTATGGAAGATAAAAGTATCAATTCCTTCATCCTACCTAGAAGAAGAAAAAATCATCATGCATAATTTGCAAATGGACATTAGTGAAAGACTGCTGACACATATCGAGAGACTTAATTAGAAATGATGTCTTCCTTAGAAATGATGTTCACCTGTTCAGAGGTGAACATCAGAATTACTGTGTTAACCATAGAAAAGATTTAGCACCTTCAGTGGAAAAGCTGACCGCTGATTCCATGACTTAAGCTTTTTAGAAATCTTTGGATGCTTAAAGCCTATGGATTAATGTAAAAGAATGAAATTCAACAGCTTTTTTTCAGTGTGCAATGAGGCTCTGCCAAGAATGCAGATGTCAAGAACACAGCAGTCGGTAACTTATTTCAACTCCAAAACAAAATAGCTAACTTTATTCAATGATGCATTTAAGTGAGAATGGGGGAATTTTTCCCTTATTAGTAAAACAATGCATATTTATTGTACAAAGCTTGGCAACTCCAGAAAAGCAAAAATTAGAATAAAAATCTTCTCTAATCCTACCAATCAAATACAACCATAGATATCCCTTTTTTTCCTATATATAGTTACCTGGGTTTTTTAAAAAATAAGAATATTAACATTCTTTTCATGCTTTTTGAGGCTGCTTCTTTCCCTAACATCTGGAAAGAGATTTCTGGAAAAAGAGAATTTAAGATTGGCTGGAAAAGAAAATGGGCTGAAGAGAGGGATGCTAGTTTTAGTTTGCTAGAGCAAACTAAAAGACTTCTTACAGTTTTTTCAGTCCCATGGGGATATGAATGCTGGTAAGTATATTTTTTAAAATTATCAACAGATCAAGTTTTAGATGCCAATAAAAGAATTCAGAATCAAAGACCCAGTTCAGGTCCCAGTTTCTTCTCCTATAAGATAAATCCCCTTTCTAACTGTCACTATGCCTTTGCTTCAAGAAAATTGAGCAGTTTATTATGAGTTCTAGACGTTTCATCTTGGATGTTCTTATTATCCCAACAATAATCTTGTTGGGAAGGAATTGCTAACTGCACTTACCAGGTGAATAAGCAGAAGCTCATAAAAGCTAATTTTCTCAGCGCATGGTAAAGCCAGTATCCAAACCTGGATCTAGTTCTCATTCCAAACCATACTGGTGCTTGTCAGCCTTCATAGATATAAAACTTGTCCTCCCTACCTCGCTGTGTGTTGTGAGAGTGAATGACCCAATGCATATGAAACTTTTTGTAAACTGTCAAACATGACGAAGTTTTGTTCTTATCATCTCAGACAAGTCCAATTTCAAACCATCCCCTTTAACGTACCCTTGGGTTGCTAATCCACCTTCAGACATTGACTTATGCAGTCCCAGAGCAGTACATCCGGGCTATGTGAGCATCAGTTTTATCTGGCACTGAAGTGTGCAGAGCTTTTATTTCTCATTTTCCCCAATGGCTCTCCATTGCTCCTCAGTAAAAGTTCATGTCAGTCTGTATATTGATGGCAGAGCTAAAATCTCAGCAAGTTACAACATATAGTCTGCTGCAATGTGGACAAAATAAACCGCATTCCACACCATGTACAGACACTTTGAAGAAATGTAAGATGTCTTTAAAAAGATTGCTTCTGATAAATAGCACTGGAGCTTGCAAGAGAGGCCTTTTCCAGATGTACGGCCAGGAACCCCCAGGTGCAAGTGAATCAGCAGACAGTGTCCTCTCATCTGAGACAGTGCAGGACCATGTGTCCACAGGCAGCCAGGCCGTGGCTATGCCTTCCTTCAGATGTGGCCAGGCTGGGGCTGATTCAGGGAGAAACACTGCCTCTCATTGAGTCATAAGCTTGTCCTGGAATTTGGCTGGGTTTTTCTTGGATACCTTGCCCATCACCCGTGATCCAGAACATCCGCATCTGACAGCTGAATCCAATGTGGCTGAGCAGGTGGTCTCACATTGGGAGGTAGGTGATGGTGGGTGACGATGGTGGGTGGTGGTGGGGAGAACAAGTTACTTTTCAAAAGGTTCAGTCAATGCAGGAAGATTTTTTGGAACAATTAAAAATTCATCAGACTGACCTAACAGCATTTAGGAATCTGAGGATTTATTAGGGCCCTTCATCTCTGTTTGTTCCTGATTCCTTTTATCAGATAGGGGAGTGACTTCGAAAGTGATCAGACAGGCTCATTCAGGCTACCGGCTTTATATTTTAATCTTACGAAATTTCCCTTTAAAGTTGGATGTATGCATTGTAACTCATAATATACTGAACCTGGCCATTAATTCATTACAGTCCCTTTTGGTAAATATTCAGTGAGACTTTCAGTGTCAGATGATATGATAGGCACTGGGCACATAGTGAATGGGAGACAGACCCCTGTTCTCCTGTAGAGGAGAGAGATTGTATTAGTTTTCTATTGCTGGGTAACAATAGCACAGTTCTGTAGATGAGAAGTCTGGATGTGGCTTAACTGGGTTGTCTGGTAAAGGGTCCTTTGGGGATGCAATCTAGACATTGGTCAGAACTCACAGGAGGCTTTGGATTCTCCTCTAAGCTTGTTTGTTGGCAGAAATAAGTGCCCCAAAGTTGTAAAACTCAGGTCTGCTTGCTTTCTTAAGGTTAGTAGGAGAGTGTCTGACTTTAGGGAACATGTGAGTATTTATTTATTTATTTAGTTAGTTTTTTTGAGACAAAGTCTTGCTATGTAGTTCAGACTGGCCTGGAACTCTAGACCCTACTATCTCCATCCCCTAAGTGCTGAGATTACATGCATGACCCATTACACTTGGTTAAACCCTCATTTAAAGGACTTATCTGATTAAGTCAAACTCATGAAGAGGATATCCCTTTATTATTAGGAGCCTTAATTACATCTGCAAAACTCTCTCACCTTTGCCATAAAACAGTGCCTAATTAAAAGAGTGATAGTCTATCATATTCTTAGGCAATGCCCACACAAAAGGGGAGGGGACATTTTAGAATTCTCTCTAGCATAGACATTAAACAAGTAATTACAGAAAAAAAAATTGTTAAACAACTAGAACTGTAAAACTCCATGAAGGAGAGTTATAGATCCCACTTGGTCTCTTCTGAGTGGTTCTAGAAGACTCCTGAAGCTGCTAGATGAGCTTGGATCAGCCAGACTAAGGTGAAAATGCCATGGAGAAAGGAGGGAGCACAGCCAGAGTGAGGAGACATAAAGGGGGTTAAGGATACAGCCCTTAAATGAAACAAAGAGGATTCACTAGAGAGTGAGTCCTATCCTACTATTTTCAAATACCTAGTGTCTTTTCTTTTTAATTGTATTGGCATAGAATAGTTGTACAGAGGAACACATTGTGATATTTACATATGTACTTACAATGTATCTTAGTTAGATTTACCCCCCCACCCCCCCATTGTTCTCCCTCCTCCCTCCTTCTTAGAACAATTTCAACGGGTTTCATTCTTCTATTCTCATAAATGGATACAAAATACATCCACCATATTCACTCTCGTTCCTCCTTTCCTTGTGTCTACTCCACCCACTTCCCATGGCACTGACCCTTGGAAAAGACCTATTTTTCCCTCCTTCCTTTAATCATATGCCTAGTTTCTGAATGTGAAGTTGAGCATCTTCAACATGAAAGGAAGCAAATAGCTCCAAGTTTGTCTCTTTCCACTCAGTTGAAGAACTCAGGGGTGTCTGTCTTATTTGTTGCAATGAGGAGCAACACAAAGTTAAGACCAGTCCTAGGGGGATGTAGCCTTGGGTAGATCTCGCATATATTTTGCAAATGGACAAAAATATCCACGAGCCTGAAATTTGGGTGGCTCCATTTCTTACAGCACATTAGAAGACACAAGCATCATCTCTGTCTGTTTTTGAACATTATGGCAGACAGCCTTTTGCCCAGAGTAAAAAGAGAAGAGATTAAAAAGAAAAAAAAAGCACTCAAGCTGGAAATTGGAATGTTCTTGTCAGCACTCTGAGAAAACTAGCAGATGGGAAGCTTTCTGCCCACCCCTTAATAAATATGTGCTGATTTCAGTGAAGTTGTGAAATCCCACAAGGTCTTCAAAGTACCCCTTCCCCTATCATCCCAGAAGCCAAATTCAACTTGGTTGCCAAAATGAGAAAAAAAAGGTAAAATAACTAAAATGACCCCAAACATGTGAGTGTCTAAGAGGTATGCCAAATTTAAAAATGAAGAGTTTTCATTTGATCAAATTATAGGTCTCTTCTCACCAAATTCCCCTTTTTACGCTTTACCATAAGTTTTAATTAAATATCTTCCATTGCAAAAGTTCTAGAAAGATGACTTGGAGTGCAAATATTTGAATGCTAAAGAACCAAAATTGTGTCCACTTAGCAACTTAACCAGCTACTTCAGTGGAACAGAAGCATACTGCAGACGCAGTTAAACACTTCCCCTAAGGATTACATTTTAAAGACTGTAATTAGAGCCTTTTATACATGTCACTATCTAGTAGAATACATTGCATAAATAAATCTCCTTTACCAGGCAGTTTGCATATGAAGATAGATTTCTATGTTGAGAGAATAGTAAAACAATCCTGGTCATGTTCCTTCACAAACCCACATGGCCCCATCTTTTCTCCTTGTGTTTCATGATCATTCTTTCTCTTTCACTGACTGGCCCAGATCTTTACTTTTCCTTCTTTCCTGTTCATCAGCCCATGAGCTGAAAATATGCAGGACCTTAGGAACAGTTGAGGATGGTTGCACAGCAGCCTCCCTTCTTCTGGTTGTGATCTCTATGACTAATTCATAAACACAGGGTAATGAGTCACCCCAAATTCCTTGAGCCCCTGATGACCATGTTAGGTAGGCATGGAGGAGAGGCTACTAGAGCCAAGTCAAACAACAAGGCTCTCTCTCCTAGTGATTCTGCCAGTGATTGTAAACATAGTTTATAACAAGCACTGTTTCCCCCTCTGTTGACTTTTCAGATACCCTGTTGTTATTTGTCCTGCTAATGGGCCCTATTTACTAAGGTTTTGTCCTCCTAACTCACCTGCTCATTAAAATTCCTGGGGCTCTTCTCAGGATTCTCTCCCAGAGATTCTGATTTAGGGATTAGGAAGAGGCATTTGTATTTTTAACAGACTCCTCTGAGAGATTCTTATTATGAGCAGTATATGGGAAACTCTCGACTAGGGTGTGTTCAGTTCAGAAAACATCCATTCTTTTACTCCCCAATAGGATTTTATAGGGAAAGCATTAAGAGGAAAAGATTTCAAATGAAAATTTATAACCCAAGGGTAAATTTAGAAGTAGGAAGTATCAACTCTTTGTTTTGTTTGATGGGTGTGCCTGAATCACATACCTTTAAACAAATTTAACTTGCAATACAATAACTTCCAAATTATGGAATAAGGCTCTCAATAAATCTCATTCATTCACTCATTTGTTTAACAAATGAATGTGGCATGTGCTCCGTGCCAGGCACTGTTATTGGCCCAAAGAATCGAATGGTGAAGACAAGCCTGGTCCTGCTCAAAGAGGAGATCATGTTCTGAGAAAAGGACAGAACTTCAGTTGTTTTCAAGTCATAGTCCTCAAATATTGCCAATCAAAACATCAATGCTCATTTTGGATAACACCTCAAAAAGCATAGTGTGGAATGGCAAATGTCCATGACTCACTTAGATGTTCTAATGTTGCATGCCTACCATGCATTACATTCTGTTGCAGGTACTTGGGACACATTAGTGAACACATTAGGGAAAGAGCTCTGTTCTCAAGAAGTTAATATTCCAAGGGAATAAGATACTGGACAATGAATCTAATAAATTAAATAATGTATTAGAAGGATATTACTACTGTGAAAGAAAAAAAAATCTAGTAAGTAAATAGCAACTGTGTGTACCAGAAGAGGAGTCATGAGAAGCCTTGATGTTAAGGTGAGATTTTAACAAACACTTTAAGAAAGTGAAGGATTGGTTAAGGAAGAAGAACAGGTAGCTGGAACATGGACCATAAGGGCAGAGGAAGCCTAGTGTGTTTGAGGAGCAGCCAGTGAAATCAGGAGTGCCATAGAGGAAGTGAGGATAAGGACAGGCTGAGATCATTTGAGGGCTTATGGACTGTTTTGAGTTAAGTGGGGAGGCATTGCAGGGTTCTGAGCAATGGTGATGAGCTGTGACATCTTTCTGGAGTGTTGTTATGGCTGTAGTGTTGAGAGTACATGGTAAGGAAATAAGGATGGAGAATAGTAGCTAACTGCTTTAAATAGCATTTGAAAGTAGCTAGATTTGGAAAAGCTAAAGATGTGAATCCTTGAGAACCCAGCAATTCTAAGCACTAGGAGAGAGCCTCCTACTATGCAGAAGGACATATGTGCAGGAATGTTCACTGTGGCATTGTTAGCAGTCACACAAAATAAAATCAGCCTGAATATCCATCAGGGAGAGAATGAGTTGATAAAATTGTGGTTCACTAATTCGATGGAACACTCTTCAGCAATTAAAAAGAATGAGACAGAGTTATGTTATCAAGGTGGATAAACTCCTCAAATATAAAAATTGGGCAATAAAAATCAAGTTGCAGAAGGATAATTAAAAGTATAATGTTAAGTTTAAGACACCACAATGATGCTATTTATTTTATAGCTATGCACATATCTAAAAAAAATATAAGATCAAATGAAGGATACCTGTTTTGTGAAAATTGCATTTGGTGAGGGATAGAGGACAAGGAAGTCTCTCTCTCTCTCTCTCTGTTACACACACATACACACACACACACACACACACACACACACACACACACACACACACCCCATTAGAAGGACCCAAACCAAACTTCGCAAGATACTAAAATGTTAAATTTTTTACATTGAAAAGCAATCAATGAAATAAATGACAGGCATATTTTATTAAAACAAATATGAGAAAGGAGAAATAATTCTGTAATGCAATGTATCTATAAATGTTAAGACAATTTCTAGCTCCACATCCAAAATAACAGGCATAAATTTGTATATTGCATGTAGTTTCATTTTCTGGTGTTTCCCATCAAAACGACAAATTCTTGGTGTTGGGGGTTAGAACTTAATACCCCAAAGAATGACATGTTGAGTCCTTTGAGCTGAAGGAGACTGGAAGACCTCTTCTTCCATCTTCCTATTTTTTTTTTTACCCCCTTTTGTTTCTTGAAGTGAGCCATAGAAACCAGAATTTCTCTTCCTCAAGGTGGGTCATAGACACTAGAATCCTTCTTCCCCAAAGACCTTGGAAGTTCATTCTATCCCTTCTCTCTTCTCCCATGAAGGCTTTCATACCCAAAGGTCCTGCTGTATCCCCAGGAGGGAGGAACACCACACAGAGACAAGGGAAAAAAGTGAGCAACAGGCCTTGCTGGTTTCCCTCTTCAGCCTATTGCCACTAGATCATATACTTTCATCCAGTCACATTTCTTTATGAATATCTTTTCTTAATCCAACCAAAGTATAAAAACAGATATTCTTTCCTCAGTCTTTGGGTCTCATTTGTAAAGATTCCATGTCACATAATTTGATTCAATAAATTTATGCTTTTCTTTTGTAACCTGTCTTTTGTTCTTTTCAGCTGTGACCCTTATGCTAGATGAGGAAAGGTATCATACATTTCTGTGTCTGTAAGTCTTTTTGAAATCTTTCTACTATTGCTTTAATCACATTAATTAATTGTACAAAGGGGTTTCATCGTAATGTTTCCAACATACACATAATGTACTTTGATCACATTCACCACCTCCATTACTCTCTCTTAACCCCTATTCTTCCTCCTCCTTTTTAGATAGTTTTTAGTGGGTTTCATTATGCTACTTTCATACACTTGTATTAGAACATATTCATGCCCCATCATCCTCTCCTTTCTCTCTTTGCTCTCCTGTTGGTTCCTCCCAACAGTCCCCTTTTTATAATCATGTCATATTATTATCAATAATAATATTATTATTGCTATTATCTTATGTCTAGAGTCTGCATGTGAGCAAAACCTTGCAACATTTTCTTTCTGAGCTTGGTTTATCTCATGTGACATGGTAATGTCCACTTCCATCCATTTTCCTGCAAATGATACAATTTAGTTCTTCATAAATATGGCTGAATAATACTCCATTGTGTATATGTATCACATTTCCTTTATCCATATCATGGGTTGTTAGGTACCTAGGCTGGTTCCATAACTTGACTCTTGTGACTAGTGCTGCTGTGAACATGGGCACCTCTATCGTATGCTGACTTACTTCCTTAAGGTAAGTGCCCAGGAATGTGATAGCTGGATGATATGATAGTTCCATTTTTAGTTTTTTGAGGAATATTTGTACTGATTTCCTAGTGACTGTGCTAATTTATATTTCCACCAACAATGCACATAAGTAGTCCATTTTCCCCTGCATTCTTGCCAGCATTTGTTGTAGTTTGTTTTCTTGATGATAGTCATTCTAACTGGGGTAAGTACTCTTTTTTTCAACATTTAACTCATTTTATGACATTAGTAGTGTACACCAGCCACCTGAGTTAAATCAATGGTTGCCTATGTTTGACTACAGTAGAATGTTTCTTCAGCCAGTCTCCCATGGTCATTGATTTTGAGCTCACTTGGGGTATTGGCAATTAGTGGCCTCAGTCCTACACATTCAGGAGGTTGGCTTCCTCTATGCTGTTTGCAAATGCAAGCTGGATAGTTTAGGGACCCTAATTATTGTGGTGGGGATGCTAAAGCAACCCAAGCAAAGTGCATTTTAGCAAGTGACAAGTATATTTTCTATAATATATAAACATATATATGCATAAACACATATATGGAAGTTTTAGCAAGGATTTATTTTAGTATAACAGGATAAAGTAGGGAGAAGTGGGGCAAAAAAGGGAGAAACATTTCCTGTTCCCCATGCAGGAAATGGGAGTAAAGGCTCTATAATATATTGACAACAATTTCTCTTCCTCTCCATCTCTCTTTTTCTCCTGCCTTTGTACAAGAGGCTTTTTTTAAAACAAGTGATTTCAGATTGGAGCATGTATGGCACAGAGCCCGGAAGAGGTGGATTTAGTGCACTGAAGTTCTGTTTTCAATTATCTAGAATCCATGAAACCACAGGCTTAGGTTTTAGATGGGCCAATTTCAACATTTGCCTTTCCAACGTAAATGTATAAAATATAAGCTGTTCAGCAGTGCCGGGGTCTGTCTTGGTGACATGGTTCCATCTCTCTAGCAGAGTGCCTGCTGCATGGGCTTATCACAAAAAACAGGTTTACAGGGTCTTCATTAATATGTCTGCAAACTGACTAGACACTAGGATGTGCAACTCATTTTTCTCTGAGCTATGGTCCATCATACATATTCAATTTAATATATTTCATTATGCTAATTTAAAAAAGAAGATGGAATTTTTCTTCTTGCAAGTTCCAGTACATTTTCCAAAGACAAAGAAAACCTGTTACTATTACAGTGCTTTATTAGATTGTTATATAAGAATTTCCATTTTAATATAGGAAAGTTTCTGACTTGAGATCACATGATTCAGAGAAAAAGAGTGGTACAGACTTTGAAAGCAGAGAGAATAAGGAAAAGGAAGAGCAGAAAAAAAAAAAAAAAAGGAAGAAAATCTATGGCTTACTGAGCACCTACAGAAGACACAATACTTGGTTCTTATGTGGGCCCCAGCCATGTCAGAAACTCATTTATTTTTGCTTTGGCAGAGAGAGAATATCCTTACGCCAACTTTGACCAAGCTATTTATTTGCAACAATGTCAACGTGGGCTTATTGTTTCATATTTTCTCTCTTTCTTTCTCTTTCCCTTTCCAAATTTATCAAGATCTATTTCAGATTAGCCTACCGGTAAACCCCCATGAAAGCTACCATATTCTTTCATAGTTTCTCAAATTTGGTGGAAAGAACAAGTAGTTGGAGTCGTGGGTCAGCTAAATCATGTAATATGTCTCAGAGTCTCAGTTTTCTTACCCGTATTGGGGACAACAATGATCCATACTTTATTGACCTCAGAGTATTGCTTGGAGAAGCTAGTGGTAACTGTGAAGGTAGGCACCTTCGCAATGCTGCTATGATATTTACATTCTCATTTACATTACCATTATTAATAATGAAATAATGACTTAGACTTAATTTAATTCAGTTAGCATGCAATGTATGGTCCCAAGTTGCTCTATCCAGTATGGAAGTCAATGTGGCTACTAAAAATTAAAACTACATTTTTATTACAATTAAATCATGCAAAAACTCAGTTCCTGGGTCACACTTGCTACATTTAAAATGATGCTAGCAACATGTGTCTATTGGCTAACCATTAGAACACTTACCAAAGTTCTCCTAAACAATGTTGACCTGAAGTTTTAAGGGATAGACTTACAGTTTGCTTGAATATGGCAATGTATACAAATTCCTTTCCTCACTAGCAGCCTGTACTAGGCATGAAAAGAGTTTCAAATTCTTCTTACTAGTTTGAAACTGAGCTATGTGGTCCATGTAAGAGCAATCAAGAGCTCATGCTTATTTTTTTATAACATAGGCAGGTTTTCTTGCAACAAATTTTGAAGTTATAAAATGTTTTGTGCACCATAAAAATCATTCTCTAGCTTTGTTCAGCGAAATCTGATTTACTGTTACTTGGAATTTAAGACTTAGGATGAGATTGGTGTGCTGCTTTTGGTTACATCATCTTCATGGATTGTTGATTGGTTTTTCCACTGAAGTCACTCAGGACAGGTCAACTCTTTTCCCTTGTTAACACAATGGAATGACTGTAGGTTCCAAATAATTGACCAGATAGCATAACAGATAGATCACATGAAGCATACAGTTTACATTTCTCACCCACTTCCTGGGTTGCTTGCCTGACTAATTTGAATGGAGTGTTTTGCATAGCACAAAAGTCTACACAGAGAATTTGAGGAGCACCTACATGAATCATGTTCAGGTCATAAGGGTGATATATAATGACACTTTCCTTTGTTTCTTGCTTATGTACTTTACTATACTTCCTTATTACCTTGTTAGATTATAGATATATGAGGCATCATTTTAGGTTACAAATGGGTGTCTGGTAACAATGTGTACCTTCATATTTCCTACTTTCATATATTTTAAAAATTCTTAAATAACAATGTAAGATCTCTGACCTTTATGTTTTGACTCTATAACAGAAAGTTATCTTATAATAGGAGAGAGACTCAGATAATGTCTTGATCCATTTGTTATCTTCATAATAGAGGTCCCAACTCCATTGGGAGTATAGTGAGGTCTGTGCACAATACTGGGTTCTGAAGAGGAGCCTCTATGTTCCTGAGGTGGAATACAAAAGGGACTTGATGTCGACTTTTGTTGGGAACCCCTGTTCCAAAAAGACAGCCAGGATGCCAAGGATTTTAATAAGGCTGCTCAAGAGACATGTGAACTAAAGAGGGTATGGAAGAGAAACACAGGTCAGAGAAGATTATAGAAGATCTCTTGCATGAGCAAGGAAAAGCAAGCGAAGGAAATGGTGTGAAGATATCCATGCGACACATTGAAGAAACAAAGGTATAGACAAAGCAGAGGAAGCTGACAGATTCCTGAGATGATATTTTCACAACTGAAAAGAGAAAGAAGCATGGAGAAAGAAATCTGAGGTTGGTAAATCTGGAAGCCAAAGAAGAGAGGAAATAATTTCTGAAAACTGACTAGTATCAAAGATGGTTCTCACTTTTGTTACTGATGAAGAAAGAAAAAGATTAGAGTCAAAGATAAGTTTAACTTCTCCCTCTCTCTCTCTCACTTACAGCGCCTGGTTGTTCTTAATCTAAGAAACATAATGATATGAAAGTCATTAGAAAGACTATATAAAAACTCCACTATTTGATTGGTAAAATGGCAATTTCTTTTTTTTTTACTGCTACCCCCCAGTTAAACCATAAAAATTGTTTAATAAAGAAAATGTCAGGGAAACAGACTCATATTTTTTGCAGTTTTGTTTATCATCGAAGGATCAAAATGATATTCTAAGGTCCATATTAATAGTTAGCAATTATTTTTGTTTCTGGGTTGGCCAAATTTAAAGAAAGAAGAAAAATCAAGAGCTCAAACAAATGAATTGCTTGGTGTGTGGCCCCCCAGGCAAACACCAAACCTTGTATGTGACCACCTTCACTTTGTTTTCCTAAAGGAATAGTTGAATAGAGATGAATTTCTCCTAGTTAAGAAAATATATTGACTCAGAAAATTTTAATGGAAGCAAAATTAAAACCACCATATTCAAAACAAAGGATAAAAAATTTAGTGAAATGTTACCTCGATGAATCTTATAGGAATCTTGACTATTCACTGAAAAGTCTGGGTACCCTCAATTATAATTTTAAATTTCTTAAAGAACTTTTATTTTAAGGAAACTATGATGAGTGAGAAATCAGAAAACGATTAATAATATTGTACTGCTTGCTTGGGAGGAAGAATTTCTGGAGAAGTTTCTTTCAATAACAAAGCATGAGCTGCTTCAAACATTGAGAGAAGTTTTGGGAATAATATAATGAGCACCAAAGTACTTTTACTTCTGATTATCTTTTAAAGAGCAAAACATGACAGATACAATTGAAGTTTGTTTTATGACCTTTAGTGGTCTCATTTCTCTCCTGTCCTCCTTAGAGACATTTCTATCCTGAAATTAAATATGCTTATACTTTAGTACATATATAGTTATTGATATCTATAAATAATATAAATTTTTGTGTGCTTTTGAGCTTTATGTAAAGGTTATTATACCAGGGTACCAGAAGCATTACTCTGCACAGAGCTTTTCATACTCAACATTATATATTTTTAGGATCTATTTGTCTATCTATTTAACTATTTATCACCTACCTTTCTGTTATCTATCATCCATAATTCACTCATTTGATTGTTAAATGATAACCTTTTATATCAGTTGATAACCCATTCAATGACAAGTATTTTTTTGAGTACTTGTATAGGTATTTGAGTTACAGCAGTGATCAAAACAAAGATCCTTGTCTGGGGGGAACTTACATTATACTGAGGGAATTTAAGAAAAAAAACTTAATTATCTTAATAGGCAAATTGTGTAGCATGTTAGATTGTGTTAAGTGTCATAAGAAAATATAGAACCAATTACTATGGCTTGGAAGTATAGAGTGTGAGGAGAAAATGGGTTGCAATTTCAAATGTAGAAGTTCTGGTGGTAGTCCTTTTATTGTCTTGTCAAAGACTATATTTATTGGTGAGAAAAGGCATTTTTTTGTTTTACTTCTGGGTTTTCTGGAATGCTTCTAAAGTTTCGCTATTTAAATATGTTAGCTAAAAATTTTAAATAACACCATATCTGAACTCAAGGAATTTTTCTTAGATTTCTTGTTTGTTGAGTGTTTTTAAATTGCAAACAAGTTCTTAATGTTCTCAAAATGATTACCTCCTCCCATTGAGATGATAAAAGTACTTTTAGTCTGTTAATGGGGTCAATTTATACCTGGACTTTCTGATATCATTTTTCTATTTCTGGAGAGAATCTCCCTTTATCATCATGATGCTTCAAAATATACTGATGAATTTATTTTGTAAATATGATATTTAGGTTTAAAAAAGTTTATGTTAATGTGTGACATTGTCCTATTGTTTTCTTTTCCATAGTCAATTTCAACATTAAAGTTACTATAGACATAAAATGAATCAAATTGCTTCCTTACTTTTCTAAAAAGTAAGTTTTATATAAATTATCTTTTTATCAAAGGTCTTGTGAAACTTTCCTCCGAAACAACCTAGGCCTTGTTTCATTTGACATGAGTGAGGAAAGAATTTTGATTACTGATTTACTTTTGTTTAATGGTGTGTTTATTTCCTAGGGCTATATCATCACGAAGTACCACACACTGGGCGGCTTAACACAAGAAAAATGTATTGTCTTACAGTTCAGGAGGACAGGAGTCTGAAATTAGAATGTTGTCAGAGCCATGGGTCTCCTCCAGAGTTCTAAGGAAGAATCCTTCCTTGCTCTACTATTTGTAGTGATTGCTGGTGTTCCTTGGCTTATAGATGCATCATCCCAGGCCATTGTCTCTTTGTGTGACTTCATGTTTCTTTGCTCCATGCATCTGCCCTGTAGGTACAACTTTCTCCATTTTGGGAGGTGGTGTTTCTGGGGATTGCACCAGGGCCTCATGCATGCTAAGAACACACTCTACCATGAGTTATAAACCCATCCCCTTCCCTTTTTAGACATATACTTAGGGCCCACTCTAAAAACTTCATTTTAACTTGATTTCCTATATAAAGACCCTTTTTCTAAATAAGGTCACTTTTTGAGATATTGAAAATTAGAACTTAAATGTATCATTTTTGGGTTACATGTACTTCCTGTTTAATCAGAACTATGAGAGTTTACATTTTTCTAGAAATTGGCTCTTATCTAAACTTGTATATTGTTGACCCCAAATTGTGATTTAAAAATTTAAATATTTGACTTTATTTACTTGTTCTTTTTTTTTTTTTTTTTTGTTGATCTTGCCAGCAGTGTGTTTAGTTAATTCATTTTCTCAAAGAATCATCTTTAAGTATTCTTGACTTCCCTTGGCATTTCTTTGTTTTGTTTTGTTTTAGGGAAAAAGCACTAAAGTAGCTTCATTGTGGTAGAACTGACATACTATAAACTGCACATATTTGATGTGTACAGTTTGTTAAGTTTATATATTTGTGAATCTCTGAAGCCATCACCACCATCAAGATAATGAACTTACTTCTCCCAAAAGTTACCTCATGCTGTTTGGTCATCTTTCCTGCTTTCTATCATGGTAGAATATTATATAAATGGAATCATACAGTAAGTACACTTTGATCAGCAGATTTCAGTGAGCATAGTTATTTTGAGATTCACCATGCTGAATTTCCAAGTCCTTGACTCCTTTTTTATGTTTTTAATCTGCTTGTTCCTTCATATCTGGTGAATTTCTCAAGACACAGCTTTTCCATCACAAAATCTTCACCTGGGTATAGAACCATTGACCCAATCCACCAAATTGGTTTAAGTCCTAACTATGTTTTTCATTTTTAAAATTTCTAATTAGCTCCTTTTGTTATTTACCTATTATAGCTTTATTTCTGCCTGCTGACTTTCATCATTTCTTGTTATTTTTTAAATTTCCCCATAACTTAGCACTTGAGGAGTCTAATCACATTCATTTTCAGATCTTTTTATCATTTCTGTTCTAAACTTATCAGGGTTGAATTAATCTCCTAGGAGTAGATTCTATCTTTCTTAGCATTTTCTTTCTTTCATATATTTGAGCATTTTGATATGGAAACTTTTCTGATATTAGAAGTTCTCTCCCCGTCCTATCCTTGCCATTCTCTTCTTATTTAGGAGTTTTGAGCCTGCTATCACAAGGTCATCTAGGATCTTTAAATCCAGACCAGTTTAAGGAATGTTGAAGATACTGACATCTAGACGAGGGGTAACTTGTCTCAGTCTCTGTTTGGTAGCAGTTACTTATGTATGATATCAAAGCATAGTGTTAAAATACCATATTAATTAAAATTGATCTTTTTGTGAAATAAATAACCATTTCAAAGAGGACTTATTTGGAGAGATAATAATATAATTATTTTCAGAATCATAACAATATTAAATTTTTAATGTAAATGGTTTCTAGAATTCTATGAAGGTAATTTTGTTTTGCTCATTGACTCCAGAGATCTTTACATTTTCATTTATTTCTGTAAGAACAAGATTTCCAATTTCAGTTTTGGTAATTTTGTTTTATGAACCATGAACTAGAGGCCTTATTTACTTCCAGATAATACTAAAAACTTATGGTATCCCATGGTGTACTGAGCAGCCTAGTGAAAAGGCCAGCTACAAGTATGTCTTAAGTCTTGCAGTAGTTGATTTGTTGTAAGAACTTCAACTACAAGATGGCAGGGAAAAGGTTGTTTGATATTTCTTGTTTCCCTTATTATCCTAGAATTAAAGCCAATATGTGACAGATATCCCAGCAGAGATCTGAAAGGGTAGCTCCATATAGGAGCAGTAGCACATTAGGGTTTTTTTGGGTTTCTGGTATCGGGCAGTAGAATTCTCTGGAAAAGAGGAGGGGCAAGCTGGTTTTAATTCAAGTGCTTTCTTAGAAAAGCAATTTGCCAGAAAGGGTGGAGGGTGGAGAGAATATGTATGATAGAAGTCCATTGTGTGCACATATGAAAAGGATATAATTTGAAACAAATTATAAGAAAGTTTTAAAAAGGGGGGTTAAGGAGAGGGACAAGAAAGAGTAATAGAAGGGTGACTATTATAGAACTACATTATAAATACATGTGTGAAAATGTCACAATGGAACATCTCATTTTATATAATTAGTATATGCTAATAAAATAATTTTTAAAAAAGAAATGAAGTTTTCCTGGAATTCATTGGTATATCTCTGACTGGAGTTTGCTGGGTGCTTTTTATTGATTCCATAGAGGGAAAACTCCCAAATATGGGTTTGGGGACTGCTGAAGTGAATAATTACATTTGAAGTTTGACCTAGCTTATTGATAATTCCCTCTGGAGAAGAAAATGGAATGAATATTGCTTATTAAACCACCCCAAGCTAGGTCCAAAGAAATATAGAAATTTGATTTTTGAACACGTCCACCTGAATTAAAGCCTCTTGGGTAAAACAATTGGAAAACAACATTTCTTTATAGTGAAAATATGTTTGGCAGCTCCTCTATATACAAAGTTCAACTTCAGGGCAAAGAAAAAGAAACACTCATTATGTAATCAGATCAGATTGTTGGCTATGGAAAAGCATTCCTGGTTTGGACTGCATCTGTTATATGAAATAGATACTGGGTCTTTTCTACTGCCACTGTCATTTTAATTACAGCAATTCTTTATTCTAAATGTTTGCACCTTAGAGACATTATCATGGTCTCTTAATTATTTAGATATTGTTATGTAAGATGCTTAATAGCATCAGTGAAGGCAGGGTTGACCCTTTCTTACTTTTCACAAGGATTCATAAATAAATAAATGAAACTAGTTCTATAAATAAATCAGGCAGCTTTCTAAATTCCTGGGTAAAGAGAGCAAGGTTGCCAACAAAGAAGTGGTGCAGTGATCTCTCTTCATCACAGTTCAGGTGAAGATGATAGAAAGATGGAGATAGAGATCTGTTTTCCCAGTCTTTTCTGTTTCTCTCTTTACTTAACTTGACATTTGTAAATCTCATAACACACACTTTCAATCTTTTGACCTAACACAAAGGCACAGACTGACATTATCTGTGCAGGATATGACCCTTATATGGTTCTGAAACTTTTGAAGCATAGGAAAAAAATAGAACTTTCATTTGAAACTCCAGATTTTTTAACTTCTCTGAAAAAATTAGGTCTGGCTACCCTGAGTCCATACAGGCTGGTTTAGGTAGTGGCAAAAACTCTCCACTTAGACCTGGCTTGCTTCCCTCATATTAACAGTCCTTTAGGTACTTGTGGGTATATTTCCCTGTGAAAAGCATATCATTTTCTGCATTCTTATTCTTATTATTCTTATCCCATTCAGCAAACATTTATCGAGAATCTCTGTTCTAAGATCTGTGTGTATAGCAGCAAAAAAATGAGACAAGTTTCCTGCCTCATAATGCTTGAATTCTACTGAGAAGAGACAAATAGTAACAAACAAAATATATTATGTGATGTTAGGTAAAAAATGTAATAAAGAAAAATAAAGCATGATATACCAGACATTACTATACTTACTTGAATACCTACAAGAACGATACATTACTGCTCACTTATAGTTTAGTGTTGCTTTGGTCATTGAAATGTGGGTAGAATGGATCTGTATCTTTTGGGTGAAAACACTTATTTCCCGATCTTTGACTTCTACCTCACTATCCCTGCTGTAGCAAACATGTTGGCCCATACTGAAAAGGGTTTATGGAGGAGGACACCCTGAGACAGTCCTTGGGTGGACTTTCACAGAGATGAATGTTTTTTCAAGCCACTGAGATTTGGGGATTGGGTGTTATGGCAACAACCCTGATTCTGACTGGAAATGTAGATAGGAGTAAGATGCTAAGATTATAGATAGGGTGGTCTGGAAAGTCCTCTCCAATGAGGTATTTGAGAGGTGACTTTATTGAAGCGAATGTATGAGCAGATGGACTACATAGGCTAAGACCATTTTAGGTAGAGGGAACTGTATAGAGCTACACATGTTTCTACAATGCAGACTTGAAAATTCAGTGATTTTCAGATCATTCCTCTTCCAAGGTTTTACTAAAATGAAAATACTAATGTGAGATAGTCAGTAATGTGTATTGCTAGCATTTTGATCCCTACCTAGAATTTTGTGTTAGCAGCTGCCTATTTTCCATCTGATTTCAGCCCATGATCAGATTCTGCAGAATCCATCAACACGTTCTTGTTGATTCTCAGCAGCAACAAGGGCTAGTCAGCTTTCATCGGTATGTTCAGATCTGAGCTTATTCCCAAAGGGAATAAAAAGCAGAATTACATGCTCCACTTTATTTTGTTTTAACCGGCCTGTTATAACTCTGTTTAGAGAAACATATAAAGTAAATCAGCTCAAAGATAGGAAATTTAATGTGTTTTTCGGTCCTGAAGGTTGTCTTGGCTGTGTGAAATTACTTTTTATCTCAATGTGTCATATTTGTGTTTAAATGATACCACAGATAGGCACTCTTTGTTTTCTTATTTGTCAGTGTCAGAATTCAGGTATTCAGTATATAATAATTTAAGTTCTGAGTTTTTTTTTTATAAATGCACAAAGTATATGCTTCCTATGTGAGTTATGAATACTTTAATCAGTTGTGATAATATTAAAGTTTTTACATATTTTACCACCAACTTAAACATGAATTGAGGCTAATAATAGCATTAAATGAGTGAGTTATTTTTACATTTTTCTTTTTATTATTTACTGTTTTCTTCAATTCTGAAAACAACTGAATCGAGTCATATCTTGGTTCTACCGTTTTGAGGGTTTCATTCGCATTTTTGGTGCTCAGGAGCTGTGTCTTCTACTAACTTTTCTACCCAGGACCATGTACATGAACACAGGAAATATCAGGTAAATGAAAGAATGTAGAATTCATTCACTGACTAGATTTGGAGTTTGATACTTTAAATGTTGTGTTCACTGATTCTGACTTGGTTTGCACTCAATGGGTGATTTTGGGATTTCCATTTCAGAAAACAATTTGGAAAATTGTAAGCAAGCAGCCAAGTCTAAGCTAATCCAGAAACACTCAGAACTGTCCATGGGATCTTCTTGTTAGGTGAGGAATTCAGCCCTGCAAGCCACTCAATTTTTACTATGTACCTCGCTCAACATGATGTGCTAAGATTTAAAAGACAGTTTTCTTATCTCTGAGAACTGTGATCTCATTGGAGAAGTAGTATTTACATACAAGGAGCAAGGTGACAATGCTTAAATGTAGTGTATGAAGTATACGATATGGTAGTACGTTCTACGAAAGACCAGGAAGAGGATATAGACTTTCTGGAGGAGGAAGTGAGGATGGAGATAGATTTTTGTGTAGAGTGGAAGAGACTTTGATGGACAGGGAATGGGGCAGAGACATCCCAAGGGTCAAAATCAGTCTACATAATGAGGAGTCACTTTCTGGGCAAGGAAAATACACTAAACTAGTCTTCATTTAACTTTTGCTTATACATTTGAGTAGATTTAAATCTTAACACCAGAATGGATGACAAAGTTTAGGGCTTTTTGACTGACTTTATTTCTAGTTAGTTATTATTTTCACATAAAAATAGCCCTGAATAGAGAAAAAAAAGGGAGAAAGGCAGTTATGTCTTTAATATAGCATGGCAGTGTGAAACTGGTGAGGAAAACGTGGATCGATACGTTCTTATCAATATTGCTTTCCCCAGGCGAGGACAGCAGGGATGCGAGAGAATGAGGAAGGTGAGTAGAGCTGTTCGGGTAATTTTTCCATATGTGAAATAAAAATGCTATAATTTTATTATTTTATAATTGGATTTTATCCTGGGATAGTAAACAATACTTCATGAAACAGAATACACTAAAATGAATAGCATAGACTAGTGGGGGTTTTTTAGTATTGTAACGTTGTAACAGATTAAAATAAAGGATAGACTTTTTCCCCCTTTGTTACTTATTTTAGAGATTCACTTGAGCATAGAAGAATTTAAAAACAACACAGCAGATGTTGTGGCTGACACTAAGGCTTAAGGAATTATATTACTATTTGAATTAGATCAATTGACCCGTTTTCTTCTCATTTCTCATTAATATTACTGATAGTAAGGAATTTAGAACTTTCAAACATGAGAGGATAAAGGATAGAGAGAACAAGAATGGAGTTTGGAGAATCTGGAAGACAACAGAATATAACATTAAAGCAGTAAAATGGTCTTAGTCACTTTTCTAATAGGTCCCAAAATATAGAGACATATTGAAGATTGGGGCACAGAAGAGGAAAAAGAAACTGTGTCTCTATCTTCTTTGTAATTAGACTTAGATTAGAACTGATTCCAGGACACTTAGAAGAAAGGTTGATAAAAGAAAACTTAAGTGTGAGGTACACAAATCAATCTAGTGGAATTTGTCACAGCTAAATGCATAAGTGATCTCTCAATTGAAAACTGCCAGGGAAGAGGACCAGAAAGATAAACTTCCTGTTTTTTGCAACCAAGAGGTCTTATCATTTTTAGGGGATTCTTTGTTGTGGTTTCATAGCATCAAAATATCCAGGAATATAGAGAAGGAACAATGAGGGCAACAATTTAAGGGCACTTGGCACCCAGCATACCAGTCTGCAGAACAAGACAGGGTGATCTTTGTTTAGGGCCTGCTGGGTTTTGGCCTTGGGTCTTTGCTCAGAGATGGGAGGCTGGACCAAAAGATCTCTTGATAAACCATTCTACAAATCCTCCATTCTGCCATGGTTTGCATATATTTCTCTTTCTAACAGCTTGAATATATTAGAAAGATTCCAGTAAGTCATGTGACATATGGTGAAAACAAGTCATGTAAAGACCATGAATTTTTTTTAATTGTTTTATTATTCATATGTGCATACAGGGCTTGGGTCATTTCTCCCCCCTGCCCCCACCCCCTTCCTTACCACCCACTCCGCCCCCTCCCTCTCCCCCTTACCCCCTCAATACCCGGCAGAAACTATTTTGCCCTTATCTCTAATTTTGTTGAAGAGAGAGTATAAGCAATAATAGGAAGGAACAAGGGTTTTTGCTGGTTGAGATAAGGATAACTATGCAGGGAGTTGACTCACATTAATTTCCTGTATGTGTGTGTTACCTTCTAGGTTAATTCTTTTTGATCTCACCTTTTCTCTAGTTCCTGGTCCCCTTTTCCTATTGGCCTCAGTTGCTTTTAAGGTATCTGCTTTAGTTTCTCTGTGTTAAGAGCAACAAATGCTAGCTAATTTTTTAGGGGTCTTACCTATCCTCACCCCTCCCTTGTGTGCTCTCGCTTTTATCATGTGCTCAATGTCCAATACCCTTGTTGTGTTTGCCCTTGATCTAATGTCCACATATGAGGGAGAACATACGATTTTTGGTATTTTGGGCCAGGCTAACCTCACTCAGAATGATGTTCTCCAATTCCATCCATTTACCAGCGAATGATAACATTTCGTTCTTCTTCATGGCTGCATAAAATTCCATTGTGTATAGATACCACATTTTCTTAATCCATTCGTCAGTGGTGGGGCATCTTGGCTGTTTCCATAACTTGGCTATTGTGAATAGTGCCGCAATAAACATGGGTGTGCAGGTGCCTCTGGAGTAACCTGTAAGACCATGAATTTTTGAGGATAGAAATTGGAATTTTTGTAAGAAGACAGACCAGCATTTGAAATTGCTTGCCATCAGTCTTTACCTATATGTGTTTACCTACACATTATACTTGGTAAGATCATACATAAACTCATTTTCTTTCCATGACAGTTCTATCTAAAAGGTTCCCTATTTCTTTAATAATACCATTAACTTCATCGCCAACCTCCAAAAGTTGAAGTGCTATTTAAAATCAGTGCCATTTTCCCTATAAAAATTTCCAAGTCCTTTTGATTCTTCCTCAGTACTTTTATTGGGTTGCTCCTTCTGATCTGCCCTGTGTCTTATTTCTGGATGACTCTTCAAAGGCCAAATTTAAGTTGTGTCCTGCTGCTGATTGCCCTGCTCAAAAAATTTGCCACAATTCTCCACCCACTATCAGTTCATTTATACTCCCCTTCTTATCTTTGCATGATATTGTTGCCATACTTCTCAAGATCTGTTGTCATTTTTCTTTAAATATTTAATTAACTTTAAAATTTTTTTGCAAAAACATCTTTCATATTTACTCGTATTTTAAATATTTTCTTATCCTCTTTCCTTTTTATAGAACCAAATTTCCAACTGGGCATTTTGGTGTACAACTGTAACCCCAGCACCCCAGAGATGGAGGCAGGAGGCCTGCCTGGACTATGCAGTGACACTCTGTCTCAAAACCAAACCAAAGAGAAACAAAACAAATTTCTACCTTGTCTGACTCTCCTGCAATCTGAATATCATCTTTCAGCATTTCTTATAATGTTGTTTTATTTGTGAAAATTACCTTGAGTTTTTGTTTGTGAGAATGTGAAGATGTTTCAGTGTTAAAGATAACTCCTTTGTCTTCTGACCTCTATTCCTTTCTGATGAAATGTCAGATTATATTCTTATCTTTGTTCCCCTGTGAAATGTGGCTTTATTTTTTTTCACCCTCTTACTTCCTTTTAGATCATTTTCCTTAACTTTTTTATTCTTAGTTGTTTATCCTGCGGTAGTTCACTGTGTTTTCTGTACCTAAAATTGATCAGATTCTGTACCTATTTTTGATCAAATTTAGAAAAAATTGTCACATATTTCTTCAAATATTTGTTCTGGCCTATCCCCACCCTTTGTTTCTTTCTTATACATGAAATATATGATTTTAGACAACTTGATACTATCCCACAGATCACTGGAGCTTTGTTCATTATTTTGCAATTCTTTTCTCTCTTTGTATTTCAGAGTGATCTCTTTGGAGATCTCTTTAGAGTCCACTCTACTGTTAGTCATATACAATGAGTTTGTTTTATTTAAAATATTGGATTTTTCAGTTCTAGGATTTCCATTTGACATTTCTATGGTTTTCATACCTCTCCTGAAATTCCTATCTTTTCACCCATCATACCAAGTTTTTCATATGGTTCCTTTAACATATGTTTCATATTTTTAATTCCATATCATCTAACTTCACTGTCTGCAAAACAGTCTGTGACTGATTTTCCTTTGACTATGATAATTTTCTTATTGGTTTACACGCTTAGTAATTTTAGCTGTATACTTAGCATGGTGATTGAAATGTTACAGAAAAAATGAATTTTAACATATTCCTCAGCAAAGGGTTGTGCTATATTCCAGCCAGGAGTTAATTTTGAACTACTGTTTAAATTTTCATCATTTCTAGGGTGAATTCCTTAGTACTAGAACAGTTTTTAGTCCTAAGGCATGGTTCCTCTGGGGTTTATTGAAAGTTTGATTTTTATTTATTTATTTATTTATTTGGTCCTGGGATTTAAACTTGCCTAATACTTGCTAGGCAGGTGCTCTAGCACTTAAGCCAGACCTCTAGGCTTTTTTGCTTTAGTTATTTTTCAGGTATAATCTGATGTTTCTTGCCCAGGGTCAGCTTCAAACTGTGGTCCTCTTACTTAGAGTCTACTACTTAGCTGGGATCAAAGGCACATGCCACCACATCTGGCTTATTGAGATGGAGGTCTTGCTAACTTGCCTCCTTGTTCTACCAGGCTGGCCTAGAACTGTGATCTTCCCAATCTCTTCCTTCTGTGTAACTGGGATTTCAGGCATGAGCCACCTGGCCTGACCAAAATCTTGTAATTTTTACTGAGCCCCTCTGACTCTCCAAATTCTGTCTGTCCTGCATTGGCCAGCTGCTAAAACATATTCTTAAGCACTTGCAGAATTCTAGGTGTCTAGGTTTTCCCTGCTGAGTTACCTGGCATCTCACCTCTCATGTTCATAGTTCAAGTCAGGGAAGGATTAAGCAAAACTTCTATGCAGATTTCAGGGGTACCCCTCTGTGACTCCTTTCTGTCTGGGATGTCATTCTTCAATCTTTAGCTACTATGACAGTCTGAAGCTCTATGTTCTGACTTTTGTTTGTTAAGAGTATGGTGCTACTGGCAGTTTATTGGGGTCAGAGACTGCCTCAGTAGGAAAGCCAAACATGGATCTTACCTTTTGGGGTACTTTTTCAAGGATCAAATTTCTTCAAGTTTGATTGGCTTTTGATTGCTTTATGGTACTTCAAATAGTTGTCTTATTATTCTTTGGGATTATTAGTCCAATATAAGATTCTCTGCAATTACAAAGAGTCAGACTCTTTCTACTGACTATGCATGAATTCTAAAGCCCTATGCTGGCTTTCAAAATCCTTTAGGAAAAGTCCTTTTGATGGTGTCAACTTGACCAAGCTAAGGGATACTCAGAGAGCTGGGAAAGCATTATTGTCTGGGCATATCCATGAGGATGCTTCTATAAGATATTAGCAGTTAAATTGACAAATGGAGTAAAGATCATTCTTGCCAGCATAAGCAGGTATCATCTAATCTGCTGATTATTTAGATAGAACAAAAAGCTGGAAGAAATGCTAATTTGCTCTCTTCTTCAACTGGACCTTCCATCTTCCCCTGTCTTAAGAAATCAGCGCACTGAGTTCTTGGGCCTTGGGACACAGACTGGAACTTAACACCATTGACCCCCTTTGTTCTTAGGCTTTGGGTTTTAACTGGAAATATACCACCAGTTTTCTTTAGCCTCCAACTTGAAGTCTGCACATTGTGAGACTTCTCAGCCTCCACAATTGTATCAGTCAATCTCTTATAATAACTCTGTTTCTTTCTCTCTATATATACCCTATTGGTTTTGTTTCTCTCAAGAACCCTGACTAATATATTCTCCAATCTTTTTTTTTACTTTATCTTTAATTCTGTCTTAATTCATATTCAACTCCTGCCAATTTGATGTATACAATATTCCTTCATCTTTGTAACTGTGCTTTATATCTGTGCTTTTATTGTCTCCTACTTCTTCTATCTTAATCTGTCCAGAGTCTATTCTGAGCACTTTTATGAGCTAATTATAATACCCTTCTGCCTCTTATGATAGACTCAGGAGACACACAGAGATTAAATGGCCACAATATTGATAAGTTAATTAGAGAGAAAAGGATTAAGGGTTTATTACTGTATGGTAGGAAATAGATCTGAACATAAGTATCATGCAGGTAGTTTTCTATAAAAGAGTAAACAAAATGGTCCAAGCCAAGCATGCTCAGTTTTTACTCTTGAACTCACTATTTAACTCTGTGGGAGGACCAGTGAGTGGAGAGAGCAATCAGGAGGGTTATTCTAGCTGAAGTTCCTCCACATGGAAGCATAAATTAAAAATAAGCTCTACCCACAGCCACACACACCAAACATTAGCCAGGACCCAATATTTGCATATTTTTTTTTGCACATCCTTCTCTATGGATGTAATCTTTCATTGTCATGAACGCTCATTTTACTTTATCTAAACTTTATAGCATTTGTTATATAATATATAAGCTTAAAATTTTTATTTATTTATTTTATTTTATCATTTTTACATTTACTCACATGCATATACATTGTTTGGGCAACATCCCCAACTCCTGCCATCCATCTCCCCCTGCTTCCAGGTAGAACCTGTTCCATTCTCTTGTTCTCTGATTTTGTTGAAGAAAAATCATAAGAAGTAATAAGAAAGATATAGCATTTTGCTAGTTTGAGATAAAGACAGCTACACAGAGAGATTCCTAGTGCTGCTTCCATGCACATGTATATTGCAATCACATTGGTTGATCTCTGCCAGACCTCTTCACTACTTCCTGGTCCCCTTCCCATAGTGGCCTCTGCCAGTTTAAGATTACTATATTCACTCCTCTACAGTGAGCATGTCAACCACATACAAGTTTTAGGTTTCCTTCCCTTTCCCTATTCCTCTCACGCACGTTCTCCCTATAGTTGTGACCCGTGTCCAATAATATTACTGCATTTGTTTTAGGTCTATAATCCACACATGAGGGAGAACATGCGATTTTTGACCTTCTGAGCCTGGCTAACTTCACTTAAGATGATGTTCTCCAGTTCCATCCATTTACTTGCAAATGACAAAATTTTATTCTTCTTTGTGGCTGAATAAAATTCCATTATGTATAAATACCACATTTTCTTAATCCATTCATTGGTAGTGGGGCATCTTGGCTGTTTCCATAGCTTGGCTTTTGTGAATAGTAATACCATAAACATGAGTGTGCAGGTGCCTTTGTAATAATCTGAGTTGCATTCCTTTGGTATATCCCTAGGAGTGGTATTGCTGGATCATATGGCAGATCTATGTTTAGTTGTTTTTTTTTTTTTTAAAGAAACCTCCATATTGTTTTCCAAAGTGCTTGTACTAGCTTACATTCCCACCAGCAGTGTATGAGGGTTCCTTTTTCCCCACATCCTCACCAGCAATTTTTGTTATTGGTGTTCTTGATGCTAGCTATTCTAACAGGAGTAAGGTGGAATCTTAGTGTGGTTTTGATTTGCATTTCCTTTATGGCCAGAGATGGTGAGCATTTTTTCATGTGTTTTTTGGCCATTGGACTTCTTCTTTTGAAAAAGTTCTGTTCAGTTCACTTGCCCACTTCCTTATTGGTTCATTGATTTTTGGGGAGTTTAGTTTTTGAGCTCCCTGTATATTATGGTTATCAGTCCTTTGTTTGATGTATAGCTAGCAAATATTTTCTCCCACTCTGTGGGTTGTTTCCTTCAGTTTAGAGGCCATTTTTTTTGTTGTGCAGAAGCTTTTTAATTTCATGTAGTCCCATTTGTCCATCCTTTCACTTAGTTGCTGGGCTGCTGGAGTTCTACTGAGGAAGTCTTTACCTATACTTATTGCTTCCAGACTATTCCCTGATCTTTCCTAAACTAACTGCAAGGTTTTGGGTCTGGTATTAATCCACTTTGTGTGGATACTAGTACAGGGTGACAGGCATGGATCTAGTTTCAGTTTTCTGCAGGCAGATAACCACTTTTCCCAGCAACATTTGTTAAAGAGGCTGTCTTTTCTCCATCGTATGTTTTTGGTGCCTTTGTCAAAAATAAGATGGATGTAGCTGTGTGGATTCATATTCAGGTCCTCTATTCTGTTCTACTGGTCTTCATATCTGTTTCTGGGCCAGTACCATGCTGTTTTTATTGCTATGCTCTGTAGAATAGTTTGAAGTTGGGTATTGTGATACCTCCAGCATTGCTCTTTTTGCCCAGAATTTCATTGGCTATTTGTGATCTTTTGTGTTTCCAAATGAACTTTAGGGTTGATTTTTCAATCTCTGTGATGAATGTCATTGGGATTTTGATGGGAATTGCATTGAACGTGTAGATTGCTTTTGCTAGTATAGCCATTTTTACTATGTTGATTCTGCCAATCCATGAGCATGGGAGATCTTTCCATCTTCTGTAGTCTTCTTCAATCTCTTTCTTCAGTGGTTTGTATTTCTCCTTGTAGACATCATTTACATCCTTTATTAAGTTTATTCCTAGGAATTTGATTTTTTTTTGAGGCTATTGTAAATGGAATTGTTTTCCTATATTCTTTCTCAATTTGTTCATTGTTGGTGTATAGAAAGGCTATTGATTTTTGTAAGTTGATTTTGTATCCTGCTACATTGCTGAAGCTGTTTATGGTGTCTAGGAGTTTTTTAGGTCTTTGAGGTATAGGATCATGTTATCTACAAATATAGATATACAGAATACTTAACTATTTCTTTACTTATTTGTGTTCTTTCTTTCCTTATTTTTCTGGCTAGGAATTCCAGGACTATGTTGAATAGGAGTGGGGAGAGTGGGCATCCTTTTTTTATTCCTGATTTTCGGGGAAATGACTTCAGTTTTTCCCCATTAAGTATGATGCTGGCTATAGGTTTTTATGTATAGCTTTTATAATGTTGAGTTACATTCCTTCTATTACTAGTTTTCTTAGCACTTTTATCATGAAGTGGTGTTGAATCTTATCAACAGATTTTTTTGAATCTTTTGAGATAATCAAGTAGTTTCTGTCTTGCTTTTATTGATGTGCTGTATGACATTTATTGATTTGCATATGTTGAACCATCTCTGCATCCCTGGGATGAAGCCAGCTTGGTCATGGTGAATGATCTTTCTGATATGCTGTTGGATTTGGTTTGCATTTTTGCATCGATGTTTATTAAGGAGATTGGCTTGTTCTTCTTTTTGGATGTGTTCTTGTCTGGTTTTGGGATGAGTGTAATACTGGCTTCATAGAATGAGTTAGGCAATGTTCCTTCCCTTTCTATTTTGTGGAAAAGTTTAAGGAGAGTTGATATTAGTCTTCTTGAAGGTCTGGTAGAATTCAGCTGAGAATCCATCATGTTCTGGACTTTTGTTTTTTGGGAAACTATTGCTGTTTCAATTTTATTGTGTGTTACAGATCTGTTTGGGTGGTTAATATCCTCTTGGTTCAGTTTTGGGTAGTCCTAAGTATCTAGAATTTTGTCCATTTCTTCAAGATTTTCCAATTTATTGGAATATAGGTTCTCAAAGTTCATCAAAGGAAATGCTGATGATTCCTTGGATTTCATTAGTGTTTGTTATCTCTCCTTTTTCATTTCTGATTTTACTAATTTGGGTCTTTTCCCTCCTCATTTTAGTGAAATTTGCCAGGGGCTTGTCAATCTTGTTTATTTTTTCAAAGAACCAGTTTTTTGTTTTCTTGATTCTTTGTATGGTTTTTTGTCCTTTTAACGTATGCACTATATATTTATGGCTATAAACTTTCCTCTTAGGACTGCCTTTGCTGTGTCCCATAGGTTCTGATAGGTTGTGTTTTGATTTTCATTAACTTCCAGGAAACTTTTGATTTCCTCTCTTATTTCTTCTATGATCCACTGATCATTGAGCAATGTGTAATTCAGCCTCCAATTATTTGCATATTTTTTGGTGTTGTTTTTGTTGTTGAGTTCTAGTTTTAATGCATTGTGATCAGATAGAATGCAGGGGGTTATTTCTATTTTCTTATATTTGCTGAGGCTTGCTTTGTGCCCTAAGATATGTTCTATTTTGGAGAAAGTTCCATGGGCTGGTGAGAAGAATGTATATTGTGCTTTTATTGGATGAAATATTCTGTAGATATCAGTTAGGTCCGTTTTGTTTATGGTGTCATTTAGTTCAGGATTTCTTTGTTGATTTTTTTGTTTGGATGGCCTATCTATTGATGATAGAGGGGTATTAAAATCTCCCACTACCACTGTGTTGGAGTCTATATGTGCTTTAAGTCCTTTAGTGTATGTTTGATGAAATTGGGTTTACTGATACTGACATTGGGTGCATATAGGTTGATAATTGTTCCTTTTGATGCATTGCCCCTTTTATTAGTATGAAGTGTCCTTCTTTGTCTCATTTGATGAATGTAAACTTGAAGTCTACTTTCCTGATATAAGTATTGCTATTCCTGTTTGTTTTCAAGGACCATTTACTTGGTAAATCTTCTCCCAGCCTTTCACCCTACGTCAGTGTTTATTTCTGTCAATAAGATGAGTCTCTTATTAACAACAGGTTGTCAGATCTTCCTTTTTAATATGGTTTGACAAAAAGTGTCTTTTGATGGGAGAGTTGAGACCATTGACATTCAGTGTTAATATTGATAGGTATGTGAGGATTCCTGCCTTTTAGTTGTTTTTTGTGTTTAAGGATTCAGTTGTGTGCAGTTGAATCAATGCTACTCTCTGATTGCTTGTCTTTTCTTCTCTTGTGGTTTGATACTGCCCATCCTCTCGTGGTTTTGTTTGTTTTCATCTTCTGTGTGCAGAATTCCTTGTAGAATATTCTGTAGTGGTGGCTTGGTGGTCATATATTATTTTAGTTTCTGTTTATCATGGAAGATTTTTGTTGCTTTGTCAATTTTGAATGATAGTTTTGCTGGGTAGAGTGTCCTAGGGCTGAAATTATTTTCATTCAGTTCCTGAAATCCCTCACTCTACATCTTTCTTGCTTTTAAGGTTTCTATTGAGAAATCTGCTGTTGTTTTGATGGGTTTACCTTTATATGTTATTGTTTTTTTTCTCTCTTATATCCTTGAATATTCTTCCTCTGTTCTCTGTGGTTGTTGTTTTAATGATAATATGCCACGGGGAGGTTCTATTTTAGTGAAGACATTCCTGTACCTGAATGGGCAAACCTTCTTGAGACTTGGGAAATTTTCTGTTATTATTTTATTGAATATATTATGTATCCCTTTGGCTTGCATCTTCTCCTTCTTCAATATTCATGATTCTCAGATTTGGTCTTTGGATGGAGTCGCTGAGTTCTTGTATATTCTTTCACAGTTCTTGAGTAGTTTGAATAAGATATCTTCTGTTTTTCTTTTCTTTAAGTTCTATTTTATCTTTGAGTTCTAAGATTCTGTCTTCCACTTGTTCTAGTCTTCTGGAGTGGCCTTCTATTGTGTTTTTTGTTTGACTAAAGGGACTTTTTATTTCCAAGATTACTGTTTGATTCTTTTTTCTCAGGTTTTCCATATCATTGTTTAACTCTTCTTTTATATTTTGTGTTGTCATCTTTAATTCATATATCTCTCTTTTTATAGTGTCTGTTGTTTCACTTTGGTGTTTGTTGAAGTCTTCTCTGAGTTCCTTTATTTGTTTCTGTATCTTTTCATGTTCTTTATTTTTGGTGTTTTGAAATTTCTTGAGTGCATCCTGTACATTTTGGTTAATCATGTCTAGTATCTTCTCCATGAATTTCTCAGAGATTTCTTACAAGATTTCTACTTTGAGGGTTTTTATGTGGGTGTCACTGGGCTCCTTATTGACATTTATCATTGTTTTGTTGGGGTCAGGAACTGGGTATCTGTTTTCTTCATGTTCCACTGAATCCTATGTTGAATTATTTTTTTGAGGAGAGTGATTTCCATCTCTTCTTCTTCCCATTCCTCCACTTTGTGCTGTGCAACTATGTTCTTGATAGGCCAATTGGTGGTTTTAATTGCTTATTTTCTTTCCCTTGATTTAATTTTTGTGTTGTGACTGACTTGGTTGTTAGCTAGGTTGATGTGCTCTTTCTGTCCCTGGCCTGGAGGTGTAATTTAGCAATAGCAAATTCACAGGTTCAATGCAAACCAGTTGTTTACATACTATATAGAAAACTCCTTGGTGATAACATCTATAAACAGTGGGAGTTGGGAGGATAATGGTTATTAGGCTAAATGTAGAAATTTGGGAAATTGGTAAAGGTGCCTCTAAAAGGAGGAGCAGGAAAAGGGGTGGGTGCTGGGGAAGTGGTATGGGGGTTGTTGGGTTTTGTGGCCCTTGTGCATATTTGGGTGTGTTTCTGTTGTAGTGGAAGGTACTTGTGTCAGGGATTGCAGGAGATGGGATTGTGTATAATTGGTATACTAGGCTAGTTAGCAAGTGTTGAATGCATAGGAGGGAGAGGTAGTATGATAACAGGTTGGGGGAGGATAAGAGGAAGAGGTGATGACAGGGGGAGAGAGTAGATGAGAAGGGGCAGAAAGAGTAGTTGGGAGAGAGAACAATAGATTGTTGCACAGGAAAAGGAGAGAAAGTGAGGGGGTAAGAATAGGCATAAGAAAATAGTGATGGTGAAGTTAATAATACAGAAACACACACACACACACACACACACACACACACACACACAAAGAAACACAACAAAAAACACCTGGTACAGGAGCAACAAAAAGTTCAGTTTTCTGGTAAAAGTTCTGGAGTTATTCCTTAAGTGTCCAATCCTGGTATTGGCATATAAGCAAGAGCTCTCATGTGGTGTCACCAGGTGACTTGCTTGTGAGTAGTATTTGGTTCCTACTGTCCACAGGTTTAGTTGTAATTGGGAGGTGATGTGAGTCTGTGAGTTTGTGAAGGATGATCAGAACTGATGTTGCTTCACTAGGCAACAGCTGCATTGCCCTTTAGCTGCAACTCTGTTTGGTCAGTTCCTCCCTCAGCAAGGTGGGGAAATTCAGTTTTGAATGCTGTCCTCTGTCCCACTAGATCAGCTCTGGGATCCACCACTTGCCCTGCTTTGGGAGGGTAGCCTGTTATCCCACCCCTGCTCTCAGCCTGTGTCTCTCCTGATCTCTGCTGGGTGCTAATGGCTCCTCTGGGAGGTTGGCTAGTCACCCCACTCCTGCTCTTAGCCTTTGCTGCTTGACCCACATTCATTCACTGAGATTTGGCTCCTTGCCCCACCCCCATTCTCCCAAGCAGGTTTAGCGTTCCACATTCCCGGGCCCCCCCCCCTCCCGCTGTTAGTGTTAGATTACAGTTTGCTGTCTATACTGTTTGGTTTTGTTGTGGGGGGTGGGGTGGGTAGGGTCTGCCCAGGGGCTGCTCTGGATTATGTTCTGGGGGACGGGGTGTGTGTAGGGGAGTCACAGGTTGTGTATAATGCTCACCTGTTTGTTCTGCAGGTTTACTCAAGCAGCTTTGGAGCCAGCCAGTAGGGGAAAATGGCTCAACTTTTGTCAGTGCAGTGCATATAGAGGTGTTCCACAGGCTAGGGGTCCAAGATGTCACAGAGTTTGGGTCTGATTGATGCGCTGTCATCCGCTTTTTGGAAGAAAGAACAAAAAAAGAGAGAAATGGCTGGGGCATTTTTTTTACCAGGGCCGGACATGCCTTGTTTGCTGTGCTGTGTGGGATTTTTGTGGCTGTTAGGTACAATTAAAGGCTGATTTAAGGGTCAGTCTTTGAATTTTGTGTGCCCACAAAATTCAATTCCTAACATGATGGTGGTTATTATTTTGGCTAGAAGCAATCAGAGTGTAGTTTATATGTCTTGAGGTGGTTTCTGGAGTCATGGAGCTCAAGATTTCTGACTCCCTACCCTAACTGCCATCTTGGATCTCCTCCAGCATAAAATTTCACTGTGCCCCCTTTTCCTAGGATCTCCTTAAGGTTAGGAACTAGTTATTATTGCTCATATTTTAATATTCCTCAACTACTAACAGAGTAATTGATAAATGGTAAGTCCTCAATGAATAATTATGGAATGAGAAAGTGAGTAAATGAAATGATCCATGCAAAAAAAATGTGGGTGGTCTATCCCAAATAAGCTTAAGCCAAGAGTGATGTAATGGTTTAAAACAGAATATGCAAAGCCGTTATGGGAATGAAAGAATGCATTTCAGTTTAAAGTATCTAATTGCTTCTCACTGGAAAAGGTGGTGATGATGTCACTAGCACTTGATACTGCTTGTGATCATCATCCCTAATCTACACTGAGACAGACTGCTTAGCAGGTGTGCTTAAGATCGAACTCAAGGGACATCTGACAGCATCTTCCTGGACCTTGGGACCAGCTTCTCTAGAGGTTTTAAACATCTTAAATTACATAAGAAATTTGAATGAAGGAAATGAATGGATTAAAATTTGGCATTGAAATTCTTCTTGAAGGTTAATTGGAGACTTTCTTGACTATGTTTTGTCAAACAGTTATGCTATAGTTTGGATGTTGAATGTCCTCCAATGGTCTATGTCTTAAAGGCTTGATTAGCAAGGCTTACTATTGAGAGGTGGCAGAAACTTTAGGAGGTAAAGCTCCAGTGAATAGTCCTTAGAAAATTTGGGGGGCTTTAGGAGATCCCAGTCCTTTTCTCCTGCCTTCTTTCTTCCTGACTGTGAGGTGAGGCATATCCTGTGCCACATGCTTCCTGGCATTGTCATCCAGTATCCCCACGAGAGGCCTAAAATCAATGGCCTGCCTGATCCTGGACTGGAACCTCTAAAAGCAGGAACCAAAACAAAGTTTTTCTCTTTATAATTCAGAAATCTAGTTATAGCAATGTAAGGCTGACGAATACATCTTCATTCAAGAAATAACTATTTCTCTTCACCTTCACCCTTAGGTACTACAAGAGGATATACTGGGAAGAATATTATGTATCCAAACGTAATTTTTACATTTTCCCCCTGATAGAATATTATAAATGTTTTTAGGAACTTAGAATATTAAATACAATTCTTTTTGTACTTAAGTCAAGAGGTAAGTAATCTGGTCCAAATAAATGTTTGCAGTTTCTTTGTCTTTCTGTGTTGTTCCATATACAGATGAACAAAATAAGAAAATAATGTTCTCTAATCTCATCACTCACAATAACAAATGTTAATGTTTTGGTCTATAACCTTTCATCTTTTTTCTATGTATTCATATGTGTATCTAGTTACATATCTATCTGCATATGAGTTGGGAAAATTGTAATATATACTCATTAATAAATCTTTTATGTCATTATTATTAGCATAAATTAATTGTACAAAGGGGTTTATTGTGACATTTACAACATGCATCTAGTGTAACTTGATCAAATTCACCCCATCTATAGTACTCTTTCTTAACCACCCTCCCTTCTTCCCCCTCATTTTAAACAATTTTTGTTGGGTTTCATTGTGCTATTTTCTTATGTATATGAAATATACTTCTCTAATATTTACCCCTTCATTACCCTCTCCTTTTCCCCTCATCGTATTCACTGCTTTACTCCCAAAACAGTTCTCCTTTAGTCAGATCATATTATTATCATTTTTTAGGTCTAGATTCTGCACGAGTGAAAATGTGCAATATTTGTCTTTCTGAGCTTGGCTTATCTCACTTAACATGATGACCTGCAGTTCCATCCATTTTCCTGTGAATGACATAATTTCATTCATCTTTGTAGCTGAATAATACTTTACTGTACATATGTACCATGTTTTCTTTACCTAATCATCAGGTACTGGGTACCTAGGCTGATTCCATATCTTGGCTATTGTGACTAGTACTGCTATAAAACCTGGATGTTTAGGTATCTCTCTTATATGCTGATTTACATACCTTTGGAATTATGCCCAAGAGTGGTATAGCAATAAACTTTAAGTTTATAGTAGTCTAATATTTAGAGAAAAGTTGTGAAGGTAGTGTGGAGGGTTCCTATATAGTATATGGTCAGTTTCTCCTACTGTTAATATCATACATTAATATGGTGCTTTCACATCTAATGAACAGGCCAAATGAATCAATACTAATACATCATTAATATTAATATATAAATGACTGGAGTCTATGTTTTATTTAGATTTTGTTAGTTTTACCTCAATTTTTTTTTTTCTGTTCCAGGATCCCATCTGGGATAGCACATTGTCTTTATTCATGTGTGTCTCTAATGGTTTGCAGATAACAGCTTTTTGAACTTCCTTAATCTTGATGACTTGACTTGACAAGTACTGGTTGAGTATTCTGCAGAATGTCATCAATTGGAATTTGTCTGATGTATTTCTCTTGATTACACTGGAGGCATGGATTTCACAGAAGTGACATGTCAATCTCATCCAGCCACATCAAGGATGTACTATCAATATGACATCATTGTTGTTAACCTTCAGCATGTGACTGAGATGGTGCCTGTCTGTTTTCTCTTTCTCTATCCATACTGTGCTGTTTGGAAGGAAGTCACTTTGCAGAGCCCACATTTACAGGGTAGGGATTTAGTTCACTCCTTGAAGCTGTGAGTATATACATAAATTATTTGGTACTCCTTTTTTCATGGATAATCTGTCCTCTATATCACACATTTATTCCTTCATTCAACCATTTATTTTATATCAAAATGGACTTGTGGATATTTATTTAAGACTTGGGTTATAATTTATCTTGTTCAAATTGTTCCAGCTTTGGTCATTGGGAGCTCTTTGGTTGGTGACTACATCCATTTGACATGCTCCTATTGCTGTGATTTTCTTGCACATTTCTCTACTTTCCATACAAAAGATGTTCCAGAATTATTATATATTTCTCTTGTCCTAGACCTAAAATCAGCCATTTTTCCAAAGAACCCAGGTTCCTTTTATTGGAGAATAGAATTAGAAACCAAGATTTGGGTGCTGGATGTGATTGTTGGTACTTAAATGTTGCTGCTTTTAGTTCCTCTCAACTAACAGAATGAAGAACTGTGCATGTGTATATATACTGGTACAATATAAATATATCTATACTATTTATTGCTATATATTTGTCTATATCAATATTAAAAATAAACGTGAGTTCAGACTGATGTTTCCAACTCTAATCCAGTAAATTCTACATGAGTCATTCTAGACTTTTTCCCTTGCTTATCTATAAACTGCTATTCCAAGCGTAAGGAAACTAGCTTTCACCATCTGCCATCCATTTATTTATTCCTTAGCTCTAGTATGTGTGAATAGTGGTTTCAGTATTAACCCACATTCTCAAGGGAAACAACTTTACCAATTAGAGCTCAGAGCTTATGTACAGTTTTAGTTTTAATTTCAATTCACTTAAAAGTTTAGTTCAGCATTGTTACTCTCACCCTCTGCAATGAGGTCATTGTATGTATTTCTAATACAGATGGGTTTCATCATAGTCTGCATCGTGTCCTGATCTCCTAAATGATTTTTAAAATTTGAATACATTAAGTTGCATCCTTTGTGTCACAAAATTCTATAGATTTTGATAAATGGATAGTATCATGTAACCAGTAATATGGTATCATACAGAATAAGCCTACCATCCTAAAAAATAATTCCCCACACTAAACCTATTCAACCATCCCCCTTCTTCAAAACCCTGACAATCTCTTATCTGTTTGATATCATTTTAGTTTTTTTCCCAGAATGTCATTAAAATGCTACAGTACAGTATATAAAGTTTTCAGACTGGCTCGTATCACTTAATAATATGAATTTAAGAGTTATCCATGTTTCCGTGTGTCTTGTATACCTCATTCCTTTTTATTGCTAAATAGTATTCCATCATAAGAATATAGCATTGTTTATTGATAGCTTCTGGTTAATAGAGCTGCTACAAATATTTGCACATGGGTATTTGTTTTGACATGATAACATTTTTCAGATCAACTGAATAAATACTTAGGAGCCTGATTGTGGGATCATATGGTAAGGCTATGGTTTGCTTTATAAGAAACTGCTAAGTCACCTTCTTAGGTAGTTGAATTATTTTTTATCCCACCAGCAATGAGTGAGAATTCTAATTGCCTAGCCTCCTTGCCAACAATTAGTATTGTTAGTGTTTGGGGTTTTAACTATTTTTTTTGGTGGGATTGGCATTTGAACCCAGGACTTCTTGCTTGCTAGGCAGGTACTCTACTACTTGAGGCAAGCCCACAATCTTTTTTGCTTTAGTTTGTTTTTTAGATAGGGTTTTGTGCTTTTGCCAGGGCTGGTCTCCAATCACAATCCTCCTTTCTCTGCCTCTCATGTATCTGGATTTTCAGGCATGGCCACCATTCCAGGCAGATTTTAGCTGTTCTATTCTAACAAGTGTGCAGTGGTATCTCATTGTTGTTTCAATTTGCGTTTCCCTAATGACAAACTATGCTGAATGTCTTTTTACATACTTATTTTCCTCTTCTTTTGTGATGTATCTGTTCAGTCTTTTGCTTATTTTTAAATTGTTTTTATTAAAAATAATGAGTTTCTTTTATATTTTAGATGCAAGTCCTTTATCTGTTGTATGATTTACAGATATTTTGTCTTTTAACACTTTTAACAGTGTCTTTAGCTGCATTACTCCTTTAATTTGCCTTTTATCCCCCCATAGCAATGTCTTTCTTAATCCTGTGACATCACTATCCTATAGGATCCTATCACTATCCTATAACATCACTACTTTTTCTTTTCTTTTTTCAAACAGAATCTTGCTATATAGCCCAAAATGGCCTAAAACTCACTGTGTAGCCCAGAATATGAACTCACAATCCTCCTGCCTCAGACTCTATAGTGCTGAGATTGCAGGTTTGAACCATCACAGCCAGCTTTTATAACATCACCTTTTAAGGGCTATAAAATATTTTATTATATGAATGTACCATACAATGTGCTATTATTGGACAAATATTTAGATGACTTCCAACTTTTCATTCCTTCCCAAAACAAAACAAAAGAGTGATGGATATCCTTGTAACTAAATATTCTGTTAGCTATTAACTTATATAAATTTCTTTAAATTAAAATTCTATGTCCAAAGGCATCAATTTTTTAAAAAGATTTTTGCTAAGAAAGTTCTTTTCCTTGATCAGCCATGGATATAAAGCATTTCATTTCCTGTTTAGGTGAAGATCAGAGGGAGGCCATGAGTGCATTCTGACATACCTTATGTTTTGATTACCAGTATATGTTAAACACTCACAGAGCTGAGATATTGCAAGTATTCACCCTCAAATAGTAACTGCGTTCTAGCTTTTGTGAGAGTGACCTCCTCTCATTTGTTTCAGCTTGCATTCTGAACCATCTCAGTCCTGGTCAAAGTGAAGGTGTTTAATGAGGCAATCTGGACAGCATATGCATAGTTACTTAGATTATAGAGTTGTTTGGGCACCCTGACAGACTGGCAGAGGCCAGTTTGTGCCACCATAACCTTCTCTGCTTTCTAAACCTGGGTTTGTGTTCTTCTACTCATCCTGTTGACAACAGATCTTAGGCTTAACTTACCATTTCTGCCACTCTATGAGATTTTGAATGGCTTAAACTAAGCTACCTAAAATCTTATTTTTGCATTTAAAAAATAGAGTAAGTGAAAACAAATGTTCTTTGAACATTCCACAACATCCTCTGAGAGCTGTTACAAAACGACTTGGGCATGCTTCTTCAGGAGCAAAAGAATCACCCAGATTTCTGCTTTCCATTTTGTTTTTATGCATCCTGAATAGTCTATAAACTTTTACTTTGGTGTAGCATTTATTCAGTCTCTGAGTAGTAGAGAGAGAAGCTGAAGCAAGAAGTGGGCTCAGTAGCCTAGCACTTACTTCAGCCTTTTAGGTTTGGTTTTGTGCTGCCAGACACTGCTGCTAACCTTTGGCTTACAGTAGTTTTGACAAATATGGAGGCTGTTAGTCAAAAGAGCTCTGTCTCCCTAAGAATGTGTTGCAACACATTGAACTCTGAGCCATGGCAGTTGCAACAGATTTTGTGCTTTAACAAGTACGTTAGATCTTTGGGAGAGTAAACCAGTCATGGCTTTGCAGGCCTTTTAGGGACAGCTACTGCTGTGCCTCGTGCTTTTTGGAGCTTGGGAGTGCATAGCAGTGCTAGATGCCAAGAATATAAACAGCTGGAACAGTATGTTCAGCATTGAGGAAATACAGCTGGACCTAGAAAATATATAGGCCTGAACCAGCCCAGTGGCCAAAGGCATTTCCTCTGCACATTTTACCCACTAACGCTGCACTGGAAGTCCTAACACACTGCCCCAGTTCTGTGTGATTTGAGATGCATACTCACTGAGAGGTCTTCTTAGAGACGTCTCTTGTGTTTCTCTTTCACTGGATTATAATTGTTTTAAGGTATCATGTCTAAATGACTGTAAATAATGCCACTCCATGTGCAGTGCCATGAACTCAAATAAATTGCTGTGATCCAGTGAGTAAGTGTTATCAATTTGAGAATCAAAACTTCCTTAAACTTTTGGGTCCAGACTTCTCACTTTCCCCTCCCTTACCCACTGTTTTAACTACAAGTGACCACACTTTCAAAGCTTAGAATTAGTACTTTTATCTAAAGCATGTTTTGGGACATAGTATTCAAATATAACTGATAGAAGAGTTTACAAAGGTTATTTATAATTTTAAAGTTTGGATCAAAGTTTCTAGGCTAGGTGTTATTTCTACTCTTAAAACTTTCACTCAAGATCCTGTTTTCATCTTCATTTTCCCTCATTCATTCTGTCTGAGACTCTTGGACTTCCTTCATCAAAAGGATGTAAAAGTGGGGTAATGTACTAAGGATTTTGTTGAATAAGTTGATTTTAGTTTCCCTTTTCACCAATTAAAAAGTAACTGTGTCAAATGAGAGATTTAATCTGCTTCACTATAGTAACCACTTTCCTATCTATATGCACCCCAAACATCATGTTGTAAACCTGGAATGTACACAAAAAAGTTATTTAAATAAATAAACAGAAGTGAAGACAGAAAGTAAACAGGATCTTCCACCAAAGATTTTCATCCCAACTTCTTTTCCATCTTTCAGCCCCTTTTGCCCCTGGGAAAAAGAGGAAGGTAACCAAAATTCGAGTTAATTTTCAGTGTTTATGGAGTACCTACTGCTTCCCAGACACTTTATGTGCATCATATTACTTAATTCCATGACAACTTAGCAAAAATAGATATTATTAATTCCATTTTCAGACAGGACAACCACAGGGTTTTATAAAGGACTAACTCATTCAAATCTCAGAGGTACAGCCAGTATTTGAAGACTGGTCTGTCTGATTGTGTAGACTCTATCAGGTTGTTACTACTTAACATCAGCTGAGTCCTTTTGTCTGTAATTAGGGCAAACTTCTGTCAGGTAAGCTGGGATTTGTAGTGATGGCCAAATACCATGAACACAGGCAAGCATTAAGGAGGCAATAGCCTCCTCAGAAATGGAGTTACAATTGTGGCAACCACTACTCTGAATACGGTCCAGTTAGTACCAAAGCAGATGCAGATAGAACTGATGGAGGACAGGTATGAGTCCCCTACCTGGAAATTATTGTTTGGGCTGAGCTTCCCTACTCCTTCCTCTGCAATAAAAGAAGCAAACTTGGATTTCACATGAGCTTTCTCTGTGATCGCTGCTGCAAACCAACAGGCTTTGGGGATTTGTGCTTCTCTCCAGATGGGAATGGATATTTAAGGATGAAAAGGAAGGTAAGGAAGTGGGATGTATGTGCAATAAAATGTAGATCATCTTTAGGCAAGGGAGGGTTCAAAGGAACATATACCAGCACGTAAAAGAGAAATGAGAAATAACTAATATTTTTCAAAGTTTCTATCTAAAATTATACATGGTGAGTGCTTAACATTCTGTTTTCAAAATTGGTTTTTCTCTTACACTAATGACGTCACAACAATCACTCTCATTGGAATGACACCATGCAGTGCTAAGGGGTAGCTGAGGGAAGTGCAGAAAGTGATGGATACATAGAGGAAAGGGGAAAGAAAAATGCAATGTGCATCCCTTCGAAACTAACATATAATTGCCTGCAGGGTGACAAGACAGCCAGATCACATGAATAGATTATTAGGATATTGCCTCACTACTCTAAGTCTATTTTCTGGGTTTTATATATTTGTAGGGAGATGAAATTTAAGTTAAATCTGTGATACTCTCCCTCTGGAGCAAAAATTGTGGATAAGGCAAATCCTTATACAGAACAAATCTTATTTCTGGACCGTGCCTTCCTTCTCAGGCCTCTTTGCAAAATACCACTCATCTCTGTAGAGCATGACATTGTATCATATATTAGTTCATTAACCACTATTTATAGGTCACCTCTGACACATCCTTTACTGTGGTAGACATTGGGGCTATAAAGACAAATGACACCTTCCATGCCCTCAGGGAGTCCATGTTTAATATTTCTTCAGTTGAAGAAATAGTCACTGTATAAAAGTTTAATAGCCAAAGGCTATACAAAACATGATGGGCACGTTTGCTATGTATAAGTATCTTTCAGGCAGAGAAAAGTTCTTATGTTTTCTGTTGGAAAGTAAATTCTCCTTGTTAAGAAAAATTATCAGCTCCAAATTAATCACTCTATAGTCATTGGTGCCTTGTAGCTAGAATGGCTTTAATTCTCCATTACTGAAATCTACTGACACACAGCCAAGTCTAATATAATATAATCCTAAGGGGAACTATCACATTTCTCTGGATATGTAATTGAAAAAAAGCTCCATACTTAGAATCGGTGACATTTTCATTGCATAAAAATCTGGGGAACTCACATCCGGCCACATATTTAGAAAGTATCCCATGACAACCATGAGAAGTTGCTTCGGTCTCACATAGTTGGATTTAAAAATGAATCCTGGTTTATCTGATGCCTGGAAGAAACAGGAGCAGCAAAACTTATCCTATCTCCCTGGCATTATTAAATTAAACACCCCTTTGGGCTTACATGAGCTTTTGTGGAGCAAGAAATGTCATGTCCCCTTGCTTGGTCTCACAGATGCAGTAGATTTTACTCATGCTTGATTTTTTTCTCCAAATTTTAATCAGGGAACCACCCTGATTAGGGAAGTAAAGGGTCCTCTCTGCCTGTGAGTTCCTCTATCTCTGCTTTTCTAATTCCCTAAAAAATACTGCAACCTCTGATTCCATTTCTTCACTTCTAAAGGGATTCTCCCTGAGGGATCATTGAGTTGGACATTTGAGCTAGCCAAGGTGAAGCTCCATATAGTTCTGCATGGTCTCTTCCAGACCACCTCAGTTATCTGTTCAATCTACTGATGTGTCTGAGCCTTCTGTGCTCAAGTGGGGACGAGAACACAAAAGAAACTGAGTGGTCATGACTACAATTGATAGATTGGCTTGTGGCCCTCATGAGACCTTTTTTTTGAGGTCTTGGAGAACAACCATGGTCACTTTTGAAGCACTCTTTAATGTACTTCTGCATTGGAATTTCTGTACATTCTCCCAATTTTGGCTTTATGAAATTTTAAATGTGATGGTTGGTTGACTAAAACAGGACTGTAGGAAAAATTACTGTTAACCATCAGTTTATTACCTCTCTGTAACTTGATAGGATATCCTAGATTTTCCAGTTTTTGATAACCAACTGCTCAGATGTGTCCTGGAAACCTCCCAAAATTATTTATCAGACCATGTGGTAGGGACTGTTCATTGACATTCAACACTAGTTCTTCCTTTGTTCCCTGTATTGAAATTATTATTTGTGGTAGCAATAACCCCAGCTGAAAGGCTGAGTTTTCCAACCTCACTTATTTATTGTCAAGGTGACAATGTGTCAGCAGATGAGATATAAATAAGGAAAGTGTCCTGAGGGCTCTCAGAAAACATCCTAAAAGACTGCTGACTCACCTAGGGGGAGAGGGTGATGGAGTTTCTGTTTCCTTTTCCTCCTTCCGGGTACTTTGACAGGATGGCTGAAGTTTGGGCAGCCATCTTTCCTCCTCTTGTCCCCTTCAGAACAGAAGCTATGTACCAGGAGGATGGAGCCAAAAGTGAGCAGTCCATTTTTAATTACTGTGAAGCCTGCAGACCAACCCCAGACTCCCTCTCTACCTCCAAAACTTTATTATTGAAGACAAAATTATCTTGTCTAAACCACTGTTTTCCTGATGGTTTTGATATACGCAGCGACCTAATTCATGCAAACCATATGCCATGATACTGGTTTGGATAGCATGATTTATACATAAGCCATTATTTTAGTTGGAAAAATCATTACTTACCTACTTATACATACATACAGTTAGATAATAAGAAGTGCTTACATCATAATAAATCAGACAACATTGTAAAAGATAACTTGATAGAGAGTAGATGGTTATTGTCAAACCAAAGGGAAGACCCCAGAGGCTTTGGGAAATCTACCTTTGACTGGGAGTGAGCCTTTTCTAGTAAGTGAGATTAAACCTAGCAGACATTGAACAGACATGTAAGTGAGGGAAAGAATATAAGTGTGTGCTGCAAAGAAAGGGTAAGGCATACTTGTGAAGTTGTAAGAAAACTCTGGTGACTTATTGGAGGCTTTGTGTGGGAAAGAAGTAGAAGGTACAGCCAGAAAAATGCCTAGCAAGCTCTAACATAAGTCACTAGCTTCTTTTGCTTGTGCTTGGATGATGGTGCTGAGGTATCCATCCAGTATGTCTCTTCAGATTAAAAAGTTCCTGTCTTTTCCTGATTTGCTTCCCAGGGAATCTGCCCACTAACCTCATTCTAGAAGAGGCCTTTCCTTCCTTAGGTGTAGCACCCAACATGGCACCAGGAACTCTGAGGGGTTTATTGGTTTAGGACAAGAACAAATCAGCTTCTCTTTGTTTTCTTGACAATACCCAGCATTGGTTTAGCCACTTTTCCTCCTGAATGGAGTCTCTACCAGGGAAGATCACTGTCACTGGAGACATAGAGACAATGAAAATGGATCAGCCCTTGGCTCCTGTGTAGACTGATTCTGTATATCTTGTGATGATTTTGGCCCTCCTCTCATCGTGCTGCTGTTCAGCCCACTGCACAACCTATTATGCTCAGTTATTGTAAATGGAATGAGCTGTCATTTAGCCTAACATCCCAGCCCTTGCATATGACTTCAAGTTCCTAAAGGAATCTCTTTTCATGGTGGCTGAAAAACTGCTTCTACTCTTCACATTTGTCATATTCAGGAGCTTGGATGAGTGTAAGGTGATCTCAACTGAAAATGATTTGATCTAATAATTTTTTTGACTTGACAATTTTCTGAAAGTGGTACACATTTAGCATAATATCTACTTCAAAGTTTGAATTTTGATCTCTTTTCAGGTGAATGATGGCAACATGTGGTCCAGTGCAGTGCTGGGAAGTACCAGTGAGCCCCAGCTCCAGTCACCCACACAGTCGTGAGGTAGACCATGATATTCTACGGTGTGCTGTGTTGCTAAACTATAGCATTCAGTAGATTAGGTGTATTAAATGCATTTTCAGTTTATGATGGGCTTATCTGGACATAATCCCATTGTAAGGTGAGGAGATCTGTATTCTCAGCAGCTTTTACAAAACAAGAATTGGAAAATGTGCTGTGTGAATTACCTTTTGTTGGCAGTGTACAAATGCAGGCAAAAATGAGCAGTATCGTTTGTGTTTGCAGCTGGCCCCTCCCAGCATCTCCAGCCTTTCCTGGCTGCTCACTCATCAAGAGGGGACATCTTTAATGTGCCATGCTGACAAGGCATTTCAGTCATGCAGCTAATTAAAATCATTCTGAGGCTCAGTGCGACAGGTCCTTCGAACTCATAAATCAGAAACCACTAACAACATTCCTTTTCTGATCTCCTCTTATTTTAACATGTTGATTATGCATAACCAAAAAAAAAAAAAAGAAAAAAAAAACTCAATAAAGATACTGATGAAAATGCCTGGTGCTGTGGCTTGAATGCATTTTAGACTTTCTGAGCTAGCAAGACGACAGCCAGAAAAACAAAAAAGAAAGGAAAAAAAATACCTCATCCTTGCCTTCCAGGCTGTGAACATATGAGGCAAACCCAGATTGCTAAAAATCAGACAGTGATCTATCAGTTGCAGACCTATGAGTCACTTCAGGCTGTGTTGCGACTGACTCAGAGTTACCTGGAGAATGCAAAAATGGTCTGGCCAAAGTCCAACCACCAGAATGACCAAACAAAAGGATTCCCAGGGAAGAGGAGACAGTAAGCAAAGCTCTGACAGCATCTAGCCCCAGTGAAAAATGACCCTGGAGATTTCCCATTAAGGTTATTTGAAACCACAGTTCTTATCTTTCCCTTCTTCCCCTTTTCTGAGCTAGGAGCAGACAGACTATCTCTTCCCTCCAGTTTTATCCTGTGCTAGAGGCAAGCTGTGTTCACGTAGGTCAGGGTGGAGAGATTGGGTTACTGCTCCCAGCTGATGGAAAAAGAGCAGCTTCAAAGCTGCCTGGTTTGCCACTTCTCTCCAAAAGATCCACACCCAGTAAAAATAATTCACTCTACTGAGGTGAGCACCTGGAAAAATGGAATGATTTTTTTTAAAGTAAACTTAAAAAAAGGAACCTAACTCTCAAGTTTGAATAAAGCTGGTTACTAGTAGCCTGAAGGAATACAATGCAAGATGTTGAGGAAAAATTGACTTAGAAAATAAGAATATTTTTTCTAGCACTATCCTTAGAGAGCTTTCTTTTCACACCTGTGCATTGGCTGATTTTTCAAACACTAATTTCTTGTTACTAGTTCTGTTCCTTGTGGGATTTATTAACAGGAAGAAGGGTTCTAATCTTCTAGTTATTGTGTGGTTGCCAGATAAGGTATTTGAACATCAAAATGAAAAAAACTGCTTAGATTTATTACATACACCTAAGTTTTAAACATACACCTAAGTTTTATCAGTTGTATTCATAGGAATAGATGTTAAGCAGTCACCAAAAATGCTTTAAGAAATAACTAAGGGAGTAAGAGGAAACCATGAGAGCACAAAGTTAAGCACAAAATTAAGTACTTTTCAAAAAAGCATAGCACGGTTTATGTGTCTCCAGTAATAGCGTTAGACATTTTAAAAGGGAAAAGTCATCAAGATCTCTAAATCCCTGCTCTGAATGACTGAAATAATAGGAGTATTGACTCTTTCTCACTTTAGTATACTGTTAAACATACATTCTTTAAAATACTTTAAGAAAGTTGGTACTGAAGTCATCCAGAGTAACAAATAATTCCCAGATCCTAGTGGTTAAAGCTCAAAGATGAACTCTTGTTCTTGTTTTTGAGATCTAATTATCTGCCTGCACACTGGACTAGATCTTGAATTCTTCTGGTTTCCTTTCACATCTGGCCACAGAATTTCTCATCCAGTTTCTGTGGGGTTTTTTTGTTACACTGGCTCCATTCAGGCCATTATGCAAAACTGGGTCATCACATCACTATTAATTTTTCTTTGTATTGTCCTTCATAGACTTTGTATCTATTGCCTGTCAAATTTCCTCAGAAATACAACTCCTAACGGAACAATGTTAGCTCAGGACTTTGAGATGATAGCCAATACCTGGGTACAGACACAATTGAACATAACAATGAACTCCGGGCAAACTTAGCTGAGAGGCACTCCTTCCAAACCTCCTTCTTGTTCAAATGTGGCCAAAAGTGTTTTGACATTCCTTCAAGAATTGTTGACATTGCTCCCAATGTGGGATCAGACCAAGTGGCTCTAAAGAACAATCAAAATCTAAATATAGGTTGACTGAACAGTAGTGTTTTCTGAGAAACATCTCAATTGAAAGGGAGAAACCTGGCAGTGCCAAGATGGAGTCACTGATGTCAGACTCAGACCAAACTGGAGCCAAGAGGTGGTGGGGGAATCACAAGCTTAGATGTCTGTGATAGGAACTATTAAAAAGACTCTCTGAAGGTCCTTACACACATACGCCTATTGTAAGAACTATGATAGGAACCCTTACAGCACAAAATATTCCAGATAAACTGCCTCTATGAAGAACTCTCCTTAGCAACAATCAGCGTTATCAGTGAGTAATCACCAACTTTCTCAATGAGCCCTGATGACTAATGAGACCTTTATTTCAAAACAGCTTATATGGATTTTTTCTCTTTCCCTTTGCCTCAACCTCCTCCGATACTGTGGTTCATCATAGTATGCATATCCCAGATTATAATTTCTTGTTTTACTTAAGTGCTATTGAACTTTTGGAACACATTTTCCAAGACTTTTGGCATGACATTTCTGCTGTATTTTCAAGATCAGTCATAGGCTTCCATAAAAGAGCCAGAGTTTAGTGTGGCTGGGCAGAGGAAATAGTTTATAAAAATTTTTAACTGGAAAAAGATTGGAATTAATATTTTCTTGTCAAAATGAAATACAACATGAAAATATACAGTTCTCTTATTCAGAAGGATATGTGAGGTTTAGGAGAGTACATTGAGAGTGGAGTTCACAGAACATACTGGTTTCTAATCGTCCTTAGAAATAGGGTACAAAAAGGGAAATTTAGGTTTTTTATCAGGCCAATTCAGATACAGTAAGCCCACCTTATCTTCAGATTTATAACATACAGTTTTGACTAAGCATAGTTAAGAAAAAAAAAAAAGAAAAAAGAAAAAAAGAAATTTCAAAAACAAAAGAATTAATTTCCCATGCGCACATTCTGCTGAGCTCCATTGACGCAGAGATGCTCTCAGTCAGGCCCATGTTATCATCAGTTGTGTTTAAATCTGCGTGATCTCCTGTTTCCTTGCCCTTAATTGTGTGAAAATCTTCCCAAAAAGCAAATGGTGCCCCCAAAACAAGGTATAAGTTATGTAATCCTTCCAAGTCAAAAAGGGCCTGAAATGTGCTTAATTCGCATGACAAAGTGAAAATTTTAGATATGTTGAAAGGCAGCATGTCTTTAACAGAAGTTGGGTGGCATTAAGGGAAAAATGGGTCAAGCATCCATGTGTCCTGACCTCCATGCGTCCTGACGTGCGTGGTTTTACCTCAAGGGCCGTCTCCTCAGAACCTCAAACATAGAGACCAAGGGTCTATTGTCTGTATTTGAGGCAAGATATAAATCACAGTATAACATGTACAAACTTTTTAAAAAATAATTTTATTGTAAAAGTGATGTTTATTATAGAGAATTAGAAAAATAAAGATATAAAGAAGAAAAAATGAGAATCCTTCATAATTCTAGGCTTTAGAAATAATAGGAGCAAACATTTGTTATCTTCCCAGCATTTTTCCTTTGTAAATTTTTTGGGGGTGAGGGATATACATACAGCTTTAGTATATTCACACAGGGGAATACAGCCCAAATGTTAAATGAAAAAGGTGGGATAAAACTGTATGGTCTGCAGTTTTTACACAATTGAAAATATATCATAGATGGTATGTTTTATAATATATTCAGACATAGTTGAAACAGTAATTTGTGGGTGTGGTGCTGGAGATTGAACCCAAGTCCTCCCATGTGCTCTACCACTGAACTGCATCCCAACCCAACTTTCCTTCATTTTTCAAGGCTTAAATTAATTTTATATGAATCTTTTCTCTGACTATGAACCAAAATTTAATCTTGGTCAATTTGAGACAACCTTCTTCTTTCCAGAGCTGCTTCTTCTTCCTCCTCCTCCTCCTCCTCCTTTTTCTCTTTCTGGTTCAGGGACACACTGTTTATTTACTTACTACCTCTCAGCTAACAAGTCCAGCACTTCTGCACTCTACCCTGCGATGCTGGGATGGAGCCTCCTCAAACTCATTTCCCATACTCCTTTGCAGGCGGACTTTCCACTAGCCCAGCCAACTGGAAGCAGCAGAAGAGGATGGAAGGCAGCAAGAAGGGCAAAGCAGCTTCCTTTTTGTTTATTATGGGTCGTGTCAGTGCTACTTTGGACTGGCAATGTTCTGCCAGATGCTGTTGGCTTCAGACCTCTGTCCCAGTGTTTTTCAGCACTCCCAGAATCCACACTTTAAGCCTTGGTAGAAAAGCCAGCAATTGCAGGGTCTGAGCACCATCTCCTTAAGACCTCTGGCCCTCCCTGGAGCTTCTAGGTGCTGCTAACCCTGGCTTCTCCTGCGTTGTTTCCCATCCCTGTGAGCAGTCTAGTTGGCAGCACCTTGTTTTTATCCCCTCCAGATTATTCCCATTGAAACTCTTTTTGCTCTTTTAACTTCTTGGCACCCAGAGAGCCAGTTTCCAAAATTAAATCCACTCTTTTGGAGCATCTAGTGAGATACAGATTTTCCTAATGAGAAATGTCATACTATGGAGAGTCTGTGGAGAGGAAGAATTTCAATGTTCTTCCTCAGAGGGAATCCCTCTATCAAAGATGTTTGCATCCCATGCATCTGATGTGAACTCCTTAAAGGGTTCAAGCAGTTGAAAATATAAAGCTAGAGATCCCCTGGACATCCATGCTTCTTACCCTGTCATACTTTTCCACTGGTATACTGAACACAGAACCTGCTCGAATTGGGGAGAGAGGACAGTAGTAGAAAAGGGAGAAATTGTTGCTATTGCAAAAATGCTATATAACCATAGTACTTTATATCAATAACATGCCTATATTTCCTTTCTGTACTGAGCCCTGCCAAAATTGCAGACTTATGAGCAATGTAAATGCTGTTATTGTTTTAAACCATCAGGTTTTGGAATAATTATTTATTGCTGAATACAGATCCTATATTTTATGTATGTGTAGATATTTATAAAAATAGATGATGTTCAATATTTTGTTATGCTAAAGGTTAGCAGTAAGAATCTTCATTAACATGACTTCACATTAGACTTGAGAAACTTTGGGAAGCATTTAACATTTAATACAAAGAGAGCTGAAAAATCTGCAGTTTATTTTCCTAAGAGTACATAGCTTTGTTAAATATGTTGTTAAATTCAGATTATACTTTTCTCTTGTTCTGAATTATCAAGTGTTCAACTGTTTTCTCCCCCATTAAAATTGATTTAAACATACAGACTTATATAGGTTATATGGGATTTAGTTCCATGGTTGCTTGAACAAAAAGAAACTCAAGATGGATGAACTGTGTTAACTCTGTGCATTCATATGTGTATTTATGAAGCTGAAAAGCAAGTCTGAGATTTTATGTGCCCTGTAAAAAATAAAATCTTTAAAGAGAAGCATGTTCCTGCCTTCATAAATACTGCATCGATAGCTTGTGCATCATCTAATAACAGCAATAAATTTTCCCCAAAGACAACTTCGAGTTTGCAATTGATTTTGACCATTAATCCACATTGAATAACTGCAGGAGACAACTAAGTCAGAGTGATGTTATAGACCAATATGCAAAGACAATTTTTATTCTATTTCAATGGCCTATTTAACCCTCTGAATATCTGCAAACAGGATTTTAGGTACTACAAAGCTGAAGTACACCAAGTAAAAGATAGGTTTCAAGGGGAAAGATAGGTTAGAATAAAGTTAGTTTAGAAAGGTTGTAAGTGATCTCAAACATGGTATCAGACTGAACATTGTATTTTCAAAAATTTTTTTATAATCCTAGCTACTCAGGAGACAGAGATCAGGAGGATCACAATTTGAAGCCAGCCCTGGGCAAATAGGTCACTAGACCCTATCTCGAAAAAAACCTTCACAAAAAAGAGTTGGAGTGGCTCATGTGGTAAGAGTGCCTGCTTAACAACTGTGAGACCCTGAGTTGAAAACCCAGTGCTGCCAAAAAAAAAAAGAAAAAGAAAAAAATTTTAATCACTGTATAAGGAGCAATTGTAACTATAAATGAAGGTGACTAAATTCTATAAATACATATATAAATGAAAGTCATTTTATAAAGGGAAGTTGGCTCCATTTCCCTGGAAGTGTGGAATAATTTCTTAAAGCAATTTTACATGCTAATGCAACACGACGATGGCTTCATTGCTCAAGAATTCCTCTTAGTTCATTGGAAGTCCCCTTGAAGAAGTCAATCGGAGAACAGGGGAATTCCATCATTGGTCAAAGGAGTTCTTTGATCATTATGGATTTAGTTTGGGGTGACCAATGGTCAACAGTATTCTTGAGTTTGTTAAGACTTATTTGAGGTCTTTGTAGGCTCTGGAAATGCAATCTGGTTGGTATTTATGGAGTTAGAACCAGAATAGAGGGAATTTCATGTTACAGGAAAGACTGGAAAGGAACTGGTTCCCTCAGGATGCTCAGACAAGACTAACCCCCATCCAATACCAAATTTTGAATTTCTGTGGGCTCTAAAGATAGAAAGAAAGGCTATGCATTGGCCCACTGTATCTATCTGTCAAGAAAAACTCATTTGTTCGTGTTAAATTTGAATTTAATAAAATAACCAAATTATGTACCCTTAGAAAAATGAACCGCAGATTCTTCACTTCTACATGTAGTAAATATATTAACTGTTTTTCTGAAGTTTTAGTAGAGGAGGTTTCTGGCAATCTTATTCAATGGTAGCAATTGTAAAAAGGACTATAAAATTACTTTCAAAATCAGAACCCAACTTTCTTGAACTAACATGATAAAATATTCCCTTGGTATTACAGTGAGATAAAAGTGGTTTCTAAATTTTTTCTTATTTCTTTTGTATTAACTAATACAACAAAGGGCACAAATTTTAAGCATATAGTTCAATGAATTTTTTGTATGCATAAGCTTATGAAACCTATACCCAGATAAAATAGGAAATATTTTCTGTTACTCTGAAGGTTCTTTTTGCTTCTTCCCAGTCAATACCTCTGAAAGTAACACTTCTTTGACCTCCAGTACCATAGATTAGTTGTACTTGTTTTCTAACAGATTATTGAAATGTTTAATATAATGACTAGTGGTAACTCATCACCCAGCGACATCACAGATGCTTTATTATTATCCATCATTCATTTATTCATTGCTCAAAACACTGTCTAGTTCCAATGTTGTCCCATAGGCATTGAAAATATGATATTGAACTAGAAAGAACTCATGTTTGCCCTAGGAAAAAATACAGTAAATTGAAGAGTATACACAAGTGAGTGTGCAGTTATGGCCTAGTATCATAAATGCTACAAATGAAGAGATGCCAAGAAAGTGTGCATTTCCTGGTCATGGAGGTCAGTTGTGGCACCTGGAACAGCTGACATCTAGACTGAGCCTGGACGGGTATGAGTCAGGGCTAACCAGACAGAAATGAGGAAATAGCAGAAGTAGAGAACAGTAGGAACAAATACTCCAAGGCAAAAGAGAACTTTTGAGTATTTTAGGAACTGGAAACACATACAAGGAAACATTCCTTGTAACTAGACAAATGCACTGAAACCAGACACTTACGAACTTTGTAGATCTCATTTCAGAGTTTGTACTTGAATTCAAGGGCAAAGGAGAGCCAAGGGACTATCATCATCAGATTGGTTTCTGTTTTAAAGTAGTACATGCAAGAGGAAATAACAATATGGAAAAAGATAATTTTGTATAGGATAAAAAATCTGAGTTAGCACCTCTCAGAGGATTGGCTTTAGGGCAGGAAACAGTGGTGTTTAAGGATGCATTACCTCAATGCTATCTAAGCAGACAGCCATCACTAGTAGGCACAAGCTAAGGCATATGCCAAGCCTTCCCAGGAGCAAATGTAGGATTCACATTTGCCTTCAGCAATCCTGTGGTGATACTCCTCCACCACACCTGGGATTTTCTATTTTATATGTTAGATCTTAGCTAACTATTTTTCTGATGTCTATATTTCTGTGATAACCATTAGCCTGAAAAAAATCATCTTTTCTGACCTAATTTCTAGGTCTCTTTCTTCGAAGTCCATATTTAGATTAATGTTCTGGATAATTCTTTTAAACACCTGCCCTGTTCACTTTGCACTTGCATTATACAAATGAAAATGCAAGCTGATTATATTAACTAGATAATCACTGAAGTCCCACTTTGCCACATCATGGGGGCATAGTTTATGTAAAGTGGCTACCTGCTTTGCCCTCTTGACTGTGATAAATTGAAATGCAATGCTTTCATCAATATCACCATTACTTCTCTCTTTCTTACTTGAATGAAATCCAGTATTAAGCCCTTTTACTTTTGCCTTATACTTTATAGTACTGTTATTCAGCTTTTTGTCATTGTTGAAGCATTTATACAATGCTAAAGTGACTATAAACCAGTGTTATTTACTATCATGCTGACAAAAAGTAAAACCAACAGTTGATAGGCAGATATCATCAGAAAAACCCTTGCTTTGGGAAGAAATTGTAGTATGATTTCATCCTAGTAAGTAGTGAATTTTAACAGGCTCCAGAGACACATATGCCTTTCTCCATAACTAGATTATAAACCTTTGGAGAGTATGTGTTACATCTCGAATGTATTCCTACAAAATTCATGTAATAAAGTCCTAACCTCAGTGCCTTGGAAAAATGACCTTATTTTGAAATAAGGTCATTGTAGGTATAACTAGTTAGATAAAGATGAGGTCATAGTGGAATAGGGTAGGTAGGGATTTTACTCTAATATGACTGATATTCTTAAAAAGAATTGGGGGAAAGGGTTTGGAGTAAGGGGGGAATAGAAATATATGGAGGGGGCAAACTGGTTCAGAGTACATTGGATGCATGAATGGAATTATCACAATGAAATATCCTCATATTATTAATGAATGCTAAATAAAATAAAAAATTTAAAAGGTAGGGAGATGTAGACATAGACAGGCACATAAGGAGAACACTGTGTAGTCATTTGAAGTTATGTGTAAAGAAACTACCAGAAGCTATGAGAGAAATCTAGAACAGATTCTTCCCTAGCACCTTCAAGAGAGTATGACCTTTTCGAGGATAGGTAAGAAATCCAAAAAACATGATAGTATTTGATGTCCTCAATGCAAAGGAACTAATGTAGAAACTTTAAAGAGTCAGAGGCCAATAGGAAAAGGGGATCAGGAACTAGAGAAAAGGTCAGTTAGAGAAGAATCAACTTAGAATGTAACACATTTATACATGAAAGCAATGGGAAGAATTTCCCTGTATAGCTATCCTTATCTCAACTGGCAAAAACCCTTTGTCCTTCTTATTATTGTTTATACTCTCTGTTCAACAAAATTAGAGATAAGGGCAAAACAGTTTCTGCCTGGAAGGGAGAAGGTGGGAGGGAGAGGGAGTGGGTGGGGGGTAGGGGGGAGAAATGACCCAAACATTGTACATACATATGAATAAACAAATAAATAAATAAATAAATAAAAAGAGAGTATGGCCTTGCCAACATCATCATTCTGGACTATTGGCCTCTAGATGGTGAAGCTATAAATTTCTCTTCTAAGCCACCTGGTTTGTGGCATCTTATTATGGTAGCCCTTAAAAGCTAATACAACAAAGATTACAGCTCATTCATTTTTGTATACCCTACAGTGACTCATGAATATTGGTTGAATTGATCCCAGCTATCTGGGATGTGCTGGAATTGAAACCAGTTGCTTATAACTGGCAATAAGACAAGCAAAGAGCATCCATCCATTCCCTACCTTTCCTCACTCTGAAGAAAAAGTGTCTTGCTGTGCCAGATGGAATCCTTACCCAGATTGGGGCAGAAGCACCCCCAGCTGGAAAGCTCTCTCTAAGCAGGGCTGCTCATCTCCTCCAGTTCTTGTAAACATATGTGTGGGGTCAGATGTGCCCTTCACCTGCACCCAAAGAATTTTTTGCTAGTATGCTTTTCACTCCATCATATCCATAGTTCATTATAATTATGAGAAAAAGATAATGATATCTATCTTAAGTGAGGTTCCACTTTGATTGAAGGGAGAGTGTAGACAAGAGAAAACTGCATAGGACTAGTTTTCATCTTTCAGTTTGATGAAGTCTTTTATCCCACTAAATACAACACAAGTGTTGCTTAGACTGGATTTGCTCAGCTGTGTATCCCAAAGAAGAAATCATTGTCCTTTCTACTCTTCCACTGAAGTTTCCATCTAATTGTTTTAAAGTTTTGAAGTTGGTAGCTCATGGGTTCAGATGTACATTTTGAGGTATGTATCACATATCTAGTCAAATATGTGATGTCTGCAAATCTTGTCTGTATCTTGAAGACTTCTTACATATAGATACATTTGTGTCATGGACCAGATCATCAAGATGTAGAAAATTTCCAGCATCCAGAAGATTCCCTTTTGTTTCTCCTCTGCCTTTTGCATCTACAGTATTTAATTAACTCCTGATTACTTTTTATCTAACCCTGCTGACAGGGTTTTCTGTGGCAGTTCACAAGGAACGTAAAATGTAAAATCTAACCGAGAGCGTACTGGATTGGTTTTATATGTCTGCAGAGAGCAGAGCTTGCAAACGAGTTTCATGTAGATGAAATCTACTGCATGCACGTGGTGTGTGTGTGTACTGCAAAACACCTTTTAAAAGTGGAACCAAAAGTTTAAGGTTAAGGCATTTCACACACAACCCACTATTAGAGAGCATTGCTATTTTACTCTCTATAAAAACTGCCCAAGAGTGGCATGGCAGGATCTTATGGTAGTTCTATTTTTAGTTTTTGAGGAACATCCATACTGACTTCTATAGGGCCTACACTAATTTACAATCCCATCAACAAGGTATAAGGATTCCTTTTCTCACACTTCTTGACAAGCCTTTATTTTTTGTTTTCTTGGTGATAGTCATTCTGATTGGGGTGAGGTAGAATCTCAATGTCATTTTTATTTGCATTAACTTTATGGGTAAAGCTGTTGAACATTTCTTCATATGTATACTGGCCATTTGTGCTTCTTTTGAGAACTAGCCATTCAAGTCATTTGTCCATATATTAATCAGATTATTCTTTTGGTACTTAAATTGTTAGTTTTTTATACTTTATATATTCTGGATCTTAATCCCTTTTCTAATAAATAACAGGCAAAGATTTTTCTCCCATTTTGCATGCTATCTAGGTACTGTAATAATTGTTTCCTGCATTGAGCAGAAGCCTTTTAATTTGATGCAATCCCATTTGTCAGTGCTTACTCTTATTTCCTGAGCAATTGAAGTCATATTCAGAAAGTCCTTGACTATACATGTATCTTGCAATGTTTTCCTTGTGTTTTTCTGTAGTGGTTTCAAAGTTTCAGATCTTGCATTAAAGTCTTCAATCCATTTTAAAATGATTTTTTTAGGGTGAGATATAGGGATCTAGTTTCAGTCTTGTACATGTGAGTAGTCAATTTTCCAACACCAAACACTTGAAAACCAGATGGCTGTAGCTATGTGGGCTTATTTCTGAGTTTTCCATTTTATTCTATTATTTTATATGTGTCTTATGCCTATGACATTGTAGCACAATTTGATATCAACTATTATAATACCTATACCTTCGACATTGCTCTTTTCCTCATAATTGCTTTGGCTACTTGGAGTCTTTTGTGCTTCAAGATATGTTTTTAGGATTGATTTTTTTTATTTCTGTGAAGACTATCATTGGGATTTAATGGTGATTGTGTATTTGTTGCTTTTGGTAGTATAGCTATATTCACATCAACTCTTCTGATCCAAGAACATGGGATGTATTTCCATCTTCTAATGTCTCCTTCAATTTCTTTTTTTTTTATTGTATAGTTTTTATTAGAGAGGACTTTAATTTTCTTAGCTAAGTTTATTCCTAGGTATTTTATGAATGGGATTGTTTTCCTGATTTCTTTCTCAGCCTTTTGATTATTGGTATATGGGAAAGTTAGAGTTTTGTATGTTAATTTTGTATACTGCTGCTTTGCTGAAAGTGTTCATCAGATCTAAGAGTTTTTTTGGTGAAGTCTCAGGATTTTTAAGTATAGGATAATGTCATCTACAAATAGGATAATTTGACTCCTTCCTTTCCTGTTTGGATCCCTTTTAATTCTTTCTCTTGCCTTATTTCTCTGGATAAGAATTCCATACTATATTGAATTAGAGTGGGCAAAGTCTCATTCCTGGTTTCAGTTTGTTCCTGTTCAGCATGATATATAACCTTTATTTATATTGATTTATGTTCCTTCTATTCCTAGTTTCTTCAGGAAATTATATGAACAAATGTTGAATTTTGTCATGGACTTTTTCTACATCTGTTGAGGTGATCTATTTGTGTGCTATATTACATTTACTGATTTGTGTATGTTGAATTGTCCTTGCATCCCTGGAATGAAACTAATTTGATCATGTGTATGAGCTTTTTAATGAATCATTGGATTAGGATTGCAAATATTTTGCCGAGAATTTTTGTGGCTGTGTTCATGAAAGAAATTGGTTCATAGTTTTCTTTTGTGTTTTGGCCTTATCCAGCTGTGGTCTTGGAGTAAAACTAACATCATAGAATGAGTCCAGTAGTGTTTTATGTTATGGGATAATTTGAGGAGCATTGGTGTTAGCTCTTCTTTGAAAGTTCAAAGAATTTGGGTATAAATCCACCTGGATGGTCCTGGACTCTTTTTTTTTTTTTTTGTGAGATTCTTTATTACTACTTCAACTTCATGACTTATTATAGATCTGTTTAAATAGTTTCTATCCTCTGGGTTCAATTTAGGTAGGTCATTTTCACCTAGAAATTTGTCTATTTCTTCTAGATTTTCCAGTTTATTGGAGTAAAAGTTTTGGAAATATTCCCTAATGATTATCTGAATTTCACTTGTATTTATTGTGCTATTTCCTTTTCTACCTCTAATTTCATTAATTTGTGTTTTCTCCCTCTTTCTTTTGGTTAGTTTGGCTAAGAGTTTGTCAATCTTGTATCCTTAAAAAAAGACCTCTTTATTTTGTTGGGTTTTTTTGTATTTTGTCTTTTTAGTGTTCATAATTCCCACCGTAATTTTTTTTCTTTTTTGTAGTACTGGGGATCAAACCTAGGGCCTCATGCATGCTAAGCAAACACTAAATAACTGAGATACATTCCCAGCTCACCACTCTGATCTTTATTTCTTTCTGTCTATTGCTTTGGGGTTTGGTTTGTTCTTGTTTTTCTAAGAGATTGAGGTATATCATTAAGTTATTTATTTGAGATCACTCTGATTTTTTAATATGAGTGCTCAGAGCTAAAAACTTTCCTTATAGCACAGCCTTTGCTATATCGCAAGGGTTCTGATACATTTGAGTCTAGGAATTAAAAAAAAATTTTTTTCCCTTATTTCTTTGATGACCCTGATCATTCAAAAGTGAGTTGTTCAGTATCCATGTGTTTGAATATTTTCTGTAAGTTTTTTCTGTTAATTTTAGTTTTATTCCATTGTGGTCTGATAAAATATAGGAAGTTATTTCAAATTTCTTGTATTTGTTAAGACCTGACTTATGTCATAAAATATGACTATTTTGGAAAAAGTCCTGTGGGCTGCTGAAAAGAATGTGTATTTTGCAGCTTTTAAGTGTGCAAATGTCTGTTAAGACCATTTGATCTATAATGTTTAATTCTGAAGTTTCTTTGTTGACGTTTTTGTCTGGATGAGATATTGATAAGAGTGTGATATTGAAGTCACCCACTATTATTGGGTGTGCAGGGGTGGGTCTGTCTGTGCTTTTGTGTCTAGTAGTGTTTGTTTTATAAAATTGGGTGTGCCAACTTTGGTGTGCAAATGTTTACAATTATACCTTTCTGATAGATTGTTCATTTTATTAATATTAATTGACCTTCATTATCTCTTCTAATTTTGGTTTGAAATGTTTTGACAAGTGTGAATGTAGGTGCTCTGACTTGCTTTTGGGTTACATTTGCTTGGAAAATCTTTTTTTCATTCTTTGACTTTAATACTGGGTTCATCTTTGCCAGCAAGTTGCATTTATTACAGGTAACATATGAGACCATCAACATTCAGAGTTATATTATTGAAAGATATGTAGTATTTCCTATCATTTTGTTGTTTTGTATTGTTTGATTCTTTCCTAATCCTCACTTGTTATTCTACTTGTCTGGTCTATCTGCAGTCCTGGCTTAGTGGTCATGAATTCCTTTAGTTTTTATTTATCATGGAAGGTTTTTATTTCTCCTTCAATTATCAAAGATAGCTTTGGTGGATACAGTAATATAGGCTTTCAGTTATTTTTCTTCAGAACTTGAAGCAAATAATTCCATGCCCTCCTTGCTTTTGAAGTTTCTGTTCAGAAATCTGCTGTTATTTTGATGGATTTGCCTTTATAAGTGACTTGTCACTTTTCTTGCAGCTTGTAGTATGCTTTCCTTATTCTGTATACTTAATGTTTTAACTATAATATGACATGAGGAGGTCCTTTTCTGGTCTTGTCTATTTGGTATTCTAAATACCTTCTGAACTGTGATGACCAACTCTTTCTTGAGATTTGGGGAAATTTCTGCTATTATTTCTTTGAATATGTTTTCTGTGCCTATAGTTTATACCTATTCTCTTTCTTCTGTGCCTTTAATTTATAGGTTTAGTCTTTTAATGGTGTCCCAGAGGTATTGCAAGTTTTGTTCATACTTCTTTATCAGAATATTCTAATTCATCTACCTTGTTTTCAATCCTTGATATTCTATATTCAGTTTAATCCAGTCTATTGGGTAGACTTTTAATTGAGGTTTTTATTTTACTCATTGAGCTTTTCATTTTCAGAATGCTAATGTGATTTTTGTTCAGGATTTCTACATATTCATTGAATTTTTCTTTCATATTCTGCATTGTCTTCCTTATTTCATTAAGCTGTTTATTTGCATTATCTTTGAATTCATTCAGAGGTTTGTACATGTCATCTTTAATTTCATTCATCATTCTTATATCATTCTTTTGAATTGTTTGTCTGGGATTTTACACACTTTAACTTTCACTAGAGTCCATTCTTGTGGAGTTTCTAGCTTTTGGAGGAGTCATACTGCCTTGTTTTTAAAATTATTTTTCAAATTTCTTGTGTTTCTGCATTGAGATTGCATAGCTAAGATGAAGTGATTAATTAGGAGTATTTTATTTTCTTTTTAGTTCAATGCCTAGTGAGTTCAATTATCACTGCTGCATTTAGTTTTAGCTCAGTAGCTAAACATCTGCCCATGTTCTCAGGGCATTGGGCCTGATCCCCAGCACCAATCAGATAGAGAAAAATGAGCTGAGTTCTCTTGTAACTCCTAGTGTCCATACTGGTGTTATATGTAGGTCAAGGGTAAGGATGATCAAAGGTCAGTTGTCTACTTTTGCACTGCTTTCACTTGCCTTCTTTGCATGCTGGGAATCACTGCTTAGCACAAATTGCACTGTAGTATGTGGACCAGACAAAGTCCCACTTGCTCCACAGACCCCTGTAATTTATGCCTCAAGGGGCAGCAAGCATCTGAGCCTAGGTGTGTCTCCCAAAAGTGTCTGATAGTGGGAGAACATACAGAGTACTTAGTTCTGCACTGGTGGTAGAGAACTGAGGGGCCCAGGCTCTCTGCTTACCAGTCTCAGTGCTTTCAGACCTATCGAGCATTTCACCACCCTGTGGATGGGAGGAGGCTGGGTAAATCATGTGATTCACAGGACCTGCGCATGCAGCTGTCAGTACAGCCTGGCAGCAAAGACCTGCAGACAGCTCCCAAAGACCAGTTTCAGTGCTTTCAGGCCCTGACCAGCAGTTTCTCAGCCTGTGAAAGGGAGGGAGCCAGGAAAATCATGAGGGTCTCAGTCCTGCCTGGCAGCAAACACCCACAGCTAGCAGACAGTTCCTGGAAGTTGAGCTTTCCACCAGCCACAGACTCAATGCTCTGTGTCTGCAGTGATCCCCAGGTGATGGGACTTGCTCCTTGACAGAGAGAGCAGGGTCACTGACCACTATATCCTTCACTGCTCCTTACTGCTTAAACATCTCAGCATGTTCATAGCAAACTCTCTCCCTCTCCACAACCATCTCTCATAGCCATCTCCCACCCATACACTGTCAGGGCACCACAAAGCAACCTGAGCTTCAATTATTCCTCATTTATAACTCCCCAGAATAACTTAGTCTCAAACAACAGGCCCCCTTCAAGATGGTACCTCACTATAACTCTCCAAGATATGGGGAGCAAAAAAAAAAAAAAAAGTGTCTTTCTTCTCTGATCCTAGCCTGTCTTACAGAGGAAACCCACTGTCACACCAAATCCCAGTACTGGGTTTAAGGCTTGGGAGAAATGTGGGCTTATCCCACAGATAGGTCTGCCAGTCTGTCATCAAGGCCACCTAGCTTAACTTACCTTGTCGTGGAGGCTTTATCTTCCCTCTCCTTACTCCAGGGAATCAGAGCTGGAGCTGCAAACTGTTTCCTATTTTACTTTGTCATCTTTTGGATTTTCCATGCTTTTCAGCTATCCTGTCTCTCTTTTGTGGTTCCTGATACTCTTCCTCACTTGTTACCCTGACTTTTCTTATTCATGGAGTCAAACAGAAAAAGCTTTGCTCCACCCCCATAGACAAGGTTTTTAAAATAGAAGACCATTTTCTCCCCCCAAAAGAAAAATGACCTTCAGTGCTCCCAAAGTATTTTTAAAGGAAAGTGGAATTGGATTTTAAATTAATACACTATTTCTTACAACTATCTGTAGTGATTTATTTTCTGAAAATAGCCATGATTTACAATATAGCATTCCAAGTAGTTTTATATAGAACACATATACACATGCACACACACTGTTTAATTTTGAATTATACCCATTATGCTGGGTAATAAGGTAATCATTTGTGATATGACCAAAATTTCAATTTTTGGTGTTATCTTTTCTGCTTAACCAGTTCTACTAGATTTAAAACTGAAGAGTGAACTAACTCATCTTTTGTCATCATTTATATTACAAAGCTGAACTCAAACCACTTTATCAAATCAGTATTATACATAGGTCTGTGTTGGACAGACACAATATGTGTTGGACATTACACATATGTGAAAATCTGTGAATGGAACTTGAAAGTAGGGCATACTATTGTTTTTCAGTGCTTCAGTCTTATTATGAAAGTTTCTCATTCAAATGCAATATAAGAGAGAATTGTCATTTTAAGGGAAAACTACATGGAATGTAAGGTTTTGAATCAAGAGTGTCTTGATTTCACTTTTTTTCCTCAATAACTTTATCCTTTTATGTTTGGAAAAGCTTGTAATAATTTTTATTGTAAATACAATTACAATATCATTACTTCTCTTTTCCCTACAACATAAGCACATACTATGATGACTATTCTGTCTTATCATCAAGGATTTGTCTGCAGAATGTCTTTCTGGTATGTCAAATTGTTTTTAAGCAACTTTAGAATCACCAGAAGTAGTTAATTTGTAAAATTGGTTAACAAAATTGATTAATTGACATAGAGACAATGAGTAACACAGAGGAAATAAAAAAGATTAATACTAAAAGTCTTTCAGGGTTCAGTTAGATGTATTTGAAATTGTTATATCACACATATATGAGCACATATATAAGCTGTGCACATATAGCAATGGTTTTATTTGTAAGCCCTATGTTCTTTACTAGGTCCTTAAAATTTTTTTGCTAAGTCAGTTTATAAGCAAAATCTCTGTTATTAAACTCTTGAGCTACTATGTGCTAAAATGACATTTATTTTTGAAAACGGAATCTTCAATAAGTAGTGTAAAATGCATTTTGATTATTTTCAATGTTTAAGTTGAGGGGGAGAGAGAGTGTCTAGTGAGATCAGGCAAGGCTGATAGCCTTGCAAGCAAATGAATATCTGTACCTAAAATTATGCCACATGTCCCAAACACATATATTTTCTGACCTCCTTTTTTCTTTTCACCATAATATGGATCCCACAGTAAGAACATCCTTCAAGGTCTTGGGATATAGCTTAGTGGTAGATTGTCTGCCAAAGCCCTGGGTCAGTTGTCCTGGTCTCTTGTTACACCATGAACATAACAAACACACTTGCCTCTCATGTCCAGTGAGGATGTTACTTCACAAAATCTTAGTATTGCTGTAATTCTGTGTTTGTGTGTGTTGGGGTCTAGATAAAACATATTTTTCACTTGAGATTATAGTTTAAAAAATTGAAAAATAGGGCTGGTGGAATGGGTCAAGTGGTAGAGTGCCTACTTAGCAAGCATGAAGCCCTAAATTCAAACCCCAGTACCACAAAAAATAATAATAATAATTGAAAAATACTTGCCTAGACTTTCACGTAAATCAGATTGCCCTTGCTGATGGCAGATTGAAAGCTGTATAAAAATATGTATTCAATAATCTCTGCAAAATTTATCGAGTATTTGTAATTGCTGCACAGGAAAGACAAACGTAAAAACAACAACAAAAAAACGTGAGTTTTTCAACTCCTGAGACATGAGGTGGTAATTAGGCTGTTGAGATTACTGGGCACAGAAGACTTCCCTTTAATGTCTTTATCCATTAAGTAAAAAGATATCCAGAATTTCACCAAAACCATGTAGCAATTTAACTTGCCATTTTTTTTTTTTGCACTGAGAAAGCAGGCATATACTGTTGTGGGTGCATAATGCTTTAGAGAACCAGCAACACATATTAGTTACATATGTATAAGTGAGAATAACTTTTCTAACTAGACAAAACATATTTTTTGTCAATGTCCTAAAATAAGCAACATTAATTTATGTTCTCAATATATCTTTACTTAATCCATTTTCAGAAGTGATTTTATGATGATAATCTTCAAGATGAAATGTTCAGAAAAATCCCATCAAAAAAATGAAAAAAAAATCTGAATAATGTTAGGAAGGAGACAGAGCCTAAATATTAGATGTGGGTTGAGTATCACAAGCAAAATGAAAAAGAAAAAGAAAAAAACACACTGTTAACAGATCGGAATGTAAGCAGAGATCAGAAGATGAAGCAGAAGTAAGGTGATTAAATATTCTGCAGGTTCTGCAGGATAATTTTTTTTGTGTGTGTGGTACCATCTTGGAGCTCAGTTGATATAAGTAAATGTGAGAGCCTTCCATGATTATTGTAATCATTACTGTACTCATCCAGGAAATTATAGCTTATTTGGTACCCTCATATTAATGATGTGAGGGTTCAAGACAACCCACTAAAAAAATAAAAATGAAAATAATGTATCAGCCTGTGGTTCTTAAAAGTTTAATGAAATCCAAACACTTCCCCATGGAAGATGACTCAGTGACACGCTACTGGCAGTTGTTTGTCCTTAGATCATTGGTTTTTGTTGGACTTTTTCCATTTTTAAGAAGGCATTGGCAGAACCTTCTTTTCGTTCATAATCCTGGATTCATCTACAGAGAGCTGGATTTGAGTCATCAACTGGAAAAATACAGTAGAAGGATCCTTCAATTGCTTAACTTCCCTTTTCTAATGGATGTTAAATTATGGTTGTTTTTATTTAAAATTCAGACTGTGCCCGTTTAAAAAGCTTTCTTTAGGTTTAAGAAAAAGTAGTAGAAAAAGCCGATCTTTTTTAAAGGGTCTAAGCAGTGTAGACCCTGATTTGTCTCTACAATTTGACTAACATGCTTCCTTTGAGTCATCAAAGGAAGTTATCTCTTTGTCCTGGCTTGTCTTTAGGAAGTAAAAACTCTGAAAATGAGCTGCTGGTGTTTCTAATTTGGAAATATCTTCAAGTGGCAGACACTTTGTCTGAGGGGATTTTTCCTCTGTAAGTTGGCCTGTTAGTTAGCCAGAAATAACTGGCTCCACAGGTGGTGAACCTGTTCTATTTTGCTTTTATAACCTAAGTACAGCTAAGCAGCTTACTGAGCTAGATGTACCTTGTACTGATTCCTCCCACCCCAATTTTTTTTAAATATTTACTTTATTGAGCACTTATATTGTGTCACAAATTATCTTGTTTAAATTGTATAACATCCCTGAAAATGCTAATTTATCCATTTAACACCTTCTAAAGAAACTTTCTGGCACCCTAGTAAACAGTATGGTGTGTTCAGGGTGTCTTGTATGGAAAAGCAGAGTACATCAAGAAAGCTATGTTTTAGTCAAACAGATGTGTAAATTACAATTAATACAAGCAAATAAAACAATAGAAACAATAGAAATTGTGGTAAGTGTTTGAGACAGAGGAGAAATCAGGTGGGCTCCTCTTAAGAGGTAAATTTTAAGATTGAAGCTGATCCAAAAGATAAGGAATGAAACATATGATAGGAAGAGCCTTCTTGTCTTGACTGACGGTAAAGCAAAGGTTCATGGAAAGGTCATGAGGTGGAAAAGAGCTTAGTATTTTTTTAAGGAACCTAAAGAATACCTGTGCAGGTATAGCAGAGACAACAAGGAAGAAGTATTTTAAAAATGAAGCAGTATTTTTACGATTGACAAATAATCTTGTCTTCAATGATAAATTAGTGCATTAGTGCTCTCTCGAGAAATAGAATCAATATAATACAATAGGTAGGTGTATAGATAGATATATAGAGATGTATATGTAGATACCTACATATGAGAGGGGATTTATTGTAGGAATTGGCTCATACAATATAGAGATGGAGAAATCCCACTATATGCTGTCAGAAAGGACGAGATCCAAGGACCAAGGAGGTTGGTGACCTAGATCAACACAAGTCTGAACACATGGGAACCAGGGAAGTCATGATGTAAATCTCAGTCTGAGACCAAAGGCTTAAGAATCTGAAAGGATGCTTGGTGAAAGTCTCCAAAGTCCAAAGGACAGAGAACCTGGAGTTTTGATGTTAAGTTCAGGAAAAGACCAGTGTCCCATTCCAGAAGTGTATCTTTCTTCTTTTTTTTTTTTTTTTGTTGTTGTTGTTGCTCTGTCTGGGTTCTCAGTTTATCAGATGGCACCCATCTACAGAGTGTGAGAGTGGATCTTCTTTATTCATTCCACTGACTCAAATGCTAGTCTCTTCTGGAAACACTTCCACGGATATACCCAGGGATAGTGCTCTACCTGGGTATCCTCTAACCTACTCAAGTTCCCTACCTAAAATTAACTACCTCAACTAGGGAATGAAGGTTCAAGAAATTAAGCAATAGCCTCAAGATTGAAAAACAAAGACCCCTCCACTGTCCCAGGCTTCAAAACCAGCTCTGTCTCATTCTAGCATTATTTTTTACAAGCTGTACCTACTTGTAGCTTTCTAGACTATATGGACTAGTTTGACATTGTTTAAAATAGAAATTCATCAAGATGTGGACTCTGTCAGCAAAGCAAAGCTTCCTAATGGCTACTTTGCAGAAATGCCAGTAGCCTCATTTTGGGATGAGCTGCCTAGCATAACTATTCACCATATACAGCACGATGTGAACTTCCTGTGCCTCCAATAGGTTCTGAAGATTTTGTGGTATGAAAATTTTCACTTGATAGTTCAAACTCATCAAGTTTGTGATGAGTTTGGGGGAATTAAAAGATATTCACAAGTAGACTTACAATAGTTATTGAGTGGTAGTATTTTCTAGTTATTAAATATGTGTGAGTATGAATATATATATATATAAGTACACACACATGGAAAGCTATGCAATATTATTTTGGATTTGAGCCAAAGTGCATGTGTTATCTTTAAAAGTAACAAACTTTGAAAAATTCAAAAATAAGAGATTTAATTTCAACTTGATTTTTTAGTATCAAGGATCTGTTAGTAGAAGGTAAGGAAATACCTACAGAGTCGAAATAGTATTCCAACAGCTTAATTTATTAAAGCTTCTCAATAATATTATGCTGTAACATTTAGAATGTCATTGAAAGGTGAAAAAAACTATGGGTCAATGAGGTTAAGTTACCTGGTCCACATAACAGAACTCTGCATGGCCAGTGTCAGGATTGGAATTCAAGCCTCTTTTACAAATCATCCTGCTGATCTCCCCAAGAGTTTAAAAAATATTTTCCTCTTTTAGGTGAACCATTAAACTGATGGTCATATCTACACTCCCAAATTTCAAAGCATTATCTCCTCTCTTGCTTGTGCATTATGAAGTATAAATATTTCTACGGAGGCTGTTTTCAGATTAAAGAAGGAAACTATTTAACCTAAACTTTCACCCACCCCTTGAGATTAATTGCCTAGGACATGTCAACTTTCCTTCTTTCATCAACTGAAAGATGTAAAAATGTCTCTAACTCAATGCTTTGTTACCAGAAACAGGGAGCAAGGTGAAAAACTAACGTTCTCCTTTCAACTAAATCATTTGAAGGACATGCACAAAATGTGGCTTTGATTCTTCTATCAGAAATACAACACACTGCATTTTATTTTCATGATGTCATACACTGAAAAATTAATAAGAGTTTCCTCTTTCCTTCCATGAATCTATAAATGCCTCTTGTGTCTCCTGTTTAAAAAGAGAAGCCTATGTAAGAAGGAAAAGACTGGAAGAGCTGTTCTGAGTTTTTTTGTTACCATTTATCAATATATGAAGTCTGACATCTCAAATTTTACAAACAATTACAATAAAGGCATGCTGCCACTAAGTTTCCAGAAGTATTTGTATGAACGTGGTCATGAGGGATGGCCACTTGAACTCTAGGATCACAGATTTTCTTATTTGAGAGTAATACAAGACTGAGGTCCAGAAAGCATCAATATATTTTTACATTCTGTTTACAAACAAGATGCATATGAGATTGGTCATAGTGGACTATTGTTTTTAGTTATACTAGTTTTGGCATTGCTGGTCTGGATAGCTTGGGATATAATTTAAAAATGGAAAGCTGGGCATGGTGGCACATGCCTATAATCCCAGCACTTGGGAGGCTGAGGTAGGACTATTATGAGTTTGAGGCTGCGTAATTATTTCCAGGCCAGACTGGGCCACATAGCAAGCCAAGCCTTATCTCAAAATACCAAAAAAAAAAAAAAAAAAAAAACCCAAACCACTTCTACTGATCTCACCCAGTACATGGTTTAAAAAGAAGCACATATGTAGCTTACCCATCAAAGAAATCTGCTTAGGGATCTGGTGTTCTCGTGGGTAAGCTCAGCTGCACCATTGAAGGGGTAGCAGGGACGGAAAACCTGACAGCCTGACTCACTGGACCTCCAAGAAGTAGTCACAGGAAAGGACCTTGTAAATGGAAGGAAAAAACAGGGACAAGTTTCACTAAATGAAAATCCAAATCCAAGACTTCTTCAATAAATGTAATGTGAAACCAAGACCAGGTGTTCTGCTAATTTTAAAAACACAGGCTGAAGAACCTTCAAGGCTGTTGTGGAGAGAAGCCAGGCATAATATGGGCTGTGGCTGGATCAGAAAATGGATGCCCAGCTCTATAACCCAGAGTTGAGCAGAGTGTAAGTGGCGTCATGGGGTCTCTTGAGTTACTGGGAAGAAGAAAATCTGTGCTTGGTGCCAACTGCCTATAGTTTTATGGCAATAATAATAGAGATAATTTTAGATATTTAGGTTTATATAGTCAGTGAGCATCCAGCCTTTAGACAGATAAGAGATTATATCCACCCTTCAGGAACTAGATCTTTGTCAGCTGTACATTTGCAATTACTAGAATGCACTTCAGTAATCTGAGTGAAAATATAATATGTCCATTGTTCTTTATATTGGTTTCTGGAATAAGAAAGTAAAAATTTATATGTTCCTGTATAAAACGAGATAGCTACTCTTGTATTTGAATATACCTCTTTTTTTTTTTTTTAGTCTTTTCTCCTCAGGCTAGATCATGTCATTTGATATGTCTGACATTCCTCATCTAATATGCTTTTTTTTTTTCATCACAGCCTCTTTTGCTGTCTCTGCATATTCTCTAGTTTGTTAAAATTATTCTGCTGCCTTCACATTGAGAATTGACCACTATATTATAGCAAAGACAGAGGATAAAAAAAAAAAGCAAGGTGACTCAGGACTTTATTTTGCATTCATGACTATTGGGGGTAATTTTAGCGCTAACTAGTCTGATTCTGTATCTGTGTCTAAAAGTGTAGTTTCTACAGCAATCCAAGTAGTTGCAGACCTCCAAGACTAGTGATAGGACCACAAGACAGAGGACTATGTCCAAGACCTTATTTCAGGACTCCAAAGGAAATACCAGACAACTAGCTTGGGATGATGGGTTTCAGATAGAGGTGAAGCAAATGCTCTGGCTACTTTAATAGTCTTTTTTAAAATTAAAATGTAAGCACTATAATAACTTGTAATAACAGCCTTTCATTTTATCTTTTACCTTTTTTTCAGCATGAAATAGATTAAAAGATTTCTCTCTAGAACATGATTGTGTTAGTGAGTCTGTCTGCGGGTCTATGGGAAGGCAGGAGAGGAACAGGATGATAGAGAGTGAGTAATATTGAAATGCCATGCATCTGATTGTGAAGATAGTATAATGTACTATCCAACAGTACTGCAAACTGTCAAATAATGGGGGAGCAAAATGACAGAGAAAGAAATAGAGGGGGTTATTCTGATTAAAGCATGATATATACGTGTCTGAAATACCACAGCAAAATCCCCTTGAACAATCAATATACACTTAAAAAATGAAGGTCAGGCAGGTAAAACAGATTCTGTCCAAGGTTTGTACCAGGAGGAGAGGAGAAGGGTAAATGGAGAAGGTGAAGGAGGTAAATATAATGGATGTGTTTTGTATTTCTATGAAAATAGAAAAATGAAGCTTGTTGAAATTGTTCTAAGAAGGGGGCAGAAGGATGAGGGAGAATGATGATGGAGGGGGGTGTATCTAATTAAGATATATTGTAAGCACGTGTGAAAATGCAACAATCTATCCCCTCTGTGCAACGATAATATGTGAATAAAAAAATAAAATGAAATAAATTCCAAAAAAAGATTTCTTTCTAATCTATATGTAGAAAAACACACATATTTATTAAGAGTGCAAAACAAAAAAATAGAGGGACTATTCTTCATCAAAAGCTTTAAGATATAATTATCACAAGTAAAAACTCTGAACAAAGTGTCTCCAGAAATTATGATTCGTGTTTCTATTTCTCTCTCTTTGTATCTATTATCTATTAGTTGATCAATTTATTTCCATCTCTATGTACGCTTGTGTGCATATAGTGTGTGTGTTTGTGTGTGTGTGTGTGTTTGTCCTGTTTCTTATTAGGAATGTAAGCCTTGCGGTATCTTGCTCAGAAAAATAGTCAAAAACCTTTTAGTTGCACAAACTTCTTGCCAAGTTATTACATGCTGCTATCAAGGGAATTTCAGGATTTCTGTGAGGCTCTCCTCAAACATATGGAGGAACTAATGCAGAGTACCATGGGACTTTCAGCCACCAAACCTAGAAACTATAATTTATGAACTAAAACCTTCAGGCAAATCTTCAGTAACCAATATTTGCACAATTAATTTTGAATTGAAGTATTCCTACTTATGCTAGTTTGTCTTTAATTTGTTTATTTCAATTTACTTTTCTGGTTTATGAAGAATAGTTTGAAATTTAATTTTATTACCTGTAGCATGAAATACCAGTCTTAAACTTTGAATTGTCCAAAAATTTAATGAACATGCATCTGCATTCAAGTCATCCATAACAAGGTGAAGGGCAATGTCTTCGGTGCTTCATTGGAGCTCTCTTTTGGGCTGACAGGTTCACAGCTCCTCATTTTGTGGTGAACAGGTTAATGGAAACCTGCTTATCAATGATACCTGGAGAACTGCTAAGAAATTTAACTTGATGCCGAGTCACCTGAGTGTTGACTCAGAGTTCCTTAAGACTTCCACTTACTTAGGTCTTGAATTGTCTCAGTGGTTAATTTATTTTTAGCAAGAGTGTCAAGACAGCTCAATGGGAATGAGCTGCACCTAAATGGTGCAGGGACAATTGCATATCTACACATAAAAAAATGAAGTTGGACCAGACTCTCACCCCACATAAAAAATTAAAACTCTTAGAAGAAAATATAGGTGTAAGTCTTTTTGACTTTGGATTAGATGATGAATTCTTTACATAAAAAGCACCAGCAGCAAAAGAATATTTTTAATTGTACATCATAAAAATTTAAAAAGTTATGCTGCAAAGGATACTATTAAGGAAGTGAAAAAAAGAAACCCCACAGAACAGGAGAAATGCTGCAAAATGAATAAGGTATTGATATATGGTTCTACTTGGATTAACTTTGAAAATATTGTCCTAAGATAATGAAGCCTGTCATGAAAGATAACATATGGTATGATACCATTTATTTGAAATGTCCAAAATAGGCAAATCTACAGAGACGAAGTAGATTAGTGGTTTTGGGGGCTAATAGAAAGTGATTATCAGTGGGTATAGGGCTTCTTTTATGGGTCATAAAATGTTCTAAAATTGATGATCCATGCTACAATAACACATTTCACTATTAGATTTAGTAGAGTTGGGGAGTTGTATAGACATAATGTATCTTGATTTCAACTAACAGGATTCTAGTATACTAAAAGTATCTTAAAGGTAAAATGTTTCTGTTTGATGAAGAAAATCTTATTCTAGACAATACTTTCATGAACACTGAAAAAGAGGTACAGACCTCACTTAATCAGAAGGTATTTTTTATGGCTTATGGAGTATGCATGGCCTATGCAAAACTGGTATGAGACTTGGATACATGTAAGTCTAAGACTTGAATCTCTAAAAGATGTCATATTTAGGTTCTGAAGTCGCTTAGTAGGTGACATCAGTAGTAATGAGCAACATTAAAACAGAACATTAATTTGCTTGTAATGAGGCCGTACATTGCCGTTACAAAAACTGCAGTCCCAGAAATCAGAGAAAGAGTACTGCAGACATTTCATCCAGGTGTTTCCCTTTCTCTCTTCCTACCTATCTCACTGTCTCCTTCCTACTCCCTAACTTTGCTGTATGGATTGAGTGTGAATAAAGAGAGCAAAAACAAAATAAAGCAAGCAAGCAAACAAAATGTGGATAATAATAACTTTCAGCCATACGGAGAGTGAGTCTAATGGTGAGGTGCTGAAGTGGCTTGCCCTAGCTTAAGAGCCATTTGTGCTTATCTTTCAGATCTGTGTGTTCAGTGAAGTCATTTTGGTAGCTTGAATCTATAACGAGAGACTTTACACCACAAAAATTGGCAAGTGTTACATATTTGGCCTTTATTTCCATTGGAGGGCCAATCATTAAACTTTTCACTGGCAAGGCTCTCAGAATTGACGTAGAGCAATAGGTGATGTATTGTTTCTGAATGTAAACAACATGCAAGTTTAAGCTCAGACACCAGGATAAGAGTTGTGGTGAGCAAAACCCACATCTGTGATGAAAATGCTGACTTAGAGCCAGGGTTAAAAGAAAATTTACTAGTACTTTTAGTTAAACAATAACAATATGTGTGGTATATATTTTGGTGAACTGGCTTGGTTTTGGATATATAATTTTAGTAACCATTGCATTTTAAAATATTCTAACTTTTGATTCATTAGGAACAACTTTGCACATTCATTAAATTCCAGAAAATATTTGTTTTTTATTTTTCAGGTTTTCTCCTTTGCCACTCAGTGGCAGGCAGGCAGGACAATATCTAGCTAATAAAATAATATGCTATAATAATATTTTAGTATAGTATAATATTGTTTGTACTTATAAATCATAAGCAAAAAAGTAAAGCAATGTTTGGGTTAATAGATATTATTAAAATGGACATGAAAAGTAAAACAGACTCTTGGGAAGACTTAAAATGGACTTAGGTGGGCACAAGTTTGTGCCTATGTATGCTGTGGCCAAGAATTCCAATGGAAAAACCAACATCAGTAGAACTGGATTTTGTTTTGCCCAGTGCAAAGTCATAAACAGCATGATCTGTTCTCTGTGGACAAACAGCATTCAGAAGCTTCTCTCATGGAAAGGAAGCATCTGTTTTAAGAAGTCCTTTGAAGAAAAACATACATAAACATGTGGAAACAGCACTCTCCCTACACTCCTTGCTTAAAGAGTTGCCAGAGGAAGTACGGATCAAACCCCCAAGACAGAAGTCATTCAGTTGCCTTTGCCAAGGCAGCACCACCAACTTCAGCCTCCCTGATATTTAACACATCAAGAAAATGGAAGGAAATATGGTTATGGCTAGAATCAATCTTGCAGGATTTCCTGGCATGAAATCAAAGGTTTTTTAGTTGTACCTTTGCATATGAAAAATTAAATTTGAGGGAAAATTAGGAGGAATGATTTGAAAGTTTGATTGACTATTCTGGAAAGTTTCCATCCTTATAACTAATAAATAAGAAAGCTCATCATGTACAGTATCTTTTAAGTCAGAAGTTAAGCCTTTGGGTTGAATTCAGTCTGTAAACTTAGATCATAAAAAAAAAATCTTTATTTTCACTAAACCAAAACTGAAATGATCATTTTCTTCAATTATAAATGTAGGCAACAAACCACAGTGACTGCTTGCATGATTCATCAGTAATAGAAATCACATATGTTTTTGTACCGCATTGTGGTAGTTGTAGATATCTTCAAATACCACTTACCTCCCTCACTATTTTGAAATTATGATAGTTATTAAACTGACCACTGTGTTTTATTATATAATTAGTAATAAAGAGACACATATATGACTACAACGAAGTTTTGCTATTATAATGTTCTGAAAACTATATTTCAACATACTTCCCCTGGGGATTCTGTGTAATCCTGGACAATTTATTTTAAGCTTCTAAAAACACTGCAGGAAGAGGGAACATAGAGGCTCTACTAGATGGCCCAAGGTGTCAGTGGAGTAGAAGTTACGTCTCTATAGACAGATGTGAAGAGTCACAAGGCAATGGGTTTTGCCTAAAGGCTGTCATCTTCCATATAGTGGAGGGATGGGAGGACAAAGGAGCAGTCCTGTCATATACAGGTTCACTCAAAACCTTATAAAGACTGAAGGTAAAGGTGAGCTGCACACTAAGTCCACCCTTAAAAAGAAAGAAACTACAATCTAAATTCCCACAGATGTATGTGGAGTACAGAAAGACCATTGAAAATCATGAAACTTTGCCTTTTAAAACTCCTTAGATGGTCCTGGGTCACAGAGTACATGACTGAGATGCAACCAGGGGCAATGAATCATCCAAGGCAAAAGTTACAAGCAGGAAATCAGGATATCTCTGTGGTGTGTTGACTCTCCTATTACTGTACCTTCTTATGTGATCTTGGATGAGTGACACAACCTTTTATGAGTTAGCTTTTTCCATTTTCTTGGCCCCACATTCCATTTGGCTGGCTGTGCAGAAGTTCCAAGATAAATAGCTTTCTGAAAAAGACACAACATGGATGATTTTTAAAGGAAAGACAATGCCAAGGTTCTGCTTCCAGGGCTTTAATGATGGCTTCGCTCCTAGCTTCAGTCCCCACCATTGTCCTACATTTACTCATGGTTTCACTCTTAGCTCAGCTTCCTATTTGGTGCTGCTCCAAGGTCAACAGCAATCAAAGCACCTAGCTCTACCTCACAAAGCCATTCAGTGTGCAACACTAAAGGAAGGTATGCTTGTCTTTGTTGTCATCATGCTCCCCACACCACTATTTTTCTCCCTGGGATATTCATGTCCCTCCTAACAAAACCGCTACAAGATCATCCATTTATACTGATGTGTAGCACTTTGTTTCCAACTCCTAAAAATGTAAGAACCATCTTGGAATGAAAAAGTTCCCACTTACTTCCCAAGAAATGGATGCCTCACAGTTACCAATTATCAGTAAAAGGGTTTTGACTATAACTAATAAAAGTGTTATTGCAGCTAGGCACTGGTGGTTCATTCCTGTAATCCTAGCTACTTGAGTGGTAAGGATCATAGTTTGAGACCAACCAGGGCAAATAATTTGTGAGACCCCATATTCAAACTAACCAGAGCAAAAGGGACTGAAGGTGTGGCTGAAATGATAGAGTACCTGCCTTACAAGTGGGAAGCCCTGAGTTCAAACCTGAGACCCACAAAAAATATTATTGCAAAAATAAAAATACAGTTACATGAAGAATATATATGAGCTAGAGGCATGGTTCAAGTGGTAGAACATCTGCCCGACAAGTGTAAGGCCCTGAGTTTAAACCCCAGTACTGCCAAAAAAAAAAAAAAAAAAGCACATTGCAATAATATACATGAGAATTCCCATGAGTCTATGGTGTTTGAGAAACAAATAGTTTACCTGCCCCATTATGGCTTTAGTTCTTCAGTTTTCAAAGTTTAATTCAATTTTGACAAAGATAAAAGTTGCAATAGGATGAAGCTTGGATGATGGAGTTTCAGGCATCCAGAAGTGAGCAGGAAGAAGTCGTAACGAACTGAAATCCTTTCAGATTATCCTAGAACTGTATAACATTGTTCTCTAGCAATTGTGGTATATTCCTGAAGTTGGTCTTGTTGAACTTTCTGAGTGAAGCAACTCAAGGTAACTTTTTATTTGTTTTGTTTTGTTTGGTAGTACTGGGGTTTGAACTTAGAACCTCACGCTTGCTAGGCAGGTGCTCTACCAGTCTATGACTCTGCCAGCCCCTACGTGGTAACTTTTAAAGCAAGGTTCGCATATTGAATTGAATGAGATGGAGACTTTTTAACTGCAGAAAAGTCATGACAATGACCTATTCGCTCAAGAAAAGGGCAAATTTAACTTATTCATCAAGATTGCTATTGTACTCATAGTCCAATCCCCTTGTTGTGTTTGCCCTTGATCTAATGTCCGCATATGAGGGAGAACATACGATTTTTGGTCTTTTGGGCCAGGCTAACCTCACTCAGAATGATGTTCTCCAGTTCCATCCATTTACCAGAGAATGATAACATTTCGTTCTTCTTCATGGCTGCATAAAAAAGTGAGAGCACACAAGGGAGGGGTGAGGATAGGTAAGACACCTAAAAAATTAGCTAGCATTTGTTGCCCTTAACGCAGAGAAACTAAAGCAGATACCTTAAAAGCAACTGAGGGCAATAGGAAAAAGGGACCAGGAACTAGAGAAAAGGTTAGATCAAAAAGAATTAACCTAGAAGGTAACACACACGCACAGGAAATCAATGTGAGTCAATGCCCTGTATAGCTATCCTTATCTCAACCAGCAAAAACCCTTGTTCCTTCCTATTATTGCTTATACTCTCTCTACAACAAAATTAGAGAGAAGGGCAAAATAGTTTCTGCTGGGTATTGAGGGGGTGGGGGGAGAGGGAGGGGGCGGAGTGGGTGGTAAGGGAGGGGGTGGGGGCAGGGGGGAGAAATGACCCAAGCCTTGTATGCACATATGAATAATAAAAGAAAATAAATAAATAAAACTTAAAAAGATTGCTATTGTACCAGTCTGACACTTAAATTATTTATTGTACCAGTCTGACACTTAAATTATTTTAAATGATATTTTTCAGTCTATCCATGGAACCTTTGAGAATAACCTCTGAAATTATTAACTAACTGAAAATTCACCCTCTCATCTGTCGTTCACTTTAAAAAACATGGCTTGGAGAATTTTCTTGGAATAATCCTGGTCATCCTATTTTCTAATGAGCATTTCAACAGGGGAAAAATGGGATTTATATAAGTCTATACCTCAGACATTTACATTCCTTTTCCATTTTCAGGCATAAAACCATTTCCCCATCAAACTAATATTTATTAATTGCCTTTTTACCTACAGTCCAGGCAGAGGAAAATGCAGGATTGAACATAGAGAGTAGAGCCCTTATAATCATAAGAAAGGGAAGAAAGGTAGGTCAATGTCAAGATAAAACTTCTATGCCCTTCATAATGACAGTGAATATGTTTGTGCCTGGCTAGCTGTGTGAGACCCACTCTGGTCTACTGGTATCTGTGTATTTGTTCCCATTCAACTGTATTTCTTCTCAAACCCCACCCCACCCTATTTTATGATGAAAGTAAAGCTTTTTGTATTTAAATAACGAAAAATATCAGGAAGCCAGCCAAATAAAAGCCAAGTTATTTGTTCGAAGGAGACTTATGCAACAGCCCTGCATGGCTTTCAAGGGCCTGAATTGTACCTCCTATTCACAAGTCAAAGCAAAGAAGAGCCTGGCTCCCAGGTGTTCTGTGGAAAGGTAGTCATGGCCTCTGTTCTTCTGCCAATCTGCCAAGTAGCTGAAGCTTCTAGGTAGTCAGCTGGCAGTGTCTGGACCACTCTAAAAGTAGGCAAAGCATGAATAATGGTGACTTCACACAAAAGAGATGCAGGGTCCTCCTGTCAAGTCATAATGCTCTTATTGTTGAAAAACTCACTGTCCTTCTAGGTATCAGGATAAAATTGACAACAGAGTTTGGGTGTCAATCCATTCCTAGGACTGTTTGCCAGAATCGCTTCACTTCTGAAATCCAGTTATTTTGAATCTCAGTAGAATATATTTGTGTTCTGCACAAATTTGTGTTCTGCAAATGTCTAGATTCCATAAACTCCTCCCAAAATGTAATACTATATAATCCCATATTTTTCCCCCAACTACCTAAAAGAATATTGATGGTGCTCCGTTAAGCTGAATTTCCTAATTTTTTGACAGTTCAAAATAAAACTCAGTTTTAGTCTTTTTGCTTTGCTTTCTACTTTCATAAGAGTGCAGATTTTCTTGTGTTTTACTTTAAAAGAAAATTAAAAAGTGTTTCTATGGTAGCACTCTCCTTCTAAGTCTTTAATGTTTGTAGCAGAATAATTAAATTAACTAATTTGAATTCAATTCTTTTTTTTTTTTTGTCTTTTCTTTTTTTGTGCTGGGATTGAACCCAGGGCCTCACACATGCTAAGCAATCGCTGTACCACTGAGCTACATACCAACCCATGAATTCAATTCTTCATTATGGATATAAATATGTTATATATTGAAGTTAATAAATACAAATGATTTAAATAAATTGATTATGTGTAATATAAATGTTGATATAAAAATTACAATAAATATAAAATATAAAGAACCTCCATTTATCTATCATCCATCTTCAATAATTGACAACTTTCTGCCATTTTCTTTCATCTTTCTCTTGCAACTCCAATTTTTTTCTCAATTTTTAAAGCAAATCTTAGACAAACTTAGAAAATTTTTTTTTCTTTTTTTTCTGTTTTGAATTTTTGAGACAGAGTATTACTATGTAGCCTAGGCCTGGACCTGGAGATCCTCCTGCCTTGGCCTTCTGAGTGCTGGGATTATTGACATAATCCACCACACTGACTTCTCAGTCATCATCATATTTGACCCATCAGTGTGTATGTATGTATCACTATTAAGAATTTTCTTTTTCAGGTCAGGTAGAGATGAATCAACTTAGGTTGTATCACATTTGTACATGGAAGCAATGCTAGGAATCTCTCTGTATAGCTATCCTTATCTCAACTAGCAAAAATACTTTGTCTTTCTTATTATTGTTATGTCTTCTCTTCAACAAAATTAGAGATAAGGGCAGAACAGTTTCTTCCTGGAAGTGAGGGGGGGTGGGGGGAAGAAGGAGAGGGTGGGGGGACAGTAGGCTGGGGGGAGAAATGGCCCAAACAATGTATGGACATGTGGATAAAAGAATAAAAAATTAAAAAAAAAAGAATTCTCTTTTTTGACAGGAATGTAAAGCAAATATTTGTTGGGGGTGTGTGCTAGTAGAGGAGGGGAGAGTGAATAGAGAGGATGAAGGAGGTGAATATGGTCAATGTACTTTATATACTTGCATGAAAACAGAACATGAAACTTGTGGAAATTGTTTTAAGAAGGGGGGAAGGGAAAGAATAATGAAAGGAATGAAGGTAACCAAGGTACATTGTAAGCATATATGGAAATGTCACAGTGAACCCCCCCACAACTAATATATGCTAATAGAATGTTTAAAGAAAGAATTACCTTTTAAAATGTAATCACAGTACCAACATAATGCTTCAAAAAAGTAACAGCATTCCTTAAAATCATTTAATGATCAGTAGATATTCAGTCTTCCTTTATTGTTTTAAAAGTATCTTTTTATTGATTTATTTACATTAGGAAATAAACAAAGGTCACACATTGCATTTCATCTACATTAAGAATCTAATCTATAATACTTTCCTTTTCCTTCATTCTACTTTGTCCATGCTGTTAAAAGGTAAACTGAGGCATGATAACTTTCTTTTTTATGACATTGCAGTTTGAACTCAGGGCCTCATACTTGCTGCTTGCTAAGCAGGCGGTCTTACTGCTTCAGCCACTCTGCCAGCAATAACATTTTTTAAAAAGAATATATTTGAGCAAACAGCAATTCGTGAATTGGGTAGCTCCAAACTATAAGTGGTTTGTGGGCACCCACAAGAGGACACAAAGGAAATACTTTCATAGGTCAAAAATAGAAGTAAAGAAAATATTGATTGGTTACAGTGATACAGTTGCCTAATTTGGTCTGTTCTGGAAATCCCCAGTGATATGTTAGTTGGTAGCTTCTGACTGATTAGCCTGAAGTTTCATTTTTCTTTAACATAAGCATTTACAAGAAATAGCACAAGTTACATTTCCCTTATGTTATGATTTGGATCCTAAATGTTCTCCAAAAGCTTATCTGTTGAGAGATTGGTCCCTAATGCAGCAGAGTATTCAGGGGTGGGGATCTTTGGGAGGTGATTGAATCATGATGGATCTGACTTCATAAGTGGGTTAATCCATTTATGGACTCATAACTTAACAGGTTTGGGGGAGGGACTTTGTTATAAAAGTGTTCTCTCTCTTCTCTCTCTCTCTCTCTCTCTCTCTCTCTCTGTCACACACACACACAACACACTCTTCCTGGCTGCACCCAAGTGAGCAGCTTTCCTCTGCCACATGCTTCTACCATCATGATGGACTGTGCCTTGTTTCATCTCTTTCTTCTAAAAAGATTTGTCAGTTCTAAGAATTTGAAGTTAACATGTTTTTGGAATTGCTAGGTGGTATAATTATTATTTTCAATAACATAGTATCCATAGAGAAATGGAGAGGTAGAAGGGAGAATCTTGATTTTTTTCCCAAACACTATGTAAAACACAGTTTTTAATAGTATTGTTAGATAAAGTGTTCACATCTAGGCTCATTTTTTTAATTCAATTTAAAAAGCATTTTTAAATTCAATTAAAAATGGACTAGAGGGTCTTGAATGACCATTTACAGAGGATTTCTTTTCTACACTTTTCAAATTTGTTTTTGGATTGACTGTCCTATAAACCATTACCTACACCAATAAGGAGAAGTCTTGACAATCTTGCATGTAACTGATAGGCAAGAGGGAATATTTTTAAGCAGCAGTCATAAGTTTTCCTTGACTGCTAACATCTGTTTGCTAAAGCTTGCATACATCCCCAGAGTACTGGGGTTTGTAAACATTGCATGATGATGACATACTGAATATTATGAAAATGTGTCTCTTAATACACACCCAAAACCCTCTAAAGAACATTTCATTTTTTCAGGCTGTGGTCAATAGGCTTTTGGGGAATTATTTGTCCTTTCTTAACTGAAAGTTAAAAAGACTCTTTATTAAAAATAAATTCCTGAACTATGCTTGTACAAAACAAGGTGGCCCCAAGGTGTGAGGTCAATTTTAAAGTAAAATGCTATAGAAATAGATGTTGTGTCTTACCTCTCCTAATAACAATTGCTGCAAACCATAAGTGTATATTATTTATTGAAATAAATATACAAACAGCCCACTAGGTATTTCTTTGACTTTAGCAGAACTCAGGACTCCAAACTACTTTTAGGAATTGAAAATAAAACTAAAATTTCTGGCAATTCTTGATATCCAAGTAACATTCTTTTTAGGAACATAGTATATAGCATTTGATAATGAGTAAAGAAACATGTAGTACTTCCAAGAAAATAATATTTAAATGTAGAATGAACATCTGAAATAAAAATTAGTAGTTTGAAAGATTCAGTACTTTTCTATTGACTCAAATCAATAGGACCACCACAAGCAGAGGATAGATGGTAGGAAAAGCCATCTCACTTGACCCCAGAAGAAACTTTATAATAAAATACTTACAAAGCCATAGGAATTCATGAGACCATACTATGCACACATAAAATTATAGTAACAAAATAATTAGCATTTTTGGAAATGGAAAAAAATGAAGAGAGAAGAGAGAAAGAAGGGAAAAATTTTAAATTGTCATAGAAGAAGCATTATATATTTATCCCTGTATTTTATTTTCTGACCTTGTTACTTTGTATATGGTCTTAAGGAAGAAGAGCATCACAAAAGACTTTGGGAACCTTACCTAACACTTACACATAAATCATAAGAAGAAAACTACTAAAGGATGATAATAAAGGAAATTATGGCACATTTAAGTGAAAATGATAATGGATTTCCCTGTTCCTTTTGTATTTTGTGATCAATGATTTTCTGCTTTTCTTGTAATTAAATTAATTAAATTGTATAAATTAATTAAAGGATATTTACTAAATAAGATTGCCTTAAATCATCACATTTTTCTCCAGAAAAAAATTCTTATTTTTGCCCAATCAAAATTAAGATCATTGAAACTAAGTCTGCAGTTATTTTAAGAAAAAGCTCTTCAGTTACATATTTTTTTTTAAAAATGCTAACAGAGGTCTTGCTAAATTATAAACTAGCCCATTAGAATATAAACTCCACATGAATAGGGCATTATTGTATTCACTGTTGTATCACCAACATCAAAATAGTACTCAGTGAATACAAAACATGTATAGCAGTCCTCTAATAAAGTAACACAGAACAAAATAGTATACTTCCCCCATAAGTATGATTTAATCAAGCTTTACAATTAGAAAAACTAGCTTTTATGATTTTTATTAGCATATAATGGGTGTACAGGGGGACACACTGTGACATTTACATACGTGCTTACAAAATATCTTAGTTAGATTTACCCCTCCATCATTCTTCCTTTTCCCTCCTCCCTACTTCTTAGACAATTTCAATAGATTTCATTCTTCTGTTATCATGTATGGATACAAAATACACCCACCATATACACCCTCACCCGCCATATACACCCTCATTCCCCCTGTCCTTGTGCCACTGCCTCCCACTAATACCCATCACCACAAGAGACTTATTTTTTTCCTCCTGCTCTTCATTTTAAAAAATTAAGAATATATTGATAGACCAAGGGGGGTTACCTTGGTACTTCAGGTCTGTAAATATCATGCTTTTATTAAATTACCTTCCTCCCCTCTATTACTTACTTACTTTCTATCACCATGATCCCCTAATACTCAACAGCTTACTGTACAGTACATTATATTATATTCATATATAGGTGGGTTGTTTCAATATTTTTCATTCTCTAACATTTTTTTCTCTCTCCCACCTCCCATGGCCCCCTCTGACAGACTCACTAATGCAATTTTGCTCTTTCTATCACTATATATATATATATATATATATATATATATATATATATATATAAATGATCATATATGAAAAACTGGCTTTTATTGGCTGGATGAAGTTGGAATGAAGTTTAAGGAATTCAGAAGTGATGCTAGCTTAGTAGTACTTTAACTAAACTGCTGAATATTCTTTGGCAGATAGTGTGTGAAAGGGTGAGACTTCGTCTTCTGTTACTACTGTTCTATTGAAGACCAAGGATGACTTCCTGGGTATGCAGCTCTTGTAATTGTACAAGGACCCATGCTAGGGTCATCATTTTGAATTCCTTAGTTACAAACAAGGATCTTTGCATTTTTGCATTTTACTGGGACCTAAAAATTATGTAGTCAGACTTATTGCAGACAATTTCTATAGTCTCTGAGTCAGCAAAAGAGAATGCTGTATAGATGACCAATAGTCTAACACAAAGAAGATAGGTTATGAAGAATTGACTGTAAGTCCAAACCCTTTAAAACATTAAACAAAGGAAGTGCCAAATAATATCAACCTGCCTTGTTTCTTTAGGTTTTCATTTCCCCCAAATCACAAAACATTAATCTAAGGACTCATGCTATAATTGTACATTTATCACCTTTAGCTTTTTTAGCTGCCAAAATCATAACTGAATTCTAAAGTTCTGTACTCTCTTAAGCAGGGTAAGTTTTATCTTTGTAGCTCTTAAGAACCATTCATCCACCCCACTAAACATTCTCAAAAGATCCTGACTGTACTTGATGGTCACTCTTTGTAATGCAGAAATCGTAGTACTCAAGAGAACTATTAAGTTAGCTTCTTTTAAAAAAATGAAAGTTGCATACTGGGAATTTACAAGTCTCGAAAGTAAGGACTATAGTGGAACTCTAATGTAATATAGACATTGCCAGCATTTGTATTCTACTTCCTGCATGCTACATGCTTCACAGAAAAATGTCCTGTAATCCATTAAGGCATGCCATTTGCCATGACTTGAGTTCTTTACAGTTAAGGTTTTACTGATGAAGGAGTATTACCACTTCTTGTCTTTAAATCTTAGAGACATTTACAGTGCAATAGTTTAGAGTTGAACATACATTTCTTCTCCTTTGTCACAAGATTTAAGGTCAGATAATCTATTTTGATTTTCAGTGAAAGAGCACATAGCATGGTTAAACTCACTCAAGCTGTCATAAGTATATTTTAAGCAAATTATATGTCATGTTCAATATCATCATTTATATGATATATTTGCAATCCCAAAACTATCCCTTAAAGAAGAAAATCATAAAACTATTCCTAAAAGTGCATGAGTTTAGCTAAAATATAACTGTATATATTTATAAAAAGTAGATTTTGGAAGTAATTCTATCAAATCCATAACCATACCCTGGGTTTGGATTTGGAGGTGGTTATATATTTCCTACCTGCTTTGTTAGAGAATTTTGTTTCCTTTGATCACAAACTTACCATAGAGCTTCATTGTTAATTACAATTCCTGCAAATTAAGGGACCCCATGTGTGCCTAAAAGCATGCTAGGGATGCCAACATGCCAGGTTCTTCATTTTATTTGATTCTTAAAACATTTTGTATAATCTGATCAGTACAAAAAATCCCTATTCCATGACTCTGTAATTGGACTTTGACCATGCTACTTATCTATTCTTATTTTCACAGTTCTGTTTTGCATTCTCAACTCACTTCTACAAATCTTAATGAGCCATCCCTTTAGGAGCTACCTATCAACCCCTCTGCCTTGGTTCCAGGGTCATCTTGGGTGAAAGGCCTTTCCTCTCTCTCACCTACCCAATGTCTCCTCCTTGTCCACACTCATTTTCTTATTATGAGTTTCCTGTGTAGAAGTTTTTTAAAGAGAGAAGTAAGCACACTGCAAGCCCGGTGAACTTAGGAATGTTTAGTGCATAAGGGAAGAATAAATGGCTTGGTGGGGCTAGATTAAAAAGTATAGGTGCGAAGTGAAGGAGAAGCAGGTCAAAAGAATTGTTAGCCTCAGATTATTAAGCCTATAAGTGTGTAATTCCAATCTTAAAATATGGTAAACATGAAAAGACTACACATGTGAGACCCCAGCATATTTGTGCTTTAGACAGGTCACTGTCTAAATACGCAGAGAATCGACTAGATGGTGAAAAGGCAAAGAGACAACACTACAAGAAGGCAAGAAAGATCACAAAAGAGCAGACAGAATTTAGCTAAGAGACTCAAGGAGAATGGCCATGTGATCTAAGATATATCGAGAAAGAACATTCTAGGCAGAAAGAACAGTCAGTGTAAATGCTTCTGGGTAGGAACATGCTGGGCACACTGGATGATTGCTAAGGGATTCACTGTGACTGCATCATTGAGAAAAAAAGAGAGGAATGGCAAGAGATGATGACAAAGAGAAGACAAAAGGGCCCAAGTATACAGACCACACAAACCTCCATCAGAATATTTGATTTTACTATGACGTATTTGAAGAACTTACTGAAGATTGGGACAACAGAGTGAGCTGTTCATACATAAGTTTTTAATGTCATCCCTTTTGCTTCTACGCAGAGAATTGGCTATAAGCAGAGGGCTGGGTAGGGAGACCAGTTAGGGCTATTGGAGCATTCCTGGTGGAACATGATAGTGGCTTGGACAAAGTTGTAGTAGTGGAGGGTGTAGAAAGCGCTACCAGACAGAACTTAGTAATGTGTTAGATATGAAATGTGAGAGGAAAAGAGTAGTCAAGGATAACTTTAAGAGTGAGCATTAAACTGGCCATGGTCTTACATGCCTGTAATCCCAGAACTTGGGTAGCTGAGGCAAGAGGAACATGAGTTTCTAGCCAGCCTGGGCTATCTAGTGACCCTGTCTCAAAAAAAATTATCATTGACAGTGGTAAGACTATGAAGAAAGCACAGAAGGTGGTATGAAAATAAGTCTTAAGATGTTATTTGTATGAGTGGTTGCTTATAACTGCTTTATAATTCGCTTATAAAGCTGAACAAATGAGTGAATGTAAGAATGAGAGCTGTGGGATTCTCCCCTCTACCTTAATTATAAGGATATTCCTAGTACTATTGAATGAATAAATGAATAAGGCCTCAAGTGTTTCCTTAATAGGGAGCCACAAAACCTTTTCTCTGCTTCACATTTTGTGAGCATCGTTTTCCCTGTGGTCTTTGAAGTAGCAGGCAAAATCCCCTTTCCCTGCCACCTTGAGTAGAGTCTGTGATGGCTTAACTCCAATGTTTCAAACTCTAGCATGTGGCTTTGAAATACTAGCTCCTTCTAGAGAACCCTATATTTAAACCAGAATGAGCTGTGTTGTCAAGCTATTTTTGTCTTAATTTTCTTAAAATAGATGAGCACAAATGTATTAAAAGAATTGGTCATGTTTCAGCTTTAAATTCAGTCACATACATGGACTTCAGTGGAAAGTTGTTTCTTAAAAGTCATAGAAACAGTCTTTTGTTACATGTTTAAATTGGATTTTTTCTTCACCAGTTGATCAGAGAGCTGTTCTATAGCCAATATCCAGCTGTGCAAGTTTTCAACAGCTGGAATTATAATAAGCTTCATTCTGAGAATATGAGCTCATTACTATTTAGTTTGTGCTGATGCTTGATAAATCCATAAAGTACTTCCCAAGGTTTGAGGGGAATTGCATAAGGGATTTTTTTAAAACAAAAATTTAGGTTTTGTACTATTAAAGCAAGAGTAACTTTTTGTGCCTCATTTTTTTATTTTGAAGCTAAGTTTCAAAGCCGAGCAAATTATGTGCATTAATGAACATATATATGCTAAAGAAATATTCAGCTTTACTTAGTATATTAAATATGTAACATTAAAGTAAAAGTTTAAGCCAATATTATATAATAGCCCAATATTATGTTAATTAAAGCTTTGTAATAAAAATCACAGTGGCCAGATTTTTAATTTTAGTAGTTATATTTTTAAGGTTGCTGGGCATTATGTTTTACATTACTTTATTCTTTAAACCATGCATCTTCAATCACATAGAAAAGTGAAAAAGTTATGCAATTAGTTGTAGTTTTTGATTGTTTGCATATTTGTTTAGTTTTGCTCTTGGTCTTAATAATTCTGTGATGAGATCAAATCCCATCCTTTAGGTTGATGTCATCCTGTCTTTAGTTTCTTTAGCACTAAAATTATAATAAAGTAATAGAGATATAATGCCACTAGGAAGGAAAAAAGCTCTAGTATTGAAAATGTATTAGAAGCTGAATGAAAAAAATCAAGTTTTGATTGAAATTTAAGATTTCTGTAGTTTCACTTGGACATTTGAGTCATTTTAGGAAATATGAGGGAATAAAAGAATGCAATAAATTTCCTAAGCCTTACAATTTAAAATTATCCACTTCTCAGTCAAAATATTTTCAATGTGCCATTTTTATAGCCCTTTGATGTGACTTCCAAAAGGGCTTAATGGAGAGATAGCTGACCCATAATTAAAACAATAATGACTATGAAATTCAACTTCTAAAATATTTTTTAGTGTGAACTTACCTCTGTGAGCCCCATAGAAAATCATACATAGCACAGTTTGATTTTGATCCACTGGGATTGTTCTAATCAGTTCAATCTCCAATGTGACCAAAGTCCAAAGCTTCCATTCACTATTAGATTACCAAATGCCTCCTTAGCAGATCTATTCACTTGAGGATATAACCTTGAAATGAATACCACTTTTGTAAATGCCACTTAAGAGCATCCTTCTAAAAGCCACAGTGAGGTGCCACACTGGCCTTCTTGTTAGATTTTTCCCAAAGGTGGTTTCTTTAGAGGGAAAGGGAGAGTGCTGTCTGGCATCAAAACCAAAGAAATTCCTGAGGTTCTAATCCCAAACTCTACTTTTTACCACATTCAACCTGTAAATTTCCTCTGTGCAAGATGTCACACTCAGAAAAATGTCTCTCCTATGTGTGTCTCAAAGAGGACAAAGTCCCTCTGTGAAGGAATAGCACTTGAGGATATGTGACGGAAGGAGATTCTTACACAGCTTTGAGTTACATGACTCACTGACTGGCTAGATCCTTGAAGAAAAGTATTACTAATATTAGGATTTACTTCCAATTTACCTGTTCCAGGAGTGAGTTCTATTTTGGAATATTTTGTTCTGATTCCTGTATCTGGATGCTACATAATTCAAAGAAGGAACATTATTATTACCTGGTTTTATTCTTGGTTTATTGAAACATCTGTCTTGCTTTTTGGAAGGTGAAGTAAAAGTTAGGCCTCCTTAGAGAAAGCCATGCATAAGAATGCTGAGTTAGACGAGCAATACTTACCATTGTTATATTCCCTTTGACAGTACCTTCCAGATGCTTTGGGTGGGAGGGACGGGGGGGGGTGTAGGGGGGAAATTCCCAGCCACTAGAAGACTTTATAGTGCAGCTGTACTAATTTAGATTATGATAACACAGCAAAAAAATTTCCTACTAACTACCACCTGCTGAGATTATGAGCTTGCTAATCAAATAATATCTTGCATTTGGCCTGTGTGCAGCCACTTAAAGAAAAAAATTGTAGAAATATGCATTAATCTCTAGTTTAAAGGAATTCTTTCTATTTGCAATGTCAAACACATTCATTTTTCAAAATAGCATATGATCTTCTTGAAAACTTGGCATCCTAGTCAGCTTCAAAAGATTCATAAACATTAAATTCTCAGATAATGGTCTACAGTCCTGATCTTTATTCCCTGAGCTTGTTTTATAACCTGGTAGGGTTATAAATGTACAAGTGTGAAATATATATGACATGTGGAAGAAGCCTAAACCTACAAACCCACTCCATAAACAAAATCCAATGTTCCATAAAAATGGTAACTATTAATTAAATACATTACTACCAAAAGCATAAGAAATGGTCTGGGAAGCCTTGGAAGAGACATAAGGGATGATGGAACATGGCTTGATTGTAGATACATTGAAAGATCACACTGAAAAGGAATATACTGGAGGAGAACGATGCTGGTTAGAAATGAAAAGGTCAGTGAGGAACCCCGTCAAGAGTCTGGGTGGAGATGGTCATGATTCATGCTAGATGCAAGAAATTCCATTCCAAGTCCTTTAGGAAGGCTTGATTTTTTTTCTCTGAGATAAAATAGAGCTTGGGGACTCTGAAGACCACAAGGAAACAGAAATGCCAAATGGCAAGAGAAGTCATAACCCTGGGGAGTTGGATATTAGGGGAAAATGATGCCTATTTAGTTTTGGTTAAAGTTGGAGTTGTGGTGACTACCCTATGGAAAGAAGAGGAACTTGCTATCTTGACAAAAATTGCAACCAACATTTTTGATTAAAGAAAGCTGCATTTATTTTGATTGAACAAATTTTCATTTTATTTCAGGCTTGTCTTTGATCTGACTTCTGTTAGATTATTTCTTTCACGAGAGGCTTTGAATATTATAGGAGGCAACATCTGTAATTTAAAACAAAGTGGTCTAGTTTGGGCTAGCAATTACTTCACAGTGGGTTTCAAAAAGAGGGACAAACCTATGGTCAATGCTCCATGACTACTGTTCTTTTTTCCCTGCCCAGTGGTTACCCTTCCTAGAATGTTCTTCCAACCCAAGATTAAGTCAAAGCTATAGATTACCTAATTTTTAATAGATATTAAACAAACCCACCAGAATACAAGCTCTATGAGGGATTTTCATCCTTTTTCCCACTGTATTTTCTAGAACTTAGACACCTGAAGAATGAGGAAACAAATGTCAAGCAAAATAAAGATGTTGACATAATTTCAAATATTTCATCTTTTATTCAACATCTAGGACTTACTGATGAAATACTTTCTCCTTTCCCTGTTATTCCAAAACTCCTCTGCATAGACTTTATATATTTCTTTTGCTCTAGCCAATCTCCATTATTTCTGACTCGACCCACAAAATAATATTGCTTTTCTGTTTGTATAGCTTTTCTTGTTTCCTCAGAATGTAATTGTGCTTTTCATCTCCCTCCTCTTGCTCCTTAATTCTACTTGTCAATAGGTCTACTTCTTTTCAAAACCAGCTCTTCCAAGAAGCCATTCCAACAAGCTTCTCACTCCTTCTTTCAAAAGCCCAAAGCACTTTACTTTGTCTTTTGTTGAGCCTGACATTTACAAAAATTATTTATGTGCTTATTCAGTCCAGTTGTATAGTTCAGTATTAGATAAAGAAAACAAAATCTTTGTAGGTATTTCAAATAGAAGGAATGTGATAGAGAGAATTACGTAAGTTATAAAAAAGCTGACAAAACCAATTAGTTTAGTGAGGTCAACCAGAGATTAGCAACAGGTGAAAGCTAATTCCCACAGTTGGGCCTGATAAGGACAATGAAATAAAGTAGTATTGCCAGATCTATGGCAGGGATGGCAGTCAGAATCTGAGATCATGGAAGGAGAGCTGTCAGGAGCTGTAGAAATAGAAGATACACAGCTATAGACAAAATTGCTACCTAACCATATAAACTCTTCTCCTCTGTACTATATCCCCAAAGTCTTTCATTAGCCAAATCCACCTAAAAACAAGTTGACAAAATAGGTTAGAAAGTGGAGCTCCTGAAAATAGAGAAAAACAAAGGGAAAGCAAAAAGTCCAAACAGGCAGATAGCCATTCACTATCTTTGCAGGGAGAAAAAAGCTGTTTGATCAGACAGACACCTTTCTAATACCCTTCAACACCTAACACAGTATCTTACACAAAATATTAAGTCATAATATCCTACTTATATCACTTTGTACAGAGCTGAAAATAATTTATATATAAGGTAGTATTTAACCAGTAATTCTTTCTTCATGTACACTAACTGTCAAAATAATTTTTTAGGGCACACAGAACCTGTTCTTTCCTAGCAAAATGTCATGAATTTGGCACTTCACCTCTACTAAGTCCAGATATTCTATTTTTCTTGTGAAACTCTCCTGGTTTCAGAGGTTCTAGATCTTGTTTGGGTCTTAAAACGCTGTGAGAATCTGACAAAACTGTCAATTCTCTCTATGCTTGTGTGCTATTCTTGCTCAAGTACTTAATATTACATATAATTTCTGATTGTTTGCATAGTCCAAAGCCTACCCATTGGTCTCCTACATCACTGATAGTGGAAATACTGATACTCAATTTTTAATAAAACAAAATTTATAAAATATCATACAATATATATACCTCAAGTGACTCAGTAGCAGCCTCTAGGCAAAATAAAAGATCACCATATCCTGCAAAGGCATAGTCTAGAACAGTGGTTCTTAGCTGTGGAGGGACATTGACAATGTCTGGAGATAATTTTTATTTTCGTAACTGGACTAAGGATGAGCTCCTAGCATGTAGTAGGTAATAGTTGTGGATATTGTTCAATATCCTACAATGCACAGGGTAGCTCCCATGAAGAATTACCCAGTTTAAGAGGTTAATAGTGCTTAAAAAGAGAAACTGTGTTCTAGAAAAAATGCAATCCTGTTCTTCCAGATTTTACTAGGCTCAAAGACATCACATTAACCTACAATTCAAGATATACCTTTCATTCCTCTAAGAAACTATAATGCTCCAAAAACTAGGCATTTAGGTGTTGCTGACATATTTAACTAATCAGATTCACCTATATCTCTGAGTTCTAAAGTTCTTTGTCCTCTATGTCAACTCTGGCATGTCCTTTTGTGTCTGTAGCATGTTAGGTGGTGAAAAAAGAATTTCTGTTATGCTTAAGGAAACAATTCTTTTGCCCAGGAAACCTGGCTTTTGGGAAAATATACCAAATAACATAAAATGGTATACCAAAAATCTCAACAATACAAAAAATAAGAATATGAACTTCAGGTACATGCAGAGTACCCAAGTACAAATCTTCTTTATTCTTTTTCCCAGACAGGTATGTGTCAAAAGCCCCAAATTAAATATTCTCTAACCTCAGTCTACACTCCTGTAATTGCACATACATTTGAGTGAATTTCCAAAGCAATTTCAAGGTAGGGTCCTTCAATGGGTGAGACCTAGGAAACCTCTTCTGGCTTTCTATTTTGGAGCTGGGTTTACACTTCAGAACTAGACTAATACTAGGGCAGTAGTTTTCCACCATGGAGATATATCCAGGCTCACACTACCACAGATCTACTGAATCAGAAACTCCAAGAGTTGGGACTACATATTAGGTGAAAAAAACCACCTAATGTGGAAAACAAAACAAAACAAAACCCTGTTCTATAAAGTATAAACTCCCCTGGGGAATCTTTTCTAGAAAAGAGCCTGGACTTCTCTGGGGGAAGGCTAAAGAACAAAATTTTCTCCATGCTTTTTCAGGATTTCTGTATTTCAATTATACCTTGGAGACCTCAGAAACTCTAGAACAAACCAAGGACCTGAGGTCACACTCCAAGAGCTGTTCAGGGATTTAAGGGCACATTCCAAGGTGGGAGCTAAATGTTTTCTCTGGAAATAATCAATAGAGGCTAATACATCATCAATATCTTCCCAACCACCAGGCTTTGGACCTTGGCATTGTAGTTCACTGTAGTTCTCCTGTCTCTCAGATCTTTTTACAAGCCAAGGATGGCCTGCTCTTTCTCTAAACGATCTCTCAAATATACTCTTCTCTATTCCCACTTCCCCAGCTTCAGCATCTCATTGTTTCCTCCTGAAATGTTGCAACAGTTGCCAATGTGTCTGCTTGCCTTTAGCAGAACTCTGCCCAATCTATTGTTAGCAGACACTGCTACTGCAGTCATTGTCCTGACATGTGACTTTGAATCTTGTTCTCCCTTGCTCAAAACTCTAATTAATTCCCAATGGATTCCATAAGGATTGAAGCCCACATCTTTTAACCTAGCTAAAACTGCCATCTGGCTTCAACATACCTTTTCTAAATCTGTGTTACTGTTTCTATGACAGTACCATGTATTTCTATTTGGTTTTCATAATTTTCTAGCTCTGTGTTTTTGCTGATACTTCCTTCTTTACCTCACACGCCCATCCCCAAATATGTTTAATGAACTCATTTTTCAAATATCCTTACTGTCAGGAAGCCTGGCTTCATCCCACAGTCAAAAATACCTTTCTCTTCATTTGAAACATCCAGTGTACTTTACCTGTCACCGAGGGTACTTCTCACATTCTTTCCTCCATTATAGCTACCCATGTATCTTCTTTATGGTTGGCTCATCTTGGAATCCCTTACAGATCCTACTTAGTGTGACACTTTACAAAGTAAAGGTTCCTTACAATTTTGTAAAGTCTGTAAGTAAAAATCTTGCTGAAGCTTAGTGTTCAACATCTACAATATTTTTTCACATTTTTGGGGGGTATTGGAGTTTGAACTCAGGGCCTCACATTTGCTAGGCAGGCACTCTACCACTTGAGCCACTCTGCCAGCCTGTAGAATATTTTTATACTTACTAAACGTAGTTCTTTTTGGTAGCTGATATTTGGAAGAAGAAAATTTTATGATTACTATTAATCAAGTTGGAAACTACCATGAAGAACACAGTATGGTGCACAGACTGCAGAACATTCATTTTGCATTAATCATTGTGATGGTTAGTTTAAAGTGTTAACGTGGCTAAGCAAAAGTTCAATCAATCAGCTCAATTATAATTCAATTATTCAATCAAGCATGAATCTAGGGGCTGTTGTGAAGGTATTTTGTAATGTGAGTAACACGCATAATTAGTTACTTTAAGAGATTATCCTATATAACCTACCTGGACCTGATTCAATCAGTCGAAAGGCATTAAAAGCAGAACTGAGGCTTCTCTGAAGAAAAAATTCCATCTGTGGACTGCAGCTTTACCTCATGCCAGAGAGTTCCTGCTTGCCCTACCTGACAATCTGCGGTATAGATTTTTGACTTTCCTGACCCTGTCCCCACAATGGTGTGAGTCTCTCTCTCTCTCTCTGTACATATACAATAACACCTTGCTTAATGATGGGGACACATTCAGATTAATGCATTCTTAGGTAGTTTGTTTTATGAACATCACATAATGTACTGACACAAACCTAGATGGTCTAGCCCACCACAACATCAGGCAATATATAAATATATTTCAATATAGATTTCAGTCTCTTGCTCTTTAAGTCCATGATGAGAAAAACAACATGAGATTAAGCCAAACACAAGAGAAAATAATTCAATCAAGGGACTTGGTAACCATGAGATGTGTGAGGCTGTTGCTAGCATACCATGGAATATTGTTTTACACTATGCTTTTTTAAAAGTTAGGAGTACAATGTAAAATATCAATAAAAAGGACAGTGTAGTAAATACATAAACAAGTAATATAGTCATTTATTATCAAGTATTATGTGCTATATATAATTGTATTGCCACACTTTTATACAACTGGCAACACTGTAGGTTTGTTTACACCAACATCACCACAAATATAAGTAACACATTGTGTTATGACATCAGTAGGTGATAGGAAGTTTTCAGTTCCATTATTATTTTATGGAACCATTATTGTTGACTGAAATGTCATTGTGTGTCTCATTACTATGGATATATGTATATACATATACATATATACACATTCATATCTATATATCTATATATCTATATCACTAGTTCTATTTCTATGATGGAACCCTGACTGAGACTACCACCATTATGAAAATTTCCACTCAAAATTTAAAAAAGAACAGTTTGTGATTACATATATGCTTCTATATGTTTACATATGTGTATATATATATTTCACATATGTAATATACAGATATATATTCATACATATATACATACACAATGCAAATTAAAACAATAACAGGCTGTATATCTTGCCTAAAAATATAGATGTTTTAATTATAATAAATATAGACATAATTTAATTATGGTAATGTTAAATGTTATTGAAAGAACTAAGAGATAAATCCTGTATAAGTGCAATGCAAATTGACATAGCCTTTCTGATGAACAGTTTGGTCAAAAAAAAGTCTCAGACTTTTTCCTCTAGGGACCTTTCATGCGCACAATGATTTGTGTACATGTATCTGCGCTTCAGTGTCACATAATGAAGACATGTTGCAAGTCCCTTAAATGTCAAATAATAAAGATAAAACTTCTTACTTATAATGTTATGCAGATGGTTCTGCAAATACTCAAATTGGAAGAAAAGTTTGGTACATGAGAAAATGCTCAAAATATAATGCTCAGTGACTAGATTATAAAGTTACCTATTATGCTGATCAGGACTCAGTCCTGGAAGCAGGTATACATATGAAGAAATGTATTACAAGAATGGGTTTACATGGTTGTAAATCTGAGATCAGGGAGCAGACTGTCAGGAAAGGATGATTACAGTGTTAGCTCAGCTGCTCTCTTTAGGAAGCCTCAGGCCTACTTTAAAGACTTTCTAACTGATTAAGTCAGGCTGCCCAGATAATCCATGGTAATCTCCTGTACTTAAAATTAATTTGGGGTTTTAATTTACATTTGAAAAGTCCCTTTCCAGAAATTCCTGGTAGTGGTTGACTGAATCAAGGAAGACTATAGTTTAGTCAAGTTGACCCGTCCATCCCACCTATAAAATATGACCCTAGGTTTATAGAAAATAAATATGTAAATAAAAACAAACCTAGAAATAAAAGCTGGGGAGAAGTACCTGAAAATGGTAAACATATTTTTCTCTGCTTATGGTTTTATCATTTCTTCTATTATTTTGTATTTCTCAAAAAATTTAAATACATACAACATTCTGATTTTAGACCAGGAAATATAAGATTTTTAAAAATGTCAGCCAATTAAATATTATTCAAGACATAAAAGCAAATAATAAATTGTCACTTATTTTGTCAGACATTACCTTTTAGCATAAAAGCTGGTATCAACTAAATAAGGCATTAGATTGAAAAGCATCATTAATCATTTCATGAACAATTAGTCTTCTAACTTGATAAGCTTCAGCTACCTTAAAACAAGCAGGGTCATGGGAGAGGAGTGGGGATGGGACTCAGTCTGATTTCCCTAGGAAGAAACACAATCCTGGCTGGAGGCATGACTCCAGTAATAGACATCTTGCCTAGCAAGTGGGAGACCCTGAATTCAATCCCTAGTACCAAAAAAGAAAGAGAAAGACAGAGAGAGAGAGAAGGAAGGAAGGAAGGAAGGAAGGAAGGAAGGAAGGAAGGAAGGAAGGAAGGAAGGAAGGAAGGAAGTTAGTTCATCTCTTACTATCTCAGGTAACTGATAGTCTCCAGGTAATTTCATCTTCCAGTACTCACTACACACATATTCAAAAACTTTAAGACACAGATATTATCTTGTGTATTTTGAGTTTAATAAATAAGAGGAAAACAGCTTTTCTCTAGGGTAATTTATTTTCATACAAGTAAACTTTAATTCCTTAGTGAATTTAGATTATGAAGTCAGAGTCTGAGGAGATTTTTGACTAATTCCTTTTGACAGATGAGGAAGCTGAGGGCCTGAGAGGTATGGAGACTTGCTCAAGGTCACCCAGATGTGTGGGGACAAAGGCAGTATGGTCTCGCAAGCCTCCTTTCCTTCCACCGCTGTGTGGTTTCTATGATGCTCTGCTTTCTTACTTGTGATTTGTTTGGGTCGGAAAAATTATCAGCACTCAATAAAACATAGTGGAAACAAGAAAAAAATACTGTTGAGCCTAATCATTTTCTTTAATGATATTTACTTCTTTAATCGGATACGTTTAATTATGTTCATTATATTTAAAACTTTGCTGTCAAAGACTGTAGCCACCAGCTCCATATGGCTAATGAGCACTTTAAAGTGTTTAGTGTGAGTGGGAACTACATTTTTAATTTAAATTTTCATTTAAAAACTGATACTTTATCCAGTTATTAAAAGCTTTTAAGTTCTTAAAAGCATGGCTGTGTGAATCTTCTTTTCCATCTGCTAATTTTATGAAATCTAAATAATAATCAAATATTTGTAATGTTAATTAAATATACTATTAGTATTAAATAAGCACAGGATTTCAAAGACTTAGTGCAAAAAAAGAATATCCAATATCTCATTTTATACTGATTGCATGTTGAAATGAGAATATTTTTAATATATTGGGTTAAATAAATTTCTATTAATTATTTTCACCCTTTTTAAAAACTACTTTGATGTGGTTACTAGAAAATTTGAAATAGCACATACTGTATTTCTATTGGACATTAATATGTAGTCTCACATTTTTAAATTTGTAATGAAATTTTTCTAAATATTTTATATTTTCAATTACATGGAGGAAGGAACATATGATCAAACTCTTGCTGCTACTTATCCTGGATCCTTCTATATTCGTTTTCATGCCAAAAATGTATCAATAAGAAATTAATATCTGCTGACTGGGTGCACAGCTCAAGTGGTAGCATGCTTGCCTAGCACACCTGAAGCACTGAGTTCAACTTTTTTTCTTATTTTTTGGAGGCACTGGGTTTGAACTCAGGGCCTCATGCTTGCTAGGCAGGCACTCTTACAGCTTGAGCCACTCCACCAGCCTGAGGCCCTGAGCTCAATCCAACAGAAAATTAAAAAAAAAAAGAAAAGAAATTAACAGCTGCAATTAGAGATATTAGCATTGTGATTAACTCCTGGTAGAACAGACACTTGTAGTAAACTTTAAGGATTTGAAGACTAAAAAAATTAGCAATCACTGGTATCCAAGAACTTACCCATATTCCCTTTTATCATTGAAGTGAACTCCTAAAATTTATGTTTTAAGTAACTGTCTGAGCCCACCTTGTCATTCATTAATAAAGACTCTGTGGAGGCTGAGGCTCACTACTGGGTTCCAAGGACTTTGGCCTTGAATATCATAGACCTTAGCACCACCTTCTAGTTTCAGTCTGTGTAACTAAGAGACTTCAAACAATGAACTGATACTAGATTTTTATCATGGTTTCATTTGGAGCCCACAATTGGAACCATTGTTTGTGTTCTTTTTCCACGATATCTTAAACATACAGCATTTCCCACCAAATGTGTGTCACACTTGGCTTCTTTTCCCTTGCTGAGAAAGAGCAGGGTCTTGATGTGTCATTCCATGGGTACATCTTGAACCTCAGTTTCAGGTACTATGAAAAATGGCTTGGCTGCTTCTTTTTTCTGGTACTCAAACATCCTTTGGATATTGGTTATGGACTAAATTGTGAGCCCACAAAAGCCTAACACCCAGTACTGACAGGAAGTATAAGGTAAAGTGAGACCACAAAGGTAAACTCTAATCTAATTTGACTTGTACCCTTAGAAGAAGGGGAGACTAGACACAGACACAAGGATGTCCAGAGAAAAGAGCTTGTGAGGAGACAGCATTTGCAAGCCAAGGAGAGAAGTCTCCAACACCTCGATCTTGGTCTTCTAGCCTTCAGAATTGTGAGAAAATTAATTTTTGTTGTTTATAGCCTGTGATGTTTTGTTATGGCAGCTCTATTAAACTAATACAGTATCCATCTCAACTGCCCTTCTCCAAGAATCCCTTTCTTGGAGGAACATCAAATACCCTTCTCATTGGACATCACTTGTGTTTGCTCCTTGGAAGGGCCTGTTTCTCTCACTTGCCCTAAGGTATTATGCTCGTGGTGGTCTTTATAGTCCTCCAAATTGAAGTACATGTGCCACATAGTCTGTTTTTAAAAGTCAGACCATCTTGAACATCCTCTCCAGGTTTGATGAAAATCTCTCTAGAAAATTTTTCATGATATGTTAATAAACAAACATAAAATTTATTTAATGAATATAGATTTGTTTATATTCTAACACTCAGCCTTAAGACTGCTATAGTTTGAATGTTTGGGCACCATCCCTGTACAAAACCTAATCCCTATTGCGATGGTATTTGTAGGACTTTGGGAGGTGACTGCATCATGATGGTGGGGCCTCATGAGTGGGATTAGTGTCCTTATAAAAGAGACCTTAGAGAGTGGTCATGCACCTTCCACCATGGAGAAAAAACAGTCATTGGTGAGCCAGGAAGCAGGCTCTCACCTGCTTTCTCACCTGGATTTCTTAGCTTTCACACTGTAAGAAATAATTTTTGTTATAAGCCCCCCAGTCTATGGTAATTTGTCACAGTAGCCTGAGCTTACTACATTACGACATACCTCTGAGAAGCTGCAAATGAGGTGGAAGTAGTAAAACCTGTGCAGGGTTGTTAATGCAGTTTGTTGAGATTTGGCCGCACACGTACTCACTCGGGGAACTCAGGGAAGCTTAGCAACCCTCCTGAGTGTCTTCTCATCTTTAAATACAGTCTATAGTTCCTTCATCAAAGGGTTACTTTGAGAATTAAATGAGATAACATATGCAAGGTCCATAGCAAATAGAATCATATACTAAGTATCAGTTCTCTTTCTCATAAGGGAATAAGGTTCTTCTGCAATATGACTACAGATTCCTTTTTCAAAACAATAAGTGTTTTATACTTAAAGAAGGGAGGGGAAGAAGAACATCTGTTTATGGTGTCCTTGGGTGAAAGAACATTCATTTATATTCTGGGGCATTGATGTGGCCCTAACTCTCCAGGCGTGTGAATGCAGTTAGTGAAAACGCTTCATAGTTTAGTCTTTCTGGTAGGGAGGGAGTCACTGGTGAGGTCTTGGAATAAGGCCCCAGAGCAACCATTCCTGAATTCTGATTGACTTTTCAACATGCTTGGATTCTACAAGACAGTTTATCACTTTGCTTTCTTCCTGGTGCAAAATAATAATGGTGATGTTTGTTTTGCTAGGAAGAAAATTTATGTTTAAGAAATTATTCAAGAGAAATTATAAATACGTGTAGAACACTCATGATTCTGTATTTATATACTCTATTGATAGATGGATAGATGGGAAATTTCCCCCTTTTATGTTTTATGGTATCTGAGTACACAAATAGGCAGTGGCTACATGCAGATCACTCTCATGGTCCCAAATGATGAGGAGAGAAGTAGATAAATCAAACCCAGTCCTCACCCTACGGTCCCGGACATGACACTGTTCTTAAAAATGGAATTTAAGATGGGTGTGGAGGTATACATCTGTAATCCCAGCATCGGGAGGCTGAGGCAGAAGGATTGAGATTTTAAAGGTAGCCTGGACTACATAGTGAAACACTCTGAAAAAAAAGAAAAAAGAAAGAAAGAAAAAAGCAGAAGTAAGGATATGGCTCAGAGGTTCAGTGGTAGAAATTTGCCTAGTCTGTGGGAGACCCTGGGAGTAATCCCCAGGACCACAAAAACAGACAAACAAACCCACAAAAAACATGGAATTTGAGCCAGGTGTGGTGTGTGCACATAGAGGCACCACTACTCAAGAGATTGAGGCAGGGTATCACTTGAGGCCAGGAGTTTGAAACCAGCCTGGGCGACACAGCGAAACCTGCCTCAAAAAGTGAAAATATTGGACTTAACATCTCACATAATTTTAAAGCTCTGTAAGGGTACTGGTAAACATTAAATGCTTGCCTTGTCTAGTTAACTCCTAGAGCTTAGACTGCTTGGTCCCCTCCACTTGGGTACTGTTGGGAACCCATCCATGTTATGAGGATTGTCCCTCCTTAAATCGCATTCTCCTCACTGCACTGTGCAGTGTGCTAGTGACACCACGCCTTAGTGTGAGGTCTGTCCATGCTGAGCTGCCGAGTTAAAGGGGTCTGTTTTAAATCCACACACTCTTCACAAAGGGAAATAAATTAGTCTATCCAGATGTTTTCATTGACAGCACATCAGCAAGGTAATACTCCATCAAGTGTCAGCAGTATCAACTTCATTTATGTATTTTTCCCATTAACTTTTCCATGACTCAAAGAAAATCTCTGACTTCTAACAGCATAATGCAATTTAAATATAATTCTGTAAAATGCCAACATTTTATATTTCCTCCCCAAAGGCATGAGACTAGAAATAAAATATTTTTATAAGAAACATCTATTAAAGGTATACGAGGTGTTGGGGCGATATAGAGACATATAAAAGGATTACTATATTGAACTGATGAGAATTACTTTGGACACTATTAGTCAGCTCAGGCTGCCACAACAAAATACCACAACTGGATGGCTTAAGCAACAGAAATTTATTTTTTCACAGTTCTAGAAGCTGGAAGTTTGCACCAAGATGTGGATAGATTGGGTTTCTTTTGAAGTCTTTCTTCTTGGCTTGCAGCTGGCCACCTGCTCACTGTGTCCTCAAATGCATTCTGCATTTGTGTTTGCACTGATCTCTTCTTCTTTTAAGGACACCAGTCACATGGGATTATGGCCCACCCATTTGGATTCATTTAAACACAATTACCTCTTTAAGACTCTACCTCTAAATAAGTCCACATTCTGGGGTACTAGAAATTAGAACCTGAACATATGTATTTGTGTGTGGTGTGGGAGGAGATACGATTCAGCCTGTAACAGATCTTTGTAGTCACATGGCCAGTGGTGACATTGTTGGCATGACATTGTGTGCCATGATGACCCCTTGTTCAGGAACCATTTGGGTTGACCACAAGGGACTCTGGCATTATAATGACTACATAATGGCCATTCTGGTTATTAGCTTGTTGCTCTTACCCTTCTGCACTACTGTGTAACTCTTCTTCAACCGCTGAAGGCAGTAGGGGTTCTCCATAAAGAAGGAATAGATTGCCAGGCACCAGTGGCTCATGCCTGTGATCTTAGCTACTGCGAGGCTGAGATCTTGAGGGTCATGGTTCCATACCAGCCATAGAAAATAGTTCTTAAGACCTCATCTCCCAAATAACCAGAGCAAAAATGGACTGGAGGCATGGTTCAAGTAGTATAGCACCTGCTTTGCTAGCATGGAGCCCTGAGTTCAAACTCCAGTGCCACCACAAAAAAAAAGAAGAAAAAGGAATAAATAAAACTGGAAGAACAAGATTTTGCTTAGATATTATACATCAATGGCAGTTACATTCTGCAGAATAAAGATCAAAAAGAAAATGTGGAGCCTCTCCTTGTGTATAACCAATATGGAACACTAAGAGAATTTTGAAACATTATATTAAAATTAAGTCATTTTTGCCTATGTATAAATGAGTTGTCACATGGTAGGGAAATTAACCACCAGGAAGGGGAAGAGCTTCTTTACTTTTTGTGCCCATCCAAACACCCTGAGACCCATCCCTCCTTGGAACTAGAAAGGCCCATCCTAGGTAACCCATTTAATCTTATAGGTGGGAAGCTGAGGGTGCTAGAAGAAAAGCCTGCCCCAGGTCATTGGGATGGAACACAGTCAAGACTGCAATTTGGACTCACAGCTCCCCCTCCAGTATTCTTTTCACCACATCATGTCACTTCTTGCTCTGAAATGCTCTGTACTGAATGGCTGTTTCTAGAGGTGTTTGTTGTTAAACCAGCAGCACACTATCCTCATTGTTTTTTATTTACATTCTATAACACAACTGTTATCTTTTATAAATAATATATAATGAACATACTACCTTCAATATGTTTTTAAAACATATGCTGTGTACATATATAATACATTAATGCAAGTGTGTTATATTTATGTGCACACACGTAGTACTGTTGTTTTCGATGCCTTGCCTATGTCAGGGGAGCAGTTCAGCACACTGTCTTCTCTGGATTCTCATTGAATTCTACCATCCACTTTCCTCAATCTCTTTAGTGTATGAGCGCAGTGTTCCCCTGCAACCCTAAGAAAATCACTTAATGGTTTGTGTCTCTTGTCCTGTTTGCTTTCCTTGTTTCTTCAGATTCAGCCTGGCTGATCTTGTCTCTAACTGGTTGCCTGGACTTGAAACCCCCTGAACTCAAGTATATCTTCCTAGTGTATCTGCAGCTCCCTGGGCTTCTGGTCCATGCTTTTCCTTGAGCCTCCTTGTTCCTATTTACACTGTCCTGGGGTATCAGAATCTGATTTGAGGTAATTTTATTAAATCATGATGGTTCACAGGAGGAAATCAAGGAAATCTGATTGGAGACACTTCTCCTGTATGTGCTTTAATCCTAAGTAACATTTTCTAAGCAAAATAATAATAATAATAATAATAACAATAATAATAAAATGCATACCTCAGATTTTGTTTTCACATATTAAAGTGATTTTTTCCTTGTTTCATTTGTAGTATTATCCCGGTTCCTCCTAACACAATAGACCTAATCTAACAGTTACCCTCTGAGTCCTCTATCCCTTGGTTTCAAGCAACAACTGAGTATGGGAGAGGCAGTTGAGAACTCTGAACCTAAAATTTCTGGGTCACTGTAACACACCAACGCCAGATATAAATGCCTCAGTGAATTCATGGTTTATCTGTTTAAAAATTCAGCTAGCTTCAGTCTTATATTTTTACATAGACATTATTTGCTTTTAGTCAAGCCAAAAGCCACATTTGGCTTTAAAGTAAGTTATATTACACTGAAACCAACCTCGAGAAGATATAAACATGGGCGTAGATTTAGGGAGGCTTACTTCAATTAGCCCAGATGTGGTAGTTTATCTAAATTTCTCATAAAAACCATGCAGACATTTGTTTTGATTATTTTTCAGGAACTGAGCCTTTGGCCTAAAACATACATTCCAAGAATGAGAAATTCAAGTGACTAATCATAACACATCTCACCCCAAACTCCTCAGTAATGCTTTCTACTTTCCTACCAATTATGAGATATGGTAAGGTCCTGGTTGTGCTCAGCGTTAACAGAGCACAAAATAAGCCCGGTTACTGTGGTGCTCCCTGCCTAGCCTGCTTGGCTATGCCTTCTCCACCTCTGGAAGGTTGTGGATTGTACTTTGCTGGCTTGAAGTTAAGTCTATGGACGTTGTCTTCACTGAACAGTCTAAATTGTAATCCAGGAGAATATGCTTACTCCATAGAAAACAAAATGCAAAATGAATCTGATTTGCCTACTAAAATATATTTCTTTTGAGAATTTTCTTTCTTAAATTATTGTTTAGCATACATTAATAGTACAAGGGAACTTCATTCCACAGATGGGTCCAGTGTACACTGAACAAGTTTACCCCCTCTATTATATTCGTATGCATGTTCTTAACATGCAACCTGTTGTATTTTCCTACAAATTACCAAATAATCATAGAAGCAATGTCTTATGATGAAGAGTATGATCTAAGGCAAGTCCAGACACTTACTTGCTGATCTTCCTTCTCTGTGTCTCAGTTTTCCCATCTGAGAAATGGTTATAATCACATCTTCTTTTTTGGTGTTGTAAGGATTAACTGAGATAACACATGGGTAGTGCTTAGAAGAGTCTCTGGTACATAGCAAGTATTATCTACATGCAAAATTAATTGATATAAGTAATCTAATGATAGTCTGTATTTGAGATTTAATGAAGAATCTTACTATATTATTGTCTTACTGCATTAATAAGAAAAAAGTGTGAAACTGTCTATATACAGATTACAAATTATATTCACATAGAGTAAAATTAATTTGTAGATTAAAGAAGTATATAATGTCTTACTATTCTATATCTCACCTTCTTAAGTTATATGGACATTATTGGGAATCAAGCACTGGTAGAACTAATTAGGTAGAGGCAGAGTCAAGGGAAATCAAGCCAGTTAAGGGCAGTGTTTGTCAGAAGCTACCAGCAGTCTCCAGGGCTCTGTCTGTGCAGTGACCTCAAACTCCCCTTCCACAGGTTCAAGGGCACAGGAGGCTTCGCAATTGTGGATTTCATGAAAGTTTTCACTGCAAAAGAACTTCCATGGAGAGAACTGTTTGGGGCTAAGTTTATTGAATAAAAATACCAACCTTTTCGGGAAATACATCTGGGAAAGACCTTGATTCATAAAATTAGAGAAACCACACTCCACATATTTATTATTTTAAAGTCTATCCTGGAGGGTAATCAACTCAAAAAAAGACTTGTTTTTATTAAATAAGATTCTAAAATTTGTTTCTAATCAGGGGCCTTTAATGATAGTCACAGAATTAAAAATTAAACTTAAACAGTTTCTTTTTTCTTCTCTTTTCTCCTCTTCTTTTCCTGCTCCTTCTTCTTCCTACATTTGCTTTCCAAAGCACATGCATTTTCAACCAAACAGTTTAAATATAAAAGATGATTGGAAAAATTTATTATCCTTCATCACAGTTTTTACAGAAAGTATCATTAAAATTATTTTTTCAAAGTAATTTGGTGCCAAATGTACTGAAAGTAAGATGACTATATGGCTGAAATTTTTGTAAACAGAATGCTAAGTAGATTCTGTTTAGTAATCAGTTTAAAGACTTACTTTTCAGGTAGAAAGAAAATAGTAAGACTCTTCACAATACTAAATTATTTTAGTAACTGTTTATATTAGAGATCCTGGCTGTGAATTTACAATGCCAAACATCTGTATATTTAATATCATATGCATTAAACACCTTTGAAATTAATAAAACTTCAATTTTTACTTAGAATTACAGTATCACAGAGGGATGTCCCTTCTCATATGCCATACTAGTGTCCTATTCTTTCTCCTGGACCTAGCTAATCTTTTAACTAGACTTTGAACATTTGAATATTTCTGTGCTTTTATATAATAAGTAGTGATGGTTACATATTGTTTTGTACTATTCAAATTGAAACAATATCCTAAATACATAGTGTTATCATGGAACATCTGAGCAAGGAGGCACAATTAAGGTCATGGAAGCATTTGTTCAGAATCATCTCTATGGTCTGGGATTTTGTGTACATTATTTCTAACCATTCTGGGACAGGGAAAAGTATTTGTTGTTTATATACACATTTGTATTTATTTCCCACTTTTCTGGATGCTGGAATATAGCACTGGAAGGATTTGGGTTCTGGTTAGGGAACTTGGAGGAGCTCAGACCAAGTTAAATGAACCTGCATTATAAAGGTGGAACTGAGAACAACGGCAAAGAGCTGAGATTTACCTGGCAAGATCACTCCTGCAAGGGACAAGAGAATAAAGAGAATATTATAGATGAGCAATTTGAGACTAAAATACAATGGGGATGCTTACAGTGCAATGCAAGCCTCTCCTCACATTTCTGCACGAATACTGAGGAAAATGGATTTACTGAAATGGGATGGTCAGAGTAGTCTTTACTGTGAATGTGAATTGATGGGTTGGCATCCTGGGGCAAAACAGATAATGCACAGAGGCACTGCTGCAGAGGACTACAGTGCAAATGCCTCTGAAGCCAAGCGTTGACCTCATGTCATATGGGAAGAATCTAGTGCTCGGAGTGACACAGCAGCAGAATTGGGGTTGGATTCCAGGTCTCTTGCTTCAAGGTCCATGTTCTTTCTGTTGATTATTACCTGTGCACCGAGAGGCATTGTCTCCTAGAATGACCACGGATGGCTAATTTATCTTCTGCTCCCCAAATCCTAACAGTGCCTGGCATATAGGAAATATGGAGTAAAGCAGGCTGAATGAGACTGTGAGCTGGCTGAGGTATCTAGCCTGCAAGGTCTTTCAAATCTTAACTATTTTTTCTAGTTCATTTTCAACGTGATAATGATTTTGCTAGGTAAGAGCTCTACCATTCAAGCAACGCCCCCTGTCCTTTTGCTTTTTAATTTGTTTTCAGCTGGGTTCTCTTTGACCAGGCTGGCCTTGAACCTCCTCCTCTGCTTCTCAAGTAGCTGGAATTACAGGTGTGCGCTATCATGCCTGACCTTCAAGGTGATAACTTCAAATGGAATAATCTAGCACAGTGCTTCAGATTTTTAATAAAGGTTACAACTATGCTTAAACTGAATACAATCTTTCTTTTTCTACAATTTGCATCATGTGACAGGCCTAATGAATATCTACAGCTCAATTTTAAAGCCTTATTAGCATATTCAAAACACCATTGAGTATTGTAGCAAGAAGAATTTAGCAACAGATTTTGAAGTCCTCAGGATCAAGTTCTTCCACATTATTGTTTCTTCATGCACATTACATTTCTAGATCGAAATATGTGAGTTTTTGTTGGAGGCCTCATGGATTCTAATGCTGAGTTTTTCATTTGATTGCATGATTCATTTTAAAGACAAGATTTCTGGTTTCAGCCTGTGGTTGAGGGGCCTACATGTTATCTCATTATGACCACGTAGAACATAAATGCCATCCATTTCCAGCATCGTATGACACAGCAGGGCATGGGTGGCCCGCTGACAAATATGCTGTCCTAGGATGAAGACATGAAATGAAGCCTTTCAGAATTTAAACTTTAAGGTTAGTTTTGTTTGCCCTTGTAGAACTAACGAGATGCATCCTATCATATTTATTTAGATGCAGCCTACCGTACTTATTCTTCTATTCTCACACGATGTACCTTTTATAATAGAACTCACCAAAAGTGTTATTTCATAATCATTTGTATGATGCTGACGAATGTCTACTTCTCCCCTTTGTTCCAATACTGTCAACTGCCTGACTGTTTTGGCTGTTGTTTTGATCACCATTGTAACTCCGTAGCCCAGTCCAGGGTAAAGTATTCAATAAATATTGTTGAATGAATCTTTCCATATTTGTCTAATAGGCAGAATCTCTTTCTAGAAAAAGCACCAAAGCAATAGTCCTTAACTTTGCTCCAAATGTCGCCCCAAACCAACAACAGAATCAGAGTCACTTGGGACGCTCAGTAGAAAGAGGTCCTGGGCTCTGAGCTGCAATCATTAGGGAGGGTGGGCTGGCAATTTACCCTTTTAACACATACTCCAAGGGACCCTTAAGCACACTAGAATTTGAAAATCCACTGCTACTCAGTTCTTTTATTTGATAGCACACTACACTTCAAAAGGAAGTTTTCCATTTTAAGTCTGCAATTAAGAGTGCCAAGTGTTATTCAACACTTACATATCGAAGGCAAATGACAGCACAGAAAAACTATATTTCACTCAACTCTGATTGCATTGTGAACTTGCTTTCATGTCATGTTATTCGTCTGTTTTACTTGAGTATTGCAAGAGTCCTAACAAAAAGCTGTGCTTGAGATTCTGCAATTCTCAGTCTTGGAGGACAGACATGCAATTCTTCCCATCATTCATGCAGCACCTGGGACAAATTGTTCAGAGCCAAGTGTGTATGTTTGATGTGAAAAGCACACCTCTAATTAATCATGTTCCCAGCTGGAACACTTTCCCTGGAATTGCAGCAAGCCTGACTGAAGGGCCGTTCTCACCTGTTCTCCAGGCACATAGGAGTCACATAAATGGCCTACTGATTTTGTCTCTGAGCTTCTTTTCCTAATTTGGTGCATTTGTTTATTTTTGTCAGATTGTGAGCTAGACACTTCACAATCAGGTAGCTGTAATGGGCAAAATGTTGACTCATTTTGTTAGACATCTGGAGAGGGGAAAAGTGTTTCATTTATTGAATTTGAATTATGAAAGGTGGAAGTGTTTCAAAAAAAGAAAAATAACCATACTTCTTATAATTTGTGCTCCCAAAAATGCTGGTTAATAGCCAAACCAAGTCAAGCAACACCTTGTTCCCACTTGCTAGCAGTGAATTTCCAGCAGGGATTGCTTTACAGAAAGTAAATCCAATGCAATCTTCCATTCTCATTTACCTGTTTTGGTATATTTCAAAAGCATGTCTGCTTCTTTGAAAAGGTTGTTTTCATCCAACAGTCTCTTCAATATTTAATAACTAAACAATTTTTGTTCTTTCTTTTCAGATCTTAAATGAGCAATTAATTTCTATTGCATGGAAGAACTTTTTACATTTTAATGAATTATTTATCTTAGAGTAACATGTTTTAGATTTCAAAAGTGATTTTAGATTTCAAAAAACGAACCTCAAAGTCAAATTCATCCTAATTCTGTTGTACTTCACTTAGGCTTAAATGTTGCATCCATCTCCACATTAAAATGTACAATGTAGCCTGTTGTTAAATTTATAGTTCTGAACTGTGTCTCACTATTATCTGTCAAGCCCATTTGTATTTTCTAAAAATCGCCTTTGAGGGAACTATTCTGAAAACTCTAGCAAGAGCTTTTCTTGTTGGAGACACAGCCTTAGTACAATTGTCTACTTTTCCAGGCCCATGAATATTGGAAATGAAAATCTCCTTTCTCTGAAAGTATTGTACATAGAATGAGTGCCAACTATAGCTAATACTTTTCTGAAATTGTGGACAGAGACTTAGTTATTTTAAGTAACTAATCAAGTATCAAATGTGGCAAAAGGAACTTGACTGGTATGAAGACGTTGTCCAGAATAACTAGGCAAAGGAGACTAGCTGTCACAGCTACATTATCAAGCACCATATGGTCGTCATTGTCTAAAACCAAGAAAACATCTGTAGTCTGGTTACTGAATCCAGTTTAGAGAGAATGAAATGATTGGGTCAAGTGTCCACTTCTTTTCTAATATAACAAGCAAAAGTAGGATTTGTGTTACCAGTACAAAATAGAAAAAGTCTGTATGAATATCCAAATGATTCAGTTTCTTTTCTCCTGATTTTAGATTTTTAAAAAAAGGACATTAATATGTTGACATGATAACAGGTGCAAATTAGCACTTCACACTATACATAAACCCAAAGTGTACCACCACTTTCACCACTGTCACCTGCGACCAAAACAAAGCATGCACCATCCCCCTTTCCCAGATTTTTACCCAGATCTTCATTCCTATTGGCACTGCTAGACCAGGGATTTTCAAAATGTGAGCCCGGTACCAGACACATCCATACATTAATATCTACTGGGAACTTGTTAGAAATATAAAACTTCAGTTCCCAGTCAATATTCATGGAGCCAGAAATTCTGGGATAACTCTAGCGACCTGTGTTTAAAAGAGCCCTCTGGTATCAGGTCACTGCAATGTTAGACAAGTTTAAATTATGGAGCCAATAGTGCTGTATGTTGTTCTTTTTAATTATAATGTGACTCATTTGCATTTAGGATTTTCTCATTCTGCAAGTAGCACAAGGGAGAAGCACACTACTCATGCAAACAAGAGAGGAGCTCACATTCCAACCACTCTGGAGCTTATGGATTGCAAAATGCAAACATTCTGCTGCTTTTCCTTCCTTATTTTCTTATTTTCTCCATGAGATTTTGATGACATATGGGTGCTTCCCTGAATTCATAGACTCTAGGCATTTTATATTTTGTAATTAGCTCAGATAAGCACCTTCCTCCAGATCAACAAGACTCAATCCACTTCTTTTCAAGAGTAAATTCATAAAGATTTTTTGTGTTATGATTGATGACTGTTCTCCCATCACTTTTACCCTTGGTTCCATTAAGGTCCTATCTGTGCACTATTTCCCAGTCCTGGCATCATATTAGAATGATGTTGAGAAGCTTTTAAAAAAATCCCAATGACTGAAATGTATTTGAAGCAAAATATCTGGGGGTGGGATCAATACATCAGTACTTTTTTGTTGTTGCAAAAATATTAAATGATTCTAGTGTGCAGCCAAGATTCAGAACATCTGCATTATAGCATTTTTATGTGTCTCATTTTAACATCTTTCTTTATTAAGCTTGGGGACTTAATTTAGGACCTGGTTACATAAACACCTATGTATCAAATATTCTTTTTAATGTATTAACACATTAAAGATTCATATACTTATTCAAGCAAAGAAAATCACTAAACTTTCTTTTTTTTGCTACATGGAATTTTTTTTGTTGCATGGAATTCACTGTTGACAAAAGAGAAATGTTTTATCTTGGTGATATGTGACTTACTTAATACCCAAATTCTTTTATTTTAGTAAAGGTCGCAATTAAAAGAAGAAAAATAAAAACATTAACACAACAAAATGTTATGTTCTCTTATATATTTGCAACTCCTTTCTGGTACAGATTAGCTTCAAAGGAAGGTCTCAGAAAGCTGAGTGCTATAATGTAAAAGCACCTTCCAAAGAATGTAAAGGGAAAAGGAAGCCATAAACTCCTGAAACTGGAATCTCAAACTTGAAATAGAAGCAACAGCTGCCTATCTGAGAGTTGACAGATACCTAGCTCCCAACACTTCTATGAATGCTTCACTCACTTTAAAATGCATCTTTAAAATCTACAACAGTTCATACCAATGACAGATAAGCAAACCCAGAGGAATGTAAATATATAAAACACAGAGACTCTTCAACCTTAATCATATCATGCAGGAAAGAGCAAGCACACAGAGACAAAGTCACATTTTCTAAGAGGAGCAAATCTGACTCCAGTGGACATATATTAAGAAGTTGCCCTTAACGCAGAGAAACTAAAGCAGATACCTTAAAGCAACTGAGGCCAATAGGAAAAGGGGAACAGGTACTAGAGAAAAGGTTAGATCAAAAAGAATTAACCTAGGAGGTAACACCCACGCACAGGAAATCAATGTGAGTCAATGCCCTGTATAGCTATCCTTATCTCAACCAGCAAAAACCCTTGTTCCTTCCTATTATCGCTTATACTCTCTCTACAACAAAATTAGAAATAAGGGCAAAATAGTTTCTGCTGGGTATTGAGGGGAGGGAGAGGGAGGGGGCGGAGTGGGTGGTAAGGGAGGGGGTGGGGGCAGGGGGGAGAAATGAACCAAGCCTTGTATGCACATATGAATAATAAAAGAAAAATGAAAAAAACAACAACAGCAAAAAAAAACAAAGTTGAAATACAAAAAAAAAAAAAAAAAAGAAGTTGATCCAGCCAGGCAAGGTGATACATGCCTATAATCCCTGCTACTGGGGAGGTGGGGATAGGAGGATCACATTTTGAGGTCAGCCCAGGCAAAAAAAAAAAAAAGTTAGTAAGACCCTATCTCAAAGAACAAGTGGGGGTATGGTGGCTCACATCTGTAATTTCAGGGACTCAGGAGGCTGAGGTAGGAGGATCATGGTCTGTCTAAGGCCAACCTGGGGAAAAATGCAAGACCCAAGACCCCATCTGAAAAACAACTAAAGCAAAAAAGGATAGAGGTGTGGCTCAAGTGGTAGAATGTTTGCAAACACAACAGTCTGAGTTCATAATGGAGCAACACAAGGCATTTGTAGAGAATTATGAAACATTTGCTTATCAAGCATACACGATACTCTCTTGATTATATAACTGGCTTGTGGTCTAAAAGAGAAATATTAAGAATCCCAGAGTCATTTGTCTTAAGCCTCATATTGTCTAGTTCAGGGGTTGGCAAGCATTTCTGGGAAAAAAGCAAACTGTAATATTTCTGCTTTACAGGTCACACCATCCCTATTGATGCCACATGACTGCCATTGCAACATGACAGCAGCCACAAACAATACATGAACAGACGTGTGTGGCTATGCTCTAATAAAACTTTTTTTCCAGCTGGCTAGATTCGGCTCAAAGAAGGTAGCTTGCTGACCCTGGGCTAGTGCATCATTTCTCTGCATGACTGCCATGACTCATTTGCCTTCAAAGTCCCTGCCTCTGCCTTCCATTGTTATGTGATGTGGTGTGTCAATAGACAGCACAACATCCAACAATGCATCAGTCAACCAGAAATGTACCATGGCATCATTGCAAACGGCTATTTTTAGATCTACTGTGTAAAGTTTATAAGCAGAAATTTGACAGGGTGAGTTGTCAGCTTCAACTTGGAAAATTATTGCATGATCATAATATAGATATAGTTTATTTTCTACAAGAATAATTCAAAGTGAAAGCACCACCAGTTGTAACTAAAGGGAACATAAGTGAACTGAAGGATGGTTTAACTAGCTAATATAGTCCTTAATGAAAATGTTGTATATTCTGCTAAATGATACGAACTTAAAAACTAAGCTAAATACTAAGGCTTTCTGGTTAACTAGTTTGTTGTAAGAATGAGCCACAACTTTTATCAGTTCAAACATGAGACATAGGAGAAAACATTATTTCACTTTATTTTAGAAATATAGTTTAGGCCTTTTAATGGTTGCTAAACTTTTAACTTTTCGCAGGGACAACAGTGGACCATATAAGAGAGAGCCCTAAATCTATAGATAGTTGCCCTAGCCTTTCAAATTCACTTTAATTCTATTTCTTTCAAGTCAATAATCATTTGCAAACCCAACAACAGGACCATTTTGGGAAGAGACTGTAAATGTTGGTAGAGATCATTTCAAGGTCACCTCACCTCTCCTCTCTCATTCTCTTCTTCACCATCTTGCTTCCATCTTATTGTCACTCAAGATTCTCATGCTGAGCTGGGTGTCACTCGTGCCTGTAACCCTAGCTACTCAGGAGGCAGAGATCAGGAGGATCACAACTTGAAGCCAGCCCAGACAAGACCCTATCTCAGAAAAGCCCTTCCCCAAAAAAGGGCTGGTGGAGGGGCTCAAGGTGTAGGTCTTGAGTTCAAGCCACAGTTCTGGAAAAAAAAATTCTCATGCTGAATTTTCTCACCTTTACCAGCTTCTTTATTTTTAACCTTTTTATTCAGTACATTCTACCAGCTTCTTCCAGACATACCTCCCTCTTCTTTCACTCAGAATAGATAGTATATGAGAAATTGCTTCACAATTACAAGTCACTTTTGATGGACTTTTGTGTAACACACAGCTTTCTAAACTAGGATGAAACAACCACTGTTTATTAGAAAATAAATGACAATTTTGTTTGAGGAGGTTAAGATCAAATTTTTGTGTTGATAATGGACCCTCTGGTCTTCTATTTGCAGATAAGCTTAGCGGTTGATAACTGCTATTTATTATTGCCTTTCTCAGGAATGTCTGGATTTTCAAAGAGGGCAGGATGTTCTGAACTCAGAGGAATTGCTGAATGGTAAAATTCCAGACTCGATGTAGGTATAGAGGATGGTTTTAGCTGGGAGGAATGGAAAGGGGTGGGGATATCCAGGACACACAATCTAATGCAGCCACATACCACATGGTACAAGCTGCGACTCAGTTCATCCCAGGTTCTATAAATATTGGCCTGGCATTCGAGAAAAAAGTCCAAAAATAAATGGTGACTATATAAATTCTAATTCTGGGTGTGTTGACAAGCTTCTTTGACTCCATATCCCTATATTGAACAGTTGACACTTTGTTTTAAATTCCCATCTTGTCACATTTTATAATAGGGGGACTTTGCTGTTAGAAATAATCTTGGTAGACACAAATGATATTATAATGAAGTTTTAAGCAGTGTGAATGTGTTTTACATCTTCAGCTGGAATGTGCTACTGTAATTTTACATTTTGATTGTTGTTATTTAATAGTAACTAAAATGATTCATGTTTTGAAATCTCATTGGAAATAGCAAGCTATGAATAACCGGCAATGATCCAAACTTTTGGAACAGTCACACTGGGATCTGGTCTCATCCAGTCTGGATTTCAAACTATAAATTCAAGCCAACTTCCTCAACCTGAAGTGTATGTCACATTTGGGCAAGAACTAGGGTAGTTCTAACATGAGCTCCTAAACTGGGTCTATACATTGAAAAGTAAACTCTTTCTTTTCCCACACAAAGCTAAATCATCATGATATGAGTTATGTAAACAACTTAATGTTCATGTGGTCGCACATTAAAATTATTGTACTTTTAAAAATAATTATGATAAAGGTTGTACTTTGCTTTTTTCCTTTTCCCACCCCTAATTGTTGTTCTTAGTAGAAAGAACTCAGGATCTCCTCTGGATCTTAGATGATAAAGGGCATCTACTTACCTTGAATACTGGTGGAAACAATTTTATCTCTATTCTAGATGCCCTATTAATATCTGAGTCTTAACTCTTAGGACAAGATCTATAGGCTCAAAGGGAAATTGATCTTTTCAGGAAACACAAAGAGGCACGGAAGCTGATTCTCCTCTTATGTCCATGACTTAGGGATATACTCCCTTGGACCTCCTCTGATATAATTCTAGCATTAGAATTTCCTCAGCCAATTATTTAATTAATACTGTATTTATTGATTTCTTTTTATGGGCCATGTACTCAACTGGTTGCTGGGAACATAGAGAGAACAGGATATTGTCCCTTTCCCCCGGCAACCTATAATCAAGTAGCGGAGACTGTTAAATCAATAGTTATACATATATCTATTAAAATAGGGGTCATAAAGATGAGGGGAAATCAAGTGATATTAGAATGCATAGTAGAAGAACAAATTTGGTTGGAGGGTTGGGGGGGGACATTAAAATTAAGTTGAAAGCCATGGGGAGTGATGGGGAGGATGGGAAGGATGACGCTGATGATGCTGGGTGGTCAGGGCTTTAAAGTTCATATTCAGAATTTGGATCTTAATCCCAAGACCAATTTAGAAACAATGAAAGGCATTAAGGAGACATGAACAGATCTTTATTTTATGATCACTGTGGCTACTGTGGAAAAGGATGAATTGGAAGGAGCCAAAAAAAATTCGGGAAGATCAGTGATGAAGTTAATGCTACATGCCAGATGGGAAATAAAGGGATGAAGAAAAGTGGTTGGGTGTGAAATATATTTAAGTGGTTCAATTCAGAAGGTTTATTTATGGATGGAGGGGAGGCAGGTGAGAAGCAAGTAATGAAGACTCTGACTTAAGAGTTTATGAATTACGTTACTGTTTGAAGAACAGTTCTCATTCTTGAACTTTGATGGGAACTTCAATGCTAGGAAATGGGGTGTACATTTTGGTGTTGAAAATTGCAAATTGTGGCATAACTTAAACAAGAAGACAGATTGGGTAGGAGGCCTGACTTTTAAAACTATGGATTCTGTGAGTAACAATGTAAACCTCTAACATCTTAAGATGTTTGAACTTGACTCTTCTTCCCTGGACACTCTCATGGGTTCTTTCCAGAGCCCTCAATGCTGGGTACTTCCCACCCCCGGGTTGTCAGTTTCTTCTTCTGCAGCCTTTAGAAATCTTGGGGAGTGAGGCCCTAAGTTCCAACCCCAGTACCACCAAAAAAAAAAATAAATAAAAAAGGTAATGAGAGTTCTTGTGAAAAAAAAAAAAAGAAATCTTGGGGACCTCCTCAATGTAGTCCTTTGGGTCTGATCAAACATGTTTATCCTGGTCCTCTCTTGGGGATTGCCTACCTGTGGCCCATGGATGTCTTAGTCAGTTGAGGCTGACATGATAAAATCACATACACTAGGTAGTTTAAATAACAAAAAATTATTTCCTCTCAGTTCTGGAAGGTGTACATCTGAGATCAGGGTGTCAGCACAGTTAGGCTCTTGTGAGGACTATTTTGGCTTTCTAGACAACTGCTAGACATGGAAGAGAAGGATTTCTCTTCTTACCTAAGGCCAAAGCTCTACAGTATTAGGGTCTCACCTTTGCAACCTCATTTAATTTTTTTTTTTTTTTGATGGGACTGGGGAGGAACTCAGGACTTTCTAGGAAAGGTATTCAGCCACTCAGGTCATGCTTTCAGTCCTTTTTGCTCTGCTTATTTTGGATGTAGGGTCTTACTTTTTGCCCAGTCCAGCCTAGACTGTGATCCTCCTATTTTTGCTTCCCACCATAGCTGGGAATGGCACGTAAGTGCCAACACACTCAGCTTTTTCCTCCTATTGAGATGGAGTCTTATGAACTAATAGTGCCTGTGCTGGTCTGGAACTGTGATCCTCCTGATCTCAGCCTCCCTCATAGATTGGGATGAGAGATTCATACCACTGGGCCCAACTATTGCTTGAGATGGGGTCTTGTGAACTTTTGCTCACCCTGATCCTGAATGTGATCCTCCCTATCTCAGCCTCCCAAACAGCTAGGATTATAGATATAAGCTACCAGTGGGTGCCAGACTCAACATGTGAATTTTATGCGGGACAATATTCAGACCAGAGCCATTGGAAACACACATACAGCTGTTTCCCAGATAAACTAAAGGCTATCTTTCCTCATTCCCAGTATGGAGCTGCAATATTTCCAAAGAGATTCAGACATTTCCTGCTGATGACTCCCCCAATTTGCAAAAGAAATTCAATGAATACAAAATTACAAAATTGTTTTTCATCTCACAAATAATTAATAATATACAAATGAGTATAATGTGTAAGTTTTACTAATCTATTATCAATAATTAAAAATTCAACATATCTGGTATTCACAAAGTTATACAGAAAAAAAGCTATTCTTAAAGTGGATTAAGGGCCCAAAGTGATACTTTTTGGTAAATAAATTCTTAGAATTTAATCTCTAGCAATACTTGCACATGGGTGCAAAAACACAGCAGAACAATGTTTATTGCTACAATGTTACTTGTAATAAAAAAAAAAAGAAAGAAAAAGGAAATACTCTATGACTGGTAGGTTTCTGAACCAACTAAGATAACTCAAGTTATTAAAGTGACTAAATTATGAAGGTGCCATTTGGGTACTGGTGGTGGTGTCCTGGTGCACAATTTCTTCTAACATTGTATTCAGTAATCAAACTGTTATTTTGAAATCAATCACTGTGGAAGTATTTACACCCATAGAAATTGTCAGACAATAAATATTTACCAGCCCACCACTGGGTATAGGGTTCGATAAGGGAGGGAAGACATGCAGACTAGAAACTGTGGGAAGCCATTAACTTCTCTAGGATAAGGAAGGAAATGTGCTAATAAAACTGGAGTGGACAGTGAAGAAACAGTCTATAAGGAGCTATATTTGTGGGTGAATTGAGTCACTTCCAGAAAGTGCAGCTTGGAGAAAAAGAAAAATCATGACTTCTTTCTCCGACCCCAAATCTGTCATGATTCCCCCCACTGGCTAAACCCAATCAGAAGTCAAGTTTCAGTCTTCCAGATCTGCAGGAAGCAGAGAATAATGTGTGAGGCTGACACACAGAAAATAAGTTACTTGAATATACATCAAGAAGCAATTGTGGAATATCCATTAAAAGGAAATACTACACAGATGTGAAAAAGAATGAGGCAGATATCTCTATAATGATATGAAATTTCTATGAAGTATATTCAAATGGTAAAAAGTAACTTACAAAAAGTATGCACCTTTAATCCCACTTTTTTTCCATGTATATGCTATAGTATTACATATATAATATATACTTCCCCCCAGGTGTGTATATATATATATATATATATACATATATATACGTACATATATGTTAACTTCTTAAAGTGATTACCTTTGGAGACTGGGGTTGATCAAAGGGAGATACACTTTCCCCTTTAGAGATTTCTGATGTGTCAGAGTTTATGAACATCTGTTACCTTTAAAACAGATTTAGACCAAGCTGGTTGCTAGTGTCAGCTTTTTCTTTTCTAAGAAAGCACATGATACCAGGATTGGCCAAACCTTCATATATGTCATCTAATATGAATGATTTCTTCTTTCCGTGACACACCTGAAAAGTTTTTACATTGTTTTTCTGAATGTGAAGACTGCTCTCTGCAAATCAGTACAGACGCGAGGAAATGGTCATCTGGAGAGTGTGGGTCAACTGCCCTAGGGACATTCTGCAGGACTTTCAGTGCAAGGCCAGGGCTCTTTGTGTGTTGTGCCTGAAATGAAGGCATCTTGAGCCGTACTAGCAGGTTTTAAACTCTTAAACGCCACTACAGCTATCTATGTGTTCACTTTGTTGCCACTTAGCAAAAGTAAGAAAATACAATGATAGTTATTGATATCTCAATAACCCATCTCCATTGTGTTTTGGCAACACGTATAGAAAATTAAGCATTTTGAAAAGTGGTTTCCAAAACATAAAATTATTTTAGTGCCTGAAACAGATAAATCCTTCATTCCTGATATTAAATGCATACAAATTATTCTAAGTGTGGATTTTGGGGAGCATAATGCTTAATTTTTTGGTAGAAAAGAAGGCTCGAATACTGTTTATTAGGTACATAAATTAAAAAAACAGTGTTTTCACAGCTAACAATGCTTTCAAACTGGAACATATTTAGATTTCTGGGATAGCAGAAATATAATCAGCATGGAAAAGAAAACATAGTTAAAACATTCTCATGACCAAAATACCTACTCCACCCTTTAGTCACTTCCTCAAGCCAGCATGCAGGACACAAAACTATTTACTCTACCTCATCTGCTTAACTAAGTAGAGACTCCAGGTCTAGTTTGGCTAAGCATGTCAATGAAGTACATGGTTAACAGAAGCCATAGGCACCTATGATCATTTTATTACCATCCTGTCATAAAGAAGCAGCATGAAAGTTAAATATTTTCTTCAGAGATTTTTTTAAATGAAATGTTACATAGTACAAAGCAGCTGTGAAATATATGTACTGAGTTAGGTCAAATGAGAAATAAAAACTGCTATGAGCATAAAGAAAAATTGGAGATAAATGGAACAAGAATGGTGCTTAAAAAGAGAATACAATTTCTTCAATTTTTCAAAATTTTAGTAATATATATTTATATATAAAATTTGCCATCCCAACCATTTTATGTGGTATTTCAATGGCATTAGATACATTTATATCGTGTATTTCCATCACCACTACCTTACAGAACTCTTCTCATTTTGTAAAACTAAATCTCTACATCCACCTATTAAACAACTTTCTGTTCTTTCCCCACCAAGCTTTGCTTATCACCATTATGCTTTCTTTATAATTTTGACTACTCCGAGTATAATCATATAAGTAGAATTACAAAATATTTGTCTTTTGTGATTGCATTATTTCACTTATCATAATGTCCTCAAGGTTCAGCCATGTTGTAGCATATGGTAGGATTGCCTTCCTTTTAAAGGCTGAATAATATTCTATTATTATATGTATATGTCACATACATTTTGCTTGTCTTTTCATCTGTGGGTAAAAATTTGGGTTGCCTCCTCCTTTTGACTATTTTGAATAATGTTCAAATAAATATTTAAGAGCCTGCTTTCAATTCTTTGGAGTACATACCTAGAAATGGAAGTGCTGGAGCGTATGATAATTCTATTTTTAGTTTTTTGTGGAAGAACCAGACTGTTTTGCATAGCTGTACCATTTTTTATTCCCATCATTAGTGTATGAAGGTTGTAATTTTTCCAAATCCCCAACAATACTTGTTATGTTGGGGTTTTGTTTTCTTTATAGTAGCCAATCTAATGGCTACATTGAAGTTTATTTTTCTTCCCATTGCAATTCTGATTTGCATTTCCCTAATGATTAACAGTGATAAACATTGTTTCACAGGTTTGTTGGCTACTTGCGAATCCTCTTTGCAGAAATGTCTTTTGCCTATTTTTGAATCAGGTTGTTTACTTTGCACTTGAATTTTATTTCCCTACATATTCTGAATATCAATCCTTTAATACATATGATAAAATGTCTCCAATTTTATGTTAATTAATGTTTACATTAAATTATGGACTAAGAGTGAGTGATTTTATTGATCAAATGACCACTAAAAAACTCTATTCTTGCTATAAAGTCAAAAAGAATGCCAAGACAAACATCTTTTGATATTTGAGATTAGTTAAGACATACTTATTGAAAGGTAGGAAAGGGGGAAGTGAATGAGGAAATGTAAATGGATACAGGGCATAATTATAAAAATACCCATATTTCATTAAAAACATTTCATTTAGTCAAAAAAATCTATTAAGTGCTCAAACTGATGGTTTTAGTGTTATTTATAGATCTCAGAGATATTACTGTGTTACTCTCTCGTTATACCACCTGGCAAAATGGCATGTCATTTATTCACTTACTTTTTATATTCTAATCTAAGCATTTTTCTTCCTGAACATTATTTTAAAACAGTGTTATTAATAAACTTGTCAGCAATTCTCTGTAAAACCAAACTAATGTGATTTATCAACAACAACCAACCAAGGAAACAAACAGCAGCCGTTTTCTTTAAAATGGGCTAGTGATTTTTATGCACTCACTCGAGAGCAGTATGGAAAATCCCTGAGAAGTCTAAGGAATATTTTGGATCAGATTAAATGCCTCTGCAAGGCATTCTTCCAGCATAGAAAGAGACGAGGGTCATTTCTTTGAGCGATAAAGAAGTTTGTCTAATAACATGACTTGCCAAGGAATAATTCTCACTTGAAACATTTTTCTCACAGAATGGTGACTCACAGATCTGGGAGCAGGGAAAGGAAAAAAAAAAAACTTTGAGAAGCTAAACAGACATCACCTTTTTCATAGTTAAGCTGAATTGGTCACATTTTCCTATCTGGACATTTGATTTCATGAAAGATACTTTCGTTTTATGGAGAGAGAGAGGGAGAGAGGGAAAGAGAGAGAGAGAGAGAAAGAAATACCTTATCTCGAATGAATAAAATGATAATGTCTGCGTCTAAAATTATAGATCATTTCAAAAAAAGATCTATATGATTTTAGTAAGAAGTGAAATATCTATTTAGAATTGCAATCATATTTCTTAAAACTCAAATTCTACACAGGCATCTATACAGGTCATAAAAGTGGAGATCATTTATCTCTAACTGCTGAGGTTGAAAGGGGTATCTTGAGCTACTGCTCTATTTCTCTTGAATGATGACACCAGTGTTACCAATCAGCTATCTAAGGTTTTTTGCTCTACCTGGATAGAAATCATGAATAAACAAGGAGAAGCTCTTTTAGTATTGGCAATCCGGGGCTCTTTAGTGCCCAAGGCATACAAGCTGGACTGGCAGATCAGACTTGTAGTTCTAAGCCTGAGAGCTATGGTTCTATTGCTCCAGGTTTTAGAAGCCAGAGACTTATGGCTTTAGGCAGTCAGGTTAGAAGCTTATTTAGGGGGTTTTAACCACCTGCAGTTTACCTCTTGGTAGCTGTTGTAATCCTTGGCTTTCAGTAGCATTGAGTGGCTCAGCAGGCATCAGCAGGCAGTATGTGCCAGTGTTACAGCTCCTGAACAGAGTTCAGATGTTGGGTCTTTATCTTCTACATGTGTAGCTCTATTACAGCTCTCAGGCCTAGGGTGTAGGGACCTCTAGGCCTTAAGGCATCCTGGAACTCTTATAGTAACTGGGGCCTATAGTTTCTTGTCTGCAGGTCTTTGTAGCCTTTGTCCAACTCACTACCTCTGCTCCCTTCCCTGCTACTCTCTTGAACAACTCAGCTACCCTTCCACTGATACTACTGTTAGGAGCTCAACTGTTCTTCTAATGATAAAGATCAAAAGTAAACGAGAAAAGACCATGTGTGAGAAGCCTTGGAATAGACTTAATGCTGCAAAACTAGGGGGCAGCACAGGAGGGTGTCTCCTGGCTGACTCAAAAAGTGAGCTGAACAGCCTGCTTATATAGCCAAAAGGGTGTTGTAGCAAGAGTGTTTGCATCAATCAAGGCTCAGCTCTTCACGCAAATAAAGGACTACATTTATACCAATCACAGGCCTTCTGCTGGGCCACCAAAAGAATTTCTCTCCCTTTGGTCTGTGTGAGAATAACTGCAGAGTAAGGAGGGTCACCTAGAGTTTGCAGAGACTTATCTTGCTTAGAGTGCTTCTTTCCAAGGCCAGTTCAGGCCTTGGAGTGGACATGATAAGCCTGTCTTCAGCCTTGGTTGTAGTAGACCTTTGCAGCTGCTGGAGTGTCCTCAGAGTGATTAGAAAGTGTCAAAAACAACTGGGCCGCCATGAGGGCAGTTCTGCTGGTTGCCATTATAGGGTTTGCCTGGTTGACAGCTCCCCGTCAAGACTCACAGGCATAAGGAAGGGCTTATCCACAGCCCACTCTTGACAATTTTAATCATTCACAGAAAGCGTTAAAAGGGAATTCAAAATAATGACTTAACAAACTTCAACAGACCTAACAATTTTAATAACATTTAACAGTGTTTAATAATAACTATAACTTCACACTATTTAACTCCTGCCCCAGGGAGAGGTAGGTTCCTCCACCTAACTAGTTCTTAGTTGATGCTGGAAACACACTAATTCCAAGAGATCTGCAAAAGACCCTAAAAAAGTGATTTTGCCTCCCTTCTCCCAGAAGACATGAGGCATTATATTTTCATCCACTTCCACAAGCTCACATCCACACACTCAGTTTATTGCAACTCATTCTATGCACCTCTAAGCCTTCTACCAGACAGGCATCCAAAGAAGTAGCATCCTAATTTTTAAACACAAAGGTTTTGGGGCCTAAATATCCCAAAAAAGAGATTTATTTTAAAATTCTGGTATATTCTAACAAGGCAATAGCTTTCAGTCACTTCAGATTATGTTGAGGGGTCTTTTTAATGACATGGAAAAGGTTCACTATCTGTTTCTAGGTAGGGAAAAAGCCAGTTTCCAAATGCTATGCATAAAATATTTACATAGATAAAAACATAAATGCACACACGTACAAAATTATAAATATCTATAAAATTGTACCAAATTAATGCTGATATTCTCTTAGTCATGAAATTATTGGTGACTTAAAAAAAGAGAAAAGATATGTCGTCCTACTACATTTTCCAGGCTGGCTTCGAAGTGCTGGGCTCAAGCATTGCTCTTGCCTTAGCCTCCCACAGAGCTGGGATGACAGACAGACACTACCCTGCTTGGCTTATTGGTGACTTTTATACTTTGGGGGGAAAGAAGTGTGGTGCATGTAATTTATGTTTCAGCCCTACTTTTACTCATTTTTCCATTTAGAAATGAGGAATTTGGTAACTAGATTTCACATGAATACTTCTAGGACAGGATTATTTACTAATAACCGTTGTACCAGCCTGATGGCACAAGCTTTCTTTTGGGTTCTCTTCCTTCCAAAGAGCCATTTCATCTGTTCATCATAGGGATGAGCAGGGTAAGAGGTCAAAGCATGAATAATATAAATATTGCAATTACAGCCTAATCCTTCTGATTAACTCCTCACCTCTTCCCAACAAGGACCCTGTTGATACATGACTATGACAACCAGAAAGAACTGAAACTGCATCTGTAACCAGAATCCCCCCCAAAAGAATAGATTAGGTAGCACCTAATACATTCTAAGTGTTTTATAAGTAAGGATTGTGGATCGGAGTTTTCAGTAACTTATCCAAAGTCCCCCAACTATGTGGCAGGACTTGAATTCAAAGCCAAGTCTGATTGAAAATCTCATGCCTTTCTCCCAGTAGATAGACACCTCCTGTAACTATTTCTTATGCATATGATTTATGTTAGATACTGTTTACATAGGTTCATTTGATCCTCAAGAAAACCTTGACAAATGATTATTGCAATCCTTAATTTACAAATGAAAAAAGTGAGGGCTAAAGAGTTTTAATAGCTTCTTTAAGGTTACAGTACTGCTGCAAATCATACTCAGATTTGTGTATTTCAGAGTTGAGTTTTTCCTACTGTACTACTGTATTAGTTTGCTAGTACTGCCATAACAAAATACCACAGGCAGGTGTCTTAAACAACTGAAATTAACTAGCTGTTCTGGAGGCTGGAAGTCCAAGATCAAGGTGTTAGCAGGTTTCCTTTTCCCTGAGGCTTCTCAAATTGGTCTGCAGATAGCTGTCTTCTCACAGTGTCCTTGAATGCTCTTTCCTTTGTGTCCATCATACCTGATACATTTATTTATTTTTGGTGGGACTGAGGTTTGAACTCAGGGCTTCATGCTTGCAAATCAGGTGCTCTACCATTTGAGCCACTCCTCCAGCCCATACCTGGTGTCTTTTTGTGTGTCCAAATTTCCTCTTCTAATAAGGACACCTATCAGATTGGGTTAATATGCACCCAAAAGATTTCACTTACCCATAATTACTTCTTTAAAGGCTCTATCTTAAATTATAGCCACACTTTTAAGGAACTGGGGGTTAAGACTTTAAGACATGAAAATTGGGGATTTAGTCTGTAATATTCACTGACATGGTCATGATAGAGAACTTTTATAGACTCTTCAGTTTGGGATGTTACCTGCTCTGGAGATTATAAGCTTCTTTCAATGTATATGTGTGCCATGCCTCCCATTGCATGCAAAAGTTTAGATATACACTTATTGTAAAAACAGTGAATAAGCGGACTGAACTACAGGCAGGAAGATAGAATATTTAGTGGAAGATGATCCAATTGTGTAGCAAAGGAAGTGATTATACCCATCTCTTCTATGGTTCTTATTTCTGCTGCTGGAGAGAATTGCAGAAATCAAGGGCTAATTCTTGCTCTGCATTTTGGAAAACTCAATCTGTGGCCTGGAACCCTGGGTGGAGTAATGCATTGGGGATGTTCATGACCCTCAAATACACCACCTCCTCACATCCTGTGGGGGAAAATATGGCTGAATGAGTCAGAGACTAAGGTGAGAATCAGCCCAGAGCTTCTGGAATATAAAGTTCAATGTGTTAAAAAATGAGAATAATTCCACATAATCATTTTCACTCTGAATCAGTGTTGATTCTAAAGGCATGATTCATTCAAGATAAAGCCAAATCCTCCACCTACATGGTTTTGAGCCAATGAGAAAATATATTATAAAGTATATATGTACTTTTAGGGCATTCCCTTTTATATTTTTGGCAGATATAGAAAGAATGCAAGAAATTCTCATAAAATGCAAAACATATACATAAATAGATACATAACCACATATTCGTACTACAAAACATGGTTTAAAAAAAAACAGGCAATGATCAGGTATTTACACATTTCTAGACCCACAGCTAATTAGGACACTTGCTTTGAAATCCAAACTATCAACACTGCTTAACTTCATGAGGCGTTATTTCATTCTTTTCTCCTTTATTCATTGCAAACTTGACCTAATGTGTCAATTATTAAGTCTTCTAAAACCAGAAAGAATGTCAACAAAATTATGTCGCAAACAAAACGCCAGCATGTTTTTTATTTGTTTTTATATTGTTTTACTAAATGGGCTTATTGTTAGAATAGCTGTTGATATAATACAAATTAATTCAAAAGGATTTGGGAAAGATTTCAGGAAAAAAGCTCAACTTGCAGCAATGTAGCGAGATAATCCAAATAGTTGATGTCACTCCACTTTTTATTCAAGAAAAGCTTTCTTTTGTTAAGTACATGATCTCATGCCAAAAAAAAAAAATCATTATTTTCAGTCCTGTAATAATCCAGTTTGCAATATAGACATTACAGTTACTTTTTTTTCTGTGGAGCTAGGGACATATGAAAGAATTTATGTTTGAGTCATTCACTCAGGTTCTCATATTTTTTCCTTGAAGCTCAGAGTCTCCTCATTTTCCAGTGTATATGCTTCAGATTCCAGTTTCAGGTAACATGATTGAGAAAGACTCTACAGTTTGTTTAATTCCTCCAGAATCCTACCTGGTGTGAACTACGGTCAAAGCCCAATCACAAAAGCCCTCCAAGGTATGGTCTAATCAACCAAGACATGGATTCCTTGTCTACTTCCCAGCCATAATAGTATCAGCAAATCATGAAGAGGATAATTCCAGGAGAAGAACAAGAAGCCCGGCCCCAGTATCAACAAATCATGTAATTACCATGACTAACTGAACATTTGTAGTGTTAAATCATATTTTCTGTGAGTTTTTCCAATTAATAAGTTTCTCCCACTCTCCTTGACCTAGGAAGATTTAAGAAATTAATTGGATGAGGAGAAAGGAACAAGTGAGGGGGCTACCTAAAGTTTGGAAATGCCTACATATCTCTGTAGAACAAGAAAAAACATTATACACAAAACAACAGCATATAAGCACTGTTTTAAGAAGGAAAATCATAAGGCCTTTTCAGAAGTTTGTCACTTCATCTTCAAGCTCTCTTTCTGTGTCTCCTTCTTCTACCATTTTTCAGGTTCTCACTGATTTACTGTTTTTGTTTTATAACTCCCACCACTTTTGGAGCACAGCATGTATTCCTCCTCACTGAATAATCAATGAAAACTTTGATCAGGTATGGTCAAGAACATGTGGCCATGCTGGCTCCCATTCAGGTCACCTGCTTCCTAGGCCACTCCAGTTCTGTGTCATCTGTCAGCACCTTCCATGCAGCATGCAAACCCATGAAGAATAATCCCTTTCCTGCCCAACAATGGACATGTTATAGACATGAGTTCTCAGTCTGTAACTAATTGTTCAAATACAGACATAAAATACAGACTTTTTATCAACACTATTCCAATGAGTACTGGTGCCCTCTCAACCCATTTGTGATTTTGCATAGCCTTGCAAAAGCCATTCCATTCCTGCAATGGGTGAAAAGACTTCCTTTATTCTCTCCATATGCTGGGAGGAGTTCTAAAAACTCCTCTAGTCCATGATAGGGAAACAACTTCCAGGCTTAATTATTTGTTAAAGTGATCTCCCTTGTTCTGTGGCAGCATTTGTGTTTGACACTTTTCTAGGGGGTTTCTGTTTAACTGATTCTTGCCTGTAGTGTGTATGTTCGAAGAATTAATTTTAGTTAACTCCCCAAAATAAGACCTACTTTGAGTATTTTCAGGAAACTCAACCATCCCTTTTTTTCATTCTCATCTTTTCTTGCTCTTTTAGTCTTCTGCCTGGAATATAAAGTGCATTTGAATTGTGTGCCCTTTGTGTATTTCTTCTAGCATTCTTGACCTGCTCCTTAACTACTCAGTTCTCTTCAGCTAGCAAAAATGACCAGTCATCTTCCTTTCCAAGAAATCTACTGTCTTACATCTTGAGTTCTGCAAACTTAGTCATGGTTAAATAAAGAGCAGAATGATTGGTGGGGCACATGAGTAGAGCAGAGAACTTGAGTTGTGGAGAAAGTAAGTGAAGAAGAGTCCACAGAATCTTACCTTTTTGCAAGTTCTAGAATGTGTGTGACATGTATGGATGTGAGTAAGTGCGATGGTGACAGGTAATTTATTAGCCTAGTGAAGAGGGAAAGCTAGCACACTAATACTGACTACAAATGATGGGTAAATGGGAAGAAAAGCATCTTATTTGGTCTAGTCAGTACTAACTGAATCTGCCATATTAGACTTTGTAGTGTTTTTAACATGAAATACACATTCTCCTTCCTACAACTTTTTCTTCACAAATCCTACAATTTCAGTTTCCTTCTATCTCTCTGACTCTCTTGTTCAGTCTAATTTCCTTTCTGTTTCTGTTCTTTCTGTTTCTCTGAGCCTATAAATGTTAGCATTTTTAGTATTTAAGACTTCTTCCTGGTCCCACTTCCTTTTTTGTTACATTTTCCCTAAAAATATCTTTTCTATTCACATGAATTTAAATACCATTACCATACCAACCACTAGTCAACTTACATTTCTGGTTCAGACTTTGCTTCTGAGCCTCAAACTTAAATAGTCAAATACTTGCTGTTATCTTCATTTGGATAATTCATTCAAAATGGAATTCTTGATACTTTTTCTTAATACCATACTCATGCCCATAAGCCCAATCTTTATCTTGTAGTCCTATTTTAGGAAACAGCACCATAATTTTCTCTCTAATTACTGAAGTCAGAAATCTGGGAGCCATTTTGGAAAAATTCTGATAATTCTACCTGCAGAATATATCCTTATTCATCATTTTCCACCTAGAGTACTAAAATTTCCACTAATCTGTATCAGTATTTCTTCATCTAAAGGTCCTCTAAATCCATTCTCAATATAGCAGCTAGAATAATTGTCTTATTTTGTTTTGTTCTGCTATAACAAAATACCTGAAACTGGGTAGTGTATAAAGAACAGAAATTTAATTCATCATAGTCCCAAAGGCTGGAAAGTCTAAAATCAAGTCTCCAGCATCTGGTAGGGGCCTTCCTGCTATATCATCCTGTGGACAAAAAGATGGCAAGGGAGAGAAAGCACAAGGGGACAAACTCATCCTTTTATAGAGAACCTATTCCTGAAGTAATGAACCACTCCAACAATTACAGCATTGATCCGTTCATGAGGTCAATGTCCCCATGACTCAAACACTTCCCATTTGCCATGTTTCCTCAATCCACAGCAACACAAGTCAAGTTTCCAACACATAAACTTTTGAAGACACATTCAAACCATAGCAGTGATTTTTTTTTTTTTCAAGACAAGATCTCTCTATTTTACCTATATTTTCCAGGCTGGTTTTGAATTTGTATTCTGCCTCAGCCTCCCAAGTATCTGGAAGCAATGATTATTTCTAAACCAAAATTATTTCATGTTACTCTCTGGATTAAAAATATTTTCATGGGTTACCATTATATTAAACTCCAAACTTTTCTCATTTCATACAAAATCCCCCTGAGCCAAGACTCCCGCCCCCTTCATTGTACCTTCTTCCTTCACCTAACTCCAGCCACACCAGCCTGTGTCATTACTGTCTTCTGGAAGATTCTTTCATCATATGACTGACTTCTCATTTTTTGAGACTCAGAGTAAAAGTTATTAGTTTCACTTACTTGTGTGCTTACTGTTTGTTTTCCCTCCGAAATGTAGGGGTCCAGGATATTACCTATCTTGTCACTTACAATCTCATTGTCTAGTGCATGGCATGAGATAAGTATTCAGCAAACAATTATTGAATGAATATCAAAATTGTACAACAGATTATATGTAAAACAACAGTAAAAGTTAAAAAATGTAATTAATGTTAACAGTTAATCATTTATACCTGTCATTTTGCCCAATTATGATTGTGTTTAATTTTCAATATGCCAGATAAACTTTGCTGATAATTTTATTTAATCAAAATAGAATTTGATATGTACATACGACACTCATATTCTTAGTATTCACGTCTGTATAGTCTAACTCTCACAGTTAATTAATCATGTCTGAAGCTTGTTGGCTCCCAATTCTTAAAAAAGAAAAGGAATACAGATTTTATTTGGGGAGTTTTAGACAGTTTTGGCAAATTTGTACACTTGCAAAGTTAGCAAAAAGATTACATTTTTATTGACCTGATATCTGTACAGATTAAATGCCTTAACAGAAGTATTTACTAGTATTGTAAATATTATGGCTGGTTAACTTGGAGATGATTATAAGAGATCACTCCATTTAATTCTTAATACCAATTCTTGCTTTTACTGCTGCTTTGTCAGTCTTTGTTTTCCATAAATTTTAAGTTTGGTTCCAATTGTCCCAGGTGGAAAGTAACCATGCTGAATTGTAACCTCCTTTCTATATACTGAGGGACTTCAGCATGAAACAAAGACTGCACTGTTTATGAATCTTTATTGGCTGGCGCTAAGATAGCAGCTGCAAGCAGTTAACTGTGAGGAGATTCCTTCTTCACTGACCCTCCCTTTGGTCATTTAAATCCTCCTGATGAACCTCCAAACAACTGTATTAGTAGAGGTTTGGAACATTCTCTAAGTTTTATTTTGCCTAATCCAATTTTCTCAAAGATATGCAACATTTGCTTAGATTTAAGTAGCATATTTTGGCTTTTCTTTGTACAGATTTTTAAAAATTTAACGTATAGATTGAGAGATGATGGATCATTGTAAAAGGCAATGCTCTTTCTGGGATTTTTTTTTTAAATCCAACTAAAAATGGCTTCTAATTTAAGGATTCTGAAATATGAAAAGTTTTATGTCATGCATATTGCTCAAGACAGGAATAAAAATGTACTCTACTCCTCCAAAATGGAATTTCCCAGTAAAGAACATTCCATTATAACCTCTAAAATTATTTTTTATTATTGTTGTACTGGGGGTACATTGTGATATTTATGAAAGTTCTTACAATATATCACATTGGATTCACCCTCTCCATCATTCTCCTCCTGCCATTCCTGGAATAATTTCAACATGTCTCATTTTTCTATTTTCATATATAAGCACATAATATTTTCATTATGTTCAGCCTCCTTTACACTTTCCTTATATCTTCCCCCCTCCCATGGCTACCAACCTCCAGAAAGGATCTGTTTTATCTTCCTGTTCTTCGTTTTTGAAAAACAAAAGAAGAAAGATAGGTATTTTTGTTTGTTTAAGATAGCTGTATAGGGAGTTTCCTTGTGACATTTTGTATATATATGTATTATAACTTGAATTGGTTCATGCCCTCTATTTTTCTCTTTCTACCTTAGTCTCCTTCTTACAGAGATTTTAACAGGTTTAAAAATTCTAAGTTCATTCTTGTATTGAAAGTACATTACCCATATTCACCTTCTTAAAATTATTAATTAGCAAGACTAGTCACCCATGGTATTAAACTTTTCTGAAGGAATAGGATTTCTAGCCAGTTTTCTAGTTAATGTGATGTTTACAGCATGTACACATGACACAATACTGCAGAATAAAATTGGTTGAATTGAATTGAACTGAATAAAATTTAAGAGGCACAAATAGGTTATATTTAGGACATCATAAAGATTTCTTAAAAACTGTTAGGAAAACCAAAACACCCTTATCCTCACTTGACTCTTAAGTGAAAATACTTCATGAACAAAGATCCTTCCAAAAATATATCCAAAAAATAACTATGACTATCATGAAGAAAAACTACAGGCAGCAATATTCTAAAAGTCCTATATGACATCATATAAGTACACAATATTGAGACATGTATAGTCCATCTTTTTTGGCACCTTTTACCATCTTTGGAATGATGCAGGGTGTTATGACAATGCTTAATTTTGTCTCATAAACAGCAGAATGCAAAGGCTGGATGGAATGGTGCTTGACATTCATTAATCCAGATCACATTTTCTTTGAAAGAAAGAGGGCAGAGAATGGCAATGAAAATGAACTACCAAGTAGTCTTACCTACCTGGCAAAGGTGTTGACTTTAGAACTCCTGCCCCTGACAAGTGTTTTCTCAATTATACCATGCTTTCTCCTGGCAAATTTTCTGATAGAAGGAAGATATTCCAAAAGGAACTTGCAAAGAAAAGAGAAAAATGAATTGCCAGCTGGGTTAATAAGAAGGATTTGCCATATGTCTTCTAGGCCTTGTCCATGGGGGTTCTGTTAGAGAAGTGAGCTCTCTAAGGCCCATGACTTCCATCATGTGTGATGAATTAGATCCCCCAAGGTGCACCTGTCCAGGCACTAGCTAAATACCATCTTGGGAGAGTTGGGAGAGTAGTCATTGAGGTCATTTCATGTGTTCGCTGGTTCAGATCAAGGACACCAGTTGAGAAAGATCAGACTTAACACAGAAAATAGACTACCAGTGGGAAGGCAACGGCAACAAGAAGTAGAAGATTCCTATTAAGGAAACAGCTTGGTGTGGGGAGGTAAGGTGAGAAAACGGGCTTTTTGGCCATCTGAATTGAGTGTGAATCATAGCTGTCACTTAAAGGTTATGCCACATGAGAAAGTGGTTCAACTTTTATAAGCCTGGTTTTCTTCATCTGTAAAGTAGGAAAGATATTGCATACTTCTCAATATTCTTATTTTTTTTATGCTACTGGAGTTTGAACTCAGGGTCTCATGCTTACTAAGTAGATGCTTTGCCCCTTGAGCCAAGCCCCCAGCCATTTTTGCTTCAGTTATTTTTCAGATATGGTCCCCTGGTTTTTGCCTGGGGCCAACTCCAGATGGTGACTATCCTACCTATAGGATTACAGATGTGCACCACCTGTAGGTGGGATTACAGATGTGCACCACCATGCCCACACCACCTCTCAATATCCTTATAAAGATGAGGCAAGATAACATGTATAAAGCACTTGACCCAATAGAGATGCTCCATGCATATTTTAAGGAAGAAATTTGATTGAATAGAAAGAGCACTTGGTCTTTGAAGTTGAATAGAGTTGAGTGTATATCCTGATGCTACTCCTGGATCTCCCGAGAAAGTAATTGGGGCATTGTAGACTCTCAGTTAAATGTCAGTTCCTTCTCTTTCTCCACCTGAGTCCATTGCTTTCCATCAGCTTGTTAATACACAATGGAGTATCAAGTCACTTGGAGTACTTGATAAAACAGATTCTTGGGTTCCATCTCTAAAGTTTCTGATGCAGTAGGTATAAGTAGGACCCAAAGCTTTGCACTTCTAGCAAGTGGCCCATGACCACACTTTGATATTAATGTAGATATAGAGCAATTACTTTTGGTTGCTAGACAGTCTTAAACCCATCGAGTCCCTTTTCAGGTTTCTTATTGAAAGCCCTATTAAAATATACACTTCATCTGGGACATCTTAATTTACTCTGATAATGATAGTGACAACATGCTTGATTACTAGCCTCAAGTCTACATTAGTTTTAGTTCTCTGCTCCTCTTCACATTACTTTGGAATGCAGAGCTCAGTTTGAAGTCTAAAAGAGCGAGGAAATTACTAGGTCAATACTTGTTGAACCAGAGAATTCATCTCAAATGAAAAGCTTGGTGACATATTTTCCAGTTCTACAATTTTCCCAGATTTCTTATTATTTCTTTTTACAGGTGAAAACCTAGGGCAATCAATTAAACAGTAAATCAGATATTGTAAATACTATCTGACTCCCAGTTTGGAATACATAAATGCAGCGCACTTACAGAGTCCAACTTTATATGTGAGCAGTTAGTTGTGTCAAGGTCAAACTAGTGTTTCAGTGCTAGTTGGGACATGCTTCATTTGTTCTATTTGGTTTTATCTGAGTTTTTTATTTGATGCCTGCTATGAACTGAATATTCTTATTCCTCCAGAATTCATATGTTGACGGCTTTGTGCTCCCTTGGGCTAAATTTGGAGATGGGGTCTCAAAAGAAGTAACTATGGTCATGTGAGGTTATATGTTGGTGTTCTGATCTGATAGGATTAATGTCTTCATAAGAAGAGTACCCAGGAGCTCACTCTCTGTATGCATGCACTGGGAGAGGAGGCCAAGTGAGGATACAGCAGTATGTCAGCTATCTGCAAGGCAGGAAAAGAGCCCTCACCAGAACTTGACCTTATTGGCATTCTGGTCTTGAACTTTGAGCCTCTGGAACTGAAGGAAAATAATTTTTAAGTTTTAGTCAGGCCATTCTATGATGTTTTTATGGAAACTCAAACAAACTAATACAATACCTGCATGCTGTTGACCTGTGTTTTTTTAAACTCTGACTTGGCCATATGTGCTGAGTATTTTCCATTTGTTTCTGCAGATCTGTGCTCTTCCATCCTCCCTCCTCCATTTATCCTAATTTGAGTTGTTCATCTGTTTTCTTTCAGAAAAACTGATGATATTATTGTCAACATTTCAAAAATTGAGAGATTTTACATGAAAATAAATCTATATTTTCAAATTCTCACGAGAAAATGGAAGATCTGATAACACCACTGGCCAAAATAAATTGGCACTTCCCTTTCAGACTAGACATTGGCTCTAAGTTGGTCATAGCTCCCTCTTGGCAGGCTTCATTCAATTACTTTACCAGACTGGCCTCTGTGCTCATCTAAGAACACCATCCCTGCTCTTCATGAGATGAGATGAAAGACTAAAATCCCAGATGCTCGGAAATCTCTTTTCCTGGATGCTGCAGATGCTACTGGTAACAGCTCCTTTCCCGGAGTATTGTCCTTGGGCAATTGAAGTCACTGCTTGGAAGTGCCTAAGAATTTGCCTCTTTTCCAAGACCAGACCAGAAGCAATACATTGTAAGATGGATTTATCCATTCTGGAAGGAACAATCTTTAATGCTGACCAGGATGGATAGGGCTCCTAGGGATTTGTTTGCCTTCACTTCTCACAGCTTTTCCCACTATCTGATTCACTGACTTAGTGTCTTATATGACATTATTTTCAATCAAGGGAAGAACTCTATGACAAAAGGGGTGCAACAGTGGCTATATGACCACAGAATTTACCAGGCATACCATATGCCATACCACCTAGAAGCTACTGATATGACAGTGTGGTAGATTAACCTGTTAAAGGCACAACTTGAAGATGACATTATGTGAGAATGGGGTGCTATACTTTAGGATGCAATGTAGAATTTTAACCTATGACTATTTTATCAGTCCTATGTCCTCAATAGCTAGACTACCAGGGTTCTAATACCAAAAGGGTAACATCATTTCCAGTTATCAACTTGAACAGTTTTAATCTCTGGTTCCTGGAGGGGAAATGCATCCATCAAAGAGGCACAGTAAGAGTCACAGGAAACCTAAACCTTTGGCTTCCACTTGATTACTTCTTGTGCCAGAGGATCAATAGGCAAAGAAAGGGGTAGGGGAAATTTTCCCTGACCATTGTGAGAAGTAGTACAGCTGCTACATAATGTGAGTAAGCAGGAGTATGGGTAGCACTTTGGTGGCCCTTAGGTCCAGCTTTTGGTACTCAGGCCCCATTTTACTGTGGCAAGCCACCATAACCATGACCCAATAAGGGCATGGTAATAGTCTAAGGATCCTCAGGAAGAAATCCTGGGTCTTCTATAGGTTTCTGTCACACAACATCTTCATCTTAAGCTCTTTTTTTTTAGGGTTATCTTAAGATATTCTTGTATCCAAAATTATTGTCACTATCCCTGATGTTATATTAAACTTTCCCTGTTTCAGGAAAGCAACCCAGGCCATCAGACTATAGGTAAAAGGAATCAAGAATTGGTGGTAAAGGAAGGAGATGGTGAATATTGGTCATACTGGGGATTAGAACCCATTCCACAAACCACTTTTCAATAAGTTTTCACAGATACCCAGAAGTGTTGGGAAGCTGTGAGAAAATGAAGCAGAAACAAGTAGAGTTGCACAATACAAAGAATGGACTGTAGCAGATTCTGCTAATGCTCGAACCACATGTCCAGTATTCTTAATAATAGTTGCTGTGATGCTGCAACGGGTCACACCTGAAGCCTTCTCCAAGATTTGCCCAGAGCAGTGGAAGCCATCTCCGGAAAGGTGCTTGAGAGTTAACATCTCTACATCCTGAACAGTCCAACCAGCATTGGTTCAGGAATGCAAAGGCTCTGCTCCCCTCACTTCAAGGTAGGACTGACTGTGGAATGCAATTTACTCTCCAGTGCTCTTCTCAAGATCAGGGTGAGAGCTGGGGACATGGCTCAAATGGTAGAGCTCCTGCCCAGAAAGCATGAGGCCCTCAGGTCAAACCCCAGTTCCAGAAGAAGAAGGAGAAGGAGAAGGAGAAGAAGGAAGAAGCAGCAGAAGAAGCAGCAGCAGCAGAAAAAGAAAGCTTTTTAGCTCCTCCCTCTTTCTTATTTCCCTCCTTATAGATGTCTCCAGACAGAACGACCTTAACAAATCACCTGTATAAGAAGCCCCTTGGGCTCTTTTCTAAGTTATCCTAAGATAGCCTTCTACCCCAAATTATTCTCCCTATCTCGGATACTATATTAAAACTTCCCACCACTTGGTTAACACCTTAAGGAGGGTTATATCAGTTTGCTGAGAGTATGAGCATCTTCAGGAGAGACTGTACACTTTACACTATTATGGATTTTGCCTATGACTTCTGAAGCAGTTTTGAAAGCTCTCAGGGCCTAAAAAACTGTAGGAACAGAGTAACTCCTTATGCTCACAAAATGAAAAAGAGGATTAACATACTTTTCTAGAAACCTGAATTTATTCTCTATATATACCAAAGAACTGAGGCAGACATAAGTTTTTTGTTGTTGTTGCTGTCTGTTTTTCTTTTTCATAGCTGATCATTTTATTGTGTATATTAATTATATAAAGTGATAGGTTTCACTGTGACATTTTCATACGTTTGTAACATACTTTGATCATATTTACTGCCTCATTACCTTCTCCAAACCCTTCTCGAGACAGACATGTTTTAAACTCAATTATTCAATTCATTTTTTTTAGTTCTCTACTTCATATTCCTTATACAGAACTGAAATCTGAATCTTTTGAAATTTATGTTCTTTTGTATGATATGGTTTTAATTTCAATTTTAGAGCCTCAAAGACCTGAAGAACATGAGTTCAATTACTAAACAAGACTTTTCCAAGTTATAACTTAATATATTTCCTTTCCATACAGACTTACAAACAACTTTCAAGGTATGATTTTTTTCTCCTGTCTTCATGTTCACACCTTAGTTGTTTCCCAAATCTTATTTATTTCAGAGGCTGAGAGAGTACTCTGGAATGCAAGGAGCAGTTCTTTGCATGAACCCAAAACACACAGCAAGGAAGACTGGTGTTCCCATTGATGGAAAGGGAGAAAATTGCTAATTCTAAAAGTGAAATTTCATTTCACTGGTAATAAAAGAAATAGGTGTTGGTGGTTTTCTCTGTAACAGTGACCAAACTACTTAGTTTTTTATATCAGGATGACATTTATTTTCCTCTAAGTTTTCCTCTAGAAATAATGCAAGCATTCCAAAACTGTTCTTGCTTTTATTTAAAATCATAACATTACTTAGAAAGTAAAAATGATCAATATTTCATATTCACTGGTTAGAAAGATTTTGTAAATGCTATTTTAAAAACTATAAAACCTCTTTGAAATTTCATTGAAAGTTGTAAGTATGATTTCTTTCTATTCTATAATTGTAGGAGTTTTTCTAGGTTAAGTCATGGTACTGTTTAGTTTTGTAAGTTTTATTTTATGTTGTTGGCCTTAAAACTATTGTGAACTCAGTTTGATTGTTGTATAATGTGGTTTTTCAAATGGCCTTTCTCTACGTGAGTTTACCTAGCCTCAGAACTTTTTTTTAAGTTCTCACTCTCTCTCCTTCTTTCCTTCTTCCCTTTCCTCTGTTCTCTTCCTGAGCAGTGGCTAGGCTGAGCCAAGTATCCACATGCTGTTGAGGAAGAGTCAGCCATGATGGTCCAGAACAGGGCACTGAAGCCCATGCGCACTGCTACCCCTGGCGGGTGTCGGAACCTGAATGTGATAAGGACACTGTGTAAGTGGGGAGCCCCTCTTATGGTCATAGACCTGAGCCATGTGAACAGAGCATTCTCATGGGGAATGAGAATCCCTTAGTGGGTACTGAAGGCTGAGCTGACTCAGAAGGATTTCCATACATGGATCAGCCCAATATGGGGTGTCAATTGAGAGTAATGTGTACATAATTGGGTACACACTGGTAGAGTCTGGGCAAAGTGGAAGTGGTGTCCACAAGTGGCGGTAATGGTAGGTAGTGCAGTGGTGGCTTGGTCCTGGAGTCCCAAAGCCTGTGTTGATGAAACAGGGATAACCTGTGATGGGGCACTGGGATTCAAACAGGTAGGAGGAGAGCACCCAAATGGGCAGATGGAGGTAGGAGATGAGTTAGTGATACCTAGAGCAAGGTGCTGGAACCCAAGTGGGCTGAGGATTTATGTGCATGGTGTAAGGGGACAACAGGACACATACAGGAAAAGTTGATAAATATACTAAAAATAATTGTAGCCAGTTTTTTCACTCTCGGAGAAGGTAGTTGAATTTTGTTTTGTCAGAATGAAACTGGAGATATCCGGTGTGAAGACATGGTTTTCTAGATAGATAGACAGACATATATATGTGTGTGTGTGTACATGTACACACATTTCCCATCTTTGTCCATTGAGTGGGAGTGCAACATCCAATAAAAATAAACATACCAGGACTTAGATCTTGGCTTCTTACTTTCTTCCTCCACAAAAAGGAACTAAGGCTTCTTTGAATAGTGGCTGGTTGTAGGGATGGAATAGTGAAAAGACAAGCTTGAAATATCATTTTGTACTAGAAAATAAGTGCTCAAAGAAGGATGGGATCATTGCAAAAGGATGCAGAAACCAACTCTAAGAGGCTCCTACTGACCAAATCTAGAATAATAAAGTATCAACATAAATAATGAGAGCAATAGGTTATAATCTATTGAACAAAATGGGAAACTGTAAATCTATACTAATACATATACAGAGTTTGACATTGAACAGGATATTGTCACACTTTCAAAGAAATTTCCAACAAAATACACATTAGTTGCAAAGAGAAAGAAGTATCTTAGAGTAAAGAAGACTGTTAGTACCTTAAATAAAGGATTAAAAGTAAATAGCATCAGAAATGAGATTAATGAAAATCATGCGCCACCTCATCAAATGTAATAAAAACAACATAGAATCTTTTCCATGGCATTACTGCCAAAGATGTACAAATAAAAACCCAATCATGGGAAAACATCAGACATGAATTTTAATAGAAAAGGAGAATTCATTCTATTCTAACTAGAACATTCTGATTAAGTTACAAAAATAACATTTTTTTCCAGGACCCCTTTTGAGATCTATATATCCTGGATCTACTGCTTCTCTGCCACCTCTTTTGCGAGCTCCTCAGTTTCAGCTAGGATACTCTCCCCTGCACATTTCAGGGGGCTGCTGTTTCTACCTGTGCTCATCCATGGTCCATTCCCCACACAGCAACTAGAGTAATCATTGAAAAATACAAACTAGTCTCACACTTCTCTGATAATAAGACTCCTTTGGCTTCCTGTGTCTTAGAATAAAATCTTAACTCTTTACTGTAGCCTTTACATTACCCTGTGGGGATCAGGACAGTCTCCTTGCTCTCATCTCTCCCTACCCCTCTTGCTCTCACTCACTGTTGTTGCCTACAGACTATGTTGCCTAAGGGACTAGAATAATGGCTCCTTTCTTTGAATTGAGGTTTGGTTCAAATACCACCTCAAAAAGGCTATTTGTTTTCCCAACCCATGGTAGCTCTTTCTGCCCCAGTTATTGTGCCTATGTTATCTTACTTAAATTTTTTCCATAGAACTTGTGAACCACTGAAATTACCTACTTTACTAGTTCATTTGTTTCCTCCCTAACTAATCAGAGACCTTGTTTTCCAACTCATTGCTATATTTCAATACCTAGCTCAATTGCAGTGAGCTAGGTTCTCACTGCAAGTATAGTGAATGAATGACAAAAGCATAGGACAAGAATACAGGCTCTGTGGGAGGGACTTTGAACCATGAAACATTTGCGGTTCAGAAAATAAAGTTAAATTGAAGAAAGAAGGAAATGAACAGCTGAACATCATAAAGAGTTAGAAAAAACATTTCTAATAACTTGAACACAGTATTCCAACAGTAAACTCTTCATGAAAGGAATGTGTACACATTTTTTTATTGAGATATATCCTAAAACACAAACAAAAAGCAAAGAAATCTTGAACTTAGTAGATTTTATTTGTATTGGGGTTTGTGTAGTAATGCAAATGTTTGTGATAAACACAAAGCAATTTATAAATGTATTTAAACTGTTGAGAATCAAAGTTCTTATTGTGGGAAGAGGACGTTATAAATATATAATAGAGGAGGGTGAGGAAAAGCCCCATGATATAACTATGACCTTATAATTTAAAATAATATGAACAATACATAGACATAACCTGTAATTCTATTTATGTTCATATATATTCTAAGCTCTCTAAAAATGCCTGGAACAAATTACAGCACTAGTTATATACTTAAAAATTGGTTAGTATGCTAAATTTTATGTTATTTATCATAATGATAAATTTTTAAACAGGAGGGAAAAATGATAGCTCTTTGTTAGAGGATTTGCTATTACCCAGATCTTGGTTTCTAAACATCATTCCTCACTAAATGAAACCAAAGCTGCTTGGGAAAATGACTGATTTTAGGTCAAGAGTAAGATAACACAAAATAATTGTTGAGAAGTAAAGCAAACAGATGTTCAAGCACTAATGAGTATGTTTCAAATGAATATAGAAGTTGGTTTGGAAGAGTTTCCATTGGCCAAATTTCGAGAGAGAGAAGAGATAGAGAAAGAGAGAGAGAGAGGGAGAGAAAGATCCATATTACAGAGATCTTGTGTAGTGGATCAGACAATTGGTGTTTTTAAGGGAAAGTGGTGGGAAGTACTCATCATTTAGGCAGAATTCTTTATGCAAATATTTCATCTGAATCTAATCATAAGGAAACAACCAGACATTCTAGTTTGAGTGAGATCCAACAAGAACACTGGCCCAGCTCCTTTAAAAATACCAATGTTTCAAAAGACAAAACAGTGAGATGACCTTTTTAGACTACAAAAACTAATGCAATATGACAACAAAATGAACTGTCTGACCTTCCATAGAAGAATGTAATTGTGGTTAACTTGTCTGAAATTCACTTTCTAATTGTTTTTTGTATCTATTCACATGCATAGATACACATATAATATACATGTACACATGTACATAAAGTCACATGTCACTTAACAATGAGGATGTGCTCTGAGAAATATGTCATTGGATGATTTCATAGCTGTGAAAACATCAGAGTGAACTTACACAGACTAATATAGCTATGACATCAGCAGGATCACCATCATATGTGTGATCTGTCATTGATTGAAATGCTATTATATATATATCCATAAATTCTGTGTGTATACTTATAGAAATAGATATAAAGATACAGATATATAGAGAGAAGATGTTACAAAATATGAACACTTGGTTAATTTAGGTAAAAGATAAATTCGTGTTCACTATACTATTCTTCCAACTTTTGTATGGATTTGAAATTTTTCTCAATAAATAGATGGAGTAAAGAAAGGCAGACTGGATTCAGACTGCCTGGGTTCAAATTCAGACTCTATAGATCAACTGTAGGTCAAGTATTTCTAAATCTGTTCACATATCTGGGAAAAGAATCCAAGATGCCATGAACAAGCACTAAACAAAGGACTTCTCTTCCAGTGGAGCTTCTGGCTGTAGAGTCAGCATTTGTGTTAGGGCATCTAAGGAGACAGTGGTGTCTGGAAGGAGGAGCATCCCAAAGCCTCTGCCACTTACTAACAGTTTTACACAGTTAGTGTAACATTAAATAGTTTAACAGATGAGTCATTCAATTAGGCTTTGAGAAAACAGGACAGAGCAAAGAGAGATCAAATCTGCAGGTCAGGGTGTTTACCAAAAAGACATGCGATTCCTGTGGCCGAGTCCAGTGGTGGGGCTCTGACCATCAAGAAAGCAACCCAATTGGGTGGGAGGAACTGATGAAAAGACAGATGCAGGTGCCCACAACAGGCTTCTTGTTTTCATTATCTGGAGCAGGTCATGCATTTTGAGAAGAACATAGAATACCTGAAGCTTTTTTCCTCTTCCTATCTTAAATGTTTTTAAGCACTGCTATGGAAAATTAATTTAAAAGGAAAAATGGAGTAAAATTATGTGATGGAGTTCTCTCTTCCCCCATTCCCAAAGGTTCCACAGTATTTGAGTAAAATGTGGAATTCTCTAAAACTAAAACCTTTTGCATTTGCCAGATGGATTCAAGAAACTGGCTCATCTTATGAAAAGGTTGACAGATGAATACTGAGTTTACATCACATGGACCCTGATCCCAAAAGATCAAAGTCAAGAAAATGGAAAGCAGTTTTCACTGAAAGGGATGAGACTCTGTCCCAGCCAGAAACATGTGACTAAATCACTTTCAGTGAACAGTCTCTGTAGATTTTATTCTTTGCTTTAAAAATATTCAGTGTTTCTGAGTTTTCAAAGTTTGCTCATCATGACATTTTTCAATTTGATATTATGTTCAGGAATTAACAGAAAAGGAGTGCAAGACATGAGCAAATAATTTTTAGAGTAACTTTAAAAGGAAGAGGATTCACTGACATTGATTTTCCTGAACTCTACTCACCTCCTAACTTGGTAAAAAGGCACTAGACTGATCGAGTAGTAGGATCACAGAACTGATCCAAGATAGCAAAGTATACTGGGCTATAATTTATATTTAGCTTCATTAATTTTGCAGATTGAAGGGAGAGGTGATTAGGTAATATGAAATAGTAGATAAGCTGAAATACACGTTGCTTTACATTTGATTTTGGAAAAGTATACATTTGATGATTCACAGGACTTAAAAAATTATAAAAATGCAGTGTTGAAAGGGCACATGGTTGGAAAACATTTATCTTAGATCAGGTAGAACTAAACAGGAATTAAGACTTCAGTATTATTGGCCACATGGCAAGTTACGTGTTATCTCTGAGCCTGGTTTTCCTCTACCATAAATGAGGTAGTAACTATCTCATTCTAGGATTAAAGGTAACGTGGGTTAGTCAGCAAGTAATGACTAAGAGTAGATAACAAATGGTATTAGTTTTCCAAAAAGGGCTACCCCAGCTCATCCCTTTTGAGCTTGTCCTTAACACTCCAGCTCCGTTATGTATTCCACAAAATATCAGCTAGAGAATATTCTCTCTCTCACCTCACCTTCTGTCCCATTTAAAGCCTGTTTGAGTGCATCAGTGACAACAGGAATTCAGGACATAATAATTGTGAAAGGCCTTAACAAGTTTACAATACTAACAAATAGATTTTATTTTTATAACAGGTTTAAACAAGAGGCAAACTACTTATTGCTGCTCTTTGTTTTCCTTTCCGCATTCTCTCAGATTTGAGTTAAATCAAAATTTCAGATTTAGACTATCAGAAATCAAAAACATTTTCACATACATGCCTCCTGTCAAGGCTCCTAGTTCTTGCTCTTACTTAATTCAGAAGAAATGTTTGCTGATTCAGCAGAAGTCCAAGAGGAACTTTGGACCGGACCGCTTTCTTTCTGCCACTTTATCCTTATGTCTACTTTCCGCCTCCTCCAGATCGTAACAGCCAGATTGTGGCTGTATTTTGACCCTGTTTCTTCTGAAATTCTTGTGTAATGCTTTAATCACTTCCTCTTCTGCTATTGCAATTTCTTCCCTTATATTCTTTCATAACATTTGCTTATGAAATTGCCTTACCCATCCCACATTTCTAAAACTGACAACTCCCATTCTTTCTTGTTCTGTATGTTATTGAAAGCCAAGCCAAATTCAGAACCATCCTGCCTGTGTTTCCACATTTTGATTCTACCTGAAGATATCTTAGTAACATTTGCTACTTTTTTATACCTCCAACCCATTCTCTTTTTTTCTATCACCAAATACAGATCTAAATTAAGAAGTGGCCTTCTAGTGGACTTGCTCTAAGTACTAAATATTTATTCCAGCCATAGAAGTTCCATAGCTTTATATATCTTGCTTTAACTATTTTTCTCATCTGTTGATGTAGACATCTGAATGTTTCCTAATGTTTCTGTGAGTTAAGAATACCTCAAGATTTATTTCAGTGAGGTAACTTTCTTATACCACATTTGCTTACTTCATGCATGCAATCTAGGAACCTATTTAAGAAGATATTGTCTGCATATGAGATAGAAGACAGAAAACAAATTGATTTATTAAATCTTCAGGCAGTAAATAAAGACTCTTGTCTGAGCTCTTTACCTCAAATACAAATAACCTTAAACTCACAAATTCCTGTTAATAAATCTAAAACTTTCATTCCATGCAAAACATATATTGTCTGTCTTTTCCTAGTCCTTTGGAAAAACTATTAATTGCTTGTGCAATTCTCACCAAGTTGCTGTCCTTTGCCTTATCAAAAAAATGTTTTCTTCCCTGCCTTCTTGTTTAGTTAGTATATTTTTCTTGGATGGTTTCTGTTTCTGTGTCTCCTCTTCCCTCAGAAGACGCCAGCATACTGTGTTTCTTCCCATGTGCAGAGGAAAGGGCTTGGGGCCTATGCAGAAGAACTATGGATTTGATACTGTGACTTATGTATGGTGGGGACCTTGAAGGAATAACATGCACCCCCATACACATTGGTTACCATGTATCATTTAAACAACTCGCTATCTACCCTTCATTTAAAAAAAAAGATTCCCAGAGAGATCCACAAAGTGCTGCCCATGTGAGAGACTGTTTGCCCTCAAGTGATCATTGTTTTGCAGATTAAAAGCCTTTGTGGCTTTCAATTTGGGAGACCTATCTGAAACCAATATTGTGCTATTTCCCATCTATGACGTATTATACTACATAAAACAGGTCTCTCCTAAATGGCCCATAATTAAATCTTACTTTCCTCTTCTGGATGGTGCCTGACTATTTGTATAAGGTTCCTCAGAATCCCTAAAGTGAACTTTACTGTATGCCAAGTTCTAAATCAAATCTTTCTAAATAATACTCACTAAATTTTGTGAACAAAATTTTCACATGACACAAATAAAAGACTAATTTTATTTAAAAACAGTATGTGGATCTAAGTGTTTTTCTGGTGGCATGGCCTCCTCCTCCACAAGAAGGGAAGGGAACAGATCTCAAATGTACCTGTGCATTGTGATAGTGTGCTAGGTGCTTTCTATACATGATTCCAGCTTTTTCTTACTGCACCCTGATGAATTATGCTGCTAGCCTCATTTTGCATATGAAAAATGAAGGCTCAGAAAAATTAACTAGCTCAAGGGCTGAGCTGGGATTTGACCTGTATGGGATATGCTACCATGGGATGTGCTACTTTTGGGAAAAATGTTTCTCAACCCATTTGGCACAACCACATCTAGAGTGGAAAAAGAAAAAGGTAAACCAATTCATCATGAATTTGGAGGGAGGACAAAGCTATCATCCTCTCAAGCACAAGAGAAATAATGTAGTAATAAATTGATTTTAGTGCAGTATACGAAGTAGATTGTAAAATACAAATAAGTTAATGATTTTGTTTAAATAATAAATAGAAACATACATTTATCACAGTCACTATTTTATGAGAGCTGTACTCTGAATTTTGAAATGATCATTGTACACATCTGCTCCACATCTGTAGTCTGTCTACAACTTTATGGCTGGTGGCAATAGTTAAATCACACAATCTCTCCACTGCAAGGCAAATCTCAAAGGCCTCTGCACTGAGCATAATGTTAAAGAATGAAATGGAAGGAAAGTAAGTGTGTGGGATAGCACGGGGGCCTGGGACAGCCTGTAGAAGACAAAATTGAAAATCTGAAGAGAAAGTGCCTAATGTTTCAGATGATTGAGTAGCCTGGAAACAGAGCTATGGAAATACTCAAGGATAAATAAACTTATATATTAAAATGCTAAGATTCTAGGTTAGAGGGCCTAATCCATCTGCAAACTATTCTATCTGTAATTGATCTGTTACCCACCACAGGTTGTTTCTGTTATTTTTGCTGTTTTTTGCTTTACTCTCAACTGTGGGGTGATAATTACTATTGTGTTTAGTCAGATTAAACAGGGAGTTAAACAATAATCAAGACCCAGAATTAGACATAGAGTCAAACTATAGGATTGCTCAAAATGCTTTTTTGCTATTTCTCCATGACTACAAACCTACCTTTTATATTTAACATGAAAGATTTAACTGTGGGTTTATGAATCGTTGTAAACTATGCCCTGTATGGTAGGCAAAATAATGGCCCCCAAAGATTTCCACATTCTAATACTCAAAACCTGTGACTGTGCTTGATGACATGGCAAGGGGAAATGATGGTTACAGACGGAATTAAGGTTGCTAGTCAACTGACCTTGATGGACATTGGGAGTATATAGATATAGGTGGACTCTATGTAATCATTAGGGTTTTCAATACATAAAAGAGGGAGGCAGGAGAAAGAAGATCAGAGTGTTGCAACGTGAGAAAGACTCAACAGGCAATTGGTGGTTTTGAAGATGAAAGTCTTCCCTCCCACCTAGCCAAAGAATGTAGCTAAAGAATGTAGATAGCCCCTAAAAGCCAGGCAAGGCAAGAAAACAGATTCTTCCTAAAATGTCCAGAAGGAACACAGCTCTGTTGATAGCTTGTTTTTAATCCAGTGAGACCCAATTCTGACTTCTGACTCCCAGAACTTTAAGATAATAGATTTGAGTCATTTTAAGAACTAAATTTATGGTCATTTGTTATCACTGCCTTAAGAAATAAATACACCCAGTATTGTGAAACATGTTAATCAGTGTGTAAGTGTGGGTAAATTGACTAATAGAGATACTTATACTTTATTAGTCATTGACTAATGAAGATACTCTATTTACTTATATTTTACATATTTATATTGATGATTCTCTGCTAAAATTCTTTTTATAAGGGAGGAAGGAAAGAGGAAAGGTAAATGGAACAGAAAAGTAGAATGTTGATAATTGTTGAATGGTGTGATAGGGTTAATTATACCATCTTAGCTTCTTTAAAAATGTCCACAGTGAGATTCAAAACATTTTTTTCTCCCCAAAATTATGCAAACCTATCACTGTGTTAAACACTGCATTTCTTCTCTTAGAATGAAATGTGAATGACAAAAATCTAAACCTTTCCTCTTATGATTTAACCAGAAAGCTTTCAGTATTTATGTATTTCTCCTGGTGATTACTAATACTATATTTCCATGGTGGTGATGTGCTTTCCGCCTGTTTGGAAAGCAAAGCTCTCTATGCCTGCTCAATTATGTGGACACTTTTGATTCTACTCAGTGTAAAGAAATGCTCTTAGTGAGGACAGTAGAACTGACAAAGCCAGAATAATAATACATTTATATGATAAAAAACAGACCATAAGTATCATACTGCATTGTGAAGAACATAGAGCAATGTTTTTGATAAATGTAGTATTTAATCCTACTATTTCCTAGAATTATGTAAAAATCGCCCATCCAAGAAGTAATATCATATTCTATAAAAGTTTAAAAAGCAGATAAACAGAGACTGTTTTTATGATGGTAACACCCCCCAAAACAGAAATTTGCCAAAGAATTAGGTGAGTCTTATTTTCTCATTGAGGTAATCAAATGGCCAATAGGACTGGCTACTGTAGACATTGCAATTTATTTTAATTATTGAATTGATCAGCTTACTTTAAGTAGGGAAAATGAGGACAATCATATTCGTCCAACAGAGAGTTTCACATCAAAGCATATCTACTTGGGGATTCACTAGAAAAATTAATTTAGCCAGTTGAAATAAAAAAGAAATAAAGGAAAAGTTCTGTGATTCTTTTTTTACCACTGTAATTCTGAGATTCTTGGGGCCTAGAGGATTTTAGTATTTGTTGCACACAACTCACACACAGACACATGATTTTCCCTTTCCTTATGTCAGTTAGCAGCAGTATTTTTGTAAGAAGGCCACACATCATGCCAAAAAGATTTACATTTAAGGCTCCTGTGAAAATCATTTCTTCTGTCTTGATTTCACTTATTCCATGGAAAATAGGTTATACAGGTGTGATTCTTGGGCCATTATCCATATTAATTCCCTTAAAATAGGAGTTTCTGTTCTCACAGACTTACAAATCATGATGCTACCTTAAGAACTGTGAAGTGGCTGGCAGAGTGGCTCATGTCTTAGAGCACCGGCTTATTGGTTGGGAGGTCCAGAGTTTGAGGCCCACAACCACCTAAGAGAAAAAATGGGAGAAGGGGGGAGGAGGCCCAAACAATGAATACATATGTAAGTAAATGTAAAAATGATAAAATAAAAAAAAGAAAAAAACTGAAATTAATTTTATCTTCTAACCCCCCGAAAATGTGAGACCAGAAAACCATCCAATATTTATATAACAGGTGAAAAATTTTACAAAGTCAATAATTACTGATTTATCTTTTTAGCACTGCCACTAACATAGACAAGAAGCTTTCCCTCGTATTTGGTGGAAGCACTGTGAGAACTTGGCCTGTGGTTCTCTTTGATGGAGAAAGAAGAAAACAGTTGGTAACCATCATGTATATTATACACCTTCAAAAACTGGAAGACTATCATTATTACCTTTCATCTCTTTTCCAAGATAAGCACTTTCAATTTCATTAACTCTTTCTTACAGATTCCATTTCCCAACCATCAAAATTCAGTCTTATCTGAGTCCTCTCCAAATTTGAGATTTCTCTTAAGATATGGAGACTCAAACTGGGAAGCACTTTCTTATAAAAATCTGGCCAGTTCTGAGTAAGAGACAATACCATCTATTTATCTATCTGCCTATTTAAAGTTAAATGGTTGTGGAGAGTCTTCCATCATAGACCAGAGATGTTGAATATATTTGATGCTAAGGCAGCATGAATATCAAAGAGGAGAAAGCATGTCTGTTTTTGCCTTAAACTCTTGGCTTCAGCAAGACCACACCCAAAAGAGTTCCTAAGATATGTCTAAAGTCAAATAACAGAACAATGTCTGGTCTCAATCAAAGACAAAGAGAAACTCTGCTGACTGAATCATTAACCTCTTGTCTTGCAAGGTTAAATGTTGACTGTCTGCTAAATGAATCACTATCTTTGAAACCTTCTGTCCTTGTCTTGTTAAATATTGATTATCAAATCCAGCCAATGTGTGCGTGTATATGTGTATGTGACACTTAGGTCTTTCCTTATTCACAAATCTTTTAACAATCTTAAACACAGATTATTTATGAAAACATCTGTTTTACTTGTTTTGATTCATGAAAGAGATCAACTGTCTAACTATATCACGTGAAATTTTCCACATTTTAAGTGGAAACTGATTCCATTGTTTCTTAAATTTGTCTACCCATTCCTAATTCTCACCTCCTTTTAATGTTCTTTTTTGCTCCTTCACTGTTATTCCCTTTTTATTACTTTAGGTTTCATGTTGCATTTCTTTCCCTCTCTTTCATTATATACAATATCTATATACATCAGCTGTGGGTGGAGTAGAAAAGAACTTCACAAAAAATGTAGCAGTGGGTTTAGGAGAGAAGAGATTTAATTACATTTGAACACATCAGATAGGAACAATGATTTTAGGCACATGTAACTTCCAAATTGAGGAGCAATAGAGAGGAAAGCAAATAAAGTTATTGAATGATCAAAAAAGATGACACAGCATGTCACACTCAAATTTTCAACAGTGCAAAATTTGAGACACTTTTCTTTCCAAGATGAGTTGTGAGTTGTATTTCATCAAAAATAAAGTTTGAAATAAAGAAGTTCATTTAAAAAATTGTCTCCACAGCCTGAGGGACAAAAACCTAGACTCTCCACTTCAAAAAGAAGCCTATTTATTAGTGTGTCCACACTGAGAAGTAAGCCCAAGCACCAGAGGAATGGACAGAAGTACCCAATTCTGACAAGCCACCAGCAGGCTGGCACATTCTCAGCCAGCCTGCTTGGCAAATTGGTGTTTGAAAATATTGTCTCAAGTGTAGGAAGTCGGCAGGCGGAGTGTTTGTGGTGTTATCAGACAAAAATCTCTGTGTACCTGGACTCAGTGTCCGAGTCTCTTTAAGCCCCAGGCTTTGCTCTGAGTTGTGTCAACATATGACTCAGAAGAGGCGGAAAGGGAAAAACAGGCACAAAGCAGGCAAAGCTGGGGAAAAGGGCAAATAAAAACATAAGCCAAAGTAAGCCAGGTTGCTTCTGAGAACACTTTTTAAAATAAAACCCAAAGGTTAAAAAAAATTGAATCTGCATCTTCCAATGACTATACCTTGCTTCTCATCTCGGGATTAGGGAGATAATAAGAAATATATAATGTTCTGAAAGTGAGTTAATATTGCCCTTTAATCCTAAACTGTAAGAAAGTGCCCATCACTTATATTATAGTCTATCAGCTCAAACTGAGATTGTGTAAGTTTTCCTGAGTGGTTTATAAATAGAGCTCATGCATTGCTATTAGAAAATGATCTAATGAGTAAGATCAGAGCCTATCTGAGAAATGAATATTGAACATTAGTCTCACTCATACATGATGCCCACCTTGAAGCAGTATCCTCGAATAGTAAGCATAGATACTTCCATCAAATATGAGCTGGTTCACTCTAGTACCACCACACACATCCTCACTTAAAATGAAGGTACGGGTATTACAAAAGTGCACTAGTAAAACAGGAACCTTTTATTTCTCTTACTGCATGGTCAGAATTATCACCATCAGGAAATGCTGACTGAAAACAAAAAAAAAAATCATTTCCTTTCTAGCATACAATAGCAAGTATGTCTCAGTGAAAGTTCAATTATTTCTGTTTGCTTTTAAGTGCCAGTGCTACACAAAGGCTGTGAACCTGCTGGTCAGGGACTGAACTTAAAATGACTTTTTCATGTAGTGTATCACTTACTGTGTGACTACAAGAAAGCTACTGGCATAATAACTATATGGTGAGCAAATCCCAGAGTCTCCTAGAAAAAAGAGAAAGTTGTCAAAATACCTAGAAAATTTGATGTTATTTTACCAGTTTAGAAAATTCAATCTTTTCTGCTTTAATACAATATGGAGTGGTTGATCAAGTAATCCCAAACACATAGAATAAATCCTATGTCCTAATTCTCGTGGCTCTGCAGACACAACTAACGATGTAAAGATAAGAATGCAGATAGGATACATGAAGGTCCGAACATGGTAGAGAGATGACAAATTCTGTTCAATCAAGCAAGATTTACTTCAGCATTTAACCACAAGTGCAAAATTGTAATTAGAAACAATTACAAAACATTTTAACTTTCATTGTCCCCCTTACCTTTAAAAATGAGTATTTTGCATGTTATTTTATAGTTTATATTAGGTTCCTAAATATTTCACATTTGTTTCTAGTGGCATTTTGTACTCAGAAAAAGGATTAATGAAATGTTAATGATTTGTGAAATGCTAACAACTCAAAGGATGATATGTAGTAACAGCCCATGTTTCTCAATCTGATAAACTGAGAAGGTTAAAAAATGTGACTTTTTCTAATTTTAACTAGATTACCATAGAATAAAATGAGATGCTAATCCAATGACTTTTTCAGGACTTTCCTAGTAGTAGACATTTCTTAAGCAACATGGGAATGAAGGATGCTTGTGAACTAATACAAAAGAAGAAATCTTTGACTATACAAAGGCCATGCTGTGTGAGCCAAATACCACCAGGTCTGCTTCTATGGTAGTAATGTCAGAACTGCAGCTGTTCTGCGTCAATATGTTATCATCTTGGCAGATAGGTCATAGAGCCCATGTTTAGTAGGTTCTATCTCATATACATGGTGGGTAATGGGCTGCCAATGCCTATGAGAGTCTTTCTGGTTGCAAGCAATATTGTTTTGGGCCATAATTGCATTGTAGCAGAGCTTCATTTGACTTTTTAAACTACTATGTCACATTTTTGAGAACTCAAGAATACGGGATTTGAGGCAAATGTGTGCAAAAAAAATGAAGATGGAAAAAAAAAAAAGGAAGATGACCAGCAGGCAGTGTAAGTCTATCCTTGAGTGCTACACATTAACAAGCAAAATAATATAACCTCCACTCTGGAATCTGAGCAGGACTTGTGTTATAAAGTGGTTGTTCTTCAGCAAATAGGAAAAATTTCTGTCAGTGTTCCAACTCTCTGGTATGTATGTGGAGAAAGACTTTGATTCATCATGTAGAAAATAGAAATAGAGTACTAAACATGTAGCATTCCTGGCTCATTGTAGAATCTCTATCAGTGTTTCTTGATAGCAGTCATATGATATGGATGGATGGAGATGGATGGATGGATGGATGGACAGGTGGGCGGGTGGGTGGGTAGATGGACAGATGGATGAAAAAATTACCCATCACCCTGAAAGCTTGAGAAGCAACATTTTCACTACTATCCAGAATAAATGCTAGCTGTTAGACATTAAAGAGAGGGATTAAAAGATATGGCCAACATATTTCTCTATTTTTCTTTCCTCAAATAAGAGGACTGGTGTGGGTGGGTCAAAGATAAGGATAACTGGGGAACAATAGAACTATAGAATTGGTGCTGACAGAAAAGGGCTTGAGGCTGAGGAATTTGGGTCTCTCACATCTCCGCATCTCTAGCTCTTTCTACCAAAAACATGATTTAAAGTTAGATTGTGTTTCATTACAGTTTATTATTGATGAATTTATGGGATAATCAGTGAGCTGTGTGGTTTCTTTTCACTCATTTATTTGTTTTGTTTTTGTTTTGCGGTGCTGCTGATCAAACCTAGGGCCTTGTAGATGCTAGGTAAGCACTGCTACTGAGTTACATCCCCAGCCCTTATTTTTGTTTCTTTGTTTTCGAGACAGGGTCTTGCTGTGTAGCACAAGCTGACTTCAAACTCACAATTTTCCTACCTCTGTCTCTGTAATGCTGGGATTACAGACTTTTGCTACCACCTTTGTCTACCAATGAGCTTCTTAGAGTTATTTAAATACTTGAAACCCTGAGCCTAACCAAAGGACTGCTCATATTGCATTGATTTCTTATTATGGCATTAGTAATATAATTTTTTTATTATATTACTCTTACTTGAACCAAATTTAACCTTTTGAACATCCAGGGAAACACTTCAGACAGTATAAATTCATGTTATAGAATTTAATGGAGTAGCTTCTTTTAAAACTTTTAGAGCCTTCAATTACACATTTTTCTTTTGTAATACATAGTCATTAGAGGAAAACTGGAAAATGAAGAAAAATGCAAAGAAATATGCATTATTGGAAGTTATTCAATTTTCTTTCCTAAAGGTCAGGATGATAATACTAGCTGTGCCAGTATTAAGTTCCTTTTTCTTCCTGGTAGGAATGTAGTTAACAGTATTTTGCTTTTAAGTGGGGTCAGGTGATTGGGTTCTGGTCAATGGGGTATAGATGGAAGTGATGTGTTTCAATTCTAGACTATGACTCTGAAAGCTTATTCTCTTAATGAATGTGTAAAAGATGGGAGGAGTCTGGTTTCCCAAATAATTGCATGGAGAAGAGCCACCTTCCAAACTTGCATTGGGCTATAACATGAAAAAGAAATAAATTTTTAACGTTAAGCCACAGAAACTTAGGAGTTATTTATTATAGTAAATACTTACCCCTAACCAAGGGATAATCACTAACATTTCAGCATACTTCTTTCCAGTCTTTTTTCTATGGTCATATGAAAAGTGTATCTTTGAATTCTGGTATTTTTATTTTATGTTACATCATAAGGATTTTCTGTGTTATTATAAACCCCTCATACAAATAAATTTTAATGATTACATAATATTTAACTGTATGGATTTATTATAATTATATACATAAAATCCTATTTTAGGTGATGAAGTTCTATTCAATCTCACTAATACTATGTGATAAATATATTGATATGCAAATCTTTGTACATGTACCTTTTGTATTTTCTTTAGATTTTTAGCAAGAGAATACCTGTGTGAAAGAGCATAAATATTTTAATATTGGCTCAGATTTTATGTAATATATATATATTCAGCGAAAGTAATAACACTTACATTTTCATTGTTGACCGAAATGGGAGTGCTTATCGTTATCTTTCCAACACCAATAATTGTCAAAAAGAGAAGTTTTAACTAAAATTTCTTAGCATAAAAATATCATTCTTACAATCTCTTGATCAACAAATTCTGGGGAAAGAAAGCTCAACACTATCTACTGGGTTCTATAGATTATTTAAGAAATGAAACCCAGACTCACTGTGTTGATGAATTCCAGGATGTGAAGGGCAGGCTCTTCAAGAACACATACCCACTTTCATAGCATAGGCTGCTCAGAATCTATTAGAATGAGGTCAAAGGACTGGGAGGAAATGTTAGAATTGGGTGCTAAAGAATAAATTGGAAGCCTGTCATTCCGACAGAAGGGCGAAGGATGTCACACATGGAGTACTATATATGCTGATACATGCAGACAGAAAGGACAGGTCACATGCTAAGCAAAACAAGCCCATCTGTGTTTTCAGAGCATGGGATGATAGTGCAGAAAGTAAGAAGAAAGAAGCAGTAGCCTGTGACGGGCCAGGCATACCAGGGTAAGGAGTTGGAATATATCTTGTAACTAAAAAAAGAGAGACACATGTTCACAACTGAATTGATTTTTAAGGAATTGAGATAACTTTATACCTTGTTATTTTATACTTTATAAATGTTACCATATAATACTTGTACTTTATATGTTATAAATATCATATTTGATTCTAAAACAACTGCAGACATATGGCATATGTAAGCTATCTTATCAACATTTAAGAGATGTTATGTTAAACTTGAGGTCTGCATGAAGTCACTTAAGCGGAAACTGAAATTTGAACTTCTATCTGTATGGTTCTGGCTTCAAAGCTGTGACCATCTCATTGCACTACGTTGCCTTTTTTGTTGTGATGATATGAAGAATATATTGGAAAAGAAAGACAGAGGCAATGAGGTACTCAAGAGGTTATTACTAAATTCAAGGAAAAGAAAATGAAATCACTAATAAACTACCTCCAGGAGAAAGTAGTATTGTAAAAGCCGAGGTCACAGTTCAGAGAAATTCAAGAAAGGATTTGATTTCCATTCAGATTGTGATGGGCTTCTCAAGAGACTTCACACGGAGAGGTCAAAGATAGGGTGGGAGCTGAGGCATGGGATCTAAGTTGCAGCGGCTTACAGAGTAAATGAGAACTGATCTTATAGAAATGATCTAAAAGCATGGCTGAGATCCTTCTGTGATGAGTCCTCCAAGCCCTTTTTAATGTCAGTGCTATTGCTGTCTATCATAATTCCTCACGATAACAAGAACTCATTCAACAGCGCTGTGAGCTATGCTGTGGGCTACAGACACATTTCCATGTGTTATCAAAATAGCTCAGAGAGGAGAAACTCCCAAAATATTAGAAATTCATTTTTTAACAATATTTAAAAGTTCACTTGCTTATACTAGGATATATAGTGACATTTGAGGAAAACAAAACAAACCAAACGTGGACATGTATATATACATATATGTATACATGTATTTGAAAGGAAATGTATGCAGTTCTTTTCTTAATCATCTTTTTTTTAAACTTTTTAATTTTTTTATTGTTGTGCTGGGTGGGGGTACATTGTGGCATCTACAAAAGTTCTTACAATATATCAAATATAGGTAAAGCGCCTGCCTAATGAGCGTGAGGACCTGAGTTCAAACCCCAGCACCACCAAAAATCCAAAACAAAAAGCAATGTATCAAATATATCATACTTGAATTCACCCCATCCATCATTCTCCTTTTATCTCCTTCTGCCCCTCCATTTCTGGAATATTTTCAACAGATATCATCTTTCCATTTATATACATGTATTTAAATTTGCACTACATTCACCCTCCCACACCCTTTCCCCACCTTCCCTCCACACTGGTACCAATCCCCAAGACAGGACCTATTCTGCCCTCCTGGTCTCCGATTGTGTAAAAGAGAAAAGGAATGGCATACATTTTGTTTTTTTAAGTTGGCTACTTCGGGAGTTTCCTTGTGACATTTCCATGTATATATGTATTATAACTCGAATTGGTTCATCTCTATTTCTCTCCTTTCTACTTTAGTCCCCTTCTTATGGTGATTTCAACAGGTTTTTAAAATTCTATATTCATTCTTGTATAGAGAGTACATCAACCATATTTACCTTCTTAACTTCCTTCTTTTACACTCCCTCTCTTGTGAAACTCATTTTCAATGTATGCATAAATAAAAAAATTCTAGTTTCAACAAGATAGCAATGATCTCCTAAGATGCCATGAAACATTGCCTTAAAAAGTGTTACTGTTTTTTAAAGGAATGAAAAGACAGCCACAGACTAGAAGAACATATTTTCAAAACACTTAACCTGTTAAAGGACCGATATCTAAAACATACAAAGAACTCTTAAAACCGAACCATAAGAAAACAAACACCCCATTTGAAAGTAGGTGAAAGATATGAAGACACCTCAGCAAGGAAGATACACAGGTGGCAGATAAGCATATAAAAGATGCTTACCATCATAAATCACTATGGAATTACAAATTAAAACAACAATGTGATACCACTGTACACTTACTAGGAAGGCTAAAATCCAAAACACTAACAACATCAAATGCTGGCCAGGATGTGGAAAAAGAGGAACTTCATTCATTGTTGGTGGGAATGAAAAATGATGCAGCCACTTTAGAAGACAGTTCAGCAGTTTCTCACAAAAACCACACATACTCTTCCCATATGATCCGTGCTATTTTACTCAAATAAGCAGAATACTTAGATCCACGTCAAACATACACACGTAGTTTATAGCAGTTTTATTCACAACTGCCAAAACCTGGAAGCAATCAAGATGCTCATGCACCACATTAACACATGATTTTAACAGTAGGGAAACTGGAGCAAGGAGGTAGAGTGAGAGAGTGAGTGTATTGGAATTTCCTATATTTTCTACTTGTTTTATGAACCTAAAATTGCTCCAAAAATTATGCCTGCGTTATTTGATCTATAACCATCCACTGCAGCAATTCACTCCAAGTTGGAAATGAACATTTTGCTTTAAGGAAAAATATATATAATATGTTTGAGCTTCTAATCAACTAAGATATCATTAAATAGTGCAGTAAGATCTAAATTAATTACACCATACTAATGTTTTATATTAAATTCTGAAAAGATCATATTAGGACTCCGAAGAAAGACCTTAAGAAATTCCCATATGGAATGATAAAACTAATACATAATCTATTGAGGATATGGTCTTTGCAAAGATTATCTTTGACAATGCCTATTAGTAGATGATCATTAATGACATGACTGTACATGCTCAAATAATCATGAATGATCCAGAAATAGTTTTAGTTATAGCATTTAAAATTTCTATTACCCTTGATATCTTGAATTTTGTAACATTCCAATGTTTTCTTTCAGAGATCTTGCAAGAATTCTGTAAGTGTGTACCAGTCTGAGTCTAGTCCAAACCAGAAATAGCTCTAGATAGATATTTTCAACAGAGGGAGTTTAATATAAAGGAATTTGTTAAGCCATTGTTCAGAAGTTTCAAGCCAGAAGTCCAATGCAGAGTGGAACCATGGGGAATTGGAGCCACAGAGGAGACATATACTTGAGACTTTGCAGAAATAACTCAGAAGTATACCTTGTCTCTTCCCTTCTTCCTGCCTTCTGGTGTCTTGTTTATGCCTCCTATGGACAAAATCTATTCAAAAGTCAGAGTACAAGGGAACCTGGGAAATGTAGCTCCGAAATATATCTGACAGCAAAACACAAATGACTGATAAAAGGTGCTCATATTTAACACTGTGTTAATCATAGCATCAGTATAAAAACAAATGCACAGAAAAACTCAGAAATATGAAGACAGGAAAAATCATTTCACACTTTCCCATAACTGCTGATAATAGTAAAATACTAATGTCTTTTCAAGAGAGGAAGAAGTGCTGACGTTCTCATAAAAATAGTGGACATTCAAATGAAAAAGGAATTTGTGGGATGAGAACTTCCACAGGCACCTTCTTGGGTGACTCTAGCCCTGCTATCAGCATGCAACCAACAAAGATAAGTGTGCACAATGCCAGATGTGACCAAAAGCTAAGCAAAAGTAAACTTTCCTGGGGCTTCACACTTTCTACTGTTTTTCTTCCTCAAAAATCTGGCACTGTCGAATGGCTCCATATCTTACTGGAAAAAAACATTGCATCCAGCTGGTCTCGGCATAATGTTACTTTCTGGGATGTTTTTTGGTCACTCACTTCTCAGTTAGAATGAGTTTCTTATGTTGACAATAAACCACCATTTCTTGCCATTGAATTTTCAGCTCTTGGCAAAGTAAGAAAAAATAATGGCAGCTAGTTCTGAGACACAAGGTACTTCAAAAAATATTGTCCACAGCATGCATTCCTTCTGAAGTCAGAAGTCTCCCAGAGGGTGTCTCAATTTTCACCAATACAATACAAGCCCTGTTGGAAGCTCTACTTGCAAGCTTTGATCATTAATGTTGTCACTATTCAGCGTTGGAAGCACATATTCAGTAGTCATGATGTACTCTTCACTTGCCTAGAGTTTAATTAAAAGAATAGCATTTAATGTTGATGTTCAGAGCTAACTATTAGAGGAGATCCCTGAAGAGATCTTGCCACTTCCAGAAAAAGTATTGATATTGAAAAAGATGCTTGAAGCTTATCTTCTGCCTAAACAAGTTGAATTATTAGCTGCTCAGAAGCCAAAATACTTGATAGTGTTGTATGAGAGGAAATCCTTGCATAATTAAAGATGCTCAGCAGTTCAGTCTAAAATAATAGTAATAAGTAATAAGTTACTGAGCACCTACCTCAGACAAGCAATTTGTTTTTATTTTAAATCAGAGAACTGAGCAAAGAAAGACTACTCTGTCCTACAGTGTAACACAGAGTTTGAACCCAAGAAGTCTGGCTCTAGATCCCCACTGTTAAAAACTCTACTCACTGCCTTGGCCCTTTCATCATGGCACTTTCAGAGAGTATTTTGCACTGCAGCTTACTCGGATGTTACCATGTAGATTACATGGCTGCACTTAGTAACCCCCCCTGCTATTGAAAAGGCTGCGTGTGCTCAGTAGTCCATAAGGAATTATCAGGCAAGCCAACCTCTTTTGTCAGATTTCTTCAGTGCATCCTGTGATGAGTTCACAACACGGCCACCCTGCTGAAGTACAAGAGGGAAGTAACACACTAGACAGTAATTGTCACAACTATATTCTTCCAGCCTGCCTAAGAATTTGCATAATGAATAAGAGCATAACATAGTTACTACTCTGCCTGTACCTAATGTTCACTCATTTGCATCACAAAAGTTTAATTAATTTATTTGTTCATTCATTTATTTTTGAGATAGGGTCTCTCTACATAGCCCAGACTGGCCTCAAACTTCTCAATCTTTCTATCTCAGCTTCCTGAGTGCTGGGATTATCAGCATGTGCCAAAATGCCCAAATTCAAAAGTTATTTTAATTAGAATTGCAGAAATGGATCAACGTAAGGCCTCAGTTCTCCTCACTTCACAATAAATACACAAGGGTGGCAAAATGTTGTTGGCTGTGAAGAGGTTCCTCCAAGAGCAGAACTAATGGAAGCATTGAACTGCTAATTCTGAGAACTCACAAAAACCATACAGCAATAATTCTCTGGCCACTTCCTGTTCTGAAGTGATTCACTTATTTCTATATCCAAGACAATCACAAAAGGGGAACTTTGTAGTCAAAAAAGAGATGTGCAAAGTATGGTGGAATTACTTTGGCTAAGAATTAGTTTTGAGATCCAGTGGAACTCATATAACATGAACAATGAAATTTATACAGTGTTAAAAAACAATCTTGTTAGAGACTATTTCAGTTGTCTATGACTAAATAAAAGTTACTCTAAAATTTAGAAGTTTGCAGCAATGACAATAACTTATTTTGCTCATGAATCACCAATTTAAATGGAACTCAATGAAGATAATGTAACTTTGCTCCACTGTACATCAGCCAGAGTGGCTTAAAAGCCAAGAGCTAAAATTACCTGAATATTCATTCATTTACAAAAATGGTGACTGATGCTGGTTGTAAACCGAGCTGTTAGCTGGGAAATTTAGACAATACCTTCATGCAACTTCTTTATGTGACATTGACTTCCTCACAACATGATGGTTAATTCCAAAGGAACAAGTACCCTAAGCAAGCAAGCAAGAGCCAGACAGAATTGAATATCCTTGTATGTCCCAGCCTCCTAAGTCAGGGTATGTCACATCTATTATTCTGTTGGTTAAAGCAGTTATAAAAGTCCACCCAAGATCAAGGAGAGAAAACAATTCCCACCTCTTAATGGAAGCATGTTAATGCAACATTGTAAGAAGAGCAAGTGGGATAAGACACATGTTGGTGAAGCATCTTTGGAAAATACAGTCACTTGTTTCTCCATACATTTTTTTACTCAGCCCAAATGGAGCCATGCCATTATCAGCCTCTACTTCTTTGAAGATGCCTGTGAAACTTACTCCTTTTCTTGCTCCTTTCTGGATTCAAAGAGAAGATTGACTTTTTCTGCTGCTCTAATATTGAAAAAACTACAATAAAGTATATAAAAGAATATATACTTAGCATATCTGACTGGCAAAATTATATGCTTAATAGACACCAATATTTTTGTGTCTATTCAGAATAATTTTGTTAATGGACTAAGGGGGAAATATAAGGAGCATATGAACTGTACTTTGATATTTATGATTTGCTTTATAATACTGGATAAATTATACCACAAGACACTGATGTGAAATGCTTATGTTTTCTTATTTAAAAATACTGGTATGTATACTTTCCATTCATACATATGAAATGTTATAAAGATTATTGAGTAAATGGGTTTGTAATACCAAAAATACAATAAATAATGTACAGAACCAGAGAATAATTACTGCATTTCTTTCAATCTGTGGTTACTGAATCATAGATGTCATCACAGTCAGAATTTATTGACAATCCACAAACTGAGATGATTTGGTGAAGTTCAGTGCATGACAATATATTCCCAAAGAGGACAATCGATGAACCAGTGCTGTGTGTTCACTTGAGGAAGTTTTCAAGTCTTTATAAACATTTTGCTTTGGACTAGATTTTGTTAATTGTGCTCTTGCAGTCTATCAAATATTCTGAATTAAGGGTGAAATTGTGGAATTTGTTGAAAAGATCAGATCTCTGTGACTTATACAATGAAGACAGCTGGAAAAATTGATTTCCCTACTTTTAATTCAGAGATGACTTAGTGGAAGAAAAAAATTCAATCAAAGAAGGAGGGGATTTATTGATTCTAGCATTTAATCAGAATGTCCTAAAAAATAAGGAAAAGTTAAAACATCTTGGATTTACAGACAAAATACTGCATAACTGCTGACCGTGGTAAAGTTCAATAATATTTTTAAGTTGAAAAATCACCTTATAAATAATTTTATAAAAAAGAAACAAAAAGAAAAAATGGAAATATGCTGTGTTTGTTTTAGGAAAAAATTTCTGAAACCATGTTGTTTTAAAAGGAGACATGCTCTGAACATTGTTGACAGGAACCAAAGGGGTTATTTTTTGTTTGTTTTTGACTGTGTGGTGTCTGTACTTTCAAAATTTCCCTTGGTAACTGAATTATAAAGACTATTGCTCAAACTTGGTAGACTTGAGGCAAATTGTTTGTGAAAGTGTTATAAAATGCCTTGAATAAGGGCATATTTATAAATTAGAAGCTATGAATTGAAGCAGTTGAAATAATATAAGCTACTTTCAGCAAAGTCAAAATTGTTAGCGAATCAAGACAATTTTCTCAAATCAGTGCCTAAATTTGCTGGAAAAGGTGAAAGAATAAATAATGGCAGAGCTCAATTATTACAGGTTAACACAAAACAAATAGCACAACTGGAATAACCATTACCCACCCACATGCTTGCATATATTAGCAACAAGGCATCTATGACTACACAGTCACTTTTATTCTTTTACCATTGTCCTTGTTTTATGAGGAGAATAAAGATGGGAGAAGAAGAATGAGAGGCAATAATATAACCATTTTAGAACTCTGTGTTTCAAATAGTTGTGTGCCAATGGTTAACGATGGATCACATGCACAATGGTGATCCCTTAAAATTATAATTGAGTGGAACAATCCCAATCATCATAACAGCACCCACCTGTTTGTGGTGACGTTAGTGTAAACGAACCTACTGCGATGCCAGTTGCATTAAAGTCTAACACATACAATCATGTATGCTACACAATACTTGACAATAAACCATGTAAGTATGTTTATATATTTACTATATTATACTTTTAATCTTAGAGTGCACTCTTGTAAAAACAGTTTGTTGTAAAACAGTATGCTACCATCGTCCCTCTCCTGTTTATGTCCCTTGATTGCAGCATTTTCTCCTGGGCTTGATTTAATGCCATGTTTTATTCATCGCAGTACAGGAACAATAGACTATACTAAACACACTCGCTCACTCACATGGATATACACACAAATCCAGTTCTGTGTAAATATGCTCTATGATGGTCACACAACAACAAAATCATCCAACAATGCATTTCTCAGAACATGTCCCAAACACATCTCATCTCAATTGGACAAGCCAGCAAAATGAAAGAACAGTGAATACTAAGTGAAAAATATCCAAAGGAATACAATGGTTAGTGTGTATGGCCTTCAAGGAAGGTTTGGAGAAGCCTGTTGACAGGAGTGGGAGGAAGGGATTACATCTTTCAGACCTCTCTCCTGACAGCCTCCCTTCAGCTCATATTCTTCTGTCCTCTGCCTATCCATGGAAGTTGATGAATCCCTATTCCCCAGTTTCTATTAATAGGCCAGATGATAGATTTAGCATTTGAGGTACTAGAGATCAGATTTAGATAGGCTATTATTATTTGTTAAGGAATACTACCCAGACTCCCTCACGCAAATGAACAGATCTGCAGTGTTTTTGTTTTTTAATCCTACTACACAATGTGTATACATGTCCTGATCAAACTGGACTAACATGAGTATGATGAAGTAAGATTTGGCCAATCATCTTTGGGCTTCAGTTGGAAGCCAATACAGGGGACCTTCGTTTAAAAATGGTGTGCAAAACACATCTGAGTGCTGAATTAATGGCAGCAAATATAGAATAGTGCAGAGCATAGAAACTGGACTGTGGATATCGATAACATCCCAAACTTAGAAACTTAGAAACGTGACCCAAATCATATAGCAGTTCTTAACTTTATCCAAAGTACATCAACGTCCATACTCTTCAGGTTTCTGCCAAGTTTGACATACTAAATTGTCCCAAGACTATGTCTAAATGGAGATCACTCCTGTCCAGAAAAAAATTATTGAGGTACTTGCTCAATTCCTATATCAAAATTTCCAATACCTGGTCCATTTTTCCATTTTACTAGCAAGAGAAATAGTCTCATTTTGGTTTAGTCCTTAACATTAAAATAATCACTCCGCTTCTCAACGCATCCTGACACTGGAGTAGAGCTGTCAGACTCTACTGTGTGACCTTAGAGTTGCTTTTGTTGCTTTGTAACATTTCCTCAATAGAACTCCCTGTCCTTTGTGAATGATAGTCACCATTAGACAGCCACTCCTTTGTTTATGCTATCTAGTATGGGATAAGTCAGTTTAATCTTTAGAAACCAGTCCATATGGAGTGCTATTTGTGAGTAAGGCATTATCAGACATTTGTCCCTTAACATAGATTTTATATCAAATTGTTTTCCTGTTTAATCATTAATTGACATTGGTGTTCAGAGACAATGAGGCATAAAAGATAAAGACTGATGAGAGATAGGAGAGAAGGACATGTCTGGAATGTTGGACTTAATCCAAAGTGGAGACGATTCCATGGAGAATGGAAAGGAAAGGCCTTGGTCAGTCATCAGGCCAGATGATCGCATGAAGTTGGAAGGGAAAGGGACTGTGCCAAAATTTTATTCTGTGTTCCATGGCACTTTTATTCTCTCTCTTTCTCATTAAGACTGGTAAAAATGCCTTTTTAATTTCAAAATTACTGCAATTGGGCTCACCAAAAACCAGAAGGCACACTTACAATGGAAAATTTGAGATGAGGTTAATTAAAACCACTTTTTATGCAAGTATCTAGAGTTTAGTACAAGCAAGAAGCATGGAAAGGTACCTTGAAAGAAGCAACAGAAGGGAGCTGTTATCTGTCTTGCATCTGGAAATAAAAAGGAAGGAGAGATAAAAGTGTAGCCAGAAAACCAGGTGGAGAAATTCCCTAAACTGGAGCTGTGGTCTTTGGTAGAGGAACAAAGCCAGCCCTCTGCAATCTGGCAGGCAGGAAGGTGGGCCAACAAATACCCTGACCTTGAACTCCTCTGGGCCTCTCACATTGTGACTGGATTTCCACCATTCAAGCCTAGCCATTAACAGGAAGCCCAATGGCCAACGTTTTCAATAAGGCAAGAGAAGGAAATCTGTTTCCATCAGCTATTTATAGTTATTTTAATGAACTCTTCTTTAGTTCTAAGTGAGTTAATGCTCTCCCCTTCTTCCTCTGCATTGGCTAAAGCTTCAGAACAAGCAAGGATTTGCACCGGTGCTAAACTCTAGGCGTCAAGCAACACCTCACATTGGAGACAAAAGAGGATGAATGTAAAGACCCCCTAAGTTATAACAGATTTTGATTAGTTGCTGCAACTGTATTCAATCAACTGTACCCAAGCAACTAAACTAAATTATTCCTAAGCAAAAGCCAAAAAAAATGACAGGCTCATGAAAAATTTCTTTTGGAAACTATAAAAACGTTTTCCTTGGTATCACGCTTTAAAGTTACTGGAAAAATTTGTACACAGGGACAGATATAGAACACACACACACTTTACAGCCAGCAAACAAATTGGAACTTAATAGCTACAGTTCATAATTATGTGAAAAAAAGAAAACAAAACCATTGTTATGCTCAAATGAATAATTGGGATGCCAATAACCTACTAGTGACAAAGTACTGACCTGAAATTCCACGTTAGGTAGAAAGTCAGCTGTATTTTCAGTGTTGTATTTCCTATAACCACTAACAAATAAAGGAATATAGAGGCAGGGCATAATGGTGCATGCCTGTAATCTCAGCTATCTGGGGAGCAGAGGTAGGAGGATTATCATTTGAGGCTGGCTCTGGGGAAAAGCCAGACCCTACCTAAAAAATAAACTAAAGCAAAAAGGACTGGAGACATGGCTGAAGTGGTAGAGAATACTTGCCTACCAAGATGAAGGCCCTGAGTTCAAACCCCAGTATTGTCCTTCCCAAAAACAATAATTAAAGGAACATAACTTAGAGGTCCTAAATATTAAAATCTGTACCTTGTATAGGAAATAACTGTTTCAAAACTCCAAGTCTGAGTTTCATTACTTTTCCAATTGTAATTTCAACGCTTTCCATACAACAAAGACATAAATTAATGTTTCCTAGGAAACAGTGTTGCTGCTTGGGGCTTGGGAGTTTGAGGTTTGTTGGGGGAGGGGGGTTGTTTTGTTTCGTTTCATTTTTCTTGGAGCTTTGCCTATTTTAGCAGAAACTTTTTTTGTTTTCTTAACCAATGAAATTGCAATGGAAAGAACAAAGTCAAGGCAGGGATCGATGACGGGTATGGTTTTTTTCAGAAAGTTTTGCTTTCATTCCTAGAATGAAGAAAGTGACTACAGTGAGATCAGCCCTGCCAGTTCACAGAAATTTGCTGCAACTGTGGTCTTTGAAGGCAACATTGAGAGCACCAGCAGCTTTGTATATTTAATTTTTTTAAAAAAATTGTTCACATAGACTAATTGTACAAAGGGGTTCATTGTGATATTTAAAGCATGCATATAATGTATTTTGACTAGATTTTCCCATCTATGTTACTCTTTCTTAGCCACTCTCTCTCCTCCCTCCTCCTTTTTAACTGTTTTTGGTGGATTTCAGTGTGCTATGTTCAAATATCTATATATAGTGCATTTCTATAATATTTACTCCAGTCACCCTCTCCTTTCCCTTCCTCCAACTCACTTGTCCAGTTCCTCAAGCAGTCTTCCTTTTTCAATCGTGTTTTGAGCACTGGTGTTCTAGCATAGTGTTGGAGATCATGAATCCCTACACCTGTATTTGCTTTGGCTTCATGGCAAGGCAAAGATAGGAACTTCTGTTCACTGGATAGTTATTGTTTTCCAAATTCAGTATTTTCACTGAAAAATGACTGGATGTTAGTTGAAGATAAAGAAATGCACTTTTAAAAATATTTAATAAACTGCAATTTTCTACCTTTTCTACCAGTGATTATCATTTATATGCAAGATAAAGTTTCTTCTCTTTTTACATTTACACTAGGTTTTATAAATATATTAATGGTTATTTAGGCAGCTAATATGTTTTCCAGTCTTGGTATCACCAGAATCTTTTTAGTTCTTAATCGCCCCCATTTTAAGGCTTTATTTCTTGATCGAATGAAGAAAGACAAGAAGGATAGCTCTGTGTAGGAACAAGACACAACAAAATGCACTGAAAATTGTTGAGCAATTCAGAGTAAGGGGGAAATGATAAGGAAGAGTAGTAGAGGGGATTTGACTGATTAAAGAACAATATATTTACAGGTAAAATACCAAGGCAATACTGCACTGAACTATGAACAGGCACTGAAACAATAAGGACGGGGGTAAAACAGGTCATATTAAAGGTAGAGAAATAGCAGGAGGGAGAGGGGAAATGAAGAGGGTAAAGGAAGGTGAATATGGTTCAAGTATTTTCTACACACACATAAATATGGAACATTGAAAACTGTTGAAGTCATTTTGAGAAGGGTAGTGGGAAAAGAGTGAGAATAATGGAGGGGATGAACCAAAGTGGGGTATAATATATGTATATTAAAGAAATATTACAGTGACACCCTCTGTATAGCCATCACACACTAATAAAAACATTTAACAAAAGAAGGATAGCTTGATAGTCTGGGAAGTTTAAAACCTATAATTTATACCATTTAAGGATTTATATTTGAGAAAAATATAAATTATGATTATACATTTTATTGTGATCATGATTATACATTTTATTGTATATAACCATATCTTGATAAAAATTAGTGTAATCATTAATTTTTATTTAGAATAAGAAATGACAAAACTCAAAATATGAAAAGTACTGGAAAAAGTCACAAAATTCAGAAAAAAACTTTGTGTTAATTAATTGCCTGACATACTTCCGTAATACATAATTTTGTACATTTTCATTGCATCTTTTTTGATAACCTCTCCAAATGTCAATTTTGTAACATAATTTTCTATAGGTAGGAGTATAAGAGAATTCCTACAGCCTAATTGGCCAAATTTCTTTTTTTACTCTTGGTAGTGTAAAAATTTCTTTTATTTTCAACAGTTGCATTAATATGACATAATTATTTTGGCTATTTCTCACATTTGGGGAAGCACTATGTAGTTTTTGTCCTGTTGAGTGGAATAGTTAGAGTATTTAAGACATCTACCACAGATTCCAGCTTTGTATATATGGCTCACTTCTCCTCCACCCCTCCTCACCTCCAAGCTGCGGTCCTTTCCACAGGAATACAGTGTCTACCTCAGTGTGCTCAGGCTGGGATACTTCAACAACTCACCTAAAGAATATCTACCGTCTTTGGAATTCAGAAGTTCTGTGCTTACCACTAAATGAGGGCTTTGTTACTTCATTTGCCTGGCATTTTGTCAGCCCCTTTGCTGTGAAGATGCAGTCTTTGTAGACTCAGTTATCTCTGTTTCTGTCATTTCCTTCTGAAAGTCTTCATGTGCGTACTGATCTACCCAGACCTCCTCTCCTCCAAGTCTGGTTTGTCTTTTTTCATCATGTTGACTTCTTCATCTTACTCTTACTGCTGGAAGAATTCCCTGAGATGTCTTCCAATTCACTGATTTTAGTTCCAACTTTTAAATCTACTATTCGCTATTGCCATCACATTTTTAAAAATAATGAGTTCCTGACATTACACCTTCATCTAAATCTAATGTCCTCACACTTTTGAATCATGAAGTAAATTACACATTTTCTAAAGCTTTCCTCTATCTCTTGCATTGTCTGTGAATACGGGATTTTTTTCAGAAAAATATGTAAATCCCTGCACAAGTCTTTTGGATCAAGGAGATAGTAAGGTAAAACCTAGGTTTTATGGATGCTTTGTTTAGTTGTTTCAGGGAACCAGCCTACTAAGGGAAAATAGGGGGTGCATAACATTCAGAAGCCTCGCTCCTGAGCTGAGGTGTCTGCTTCTTGGTAATGGTGACAGCCCACCAGCCTCCCATTCCCTAAGTGGCCACATTATCCTTGAGGGATTAGCTCTGACAGAACGCTCCTTCACTGAGTGTACCTACCATCTTATGAAAGTGCAGGATGGGGGCTGGCGGCGTGGCTCAAGAAGTAGAGTGCCGAGTGAGCATGAAGCCCAGAGTTCGAACCCCAGTACTTCCCCGCCAAAAAAATACATATAAGGTGGGGATGAAAGCCATTTCTATTGCTCTGTCTGTCACAGTGCATGCATCTCTGAGGTCCTAGTTCAATTTACACATACACTTCCTTAAGTACCCAACACTTATCTTTGCCTCCAATTCCTGCCCCTGAAAACATGGGGAGGCCAGTTACTCTAGTTAAATAAACATAGTAGAAGGAAAGTTAGTTGTCTAAGAGAGCTAGCAAATTGAATTACCGTAAAGATAGATATATTTCAAATATCAAGTGCAATTGAGTTATTTTATTCATTCAGCTCCAATTTACTTTTGTATTCAATCCTTTTGTTACACATTCTGTTTTATCACTGACCAACTGCCGAAAACGATAGTAATCATTTTTTTTACTGGATACCTTTAGGTTTTTATAGGTTATTTCCTTAGTTTTGTGTTGATATAACAGAATACCTGCTTGTGGGTAATGTATAAAGAAACAAGGCTGATTTGACTCATGATTCTGGTGAACGTAAAGTCCAAATAGCATGATGCTAGTTCTGGTTCCTGACTATATCACATAGGGAAGAAGTGGAAAGGGAGACAGCCATATGCAGAGGGAGGGAGGAGTGGGGTGGTCTCACTTAACACCAACTGACAGGAACCAATCCAGTCACAGGGGATCTGAATCTCTGCAGAGACAGCATTAGCCAGTCATGAGGGTGGAGCTCCTGTGACCTAATGACTTTCCACTGGCCCCGCCTCTTGGAGGTCCCACCTCCTCAACATCACACATTGAGGATGGAGATTCCACACACGAATCTGTGGGGGACAAGCCACAGCTAAACCTCAGTGGCTGCTGACAACTTTGTCTTAATGGGAATGGCTTTACTCTTCCATTGTTTCATGTAATGTTGGGTTTTGCTTAAAATAAATATTCTCTATTATATTTCAGGACTGTGTTTTTCATTTCAAGTTTGGAACTTAATTTTTATTTTAATATTTTTTTAATGAATTGGATATTTATTGTTATCCAATGCATGTTAAAATCTATAGATGCCTCAAGTCAAATACTTTTGATCTGCTGAATATTCTTATTAAGAAACTTGCTATTATTAAAACTTGTTTGCATTTTTAGAAGAAATCTTGCTTAGTCAGAACATATTATTCATTTGGCATAATACCGAAAGTTACTGTGATCATTTTTAACATTTTGCATCATATTTGCAAATGAAATTGGCTCGTGGCTGTTTTTCTAGCTCTCTTTGATAAATTTTTGATATGACAACTTCTTAAAAATGAGTTCAGCACACTTTTCAACTTTTCCTGCATGTTAGAATATTTTAAGTAGAACAGAAATTAGCCATTTCCTTGATAAATCTTAAGAAATCATCTGTAAAACTGTTTCAGTTCAGTGCCTTTTTTGGAAACAAGCTTTCTGAGAAACAATATTTACTTTGTATAATTACATAAGAAAAACATGTCCATTCACGTTCATCTTGTGGTTAAAAAAAAAAAATCATCAAAAAGAAGTATAGGCCAAGCCTGGTGACATATGCCTGTAATTCCACCTACCGAGGAGATGAAGACAGGGTGGTTAAAGCTCAAGCCAGCCTAGGAAGACTGTTAGTGAAATCCCCAACTCAACAAAAGGAACTGGGTGTAGTGAGCATAACTGTAATCCCAGCTACCCAGGAGGCACAGGGGGTCATAGTTTCAAGCCAGCCAGGAGAGAAAGCCAGAGAACTTACCTGACAAATAATTAAAAGCAAAAAAAAAAAGGGTTAGGAGCATGGCTCTAGTGGTAGAGTTCTTGCCTAACAAGTGCAAGACCCTGAGTTCAAACCCCAGAACCACCACCAAAACCAAAAAAGTCATAAAATCATCTTACTATCACATTTATAGTGTGTGTATTCATATACACATATTATATATATAATATTATATATATAACATGTATTATATATATAATATATATGAATACATATAAATGTATATTCATTTTTACCTATAAAATTTTAGGGTGTCTAATTTTCTAGTATTTATCGTCCTACCATTGCCAACACTTTCTCCTGCTTCCCTATCCACAGGTGCACACAGGTCATTTACCTTACTCTTAAATGCTTTTTTCTTTCTCTCTTCCCCTTTCTCTGTTTTCTTAATCTTGGCAATATATTGCGAAAATCTTTCCATGCTAACAAATATTTCCAATAATATCTTTTAATGGATGACGTATTTTATAGCAGCAAGACTCTGTAATTCGTTTAATCTATTGTGGAGGATCATCTTTTATAATCACTGTGTCACAGAACATCTTTCCACCACATGGTCCCCTCCTCTTTTTGTCTGAGCATTCTTGCTTATTTGTTCTCTGATTTATCTCTGTCTACTCATCCTTACAACAGGAGATAGAGGCTTACTGGATTAAAATGCTTTAATCAGAAATTGCAGGTAAACTAGGTGTGGTGGACTCCATCTGTAATCCCAGCACTCAGCAGGTAGAGGCAGGAGGATGTACTTCCCCTTTCTACCTGGCACAGGTAGGGGTAGGGGACCAGGTTTCCCCCCTCTACCCAGCCATCTACCTGAAGGGTGAGGTCACATAACTTAAAAAGCCATGCCGGGATCATGCTCCATGTGAGCCATGACCAGTGTCACAGGTGTTTGTATCTTAAAGACCTCCTAAAGCCGACTTTTCCCTCTAGAGTAGAGGGTGCTGGTGGGCTCCTCCCACCTACTTGTATGTCTGACTTCTTCTGCAGTAAACTATTGGTTGCTTGGCCCATCACTCAACCCAATCTATTGCATAGTGCCCCTCATGAATTCCATTCAGTTTGCCCTCAACAATGAATCACAACCCTTTGGTTTTCATGAGAATTTGGGAAGGTAGACGACGTAAGCACACTCAAATTTCATCTTAACCCAAAAACTGTACTTTTTGTGTGACAAATTCTAAAATAATATGTTTTACCTAAAAAATTATTTTTTAAAATATAGGGATTCCATACAAAGAAAACGTTTCTGTTACATTTTCTCCACTTCCTGTTGAAAATCATCGTGGAGCTTTGAAAGCAGCACGGAACATATTCACTGGACTAAAAGCACAGGACTCTGCACAAAATACGTGCTTAATAAATATTCCTAAGTTAACTGAAGGAATGTCTTTGTTGACAACTTCTTCTTCAGTACTGGGTAACAAATAGAGTCCAGAATAACTCCTGAAGCCTTGGAACAGCTGGATCACCTGCAGTGCTACTGATGTCCTTCAGGCAGGTGAGAAGGTAAGTAAACATTCTGCAATTGCACAGATAGCAAGAATGTCAGAAACCCAGCCTGCAACTCGGGTCATGAGGATGAAACACATCATGGCAGCGTTTGCAAAAATCACAACATAGCACATTTTGTCATTTCCCCTATTTGAAACGAAAAAAAGGCTATGTGGTAGTGTGGGGAGAGGAGGAAGGGTGGAAATTATTCTAAGATGATTTATTTCCCCTAAGTCTATGAGAAACATATTTTGGAATTCTCACTACAAGACTTCAGGTTCTTAGATTTGAAGTGTATGACTTTAGGAAGTCGATTATTTGCCCAGGAATTTAAAGATTGCTTTCTTTATTAGGTAAGGACATAATTTCTGAATTCACTAATGCTTTTGGAACATGATTCTCTTTTTAAAAATCTAAAACACGAAACATTTTTTTCTATTTACATTTAAAACATGAGCATGTACTTTGTAAGTAAAACCACTAATATTCATTTAACTTTGTACAAAAAAAAAAAAAGAATACTGCCCAATTGCCTTACATTTGAAAGGGCTGGAAGTGTAGAAGAAATTCCTTGCTATAAGAAAGAGACCTATAATTCAAATAGTAGAGCATTTTTCCAGCCAGTATGAGACCCTGGGTTCAAATCTTAGTACCTCATTTTTTAAAAATGCCTCACTATAAAGGAAGCAAAACAGATTTTAAAGTTGATCAGGAAAAAAAGCTAAAACTAAGAATGATATGATGTGATACTATTTTAAAGGACAAAATATATTCTTACACTTAGCAACTCATTACTGAAAGTCTAACATATGATAGGTTGTGTTCTAAATGTTGGGGTTATTTAATAACAACAAACCAAAAATTCCCTGCTTTCATGGAACTGACCCTTCTAGTAGGTAGAGACAGAAAATTTAAAAAATGAATGAGTAATTAGTACACCATATGTGATAAGTTACCACAGAGAAAGCTAAACAGGTAGAGGGACTGGGAGACAAAAGGGGGTGTTGTATTAATTTCTACACTAGTTTATACTTCTTAGTTTATATTAATTCTGAGTTACTTTCTATGACAAATTTTCGTAAACTTGGCTTAAAATGAAACAAATTTATCATTTTGCATTTCTGCAGATCCCTAAGTATAAAATGGGTTTCACTGGGAAATGCAGGATTGCATTTCTTCTTGGGAAGAATCTGTTTCCTGGTCTTTTCTAACTTTTAGTGGCTACCCACATTCCTTGGCTTGTAGCTCCATCCCATCTCTGTTCTGTCATCTATCCTTCTCTGACCTTCACCCTCCCTCTTATAAGAACCTTTTTAATGATATTGGGCACACTTAGGTTGTCCAGAATTATCTCATCTCAAGACTCTTAATTCTAACAATACTGTGCTATGTAACATACCATATACATAGGTTTTGAGGATTAGGACATGAACATCTTTGAAGATACACCATTTCTACCACAGGGGAAAATTGCAATTTTAAACAGTGTGGTCAAGAAGGGTTCACTGAGAAGGTAATACCTGAGTAAAGATGAAAAAGGAGTTAGCCATGAAGATATGTTGGAGAAAGCTTTCTAAAAGCAGAAAATGGACTCTAATTCATACCAAACATGAGTACCTTGGAATTGGTTGAACTAATGTATTGCTCTGGCCACTTCAGAGTTTTCTGGATATCAATTGCGTACTGCTTACTGGAGGTCCATAGGGATCCTCAATGATGTGTAGGTTGGTATTAGATGTGGCCTCAAAAAGAAGGTAGGTGGACTGTCCTTGCAGTGAGGCAATCAGACCCCACCTGTTCATGTGTTTAATAGATTAATAGTTACTTCAGTGGGTTAAGAGAGTAAATAGCCAGGAAATTCTAGGTAGAAACTTGACTTCATCATTCATGGCATTTCTAGCTCCAGTAAATATAATAGCTCTGGCTTTTCTCTCCCCCATTCCCAGTTGCAAGTGAAAAGTGACTTGTATAGTTATTAAATTCAATAATAAATTGGGCACATTCACTGAGTCACCTACTCAAAGAAGCCTAGCCCAATACATCACTACCTGGGCCCAGGGCTGAGTATCAAGTCTGCCTGATTCTATTGTCATACTAGGAAGTCCATCTGGGACCAACTGACATCTAATGCCAACTGACAGCTTTATCAGCAATAAAGGTGATTATTTGGGTCCTAAGCAATGCTAGGAATCTCTTTGTATAACTATCCTTATCTCAACTAGCAAAAACGTTTTGTCTTTCTTATTATTGCTTATACTTTCTCTTCAACAAAATTAGAGATAAGGGAAGAACAGATTCTGCCTGGAAGTGAAGGGGGGTGAGGGAGAGAGGGAGGGGGCAGAAGGTAGGGGGGAGAAATGGCCCAAACAATGTATGCACATATGAATAAATGATGGAAAAAAAAAAAAAGAACCTAAGTAGAAAGACTGAGGGTATTAACTGAGCCCCAAAGGATCCCATCAATGGGAAAGCAATGATCTTTCCATTGGGGTTGCTAAATTCACAGTATTGCTGGTAGACATCTTATCACTCTGTATATTGGGGATAGACTGAGTCGTGCCTGAAAACAAGCCAATACAAAGAAGGCAGTGCCAGGAGTGTTGGAAAGAGAGCGAGTCCTGATGACATGTATTAAACATCTGCATCCAGCTGTGTCTGATGTCTGTGAGCTTTTCAGTTACAGGAGCCAACACATTCCCTCTTTTGCTCAGGCAAGTTGGAGTTAGATTTTGGACCTATGCAACTAAAAGAGACCTGACCAATATTGTTTAGGAATGGTCTGCTTCTATTGACTATCAGTGAAAAGAACATCTGTTATTTTTAATTTGTTTCTAAATTGGATAGAATATAAATTAAAAAGTTGCAGCCCATTAGCATGAGTCTATAAATTTAATAACATTGGCTTTGCATGATTAGTAGCTCCCAGCCACACTACCTTCAAAAATGTTCCTGTCAGACACCTGGAGAGAGTGGTTGAGGAATAAACTGTTACTTTTCCAAATTATGAAATGGCCACATGGTGGGTAACGACATTATGTTGGCTTTTGCTTTTTTAGTTTTTAGTAATATATCAGCCTGTTGCTATAACAGAATACCACCTACCAGGTAATTTGTAAATAACAGAAATTTATTTCTTACAATTCTGGAGACTGGAAGGTCCAAGGTCAAGGGACCCATATCTAGCCAGTTTTCTCTGGCATCATCCATAGGCAGAAGGCAAAGAGAGGGTGAAAGAACAAGAGCCAACCATGTTTTTATAATCACCCTCCTCAATAAGGAGCTCACTCCTGTGATAACAACATTAATCCACTGGTGAGGGCAGAGCCACCAAAACCTAAATACCTCCCACCAGGCCCTACTTCCCTATTGAACTGGAGATTAAGTTATCAATACATGAACTTTTGGGGACACATTTAAACCCTAGCACATAACAAGTTAAGTTTTCTTCATATATATTTGATTTAAAATATATTATGCCAATAACTTTTGTAGTTCATATTTGCAATTTTAGAAAGAATGGACTTTCTTTGGATCATGTCAATAGGAACTAAAAAATGATGTGCTTCCTTGAAGGAAGTATCAGAAAGAGAGATACGTTAATTAGAAATGAGCAGGACTGGGGGTTTAGCTCAGCGGTATAGCATTTGTCTTGCATGTGTGGGGCCCTGGTTAAAACCCCAGCACAGGGGAAAAAGAAGAATGAGAAGGCGAAAAAGAAGAAATTAATGACATTAACAGTTTAAAACTGCATGTTTGTCTCATTAACACTGAGAGAGAAAAAATACAATCTTTGGTAGGATTACAAACATGCCTATTATTATTGAAGAACTTTCTAAAGACTCTTTTATCAAGGTTCAATTGTAACACTGAGACAATTATGTGGGACAAAAGAATCATATGGAAAAGCAGATGAAAATTCTCTTAGGAATGTTCTCAACTAAGATCAGAATCACCAGGTCACATCCCTGAAATGGGATACCCACTGTGTATATAATTTGCTGATCACAAGGAAAGAAGAAAATAGCATTTAAGAGACCAACAGGAAATCTAAACACAGATGAGTCACTTAACTGTGAAATTGGTTGCTTCATGGTTGCTATGTCTAGATTGAGTCCAAACATAATCATGCATAGAAACAAGAAGAATTCACAAAAAAATGTCAGAAATAAGGTAGCTATGTCTTAATTTATGAGAGGAAATCATGTGTAAATTAAATAACAAGCCTTTATTGGTTATTGGGCTTTTTTCCTTTTTAAAAAAAGTTCAATGGATTTTTTAGGCTTTTAGAACATTGTTGAAACTACCTCTGAAAGTCCCTGTCAAAAGTTAATGGCCTTGCTTCAACATTTTGACAGAAACTTTTCATGACATTTTTCTAACTGAATATATGTAGGAAGAAATTTTTCATAGGAATGCTACCATTTCAATCTTGAAGTAGACAAAAAAGAAAGTTAATCTGCTGAAGTAATATAAGTTAAGAAGAAATTCATCTTTATTCCTTATCAAAGTAACTGGAAAAAACTCAGTTAAAATAGAAAAGGAGCCAAATAAAATGTTACCATCTATCCCAAAGAAAGAGAATGTAGCTAATTTATGCTCAATCCATACCTATCAGAAGTTACCTTATATGAAACTTAAAATTTTAATTGCAGAAAGTTAATAGACAGAAAATCTTTTTACTGATTATAAAATGAGATAGGAAATTTGATAATTTTTAAACTTTATGTCTAGAATATGTGACTTGATATGTCATAATAAATATTTCTTTAATCAAATTCATGCATATGGTTTTTACTACAACTTTTTCTATACAACCTGTAACTCATACAACTTGATTCTTAATTACAGAGGATACATTTTTTTAAAGTACATTTTACATTTCTTTTCTCCCTGAAGAGAAGACAAGCATAATCTTCCAAATGTTCACAAAGGTCTTTCAGAGCAAAGAGCTCAACACGCTCCTAACTGTGACGCAGTATGGTAAATTCTGTTATTTTATCTGCTAATCTACTCATGTCACAAATAACCTGTAGCCTTGGTCAACAGCATTCTCCCATGCCAAATCCTCTCTTGAATGCAAAGCTAGAGCTTCCCAATTGGTTTAGTAAAACCGAAAACCTTTTTCAAATTGACTGCAAATGTATCAGGACACTGAGACTTTGAAGTGGCTGGAGGCACAGCCCAGCCTATGGACCCTTGTGAGTGATGGCTTGAGACTCACCAGGAAGCCCTGTTCAGTCCAGTCATGCAGATCTCCAGTCAGTTCCTCAAAGTATTAGCCTTTCCTCCTCTGCCAGGCTTTTATCCAAGACATTCCCATTGCCCAGACACTTCCCCAGCTCTTTACCCTTTCAGACTTATCTCTCACACCAGCTTCAGGAAGCCTTCCCTGACTTCCCATATTTGGTTAGCATCCACATCCTACCATTCAGTCCCACAGAACTCTAATTTGCCTTTTGAAATATTTGTGGCCCTTACAGTTATTTTCGTTGATATCTGCCTCCCCCATTACGTACCCAGTGGAGCAGGGTCTCAGTTTGGTTCACCTCAAAGTCTCCAACAACAAAAACAACACTGGCATAAACTTTTGTGGCTGAGTGATTCTTGACAATTGTGATTTGCTGTATTTGGATAAATATAAATAATAGCAAGTATTTTATGAGTGTGCTCTTTTAAAATTGTTTTTGTAGATAAAATCTTTTCTTATTTCAAAATAAAGAAATTGAAGCACTGAAAACAAAAATTAACAATGTGCTTAATGTGGCCCAAACTACTAGTGGGAGATTGTTATTGAGAACTCAGAGCAGGACTTGGTGGTACACACCTGTAATTCCAGCATTCTGTAGACAAAGGCCTGGGCTACATAGTGAGACCCTGTCTTGAAAGAGAACTTAGATTTTCTTACTTTCCAATTTTTAAGGCTCAATTCCTGTAGGAAAACTAGAATTCTTTTTTGAAAAAGTTACATGACTGCTGTAGTCAATACAGATGGTGTGATGTGTTTGGCCTCTTACAGCAGTGACTGCATCCATGTGTCACTTCCTGCTGATCTGTCTGAAATTTCAAGCCTCAGGATAGTTTTGATTATGATTTTGATTGTCATATATCCATTTCGTGTTTTGGTTTTAAAGCATCTCAAAAGTTTAAAAAAAAAAGAGTTTTTAAATATAACATGGTGATAGTTAGTCAAAGAATTTTTTTTTTTACAGTTTCGTGAAATAGCTAGCTCGCTCCTTGAATTTTTTTCCAGTGACTCCACAAAAATTTACAGAGGTAACTAAAGAGAAGGAAAAGGCTTCTGAAGGAAGAAATATAAGGAGGTAAATGTAGCAACCATGTGTAATTCTGATTTCTTTTCCCAATGTATCCTGTGACATTTCTGATTGGAAATTGATGGCAGATGAGCCTTGGTATGAGAGATTTACTATTACGTAATGCAGACGTGTCATTCATAGCAATGTGCCAGATGGAAAATGTGAGTTATTTGGTCTTCCTATTTTGTGTACATCCTCAAAGCACAAATTAAAAGCAGATGATGAACTGCATGGTTTCAAGATCTGAAACCTTTTCTGTACTCTGTAACTCCTTCAGCAGTGTGGAAGACAGCATAGTCAGCTGTCCTGGCAGACACGCTCATCTGTTCTATAGTGCTGTCGTTCCATTTTGGAATGACCCAGTTAAAGAAAAATGTACCCTGAAATGAGTATTTCTAGCTCTAAATATTCAGCATGAACCCAGAGGCCAGACAGGGTTCATTTTAGTTTCTGTTTGCAATGCCTTGTGTGGCTGTTGAACATTTTCTCATTCAGAAAATATTTCAGTCTTTCATGGTTTTGCAGTGTCTATATGAAAGAAGACTGAGTGCACAGAGAAATGATCTCTTAGATAGCCACTTGAAATGTATTTATTTTCTTTTCATATTGCCTGAATAATTTATGTGGTATATTTTGCTACTTATAAGGATGAGAAACTTAAAAGCCAATTTTTTACAGCTTAGAAAGCTTTTTTTTCTTCCATAAACATCAGAATGTCCTTAGGAACAATATACTAAAATAAAAGATGAATACTTAATATATAAATAGAAAGATTCATACTCACATTATTGCCCTACACCTCAACGTGTAAAATACACAGCATGAAACTGAAATGTAAAGATGACAAAAACTAAAAGGGAGATGTCTTCAGTGATTGAGAATGTATAAATTATTTCTATCTTTAAATACCAGCATGGAAAAACATACAGCATATTTTAAATTTTGAAAATAGAAAACAATTTTAATGATTGTGGTTATGGGGACTATGAAGTGCTTACTTAACAGCTCTTTTTCCCCCTCCAATCCATCCCATGTGTAATTGCTATTTGAGCCCTCTGCAGTTCTGAACACATTGCTCTCCAGGTTGAAAAATACTCAGACTTCCTCTTATCTACAATATAACAAAAAACCTTCCATGGCCTTGGTTTTTGGATATGTATACTAAAGTAGTTAGAGATAAGTGATATTATAGCTGAGATTGGCTTTGAAATAGTCTGGGGGATGGAAGAGAGGGGAAGGATGGAGACAGGTGAGGCACAGATGCAATAAGATTAGCATGGGTTGGCCATTATGTGAGATGAGTGATAACTACATACGGTTGGTTGTTGGATTTTTCCCACTTTTTTGTGTTTTGTAAAGTTAAAAATCAAACAACTTTTTAACACTTAAAACCTCCTATGCTGTGCATGGTGGTGCATGTGTGGAATCCCAGCACTCAAGAGGCTGAGGTGGGAAAATCTTGACTGTAAGGCCAGTGTAGGCTAGCCAGCGAGACCCCGTCAAAACACCACCACTCCTATAATTTGTATCTAATTATTTACCTTTCAAGTTTATAGTCAATCTGTCTCTCAAGCACCCAAAGTTGCATCTTTTCCCAACTCAGTGCTTTTGTTCAAGCTATTTTTTCCTTCCTTGGAGGTTCTCTCTCAGCTTCATGGACTCCACTGGATGTCATTTTCTGACACTGACTTTCTTCCTCTTTTTGTGTTTGTACTCAGTAACTCCCAAGATCTACCCCAGCCTGTAATTACCAAGCTAGGCTTGACCACTCACTTCTGAAGACAAAAATCTACTTGGGAATAAAGTCTGTGAAACAGAGGACTTGACTAGCTATAGTCTGAGCTGACTGAACAATATCTACAATATAATGTTGTTGCAGAATTTTGCGAAAATTCTCCCCTTTTATATATTTCACTATTTTTTTGACTTGTTAGAAATTTGTCATTTCAAATGAAAGCTAGTCTAAATAATCTCTATAAGGTCTACTCACTAACTCATTATTTATTCCCTGGAATGAATGTGTCTTAGGGACAGCCATAGAGACTGAGAACAGATCACAGGGACTGACCATAGGCATGGAAAGGAAGAATGACTAACTACAACTTTTTTCAAGTGACTTAGAGTAAATATTTTTGTTGCTTGGATTTCCATTATTAAATGTTAACTAAAATTTGAGGACAAAATACTCTTGGCAGTCAGTGAATTTAAGGAAAGAGTAACTTTTTTTTTCTTTTTAAATAAATGTACTTATTCTCTGATTATAAAAGTCACACATAGTTGAACCAAGTGGTTTTTATGATGCTTCTCTGTCCCATTTTTGAAGAGTACTCCCCTGCCTCACCCACCCACCAGGAAAGCCCCAACAATAGGCATGTTTGTGCCCTCTGAGCTATCTTTGATACTGAACACAGTCAGTTGGACCAGGGGCTAGAGATTCTGTCTCCCAGAGTTCATAGCCTAGACTAAAATTGATTAATCAATCTGATGATTAAACTGAAATAATAATCTGAGCCTCTCTGGACTGAATTCATTAGAACTCTCTTGGCTGATAGTGACAGGAATTTAAACTGAATTGTACTAAAAATATAATAATTTGTTCACCCATTGAAAAAGAACTATGTTTACAACTGGCCAGATACCATGTTTGGGTGACATCCTCAGGTCTGAGTATCTCCATCTCTCAGTTCTTTCTTCATTGGATTACTTTCATTCTTAGGCAGGCTCTTCTCATACTGACGCGGGACTCCCACCAGTAGTTTCCCACCTGTATTATATTATTTGTGCAACCCCAAATCATAGCTCAATTATTAATTAGTTCCAGAAAAATTCTCAGGAAAAGTTTCCAGTGGCATAGCTTGGGTTTGAGCCCATTAGTGATCTAATAGCCAGGCTAGAGCATTACAGCACTCTGATTGATCGATTACCCTACGTGAATCCAAATCCCATCCTTGAGAGTAGCCATGCCTGAAGGTCATGACTGAAAGGGAAGAATGAGTGGCTCTTTATAGGAAAATTGGGGCATTCACTCTCATCACCAGGACATATACTAGAAAAAAATGTGATAACTAATTGGTTAAATGACTACTTGTTAATTGATCTGCTGACTGGATATCTAGGATAGTCATGAAATATTCCTCCTTGAAGAAGGAATATATAAAAAGAAAGTTGCTCGAGGATTGGATTGATATGGTGGGAGAATTGTGTGTGTGTGTGTTTAGGACAAGTGTTATAGATACAGGCTTTGACATCTAAATGACTGTGGTTCTCTCCCATTCATCAGACTGAAGGTTGTGCCTTATTCATTAGTTGCTACTCATTTTAGCTTGGATTGTGTTAGGAGGGAATGACAAAGGCATTTGGGCCAAAAATGATAATGAAAAGCATATATAGGGTTCCTCCCTAGTCTATATGAATAGTCAAATATAGTATTTCAAACTCCTAGAGTGAACATCATATATTAGGCACAAACCTGCTTATCTGTTTATCCAATAAAACATAGAAACCTGTTGGTGTGGTATGCCTTATTGTTTGGTTTACTTTTTACTTACTTTGAAGAAAATGAAACTATATAGAGATAATGTCTGTTAACAGACAGAATGTATGGATTGCCTTTGGTCCCATTGGATGTCTAAATAGCAAATATAATCAATTTCTCATATCTGTAATCCCAGCACTCAGGAAACTGAGGAGGATCATGCATTTAAGGACAGACTAGGTTACCTAGTAAGACCCTGTTTTCAGACTTAAAACAAACAAAACACCATTAATCCTTCCTTCATCACTCTGTATCAATTTCCTTTCACTTTCTTCTTCTCAGATTTCTTTTTGCTCTAACAACAATGGATTACCTGTTGAATGATTATTATGAGCCAGCCACTGTGCAAATGTTTTTTATGAATTTCCTCACTTAATCCACTCCACAAAGATGACTAAGGATGATACTTGTTTTACAGAAGCACGGAGAGGTGAAGACACTGTCCAATGTTGTATAATTAATAATCAAACATGGCTATGAAACCAGACAAGATGAGTTTTGAGACCGTTCCCTTAGCCATTTGGTACACAGACATTCACAGCACTTTTGGTTCATTTACATGGATTTTGCAGATATAATTGAGATTGCTAATCAATTAACTTTGAGTTAATCAAAGAACAGATATAGGGCTTTGGGCACAGTTAAATGGTAGAGCACCGGCCTAGCAAGTGTGAGGCCCTGAATTCAAACCCCAGTACTGCCAAAAAAGAAAGTAAATATTTGAGTGAGTATTACCCCATGAACCCCATAAAAGCAAAGAGTTTTCCAAGGCTGGGATAATGAAGAAGTCAGCGAATCAAAGCATGGTAACATTGAACATACCATTGCTGGCTCATAGATGGAGAGGGCCATGTGCAACAGAGAGCAGCTTCTAGTTTCTGAGAACAACACCTGGCAGCAACCACAAGAAACTGAATTCACTACAGTCTGACTGAGCTCAGCAGCAAATTCTTCTCCAGAGCCTCTGGATAAGGGCCTTGCCTGGATTTCAGCTTTGTGAGACCCTAATCAGGGAACTTAGTCCAGCCCACCTAGATTTCTTACCTATTGAATTATGGTATAGAAAGTGAGGGTTATTTTAACCTGTTAAATTGTAGTACTTGGTTATTTAGCAATACAAAATTAATGCGGGTTTTCTTTGTTAGGTTAAACCATATAAAATTACCATTTTTGACTGTTGTGACCTTTGGAAACAAATTACTTCATTTGGTTCAATCTAATATTATTTGGTTAATTGGTTCTTACAGACTTTACATCTTAGGAAGACACCAAAAACTTAATGTTTGCAGATTTAATCACTCCCTTTTCTCTTACTCCCCAAAATGCACACACCAAAATGTATCAACAGTTTGTCAATCCTACAGCAAAAAAAATGCGCTATACCCCATATTGCAGTTTGTGTCTGCTCTCAAATGTTATTTTAACATGTTTGATGTCAAAAACCATCTTTGTTTCCAGTACCATGGTTTTACATTAACAAACAGGCATTCAGATTTATAGTGCTAGCTCTTTGGGATGCAAAGAGTTAATGATTCAGTTGTACAGAATGATATTGGAGATTCTGTATTAGAAAAAATAAGTTTTTCAGTTTAGATCACAGATTGAGATTTTGAAACTATTTATCTTCAAACTAAAAGAGCAGTTGAGAAGCATTAAAAGTTCCCATGCAATGAAATAGGTCTCAGAGCTGAGAATTCAACAAGCCATCCTTTCAAAACAGCCCACAAGAACCTCTTGAGAAGAAAGAACAATCCTCATTGGCATAAACTCCTAGTTATCCAAGAACCCAACAATTGCGCTTTTGTTACAAAACTTAAAATAAACATATTTCCTTTAACTTTTACATATGTAGACCAAGAGACACAAAGGATAGAGTCAATACAAGCAGGTGCAATGTTTTGATGCTGGACAAGGATATGATGTCGAGGCAAAGTCAAGACCAAACAGCTCCTCCTAGTTGTCATTGAGGGCATGACACTTATTATGAAATCAGGAAATTTCTTTCTGGTAAAGTCTAATTATAAGATGGGATAAAGAAACTAGTCATGTGTTCTGACCATTACTGCCCCAAGCCTGGCCATCAGGAAGCAGTGGTTAATTTACAAATTATGGTCAGTGCTCTATAACCCATCTACTTAGTCAACACTCAGGACCTTACTGCCAACTTAATACAGTCCATTCTTTGGACAACTTTTGTTCATGTGCATCTTCCTATAAATTTTAGAACCAGCCAAATCATTTTACAAATTAAATCTTGACCATATGTCATATTATTAAAGAGTAATACCCAGAAACTTTCCAGATCTGACATAGGAACACTAAGAGAATAATTGCAAGAATCTTTGAAAATCCAAAGAGAAAATAGGTGTGGTCACCAACATCCTAATTTGTAAAAGGAATTTTTTCAAATGGTTTCTTTCCTTCCTGATACATTTGAAATGTTCTTGGTTCTTTTTTTATTGTATGCAGACACATGCTGTGTAGTTTTAATCTATTCCGTTAACTAATAAAAAAAGAAAAAAGGTTTACATCATTACATGATTCAGTTGCTTATACAGAATATTAGACTTGGAAGAGAATTTGAAAGTCAACCAGCATGATAGAGCATGAGAGAGTCCCTTTTAGATATCATCACCGATTGATCTTACAACCATTGTTTAACCTTGGTAGCCTGTTTTCATCTGAAAAGCTCTTATGATTAGGAAGTTCATCCTTACGTTGAAGTAAAATATACCTTTCTACAATTTCTACCTATTGTTATGAAAGTCAAAGTATACTTAAGATTGTGACTATTTTGTTCTTATCTTGCTAGTAACTTTTTATTTACAGGTCTTTACCTAGTCATTGTGAAAATTCTAGCATTCTCATTCTATCCAACTACATTCTGCATTGTACTTCAATTTGTATTTCCATAGAAGCAAGTCCCACAAATAAGGTTTTAATTCCCCAACGGCATAACCTTAAACATTGTCTCAGAAGACTTCAAAGTTATTTCAGAAGTTTTTTCTAAAACACTCACGTGAACTCAGATTGTGGAAAATGAGTTATAGCTCCTTTGAAGTGTTTTTTTTTTAATTCTTCCAAATATAAATGCTAAAACTAAAATGTCAAAGTAAGCAATAGTTAATACTAAGGTAAATGTTAAACACATGCATATAGTTCTTTGCAAAGAACGTCTGAGAATGTAAAACCAAGAGTTATTTCATTATAGGCAAATCTACTTGAAAAGTTATATTAAATTGCTTTGCATGACCTATTGTGTGGCATTTTCCCTTTTTTTAATTTACAAAAATTTATTTCTAGGGAACATGGCCAGTAGTGATTATGGTTCAAATTTGGAAGGAACATCTTCATCTTGTTCCTGGTGATTTTCTACAAACATGGTCTTGTACTCGTCTTTGCCTATTTTCTCATTTTGTTTCTTCCTTGGAGAAGTAAAGTAACTAACTAGATTTGTAGATATAGAAAGAATAACCAGACAATCCTGCTGAATTCTGCCCTCCTTTTTCCTGTAGGTAGGGAGCTTGTTCAATGAGATCATTGTTGTTTTTCTGCTTTCCGTACAGTTGGCCTTGCTGAGGCTGCCCCAAGTCCTATAGGACCACGCCTGGCCAGTGGGACCTACAATGGCGAATGAGATGCCCTAGTTCTGGGCACACCTAGTTGGCTTATTTCATTCTTTCACTCAATTATTTTATCATCTTGGCCCCCACCAGTCACTGGCTTGAAACTCAGTCATGAAAGAGATGTGCTATTTCATGTGCTATATTTCTCGTCTCTAGGGAATCTCAAAAGTGGGAAATCATGGAGAACTTTCAATTATGTAAACTTGGGTTATAAATATGGAAACTGAGGGGAAAACCAACAGAATGGGGACCCTACTTCCAATTACATAAAAATGGTTATTGACAAATGTCATGAAACCCAAAGCCACAAATGCCACTTTATAGATCACTCTTATGCATCTTTGCAATAAATCAATGATGTAGACAGACCAAATGTAATTTTATCCAGCTTTTACAAGATCAAGTTTTTAAAAAGTACTTTTATTATAATCATAAGGAAAAATAAAAAATAACATTAATAAATAAACTAATTGCTATTAGTAATTCCTATACCAGATTACACATCTTCAGCATTTGATAATAATTTTACAAGAGATGTTACAGAACGTTGTGTTAGTTTCCAACCCCAAACCATTTTCTTTTTCACATAGCTAGGCAAGTTGGACCGAACTGTACTACTGCAGATTCTTGATCATATTTCTGGGTAGCTAAAAACAAGAACAGTTGGAGCAAAAATTATACAAATTATATGTGACAACTGACCTCCTATGACAGTTCTTTTCTGTTGTCAATATTAATGGCATTTTATAAGTCAAGTTCTAGGCAATCTGCAGCAAGAAATTCCATCTCATCAAAAACTGATCCCAGGGGTCGGCTGCGAAACGCAACGAGGACTGGCAGGCCTCCCTTGACTGCATCCTGGCGTTCCAGTCGCATCTGGTTCCGCCTTAGTCCTCTCCCAGTCGAGCATGTTCTTCAGGGCCCAGGTGAGGCGAGTTCTGCGGCGGTGCCCTGAAAGCAGCGGTTCGAAATCTCCAGGTTCCTGCCCTTTTTTGTCCTGGGAGGAACGATGGAGTGGATCATGATCAAAGTGCGCGTGGGCCAGGAGACCGTCTATGATGTCTACCGAAGAAAAGCCTCAGAAAGACAGTATCAGAGAAGGCTGGAAGATGCATCAGAAACTGAACGTCAGCTTAAAAAAAAAAAAAAAAAAAAAAACTGATCCCATTCACAACATCCTCATTTTTGTCTTGAAAATAAACAGCCTTCTCCACTTTCATTCACATTGTTTTGTGCAAGATGAGGTTATTTGAACCTTACTGTCTTCCTGCACATCAGCACTTCTGAAAGGAAAGATTTCTTTGAATTTTGCTGAAGTGATAGTTGAGAAAACTTAAAAATGAATCACAAAACTGACACATTATTTGGGAAAATAGCAAAAAGGATACAGCATCTCAAATCAAAGGGGATTGAAAATTTAAAATCAGTTGTTGAGTCAGGCATAGTGTCTCAAGCCTGTAATACTAGCTACTCGAGGGATGAGATCAGGAAGTTTGTGGTTCAAAGCTAGTCTAGTCCAGCAAAATGTTCACAAAAACACATCTCAACCAATGGCTGGGCACTGCGGCATACACTTGTCATCTCAACTATGCAGGGAATCACAAATAGAAGGATAGCAGTCTGGGCCAACTCCGGCATAAAGTGAGACCCTACCACACAAAAGTAACACACACACACACACACACACACACACACACAAAGCGCTGCTAGAGTGGTTCAAGTGTAGAGCAAATGCCTGGAAAGCACAAGGCTCTGAGTTCAATGCCCAGTACCTATATATAAATAAGTAAATAAATAAATTTTAAAAATCAATGGTTGAGTAAATCCTTCCATGTGACTGGGAGATGACTTACCCCAGGAATGTCACCTCTGGTTTGCCAACACTTCATCATTATGATCTCTGTCACAACTACTCAACTGTGCCATCCAAGTACAAAAGCAGCCATAAACAATGCATTCAAAATAGACTTGGGCAAGCATGATGGCACACTTCTGCAATCTCTTCACTTAGGGGCTGGTGGAGTTTCTTCCTTAATCAGGTTTTTGTTTGTTTGTTTGTTTGTGTGTTTTTTTGGTCACTGTGAAAAAATACAGGAGCAAAACAACTTAAAAGAAGAAAGATGTTTTTTGACTCATGGTTTCAGTTCATCATGGTAGGCAGGGCATGGCAGAGCAGAGTAAGTCACATCATGGTGACCAGGAAACAGAGAGAGAGAAAGAAAGAGAGAGACTATACTGGCTCTCTCATTTTTCCCATTTTATTCCACCCAGTCTTGCAACCTATGGGATGATATTGCCAATATTTGGGGGAGGTTCTCCCCTTATTTAATCCTGTCTAGAAATGCCCTCAGACACATTCAGAGGTGTGCTTTATTAATATTTTAGGTGCTTCTCAATCCAATCAAATTGACAATCAGGATTAACCAGGACAAAACCACCCCTTGTCAATTTGACCCCCAAACACATCCACTTAAACCTCTGGTCCCTAAAAGGCTGATGTCTACCTCATAATGCAAAATAAGTTCAATCTATTTCCAAGAGTCCTCATAGTCTTAACAGTTTCAACATTATTCAAAAGTTCAAGTCCAGAGTCTCATCTGAAACTCAAGAGAAAATCTTATCTGTAAGCCCCTGTTAAAAAAAAAAAAGTTACATATTCTTAATATGCAGTGGCACAGAGTAAACATTCCTATTGCAAAGGATGAATAGGAGAATAGCAAGAAAGGATGTGATCAAAGCAAGACCAAACCAGTAAGGCAAACACTAAATCCTGTAGCTCCATGTCCAGCACCACGGGCACATGGTGTCACGATGTGAGCTCCACAGGACTTGGGCAACTGCACCCTTTCGGTCTTGCTATTTGCAGCCCACAGGTCCTCCCTCCTGGACTGCATCTTCCCACTGTCTTCAGCTTTCCTTGGCAGACGTGCCATGTTCTTCCCTGTCCAACATACTAAGACTTAGGCTTTATCTTCACAGCTTCATGCATTGCCCTCTCAGGAGCTTCCTGCAGGTACTCTGACTCTGTCATACATTGCCTGACCTTTCAGGTTTTCTTTTGACATCTGGGTGGAAACTTTCATGACCCTAAAACTCTTACATTCTGCATGCCTGCAAAGCCATCATCATAGGAATGATGTCAGGATCTGCCACAGCTTGAGGAGAACCTGGGGAAGGAGGAGCCACTGGTCTCTGAGCTCCTGCACAGCTGAGTATAGTGAAATGAATCTTGGGGAAACAACTTCTTAGGCCTCCCTGTGCAAGCAAGGTGCCCTGGACACACTCTCTTCTGAGAAAAGGGGGTTCACTCATACCCTTTAGCCTGCAATGGTTGGGGCCTGGCCAATTCCTGAGATGCCCTCAAGGTATCTTTCCTATTGTCCTGATGCAAAGTTCCTGGCTTCTTTTTAATGGCCCAAATCTCTGTGACAACCATGACTTACTTGACTCTGTTCTGGAAAAATTAAAGTTTTTCAAATTCTTGTGCTCTGCTTTTTGTTTCCAATTCCCACTATAAATGTGGCTAAAAGCAGCCAGCAATATCCATATTGTAGCCTGATTTCTGGGCTGCTTTGAAATTTCCTCTATCAGATTACTTAGTCTGCCACCTTTAAACTCAGCCTCCCACCAAGTCTCAGGGTATGTGCAGAACTTAGACAAGTTATTTGCCATAATGTAACATGAATGTCCTCTAGTCTATTTCCCAATAGAGTCCCTTATTCCCATCTGAAACCTCATGAACCCAGCCTTTACTGTTGTGTTCCTATGAGCATTCTGGACTTCTGAACTCCTACAAGAGTCACCTATCAAGCTTTGCTTAAAGGATTTCAGACTTCTCTTGTCCACATCTCCAAACTTTTTGAAGATCCTCCCACAAACCAGTTCTAAAGTAATCTGGACCACAATGAGCAGGTAGTCACAGAAAGGACCCCATTTTTTTAATTTCAATTTTATATGTTACTTTGCCTTTCTCATTTGTGGTCAAATACCTGAGATAAACACTTTAAGAGAAGAATGATTTATGTTGATTCATGGTTTTGGAGGCTTTAGTCCATCATGGCAAGGAGGGCACAGCAGAGCAGAGCAGCTCACCATGATGAATATGCTCACCTCTCTCACCATGGCGACCAGGAAGCAGATAGAGAAAATGCCTGCACTAGCTGGCTTTCTCCTTTTTCCCCCTTTATTCTATCCAGGCCCCCAGTCTGTGGGATGGTGATACCCACACTCAGGGCTGGTCTTTCCATTTACTTAATGCTCTCTGGAAATGCCCTCAGACATGCCTAGAGATATCCTTTACTAACCTAAATGCCTTTCAATCCAATCAAGTTGACAATCAAGATTAATCATCATAGACCCCCCTTCTCAAAATGCAGCCATACTGAGGGTTAAGACTTCCTCATATGAATTTAGGGGGAATGTATTCAGTCCGTAAAATATTTATGTATAACACTGAATATTTTAGTAGATATACAATGTCTACAACACATTCAAGAATTAATCATGAGTTATGCCTTCTCATTTCAGACCTAATATTTATAATCCACTCATTGATCAGATGTTCCCATGGTCTGTTCACATTGAGATATTTGAGCATTTGAGCATTAAGGAGTAAGCCTCTCTCATTTTTCTTTGCCTCTCACTGTCCTTTTAACTTGGAAAATTAATGCAAAGAGAAAATTACAATATACATTTCAGTAGTAAAATACTTAAAATACTCAGTTTAAATTAAATGTCTTGATGGTTCTTGTTTCTCACTGTTTCGTGGGTTTTAGATTATTTTATCAAAGATAAATAATATTACAGGGTCTTTAATGAAAAACAGCTACTCTTGACCTATTCCTCCCCATATTTTTTCTACCATCACCTTCCTTGCTCCCTACACACACTTTTCTGTCTCTGATCTTCCCAAATCCATCATGATTTCTAGTAAAGTCAATATTCAGAGTTTCTTTCTGCCACCCTATTTTTTTAATTTCTGAGAGTTATATCTTGGCCTCTGAATGCTCACACAAATATTCTTTTCTTACAGCGTTCACGCAGGATCTTCTCTATCTATAGTCACTAATTTTTCAGTTTTCACTTTTGTTTTTTATTTTCTTCTATTCCTTACATTGTCTCTTATTCACATCCTTTGTTTTGTCTTCTATAAGTCCTTTCCCCCAAGTATTTCATGACCTTTTATTGTCCATTCACATTTAAAATCAAGGCACTAAAGATTTCTTCAATACCAGTCAGCTTGCTTCTTATAGGCTTACAGGTATTTATCTTGTGATCTCAGCTATTATTCTCTGTATGCGTTCCTTCCTCCAAATTGTTATTGATATCTTTTATCTACTGTCTTCTTCCTTGCTTTCTTTATTCTTGGAGTTTATATTGTTTTTATTTCTGAACTGTCATACCTATGAAGTTTCATAAGGGTAATGCATATTTCTGTTTGCCATGTTTTAGATATGTGACTTTTAAATGTTACCAAAGTGTCCTTTGAAAATTTTGCATCCGTTTATAGTCCTGAAATCTGTGTGCATGTATAAATTTTTCAAACTGACACACTTGCTAATAGTTACATAAATCAAACTTTTTCATCTTTGCCAATTCACTATTAAATTTGCTTTCCTTAAAAGTAGAGCCTACACTTTGCCTATCTTTGTATCTTTGTCTCCTACACACAATGCTTGGTCTAGAAACATCTGCAGGAAAGAGCCTGGGACGAAAACTTCAGCTATCCCAGCACTTCTACTAGAACATTACCTCATGCCTCTAGAGCTCTACTAATCAGAATTCATTGCTAACACTTTTCCTTGAGTTAATATTCCAGGTGCTTGGATTGGTTTGCTAGGGCTGCTATACCTAAGTACTACAAACTGGGTAGCTCAAAAATAGAAATATATTGTCTTACAAGTCTAGAGACTTGAAGTACAAAATCAAGGTGTCAGGATTGTGAGAAAGAATCTGGTCCTTGCTTTTCCTCTAATTTCTGATGGTCTTTGGGCAATCTTTGACATTCCTTGGCTTGCAAATACATCAACCAATTTCTACCTTCATCTTTACATGGCAGTCTCCCTATGTAAGCATCATTCATCAAATTGTCCCTTTTTATAAGGGCAGCTGTCATATTGAATTAGGATTCACCCTAATGGACTTGTATGGACTTAATTTGCTTCTTTAAAAGCCCCATCGACAAGAAAGGTCTCCTTGTGAGATATTGGGGATCAGCACTTCTCCCAGAGAGGGAGGGACCTGTCAATTCATAACAGTGCTATTAACAGGTGTTCAAAAATATTTAAAGGATGACTTAAATTTATTATGTATAAATAAATGGCAAGCTAGGTGTAGTGGCACATAACTGTAAGCCCAGCACTAGCAGGCTGACGATGTAGGACAATGAGTTTTTGTCGTGAGCTTTGATGCCAGTCTGGGCTGGGTTACATCTTGTCACAAAAATAAATAAATAAATAAATAAATAGTAGGAGTTTAACATAGAAGCTAACATTCTGCATGTACATGGTAATCCAGGAAAAGAGAGAACGTTCTGATGCACAATTGTGAGTTTCAGGGAAAAGCTAGTAAACAAAGCACATGCAGTCAGCAGAAATGGGGTATCTCAAAAACTAGCCATCTAAGGAAGGTAGTGACAGACTCACTGTAACAAACATGATTAGTAACACAGAGGCTTAATGATCAAGGTGTGTTTCTGTCTCAGGCAACAGTCCCAAAGCAAATGCCCCAGGTCAGAGATCAGGTCTGCTCTTCATGGTGGTTGAGGATCCCAGCTTTTCCACGACATTTCCATCATCTGCACAATTAAAACTGGGTGTCTTCCATGTCTGCATCTCAGTGGATGGGAATAAGCAAAAGAAACTTGTAGAAGCACACTAATGGATTAAGTTCCCAGACCACAGTTGAGACATACCACCTCTTCTCACATTCTCTTGATAAGCACTCTTTCTATTAGCATGCCTTGCTAATAAGGAAGGCTATAAAGTAAAGTCTTTTGGTACCTGATGGGACTAACCATGGAGAAAGAGAATGATCTGAGCAGACAACTGTAAGTCTCCACCATCCTCTGCAAAGAACCTATGGTAAGGGGGGAAAAAGTCTTCCTAGTAAGAATGAAGCCAGTGTGCCCCATCAATGAGTTTATAACACTATTAGGGAGAAAAAAATCAATGCAAACATTTAAAGAGCTATAACAATATACTGGTTTATACAGAGTAGAGTACAAGTATAATCAAAATGAGAGGAGAAATACTAGAGTGGGCTAGAATAATCAGAGATGTCCTATAATGCTTCATTCTCCTGGTGGGTTTTCTCCTTCACACAGAGATGGCAATCACCACAGTAGCAACTTCACACAGAACATAATTTATATCACCTTATTTACATACTAATTATATTAAATGATAATAGATTCCATAATTATCTACCAATTAGCTTAATAACCATTAAATTCAACACCTAGAGAAGCCACAGTTATAGCATTTATTTCCTGTGGTATCTTATCCCCTGTGGGCTTTCAATTAGACTTTCTTCTAATTTCAGTTTTTGACATCATGCTTCAAGAGAAATAAAATTTGTGTTCAAATATCTGACTGGTAGAAAAGGATACAATGCTATATAAGCAAAAAAGGAAAATTAAAGCAATAGCAAAAATTTTGTAATAAAAAACTGTCAGAAGTAAAATATTTTATCAAGTTCAAACTAAAAGAGCCCTAAAATAGATTTTCTGAAAGTGCATTAATAGAATTTAATGTTATAACTGAAGTAAGGTGCCAAAAAAATGATATATTTTGAAGTTATTGATTAGTATATTTAAACTGCTGAAAACTGAAGGGAGAGTCTCACTGAGTGCTCACATGAAGGAAGAGGGAACAAATTCACTGTCTCATGTGAAACAGCCGTACTGTGCTGACAAGAATGTTAAGGAACTGGGATGTGCCACATTGCTGGGGGAATGCAAAACAGCACACCCAAGTTAGGAAATCTAATATATTTTTAAAATGCAAAAAATTCACGTATCATATGATTCAGCCATTTCATTCTTAGATACTTACTCAAGGAAAAAAAGAAAGCATCTACCCATACAATGAGTTCATTCATATTGATGAATTGTATATCTTTTGACACAAGAAATAGAGATGAATCTCAAAATAATAACCCTGGGTGGAAAAGCCAGATGCAAATGAACATACAAAACTGTAGAAAATGTGAATTAACCCATAGTGACAGGAAGCAGATTAGTGGTTGTCTGGGACTAGGAAAGGCAGGTGGGGTTACCAAGAAAACTTTGGAGTGATAACTACGTCCACTATCTTAATTGTGACCAATTCATCCCTAGAGAGTTATGTATCTATCCAGGAATGTGTGTGTGTGTGTATATGTATACATATATGTCAACACCTATCAAATTATACACCTTGTGTGTGTACAACTTGTTATAAGCAATTTAGCTCAAAAACTGCTAAAATCCGAAAGCAACATTTTAAAGAAAGCAATACATCCATGCTTTTTAATCTTTTAATGTTGTAATCATATTTCCTCTAAATGACTTACTCTGATTTGAGTTGGTTGTTTAAGTTGTAACTTTAGCTAAGCAACTTTAGTTAGCCCATAATTTAAAAGCCACATTTGAAAAAGAACAGCTACAAGAGAAATATGTTCATTAGCAAAGAAAAATGCCTTCTAATTTAATGTTTTGTGTACTTACATTGAAAAAAAATCAGTTTCTCAGACAGGAAAAAGATCAGAACAGAGTTGGTTTCCAATTAGAATTCCATACTATATTTATTTTATATTGCTCTTCTAAGCTGAAATGGGTTTATAATTTGAGTCCACAAATATTTGTGTTATTTTGCTTCAAAAATGAACTGGACAAAGAAAATGGGAAGATTAACCGAATGCTTTAGTTGGTGGGTTATCAGGAATGCTTCAGAATATTGTAAAATCTGACGAAAATACAGTCACTTCACAATAGAGGACAAATCATCAAATATCTTTAAGATGAACTGTACAGAAATTACTCTCACACATAACTAACAAAGACATTATAATTACTTTTGAATTCCAACCCAACCCCAAAATAAACAGATTCTCTGGTTTTCAAAAGATGAGCAATGTAAACTGAAAAACCTCTAGAATATTATAAGAAGTTTCCAAGTATTGCAGGAAAGTCACGCTCCTAAAATCAGATTTTCTTTGTAGAAGTAAAGGTATGGACAAGCTGGATATGGGGGTGCACATCTGTAATTCAAGCTACTCTGGAGGCAGAGGCAGAAGGATCAAGAGTTTGAGGTTAGCCTATAAGGATCAAGAGTTTGTAGCCAGACCTTGTTTCAAAAACAAAAACAACAAAACAAAAAGGGTAGGGGGCGTAGTTCAAGTGCTAAAGCACTTGCCTAGCATACTTGAGGCCCTGGCTTCGATATGGTGGTGGGGGAAGAGATTAAAGATATGACAAATGTATGTCTGCTATCGATGGAAAGTTTCTAAAAGAAATAAGTGATACTAATCCAACAGCTCTGCCCAAGACATGTTTATTTCTACATTAAGGAATTTTCTACACTAAATATTGGCAAGGCCTGGGAATTTGCAGTAGAACAGATCTGAGTAAGCTCTCCTTAACTTTACAAGTCCTCAGCTAAATTATCTCAGTATATAAAGCAATTCAAAAGCAACTTGCCTTTTTAGACATGCAAAAATATGTAGAAATCTTTTCTTTGTTTACGACATTTATAGAGTTATGAGGTACTGTTAAAGATAAACTGTTTCTGATATGACAGGGCTGCTGATTCCAGCTTCTTTGACTGAACAAAACTACTTGGTGGACAATCAAATTATTTCCCAAGGGAGTTAAGAAATTAATACAAACACCATGCATTTAAAAATATTCTGTTTTCTGCAATTGTATAATCATTGGGCCAGAGCACTTTACTCTGGGAATGCTATAGTATTAGAAGGGCATGTAATCAGCAGAGAGCAAAGAATGAGACCATTCAAGGCATGGGGAAACCATTGCATAATATTCATTGCTAAGTTGGGAAAAGAATTTTTGTGTCCTAAATCTATTATGCTGCCATGTAAGCCTTAAAACCACAGCTTATGTGAACTACTCATGTTATGATTACAGACTGGACCATCAGGATTTCAGCAGGAAAAAGAATTCAAGTAATTTCCACTGGAAGACTTTGGGGAAGTCACTGTCACCAAGGTTGAGATTCTGGCAAGAGATAAAGAAGGCACGCTGAGACTCCCAGGAACTAGAAAGGTTGGAAATTTTGTAACTCCTAGGGCCATCATAATGGGAAGGGAACCCATGAGAGCTGGAGCCTCCTGGGAGAAGAGCCTGGCAGAGGTTTTAAGCAATTGTCCTCCTCTCTTATTTATTATCTCCCACCTCACCCTGCCCCCAGAGATAAACTTGACTTCTACTTACTGGGATAAATTAACAACTAAAGAATAGATTTTTATCAGGTATGGTTGAGGTTTTTTTAAACTATTTTCTATACTCTTCCACCCCACTTTGCTTTCCTCACCTCACTCCCAGAGCCAACCTTCACCCTCTTGGGACAGTATTTGCCCCAGTGAGAATGCATGTTCTAGAGGGAGGTAGTTGTCACCACTGGATCTGTACACTGAAGTCAGGAGCAGGGAGGGCATGGGGAAGAAGTTCACTGACCTCTTGTCAGCCTGCCATCCAGCAAGCAGAAGAGCCAGCCTAACAGTCCAAAGGGTCAGACCCTAGCCCCACAACAAAGCATGCAGAGCTGGAGGAAGACAAAAAGGAATCATCAGAGAATTTATCCACATTTTTTGTAACCTATGTGGGGTAAAATCACCTTGGGGAAAGCCACGTATGTCTTAGTTTAGAGCAGGAGTTTTGTGTCAGGGACCTTAATTTAAATTCCAGCTCTGAACCTTTCTCACTGGATAAGCTTAGAGACCATCCTTAAACTCTTTGAGCCTCAGTCAGTTAAATGAGGCTATTCATACCTATTTTTGGCAGTCACTTTGAGGATAAACTAAAATAACACATGCAGAACACTCAGTATTGCTCCTGGCTGGATAGTCACTACATGTGAATTTGGCAGTATTTATCATCTGCCCTTCTTCCTTTCATTGAGTCATTCAATATTTGCCAAGCACTTAGGCCAGGGTACTTAAGAACAATGATGGGCATAGAGAGGAAACAAGACCGACATTCTATCTCCATAAAACTTGCAGTCTAATGGAAAGTCCCTTATAACCATCTTCCACATTTGATTCAAAATACCAGGGCTGGGAGTGTGGCTCAGTGTTAGAGTGTGTGCTTAGCATGTGTGAGTCCTTGGGTTTGATCTCCAGCATCAAAAAGGAAAAGAAAAAACAAGAAAGAAAGAAAAAATGTAGTCAGGCTTCCTGCCTGAAGGAAATTGATTAACAAATGAGCAGCCCTGATACCAGAAGTAGAACATCAGTTAGCAGAGTTATGTGGGACATATTTTACCTGAATTAGTCTCTTGTTGAAGAAGTCATCCCCAATTGCTGTGGCTGATTGCATTTTCCATGGTTTCATTCTGAAGGGAGATCATTAATTTCTCCAAGGCTGATGACATGGCAAACTTCATTCTAGTGATTTTTCTAAGCCTTGTGACCTCATCTGTAATGATAAGAGAATGATAGTACTTACCTGCAAGAGTTAATGGGGACCGTGGGGTGTAGCTCAGTGGTAGAAGACTTGCTCAGCATGCTTGAAGCTCTGGGTTCAATCCCCAACTCTGGAAAGGTAGGGGAGTAGACCTAGATTGTCAAATAGTTGGATGACAAATGCATGTGAAACACATTAGTGTTCCATGTGGCTAAGATCAAAGTTTAAATTCTAGCTATTTCTGTTTAGGTACTAAAATCTTCAAGATCTGTGCATACATGTAGGTGGTATCCCTGCTGTGTTTAAAATAGTAATGATTTGGGCTGGTGGAGTGGCTCAAGTGGTAGAGCGCCCGCCTAGTGAGTTCGAGGCCCTGAGTTCAAACCCCAGTAAAGCAAAGCAAAGAGAAGGACTATTAAAAAAATAAAATAGTAATGATTTTAAATGTCCATTGCATCTCAGTAAAATTTTCCTAACTAATGAACATATATATCAAAGTTATCTAGAAAGAGGTTCAGTATAAACTTAGAGATAATTATATATGCCTTTATTTTATAATTCAGTTGGATATGTCCTTAATTTGTTACTACAAGTTAATAAATTAGACAAAAGAATGAATATTGTCCACTTATATCTCAATTGTTTATTGTTAGCTTAAAGTCTGCTTAAAGCACAATATTTCTGGATATTTTTAAGCATCTGACTCAATCTTCCTGACTAGCTACCTATGAGATGCTTGAGGTATGCGAGTGGAAAAAAAGATAGAAAACGACTTAAATATTGAAAACCTTTCAAGCTTTAAAAGATATTTCAGCCTTTTTTTTGTTTCAGTCTTGCAAATCAAAGTGCTAATATAAAATAAAGCGAAATTGGACATAAAATCACGTTGCCAATATAAAACAAGCAAAACTGGAAAAAGGAGCAACAACCATACAAAAATAAAAACTTCCCAAGAGAGTGCGGCATATCTTAGGAAGTAGAACTGTTTTCTGACACAGTTTTGGGGAAGCAGCTCAGCTACACAGTAGTTATTTCCATTTTACTGGATGAGTTAGACTATTTTGCAAAGCCTTTTGGGAGTTACATCACTCTAATGAGAAAAGAGTACTCCCAGTTAAGAAGCAAAATGCACAGATTAAGGCTTTTTAAACTGCTGATTAAAAAAAATTAAAATATAAACAAACTGCTTATTAAGGGAAAACTGGCTAGCTTTCATAGCACAATTTAAAGCCCTTATCGAATATTTTTGCCCGGTTTGCAGGCGCCCTGTCAATTGTAAACAAACTGCTGAGACATCCTACCCACGTGGGCTGCCCATGGGGCGGTTTATTCTTTCTCACACCTGTGCTTACTGAGCTGCATTTTTGCAAACTTGACGGTTTTCAGAGAAAGAAGAAGGGAAGGGATTCATGCCAAAAAAAAAATTAAATCAAGATAAGAAACAAAAGCTACTGTAATTTATCGCCATCTAATCTACCTATAAAAGATCTTAAAATTTATAAATATACTACAGGCTCTTAAGGTTGAAAAAAAATTTCAGAGGTCACCCCAGTGAATGGCCTCTCCCTAGCAGGACTAAAAGAGATTAAGAGGAGAAAAGACAAAGATTTTTTAGGAAAAACTGCCCACTATCATGTAAATGTAATCTTTACTAAGTTTTTGTTTGTTTGTTTGGTTGGTTGGTTTTTTGAGATAGTCTTACTATGTAGACCAGGCTGGCCTCAAACTCATGGTTCTCCTGTCTCAGTCTCCCCAGTGCTGGGATTACAATAGGTGCATGCTGCCACATCTAGTTAAGAAGTGATTTCTTCTCAGGGGTTTCTCCCCTTTCTCAAAGCAAAGATTTTGGTTAGGAGAAAATTTGTCTATAATGTTTATTAATCTTAAAGAAATCCATTTTTCACTTGGAAAAATTGCCTTTTATCCTTTAATTTAAAAAAAAATTTCAAACCTTCTAAATGATTGCATCTGATAAATTATAATTATTAATTATTATTCATTTACTTATTTTGGCAGTACTGGGGAGTTTGAACTTAGGGGCTCATGCTTGCCAGGCAGGTGTTCTACCACTTGAGTCACTGTACCAGCCCTGAAAAATTATTTTTGTGCTTAAACAAATGTCTCCATCTTCAATCTTCAACTCCAACGAAGGCAATTTAATTCAAATTTCCATAATTGCTCAAGCTCCTCACTAACCTTCTCCAATAACAAAACATCCAAATAGCACCCCCTACACATACAAATATATGTGCTCTTTTTTGTTATTGAATATTTAAGTTGTCTGAAATGCTAGAGAAACCCTATCCCCGTGGCAATTCTAAGAAGAATCCAGGCACAGTCCTACATGAAGACTTGTTCTGTCTCTACCACATCCATCCCATCACATGAATGCTTAGTTTTCTAACAAGCTACTGGTGTAGAAGAAAATCTACTACTGTGTTCAAGGCAAGCTTCCTCTTAGAAAAACGAAGAGATGGGGACGCCTTGTGTATGGTATTGCCACTTGGAAGCAAGTCTTTGAAACAAAATCAGGAGATGGTAAAAGTAGAACAAAATAAAGGGTGCTTTTAAAATTAATTTTTTATAAACAACTTTATTAGGTATAATTTATGTACAATAAAACTTGCCCATTTTAAGTGTACAGCTCTGTGATCTATAGTAACTATACCAAATTGTATATGTCACCACTACAGTCTTGTTTTACAACACTTGTTCCATCAATCCAGTAAGATCCCTTTGAGTTATTTAGAGTTAATTATTCTTCCTAGCTCCAGCGGCAGGCACACACCAAGCTATGTTTTCTCTATAGATTTTCCTTTTTTTTTGTCACATTCCCCTTTCTAAATTGAGATTTTTAAAAAATTTCTTTTATTCATATGTGCATACAATGTTTGGGTCATTTCTTCCCGCCTTCCCTCTGCCCCCTTCATCTCCCCCTTACCTCCTCCCTACCTGGCAGAAACTATTTTGCCCTTATCTCTAATTTTGTTGAAGAGAGAGTATAAGCAATAATAGGAAAGTCCAAGGGTTTTTGCTAGTTGAGATAAGGATAGCTATACAGGGAGTTTACTCGCATTGCTTTCCTGTACATATGTGTTACATTCTAAATTAATTAATCCAAGGGTAGTTCCTACACGTTTACTGAGGAAAAACCCACCCTGTCAAAACTATTTGTCAGAATTCTTAAGGGAGGCCAAGGAAATCTTGGACACTAGATCTGTCTTTTGAGTTAGATGAGTCAGTGTGGTCTTAAGATCTAATTATCTTGTAGTTAGAGATAACAGACTTAAAGAGTTTCAAGGGATTTTGATAATAAAAGAAAACTGCGACAAGCCCTGTTAAATGGAAAATATCTCCATCTGCAAAGTTAAAAACCACAGAGAAACTTTCAAGTAAAAGTGTAAATGTTCAAGCATTCCTATAAAATTCTGTTAAATATTATATTTTTGTTTGTGAGACATTAAAATTTTCCAGTGTCTTAAACAAATTATATTTCTATGGGGTAGAAATATAAATTTTTCTTCTGAAATGTAAAAGTGGATTTTTCTCTCCAAAGTTCTCATAGGTGTATTATTCTAATATATTTTGAGTACAGTAAATATACCAAATTATCATGTTTTGGGTTGACAAAATACTCTATAACCACTTATTTCCTTCCTCCAGGATCTGCATATTTTAAGAAAAGTTTAGCTTCAGGTTTATCTTGCTTACATCCTGATTTCCAGGTATCCTCCCCTCTGGAAGGAAAGCTCTGGTTTCCCAGAAATGGACTAAGTGTTTTACAAGGAGCTCTTTTACATTTGAAAGAGAAAACTGTTTTGTCAAGTGATGATGAGAAATTCCAAAAAAACTCTAACCCAGACAGGATTCTAAATTTGGGAAAATCTATGGCACTCTGTCAACTCAGAGTGTTGGTCACAAAGATTCCTCAAGAGTTATTTTACACCACTTGCAGGAAACTGATATTTGCTGTGGTTTTTTGTTTTTAATTCCTTCCATCAATAAAAACAAATGTTAGTTCTGTGTCTTTAATGTGTTGGGGATTTTATAGATCATAGAGTTCAAATAACTCTATGGTAAATTGACTGAAGTTGGAACTTTGGAGAAAACAAGTACCGTGCGGAAATAAACATTTGCTAGCAGCTTTAATACGTTCTCAATGCCAATGGGACTTCTACACTTCTAACATAAGGAAAAAGTCAAGTTTGGAATGTGGATCTCTCAGAGCTACCGTGAAAGTTATGACTTCTCCTTTTGAAGACCTTTAAAAACAAGTGTGCCTGTGTTTGAAATAAAAAGGACCGATGTGATGAGCTGCTAACTGCTCTTGACCTCTCTGATTCCCTTCCCACCCTCAGAGTGAAGACGGAAAGACGGGGGAACCTTAAATGGGAACTTTGCACATTCTTGCAGCGATTAACACTTGAAAAGTAAAAAATCTGGCGGCAGGGGCTGGAGGAGTGCGGCATTATGATGAAAAAGATGTCTGCAAAAAGAAAACGCCAAATAAACGTAACTGTAGGAAGGCTTTTACTGATTCAAACAAAATCCCTGGTTGTGTGTAAATAGCACACAAGCTTCTCTCCCTCCCTCCCTCCACAGCCCGTCCGACTTTCCAGTTCTCTGGGTGTACCCTACGGATTTCCCTACTAAAGGAGCCGGGAGTTCATCCGCGGGAGAGGAAGGCTGCCGGCATACACTCTTAAAGAAAGAAACAGTTGCTTTGTCCTTGCAAAAGAAATTTCGTCCCCTGGCTTTCCCCAAGGTCTGCAAGGCGCCCGCAGTGCTCCTGGGACTCAGCAGAAGTTCATTTAAGGATCACTTGAACCACTCGCTCCCCTTCCCCAGCAGCTATTTCTCAGAGCCGGGCAGGTGCCGCGTGGAGGGGGCGCGAAGTCCGCGCAGGACGCTGCGAAGTCAAAGAAAGGGTCACAAGTGAGCGCACTTTAGACGGGAAGACGAGCCGGCCCCGCCCTGGGGCTGCAAAGTCTGCATTCCTACAGCTGCAAGGTAGGGGCTCCTTACTGGCTTTCCCTCCGCACAAAATACACGCCTGTGAGCACAGACTTTTCTCAGAGGTGACGCAATGTTCTCCAACACCTCCACCCCCCCAATAAAAAAGAGAAGGGAAGAAGGGGGGAAAGCCTTGCAAGCCCTCACTTCACGCACTCCAGTCCCTCCCTTTCCTCCCCGGTCTACCCCTTTACAGCCGCTTCCCTCCACCTCCCCCTCCAAAAAGTTTGACGACCGCAAAGGAAACCGAAAAAAAACTTCTTGCCCCAGTCCTGGCGGGCGATCAGCATCTCTTTTGTTCGGGACGAACCCACAGTCCCCCGTGACGTCACCTGGACCCGGGGCCAATCGGCGCGCGGTAGGCGGCGGCGGCTGCCGCGGAGGGAGGGGGCGGGGGAGTCGCTCCGGTGCCTCCTCCCCCGCGCCCAGGGCCTCGCGGGGGGCGGGAGGGGACCGTCCCATATAAGCCCGGACACTCGGGGCCCCGACGTCCGCCCCGGCTGCGCTGCACAGGAGGAGAGGGAGTCCCGGGCACGAGCCGGGCTGAGGGACCAGCAACCACAACTTCTCTCATCCTCTGCGTCCCCTCAGCCCCTTTTCCCTTCCCCTTCCCCACCCGCTGGCTCCCCCCTTCTTACAGGGGACTGTCCCCGGAAGGCATTGGAAGAGACTTTCCCCGCAGGTTACGAAGGGAACCAAACTTGGTGACTAGGGCTCACTCCCCACCGACTCAAGATGCTCAGGGATCCGGGACCCGGGCTGCTGCTGGCGGTCCTGTGCCTGGGGACAGCGGTGTCGTGCACCGGAGCCTCGAAGACCAAGAGGCAGGCTCAGCAAATCGTGCAGCCCCAGTCTCCGGTGACTGTCAGTCAAAGCAAGCGTGAGTACTGACCTCGGGCTCAAGCCCGCTGGCGGTGGGGATGGGACCGATCCTAAAGTCAGACTGAAGTTGAGGTTGGAGTTTTGCGCGCGCGCGCGCGCGCGTGTGTGAGTGTGCGCACGCCTTTTTTTCTTTTTTTAGAGAAACCAGCTGTAGACACAAAAGGCTCTTGGGCTGGACAGGCTGATTCTGAGAAGATAATGCGTTAGAGGAGAGGGGCTCTGTGATGTCCCCCAGTGTCCTAATCAATTCTACAAGAGCTCATCCTTCTGTAAATTAATCAAAATTTGCCTTTAAAATGATGCATGCTTATAAATTTCCCATCTGGGGTTAGTGTGGACCTTACTTCTCCTTATTTTCTTTGTTACTAAATAGTTGGTTAAATATTTTCAGGATGGGGGTAGGAAGAGGATATCTAAATAGGTAGTTTCTAACAACCTTGAAAGAGATGTTAGTGGTTCAGATTGCTTTAGGGCCCCTGAGGATTCTTCACCAAGAACAGAGATTGGAATTCCTCTTCCAGTTTTTCAAAGACACACCCTCCCTTTGCCTTGGTTAAAGGAAACTTTAAAGTTTGATTTATTTTTTCCAAGAGTATTGAAGTTCCTTACATGTTTTAAGATGTAATTTCAATTATCTGCCTTTCAAAGTGTTTCCACTTCTTTGATGTAGCCCTCTGGCCAGATGGAAATGCCACCATTTAGTTACAAACATTTAGTTAAGTTAAGCGATAAAATAAAAAGAATGTCTAAATATTCACCTATACAAGTGTGGTTAATTCTTTATCGAACTAGTTTCTGTATCTGTATTTTAGTAGAATATTGCTTTAATTCTGGTGATTAATTCAGATATTTGGTGCTCAGGCTCATCAATCAGTTCTGTAAGAAAATTCCATAACTTGGAAAAAAGAGGGATGGAAATGTAATAACTTTTTCCTTCACTTATTTACAGCTGGTTGTTATGACAATGGAAAACACTATCAGATAAACCAACAATGGGAGCGGACATACCTGGGCAATGCTTTGGTTTGTACCTGCTATGGAGGGAGCCGCGGTTTTAACTGTGAGAGTAAACCTGAACGTAAGTGAAAGGGAGAGCCCAGACTTAGTGTCTTTTAATAGATGAGCTGCTGCTTGTGAGTTAAACTCAGCATTAAGTAAACGTGCACAGACTATTTTTCTACTAGAATTGCCTATTATTTTCTCTTTATAAGCATTTGATAACTGCTTATATTTGCTTTTCATATGATACTTTTACCTTTAAAACAAACAAATGTTTTCCAAATTAGTTTCCCCAGTGTTCTTTTGTTTTACTCAGTCTTTAAAGAAAGACATTTTTGTCTCCTCTTTCAAAAAAAGTCTTATAAAAGTTTGTTTATAAAAATTACCTCAGATCTTTCACTCTGAAGATTTTATGGGCCAAAAAAAAAAAAAAAAAAAAACCCAAAAAACAAAAAATACTTTGGGGCACTATATTGTAAAGTGATTTGTTAGCTGCAGTTCATTGAAAAGTCACAAACCACTTCTCATACCTGGAAGACGATCGATATGTTTCTTGTCAATCATAGCAATACCTTCGGAGAAGCACTGTGGAGGCTACAGGGAATACTTGTAGGATTAGCAAGGGTCAGCATCCGCTGGGAAGTAGAGATTTTCAAACTATTTGCTTTCTGTGTGGACCTTGGTTTGATTTCCCCGTCAGAGTTTGGAATCTGAAATCCTTCCTTTCCAATCTGATTGGTCATGTGGGTCATAGTACTGTGTGGCTTTTTCCTGAGAATTCTTAACAATAGAAATTAATTCACAGAAATTTGAGAACTTGTCACAGGTCGAAACCTGTCTCCTTGTTAGAGCATAGGGTGAAATATAACTCTCACTTCATTCTTGATTTTCCGTTGAACATGCTGTGCTACTCAGAATGGAAAAGTGGATTTTTCTTTGGATGGATTCAGTTTTTGCATATGTAAGGCTCATGTGGACTTTTTCTTCCCTCAGCTGAAGAGACTTGCTTTGACAAGTATACTGGAAACACTTACCGAGTGGGTGACACTTATGAACGCCCTAAAGATTCCATGATCTGGGACTGTACTTGTATCGGGGCTGGGCGAGGGAGAATAAGCTGCACCATTGCAAGTAAGGAAGACATTCTATAAAATGATAATAAAATGTCATAAATACTAATTTCTCTATTACCATCGCTTTCATTCTGTTATCCATGACTGCATTTTTCTTATTTGGGGATTTATCTCTGGCTTGAGTGGGTGACCAAGTTCTGTTATGTGACCACCCAAGTGTTTTCTGTGCTTCTGAAGATGAGTCTGAGTACTGGTGGAATCAGTATTTAAATGTGTGAATTTATGAGTGCATGGATGTGTGTGTGTGACTAGCATAACCAATTAGATTTCATGGGTTCCATTTGAGTAAGACATGCTTAGGGGAGTTACTGATTTTAAATTTCCTGGGCATCTTCAAGTCAGACTGATTATCTATGGTGATGGGAAGATGCTCATAAAGAGAGAATCAGCCATGTTTCTCCTCTTGTTTACAATGCAGAGACTCTGATCTCACAATCAGTCTGGTTTCTTTGTGATCACTAGGTTATACCCAGGAAGCAGATTTGTCTGTTCCCAGGGATAATATGGAATGATTAACCCAGAAGTGTTTCCAAAGACCTTTGGGGACTTGGTTGATTCTCCTTAACTATGGTGTAGCTAAGGCAATCTTTCTAAGATGATTCACTGTGTTAGCAATACTCTCTATTAATATGGTATTTTAAAATCTATCCTTTAAAAGAACAAGTCAGTCCCTTATGAATAGGCCCAATCAATATTCACTATACCTAAGGTTTATCCACGTTTATCAACAAGTCTTAAGAGTTAATGATTCAAGCTGGGTATGGTGCTACATACTTATAATCACAGCACTCAGAAGGCTGAAGCAGAATGATCTTGAGTTCAAGGCCAGCCTGGACTACCTATTCAACTATTCAAACTCTATCCCAAAAAACCAAGAGAGAGAGAGAGAGATGAGAGAGGAAGAGGGAGTGAGTTCATGGTCTGTAGTATTTATAATCTCGAGGACAATTGAGCCTTTGGATATGCCATTGGGTTTAATAGCCTAGAAAAGTATCAGAATTTCCAAACTTACCCATGTATCTGCTTTCCACCAACATGACATTTCTATCCTACAGTAAAATTCAGACTCTCCATATTTCCCCAAATGGGAATGAATGCTATGTCCTGTGTGGCCTTTTCATTATACTAGCCTCAGATTCAACCTGTTGTGGGAGAGTGGAGGCCATGTTTCCCAGCCTTTCTTATACTGCTTTAGGACTCAATTTCCTGTTATCTCTCCGGGGAACAGGTATTTATGACCTCTTCTTTGCCATTCATGTTTCACTGTGGTTTCCACTGTGTTTTTAAGCAATACATTTGATTGAATTAACCAAAGGAACATATCTGTTAACTTTTCTCCTGTCTCCAATAGGAAAAGTTGTTCTCTGTGTCTCATTCTGGCCACCTTATACTGGGTGAAACATGAGACTTTTTTTTTTCCTCTTAATTTTCTGTCCTATTCTCTCCTAACACTTACCTTTTCTCTTAAACAGACCGCTGCCATGAAGGGGGTCAGTCCTATAAGATTGGTGACACCTGGAGGAGACCACATGAGACTGGTGGCTACATGTTGGAGTGTGTGTGTCTTGGTAACGGCAAAGGAGAATGGACCTGCAAGCCCATAGGTGTGTGACCTTTTAGGGATAAGTAGGTGCGGGATGCACAGTTTTAACATTAAGTTGAATAAAAATCACATCTGCATGGACAAGAGACTTGGATTCCAATTTAAAAATAGTGAAATGGACATTTTATTTCAAATAATGAAATGTTATGATCTGTAGTCGTAAATCAGATCACAAAGCACAAACCACATATAGAAGTCTTAATTTGCTTTAAAAACACAAGACGGAGTTGAAAGACTTGGAAAGATGTTATTTCTTTTATTTATATCTGATCTGATTTATATCCTTGGTCAAGACAAGTTATTTAAATGAAAAAAAATGACACTTTGACACATTTCTTTGCTGGGATTCATTGGCCTGAAACTCAAAATGACATGTGCTCAGTTACACCTTGGTAATTTCTTTTTTAAACAAAAAATTCTTACTTTCTTTTAGTCTCAGACTTCAGTTGAATACTATAAGTACAAGTCCAAAAGTTTTTGCTCTGTTCTCTAATTTGGAGGTTTTTATTTTGTTTTGTCCTTGTTTCTACAGAAATCCAATTTTAAGTAGCCTTCTTGTCATTTTATTTAGGCCATTGATAATTCATCATTGGCTGTTCATAATTAAAATTGGAAGGTTGCAGATATTGTCTCCCACAGACTACATACACGGATTCTTTTCACTCAAACTGCTAGTGGGTAGTTTGGGACTGGCTGAAAATGTGCAGTCCATGTACTCCTTAGGAGAACAAAACTTCTGCCTGCCAGCTCCACTTGAGCTTCCTCTTGCTTTGGCTACTTACAGTGTGCTTAGTTGCAGGGCGTGTCTTTCTTTCTGAACAGAGTGCCACTTAAAAAAAATGTGGCTGAAGTTTTACTTACATGCTACACTAAATTACAGGGAGACTGCACGATTTAAAATAACTTTTTTTTTTTCTTCCAAATTTTTTCCAGCTGAGAAATGTTTTGATCATGCTGCTGGGACATCCTATGTTGTCGGGGAAACCTGGGAAAAACCTTACCAAGGCTGGATGATGGTGGATTGTACTTGTCTGGGAGAAGGCAGTGGACGCATCACTTGTACCTCTAGAAGTATGTTTTAGATCTTTATGTTGAAGATTAGGCTAGCTATCCTCTTTTTAGATTCCCAGAGAGAATTGTAACATTGTGTTACTTAGAACACGCCCAATTCATCAACATGCTTTGGTAATTTTAGAATGTCAAAAAATTTTTCTATAACCAACATATTCTACTTCTCTAGAGAAGACTACATAAATAGAAAAAAAAAAAGCCCTAGTTCAACAATATTAGGCTATTATCTACTAAAAAGAACCCTAATATTTATTCAAATGCAAAATGTGTCCTCAACCTGAAGATTAGTGTAATCAAAATTATCACTGAGATATTTTTCTAGTTTTAGGAGCAAAGAACTCACCAAAATGACACCCAAGTAGATCTTTTGACTTGGGGTGCTATTGACATGGAAATGAACAGGCTCCAAAGGTTTAGGTTTCCTTCTAGGTTTTAAATTAAGTAAGGTATATTCATAAGCAAAATTGATGAAAGTAAGTACTTATCCCACAGGCTAAAATTGTCTACTCTGGAGTTGAGGATTTGGTGTATGTTACCTGAAGCTTATTGGTGCTGTAGAGAAGCAGGTCTTAGGCATCTTTATTGTCCCTTCTAAGGTTGTCCTGAAGTCTTAGTTGCCCTTGGCTTCAAGGTTCAAGTCTTATGGAAAATGATTGCGAGTTGGACCAAATATTTCCCTAAAACTTCCTGTTTCATTCATTAGGTCTTTTGCATTTACAATGATTTCCAAGGTTTTTTGTGGCAGTAGTTTAGCTTAAAACAAATGAGAAGTCTAATTCCAACTCTTACCTATTATTTAAAGCTCTTCTGATAGGAACTTGGCAAACACTTCTCAAAGAGAAGTCATAAATTCCATGAAATTTTATAAAATACATGCATTTTGTACAAGGTGGTATATGGAGAAAAATGTGAATTGCACAACAACTCAACTTTCAAGGAACACTTTGTAGGTCAGAGAGATGAGAGAAACTTACATGTACTTATCACCTGCAAAACACAATGTTAGAAGTTTCAAGAGAGATACTGAAAATAGTGCTGAAAAATAGGTTCAGTGGATGATGGTACTTTTAGCTGGGGACTTGGCAGAAAGCTCCAAATAGCAATGTATATTTGTTCCTTTGTCAGATTGATGTGCCTGTGTATTTGTGTGTGCCTTTATCAACTGTCCTTTTTTTTTCTTTTTTCTTTCTTTTCTTTTTTTAAAAAGCCCAGTAACTGCAATAATACCTGATACACAAACAAATCACATCCTCTATAGCCACATTGTATCTTATGGGCAAAACTGGATTATAATGTAAGCAATCTATTTGCTAGATAAATGAACACATAGATTAATGGTAATTTAGTTGCCAGTTATCTGTTACCTGAATAATTCCACTTTTCCATTCCAGGGTAGACACTGAAAGATTAAAAGAGGCCATTTCCTTGGTGATTTTTAAATAGGTATAAGATAAGAGAACAATTTAGTCAAAGAAATTGTTAGTTCCCTGTTTTTTTTTTTTACATAACAAGTGAAGAAAGAGCTGCTATTGTCATTTTAATAGCTTCCTTGGGGCAATTGGTAGAGACCCTTTGAAACCTGCAAGGCTTCCTATGGGTTCTACAGTTCTAAAGCAAGTTCCCTATTGAAAGGCAGGCCAAATACAGTAATTACTAGGAGAAAGTCTGGGAGAACCTGAGAAGGAAAAAGGCAGAATAATTGGATGGCAGAGAATGATTTTGTTCAAAGAAAGTATGAAAAATATCAAAATAAATAAATAAAAGATGGTGAACTAGTCTTTTGGGAAATAGAGAGAAGAAACTAGGCTAAATCACATAGCTCTCTTTTCACTGAGACAAACGTAATCTCATCTTTCAGAAGTTTAATATCTGTAGCACCATCTGAATATGAACATATTACCAAAAAAATAAAAAATTTTAAAAACCCTACTATTTTCCTTAGATTTGAATTAATCACTTGTCAGTCTCAATCTGATTTACATACATAAATGCTTCCTTTCTGAAACAGACAGATGCAATGATCAGGACACCAGGACATCCTATAGAATCGGAGATACCTGGAGCAAGAAGGATAATCGAGGCAACCTGCTCCAGTGCATCTGTACAGGCAATGGCAGAGGGGAGTGGAAGTGCGAAAGGCATGCATCTCTGCAGACTACATCCGCTGGTGAGGCCCAGGACTGGAGGGCAGGGAAGGGGAAACAGCCTGAAGCCTTGACATCCATTTGAGGATGAGCTGCAGAATTTCAGCTAATAAACTGAGATCATTTACCTATTATTAGTTGTTAAACTTTTTTTGTAAATGAAAGTTTTGAATTTTGGGGAAATTTTAAATAAAATGAAAATGGATTTTGGGGAGGTTGAGAAACAGGTTTAGCACTAAGAGATAAAACCGTGTTAGAAAAACAGTTTTCTCAGTGGGTGGGGGAGTGCAGTTTAGCAGGCTCAAGGCCCTGCTTTCTAGCACCGAAGCAAATAATAATATCAAAATATTTTAAATTAATAAGCAGTTTTAATAATAGCTGGGTAAAAAGGATTTTTTGTGTCATGAATGTTCTATAAGAGTCTAAAGAAGGAAAGATGGCTCCCAAGAGTGTGCAGTTCTTCTGATGTTATTCTTAACTTGTTTTCATTACATGAGGAGCAGGCGTTGTTACTTAGCCTTTTAGCCATCAGTCATTGAGCTAAAAATAAAAATGTTAGTTGAATAGACTTTTCTCCTTTTGATGAGTTTTTACCTTGATCTAACACTTATGAAAGTGAACAAGATTACATTTGGTGGTATCTTTGAATTATTTGATTATCAGTAAATTTGTTGCTGACAAAGAAAGAAAGAAAGAAGCAATTATAATTATTAATCTACTGAAATAGATTAAAGGGGTAGTTGGAAATTAAATTGGGGTGACACACTCAATAAATATTAGCTGTTCTTACGATATTATTAATATTACACTTTTTCTGAAAAAGTTTTATTGTTCAAAAAAGTTTTTGAAACACTGGGTTAAATGAAATAGAATCTGCTTTATGTTTATTTTCATTGTGACTTTCAAGGTGGGGTGTATAAAGATAGGGCCATCTCCCCAATGTATTTGACCTTGGGATCCTTTTGTCTATGAAAAATGTTTGGGGTCTAGTGCTCAGCAGCACAGTTCAGTCCACCAGTTGTTCTAGTTTGAATTATTTGATTATCAGTAAATTTGATTATCAGTAAGTCAGTTCTTACTGTGGGCCCTTGTCTTCAGGAAAACAGATTTCCAAAAGTTCTAAGAAAAGATTGACATGTTCTGTTGTGTCACTCTGAAGGGAGAGTTGTCTTAAAAGGATTGTTTTTGTTAGAAAAACACACAACAAAATTACAAATAATCCTCAGGAGAAGTAACATGGGAGGGGGCAACTCCTAGGGAATCCAGCGTGGCAGTTCAGGATTCATGAGCTCAGTTTCAGTTTCATGAGCTCAGTTGAGAGGTATTTTATAGCTTGGTAAAGGCTTCTAAAGTCAGTATCAGAAGAGTAATGGCCAGGTATGTTGAGCTAATGGAAGCTGCTAAGAGAAGAAAGGTGAGGCAGATCATTTCAGATTCAGGGAATGCATGAGGACAGGACAGAAACATGGCCTCACTACACAGGGGAACGATGAGGAGCTCTCTGGACCAAGGCACAGGGCAAGGAAGAAAGTGGCCGGAAGTGAGGGTAGCAGGAAGTTAGCCATGAAGGATGGTGAAATTCATGGACTCTGAGCTTCCTGGCATCCATGAGGATTTGTTGGAGGTGTCTGCTTTGTCCAGTGGCAGAGTAGTGTCTGTCCCTTAGAAATGAAGTGCTGATAGTTCCAAATGAGCCAGAAAACGGAGACCGGGTGGTAGAGCCTTGCGAGTTATTTCTTAGGCTGACTGCCAAAGCTAAGATGTAGATTAGGAGGAACATTTCTTTGCAATTCCAGGTCTGTAATGGATTTCAGAACATTCCCTGTGAGATCCTAAAGGTTCTGACTACAGAAACAGTAGTTGTCTTCTCTTGTCAGTTTTGTGACTTTCATCTCTCGTGCCCTTAGGATCTGGCTCGTTTACAGATGTGCGAACAGCTATCTACCAACCTCAGCCTCACCCCCAGCCTGCTCCGTATGGCCACTGTGTCACAGACAGTGGTGTTGTCTACTCTGTGGGAATGCAGTGGCTAAAGACACAAGGAAATAAACAAATGCTTTGCACTTGCCTGGGTAATGGAGTCAGCTGCCAGGAGACAGGTATGCATTATCTTTTCAAAAAGTCATACCAGTTACTTTATTATTTAGTTTCTGCAAGGCAATACATTTAAACAAAGCTTATATTCCTGCCACCTCATGATGACAATCACTGTGACATTTGATGTATTTTCTTCCAGGCTTTCAATCTGTGTATTTTCCTTGCTCTTGTTGGGCTCAAACTGCCGTGTATTTTCATTTGCCAAAAATACTGCTATAAGAAGGTTGCTTTCTGAATAGCTAATCATCTATATTTTATACTCTAAATCTCAAATTTCAGCAGCTTTGGGATGTAGCTTTCTTTCAATAACCCAATTCATTTCTTCTGGGCTACAAACATGGCAATAATAAAACAGCACACTTTAAAAAAAAATGATTTCTCTAGTTGGGCATAGTGGCTCATGTCTGTAATCCCATATACTTGGGAGGATCGAGGTTTGAGGCCTGCCATAGCAAAAAAGTTTGCAAAACCACATCTTAACCAATAAAGCTAGGTGTGGTAGTCCACACCTGTCATCCAAGCTACCGAGGGGAGCATACGTAAGAGGATTGTGGTTTAGGCTGCCCAGGCATAACAGTGAGACATTACTTGAAAAATAACTAAAGCAAAAAAGGACTAGGAGCATGGCTGAAGTGGTAGAGTGCCTGCCTAGCAAGTGCAAGGCCCTGAGTTCAAATCCCAGAACCACCAAAAAAACAACAAATAAACAATTTCCCTAAAATAGCCTCATGTATTATTTCCTATAATATATCTGCATAGCACAGATATAGTCATACATATCCCCTAGCAACTTTGAGCAGCATCCTTAATTAATCTGTATTTATACAGCTTTACAAGTGGAGAAACTGAGCAATGGCAGCAGAAATTGTAGCCAAGGGTATTTGCAGAACAACTCAGATCCATTGTTCTATCCACAGCAGGCCTGGCTTCCTGAGTATTGCATTTTGACTGATATTACCAGATGACATTTATGCACCCAGCTTCTTCCTCTGAGGGCACAATCACAGTTCCTTAGTAAGGTTAAAAAGGCAGCTGCTGGTGACAGGAAAAGCAGCTACTGGCTGAAACCTTTTTGTTATGCTTCTAGCTGTGACCCAAACTTATGGTGGCAATTCAAATGGGGAGCCATGTGTCCTCCCATTCACCTACAATGGCAGGACCTTCTACTCCTGTACCACAGAAGGACGTCAGGATGGACATCTGTGGTGCAGTACGACTTCAAATTATGAGCAGGACCAGAAATATTCTTTCTGTACAGACCATACTGGTGAGTGCCCCAGGAGAGCCCACAGTGGTGATGAAAAACCCACTGTATTTGCCAGCAGTCAAACTATTAATTGTGAGGCTACATTTGAAACATCATTTTTAATCCATTTGGACCCAGCACCTGAGGCTCTTTCCACGTTCTCAGCACCACTGGGAAATGATACCAAGGGAAAAGCCCCCTAAGTGCATTTATTTTGACAACATAAGAATTATGAAGTGATTAGAGATACTTGTATATCTATATCAGTAGATGATCCCATAGGGCTGACCTGACAAATGCATGGATGGATGTCTGAGTGCCTTTGCTTATCTTCTGGTTACAACTATATTTTATACAAAGCTATCACTTAATCTTTTTTCTTCTTGTCTGGGAAAATGAGTGAAAATGAGATTTAAATCTACTTTGAAGGTGAAGATGAAAATACACTAAAAAGCTTAGGACTGTATTATCAAACATCTTTTATTCTGGGATAGGCTCTCTGGGAATTAGCTGCAGAAACCTGGCTCTCTCAGAACCTTTCTAATTCCCTGCTGTTCACGGCGAAGCTCAATTGTAATCTTTTTCTTTCTATTTGTATATTGTCCTGGGCAGTTTTGGTTCAGACTCGAGGTGGAAATTCCAACGGTGCTTTGTGCCACTTCCCCTTCCTATACAACAACCACAATTACACCGACTGTACTTCGGAGGGCAGGAGGGACAACATGAAATGGTGTGGAACCACGCCGAACTATGATGCTGACCAGAAGTTTGGCTTCTGCCCCATGGCTGGTAAGATGAAACCCTGTAGGTTGCCTGTGTGGACAGACATTTAGGGAGCAGAAAGAGAGAAAGAGAGACTAGTGTCCTGTTTATTCCTAGTTCCCTCATTTAGACAATTTGAGATAGAAAACTTTATGTGATATATGCTTGTATATGTACATTCTATGATACACGTAAGAACTGAAGACTATATAATTATATAATTATTGATATGTTTTTAAAATTCCACTGATGTGATTTAGTATCAAAACTGCATAAAAACAATCAAATTATTTTTTATAAATCTGGAAATAAAAATCAACAACTTTGTCTTTTGTAAAAAACACACACCCAAGTGGCTTAAAGCAATCTGTCTGCTGCAGTCACAGACTTAAGAGTTATTAACACATGACTTTGGTTTGACTGACATAACTCTATCACTTTTTATTAAGTACCAAAGTGATCAAAACAAGGGAGAAAATTTATTTTCTAACAAGTAGGGAATTTGTTTTTAATTCTCCAGTATACCTGAGTGGAGAAAGAGGAACCAATACTCAAGTGTGATAAGAGGCAAGGAAACTACTTATACTTTTATTTCTCTCATTTCGACAAAAGATAACATTGGTTTCTGAAAGAAAACTCACTTTTGCTTACAGTGCTATAGCCAAACACATCGTTTTTCTTTGAATTAGAATAAACTGGAACTAGAAAAAGTTACAAGGCAGTAGCAAATCCAGGCTTCTAGAACAATCTGAAGCCTTTGAGTGAATGTGTAGATATTATCTGCATTGAACATCTCCTGGCCCTTCTTGTAATTATTTCCTACAACACACTTCACCTTTAGGCTATGTTTTCTCCCTCAAAATTGCACTTAGATGCAATTCTTCTGCCTAGTAGCACTTAGATGTTTTTGAGGTATGAAGACTTCTTTACAAGTGAGAGCTCTTGAGGTAACCTAACTGGACTGGTAAAATATTGCACTTAAATCCATTTGGACCTTGTGATCGAATGTACTTTTTGTACATTTCCAAACAGCTCATGAGGAAATCTGCACAACCAATGAAGGAGTCATGTATCGTATTGGAGACCAGTGGGATAAACAGCATGACATGGGTCACATGATGAGGTGCACATGTGTAGGGAACGGTCGTGGAGAATGGACGTGTGTTGCCTACTCCCAACTCCGAGGTATGCTGGCTTATTAATGAAAGCATTTGAAAGAGCAAAAACGTACAGAGAGACAGACTTTCATGTGAAATCTTGTACTTCTCCAAAAGCAGAGGAAAAAGTATGCAATGCCACTCGAATAGCTTACTGTGCTGGAGAATTTTGTCACTTCTGGCGCAGCTGTCACGGTGGCTCACATCCGTATCTTAGCTTCTCAGTAGACAGAGATTGGAAGGATTGTAGTTCCAGGCCAGCCTGGGCAAAGAGATAGCTAGACTCTATCTCAAATAAGTCAGGCACCATCATCTCAAATAAGATGATGCACCCTTGTGGTCCTAGCTATGTGGGAGGCAAAGGTAGGAGGGTCACAGATTGCAAGGCAAGCATGTAAGACCCTATCTGAAAAAATAATTAAAAGAAAAAAAAGGAGGTGTGGCTCAAGGGATTAGAGTACCTGCGTTGCAAGTGTGAGGCCCTGAGTTCAAAGACCAATTTATTGCCAATAAATAAATAAAAATGCTGGCACAGCAATTCTGGGTCTTTGAAACATTTCCAGGATGTAAGTACTTAGGCTGAACCAAAAAGAAGATCAAAGGCAAAGAAAAAAACACCAAAATTTTATACTTTTACGTTTAGATTATGCCCTGGATTCTAGAAAAGATCAGATCACTTTTTTTTCTATAAAGAAAAAAAATCCTGCAATTCAAAAATGAGATCCTTGCAGATCCAAATTTAAGAAGACAAATATGTAGAGAGACTAAATTCCTTTGTTCAGATTAGTTTCCCCCTGTGAACCCCAATATACATAACATATGTATATGATGAAGAATTGTTGATTTATTAAATCTATTTTAGTTTTGCATTTCTTTGATTTGAAAAGTAATATTTGGGTAGAACTCTGAGTTAACAAATACTCCACATAGCTAGTCTGTAGATATTGGCTTGAAATTGCTCCTTTTGTGGCGGAAATGATCCAGGAGTAATGTAATTATATATGATGTTGCAGAACTGAAAGGAACCTTAATAAGGTGTGTAGAACATTTCATTTTTGAAAGGAGGAAGCTGAAATCCAAACAGGGAAAGTAATTTCCTTAGGATCTCTCAGAGAGTGAAGAACAGAATGGACAGAATTGTTTTTTTTTTAGTTTTACACAAATTCTATAGATATCATTTGATTCCCCAAATCCAGTATCTCCTCCTCCCCATTCCAGAGACCAGACTGCAACACTGTGCTGGGTGCTGTATAAATATGTTTAATCACATTATTATAACAAGCAGAGATCTAAAGGAAATTCCCAACTAAGCAAGAACGCTACAGAGGTGCATTTGTTTCCAAATTGGTTTTTCACAGGAAGTTGTATTTTACCCCATTATTTGTGTATACTGGGGGTAGGGGTAGTGGTGAATTGTGTTATTGACTGGACTCTGAGAAGCAGGTAAGTTATTTTAGCAGAGGGTGTTGGTAACCAAGTGGAATAACTCTATGTTGGAAAAGTATGATTTCTTTCATTGCATCAGTGACACTTGAAAAGTTCCTCACCCATCCAACTGTCTCCTAAACAGACCAGTGCATCGTGGACGACATCACTTACAATGTGAACGACACATTCCACAAGCGTCACGAAGAGGGGCACATGCTGAATTGTACGTGCTTCGGTCAGGGCCGCGGCAGATGGAAGTGTGACCCCGTTGGTAAGTAGCCCCTCTCTCTGGGTGACTTTGAATATGGAGAGTAATTAGCCATTTTCAGATAAGGAATACTCTCTGTTGCTGTGTGACTGAAGTTCATTCCAGACTTGGCTCAGTTGTTTGCAGAGTTTTGCAAAATCTTTTCTGTCTTTGCAGACCAAGATAGAATCTTAATAGTGGTAATCATCTGATGTTTGCTGGATTTGGTGACAAATGCAGGATTACTTTAGTTGAGTGGAGTTCTTTGGTTCTGAATCATAATGATAGTCATGTTAGGAAAAGGAACTTTCCTTTGTTTTTACAGTTATGTGGCAAAGGATTATGCCAGTAAATACCTACCTCTGAAACACTAGTTTTGGCTGCCCTTTACAGTGTAACTGAAAAAAAAGAATGAGGTTCAGCCTTAAAAGAGCTGCATTACCAGCTCTTCAGAGTTTAAGATAATTCAATAATATCCCTTTGCTGAAAGAGGCAAGTTGTTCACTGGGAACACAAACTGTACTGATTTGTTTGGCCTGAGATTGCCAAAGCTGAGAGGGACTATGAGGTTTTCTTAGAAGCTGGTTAGCATTTACTCATAGTTAAAATCTAATTAACTACATAAAATCAGCTCCTCTGAATTTTGAAGAAGGTAAAGTGAAATTATTGCAGCTTTTCCCCTTGTTATTCAAATAGTAAGTTGAATCACATTGATATGGATAAGTTATAATATGTAATTTTTTCAAGTTAATATTCAGATTATAAATATATATGAAGTCTTGTTACATTTTTATTTAGAAATGCTATCCTTTTAACTAATTAACATTGCATGGGAGTACCAGTTTGTTCATTAATCTATTGAATGAATCCTGGTTGTTTCCCAGTTTTGATAATTATGAGTAAAGCTATGGCAAACATTAAAAAAAATAAATTATCTTTTTTTTAGGAAACTAAATACCTCTTCCAATGGGTATGTTTTTTACTAATTTTCCTGTAAGGATGTGAACAAAACATTATTTTAGCCAGCCATCGGTGGCTCACACATGTGATCCTAGCTACTTGGGAAGCTGATACTGGGAGAATCACAGTTCAAGGTCAGCCTAGGCAAACAGTTTGTGAGACCTCATCTCCAAAATAACCAGAGCAAAATGGACTGGAGGTGTAGCTTGAGTGGTTGAGTTCCTGCTTTGCAAGCATGAATCCCTGAGTTCAAACCCTAATGCTCCAAAAGAAAAAAATAAAATTTAACATGTTTTTATAAGAACAGTTGCAAATTTCTATTCAAATTTGAGAATGTATGCTGAAATTAAGTCTGTAGTTTTAAGTCTGCAAGGCAATTTTATCTTTTGCTTGTAATATTTTCTAGACCAATGCCAGGATTCAGAAACCCGGACATTTTATCAAATTGGAGACTCATGGGAGAAATATGTGCATGGTGTCAGATACCAGTGCTACTGCTATGGCCGTGGCATTGGGGAGTGGCACTGCCAACCTTTACAGACCTATCCCGGTAAGCAGCTGCGAGATTGCTTATTAAGAACTGTTGATGGGTATAACAACAGGGCAACACCAGTGTTTAATACTCAGGCCTAACTTGGGGCCCTCTCTTGACCTTCCTCTTTTCATATTGCTATCCAATAATCAGTTGAATTTTTGATTAAGATGATTTTCCTTTCTTCTCTCATTAAGCAAAAGGTATGGGAAGCTAGGAAGGGTACATGTTTATAATTTTGTTTCCTATACTATGGAACCTTCTGTTAGCTTAAAACACTCAGGTAATTTCATCTTATATCCATACGTGGAAATAAGAACTGTGTAGTGAGTTATTCTGGGAGTAAAGGATTGAGGTTCTATATTGTGATTCTTAACAGAGAAATTGGATAGAGAGAGGATATGAAATATAAAATGGAGCATGTATTAATTCACCATGTCATCAAAGCCCTCTTCGTGTCAAACTTTTCATTTGTTTGTTTGATGAGTTTGAATGTGGAACAAAGTATCCTGGGCCAAGAGTTGAGTAACTTGGTCAACTCTGCCTACACAGTTCAAACACCCTCAAATGTTTTTTGATATTTTTTTCAGGTCAAAGAGACATCATGCCTAGCTGTAGGTGTTAATACATTTCTGGGAAAAAATGAAATTAAAATTCAGTGAGTGATTATAATGAAGCATGTTGAATTAAGAACGTCTTATTAGACAGAAGTTAGTTGAGCAACTACTGGGATGCAAATAGATAATCTATTAACTTTAGACATAAACCATGGCCTACATTCAGAGGCAAAAAATTTTAGAAGTGTCAAAATCTGCCATGTGGCAGAAGTTAAGTCATTCACTCCATAACATGGTAAAAGATGCACTACCACAGAGAACAAGCCATGGGAGCCTTTTGGTCTAAAGCAATGTTAGCCAAAGCTTAGGTTCCAGCTCTGAATATGCCGGTAAAGCTTCATTCCTCTACCTCCTCATTTGTAAAATAGGGAGACAGTAGCTAATTACCTTTTAGTGCTTCCCACCTCTAACACTCTGACAATCTGTGATCCTAAATACCACCCACCCACATGCATCCTTTGTATGAACTTGGAAGATCCTACTCTTCCCAACCCTTATACACTGTGAAGGCTGGGGAAAGTGGCTTTGCTTTCACAGGCTTATGACACAGATTGACCTACCTTTTAAGTTGTATTTCTTGGTGAATTTAGATGTAGGAATCACTGAGTTTTTAAATTTAATATTGTTTTAAATCTGATTCAGAAGTACTATAAATTCTGAAAGTATGTAATTGGGTTGGATAGTGGTTTTTAAAATGATGCAGTTAAAGGTTAGAAGTGTTAAAGAAATACTCTCTTATTTCCATATTTATGATTGCTATTGGTATGGCAATTTGTTGAGAATTATTTTCTCTTGAGACCTTTTTTCTCTTTTAAAATAAGCTTATTTATGTAGCTCTTGCTGGGAGCACTGAGGCAAACCTGTTAGAGAAACAATAATCTGGAAGGGAAGGAGTCCCTGGTTGGAGTTTTACAACTATTGACTTTGTTCCTACTTTCTAAAAAGAACAACAGCAAAAGCCCATTGAGCACAGAAGAGATATCAGAGAGAGGAGCTGGGTGCCTGACCTCAGACATGCTGTTTGGTTCTTATCTATCTGTCTGTCTGGTTTGCTTAATGGATCATGCTTAGTGTGGGGGCTTTAAGAGTGTGGAAAGAAAGAACAAAGGAACAACAGATTATCAATAGATTGGCTCTGAGCCTTGCCCTGTTTGCTCTTCCTACAGAGGAGTTGATAGAGTTGTTCAAACTAACAAAAGATAAGAAGCATTTGGTTTGTCAATAGCAACTAGGAAAGCACAGCTCTCAGCAAATTAGAGAAAAAAGGACTGAGTCAAAAAATCATGAATGTTTAACTTCTCCAGGGTCATCATTACTGGAAATTACTCATTTGACCTTATTTTAAACTGATTTTGAAAGTGTAGACATTGTATCATATCTTTTCTTACTAGTTTATTATTAGTTTGGTCATACTCAACAAGATTGTAAAGATTTCATAGTGGTTATTGCTAGAATATGGCAGAAAAGTTAATTGAAAAGTTAGGCCAGTTAATCAATATCAAAAGTATTATCAAGCCAGGTATGGAGGTCCATCCCTATAATCATAGCACTCAAGAGGCTGAGGATCATGAGTTTGACCTGCTTGGGCTAAACATTGCTGTTTAATACAATTCCCTTAAAGATGGCTTGTGTAAGCCTAAATTCTCACAAGATGGAAGTTTAGACCCATGCTGAAATCTTATGAAGAAAAAGAAGCTTCTGTAGTTTTGTAGTGGCTTCTTTCTTTTTCCCTTCCTTCCCCTTGGTCACCCTCCTTGTGTCCTTGTGGACATAAGAGTGTGAATAGTCTTAAGAGTAGACAGTGAAGGTCATTTTTATTGTCCTTTTAGAACTTACTTTTCATAGACATTTAACCATCATAAACTTTTCTCCCTCAAAATTATTGGCACACTAAATAAAATGCATGTTAGGTATCTTCTTACCTTTAATATATTATAGTAGAATTTTTTAAAGGACCAATATTTAAACAACCTTATGTGGGTTATTAGAAATGACTTTAAGACCTGATACTCCTATTTTTGCTGATTTATGTGGAAGCACTTTAGTGCTTTAAATTTTAAATCTCTAAAGTGTTGTTTAAGTATTTATCTTGTAAAAATCGTTTCTGTGAAAATTTTGATGAACAAAAGGGATGATTGAAGAGGGTCAGTTGATTAAAACAAGCATCCTGCATGTTCTGTGAAATACATGCCATTTTAGAATAGAAAACTGAGAATCTGCCATGTGAGTTTTGACATTCATGTGCCTTGGAAGTGTGTGCATTAATAAAATTAAGATTCAAAGATTATTTCATAGTCTTGGACTTTGAATTCTTCTCATTGTGGAAGTGAATATATTATTCTAGCATCTTTGAGTCCGTGGAGGTCCACAAGTTACATAGTTGTTCTGTTACAGAAAACTTTAAAAGATAATTTAATGGCTAAGATAGGTAATAATTAAGTTTTTAAATCTATCTTTTCCCTAAGAGCTTTCAGAAAGCTTAAATCTGTTAATAGTCTAGAGCAGTGCCTGATTAAACATACAAAATATTGCTCTGATAATGTCAGTGAGAAATTCTTGGAAAGGTTGTTACAAGGAGCTAGTACAAATAAACTTTGATTGTCATTATAAAGAATGTACTGTTTGAGGAAAAATAGTTTTCTGTTCTATTATAAACATAAATTTTTCAGCTGCTTCATTATTATCCTAAATGGAGTCTACTGCATTAAAAAATTGACTCCTTCCCTTATTTTGCCTTTTTTAAAACAAAAGAATCCAATACATATTTAAAATTTGTGAGCAGTCGTATCTTTTAAGATGTGACAAATATTGAATTTAGTATATACTTCGGAATGTCATTTCGGTTGGTAACTACTTTTAAAAAAATATTTGACTAATGATGTGATTTTAAAGCATGCTTCTTGATTAAAAGTAAAACTAGACTTCTTTTCCCAAACCAATAGAATACTTAAACTGATGAGAAATAAAACTGGGTCTTTAATTATTAGCTTTGTCTATTTGTCCTAGTTTCTAACCTGTTTAGAAATGTTTGTTTTGCATCATATCGTACAGCCTTTGGAATGTTGTTTCCCTCTTAGTAGATTCATTCCTGATGAAAACCTCCCCAAATGAGAATTAGCTTTAAAAGAGGCTTAATGTAATCAGTAAGTGAAGTTTGCATTATGAATTGCATGGTTTGTGTTAGTGTGGTTTCACAATTGTCTAGTAATTCTTACTTTGAAAATAGAGAAAAAGAAAGCAGGCTAAGAGACATTTAAATTTTTAAATTTTTTTAAATAAACAAATTCTCCTTGTATTTCTCATGGGACAAATAATAGTTATTAGCACAAAAGCATCTGTTGCATTGATTTCCAATGTCAAAATGTAAAAGGTTTAGGTAGGTTTAATTAAGTAAGCCCAGTCATTTGTATTGTACTCGTATTTACTGATAAACAAACTTTCCTTAATGATGGCCATCCATGTAGATTAAATTTTAACCTGAAGTGAATGAATACCCAACATAAACAAATCCCCCATTTTCATTTTTAGGTACAACTGGTCCTGTCCAAGTAATTATTACTGAGACCCCCAGCCAGCCCAACTCTCACCCCATCCAGTGGAATGCACCAGAGCCCTCTCACATCACTAAGTACATTCTTAGGTGGAGACCTGTGAGTATCATCTTAGAACCCTTGGAATGTTGAGGCTCCTGGCCTTCACAGGTTATGATGTGGATTTTTTTTTTTCAGCCAACAGATCTGATTACCTATCTAAATAGTATTTATATTTTCTTAATGACCAACCACTATGTGGTCACTTAAATTGATATGTAGATTTGGTTAGTATAGAAGAAATTAGATCTTTGTTCAACACATGTGAGTATTTAATAATGGTTACCTTTCTATAATGCTGCACATAATGCATTTAAATTGAATTCATGCTTGAAAAAATAGCATCTTTGGGATATAGATGTTAAGAAAAGAATTTCAGAAATTAGATCTTTATGTTAGAAAGATCTTCTTAGCAAGAATCTAGGAATAGTAATGCTACAACTATTCTCACCCAATGTGGGAAGAGAATCTAATTTTCTGATTTGCAACTCCATGAAAGGGAAAAATTACTGGTATAATTTTCATAAGTTAAACTATTTTTCTCTTTGGCTTCACTTCTTAAGAGATCATTTTTAAAACTTTACTTTTGTCCTTTGAAATGATTTAGACAGAACGGAAAGAGGTAAAGGGAGAGAAGTGCCAATGTGGAATGACAGTTGCTTTGTTTTAAAGAATGAGTTCTGAGATTATCTCTGTGTCTTGAAATTGAAGGAGTCATACTTAGAAAGATTTTAGTCTTTTAAGTTTGTCTTTCTTCTGAAACCTGCTCTGTTATAACTCCAAAGTTCATGACATAATTTGAGAAACACTATTTTAGACACAGGAGAAAAATGCCTGTTTTTAATCATTGCCATCACATTCTAAGCAATCTAAAACCAAAAACATTTGACTAACTCATGCAGTTGAATTTAAACTCTTCTGGAAAAATTCAAGCTGTTAAAATCATTCTTTGTCTTCTTTCTCCCACTTGTGTAATGTTTTCAGTGAGCAATCAGTTGCAGACATTGATATCTGGCAATGCTTGTCAACCGTACCAGTGACTTTTCCTCCAGTACCTTCTGTCTCTCATCTTTTCATCTTATTACCAATTTTATTTACTTTAAACTTATTTCTGATAAATGGAGACAATAAAGGTATAAAATATACATTGAGTTGGAAATTTTTCAAAGAGTGGCACTGATAAACTTCTTTGAGATTTTTAACTAAAGAATTTCAGTTTCTCTCTCTCTCTTTTTTTTAAACGTTTTTACATTTACTCACATGTGTATACGTTGTTTGGGCCACCTCCCCCATCCCCAATTCTGGGTAAAACCTGTTCTGCCCTCTTATTCTCTGATTTCAGTTTTTTTCTTAATGTATGCCACCTGAGTTTATTCTCTGCTGCTTTTTCTTCTGATAGCTAACTGAAAAGCTCACAGTGTATAGCAGTTTGTTGCTACTTTGGAGCTAATTGCAATGACTAATTTCAAAATTTCTTACAGTGTCTTTGGGTTAAAATTTAAATTTAAAGAGTACTTAGGATCACTTTCATTTTCCCCCAAAATATAAATAGGCACTTGAACACTCAAATTATAGACAAACTGGTTGATTGGACAACATGAAAAAATTTACTGGGCATAAAAAATGTATTTTGATACTTACACTGCTTTAGAATATTTACACTTAAAAGGATTCCATCTTGTTTGAAGTCAGAGTTTCTTTTCCACTCATTCTATTGCAATGAGTTTTGTGACCTGTGACATATTAATGAAGTCACATTAATGGACAGGATATGAAAATGAAAACTGGAAGCAAAAGATTAAATAAACTGAAATCACATTCTTCCATGGTCTTTTCTAAAGTTGGCTAACCACTCTTGAAAGAATGGTTCATTTCCAAGAGTGAGTCACAAAACCAGACCCATTGAGCCTTGTGTGTGAAGCTCCAGGGTCTGAGTCAAAGCAATATTATGCCTTTGGATGTTTTTGCAAGGCCAGACCTAGAAGTGTCTCACCAAGTTAAAAGACAGACTGTGTGGCCTTTTCCCACTTTAGAGAGAAACTTATCTCTGCTGTGAAAAAATAGGGAGAGGGAAAACCTAGGGTCTTGCTATTAAGTAAATAATCTGTCCAAAGGAAAGGTGTTCATGGATTGGCAGAAGGCTTAAGTGGTAAGAGCACCTGCCTAGCAAACGTGAGGCCCTGAGCTCAAATTGCAGTACCACTTGTAAAATGGAAGCAATAATACCATCACCTTTGGGTAGGAGGCTGGATGATGAAGATTAGTGGGAACAAGCAAGCAAAACAGTGCCGAGCATGGCACGTGGCAAACTAACAACAACTATTCATTCTATCAGTAATTATTAAAATCAACACACTCAGGCCAGGTGCCAGTGGCTCACGCCTGTAATCCTAGCTACTCAGGAGGCAGAGATCAGGAGGACCAAGGTTTGAAGCCAGCCCAGGCAAATAGTTCACAAGACCCTATCTCAAAAATACCCATCACAAAAAGGGCAGGTGGAGTGGCTCAAGGTGAAGGCCCTGAGTTCAAGCTCCAGTACCACAAAAAAAAAAAAAATAATAATAATAATCAGCATACTCAGGTTCAGGAACCTGACATGATTCCATTTCTCCAGGACCTTCCTGCAGAATGGAGCAGCAAAGGTCCCTCTTTTTCTTGGAAGATTGTAGAACATCATCTCTGAATGTTCATCCTCATAAACATTTGTGTGGTATTTTCTTTTAATTTCAATTTCCAGAAAAATTCTGTGGGCCGTTGGAAGGATGCTACTATTCCAGGCCACTTAAACTCATACACCATCAAAGGCTTGACCCCAGGTGTGATATATGAGGGGCAGCTCATCAGTATCCAGCAGTACGGCCATAGAGAGGTGACACGCTTTGACTTCACCACCAGTGCCAGCACACCTGTGACCAGTACGTACCCAGAATCCTGGGGCTGGATCCTCGTTGTGCAGACTTGGGTTCCTCTCAGGAGTGCTCTATTTATCAATTTGAATGCACTTGCATTTTTAAAATAACGACATTGTGAACATTCTAGACAACTGAAGGTCTGCTTTTCCTTTTCTGTGATGCTCTAGGCAACACTGTGACAGGAGAGACAACACCCTTTTCTCCTGTTGTGGCCACTTCTGAATCTGTGACTGAAATCACCGCCAGCAGCTTTGTGGTCTCTTGGGTCTCAGCTTCTGACACTGTGTCAGGATTCCGGGTGGAGTATGAACTGAGTGAGGAGGGTGACGAACCTCAGTACCTTGGTGAGCTGAATGACAGGTTTGGAAGAACTGTTGACAGATGTCCTCTCCCAAAAAGGAGCTAGTCTCTGGAGCTAGTCTACAGCTTAGACTGAAGAAGGTCCTTCCATAAAAGGAAGGAAGGAGCTGGCCCTTTCTAGACCATCCTGGATTAAGAGTCCCCTCACACTGTTCTGGTCCTGATGCTGCTGCGTTATGCCTTGGTCTGGGCAAAGGTCTATAAACAGTTATTTTCTTCATGGAAGTGATTACCAGTATGAGGATTGCAGCTGACAATGTTAGCTTTTAGGGGCGCACAGCACCTTAATATATGCTTTCCAAATTCCTATGGCTAGGAACTTTTAAAAAGTTTACTGCACACAACTGTGTGACCAGTACCCAGATCAAGATAAAGACTCTCCTACCACCCCATCGCCTTCCAACCATTGCTGCTACCCTGACTTCTAACTATGGAGTGCTGTTTATAAAAAATTAGGGGTGGATTATAAAAATTACACATATTTAGAGAGAAAATTTGGAAGATAAAAGAACTATTCCATAGTGCACTGATAATTGCTGGCTATTTGTTAGTACACTTCCTTCTAGTCTTTTTCCCTCATGAACATAATTTTTTTTAATAGGTTGTAGAGGCATTGGCTTGGTCTGGCTAGTAACCTTTCTTTTTTATTTTAAAGATCTTCCAAGCACAGCCACTTCTGTGAATATTCCTGACCTGCTTCCTGGCCGCAAATACATTGTCAATGTCTATCAGATATCTGAAGAAGGAAAGCAGAGTTTGATCTTGTCTACTTCACAGACAACAGGTATATGTGTGCTACATGGTACTCCAAGAATCTTTTTTTTCCTACACTTCGGAGGCTGAGGGAGGAGGATCTTGATTGAGTTCAAGACTAGCTTGGACTATTTGTAAGACCCTGTCTCAAAAAAAAAATAGGAAAAAAATTCTTTTTCTGTAAAGCATGACTGGTAGCAACTACAGTTCTCACTTTCTCCTTTTACTCTGTGTTAGCACCTGATGCTCCTCCCGACCCTACTGTGGACCAAGTTGATGATACTTCCATTGTTGTTCGCTGGAGTCGACCCCAAGCACCCATCACAGGTTGGTTGAACCTTGTGCTTTGGCTTCTATGTTAATCTTGATGTCACAGGTGTGGAGGGAACAGATTCTGACTACGGATCTCCCACATAATTGTTAGAGATTTATGTGTATGTGTGTGTTCAGATCTTTCCACTCTACTTTATTATGGATCAGTTCCCCTCTAATTCACTTTACCAACTTCCTACACACACACACACACACACACACACACACACACACACACACACAGATAGGACCTGTAAAGCCAGCTCCAGCTCTTTGACTTATTGAAGCAAGCATTCCCAGGGTGGCACAGGTATTAATATTCCTGAATACCTCCCTCTATACCTTCCTGTCAAAGAGGGGACTGAGTTACCTTGACAAACCTCATCATTGAAGTTCTCAAAAGACACAGACAGTACTAGACAACTCTGTTCAGTCTGGTTCATTAATTGCTTCCATCATGCAGAGTTTCAAGACGAGAAATCAGCGTAATGTGACTACTTTCACTCGAGGACTTCTCTAATTGACATTTATTAAGGTTCTTGATACTTTAAGGATAATATTGTTAAAAGGATTGTGTGACTGTTCTAATTTTATCTTTGTGCAGAATAGTCATTATCATAAGTGATAACAATGAAAGAGACAAAAAGACCTTGCTAACTCTTAACTAATCAAATGAGATACCAAGGGTTATTAGAAAGGGGAGGGTGTACTATTCATTTATTCTCTGTTTCATTAAACAGTGTATCTTACCTTTCTCATGCAACTGCAGGGTACAGAATAGTCTATTCACCATCAGTAGAAGGCAGTAGTACAGAACTCAACCTTCCGGAAACTGCCAACTCTGTCACCCTCAGTGATTTGCAACCTGGGGTTCAATATAACATCACTATCTATGCTGTGGAAGAAAACCAGGAAAGCACTCCTGTTTTCATTCAACAAGAAACTACTGGAGTTCCACGTTCAGGTAACTTAAAAAGACACTTCCCCTAGTGTCTGATCCCTTAATGCTTACCTGGTTACAGCTTTCACCTCCTTCTGTGGGAGAACAAAGCCTTCGTACATTGCGTTCTTTAGGCTCCTGGGAGGGCTGGAGGTGTTAGGCTAAAGGAGAATTGTCTCTGAGGAAGGGCTGCTTTGTCTCTGTCAGCAGTTCTTACATTTAAGTAATCTTACTCATTTTCCCCCAAACTTGTGATAGTCAGCTGAAATGTCCACATTATAAAGTATCTTATCAAAGATAACTATTGGCCTTTCTAGTTTAAAAACTGATACCATCAAATCTTATTTTTCCCCAGAAGCTTAGGAGTCATTCATTTCATCCTTTTCTCCTAAGTATTATAAAAAAAAACTACAGTTTTTCTTCAGTTATCTTGAATTTGAGGGTTTTTTTTGTTTGTTCATTTGTTTGTTTTGTTAAGTTTACTTTTATTTTTATTTCCCACTCTGAATAGACACTTCCTGTACTGGAAACTCATGCTTACCTATGTATTTCAGAGTATAAGATAAGCAGTACAACTATGAGAATCTATGCAAAAAAACCCCATATTTTCTGAATTAAGATACAAAAGTTAGCATTGCTTTGGAATGAGTGCCTCTAAGAAGTACCTAACACACTCAGGAAACTGGCTTTTTAGCAATTATCTTCAACGGGAATTGCAAATGACCGGTTGTCTCTTGTCTGTTAGATAAAGTCTCACCTCCCAGGGACCTGCAGTTTGTGGAAGTAACAGATGTGAAGGTCACCATTATGTGGACACCTCCTGATAGTGCAGTGACCGGCTACCGTGTGGATGTGATCCCTGTCAACCTGCCTGGGGAGCACGGGCAGAGACTGCCCATCAGCAGAAATACCTTTGCTGAAGTCACTGGGCTGTCCCCTGGGGTCACATACTACTTTAAAGTCTTTGCCGTGAACCATGGGAGAGAGAGCAAGCCTCTGACAGCACAGCAGACGACCAGTATGTCCTACTCCTTCCTGTCTGTCCTTTTGCCCCCATCTCCAAATTCTCCACTCTCGTCTCACCTGTGAAGGAGAGTAACGTGCCATTTGCTCAAGGTTTCCAGCTTAGCAATAGTAAAATAACCCAGCTCATAGGGGAATGTGCAATGGACATAAATCACATTAAACATGGAACCAAAACTCAGACAAGTTCCATGAAAGCTAAATGGTAATCCATTTCCAATACATGTGTACTACTAGAGTGGTATTATGAATGGAGAATTTAAGAGAATCTAATTTTTCTTTTGCTGTTGGAGATATGTACAAATAATTTGAGTATTTTTTTGGTGTAACTAAATGTATAGATCAGAGTTAAAATTAGGCTATTCACACTTTTATAGTAGAATTTAAGAATGGTAATTGCTGGGCTGGTTCAGTGGTACAGCCTTACCTAGCACACATGAGGCCCTGGATTTAATCCTCAGCACCAGAAAAACAAACGAGTAAGCACGTAGTATTATTGGCCACCAGGCCATTTGCTCAGTTCTTTACAAGCATTACCCTTATACGCAATGTTCATTCTAGTCTATAAAGGAAAATCTCATTATCTTATTGGATGTATGAAAAACCTGAGGGCTTTTAAAATTCTGCAGCTTGTGAGGTCACAAGAGCTAGGAAGTGATACAGGTGGCTCTACAACATGCCTTTTTGACTCCAGCATCCATGGTCTCATTTTCTGTACTTGACTGCCTTATGAAGGTTTCTTCCATCTGAAAGGTGTTTTAAAATCCCGTGGGGAACCCCAGTCAATTAACAGATAGGAATTGGCTTCTCTCATTCCCACAAGGAAACTGCTAGCTATCATACTCAAAAAGAAAACCCACAATTTATGTGATTCTTTCTGAAAGCACAATCTCACCAGTGTCCTACTGTGAGTCTGAGGTTCAGAGTGTATGTTGTAATTATTGTAATGATTGTCTTAGCTGAAGTATGCAAAAATAACTTCTATTTCTCCAGCAAAGGATGAGTCATTCAACAAATGCATAGAATATTGCTTTTCATCCATCTGGAACTTGCTCCTTGCCTCCATTTTATTGAGCTTGTCCCTCTTCCCTTAACCTTTTTGACTCAGAGCACAGTAAATTGTGGGGTTCACAAGTATTTGTTTTTGCCTTAAAAAAAATTCACTAAAATGTAACTATTATTTCTGAGAATTATGGGAAAGTCTTATTGGAAAATAAGACTTTCCAAAAGATGATAGTCAAGTGAAAAAGGTCAACAATTTCTCAGAATTGATATAGAGTTTTGGCAAAGTTTTTCATAGCACTAAGTCTCTGAAGGGCTCAATTTTTCTAGGACTTAGACTTTTATTTTAGTTTCAAACTTAATGAGAGAAAACATAAGAATAGTCAAGTTTTAGGATTTCAGTGTGATAATTACTGATCTAAATACTTCTTGACATTTTTATCTTTTTTTTTTCCTAGAACTGGATGCTCCTACTAACCTCCAGTTTACCAATGAAACTGACACAACTGTCATGGTGACTTGGACTCCACCTCGGGCTCGGATAACAGGGTACCGATTGACTGTGGGCCCAACCCGAGGAGGCCAGCCCAAGCAGTACAATGTGGGGCCCTCCGCCTCTAAGTACCCAGTACGGAATCTGCAGCCTGCATCTGAGTACACTGTAACTCTCGTAGCTGTGAAAGGCAACCAGCAGAGCCCCATAGCCACTGGAGTCTTTACTACTTGTAAGCTGAAATTTTAAATGTCTTTTCCGCTTTTGTGATGTCATAGGTTCTTAACGATACTTACATTTTCTGTTCTTCTTCCTTTTTTTTTCAAGTTAACTTAAAAATCTTAGTATATAATTTAAAGCAATGCTATTAAAAGGTGGTCCATGGCCTGGCTGCTGGTCCATAAAGTGTTTATTACTGATTTGTCACAATATCAGGAACTCTTGCCAGAATGTGCATCACAAAACATGTTCTTTGCTTTGACTGATCATTTTCTAAAGCAAGATTTTCTTGGTGAAGGAAACAGTATGTTAATTTGCATGTTCTCAGACTCTTTACATCCTCCTAGGCCAGCACTTTGGATAACGAAGTTTTTAGCATGATATTGCTAGAACAATTGAATGCTCTGGTATAAAATGAATGTACAAAATACTAGTTAAGATAAAAAAAAATCAGCACCTATGTCTCCATCCTATTACTTTGAGCATCAAATGACAGTTATACATGAAGAAAAAAACTACCTTTGGATTGGATGGACATCAAGTAATAGAAAAGACGAAGGAAATGGTTTCTTTAGAGCATTGGATGCTTCTACAGAACAGGAAAGCTTCTTCCTCTTTTAAAATTTCCTTTAACACTATTGAAATTCCAGAGAGAAAAAATACAGTTATTTTTGGTCATATCTATCCTCTCTCAACATTTTATAGGCAATGGTCTTAAATCTCCTACATAGCTACATCACAGTAAAGGCCTCTGTTCACACTGTTTCTAGTAAGTACATGCCATTTACATTACACAGTTATGAGACTCCTTGTTTCTAGCTGAACATTATTTGTTATTTTCAACTTGACATTTTAAATTATGGAAGCCCTTAATAGAAGCACTTTTTCCAGTATTTACTATAGCCATATACTAGTTTGCCGTTTTCCAAGAGCTTTCAACAAGTCTTCTTCTTTGACTAATTTAAAAATATGGATGTTCAAAAACATTCACAAAAAATTGACATGCTTAGTTTGTAAATAACTCTGGAATTTATTTTCCAAACAAAATTCTTTATAAACTTTTTCCCATAGGAGTCCATAATTTACCAAAAATTACTCCCTTGTATAAAGTTTGGACAGTAAAGATTTTTTCCTAAATAATTGTTAATCATAAGCAAATGAAGTCTGCTTTTAATTTGCAAGAAAGTTCACTTTAAAATTTTGCTATTTCATGTTAGATGGTTCTGAGATAGTTTAAAATCTTCTCTCCCGAAGTTAATGTCTATATTATTTGTAAAAGTCTACTTCTTATAAATGTCCTTCAGTGAATTAGAATGGAGATTTGGGGGCATGTAGCCTTTCAACAGATGTCTTTCATCTCTTAATTAAATGTGGTCTTACATAGTTGTCTTTTTCATTCCTCTTTTTTGGTTAAAGATTGTGTCTATAAAAGAAGGCATTTTTAATGATCATAATAATTAAGTCGAGTGGGTCAGTATAGGATATTTTAAGCACTTGGGGTCTTGGATATACATTTTGGATATTTATCATTAAACATTAAAGTAAAATAGTAAGACTGGTTTTATTAGATAAAGGTTGATTAAGATGGTGTATTGCACAGTGTACTTTCAAAAAAATTTGATGATTGAGGAAAAATAACAATGAAAACAGCTAAACCACGCTTAGATTTGAATAAACCAACATAAACAAGGAGTCATACAATTTTATTTGAACTTCAAGTACTCCCTTTAGCTGTAAACATCAACAGGGCTTGCATGTTTTTGAAATTACTTTGAGTTTCTGTAGCTTTTTTTTTTTTAACTGTCTAAGCTGGGAATAACTTCTGAGTTTTATAATTCATGCTAAATTCTTAAGAGCAAATGTGAGAAAAGTAAGGAGAATAAGCTATTTCTGGGGGAAAATTCAGCCTACTCTCTTATTGACAGGACATATTTTATTTCTTTAACAGCCAAGCTGTTCTTCACCTAACAAGACTTGCCAAAACTCATAACTCATGCTTACAGTCACATCCTTTGTTGACATCAGTTTGTGGGTTTGTGGTTTGGTGATTTTCCTGTAATGGGCTTCCCAGGCAGAGAGTATCATCTTAAACTTAGGAAGATTTTTAGCTCGCTGGCTCAAGCAATTGAAAGTTCCCAGTTTTAAAGCCCAGGACTTGTGAGGAGAATATAATTTGTGAAAAAGTTGCGGCTTTTACAGATGTTCAGTGAAAGAAATTGACTGTTTTTTGAATTGTTTCTTGTGGGCCATTAAAAATGGTCACTCAGGACTAGCCTAGGTGTATGGTATATGATTTCAGAGGCACTCGAAGGCACTGGGGTCACCCACCCTAGATACTTCCAATGCCATCAAAATAGCATAAAATAGCTCATTAAATCAGCAATATTTTAGTTCTTCCCTTAATCTCAACAAAGTAGCCTACGTATATATTTGATGTTTCCCGTACCATATTTTAAAAATAAGAATGAGATATTAAAATCCAGACTGAAAAAAATGGTGGAATTGCAATGTTGGGTCTAAATTTCCACATGGCAAAGAAAAAAATAATTGACTGTTCTGAATAGAGACTGGGGTCTGAAGACTTTTTAATCCCTGTTTGTGTGACTCTGGAGGATAATTCTTTGTCTCACCAGCTACTCATGATTTAGTATAAATGCATTTGGTAGAGATTTTCTAGCAGGAATGGAGTTTGGTTGGGAAATTAAGAGAAAGAAATTGTGAAGGCATAAATCAGAGCTATTAAGGCACTTGAAACCCTTGAACATTTAATTTACCCAACTCAGACATCTTGGCTTCTGAGACCTCACCTTTCTAAACTTAGAACAAGATTTGCAAAGTTGTATCTTAACTCTGTATACATGTCCCCTCTCTATTTTTTTAAAGTAGTATTTCATTAAGAGAATTAACAGTGGTGTCAGGATGCTAGGAGATACAAAATAAACTTTTGTGGTAATTCTAATTCTAGTGGTAGAACACTAAAATTTCTGCAGTATAATTATTTTGGATGAATAATCACATGTCTGAGGAATGAATCTTTAGAATTTAAAATGCATCCACAGTTTAGAGTTTCTCTTACTGTCACCAGAAATAATTGGCCATTGTTACAAAATAATTTAGCAGAAAGCTAATTTTTTTTATATTACATCTATAATTTCACCACTGTTAATGATTAAGAGATAAAATGGTCACCAGTTTATGGTGATCAGTTGTACATTTTCATAAGGGATTTTGTACTGATGATAAGAAAATTTGTTGTCACCAAACTCAAGTCCAAACAATGATGAAAAGACAGATCATGGAGTCCAAGGAGTTCAAAGGGACTTTGAGATCATCTAGCCCCTTGTTTTACTCACATATGATTTCCAGACCAGAGTTGGCGTTATCTGCCGTTTTGTCAGAAATGAAGATTCCCTAGCACCATGTTGGACATAGGTACAGGAACACCACCCATGTTTTTACCAGGTCTCAGGTGATTTGTGTGGCACATTAATGATTGAGAAATACTGTTTTCACTCAGTGAAGGAACTTATGCAGCATTTTTCATTTACTGGTTGGTTAAATTAATGTTTTTGATAAAAATGCTTCTTATCCACATGCTGTGCAATTGTCTCATTCCAAGATTTGATCACATGCATTGGTTTATTTCACAGTGCCACCCACAAGCTCCATTCCGCCTTATAACACAGAGGTGACCGAAACCACCATTGTGATCACATGGACGCCGGCTCCAAGGATAGGTTTTAAGGTAATTTGCAGATGTTCCTAATCTCTTGTAATATAGATGTGGTATGCCCTCAAGTTTCTACATGTGGTGGAAACAGGATGTTCAGGAGACCTGGGTTTTGCTACCTGCTCCTATTAGTACCTCAGAACCTTGAGGTCAAGGCACTTGTCAACCCCACAGAATTGCTGGAAGGATGGACCAAGGCGTTTCTCTTTTGTCAAGAAGAAAATATTAACATGGAACTGCTACTTCTTGTTTTATTTTATTTTCTCTGTTTCCCTCCCTGGTAGGGAAGTACATTTTTTTAAAATATAGCAAAACACCATTTGATGTGTTGTTCTAAATAGGTGTCAAGAATTTACAGAAGCCAATTTAGGGGAGATTGTTAAACTCAGAGTCACTTAAAAATCACATTTTCATCCGATCACTTTCATCTCCACTTGTTTAAAGCCCGTGGGTGAATCTCTTAATAGAAGTTAAGATTGAGGTCTTCTCTTTAGATAACTGGAGTCATGTTCTTTAAAGTAATGATATTAGGGAGTTGATGAATACAAATGAATGTGTTTAGAAGAATTCTTTTCTTTGGTGTGGAGAAAGAAATAGTTATTATGACTGGAAATCAAAAGTAAGTCCCTGTGATTATTTTAAAAAATAGATCAAAGATCACTTCCTCTTTGAGATGCAAATGGCCATATTGATGACTTAAATATAAATATGCTACTTAAATATAAAGAGCCTTTTTGAAGATTGCCAATATACCTTTTCAATTTCCCTTAATAGTGCCATTCAGATTTTCAGAAGCCATACAGCATATGAAGGATTTCTCTAGAGTTGAATACTGTTTGATAACATGGTATTACTATTTTTGATACAGTCTTAAAAGGATTTGAAACTCTGGGCACATTCATTTTAACTCTTGTAAGATACCATTCTGCAGTTGAAGTTAGGAACATACTTCTTCAACAGTAGTGTTTTCTCAGTATAAAGTGCTACAGGGGCTGGTTCCTTTAAATGGCAACAAAAAAGTGAATTAACTGTGAATAACTCGTTATAGAGAGCACCTAGGGGGATTTCTTCTAGCATAAAGAATATAGAAATTAATTACCATGTCACACGAAGTCCCTGCGGATTTCTGGTTTATACTAGGAGGTTCTTTGTTCAGCAAAACAATACGTGATGACATTTCTCTAGAAGCTCCCATTATAAGCCACCCTAATGCCCTTTTGGAAGGTACCTTTCCAACCCTTGCCCTCCAAAACAGGGAACTTCTAACGAAATTTTTAAATAGAGCTAAAGCAAGTCCTCAACTCATTCCCTAGTAAAAGTACATTGTGCTTTTCCAAGGAGTTCACATTATATAAAGTATAACCACAACCTCTTGATAGTAACATAGCTCTGGAAATAGTTGTCCTTTGTGTTGACTTTATTTCCATCCTTCTAGCTGGGTGTACGACCAAGCCAGGGAGGTGAAGCACCCCGAGAAGTGACTTCTGAATCAGGAAGCATCGTTGTGTCTGGCTTGACTCCAGGCGTGGAATACACTTACACCATCCAAGTCCTGAGAGATGGGCAAGAGAGGGATATACCACCGATTATTAACAGAGTAGTGACACGTAAGAAGAGTTCATGTGCCTTTTTCTTTTATTTTATAGTTTTTAAAACTTTCACTTTTAAAAAATATCAGTATCACTGCTTACTTATGAGAATGCTAAACAGGAAATATTCCATCTCTACTTATTAGCTATTTCAGAATTTGGAGTAGCAAGTTCAATTCATGCCATATGCTCCATGGCATCAGAAGTGTTCTTTCCATGTTGAGAATATTTATGAACTGGCAAAGTAGAAGGAATTTCAATAGTACTGGCAAATTCAATACTAAACAATCTGTATCAAAGGATTACTGTCCACCATGTTTTCATAGTATAATTTTATATTTTTAATGATGGATCAAAGGAAGGAAGGAAGGAAGAAAGAAGGAAGGAAAAAAGGAAGGAAGCAAAGGAGAAGTGGGGAAGGAGGGAAGGAGAGATGGGAGGAAGAGGGAAGGGACAAAGGATAGAGGGAGGGAAAGAAGAAAAGAAAGAAGAAAAAGAAACTTTCCATAGGCCGAGTGTTTTGTGTTAGCTTTAACTGGTAATATAAAATTTTCTTTCTGCATAGCATTATCTCCACCAACAAACTTGCACCTAGAGGCAAACCCTGACACTGGAGTGCTTACAGTCTCCTGGGAGAGAAGCACCACGCCAGGTAAGTCTAGGATGGACCTGATGGCACTTACATGTAATACCTCCCCCAAGACAAAGATTTCAGAAATTGTGTTCTTTTCTAAGAAGGACAGGGTCCAAAGATAGGGTCCAAGTACTCAGCTTCCATAAGTAATATAGGAATACACGAGTCTACACCCTACAGTAATACACAGGGTGATCTTTGTTTTGTTTTGATAGGACCTCTCACTTGCTACCATGTAAGCCATTTTCTAAGTCCTTTTGCTTTTAGTGTTTTCTTTCTTTCTTTCTTTTTTGAAATAAGGCCTCATAATTTTGCACTGGCCAACCTCATACCATGATCCTCATACCTTCACCTCCCAAGTAGCTGGGATTAAAGGCATATACCACCACACCTGGCCCCACATAGGATGTTTTGATGCATGTTTACCCTAAGTCACAGGAAAGAGAACAATCATGTGTTAGACTGGGAAAAAGGCAGGCCTTTATACAGCTGTAAGGAATCATGAGGCTAGGAAAAAGCATTTTGGAAGGTCCTTTTTTTTTTTTTTTTTTAAGTGTGTTAAAAGTTGCCAAATAGATAGCTGAAATCATACTATGTAGTTTTCCTTTTGTGAGTTATCCTAAGTTTGTTATTCACTGAAGTTTTACAAATGCAATTTTCCCTTGGTATTCATGGGGAATTGGATATACTAAAAACTGCAGATGCTCAAATCCCTTATATAAAATAGTGTTGAATTAGCTGATAACCTGCACATCTCCAATATAATTTTAATCATCTCTAGATTACGTGTAATGCCTAATTCAATGCAAATTCTATTTAAGTAGTTATTACACTGGGTTGTTTAGGGAACAATGATAAGAAAAAAGTCTGTTTGTGTTCAGTAAAGACAAATGTATTTGAGTATTTTCTATCTATATTTGTTGGATCCATAGGTGTGTAACCCATGGATTCAGAGTACTCACTATTTTGTCATGAGATGCATTGCATTACAAAAATCTTAGGGTGATTAGAGGCAGAAATAACCTTCATTTTACAGCATGAGAAAATTGAGACTCAGTAAAAAAATTGACATATTTTAAATACTACAGAACTGGGATTGTGACTTTTTAGACTCCTTCTTACACCCAAGATCACATCTTTGGAACGTCATTGGTTCTGTTTTTGTGTTTCTTCACTGATATTCAGAATCGGTGAAATATCAGAGAAAATTGGTGAAGGAATCCATGACTATTTTTAAAACTTTAAAAAAATGAAGCTGTTGTGTCCTTGTTCACACATATTTTAGAGTATGCAATCCTAAAATGCATAAAAGATAGCTATAGCAATATTCAGGTAGCATGATGTGCCATCAAAATGATAAGAAAGTTTAGATTTTTGTTACCTTTACCAAATCCACACAAAAGTCTCTTTAAATGAGACATGTTAATTTAAATGTAATTGTATTGTTTAATATTAAGTATACTGGAGAAACTGCTGTTGAGATATCACAATTCTAAATTAAGCCAAACAGAAGTTTCAACTAAAGTGGGCTATACTCATACCTGCTGTACTTAGTTGGAGGAGTATATTTATTATTTAACTGTTTCTTACTTTAAAGTTATTGTAAAAATCATTTCTTGCATAGTTCCTACCTTTGCCTGGACACACAGCTAAAGCAATTATATCTAGAGCTGATCAATCTATACAATCACACAAAATATCCTTTCTAATCTTCCTCTGAAGTAGAATGGTTTTGGTGAACTTTCTATCTTCTGTGGAAATACAACTTATGATGTAAGCCAAAGCAACACTATTTATACCTGAGATACTCTGATTTTGAGACTTTCAGCTGGTGAGTTTCATGCTTGTTGGCAGCTAGGTTATTAATCTCCAGTCTAATGGCCTGACCTGCCCATTCAGATGATCCCTAGCAAATGTGATGATATAAACATTAATTTCCCATCCAGTTAGATCTCCTTGTATAAGCCATTTCAGTGTTCGCAAAATATACTGCCAATTCCTCGTCTTTAGTAAGTTTAGCATCATTATTCTTTCTCTTCTTACTTTTAGCCTGGGCTGTAGATCTTTACTCACCATTGTATTTATTTGAATGATCCCTCCCCTCTTCCCTTTTGATGCCCAATCTTCATCATTCCTGAAGTTTTCAATAATTAGTATTGTTTCAAGTATGATCACTTTTGCTTCTCACTTTTTCCCATTTCTTGATTCTCTTCCTGAAAATTCCAAAGGTTCATACATTTAAATTTAGGAGCGCCTTCAGTGGAGGAATGTGCTTAGGTTGAGAAGGATTCCAGATTAGGCAGGAGAAATGGAATTCCTTAGCTGTCCTACAGATGGTCCATTAAGGAAAAGCAGGGTGAAATGATAATAGAAGGAGGGTGGAATTTGAAGACAGAAAAGTCTTTGCTAATCACTTCTCCTTTTTCCAAAATTCCTTTTTTTTTCTTTTTTAAAAGGTAGAATTATTTTATGTACATATTTGCATTTTGTACATATTATAATTTTTGTATATATTTATGGATAAGATAATTGAATGGATATGATGTGTAATGTTCAAATTAACATTTGTATTTTCTCAAACAGTTATCATAGCTATATGTTGGGTACTTTCAGACTTTCCAGTTATTAGAAATATATTATAAATTGTTGTAGACTATAATCACCTACTGTGCAAGAATACTAGAATTAATGCCTCTTACCTTTATTGTAGTACATTAGCCTCTCTGTATCCTCTTCCTTTTCTCTAGTTGACCACTATTCTACTCTCATCTACTATCAGATCAAATTTTTTAGCTTCCTAAAATGAGTGAAAACATATGGTATTTATCTTTCTGTACCTGGCTGATTTCACGTATCACAATGTCTAAGATTTTCTTGACAATCAGCATCTTGATCAACCTCAAAGTGCTGGTGTAAGCATTTAATGATGGTGAATCCTCAGTTAATGCAGAGTCTTTTCCCCATTCTCTCTGTGGGTCCATCATCAGAGTCTACTTTAATGTGCTCTGGGTCATGAATATTGTGTATAGTAACTTTCTCCATTTTCTGTTTTCTCTAGATATTACTGGTTATAGGATTACCACAACACCTACAAATGGGCAGCAAGGAAGTTCTTTGGAAGAAGTGGTTCATGCCGATCAGAGTTCCTGCACTTTTGAAAACCTGAATCCTGGCCTGGAATACAATGTCAGTGTTTATACTGTCAAAGATGACAAGGAAAGTGTCCCTATCTCTGATACCATCATCCCAGGTAATAGAAAAATAAGCTATTATTCTCAGAGTGGCAGTTTCAATTAGAGAGGGGATTAGCATCTTAATCCCTAGATGGTTGAGTGTGTCAAATGTATCTGGGATTTAATTCCAACCTCCCAACTGCACTCTCCAAAGCCATGAAGTCAAAAGAAACTGTTTGGACAAAGGCTTGCTGTTAACACTGCTTTACTGTCTGTGCTTCACTGGGATGCTGTTTGTTGCGATGGGTATGTAATGGAGTGGCAACCATGGCATTAACTCTGTACTGTCTGCTCACGTGGAAATATTACTAAAACAGTGTCATGTGTCTGTACTCAGTGCTGACAGGTTAAAAGTAATGTGGTAAATGCATCCCATCAGTACCTTTGTGCTTGATTTTACAGTCCATACAATTTTGAATAGCTAGCTATAAAATAGCTTTTGTTTCCATATGTGGGCACTGAAATAGCACTTGTTTGGCAATGTCCAATTCTTTATTTTGCAGCTTTAAATCCTTTTTTAAAACTGGAGGAGAAAAAAAGAGAGACAGAAAGAAATGAGTAAAGGCTAAGCCTTCAGGGCGCTCTCTCTCATGAATTGAAAGACAGCACGGCAATGGCCTATTTAGGGATAGGTTCCTTATTTCTCCAAAATTGGATTATGACAGAATGAAAGCATTGGGCAGATTGTGTTCCCCTTTGCACTAGTTGGTACGCGTTTACTAATGCTAATTAAATAAATTTGATTATGAATTAAATGTTGGCGATGGCCTCAGGGCCGTCTGGCCTTGGCTTGAATGTGCTTTTGAGTGGCACATTTCACACCATACATATTAGCACTATAAATGTTGTCGTGAGTTTTGTATGGAGTGAAAAAGAATTCGTTAGTGAATTTTTTTTTTTTTAACCTTCGTCATGCAAGCTTTTACTTTCCTACTAAAACAGTTTTGGATATATTTTCATAAACATTCCTGATGCTTACTCAGATACAATGTCTTGGTTTTTGGAATGGTTTTGACATCCTAAGCAGGCCTATGAGTCTTAGAAACTTGAGAAATTTAAAGTGTGTTGTTTGGGGACATTTTCAAAATGCAAGAAAATCCCTAAAAGAATATTGTAGCCTGCTCTATTCTCCCAGGGAAGCAAACTATTCATGATGCTTAGGAAATTTTTCAGATAATTTGGAATAAATTGCATATTACCATCATTGCTTTACCATTCCATCAATTTTACTACTGGTAACCTGATGTACACTGCTTTATTTTTTCCTCTTTTTTGCCTCTATTTTCCTTTTGCCCCCCTCCCCTTTGCTTTGTAACTCAATAGAGGTGCCCCAACTCACTGACCTAAGCTTTGTTGATATAACCGATTCAAGCATCGGCCTGAGGTGGACCCCGCTAAACTCTTCCACCATTATTGGGTACCGCATCACAGTAGTTGCGGCAGGAGAAGGGATCCCTATTTTTGAAGATTTTGTGGACTCCTCAGTAGGATACTACACAGTTACAGGGCTGGAGCCTGGCATTGACTATGACATCAGCGTTATCACTCTCATTAATGGCGGAGAGAGTGCCCCTACTACACTGACACAACAAACGGGTGAATTTTGAAAACTTCTGTGTTTGAGACATGGATGGTGTTGCATGCTGACACCAGTCACTCTGGTTAAATATGGATGTTTCAAGGGAAAAACCACATAGATTAAGACTGGGTGGACTGGGGCAAAAGGAAGCAAATGCATATACTAACCTAATTGAATGAAGACATCAAGTAGTCTGAGGTGCACTTTCATTTAAACCACAATATATGTATAAAGCTGGAGAAATTTAGATATCTGATCTATTAAATGCAAAATCAGATATTTGATCTATTAAATATTAAATATAAAGGTTAAATTTGCAGGCCTAGATATTTTAAAACTATCTAACATGAATGTCATGATAAGCACCAGATAATACGGACAGATGTATTTCCAACATGTACCATTACACTGTTTGTTCCTTCTACCCTTTGATAAACTTCACCATGTTTCTGCTTTGCAGCTGACTAAAAACCTATCAAAATTTAGGGTAGAATGAAAGGGAGTTGTTTTAAGGTAAGGAAAAATAAACTGGAGCATTCTAGATTTTGTTGCTATCACAAGGTAAAGAAACTCCTCTTTAACCACAGTCTGGGGACCAGCATGCAACATTTTAAAGGTTCTCTGCCCTGCATGGTAAGAAACACGCTGAGAACCAATTTGCATGAACTCTTCTCACTTATAAGCAGAATTCACTGAATGGAATTGTAGCTATGCCAGTAGCTTGTAGACATCTCACGTCAGGGGGGAAATTTAGGATCCTCTTGTCTCTTTGTCTGTGTGCATGTGTCTCTTTGGAAAGTACTGCTGTGTTTCTTTTTGCTGTGTGGCAACTTAAGCCTCTTCAGCCTGGGATAAGAGTCATTTTCAGTGGTATTAATAATGTACTTAAAGCCAACCTACTTGAAAGTAGATAAAAATTATTCTTTAAAATACATTGATGATGGCAGAAAGGTTAAAGGGGCCTAACAGTCGTGTTATTTTTTTAACAGTAGAACACTATGATTAGATTAGATTATTGCATGGTTATGACTGTTTTCTTTGTGCATGAAATGGTGGTTTTACCTTGCCAGCTATTTTTGTTAGCTTTATCTTTAAAAGTACATTAACATAATCTCCTCCTTATTTGAAACCAGCTGTCCCTCCTCCTACTGACCTGCGATTCACCAATATTGGTTCAGACACTATGCGTGTCACCTGGGCCCCACCTCCATCCATTGAGCTGACCAACTTTCTTGTGCGCTACTCACCTGTGAAAAATGAGGAAGATGTGGCAGAATTGTCAATTTCTCCTTCAGACAATGCAGTGGTCTTAACAAGTAAGCAATAAATACTAACCTGGAGCATAATGAATTAATTCTGAGTTCTCACATAGGTGCAAATAAGAGAGAGATGCAACAGAGCTATGAACTAATATCCGAATTTAACATGCAGCTCTGTAAATTCTGAAAGGTGTAATGTTTATTGTTTTCTTGATATACCTTTGATATCCACAACTTAAAAAAAATCATCTTGGAAAACACTGGCATTTTGAATCCAAAGACTTTAAACACATTCTACTTCCAACTAAGCACATAGAAATAAGTGACTATTAAGAGAAATTACACAGCCAAATCTAAATGCTAGAGAGGAAAAATGAGGGTTGAAAATAGTGTTGTCATATCTGTTCTATTATCATTTTTTGGAACAGTGTCAGCATGTAATCTACGTTAGCGTTTGAAAACTTAGAAATAGTGAGTTACTGATGGCTTGGGATAGATCAGGATATTATGAAGAGTCAGAAGTTTAATTTGTACTTCAAAAAGCATCTGTTTGCAGGATTTTGCAGAAGGCTGAGGACTTAAAAACAACTAATGTTAAATAAACAATTTACAGAAATTGTCTCTTTCTACTTCCTACCATTTGGGAACAGACAATTTTTATTAAAGAAAATTGGAGTAGGTTGCAACATGGTGGTGTATTTCACATAAACATTGTTCCTTATTATTTCACTCTTGTAGTAAAATAGGTAAGAGCAACAGAAGAGTTCATATAAGGTGGAAAATAGCTTACATTTATAGATTCCCAAATGGTAGTGTGAAAACATCCTCTTCCTTTCAGATGTGTTTCAGAATGTAAAACACAAAGGCAGCTAAGTATGACCACAATCTTGGTTTCTCACTTCATGGCTGAGGACAAGAGCATCCTTACACCTGCATGATTGAGTCCATAGGACTGTTTCTGTTCTAGAACATGCTGGAATCAGTAGTTACCATATTATCCAATGCATCACATGTTGGCTCCAGCTTAGCCAAGACCTGTCACATGTTAATCATGTATTCTAAGAACTTCTGTACCTAATGCTCTGACCTCAAGGTAACAATCTTCCCCAAAAGTCATTACTATCATGTTTTATAGAATGTAGTTGCTAAGTTAAATTGCCCCTGACCAAGTTGGAAGGAAGAAATGGAGTTCAAGTATCCATCTCCATCCTTTCCACATCTCGACCCCAATCTGGTGTTTTCCAAACCTTATAGGAGCCTCTACAGAAACACTGAAGGGTGGACAAGGTGCTGGGGAATGAGGGAGGATCTTAGTGAGCAGAAGTGCAAACGTTCCAAACCTTACTCTGTACCTTTCAAGCATATCAAAATGAGAGAGAAGGATACCCAGGGATGTATACTAAACTTTAAAAAAAATATTCTGTTCTCACCTTAATATGGCAGAGTCCAATTCTTTACCTATGGAGTATGGCTCTTTTCTAAAAAAGAACACCTTGGTCCCAGCCTGGATCAACCCCTGTATGATCTTGGGCAAATAAATGAAAGAAAATAACTTCTGTGTGCCTTGTTTTTCTCCTTTGTAAAATGGGGATAATTGTAGTAAACCAACCATGTTCAGAAGTAATGGAAGTGTTCAATATCTTGCATACATAGATGGTTCCACAAATAATTCATGTCAAAATCTGTCAAACTGTATTTTAAATATATGCAATATATTCTTTGGCAATAGAGTTGCTTTAAAAACTAGCAAACCACCTCATTAGGTTGCTGGAGAGGTAAATAACAATGCACAGAGCCATAACAATTATTAGTATTTGTTCTTTACAGGCACACCAGCAAATGAGTGAGAGAAATATTAGCTGCAGCAAATCCACTCACAGAGCTGGATCTGAGGTCAGGGCTTCAAGAGGCTACAAGGCAAAGTGACCCTTCTTTATCACCTAATTACAGACCATGTCGAGGTAGCAATGTTCATTTAGGTGTAATTAGGCTATAGGACTGAATTACCTGGACTTATCATCAGTTCAAATAATCTCAGGAGTGCTTTGGTTTTTCAGGCTTTCAAGCACAAGTCTAAAATAAGTTCCACTTGTTTCTTCAGATCTCCTGCCAGGGACTGAATATTTAGTCAGTGTCTCCAGTGTCTACGAGCAACACGAGAGCATGCCTCTTAAAGGAAGACAGAAAACAGGTGAGTCATATGGCACCATGCTTAGCGAGTAGCTTCCACCTACAATTTTAAGTAACAATGAAATGCTACTTCTAAAAACACATCTCTGTCTTTTGTGAGTGGCGGTGCATGTAGCCTTGTCATTACGTTTTCATCACTGCTCTTGAAAACCTCACTCAACATTTATTAATTACTAATTAGATTTCAGTCACTAAGTCCCTACTCCCTACTTCCACTGAGAACCGAAATAAGTCCAGAAACTTTGGTGATTTTCCTTAAAAAAAAAAACTCCCAAGAAGATTATCTCATCATCTCTATTATTTAGGGGTGGATGGACATTTGATTAGGCAGTTTTGCCTAAAGCTTCCCCAACACTGTCCTTGTCATCTGTTTTTCCTCTTTTATTAAATCAACAAATTTATGTATATTCTCTACTTAATATCTTTTACTACAAGAAGAAAGTTGAAGTGAATCCCATAAATAGTATTTACTTTCTTAAATATGAGCACTGCTTCTAATTTTTCCCTTTAAAAAAGTATACCCATGGGCTGGCAGACTGGCTGAAGAGGTAAAAGCCCCTTTCTAGCAAGCATGAGGCCGTGAGTTCAAATCCCAGTGCCACAAAAAAAGTTAAATAAAATTAATATTCATTTATTTATAGTTCACTGATTCCAAAAAAGGAGTTAAGATATCTCAGTTTGGTTTGAATATATTATGGAATAGAATTAGTGGATGCTATAACTCAAAACAAAAATTTTCTGGAAGTCCTAGAGAGGTTAAGTGATTTCAACAAGAGATAAACACTGAATTCTTGTTAATTTCAAAAATGTACTAAATTTTGAATCTATGAGGGATTCAAACATTTAACTTGAGAGTGAGCAAATCTTGCTTTACTTTGGGAGATACATTTGTAGAATGGAAACATTGAATAACTGAGTGCTGAAGCACTTGAAAATCTCAGTCCCATATCAATTCACCATTTTCTGCAATGGTAATGCAGAAACACACTATAATGATATGCTTGAATGACTTAGCAAAAGGGAAAATATTAATGAATGCATGAATTGACAATTTTTAACTCTGAATTTATGATATAAAAATTCATATATGGCTTAGAATCAGTATGTTATAACATGAAATTTATGAGACATCACTGCATTGCAGTGGGTATTTGTTACTTTCCTTTATATCTTCCTCACTTTCTTTTTCTTCCCCTGGATGGGAAAAATAGGTCTTGATTCCCCAAGTGGCATTGACTTTTCTGATATCACTGCCAACTCTTTCACTGTCCACTGGATTGCTCCTCGAGCTGCCATCACTGGCTATAAGATTCGCCATCATCCTGAGCATGGCAGTGGAAGACCCCGAGAAGATCGAGTGCCCCCATCTCGGAATTCCATCACCCTCACCAACCTTATTCCAGGCACAGAGTATGTGATTACCATTGTTGCTCTTTATGGCAGAGAAGAAAGTCATCCATTGGTTGGCCAACAATCAACAGGTAACTTTGTTTCTGGTCTGCAAAGTAATTCAGAAGACTTTCCTATGTAATTGGTATAGTCTGTAAAATAGCTTCATGTCATCTGACTCATCATCTCTCATAAGATAGATCATGGGCTCAGTGTTGATGGCTCATGTCTATAATTCTAACTATTCTGGGAGGCAGAGATTGAGAGGATCGTGGTTTGAAGCCAGTGCAGACAAATAATTTGTGAGACCCTATCTCAAAAATACCCAACACAAAAAAGGGCTGGTGAGGAGTGGCTCAAGTGGTAGGGCACCCACCTAGCAAGCAAGAGGCCATGAGTTCAAAGCCCAGTACCACCAAAAACAAAAAAGCAAATCATGGTTAAAGACATGGAGAGGGAAAGGACAGAATATGGGGAGAATCTCCCTTTTACAATATTTTAAAGATGATGATTTCTTTATCACAAGAAATTTCTCACCCAATTTAGATATTTATGTATTTATGTTTATTCAAAATATAGAAGACATAATACTGTTTCAAAGTTACCTTAAAATACAGTTTTACTGTAATAGTGGCATTATTTGGAAGGTTAGATGCTGAAGTACTTGGGGAAAAGTGTCATCATGATAATATGTACCTTAGTCACAAATAGTTGAAAGAGCGAAGTGAGGTAAATGCTTCCAAATAGCACATACTAAGGAGAGGGTATATGGATGTTCCTTGTATTATTTTTGTAACTTCAATTGTTGTAAAATTTTTCAAAAGAAAATGTTGAAGAAAAATCCCTAAATAAGTTTAAAATAATCATTTTATCACAATTGGAATGGTTTCCCTTAACCCCTTGTCTTGAATTGTTCATAATTTTTAATTCTGTTAATTCTTTAAGTAAGCATTTTCGTTTAAAGGATACATAAAGACAATTACCTGGAAAATGAACAAAGAGAAACTGGGCATTGTTTAAAAGTTGTGGATGTGAAACCCGTCCCATATTTTTTTCTAGTTTCTGATGTTCCAAGAGATCTGGAAGTCATTGCCTCGACCCCCACCAGCGTACTGATCAGCTGGGATGCTCCTGCTGTTACAGTGAGATATTACAGGATCACTTATGGCGAAACAGGTGCGTTAATTGCATGCTGTTTCATACTAACCAGATCAGACTCTGTCATGGGCAACCTAGAAGCCCAGTAGTGGACATGGAACTAAAGAAATGTTGACAGTCCTAGTTTGTGGATGTTGACTTTTCCAAGAATTCATGGAAGCTATGTATATTACTTGTTATAAAATTAAGATTAAAAACTGTTTATACAATAGAGGGGGAAGAGCAGAGTGGAGGAAAAAAAGATTGTAAATTCACAAATGTATTGTTATTGGTGAAATGTGATTTTCCTTTTTACTTTTCTCTACAATTCAGTAACATCTTAAAACTAGAATGTTAAGATAAAATGAACTTCAATTTTCTCCTAATTTTATATACTTATCAAGGTTTACTACATGCATAAGTATATGTTCCTGTTTAGACTCTCTTAGTAGCACTCTTTAGAAAGGAATAAGAAGTGAGATGTGATTTACATACTTCTTTCAATGTATTAATTAATCAGTAAAACCCAAGTAACTCCAAGCGCCTCATATTCTCAACTAACCCCTTTTCATGCAGGAGGAAATAGCCCTGTCCAAGAGTTCACTGTGCCTGGGAGCAAGTCTACAGCTACCATCAGTGACCTGAAACCTGGAGCAGATTATACCATCACTGTGTATGCTGTCACTGGCCGTGGGGACAGCCCAGCCAGCAGCAAGCCAATTTCCATTGATTATCGAACAGGTACACATTCCTCTCCTGAAGTGACACAGGCTTATTTATTCAAGTAGGTTGTCTACAGTGTTCTTTCAAGGCATTTGTTATTTTCTTCATTGTGAAATTGATTTTCCTTTGCATGAGTATGTGTATGTGTGTGTGCAATGCAAGAGATTGAACCCAGGGCCTGTGTGTGCTAAATAGGCATCCTACCACTGTTCTACACCCCTCAGCCCTCATTTTCCTTTTTAATAAGACAAAAGCCTATACCTAACAACACCTGCAACTGTTAGAGTTTTGAGCCAAATACAAGGAAGCACCCTGAAAGCAGAGATCTATCTCATATGCTTCCTATAGAGATAGGCATAGGATATATTTGATAAGCATTTGTTGAAAAAGGAATGAATGAGTTGCTAATGTAAGAAGACAAATCTGGGATGTAGTTTCTTTTTGAATGAAGCAGTTACCTTGAAAATAGTTGTGATGGTGTCAAAATGCATGCCCATCCTCCCAAAAAGCTAACTCTTTATTCTTGCCCAAAAACCAGGAAGAAATTAATAGGAGTAAGAGATCATTTGAATATGCACCAGAACTCGGGACATGAGTGGTCTTGTTTCCAATGACTAGGGCTTCACTGACTTCTCCTTGCTTTTATTTGTAGAAATTGACAAACCATCCCAGATGCAAGTGACAGATGTTCAGGACAACAGCATTAGTGTCAGGTGGCTACCTTCAAGTTCTCCTGTTACTGGTTACAGAGTGACCACCACTCCCAAAAATGGCCCAGGACCATCAAAAACTAAAACTGCAGGTCCAGGTAAGAATGACCAGCATATTACACACAGCAGAATGAGTAGGCCTACACAATTTTCTTTTTTAAATAAATAGCCCCCTTGTCCTGAGTACTATATATTGTATGCCCTGGGTCATAGTTTTCCCATTCATAGTTCAGGGCTGAAACTGTTACCAGTCTACTTCACAGTTGAAGTTTTAGGATACATGCATTTCAGGTTTTGCATGCACCATTCTGTTTAGTGGTATAGACATCTTAAATTATTACATCCACCTTTATGGTCTTGTTTAGCATGCACATCATGAAGAAAAGGGTGGACTATCTGAATTTTTCAGTTTCTTGTAGATCTGTTATTTTTATTTTTATATGAATCCCATATACTTGTGAAAGACCTTGAACAGTTCTTTACCATACTGATATGGTAAATTTGTATTAGCAATGAATAGGTCTGTCCAAGAGGAAATTGATGTCTGATTCCTCCATATTTTCATGATAATTCTGCAAATAAAAGTTCTAGGCTTACTTACTATCAAACTTACTACCAAACTCTAGAAGTCACTTGAATGCCTTTATAGGGTATAGACACTGTGTTTGCTTTTAATTCCCATTGCAGATCAAACAGAAATGACTATTGAAGGCTTACAACCCACAGTGGAGTATGTGGTTAGTGTCTATGCTCAGAATCAAAATGGAGAGAGCCAGCCCCTGGTTCAAACTGCAGTAACCAGTACGTAACAATGCTTGGTTAACATTTCTAAATTCAAATTTTGTTCTTGGGTATCTGAATGCCTTCTGCATGTCTTTTTCAGTTGTGCACAAGGACAGCCAACTGGCTGACCAGTTCATATCTTGAGCTGAGCCCTTGACAAACATTTTTTCTTCTCAGTGCCAGGTAGCGAACTTACAGGAAAGGAAGTTGTGATTCTACCATAGTTAGTTGCTGTGCTTTGAATTTCTTTTGCTCAAATGGCCTCAGCAAAATCTTATTTGCCTATACCAAATCTACAAAATATTTTGCTTGGACCTTCTTTTCTATGACTGGATGGTAAAGTTTACTGAAGTGTGCTTCATAAAGCTATTATGTTTGGAGGACTGTGACTGGATCAGTGTTTAATATAAATACTTAATGGAGAGGGGAAAAAAAAGAGTGTAAGAAAAATTACAGCAACTCTGAATCTAACATTGAAAATCAACTTTACCACTTCCAAGGCATAGAAAACCCAGGTCTAGGAAACTAACATCACATGGCAAAAACAAATCTTGGTAGAATATCTTTAAATTAATATAAATAAATCTCCATTGTGGGGACATTTTGCAGGGTGTCTACACATCTCACATACACTTGTTATAATAAGTAGTGCTATGTTAAATATTTTCTAAACCAAAAAAATTTAAGCAAATGTCAAGTAATTTTCCACTCAATAGTGGGTTAATTGGAGTTTAATTCATCAAAGAAAATGGTTTCTGCAAAACTGCTTTGCATGTTATAAAAATGCTTATTTCACAACTTGCTTTTCACATAACCTCTTACCATTAATTTGCCTAACAGACATTGATCGCCCTAAAGGACTGGCATTCACTGATGTGGATGTCGATTCCATCAAAATTGCTTGGGAAAGCCCACAGGGGCAAGTTTCCAGGTACAGGGTGACCTACTCAAGCCCTGAGGATGGAATCCATGAGCTATTCCCTGCACCTGATGGTGAAGAAGAAACTGCAGAGCTGCAAGGCCTCAGGCCGGGTTCTGAGTACACAGTCAGTGTGGTTGCCTTGCACGATGATATGGAGAGCCAGCCCCTGATTGGAACCCAGTCCACAGGTATATCGTTAACGGCACCACGCAGGTGCACACGGGAGCAGCGGCTTTATGCCTTGCTGACATTATATACTTTATCGGGCAATTGGTTCCCGGGTAAGGGGGATAAAACAACCCTCAAATTCTGTTAGGAAAGACCCTCTCTAAAGAGGAATGGTAATAAACAATAAAGTTTAGCTGATATTTAGGTAAATAAGTCTAATAAAGGGAATTTGGACTAGCATGGCTTATTAAAAAGGCCATAAAGTAAGACATTTGAAGATGACAATGAAATTGTGGATTATTTTCTAATTTATGACTCCCTGTGGTTACTGTAACTGTATGTAAGGAAAGAAGTTTAGCATCATAGCACTTACTTGTGAAAAGAACTCAAACTGAGGCATTCTCATGGCAGTATGATCTGAGAACGCATGGGTAAGACCTTTCTTTCCTGGCTAGAGATCATGTGCTAGGGGTATAATTTGCTTAAAGGATTCTGATTCGGACACATAGGAAACAGTCATTTGGGCAAATGCTTTCTACAATTCTTTATCCTCTTGTGCTTTATTTCTGGAGCAGGGTGGAATGCTAAAGATGTGTTCTAGTGACAGCATAAACTGTAGCGGAGACAACCTGTATTATTGCTCTTTGCTTCTCTTTTCTGCTTCTGTTGTGAGCTAGTTTTCTTCTTATGCTGCACCACAGACAATACTTTAAATTTAACAATGATGTCTGCCATGGGTCCAAATATAAAGACAGTACAAACACAATTCTGCCTTTTTGGGATGTAATACATTGAAATGGTTTTCCATACAAAGATAATTTGTATAGAAAAAGAGCCATTGCTCATCTTTTCATACAAATGGAAAATCAATCCTAATGACCAATGAGCCAATGTGATTTTTTTGTGTTTTAAGGTGGAAAAAAAAATCAAAACAAAACCTCCCAAACTCTAAAGTCTCTTAGAGTTCTGGAATTTACCCAAGTGTTTCCAGCGATTCTGAGAATTGATAGATATAAAACACATTTTTCAGCAACACTTTCTTCATTTTGTATCCTTCTTGTTGCTTTCTTGTACTGATCTTTGCTGGACCAGGGAATCCGTCTAACTACAAGAACAATCCATTTTATTTCTTGGAATTCACTTTATTTTCCCTTTTCCCCATTTCCTGTGAGATAACCTCTAATCAATGACCATCCCAACAGCCATTCCTGCTCCAACCAACCTGAGATTCACTCAGGTTACACCCACCAGCTTGAGTGCCCAGTGGACAGCACCCAACGTTCAACTCACTGGATACCGAGTACGGGTGACCCCCAAGGAGAAGACTGGACCAATGAAGGAAATCAACCTTTCTCCTGACAGCTCATCTGTGGTTGTGTCAGGGCTCATGGTAAGAAGTAACTTTCTGTCACTGGAATATAATAGAAGGTGATGGAAATGTAATCTCATAATGAATTTAATTGGGATCTTTTCCTCAACCATCAAATAATTTTATTATAATTTTATATCAATAGAATTCATTTTTGTTGCCTTTCCAGATGATTATTGGAACCAAATTTTATAAATAGCTTTGGAATTTGTGTGCTTCCTTTAAAAGTGCTCTGCTTATTTTAAAAGGTTGTTTGTATGTAAGGAGCAATTTATATAACCATAAGATGAATTTCTGCATCTTGTGAGCTGTGTTACCTTGGCAAAAGACATTCTTCAGTTTGTACCAGTTCAAATTGACATGACCCTCATTAAAATATTTTAAATCCTTCTAGACATGTTTGTAGAAAACTAGCTAGGATCCTAGGAGATTGGTATGCATCTTAATGTAAGACCGATTCCAGGGAAAATTACAGAAGAGGGTTCAGAGACAGAATAGAAAATTCTCTTTTCCTTTCTGTGACCAGAAAAATTCATAATTTGTATCTGTCAGATCATAAAGAAAAAAACAGGCTAATACCCATTTTCCTCATTTTTTATCGGTTTAGCATAAATATGTTATTTATGACTTACTTGGGCTTCCCCCATGAGAACATTTTAAAATTCACTTCATTTAAATCTGTTGTCAGTCATCTGTAGTTAGGAATGAAATTAATTTAAGAATTTATAGTGTTGTAGGTTTTGCTAGTTTATGTATTTTTGCTTTCATGATCACTACATTTATTTCAATCTTTAATGAAACTCACTGAGCTTCATGTAATGACACTGTGAATGCTTACTGTGCCCTTATTTTTAGGTGGCAACAAAATATGAAGTGAGTGTCTATGCTCTTAAGGACACACTGACAAGCAGACCAGCTCAGGGAGTTGTCACCACTCTGGAGAGTAAGTAATCAAAAGTTTAGTATCCACAACCTTTGGTATAAACAAAAATTAAAGAATGATAAATGATTTCTTTGATCTCTAAATTAGTGAAATGAACCTCAATTTGGAAATTGATGTAATCCCTATCTTTTTGACTGTCACCTCTATTGTCCCTTCAAAAAGGTCTACTGATAAATAAAGTGGAATCACTTCATAACTTTATGATGTTTGTGTTATGGATTAGGATGAACACCTCGCTTATGTGCTACTTGTTAGGATTTGATTGGAGAGGGTACGCTGGCTTCTGCTGTAACAATGAAATAGGTATGGGACCAAACTGGGCCCAGATTTTAGTTCTCTGCTGTATCAATAACTTGCTGTATGTTCATTCAGCAGTGATATAAAGTGCCATTTTCACCATCTATAAAACAGGGATAAAATAGGGATGTTTTTTGGTGAGAGAAAAGATGCGAAGCCTTTTAAAAATGACAAAATACTAACAATAATACTAGCTATATGTATGTATATATATTTATATATATAATTGTTACCTGGCTATGTTATTATTCCTATCACATACATTTTTACATTACAGTCAGTTAATCATTTGAACACTTACTGAAGTATTTGTAGATACTATAAAGTCAGCCTGAGAACCACTAGTAGTATTTATAAAGCTTTTCCATTCTTCAAGGGAAAGGCATGAGAGGTGAAAATTTTCATATTTCCTTTTCTCTCTGAATTCTAAAGGAAATAACCTGTACATTATTAATCAGTGTATTTTCTGAAGTGGATATATTTGGTGTAGAATAAGGAAATAACTTAAAACATCAAACTTTATGTGTGTGAGCCAAGCAGGTACTAATATGTAGCTATGGTCCCATGCAGATGTCAGCCCTCCAAGAAGAGCCCGTGTGACAGATGCTACTGAGACTACCATCACCATTAGCTGGAGAACCAAGACCGAGACCATCACTGGCTTCCAAGTTGATGCTATCCCAGCTACTGGCCAGACCCCAGTTCAGAGAACCATCAGCCCAGATGTCAGAAGCTACACCATCACAGGTCAGGGAACTCACCTCACTGACCAAGTGTGTTAATCAGTAGACACAATATAAACTGGCTTATCCATAATTCCATGACTTACCTTGATTAAATTTATTTTTAATGTTTTACTATGGCATGGTCTGAGAAAGTTAATACCATGATCAGAAACAGCTTTGTCTTTGAATTTCTAACTTCATCTAATGTTTGTCAAGGAAATAACCCAAGTTTCATTCATCAAATTTGTTCTTTCACCAAAATGCCCTTATTTAAAAAGAATAAATGTAGCTAGGCATGATGGTGTACTCCTATAATTCCAGCACTTGGGAGACAGGAGGATCTTAAACTTGAAGCCACCCTGGGCTATATAGCAACTCTCTATTCCAAAAACGGAAAAGAAAAAAAAAACAAAAACAAAAACTACAACAATGCTTAAAACTGAAAGAAATGAAGTGGTGGTATATAATTCTCAGTATTAACATCAATTAAAAAAAAGCACAATTAAATTTATAAAAAACAACAGCACTACTTAATAAAGATCAAAATGATAATCAGAGAATGTTTAATATCTGAGTCAGTTTAGATCTTTTTGAGATTTAAAAGTTTGATTATCAGTACCAACTAATGACCTGATTATCCTAAAGAGAAAAATCCCTTAGTAAGTGACTGCCCCTCATTCTCTAAGAAGGTAACTTCTAAACCTGTGTTTTTGCATTTCAAAATTATTATAAGGTCTTTGTCTATATTAGCGATTTGATTTTGAGATATGTTTCTCTTGAACAATTAATATCCATACCATGTTCTGCTTTATTGTTCAAATATGGACCACTTCTGTGGTCTTCATATATACGGGATGGTAAAGGAGCTACGACAACTGCAGTTGAGCTTAAACTCTCCTGGTAAAGCAAGAGCAGGTAAAAACTATATCTTCTCAAATCCCAGGTTTACAACCAGGCACTGACTACAAGATCCACCTGTACACCCTCAATGACAACTCCCGGAGCTCCCCTGTGGTCATCGATGCCTCCACTGGTAACTATGCTTTCCACTAGGGAAATGCTACTGGCTTGCCTTATCATTAGTCAGGTGAACTTAAGAAACAAATGAGAGGCTGACATTTTCATATTATGGCTTCCAGTGAATCATATTTCAGTTTACAGAATTCTTAGATTCTCTCAAGTCTGTTTAGGACTGGAGTGAGTAGAGACTGTGGGAGAAATTTTCTTGGTTATTCATTATCTGAGACTTTCATTGGTTTTCTTTTAGCCATTGATGCACCATCCAACCTGCGTTTCCTGACCACCACACCGAACTCCTTACTGGTATCATGGCAGCCACCTCGTGCCAGGATTACTGGTTATATCATCAAGTATGAGAAGCCTGGGTCCCCTCCCAGAGAAGTGGTCCCTCGGCCCCGCCCTGGTGTCACAGAGGCCACCATTACTGGTATGGCTACTTCCATGCTGTGATTTTCCCCTTATTCCTTTGGACATGCAAAGTCCTTAACACTCTCTACCTGCATCTTTAATACTATATCATTAGATTCAGAAGTCCAGTACTTTAGAATGCATTCTCTATATAAAAGCAGTGAGGGCTGGGTGCGTAGCTCAAGTGGTAGAGTGCCTGCCTAGCAAGCCTGTAGGCCCTGAGTTCAAACCCAGTACTGCCAAAAAAAAAAAGCAGTAGATTTCAATGTATCTCAAACCTCATGAACTCATCAAAATGCAATTTCAATACTGTCATATGGTACACTTTGTTTTTTTGATTTAAGTTCACCTGTCCATTCAGTTCTGGGAAAAGATATTTCTCAAGACAATAGCTAATTGTGATCCTGTCATCACATTCAGCTTCCTGTAAGATCTGGTGGTCCTGTAGGACTTGCCAGAGTACCACCTGCCATCGGCCCTAGTTTTTAGTCACAGTATAGGTCTTGAGGCAGAGCCATCCCAACCCTCCTGCCCTCAAGAGAAAGCCTGGAATAAGGAATCAGAATTGTTCACCTTGGTAGGAAATGTTATAGGCCTCTAGTATGCTCTGGTATTATTTTGCTGGAGAGATGAAAGATATGTATATATATATATATATACAACACACACACACACACACACACACACATCTGATTGTTAGAATTCCTACAGAGCATACAGTATCAGGAGATGTTGTTGTTTGACATTTCCAGAGGAAAAAAATAAACAGATGTAGGAGTTGAGCTGGACACTTCCTATAGGGAAGTCACTCTCCTGCACAGTACTCACCTTTAGTCTCACTTTTTTCCTTTGCCATTGAGGGCTGCCTAGTTATCAGGCCTAAACAGATTCATGTGCAAAATATGCAATGACCTCTTCTAAAATTAGATTCCATTGGTGGTATACAATGCTGACATGACATGATAGATTCTTCACAGGCTAAAAGAATACCCCAGAAAAGTTAGCATTAAAGTGCTTATTCAGGTGTCAGGTGTTTAATTGGCTAAGTGGTCTTCATATGCAGAATCTTCGGGGATTTATAGAAGAAAAGTGAAGTTAACTTTACCTTTCAAGAGCCAACAACCAGCTGGAAAGGGATGCTTGCCCCCCAGTAGCCTCTGCTAGGGAGACCGTTCCCATGTGACTAGTTGAACCTACGGAGTAACGTGATGGTTCCTTTCTTCCAACAGGCCTGGAACCGGGAACTGAGTACACCATCTACATCATTGCCCTCAAGAACAACCAAAAGAGCGAGCCTCTGATCGGAAGGAAAAAGACAGGTAAAAAGCATTTTCTGGGTAATAAGGAGAAGTTTCAGAAAAGACTCATAACAAATTATTGATTTTGCAGTATGAAGTTCTCAATGTTTGGTGCATTTCTCATGGAATTTTTTTCCTAATGGCATAGCTTGTATGTTGTACTCTTTGACAAGAATAACCTAACATGCTCTGCAGAGTTCTGTCTTATTTATTTCTTTACTACAGCCAGCCAATATATCTGAGTCACCTTTCAAAAATTTAGATATTAAATGTGAAACCAAGTTGCCATCACTGGTATTTTTCCATACCTTGTTGCATTTTAAAATATTTCTTTTTTTAAAAATAGAGCAAAACTCTCTTTTGTCTTGATTTATTATTTAGTTTCTGAAACTTGGAACTAAATAATGTCTTACTTTGTCATCCAGCTACAGTTTAATTTGAAGAAAATACTCTATTTGTAGTGATAGGAACACTTAAAAAATAAATGTATATGTATTTTTTATCTTTTTGCCATTTCAAACCATGAAAGACTATTGAACCATACTTCTATAATTTTCACACTTCAGACACTGATATGATTATTTTAGAATCTGTTCTTACAACTTGCTTCTCAAGTATAAAAAAAAAAGAGGAAAAAAAGACTGCAGACTTCAGTTCTAATAGACTTAATTTGAGCAGAGGCAGCTTCTATGGGGCTCAGTGGTTCAAAGCTTTCTGTGTATGATAAATTCATACTAACACTTTTTTCTTTCTCTAAACTATAAAGAAACCTTTGAGGAAGATCATAAAAAATTTCTTTCTAGAAAAAGTGTTTGTGATCTGAGAACTGCTGGTTTTCCAGGGGCTTTGATCAGGTCAATAGTCATTTGTTGCTTGAATTGATAACAATTATTGCTGCTACTGTCTGGAGCTTAATGCGCTTTGCTTTTTTGGCTCTAACCTCTCTTGGCTAGATGAGCTTCCCCAACTGGTAACCCTTCCACACCCTAATCTTCATGGACCAGAGATCTTGGATGTTCCCTCCACAGTTCAAAAGACCCCTTTCATCACCAACCCTGGGTATGACACCGGCAATGGTATTCAGCTTCCTGGCACATCCCATCAGCAGCCCAGTGTTGGGCAACAAATGATCTTTGAGGAACATGGTTTTAGGCGGACCACACCACCCACTGCGGCCACCCCTGTAAGGCACAGGCCAAGACCATACCCACCGAATGTAGATGAGGAGATCCAAATTGGTCATGTCCCCAGGGGAGACGTTGACCACCATCTCTACCCTCACGTTCTGGGGCTCAATCCAAATGCCTCTACAGGACAAGAAGCTCTCTCTCAGACAACCATCTCTTGGACCCCATTCCAGGAAAGTTCTGAGTACATCATTTCATGTCAACCTGTTGGCATTGATGAGGAACCCTTACAGGTAATTGGTTTTTCTCTTTACTTAAAACTGGACAGCCTAGAAAGGGGTTATCTAGGTAACTGTAGTGCCAGTGCACTGATGTAAAATGGTTACTTGTTTAGGACTCTTAGAAAGATGACACATTTAAGCTCTGATTTTTTTTTTTTTAAATCTCCATGTGCCTCTACCTTGGGAGAAGTACCAGAGCATGTCATTAGTGTTATTCAGTAGAGAGAATGAAATCATTTTTGTTATTCTGACACATTGGAGACTCCTTAATGAGATGGACAAAGAGATGATTCTAGAAAAGGAGAAAAATATTCTACTTGAATTTACATTTGTGTAAAGAAGTCTAAAATACCATCCTTAGAGTTCATTCTTGAAGAATCCCATTATCTATAATATGTCTAAGAAACCCAGGTGAAAGTGTGTCATAAGTGATTGACTTTTTAGCTGCAACTCTAAATTTGTCCCACTGTTACATGAATCAGTTTTTATTGTGTTATTTTTAGAAAGTGGCAGAAATTTAAAAGCTGCCTATACTGTGGGAATTTATGAGCTTAGGAACATAAGTTTGAAGATGTGCCTATGTTTTGAGGACTCCATGTTGTGGTTCAATGCCACCTTGTATGGCATGACCACATCTCCCATACAGATCAGTGTCCCTATCATATGTGAAAGGGACATGACCAGGGGTCCCAGTGGACTTGTTCTGATCCATAACTGTGTAAGATGAAGACAAGACTTATATTGATAAGGGCTGCTGGTGACTATGGAGCACACAGGTAGATTTTTGTTAGAAAAATCTGGCAAATGATAGCTTCTCGCACTCATTCCATTTCTCTCCTTGGCTAGTTGGGAGTCCTACACCCTTCCTTTTTATTTGTCTCCCTTTGCTTTGTTTAAACAGGGAGGGTTGTTGTTAGGAGTACAGGCTGGGGCATGTCTGTTCCTTACTATAATGCTTTCTCCTCACTTTGAATGTACCAATAATTGCAGTTCCGAGTTCCTGGAACTTCCACCAGTGCCACTCTGACAGGCCTGACCAGGGGGGCCACCTACAACATCATAGTGGAGGCTCTGAAAGACCAGAGAAGGCACAAAGTTCGGGAGGAGGTTGTTACTGTGGGAAACTCCGGTATGTACGCTCACACGCTATGTGTCTTGGCTGAATTACATCAGAAGAGGTGTTTTCTATTGTTTCTTTGTAACTGTTGATTTTTAACTGGGAGAAGTGAGGCTATACATCAGTAAATGAGCAACTTTAGATTCAATTATTTTCCCTTGTAGTATCCTAGTGTCCTGGTCCACGCACATTCAGAACTGATAAGAACCTCAAACAGTGAGAGGATGACAGGCCTGGAAGGGATTTGAAATATTATTTAGTTCAATACTCTAGTCTTGCTAGTGAGTATCTGCATTGATATAGGGCATTTATTTCCTGATATCTTTCCTGTACCCTCTTTACCTCACCATGCTACTTCTTGATTTTTTTTTTATTGTTTTATTATTCATATGTGCATACAAGGGATTGATTCTTATTACTGCAACTGATTACCTATAAACCCTCTGCAGACAGCTGGTTTTTGTTCCTGATATAAAAGGCTGCCATCATAGACCATCTCTACCCAAAGAGCTCCCTTGTTCTAAAGTGACTTCAAATTTTTTTTTTTTTTTTTTAATAACCATTGGTTCCTTTTTGTAGCACTTGAAAAGTCCTTTTAACCTGTAGGGATCCACCTGGCTTTTCAATTTGGAACAACTGATGATTCACCAAGGTGCATGAAAGGGTATAGTCAAAATCACGAATCCTGAATCTTCCAGGGGCTGTCTACTCCACATTCATGGGGAGTGATAAATTTTATCTCCCCCCAGGCAACAGGATTTCTTCCTAGGACAGTTATTTAATTTCAGCCTCCTTCATCATCTCATAGAAGACTGCTCTTTTACACATGTAAATTCCTGTCAATTAAGCAGCTGAGTTTTTGGCAAGCCAGAAGTGGGGATTATTTTGTGTTTGCTGTGTTACACATCCACAGTAATGCTTATCTTTCATCTTTTGTGGTTGTACTAGTAAAATGCCCTGAAAAAAAAGGACATTTTGAGAACATAAGTTTTTTTGTGTTTTTTCCACACCATTTTTTTTTTTTTTTTTAAAGATCACATCTCTATAATGATAGAGTGAAATTTTAACTCCTGCTATTTTTAGAATGGTGGAACACCCTTCAACAGTCTGAGCTCTTTGTATTTTCTTTCAACTCCTTATTCCCAGCAGCAGTATTCTTCATTCTAGCTAGGTTCTCTTGGCTTTGAAACATGCCACACTTTTAGTTCTCTAAAATACTGTTTTCTTCTAGGGTGATGCCTTTTGAAATATTAGGTACTTTTGATTTGCACATTGTATAAAGAAGTATGCAAGTAGGATTTAAAGTCACAGTAAGTTAGGCTATTTAATTTTTAGAGAATAATTTGAGGCGTGCTTTATTTACATAAATTATTTTAAAATAAGTTTTTTCCAAAACATAAAGAAACAAGATCTTAGGGTAATGAGATGAGACCCCTACTTACTCTAACTCATCTATATCCTGTTGCTTCTTCTTGTTTGGAACAGTTATTTTATTTATAAAGCAGTTTTTACTATTATAATAACTGAAAATCTATGATTTTTGTATTACTATGCAAAATGTATGATAACAAAAGTGAAGAGTGTATTTATAATGTTATCTAAAAATGCTGACTTGGCTAGAATCCCAGGTATTCAGGAGGTGTCGATCAGTAGGATCATGGTTTGAAGCCAGACCAGGCAAAAAAGTAATTGAGACCTCCATCTCAACAAATAAGTCAGGTGTGGGTGGTATCTGTCTGTGATCCCAGCTATAAGAGAGGCTGTAGATATAAAGATTTCCCTTTGAGACCAACCCCACACAAAAACTTGACATCCTCTCTGAAAAATAACTAAAGCAAAAAAGGGCTGGGGGTATGGTAGAGCAACTAAAAGCCCTGAGTTCAAATCCTGCACTGCAAAAAACAAACAAAAAAACTTTAAGACATTGTAGACAAAGAATAGCATCTAATAATTCTTAACCTAATGAGCATGTATTGACAAACGGTCAACAGTTTGAATTCTTGACCTCATGTAATCTTCACAATATCCTTAGGAGGCAGAAATATTTTTATTATTATCCTCCTGTTATAGAAGAGGGAAGAGAGGAAGGGAGATGTTAATGAGCTCAAAGCCACTCAGGTACCGATGGAGAGGCATCATGCCTTGAAGTCTTAACTAGCTTAACCTGCTTCAAGATCTGTTCCATGTTCTGTAAAGGAGACTTACTAGGAATGATCAGTTTTTAGAACTAGGATGGAAATAAAAGATGGGCTGCTTTGAAGATGCCTGTGGCCAGGTTCCACTGCTCTGTGTAAGCATTGCTTATGAGAGTGACTGATGCATTGATAGAGCAGATGAGTGATTCAGTGCTAATGGATTAGGTCATTGTATACAATGGATACTTATGGTCCAAAACCATCAACAAGATTTTTTTTTTCCTTTCTTTTCCCAGTCAATGATGGTTTGAACCAACCTACAGATGACTCATGCTTCGACCCCTACACGGTTTCCCATTATGCCATTGGAGAGGAGTGGGAGCGATTATCTGAATCTGGCTTTAAACTCACTTGCCAGTGCTTAGGCTTTGGCAGTGGTCATTTCAGATGTGATTCATCTAGTGAGTAGCTTGCTTTGCTTCAGTTCCATGCATTTGCACTAATGTATCAAGAAAGCATGTTTGGTAGACAAAGGCTCTTCCAAACATGAAGCAAACATAAAGATACTGTTTGACTCAAAGTAACATTTTGCATCATAGAAATATGATGGGAAATTTTACTTATTGAATATTGCTTCATTTCAAGGGTTGTATGCTAATACAATTATTGATTAAAAATAAGTTTGTAGTGGTGGCTTGATTTTTGAAGTTTTCTGTTTAATCAATAAAGCCAAACTCATTGGAGCCATGTCTAACTGGGAGTACCAGAAACACAAAGAAACCCCAAATCTCTTTTAATCTTTAGTTTGGAGTGAGGTCAGAGGTGAACATGTATACTCACAAACACTCTCTTTTAATACCAATCAAACAAACATTTATCATAGTACACATATCACATACATACACTACACAGACACACACATCAAACACAATCATAGTACACACACATACACACACCAAAATAACCCAGATAGCTCAAACATTGTTAACCACATAAAAGAAAGTGGTAAGAATCAACTAGAATTAAAATGATATGATTTCAATATAAAGAGATTTTTAATTTTTCAATTTTCTTACTTAAAATGATCCTAGGAGTTATCTATTATGCTTTGAGATTTAATATTAGAATTTATAACTTTTAATTTATCCTTTATTTTTAGGAGATATAATTATTATTGACAATTGGTTTATTTTTGTAGGTGTTAACCATTATTAGGCCTTATGAACAAACCTCCTAAGGACAATTGTAGAAATTGTATTCTGTGGAACTGAAATGCAACAGATTTAAAACTTTTCTTTAAGAGATTTTACTTCACTTGTATACATAAAATGGTTTAACATTGGACATCAACTAAGTGATATTTAACTTCTGTAACTAAGCTACTTTTAAATTTACTTTTTTTTAAAAATCATGTATAAGTACTTAGGTGTAAATGTGGGGACAAACTATAAGTTTATGTAAATCTTCTGCTCAACTTACATATTGTCTGTTTAAATGTTATAATTGCATAATATCTTTTCTTCCAGTTTAAGGAAGGCTGAATTGTTGATAAAATGGAAGAAATAATGCATTGTTGTATGAACTTGTGAAGTGTGTTCTGTTTCATACAATACTTGGAGATTAAAAAGTCATTTTTTATGTGTGTAGTTACAAAAATACAACTTGTGACTTCAGGATATTCTTCAGAACCATTCTTCTATTTGTAGGAATAGTAACTTTTGATTTATCATTCTGTTTCGCTTTTGTTGCCCATGTTTATTCTTTTATTCTTTCCATTTAGATGAAACAGGTGATGGCAGGTAGAAACCAGCCGATATCTATTTTAGGTTTAATTGAACTACTTTGTATCTAGGGCCTCTGCAAATCTAAAAATGACTTTTTCTTTATTTCTAAAAAGCTACTCCAGCCCTACTTCAGTTTTCCACAATTTTAAATCTTACTAATGAGAATTCAAATGAAAGTCATGAGCTAGTTCTGTGACAATACTTTGAAGGAATAAATCTTAAAATGGCATAGAATTGGTTCATTTTAGGGATCATGATCTTTAATGGCCACTTCTTCTGGATTGATAGCTTTTAAAATACTATGACATGTCCCAGTGCACTGGCTGTCATATGAGTCAGAGTGCAACTAACTCTTTGCCTATGATGTCCCATCCATACAGAATGGTGCCACGACAATGGTGTGAACTACAAGATTGGAGAGAAGTGGGATCGCCAGGGAGAAAATGGTCAGATGATGAGCTGCACATGTCTGGGGAATGGAAAAGGAGAGTTCAAGTGTGATCCTCGTACGTCATCACAGATCACTTCCACAGCCTTATGAAGGGCTCCCACTTTCATTACTGGGCTGTAACTCTTGTTCACAGGATTGATTGGAGACTTTAGGTCTCTCTCTGAGGCTTGAACAGTGGGTTTGTTAATCTCTTAATTTAGAAAAAGAGAGGCAAGCTTTAAAAATGAGCCAGGACAATGTTTTTACAGGGTACTTTAGCAATTTTCTAACCTGAGGATTTTAACTATTATGTGCAGTGAAATGTTGCTATTGGTCTATAGATTCAACATTTAAAATATGACTTCCGTCTTCCTGTTGAACCTGTTAGATCTAGTTTTGGGAAATACTGCCCTAAGATCTACATAGCAGTACCTCTCATGATGATTCACATACATTTAGGAGATTTGGGCTGTGATGATACAAATGTATCAAGTTGGATCTGCATTCTGTTCTCGGTCTTACAAGTACTTCTTATTTGTGCTCTCACGTAGATGAGGCAACGTGTTATGATGATGGGAAGACCTACCATGTAGGTGAACAGTGGCAGAAGGAATATCTTGGTGCCATTTGCTCTTGCACATGCTTCGGAGGCCAGCGGGTAAGACTGTATGCACTGAGCTCCCTGCAACATAGATGAAGACACAGATAAGACTCCTGCATGAATGTGCTGGGTACACAGTTGTGCCAGGACCTCTTATGAGGAGTCCATAAGACTCCGGAGTGTCCGTCTTCAGTTGTCCCCTCCTTGACAGCCTCAGCCCCTCTCCATTCCACCTATTCTCATGCCATCCTGTTCTTCAGCACCTGAAATGCTAATGCTGTGAGTACAGATCCCCCTCAGCTCCAAGCTGATGCCCCTGTGGTATTGCTGCTAAATATTTTGAACAATACCTTCAGCAAATAAAATGCTACCTCTTTGTGCCCTTCTTTAATCTAAAACTAAACCCCTTGTTACTGCTCTAACACTGCCAAGTAACAAGGGAATATGTGTCCCTGGCCCTTAATGATATAGTTGGAGACATTAAATTAGCATAAATGCAAAGTCAAGTTGATGAAGTGAGATTCTGAGTGAGTCTGACTAATAGTTCTGGGTGGGCTAGAATCAGTTAGAAAGGTTTTATAGAAAAGACAAGCATAAACTGGCTGGGATTTACCATAGCTGAGATTTGGTTGAGGGAGGGAAAGAAGTGGAAAGATAGTAAGTCCCTTTTAGAAGCTGTAGGATTCTATGAAAGACTCCTCCTTCCAGTGCAAAAAGCATATTAAGAAAGTTGGGAATGAATGAACCTTAGCAGATGAGTGGGACTTGCACAGGAAGAGAAGCAAGGACATTTCAGAAGAAAGGAAAAACATAAGTAGACAGAACAAGCTTAAGATATGATAATAAGCCAAAATGTATTCTAAGAGTTGTGAATGCATGAGATCATCATCAAAGCTTCCTTAGTGATTAACTGCTTATATTTTGCCAATGCATAAGAGCTGAAATTCTTTAACTCAAGCACTAAATTATGATGTCCTTGGGTTATCATAAACTCCACTTGACTTCATGCCTCTCCTCTCAGGGCTGGCGCTGTGACAACTGCCGCAGACCTGGGGCTGAACCCAGTCCTGAAGGCTCCACTGGCCACTCCTACAGCCAGTACTCACAGAGATACCATCAGAGAACAAACACTGTAAGTGCACTTGCACCTGAATGTCTACCTAAATGCAATCAGGTGCATAGCAGAGGTCTTTCTTCTGAAGGAACCAAATGATTTTTATTTAAAAAAAAAATCCTTATAAATTACTTATGAAGAATACTGTATCCCAGAGCATAACTTACCATTTGTTAAATTCCTGAACATCTTCTATCATATATATTGATAGGTTCTTGAAAACATATAGTATCCTTCCTATACAGTTGTTATAGTAGTCTCCTCTGCCCACTTGTTTTTTCTATATACTTTAGAATATTTTTCACTAATCTTTTTCTTCTTTTTTCATTTTAACAGAATGTTAACTGCCCAATTGAGTGCTTCATGCCTTTAGATGTGCAGGCTGACAGAGACGATTCCAGAGAGTAATATTTGCAACACAAGGGAACAAGCATTTCTCTCTGCCAAGGCCCATCCAAACTGGAGTGATGGTAGCAGATCCCATCTTTGAGTGTTTGTTTCTTTCTTAAGCCTTTTGCTCTGGAGTTAAGTTCTCCAGCTTCAGCTCAACTCACAGCTTCTCCAAGCATCACCCTGGGAGTGTTTTGAGACTTTTCTCATAAATGAGGGCAGTGCATTACCTGTTCTACTTCAGAATATTCAATACCCCGCTCGGTGTTTTAAAAGAAATGATTCTCAGTATGATTTGGTTTGGAATCAATAGGGAAGTGTATGCAGCCAACCAAGATTCAAAATGTATCAAATAATACTACCAAAAATTTTAAGTAGGAAAGTTACCCAAACACTCTGCTTTCATTTAACTGTCTGGCCTGCAATACTATAGGAACAGCATGTCCTGTTACTGTGATATTTAAAATAGCCACAGTACTCTTCCAAATGACTCTAACAATTGCCTAGAAATATCTTTCTCTTACCTGTTATTTATCAATTTTTCCCAGTATTTTTATATGGAAAAAATTGTACTGAAGACACTTAGTATGCAGTTGATAGAGGGATTCGGTATGGCTGGTGATTATTTTTTATACTGTATGTGCCAAAGCTTTACTACTGTGGAAAGAAACTGTTTTAATAAAAGATTTACATTCTTCAACTTGAAGGTCTTTTTTTTTTTAATGTAAGGTATTTAGGGAAGAAATAATAATCCTCATGAATGTTATTTCTCTTTTCAATTCAGCAAACATTTGAAAATCTATGACAATTCTTGAGGGATTTCTTTATAAGAACTTCTGCCTGTTGCTACAAAAAGATTCATTTTTGTCATCTCATCTCTTCAGTAGTGGAGATAGCTTTATGTTTTCTACCTTAATAGTTTAAAGCAAACTCAAATATTTATTAAACTTGCTAGCTAACACTTGAGAAGTATAACTGAAACAACCTGTATTTGCTCTTTTCTAACCATTATAATGCTTCCTTTCCTCCCTCCTCTTTTCATTCCTTCATTTCAATAGACATCTATTCAAATAGATTACCTGTAAGGAAAATAAAAGTATGACTGAGTTGTTAAAAAACTATTTGAATAGTATTGTATAGGGAATCTCTATGCTATAATAACCTCAGTATCTGTTCATATCAACTTTCATTTTTGGCACAATTTTATAAACTCCCAACTGAACAGTTCGTTTATTCCTTGTCTGCAAAGATCATTTCCTTTCAGTTTCACCATGGAGAAATAACAAAACTTTGGGATTAAATCTGATATTCCAGCCACTGTGGTGGCTCACATCTATAATCCTAATTTACTCTAGAGGTGGAGATTGGGAGGATTGAGGTTCAAAGCCAGCCCTGGGGGAGGGGCGGGGAGTGGAGGGAGATTCTTGAGACTCCACCTCAACCAATAAAAGCCCATTTAAAAATCTGACATTCAGAATAATAAATAGTGGCATAGGAAATAGTTGATTATCCATTAGTAAAAGACTCAGAAAGCACTTAAAAAATACATAACACTAACATTTGAATTGATTTACAATTTTTTTAAAAGTGCTTTGACATTCAGCATTCCATTTAAAGATTTCTCAGCCTAATTTTACAGAGAATACAGATGAATTTTTCTCAGCAAACCACAGACCCAGACCTGGATTTTATTTAACATCTCTGGTCTTTCAGCTTTACCAGTCCAGTAATTACCAAGCTAGCTGCTGTTTATATGGTACAATATCACAAGAAGTGCAGATCAAGGTGATATTAAATGACTTATTTGACATAGGTGGGTCATCACTGCACTGCTCACTCATCAGGACTCCACGCTTTGTGCAATGGGAAATCCATGAAAACTTGGAGGAGAAAGTGAAATGGCACCTTCATCTTCATGAGGTGGTTGGTCAAGCAGGCACCTCAGCCTGCTTTAAGCTTAAAAACAAAGAAGGCACAGCTTCCGGTTGACACTGACTATGCTTCAAAACACTTGCCAAAATACAAACCTAAGAATATTTTCCCTAAAGTACAGTTTAAATAAATCCAACTGGACTGTATTAAGTGGATAGCAAGTCCTTTTGATACTTTTATGAAATGTAAAACCACAACTAAGATTAAAAAAAAATTTTTTTTCCACAATATCTACTGGATTTTAGAAGGTTGTTAGGTTACAAATTAAACTCAGAACAAATTAAGCAAATTTAAGTGGTCTTTTCTGTGTAGACATCACAATGTAAGAATGATAAAGCTTTCTTCTTTTACTGAGCATTTCTCAGCAAAAATCAAATGAGAACCACGTGCTTCTAAAAATCTTTTACGGGTCACATTATTGGCTCCCCTAAGAACTGTCTTAAGCAAACCACACTGAGAGGTACAATTAAAAAGACCAATCTGGATGTAAGCAAGAAATGGACAACTCAAGAAAAATTAGGTGAAACTAGTAAATATTATTAGAGTTTTAAAAGAAAGTAAGTTCTGAAGTTTTACTGTGCCATGCTGTACTTGATTTGTCATGAAATTTATTGTCTATTTATGTTGTTTTCAGCTCAAATGGCCTAAATGAATTATGCAAATTAGTCCATAATAATATCAGTATAAGCCTGTAAGGCACACTTTCTAGGGAAGTGAATAAAGAAATGATCAGGTGGAAATTACAAGTACAGGAAATGACTTTTTCTATTTAATTATACTTCCATTGAAAATTCTATTCCATTTCTAGTTGTATGAAACTCATTAAAGTGATTAAGAAACATCACATCAGCACATTTAAGTGCCGAAATTGCTTCCTATTCAGTAAATTCCCATTACTGTGGTAGGGAAAGTGGCAGGCTACAATTTTAAAAATCTTATTTTCAAGGGATACAATTTAACTCTTAAAAAAAAAAAAAAGGCCACCGTTGGAACGTCTCATGTTTGGGGACATTTAAAGATTACCAAAAGGCTGGCAAAGCAGAAGCAGCATAAAGATGACCTTGTACAGACAGAAGATTCATGTCTACTGCACTTATATTTGAGACATGAGTTATTTTCATTACCACAATGTCCCACTCTATCCTCATTAAAACAAAAGATTCAATTTGAATTGCAAACACAAACCTATATAAATTACAAATGAAGAGAAGAAAATACTGTAGTAATAAAAGAGCAAGAGAAATGGTGTTCCAGCTAAAAGCCCCAAACGGGAAATTCCTTTTTTAACATTTCTCTGTAGAGAAAGGTATGAGATATGAAAGCATGTTTTACATTTCCTTGAATTCCTTTTTACTTACTCTTTAGAGACATGTAAGTTTTAATAATCCTAGGAGCCAAATTTATCTCTCAAATAGCTCTTGTGTGGAGTCCCCCAAAGGCTTGAAATTAGCATTGGTTGGAGGCTGCATGAGGCCATGGACCTGGAGTTAGTATTCTGCATTGGCATAGAATGAACTTGCCCATCCTCAGCCTGCATTTAGGTCAAAGATTCCACCAAAAAGCTCTTTGCATCACAGTACTTTGGAAAGGGCCAGTTCATTCCAGAAGGCAGCACTGCCTTGGCCAGGAGATCACTAGGCAGGGCTTTATAATGAGACCTGCCCATCTCTGCCATTCAGCATTGGTTGTAAGATGCTGAGCCAAGAACTGAAAAATTTTCAGTATTTTTGAGTCAGGAACATGCATGGAGGTACTTGAGCCCTCAGACACTGCTGGTGGAAAGGTAAAATGGTGCAGCTGCTGTGGATAAGTCTGGTGGCTCCTCCAAAAGTTAGTTACCATATGATCTTGCAATTTCACTTCCAGTTATATAGCAAAGGAATTGGAAATAAACATTCACACCAAGACTTTTGTACACAATGTTCATAGCAGCATTATCCCTAACAGCCAAAATGTAGAAACAACCCAAATGTCCATCAGCCGATGGTGGATAAGCAAAACGTATTACACCCGTATGACGGAATTATATTTTTCTATGAAAGAAATGAAGTGCTGGTAACATTCTGCAGCATAAACCTTCAAAATATTAAGTAAAAGAAGCCAGACACAAAATGCCACATATTGTAAGATCCCATTTATGTGAAATGTGCAGAATAGGCAAATCCATGAACATAGAAAAGAGCTAAGTGATCGCCTAGGATTGGGGGCGGGGTCAGAGAGTATGTGGGCAATGGGTAACAGGAACAAAGCTTTTTTTTTCTTTTTCTTTTTTGTTGTACTAGGGTTTGAATTTATGGACAGGAACTATGCCACTTGAGTCATGTTCCCAAACTTTCATGTTAGGATGATGAATATATCATGGAAATAGTGATGGCTGCCCAACTTTAGAATATACTTAAAACCACTGAATTGTACACTTTACAGTGGTCAAAATGGTGAATTTTATCTTGTTTTGGGGCATACTGGGGTTTGAAATCAGGGCCTAGACCTTAAGCCACTCCACCAGCTCTATTTTTGTGAAGGGTTTTTTTGAGATAGGGTCTCACTATTTACTCAGGCTGGCTTTGGACCTTGATCTCTGCCTCCTGAGTAGCTAGAATTACAGGTGTGAGTCACCAGCAGAATGTCTTTAATATCTTTTTGCTTATTGGAAGAAGTGAGGCATGGGAAAACAGAATAAATGAAGGCTGAAGGAACTCAAATAAATTTTGGTTACTAATTTGGAAATTTAAGTAAAAGCATGCATAAATATACACTTACTGCTTTTCATAATAATTTCCATAATTATCTTCCAGTGCTTCCCATGCTTCCACGCATACAAAAGCAATGTGAAAATAATAACCAGCATTTTTTCCAAACAGTATTTATCATGTGCCGGGTGGTTCTCGAAAGGCCCTTAGTATTTTGTCTCTGAAGAGTAAATACTCTTCAGAGGAACCCTAAGAGGTGAAGATTGTTATTAATTATTCTACAAGCAGAAAGTGAGGGTGGCGCTAAGTGAACTGTCTAAGATTACACAGCTTTTGGGTACCAGAGCTGGGACTTAAACCTGACAAGACCTTCAGGGCATATGCTTTTGACCAGAGCTTTTCAGCCTCTTCAAGGAGTGAATCCATCCCATCCTATAGAAGCAGCAAACCACAAGAAGTTAAGGCACACATCCAAGAGCACCTAGCTGCTGAGTAGCAAAACAAGGCAGTGATTATACTAAAGGCACAGAGATGATCTCCTGGATGGGGCCACGATCAAGTACAAGAATGTGGAGGGCTGCTGGCAAAGTTCTGTTTTGACCTCATTGCTGGTGACATAGGTGTCCACTTACAAATTATTCTTTAAACACCCAGTGAATGTTTCATGCACCATTCCCTATGCATGACTTACTACAAATTTTTTCTTTGTTGTTAAATTTGTAGTTGGGCATGGTAGTTCTTACCTGTAATCCCAGCACCCAGGAGGCTGAAGCAGGAGGATGGCAAGTTTGGGCCAGTGTGGACTATATAGTGAGACTGTCTCTGAAAAACAAAACCCAACACACATATATTGTGGGGGAGGAGGGAGAGCATAATTTAAAACAGAGATAAATTTGTGCCTAGCAGTGTTCAGCAAAATTAAGATTAAAGAGTGTCCAGAAATGGAAGTAACTGGGAACTTTAAAACCTGCAGGTTTTTGTGTTGTATGGAAAGGAAATGGATCCAGGCCTGAGCAGAAGCAGATGTCACAGAACCAGGCAAAACCACTTCAATAGCAGACAGGAAATCATTATGACTACTATACCTTTAAATGTCAGTGAAACTTCAGTCCTGGTTCTGAGGTGTTTTGGGTTTTGTTTCCCTATTATAGTCCAAGCTGTCCTCAAACTTTCAATCCTACCTCAAACCCCAAATGTTGGGATTGCATGTCCCACCATACCTCATCCCCTTGGGCAGTTTTGAATGTTTTAACTGGTTAGTTTTCAGACTCTCCCAAAGTGTACCTCCTTGGCTATGGCTACCTACAAGATTAACCTGAGTAAATATAAATGGAAACAGTAAGCTGGAGCCAAACAAAAGGCACCTAGGAAGTGAACTGGTGATGTTTTCAGTGACAGGGTGAGAGCTGGTAGCTTTTTACTGCTTGATAGACAGTGGGAGGGTAAATGAGAAAGAACCTATTGATAGGCCTAAACTGAATTGTTTTGTGGAGTAAAAAATGAATGATGGGTCTTGTGGCTTGGTGGTCCTCACCAGGACTCACTCAACCTTCCCCTTCTTGAACTCCTAGGACCAAGGACACACCAACTATCTTGCCTCAAGCTCTGCCTACCTGAACGGCAGGGCACAGGTGGGGTAAGAGCACATTTCAGAACAGGATTTGAAAAGAATTAGTAATATACTAGACATAGAAGAGAAAAAATACAAGTCCTGAAATAAAGCGCTCCACAGATGGGACAGACAATAGCATAATGGATACAATGTAGAAAGTAATGAAATGGAAGACCACCTGCTGAATAGATGCTCTTCAGCTTTTTCTGGAGTTACAGCTTGATAAACTACCAAGTTCAAAATACCACACATAGAAGATGGATATAACATACCTACTGAATAGCATAGCTTACAACACAGCATACTCCTGTGTGGCAATTGTTTACTCTCAGGATCATGCAGCTGGGAGTTATGGTCTGCCAAGCCTAAGGGACTTTTGCTCTGCATATTGCTGGCCGAGAAAGAGTAAAAAGTTTAATTCATTTATTTTGTACTGGGGTATAAACTTAGGGCCTCACGCTTGCTAGGCAGGTGCTCTTATCACCTGAACCACTACACCAGCCCTTTTTTTTTGTGATGGGTTTTTTCAGGATATTTGCCTTGGGCTGGCTTCGAACTGGAATCCCCTGCCTCCTGAGTAGCTAGGATTATAGGCATGAGCCACCTGTGCCCAGCCAAGTAAAAACTTTAAATCTGAAGTATAGTTTCTACTTAGAGTGCATGTCACTTTTGCACTACTATCAAGTCAAAATTGTAAGTTAAACTAAGTTAGGGAACTGTATGTACTTTTAATCCTTTTGGAAAACTTTATTGCCTAGTTATGCTTACAAAAATACTCTTAATATATTAGTACTAGAAGGGGAGAATGGGGGAATTGAAATAAAATGGAGGAGGTTGCATTTGTTCAAAGTACACTATGCATGTGTAGAATTATCAATGAAACCCCCTTGTATTAAAAATAAATGTAAAAACAAAGAATGGTACTGCAAAATTTGGCAGTTAATGCTGATGTACAGATTGATCAAATTAATCGATTCTCACACTATTTTACATGTGGAGGGAAGGGGACAATGTGAGACTCCATCATTACTTCCCAGGTATGAGGTTATGTTACATAATTTTCTAAGAGTCAAAATGGTAACAGCTGGTAAAATTACATGCATAAACATGGCTAGACAATACTGTGTTAAACAGAGCCAAAGTTGTTCCAGTAATTATAACCTTAATGCTTACCTTCAGTAAAGCTAAGGAATAATCAATAACTTGGGGGAGACAAAAAGCATACTTAGTAATTTGTGAGCCAGAATCTGTAATTATCTACTTATTGCTACATAGCAACTTACCCTGTGTTGTGACTAACAACAGCATGAATCTCTCTGTATCTGGAGGTCAGGAATTCATAGAAAGCTCCTTTGGGCAGTTCTGGCTCAGTTATCTCAGGAGGTAGAAGCCAGATACGGCCTGAACTGGACTGAAGGATCCGCTGAGAGATGGCTTACTCACAGGCTGGCAGCTTTCTTCGGCACTGCTTACAATTCCTTACAAAGTGGCCAGGGCTTACTCCAGAACAAGTGATGCAAGAAACTAAGGCTGAGAGTGCAGTGTCTTGTGATCTAACCTCAGAAGTCACGCATTTTTTTTCTGCAGTACCTTAATCACTTACCTCAGTCTTTTTCAATGAGGAAGGGAACCATGTAAGGATTGCAAGATTAGTTAATATATAAATAACTTACAGACTGTGTGTGGTGATGCACACCTGTAAAAAAAGTACTTGGGAGGTGGAGACAAGATGATCACAAATTCAGGCCAGGCTGGGGTACACAGTGAGTCCCTGTCTCAAGAAATAAAAGACAGCATGTGCCTATAATCCCAGCACTTGGGATGCAGAGGTGGGAGGATGGTGAGTTCAAACCAGCTTGTGCAACATACGGAGTTCCTGGTCAGTCTGGAATAAGAGACCCTGACTCAAGAGAAAAAAAAAACTTACAAAGAAGACTTTTAAAAAATTAAAGATTTTTATTTAGGAAGAGAGTAGGTTAAAGACACATGAAGTAGGCAAGACTCATCACCTATTGTGGTGAATGTTGCTAAAAGGTTTTAGCCAACCATGCATGTACTCTATTATGTCAAGAGTGTGGAACACATGCAGGGTACATGGATGCAGTTATGTCCATGTTTTTTTTTTGCATTCTGCGGTCTGAGCTCAGGGCCTCACAGGCTTGCTAGGCAGGAGCTATATTGTTGAGCTACACCTTCAGTCACACAGTTATGTCCTGATGCAGAGGTACTGCTCTCCTCCTGTGCTGACTTTTGGTGACAAACCTGCATATGGGGTACATATCCACACACTAAACAGCAAATGTAGTTTTTTATGTTGTTTCAGATGGTAGATGTAGGGCTACTAAAGTTATGGGAAACATTTCACTTAAGACAGGAAGAATGTGCATCAGCACTGTCCAGAGGGATCCACATGACTTCCTAATCTCCTCAAAGGTTCCAGTTCACAGGGGATAATCTATTTAGAAAGCAGACAGCCATGTTTCTTAGACATGTGATGAAAAAGAGGCCCTGCCTGCAAGGAATCCCATGTGGGGAAATATGTGGAGCTTAAGGCTTGTGCCATCCTTTCTGTGGGATTCACACATGGAATGCTGTAGGTCAGCCAAGCTCTAGGAGAGGTGCTCTTGTGTTCCTTGCACGTGTGATGTGTCAGTCTAAGAGCCTGTATCTTTTAAGTAAGACGCGACTACCTAAAACTATGGACCCAACTATTATGATGCAATATTTTATTTTTTGAAAAGGTACTTTCAAAATTTCACACGATTGTTGACCTACAAAGAAGCAGAAAATGAAATGGTATGTGACACATATCAGTGGTGGAAGAGCCGAAGATCCGTGTGAGCCAAGATTATTCCCAGTTCATCACAAGCCTCAATCACAACCTTGTCAGCAGCAGAACCGGAAGGAGCTGCAATGTAGGCCACACCACTCTGAGGGAAAAAAACAATATTGATTTTCAAAACACAGTGGCACATAAAAAACTGCAAAAATCAAAATACCCCTCTAAAAAGCATAAGCCAACAATGATTTATTCAGTCAAAAGAGTAGAATTTTGGTCATCTATATACCAAACAGAGAAGTTAAGTAATTCTCCAAATATTACTGATTATAAGACATTTGATAGGTAACTTAAAGAAGCTTAAAAATCAGAAGCAGGATTTCTGAAATTGTTTCTTGCTCAACTCTGTACAAATGTACATCAGTTCCTACTCACCCTTTTAGCTCTGTCTACATTATCCCTGAAGGGAAAGAAGGCATCAGAACTGACAGAAACTTCACATAGTTTGTCAATCCACTCCTTCTTCTCTGCCTCAGTTAATAACTTGGGGACTTCCTCAAACAGTGCCTTCCACTTCATTACATCTTCATCCTGAGGAGCAGGGAGGGAAGAAGGTCAGCCTGACATCATCTTTAGTTTTACCTGTGAAAAGCACAATGCCAGAAAGCACTGAGCCATTTTCTCTATGATTACTTGTAAACAACGACACAGCTCAGTCCGTATTTTTAGAAGTTCTTTGATGGTTTTTAAAACATTTTCATTACAGAAGGAAAGTGTTTCTAAGTTTACCAAACAGACTCTTATCATTTTCACATTCTAAATCAGCTTATTTCAAACATATTTTTTTAATCTACAAGTTAAATCTACTTTATAACTCTGTATCAAAGCAAAAAAGAAAATTATGTTCCAAAAGGGTTTTCAAAGGAATCACTCATCTCCAACCTTGACACATTCTAGAACTACATTTATACAGCAATTAGTCTTGGGTATAAAGTCAGCTATAGACATATCAAAACATAATTCATAGTATTTGAATGACTGTGTCCCCTCCAAGATCTATGTTCAAATTTATCCCCAATGTAACATTATTAACAAGTGGGACTGATGAGCACAGTGGCCTTGTGCCTGTAATCCCAGCACTCAGGACGCTGAGGCAAGATCCCAAGTTTGAGGCCAGCCTGGGCCACAGCGAATTCCCTGTCTTAAAAAAAGAAGTGAGGCCTTTGGAAGGTGACCTGGTCAAAAGGGCTCTGTCCTCATGGACTGGCACCTTATAAAAGGGATTCCAGGGGGTGCGTTTACCCTTTTGTCCTGTCTTACAATGTAAGGATACTGCATTTGTTCCCCCAAAATAATGCAGCAGTGCAGTGTCATCTTGGAAGTAGAGATAAGGGCTAATTACCAATTTTTAGGCTGCCAGAACTGTGAGAAGTAAATTTTTATTGTTTATAAATTACCTAGTTTGTGCGACTCTGTGTCACAACAGCAGAAATGGGACAAGACAGTTAAGTGCTGGCATGACAGTTGTGTGCTACCCTGTATGCCCCTCTTCTAGTACTATTAACAGCATTTGTTCAGTAATATCAAAAAGTATTAACGTAAAAAAGAAAAGGTGTTTTAAGGACTTCTGGGTTACAAGGCACACTGTGCAGCCTCATTCTTCAAAGAAGCTAATAGTATTCCTGTTCTCTATGGATAACTTGATGCAATAAATGCACTTCATAGGACCACCTCGTTTTTCATTACTGGACCTGTGGTTTTTCTACCCAGTATTGTGTTAAGCAATTCCTATGTCCAGAAACAGGGCTCTTTTTCTTTTGGGAAGTTACCTGATGTTTGCAATTAATGATGCCACATGGCTTTAAAACAGAAGACATTTAAAAACATGAAAGGTAACAAAAGCATATCCGGTTGTTAATGGACCTTGTAGAAAATGTGCTGGGAGAAGAAATCCACTAGTTATCTGCTATCAGCTTATGTGCATTTAATGTAGAATATACACCTGTCATGCAGTAAGTATCTGCTTGATACATGAGATATCTTATAATCCACAGGGAAAGTACAATCATACAAAATTAAAATAATAACTTTAAAAAAACAGAGAAAGGTGGTGATTTCAGAAAAGGACAAAAACCAATGACATGGAATGGAAAAATGTAACTCAGTGTTAAGAGAACTTGACTAGCACGTGCCAGGTCCTAGGCTCCATCTCCAGTCAACTCCCACCCCCCACAGAAATCAATGAAGTTAAATGAGACAGAACATAATGAGGAGTGGCAAAAAGTTTGAACAAATAATGTTAGACAACACAGAATTTCTATACCTCTCTCTATTATGATGAAGAGAAAGTCGATTACACATAAAAAGGTAAACATACTAACACAATCCACCCAGAACTCAATAAGCCTTTTACCTCGCCAATAGTGCCAGTCACATATTGATCAATGGCATTGGAAATTTCGGCTCTCTTCACCCCCGTTTTAAACTTCATGGAAAGTACTTGTGGATGGTGTCTAAGCCACCAATAGTTTGCCTTATCCCCTGCAAGACGTGTACAGTGTATCCGAGACTGCTGTCCAGCTCCAATACCAATAACCTAAGGAACAGATATTAAAATGAATAACTCTTCCAGCAATGCCATCTTCTCAAGGGATGTCAAAAGTGAAGCATTCATTCTGTATGTACACACGACCTCTTGGATTTAATCAAGCAATCTCAACAGCTGGCAATCCTAAAATTCTGAAAGACTCTTCCAGGTCACATGCTAATTAATATCCACTCGCCTGACCTGAACCTCCAGTTTGTGAACCAAAAAATTCAACAAATGCCAAGAAATGAGTTGAAGACACAATAAAAAGAAAGGGCTCCCATGCTGCTGAAGCTATGATAAAATTACTTCCAAGTTCAGAGAGACCTTAGTGATGAACTAGTTGAACCTTGCATTCAATGGTTCGGACACAAGGAAAGAAGTTAACATTGTATAGCAAAAACATCCAATACAAACGCTGTTTGACTTACAATGGGGTTACAGCCTTATAAACCCTAGTAAGTTTCACATCCTAAGTAAAAAAAACACTAAGTACACTTATTCTACCAAGCACAATGGTTTAAGCCTAGCCTACTTTCACAAGCTCAGAACATTTATATTTACCTATATTGGGACAAAATCATCTAACACAAAGCCTATTTCACAACAAATGCTGAATATCTCCTGTAATTTATACTATACTAGAAGTGAAAAACAAAGGTAATTCTAAGGTCAAAACATTACAAGTTTAGCTGTTTTAAGGTGGGGACCGTTTCTATCTTGATTTTAGGAGCAGTCATGCAACTGTATAATTATTTTCATTGTGTCCAAATTATGCCTCAAGAAATGTGATTTTAACAGATTAGGTTAATTGCTAGTCTAACAGTCTTTCTACTCAATAGATTAAAGGACAAGATGAGAGGCTGGGAGTGTAGCTCAGTGGAGCAACTGCTCAGGTGTGGAACCCACTCCAGCACCACACGCAAAATAAAGACACCATAAAAACGTGCCAATTCCTTCCAGCAAGCAGCACTACGACTGACTACAGCACTGGTTCCAGGGCTACTTCTTAATCATCATTAATTTTAACAGTCTACCAAGGTACTGAGTAAATAATGACAAACCCAAAAGAGAATAATTTGGCAAATTTTCCCTCTTAAGCTGTCCAGTACCTGAGGCAGATGGAATTTTGAATATCATTTTGTAAAACAACAGTCCCCGAGGTGAGTTTGACAGCTTGGTTACCTGCCCGTTCTTGGCATAGCACACGGAGTTAGACTGAGTATACTTGACAGCGATCGTGGCTACAATGAGGTCTCTGAGGGCAGAAGCTGGCAACTGAAACAAACAGAATGGTAACTCACACCAAGCTTTAAAAATTTCCTTTAGCTAACTTTACACTTCTTACATACCAGTTAATATAACACACCTATAATGTAGTCATGTTGTGCAAACGACAGTGAAATGAACTGCTCATGCTATATACTACATTTTACTAAAAGGATGAAGTATTTAACATACTTGTGGTGGAACTTTTGGCACAGTGCCCAACATGTCATAGGCTCAAGCTAATGACATTCTGCAACAACTTTAGATTAAGCTTCTGCACATCACATAAGATTTGTATTTGTTTAAAACAATGATGGTATGTTCTTGACCAGAGTATCCCTAAATATCTGTAAATACAATAAAACTTACATTCAGAAACAAATCCATTATAAACTTTTAGTTCAAATATAGTAATACATAATAGACAAAAACGTCACTGTCTTTTAATATAAAGAGTGAATAAAAATAGAACATGCTACGTGCAGCTAGCTGACTAAACTAGCTAACAATAACAACAAAAGAAAAACAGTAATGTGCATGCCAGCAATCCCAGCCCTCAGAAGGCTGAGGACAGCCTGGACCACATAGTGAGACCCTGTCTCAAAAAAAGTAAAGTTTGTGGCTCCTCCAAAATGAAGTTTCAACTCTGCAAAAGACCCCTGGGTTAAGAGGATAAAAAGACAAAAGTAAGAACTGGGAGAAAATATTTGCAAACTGTATAACCAATAAAGAACCAGGACTTGAAACATTAAAATAAGCAAGCAAACAAAAAAACTCTGAAAACTTTGCAACAAAAAAACCTAAAACAATTTAAACAGAAATTGAGCAAAAGATATAAAGACATTTCACCAAAAACAACAAACAGATGTGTATAAGCACATGGAAAAATGAAATAAGTATGTGAAAAAATGGTGAACATCATTGGGTTATCAGAAAATACAAATTAAAATCAGTGACACTTATCAGAATATTTAAATGAAAAACATACAGAAAAAAAAAAAAAAACACCAAAAGCTTGTAGTAACAGAACCACTCATCTATTGTTGTTGGCAATGTAAAATGGTATAGCCACTCTGGGAAACACTTTGGAAGTTTTAAAAAAACTAAACATGTAACTACCATACTACAGAGCAATGAACATTCCTGGGCACTAACCAGAGAAATAAAAACTTAAATTCATACAAAAACCAGTACATGACTGCAAAATGAATGAAAACTACAGAAAAGATTAGTGGTTACCCATGGTTAAGGAGGGGAGGAGGCAGCAGGAAAGCAAGCTTGGCTATCAAAGAGCAGCAGGAAGGCTCCTTGTGGTAACAGCAGTGTTCTGCATCTTGACTACATCAATGTCAACTTTATGGTTGTAATACTTACTGTAGCCTACAAGATGTTATTATTCAGGGAAGTGGGGTAGAGTGTACAGGGAAAGTCTTACAACTGCACGTGATCCCACAATTTTTATTTTTTAATCTTAAAGAAAGAAAACAATAGGTTGGATTGAGAGCATGGCTCAACTGCTTGCCTAGCAAGTGTGAGGCCCTGAGTTCAATCCCCGGTACTACAAAACAAAAACAAATAAACAAAAACCAGGGGCTGGTGGTATGGCTCAGTGGTAGAACACTTGCCTAGCATATCATGTGCAAAGCTCTTGGTTTAATCCCCAGCACAGCACAGCAAAAGAAAACAAAAAACAAACCAGAAAACCCCCCACAGTTAGGAATTTCTTAGGAACTTATTATTCCAAGGCTTTATTAATATATTAAATCCTTTCTTAAACCTATGTGCTGCTGTTTGAATCACCAACTGTAAATTTGCTACTTAAGATTCTGAGAAAGCAGTCTACTAGATACTAAGACATCTATCTTCAAATATAACTGTGGTATTCTGAGTTAGATCAAGGAATATGAGAAACACCCCTGGGATGGGAGTGAGAAAACACAACAAACTGGAAGCCTTATTCCAGAAAAATGGAAGAGGAAATAACTTAAACATGTTCAGTGCTAATACACGCTCCAAATAGTTCCAGGTCTAATAGTTCAAGCTAATGATTTGGGGCAAGAAGATATTAACAAAAATCTGCTATAAAAGTGGGGATGGAGCTGGGGTACTGGTGGCTCATGCCTGCAATCCTACCTACTGGGAGACTGAAGTTAATCAGGAGGATCAAGGTTTGAGGCCAGCCAGGGCAGATAGTTCACGAGACCCACCAGAACAAAAACAGACCCAAAATGTGGCTCAAGTGGTAGAGTAAATGCTTTGCAAGTGCAAGGCCCTGAATTCAAACCACAGTTCTGCCAAAAAAACCCCCCAAAACTGAAAAAAACGGGGGGTGGGGGGGTAGAGAGGGGGAATGGATGGATGGAGGAGGAGGACTTAAAGGACAAAACAACTATCAATTTCATCCTGAAAAGTTTCCAAATAGTTGTAAGCCTACACAAAGAAAACTTTAGTAAGACCCAAGAGGCACAGGGGTCAACATGAGTACCATGGAATGTAGGTCAATACTTTAAAAAGTACACTGGTCTGGGAGTACGGCTCAAGGGTAGAGAACTTGTCTAGCATGCTCAATGCCCTAGCTTTGATCCCTAGCACCACAAAAATTAATTAACTAATTAATACAACAAAAACAAACAAGTAAATGAAATTAAATTAATAAAATAAAATTTTAGGACTGGAGGCAGGGCTTAAGTAGTAAAGTGACTGCCTAGCAACTACAAGGCTGAGTTCAAACTCTAGTACTGCCAAAAATAAATAAAAACACATTAACCAATCAGGTTAATAAAAGAGCATTATCTCACCTTAAAGTAACACTAATGCAAAAAACTGTTTCCAGCTGGAAACTGCAGAACCTCACAGACCTAACATATGCAATGAATTCCCAAAGGCTGAAAGACATTCCTCTGTAAAATGCCTACATATTTCTTTACTTCAAAGTACCACTAATCAAAAATAAAAGTGGAAAATAAAAATGGAAGAATATGCAATAAACTGACAAATGAGCTAAAAATGTGTCTTATTTGCTATATGCTTAACAGATACAACAAGCCAATAAAGATTATATAGGTAGAGGGGTGTAAGAAAGAGAATCGAGGGGGTAAATTTGATCAAAGTACATTATATACAAATATCACATTGAAACTGTTTTAGATCAAAAAGAATTAACCTAGAAGGTAACACCCACACAGAGGAAATCAATGTGAGTCAATGCCCTGTATAGCTATCCTTATCTCAACCAGCAAAACCCCTTGTTCCTTCCTATTATTGCTTATACTCTCTCTACAACAAAATTAGAGATAAGGGCAAAATAGTTTCTGCTGGGTATTGAGGGGGGGAGCGGGAGGGGGTGGAGTGGGTGGTAAGGGAGGGGGTGGGGGCAGGGGGGAGAAATGAACCAAGCCTTGTATGCACATATGAATAATAAAAGAAAAATGAAAAAAAAAAAAATAAGATTCAGAGAGAAAAAAAAAAAAAAAAGAAACTGTTTTGTACAATTAACAAAGGCTAGTAAATAGAAGGGAAAAATATTTTAAAACTAAAGGAGGGAGAAGAAAGAGTAACACAGGGGTCAGGCATGGTGGTGGTGGTGTACACCTCTAATTCTAACTACTCAAAAGGCAAAGGAGGAAGGCTCATGGTCCAAGGCCGGCCTAGGCAAAAGGCTAAGACAGTGAGACCCTATCAGAAAAACAAAGTAAGAAAGGACTACTTGTGGTTCAAGTGTTAGATCACTTGTCCAGCAATCATGAAGCCCTGAGTTCAAGCCCTAGTACCAGCCTCCCCTGAAAAAAAGAGTAACAGAGAGGAGAATACAATCAAAGCATATTATATACATGTATGGAAATCCTACATTGCACTAACAAAAAATGTTGGAAAAAAGAAAAAAGATTCTGAAGTTTATTCGAGGTACAGCTTTAGAAGTGAGACCCGGAAACAAAAGCAGCTCCTCTTGTCTTCTACTTGTTACCTCATAAGTGAGTAGCTTTCATAGAGACCAGCCCTTCTCCAGAAACACACAAAAAAGTTGGGCCACAGCGGACAACCAGCAAATATCAGCAGTTAAGAATCCCAGAGGAAAGGAAGCAGGAAGAAATGAGCCTAAGAATTTATGCTTTTTTCCTGAAGGCAGTTTTCAAGTAGCATGCAATAACTAAGAGGTAAATAAGCTGAGCACAGCTTCTAGAAGCCACACAGGACTGAGGGACAAAATTGGAGTAAAGGACATTATTAGATGACCTTATTTCCCTATTGTGTAACCTTGGGCAAATTTCTAAGCCACTGTCTGTGCCGTAATTCAGTGATCTTCATAACAGAGATGGCAGTCACCTCCCATAACATACCCAGAGATTAAATGAGGTCATAGGGTAATACATGCACATTCAAATAAATAAACAAACAAACAAACATACTATCATCCTAAGTATATCTCCTAGAAGATGACAAAGAGCCTAAGTACAAAAACTTGTCTACACAAACTCAGTGGTCAAAACACGGAAAATAAAAAGCACCTGAGTATCCATTATAATACATCTAGCTCTCATAAATCAACATTTATTGAAACATCTGAAGCCTAGTGCACACTCAAAAAACAAGTTACAGAAGACATGATCCCATTTATGCTTAACTAAAGATACATATCTCTATGTATGTAGTAAGCACATAAGCTTCTAGTGTGGTCTTTTAATCATTTTTTTTAGCTCACAGGCTTACTTGAAAACTCAAAGATGAGCTGGCTGCTTGAGTATCTATCTACCAGTTTAATACAGGCCTTAATAAATGTTCAAGCTTATAAATATTGAAAACAGACCTGCTAAAGTTACAGCACTCAGTTCAGATATTTTCAAACTTACATCTTTATTCTTGGTAACAACATTGCTAAATAATGAGCTGTCGATGACACCATTATTTCTCTTCTGGCTTAAACGAAGACCAAAGAGAGTTCGAACTTCATTTTCATCTGGTTTGTAAGACTGATCCATCTAAGACAAAAATTTTAAAACTGAATTACATCAATAATCTTCAAAATCTTCATTATGTACAAAAGACTTTATTCTTGCTGACCAGTAGTGGTAATTCCAGCACTCAAGAGACTGAGAGGCAGGATTCTCAGTTTGAGGCCAGCCTGGACTACACAGCAAAAGCCTGACTGGAAAAAATAACTAAGTTGCATCCATTTTTCTAATACAAACATATGTGACATCATTTTAGAATGGCTGAGACACCAACACTTTTCTCCAAAATGTAAAAGTATAGTACTACATATACACAATATATTAAAAATCAATGATTCCAGTTAAAATATTTTTGGAAGTTAATCTATACAGGCCTTCAGGAGTGTCAAGAAATAAAACAGATTTGCTAATAAACAAACTGCTGCACACACAAAAAGACTGCATTCTAATTTATAAAATACTCAGCTGATAGTTAATTAGAAGTTAAAATGGGGGGCAGGGGCTGGAGGTGTGGCTCAAGTGGGAGAGCACTTAGTAAGTTCAAGGTCTTGAGTACAAAAAGTTAAAAGTGAGGAAAGCAGGAGTCTTATGGTCTCTGCTTGCTGTATGGTGTCTTCCTTTCCCAATATTAGAACCAACACAATATTAAGCCTGTTTATTAATAAGTCTACTTTGCTTGCTGACCATCCAAAAAGACTATATAGATAGTAAATTTAGTCAATGTCACCAAAACCAGGTTCACTGGAATCAATGGTTTTAATATCTTGTTAAAGTTGTAACTTAATACCTTCAAACTTCGAAACAATGTACTGGCGTTTACCCATAATAAGATGTCTACCTGCCATTAGCCAGGTAGTACAAATCATTCTGTGGTTGTAATCATGTGTCCATATGCAAGTTAAACCAAACTCTCAAAACAGATAAAGTATTGAGGAAACCCAAGTATTCCCTCCCACATGATGATGTCATGTGCCGAAGGGGTCATGACAATTAGCTGACGTTTCTAAAAAACATTTTCTGTGATGCTGAGTGTAAACGTTAATGGGTATTCACACCTGCTAACCACAAAAACCACTTGGTTAAGAAACTGAAGGGAAAAAAAAGGAAAGAAAAAGAATATAATGAGTTAGCTGTGTGGCTAACCTTGCTCAACTGAATTTGAAAAAAAAAGAAAACACAGCTATGTATATTTAATGTGGCATTTTCTTTCCTTGAAAAACTGGCATAAAATCTATGATGAATTATAGAAATGTTGGCATTTTACAATCAAGGATACACAGTTGGTCCTTAGTATTCATGGGTTCATTTGCAGATTTAATCAACCACGGCTTACAAATATTAAGAAAAAAAACTGTATCTGTACTGAATGCGTTACAGGCTTTTCTTTCTTCTTTATATTCCCTAAACAACACACTGTAACAACTATTCACATAGCATTTACATTATATTAGGTATTATAAGTAATGTAGAGATGATTTACAGTATACAGAAGGATGTACATATGTTATATGTAAAGACAATGACATTTTATAAAAAGGACTTCGGATTTCCTAACATCAATACCTTATGAAAAACAGTATTATGAATTTTTACTTTCAATTCAAGTAAGTCTTTGTCATTGAATTATCTTAAAAGTATAGGATAGTTTCCCAAATGCAGAAGAGCTCATAAAAATCAGGAGGAAAGCTCTCAAAAATCTAGCAGAAAAACAAGAAAGGAACAAGGACATGGATTTCATAAAAAGGAAGTAAAAATACCCTAAAATGAGAAGATTTTTTTTATCCCATGCACAATGAGAAATTGGAACTGCAATGAGGTGCCATTTTCAACTTCCTAACTGAAAAGATATGAAAGTTTAAAAACATAATGCTGGAAAGATGTAGGGAAACAGGCACCCGTATAGATGCCCATTCGGAAACTAAAACTTTTGTCCACATCTAAGAGGGCAGTATCAGTTGAAATCACCAATACGCAGTTTGTTACCCAGACCTATTTCACCCAGGACTCTTCTAGGTTATTCTTGCAGTAGCTAAGACTGGAGACTAGTGTAATAAGTTAAGATAAAAAGCTATGGAACAAACTTCCAAGACTGAAGCAGGGTACATTTGTGTAAGAAAATAGAAAAAGAAATGCAAATACTGGCTGAATATATATTTTTAAATTTTAGCCACTCTTTTTTTTTAAATTGTTGTACCTGGGGCTAAATTGTGACATTTACAAAAGTTCTTACAATGTATCATAGTTGAATTCACCCCCTCCCTGAATATGTATTGACTGTATGCAGAAAAGTAAGCAAGAAATTTAGAGTATTAGTTACTTCTAAAAAAAAAGTAATAGTGGCAGAAGGAAAGGACAGGGAGATTTTCTAACAAATAATATTTAACCTCTTTTAAATAGGAAAACATGTCAATACATTATTTTTAAAAAATAAAAAAATTAAAATTACTATAAGGAAGATATCCTTATACCCCAATTAATAGTGCAAAAAAATTACAGCATTAAAGATAAATAAGCCGGATGTACTGGTACACACTGTAAGCCCAGCACTTGAAAAGCCAAGGCAGGAGGATCATGATTTGAGGCCTGCAGTATATAGGGAGACCCTGTCTCAAAAAGAAAAAAGGAAAAAAACCCCAAAATGGATAAAGAAACTACAGTGAAGAGGGATAAATTATAAAACTGTCTCTTTAAAATTTAAACATGGGGCGGGGGGGAAAAGAAACACAAAATAAAAGAGAAAATTACTGTTCTAAACATGAACTGCAATGACCTGAAGAACACAGTAGCTTCCATTTTTCTTTTTAGAAAGTATTTTCAAAGCTTCTTCTTCATACCCTGGGGCAACAATACCATCAGACACCTATAAAGATATTAAATGTTAATTTTTATTTTTAAAAATGGACTTCTTCTGAGAAACCGAGGAACAATTATCAGTCTTAAACAATGCAGCAAAAATACCAAAAGATAACAAATCTAAAATTTGAAAGTTCTTTGTCAGAATACATGAACAGCTTAGCCTACCTTGTTTGCTGTCCTTTCAATTTTATTTTTAGTTTTAACTAAAAATATATGGGTGACTTACTCTTGTACATATGCTTTGGGAAGAAAAATGAATTCTTGCTATTCTCAAGGTGGGGTTTTGCACTAGGAAGAGCATACTCAAGGCCTGGTTCTGTCAGTACCTGCTTAAATGACCTTTGCAGTTAACTGCTCTACCACTGAGCTATACCCCGCTTAAATGACCTTTGACAAGGCACAATCCTCAATACCAAGCAAGGACATAAGCTTCCATCACAGACATATCAGCTTGTAACTAATGATATGAACATCATGACCTTGAGATAACGTTAGGTTCACTGTGTTGGGACGGTAATGGTCGTAGGGAATCTGTAAGCAACTAAATGTTACCAAGCTGCAGGCTCCTTTGGCTCTTACCCTTTTTTATCCCTCTCTCTCTAAGCTATCTGAGCAACCTTCTTTTTCTTTTCTTTCTGTCTCCCCAATAGCATCCCCTCCCCACTTTCTAGAATGTTTGCTTAGTATTAAAGAGATGAGGGTTAGTTTATCAAATTTAATGTTTTCCCCATTACACAATCTCTTTCAGCTCTATACAGGCTATAAAATTCATTATTTCATCACCATCCAAGATATCTCTGCTCTTCAGTAACTCTAACATTGGCATTAAGATACACCCACTAGAAAAACTGTATCAAAATAGCCAGATATTCAATTGAAACACTAAATCTCAAAATTAACAACTTAAGGATTCATGTTCTACATAAAATACCAACATCTTATACGATAACCAAGTTATGGCTGCTTCAAATAAAAATCTGTATGCTACAGTTAAATGAACACTATGAACAAATAGACTTTACTCATAGATCAAAACACAGGAATCTCCACTAACTTCTCTGGAAATAATTTTCGCAGTTGGGACATCACACACATCAGATAATGCAATAAAATCACCAAATGAAGACATCCGATCAGCCCCTGCAAATAAAAGTAAAAACATATTTATCATGAAAGTATCCTCACACTGAAAAAGATGTTTGAAAATCCCTGTGTAATCAGAGAAAATCTATTTTCTCTAGAGCTAACTTTCTGTAAGTAATATATCAGTGCCATTTATTTTATCTTTTAAATTACTGTTTAGTAAAATTTTAGGTGAGAATAACCATACAATGTTTTTGCTACAAAATAATAAAAATTCACTCAACAGCCTAATCTAAAATTACATTTATCAAATGCCACTTATTACATTAAAATACTATCATACAGCCAGGCATGGTGGTATACACGTATAATCCCAGCACATAGGAAGTGGAGGATCAACAGTCCAAGGCCAACCTGGATTACATAGTGAGGAACTGTCTCAGAAAATAAAACAAAACAAAAACTACACCAAACAAACAAAAAAGACATGGAAAAAAAGTTATACTGATTCTCAAGTATTTAATAAAAACAAATTAAAGATAAATTGAAATCTCATAATGAAACAAAAGCTATTACTACTATATTCTATTCAGGATAAAATATTGATTTTTCTCCCCAAAAAGACAGAAACGCCATTATTCTCACCTCTTGCTCTTGCGTATGCAGTTGATACAGGTGTAAGGGTTTTATAGAGGTCATAGACCATGCAGACTTTAGCTTCATCCTCACTGAGTGGAATTCCAACAGCAGCACCTGGTAGAGGAAAACCATTAAATAATCAATAAACCTAAAACCTCAAGTTGCTACTAGACAATTCCTACATCTAAGCATTTTTAAAAACATCTGTCTATGAAGTGTATTTCTAGCACCTCTGCCAAATTTAATAAAAATCTATTTAGCCAGGCAATTAAACACCAAGAATACAGTTGCAGGGAAAAATCTTCTCTCTGGCCCCTGAAAACAGAGTTGCTGAAGCCTGACAGCCCTGATGTGTGCAGGAAGCCATCCATTACTGACTCTTCCTGTTCCGCTTGGTATCATATGCCATTTATTTCTTCCCCACTCATATCACTTTAACATCCAATAAATAGTGAGTATAATTATGTATTGGACTGCCAGAAAACTGGTGACACCTACAGACGACTAAACTGTGGAATTAAGAACCTAAATGCAGAAGCAAAAAGGTACCTCATAACAGCTAAAAGGAGTATCGTAAGAACTTCTTTATGTTTACTAAAACAGATACATCTTCAAAGACATGGAAAAACATTTTGGTCTAGTACATTAAGCCATTTCACTTTTCTAAGGTTAACACTGCAAAAAAGCCATGGCCTGATTTTCCTATCTCATAATAATATCATACAATTAGATATGTTATTAGGTTATCAAATTTTATATTACTAAATCGATACTGTTATCAAGAAACACACCAAAGCTTTAAACCTCATAGGATATCTATATTCACATTAGAACTTGTCAAAATTCAAAAGAATTTTAGAAAAAACACATTTTTAGCACTTCCAGGGCATTCTAGAATGCAGTGCCTTACCTGCTGGGCTGACATGTTTGAAAGATGCTGCGGCTGGGATGCCTAAAGCTTCTTTGAGTTCCTTCACCAGCTGCCAAGCATTCAAAGCATCACACAAATTTATGAATCCAGGGGCTCCATTGAGAACTGTATATAAAGACATATAAACACTTACTAAGTAGGCTCAATAAAGCCTATGTACATTTCTTAAAAAATAAAAATGTGTATCAAGATCACACAAAAAAAGAGTACTTATGCAAACAGACTTATACACGCATATTAATAACTTTATGATAAAGGAGACCAACATAGCTAAGCCTGAGCCCATCTGTTAAAAAATGCACATGTACATGAACACACTCACACACCACAAGGAGACTAATCCAGCCAGACTAGAAATAAATCAATGAAGGGGTTCAGAAATTGGAGGCACTACGACAGGACTAACAGATCCACGCAGATTCAGAATTAAGACTAAACAATTGTGGGAATTATAGAAACAGTATAAATTAAGTTTATAAACCTTGCCAATTAAAAAATTGTATTATAAGCCAAAACAAGAGCTACAGGTGTAAGGAAAGGGGAGGGGGAAAAGTGCAGGGTTGTTTTCTTCTTATATAGCAGATACAATAAACCCTGTCTACAGGCAAATTGCAGTTATAAGACTGCAACTTCAGAGTTTGTCATTACTTATTTTCTTAACCACTAGAAGATTTTTTTTAGAAGCCAGTTAGCTCTTGTGAATAAGTCTAAGAAACTCATTATATACAAAGAAACAGTGAGTCACCACTAATTAAAAGTAAATGTGTAATTTCATTTCATTCATGTGTTATCTTGGATGGTTGAAACTTAAAAACAAAATAGGCAATAAACAGATTACAAAAGGAAAACTTAGGTATTGATCCAAATGAGTTGAAAACTTATGTCCATAAAAAAACTTGATTCCGTAAATATGAATCAGCACCTCTGGGCTTCTCTTGTCCCCAGTGGCCTGTCACAGGAGGTCTAAATTCTCTGGTTATCCAAGATAACAGCTCACTGCGCAAAGCTGGCAAGAGAAGTTCACCGTGGACCAGCACACTCCTAACTGCCCAGCCCAGCCTCATCTGTACATACACAGAGAGCTATCAGATGTTTGCAGATGATGGTGTTCATGATGACAGCTGGAATTTATTTAAAATGTACTCTGCCAGGCACTTCATATTCTTAAGTATCTTAGTTTTGTGCTTTGGTTAACAGATTATCAGTGACAAGTTAATTTATAAAGAAAGTAACTTACTTCCTATAGTCTAAAAGGCTGAGAAGTTCAAAATAGAGAGGCCAACATCTGGTGAAGGCCTTCTTGGTATGCCAAAACACAGCAGAAGATATCACATGTGTAAGGAGGAAGAGGAGAAAGGAGAAGAGAGGAGAGAGAACTGGACCAAGCTCATCCTTTTATAAGGAGCCCATTTCCTTGATAACAGCATTAAACCACTGCTTGAGGCAAAGTCCTTGTGACCAAATCACCTGTTAAAGGTCCTACTTTTCAACACTATGATGTTGGGAATGAAGTTTTAACATATGAACCTTGGGGGACACATTCAAATCATAGAATTAAGTCACAGAACAGCCACAACAATTCTACAAGTGAGATACCAACTCAGTTGAGGAAAATGAAAACTTAGATTTAAAAACTTGCTCAAAACTACACAGATGTGAAGGACTGTAAAGCACAGAGGGTGGTATTTGAGCCCAGAGCTCTTATTTTAACCACTGTGCTAAACTGCCTTTCACTTTGGGCTAAACTGATTTAACCAAAACAATTACACAGTCCACATTATGAGGATGAGAAAAGGGGACAGGTGCTATGGCTCAAGTGGTAGAGTGACTACCTAAGCATGTGTGAGGCCTTTAGTTCAAACCCCAGTACCACCAAAAAATAAATAATTAAAAAAAAAAAAGAAAAGAAAAAGAGGGTGAGAAAAGGGAGAGTATAAAAAAGTTAAATCTTTATCTTCCACTGGAGGAAGTATAGATAAGATTGAAGTTTGAAAATTCCAAATACAGTCATTTGGAAATATGAAGATAACCGTAAGAAACACCTTAAAAAATGAAAGCAGTGGCCTTTGGAGCCACTGGGGAAATGCTTTTTATTATAAGCCCTATAAAAACATGAACTTGTATACTATAAATTACACTTTTGACAATCATAAAAATTAACTTTAGAAAGAAGACAAACCAACTCTTGAAATTAATCAGTATATAAAGTTTTTAAAAATATAGTAAGCTGGGTATGGTGGTGCACTCCTGTAATCCCAGGTACTTTGGAGGTGGACGCAGAAAGATTGCAAGTTCAAAGCCAGCTGAGCAGTTAGGCAGACCCTATCTCAAAAATATAACAACATAGAGCTGGAGGCATGGCTCAAGTGATAGAGCACCTAACCATGTGTCAAGTGCTGAATTCAAACTCCAGTACTCCCACCCCCTCCCCAAATAAAGGAGGTAAGGGCATGGCTCAAGTGCTAAATCCCCTGCCTAGCATGCATGAGGCCTTGGGTTCAATTTCTGATACTGTAAAGAAAAAGAAATTTAAAGAAAGACAATTTTAAAAAGTTTCATCAACCAAAAAAAAAAATGAAAGTAATAAAATTTAAAAAATCACCATCCTCAAGAAGCTTAGGGGATAAGCCTAGAAGAAACAAACTAGGCAATAACTAGTAAGCTGTGAAAATATATCAGTTAGGTAGCACATGCTTATAAACCCACCTACTTGGGAGGCAGAGGCAAGAAGATCTAGAGTTTTTGGCCATTCTGAGCAAAGTTAGAGAGATCCTGTCTCAAAAACAAAACACAAACTGAAGGGGTAGAAGCGTGGCTCAAGTGGTAGAGTACATGCCCAGCATGTGCCAGGCATTGGGTTCAATCCCAAGTACCACAAAAGACAAAAAAAAAAAAAAAGGTGAAATAGCTCACAAAGCCTTTAACATGCAAAATAAAACAAGACACCATATATACAGCTCCCCCATCTCCCTTCTCTTCACAGACAACCTAGCAAATGGTGGTGAGTGAGAGAAAACTTTTGGTTTCTGAAACACCTCAGAGTTAAGTACCAGGTTCTGCTCAAATATCAAATTTTCAAAGATATTAATAACTAGTTAGATATAAAAGAAAGTGCTACAGAAAAACCAAGTTGCTTCAACTATTAAGCAGCTGAAACAAACAGGACTGTCTCGTTTCTAGTCATAAGAAACCAGTCATTACAATCACACAAAACACAGACACACATTCTATCTTTATGCTTTGCTTCAGTTTTGGTTCTAGACACATGAACAAGCATACACTTTGTAATTACATTACTGGCAAATATTGAAACCATATGAAAAGGCAAAATGCCCCTTGTGTCATGAAAATAAGCAAATCCTATGAATCTTCTGTAAGAAAAGATAAAAATTAAATATATTGCTATTTATGGGGCCTAGGACTTCCTCTGCCATGTTTGCCACATATAATACTCTGAAACTACAAAACACATACATAAATACACAAATAATGAACAATGAATAAAGATACATATAACATGAATGAAAATTCCTTTGAAAATGAAAAGTACAAGAACTGAATGTGCATGGGAAGGAATGGGGCATATGACAAGTGTAGAGCACCTGTGAGGACTGAGTTCAACCCCTAGTACCATGGAGGGAGGAAAAATCATTTAAAGATGTTCTACCTATAAAAATTTGTGCTAAATGTTGGGTTTCTAATTATTCATTCAATAGGGAACACACTAAACAATATTCTAAGCACTGGGGATACAGCAATGAATAATGACAAAGTTTCTGTTTCAGGAGCTGTCATCCTAATGGGAGAAGACAATCAAAAACAAAACAGCAAAACAGGGTGGTTGACAAAAGTGTGATGACCAGCTACTTTTGTCTGGGTGGTCACCAAAAGGATCTCTAAGGAGTTGAGATCTGAAAGACAGTCAATCAGAACTGTGAAGAGCAGAGGGAAAAATTCTCTATGAAGGGCTCAACCAGCACGAAGACCCTAGAGTAGAAAAAGCTGAGACTATGCTGGGAGCAGAGCCTAGGGGAAGTATAGTAGATTAGGGTCAGGCAGCATGGGGTCTGTAGGTTAGGGAAAGGTGCTTTAAGGAGGAATGAAGATCAATGAAGCATTTCAGGAAAGACGTACACTTCTAAGACTACTCTGTTGTGAAGAACAAAAAGGTCAAGAGAAAAAGTAGAGACCAGTGTAGCCTGGAAGACTTTCTGGGTGACTGTGGGGACTTGGGTATCATTAAGTACAAAATGTATCTGAGGTAAAAGAAGTTGTGGCTCCACTGAATGTGGTGGGGGAGGGAGAAGAGTATTTTAAATTCTCAAACCTCCTACCTTGCTCCCTCCATCTTTTCCCAAGATGGTGACAAGCAGAAAGGAAGCCAACAGGAAAACCTACTTTCTAAAATCTACTTTCTCCCACCACCCAAGTGCCAACCCTCCTGGCAGTGCTTGTCCTCCAACACTCCACACCTGTAATTCTCTCTCTGCCCTTCTCTGCTCTCCCTCCTGCCCAAGGAGGACATGCTCAAACAGCCCACCTCAGGGAAAAAAAACAGGACAAAACACTAAAAAACCTTCTCTTAATTCTACAAACATACAGCATCCTAATTTCTGTTCAAAGACTTATCCATCGTTATCATTTCATACATTCATACTTTTATTTTAGCCCACTACAACTGGACTTCTAGCCCTATCACTGCAAGAGAACTGTTTCTTCTATCATTCCCAAAACAGTCCTTTTCCTATTCTCAGCAGCATTCCAACACACTGAAATTCAAGTTTTTCCTCTACTGGTTCTTCCACTGCTTTGCCCACCAGGTGAAGAAGCACCTCAAATTTTGGTCTTGAGTCTCTTCTAAGAAATTCAGGCTGTGGCATCTTTGTCCCATGTCTTCAAAGACATCTGTATAACAAAGACATTCCAATATCCATCTCCAACTTCACCTTTCTCCACAACCCCAGTTTGTGGTTTTTAAAGAAGAGCAAGGTGCTGCATAACTCCAATATTTGTATTCACCAATGCAACCAGCATCTCTATTTTGGATGGTTGTAAGAAGCAGTATGTAATTTCTCTTCTAAATGTGAAGCAAATCAAATACAATATAGAGACAACAAGTATTCACACAGCAAACTGTGCTTACCTGTGATTGGAAGCTTGGGCTTCAGGGTGTACAGCTGGGCAGGAGTTTGATGAGGGTTCATTCCATACCTCAGGGGCATCTGAGATATTCCTTTACTGTACTGCTTCCTGAAGTAATCTGAAATTGCTTCATCATATTGCGCTGTATGAGTGAATGCCTACGAAAAGTATGAGTTTTGTGAAACACTAAGCAGCACATCTCAAAGTAGAGACAAGATGGTTTTAGGTACATAGCTAACTACATGCCTTGGCCCTTCACACACGCACACACAAATGAAAGATACCAATTAACAGTGAATAGCACAAGTAATTATCCTTTTCCAATTCTTTTTCAACCTATTTGACAGAGTAGTACCTGAAGATTTGGTTTCTCCATTTTAAACAAAAGGGTAGCAGCTCCAAGCAGAAGCCTTGATAGGTGATATAATCTAGAATCAATATCATTTGGCAAGTACTATACTAGCTGATATTATTTTATACTACTATAGAAGCAAGTCCCTACCTTCAATGCTAACTGGCGTCTAGTCTCCAAGGATGTATCCTTACTGTTGGAGCTCTGCATTTCTGTGGACACTGCCACATAGTCCTCTGGTTCACACACAACTGTCACTCGAGCATGGTTTTTGGCTGCGGCTCTCAGTAAGGTTACTCCACCTTTGAAGGACAAACGACTATTATTTATATACATACATACATATATATGAATATCAAATCATATCACGTCAATTGATAAATCTCTTTGAAACTTCTACTTTAATTCTTGGCTTAAAAAACCAAAGAAAAGTTGGACATTTAGCTCAAGTCTATAATCCTATTTGGGATCAGGAGGATCACAGTTTGAAACCAATCTAGGCAAAAAGTTTGAGATATCAACCAATAGCCAGACACGATGGCTCATTCCTGGCATCCAAGCTACATGGGAAAGCACAAATAGAAGGATCAGGTTCTAGGCCATCCCAGGCATAAAGCAAGACCCTATCTCAAAAATAACACAAAAACAGTTGGTGGAGTGGCTCAAGTGGTATAGTGCCTGCCTGCACCCTGAGTTCAACCCCTCACTACCACCAAAAGAAAAAAAAAAAAAAAAAAAAAACCTCATTATGACTCTCCTTAAAAAAAAAAAAGCTGGTAAAACATTTTAAAATATTTTCTAAGTCAGGCATGTTGGTCATACCTGCAATCTCCTGTAATCCCATTACTTAGGCTGACACAGGAGGATCATGAGTTTGAGACTGGGCTAAACAGGGAGCTCAAGGCAAGCCTGGGCTTCTAGTGAGATGTTGTCTCAAAAGACTACCTCCCCCAAATTATTTCCTCAATAGCTAAAATCAAAATGAAATCTTATTAGCATTCCAATAATCCCCTCCTCTGTCACTTTTGAAATGAATTTCTAACTTACCAATGTCAATTTGCTCGATAGCATCCTCCACAGTTACATCTGGAGAAGCCACTGTCTTCACAAACGGATACAGATTACAGGCAACAACTCTAAGACCGAGAGGAATTTAGTTGTCATTAAGGAACACAACCTATGTGGCTTATATGTAGGAAAAATAAGTCAGTGTTATAAACATCCAAAAGCCATTAAGATCTAAAATATAAACTGTGAGATTGACATTTTAAAATTCTAAAAGTTTTATGTAAAAAATGTTTGGAAGTCCTACCGTCATAGAGCACAGGTAATGTAGTTGACAACTGCTACTACCATACTGCAATGTTGCTGCTTGTGTAACCTCAACTACCTAGTAAATCAAGCCATCAAAAATTTCTTTTGCCCAGTGTGGTGGTACACACATGTAATCCCAGCACTCAAGAGGCTGAGGCAGCAGAATTATGAGTTTGGGACCACCTGAGCTATACAGCAAGACTGTCTCAAAACAAATAAATAAAACATTTTTTCATAGAAATGGAAAAGGAAGGATTACAGAAGACATTCTTACTTCAGACTGGGTTATTATTGAGGACATTCACATTTAGATTCTTTGTTCAAATTTGTGTACAATGATAAAAAATCCTAACAGTGCAATATGTTTGCCTTCAGAGAGGTAATAAAAAATGATGGTAATTGGAAGGCCAAAAGAGTAATTTAAAATATTCAAGTAATCTAAAATTAAGCAAACTGGTGCTGTTCCATTACCAGGACTACAGTATGAGGAGCTCTGTGACCAAGACCCTTAATCTAGATCCCTAGTCTAACTGGTGAAAAGTAATAAAACAAAAGAGAAAAGAAGGGACTTCTCAGTTCATTCTATCAGGCCTATTATCCTGATACCAAAACTAGACAAAAATGTCACAAGAAGCTACAGATCACTGTTTCTGATATATAGTAACACAAATATCTTCAAAAAACACTTAGCAAACCAAGCCCAGAAAAACAGGACAATACTTATGTATGGCCAAGTAGGGTTTAATCCCAAGGAAGGTTAGCTTAATGTATAAAATCATACATTAGTGTGATTAATAGAAAGAAAGACCAAAAAAAACCCACTGGATTATTTCAATGGACACATTAAGAACAGCAGGGTACTTCTTCCAGATGATAAAGTGTAAGAAAAACCTATAGTTAACATTACAGAGTGATGGAAGCTTGAATATTATCTCCCCATTGCCAGGAGGAACAAGAATATTTACTCTAGCCCCCTCTATTCACATTGTGTTGGATGTTACAGCTGGGAGATTTGCAAATAAAAGGCATGAGAATGGGAAAAAAGTGAAGTTATCTCCACATGCAGGTGACATGATGTTATATACACAAAACCCTAAGGAGTTCAAAAGAAAACCTATTAGCACTAATTAATGAATTCAGTAAAGCTGCAGGATATATGATCAATATATAAAAATTGAACTAAAACACATTAGGGAGGAATAATCAGAAAATGAAATCAAAAGATCAATTCCATGTACAATAGCAGAAAAGAATACAATATTTTAAGAATTGATTTAACAAAAGTATAAGATCTATATACTGAAAAGCTGAAAGAAATTAAAGAAACCTGAAAACAATGGAAATGCATCCCATGTTCCTAACAGATAGAGAACTGTTAAAATGGCAATATTCCCTAAATCCATTTACAGACTCAACACAATCCCTATGGAAGTTCCAATAGCCTGTCTTGCAGAAATGGGCAAGCTGCTCCTAAAACATATATAGAGATGCAAGGGACCCTGAATGACCAAAACGATCTTGAATAAGAAAAACACAGTGGGAGGACTCAGTTTTCAATTTCAAATGGTAGAACACTTGCTCAACTGTGAGGCCCTGGGTGCAATCCCCAGTACCACAGGTACAGAAAGCAACAGTAATGGCATAGTACTAGTACAATGACGTACACTCTGACAATGGATGCTAAGTCTGTTCAATGAAAGGACAGCCTTCTCAGCAAATGATGTTGGGACAATTGGACATCCCATACAGAAGAATAAAGTTGGGCCCCTACTTCACACCTATTTTAAGTTAATATAAAAATTAACTTAAAATGAATCAACAACCTAAGTTGAAGAGCTAAAACTAAAAAACTCTTAGAAGAAATCATAGGCAAAAATTTTCATCACTCACAATTAGGAAATGGTTTCTTAGTTATGGTAATAAAAGCACAGCCACAAAGGGGAAAAAAGGTGGACATCATCAAACTCAAAACTTTTGTGATGGTCAAAGGACATGATCAAGAAAAAAAAAAAACACAATTCATAGAATGGGAGAACCTTCAGAACATGCTATGTGATAGAAATCAGTAATCAAGGACCTCACATTGTAGGATTCCATTTATATGAACAGGCAAATCCAATACAGATCAGTGGTTATCAAGAGACAAAACGCTAATGAGTGGAAAAAGGAGATTATGACTGTTCTAATATTGAATGTGGTGATAATTACTTAATTTGTGTGAATATACTTAAGACCAGTGAATTATACATTTTAATTCCCCCATAAAGCTGTTATATATATATTTAAAAGATCAGCATCTTTATGCTAATAAATAAGTTGACTGTATATTACAAAATTTAGATCAAATCTTCCTAAAAAAAGCAAAGATTAAGGGCTAGGGGTCTAGTTCACTGGTAGATAGCTTGTCTAGCATGTTGTGATGGCCTGGATTGAATGTCTAGCACTACAAAAAAAAGAAAAAAGCTTGTTTAAGTTATATATTTTGGAAATGTAAATCTGGAAAAATCAAAATGCTTGTATGTGTAAAATACCACAAAGAGGAGGCTCAGTAAAGGTTTATAGTGAGTAAAAGAAAAAAGGGGGGGAAGAGGGAACACCAGGTTTAGCACACTTTTTGTCTTTAATGTGTATTTAAAAAAAAAAAACCAACTTCAATTTTTTACCTTATAAGATTGAAATCAAGTCTGGCCATATCAGCATTATCTTCCGGGATATTACGGGCCAGGATTCCTAGTTTAACAAAGTTAAAGAACGTATTAAGCTCCAAAAACAATAAGGTATTTCTTTTCATATACTCCCATCGATCAAGCTAAATATTCTAATATTCTTCTATTTTTTTAAAGACAGGGTGCTCCTGGGTTTAAATGATTCTCCTGCCTTGCCCTCCCAAGTGCTGGGAATATTGATGCATGCCAGGACCTTTATTATTCTTAAGAATACTAATTAAAAATTATTCTTAAATAACTATTTAGCAGGGAGCTGAAGGATCAGGCCTGTAATCCTAGTTTCTTGGAAGGCTGAGATCAGGATTATCATGGTTCTAGGCCAACATGGGCAAATAGTTCTTGAGATGCCATCTCCAAAACAACCAGAGCAAAAATGAACTGGAGGTGTGATTCAAGAGTTATAGCGCGCCTGCTTTGCAAATCCAAAGCTCTGAAGTCAAACAAAAAATTTAAGATTTCTGAGTATATTTAAAGATCTTTTGTATCAATACCCACTTCCTTTTTCTTAAACAAAAAAAATGTAAAAAATGTTAAAAGGAATTTTTACATAACTATTACCAGTCTATCCCAGTCTATGTGTTCTTGTAAGTCGGCGGCTTATCTGATGATCCTCAGTCTTTCAGACTTTATTCAGTCAAATTTTACTGCAATTGTCAAGTTAGCAATATTCTTATTTCTCACCATTTTGTTTTAGAAGCAATTTGCTATGTCTGACAAACGAACAAATGTGAAGCGCTTTGAAAAAAATTGTTTTGAAAGTCAGTTCAAACTTAAAAGTTCGAACTATTTCAAAAGTCTATACTTTGTAGTCTACAATATAAAATCTAATCTAAATATACAATATAAAATCTATTTTCAGTCATTTCAGGAGGAAATATCACAATCTAAATTAGTTATTAGGTCAATATTTATAGCAAGCAGAAGAAAACAATCTGAATTCATCATGTAATAAAGGTTCTAAAAGACTATGAAATCTGGCAGCAAATGTGACAAAACCAATGCACCCTGAGAAGTAAACCATTTTTGAGCTTATGCTTGCTTCTTCCATCTATATTCTATGATGTTATTAAGTGAAATATTTCTGAAAACCACTGATTATTTTAAACTGATGCTACCAACCACTTACCAGCATGGACTGCAGGATGCAAGGTTTTTACACGCCCCCCTAACATTTCAGGAAATCCTGTTACCTCAGAGACATCTCTGAAAACAGAAAAACAAAATACCATGACTATTTCTGAGTTGTCACTTCCCATTATTGAAAGCATCTTCCATCAAGTCTACTCACATTTTAAGAGGTTCTTTCCAAGCCTGAATTGTACAAAAAAATTTTTTTGGTTTCTAGTTTTTCACTATGGTTGATATAAGTAAAATTCGACTTAACTTTAAAAAAAAATATTCATCTTATTTTTTAACTGGTATATTTCAAAAGTATTAAAGCATTGATTTTACAATATTCAGAGAAGTGAATCATAAGCTATGCTAATTAAACGTTAAGAAAATAAATTCAGCTGCACTTGGTAGCACACTCATGACTGTAATCCTAGTGCTAGGGAGGCCCAGGCAGGTCATTAGTTCAAGACTAGCCTAGGCTATGTAGTGAGACCTTGTCTCAAAAAAAAGAAGCAGTGAGGCAGAACACAATGAAAAGCATTAAAAATATCTTTGGGCTGAAGGTGTAGCTTGATGGAGAGCTTGCCTAGCACATATGTAGACCTGGGCTTCATATTTAGTACTGGGGAAAACAACAAAAACCATTAAAAACCATATCCAGTAAGTGGGGAAAGAAGACTGCTTAGTAAAATGGTGCTAGCAGTAGAATAACTCCACATAAAATTAAGTTCCTGATGAATCACAGGTTTAAGCATTTAAAAATATTTTAAAAGTACCAAAATTAAATATGTGAAGAATGCTTTCCAAGCATCAAACAAAAAAAAGCTGTGATTATATCAATGTTAAAAATGTATACATAGAAAAAAAAAGTTAATCAGAAAAAAAATTACAAAACATGAGAAAGACTTAATGAAGGGCAATTTTATATATATACCTATCAATCCCTATCATCAAGCTGACCTCCAGAAAATTATATGTATGAACACTCTGATAGCTTACAAATTTTAATGTGAAAAACCCCATAATGTAAACATGCCAAAAAAAGAAGCAAAATTGTACCTACATGAGTCACTAAACAATTATAACACTAAACAATTATAAAGTATATGCTTATAAAAATACTGAAATACATTGTAACAAGCCATTTAACTACTTTCCTTATAGTTTTCCATGCTTTTCTAATTTTCAACAGTTAACATAGCATTTATTATAAGAAAATAATAAACATTTTAGAACAGCAAATTCTGACAATAAGATACTGAATTTCCTGGGGAGACTCTCTATTAAGGAGTGCCATTTGTGGCCTGGGGATGTGACTCAAGTGATAAAGCACTTGCCTAGAATGCATAAATCCCTAAATTAAATCCCTGATAAGGAGGGTGAGGGAAGGAGAGTGCCATTTGCAATGACCAGTGATTCGCCAAGAACATACAGTTGTAACATCAAGAAACTGGTGAGACATGGTTTCAAATTCAACATTCCTTTCATGGAATTTGGGAAAGAAAATCCAGTTCCTCCAACTAACAAGAATAACTGAGAACATAAGAGATGGCAGAATTATTTTTAGAATTAAACATGTGGGGCAACTGAAAAGCTTGTTACTCCTTTACACTTAAGAATTTGAATGTAGCAGCTATAAACTTCAGAAGTAATTCTCTGCAACTGCTGTACACTGATTACAATTTCATTCATTTACCTCACAACAAGGCAATGGTTAACTTCCTAGGGCAAAATCTTGAACCCTTACTGTGTGATCTCAAGCAAGTTACTTCTTTGTGCCTCAGTTTTCTTTTCTATACAATGGAGATAGTATTACTTATACCAAAAAAGTGTTGTAATGATGAGTTAACATACATAGCCACCACACACACTTGTGTATACTCCATTCATTTTTTTTGGTGGGACTGGGGTTTGAACTCAGGGCTTCCCAACTGCAAACAAGGGCTCTACCTCTTGAGCCACACCTCCAGCCCCATTCAGTGAACTTTATTGAGTGTTTTGGTGAACACACTAACCCTGTAATAGAACAGGACACATTCTAAATTTTTTTAAAAATTGAGAAATGATGAAAATCATGGGGGTAAGTAAGGAGTGAGTAGTAGCATGGAAGACTTACCAACTGAGTAATTAACTGGGGGTACACAACATAAGGGCTCTGGGGGTACCCAATGTAAGGGCTCTACATTTTTCTGGTTTTGAATAGTCAGCAATGTTTTTGTAATACAAAGTTTTGGGGATTGGGGGGAGGTCACAGATGAAAACTTTAATTTGAAGAAAGTTCCAGTTATTACAATGAATGGGAGACCCCCAACTTGGCCCAATGGAAAAATAATCCTGCTTGCTGTTCTCAACAGCTGACCTTTCTGCCTTCTGTGGTTCTCACAGGGTTCCCATGAGCACCACAGCACAGACAAGATGCAAAAAGACTGTGAGGAATAAAATCAGTTATTTATTTAACAAAGCCATTCTGAACTTGTCAAGTCCAGGGACGCTGTGTATGGCCCTAATACAGCAGAACTACATGAAAAGGATCTAGAGGGCAAGAAGTAAATTTTTCAGGTGGCAACAAAGGCAGACAAGGCTTTTATCTCAGGGGTGGGCAGGACTTTCTCTGAACTCAGGCTGCACTTTATTATACGTGTCCTATGGTCTTTTTCATTTTCTTCATTTCAGCGGTTACTGCCATCAGTCAGAAGGCCAGCGCCTTGAGGTAAGGAATGGCCTCTCGATTCACTTCCTGCACACCCCTTCCCACAGCCTGGTCAGACAAGGGAGCAGCTTGTGAACGAGACATGGATGGCTGTATTTACCTGTGCGGTGACTGGAGATGCTGGGGAAGAAGGGAGGCAGGCGGGGAGCCTCTTACCTTAACTAAAACCAGTTAGGGCCTCTCTGCGCCCCTCTTCCTCTTGAACCGTGGGTGCTAAGCGTGCTAACTTCACAGTGTTACTGGGGAGTGCCTGCTTCACACTGCTTTCTGGTTCACGTGGTCACTCGGAAAGGATTTACTGAAGCACTACGTCGTGCCTTACCTGACTGCCAGGCCAGCATCCCTGAGAGCTTTTGCAGTCCCTCCGGAAGCGACCAGATTCAACCCAAGGGTCGTGAGGCTTCTGGCAAATTCCACAAGGCCAGTTTTGTCTGAGACACTGAACAGGGCTGAAAGAGAAGACGCGATCCCTCATGACTCGCAGTGACGGGCACTGCGTTCTGCAGGGTCGGGGCGGGGGACGGGGACGGGGAGACTCGCGAATGGCAAGGCCAGCCCCGGGGCCTTCGGGCCGGCCGCTCGCCAGCCGCACATGGCGGCCAGGGAAAGGCGCGGCTCGCGGTACGCCATTGCGGGGCGCAGGGCCGCGGGACGCCGGGGCGCCGCCTCGCGAGGGCCTCACCGAGCTGGGCGGGAGCCATGGCTGCAGCGCCGGGTCAGGAAGAGCGCGGCGGCAACGGCGACGCCACGTGCGGAGGTTCGGAGGGTCCCGGTGAGGAAAGGGGCGGGGCGGGGCCTCCCTGCCACGTGACCCTAAGCCCCGCCCCCGCCCCGCTCCCCCTCGGGAGCGAAAGTGGCTGCATGGCGGAAAGCGAAGGCGGGGCGGGGCGGGGCGGGCGCTGCCGGTCCTGGTGGTTGAAGTTGAAAGGATCCCGCAGTCGATCACGGCCGATTCCCCGCGTGCGAGCCAGAGATCCGCCCCGCGTGCTCCAGAATGCGGCCACCCGGGGCCGCCTGTCCGGAAGCTGGACGGAAGGCAAAGCCCGGAGTCGTTTTCGCAGCAGCAAAGTTAGAAGCCGTCCTCCCGTCTTCCTAGTTTTGGAAAATGAAACCGAGGCCTCAACATTGACTTCGAAATCTGTAAAAGTAGAATTGACACCTGAGTTTTTGATTCCACATCGTAAAATTGCCCGGATTCTGCGTCAAGATGAGACTTCTTGCAAATCCGTAGATGTTATTTCGCCCCAAGCCCAGATGAGGGGAATGATAGCAGGGGAGGGGCAGGAAAGAAAGACCGCTTAATTTGTTAAAATCAGAGGCAGCGAAATTGAACACATTCGTTTCTTTAAAAAATGACACCTTTGCCACAAAATAAATGCATATTGCTGTCTTCGCAAGCCTATTTTAATGCTCTTCATCAGAATCATACTACGAGATATAATTGCTTTGCTTTTTATTCTTAGTCTAGGCTCACATTTATTTGCTTTTCCTTTTCCCTCTCTGGTACTGCCTCTTTCTTACTCCCTAAAATAAATACCTGTTGAGTAGAGTCTGTCGCCTCTATTCCAGTCTCTAAAAAAGAGACTTCCCAAACATAAGTACCTATTCTCCAGAATCAAGAGTCCTTGTCTTTTGACCTCTGAATACATTAACTTCTTGCTTCGGATGCTTCTCACATTTCTAAGAGAGAGAAATGTATTGGGATTATCGCAGTGAGTTCTGGATGTGTTTGTCAGCGTTTCTTTTTCTTTTTTTTTTTTCCTTTTTGTTTGCCAACTTTGAATTTAAAGAGACAAGGTCCATCATAACCAGTAGTAAAGGAAATTTCCCTGGCCAGTCACCATTAGGTTTCTATAAGGAAGAAAAATCAGAAAGGAGAAAACGATGCTGGGATGTATTGATGAGAGGAAATAAACAGTGCTTAGACACTAGGCATTTTTTTTCTTCAAGTGAATTACAAATATTTAATTTGATAAATGAGACCTTTCTCATTGAGTGGCAGAAATAGTGTCATGAAAGCATAACTATCACCTAATTACTGTCATGAAGACGTTCCTAATGGAATGAAAACGTAGACACATAGTTCAGTGAAAGCAGAAAATATTAGTAGAAAGTGAAAACAAAGCATTAAGCTGATTTTATAGAGGCCCCTTGGTTAGAAGACACAATTCCTTTTATTTAAAGATATTTACCATGATTAAATTCTAATTTTCCCATAGATTTAGAATACAGACTTGACAGGTACTTTACATGTTAGTGACAGGAAGAGTAAAGGAGGAGGGGTTTGTTTGGTTTTTTAATTTTTGTCTAAACAAGTCACTTCATCCTTGTCCAGGATGTTTGTTGCCTTACATGTAATATTGACATAGCATTTGTTCTGTAGTCCTCATCATAGTATAAGAGAAGGAATTGATTGAAAGAAAAGTGTAAAGTGACTAATAAAGGTAATATAGAAGTATAACCTCATGGTTGATCTCTTGCTGTAGTTAACTGGGTATCTTTAGAGTTAATTGAATGAACAGCTTTAGAGTATGTCCTTACAGATGTCAATCACATACAAACTTGTGTCTTGAAATGGGAGACATTTTTACCAAGGCATGGATTCATCATCTACCAAGGGTTTATCACTAGCATTAGTATTTCAAACAGGAAAAAAATTGTATGGGATTGAAGGTGTAGCTCAGTGGTAGAGCTCTTCCCATCATGCTCAAGTGCTTCGGCTGGATCCCCAGGACCCATACAAAAGCACCATAGTAATTATATTTTCATTTCTTCTGTTTATATTTTGTGCCTCAAAGGAAGCTTGAAGACCTGAAAGTCATATTGCTATGCCTAAGAAATTACATATGCATATGTGAGTACATATATATGAATGTTCATGTGTAAATATGTGTATGTATGCATGTGTAAATATGTGTATCATGTGTTACCACCCATGCATGCATGCATACATGTATATATTCTCTATGTTATTTCATATATATATGTTATTTCAGTCCCTGAATGTGTTATCTCTTTTTGCTTCCATGTCATTTGTTCCTTGTGTAAACTTATCACTTCTTCCAGAAAGGTTCTATCCCATGCCCTCCTAAATATGGGTCCTCCTGTTGTACTGTAAGGACTACTAACATTGTCCCATGTTGGGCTGACTTGCTCCAAGGCTTTGTCCATTCAAATAGGCGTGATCTGCCTTGAGAAGCAGTTCCTAGGAATTTAGATTACTGGAGTAATATATCAAACATTTTCTACAAAATTCTTCTCTACCCTAGTCAAGAAGGTTAATATAGTACGGCATAATAAGTAATTTGAGCATATTCTTTAAAGATCCTGAGCTGTTTGGAAATATAAAGTTGACAATAATGCTAACAATGAATTAGAATGTCTGGAAGCAAAGCAGAGAAACCAGTGAGGAAGGTTTTGCATTAACTCACTGTAAAGCCAAATCAATCTTTCTTGCTTCTCCCTACCCCCTTTCTTGCTCTGTCTCTGGGTGGGTGGGGGTTGGGGGAGAGGGTTGTTAACTAGTGTTTGAACTCAGGACCTTACACTCAAATGTTCTACCACTCAGCCAAAGCTGAAATTCTCTGAAGAAGCCACATCTTTGTTAAAGACTCTGCAGACTGTTCAACCCAGCAGAGTAGCACATCCTGGTTATTGGAGGGATAGAATGTTACACGTCTAGAGCCAAAACTCTCTTTGACTGTTGTAGGCCCTTTAGGAAAATACCCATTTACTTTTGTTGTTGTTGTTCATTTATTCACATGTGCATACATTGTTTGGGTCATTTCCCTCCCTCCCCCCCTCATTTCCAGGCAAGTCCTGTTCTGCCCTTATCACTAATTTTGTTGAAGAAAAGACATAAGCATTATAAGGAAGACAAAGCGTTTTTGCTGGTTGAGTTAAGGATAGCTACACAGAGAGATTCCTCCTATTGCTTTCGTGTATCATGTGTTACGACCCATGTTGATTCAACTCTAACTGATCTTTACATTGGTTCCTGATCCCCTGCTCATGATAACCTGTTTTAAGGTTTCTGGATAATCTTTGTATCTGATCTAACATTCTCGCTACTATGAGATAAATGTCTTGGAATGTAAGCTTAGCAGACTATTAGCCTCTACCAATCCCAAAGCTAAGAATGTTACGAGATAACACGAAATCTACCACAAAGATTTCCCTGCTTTGTTCTAGCCAGCTTATCTAATGCCCCCAGCAGTGTATTTGTTGAATGTGTTGATTTATGACTTTCTTTGTTCTTTGGCTATAAAAGTTCATGTAATCTCTTTCACTTGGAAGCACATCCCTGAGGATAAGTTGATCTGTGTTCCTAGGCCATGGTTACTTACATGTGACTCAGAATAAGCTATTTCTAATTCCTTTAAATGTAGTGGTTATTTTTAGGTTGACATCACTACACATATTCTTAACTGAAGATCTAAGAACATGGAAAAGAAAAGATCTATGTGAAACAAAATCACAGGTAAAAATCAGCAGGATGTGCGGACGTATGGGGCATAGGAGATACTAAAAAAGAAATAGGGATGAATCTCTCATTTCTATTTTGATTATATATAAATAGCTGATGATGAAAATAATATTTTTATGTATTTGCAAATGAGAAAGAACAGTTTGGATGTGTATCTTTTATATATTGGCAGTGTTAAGAGTTTCTAAATATTGATTTTGAAGTATAGATAACTGATATAGTTAAAATCATATCAGAAGTTATTGAAATTATAAATGCAGTTAACAATGGAAATGAAGCTAAAGATAAATAAATTTGGAAAGTTCATGACACTAAAGTAGTACTTGAAGCCTGGAAGGGTATGAACTTGCTTCATTAGGTCTAACAGATAGAATGAGCAAGAAAGAAGGCCAAAGATAAGGATTGTGTTCAAGCAAGTATTTTATGTTCTAAGAGTGCATATGGATTTTGATCACTAAGACTTCCTATAATAGCAGGGCCTTGTGGTACACACTGGTCACCCTAGCTCTTGGGAGTCTGAGGCAGGGTGGTTGCAAGTCTGAGGCCAGCTTGAGCTACACAGCAAAACCATGCTTAAAAGAAAAAGAAAAGAAAAGAAAAAAAGAAGAAGAAGTGAGAAGTCTGTCCTGATGGCAGCAGAAGCCAGGTTAGAAGAAGATTGCCAGGCAGTATTCATACCCATTTGAAGATGATGGTGAATTTATAGACTGTGGAGATGTATAATTTTCTTCCAGCAGCTCAATGGTCCTTGTATAGACACAAGGAAGGCAGATGGCTCATTCATCCAGAATCAGGGTTTTGCCAGGAGGCTGAGAAAAAAACAAGAGTCAAGTTATTTCAGGATTTTTGGCAAGCCTAATTGACTTGATGGATCATGAAACCTAAGCAGGATCTAGAGAAGTAAAGGCAAGGAAGGAGGATGTCAAATAGCTATGTGCATGAAGAATAGATGTGGGCTATAGAAAACCCAAAGGATGAGAGGCCCCCACAGTCTTTTTTCCACCTCAACTCCTACTATTATCTTAGCCAAGTCAATATTCCCATTAACAACTTGTTTGATCTGACTTTTCACTTCTTTTTCTCCCAGAATAAAAAGATACCTATCACTACCTATTCATGGGCATAATTTCTTAGAATTATCCTTGAGAAATCCTAATATATTATTAGAATTGGAATTCCAATGAATTTTTACCTATTAATGACATTAAAACCAAGTAAGACTATGTTTAGATGGACTGTAATTTGCTGCCCGAAGCAGAACAAATCTGACAGTGTCTGCTTTCTTTTTTGAGACAGTGGTACAGGCTGGCCTGGAGCTCATGATGAGGCCCAGTCTGGCCTCGAACTCCCCATCCTTCTGCCGTTACTTTCCTTGTTCTGGATTAAAAGTGTGTATCACCACGCCCAGCTCTGATTTTAATTGGATTGTTTAGTTTATTCTCCTTTAATGCTGTTTTTAGTGCATTTAAATTCATATCTGCCATTTCGAATTCATTGATTTTTTTGTTTTTTCCTGTGCTGGGTATGAAGTCTGGGCATTGTGCAGACTAGGCAAGTGCTCTACCTCTGAGCTATATTTCCACCCCCTTCCATTTTGCTATTTGTTTTGTACATGTGTATTTCTGTTCCTTTGTTCTTTCTCTACTGTCTCTTTTTAGTCTGAGTCAGGGTCTCACTATGCAGCCCAGTATGGCCTTGAACTTTCTATCCTCCAGCCTGGGATTACAGGTATGCACTACCACACCGGCCTTCCTTCTTGCTTCCTTTCACCTTCCTTTCTTCCTTTCACCTTCCTTTCTTTCTTTCTTTTTCTTTCTTACTCCCTTCCTTCTTTCCTTCCTTCCTTCCTTTTTTCCTCTCTTCCTTTCTTTCTTCTACTACTACAATATTTAAAATTATATTTGGTTCTCATTATAATTCTTCTGAACAATACCGATATAGATGGAATCTAAGAATTGCCATATCTCAGTCATTATCACTTCCCAGCTAGGTAAAACAGATATGTATTGAAGCATGTCAAATACTATTTATATGGTATCATTCAACTATTAGTTACAAATTTAGGAATTATTTGAAATTAGAGAAGAGGTAGCCAAAGGATACTGGTTTTGTCAAAATACATAAAAATTTCAGGAATTTTTATGGAGTGTTATTTGCATAAATGTCAGATTTTGGAACTAGACTCTACAAATGTATTTTCCATGTCTTTCTCTTGTTTTTGAGACACTAAGCAAGGCACAGGAACAAATGTATACTTCACTATTTCCATTTTTTAGATCAGAAATGTTGTTTTTCTTAACATAAAATCTTAGCTTTTTTGTTCTATGATATGTTATATTATATTTCTAATAATAGAAAATGCTAACTTAAAAACCTGATCTTTAACATGTAATTATCATTTAGAACAACACTGAAGCAGAACATGGCCTGTGTTATCCCCCAGATTCATACATGGAAGCCCTAACCCCAGTACCCTGGAATGCGGTTTTGGAGATAGAGTCCTTAAAGACGTACTTAATGGGTGGACCTTAATCCAAAGTGACTAGTGTCCTTTTCAGAAGAGGGAGAGAAACCAGCTATGTTTGCACAGAGCAAAGGCCACATGACGACACAGAGAGAAGGCGGCCATCTGTAAGCCACGGTAAGAGACTCAGGAAAACCCAAACCTGCGAACACCTTGTCCATGGGCTTCTAGTCTCCATAACTACAAGAAAATAAGTTTCTCTTTTAAAGACATCCATTGTGTGTTATTTTGTCATGGTGGCTCCAGTAAAAGCCCTAGAAAACAATAGCCTGATATAGGCTGTCCTTGAATTTCTCTGTAGAACTCTGAGAAGGCAAGTGAACCGTATCTTTACTCTTAGGTTTGATGATTGAAAAGTGATTACCATGTGAAAGTGTTCTTTTTATCTTAGGGTTGCTTACCAATGTGTCAATCATGTTATTTTAAACATAAAATAGTTCAATACATACTTTGAATTTTAACATGTGCATCAATGCTGAATGACTGGGGAAGTAAATTTCCATATTTTAGGCTTAAAAATATTCTTGTTTACATTAAGTTTTAAAATATATAATTTGCATAAATTTATATTCATTTCATACCACTCATTCAACAAACTATGTTATAATGACATTTAATGTATATCTGTCCATTATAAATGTAGAACTGTAGCAATGTCCATGTGCCCTCTATAAATAACCAACAATAACATATCATTACTTGTCACACTTGTTGCCTACACTTTGCCTAGATAATCTCATTTAATTGTTGTACTTTTTAAATTTATTCATAAAAATCAAACCTTTAATAATAGTCATATTTTCTACCTTGAAATCAATATTCTAATTATTTGGAAAGAAAAGTTCAGTGTTCAATCTAACATCTGGGAAAGTTCCACTTAGAAATCAATAACAAAAGAAAAATATTTTGGATCACTTGGAACAATAAAAACTTAATAAAACACTTAAATGTTTTTCTTGGGTCGGAAAATATGTCATCCTTCAAAAGTAGAAAAAAGCTCCATATGTTCAATTATGAAATGAAACAGTATTGTCATCTGTCATGTCTCTTTCCCCCAAAAAAAATCTAGTTTAGAATTAAGATTAAATAGCAGACCTTTGTTATTTTGCATCACTGTTCAAAATACCAGAGAAAAACAACTGAAAGGAAGGAAGATTTATTTTGGTTCATGGTTTTATAACCATGGTCTATGGTTAGCTAAGCACCATTGTTTCTGGGTCTGTGGTAAGGCAGAGCATCAAAGCAGAAGGGTATGGTGGACCAGGACTACTCACCTCCTGGCAGCCATGAGGTCACTAGGGAACACCCCTAGTGACTTACTTCTTCTAACTAGGCCCCACTTCTTAATAGTCCGTTCAGCTATGAATTCACCAACAGTTTAATCCACTGCTGAAGATCTTAAATGATTGGTTTTCTTCTCTTTTTTTAAATCAACCCTACAGTTTTATTTATAAAGAGCAAAGCATGAAAAGTCATATTTAAATGTACTCCAAAACCTAAAAAACCCTCATCAGTTTGTCTGACATGTTAAAATGTTTAATATCACAGTAGTCTTTACATTTTATATTATGTTCAGATGAGAAAAAAAGAAAAATCTAGTTCTGATATACTTTGTTAACAATACAAAGGAAACAATATAATTTAAATGAGAAATGCTAATTTAAAAAAGATACATGGGTCCACTTATACGTTTATATGTGGTTCAAGTATAACACAGAAGATGTTTTTTAGTGGTTCATCCCTTCATTTGATTGACAATAAGACTCCTTACCATATCTCTGTATTGTCAGCAAGATTTGACGTTTAGAATAAAGACTGGATCCAATACACAAATACATTCAGATAACTGGACCGAGCATGATCCCCTCCCACATGACCTAAGGATACAGTGGAGATATTTTCAAAGAGGGTAAATTATATTTGATGAAGTTTTTTTCATTCTAGTACTAATACCTCGATGTTATGAGGTATTTTTTCAGTTGTTATTTGTTTGTTTTTTGAGACAGGATCTCAGTGTAAAGTTCAAGTTGACCTAGAACTTGCGATGTAGCCCAGGCTGGCCTTGAACTCCTGATCCATCTGCCTTAGCCTCCCCAGCACTGGGAGTATAGGCATGTACCACCCACGCCTAACAGTGATGCTAGGTTTTCAATCAACATTTAGAAATATGCCTTCTTTATTTTATTATTTATTTTTTTGATTGAGTTCAGCATGGATATGAATAGCAGAACAGGACAAGGACCAAGGCCCTTAAGTAACAAGAAAGAGTAAACACGGTGTTTGCCTTCAGGAAAACATTTCATGTTGGTCAATGCTGAAAAGAACCTATAAAGAGCTATATTCAAATAAGACTTTATTTTTATTTTGAAGGATAATGAAAGCTTGTAAAGGGCCAGAGGACCTATAGTTAACAGAATGTAAATGTGAGTTGGTGCCTGTGGCACAAATTCACAGCTTGCTTTGCCTCACCAGAATTTCATGCTTGCAAAGATTTGAAGGGGCAAGAGACAGGAACAGATAAGAGTATTCAGGACATTTAGGCTTCACAAGAGTAGAGCAATGGAGAAATTTAAGAAGGTACAATCACAGGGCTGGAGGATGGCTCAAGTGGTAGAGCACTTGCTTAGCAACCACAAGGCCCTGAGTTCAAACCCCAGTGCCACCAAAAAAGGTACAATCACAGAATACTTGTGCCTTTCCCTGCTTATATTAGTCTCTATATATGTATTCTTTATTTTGAGATTGAACCCAGTGCCCCACGCTTGCTAGGTAAGCATGCTGTCACTTGAACTATGCTATGGTTTTAATTTATTTTGAGGTGGGTCTCACTACCTTTATTCAGGCTCACATCAAACCTGAGATTCTTTTGCCTCAGCTTCCTGACTACCTGGGGTTACAGGAGTGCACCACCATAGCAGGTGTTTTGTTTGTTTGGTTGGTTGGTTTTTGAGACAGGGTCTCTTTGGACAATCCAAGCTGGCCTGGAACTTTCTGATCCTCCTGCCTCAGCACCACCAGGGCTGGGATTACAGGTGTGTACCACCAAGTCCAGATTGCATGTATTATTTATGCAATGAATTCATGCAATTGTACTACAAAAATATCAAGCACACCAACAGAAAAGTATATTAAACGGCAATGGAAACATGATTTAGCTTTAGGAGGAGTGTTCTCAGAAGAATATACCACCACTAGGGTGCAGCAAAGTTTGTTCCGTGGAGCATCAGCAACAATTTAGAATTAAGTCAAGGACAATCAACTACATTTGCACAATGCTTTCCAGTGAATGAAGTTCTCTTGTCACTCATTTTCATTATTATTCAAAGAGAGACATTCTATTCTTTCCCCTATTTTTCAGATGCAGAAAATAAAGGCTTGGTGAAGCTTGAGGTCATGGTGCTAGGAAGTAGTAGAGTTGAAACCGTGTTTTCTGACTTCGAAATCTGTGGCTGGGTAATTAGGTGAAACGGTACCTTCCCAGAATACAGCTTTCAGCCTATAAAAGAAAGAGCTGCTAGAATGTTCAATTCTACCGAGCTGCTAGAATGTTCAATTCTACCACGTACCGTTGAATTTAAGTATGTATGTATGTAGTACTGGAGATTAGACTCTGGGCCTGGAGCATACTAGGCAAGCACTCTGTCTTGAGTCATGGCCCCAGCTGTACTGTTGATTTTATATCAGGGTGTTTATTATTGAGGAAAAGTGTTTTTAGCTGGGTATGGTGGTACTTGTCTGTACTCTCAGCTACACTGGAGGTAGGGACAGGAGGACCCAAGCTTGAGTTGAGTCCAAAGTTAGAGAGACCCATCTCAAAAACAAAATGAAAACAAAAGGGCTGGGGTCATAAGTCAAGGGTAGAGCACTTGCCTAGCATGTGTGAGGTCCTGGGTTCAATCTCCACTATCTAAAAAGAAAGGAAGGAAGGAGGGAAGGGGGAAGGAGGCAGGGAGGAAGGCTGCCTCTGTTGTTGCATCATTGCTGTTGTTGAGAAGAGGTATAACAAAACACAGTAATTTTAAGTTGCATCTATTTTAGAAAATTAAAATGTAAAAAATAAGTGTGTTACAAATTTAAGGAAATAGTGCATATAAACGATTCAAATGTTCCTTTCTATGTGTGGGATGTGTATAATCTTTTAGAGAACGTGATACAGTGGACAGTGAGACAGTGCATCTGTATTCTTCTTTGATCTTGTGTTTTTCCAATTCTCCCTCTTCTTGGTCCATAGAAATGTATTTTTCCTGTATCTCATTGCCTCAAGGCTGGTACTCAGTTGAAATTTCAGAGGGACATTTACCAGAACATTCTCAACTCATTAGTAAAGCTAGAGGAGGATTCTATCATTTCCTTCCCTTCTCAAAAACATTTTTTCCTTAAAAAAGAAAGACGAAGCTCAATTTCAGATTAACTAGTAGTGGTGGATTGTATCAAAAGAGAAGACATTTTGGTGGCGTGGACCTTGGAACATCTCTCAATAATACTGTGGGGGAGGATGTGACAACCTCACAAAGGGCCACCTCTTTCTTTTTTTGTGTGTAATCCCCCTTACCAATGATAAGCAGAAGGCTTTTAACTAGTAGGAAATATGATTTCTGTGATAGTCAGCATTTTCGGGGGGATGGGACTGGAGTTTGGATCTCAGGGTTTCATGCTCACAAAGCAGGTGCTCTGCTGCTTGAACCATGCTTGAGTCCACTTTGCTCTGGTTGTTTTGGAGATGGTGCCTCAAGAACTATTTGCTCTAGCTGATAGCCAGCATTTTTACGGGGCTGAGAAATGATAGGCTAATATTGAAATGAAGAAATTGAATTATATATCATCTAAACAGTTTATTTGTTCAAAATATATTTATAAAACATCTACTATGGTCTTGTACTAGATTGGCTCTGGAAAATTTAAGATAAGGAAACATTTCAAAAAAACAAAACAAAAAACTTTCCAATTACCCTGGTTAAGATCAAGACAGTGCCAACATTAAATGGAAAATGGATGTTGATAGCTTGGCAGCAAATCCTTTTTCTGGCTTCTTTAGATAAGGCCATCTAGTGAAACACTTTTTTAACAAATACTGCATTATCAATTAATTCTCTTGATGGCATACAAGAGTTATTGCTCTGAAAAACATGAAAACTTGTAAAACTGTTGTGGGAGTCAAACTTCCAAATAGTCCCCATTGGTACCCACTTGTCCATCTTCTCACTTTGCATAGTTTCCTCTCATGTATAGTAGGGTTGGTTGGGGTGACCTATGACATACTGTAGAACTGACGAGACAGCTTTTATTGTAGTCCAAACTCAGTCAGCTGATGGCCACAGCCTCAGCTGATGACTCCGCTACCACTTGATGAGATGCTCCTAGCCAGAATCACTCAGGTGAGGCATTCCCGGACTTTGGCCCCACAGAAAGGGTGAGATAATAAATATTTGCTGTTTTAAGCTTTTAATTTTGGAGTAATTTATTACACAATGAATATAGGTTTGAAATCAAATGTGCTTTGTAAGAGTCAGACTCTGACTATAAAGAAGTTGTAGGGCCCAAAGTCAGTCTTACAACCATGAGTGCTGTATTTACAGCCATCATTGACTGAATCTAGTCCAATTAGTGTTGTTAATCTAAAACAGATACTAGACTTAAATATAACTTGGTAGGGGGACAAGCCTATCCACAATTACTATTCCTAACTTCTGGCATATTTTTAATTTTCTCTAACCCATGTCTCCTAAATTTTTTGATGATATTGATGAACTTAATACTAATTAGAGGCATAAAAGGTCTAACTTTAATTCATTGCATAAATGAGGACTTTACAGCAAATGAATGATATAAGTAATAACCTAGAAAAAAGGAACATTTTAGGAACACCTTCATTAAGTTACTTGGCTTTTCTTTTCCTTTTATGTATGCAAAAGAATTTGTGAATTAAAAAAATTATGTCTGAGTAGTTCATGGATAAGTGATAAGAAAGCATTAATCATATTTCAAATAGCTATGTTTTCCTTTTTAGCACCACGTAAAACAGTGGTGCATATTACAACCAGTGGCATCTTTGGATGTAGAAATAGTTTCTTGTGATAACTTACTAGAAGGGTTTATAATGAATTACTTCAGTCTAAATGCCTATTATTGCTATGAAGATTTAGTGTTACCAGTCTAAGGAAACAAAGAGACATGTAGAAAAAGGCAGAGGACAGGTTATGGCTAAGAATGGGGGTCTAGAATTTAATTCTGTGTGTGTGTGGTACTGGGGATTGAACTCAGGGCCTCACATTTGCTAGGTAAGCACTCTACCAGAGTTTCTTTTCCTTTTTTTGGTGGGATTGGGGTTTGAACTCAGGACTTCACACTTGCAAAGCAGGTGCTTTACCACTTGAGCCACACTTCCAGTCCATTTTGCTGTGGTTATTTTAGGGATGGGATGTTGTGAACTATTTGCCCAGACTGGCCTCAAACCATGATCTTCCCAATCTCAGCCTTCCAAGTAGCTAAGATTACAGGTGTGAGCCATGGGTGCCCAACATAGAATTTAATTCTTAACTTTGCAGGTTTGCTCCTCAACAGAGGTGGTGTAGAATGTTTATGTATGTGTGCATGTTTTAAAGGAATTTGACAGAAAAGTATGGATATCCAACATTTATTTCCTCCCACAAAGAATGTGTCCCACAGATTTTTTTTTTACACTTGGCATCTATATCCCAATCTCTTGCTCATGTCAAATACCTGAAGTCTTCCTAAATGTCTTTCATACCTCACATCTAATGTGTCAGTGTAACCTCATTAGATGATATTTAGGGAAAAACTTGTAGGAGAAGAGAGAATTCACTTCTCAGGTATTTGCAAAACCCCTTCATATCCTCCTATACCCCCTCTTCCTTCCTGCAAAATTTCCTCTATATAGAGCCTTATCATAATCTAACATAATGTAAACTTTATATATAAATGAAATGATGATTGATTATTTTGTCTTCTTTAATAAAATTATGGCATTGCATGTTCTGTTGCATGTTAAATCAGCTTTGATGATTGGAAGAAGGAGGGAAGAAATTATTAAATTAGAACTCCTTTTAAAAAATATTTTCTTCCTTTTTTGTGGTACTGGGGGTTTGAACTCAAGGGTCTACATGTTGAGCCACTCCACCAGCCCTTTTTTGTAATGGGTTTTTTTGAGATAGGGTCTTTCAAACTGTTTGCAAGGGCTGGCTTCGAACTGTGATCCTCCTGATCTAGTATTTTTCTTCCTAAGTGTACTGTAATTGTATGTAATTATGTGCTATAGTGTGATATTTCAATTCATGTATACAATGTCAGTAAGGGTAACAGGCATTTATCTTTTGTTTGTGTTGGGGACATTCAAAATCCTCTCTACTAGCTATTTTGAAATATTCAATTAATTGTTGTCAACTATAGTTATCTTACTGAACTATAGAACTCTATTCTTCCCATCCAACTGCACCCCTGTTGGGCTAGAGTGTTTATTCCCTTTTAGTATCTAGACAGCTAAATAAAAAGTAAAATCTAACATGACATAATGGCAAGCATGCCGAACTATTTTCTTGAGTTCTAGCTTGCATGTAGACAGAAAAAAAAAAAAAAAAAAACCAGGTGATGGTAACTACTGGGAAAGTGGCTCAAACAAAGAATGTTCCTGTACATAATTTGTCTTCAGCATTCTTTCAGACTTTCTGATGGATAGTAATATGATAGACGTGCCAATGGCCTTTGACCAGTGGGTTCAACAATAGTTATTTGGGGATGATAATTTCCATCTTATGAAGAAGTGAAAAGATGGAAATGAAGTCAGGCATGAACTTATCTGAAAGAATCCAGCCATTGAGAGATCCAATATAGTACTCTGGCTGTGCTCTTTCTACTGTAAGATGTGCCTCCCCAGGATGGAGCAATGGAAGGTTCCCCAAGACCTTACCAGCATCAGCTGTTGAGGCTGCTCTTGGCTGAGCTGCCCTGAATTTATTTGTCTTGCTGGATTTGGATTTCCTGGAACTCTGAGCACAGTCCCTGTCCTGAAAAAAAAAAAAAAAAAAACAGTGACCATGGCACTTGGAGAACATTACTTCATTGCATCACAGCCTTACAGTACTTAAGGAGTATACTCAGCCCATCCAGGGAGTGTTAGCTAGAATCCCTGTGTGGGAGGGGAGAGAGAAGTTTGATAAAATACTTTAAAAATTCAGTATTCCTATTTTTTTTAAAGAAATTTACTGAAGTTATTCCTTAGCAGAATCTTCTTGAGGCTACAAACAGCCTACTATGAAAACATGTAGCAAGTATAAATTTAAAAATAAAAATTGTGAAAGCACTGTAAAAATAATGGACTAACAGTAGTATTTGACCCCTTACCTCACAGAAACACATGTCATGAGGGAGAAAACTGCCTGAAACCTGAGCAAAGTCTCTAAAGAAATCCTCTTTCATTTGATTGTATAAGATGCTGCTTGAAAACATATTTCTAGATGGGTTGTGGCTCAGTGGTAGAGTGCCTACCTAGCATGCATGAGGCCTTGGGTTCAATTTCTAGCACCATCAAAAAATATTTTTTTTGTTTTAGGAGAGAATAGACTTCTGTAAAAAGAAAGAACCAAATAGACACTAAGAATCTCACTGCTTTTAAATAATTGACAAATGGGATTCTATCAAATTTAAAAGCTTCTGCACAGTAAAAGAAACAATGAACAGAATGAAGAGACAGTCTACAGAATGGGAGAAAATCTTTGCCAGGTATTCATTTGACAGGACATTAACATATAGAATATATAAAGAACTAAGGGCTGGGGATGTAACTCAAGTGCTAGAGTGTCTGCCTAGCAATCTCAAGGCCCTGAGTTCAAATCCCAATATTGCCAAGAAAGAAAGAAAGACAGAAAGAAAGTCTGAAAGTGATGTACATCACAGGTGATCTTCTAAAGGGATTGCAAAGCCAGAAAAAAATCCTACCCTTGCTTGGTGGGGTGGTTCATGCCTATAATCTCAGAATGTGGAGATTGGGAGGATTATATTTTGAGGTCCGTGTGGGCAAAAAGTTATTAAGACTCCCATCTCAACCAACAAGTTAGGTGTGGTGGCACATGTCTGTGGTTCCAGCTACAAGGAAGACCATAAGTAGGATGAGGTCTGAGACTAGCCCTAGGCCAAAATGTGGAGACCCTACCTGAAAAGTAAATTAAAAAAAACCAAAAGACTAGGGGTTTGGCTCAAATCTTAGAGCATGCAAGGGCAAGGCCCTGAGTTTACACCCTAGTATCACCAAAAAAATTAAACACCAAGAGTACAAACAATTCAATCAATAAATGAACTGAACAGATACCTCTCAAATGAAGAACTACAAATGGCAAATACATGTCTGACATCTTTAACCACAAAAGAAATGTAACTCAAAAAACAATGAGATTCCATTTACCTCACTCAGAATGACTATCATCAAGAAAACAAATAGCAAATGCTGGCAAGGATGTGTGTGTATGGTGGGGTGGAGAGTAAGAACTCTTACTCACTGCCTGTGGAAATGTAAATCAGTCCAGCCATTATGGAAATTTCCTCAAAAGACTAAAGTAGAATTCTCATTTTATCCAGTCATACCACCTCTCAGTATATACTCAAAAGAATCAAAGCCAGCTTTGTGTATACCTGTATACCCTTGCTTATCATGACAGTATTTACAATAGCCAAATTATGGAATCAGCCTAGGTGCCCATCAATGGATGGATGGATAAACAAAATGTGATACATATCCACAATAGAACTTTACTCAGCCATTAAGAAGAATGAAATTACTTTGCTGGAAAGTGGATGGAACTAGAGATTATCATGAGATAAGCTTGTCCCACAAAGATGAGTATTATGTTTCTTTTCATTTGTAGAAGGTAGAGGGATAAACAACAAATCCATACAAACAACCGATTTCTCACATAAGGATATCAAGGAAGACCAAGTCTTCATGAGTTCTGAGAGTTCATCTTTTTTTGTTTTTCTTTTACAGCCACCTAAGGCCTTTGCTAAAGGAATAAGGGCTGTAGGAGTGTTGACACCCTTTAGAACTGGTTTGATGACTGGCAATCCACAATCTCTGTTAAACTAAATGAGTTGGAATGAGTTAAATAAAGCCTAAGTGTAGGCCAGCGTTAGATAAGGTTCCAATTTATAATTGATGGCTAGAGCAAAAGCAATTTTTCTATATGAGAGAAGCTAGTTATTAATATTTTGATGAATGGATTATGAAAACTGAAGAGCTGTATGAAATTTTATAATGAACAATCTTATCTTTCATTAGTTTAACAAAAGCAAACAGGAACAAAACAGTAATTATTGGCTATAGTTAGTTCCAGGTTTGACACGTCAGTAGCCCTCATACTACGATAAAGGAGTGCCATTAACTTGGGTACTTTGGGTTGCAAAACTGCAGTTATTTGGGGGCTGATGGTCCCCCTTGTGACTAACAACACAGCATGTATTTGCAAGATTAGTCCAGTCATTTGGGGAGTCAATCCTAGGACTTGGCCTTGAATAGTAGCTAACAAGCAGAGTTAATTGATCATCCACAGAACAGTAATTGTAAAATGATTATTTATGGTACACCAAATAAAGTATATTTGTGGGAAGCATAACATTTTGGTTTGCTTATTTTAAAAATAAGACAAATAATATAAAAATTAGTGCATCATACTTCTAGGCTTGAGGTTTTCATTCTGAACAATGTTCCAAAAAATGTTTTGCAATTTTTTGATTCCATCACTCCTTATTTATTATTATTATTTTCAAAAAATATAGCTCAGGGTGGCCTAGAACTTGCTGTGTAGCACATGCTGGCCTTGAACTCACCAACCTCCTTTGTCTACTTCCCAAGTGCTAGGATTTTAGGCTTGTGCCACCATGCTGGGCCATAACTCCTTTTTAAATAAACATAAAATTCTCATGCTCCTACTGAAAATTATTGCTATCATTTGCATATTCCCACTGGCCAAAATAAATTTATGAAGCTTATTCACTATCATCAAATTTAAAATATCATAATATTAATTTTGATTTTTCAGCTATAAATGTACTTTTTCTTGCCCTCCTCCTTCTTCCTATTCTACCTCTAGCCAACCAGACACAAAGTTGAAAGCACCATGTTCTTTGATAGGATTTCCCACAAGTTATACAGATATTAATGTATAATTTCAAAATATAAATATAATTTGCATGCATGTTGGTAGCATGGATCAAACTTTTACTAAACAGAAGGCTGACATAACCATTGCAAATGAGAATATCAGACTGATATATATGGTAAGTAAAACAGTAAACAGAAACTGGAATTAGATTGCTAAATTATATGCAAATTTAGTTAGTGCCCCTACATGGAAAAGGACCTGAACCTTCAGGGCTAGCTTCTCTTCCTCCCAGAAATAATTTATAGTTACCAGTTTCTACAAGTTAAACAGATAACTTCACACAGTTTAGACCCTGACAGTGAATAATAAATAAGACCAAGAAAGTTACAATCTCCAGCCACATGGCCCTGAGGTAGACTTGTTTACATGACATTAAAAGGTACAGAATGATCTATTTGCCTTTTCTCTAAGTTTCTGATACTTTTTCTTAATATAATTAAGAAATTTCTCTTAAAGATAAGACAAATAATAAATAAAATTGTGCATCAAACCTCCGGGCATGAGATTTACATTCTGAACAATTTCCTAGAGGAATGTTTTACAATTTTAAAAATGTGAGCACATAACTATGAAATAGTAAGTGATGGAGTGGTGTGTGTGTTTTGGCAAGCTTTTACAAATATTTATGTAATGCCACACTCTGTTTTCCTATCCTTTCCTCTCCCACGATCATTTTCCTTAGAATCTTAGAGAATGGGTTTATTTTACTCCAACTCCTGTGGAATCCACTAGACCATTGCTTTCGTTGACTCTGTGCTCTCTGCTGTCTCATGTTGCTCTACTTTGGAAAATGATCACTACTATTTTTTGATGCTAACAATTCGTACACACACAGGAAAATAGTCCTCCCATGACTGGATACAAATGAAGCGACATTGGAGTGGACTTTCCTTTGTTACTTCATCATTTAATTCTATATCCTTGCCACACTATTGACTCAACAGATGTTTCTGACTCACTGTTTTGGAAGCAAACAGAATTGTGACATAGAGAAAATTTTAAAACTTAATGCAACACTGCTTAAGGGAAGAGGTCTCAGAGGTTAGAACCTTTGTGGGTAAGACTTGCCTTCTTTCCTTTATCTTCTGCCCTCAATGCGGCATTTCTCAGCAATGGCTTTCTGAACTTCTAACACTCTTTTGGGAAAACCACTTTCCTATTCATAGAGCTATGTCTTCTACCATGCCTTCTTTGGGAATAATAATCCACAGCATGACATTTCTGAAAGTCTGAATTATTCAAGCAAGACTATCCTCCCAGGGGCCTTCAACAAGACAGTGTAAGGTGAACACTAGACTCCAAAGCAAACCCCTTTCTTGATTTCTCTATTCCACTTCTGCTCCAGTTGGAAACTCCCAACTGTCAAAGTCAATATTCACACAGACGTGTGTATTTCTCAAGGATAAAGGTACTTTTCAGAGAGGAAAAGAAACCTTTACCTAAATATAATTTTCCAGAGTTCCTGCTCTCATACATGTAGCACTTAATATATATCACCTGAACTTTAATTGGTTCCCTTTGTTATGCTTTTTAAACATGCCTTTTTTCAAGCTCTCTTTAGATATCTGCCCTTCTTGGCATCCTTTAATACCAAATGAATTGAGTAAACCTTGAAATGTCCAAATTACTGAGAGAAAAATGGAGTATCTGTATTTCACTTTCTTGAAGTAGAAGGAGGAGTCATGAAATGACTTCTCATTCCCAAGTGTCATCTCCTCTTCCCCAGGAATAGTGAGGTAGTTCTTCTGATTAAATTTGTTCTGTCAAACAAGAAAATGGCAGAAAGTTCTTTAGCACAGTTATGAGTTGAATTGTGCACCCCTCCAGCCAAAAATAGAGATTCTACTCTTAGTTCTTGTGAATGTGACTTTATAAGGAAATAAAGTGTTTGCAGATCTCATTAAGTTAAGATGAGGTCATAGTGAATTAGGGAGGGTCCTAATCCAGTGTGACTGGTGTCCTTATGATAAGAAGAGGAGCAGAAATACAGACACACACACACATACATACACACAGATAGCTGTGTGAATTCAGAGGCAGAGAATAGAATTATGTTGCCAGCAAGCCAAGGAATACACCTGAGATTACAATAAGGTGGAAGAAGCAAAGCAGATTCTCCCCTTAGATTCAGAGGGAGCACACCTCTGCCAAAAACTTGATTTTAGATTTCCAGTCTTCTGAACTGTGGAAGGAATAAAATTTGGTTGTTTCAAGCCACCTGGTATGTGATACTTTTTTTTTCTTTACAGCATCCCTAGGAAATGAATACAAACATTGTCATTGTCATCCTAGGTACCATTAATGACATCTGCTACATGACATATGCTATATCATTTGCTTGACTTGTGCACTAGATGAAAATGTAGATTCTGAAGCCCAAATTCCCAGGTCCAAATTCTGGTAAGCCTACAAGTTATATTACTTCTATCATTTTATCAAATCATTTTAACAGCCTTGTAAGGTAGATACTGGAGTCCTGTGAGTAGGCAGTAGCCAATAGGAGCCTCACTGGAGAGTAATGTTACAGAGTGGAGAGAGTTGAGGAGGCCATGCCTGGCTCCCACTCTCAAAGCCACCATGGTACACTGAGCTTCATAAAGACAGTGCCAGGGCATTGGGTGATTCTGTGCCTCACTGGGAAAAAAGCCAACTAAACATAGACAAAAGAAATCCTAAGAAGCCACGAAACAAAATATCCTCATTTGCATTCTTTGTGCAAACTTGGTGAGATATCAAGAAGAAGCATCTAGAGGCCTCAGTCAGTTTGTCAGTTTCAAAGTGCTCAGAAAGGTAAAAGACCATGTCTGCTAAAGAGAGGTAAATTTGAAGACATGGTAAAGACAGACAAGGCCAGTTATGAAAGAAATGAAAACCTAAGTCTCTCTTAAAAGGGAAACAAGAATCCCAGTATACCCAACAAGGATCCCAGTGTACCCAAGAGTAATCCTTCAGCAATCTTGTTCAATCTTATTCTATCATAGGTATCACCCCCAAATCAAAAATGGACTTCCTGGACTATCCATTGGTGACGTCATAAAACACCTGAGAGAGATGTGGAAAAGCTCTGCCGTAGACAACAAGCAGCTATGAACAGAAGGCTGCTAATTGAAGAAGAAACACAAAAAGGATGTTGCTGCCTAGCAAGCTAAAAGAAAACCTGATGCAGCTAAAGAAGGAGTTAGTTGTCAAGGCTGAAAAGAGCAGTGAGAAAAGAAGAAGAGGATGAGGGGAACGAAGATAACAAAGATGAAAAAGTTCTAGTGCAGTTTTTTCTATAAAGCATTTAACCCTCCTGCACACAGCTCACTCCTTTTACAGAAAAAAATTGAAATGTATAAGATTTGTTTTAAAACTGAACAGTGTCTTTTTTGTAGAGTTAATACATTACCAAATGTGTCTTTAGGTAGTCCTATCCTGGTGGTGTTTTCAATAGCCACTAACCTTGCCTCATACAGTATGGGCGTTATAAATTGGCACAGAAATTGAAAGCAGGGTCTTCTTGGCACATAGCACAAGTTAATTAAGTGTGAGGAAAGTAGTTTTTCATTTTCAGTTGTCTCTGATGCAGCTTATATGAAAATACTTGTTTTAACAGAATATCACTCTGTAATTGCAAAAAGTGTTGTAGCTGTTTTGTTGACATTTGTAATGCTTCTAAATAAGTGCCATTTTTAAAATAAAAAGGTAGAGATTAATATTCTCAGTTTAGAATACAGCCTCCTTCCTTGTTTGTGCAGTAGCAAACAAAAAAAAAATAAAAAAGAATACAGCCTTCTGAGGGTAAGGAAATTCACCATTTACCAATAGGAATGCAGTTTTTAAAATATGTTTTTAAACTTTTATATTTTGAAATGTTTTCAAATTTGTAGAAAATTACAAGAATGGCTGGGGATATAGCTCAGTGGTAGAGGCCTTGCCTAGCATGTGCAAAGGCCTGGGATTCATCCCAACACTATGGGAAAAAAAAAGCAAAAATTACACAAATAACACAATGTACTCTCATATACTCAGACTCTCCAATTGTTCATTTTTTTTTCTTTTACCATGTTTACTACATTATTGCCTTCTTTTCTATAAATAATATGCATTTTTCTCTCTATAAAACTTCTTGTTTAAATATTTTATGTTTTTCACCTCTAAACTCTATGAGAATTCCAAACCTGTGGCTTATACCCCTTAATGCTTCTGTGCATCTTTCCCAACAAGAGCTGTTTCTCACCTCATTAGAACTTAACCATGAAAGTAAGGAAATTTAAGATTGATATATTATAATGTTGAGATTTTTTTTCAGTGCTATGGATAGAATCCAGGGTCTTGTTTATGCTAGGCAAATGCTCCATTGTTGAGTTCCATCCCCATATATATGTATATATATATATATATATATATATATATATATATATATATATATATTTTTTTTTTTTTTTGGCAAACGTTCTATTCTGAGAATCACATTTACAGAGAAATCTAAGTATACAGCCTAAGGAATTTCTGCCAAGTGAGTACATCTGTGTGAGCCCCAGATAGATCAGGAAATAGATCATTATCAGTAGACACAAACTCCCCACCCTGTGCCTTATCTCACTCACTTCCTCCTCTGAAGTAACTATTTATCCTGACTTCTGTTGCCATAAATATTTTGCTTTTATAGTATACACTTTTTGTTTATTTTCAGAAAAACTGGCTTCTTTCATTCACTATTGTGTACGTGAAATCCATTATTATCGTTGGGTGTATTTGTAGTTTGTTTCTCATTGTTATATAGCACTTTTTGTGTGACCACATCCCAAATTATTCATATTGCTGCTACTGGACATGTAATTTGGTCCCTGTTTGGGATGATTAATCTCTTTGGTGCACATAAGAAAACATTCCTGTTAGTTTCATTACTAGAAATAGAAATGATAAGGTCATAGGGCTTGCCTAAGTTTAAGTTTAGTATTTATCTTAGTGCCAAAGAGTTCACCAAAATGATAGAATACTGTCTTCTGCAGTGTATGGAATTCCAGTTGCTTCATATCCTTACCAACACTTGCTATTATCATTCTTTTTCATTATAGACCTAGTGGATGTTTAGTTGTATCATTTTAATTTGAATTACTTGTATGAATAAATGAGGATGAATTTTTTTATATATTTATAGACCCACTTGATTATTCTTTTTTGGGGAAGGATGTGCCTGTGTAGTGCTAGATTTTAAGTTTCCCTTTCCCAGTCCTAAAGTTCATGTTATTCTTTCTCTTTATATTCTAAACATTTATTATACATAATGAAATGAAGAAAGTCTTACTTGGTAGGACAGAGTAAATGAATATGTAATAACAAAAATATTATAGCTGTACCACCTTGAGTTGATGTATTAGCTACCTATTTATCACTTCACATATAATGAACTTCTTTGAAACAATAGTAAGCATTTATTACATCACAGATTTCCTGAAGGCCAAGAATTGTCCTGGCTCAATGTCTTTCATGAGGTTACAGTCTGAATGTCACCTAGACATCTGGCAGGCTGGTGGAGGACTTGTTTCAAGGTGGCTCCCTCTCATGGCTGAGGAGTTGATGTTGGCTGGTGGCATAGGTCTCAGTTCCTTACGAGACTCTGTCCACAGGGCTTCTTGAATGTCCTGACTCACGCAACACCAGAGTGAAAGATCTAAGAGACCAAGGTGGAAGCCGCAATGCATTTAGGATCTAGCTTTGGAAGTGACACTCCATCATGTCCCATATATCCTGTTACTACATAGCTTAGCCTTATTGTATGTGGTCTGGGTCTACAAAAAGCCCATCTTGGAGACTGACTATCACAGTTCTTAAAAACCCCATTCTTCATTTTCTTTTTGCAATGTAGAAACCCTGCTTGCTTGATATGTATGTTTTCTTATGGCAAACTTAGTAAATTGATTTTAGAGTAGCTAACTATTTATTATAAATGTTTTACAGGTTTATAAGAATAAATACATTTGGATAATGTTGATAGCACCTCCTATCCCTTTATGTACAAGGAATATAAACTTATAAGAATATATATTAGACCCTCAAAATCATGTATTCAAAAATCATAAAAGTGATCATATGCATTGCTTCAGTCTGCTGAATAGCAAAATACCAAACCTGGGTTTCTTAAACAACAGAAATTTATTTTCTCACATTTCTGGAGGCTTGAAATCAATGTGCAAGCATGGTCAGATTCTGGTGAGGGCTGTCTTCCAGATTGCTGCTCTCTCACTGTGTCTTCATACGGCCTTTCTTCTGTGCATGGGGTAGAGAGAGAGAGAGAGAAAGAGAGACAGAGAAATCTTGCACTTGTCCTCTTTTTCTCTTTCTTTTTTCTTTGAGACAGGGTCTGTCTATAATGAAAGCCCAGGCTGGCCTGGACCTAATAATCCTCCCGCTTCAGCTTCTCAAGTGTTGGAATTACAGGTACGTACCAACATAGGAATTTTGAAGGGAGAAGATTCAGTCCATAGCAAATGTGAACACGTCTCTGGTTCTTTCCTTTCTTCTTCCTCATATTTGATTACATATAATCATATTTTGTATATATGAAAATATTTTGTAGTAAAGTCACCATCTCTACAGAATATCAACAACTATTTCGGTAGGTAAATTGTGCAGTAAGGGAAGAAAAAAGGAAAAGAAAGGAGACTAAGATGGATGATCAACCTGGGCAGGGCCAAGCCATTTTATGTTAGTTTCTTGGAATCTATGTGGTAGGTGTTGTATGTCTGTGCATTTGTCTATCAATCAATCTATGTACTATCAATCAATCTATCTATCAATCTATGTATGTATGTATCTATTATCTATCCATCTTAAACAGTTTTACCAAGTGGCTCAAATAGTCATACTTCCATGTTAAACACTTGCCCAAGAACTATATGAATAATCTCAAATGAAGGACACATCACAAAATGTTTTTATTTTTGGAATACTTAATTTAACTTTTCTGCATTACCAGTTTGCTTACAGTAATCTAACATACTATGACAAAGTCTAATCATTGTCTAATAGTTTCTCATTGCCATACTCTAAGTTGGAAAGTACTCTTTAAAGTATAGTATTCTTGGAGATTAAGGTGAGGTTATATGGTTGATGGACTCCATATACTTACATGAAATAGAACAAAGAAAGCTCTTGCAATTGCTTTAAGTGGGTAGGGGAGGAGGCCCAGGGGAAGAGACAGTGGGAGTGATCTAACCAATGTACATTATAAACCTATTTGGAATTGTCACAATGAATCTCCCCTGCACATGAATATATCCTAATAGAAAATTAATGAATAAAAAAATAGCTAAGGACAATATTTGGTGGTGAAAAAGAGAAAAACATATTACCATAGCTGTTAATATAAAGAAAGTGTTTATTAAAACTACTCATGGTAAAATTTTCATCAATATTTCTATTAAGGAAATTGTAAAAAAAAAAAAAAATCAGAACTGTAATCCTCAAAACTGCCTGGTCAGTCTGAGAAAGTGTCACAGTAAAGAGACCTTATGGGTGAATGAAGAGCAGTATCCTCCACAGGCTCCTGAAGCAGAAAAAGAATATGTTGTACATTGTAACACTAAAAAATATCTGAAAAATCTGGCAATTGTTCATCAGCTGTGATAAACATGCCCTGGTAATATGAAGTATTAATAGCAGGAGAAACTCTCTGTACAGAATTTTATATTTATTTTCTGAGAGACAATAATCCATATTTTCTTTGTGACACTCTAATTATTTTGTGTTTTAGCTGGCCAATGATGGCCTTACAGTAGGGTTGAGGACTGATCCCTCTGTTTTTGTTTTCTTGAAGAAGTTGTGAAATTTAGTATTATTTTTTCCTTAAATATTTCATGGAATTCATCAGTGAAGCCAACTGATATTGTTGTTTTCATTTTAGAAAGTTTTTGGTTTTAGATATAATTTCTTTCTTCATAAAGGGAAATATTAATCTTGCCTAATTCTCCTGTATGAGTTTTGGTAGATGTGTCAAAATGTTTGTCAATTCTACCTAAATTTTCGAATTTTATGTGTAATCTATGATATCCCCTGTCAGTCTTTTATGTATATGTATCAGTAGTGCAGATCCATTTTACGTGTTTGATATTTATACTTTGCCTTCTTTATTTATTCTTGATTAGTCTTGCTAGAGGTTTATCAATTTTATTAACATCAAAAAACAGATTTCAGTACCAAAAAAGCATAGTCTTATCTATATATATGTCTAAAGTAAATAATAATTAATAACAATAAAATTAGACCAAATGCACAGAACCTGAAGTTTTATTACTGTATTAAAATAATTAACATTTACTGAGAAAAATCACGCATTGCAATACACTCTTTTATGTTTGTCATCTTGTTTACTATTTCCACGACCCTATGAAACAACAGACAATTGACTACTATGCCAATTTTTGTAGAAGAGAAAATAGCAGTTTATAAAGAGTAAGTAACTTTACAAAGATCACATAGCTAATAAGTGTCAGAGCCAGCAGGACCTGAATATGGCTTCTTCATTCTTCCCCTCCTTATAAAGTAGTGATTCAACAGCAGAAGAATGCTCAGGTGCTTTCTAACTTCAATACCATGTAATACTATGCAGCCATTGCAAACTGCATTTTCACTTTTATTGACTTTGACAAGCTTATATTTCAATAATAAACAAAAGGATAAGGTACACACTTATATATACACTATGATCTCAGCTACGTAGAAAAATAACCATATATATCCAAAGGAAAAGGGAAGTATATATAAAATATGAATAGTGTTCACAGATCAATGTGGTAAGACCATAGATGAGGCTTTCTTTCTTATATTCCTATAATGAATGTGTATTGCTTTTACAATCTGGGCAAAGATAACAAAAATCTCTAATATTTAAAATATGAGAGAGAATATGAGGAGCTAGTCCATCTAATAACTACTGTATCCATTAACAAGGTGCAAACCATTCCAGTTGAGATCTGTTTCTTTGTATATGGCTATCAGATGTTCAGATACAATGTAGTATTCTCCTGCTTGCTGAATTCTCTTTTTCTATCTGCCTTATGTTGGAGATAAAGTGGTAAGTGTGTGTTTCTCATTGGGAGGTCGGCATATGAATGAGATTGCTGCTTTTCTCAGCTTAAAGAAGATAAAAGGAGTTATCAAGTAATGTTTTCTTTCACCTAAGGATGTTGGTCCCACTCCAACAATTGGAATTGATTGAACTCCAGTGCTTGCAAGTTTAAAAGCCTAACACTGGGGATCTACTGACTCTGAATTTTACAAATCAATGGATAAACTCAAAACAAAAACCTATTACAGGGCACCTTAATGTTTATCTGTTTGTAAAGATAAACACTTGTAAACAAGAATTTCAACTGCTGAGCTTCAATAACAGCATTATGAGATCTGTATTGGTTGATAAAAATTTGTGTAGAACTATAAAGATAGAAGAAAGCCAAAGGAAAATACTGCTTTTTTAAAAACTAAGTCTTCTGCTTCTTATTCTCAATTACATTTTGTTTCATTTATCTACACTTAGGTTTTCTTTCTTGACCTTTTTTTTTTTTAATGGTACTCGGGTTTGAACTCAAGGCATCGTGCTTAATAGCGCTCCTGATTATTAATTTTTTATATTTTTTAACATTTTATTTCACTAGTATATGATCGTTATACATGGGGTTTTGTTGTGACTTTTCCATATAAATATATATTACATTCCGGTTTGTTTCATTCCCTTCATTATTCTCCCTTCTCTTTCCCCTTTTTAAAATGACTTCAACAGATTTCAATGTTCCATATTCAGACATGTATAGAAAGTACATGTTTAAGATAGCTACACAAGGAATTTTCTTGCGTCACTTCCATGTATGTATGTATTAGAGCCCGAATTGGTTCATCTCTATTTTTCCTCTTTCTACCCTAGTCCTTTTCTTCTGGTGGCTTCAACCAGTTTAAAAATTCTATATTCCTTCTTGTATAGGGAGTACATCAACCATATCCACCTTAACTTCCTTCTTTTACCCTCTCCCTCTCATATATGACCTCCCCTTAACATGACCTGTTTCTCACAGTATTGCTGCATTTGCATTAGACCTATATTCCACATATGAGAGAAAAAATGTGGCTTTTGGCCTTCTGAACTTGGCTAACTTCACTGAAGATGATGTTTTCTAGTTCTATCCATTTACCTGCAAATGGCAAAATTTCATTCTTCTTTGTGGCTTAGTAAAATTCCATTGTATGTAAATATCACACTTTCTTAAATCCTTGCATCAGTAGTGGGGCGTCTTGGTTGTTTCCATAGCTGAGCTCTTGTGAATAGTGCTGCAATAAACATGGGTGTGCTGGTGCCTTTGTTATAACCTGATTTATATTCCTATGGATATATCTGTAGGAGTGGAATTGCTGGATCATATGGCAGTTCTACTTTTAGCTTTTTGAGGAGCCTCCATACTGTTTTTCACAGTGATTGTATTAATTTACATTCTCACCAGCAGTGTGTGAAGCTTCTTTTCCCCCCACATCCTCTCCAGCATTTGTGCTTGTTTGTGTTCTTGATGGTAGCCATTCTAACAGCAGTGAGGTAGAATCTTAACCTGGTTTTGATTTGCATTTCCATTATGGCCAGGGATGTTGAGTATTTCTTCATGTGTTTTAGCTATTTGTACTTCTTTGGAAAAAAGCTCTCTTGATTTTTGGTAGCATTTGTATTATTGTCTATGGACATCACATGAAATAACCATGCTTTTGGTATTTGTTTAAATGATATTGCTTCATGTGAGTCTATGAACCAATGAATCAGGCAAAAAGAGAAATAACAGTAAATAGTCTTATGTGACTGCTACTTAATTTACTAGATAGCTCTGAAGTTGTCAAATCTAAATCTTGACATTAAATTTGGACTTCAAAGCCTAATCAAACTGGAGGAAAACCTAGATCATATTTATTCCACAGAGCATTATGGTTCATGCCTGTAATTCTAGTGTTTGGGAGGCAGAGGCAGGAGGATAGAGGGTTAGAGGCCAGCTTGAAATACATAGCATGTTTAAGGCCAGCCTGAGCTACATAGTGAGATGTTGGCTCAAAAAACAATGGGCTGAGTATGTATTTCAGTGATAGAACACTTACTTGCCTAGCATTGGCAAGGTACTTCCCCATAAGAAAGAAAGCACAGAAGGAAGAAAGGAAGGGAAGGGAAGGGAAGGGAGGAAAAAGGACCATATTTATGACAGATAAGTATATCTTATCTCATCTTAATATCTTATATCCCATTTGCCATTTGCTTTACAAATGGGTTTTGGTGAAGGACTCCTTTCTCAATTTGTTGCATACAAAATAGAAATGCACTTTTTTATTATTAGTTTAAACAGATGTGCGATTGTTGTCAAGATTTTTCTGGATTGTAAATCCTTCCTCCCAGTTCCTGTGCCTATCTTTCCACAAGTCAATAGCACACTGTTCTGAGACCCATGCAACTGTGTAGTCCAGCTTTGAGCGGAGCTGCTGGGGTTTTCTCTGCTCCTCTCTAAGTCCCATGCTGCTGTTTGGCTTCGGCCAGGAATCTGATTTGCAAAAGGAATGAGGCTGAGTTCATTAACCCCAGCCCCACCTCCCCCTGAAGAGTCCTGTAGACTGTAATTATACCTGTGTGAGAACATCTTCTACGTGTAGTGTCCTGATGCAATCCTTGTGTTTATCAACGCAGAGGCATGTGTCCCCAGAGCTCAGCTGGGTGTGGTTTCACATTATCACTCTGATGTGTAAATGTCAGGGGATCCTATGAAAAGCACACCCAGCTGAACCAGTGAAAATACTCCTACGTGTTTTACATAGATAGGGATAAAACAGTCACTGTGTATGACAATCATGGTCACAACAATGAAGTCTTATAAAATTTTATAACCAACTACGACTGCTAGCACTGAGTGCTTGTTGTGGCTAGTGCAGACAACTTAAGCCCATTCATGTAATTTTCTCTCAGTTTCAAACAGCAATTTTTCAGGTCAGTTCAGGACTTCAAATTCATTCAACATTTTGTGCAAACTCCATTTCAAAGTTTCTTCTTCCCTCCTTGCTGTTGGATTCTAATACTCCAGGGAATGATGCAGCCCACAGGCAGTCTACAGGGAAGGGATAGGGTCTTACTGCATGAACTTTTCTACCAGAGATACACACTGGCTGCTGGGCTGTTCTTGGCATAGTCAGCATGGTGAGTGCTTCAAGAGATGGAGAACTGGCATCTCTGCTGCTCTTGTACCATTCTCTGGCCTGGAGGCTCCCCCAGGTGTGGCTGCAGCCTCTCACTCATGTTGGGGTCCCAGTATGTGCTTTTGTGGTGCAGGAGCTTCTAGGAATTTCTTGGCTGACACTTAAGTTCTTTACCTCACTTGGGTAACTATTGGAAACTTCAAAGCCAAGTTGCCAAACTTTGGAGCTTGGGCCTGATCCTTTTCAGCTATTTTCTTATTTACTAACACTCCTTTCTAAAGGCCAGGAAGTATGAGAGCCCATCCAACAAAGCTGCAGCCTCTAGGAGCCCCCTAGTAAGAAGCTTATGGCTTGGGGAAGGGAGGATCTTACCTATCTAGATATCTGGGCTGAGAGTCTGGATACTCTTGTGAAGTAGGAGAATAGCGTGGCTGAAATGCTCTTCTGTGCCTATGGACTATCCTTGGTGAGCAAGAAAACTGGGATGGGCCGGAGGTTGGGGGTGTGGGGCGGGGAAGACCGAGGCAGCTTCAGCTCCTTGCAAAGGGACCTGCAAGAGACCCCCACCTCCTTCCCAGACTGCCTTTCCCACCACTGGTGACCTCTCCACCTAGAGAAGACTGACTTTGTTCAGCCATACCCAGAGTTTTGGTAAACAGCTTAAGGTATAGTTGAGTTCTTGAGTGACCTGGATACATGACACTTTAGGTGCACTGACTTGTTCAGATTTCTCCATTCCTAACACAGCAGCTGTTCTAGGTATAGACCTTGACTCTTTTGAACATGTTAACCATCCCTGCCAACTGGATCCCTCAGTCTAGCCCACTTCAGTTCCTGCTCACGGGGAAAGCAGGGGACAATGTTGACACCATTCTAATTCTAAGTCCACCCTTAGCTATCTTTTACATTTTCTCAATCTCCTGGCTGTGTCTTCCCAAAGTAAGGATGTGATGTTCACATAATTACTCCTGGCAGGAAACTAGGAAACTAATGCATGGTGTCTAAAAATCAGGACAGTGGTTACATTTAGGAGGAAGGGACACGAGGTGCAGATAACATCATGTTTATTGATCAATGTGCTAGTTGTATAGTTGTGTTCACTTTGTCAAAGTTCACTGAGCTGACAGTTTGGCCATAAGAACCTTAAGGGATTTTTCTATTTATTATCTGGTATACATAGTAGTTTGGCAATGCCCTGGCAAGGAAAAATGTCCTTGTCTGGAGACTGTACGGGATTATTATTTAACACACTGAATTTAGGACTTCTTATGTCCAGAACTGTAAGATTATAAATTTGTGTTGCTTTCAGCCATGAAACTTATGGTAACTTGTAAAGCAACAATAGGAAGCTAACGTAGCCTTATTTCAAGGTAAATTAAGACTGGTTGAGTATCTGCTAGGTACCAGGCAGGCCTTGAGCAAGATTCCACAGCCAGTGATTAGAAGTTCTAGAATCACACTGTGAGTTTGCCTCCATGCAGAGACCAGATTTTTGCTGCTAACCTAACTTTTTTAGATGGGTGTTATAAACTTTTGAATTTCTTTAAAGATAATTCTAGAAGGCCAATACATGATCTATGCTGTTCTGGCTACCAATATGGGTTAGGGTCTGATGCCACATTGATTCTGTCCCCTTACTTGGCTACTAACAACCTACTGCTTGTACGTGTAGCCCAGGACTAAGTTTACAGCCACCCTATATTTCAGTTAGCTGAAGAAGGCAGTATATTCCTCCAATTACTCCATCCACTTCTAACTAGGAATCAACTTTTAAACTGAAAATGAACTTGGTGAATTGTTAAATGCCAAGCTCTGTTTCATGAGGAGATTCTATTTTTTTGTTTGTTTGTTGTTTGTTTTGTGGCACTGGAGAATAAACTAGGGCCTTGAGCAGGCTAGATAAGCACTCTAGCACTTGAGCCACACTCTAGTCAAGAAGAAAATCGTAAAGTGAATTCTTGCTCAGTACAGGTAAGGTAGGACTGCGAGTACAGTTCAGTGGTAGAGTGTTTGCCTAGCATGTGGTAGGCCCTGGGTTCAATCTCCAGTATCACATAAAAAAAAAATAAAGTTAAGATATTCACCTTAAAAAATTTTTGATGGTGAAATATGCTGGTTCTTCATCTAAGGACAAATACTTACCTATTATATTAACTATTCACCACCAGTGTTTCTGTAGGTATATTTTATTTTATTTACTTATTTATTTTTCTTTTATTCATATGTTCATACAATGTTTGGGTCATTTCTCCGCCCTTCCCCCTGGCCCCTCCCTTACCTACCCCAATCTGCTCCCTCTCCCCATCACTCCCTTACTATCAGGAAGAAACTATTTTGCCCTTATCTCTAATTTTGTTGTGGAGAGAGTATAAGCAATAACAGGAAGGAACAAGGGTTTTTGCTGGTTGAGATAAGGATAGCTATACAGGGAGTTGACTCACATTAATTTCCTGTGGGTGTGTGTTACCTTGTAGGTTAATTCTTTTTGATCTAACCTTTTCTCTAGTTCCTGGTCTCCTTCTCCTATTGGCCTCAGTTGCTTTAAAGTATCTGCTTTAGTTTCTCTGCATTGAGGGCAACAAATGCTGTCTAGTTTTTTGGGTATCTTACCTATCCTCACCCCTCCCTTGTGTGCTCTCGCTTTTATCATGTGATCAAAGTCCAATCCCCTTGTAGTGTTTACCCTTGATCTAATGTCCGCATATGAGAGAGAACATACGATTTTTGGTCTTTTGGGGCAGGCTAACCTCACTCAGAATGATGTTCTCCAATTCCATCCATTTACCAGCAAATGATAACATTTCATTCTTCCTCGTGGCTGCATAAAATTCCATTGTGTATAAATACCACATTTTCTGAATCCATTCATCAGTAGTGGGGCATCTTGGCTGTTTCCATAGCTTGGCTATTGTGAATAGTGCTGCAATAAACATGTATAAATACCACATTTTCTGAATCCATTCATCAGTAGTGGGGCATCTTGGCTGTTTCCATAGCTTGGCTATTGTGAATAGTGCTGCAATAAATATGGGTGTGCAGGGGCCTCTGGAGTAACCTGAGTCACATTCTTTTGGGTATATCTCCAAGAGTGATATTGCTGGATCAAATGGTAGATCTATGTTTAGATTTTTAAGAAGCCTCCAAATTTTTTTCCAGAGTGGTTGTACTAGTTTGCATTCCCACCAGCAGCGTAAAAGGGTTCCTTTTTCCCAACATCCTTGCCAACACCTGTTGTTACCAGTGTTGCTAATGATGGCTATTCTAACAGGGGTGAGGAGGAATCTTAGTGTGGTTTTAATTTGCATTTCCTTTATGGCTAGAGATGGTGAACATTTTTTCATGTGTCTTTTGGCCATTTTAATTTTTTCTTTTGAGAAAGTTCTGTTTAGTTCAGTTGCCCAGTTCTTTATTGTTTCATTAATTTTGGAAGAATTTAGTTTTTTGAGTTCCCTGTATATTCTGGTTATCAGTCCTTTGTCTGATGTGTAGCTGGCAAATATTTTCTCCCACTCTGTGGGTGGTCTCTTCTCTTTAGAGACCATTTCTTTTGTTGAGCAGAAGCTTTTTAGTTTTATGAGGTCCCATTTATCTATGCTATCTCTTAGTTGCTGAACTGCTGGGGTTCCATTGAGAAAGTCCTTGCCTATACCTATTAGTTCCAGAGTATTTCCTACTCTTTCCTGTACCAACTTTAGAGTTTGGGGTCTGATATTAAGATCCTTGATCCATTTTGAGTTAATATTGGTATAGGGTGATATACATGGATCTAGTTTCAGTTTTTTGCAGACTGCTAACCAGTTTTCCCAGCAGTTTTTGTTGAAGAGGCTGTCTTTTCTCTATCTTATATTTTTAGCGCCTTTGTCAAAGATAAGTTGGTCATAGTTGTGTGGCTTCATATCTGGGTCCTCTATTCTGGTCCACTGGTCTTCATGTCTCTTTTTGTGCCAGTACCATGCTGTTTTTATTACTATTACTTTGTAATATAGTTTGAAGTCGGATATTGTGATACCTCCAGCTTTGTTCTTTTTACTGAGTATTGCCTTGGCTATTCGTGGCCTCTTGTGTTTCCAAATAAGTTTAATGGTTGATTTTTCAATCTCTTTGATGAATGTCATTGGGATTTTGATGGGAATTGCATTAAACATGTAGATTGCTTTTGGGAGTATAGACATTTTTGCTATGTTGATTCTACCAATCCACGAGCATGGGAGATCTCTCCACTTTCTATAGTATTCCTCAATCTCTCTCTTCAGAAGTTTATAGTTTTTCTTGTAGAGGCCATTCACATCCTTTGTTAAGTTTACACCTAGGTATTTGATTTTTTTTTGATGTTGTTGTAAATGATATTGTTTTCATATATTTTTTCTCAGTTTGTTTATTATTAATGTATAGGAATGCTAATGATTTTTCTATGTTGATTTTATATCCTGCTACCTTGCTATAGCTGTTGATGGTGTCTAGGAGCTTCTGAGTAGAGTTTTTGGGTCTTTAAGGTATAGGATCATACCATATACATATCATCTGCAAATAGGAATATTTTGACAGTTTCTTTACCTATTTGTATTCCTTTTATTCCTTCTTCTTGCCTAATTTCTCTGGCTTGGAATTCCAGTACTATGTTGAATAGGAGTGGAGATAGTAGGCATCCTTGTCTCATTCCTGCTTTTAGAGGGAATGGTTTCAGTTTTTCACTGTTAAGTATAATGCTGGCTATAGGTTTCTCATATATAGCTTTTATAATGTTTTTTCTCTCTTACTGCCTTCAATATTCTTTCTCTAGTCTCTGTATTTGTTGTTTTAATGATAATATGCTGTGGGGTAGTTCTATTTTGGTCAGGTCTGTTTGGAGTTCTGATGGTTTCCTGTATGTTTATGGGCATAGTTTTTTCCACATTTGGGAAATTTTCTGTTATTAATTTATTGAATATATTATGCATTCCTTTTGCTTGCACTTCTTCTCCTTCTTCAATGCCCATGATTCTCAGGTTTGGTCTTCTGATGTAGTCAGTGAGTTCTTGCATTTTCTTTTCACAGGTCTTAAGTTGTTTAACTAATAGTTCTTCGGTTTTTCTTTTAATTACCATTTCATCTTCAAGTTCTGAGATTGGCCTTCCATTTTGTTTTGCATTTCTGTTTCATTCTTTTTTCTGAGGTTTTCTATATCCAGAATCTCTTCCTTTTTAATATTGTCTATTTTCATTCTGAGTTCATTTATCTCTTTATTAATCGTGTTCTTTGTTTCACTTTGGTGTTTTTACAGTGCTTCTATAGTTTTTTTTATTTGTTCTGGTGCTTTCTCAAATTCTCTATTTTTGTTGTCTTGGAATTTCTTGAGTGTCTCCTGTACATTTTGGTTGACCCTATCCAGTATCAGCTCTATAAAATTTTCATTGATTACTTGCAGGATTTCTTCTTTCAGATTATTCTTGTGGCTTCATTGGGTTCTTTGGCATAGTTTATATTCGTTTTGTTGTAGTCTGCATCTGGGTATCTGTTTTCATTTCCCTCTCGTTCCTGTACTAATTTATTATTAGGGGGAAACTGGTTTCCCTCTTTCTTCCATCTTCCCATCATTGCCCTTGCTATTGTTACTGTCCCTGTACTGTGTGTAATTCATTATTATCTAGCTTGTAATAATAACAATGGTGGTATCTAGAGTGGACGGGTGGGAGGGGAGGGAAAGCAAAGAAGGTAAAGAAAAAGGGGAAAAAACCCAAAGCAAACACACACACACACACACACACACACACACACACACACAACAGAGCCAAAAAAATAAACAGGGAGAGATAGTGTACTAATCAACAGTGAGCTAAACAGGCATTAGAGAGACAGAGAGAGGATAATAAAACAGAAAAAAAATCCCCAAATTCAAATGCAATAAAAGTTTCAGTCTTAATAATTTTAGTGTTAAGTCCTTCAGCCTCCAGTCCTGGTGTTGGTGTCTGAGAAGAAGTTCTGTTGTCTCATCAAAGGAGAAAAAAAAAAAAAAACTACCAAAAACCAAACCAAATAAATCCCAAGTTCAAATGCAACACAGTTTCAGTTAGTCCTTCAGCATCCAGTCCTAGTTCTGGTGGTCTGCATTTCCCAAGCAGTCTAACAGCTGGCATCTGGTGGCGCAGGAGCCCTCCTGGTTTCTCCATTTAACGTGGAGTAGGGATGCTATTGTGGGCTGGGGGTGTGGAGGAGTCAGAGTTTTGTCTCTTTTTGGTGATTTTTTCCTGCCAGGCATATCTCCAGCGTCTCTCCAGGATTTTACTTTAGGAAGCACGCTTTATGCTTCCTCCCTCTAGTTGCTATCTTGGAAAAATCCCAAATAGCCATCTATCTGTAGGTATATTTTAAAGCCAGAGTTGGTTTGAAAGCAGATCATTTAGTATGAATTGGACTCCCTTTGGGAGATAACTTAAATTTAGGTAAAGCATCCTTAATATTTGGATAGATAACTCAGGTACTTCAGAAATATTTATGTGTTTATGGTTGTGCATACAGGAAGTTTCCATCTTTATTTTACCATAATCCTTAGCCTTCTCCACACTGGCCAAGAGTGAATATCGGTCCTTTCTGAGTTAATATCAGGTCAGGACTCAAGCTGAGCAAATCCATAAGCAATCACCTGTGAGATCACAGTCATGCTCACAAGATTCCCCTCAGGGGTTGTGTGCAGAGAAGATGAGGCCAGCCAGACCCAGTGTTTATTACTATCTGAGTTTGGTTCCAAAATCCTATTTGGAGTTTCTAGACCTGACTACTTGTACTGTAATATGTGGGGCTGAAAATGTTTCTATGTGCTTCTGTCACCATTCTGGGAGAATTTCCCTAGAACTTCTGACTCTAGTGGAAAAGAAAGTAACTCAAAAAGAAAGAAAAGGGAGCATATAATCCCGACTAGGCACAAGGTGAGGTGGTGAGGAGATCTAGTGCTCTATCCCAAGCCAGCCTTGCTACCCCTTTGCAGGACAGGAAGTGGGGGGGCGGTCACGTGGTGAAAGAGACAGGGAGCTTGTTACTGGTGGGAGTCAGGGCCTCCCTGTCTGGCAAGCACAGCAAGTAGTAGGGAAGTAATTTTTTTTTCTCTTTTTTTTGGTGGTACTAGGTTTTGAACTCAGGGCCTCATGCTTGCTAGGCAAACACTCCATCACTTGAGCCACACCTTCAGCGCTATTTTGCTTTAGTTATATTTTTCAGGTAGGTCTCGCATTTTTTTTCTGGGGTGGGCTTCAGACCTTCATCTTCCTATCTATACCTCCCGAATAACTGGGGTCCACAGACCTCTACTACCACACCCCATTTATTTCTTTAGATGGCCTCTCACTAACTTTTTGCCTGGACTAGCCTTGAACTGTGATCCTCCAGATCCCTACCTCCTGACTGGCTGGAATTACAGGCAGAAGCCACTGCAGCAGCTGATCTCCTAGGAAGTAATTTTAATGATATGAGTAAAAAACACCAGGACCTCTAAGAAACTCAATCCAACTGCAGAGCACAGCCAGAAAACTGCAAGGTCCTCCTGTCCCTTTCTTTTCCCTAACACTTGTGACTTAACATGCTTCTTGGGGATTAACATGCTTCTCTAGAAGACAGTGCAGGCAGGACTGGAGCACTAATCTGCTAGAGGCTGACTATATTTATTGTACCACAGGTGGGTAATGCTCAGGTTGTAATTGACTTCCGAGGCCTGCCCAGGGTTTTCAACGTAGAGATGGACCTGGAGTTCTCCCCACTCCCTCCAGCCTTCCAGACCACCCACACTGCCGCATTCCATTTCAATCCAGGCCCAAGACCTGCCACTTTGCATGTGATGGTTGTAGGTGACAGGCAGCATCTACGAGCCTCCAAAGCAGGGCAGACACAAGCCAGAATCAATTTAGTGGCTGTTAGGTTCAGACTCTCAGGCAATGACATAGTTGGCTTCACGCTGACTTTGTTATGTGTGAAATTCCCAAGAAGAATAATACCTTATCAAAACTTTCATCATATTTTTCACTATAATGAATATGGATCAATAATAAATTTTTATTCTAATATAACATTAGTTTCAGAAGAATTACCTCCTTTTCCTTTTTACCAAGAAATCAAATTATAACCATAAAATAAAGGCTTTTCCACCTAAGGGCTCTGTGAAGAGAATAATAGTTTCCTTTCTAATATTAATATTTTAGCTTGTGTTTAAATTATTGCTTGGGTGATTTTATATAATACAGAATTAAATATTCTTTTCAGAATACATACTTAGATGTTTTGGAAAATTATTGTTTTTCTCCCCAATGGAAGTGAAATTATATTATATACTATTTAGATACTAATTTAGCTTTTATTAATTTTTTTAAATTGGGAAGAAGTACATCTCATGTATAGACAAGAATGAAAAATAAAATAATGAAAATTCATTGTTCATGTGTCTGCCACTAATCTTTATTAAAATGATACTATGCATAGATACTTGAAGAGTTTCTGATAGACAGATAGATGTAATGGAGGTCACCTTTATTTTTCCCTCTATCTCATCACCCCTCCTTACTCTTGGAGAGAAACGGTACATGGAATTCAATGTTTGCCATTCCAATAATTTGTATATTTTACTACGTACACATAGACACTGAGTTCTAATTTGCATAATGCCACATTGTTCATATTCTTCTTCAACTTGATTTTTTAAATTTGATTTTTTTTATTGTTGTGCTGGGGGTACTTTGTGGCATTTACAAAAGTTCTTACAATACATTGTATGTAATCATACTTGAATTCACCTCCTCCAACATTCTCCTTTATCTCATTTGCCCCCATTCCTGAAAGTTTCATCAGTTCTCATTTTTCCACTTACATATATGTGTACACAGTGTTTGCACCATATTCCCCTCGTATACCTGTTGCCCACATCCTCCCCTCTCTCATTGGTATCAATCCCCCCCAGATAGGACCTGTTCTGCCTCCTGTTCTCCAATTCTGTAAAGGAAAAAAAATAGCATTTTTGTTTGTTTAAGACAGCTATACAGGGAGTTTTCTTGTGTCATTTCCATGCATATATGAACCTGAGTTGGTTCATCTCCTCTATTTTTTTCCTTTCTACCTTAGTCCCCTTCTTATGGTGATTTCAACAGGTTCAAAAATACTGTATTCATTCTTATATAGGAAGTACATCAACCATATTCACCTATTAACTTCTTTCCTCCACCCCCCTGTATTTGCTGTATTTGTATTAGGTCTATATTCTACATATGAGAGAAAAGATGCAGCCTTTGGCCTTCTGAATCTGGATAACTTCACTTAAGATGACGTTCTCTAGTTCCATCCATTTATCTGTAAATGACAAAATTTCATTCATCTTTGTGACTGAATAAAATTCCCTTATATATAAATACTGCATTTTCTTAATCCAGTTATCAGAAGTAATACATCTTGGCTATTGCTGTAATAAACTGAGTGTGTAGGTGCCTTTATTGTAACCTGTCTTATATTCCTTTAGGTATATCCCTAGGAGTGGAATTGCTGGATCATGTGGCAGTTCTATTTTTAGTTTTTTTGAGGAGCATCCATACTGTTTTCCATGGTAGTACTAATTTACATTCCCACCAGCAGTGTATGAGGGTTCCTTTTTCTCCACATCCTCACCAACATTTGTTGTTGTTTATGTTCTTGATGCTAGCCATTCAAACAGGAGTGAGGTGGAATCTTAATGTGGTTTGTTGCATTTCCTTTATGGCCAGAGAGGATGAGCATTTCTTCATGTGTTTTTGGCATTTGAACTTCTTCCTTTGAAAAAGCTCTGTTCAGTTCATTTGCTTGTTTCTTCATTGAGTCATTGATTTTTTTGTGAGTTTATAATTTTTTGAGCTCCCTGTGTATCCTGGTTATTAACCCCTTGTCAGATGTATAGCTACAAAGATTTTCTCCCATTCTTTAGGCCACCTCTTCAATCTGGTGAAGATTTGTTGTACAGATTTCATGTAGTCCCATTTGTTAATCCTTTCTCTTAGTTGTTGAGCCATTTGAGTTCTACTTAGGAAATTATTGCCTATGCCTCTTAATTCCAGTGTGTTCCCTAACCTTCCCTGTACTAGCTTCAAGTTTTCAGGTCTTATGTTAAGGTTCACTTTGAGTTCATATTTGCACAGGGTGAAAGATGTGGATATAGTTTTAGTTTTCCCAGCAACATTTGTTGAAGAGGCTGTTTTTTCTCCATTGTATGTTTGAGTGCATTTGTCAAAAATCAAGTGGGCTTAGCTGTGTGGATTCATATCTAGGTCTTCTGTTCCAGTGGTCTTCATATCCATTTTTGTGCCAGTACCATGCAGTATTTGTTTCTATGGCTCTGTAGAACAGTTTGAAGTCAGGTATTGTGATACCTTCAGTGTTGCTCTTTTTGCTGAGTATTGCCTTGGCTATTCACAATCTTTTGTGCTTCCAAATGAACTTTAGGGTTGATTTTTCAATTTCTGTAATGAATATCATTGGAATTTTGATGGAAATTGCAATGAACATATAGATTGCTTTTGGTAACATAGCCATTTTCACAATGGCTATATTGATTCTATCAATCCATGAGCATGGGAGATCTTTCCATCTTCTGTAGTCTTCTTTGATTTCTTTCTTCAATGGTTTATAGTTTTCCTTATTGAGGTCTTTCATGTCCTTTGTTAAGTTTATTCCTATTCAACTTCATTTTTAAACTTTGCATTTCAGACAGGATTTCTAACCTGAGCAATCGGGGATGTATAGAGAACTAGATAATCCTTAAGCTTTTAACTTGGGATGTAAGGGCAGCAGGTATTTCATGAAACCCTGAAATTCTAGGTGCATGCATGCACAATTTTTTTTCTGAGAAAAATATCCATAGCTTTTATGAAATTGTCAGTTCCATCTCTGACCCTGAAAGGTCAAAGCACCATTAGATGTAATCATCCTTCTTCAAAATGTTGAGACCCCATTAAGGTACAAAGCTGCTTTTTTCTAAACATGATGTATGGTTTATTTATTTTGTTCTATATGTTCTTCTATTCTAGATGCAGCATTATAAATGTTATTTGTAGGCTGATTTTATTTTTGTTGGGATTTGTCAGCAATGGGCATTTTTTGTTGGTACTGGGGTTTGAACTCAGGGCTGCATGCTAACTAGGCTGGTGCCCTACAACTTGAGTTTTTTTGCTCAGGTTATTTTGAAGATAGAATTTCAGTTTTTGCCCACGAAGCTGGGATAATAGGTGTATGACACCGCACTCAGATATTGGTTTCCCAAACATTTTTCCAGGGCTGGCCTCAAACCACAATCCTCCAAATCTCAGCCTTCCAAGTAACTAGGATTACAGGCTTTAGGCACTCGCTGGCAATGCACATTTTGAAGGCTGGGAATGATTTAATAAAACTACGGGCACCATTCTGACCACTAGAGGGCACTAACATAACTGAAACCAGATGGCATCTTTTCAGAGTAAAATATAAACTCCAGAAAAGCCGCTTGCAGGATCTTCACGTATTTATTTACTTCCGTTCACAGATTTTTACATCACGCTTCTAATATGTCTTAAAACTTTCAGATTCAGCATATTTTAATGTTATAAGTCTAATAAAACAAATGTAAAGCAGGCATGAAAGGGAGGCCTTAAATAAATGAAGTAGATACATCAGAGCTGGATTTTGGCTATTTTTCTAGTCGTTTACTTTTTAAGACATGAATTCTTGGTTAATTAACTGATATCTTTATTAATAAAAAATGTGATGTAGGAGTTTAAATAGGAAAAGATAGCCTCTTCACTTAAGGCTTCACTAAAAAGTGCTTTGTCATAATTTATGCAACTATTGTCCATATTAATTCTTTGGGAACATTCCAGATCTTTCTTTTGCCAATTAAGAAAGGCTGTGGGCATTTTGCATCCCGAAGGCTGGTCTGCTGGGACTCTGTCAGAAAGCAGTTGTTTTCACCGGGGCTGTTACCATCACCCAGTAGCTTTTCTGTGTCCGCTGAGAGAGCTTAGGTAGGAAGGATCAATTTTCCTTCTTCTAATTGAGAACTACTCTAGGGCTTTTAATGTGCTAACTGCTACTTGCCAATTAAAGAGCCAAGACTAGCCAATATAAGCAGTATTCTAACACTAGTGTATTGAAATAACTCATATTTATAAAGTATGTTACAATTTACAAGGAGTATTCACCTACGATCATTGAAACAAGAAAGTAATATATGGTTATTTCCAATTTATGATTAGAAGATACATGCTTCTTTATAAAGCATTCCATACTGTAGCCTGGTGATGACCTTGGAGACTCCTAGGTCATGCTGCTACTAAGTGGTAGCACAGAGAACTCTCTGGAAGTTTTCTGAATTCTAGCCTACTATGAGAGTTTTAGACTTATCTTCCCATTCTTTTCCTTACTTGTTTTGAATAAATTTATTTTTAATGTTGTAGGGAGAGAAGAAAGGGTGATCTCCTTCTTGCTCATCGTAAAGGGTCATGGTGGACCGCTATAAAAAAGACAGGTTAATGAGAAAAGCATAAGAAATTTATTTGATTATAGTTTTATGTGGCATAGGAGCTTTAAAAAAATGAAGACTTAAAGACCCAGGTGAACTAGCCATTTAAAAAGTTATTAGTGTATATTAATTGCACAAAACAAATAATTTTATTATGACATTTTTATCCATGTATATAATGTACTTTGATCAAATCTTGCATTCAACTACACCTTGAGGGGAAGAAGAGTGGGCAAGAGGGAATAGGACAAGAGATAGAGAGAAACTTTGCTTCTGATGCCTTTGCAATAGTGTGATGCTTTTAAAAAGCAGGAATATTGCTTAATCAACTTTCTCCATTTTGTTTAATGTTTTTCCCCTGAATCTTTAGTTCTGCTTTACCTACAATTTTGGTAGGGCCTTGGAATTATCTAGTGAGTATGAAGTTAGTTATTAATTCATTTGATCTACTGCACAAAACAAAGATCACCAACTACAGGAAGCTCTCATTCTAGGGGAGGTAGGACATAATAAATAGTAAAGAAGCGAATTATGTCACATAGAAGTAAATAATGAGCAAGATGCTAGAAAAAAAGTGAAAAACAGAACAGGATGAGTATGGAATCAGGATGTGTGTGAGGGGTGCAGTTCTCAAAAGGTGGATCTTTCTGAGAAGGGGGTGAAGGAGTTAGTACCATTAATACACAGAAGAAGACCTAGGGGGCAGTTAAAAAGCTGTCTCTCAGGTCAGAGGGTCCCTGAGATATTGAGGGTCAGGAAGAAGAAGGTTGGAGTGAGTAAGTAGAGGAGAAAATACAAGGAGAGGGCAGGGGTCTGAGTATTGTGATGTGAGGCAGCCCATGGGATGACCTTGTGAGCCACTGTAAAGATTTTGGCTTTTATCCAGAGTAAAACAGGTGGCCACAGTCCAGACATGATGAGAAGAAGTTATTTTATTACTCTGTCTGAGGAGGCCAAAACAGGTTCTGCTGGGAGGGGGTAGGGGTGAGGTTGGCACTGGTAGGGGCGGGGGAGGTGGCAGGAAGAGGGGTAGGAGGATGAATACAGTGCAAATAATGTATACGCATATATGTAAATGCAAAAATGATACCTATTGAAAGTGTTCCAGGAACCGGGGGAGGGGGCATGAAAGAGAGCAGTAGAGGGGGTGAAATCAATATGATATATTTGATATATTGTAAGAACCTTTGTAAATGCTACAATATACAGCACAACAATAATAATAATAAAAAGAATTACTGTCTGCTTGGTGTAAGGCAGGAGATATAAATGTAGAGGTAAGACAAAAAGTTGGTGATTATAGCAACCTAGATAAAAGGTGACAGTTCCAGGGACAGGGTTGGTTTTAGGAGATATGCTTTCATGGTGGAGACCCCAGATTGCCCCACTGTCATACTGGAGGTTGAGCCCAAGGCCTCACACATGCTAGGCAAGTACTTTACCGTCAAGCTACACCCTCAGCTCAATGTGATTTCTTGGTGAGTTGAATATTTTGTATGAGAGGACAAGAGGTAAGCATGACTTTCAAGATGTGAACCTGAGCACCTGGATGGATGGGACTGCCACCTGCTGAGGGAGTGAAGGCTGTGAGTGGAGCAGGGTGAGGGTTGAAAGATACAGACTAGGAGTTCAGATCTGAATGTACTAACTGTAAGTGCTCTTTGACATCCAATGGAGAAACTGATTTGTTAGTGAGATATGAGAGTTTGGAGTTCAGGATGAAAGGTGGGTCACATCATCAGTGTTGTGGGCATGGGACTGTACGTCACTGAGTCCCTATACCCAAGCAAGCCAGTGTTGCCAGGGCATGCTGAAGAGGAGAAGCCAGTGAAGGATCAGAAAATGAAGGAGCAAAAGTGAGACAACAGGACAATCAGCTGTTTGGTGTCTTGGGGAAGAAAGACAAGGGAACAGGTAAAAGAGGCTGCAGTCGCCCACTGGGCTACATCTTGAAAGACTGTGATCCTCATGTATTTTCCCACCGAGAGTAAGTGTTTTGGCCTCTTGCTGTGGAAATTTTGCCTTGAGGGAAAACTGAGGTGGTTCTAAACCACAGCTTTCACTGTTCTGCCCATCTCAATCCACCACTAGGTCCCCACCTTCTCTTTCCTGGATGGTCGCAGTCATCTCATAACTGTCCAACTGCATCCACTCCTGCTCATTACCACACAGAAACTAGTCACTTAAAAATTAAAATATGTGCTGTAGGTGTGATGACACACACCTACAGCACTCTGGAGGCTGGGGCAGGAGGATCCTTAGTTGAAGGCCAGCCTCGGCTACACAGATAGACCCTGTTTCAAAAAAAAAAGTAAGATATTTATATGTGTCAAACTCACAAAGGATGAATTAATTGAACATAGACAAAAATCTTTTCCTTCCAAGTTGTTCAGGTGTTGATCAGTACTCAAATATTATGTTACTAAGCATGTATCAAAATGCCTCATGTTAAATTAAAAATTTTAAATGGGTGTGGGTCCTTTGATTTTAGTAAGATTCAAATTTGTATGCCAACTACTAGTCTCAAGTAACAGTAAGGTTTGACTATGAGACTTTGTGACCAAAGGATCTATGCTCTTGATGGTCTTACAGACTTTGTGTTAGAGTGATAATTTGAGAAACAGGAAGAAATCAGAACTTTATTGACCTGACCTGGTACTGTCATTAAAGTTTCCAGGATGGCTTTCTTTATGAAATGTACTATAAGAATGGGATGAGGGGAGCAGTTCCACTTTCCAGACAACGATGGCTGACTTTGGGGGAATTTGAGTACGGGTTGGACTGGGGAGTGGTAGATGGATTCCAGACACATATGCCTTAGTTCAGCAACAGAAGTGGGGTTCTCCTCTTGGCTGCCTTGAATTACCTTCATAGTTTTAATTAGACCATTGTGGGCCAATGTCACTCCCCATGGGATGGCCCTGGAGGAGTGACAAGACTCCATTTGCACTCACTGGTAGTTACAGAACACAACCCTGGGAGAGGTTGTCTAGTTACACAGCTGTGATAGCTTCTGCCTGAGGCCCATTAGGTCTTTCATCATGTAGTTTTGGAGACTTCATCTGCTTCAGCCTCCTTCTTCCTGCACTGTTTCCCTGCATAAATTTCCATTTGTATTTACTGTAGGGTCAGCCATGGAATTGTAAACATCATTTGAATATAATCTAACTTTTACAATAAGACTACAGGGCATTGAGCTGTGCTGTCATTGTATTTCAATTTTACTACTAAGGAAGAAAGGGCTTATTGACAATATTTTTCCTGACAATAACTCATTAGGTGCTGTCAACAGCAAAAATTTTAATGGACTCTAACTATGTGAACCATATGTGTTATTCCTTTTTTTTGTACCCTCAGGGCCATTTGGAATGAAAGATTCTCGGGAATTGGACAACGTATTGTCAAGTTTGAAAGCATATGGAGCTGAACAGGATCCTAGTGAAGGCTCATGGTCTTAATAATCCAATATTTATAAGCAATTAAAGTTCACCAAAGTCTATAAAAACATGCCACAGCTGTGAATCAAATTAGTGCCTTGACCTACCCAATTAGACAAAGAAAACATCAGTATCATAATTAGGCAGCCAATTCTTTTCTTAGAATTAATATAAATAGTGGCTATGCTTTAAAAATCAACTAAACACTGTGTTTTCAAACAAAAAGGAGCTCTGTGCTAAAAGATGCAACTTCCTGGGTAAGAGAGAGAGAGTAACTATGTTTGATTAGAGCACCAACCAAGGGAATTGGTTTTTGGTTATCTCAGCAAAACTTTTCCTTTGAGTCCAATCAATCCCACTTTCCTTTTATAAGGACTGACTGCCCAATGATTTAAAGTCAATGTTTTGTCAGTTCAGGTTGAAGAGCAAAAGGCTGCAAGGCTTCCATTGCTGAATTATTTAGAAATTTCAAACCCCACCCAAATGAAAGTGTTAAGTAACAGCTAGTTGTCTGCCTGCTGATGTCCGTCCTTGTCAATGAAGGAAAGATGGCTCAGATCTAGGCAAGTAAAATCCCACAAGTGCTTACTTCCTGTCTCTACTCTCCTATGATGTCCTCTCTCCTATTCATTGGTCAGCATTTCCAATTGTGGCAACCACTCAAGATGCATGAACTTGCCAATACACTTAAAAAGGAGTGTAGAGTAAGGAAGATTTACCCTAAGTTGTCAATTTCAGTTACCAGCCTGTCTTGGAATCCTCTTTAGATGGAAGGAAGACACAACAGAAAATTCTTTTGTTTTAAAATAATGATTAAAAGAGGACTTGCTTTGAGATTTCTAAAAACGGGTGAATTAAAAAAATGTTTTGCTGTGAAAAATAGTGGAGTAAAGCTAGAAGTGTTGTGGTCAGTTTTCATTTTAGTTATTTTATATCTGTGTATTGAAAATAACCCATGTGGGCTGTAAAATCTAAATGTTATTTAGATTCTCTTCAAATATATTTGTAGGATATTTTACTAACAGCATGTGGCATGTCTTGACATCTTGATCATTTATCCTTGGGATTTTAAGAATCACTTTTTGCTAGAATGTTGTTTTTTTCTCAGACTGTACATGGAGCTCTACTGACAACATAAAAGAGAGTTTTTTTGAGATATTTGTATAGCAAGTATAAAATATGCTATCAGTATCTTAGATAAATCCCTCCCAGAGAGGTGCTCAGAATACAACACACTTTATAGTGTTAGACTTTATAAATATTATTTGAAGATGATTCTTGAAGTGAGATCTTAAATTCAAAATCTTACCTTTATCTTTTTAGACTTGATGTATTTCTTTAAGCACTCAGGAAGGGTAAAGGCAAATTACTTGCATCCATGACTTCTTTTTTTATAGGAAATTTATTTATTTCAGGAAGTCAATGTTGAGTACTATACCTTTGCAACTTGAACATCTTATACTTGTCACTTGCTTACATTCTTCATTTATCAAAAATATCATTGACATTATCAAGCTACAGATTGTTTATATTTTTTCTTCTTTTTCTGTTATTATTATTATTAATTTTTTGTGGTACTGGAGGTCGAACCCAGAGTCTGATGCATGCTAGGTGTTCTATCACTTGAGCTGTGCTCCAGCCCTCTTTCTCCCTCGTTTTAAATCTTGTTTCTAAGATGGGGTTATTGCTAACTTTATGTAGACTGATCTTGAACTGTGATCCTCCTGCTATTACATCCCAAGTAGCTGGGATTATAGGTGTAAACGACCAGTTCATTTGCATTTCTTAATCAGGGTTGGATTCTTATATTAAATAAAAATATACAGATCTCATACTGGTCAGAAAGGGCAAACAACCCATTCTCCCATCAGCTTCAAAACTATTGGACTTCTGCCAATTGTAGTTTGAAGTTTCTGTTTTAAACAGAACAATGAAACAACAGCATAGTTTTTCTTCCAACTTTTCTGTTAGTTGAACAATTAGTAGTTAAGTGACTTTAGTCAATATCATGTGTTAGTCATTGTCAGTCACCTGTTTGCTTTACTTATACTTTAATTTACTTATTTTTTGTTGTTTGGTTTTTACAATGTAGCTTACATTGACATCAAACTTACCATGTAGCAACAGGTTGACCTCAAATTGGTGATCTTCTAATCACCAGCGCTTCAGCTCCACCAGTGCTGGGCTTTCAGGCACATGAACCACACCCAGCTCTTAATACATTTTTAGAATAAATTTGCAGAAGTTAATTAGACATCAAATTGCAAGTTTGTTTTATGTCAAACTGTAGTACATTAGTGTTTAAAAAAATATACGCCATTCCCCTACTAGTCCATTTGTCTTTCTGCATTCACTCCCAAATCTTTGCTTCATAGTTAATGTTTTATTTAAGTTGGTTTTGCCATCCTTTTTTTCCCCCAAAAGTTCATAGTTGAATGGAGGAGCTGAAAATGTAATTTTAAGGCTCATGAACTTTCTGTGGGAGAGACATATTACCTATTGTTCATTTGTACACAGTTTTCTTCCATTATTTTTGCTATTTTTAAAGTTATTTTTGTGATTTATTTGATGTTAATTGCTTCAATCACCTCTTTAAAAGACACAATTACTTGTGTTTTCTTGCAATTCCTTAGCAACTTCACAGTTCTTCTAGACTTTGCAAAGGTAATTCAGTCTGTGGTGAATTCATCAACAAATTCCCTTCATGATTTAGGATTCTTGTCAGACCTGCCAATGTGTACAGAGATACTCAAAATGAGCATTTTCCCCAACCTACTTAAAAACAAACAAACAAACAATAACTCCTATTCTTTATATTCTTCTTTTGCCTTGAAATTATCCATTCTTCTTTTTAAATGAGAAAGTTTTTTTTTTCTCAGCCATCCTAGAACATGATTGCTTCTGAATTTTCATAAGGCATGTAGTGTTTGAAAGGAAAGGTTATGCTTGAAAAGCTCACTTGTTTTCCTAAAAATTATTGATTCTACAGTGGTTTTCTGATTTTTCCAATTATTAATAGTGATAATTCTTTCAGGGATGATATATTTGATATACTGTAAGAACTTTTGTAAATGCCACAATGTGCCCCCACCCAGCACAACATTAAAAAATTAATAAAAATAGTGGTAACTCTCACTGTATAGAATAATTGACACTCAAAATTCCCATTGAGCTCATTGTTGCTTTTCATGCTTCCAGAAATTAGATTTAGATTTCATATAAAACTTGCTTGTCAACTATCACTTGCCTGCATTTTCAGGACACACTGAAATAGTAATCCTTTGACTATTGAACCTTTTTAAAACCATGAATATAAATGCTTAATATTATTACATATTTTCATTAGTTGTAAAAATATTTCTTTATTTTATTACACATTATGGGAAATCATAGATTTCTATTTATCTGTCATAGTTGCTGATATCTAACTTCATTTTTTAAAACTAAATTTGAAATAATTTCAACCTTCCTTACTTAAAAATTTCAAAAATATGTAGTACAGTGAATTCTCTATGCTTACTGATTGATTGTTAACATTTGCAATATTCTTCATTTCTTAGTGTTCCCCTCTTTTTCTGTTTGTGTTTGTGTATTCATGCACATATACAGAGAGATATTTAAACAGAATGTACATTCTTTCCATATGAGAGTAGGATGCAGTCATCCTGGTCTTTTAGCCCTAAATACCCCATTGTGCCTTTTCTAAGAACAGGCACTGTTCTTTATATAACCACGGTACAATGACCAAAATCAGGAAGTCTAACATGAATCTGCTGTAACTATCCAATCCACAAAAACGTTTTCAGCTGTTGTAATTTCACTCATTGTTTCAATAATGTTTTTTATTGATTTTTCCACCCAGTTAAGGATCCATTCCAGGAATACACATTATATTTAGTTGTTGTATCTCTTTGTTCTGCTTTAGTCTGGAATGGTATTTTACCCTTTCTTTGTCTGAAATAGCACAAATTGTTTCTTAACTGAGGATTAAAGCCAGGACCTCATGCATACTAGGCAAGTATTCTACCACTGAATGTCCAACTAGTTAATTAATTAATTAATAGGGTCTTGCTAAATTGTCCAGGCTGGCTTTGAACTTGTGACCCCCCTGCCTCAGACTTGCAAATAGATAAGATTACATGCATGAACCACCATGACTAGTGACATTATTATTGTTGAAGCACATTTGGTAACTTATTTTGTAGACTATATCTCAAGTTGGATAAGTTTGAGATTTTCCTGTGACCATATTTAGGTCAAAAAATTAATAATTTTATTAATTTTTTATTGCTGTGCTGGGTGGGGGTACATTGTGGCATTTACAAAAGTTCTCACAGTATATCAAATGTATCATCCCTGAAAGAATTATCACTATTAATAATTGGAAAAATCAGAAAACCACTGTAGAATCAATAATTTTTAGGAAAACAAGTGAGCTTTTCAAGCATAACCTTTCCTTCCATATGGAGGGATACCACAGAAAGGGTGTTTTGTCCCCCTCAGCATCCATGAATGATTCTTGCCTGAATCAATTATTACTATTATAAACAATAAAAGGTGATTTTTCTATATTCTTTATTCTTTCTACAGTCTAATGTGAGGAAGATTTTATCCTCTCTCTTACTCATTCAATTATTTACTTACATTAGCATGTACTCTTAGATTCTTATTTTAGTTATTTGGGTGATATGTTGTTACTTTATTTAAATTGATGCTCAAGTTGTCCTAGATTTTGCTAGTAGGAACTCATTTCTGAGTTTGTTTTGGCATTCTCATTTTCTTTCTTTCAATGATACACATAAAACTTCTTTATTTATATTCATTCAGCATCTGAATCACTGTGGAACTCAGTTTTCCATCAATATAACAAAATACATGAGAGACTTAGCTTATAGAAAGAAAAGGTTTATAATCACTAAGCTGCTATCTTAAATAATAAAATAGTAGTTTTATGAAAGGTATAACTTTCAAAATGTTTAAAACATGACTCATATTATCATGGCGAGTATTTATTAAATAATAACTCATTAGTGAAGGGACCAATGGCATTGTAAATCTGACCAAAGGAGAATTTCAGAGTGCACTATAGTCAATAAAAGAATGTTAAAATAAAATTGCACAGCTAGACATAAAAGTGGTTAATGTACTATGTAGCAATGAATTTGTAATTATCTGTATGATCTTTTCTATGAACAGAAATCTGTAATTTAACATCTAATGTCACTGAGTCTAGAATTGTCTATTATGAAATGGAAACTCCAACAAAGGTACATTTTCCTAGAGATGTAAATAATTCTCAGATAGGCGTATTGTGCATGGCTTCATATTATGTTGCCTTACTTCCAAATTTTAGATAAATTTTCTTATAAATCCAGTTATATTTATCTTAAAATGCTGTCAAACCTTCTTGATTCTATTCTTCAGTCTTAATAGACTATCCAAAACCTCATTAGGATCTTTTGTGGTTCTTCCTACTTCACTCTTACTTCAGTGTAAACTCATTTCTCTTGTGAAATTAGAATTTGTCTGCTGAAATAATCCTTCCTGAATATGAAGGCTGTGATTTAAAGACTTTTGGCCTTCTCTTCTTTAAAATTAATTCTTTATATGTTTTCTGTTATCTTTGGTCTTCTTACCTGTCAATGTTTTTTAGCTTTTTTTCCCCACAGTTCTTAAAACTGCCAAGTCCCAAATGTGATACTGTGTTCTGATGAGCCCAACAAAGACCAAGTACATGTGGTATCTATGAAATTTCAACATATGTATCTATGCAGATATTTCATAGAACAAAACTCTAGGCTTATTATGTTTTTAATCAATAAATTAAAGCAGGATATATCATAAATTGCCAAATTTTCTGTTTTCTTTATATTGCTCACTCACTAATTCATTTCTTTAGTCCTGCATTCATATAACTATTCATTCAAATTTTACTGTGATAAAATGTAAAACATGAAATATATCATCTTAATCATTTCCAAGTGTGCAGTTCAGCAATGTTAATTATTCCTGTTGTTGCACAATCAAGTTTCCGTCTTGCAGAACTTAAACTCTATACTCATCAACAACTACTCCCCGTATTCTTTGTCACAAGCCCCTGAAAACCACCATTCCATTTTCTGTTTCTAGGAACCTTAGATTCCTTGGATAAATGGGATCACACAGTATTTGCCTGTTTTCAGCTTATGTATTTCATTTAGCATAATGTCCTTAAGGCTTACCTATGCAGTAATATATTTCAGAATCATCTTTTTCTGACTGATTAATATTCCATTGCTTGTATATGTTATATTTTGTTTATCCATTCAGCTGTCAATGAATACTTGGGCTGCTTGTACCTCTTAGATGTGAATAATGCTGCTATGAGCATAAGTTAATAAATGCTTTTGAGATCCTGCTTTCCATTCTTTTGAATATACGCCTAGAAGTGGAATTTTTAATTTTTTGAGGACTCACCATGCTTGTTTCCATAGTAGCTGTATATTTTATGTTTCCATCAACAATGCACAAGAGTTGCAATTTCTTCACCATCTCCTCTCATTCTTTGTATTTTCTGGTTTTTGTTGTTGTTGTTGTTGTTGGTTTGTTTTATCATGAATATGGTATGCTATTACATCAAGGTTTTCATTTGCATTTCCTAATGACTAGTCATGTATGAGTTAATTCCTAAAGAATAAAATCTGAATCAAACACAGTTTTGATCTTAAGAAATTCATAGTCACTTTAGGAAACAAATCTGTAAACAAGAGACTCTGAAGCAAAGTAATAAGTGCCCTGAGAAAGTATTCACAAAATGCTTTTTGATCACTCATCTTGTCATGTATTTTTAGTATTTTTCTTCTAAGTATTTGCTTCCAAATATTGTGTTGACCACTCTGTTTTATTCCTTCAGAGATAATTGAAAAGTTTTTCCCTTCAGTTACTTATAATGCTTTTATCATTCACTGGCAATTGCCATTGAATTGGAATTGTTAATTGACTAAAATAGAGTGAACTAGGTCCCTGAAGCTTATTTCAGTTATTACACTACAATTAGTGTCCTATCCCTATGCCAACACCTGACATATTGCCTCACTACCAATTCCTATTTCCTTGATATGAATATCTTACTTTCATAAATAACTGAGAAGATAAACATTTTGTTCCTCACCAGTTGTTCTGTACTTCCTCAAGCGCAGTACTCCATTCCCCTTTAAGTCTTCCTCTTTGGCATAGAGTCAGCATAAGTCAAGAAAAGGAGGAATAAAGAGGGATATAAAAGAAAATCTGTAACCAGCATGGGACAAGTTGATTCAGAGTCCTGCTTATACTTGTATATGGTTGCTGATTTTTGAAAAAAATGTTCCTTATGGCTGGTGGAGTGGCTCAAGTGCTATGGAAGCCTGCCTAGCAAGCGTGAAGCCCTGAATTCTAACCCCACTTCTGCCAAAAGAAAAAAAATGTTCTTTTAAAATTTCCAGTTTTATTGAGCTAACCATGTTTTTAAAGTGTTAGTGATCAAACTACTTGGTCCAAATCACAGACCTAATGACTTTGTAGCATTTCATTTTTTTTTTTGGTGGTCCTGGGATTTGAACTCAGGGTCTACACTTTGAGTCCCATCTGCCAGCCCTTTTTAGTGATGGGTTTTTTCAAGATAGGGTATCTTGAACTATTTGCCTGGGCTGGCTTTGAACTGCAATCCTTCTGATCGCTGCCTCCTGAGTAGCTAAGATTACAGGTGTGAGCCACTGACACCTGGCACCACTTTTTTTTCAGTGAAGAGTTAAAGTAATAGTATAATCAGACTCATGTAAAATATAAACTAACAAGAAAGCAGACATATCTCTCCCTGAAGGAGAAAGACAAGTGATTTCTACCAGGTTTATAGTTAGGAACTAATCATTCATAAACCTTTGAGTTAATGAGTATGTTCCTTTGTTGTACATATATTAGTCAGGGAAAGCATGGCATTTCTTAAGTCATTGCTGCCTCAGTTTTCTGGCATAGATAAAAACAAGGCAATGTTTACTCAGGTAAATAAAATGGTTCCAGTGATAGCCTGTCATTCTGTTTCTACTCCAAGGTAACACCTTTTGAGGTTAACAATATGACTCTATTAAAATATTTTTTAAAGCTGGACAAGAACAGATATAAAAAGTTTATTTATAACAGTTTATTTCTGACAGTAAAGTTGGAACAAATTGTGATTTAAAATGCCTACTTGGCATAATATATAAGAATTTGATGTCACTGTTTCCTCACATTCATATGCTAAATTTCCCCTGTAAACTGCAGCAAATAAAACAGTAAGTACCTAAAAGATATTTGATATATTCCTCCCAGTTTGTAATACTGTAACAAAATGTTACTAAAGTACATTCATTGTCTAGTAGCATCTCAATACCTGGGAGCTTTATATAAGGTCAAATTCTCTTTCAAATGGGCAAAGTCCTTAAGTGATAAACATTTCCAAAATGTTTCCAAGAAGAAATAGAAAACTTGAATAGCCCTACAACTATGGACAGTGAATATGCAAACCTATATAGTAAAAATTATAAAAAACTTTCCTAAAGAAATTAAAGAGTATCTAAGCAAGGTATTTCCCATCTGCAAGTTGGAAGTCTCCATATTAACAAGATGGTCATTCTATACCTATTGATTCAGAGCAATACCAATCAAATCCTGGCACAATATTTTGCAAGAAATTGACAAATTTATTCCAAAATCTATATGGCAATTCAAAGAACCTAGAAGAGCCAAAAATTTTTTGAAATAGGGCAGCAAGTTTAGAGGACTTACAGTACCTGCCTTCGAGCCTTACTATAAAGCTACAAACTATAAAACAGTTTGGAACAGATAGAGCATTCACAAATAAACTCACACATTCAAGGCCCAATTGATTATCATAGAGATAGAGTAATTAAGTACTTTGAGTTTGAGATAGTTTTATGATTTTTCAATAGAGATATGGAGTAGGCAATTGCTACTCAGAATATGAGCTCCCAAAAGGCTTTGGATTACAGACACAATATTTTAGGTGGTGCTGAGGATCAAGTGCCTTGGGATGCTAGGCAGATTCTCTACTGCTGAGCTGTATCCAGAGCCCTACAGTAAATATGTATAGAAGATAATGCAAGCCATGTTCAGGAATAAGTTTATATAGAGATTGAGTGAGAAGAATACAGAAATACAAACTTTGTGATCAGTCCCTGCGAATTTTCAATATCCAATGACCAAGTAGAGAGGAAAGAACCTACAGATGTAATAAGTAATGAGTAGTGGAAAAGCAGGACACTATCAAAGGAGAAGATATTTCCAGAAGAAAGGAATGGCCAGTAGAGTTGAATGCTGCTGAAGACTGACAAAGAAAAAAAGCACTAAAAATAAGGAGCAGTAGAACAATCTTTAAGGACAGTTTTGGGGTAGTTATAGGAGTAGGTGATAGGTGATAGGTTGAAGTGAACTGAATGGTATGTTCTGGAAAATAGCAGATTGGATCAAACAGACTAATCTTTATGTAGGAGATTTAGAGACTTATTCTGAAATTCTGCTTACGGATTTCAATACATGAAAAAAAGTGCCAAGTGATCCAGGTTAGCATCTTTAGTAAGAGGATTAATTTAGGGGCCACCCTGTGCCCCCTAATGTGATTAACTGAGAAAATCCAATATAACATATGTAGCATTTCTGCCAATACTGGATAATTTGGGTTTAGTCATGAGTAAACAGTCAGACAAACCCAAATTGAATTGTTTTATGTGCTTGAAAAACCATGTTGTGAAAGAAAAAGGAAGGCTAAGGTGCTCCTTCAGATTAAAGGAGACTGAACAAACACATGACTAAATGCAATGAATCCTGAATCCATAAGGCAAAAGTGCTATAAAAATATTGTTGATTAAAATAGGTAGAATTTAAATATGGACTGCATATCAGATAGTGGTCTTTCTTACAATAATGCTAAAATTCCCTGAATTTGTTATTGCTTCTATGATTATGTAAGAGAACATCTCGCTCTTAAGAGGAGCATTTAGGCATTTAGTGTTACAAAGCAGCAATTACTTTCAAATGATTCAGCAAAAGTAATATGCATACACACAGAATGTACAGACATATATGAATACACACACACGGAGCAAACATGCAAAAGATTAGCAACTGCTACTACTTTTCTGTAAATTTAAATTTTTCACAGTTAAAAAAATTCAGGAACTCTCAGATCTCTGTATCATCTGCTGATTTTTATTATTCAGAGAATGTATCATATACAGATTAGAGAGAATGGTTTTGGAGATTGTGTTAGCAATAGCACTGGCCTGTGGCCACCAATGTATTGGAAACTTAATTTCAGGGTTAAAAGGAGAATCAGAAAGGGTACTTTCCATGACCTTTCCTTCATGAGATATTTTGGTAAAAGTGCTGAGATTACCTTTTCTGTCAAAAATCATCAAAACAATCTTATGTGAGAGTCTAACCGGATTCAACCAGCATAACAGAGGTCACTCTATGTGTAATGCTTGATTCCGAACATTGTAGGGGTTGGGGATGAATGTGACTATGCTCTCAAGAAGTGTGGACAAAATCAGACAAAATCATAGTATCACAGAAATGGGCAAAAATACAAAAAAAGGATGAGGAAAGACACAAAGCCATGTTTCCTAGACTCTGAATTGGCCAGATTGGTAAATTTTCACCACTAACAAAAATGTTGGGGGGAAATTTACAAACAGGGAGGTAATGAGATAACAATCACTATCATTTAGTTTTATTTATTTTTTTTTGTGGTACTGGGGAGTCACTATCATTTTATAGGAAAGGATACTTTAATACAAAACCTATGAAGGCCAATACCAAAGTAAAGTTCTTAAAAATGAAATTAATTTTGTTTTACTGAGGAAAAAAGGACAGTAAAAATGCTTCATGAGTGGTGCTAACCAAAGAACTTATTTTTTTCTTATTTTTTATTTATTATTGCGGTCCTTGAGGTACATTGTAACATTTATAAATGTTCTTGCAATGTATCATAGTTGAACTCACCCCCACCAAAGAACTTAAGGAGTTCTAAGGAACTGAAAACATGTTTTTTTTAATATTGAGAGAAAAAATACACCTTAAACAGACAAATCTGATGCAGGTAATGGAAACAGGCCTTGGGAGTTGCAAACTTGGGGAAAACCACGCAGAGGAAAAAGGCCTGTATCATTTTCTGCAGTGCATCCTTGGCATTCAGCTGGTTACAAATGCACAACTGGGGTAAATTTAGTGAATTAAGTTGTTAAATGGTGTCTTAAAATCTTAAGGTATTAAAGCTACCTTCAAAAGCATAAGGGGATGGCAGAGTAGCTCAAGTGGTGTAAAAGTGCTGCTTCGCAAAAGAAAAAAAAAAAATCTCCCCCTAAAGCATTTAGGAAAATTACTATTTAGGAAGAAAAAATATATGAATCTATATATCTGTAAACATACACATAGTCTTACAATTTTAAAATAATGCTTACATATTTTTCTTTTTATTAGTGAATATTAATTGTAGAGAATAAAGGGTTCCATTTAGACATTTTAATCTAGGTACATAATGTTCTTTGATACTATTCAACACCCATAACCTCTCCTGCTTGTCCCCTTCCTTTTCTCAAATAATCTCCCATTCTACTTTCATGTCTTTTAAAAAAAACTAGATTCTGAAGCTAAAAAAAAAGAATTTTAGTGTTCATTAATGTTTCTGTGTAAAACTTAAGCCTTTGATTTTTTAAAGTAACACCACCAAAAGGAGATTATCTCAGTACATACCTTCCTCAGTCATCTGCTTCCCATTATGCTCCAAATGCTTCCCTAAACATTTTGAAAGCAGAGAGAGTGAGAGCCAGCTAGTCAGAATCTGAGAGCAGGATGACTCCTCTGGATTACCCTGTGTGGCCACACTCATAAGTACCAGGCCAGAGAGGTCATGATTGGAGGATTTGGGAAAACAGGATGGAGAAGGGCTGCAGAGTGAGCTGGTCATCAGGTCCTGGTTGGGAGAGTCCTTGCGGGGAATGAAGGTGGATTGGTCAGGGTACATATCTTCTTCTCAATCTTCTCATGCAATGCCCTTTGCCATATAGTTAAAAGTTCTGATCCTGTTTCCTTTGTCTGCTTCCAAGATATCCTCCTTGCAGGGAGCAGGAGGGACTGAACTTTTTCCCAAGTGTGAGAAGAGATACCTCCAGTGAAGGTTGTCAATCATGGCTGCTCCATTTTCCAAGAGAGTGGTGAGGGAAGGAAGAAATCCCCCCTGGAGGAAGAAATATCCCTCTCCTCAGGGGAAGGGATGGTATTCTCCACCAAGGCTTCAAGGCCAATCTCTAGCTCAAAGGGCTGAAACACAAGACTCCCTCCAAGGCAGTGTTTTCCCCTGCTTTCAGGATCTCTGCAGAGGGCCCAGTGGTTCTTCTAATGGTGAAGCTGGTGACACTGTGAGTCCTTTGCTTTACTGTTCCACTGAAGACCTGATGATCCATTTGCCAGGTTCCAGGTTCTTTTCAGTGGAGATCTGTGATGAGAACATGATGATCCTCTCCCCATGGTTACCCCCTCTTTGGTTTTTCTCCTCTTCATCATCCCCCAATCTTCCTGCATCTGTTCTAGATCCTCAGAATCTGTGATCAGTCCCTGTTCCTCTTCTCCTCCTCCCTCATCATTTTCCTAATCTTCATCATCAGTCTCAGCCTTGGAGGTAGGGGATCTCCTGGGCTAGCATTCCACAAGGGCTCTAAAAGAATCCAAAAAGGCTTTGGAGAAGCAGGGTCTGCAGAGTGGAAAGAGGTGACCTGAGGAAGCTTGGCTATTCTCCCCTTTTTCTTGCCCTCCTCACTTTTGTCTTGCATCATTGCATATTTGGAGATGACCTCATCCAGCTGGCTCATGGCCAGGCTCTGGTTTTCCTGAAGGCACAGAGTCAATGAGAGGTCTGACACTGTGGGGTCAATGCCTGGAATACAGTCACCTGTGAGGTGGCCACCTAAGTTATAAATTACTTCTTTAACCTGATGCCCACATCCCAAAATGCATCCTGAGTCATGAGCTGGAGCTCCTGTCATGGAAGGCCAAGACTAGGACAGGCAGCTACCTTCTCTATGGTCTGCAGCACATCTCCACGTCAGGAAAGGTTCTCTTCCAAAACAATGTTAAATAATGTTTGTAACTGATTGAGAGAAACACTGAACTACATTATGGATACTACCATTGGCTTCCTCTTTCCAAACCTCTCTAGTGTTAACTAAAAAAGGCAAATAAAATATCTGTTCAATATAAGAAGCAAGGATTAAAATACACAATATCAATTTTTGTGAGAATACTAAAAAATTATTTTGAACTATTGATAAATGTTTCAGCAGACTTATTTTAAAGTCTTTTCAATACTCACCATTTAATTAAAAAGGGAAGAGCTACATGAGAGTAAAGCAAGTTTATTGAAAAACACAAAAAGTGGCTTTTTTACACTTTGTTCTCATTAATAACATGTCGGAAAGCAGTTAATTTAAGCATGGTTAAAACAAACTTGAAGATGTTGAACATGTATTCATTCTGCATATTCTTAATTTTGTGGCAGTATTGGGGTTTGAACTCAGGGCTTCATGCTTGCTAGGCAGGTACTCTTACCACTTGAGCCATGTCTCCAGCCCCATTCTGCATATTCTTCAATTACTTATTGCCACATACTCTAATGCAATTGTGTAGTAAGCTACATTACATTTCAAACTTTCTCAAAAAGTTAACTTCAATATTAATGGCTCCTTCACTCTGAAACATCCTGCTAAATCTTCCAGCAAGTTGACTAATGATAAAAGTCTCTTCTAGCTTTCTGACTGCTGTGTCCTGGAGAGCTTGAAAACGATGTGTTGTAAGAAGTGAAGTGCATATTTAACAGCTAGGAGCAAATTCTACACTGAGGATGGCTGTCAATCAAACTAGCTCTCCTGCTCTTTTATAACCAGAAAAATACAGATAAAAATGAATGCAACTGATAAAACTAAACATGGAACACAAAACTGGAAAAATTTGAAATCTCCTTACTATTTCTTTTATCAGGGGTCATTGAAATGCAGTGCTATCATGATGTCATTATAATAGGAAGATATCTTATTGCATGCATAGACAGAAACAAAAATTGCTTCATATTCCCAGACTATATTTACTTTATACCACTTGTGTAGTCCAGTATATGGGATTGAGTAAGAGATTTGTTGATCTTATCTATCCATCTAATGCATCACACTGTTTCTAATTGAAACCATTTTCCAGCCTTTGTTACTAAGATCTGGGTTTTATCTTTGGTACACTTCCTATTAGACAAGAGGAGGACTATGAAGGAGTTATGCCTCCATGTTGATAGTCTTGATAAATCAGAACTCACTCTGCCTCGGTTTCTTTACCCTGTCTGGGATCAGTCCTAGCTCCAGTGTTACAGGATGTGAGCTAAGAGCACTATGGACACTATGCATGCTAAATTATTACCTTCCCTAATGATAGGTTGCAAGGTGTGAATGGAATGCAGGGGAATTTTAGGTAGAGTCTGCTTGGCACAGATACCCGGATAAGGACATGTTGTCCTTGCCCATGAGGTTACTCAGAGTTACCATGGAAATATCAGCAGCACAAGAAAGGATTTCAACAGATTAGATACATTGCCCAGGTATCTCTTGAGCTTTGGTTATCTAAATAGCATAGAGAAGAAACACTATTGGACAATGGGCCATATCAAGGAAAAATACTACAAGATATCTCTGTGGTGCTTTTTATGGTAACTTTAGAGTGCTTGCTCTTTCCTTCCTTCCTTCTTTCCTTCCTTCCTTCCTTCCTTCCTTCCTTCCTTCCTTCCTTCCTTCCTTCCTTCCTTCCTTCCTTCCTTTCGGTACTGGAGTTTGGACTCAGAGCTTTGTGCATGCTACTTAGGTGCTCTACCACTTAAGCCACACCTCCAGCCTGAGAGAGTGTCTTTTTCAGAGCAACTTTTTTATATTTAGGGGCATGCCATTAGACTTTGTAACTAACTTTTAAACTTTCTTTCCCCCATTGTAAAGGAGTGGAATAGTGGTGTGATGCTATTTTAGATAGAAAAAAGATAGGTCTGCAAATCTGGGGAAACAGTCTGGGTTGCAGAGATAGACAACCTTCTAATCCTAAACACAATCTTGATTTACTTGGCTAATTGGGTCAGACAGCAAACATTTTACTTGCATAAATTTTATTTTTTTCTTGTGTTTCAACTTTATTGCATGCATATCCATAGTACTGAGACTATCTGAAATTTTTATTACTAAAGCTGAATTTACAAAGCTATAAAAACTCTTAATAATTTTACTTTGCTGTATTTTATGTTCAATTATTATAGAAGATGAACTAAATTAAAAGTATAAATGGAAGTGGGTGAAACTTTTTTCATTTATATACCCAGGGCTGTAAGATCACTCAGAGGCACTTACAGGAAAACTAACCAAATTAGAGTTCAGTCCTGTGTCAACAGAATAATATAAAAAGAGCATCCACTGTGTGGGAGACAGACAATGCATTATCCACCAATCAGGAATGCCAAGATTGTAAGTAGTGTCCTTATTGCTATTTTTGAAAATTATTTGGGTCAGTGTTTACAAGCTTGAGAAACCAAACAACTATTTCTTCATAGACTAGAACCAGTTCTTTAACATTCAGAAAAATCATTGACAGTTGTGATTATTACTAAACTGAAGACTTCTGCCATAATTTCATTTTCTCACTATTTCATATGAGGAAATGAATTGATTCATATTATTGTCCTTGTCTAACTTATATAGATTATATATAACTTATAGATAATTACAAAATAGTACAAGTCCAGAACAAAAATTAAAACAACTTAGAATATATTAAAATGTATTAGAAGATATTTAAATATTATATACATCCTAATATATAATATTTTAAATATATTATGTGTACTATAAACTAGAATATGTTTAGAATACATTAGAGAATATATATAGGGTATATAGAAACAGAAGTCTCTATTTTATCCATTATTGATAGTTTAGTGTGGATTTTTTCATATGTTGGCTTATGTATATTTTCATGTGTAGCATTAGAGAAATTAAAAAATGGTATTAGGGCATATAAACTGGACTGAAACATGTTAACAAAATAACAGGAACATCTTTTCATGGCAATCTGTATTACCTCGTACTTTTTAATGATTGCAGAGTAATCAGTATTATAGGTATAATTATTTATTTACACAGAAATCATGTATTAGGATTGTTCTCTAACTCCATTTTTCCATGCTTTTTAAATTATTTCAACCAACAGTTTTCTTAAGTTCTTGAGAATATCTCTAGAGAACAAATTTTAGTGTGTCAGTGGGCCTGGATTCCAGTGGCTTGGCATTAATTACATTCAGAGGTTCACTTCGTATCCTCTCATTACTCAGTTCTGAGCCACTTTTTGAGTTGCTAGAGGACACAAGAGATCTGTGAGCTGATTATCTCTAACTTTGTGAAGTTTTGAAATATTTTTATAGCAAATTATATGTTCATTTAAATCTTGTAAGCATTGACCAATAGTGCCACATTTTCTTCTACTAGTAAACTTTTATAGGATGAGTTATAGAGCTAATTAAGATGGCAATAGGTAACATTCTAATTTTAATTGTGACATATATCATGCATGTACAGCTGTATATACCACATATGTACAAAGTACAGTATGCAATAAAATGGACACAGAACTCTTCACCACTCAAGCTAAGAAATAGAACTGGATAAGTTCTAGAAGTCTTGAAAGTGTTGCATTGCATCTCCTGCCCCATTTCTCACTGCAGCTCACCACTGTACTGGATTTTGAGTTAACAATTTATGTGGTTTTCTTTATAGTTTTGCTACTTAGGCATGTATTCTTAAACAATACATTTATTTTTCATGCTTTTAAATTACACACAAAATGAAATCATGCAGTATTCATGTGTCCAGGGCTTGTTTTTTCTGCTTATTATTCTGATTTTGAGGTTCATTCATGTGGATGTTTTTTAGTAGATTACTAATTTTACTAATGCATTATGTTACATACCATGGTTAGCTTACACCATTTTATTGGTAATGAATATTGGTGTCATTCCCAGGTTTATACTGTCATGACCTAACCTAATAGTGCTACAATAAATATTTTTCTACTTCTCTTTTGGTGCACGTATATAAGATTTTAGTAGACAGTGACATTCAACCTTTATTTCCTGAGATGTGCAGAAAGTCTATATCTTCTCAATTTGGTTAATATTGCACACAAACATATGTGTGAAAAAAGAAATTCACGAAACAATTCATATCCTTATATGTATATCATATACCACTATATCTGTATCTATCTGTCTGTCTATATTTCTATCTATCTATATCTATCTATCTATCTATCTATCTATCTATCTATCTGTATCTATCAATGATCTTGTGGGACTGGAGTTCTGGGGTTGGAACTCAGGGTTTCAAGCTTACAAAGCAAGCACTCTACTGTTTGAGCCCCATCTCCAGTCCATTTTGCTCTGGTTATTTAGGAGTCTGGGTCTCCCAAACTATTTGGTTAGGCTCTCAGACTCCTAAGTAGCTAGGATTACAGGCATGAACCACCTGAATCCGACTCTTCCGACATTTCTATTTGATCCCATTTAATTTTCAAATGAGTGCATTACCAGTCATAGTTGGAAATGTGAGTTCTACTGCATGTACCTAGGAGTGGAAATACTGTATCACTATATGTGCACATATCAAATTTTATTAGGTAAGTCTAACTACTTTCTAGTTTATTCTTCAATCATTAGTAGATGGGAGTTCCCAGAAGCTTTATTTGCTGTTAATGCTTGACCAGTCTTTAATTTTTGCCAATCTTTTATGTTTGGAATTATAGTTCATTGTGGTTTAATTTGCATAAGATCAAACACCTTTTCATGAGTTCTTTGGCCATTTGTGCTTCTTTTTGTGACCTTCATGCCTTTGACTATTTTCCACTTGGCTTGTTTGTCTTTTTCTTTGTGATTCTTATGTGAAGTTTATGTACTCTGGATGTCAATCTTTCATATCTTGGTCAATTTTATCTTTTTTTACTCTTTTAATGATGTCTTTGATGAACAAAACGTTTTTAATTTTATGTAGATTAAGTTTTCAAAGTTGGTGATTTTTAGGTTTTTCTTAAGAAATCCCTTTCTACTCGAAGGTCATGAAAATATTACCTTGTGATCATAAGCTGTGTATTTTGCCTTACAAGTTTGTAGTAGAAGCCTAATTTCATTTTTTCCATTTGAATATACTCAGTTGTTTCAGAATTATTTTCTGTGGTGCCTTTTCTTCATTTCTGCAGTGCCAACATTATTTCATTGTCTGTGCAGGGTGATTTCTGGGTTGTCTGTTCTGTCCCATTGGGTCTATTGTCTATCCTCATGTAGGCACCACACTCTTAATTGTATACCTTTGCAAGAAGGCTTGGTATCTAGTAGGGCAAGTTTCTTCAATTTGCTTTTTGTCTTCAATAATGTCTTGACTTTGGCCCTAAGCTCATGTATGTAAAGTTTAGAATGAGTTTAACAATTTCTACAAAATAGCCTTTGGAGATGTTAGCCAGAGTTGTGTTGAATCTCTTGGTCAATTTGAGAAGAAGTGATTTATTTATTTAGGCTAGAATGTTTTTCTACTCTGGAAAATGGTCTGTCTTCCTGTCTTATTTAGGTCTAACTTTACTGACTTTTAATATGTTTTATAATTTTCTCTGCAGTGATCATTCCATCTTGTTGAATTTATTTATGCTTCAATATGTGTGTTGCTACTGTAAATACCTTATATAAAAATGCAATGTATTTTAAGATGTCATTTTTATATGTACAACTTTTCTAGTTTCTTTTCAGTTCTAATATTCAACCTGTAAATCATTTGAGTTTTATATTGAGACTATCCTATCATCTATAAATAATGATGTTCTTCTTCCTTTTTGATTATTATACTTTTTTCATTTCCTTATTATAATATCTTGGCAAAGATCTCAAATACAATTTCAAATAAAAGTGATGACAGCCAGGTTCTTGTTTTGTTCCTGATTTAGAGGGAAGATTCTCAGTTATTTATCACTAGTAGTACATGTGCTTGTTTTAATTTTGTTGTTGTCTGTAGACATGTGCTAGAAAGTTTCCATTATCACTGCAGACTTCTTTCTGCTCTCCCCCACCGCCCCCCCCCCCCCCCAGCTTGGTTCCCTGCATGACCAGCCTGCCTGGGCTACTTCAATGACTTCTCTGGCTTCCACAGGTTCCTACTTGGTGCAGCCATTGAGGATTACTGGCAGTAGATAGAGGAGAGCTGAAAGAGGGAGAAGAAAAGCAAGATAAGATCTCTATTCCTCAGACTTTTTCATAATTCCTCTCCTTGTAAGTCAGCTGCATCACTATTAAGAACATTCATCTCCTTTGTGTGTGTGTTCTTTCTACTTAACTTTTGGTTAGTAATTCTAACTTAATTCTATTGTATTATATGGAGGGAATCTGTTTCAATAAAATAAACAAGAAACCTTACCACAAACAAAACAAAAACAAAATCAAAATAAAACATTTGTATCCCACCATTGTTGGATGCTTGTTCTGTTGAAAAAAATGTGTTTTTTTTTTTTTTTTTTTGGAGTGTTCTTTCTTCTTTTGCTTTTTCCCCCCTTTATTGTTGTGATGGGTGGGGATATATTGTGGCATTTACACAGGTTCTTACAATGTATCAAAAACTTTCTTGAGGGTGATGTGGATACAACAGTCAACAAAGAGATAAGATTCTTTGACTGGTGTGTAGCTCAGAGACAGAGTAAGTGATTAGCATGTGCCAGACACCGGGTTTAAAGTCCAGTAAAACTTCTTTCCCCAAAATATGCTTTTGGGGGGGTCACATTCCAGGAGAAGAAATACAATAACAAATAAAAGCTGATACATATCACATATATGATAATGATAATGCTAAGGGGGAAAACTAAAACAAGAAGACGGCAGGATGAGCTGCAGGTAACTTTCAATGTTACTGTCGACGTTGGCCTCATAAGACACTGAAGAGGGCAAGTCATGAAACTACGTATGAAATTGAATGAAGAAGTTTTACTTCTTATTATTAGCATTTTATTCCAGTTGTGGTTATTAGCTATGTATTCCATATAGTCAGTTCATTTATTTTTTAAAGCCTTCCCAAATTTCTATTTTAAAGTTACTGCAGCTATTCATCTTATCATTCTGCAAATAAGTTTATTTTCTCTAAAAATTATATTTAAGACAAATTGTGGAAATTTTGCTCAATTTAGATATGTTTCTTTCCCCCAAATAATATTGTTACATGAATATCTTAAAAAATTTACGGTGAATTCATAGTGTTTAAGTTATATATTTAATTCACCAATATGAATATCTATAACATTTTCTTTCTTAGAAAATACTTTCTCAGTTCTGAGGAAACAATTTACAATTGTTACAAATATCACTATATATATAGTATTTAAATTGTGCTTTGTTTGACTAAAAATTTCCATTGATCCTACTACAACAGGCTTAACAAGACTAAATAAATTAATTTTAATACTTAATTTGAAATTTCTGGCTAAAGTCTAAATTTCATATATTGCAGAAAAGGCATATTTTCTCTAATAAGGAATTAACTAAGTAGTTAGATATGTGCGAGAAAATTATTTCTGGATCTCAGATTTCTTTAACCATAAAAACCAAGTGGGTACACTGGTTTATTTTCTTTTCCAACTTAATGTAATCTTGCTTACCAAGATATTTTCCAAGATAAACAAAGTTGGCAGTTGGCATTGGGATTCTTATTAGGGAGGAATTTGAAGGTTTTGTTTTTTATTTTCTTTTTCTCAAGGCTAGCCAAGCTAGCCTTGAACTCCTGATTCTCCTGTTTCAGCCTCAGGCATGTACCACCACACCTGGCTTTTTTGTTTTGGAAGAAAATGTATACGTGCATGTGTGTGTTGTGCAGGAGTGGGGGAGGGCAGAGGAAACAAGAGCATGGGGAACCTAATAGGATGCTTAGATGTTGGAGCCTGAGCTGATGGGAATAGACAAAAAGGTTACTTAAAGAGAATGCTTAATCTTCAATTTAAAATCTTTCATGTGGTGGGTGTGGTGGTGCATGCCTGTGATCCCAGCAGTCTGGAAGCTGAGGCAGGTTATCATGAGTTCAAGGCCGATCTAGGATACATAGTGAGACTCTGTTTCAAAAAAAATTCAGGGAGGACAATAGAGGGTACTGAGAGGAGGGGTGAATATGATCAAAGTACATAACAACATATATGAAAATGTCACAATGAAACCCATTGTTTTGTACAATTAATATACTGTAATAAAAAATCTAGAGAAAATACAAAGAAATTATCCTTAAATATACTCTGGCAATATATGTGTGTGTGTATATCTATATATATATATCTATATATATATAGATATATATATACATTAAATATATATTAAAAATCTGTATTTTTAGTGGGACTGGGGTTTGAACCTTGCAAAGCAGGTGTGCCTGACTGCTTGAGCCACATCTCCAGTCCATTTTGTTCTGGCTATATTTTTGGAAATGGAATCTCATAAAGTGTGTGCTCAGGCTGGCCTCAAACTATGATCCTCCCAATTTCAGCTTCTAAAGTATAGAAGATTATAGGCATGAGTCACTGATGCCGGACTCCTCCTGTATTTTTAATTTATGTTTGAAGCCTTTTAAATCTTTCTTGAATGTTAAAAAATCTTTTATCTTTCTTCAGTATAAATGTTTTTCATTTTGCAAATGTTCAGAATATAATAGTGTGATTTAAAAAAGTTAACAATATAGTTTTCATGTAAATATAAAATGAACATGTCAAATATTTTATTCAACTCATTAACACAGGAAATTGTATGATATTAAGACCAGTTCAAATGAGAATTTGAGAAACAGTTATAAATATGAAATTAAGAATGCTTAAATGAATTTGCTAATCAGTGTGAAACTTAATTTCTTACAGAACGGTAACAGTTTATGCTTGGAGTCAATCATTGCTATGAGGCAAAAATTAAGTGTTTGCATGAGGCAATATTCATTTGCATTGCTTTGGACAAGAATTCTTTATATTACTGTCAATTTTCAGCACTCTCTAGGGAGTTATGAAACAGACTAGTTAATAGAAAGGTAATCAAAAGTGCACACCCATATGTGATCAGATCATTCCCAGTGTCCTTCCAGTGTTCAGGAGGCTGAGCCCATGCCTAGACCTCCACTGAAATGACACACAGGATCTCTTTTGCTCATTTACAAGTCACACGTTTCTTGGTAGAAAAGAAAAGAGATGCACACACAGTTATACCACCATTATAAAAGATGATTGAAATGCATATCTTAGAGGACGTGTTGAAGAAGAACAAGTTTGAGTAGAATAGTGTGATTATCTATCATGAATCTACTTCAGTGGAAGCTGAAAATCATCACGTAGATGAATATAAGATCAGAAACTAGTTGGGGAATCATGGGAGAGGGCCTGTGTATGTCATCTGCATTAATGGGCCAGGTGACTACAACCACAGCCCACACTTTGGCTGCATTTTTCATAAACTGATAATCAGCTGATTGTTAAGAGTTCTACTTCCTTCAATTTCTGTGGAGAAGTTTTGGAAAATACAGTATCTCTAACTTCTCCACTAATAGCAGTATCTTCAAATTTAACAGTAATTCCATTGCTTTTCCAAAGGCCAGTCTAGTACTTCAACATCTCCAGATACCCTAGTTTAAACCATGAAGACAAACCAAGAGTAGCGAAAATAGATGTGCTTGGGTCAGCAATGGCTTTTGAAATGTTCTGCTTATAGAAGACAAAGACTGTCCTGATCTACTTTGCCTGACCCCGTCCCTGTCAGAGATTGCAGATCCCTCTTTGATGGTCTTGGAGTTACCTAGAGCGATCAGATCAGCAGACTCTGTTCTGGTCATGAAATTTAATCTGATGCTCATCAACAGTTGACCATTCTAGACTCCTGAAGAGTGCCAAATTGCACTCATTGGAAGTTAAGGACTGATTTCAAGAGGCAAAGTAGTTAAGAGTTCTGGTTGTGTATCTATGCTCCCTGGGTTTGAATCTGAATATGTTACTTAATGTCACTCTGCCTTAAAAGATAGACAGTATTGTACCTGTCTCACAGAGTTGATGAAGATTAAATAAATTGATATTGATAAATGCCTAGCATACATTGAGTATTGTATACATTAGCTTTTGTTGTAAAATGACAGTTTTGGTTTACAAAATCAAGCTTGAAGAAATGTTTTCATACGTAATATACTTTCAGACAGATTCAAATATGCACAACACACTATTTATGTATTAATACAGATGCATATACATTATAGATAGCTATCATATACCTCATAGATAAATACATGTATCAGAGTTATATGTCAGAGTTCTAGCAGAGAAGCAGGACCAATAGGATTAGCCCCTTTCCCCACCTCTCCAATTACACACACACACACACACACACACACACACACACACACACACAGAAAGAGGGACAAAGACAGAGTGATTTTGAAGAATTGGCCTTCAGGCTGTGGAGTCTGGGTAGGAAGTGTGAAATCCTTAGGCCAAGTCAGTAAGCCACAAACTATTGGGCAGGAGCTGACCATCCAGTCCACAGATGGAATTTCTTTTTCTGCAGAGAAACTTCAGTTTTTCTCTTTCAGCTTATTATATGAGACCCACCTCAGTTATCAGGATTATCTTCTTTACTTAGTCACCTGATAGTACAAGTTAATCACATATACAGAATAGTTTCCCCACAACACCTAGATCAATTAGTGTTCAACTGACTAACTTGATACTATAGTCAAATTGACATAAACTAACTATCACAGCTGGGAGTGGTAGTACATGTCTATAATCCTAACTACTTAGAAGGCTGAAGTAGAAGAATCACAAGGTGGAGGTCTGCTTGGGTTACTTAGCAAGTTCAAGGCCAGTCTGGCAACTTAGTGAGGCCCTGTCTCAAAGTGAAAATAAAACAGGGCTGAGGATGTAGCTTGGTTGTAGAGGCATACCTAGCATACACAGGCTCTGGGTTCAATTCTTAGTACTATAAAAACAAAACAACAAAAACCAATAACCAAAACCCCCTAACCATGACAAGATTCCTTCCATTCTCGATTGCATTCCTTGTGTCTATGCTTTTTAATAAAGGATTTTGAAGGAGACCTTCATTGTGTCACTACTTCTACTATTTTGCTGTCATCATTTGATTTTGATTCTGAGAGACATAGACAGTTAAGCAATTATTTGTTGGGGACTTCCAGCTTCCTTTATATTTTATCCCTCCTCAAGGGAGAAGCACTTAAAGAAAATGACCAGTTGTTTTTGCACAAGGCTGTTACTTTCTGTCATCCACTGTGTTGGGTGTGGCAATTTTTCTCATGGGACCTAAAAAAAGCTTGAAATTAGGGAAATAGGTCTTGCAATCTTCTATTAAGATTTCTAGACAGATTTTTGTGAGTATTCTGCTTTTTTTCTATTATAAGCTGTTTATGAGGGTTTAAAGACAAAGATTAGGATTGACATAGTGCTATGTTACACATCTAAATGTTGGGCTTGTTATATGTAACAAGTAATTATAAGCAGTACTTCAGAACTTTTATAGCTCTTTCACATGTCTAAATGATTTATAAAGTTAGATTTATTATACTTCAGGGTCAGACTAATGGGAAGGAAAAGTGGAATGGCAAAAACACAGAAATTTCTTTTGGGACATAGATACATGAAGACACTTCATGACACCAGAACATAAGCAGATCTGCCCCTTGTCCAAGCCACAGGCAAATGTCATCACAACATGGTCTTAGCTAACAAATCCTTTGTTGGTGATACTCATTGAAAGTTGAAACTATTTCTAATTTGGAACTATACATTGATTATTCTAAGAACTGTATTTCATTAATATATTTTTGAATGCTAGGACTTGCTTAATGTCAGAAAGTTTGTATCTTTCAGAACCACATGTATTAAATGTACTTATTAGAATTTAAAAAATTTTGAAAGTTTGTATCTTTCAGAACCACATGTATAAAATGTACTTATTAGAATTTAAAAAATTTTGGATCAACCTTATATAAGCATACATGAATTTTTTTCCCCATAAGATTGTGAGCTATTGTGAGTGACATTTGTCACTTTTGGTCAGTAAATTTTTTTTTTCCTGCATGATAGTACTTGCTTGACATGTATAATAAAGGCAGCAATAATTCCCATTTATTGAACATTTATTCAATAGTAATCCATTAAATTAATTTAATAATATTAATAACTGATTAATGGAATACATTATTTCATTTAATATAGGCATGGTTGTAGACATTTTAAGCGCATTAAAGTGTTTGATGCTTGCAACACCTTTACAAGTGGTTTATTATATTTTAAAGGGGAGAATTAGACTCGGTTGTGGGAATATTAATAGAAGGTGTCAAAACCACGTTTCAAGAGGAGATCTGTCAGAACCTACTAGGTCTACTTTTTGCCTTTCATGACTTCTTATTCAATAAATGTTGAATAAATTCATGGTCTTTAGAATGTTTACAATGTGTGCAAGTTGTTTGGTCTGAATTTAATGCTAAAGCTTTAATGGGAATTCTTAACTTTCAGGAACTTTTTACAAGTTTTAAAGAAGACAGCTTGTTTCCAATAAAACAAGAGAAAGCATCCACATGTTGTAAGTTTGGAGGTGTGCCAGTTACTCTGATACACCTTGCTTGTTCACACCCCCACACAGCATGTTGATTTGTCATCATACACCCACCAGGGAGGAGATCCTTCTTATTCACACAAGATGCCTTCTTTTTAGATCACCACTTTGATAAATACATATTCAACTGAAGTTATTTTGAATCAGATTTTGGATTTAAAGGTGTGATGGGCTGAGGGTGTAGCTTAGTGATAGAGAGCTTGCCTAGCATGTACAAGGTGTTTGGTTTGATTTCCAGCACTGGAAAAAGAATAACATATGATGAATTAAACTAATTATCATGATTACAAGCACAAAGTGTACAAAATACTCGATCTCACTAGGCAAAGAGTTTTGCTAGATATCCTATAGGTATTTCCACGACTGTAGAGAAGAATGCCTGAGATGGTCTGTAAATTCAGTCAACTTTGAATCAAGTCTTGAAAGCAAACAAACAGGAAGTGATCCTGTGTTACACAGGATATTCTAGAATTTTTATTTAGGCTTTTATCTTAATTCATGGTTGAGTAAAGCAATGACCAAAGAGTAACAATTCATAATATTTATACATAATTTTCTATATGCCAGGACATATTCAAAGTGGTGTAGTTGAATTTTCTCATTTAATCCTCTTCCTTAAACCTTCTGTAAGGTAGCATCGTTAACTTTGTTTTATGGATGAAGACACCCAGCACAGGGAAACTTGCCAAGAGGCAGGCAAGTAACCAGGAATCAAATCAACATCTATCTATCTCCAGAGATTACATTCTTAACTTCTTTTCAAACCAATTCTCAGAAGCCTGCATTGTCTCAAGGACTGAGAAACTTTGACACAGGGCAGGATGCCTGTGAGAATCTGAAAACTTGCAGATTCACAATCAACTCTTCTCTCACACCTTGCTGCTCTGGCCTTGACCACCCCTCCTCTTCCTCTTCTCTTTCTTATTTTTACAAGCACACTCTACTGGCTTAGCACAACTGCCCCTCATATTTCATTTGCAGCAAAGCTCTGTAGTTTCTTCTCTACAGTGGGCTTTGAGTCTATTTCTGACTTTTTTTTTTAACCTCTTCTTACCACTTGAGCTCAGTGCTCCATGTTTCTCACCTGGGAACTTCAAGTCATTTTCTGAATAGTTCTGTCTCTTTATCATCACCGCCATCATTAGTGTTTAGCTTATCCTATCATTATTCCAAGATTGATCCCAAAGCTAAGCTTTGTGATGGTTCCTTGCTTCTGATTTTTAAAAACAATTTTCTTTCTTTCTTTTTTTTTCTCCTTCTTTCCTTCCTTCCTTCTTTCCTTCCTTCCTTCCTTTCTTTCTTTTTTTGGTGTGGAATTATGTAGAACTTTCACACTAGAAGCTGTGAGCAGAGGAACTGCCACTCAATCTCTGCTGATGTAAGGAAAGAGTGTGAGAATTTTTCAATCGCCAGCCATCATCATCTAAGGTTGTGGTCTTTACATTCAAACAACTATAGGAACTCACATACTTCTTATAATAAGTCCCAGGTTGATATTTTATAAGCAGGGGCAAGCAAAGCCAAGTTACAAAGTGAAATAGGATTTCTTCATAGAAGGCTAAACTGTCCTGTTTTTTTTTTTTTTAGAAGAAAATTAATGTTTGCTCTAGTGATCTGTGTTTGCCTTGGGTATCTTGAGAGGAAGCCAGCCATAGCCTCTGAATATAGGTTCCTATGTACCTCAAGAGAGCTACCTACTCTTCTTCAGAGCCTCAAAACTCTAAGCAAAGGAAAGGTTGCATTAGAATTTGATTGAAGACCAAGACTCTAATGCTGGTGAATTAAAGAAGGGAAGTGGCTATTTTCTTACAGGGAAAGGGGTGCAACTTTGAGAGTGAAGAGGATAGGAATTCTAAATGCAGGGATTATCTGCTGATTGTGAGAGGGATTTAAAAGTAAGCCATGGTTGAGACTGAGAGGGGCAACCTTCTTCTTTACTGTTCTCTTTAACCACAAATTTTTATTCTTATTCTTTTCTGTTCTTCTCTTCCTCCTCCCTCCCACCTGATAACTACCAGAAATCTGATACATTTTGTAAAGGAAGGATAGGTACTGGTGCTCTCCTTAAGTGCCATTAGGCAGAGGGACTGTTGACCAGCAGACTACTCCCCACGCATGAGAGTCCACAAGGCTGAACTCCCCGATACCCTTTCCAGCTCTCCACTGGTGAGGGATATTTCAGTCACCATGCACAAAGTACTGTGCTCTAACTTGCTTTCTCTTTTCCAACACCAGTGCCTGGCAGGGTTTTTTTCTTATCTGCCATACCTCTCAGTGTATTTCAAGTCTCTGTTCAAATACTGATTTCTTCATGGAGACTTTTTTCTTTTCCAAAAGGAAGTTTATTTGATCTTTCTCTCTTAAACCCCCATAAAACTTTTATCAAACCACCTTTTTGAAATTTTACATTTTGTCACATATTGAAGTTACTTGCCTTCTTGCTTTACTCTACCTACTTGGTTATTGTGGTAAGTACTATTCTTTAGTAAATAAAATTTTTATTTAAGGTGATAATTTCTCAACTCTCAATCTTGAGGAACTTTGAGTTTTTAAGCCTCTTGGGAATTACTTAAGTCATGGTCAACAAGTTCTAATTCGCTAATACTGTCTCTATACATGTAATAGTCTGGAAAGAAAATGTATTAGACACAACTTGTCGCTAAGGCAGATGAAAGAGAATCATCTGTATGTGAGAATGCTGTCCTGTTCTATTTACATCAATCCACATCAATCCACATCTTCTTCAATGATGTGGATTTTAAATGATTTTTTTAGTAGAAATTAGCAAATTGTCAAAATCTCAATAATTGATAACGCAGTAGGCTGAAGAGAAAGAGAAGCAAAAAGAACTCTGGATAATCCATAATGTGAATATAGTGGTCTCCCCTTATCTATGGTTTCTTTCCCATAGTTTTAGTTATTTATGGTCAACCACAGTCTTAAAATATTAAATGCAAATTTTCAGAAAAAAAATTTCTATTTTATTAGCAGTTATTGTTGTTAATATTTTATTTAGTCCAACATATAAATTAAACTTCATAATAAGAATGTACATATAGGAAAAAACATACTATATATAGGGTTTGATACTATTAAGGTTTCAGGAACTGGCTTAATGCCTTGGAATGTAACCCCCTATGTGGACAAGGGGAGACTACTTTACTATTGTCAATCATTTCTTTTTAAGATAGTAAGGGGTAGGACTTTAGAAGTGAGGATATAAAGAGTAGCTCATTTTGGATCTATCCAACTCTTCCTTTCTGAGATATTCCAGAATCGAATTGTCTCTGTCTCACTCTTTCAGACTTTTTGAGATATTTTGACTCATGGTACTTTTAAAGTGATGTACCAACTACATATAAAATATCATAGATAAGCTTGGTACCATCTGTCATTCCAACAATCTCTAATATACTTCATTGTTTGCCTAAGGGTTAAGTATGATTGTTTTAACTCTTCACTTGAAGAAACAGAAGGTGAAATGACTTGCACACATGGTCACTTTTTCCAAAATGTATTGCTATAATCATTCCTAAAGTATCTGGAATTAAAAAACAATTTTTAATAAGAGTTGAGCATCCTGTTACATATAATAAGCTGTTCATTGAAATGTATTTTCTGGACTAATTAAAGATTTTGAGACATTTTAGATTATCCAGCAATTTTTTTCCAATCTGAAAATTTGGTAATACAAGTTCTATCTGAACTTTCAAATTAACTTATAAAGCATGAATGTGACTAGGCTACCAATCATTAGCCAGCCCACTGCCAACATTGTGTGTGTGTGATCAGCTTGTAAATGTGAAAGGCTGTGGAGAGAAATGACCAGGAAAGAAGAAATTATTAGGAAGGATTGAGAGAGTATAAATATTTTATGGTTTAAAACCTTAGAAGAAAGCAGCAATCTATGTTTTACTGGAAACAAGGCACTATTTGCACAATTGTTTTTATTAACAATGAAATAATACTGTAGTTAATCTTCTACATTTTGGAGCTTTTTTGTGGTATCAATTTTAAAATCAATACAAATGAAGTTCAAGGAAGGTTATTGTGTGAAAATGTCGGCAATAGTAAAATATCCTCCAATAAACACCTAAAACACCAGGGTTTGCACTGTTTATAAATGAAGCTAAGATGAAGATCTCCTTATATTATATGAAAATGAATCTGTACAAAGCTGTCTTGAAATCCAATTCCTTTTTCTTTTGAAACCTAACTCTCGAAAAATAAATTAGGGTTTTGCAAAACACTCTACATTTCCCCTTAGCTAACCCTCTCTGTCTACCAATTTAAACCATGGTTAGGTTCCGTTTTGCAAGCTTTCACAGTTAAACTTTCATAGGCACTACTTGATGAGAAATGGGGACTTTCTCTCCTGGGACCATACCAAGATTAGCTGTACTTCTGGTTTGTTCCTTCCCTCTCCACCAGGAGACTTGTTCTCTTATTAAGTCAACTGTACTTGTTTTTATCATGTAAAGGTTATATAGCCAGACTAAACAGAAAGCCTCAGAAATCCATTTCAACCACTGCTGTTCCTTTTTCTTTGAACTCTCACGAGGCTGCTTTATAAAGTTTTTGTAACCAGGGTTGGTGATGTCTTTTTTTTTTCTGTCATGAATATAGCTTTTTTTTTTTTTTTGATAATGAAGATTCATAAACAGTGCTCATTTAGTTGATGGGTTGTTTTGTTTTGTAAACAAAGACTTTCTATGTAGCCCAGGCTTGCATTGAACTCACAATCATCCTGCCTCTGAGTGTTGGGATTACAGATATGTACCACCAATGCCCACCTCTATTTCTGTGGTATTAGCTGACTTTCCTGAAGATTAAAGCTACTTTTAATCTTTTAGGAAAGTTGAGATTTTTCCTGCATGGGAACCAGTTAAATCCACTCCTGACCCTGCCACTCTCTCATTTTATTTTGTTCTCTGGAAATCTTGTGCTGATTTTTCCTCCCCATTATGAGAACATAGTTTTTAGTATTATCTTGACCAATTTCCTGAGCTGAATTGCCTTTTGGTCACTAAAGGACATTTATACCTTCTTCTGCTCTTCTACCAAGAGCATGGGTACTCAGCACAGAGTCTACAAAATGAATAGGCATGTGTAGAATTGAATTCACTATTTGTAGGCTATCTGAGCAGAATTACTCCTAATTTTCTAGTGAATTAATTTAGAATTAAGTACAAAGGAATGACTATTTTTCTTATGGTGATTCCAACAGATCTAAAAAATTCTATATTCATTCTTGTATGGAGAGTACATCAACTATATTCACCTTCTTAACTTCCTTCTTTTACCTTCCCTCTTATATGTGACAACCCCCTTGCTTATATTTGTATTAGGTCTATATTCCACATATGAGAGAAAACAGGCAGTCTTCAGCTTTCTGAACCTGGCTAATTTCATTTAAGATGATGTTCTCTAGTTCTATACATTTACCTACAAAATACAAAATTTCATTATTCTTTGTGACTGAATAAAATCCCATTGTATATAAACACCAAATTTTCTTAATCCATTCATCAGTAGTGGAGCATCCTGACTCTTTCCATAGCTTAACTATTGTGAATGATGCTGCAGTAAACATGGGTGTGCAGGTGCCTTTATTGTAACCTGACTTACATTCCTTTAGGTATATCCTAAGAGTGGTATTGAGGGATCATATGGCAGTTCTTTGCTCTTAATTTTCTAGTGAATTAATTTAGAATTAAGTACAAATGAATGAATATTTTTCTGAGCAGCCAGTTAGATTCACTTACTTCTGTTTTGATTGAATTTGGGTATTCACTTTTTCAAATTCCTTTTTACTAAAGTACCCCAAAATCAATGACCCAATGAAGAAATGGACAAATGAACCAAACAGAGCTTTTTTCAAAGGAAGAAATCCAAATGGCCAAAAAACACATGAAGAAATGTTCACCATCCCGGGCCATAAAGGAAATGCAAATCAAAGCCACATTAAGATTCTACCTCATTTCAGTTAGAATGGCCACCATCAAGAACACAAATGACAACAAATGTTGACAAGGATATGGGGAAAAAGAAACCCTCATACACACTTGGTGGGAATGTAAATTAGTTCACCCACTGTGGAAAACACTATGGTGGCTCCTCTTACTCTTCATTTCATTTTGTATATGGTTCAAAATAGAAAACTGTGTTAAAAATGTATGTTCAGAAATACCTTGCTTCCATCTACCTGTATAATCACCATGGTCATTAACCTGTGCTTTATTTTCTCCATGTTTGTTTTTGCAAAATACATGTGTGCTTATTGCATATATATATATATTGCATACATATATATATATATATAATTTTCCATTTTATGTAAAAAGTAGTCTACTCCAAAGTAGACTTACATACATTAGACTTACATACACAGACTTATATACATTAAAACTACATATAACTATATATTAAGCATGCTATGCTGAATTTATCTCATCCATACTAACAATAGCGGTTCATAGACAACTTTTGTATTCTCTTTGTTTCTGCATGGTACTTCTTTCTATAGAGAAAAATCACAATGGCAGAAGCTGGAATTGGAAAAATATGATGTTCTGAAGAAATCCAATAGAATAATCATAGGTTCAGAGTAATATTTAAGTTGGAAAGAATCAATCTCAATAGAAGTAATTAGCAGTTATGTTACAGATAAAAAATGAGAAAAACATGAACTGCACTGTACAGAAAATTGATCAAAGGATCAAATTAGCTGAATAGAATAGTGTCCAGAAAATATTTTCTTTCCTTTTCTAAAAACCCTGAAGCACAAATTTCCCAGGGAGAATTTTATTAATGGCTCTGGTTTATTCCATCCCCAAAGACAAACTGCATCTAAGTAAGTAAGCAGAACTTAAAGGATTTTTTTGTCATCATAATAAAGCAAGATGAGCTTCACACTAGATCACTTCGCCCTTTCTCTTCTATTGTCCTCCCAGGTCAAAATGCCTGCATTTCCTCATAGCCAGCATTCTCTGACATCCACATTCAACCTCAGCAATATCTTCTTTGTACTTTTAGACTTTTTTTCTGATAATTGGCTTTGTCTGTCTAGCAGAGCCACTCTGCTTCTTGTCCTAGTGGGTGTACAGAGAAACCTTGACCTTCTTGTACTGTGTCACTGTGTGACATTGGTGTTTGCCATACTTCCTACAGAAAATCTGCCAGGTTTAGGAACTTTCACCACATTTGCAGGAGCTATTTGCAGAGACAGCCAGAAAATACTTTCTTGATGAAAACTGATCTTGTTTGACTAATTCTGCTTAAAATATTGAATTAACTAATATGAATTAACTAATCTTTGCTTTGAAATATTTCTATCTTTCTCCCACTTTTCAATGACTCAAGGCTGCTTAGATGTCATCAGGCAGCTCAGACTCTCTTTCCTCCCTTTGTCCCCATCATGAGTAACTCACCATCTTGGGAACATTTGCCAATGAAGGGCTCCAGTGATGAAGAATCTCTCTGACTCTACTGCCAGTTCCATGCTGGTACTGTGTGCCTCAGTGTGCTGATTGTGTTTAGACATGTGCCTTGATGAATGTTCAGCTGTATATCCTCATTCCAGACTTTATGTTCCTGTCCTCTTATTTTTTGGTTGTTTTAAAAAGCATTTTTTTGCTGCTGGGGATTGAACCCAGGACCTTGCACATGGGCTCTACCACTGAACTACATACCTAGCCCTGAGTTTCTGTTTTGGTAGACTGTGTGGCACTTCTGCTTCACCAAGACTACATTGTCAGTCTTCTTAAAGACTTGGATTGCTACCCTTGCACTCTAGCCTTGGGTCTGGTACACTGTCTTCTTTCAGGGCTTCTTGACATGTGTTAGCCACCTGCCTAGCTCTTTGTTTTACCTGCTACAGACTATCCATCTCCAGGCTTCTCTTGTCTGCTGGAACACTTACTCTTTATCTATTATTGTTGAACCTCCCAGCCATAAATCATTTGATTAGATTCCTCCATCAAGCTCCCACATTTTCTGCAGATACAACAATTTAAATTATCTTTCATTCTATTCCTCCATGATGGCATTACGTCTTCATTTCAAATTCCCATTTTGACAAAACCATTAGCATATTTAAATACTAATAGTAACATTTTATTTTATCACTCTCTACTCTTTTTTTTGTAACAGGCTTTTACTTCTTAATTCCTTTTGAGAGCAGTCTTTTTGTTTACGATGCTCTGAAATACCCTTAGAATAATAAATAATTTATCTACTATCTACATCTACCAAAGACTTCATATCATGGTAGTTTTTAAAATAAAAGGGTCATACAAGATTAGTTTCTTGAAAATTTGCTGTATGCCTGGGGGCTAAAGACCAATAAGATGTAGTCTGTGTTTTTAAGAAGCTTGTACATGAAATAACCGCCATATAATATGTTAACGTTCTACCAGATGGAATGTGCAAGGAACTTTGTGAGTACAGAGGTAGGGTTGACTTATCTGTTTTGGAGTAAAAGAATCAGGAGTTGCTTCACAGTCAATTTGGGCTAGTTTCTGAAGAATGAATAAGAGTTTGCCATAAGGGGGCAGCTCTAAGTCTGGTAGAAGAAAGAGGAAATGGAAAGACACTAGGCATGTCAGAGCATGGTCTATTCTATTGGAGGAAGCATGAATAATTTGGGTGGCCCCAACTGAAGCTGCACTGAGGGGGGAGGAGCAGGAAATACGGCTGGAGAGACTGGTTGGAGAAAGAACTGACGTGCTATGATAAGGAATTGTGTCATGATTCTATTGGTGATATGGACTACTCCCTGACAGTTGAGCAACTCTTCAACTGACTGATGAGGCAATCTAGCCCTTCTTGCCTGCCAAAAAAAATATGTGTTCACAGCATTTTTTAAGAAAACAGCAAGAATTTCATGATCTGGAAGTTACATAATTTATGGCTGGAATGCACTTTCCAGAAGGCAGGTTCCATTTTAAACATTATTTGTATACAGGTCCTTCCTCACATTTTTCTTATAAGTATCTTTCCTCATTTTGTAGGCACTATGTAGAAAATAAACACATTTAAGCACATAGTTTACATGGATACAGCAATGTGTGCCTGTAATCCCAGCTACCTGGGAGACTGAAGCAAAAGGAGCTCAAGATCAAGGACAGCCTGGACAACTTAGTGAGACTCTATCTCAAAAAGTAAAAATAGAAAATAGAAAACCAAGAGAATGAAGCAAAAGTATATCTTAGATCGCCTTGATATTCTGATATTCATTTACTTATATTGGGATTTTGTAGCGAGTAAAGAATTTATAATGGAAATAGTAACTGTGTGTGTGTGTGTGTGTGTGTGTATACACTCATATATGTATAAGGATAAAGAAAGTGGTTTAAATAAATAGAAATATAGATAAACAGTAGACAGATTGATTGATAGATAGATAGGATCGTCCTGATCTGGCAACATACATTTTGTTTTTTCTCGAAGTTATTTTGTTTGTATGTGGGATCTTCCTTTGTCTTACTGTTAGGATAAGATCACAAAACTTTCTGACAAAAGATTAACAATGTTAATTTATCAAGCAGTTCTAGAAAAGGAATTATCTCTCAAGTAGCTATACAAATATTTTTAAAACTCTCCCCTTTCACAGATAGTTTTCAACAGCTATGCTCTAGAGAAGCATCAAAAATAACAACAATAAAAAATCCAAAACCTCCTGGGAATGGTTGATTCTCCTCCTTGTTTGTTCAGTGAGTCATAGCGAAATGCAGCAGGATGGGTCACTTCTTTGTTCCACATGTGTACAGCACTGACTATACACCAGGCACTTGGTTAGGGGACAGAGTTGAGACTTACCATGATAAAGGGTGCTTCCTCTTTCTGGTACGAGTTTAATATCTGTTAGTCACCTCCTTGACTGGTCTCCCAACTTCTAGCTGCTTCACTCCCATGGTCTTGGCCTTGCATTCTTTCTGAGGACAATGCTTGGGCTACTGGAGCCCATTTCTAGGACCAATCCAGAACAGAAACCCACATGGATATTTATATCTCCCATGGGAGGCTTAGTCAAGGACAGAGAGAGGGACTTGATCTGAAATTGCTCCTGTGCCTGGCTTCCCATTTTCTTTCTTGCCTCCTCCACTCCCTTTCCAGTTTCTCTTGGAAGGACTGGGCTGTTTACAACTCAAGACAACAGCCATGTGTGTCAGTCAGGTTCTCCAGAGAAAGAGAATCAATAGTTTGCAGGTAGATAGGTAAATAGATGTGTGTATGCATGCATATGTGTATGCAGTCAATTTTTGTTACTTATAATTCATAGTAACTGTGTTCTTTGATGTTGTTGCAAATAACAAATTCATGAACACTGACCCATTGCTCCTATGAGTAATAGGAGATATGATGGGAAATACAAGATTGGAGTCCTGAAGTTTCTGGTCAAAACATTTTTATCAACTGGTCAATAATACATAGTCTCGTTTTATATGTGTTTCAGTTTAGAAACTTTACTTAATATATATTTTTGATTTATTAATATTGAGCTCATGGTCTTTAAGCACTATAACTCATGCCTGGAGGGAGCTCATCTGGCACATGTATTTTGTATATAAGGTATGTCACAACCTTCTTGAACTTAGGAACACTAGGTAACACTTCATCACTACACTGGGGGGTCTTTTAAAACAGTAAAACCAACAGAAAGCACTAAAATGAAAAAAATGTAGCACTAAATAGACCACAAAAAAGAAATTTGTTTGTAGAATAAGAGTTGAAAAAAGAGGGCAGAGCATTACGTATTTGACCTCAGATGGGAATGTGAAAGTGGGCGACCCAAAGCTTTCAATGTTCTGTGAATATCCAAAAGCAGCTTCAAAAGCACTGTGAATATTAATTTTTGTGCTACAAATAAATTTTAGCTTAGCAAGTAGACAAATTAGTAACCATGGAATCCATGACTAATGAGGATGACTATATGTATATGCATGTGTTGTATACATTGTATAGGGATATATGTATAATATATAGGTATTATGTATGCTGGAACTCACTCAGGAGTAAATCATACAGTTGAGGCAGAATTTCTTTTCTAAGTAACCCTGAACTTTTGTGGGAGAGGGGCTTCCAACTGATTGGATGAGAACATACATACACACTACTGAATGTAATATCCTACACTGAAAAGTCAATTACACCATGCTATCACAGCAACCCTTAAATTAGTAGTCATTTAAATTACTGGGATACTACAGTTTAGCCAAGTTGACACAAAAAGTAATGATCACATCATGCAAAAATCTTAATATGAAGTAATTTCTCCATTCTTAAAGTATCTTTTGTCAGCCAAAAGATATCTCCACTGGCTATTTCCATGCAGGGTTTGTATTTTGTCTCTTCCTCCAGGCCTTTCTCTCTCCTTTCCGTGGAAGAGAAGGGTAGCAATAGCATTTCCTGGGCTGTCTCCTAGGCTCATGCCTCCAGGTGATCACCTTCCATCTCAAGGAATTTGGCCCAGTTTTTTCTAGTATAGCTATCACAGTTAATTCATTTTTCATCTTGGTTTATCTAGATGGGTATCAGAAATAAAAGACTAATAGTAGATTTGAGATTGCTCTTGAAGAAAAAAATAGGATTAGAGTAGGTTGAGATAGAGTGAGTAGGATCCAGAGGAAGAATAAACATGAACCAGAGTGTAGGAGTAGGATAAGTGCAGTGCACAGTCTTGAAATGAAAATTGCTCTAGAATAATTGGACATCAAAGTTCATGTCTGTGAAGGAGATGGAAAGGTAGACAGGCATGTACTGTAGAGAGTTTTAAATGAAAATATGAATGATGAGGAATAACATAGCAGATTAAGGATTGCTAGAATATGGTTTGTCACTTCCCAAACTTCATGTTGGGGTGGAAACTTAATTCAACTACCATGTTTACATGTGAGACCTTTGGAAGGTGATTAGGATTAGATTAAGTTATTGATGTAGAGGAGAGAGAGATGCCAGAGAATATATACAGGTATGCTCCTTGCCTCTCACCATGTGATGCCCTTATCCGCCTTGGGACTTTTCTGGCAAAAGGCCATCATTAGATGTGGTCCCTTGACCTTTAACTAATAGAACCCTGAGTCAAATAACCTTTTTCTTTAAAACTTAGCCAGTCTGTGGTGTTGGGTTATAACCAACAGAAAATGGACAAATACAGGCATTGTGCTTTTTTTTTTACTTCTACCATTCCACATATTACCTAGCCTTCTCTTCTTCCTAAAACAATCCCTTCATATTCAGCCTGAGATTTAAAGTCTTTGGATGCAGGCCCTGTCTATGAATGCTGGGTCTAGGAACACAGGGCATTAAGGAAAGCACCCCCCAACTCTGGGGGTGCAGAACAGATCTTGACCAAGGAGGGTTTGGAACCAGTGGGAGGGGGAGGTAGCAGGGAAAAGAAGTAGGAAGGTGAATACGGTGCAAAAATTGTGTATACATGTATTTAAATGTAAAAATGATACCTATTGAAACCATTCTAGGAATGGGGAGAGGGGAAATAAAGGAGAGTGTGGAGCGGGTAAATTCAAGTACAATATATTTGATACATAGTAAGAGCTTTTGTAAATGCCACAATGTATGTTCCACACAGCACAACAATAAAAAAAATAAATAAAGGAAAAAAGAGGGCATATAATTGAAAAAGAGAATTTAGGGACTAAATATTTAACTAGTCATTAAAGACTATAAAAATTGCCCCATTTTTCACTTGCCACTGGAGTAAAAGACCAGAGGTAACTCTTATGAGGCAGTACCACACACAAACATGGCTGGCAGGGCTTCTTTTTTTTTTTTTTTTATTTTTCATATGTGCATGCAAGTCTTGGGTCATTTCTCCCCCCTGCCCCCACCCCCTCCCTTACCACCCACTCCGCCCCTCCCTCTCCCCCCCACCCCCTCAATACCCAGCAGAAACTATTTTGCCCTTATTTCTAGTTTTATTGTAGAGAGAGTATAAGCCATAATAGGAAGGAAAGAGGGTTTTTGCTGGTTGAGATAGGGATAGCTATACAGGGAATTGACTCACATTAATTTCCCTCACAGGGCTTCTTGCAACAGGCTAGAAAGGAAGGCTTGCGAACATGGAAAAACAGCCCCTTCTTTGGGTTCCAGAGAGCGACCCCAAAGGGAGTTGAGTGCATCTCTATTCTAGTCTCCATCTTATAGAATTCAGAAATCACAAGGCACAGACTGAAAATGGCTGTTTCCTTTGTTCTCCCTCTGTACAGCTAAGGGACTTAGGGAGATATTTACAGGCAGTTCAAGTGCAAATGGATGTCGAGTACTTCTCACTTTCTAGAAAAAAAAATATTCCTCAAACAAGTTGCCTCCAGGTGCATCCCAAATGGCATGTTGATTGACTTGACTGAAAAAGAAATTAGAGATGTAAATGTGTTTGAGAAAATTATTATCCAAATCACAACATCCTCTTCAGACAGTTGTATGATTGAATACTGAAAAGAACATTAAAAATCTTCCAGCAAAACCTTTTGCCAAAGTATTAAATGATAAACTGGTATGAATTCTCTTCTTGCCCTCTGAGAAAAAGATCTTCCTTGCCTTTGATATTAATTCAGGTTTGTTTGCATGTATAATTCAGACACATTTGTAGGTGGCCTTCTGTCAAACTGTCATGAGATTTCATATTTAGAATTACTAATACTTGAAGTAATATAATGAGTCTTAAAATTATTGTTAGAGACAACATTAGTGTCTTAAAGCAAAGGAGGGGCAGACAATTCCCATGGGTGAATATGCCCAACCTGAAACTATAAAATAATGTCTTTCATTTATATGAACATCACCAAAAATGTTTTACATTATTTTCTCTTTTTAAACAGAGACCTAATAAATACCTGAGCTTTCTTTTGACCAAAGAACTCTTAATAGATTAATTCATTCTTCTTTTTAACAAAAGTCAGTTATTGTGAAACACCTAGAGAGAGACAGGGAGTAAGTATTTGTGGAGCTTACATTCTAATGTGGGGGACAGACAAGATGAATTAAACAAATGCACAAAAACATCATGGCACCCGAGCTTCATCTTCTCCCTACCATTAAACCCACTAGTGGTGATTAATTTCATTAACATAATCTATCATTCAAATCATTGTTTTACTCAGTGGGGTTCCAGTAGTACTTTGCTGACATGAATGTGAGGAGTTACGAAGAAGGAGGAAACAAAGTTATATGCAGGAATTTTTCCTAATGTTGATCTTTATAAATTGTGCTCATTCAAGGATTGTTAACAGACAATTCTGAGGAGATAATGCTGTTATTTTACCATTATGAAACTAGTTCTATCATCTTGCAGATTTCCAGGGATCAAGGAACAAGTTTTATACTTGTTCTTGCCCATAAGCAAGAAGTATTTCTATCAATCAGTCATGCATTCACTCGGTGAATGAACCAAAATTACAAGTTGCAAACCTTTCTAAACCATGTCCTGTAACTAACAATTATAGTTTTCAGTGCTCAACCAAGTGGCAAAAATCCATTATCAATTTTTAGTTCGACTGAGTGCCTCACTCCTTCAATAGCTCCATGGTTCCTTAAGAATGACAAGTTAAAGGTAAGAGGGTCAACACTCACAGGGCCAGAGCCCTATCTGGCCTTAATCTTTTACCCCATCTGATTGGGACAGTGTCTTCCTTCTCTTTCCAAAAGCAATTTGCTTTTTTTTTTTTTTTTTGGTGGGTGGTGGTGGTGGTGTTGTTGAAGCAATGAATAAATGCATACCAAGAACTGAGATTTGGTTACAGAATTAACTCAACAAGTTGTAGTCAGAGGACAAATCTTTAGACGTGAACTAAGAAGGAGCCCACTTAAACTAAGCAGCTTCTCTATTCCTATATGCAAATGTGACACAGTGTCCATGACTCTGATTCCTTGGTACTGGTGTAACTTTCTTCTCTACTAGAGGTAAGAGAAAGACTCAGCCTGCCGGAGAACTAATAATGGATTTTTTCACTTGGCTGAGTTCTGAGAATTGAAAATTATAGCTATTAGTAACAGGACACTGTTTAGAAAGGATTTCATTTTGCCACTTTAATAAAATACCCAAATACACATATTTTCTCCCATTGTGTCACTTAGTATTTAAATTGTACATTTAGGTCTATATATTCCCTTTTGGGAAATAATAGCAAACTGTACTTTTGTTGGAAAAAAAACCCCACAGGATTTTATGGCAGAAGACCTTGGGCAAACCACTCCATATTTCTGGGTCACAGTTTTTCTGGTCCATATTATAAGAGGATTCTTAGATGAGCTCTAAGTTACATTTGTAGCTCAATTCTTCATTCACTGGGGTAACCAGTCAACACCAATCAGGTGAAGCTATGCTGGACTCTCAAATTCTGTTCCCATTTGAAATCCATGTCCTTCTTGTCCCTTCCTATTGGGTATACCAGCTGTCTTCCAGTGTATTATAGAACTACCCACAGAACTCAGAGGATGATGCTTTTAAAAAATGATTTACTTTATCTTTTCATTGTGTTTGCATAATCTTTTTTATTAAGAATTATTTTGATATGTTGTGATTGCATGGAATGTGAGAGAAAACTGTAAATGTCATTTAAAATCAATTCGACACATATTTTGTTTGTCTTACTGTATCCATACATTTGTTACTTGGAAAATTCTTTCCTTCCTTCCTTCCTTCCTCTCTCTTTCTCTCTCTCTTTCTTTTTTCTTTCTTTCCTTGGTGTTATTGGGGTTGGAACTGACAGTCCCATGCTTGCTAGGCAGGGACTTTACCAATTGAGCCATACCTCCAGCCCTGAAAAATTCTTTCCATGACTGTTTTCCATAGACAGAAATCAATGAGAAGTTCAAAACTGATTTCTTCTTTTATAACTTGGAGCTGATTCTCAAATGCAGGAATGTTTCCAGTGTCTGAGGCTCTGTGTCCTGTGCTGACACATAGACCATCTCAAAGTGGCTTTCTTGCCACTGTATTTCTTAGGTTTGCTCATTTTTAACTCATATCCATTTCAGTCTTTTCACCTAAATTCAGACTTATCGGGCAATTTACTAATCTCTTCATTTTAAACAAATCTCTTTGTAGAGGTATACGGATTTTGAAATTTTGTTTTTGGTGGTTTTTTTTTTGTGATGCTGGGGCTCAAGCCTAGGGCCTTGCCCATTCTAGGCAAGTGCTCAGTAGTAGAGTGCTCTACTACTGAGCACTTGCCTTTCTCAACTCTTGAAGTTTTGTTTATAACTTGTCCTTTTTTTGAGTGTGCAGTGATGTAGTTTTGACAAATACACAGCCATATTGCCAGCAGCAAAATCAAGATGCAGAGTAACGCTCCTACACCAAAAATTTCCTTGAGGTACCCATTTAAAAACAAACCTTCCCCCAGTCCTAACCCATGTCAATTCCTGATTTGTTTGCTGATCATGAAGTTTTGAATTTTCTAGATGATTATAGAACTGTAATAATGGACTATTAACCTTTGAGTCTGGGTCTTTCACTTTGCATCATGTATTAGAGGCTGAGTTCTGTTGGTGTGAGGATCATTAGTTCATTCCTTCTTACTACTGAATAGAACTCTACTAGGTGGAGATGCATCCCAGTATTTTCACTGACTTACTGAAGGAAACTTGGATGAATCCCAGTTTGGGGCAATTCTGAGTAATGCTGCTATAGCTATTCATGTAAAAGTGTTTGTGTGGATGTACATTTTTATTTCTTCTAGGAAAATACTTAGGAGTTGAATGGCTTGGTCACATGGTACACATGCTGAACTGTTTTATAGAGGGCTGTACCATTTTACATGTCCAGTAGTGATGCATGGAGGTTGCAGAAATTACTCTGATAATACTTGGAATAATTAGGTCTCTGCTCCCATAATAACAGCTGTATATTGAGTTGTAACTCTTTAAAAAACCTTAAGAACGTTTTTTGCTTACATCTACTTGACCAAGAGAATCGATGAAATAGATGCATCTCAGAACAAAAAAAAGGCTGCAAATGGTAAACTAGACATATGGAATGATAGAAAGAAAATGTGTAGTTTTAAATTATCTCTGGTCTCTGTAGTCCATTAATCAAGAATTTAGAGACAATGATGCCCCTTAAATTATGCCACTATATAACTAGGGAATATTTAAAATAATAAGAAATAACTATTTGCATTACAGGACAAGTTACAACACAGGCTTGCCAACACCTTTAGTTCTGTTTTTGGTTGACCTGAATCCTCTCGGAATTCTGACTAAATGGCACTCCTGGCCTTTGCTTTTTTCTTTTCTTCATTTTTTGGAGACAGAGTCTCATGTGTATCTCTGGCTGGACTTAAACTCCTGGTCCCTTGTCTCAGCCTCCCAAATGCTATGATTATAGGCATGTGCCACCATGGCTGGCTGCACCTCCTGGTCTTGAAGTGGGTTGTGCACCAGACTTGTGGTGTTCTATCCATACATTAGAAGACCAAATGTCTTGACTATGTTCTTATGGCATCTCAAAAATCTGACTTACTTCCTCAATTACTAGCTACTCTAGCACTCAGGATTTGCTCACTCTTGAAGCTGCTTATAACTGGGGGTATAGCCAAGGTACATTTTAAATAGGGACTAATTTCTCAAGTTATCGGGAAAAGAAAAGCCACTTAGAAGTTCTCCCAAAATTCCTTTAAGATGATGCCAAGTTGCAGGCTACCATACCATCTTGCTGCTGAACCTAGCTCTGCCAGTTTTCCCTCCAGCTTTGGAACAAGTGTCTTTCTCTTCATTGGAACACCAGATGAAGGAGTTGGCTTGTGGGTAGGGGCCATGTGGTAAGAAACCCATCTTCAGCATCTGGGTGCCAGAATTCTGTGTAAGGCATCTGATTCTCCTACTAGCAGAGACTTGGAGGAACTGAGATAAATGGAGAGCACAAACTTACGTCTCTCACTCTTGTTCATCTTGGGTATACACTCACCATACTGGGAGGGTAGCAGGTGGAATTTCTGGCACTGACTTACTTAATATCTTTTTGTGTTTCCTGCCACCCTTTTCCCACCTTACCAAAGTATGCAGTTGGATTTCTGCAAGATAAATGTAACAAATATGTAATGTTTCTCTGTACTGGTGTGGAGTAGTCTGTTACTATATTCTTTCAGAATTCTTCCCAATGAGATGGAGAAAATTGGAAGAATTTTATGTCCTTCTTAATGTCTAAGGGCAAACCTGGCCAGACTTATGCCTGCCTCAGGCAGTGCCCCTTGCAAGTGGCACAGCGGATGAGCTGGCCACAGAGCAGGCATACTCCACACTGTTCTTACACAAGTGAGAGACATTCTCTTCTGCTGCTTCTAGCCTGGAGTTGTAGAGTGCTCTTGAGGTCTATAAATGCTCACACATATTACAGAGCTGGGCTCATTAAAATCTGGCTATAGAGCAATGGCAGTAATAGAATACGATGCATTATTACTTCCATTTTCATTTTCTGAAATGACCATGGCATTACTCATTGGAGGTGCATTAGACCTTTTGGACATGTTTTTATATAATCAAATTTGCAGTAGTAAAAATGCCAACAAAATCCCCAAAATTTGGCAACACAGACTTCCAAGTCTGGTTAATAACATAAAATAACTGCTGTTTACATGTAATAAACTACAGTTCATAAAAATAGGTAATGACTCACAAATATACCAAATTAACTATGTAAAAAACTAAGTCAGACGAGAATTTTTAAATTGCTAGCACAAAGTCTTACATAGTAGGAATTGACTACATATCAATTGTCCCATTTTTTTTCTTTTTGGAGGCACTGGGGATTGAATTTAGGGACTCCATCTAAGTGATCAACTTATCCACACCCTAGTTCTTTTATTTTTAGTTTGTTTTTCAGATAGGGTCTCAGGCTTTCACTCAAATCAACCACCGACTGCAACCCTCCTAATTCTGCTTCCTTAGATGGCATGCACCCATCATGCCTGCTTCTTTTTTTCATTTTTAACACTCTGTATTTAGAAGATGGGTTTGTTAAAGGTCTGATAATGGCAAAAAGAAAGAAAAAGTACTTAAAATAAGCAAAGTTAGTCCTTGGACACCCTTCCCCCCCCATTTTCCTGGCTTATTTTAGGGAGGCAGAGTGTCACTGCTGAAATGTTATGAATCAGACACACCTACAGCCCAATCCCAGCTGTCATATGACTTTGGGGAAAGTAATTTTCTGAGCATCAGATTTTTGTTCTCAGAATAGGAGAATATTCTGAATACTCAAGATAGTAGACCATGACATTGCCTTGCAGAATTGTTGGAACAGTTTAGGATGAGGCCATTAAACATTCACTTTGTTGAATTCCTTTTTCTTTGATTCCAAGTAACCCTCTAATTATATAGCTTCCCAGGTCTCCCTAATGGGGGGTTTTGTGGTGACACATAGACCTTATCCAGTTATTTTTTGTGTAAGTCAGTGACTGTCATTCACCTGACCATGTTGCTTTACCATAGAAAAAGAATTTACCATTTATGCAGACATGGGCATACTGTCTACCGGTGGTGTTAGGTCTCGTGCTAAGTTAATATAACCTCATTTCATAAGTGTAATTTAACATCACCGCACTGCTCCTTCCAAAGATGGATCTGCTTTTTATGTGCAAGTGAAATTAAGTTTTTGAGCCTGCAAGTGCAAGGTAGCAGATGAAGGTTATAAATTCAGCAAGGTAAGGAATGTCGCCCAGGGAGACCTGGGCAGAATGAATAACCTCTTTTCAAACTACTCTTCTCCTGTGTATCTGTTCAATTTGTCTTGCAGTCATTATTAAGTGATGACTGGACATAATTTAAAAATAAAAAGTAGTATTTGACTTATAATGAAAAACCCAATGTCTGTTCTTCAGAGGCAACCACTTTCAATTCTACATGTTATATGTTCTGTTATTCATACTTACTTTTGTATATGCATCTTTTTTATTTGTGTATATTAATTGCTCAAAGGGGATTCATTGTGATATTTCTATGTACACATTGGTATTTATAGCTCTAAATTATATTTTACAGTATTGTTTTCTTCTGTTTTAAAGTTTTAGACATTTTGTATTTACTTCATACTGTGGAAGAGGAGGACTTGCTATATAGCTGTATCATAATTTTTGTTTAGAACAACTGAATCATTACAATGTTTATGTAAACATTAATCATAACTGCTGCATTATTATCTTGCACATCTTTTCTTGCACTTTTGCTTTTTTCTAGAATTTCTATTGATGAAGGGGTCAGCCACCTCATAAAATTACACACTATGGCAAATAGCTAGAGTGTTCAAACCTCAGAAAATGATATGCCTTAAGTTATCTACTAAACAAACCTCTGAGCTCATTTAAACATGTTTGTTATCTGCACCATTGCACCACTTACAAATGCCCATCTTGAAATTTAGCTTATTATGTACAAGTTCTCCATTCTGAGGTTTCCTCACTCAATCTAGAGATACTGTTGATATCTCTAGGTAAATCTTGGGCTATATCCAAATAGAAAAGAAAACCCATCTGTGCTATGCTGAGGAGCTGGGATTAGTTGGTCCCCAGCCTCTGGTGGTCCTCAACCTTTTTGCAGTGCTGTGCTCCTTAATGACAAAAGGAGTCTCTGTTCCCTGCATTGTACATCTTTCACTTTTCCTGATTTACTCCTCTATTTTATGCAGGCACATCCTTCCATAGTTGTCTGGGAAAAGGTTCATGGTTGACACTTGTTGGATTGAAGACGTGCTGAATGGATAGGCAGGGAGATGGCTCAATAAACCGGGAAGAAGCCCTGTGGAGGGGTACTCAGCAAGAGAGTTGGAGTCCCCAGCTGCTTACAGACTAGGGGTAGATAAAGGAGGTAGGTGGGACGTCCCAGGAAGGTCACTGGATGGGATAATCCTCAATGTCTCTCTGGTCCTCCCAAGATTATGGCTTAACTATAGGTCATTCCTTCTAGGACACATGGGTAGTTTCTAGTAAATGGCTAAAGGTGGATGTCTATTTTTCTTTAGGGGCAAGTGGAGAGTTTCCAGTAAGTCACCTTCAAGGGGAAGGGGGTCCAATTCTAACATGGCTTCTTTTTGTTCACCATAATAACTTTAATTTTTTATTTTTTGATTCCAAACTCTCTATTCTTTATTCATTTGTTAGTTTGACTGAGTTCATATTCTAGAGTAGAAATGACTTTTTCCTCCAAATTTCAAATGTATCTTCCGTTGTTTACAATTTCTAGTTTTGCCTTTCGTAAGTCCAGTGTTAAAATGATTCTTTTTATTTTTCATCAATAACTTTGTTGAGTGAAAATTTTATACTGATTATTGATCCTTTGTAAAGCGTAAAGATTTTAAACATTCTGGTAACTTTTAAAATCTATCTTTAATCCCTGCTATTTGTAAATTTTACATAATATGTGGATTCATTGATGGGTCTCAAATCTAGGAATGTGTGACTTTGGTTCTGGAAAATAATCTTGTTTTATCCTCTGGTAATCTCTTTTTTTTTTTAAAATTTTATTATTCATATGTGCATACAAGGCTTGGGTTAATTCTCCCCCCTGCCCCCACCCCCTCCCTTACCACCCACTCCACCCCCTCTCTCTCCCCCTCCACCCCCTCAATACCCAGCAGAAACTATTTTGCCCTTATTTCTAATTTTGTTGTAGAGAGAGTATAAGCAATAATAGGAAGGAACAAGGGTTTTTGCTGGTTGAGATAAGGATAGCTATACAGGGCATTGACTCACATTGATTTCCTGTGCGTGGGTGTTACCTTCTAGGTTAATTCTTTTTAATCTCACCTTTTCTCTAGTTCCTGGTCCCCTTTTCCTATTAGCCTCAGTTGCTTTTAAGGTATCTGCTTTAGTTTCTCTGTGTGAAGGGCAACAAATGCTAGCTAATTTTTTAGGTGTCTTACCTATGTTCACCCCTCCCTTGTGTGCTCTCGCTTTTATCATGTGCTCAAAGTCCAATCCCATTGTTGTGTTTGCCTTTGATCTAATGTCCACATATGAGGGAGAACATACGATTTTTGGTCTTCTGGGCCAGGCTAACCTCACTCAGAATGATGTTCTCCAATTCCATCCATTTACCAGCGAATGATAACATTTCGTTCTTCTTCATGGCTGCATAAAATTCCATTGTGTATAGATACCACATTTTCTTAATCCATTCGTCAGTGGTGGGGCATCTTGGCTGTTTCCATAACTTGGCTATTGTGAATAGTGCTTCAATAAACATGGGTGTGCAGGTGCCTCTGGAGTAACCTGTGTCACAGTCTTTTGGGTATATCCCCAAGAGTGGTATTGCTGGATCAAATGGTAGATCAATGTCTAGCTTTTTAAGTAGCCTCCAAATTTTTTTCCAGAGTGGTTGTACTAGTTTACATTCCCACCAACAGTGTAAGAGGGTTCCTTTTTCCCCGCATCCTCGCCAACACTCCTCTGGTAATCTCTTACCTTTTGTTTTCTCTCCTCCTTATTTCTGGAACTATTATAATTTAATGCTGGACATTCTGGGTTTACTAAATAAATAAAAATTTCCTCAATTTCAATATCTTTGTATTTTACTTCTATTTTCTATTTTATTTTTCAATACTTCTGTCCAAATATTTATTTCTGCATCGCACTGTTATTTTTCTTTTTTAAAAAATTGTTGTGGTCTGTGGCATTACATGGTGGCATTTATAAAAGTTCTTACAATATATCAAATATATCATACTTGAATTCACCCCCTCTACCATTCTTCTTTACCCCCCTCCTATACTGATATTTTTCAGTTCTTTTTTTCTCCTGTTGCTTAAAAAAAACTAGCATAACATTCTTTTCTCCTTTTATGAAGCCCATATCTTCTTTTTAATTATTTCAGTATCTGCTCTTATGTTTTAAATAAAATCAATTTAAATATTTCAGCATTTCCTTTTGTATCCTTTCTTATCTTTGTTTTTTGTTTGTTTGTTTAACCTGTCTTTTGTATTGCTTCTGGTTGTTTCAGAACTTCTTTCAGTTGCTTGGTGCTTTGGGTTGCTCATTTTAAAAGAAAATAACTCTTTGGAGCTCTGTTTTGGGGCACGGTTTGCCAATTTGTGTGTCTTGTCTTAGACAGAGTACATGTAGGGTCTAGCTCTTTCACAAGGATACTTCCCAAAGAATTTCCTTTGGATGGATTGTTTTCTCTGGAAAGGAGCTCTCCAATCTTTTACTTAAGGATTTAAAATCTACTGCAAGCATTTTGAGCAGCCAATAGGGAAAAAGCTCTGGGGAAGGGAGTGGGAACTGAGCAGCAGATTTTATCATTTCCCCAGTGAATGTGCCTGGTCTTATTCATTCTGGTATTTCTTGTGATAGTGAACCAAGATGCCTTACATAATATGATATAAGGATGTTGATAGTTTGCCTTGGATATTTGTCATACTATTATGTGTCAGGGTTGATGTGAGCTTTTGCTTGACAATCCATGTAAAAGAAACTGTGACAAGGGAGAGTAGCCTTCAACAGTAGAGACTTTTTCATTCTGGTGAATACGTTGTTGAACTTGCAGTCACAAGACAGATGTCAATTTAATGTATGTGTAATGCATATATGTATATGTATTGCATTACTATATACACAATTATCAATGATTGGAAATCAATTTATTAATTAAAGAAGTATCTCATGTGTGCCTAAAGTTTTGCAAAGGGGTCCTTACTTTGAGTAAAATACTGCCCTCAAGTAGCTTATTTTCTAGAGTTGATACATTAAAAAAATTGGTAAGTCAAATAACTGGGAAAAAACCAACACAGCATGAAACAGAGAATGAAAGAATGAAACCCATGTTATCAAAGAGAATAACAGAGACTCAAAGAAATCACCTTGCTCAAGGGCATAAAGCATCTTTTCTCCACTGAAAGAGAATCCAAGGCTCCTTCTTCTCAGGTGTCTGGGGTTTAACCAACACATTTCTACCCTTGTTCTTATTCTATTTCAGAAAGCTGTCTGAAATCCTTAGTTCATGAAAACCACGACTTTCCCTGGAGAGGTGATCTCATTCAAATGGTTGATTCCTTTTAATACATTTATATTCTTAAAGATGTGCTAATGTTTAAGGAGAGTTTCCATTTTCATAGAATCAGGAAGCATACACCATCTATTTTTGGTGAGCTTCTTAGCTGCTTTCTGTGGCCTTTAAAGAAACAAGGTATCTGAAGGACTTTAGCAACAGGAAGCAAAAATGATTAGTGCTACCCCTCATGAAGATTAAAGAGGATAGATCATCACACAATATCAAATGATAGAAACAAGGTTCTTCTTTTAGCAGGCTGGACTCTTGCCCTTTCAGAGGCAGCTGTGAGACCAACTTGTGCATTTCAACAATGGCTGCCAAGCATCGCTGCATTTCTGTTCTTACCTGAGAATAGGACAGTTTGTATTCTCAATAGAGATACCAGCCTCAAAAAGGATTTGGTTTTCTTAAAATACTTTTTGAAAGAAAGACCTTGCCTGGTCATCAGCATCATTGTCAATATATTGTTTGGTTTATCTTTAATGTGGAGGTCATCCAAAAGAGGAGTTTCCTGATGCCCAGGGTCACTTGACCATCTTCAGCTATTATGAAACATAATGATTTAATTAAATATTTATTTAACAAGAGTTATTGAGGTCTTTTTGTGTCAGACACTGTGAAGACCTGGAGATAGTGTGATTCCAATATGTGAAGGATTCTAATGTTTACAGCCCAGTGAAAAGACAAATGACAATGGAATAATTGCACACAGAAATGTGAATTGCAACCACAGTGAGTATATCAGAACACTGCTATGGATGTTAGATTGGATATCTTTAAGAAACTGACTCCCCCCCATACAAACCAGAAGTGTGAGTTAGTTTGGAACTTGGAGAGGACAAGAGGAAGTGTATGCAAAACTTTGAGTCTGGATTTGGAAGAATTCAGGGAAGAGACACTGAAAGAAGAAGGGTGGAGTGTGTGGAGGAGAATGGTGTGAAGGTGGGGGAGAGACTATAGAAGGTTGTATGACTACTAACCAGTCTGTCTTTGTCCGTAATATAAAGGGAAGCAATTCAAGGGCTTAAAAATGGATAAAATCCTAGGCCCAGTGCTTTTAAAAACCATTTTGGCTGTAATCTAGAGAATGACTTAGAAAGATAGGAATAGATGAGGGTGGACCCTGTATTATGGATCAAGTCTTATTGAGAATGTTACATGAAAGCAGTATTTAATTTATAAGAGAATAAAGCTGTAAGGAATATTAGGAAATACAATTCATTATTCTCTTTTCAAATCAGTAGATGCTGAAAACTTTCAGGACAAATTACTTCATAAGGTCTCCCAAAGGAGAAAAATCTACCCTATCTGTTGGGAACAGATACTGACATTTGACTTTATTACAGGGGAGCCCATTCAGTGTTTTAAAATGCCATCTCTCTTGGCATGGATAACCTTCACACTCACATTGAGAAGCAATTTGACATGATAATTTCAATTTTACAGAGGTAGGGTTTAAGTATTTAGGTGCAGCAGACCTAGTGTCTAGGTCATGAAAAAAATTGAAGAGCAATGGTAATTGTTGATTTTCTTCTCAAACTTCTGGTTCTCTGAATTATTCAGATGACTGAGCATTCATCAGAAGTGACTTGGAATGCTTAAAGTTGGACAAAAATCATGGATCATGTTTTTGATTTGTTGGACATCTCCCTAATATTATTCTAAACATGAAGTATGTACCCGATCTCAATTTTAACATTTTATGTACACATTCTTGTGCATTTTACACCTAATCTCACCAATCCCTCTGTATTACTTATTAACCTTAAAAGGGAGGTTTCTACATAATACTTTTATGAACAGATAAGGAAGGATCTGTAAGCTTTTAACCTTACCTTTAAGAGATTCAATATTGGCCTACTAATTTAAGTTTTCTCCATTCTTTTTGTTAGATGATAGAAAGAGAAGCTTATAAATTATTTTAATTAATTAATGGTGACAAAGTTCTTTCAAAAATATTGATTTTAATCATTATATCTTATTTGACCTCTATTTGTAATATTGACTGCTCATTTTCTAGAATTTCCTAGAAGCTTCAAAAGTGTATAATGTTCTAAATATGCCTGGAGATTTTCAGTGAGAGAAATTTTCTACCTTTTCTGTCCTTTCAATGTAGGCATAACTCTAGTCTAGCATCAGAATTTAGGACTTTTCATTAGTTCTTTTAAAACTGCATTTGACAAAGGAAGTTTGAATATTTGATTATTCATAGAAGTAGGGCATTAGTAGAGAAGAAAATGTTTTATATCATAAAAAGATATTAAGACACATATGGAACTTCAACTTTGAAATGCCTACAAAGTATATACCTTTACATCTTGGTTATTCAACTTGTAATTATCTGCATAAACTCAGGCAAAAAACTATTTATTTGTTTTTAACTAAAACACCCCAGCCACAAGCAACAGAAGAAGTCTTGAACTTTATTGAAATCATTTATTTTTTTACTTACATCTCTATATCCTGTCAAGTGAGCATATTCTTCCTGTATATATTTCTGGTTTATTATTATTTAGTCAAATTATTTTTGAACTCTTTTGATCCTGTAACCAACTAAATAGAAATCTGAAAGAATGACTTAGAGGGGAAAATTGTGGGATGAAAAATTAAGAAAGGACGGGATATTCATGTAGCCTCAAAGTATATCTACTGCAAATAGTAATTTTACAATACAAAATCCTGGAAGACATTACTTTAACCATGGACTCAAGATTAACATTTAGACATCTGATGATACAGTGATGATATTAACACTGTGTTCGAGAGAGAAACTCGATGGTCTCTGATCACATCTACTCAGACAGAAAAAAGCCTGCTGAATATAAGCTCCATAATGTTTATTGGCAGGGGCATAATCTTTTTTTTTTGTTTTTACATTTACTTACGTGTGTATACATTGTTTGTGTCACTTCCCCCCACCCCACTTCTGGGCAGAACCTGTTCTTCCCTCTTGTTCTCCAATTTTATTGAAGAGATAACATAAACGATAATAAGAAAGACATAGCATTTTTGTTAATTTGAGCTAAAGATAGGTACACAGAGAGATTCTTAGTGTTGCTTCCATGCACTTGTGTACTGCAACCCACATTGGTTTATCTCTTTTTTTTTATTGTTTTATTATTCATATGTGCATACAAGGCTTGGGTCATTTCTCCCCCCTGCCCCCACCCCCTCCCTTACCACCCACTCCACCCCCTCCCTCTCCCCCTCCACCCCCTCAATACCCAGCAGAAACTATTTTGCCCTTATTTCTAATTTTGTTGAAGAGAGAGTATAAGCAATAATAGGAAGGAACGAGGGTTTTTGCTGATTGAGATAAGGATAGCTATACAGGGAGTTGACTCACATTAATTTCCTGTGCGTGTGTGTTACCTTCTAGGTTAATTCTTTTTGATCTAACCTTTTCTCTAGTTCCTGGTCCTCTTTTCCTATTGGCCTCAGTTGCTTTTAAGGTGTCTGCTTCAGACCTCTTTGCTACTTCCTGGTGGCAGGGGCATAATCTTTACTTGACATAGCTACTTATTATGCCTTGTCTACCTAAGTGCTCAGAAAAAACACTTAATCCATTTGACCAATCTTTATTGAACATGTGTCAGTGAGTGTAGGTACAATGAACACACACATGTTATTTAAGAAAGAACTATAAAGAATGCTATTAGTGATTGAGATTACACTAGTGATTGAGAATTTTGACCTTTTAAATATGTATGGGTTCTTTCTGGTTCAAGTATCTTTAGCTGTGGACTTTATAAAACCAACAAAAATTACTTAAATCTAGTGGAAAGTAACCCAAAGGGAAAAATAAATATCCATGCTTCTCTAGTCTTATAAATGAATAACTGAATAAATTTTCAAATGGTAGACAAGGGTTAACACTTCTTTACTGAAGAATTATAGATAGTAATTACAGTGGAAAGGCAGCAAATATGAATCACCATGTCACAACAGTGTAGAGAAAGGAGCAAAGACAATACATTGGAGAAAAGATAGTCTTTTTAAAAAAATAAATGGTGCTGGAACAACTGGACATCCACAAATGAAAACTGAATCTAGATAAAGACCCTGTGCAGAAATGACTGAAAATGGTTCATAGATCTGAGAGTAAAATGCAAAATAATAGAACATAATAGGAAAAATCCAGATAACCTCGGATATGGTGATGAACTGTCAGAGATAATACCAATGGCATGATTCATGAAAAAAAGAATGAATCAGCTCAGCTTCATTAAAATTGAAATTTTAATTCAAAGGCATTGTCCAAAGAAGCCACATTTTGGGAGAAAAGATTTGCAAAGACTTAGCTGACAAAGGACTATTACCCAAAAATGAAAATAACTCCTAAAACTCAACAATAAGGAAACAACTTTATTTAAAAATTGGTCAAATACCTTAACAGACACGGCACCAAAGAAGATAGATTACAAATGAACATAAAGAAATGTTAGACATGGTTTACCATCAGGGAAATGCAGATTAAAACAATAATATTATTACACATTTTCAAAATGTCAAAATTCCAGAACAATGACATCAAATGCTTGAAAATATATGGAGCAACAGAAATGCTTATGTGTTGCTGGAGGAAATATAAAATGGCTACTTTGGAAGATAACAGCAATTTCTTATGAAATTTTTTACCATATGATCTGGCAATTTCTTACCATATGATCTGGCAATTGTATACATTGTTATTTACCCAAAGGAGTTTAAAAGTTATGTCCATACAAAAACCCGCACACAGATGTTTATAGCAGATTTAGTTATAATTATGATACTTAGAGCAATTACTATGTCTTTCAGTCAGTGCATGGATAAATTGCTGTAGTAGTATGGGCAATGAAATATTCAGTGCCATAAAAATATGAGCTATCAAGTCATGAAATGACATGCTGTAAATGCACTTAGTGCATTTTTCTAAGTGAAAGACACCAATCTGAAAAGGCTACATATTACATGATTGCATCTATATGTACTCTGGAAAAGGCAAAACTGTAGAGATAAATCAGTGGTTGCCAAGGATGTCAGGGACGAAGGAGATGAGCACAGAGGACATTTGGGACAATAAAACTACTCTGTATCATATTATAATGGTGGAAACATATTATTATACATTTGTCCAAATCCATAGGGTGCACTAATGCATCAGTAATCAACATCAATAATATTGATGCATCCACATCAATAATGAACCTTAATATAAACTATTGACTTTGAGTGATAATGAAGTTGCAAAGTAGCTCATCAAATGTACAAATGTACCTCTGTGGTGAGGTATGTAATAATAAGGAAGGCCACACATGTGTGAGTGCACAGAATCGATGGAATACCTCTGTATCATCCTCTCAATTTTGCTCTGAACATAAAACTGCTTTAAAAAAATAGTCAGAAAATGACCTTCTCCCATGATACAGAGAGACAAAAAGCAAAAAGGAATAAAGCAAATACTCACATTGGCAAAAATAAATAACTGAATGGATTTACAGTGGTGAACAAGGTATAACATTTGCTTACAGAAGAATTCCCATTGGTAATTATAGAAGGAAGGTGGTAAATACAGAATCACCACTATAGCATAGTAATAATTAATTCAGGCAAGATTCACTAATGAATACTAAAATGAGTGGGTAACATCTTAAGGAGGAGCAGGATGCTTGCATCTCAAAGTATTTCTTCCAAAATAGCAATTTTACAGTGGAGAAGCCTGGTAGATACTACCCTCCCCAAGGGCTCCTGATATGTTGACAACATAGATCGCCCTAAATGGTTCCCTAAGTACTACATGTTACCTCTGTGCTGTCCTTCCCCAAATAACATAGAACTCATTCATTCACGATCAAACATAAAACAAACCAAAACAGACGCATATTGGACAAATTAGCTAAATTAGGCAATAATTTAATACTTCAAAAAAATTCAAAGCCATAAAAGTCAGGAAGGGCTGTGAAACTGTAATATTTTGGGGAAACTATGGAAACATGTCAGTTAAGTGCAATGTGGGATTCTGGGATAGAAAAAAGGATGTGATTGGGAAAATGGGGGCAATTTACTTCAGTCCATAGTTTGGATAATAGTATTGTGCCAGTGTTAATTTCCTGGTTTTAATAATGTCCTGTGGTTAAGCAACATTGGTAAAGCTGGGTGAACAGTATACAGGAACTCAGTATTGTTTCTTACAACTCTTACATAAGTCAAAATTTATTTCAAACTAAAATGTTTTAAAAACACAATAAAATGGGACCTGACATAATGAAATAAGCCCTGTATTCACTATTGTACAGCTATCACACATGGGAAGGTCTGGGTTTCTGAAACCTGGAGTCTCTCCATCTCTACCACTTGAAATGTGCTTGTTTCTTAAACACTGATACAATGTCTTTCAAGTTAACAGTATTCTTTTCATTTCTACCTATATCAGCATTTATTACCTATAAACCAACTTCAGCATTTTCCCTGCATTTGAATTAATCTTTAGAACAAGCTACAAGTGAGAGAAGTCCTTTCAGTCTCAAAACTTGTCAGAGCTTTCTTTGCAAACAGCCATTCATTGACAATGTCTTGCAACATAGGAATGGCTAAAAATAAAGTGCAATATTAAGGCTTTTTTGGTTATTGTTGAAACTGACTTATGCTTGAACATCTTATATAGTAAAAACCCTTGTTCCTTCCTATTATTGCTTATACTGTCTCTTCAACAAAATTAGAGATAAGGGAAAAATAGTTTCTGCCGGGTAGTGAGGGGTAAGAGGGGGGCAAGGGAGGGGGTGGGGGGGAGGGGGAGGAGAAATGACCCAAACATTGCATGCACATATGAATAAAAATAAAAAAGAATATAACACTGCAGTTTTCATGTGCCTTATGTCATGGGAAAAGAGGTATCTTTCTCTTTATGGCCAGTAATTTTGCTATATTGTGCTGTTCTGATTCCTTTCTGTACATCCATATAGCAATTCAGCAATATCATGAACAGTTTGTCATGTAATAGTCATAAAATTAATATAATACAATCTCTAGAATTTATCACATAACTAGTGAGACGATATAATTCAGTGAGGAGATGCTTGTCAACATGTTTTCTAGAAAGAAACTTTGGTCCTAGGATTTATCTTGTCAAATCTCAGTTATTATTCTTTAACTATGGAAAATGTTTGCCAGAATACAGCTTTTAATTTCCATTTTAGTCTTAGATTCTGAAGTACAGAAAAGTTTTTTTAAGTGTTTATAAAAGTCTATTGTTCTACAGTTTGATTAATGAGAATAAAATGGGTTTGGGGTATCTCATTTTTCTTTAATAACTTCCTTTATAGTTTTCATTGTGATTGGATCAAAGATAATTTATCATGGATATTTTTAAATACAATTTTAGAGAGTTTTCTCCTGCTAGAATACCAAAGAAGCAAAATGACATTTTGATTTTAATTCTTCCTCTCAGAATATGAAGAATCCCAAACTAAGGTTTTTTTCCTTGAAATACTCAAGGACTAAATGTAATTAAATAACTAAAGGTTAAGTGTACTTCTTAAAAGTTATTATATCTAACAAGTATAGCCCATTAAGCAATTCTAGAAAGATTAGAGTTATCATAATTTGCTCTTAATTATTCTAATTTATATTATTACTTAATTTTAAAATTTCTTGGATTATGAAGTATTATAGTTGTAATAGTTATAAATTTCTGCATCAGAAGTTATCCCAACAATATGCCCCATTACCCTTACAGTGTCTGTGGGTTAGGAACTTAAGGTTATGTATCTTAGCAATTCTGGCATGGAGTCTTTCTTGAGACTGCAGTCAATGCATTATTGGCTAGGATTTCCATCATCTGAAACTTTGCTTTGGTCTAGAGGATCTGTGTTCTAGTTGGCTCACACAAATTATTGGTAAGTTGGCCTTGGATGTTAGCTGAAGGCCTCATTTCTTCCTTACACGGACTTCTCCACAGAGTGTTTGAGTACAACATGGTGACTGTCTCCCTCTAGAAAAAGTAATCCAAGACAAACAAAGTGGAAGACTCGATGTCTACTTTGACATAGTCCTATAAATCTCACACCATGCAGTTACTGTTTATGGTTCTATTGGGTATGAGAAGGTACTACACCAGGGCATGAATAGCAGGAGGATTATTGGGCACCATCTTGGTGGCTAGTTACTGCAACAGTCTTTCAAAAGATACCAAGCTTATCTATTTTCCCATTCATACTAATTATCAATATATTTTTCTATTTACTTATTTCAAAATTCTTAATAATTGTTCTTGTACATTAAATTAGCATATTTTAAAGCCTACAATTGCAGCAATATTTCATTCTTGCTATAATAAATATATCTTTAACTTTTAATTGACACGAACTTCAATACAACTAGAACATAAACAGGTTTCACTTCAAACTCTCCCTTAGAATTTTACCAATATTTGAAATGACCAATCCAGTTAATAATAAATCAAAATGACTTGTCTTATTCCCGTTACTGACAATGGAGTTTGCTTCAGTACAATGGTAACATACATGATGGCATAACCATTAATCATATACAGGTTCAGGGATGTCCAAAATGTCATTTTCTGTGGTATTATTTGACTCATCTTCCAATGGCTGAGGTCACTTATTATTTGGGTCAAATAATAAGGACAAATTTCAGGATGTTGTCACTAAATAAGATCTTTAGTGAATTCTAATTTGAACTTCATTTCCTCCCCACTAAAGAACTTGTGTTAAACTTTATGGAACTGCAGGTATTTTAGGGCTTGTTCTGGATTGTTTTGTCTGTTTTCTCCTCCCCACCTCTGCACCCCTCAAATTTGCTCTTTGCCAGAAGGTTTTGTGTCTAAAAGCTCAGTGTCTCAATTCGTGATGATAAATGGCTCTCACCCTTGTTTGGCAGGATGATCAGTCTTGTTATTTTAATTTTATGCTGCATATATATCACCTGGGCATAAAAGAAAATTTCTTTGTACTAAGAGTTTCACAAAATCTTTGTGAACATTTCCGTCCATTTCTGGCTCTTAAACTTATAATTTCAGTGACTCAAACTCAGTCCAGATTATCTGAAAAGGAGCAGATGCCATACATTCTTTTCCATTATTTCTCTATGTTAACTCATTCTCAATAAAACTTCTCCATCCCTTTGTTTATAAAATGAAAGACACTAACTGGGGAGCAGTTTTGGGAAACCATTTGAATCCAACAATACTGCATCTCAACCCTTTCAGTAAATGAGTCCTGAATTCTTACATAGGAAGACTGAAAATGTATTACAATGCTACTTCATGTGCAAATGAAATGTAGCTTCTCTCTTTACTCTAAATCAGATCTTCCTTACAATATTTTACTTTGGTGGATAACATGGTAATTTGGTTTTTTTTTTTGTTTGTTTGTTTGTTTTTTTCTTTCTCCTTTTTTTTTCTTTTATTCATTTATACACACAATGTTTGGGTCATTTCTCCCCCTTTCTCCCCACCCCCTCCCTTACTCTCCTGCCCCCTCCCTCTCCCCCCCACCCCCTCGCTATCAGGCAGAAACTATTTTGCCCTTATCTCTAATTTTGTTGAAGAGAGAGTATAAGCAATAATAGGAAGGACCAAGGGTTTTTGCTAGTTGAGATAAGGATAGCTATACAGGAAGTTGACTTGCATTGCTTTCCTGTGCATGTGTGTTACCTTCTCTCTAGTTCCTGGTCCCCTTCTCCTATTGGCCTCTGTTGCTTTAAAGTATCTGCATTAGTTTCCCTGCATTGAGGGCAACAAATGCTATCTAGTTTTTTGGGTGTCTTACCTATCCTCATACCTCCCTTGTGTGTTCTCACTTTATCATGTGATCAAAGTCCAATCACCTTGTTGTGTTAGCCCTTGATCTAATGTCCACATATGAGGGAGAATATATGATTTTTGGTCTTTTGGGACAGGCTAACCTCACTCAGAATTATGTTCTCCAGTTCTATCCATTTACTTGCAAATGATAACATTTCATTCTTCTTCATGGCTGCATAAAATTCCATTATGTATAAATACCACATTTTCTTAATCCATTTGTCAGTAGTGGGGCATCTTGGCTGTTTCCATAACTTGGCTATTGTGGATAGTGCTGCAATAAAGTTGGGTGTGCAGGTGCCTCTGGAGTAACCTGTGTCACATTCTTTTGGGTATATCTCCAAGAGTGGTATTGCTGGATCATATGGTAGATCTATGTTTAGATTTTTAAGAAGACTCCAAATTTTTTTCCAGAGTGGTTGTACTAGTTTGCATTCCCACCAGCAGTGTAAAAGGGTTCCTTTTTCCCCACATCCTTGCCAACACCTGCTGTTAGTGGTGTTGTTATTGATGGCTATTCTAACAGGGGTGAGGTGGAATCTTAGTGTGGTTTTAATTTGAGTTTCCTTTATTGCTAGAGATGGTGAGCATTTTTTCATGTGTTTTTTGGCCATTTCAATTTCTTCTTTTGAGAAAGTTCTGTTTAGTTCAGTTGCCCATTTTTTAATTGGTTCATTGATTTTGGGAGAGTTTAGTTTCTTAAGTTCCCTGTATATTCTGGTTATCAGTCCTTTGTCTGATGTGTAGCTGGCAAATATTTTCTCCCACTCTGTGGGTAGTCTCTTCAGTTTAGAGACCATTTCTTTTGTTGAGCAGAAGCTTTTTAGTTTTATGAGGTCCCATTTATCTATGCTATCTCTTAGTTGCTGAGCTGCTGGGGTTCCATTGAGAAAGTCTTTTCCTATACCTATTAGTTCCAGAGTATTTCTTACTCTTTCCTATACCAACTTTAGAGTTTGGGGTCTGATATTAAGATCCTTGATCCATTTTGAGTTAATATTGGTATAGGGTGATAAACATGGATCTGGTTTCAGTTTTTTGCAGACTGCTAACCAGTTTTCCCAGGATAACATGGTAATTTGTGATTTAATAACCTTTTCCAGTTTATATAACCTCTTTATCATGGCTCAGTGTCTTTGGGACAAATACTTAGTATTTTATATTTCAGTCTCCCCCCAATCCCTTTGATCCTCTTCAAGATGGTTATAAGGTTTTTTGAGGATTGGTTCTCTGATGTTGAAGTGTCAGAGGCCAAGCAACCAGTGAGAATCAGGAATTGGTGTGTGTGTGTGGGGGGTCATGGATTCTAATTCCTTCTGAATCCCCAGTTATCTCTGCTATAGTGAAAAGTCTTATCTCTGTTTTTAACTTGTAACCCCTGAGGCAGTTCTGTCTGATGGTTTAGGGCATCATGCTGGCACCCACCATTAATAGCCATTTGCTTAAACCATGTATCTTGAAATGAAGTTTCTCTACATCACAGTTTCCTTGTTGTTTATTCAGTTAACTTGACAGCTATTGGTTGAAATTTTCACAGTTTTATGATCAACAGTATTATTTTAAAAGAGATAAACATAATTTAAAAAAATTATTGCTGGGCACTGGTGGCTCATGCCTGTAATCCTAACTACTCAAGGAGGCAGAGATCTAGGAGGATCATGGTTTCAAGCCAACCCAGGCAAACATTTTGTGAGGCTCTATCCTGAAAAAAATTCATCCCAATAAAGGGGGTGCTGGTGGAGTGGCTCAAGGTGAAGGCCCTGAGTTCAAGTCCTAATACCAGAAGGTGGGTGCCTTTTTTTCCTTCAAAATGTTTACTACTTTTTTGAAAAGTAGTAAATTTTAGGGGACGTTAGTTTTCAAATATTTCTGCTAGGTTAAAATACTCATTGGATACCAATTTCTGTGATTCCTGGATATCTGCATGCTTATCAGGTCACTAGGGCCTTAGCCAGAGTTCAACCTGAGAAGTACCAGCAAGGGAGGTGTATAAAGAGATTTATTGCAAGGAGTTGTCTTATTCAATAATGGGTGCTGGAATTCTGGGACCAAAGCTTCTATTTCCAGGCAGAATTGATTCTTTACCAGGAAATCTTTAGCCTTGCAGTTGGTTTAATCAGACCTACCCAGATAATATAGGACAATCTCCTTTCTTCAAGTTAACTGTATATGGCCTTTAATCACATCTATGAAATACCTTTATAGAAACACCTAGATTAGTCTTTGTATAACTAAATCCCTTTGTATAGGGATTTAGCCTAGCAAAACTGACACTTCAAAAGGTCATCCGAGGTAGGGCTAAACAGGGTGGCTCATGCCTGTAACTCCAGCTTTTTGGGAGGTGGAGATAGAAGATCATGATTTGAGGATAAAAAAGTTAGTGAGACAACATCTCAACAAACAAGTTGGGCATGGTGGTGCATGTAATCCCAGCTATGTAAGAGGCACAAATAAGAGGGTCATAGCCCAGGCCCACCTGGCAAGAAGTGCAAGACTCTGTCTGAGAAACAACTAAAGAAAAGAGGGTTGGGGAGGTGATTCAGGTAGTGAAGTCCTGACTAGCAAGTGAGAGGCTTTGAGTTCAAACCCCAGTATCATTAAAAAAAAAAAAAAATCTTCACAGGGTCCAGTGTTTGTCCTCAGAGTTTCTCGGTGTTGCTCATGATCTAAGTTCTGATTATTTATTCCTTTAGCTATAAGGGACTCCATGATTCTAATACCTAATGAATAGTCAGTAGAGTTAGTATATTCTGAATGTGGGAAACACATGTTCATATAAGTCACCCAAAATGGTATTAATTACTCCTAGACATTGTTTGCTAGTTTGGACTTTAAATTAATGAGAACCTTCCAAGGAGTAATCTTCTCCTATTTAAAGTATAACCAAGAAACTTTCATTTTTGCTCAAATAGTTTGCAGAATGTCATGAACAATTTACTTATACTGATTTCCTTCAGCAGTCTGTTGATAGTTCAGTGCTGAACCTGTAATTTCTTTGAAAAAGTGCTTGTATGCACTTGTTCAATACTACTGTGAATGCATAATATTCCTATCAAGTCCTCCTCTCCTTTCTTTTCCGACTGACCCACTGCAAAGCAGTCTTTGCATTACTTCACTATATCATGGTCGCCATGACACCAAATCAAATCCTTAGCTTATGTCTAGATGTAACCTGAAAAATTTAAGTTATGAAATATCATTGCAAAGATAAGTACTACATTTTAACTTCTAAGTTATAAAAAGAATTTGACAATTCTTTAGAGCTTGAGGTATTTATAATAGCATATATATAACAATTGCTGTCAGTTTCATGTTATGATATAAGAAACTAGGGAATCTTATTAATTCACTGAAAGGTTAAACATATCTACCATTAATGATCACTTCATACTTAATTGTTCATGGGCTCATTCAGATGAAACAAACAGAATAGGCTTCTTTTAATTACTCAAAGGATATCACAGACATGAATGGTATCACAAATATGAAAGATCCCAAAGTTTATCAAAGAATATAGAAAATCAGTTAGAAAGGGTATCATAAATATGAAAGGAATCAAAGAGTATCATAAATATGATAAATATCAAAGGATATTACAAATATGAAAAACCCCAAATAGTAAACCTTCAAAAGGAATTTATGTGTCCCTGAAACAATGTCACAGATCCCATAGGGAACTACACTTCTCAAACTGCCTTGAGTGTGAGGAAAAGATAGAAAGGGACAATATTTCATGTGTCCTTTGTCTATTATTGCTTTGAGTTTGAAATAATCACTGTGGAATTAATCTCATTATCTTCCTTTATTGTCATTGTTCTGGGGGTCCAAATGATCAAGCATTATTTTAGTCAATAACAACAGTGATGGACTACAAAGATCTGGTGAACATTTCACTCCTTTAGGGACAGCTACCAGAGTTTCTCATGGAGAGAAACTAGACTGTTTCTTCTAGTTAATAAGAAGCTTGGATGTACATGCTTTTCTCTGGAGTCTGGAGGGCAGGAGTCACTAAACCTTCACAAAAGGGTTCAAAACTACCCCACAGGAGAAAGGAGAGGAATTTTGTTGTCCCCAAAAGGGAAAAAAAGAATGGAGTGGAAAAAAAGGAGATGGGAGGAGAGAGAGAAAACCATAGATTCTACAACTTGCTATCCACTAATATCCAGTAAGTCTACTGAACTCACCACGTACTTTGTGTGTGGTTTTGGTGTCTTGTTTTGACCTCAATTAATCTATAGCACAAATAGGTTGTGTTTCCATCCAAGCCACCTGCACAGATACATGAACTGGACTGCAAAGAGGCCTCAGCTCACATCTAGGTTATTCACATTTGTTTGATCTTTTGGTTTAATTCCCCAAAAAATCTGTGGATTTGAAAAAGTGATTACTTCACTTTGTAGGAAAAGCAATTGAGCCTGAGAAGCTAAATTGCCAATAAGTGGTCTTAATACCCATCTCTTCACTAGAGTCTCTCTGCTCTCTCCCTCCACCTTCTCTGCTTCCTTGTTAGCCAAAACAATTCTTCCAATAAGCTCTGTAGCACTCTGGCACCTTGCAGTAAGTTGGTGCCTTTTTTTTCAACATGATTTGACATTTCTCACATGGCACCTAGTTTAGAAAATGAAGTTGCTCTAACAAAATGGCATCATGCCAATGACCTTCTGAGGCTGCAGAACCACAGCACTGATACAACTCATTTCATGGACCCCTTGTTCAACACAAAAGACTGGTTGTTTGCTCTAAGCAGTGAACTTTCACTATTGGAGGAAAGTTGAGAAGTTGAGGGTCAAGCTGTAGGTGAGAAAGGGATTATGTTTGCCATAACAGTCTCAATGGTCGAAAAGTTTGTGCAAGCCTCTTAGAGAGTTTTGAACAAATTTCTTTTTGATTATAACCTATATTAAATCACAACCAGTTTTCAAACAATTCCATAGTCCAGAAAGAAAATACAGGTAAAATCAAATGAGGCAAGATGAACTTCATTGCAATAATTCAAATTATTATTTTAAATTAAAATATATTCATTTAATGTCACATGTGAGGACTTCCCTATAGGAAAATGGTTAATAAACTTGATGTTCATAATAAAAAATTAATGTGTAGTTACTTAATTTATGATGGTTCAAATTGGTGTGTTCAGAAATGCACTGTGGTTGAATCTATATGCTATAAACTTCAGTTCAAAATATGTGTTCAGTTCTCTATAGCAAGTCTTCACTGACAGCATGGTCATATGTTATGTTTGTCTCATGCTACCACTAAAGCACTCATTAAAATGTATACCTAGAGAGCCAGATATTTCGTTTTTATTATAGACCATCTTCTTCACATTTATAATCCACATGTAGTTATACAATGGCTAAAGTTTTGTGACTGGTCTTAACATATTTATTCATATGTTTTGTACTTCTTGCTACACCTTCATGAAGAAACATGAAGTATATATTTATGTGGGTATATATTTATGTCTATATAGTCACATATAAAAGTGGATATTTTTAAGTGGCCTAGTAAATATTTCTACTTTAATTAAAAAACAAAGCTTTCTCTTGTTTAGAAGTCAAGTTGTCAGATACTAGTATACATGACAATCAGTTGTTTCCTTTCTTCCTCATATCTTTCCTTATCCTCTGTTTCCAAAATATCACTTGGGGAAGGGCCTAATATAAGGGAAGTGATATTCAAGGAAAGAATAAAAGGTAGCATGAAAATAAGCACCTTATTTCTCTGCAGACTGGCTAACTAGTGTCTAAATCAGACTTTTCAACTATAATATTTTATTATTGATTTGATTTGAAATCATTAGCCAGTCACTTCTTTCCAGTCTTAACCTTTCAAAGTAACTCAATAGTAATTGCACATACAGAATACATAGAAAAATTGTATTTTGTTCAAGATTGAGGGGACAGATAACTACGTGAAATTTTTCCTATAGTGTAGGTTGGAATTTTAAATGCTAGGAATGACCATTTTCTTGCTTATTTAAGACAATTCCTCTGTTCTAAGATACTTTCTGTCATGTTACAGAGAGTGCATGCTTCCACTTAAATTTAGAGTTCTTTAATATTTGTAAAATTTCTGCTTTTAATTTCTCAGGGAAGAGACCAATTAACAACTGAAATGGATGCAGAAATTCATTTGTTGTGTTTTCTTTCATAAAGAAAGAAGAGATACTAGATAAACACATAGATCCCTTTTAAGCTGCTTTAGAATTTGAGGGATGAAAGCATAAGTTGAGAAGAAGAAAATAATGTCTCTCATTTTCATTTTTTCCTCTAAAACAAAGACTTGATGAAAACTTATGCTACAGGAAAAGGGGACAGCTCTTTCTTAATATCCTGTCTTAAATCTTTCTTTACATTTTAATAGATTGGCAAAACATGTCAAAGTTTAAAGTCTTCATTACTTTTATCCCCCACAAGATTACTACAACACATGTAAGAAAATTAACTAATTCAACAGACTTTTCCAGTTTAAACAAGTAGGTTATGACTCACCCTGGGTGAGCGGGTGAGTAATTCTTTGCAAGATTATAAATCACCCTGAAATCCCCATGCCCACGTGGCTCAATGGTAAGTAAAACAGTCAGCCAACTTATCAAACTGGCTCCTGACATGACTGTGCTGTTTGTTATGGGAATTCTGTGCCTTCTGCCACTTTGGCTGCCTTAACTTGGAGTAACTCTTGTTTAAGCTCCCTTAAATTATGTTTTGCTTTCTGGTTTTGTGGATCAGATTTTTACCGGTTGCTTCTTGACACAAGTATTCCGTCTACACCTTCATTGGAGTGTCTCAGTATTGATTAAGCACCTGATAACTTCCTTACACCTACTTGCTTTACAGCGTTGGCTCTCAGCACCTTACATTGCAGGTGGATCTTAGGTAATAAGGTATTAGCAACTGGTGCCTCATTATTTTAATTCTTGGGTGGAGCCCCACTCCTTGTAAAAGGATGCTGTTATTTTTGCCATGAGTTAGCTTCAATTTCCCAACTTATTATGCATTTCCACTCAAATTAAATGCTTACATTTGCATGATTTCTTGCACAATCTTGCTTTATAGGGTCCATTAGAGAATAGGCTTTGCAGACAGAGGGGCCTGGGTTCAGATCACTGCTTTGAAAATCTTTATAGCTGTGTGACCTAGGGAAGCATGGTCTTCCATTTTTGGCAGTACTGGGGTTTGAATTCAGGGACTTGTGCTTGCTAGGCAGGCAATTTTACCGCTTGAGCCACTCCATCAGTCTCTGGGGAAGCTTCTTAACCTATGTTTCCTCATTTACAGAGTAGTGAGAATAATATTGACCTCACAGGTTGATTATAAAGATTAGATCCTGAATGATATTAGCATTCCATAGCATCTTAATGTAAAAGTCAATTAATTTTTTTTAAACTAACTTTGACTAATGCTATGGGTAAAAACCAGTTTGAAGGTAATGGATAAAATTATGGCTTCTGCCATTGTAATTCCTAAATTATTTTATTTCATTATTAAATGAATTCCACAATTTTTTGAATGCAGAATAAGAGTTTTAAGTCTCAATTTTAATCATTATCTCATTCTACATTTTCATCTTCCCACATCAATTTTATCATGCTCTATCTTTTTAGAAGAGTTGCCAGTATCTTCTCATTCTAAACCCTCAATATGGTACATAGTGCTCATCAGCATTAGGACCCTAACTCTTCATGTTCATCTTCTACTTCAAACTAGCTCTTTGACATGGTTGGGTCAGACTTCTCACCACTCTGCAGGAATATATAGAATGAATCCTCAACTCTCAGTATTCCATAAGACATGGTCCCTGTATTCAAAGGAGCTCAGAGTGTAGAGAGACAGATTGACTATAACAGAGGTTAGTGAGGAGTTGTCCATCTTTATGAATGAAGGTGTATGGGAAAGCAGATGAAGGGGAGAGTAATTCAACTTCCTCTCAGAGGAAGCAACATCTGAATCAGTCTTGAAGAATAAACACAATGTCATTTTGGCCAGAAAGAACAGCATGACAAGTCCTGAAAGTGAACAGTCCTCTTGTACAGCATTGAGGCAGGTGACAGAAGGATGTCTTCAACCTCTGTTGAAGCTAACAAGAGCCAGGCTGCAAAATGCTTTGCTGCTCAACCAAGAAGCCTAAAAGAGAAGCCTTCCTCTTCCTGAATTCCTGGAGCAATTATTCTTGTGCACACATTTTGACAATAATTTTTCCTGTATGTACTTTTTATTTTTGGTACTAGGAATTGAAAACAGGGCCTCACACTTGTTAGACAAGCACTCTATCAGTTGAGTTATGCCCCTAGCCTCCTTTTTTGTTTTATTTTGTTTTTGGCAGGATCTCATTAATTTTGCTCAGGCTGGCCTAGAACTCTCAATCCTCCTGTCTCTGCCTCCCCAGTAGCTGGGATTACAGTGTAAGAGACCACATTTGGCTCTTATTTGTTTCTCAGCTCTTTCCTTGGAGTGCATTCCATGGGATTGGAGACAGTATGGAATAGAGGTGAAAAGTACAGGCATAGATTTTTGTTCACTGTCTACTATTCTTACTGTCCCCATTTCTGAGTGCATATTACAGCACCTCTGATTGCTACCCTCTTCCTTTGAAAATGAAGATGGTGACAGTTTCCATATGATAGGGTCCCTATGATAATTTATAACTGTTTAGCAAATGTTTGCTACACATTATCCTATTCTATTTATTTATTTTTTTTTTTGTGGTGCTAGGAATTGAACATACTCATTATTTGATAAGCATTAATTGACCACTTATAATCAAGCAGTACTTAAGCTATATTCTTATTATATGGTAACAAGTTAAACAGACTAGGCTTTGTAGTCTAGTAACTATTTTATTATTACTATTATTAGTAAGGGAGATCTTTAATAAATACTCTGGAAACAAGTTAATGTGTTCTAGCCATATTCATACTGTACCCCTGTTGGGTTGATTCCCTCTTTCTATGGTCCTGGAGTGGGCCATGTGACTGATTGACTGACAAGAGCTCTCACATCCAGTGCTGATGTAGTCCCTGAATTCACATTTTTGTGCAATCTTTATAAAGCCATCTTTTTAAAAAAATTAATTTATTCACATGTGCATACATTTTTTGGGTCATTTCTCCCCCCCCACCCCCCACGCTAGAGCCATCTTTCTAACTCTATTCTATAGGCATAGTGGCCCTGGAGGGCTCTAGATAAGAGCAACCTGGGCATGGCTTATTCAAATTTGGGCTGGCTGAACTGCTCTTAAAACTTGCAATTACTAGTGTTCCAAAATCCTGGGATTCTATATATTTTCGCTGCTGGTGCAGTGTGCCTAAGGGGGTGCAACTACTGATCTCTAAGGAGTAGAATCACTAGCAGCACAGAAAGGGAGTTAAGTAGACATGGAAATCATCTCTAAAGCCAGCTTGGGTCTATTGGATTCTGGCATTAGAATGACTGGGCAGTGTAGGGCAGGCCATCACAGCTCTTCTAAGTTGAGTAATAGTAACTTCTCAGCACAACTATAAGAATGAAACCTGTAACAGCTTACTGATAAACAAGGTTGGGTTTTGTTTTTTGGTTGGTTGGTTGGTTGGTTGGTTTTTGAGGCAGGTTCTTGCTATGAAGCCCAGGCTGGCCTCAAATTGTCTATTCTTCTGCCTCAGCCTCCCAAGTGATGGAAATACAAACATACAGTACCATACACATACACAGCTAAACAAGTTTTTTTTTTTCTTCCTTTACATTGTGTTCTTCTAATTTTGCCTGTTTATTTAGCTTTTTTACCTTAAGTGTTTTTTTCAGCAACTGTGTATCCTGGGTGCAGATTGTTTTTGATTACCAGTTGCTTTCTTTTCCCTGAAGGAGAAGTCCTAAGAAGTCTACCAGCACCACCATAACCTGTGGTCAGGATTTGGGCACAACGTTACATTTTCCTGTGTGCAGTCACTGCCTTTACTCTACTTGCTCATTCTTTCTCCTGTTTCCTTTTGGTTGACCTAATAATTACTTTGAGTTGTGTTCTGTTTTTGTTGTTGTTGTTATTGTTGTTTTTTGTGTGATACTGGGGCTTGAACTCAGAGCCTCACACTTGCTAGGCAGGCACTCTATTACCTGAGCCACTCTGTCAGTCCTTGATTGTGTTCTGAATAGAGTTTATGTAAGCTAAGGATTCCAAGATTAACATTAGGCAACGAATTTTAGAAAAATATCTTTGAAAATTGCCTCTTAGAGAAAATTTCAAGCTTAAAGAAGATAATACAAGCAGATATGACCCATATTGAGTCTGAGATCTAGATATTCAGAATGGGGCAAAATTTGAAACTGATTGCCAAATCACTCTATCCTTTTATTTATTTTATTTTTCTTTTGGTGGTACTGGGGTTGAACTCAACCTCACGCTTGCTGGGCAGGCATTTTACTATTTGAGCCATGCCTCCATCCCCACGGTACCCTATCTTAATGAAACTACTTCAAAATACATTTCATAAAAGAATGCCCAGTCTCCAAGGAAATATGTGTAACATTTGGACCTATGACATTGTGTCTTCAAATTTAAAAGGATATCTTATGTATATTAAATACCTAATAGATAGCTTGGAAATTACTATGATGATATAAATCTCCTGCGAAGTCATGGGTTTTAATAAAATACATTATCTTCATCAGAAAATTAGGGGTTGTGGATGAAGGTGTCTGCTCAAGAGGACATCCTGAGAAAGAGCCTTAACCTAAGTTAAACAAACAACCACAAAACAAAAACAATTCTGTAATTACACAGGAGAGGTGACCAGCAGCTTCTGGGTGAAGCCACATGGTATATTTCAAGCTCACCTCTTACCCACATCCTCCATGTGGTGAGTCAGGGCCCTTCAACCCGAAGTAACCTGACTCAATAAACAGACTCTGCCTGCAATGTCTCACATGCAGAATCGCATCCCCAATCCCACCTTGTCTTCACAACTAAATAATGTTTATTTTTGAATCAAACAATTAGTGAATTGTAGATTGTGACAGATAGTACAAGAAGACAGGGAAACAGGAGTCCTAGTCATCCTCAAAGTCTGTGAAAGCTGGACAAATCTTAGTTACTTGCACCATAGGTGTGTTGAAGGAGGACGTTATCTTGGGGTCTTTCTATTGTCCAAAAATACTTTGTCTTCAATCCTGCCCAGAAAAAAATTAAAGGGCCACATTCTAGACATTCAGGACTGACTGCCTGGTAGAGATTAAGTTTGGAGAGATTCATCTCAGTAGGGTCAGAGCCAAAGCTGAGGTAATGGGCGTGTGCCATCAAGGCTCCAGTCCGTCCCAGGCTGGCTGCCATCAACCTTGCTCAGTCCGCATGGAGACCAGGCATCTGAACCAGCATTTACTCTTGGTTTGAAGGAAGATCTCAAACAATGCTTCAATTGATTTTTCAAGTAATTCTGAATCAGGCAGGTCAAGGAGTGAGGTTAAATGGGAACTTCACCAAACCAGCCTTGGCTCGCATACTCTAGTTAGCTATCTTCAGGAGTGATTCCTAAGCACTAATCATATATAAAGTACTGTGATACACAGTAGTCCATGCCTTCAAAGAATTTTCAAACCAGAGGGGAAAATGAGACATACAAAAGTAACAATAAGGTAAAAATTGTATGTTCTTTGAGAGAAATAACAATGAAGAATTATGCTGAATTCAAAAGCAAGAGAGAGTATATTTGATGAGGGTATCTGAAAAGGTTTCATGTTTTCAACATGGGGATGATTCTGAGAGGTAGAGACTTTGAGAGAAAAGAGGGGATCCTAGGCAGAGGAGATAGAAAAAATATCTTAGGTCAGCCTATGTCCCCTTTAACCATACCTGCCCAAATGAGGAAAGCAATTGCATTCAAACTGTATTAATGTCACCTACAGCCTACCTTTCCTTTTCTGCATTATATGTAACTTAGTAAATTGTGATAGGAGGTGGGGCCCAGTAAAGTTACTTTCCTTCAAATCAAACCACCAAGCTGTAGGTTAAAGATTAATACTTCCATAGTGTATCACCTAAAATGATGTGCTAAAGCTTTTTCAGCTGAGCTCTGACTTTATTGACTTAAAGCATTTTAATGACACTTAAAATACAGTAAGAGTCCCTGGGATCTGAGTCTGTGCCCAGGGCCTATAAAATTCTCTCTGTGCCCTGTCTCTGCCAGAGCAGGTACTGTGTGCAGAAAAGAAGACAGGAGAGTGCAGGACAAGTCCTACTGGCCTGGCAAGGGTCCCACCTAATTCCTTATGACGTGTCAAGTGCAGGTGACATGTTCTCTAAGGTGTGGATAGGCAGTTAATTTCATGGAGAGTAGGAGGTGTGGGTTCACCCTTTTTTTTTTTCCACAGTGAAACATTATCTGGATGATACTCATTCTCTCTTGAGTCTGGACTTCATGCAACAGGCACTGACTGGATATTATTTTTAAATAAGCACAAACCACTCAAAGACACTGGTTTGGGTCCTGGATTTGGAGGAAGAGTTGGCTGAAAAGTGCTTCTTGGTCAAAGATTAATTGGAAGAAACGAGAAGAACTGTGGGTTTCTTACCCCAGCCCCACAAGAAACTATGCCGTGAAAAGGCTACTGACCCATTGACACACCCAGCACATTGCCCTGAGTTTCAATTCCTCCTTTGAAGAGTGGAGGAAAAGGGAGAATTTCCTTACTGACGTGTTTGAAGGATGGCTTCTCAGTTTCACCAGCTTCGAGTCCTAGTGTGGAAAAATTGGCTTGGTGTCAAAAGGCAGCCGGTGAGTTAAAAAAAAAAAAGTGGGGGCATGGGGAAAGGGGCAATACTCTGGGCAATCCTTAAAGGTGATGTTAATGAGAGGTAAAAAGAGTTTAAAGGTATTTTTCAAAGCAGAAAATAAGATATTTAAAATTCATCCCTCCATCTGTCTTTTAGCTAATGGGGCGAGTCTTAACATGCCCCCAAAGCAGTCTTTTGATTTCAGTAAATTAAAAGAGTAAATCAGGACATGCCCTGGGCAAAGAAAAGGATGTGCTTCGTTACTGGTGGAACTGGAACTAGTGTTAGATTCTGAGTTCAGGCCAAAATGCTTTCAGAATTTTTCTTAATGAATTTAATTAAAAGTGGGATGAATGAAAGTAAAGTACAATTTGACATCATTTGAAATGGGAGGAAATGTACTGGAAACCCAAAGGCAATGGAAAGTTTGGTTGAAAAGTAAGATATAGAAAGAGTTTGAAAGCTGTTAGCATAGAAAAGCTTCTAAGGAATTGTAGTATATAAAAGTCATTTACTGAAAATGACAAACAAGAGTATGTGTGTGTGCATGTTTGTATATATGTGTATATATATTGTATATAAAGACACATATGTATATTACATGTTTTAAGAATATTATTGAGTGACTTTAACACTTTGTCTTCTTTTTGCTCCCTGCAACATCTTTTCTGTGCTCTTACGTTAATGTTTGCTTTTTAAATTACAAAGCCATCTATTAGAGCCTAGCAGATAGAGTCCAGGGAGGAGGAAGAAATTGGTTCCTGTGAATTATCATGTATTCTGAAGAATTGTTGAAAACCAGGAAAATCCAAAAAGACATTCAGTATACTTCATTTTAGAGTAGCAATTCTCAGCCTCAATTGAGTAATATAAATATGTAAATATGTGTCATAGAAAGAATCATTTTATGTAGGTCCTGTACCTCGCTCTAAGCTTGCTTGCTGTGCCTGAAATTTTACTTAGTGTTCTGATGTATGCAATAAGACAAAGAACTAGATGCCCACTTACCTTTGTGAATTTGACGGGCTGGGTTTAAAACCAAAAAGTGCGATATGATTGCATAGGTGTGTTAGACAAAATTATAAATTAATATTAATACTATATTAATGGGTATCAATATGATATATTAATATTTTGTTTTTTAATTTTAAAAAAGCACAAAAGAAAAATTCCTCATGTAATAATTTCACGTGATTGGTTTGCATGTGGCTTTCAGCAGGGAGAGTCCTGAGTATGTGGAAAGATCAGGATGTGAATTAGGGCTCCTCCCAGGACATAAATAGCAAATAACACGTTCTGTGAACACTGGTTTTCCCGCTTGTAAAATGGGCACAAAGCCTGCCATATCTAACCCATGAGGTGGGAAGATCTAAATATGCTCTTAATTTAAAAGTGCTTTATAAATAATGAAACACTTAACAGATTATTGAGGGGTTTGGGGCAGTGCCTGTGCCATATGTTGTTTGATTAATGGTGAAAGGAAATCCAATAGAACGGAGTGTTGGGGAGAGCAAAAAACCTTACATAAAGTTTGGAAGTAATGGAAATTCAAACCTTAACAACAAAAGCATAAAGAAACTATGCTAAATAAACTGGTGTATTTGTTACTGTTGATAAACTGAATGCTGAGGCTGTATGCCTACCTTAAAACTTTTTAAAATTTACCAAAATACCCCACAATAAAAAGAAAAAAAATCAAGTGAATGAAGTATTTTCATTGAAAAATTTCGGCCTTAGAAATTTTAATAAGTTCCTTCCTCATCTATATAAAGCAATGGGTATATATTAACACTTTAGGATTTCTCTCCATTTTAGTCAGTTGCTGCTGGAGTTGCATATTTAGAGGAGATGCAAGTCAGATATGCTAAATGTGTTTCAGCATGATACCATGATAATACACACCTCATAATACCTTATACAAGATACATTATTCCCATGTAGCCAAAACCCCTAAAAAGCCTCTACTTTTCCTAGGGAAGGAGAATACATGAGCTATTAGTTCATTTTGGGACATGGACTGATTCAAATCTTAAATGCACCTTGAGAGTATGGGCCAAGGACAGATAAGTTTGGACTGTAGGAAGTACAGTCAGAAAAAGACTGTACTTGGAGAAATACAGAAGTCCTACCTGAGTCCATTACAACTACCAGAAAGACAAGAGAGACCTAAAGAAGATGGCAGTGGCAAAAGGAAAAGAAAGGACAATTCTACATGGAGAATGAGAGAGCAAAGATACATTTCTTTTGTCATAGTTTTGCCTAGGGCTAAGCTCTATTTCTTGGCATTGGGAGAAGGAAGACTTGAGGACACAAGGAAATATATAGAAGAATTACACTTAAAGAAAATATCAAAGAAGGAAGAGTATGGAGAGTTATGACAAAGTATCTCAAGGGAAATAAAATGAAAAAAAATTGTGAGAGAAAATATAGACAAATTGGAAGACAGACAATGTAAAAAGAAAAGATGCATATAAATTATAAATTAAGAAGAGGACATAATCTTTGTGTAGGCACAAGACATAGTCATCCATTAATCAATGATTTAAAATGCCAAGTATTTTAATCTCTATATTTATGTTCATTCTGAAAATGGCACCTGACAAATAGAATTTTCTACCAAGAGAACGGAAATTAAGTTGTGTGGCACTGGAAATATATTGTCCTTTGTGAATATTATGGGAAAATACTAACATCACTACCATGATAACCTTCCTCAATTTTTAAGCTATTCTATCACAAAGTAAGGTAGTAGGAAAGGAAGAGTTAGGAATTTATTAATGGAGAATCAGATAGCATATAAAAAAGATACAATAAAATATTAAGGTAGATTGGGATTACTGAGGACATATAAAACTATATGCTCAAACACAAAGCAAGATAAGAATTACATGCGACTGTATAGTTTGAGAAATAGAATGAGAAAAGGATAAGCTAAATGTTGAGTCTGGCTACAATTTTTAAGGTTGACTTCCATTACAATTGTACACAAAGTAAATCTCTGCTTTATGGAAGCAAAGGTAAGAATTGTGGAATATTTGGAATTATGTAACTGGCAATTTTGCAGTCCCAGAGAACTCAAGGGACTTGTCCAAGGTCACACAAAGAGATTTTACCAATCATGAAATCTACTGATTGCATTGTCTACTGTCAACTGTTCCTGAGTCAAGTTTTCTTTCCCAATATTCTCTGATCTCTGCTCAGAGTTCAGCATACCAAACAAAAGGTCATATCTGCTAAGTAGATCATAGATATTTCTATTTTTAATATTTTTGATAAAAATGAATCCTCAATTATATTGAAAAATGAATACCAAAGAGAATGAAGTAAATGCATTAAATACCAAAAGAAATGTTAAGTAATAGAGAAAATCAATTAGATGCACTTGTAACCCTGCTGGGCTTAGAATTTAACTCTAAAAATAATGGAATAATGAAGATACATTCTGGAGGAGATATATTGCAACAGGGAGGCTCACCTAATGAGATTCTAGTTAATGACAGGGAGCAGAGTCGTAGGACAGCAAAGAACTGCAGGCTGAAAGACTACAAAATACAAGGCAACAGTTCATCTTTCATTAAGAAAATGGGTCCTAAAAAGACATATCAAGGAGAGACTTCCGATCTGTAAGAAGTGAACTCTGATTTCAAATTTCTGTCATGAAGAAGAAAAACTTAATGCTACTGGATTATTATCTGTTAATATTTAGATAAGGAATTATACTTTACCTCAGATGATGGTAGAACTGGCTATTGTGGACATTCTCACATTTTGTACAATTCACTCTACAATGTGATCAAATGTCCCAGTCTCTTACTTCTTTTGAATTAGGATCATTTACTCCCTTAATTCCTTTTAATTACAAAATATTAGTTCTATATGATTGTGGTGCCCACTCCAGAGTAGACACGTGCATTTTTAAAATTTAGTCAATCAGTAGCATAAATGACGTGAAGGTATTTCAGAAATGGGAGCAATAGACAAATAAGTTGACTTAATGTTCAAAAAAATGTGTCGTTTCTCTACATGTCATAGAAAACATACCAATCTCCAAAATTTATTGTAATCTGTAAGTATGGAATTCAGAAAAAAATTATTTGCTCCTAATTTTTAGCTGTGCCATTTATATGGATGGCAGTGTTCAATAGCAGAAGCCAAACTGCTTGAGGACTCTATGCCATTTGTATTTTCTCATTTTGGGGGTGGAACTAAGGTTTATTCCAAAAAGTATCGAACTCTTATTTCAGAAAGTAAACCTTGGAATCCTCTTGTTGCTATCAAATAATAGTTGTCCCTGTCTTATAGAACAATGCCAAAAGAAAGGGATAGAAGACAAAAAAAGAGACAGTGTACTTTATGTTATGGAAGGTTGGGCAATTTTTATTTTCAAGTTTGTAATAAAAAGTATGATTCTAAGTTATAGGAAGACCTTTAAATGACCTTTAATGGTTTTTAGCATTAAAATAATAAAAAAACCTTTTTATTAGTCTCAAGGCTGAACTAATAAAAGTATAATATTCAGATAAAAGAGAGTCAGTTATCTGTTCTGTAGTGCTTTATCTATGTAGCTCAATGGTTAACTGTGCTGGTGCTGAAGCCACTCTAGGTTCAAACACCAGCTCTACCTCTTAGTGGCTTCAGAAAAGAAAGCTTACTTAGTCTCATCAGGATTTGATTTTTCCATCTGCAAGAAGAAATGAGCTTATCATGTTAAATGAGATAATGCACGTTAAGTACTTAACAGCATATTGTACATTCCAAGCAGTCAATGCATATTATCTGTTACATTTGGAATATTATATTAAACTCTGATGTTAATTATAAAAGACTGCTTGACAATGAGAAATCATTCTGGAGGAAAACACTTTGAAACAAGATTCGATAGAGAATTGTTGAAGATACCCAGGAGGAGAGGAGACTGTCTTTCTTCAAATACTTGTGGAATTCTTATCTGGTAGTGGTGGACAAAGAAAACAAATGAATGGTAGTCACGGAAAGAAAGACTTTTTCTTAATATAAGCAAAAATACCAGACAATATGAGTTGTCCAATGAGGAAGCATTGAAGTAGAGGTTGTATAACTGCATGGCAGAGACATTTTTCCCTAATTCCTTTTTTCTTCTTTGGCAGAACTGGGATTTGAACTTGTGCTTGCTCGGCAGGCATTCTAACACTTGAACCATGCCCCCAGTTCAAATTGTTCCTTAATTCTTGATGCAGCAGTTTGGAGTTATTTTGTTCCTGGAATATTCTATCCCTTTTCTCATGTGTGGATATTAACCCAAATGTTTCCTTTGTTTGAAAGAGTCCCACTTCTTCCTCACACTCCATCCAACACACATATGTTTTCTTCTGCCTCACCCTTTTTCAACTTTCAAGTATTGGACTCATCTTTTCTTGAATCATCTTCTTCTCATACACTTTACTTCCTACATCATAGACTATCCATTATACTCAGTTATATGTCTTTCTTAATGTTTTCTCAAAAGACAGAGAAATTAATTGCGCTATTCCCAGTTTTTGGTATTCAGTAGATGATCAACAATTTTTGTTGCATTAATGGATGTACAAACTTTATATAAATGATTAATGTATTGTATATTGAACTCTAAGACTCTCCAAGACTATAGCGTAGGGAAATGGAGAATCACTATCCTATTTTTGTTCTCAGAGTTAGGCAAAAACATTTCTAATGAAATTTAGAAATTGTACTGATGTTTGGTATCATTCATTTATGACATAACCAACTTTTGACAAATCTAATGCAAGGGTGCAAACTCAAATATCCACAGGGGGCAAGACAGTGAATGTGACTATGTGAAGTACTTGAAGAATAAGAAGGTACGGAATGGTGGTGTCTATGATGAAATAGAACACATACTCTGTTTTAAAGTATTCAAATCCCATTACAAGCAACAACCCTCACATTATCTGTGTGCAATAAACAGAGCTCCTCCGTAAGCTTCATTTGATGAAGATGTAGTATTTAAATTCTTACAATTTCCAAGTGATATTTTAAAGAAATCTCCTCAAGTTTTAAAATATATAGTAAAACTATCAATTTAAAAGTTACCTTTATCATCTTTTCTTCTTTTTTATTATATTGTTTTTGTGCTGGGGTACATTGTGAAATTTACAATATATACTAGTTGAACTCACCCCTCCATCATTCTCCTTTATCCCCTTGTTACCGGAATAGTTCTAGCATGTCTCATTTTTCCATTTTAGTACACAAGTACATAATATTTCCACTACATTCAGCCTCCTTCACCATTTCCTTATATCCTCCCCACTTTCCACTGGTACCATCTCCCAGACAGGACCTGTTTTACCTTCTTAATCTCCTTTTTTGTAAAATGGTATTTTTCTTTGTTTAAGATAACTCTATATTTACCTTTGAGTGAAATTGGTAAGAAAATAGTAACAATGCTAGATACAAACAAAATGAAATGGACTAGCAGGAATTACACAGGAATTAGGGTTCTGACAAGATATCAGAGTCTGAATGATGTACAATTGAAATTACATGCTTTGTTTAGAAAGTTGGGTTTATGAGATGTTCAAAGATTTAAAATAATAGTTGTTACCAAATACAGAGACAGATGTTACTGGATAATTCAATTTAGTTAATAGCTACTACAGATCAACTGTAAATGAAAATTTGGGATAAATTTACATTTTATTGATTCAATAACTTGCATCAAATTTAAACTTTGAGTTTTGAGTAGATGACTTCACTGACTGCATCACTGAATTATACCCTGGCATCTTCATTAATTTCCCCAAACTCAACACCTGCATGCAGCAGGGTAGAAGTCCTCCATATGAAGTTTGTTTGTTTGTCATCTCTTTTCCTGTCTTTTGCTTTATTTTAAAAATAGGATCTGTATTTGCCCTAGATCTAAAGACCACATATGAGGGAGAACACATGATTTTTGGTCTTCTGAGTCTTGCTAACCTCGCTCAGAATGATGTTCTCCAGTTCCATCCATTTACCTGCAAATGATAAGATTTTATTTTTCTTCATGGCTGAGTAAAATTTCATTGTGTGTAAATACCACATTTTCTTGATCCATTCGTCAGTAGTGGAGCATCTTGGCTGTTTCCATAACTTGGCTATTGTGAATAGCTCTGTAATAAACATGGGTGTGCAGGTGCTTTTGGAGTAACCTGTGTCGCATTCCTTTGTGTATATCCCCTAGGGCAAATACAGCAATGTTGTAGGACTTGGGTTACATGACAAGGGGAGAACATATATGGGAGGTAAGGGGTTAGATAGAAAACCCGAAACATGAAAGCACTTGATGTCCCCACTCCAGAGGAATTAATACAGAAACCTTAAAGTGACAGAGGTCAACATGAGAAGGGGATCAGGAACCAGTGTAAAAATGAGTTAGAGATGAATCCACCCTAGTTGTAACACATTTGTAAATGAAAGCAACACTTGAAATCTCTCTGTATAGCTGTCCTTATCTCAACTAGCAAAAATGCTACATCTTTCTTATTCTTGCTTATTTCTGCTTTTCAATGGAACTGGAGAAAAGTGCAGAACAGGTTCCGCCTGGAAGGCGGGGCAGAGGGTGGGGACCGGGGAAGGAGGGAGAAATGACCCAAACAATGTATGCACATGTGAATAAATGAATAATAAAAAAACAAATAAAAAATAAAAATAGGATCTGGATTTTCAAAAAGAAATACAGAGATTTTTAAAATAATTTCTAAACATTTCATTTTGAAATAAGTTCAGATTTAAAGAAAAGTTACCAGAACAATACAAATAACTTTTCTACTCCTAGATTCATTTGATATTGATGCCCATTACCCTGGATACTTTAGTGTATATTTTCTACAAACAGAACCTAACACCACTATCAAATCCTCAGACTCGATTCAAGCTTTACCAGTTGCTGGAACTATGTCCTTTACAGCAAATGGACCGAACTCAGAATCATGCAATACATCTGGATTTCAGGTCTCTCATCTTCAGTCTGCAGCCGTTTCAGCCTTTCTTTGACTTTTATGACTCTCACACTCTTGAAGCTTTAAGACCAGTTGTTTGTAGGGTATCTGTTGTTTTCTCATTTTCAGAGTCAGGTTATTCATTTTTGGTAAAAATGTCATGGATATGATGCTGCTTTCTGCCTATTGCATCCCATCAGGTGGTGCATAATATCAATTTATCCTATCTTGTGGGAAAATGTATGCACATACCCCATTCCTCATTAAACTCAATTTATTTGTCTGTGTGCTTATGTACTTATTTATAACTGCAGAGACTCATGGATTCCTAGTTTATTCAGTTAGACATTTTATTATCATTATGTATTTTTAATGCTTAAATTTGGCCAGTGGGTCACATTTGATGCTGGTATTTGACCATGGACTGGTATTCATTTGATTTGCTTTCTTTTCCATGTTTGTAATTCCCCTGGTGGATAGCGAGAAGCCTGGCTCACATAATGGGGAAATTTGGTCAACTTCAGCATATGAACCCAATCTTCTGCTCCTGCCTCAGCCTTTTCTCCCTGATGCCTTCTTGCCTCCACTGGGACTCTATACCCCATACCTGCTCACCCTACTGTCAGTGTCCTCTTTATCCTGTTAGAAACCCACTTCCCTCACTGGGTCACTGTGGCTCTCTCAGTCCTAGAATGGATGCTTTTGAAATTAGGGGAAAGAGAAAAAAAAAAAAAAAAAAAAGAACAGAATGAGGCATTTCAATAGAAAATAAACCCTGGAGAAATCAGAGAACATGAATGCCATGCCCTATTAAGGAATTTGTAAATTATGCCCTTAGATGTCAAGAATGGGGGTGGGGGATGAAATGTCAAATGAAGCATAAAGCTAGTGTGAGGTAATTGAAATATTAGCAAAACCACTACACCTTTAAAACTGCTTTCCCCAAAGTGTTTAAGTAGTTCCTATGTCCACAGGTGCAAAACCAATATGTTAGCTGTTTCTCCAAACAAAAAAGCCATTGCTCATCAGCTTAGTATTGGATCCTTGACATTGCTTTTGCTTCCGTGTTGCTTTTGACATTATTTAGAATGGTGTTGAGAATAATCCTGCTGCTATGGAAATTTAAATTTTGCTTATTTTTCTTTTTGTGATTAATTTGTCAACCTTAACATTCATGAGGAGATCACAGTGGAGAGAGCTGTGTATTTATTACCCTTCTAAAATGAGGTATTCATAAATGTTCTTAAACCTCTCTGGCCCAAAATCCCAGGGAAAGCTTGTGATAATGGATTTGTTTATGGACTTATGGTTTTTGCCTTTAACAGAATCTAAATTGCCTTCAACTTTTCTTATTTAAGCTGCTTTTGTCTGGATTTTAAACATGCTTAAAATTACTTTCCAAATTTAGCAAAACATCTTCATGGAAAAAATAATTAAATTAGATGAATCAAAAGATAATTTTTTTTTTGGTGCCTGAACTTTTTTTTTCTTTTATTATTCATATGTGCATACAAGGCTGGTTCATTTCTCCCCCCTGCCCCCACCCCCTCCCTTACCACCCACTCCGCCCCCTCCCTCTCCCCCCCACCCCCTCAATACCCAGCAGAAACTATTTTGCCCTTATTTCTAATTTTGTTGTAGAGAGAGTATAAGCAATAATAGGAAGGAACAAGGGTTTTTGCTGGTTGAGATCAAAAGATAATTTAAAGATATCTCATAGTATATGCCCCTTATTGGAATGTGGATGTCTATTTGTGTTGGTGTAGTTGATCTCAGTTGCTGAATTCTCATGAGGTTGCTGGGAGAAACCAGTAAGTGTTCCTAAAAGTAGTTACAAGGCACTAAGCCTCCTACTCAGAGGAATACTTTCTTTAAAGAATAACTATGGCCTCAAAACACATGAAAAAATGCTCACCATCCCTAGCAATAAAGGAAAAGCAAATTAAAACCACACTAAGATTCCACCTCACCCCTGTTAGAATAGCCATCATTAACAACACCACTAACAACAGGTGTTGGTGAGGATGCTGGGGAAAAAACGAACCCTCTTACACTGCTGGTGGGAATGTAAACTGGTACAACCACTCTGGAAAAAAAATTGGAGGCTACTTAAAAAGCTAGACATTGATGTACCATTTGATCCAGCAATACCACTCATGGGGATATACCCAAAAGACTGTGACACAGGTTACTCCAGAGGCACCTGCACACCCAACTTTATTGCAGCACTATCCACAATAGCCAAGTTATGGAAACAGCCAAGATGCCCCACTACTGACGACTGGATTAAGAAAATGTAGTATTTATACACAATGGAATTTTATGCAGCCATGAAGAAAAATGAATTGTTATCATTCGCAAGTAAATGGATAGAACTGGAGAACATAATTCTGAGTGAGGTTAGCCTGGCCCAAAAGACCAAAAATCATTTGTTCTCCCTCATATGTGGACATTCGATGAAGGGCAAACACAACAAGGGGATTGGACTTTGATCACATGATAAAGTGAGAGCACACAAGGGAGGTATGAGGATAGATAAGACACCCAAAAAACTAGATAGCATTTGTTGCCCTCAATGCAGGGAAACTAATGCAGATATTTTAAAGCAACAGAGGCCAATAGGAGAAGGGAACCAGGAACTAGAGAAAAGGTTAGTTTGAGAAGAATTAATTTAGAAGGTAACACACATGTACAGGAAAGCAATGCAAGTCAACTCCCTGTATAGCTGTCCTTATCTCAACTAGCAAAACCCCTTGGTCCTTCCTATTATTGCTTATACTCTCTCTTCAACAAAATTAGAGATAACGGCAAAATAGTTTCTTCCTGATAGCAAGGGGGTGGAGGAGGAGAGGGAGGAGGCAAATGGGTAAGGGTGGGAATGGGGAGAAGGGGGAGAAATGACCCAAACATTGTATGCATAAATGAATAAAAAAAAAAGAATAACTATGACCTCAAATATGGAGCTGGTAAATCTACAAACATTAATTTTTTATCTTAATTCTTTATAGTCTACTTTTCAAATGAGTTAAATAACATATGATTGATATCTTGCGTCCAGGATCTTCAAAGAATGGATAATTTTTTAACTATCAGAGAGACTAGGCTAAAATAACAACACAGACTATATTTCTACAGCAATTATATCTTTCCAAAACAATTTTTGTAATGCTTTCTTCTTTGCTCCTCAGAGCAGCATGATAATCATAAAAAATACTGGTTTGTGTATCTAGAGATTCAGATCCTTGTCCCCTGCTCTGCTTCCCAATTGTATATAGCACTTTGAACAAGTTATGCTAGGCTTCCATACCCAGAGAATAAAGCAATAAAACAAGGAAGTTGGATCAGATCAAGAGTCCTTAGCATCTTTGATCCAATGGATATCTTTGTCAGTCTGGTTAAGCATACAGCCTTCTAAGTATATATACTGTTTTTAAATTCATAAAATAAAATAAAGCCAGTAGGATTACAAATAAAACAAATCATGTTGAACTTTAATTGTCAAATTATTAAAAAGCAATTTTAATGATATGGTAAAATGTTTATATTATTAAATAAAAGGTATCCCCAGAATAGCCATAATTTTAACATAGTGATGAGTGTAAATAGCACTTTGGGGTTTCTGCAAAAATCCTAATGTGATTTAAAAATAGCCATGATTAGTACTGATGATAAATATATTTCTAACAACATTTTTGTTCATTGTCTGCATCAATCATTAATGGAAATTTCAATTACAAACTAGAGACAATATGTATAATCTTTTTCCTTCTATCCATACTTCCATATGCTCTATCCATTAAATTATCTCAAAGAAACTTGCAAACAAAAATTTTCTAGGGCTTTATAAACTGTCCTGCTAGTTAGGTAAGGTGGCTTACATTTCAGCCCGCTCTGCTCAAAGTGTAGTCCATGAAGCAGCAGCACCTACCTGGGAACTTGCTAGAGAGGTATGTAGACTCATAGGCCCCACTTCACGTCTACTAAATCCAAATCTGCATGTTTACAATACTGCAAGATGATTTGGTATATATATTAATGTCTGAGAAGTGGCACTTTTTATCAAGCAGTTCTACCTCTCTGGATACATTTTGGCTGTGACCAAAGTACCTTAGAATTTCTTAGATCTACTGCAAAATTCTTCCTTTATTTTGTTTAAATCTTGCTCCTATACCCAAAGCCTAACAAGTGGGTCAAATCTACCAGCTAGGAGAGTAGTGCACTAACCCACAACAAAGATTTTAATAGGAAATTTAGGTTAGGAGCCACTTGAGGATCAATAATCCATTGGGTTTGAGTTGTTTCAGAGTATTGCAGAGGCCCAGGTTGAAAAGTTGAGATTTGGTAGAAGAAATTGTCTCTGAAAAGTGGGGGAGGAATCATGTGACTGCATAACCAGCCTGAAACATAATTCCAATTTGAACTTTACTAAGTAGAGGCCAGGTTATTTCCCTGTAGTTTGGTGAGCACTATAACTGTTTGCACATCATAGTTAATGTTCTTATGAATAGGTGTTTTTCACTGTTCTGGAGCTAATTTTATAGATCTATAAAATATCAAGCAGTTAGTGACTTCTGAACTGAATCATGTCTACATAGGGAGAAAAAGCAGCTCCTCTTATGAAATAGTAAAACTATTTCATAGAAATGTCTTGAGCATCTATTTTTTGCCAGGTAGGGAAGATTCAGGAATGAGTAAAATGTTATTCTTCCCACAAAAGAACTGCTTATTTATTTGGGGAATGAGGCCAAAAAATGTTGACTAAAACAGTAAGTTAAGTTCTATGATAGAAGCAGACACAGGATATTATAGTGGTATAGAAGAGTTGCAAAGAACTTCAAGTTTCTGTTTATCATTTGCTCATTGTCTCCATTATTCACTTTGTTGGTTCATTCATTCACTGTTTTGTTCACCTGTATTTATTGAGTCCCCTTACCCAAGACCACACATTAGTCTTCGTGGCTGAACATAGTATGCTAGCATTAGAATTTATAAACTAGATCCAGGTTGAAGTGATACTGAATTTTGTATGCAATAAACAACTGGGAAACTCTAAAAGATTTCTGGGTAAGGAAATTACTAGTAAGATTTGAATTTTAAGCTAATTATTCTTGGGACAGTCATAAGAGATCACCAGAAAGGGACCTTCTCAAGAACATTTCAGGGTTTTGAGCCTGGAAAAATCATTCTTGTCAACTCTCCTGCATTTAAAAAAATTCCCTCATTCCTTTCTTAATAATATTGATAGGCAGTCAAATATCCAGCTTGCATTGAAATATTACAGTATGACATACTACTTGTACTCCATGGGATGTTGCTTTTTTGTTTTGGGTATGTTTTTTTGGTTTAGTAGTATAATTGATACTTTTTCTATCATTATTTTGCAGCTTTGGACACTCGTCTTGATTTTATGGCCAGTCATTATTTTTATAATTTTGGCCATTACCCGGACAAAATTTCCTCCAACAGCAAAACCAACTTGTAAGTAAATGACATCTGTTTGTTTTTGTAGCTTTTATATTCTGTGTGACATTTATTTTGATATCACTTTACAGTTTCATTCTAAAATTTATTTTTTTAAATATTGTTTCCTTTTGGAAGTATACATATAAATAATTTTTGTGTTTTTCTTTCTATTATTTCAAATTAAAAAGTTGATTCTGAGCCAGGTGTATTGGTGTATACTTGTAATCCCAGCACTAAGGAGCCTGAGACAGGGGGATCACAAGTTTAAGGCCATCCTGGGCTACATAGTGAGATCCTGTCTCACAAAAGAAAAATATAAAAAAGTTGAATCTGTAATGTTTATCTAGAAAAATATGAAGCATGTAGGAGCCAAGTGTACTTTAATCTTCATAAATTTTTGACAGACTTATTATTTACATCATGACTTATGTCATGGCATGTACAGCACAAATCAGCAGCATTCTTTGGAATCACGGACTTATATTTGATTAAACAAACAAATGGAATCCAGGACTGTAAAAATCTCTTCTCTCCTTCACAGTTGATAGTTGAGTGGTATAAATGTGTCAACAGATTTTGTTTAAAAGAAGATTCCTTTATAATTAGTGTTGTTTCAGTTAGCTGCAGTCATTGCCAAGTTATAAAGTGGGCAGAATGCCCAACTCAACCATTATTTTCTTTTGGATACAGTACAGAAATGCAGCAAAGACTCAAAGTCCTTAGAACTGAGGGAGTGAGGTTTTTAAGCCCAATGCTTTGATGGATGCTGTTTCCATTTTTGTTCTTTTCTTTCTATTTGGAACCAGTTTTCCTAGTAGAGAAGTTAAAGTAAAGTTAGATGTTTTATGTGTCATATGTGGCCATCTCCTAAAAAGGTTCTTATAGATTTTAAAAAACATTTTTTTGAGACAAGTTCTCACTATATAGTCCAGGTTGGCCTCAAACTCATGATTTTCCTGCTTCAGCCTCCTGTGTGCTGTGATTATAGGTATGAACTTCCATACCCAGACTATAAATAAAATTTTTGTAAATCTGATTGTATTTCAAATAAGGCATAGTATATAAAAGAAGACAATACCAAATTATTTTGTAAAGAGAGAAACAAGCTAGTGACTTTAAGAAGTAGGTGTTTTTCAATCCCCCACTCTTAAGAAATAAGATGAAAACCATGGCTAAACCTGCTTGAATCCTGTACTATGGGGATAATTCAGAAAATATCAACTCAGTATAAAGAATTTAAATTTCTTGGTGCTAGAATAAATGATTCCTTGTATTTTAATAACACATTATTTTGAAAGGACTTTTGTACAAGTCATTATAAAGAGTTGTTGAGGAGATTTTTATCAGGTTGTTGGAAGACAATTCTGTGCAATTCTGTGCACATTGTATGTATGTTACTTCTTCATAACAGTTTGATCTCATGGTGTACTGTTGGAATTTATGTATTTTTGTATCTTAAATGTGCCAGGCTTAAGAACTAATGCATGGACTTCAGTAATACTGTATTCAACACATAAGAGGACTACTATTTAATTTTTTTCTGGTTTAAGATACTAGTGATCAGTTTGCTTATAATAGTGATAACAATAGTTCCTTTCAACAACCCACTGGTACCAGCTTCATGTTTTTAAGGATTTTTCAGTTACACAAAATTCCTCTTGTGAAACTTCCAAAAGAAAAATATAAGGTCTTGAGATGAACAGTGTCAAATTAATTGGTGCTATCTGATAACATTTAAAGATTCATGGAGAAAATCACAGAGAGCTCTTATAATTCCACTAAATTAGGAAGGAACTGGAGAAACAATGTGACACGTACCTACTAGATCTAATCTCGAGGACTCTGAAAAACACAGTATCTGAAAGCAGATGAATAACCATTTTTTACTATGTACCTGTTACCCTACTGTAGTAATAATTGGCTAATAAGTGATTGTATCTGTGAATAAGAGATAACAAATTACAGGATAGTTTAAACACTGAGAGTATGCTTGCTAGTCTCTTAGACCATATAAGCCTCAGTCTAAAAAATAGCTTATTGGCTTGTTATCAGAACTTACTTGAAGGGATCCTTTCACTTTACACATGAGAAACCTAGAACCCAAGGAGACTGTAGTTTGCCAAAATTAAGTCATGTAGGACAGGAGAGAAAAGTATTGCAAATGACCTTTCCTTATGTTGTCCATGAGCGCTGTCTCCTACCTTAGCCTCTTACACACAAAATCTTCTTAGGTTTGGCAATACTTCTTTGGAAGAGTCAAATAAAAATTGTCCAGGGTTTCAACTTATCTTATTATTAATAGAATATAACACACAATTTTATAACTGAAGGTGTCATTCTGTAGAGCACTTCAGAGAATTTAAGAAAAAGAAGAAGCTACCTTTTTTCCTCTACTATGGTAGAGAGGGAATCACTTCTGGATGAGGGTGGGATTTAGATACTTTACTCTGGTTTTGTTTCAGTTGCTCTTGTTTTATTTTGTGTCTCATATCTATCTATGATACTGAGATATTAAAACTGCCTAAGAACAATAATAATATTTTTTTATTTCATACTGTGTATCAGGCACTTAGACTGTATTATTCATTTCATAATTGAGAAAACTGATGCAAAGAGTGGTGATGTCAGGGTTTGAACCCATGCAGTCTGGTTCCAGTTTCTGGTGTTAAGCTACAGGACTCACATTTTCTACATCTAGTAGTTAGTAGTAATTTTTTTTCTTTGTGTACACATTTAGTTTTATTGTAACAAAGCAAACTTGTACACTTTTAACGTTTAAAACTGAGTATCTTTTCCTTTCCAGTGAAAACATAAAAAGAAAATTTAAAAATAAACAAACAAAATTACAATAGAGAATGTCAATTCTGAATGAGATCCTACAAGTTCTGCTGATTCTCCTATAGAGTGGGCTCAAGTCATCATTAGGAAGAGAATTTTATTTTAAAAGTGTCATCTTAAACTGCAAGGATGTCTGTTAAACATCACAATTAAACATGCCGAAGGAAAAGCCATGTTGTCAAAAATGCCCACTTAACCCACCTAAACATCTCAAACCCACTTAAATTTAGTATCATCTAAATTTAGTATGAGAAAACAAAATATTAGAAATTCAAAAATATAAACATCTCTTCGTTGTCTCTTTCATGAAATCAGGAAATAGTAGAAGCAGGTGCATGTACATCTGAGTCGTTCTTGATGTTAGTACTCAGTGTACAATGCTCCCTCTGACTAATTCTATGTGTCACTATAGTCTTAGTATCACAGAAATCAAATCCTTTCTTGGCAACAGTGCCAGTTGGGCAATAGAAAAAAAAAGATAAAACTTTAGACTACACCCTTGGCTGTAACTCTGTCATGAGAGTGACATTTATAACTCCATGGGCAGATTCTGCACCCATATAACCAGGCTGGTCTGTGGAACTTGACAAACCATTCAGAAAAACATAGTCAGTGACTCACAAGATTCCTTTCACTATGATTTTGGCTGGTGGGCACCTGGAGAAGTCTGAATTTTGGATGACTGAAGAAGCCAGAGCCATCCCACCTTCATGAGTGCCAGTGCAGAGTGGGAAGCTTAGTCGTGGTGTCATCTGACTTCGCTCACTCCCTTTTGTGTTGCAACAAGCAGTTTAGGTAACTAGCTTTTGCAAATTGCTAATCCCAGGTAAGGAAAACCTCCCAGGCTGGATGCTTCTTCTCTTTCATACAGGCAGAAATGGGCTGAGGCGCCAAGTTTGAAGTTGTTGTAATCATGTGTAATCTCTACAGGCAGTGTCTGGTCAAAAGGTGAACGTCGGAGCACCTTTCTTTGGAAGCAAAAGCAAACCAAACAACACAAACCTCCCCCAAATGCATTTCAATTGGGCCCACTTGTGGTGTTGAAGCAAGTTATTCTCCTTTTAATCTATGCTTCCCTTTGAAAGTTCAGGCAAGCAGATCTAACTACGACTGGACTATTTTGTAAGAACAGTAAAATCCTGTCATACTGAGATAAGTAGACACCAGAAAATGCAAATATGTTGAACAAGGAGTTACATTTTTGTGACATTAATGAAAGACAATGTTTTACAAATGGATCAATATAGCACTAAAAGCATATGGAAATTATACTTAGCAAATATGACCATACATGGAGTTAAACCCCAATACTTCAAAGCTATTATTTTCTAATATCCCTGCTCACTTAGAGGCTAAGGAATTCAGCCTACCCCCATGTTAGAAAATAGGGGTTGGTAGCCGGCAGGATTCAAATGAATTATCTCCAGATATATGTTATTATAGGGTTACACTGAATAATATCCAACCAGATGTGATTCAATAGCTTTGGTCAATGCAAGACTACCCAATGTTCCCAGCATGTCTTTTGACTGCCAAAGCATACCTTTTGTCTTCAGGGATACATGAAAATAATAATAGTAGTGAACATCTGTTAAATACTTTACCAAGTGTCAGACATTGTGCTAGTACCTCACACAGATTACCTTAGTTAATATCCTATCATGTCTTTAAACTATTTTAAAGCTGAAAAACAGAGTCACAGAAATGCTAAGTATTTTCCCAATGTTCGCATGGTTATTTGTGTACTGGAGCCTATATTTTAGCAGTTTTTTTGCTGTTGTTTGTTTGTTTTTTGTTTTGTTTTTTTTTTTACCAGCAGATTGGTGGTTTTATCCAGGTCATTGGTGCCAAGAATGGGTGTTCTGAAACCTGGGTCTTCATACTAGCCATCAGCACTGTTATTGGTTGACCTGCTGAAAAGTGAACTCAGTTGGTTTTTCTGCTTATCAACAGGTCTAGGGAACAATGTGAGGAGAAAGATTAAAATTACTGATCAACTGGTGAGTTGCCGGACCCATGCAGGTTGTTTCACTGATGATGCCTGAATTGTTAAGAGGAAGCTATTGTGTAGTTTTATGTTGAAAGTGCCTATGAGACATCTCACAGGAGGGTTGTGAAAGTCAGAGACATGAGGCTTTTCTGCTGACTTCTCCTTGGGTATTTTCATGGAAGGAAAGGCAGGTGCATATGTACAAGATTCTAGGGTGTACCTGCTCTCCAGTACTCCCATGAGTTAATGGTAAAAATTGAGGGACTCAGAGTAAATATTTTTATTTGCTGCCTTGATTGGCTCAAAATTTATAGATTGAATCTGGCTATAAAAGTTAACTCAGTCTGTTTTTCTCTCTGTCAGCAGATCTAGGATAAAACATAAGAAGGAAGATTGAAATTATTGATTCTTTTATGGTTTGTTGGATTCATGTAGGTTTTTAAATGTATGATAAAAGTTTTTTATTCTAGAGAGATTAGGACTCATCATCATTCATCTTTTGCTGGGTGTTGCCCATCTGATTTTTCATCTCGTGAGTTCCAGCAATACTAGTCAGATCCTTTTAGGTTAGAAACTTCTGAGTCACCTTTGACTTCTCCCTTTCCTTACCTCCCATAACCCCTGGCTTTCAAGTCAGAATGTATCTTACGAAATGTGTCCCAGAGTTACCTGTGCTTTCCATTCTTCCAGTCATCCCTTGAGATCAAGTCCCACTAGCTCATGCTTGGATTGTCTCAGGAGGTTTTTTTTTTTTTGTGTGTGTGTGTGTGAGAGAGAGAGAGAGAAAGAGAGAGAGAGAGAGAGAAAGAGAGAGAGAAAGAGAGGGAGAGAAAGAGAGAGAGAGAGGAGAGAGGAAAAGAGTGAGAGTTCTAATTCCATCCACCTTTCATCATCAGATAACCTCCCTCTAAAATACTCTTTGAGATCAAGAACTTCATAATCAGAATTCTTCCCACCGTTATCTTTCTGTTGTACACTAGGATGCTTGTGCCTAAAGAGAAGGTGTCTGAATCATCTCTCCCTCATATCTAATCTGTTGCGGTACTGGCTTACCATTGTATTTGCATGCTTGATGTAATCTTGACTCCCTCATCAGTCAGAGAGTACATTGACAGTAGAAATCACCTCATAACATCATACTCATATCAGACACAGCATGGTTCCTAATATACAGAACAAAATAGGAGTGCGATTAGTCAGAATTTGACACAGTTTAGAAGACTGATATTGGAGAATCTATTATAAAATCTGTCCAAAGATGGATAGTAAAAAAGAAAATGCAATGTGACTATTAGATGAGTATAGGACAAGCAATTAGCTTGTTTGGTTTTTTGCTTCTAGGATCCTGGTGAGCATGACTATGCTATCAGAAATGTCTATAATGCTCATAATGAGAACGGAAAATGAAAATGCAGCTCTATTACTTCTTTCCATCTAGGTCCACCTGGGAATTTCCATCACAAATACTTGGATATTCTGAGTGCATAGGAGACATTTTTATGTAGGAGATTTTATAGTCTGCTTCCAGATTAAGAAATAGCAAAAAAAAAATTGCTAGAATAGTTTTTGAACTTTGTATTTGAAGCCTCATCCTTAAATCAGTAGTTCATGACTTTTTGGAAACACTACTGACCTTTTACATGGCAACATGGAGAAAAATTCTGTGAAACATATAGAAACAGGTGTGGATAGGTTGGGAGGCTGTTTCCTCTAGGACTCTGTGCAGAGCTGTCTGAAACAGGCCTGGGGAAGGTGAAGACTAGCATGGCTCTGTCCCACTATTTCCTAAAGATTGCCACAGCTCTTACTGGTAGCTGCCCATCTTTCCTACCTCTTGCCTTGACTCTCATGCAGTGAAGAGGGACACACCTAATGCAACACAACAAGGCAAGAGCATTTCTCAACAAATGCCCTCAGACTCAGAACACAAAGTTGCATATGACAACCAGTACTGACTTTTAATACAATAAAATTTACTTTATCAAGTAAAAAAGTAAATAATAGCTGTTGACTGCACAGTGGTGGGTGCATCTTTATTTTATTTTCTATACATTCTGCATCATATCCACTTTGGGTGATCTGCTTGACAAGCTTCCCAGATAGTTTGTCACTGAAGTTGGCTATGGGAGTGATAGATATTGTCTTTTCATTCCTTTCTTTTCCTTTCATCATAATGAACAGAGGCCTCTTGCAACTCTTAAATAGGAAGCACTAACATCCAAGTCTACCTGATAAGTACCAATGATAAATGAGCATATAAAAATTTATAAGTGTAGTAGCATCACTTGCTGAGGTTGCCAGTATTGGTTGATGTTTACAATATCTCTTTGAAATTGTAGGCCAGAGTGAAGAAAATCATTTTGACTGATTGCCCTTCACTTCCTGGGATGCACAGAGCGTAGAGCTCAGACACAAGCTCACCAAGTGAGGCGCCCACTACATGGTTGGCTGACCACATTTCCCTAAGTCACTTCTTCATTAAAACTTTCCTCCAAGCATCACCCAGGAAACCTGGCCCACCAAACCTTAGCCACTTTATGCTACTCTCACTATTCAAGTTTTCTCATCTCTTTTTGATTAGGTCACATCATGTCCTTTGTCTTTGATAAATGAACCAATGTATTTTTAGAGTGAAGTAGCCCTTGTGGAAGAAATGCCTTAGCACACAATATTCTCCAGCTATCTGGCCAGTTAGAATTTCACTGTGGATTAGAATAAGAATGTCTTAAAATAGTTTCACATTTTAAAATATAAAAAAATCTTCACTTTTTTTGGTTATATATTTACATATTTATATTTCTCTATAAAATTGTTGTCACTGTGGGAGGCAATATTGAGGTTGAAAGCAGACTCTAGATGCAGACTTCCTGAGTTTAAACAGAAACTTTGGACAAATCTGTTGGACCCGAGCCTCAGTTTCCACATCTGTATATTGGGGCCAATTATAGCACTAGCACTTGCTTTATAGAGTTGTGAGAATTAAATGAGTTAACAATTCTTAAATACATCTCAAAGTATTGGTAACAACTACCTAGTGCTAGATATTAGTTATATATTATTTATCATTTATTGCATATGTATAAATTATAGTACCATTTATTGAATATCATTAAGATATTCTGGTGTCTAATTGTTAATAGATAAGGAAACTGAGGTTCAGAAAACTTAAAAGATTTGATTGAAGTTTTCTGACACACATCATTCTTGCCATCATATTTAAAGGGCACCTTTGGTGTGTGTCTTTAAGTGCTGATGAAGAACGTCATCAGCCAAGTACAGAGGACAGTAATAAGTATATCAGGAACAATAACAATGTGAATATTTTATGGTAGAGGTAGCTTCAGGAGCAAAGGCAGCAAACAAGAAGTTAGCAAGTTTGCCTGGGATCAGGGCTCAGGCTACAGCAGGGCAAATGCAGCTCACAGTTTCAGAGCTCAGTATTGAAGACTGATGATATTTTAAATCAATTACTTTAGAAACCAAAACTAACGCAAGAACCCCATGTTGAACAAAGTACCAAAATATATATAAAATCAGGATCACTGTTCTGATTTCTGTTTTGCTGTAGGATCCAATGTGGCACTGCCTGGGATATCAAGGGAGGTTTCACATGGAAGTCCTGTCTTAGCAGGAGTTTTGCAGAGTGAGTAGGAGTTTGTCAGGTAGACACCTAATGTCTTGCATTTCTTACAGACAGAAACTAACATGAGCAAGGACACAGGACAGGAAGGAATTAGATGTGCCAGGCATTTGGAGTTTCTTATCTGAAAAAAGGATATTTGTTTAAAGTATGGGAAATAAAGCCATTTCATCAATACCAAAATCATTGGGCTTTATTTTGAAAGGAATGAGAAGCCACTGGAATTTTTCACTAAATCAACTTTTTTTTAAAATGTTCATTTGTTTTCTGTCCAATTTCACTAATTAAAAAGTTGAATCATGTAATGCAAGTACTTATATTGTAGAAAGTGAAATCCCTGCATAATCTTGACCTTTAAAGAGAACCATTATTGACATTTCACTGTATATATTCTCAGACATTCAAAATGCAAATACCAGATACAGATACACACACTCACACATGCACACACACACAACTAACGCAGAATAATTAGGATCAGGTAACATTTTTCAGCAGTGTGGAAGATGGCATAGAGGTGTAGGAGCAGGTGACTGGATTGGCATGGAATTCTGGTTTGGAAACTCTCACTTCATTCTCGTTTTACATAAACTCTTGATTGCCCTAGAAATGCTATGGGGCTAAGATGTCTATAGACTTCTCTAGATTTCTCTAGCTATTTTCAGTTTTTAAAAATATCTCCTTTCTAGATCTCTCACTTCCTTTGCATATTTTTTAAAATTCTGATTTCTCTTAAAAAAAAAAAACCCAGAGAATTACTCTTTAGAATATGGAGGTTTTAATGCAAGGTTAGCCATAACTCTTTAATTTCATAGTGCCCAAATGAGATTTACACAATTTCAGACAGATTTGGGGAGCAGAAATGGACCTAACTAAAGAGAAAATAATACAGGAGTCAGATTGCCAACATTTTTCCTCTTTGTGTTTTCTATATCTTTGTGACTTACAAATAGATGTACTCAATCACACTACCTTAACTAAAATAATTTAAGTTTGTCTGTTGAAAGATATCTCAGGGTCTTACTGTAGATGTTCTGAATTGGCATCTGGTGGTGGTGATGGTCGTGGTGATAGGGCTAAGTGAGGCAGTGGTGAGCACTAGCTTAAATTTTAAAGAACTCCTCAGATGATTGTTATACAGCTTCAAGTTTGAGAGATACCTTTTCCTTTCTTATCAATTATCTTTTTAAAATTTATATATATATAAACAACCAATTTATTGTTTTCCCTTTAATGTCAAAATTAAAAGACCTTTGCAGTGTGTATCAAATGATTATTGAGTCTTCAATATCAGTTAGGGAGCAGGGGCATGAATGAGACAAAGGGGGCCCTGAGAGCTTCCTCTGCCGATTCTTGTCACTTGGAGGGCACACTATTTAGGCACTATGGTATACAGAGGAGGAGGAAGGCAAAAGAGGTCTCTTAGATTACAAAGCCCTGGACCACAAGATTAACCCAGAGACAGAACAGAATTTCCTCTGTGTGTCTACCTAGTTCCAGTCTTCAGGTTTCTTAAACTGAAAAGTCTCATTTGAACTAGTGACAATTCCTGAAAAGTCTTGTAAGGCTGGGCCTCTTATATAAAATTTACTTTGCCAGAATAGTTTCCCTCTTTGCTATTATTTGTCTACCATGATATACAGAAGGAACTGGAAACCTTCAGCTTCTTCTTACTCACTCCCCACTGCAAGGAAGACCAAGGAAAGAAATGGAGTCAGTGATTCCTCAAACTATCAGACTTTGTCTCAAAAATCTTCTTTGATGTGATCCCTTCTAAAATGAAAGTGAAAGAAATGTAGGACAATTTCCCACTCCTTAATGTGAGCATCCTTCCAGAATGTATGCTATAGGCCAAGACAGTTTTCCAAAAGAAATAAATAGATAAAAGTAAAAATAAGTTTGATGCTGTCACTGAAAAGCATAATGTCAGGTCAGTTTGCATTTTTCTCCAGCTCACTTCTATATAAGCAAACCAGAAAATGGACTTAATTCTTTGAGTAATTTCAGGAAAAATCTTGCTTTCACCTGAGTTAACTTTGCAAGCATTTTCAATAATTGCTGGCATTCTCTGATTTGTTAGGCATTGGATCATCCACTGTAATCCTAGGGATATCAGAAATCTCACAGTGTTTTTCATGCTTTATGTTGAAGATCATATTTTCAGGACACTTATTGATAGGAAGAGAGTACTGTCAGATTGATAAAAAAGGAGAGAATTGTTCACAGTGAAACTGTTTCACACTCTAGCATTATAACACTGTGCTTCTGGTTTTGTAAATATCAAAACAATGAGAAATGTCAACATCTTTCCACTATTTTCAAATTGTTGTCCTACGTGGAGGTTGTACAAAGATGCCTCTGGAGATTCATATCAAAAGGTTGTGTGTTGAGCTATAAAGAATAGGATTGCTTTCTGTCTAATTAAGTTGCTTACAATCTAATTGTGGAGTGCAGAAGCACATGTGAAAGGTGTGTGTCATCATAGATTTAAAAAATAAAAAGGTGAACAGAATTGAAATGCAGTATTTGGTATAGTACTTTGCACATCATAGACATTCAAATAGTTATTGATTAATTAACAGGGACATATGACAACAGTACTGTTAAATAAGCAGCATTAGCAATGAAAACTACTGGATGTCTTAAAAGGAAAACATTACTTTGAATTAGGGTAATCAAGAATTACCCTGGGATAAAATTATGCTTGGAAGGAAAAGGTAGGCAACAAGAAGGGCAGCAAGAGAGGAGTGTGCTCTAACTCTTGGAGGCAGGGTTTCTCATGGGTAACTGGCTAAAAATAGGAAGATTCATCTGACCAAAGCAGAGAGTCTTGCTGGAGAGGAAATAAACTTGGATGGGATTGTGTCATGTCAGGTTTTGTTTTGTTTTGGCTTGGTTTTTTGAGATAGGGTCTTGGTATGTAGTCTAGGCTAGTCGCAAACTCATAATCCTCCTGCCTCAGTCTTCTGAGTGCTGGGATTATAGGTATGTACCACCATGCTTGGCTATGTGGGGTTTTGAATATTAGACCTGGAAGTGTGGATTAGCCATCTGTGGGGAGTTAATTTTGCATTTTCCAACATAGGTAATAAACTAAAGGCAGTTAGAAAGATTTTTTCCCCTAATTGTTTACATTTAGTCAGATGTTCCTATCTAAGTTTATATGAGTTATCTATTGCTCTGTAACACCCACCCCCAATTAATGGCAACAGAGATGAACACTTCTGTGGATTAGAAATTAGGAGGTGGTTTAGCTGTGTGTTTTGGCCTGAAGTTTCTCATAAGGTTGCAATCAGGGTTTGGGGGTGGGATACAATCATCTCACAACATAACTAGGGCTAGAAGATAGGTTGCTCCCATACCTACCAAGTTGGTACTAGTTATTGGTGAGTAGCCTCAGTTTCTCCCCACAGGCCCTTTCTTAGGCTGTCTGAGTATCTTCATGACATGGACCCAGCTTTCCCCAGAGCAAGGAGTCTGGAAGACAGTTGGGGCAGAAGCTATCCTTTCTATGACTTAACCTTGGATCCTGAGAGCATCACTTCTGGCACATTCTATGCCTTAGAGACAAATCATTAAGTCTGACCCATTCTTAAGGGTGAGGAAATTATGCTTCACCCTTTGAGGAAAAATTCTCAAAATCCCATGGACACATTTTAAAGCCATCACCCAGACTAAGAAGATTCAATGGTGCAATAAGAGTGTTCATAAATTTCAAATGCTTGAAATACACAGTCCCATCATAGCAGAATCCTTATCTGCTTTCACCATATTGCTTTCCTAGTACCTAGCACAGTACCTGCACATTGAGGTACTCATTAAATATTTTTTGACTACTTTATAGATGAAGACATTTATTTTCAGAGATTTTTGTGACAGACCTTAGTAAGTGTTGAAGCCGAGATTTAATTCGGTTTTTACTATGCACATTCTTTTTCTACTCACTATGCGATCTGTCAAACAGAATCACTCATGTCTATTAGATATGCTCACCTTGCTGTTGGCATAGCTAACAGAATCATTCTCTGGAATATTGCCTGGCACTTAGTAGTCACCTGCCAAATATTTGTTGAACAAATGGATGAATTTGGTGCAACAATAATCCAAGGCTAGCGGTATAATAAGTCTGTTCAAATTTACTCACAAGTCAACGGAAAGCTGAGGAATACAACTGAGAGAGCTTGCCTCTTGTACAGGTTATAGTTTTGTCATATTCATTGAAAAGGCACCATGCTTAAAGTTCAGAAGTCATACACTAAGAATATAGAAAATATGAGTTCCTTTGGTTTGAGAAGCTTTATGACAACCTCTCACAAAGGACTTTATGGCAAATGAACTTTATATCCTTACAGCCTTGTTTGGTCACTGTCCTTACAAGAGTGGGGCTATAGTATGTGGGGAGGGGACCATTATAGAATTCCTCCTATAAGAGGAATTTGCATTGAAATTTAACCCACAAAGGAAAAATAAATGAATCACAGTGTCACATGCTATATTTTGGTTCTTACATGCCTCTCTATACATCTCTAGCATGATTTATTCTGGGAAAATTTTGTACCAATATGGAACCTAAGTACTATGAAAACTTCACCCCCTTAACTGAATTTCTTTAGCTTTAGTATGCTGTTTTTATGTTGTGTTATAAGCAGAACTTCAAAAATGAGAAAAAAAAATAAGTACAGGACCTTGTTACATGGATTACATTCCTTCCAGAGGCATACTAAGAGCTAAAATGTAAAGTTTTATTTTGTTGTTTTATCTTTAGCATTATGTGGAAAGCTGGCATTAACTATATTATCTTGAAGGTAAACCACAGAAACAAGTGAGTTTCATAGGCAGGTTTGGATTAACAAAGATAATGTTAATGTAACCAAACCTCCAGAACAAGAAGCAATCAGTTTTTCTGTAATGTGAGTAGAAATAGTGTTAAATTTTAGCTCAAATAAAACTTAAGGCAAGTGAACAGAAATAGGATTAGATTAATTTCAAGCATTAGGAAGTTTGCTTAAAGTATTAGAGCCATGATTCTAATCCCAGTTTTTTTACACTGATTTCCAGACACATAGATGTGCATACTCCCAGAACATTCAGCTACTTCTTAAAGAAACATTCATTTATTTTAACACCATATAAAATCTAAAAGAGAAGAACACAGGATTCTTAGATAAGAACATCAATAATTAGGTAGTGATAACCTAAAACCCATAATCTTTTATAATATCAACTTTGATAACAGGAACAAAGAACTTCAAATGCCCCAAAATGAAAAAACAAAGGCAAGATCTTTGGAAGCTAGAGACATTATGCAAAGTTTAATATTGTAAGTTGGACTAAAGTTCAATCTTGAGAAAGATTAACAGAATCACTGGATTTGCATGGAGATTTTAAAGGAAACAGGAAAATTCACAATAGTGAAGATGTGAGGTGAATGGTGTTACATTGCTTCAGAGAACCTTCTCTGAACTTATACTAGATTTGTTTTCACCTTTGTCCGAGCCCTCCCTTCTAAGTATATGTATGGATTTATTTGATGTCTATTTCCATAGTCTGTCCTTTTGAGAATCCTAAGACTGTCTTTCCCACAAAATATCAGCCATACCCACCACATTCTCAGTGGATCAGTAAGTGCTCCCCCAGTTCCATTAGATTCTACCAGGAAACACATTCAATTGGGGAAAATAGGACCAAAAGACTCAAAATCTCAAATACCAAGGTAAAAGTATTAGGGTGTCTTTATCTGATAAGCAACAAAGAAGGATAAATGGAAATAGGAATCTCATGTTTTGTGTATTAATTAGAATATGAGAATGTTAGGTTAGGCTTAGGCTATAGCAAGGAAAATAATTACACAGTTATTGGAATTATAAAAAACAGCACTCTGACTAACATAATTGGAGAGACAAAAATGGAGCGGAATGAATAAGTCATAAACATACTGGGAAGGGAGAATTAGAAGAAGAAAATGCTAGAGATTGGATTTAGGGGACAAAGGAATGGCTTGTAATAAAAGCAACTCTCTTGGTTTTTGTCTTGGGAGTCTGAGAAAACAGAACTTCAATACCTGTAACAACAATGATCTTTTTATAATACTGTCTTTCAATTCTTATACAATCTCTAGAGATTTGTTATTGTGTTTTCCATTTTTCAGAGAAGAAAGTAAGAATGCTTAGAACAGTAAATAGACCTTAATGGACCAACCCATTGGCTTTTGTTCAGCATACTCAATTCAAGTCCCAGCTCATCCTTTATGACCGTAGAAAGTCACTTAGCTTCTCTGTGCTTCATTTTGGGATAATCAAAGTGCCTATACAGCCATAAATAAACAAATAAACAAATAGAATCAGTGATCTTGTGTTTGGAAAAAAATGAACAGTTCTTATCTTAGTTCTGACAATCTTAAGTCATCCTGAGATTTGAAAAATGATCCAAATTGTTCTTTAGTTTTCATACTTATGTACTGCATCATATATGTGAAATTGTACCAAAACAAACACACGGAATAAAAATTCTCTTAGTACTAAATTAGCAATACTGGAAAAAAATGAACTTACACTGTAGCTAAAATTAACTTACCCAAGAGTAGGCATTAATCCAATTTAGCTATGCATATCTTATTTCCTGGATTCTATTATCTGTACAGTAGAGAGCTGAAATACAAACCTTTCTTTGAGTGTTCCATGACTTGATCCTTTCCTTTTAAAATTTGCCCAGATTCTTCAAATGAGCATGGCATTTAGCAGATGTTCAATGAACATTTTTTGAACAGATAGAGGGATGGGTAGTTGGGTAGATCCAATGGTAAGATACATGGATGGCATATGGAATGATTAAATCAATGCATTACTGAAGTTTCAAAACAATCCAAACTTCCTTTTGCCACTAAAACTCATTTGGGGAGCCATTGTATCAAATCACCAATACCACTCAGCATTACTATGACAAATGTATGATCATACTAGGAGTGAACAGTCTTTTCTCAAAGGACAGGTGTCTCCATTCTCATTTTCTTTTCCTTAATAAAATCAATTTTGCCTCTTCCCATTTATTAAAATCCTAGTTTGAGCATATGACAAATAAGCCCCAACTCAGTCTCTGACAGCTTCATTTCTGATCTCCCAGTCTACTCATAAAAAATGAATCTAATCCAGCGAGGCTCCAGTTACTGAAGCCTAATGGTTTTTCATTGTGTTAGACTAACCCAATTGCAATATCCCAAGAAAAATAATTAAGGAAATGTGAGTCTGTTATAAGTTTTCAACAACCTAATTCTGAATCTTTTATCTTCTTTTATCCCCAAATTAGTCATTGTATAATAAGGGGAATGAATTCATGAGTCACCCAAAACAAAAATGATAGCCAGCCTTTCCCTTCATTCTTTACATCTTTCAGTCACCTTGTCCTGTCAATTCATTCTTCAACATGTCACTTGAAACTCTCTGTATCCATTTCTGCTGCCAGTGTCACTGAAGATGTGACATTAACCTCTTCATTCTGTCTGTCTGTCTATTATAACTATGGTTTCCTTTTATCTGATTTCCATGCCTTAGTTCTACCTTCCCTTTGTCTTTTATAATGACACCAATTATTTCTCTAAACACCAATCTGTACATGCCATTTCCCTGCTTAATATCCTTCCAACTCAACATTATTTTCAGTATAAAATCCAGACTCTATGATGTAGCACTTTAGACTCCCATGGTCTGCCTCTCACCTAACTCTTCAGCATCATCTCCTACCACAAGCCCATCTCCATGCCTCAGTCACTTCCAATGAACTACATAAAGGAATTGCTGCCATGGCCTTGTAAGTGGAATCTAGAACATTCAATCGTGTAAACTACAGGAGCTTGTTTTGCAAGGATAATGAAATGACCAAGTGAGCCAATTGCTTTACATCTGAATTCAAGTTATTGTATTACCATGGAGTTTTATTGTACTTCACGTTCCTCTAGGGTTTTCTTACATTTGTGCCTTTGCATATATAATTCTCTCCCTTCCTTTTCATTCTCTTAGCTAGCTCCAACTTGTCCTTCAAAATTCATGATAAGTACCACTTTCTGTAATTAACCTCTACCTGCCCACTCTACCCTCTGCACCAAATTGTATTATGAGTCCAACTTTCATACTTTAGCAGCATACCCTGTGTATTACCTTATCATCATAGCAAGCATTATGTCAACAGTAATAGCTTGGATACATGCTTGTCTCTTTATCATCCCAAACTCTACCACCACTGCACAGACTCCAGCCCCAACACCCTGCTCTTACACATACATGGAACTTCTCTGCCTATTTAGGGCACAAATTTTATTTTTCATATTTATATTTTCTTTAAAGATCACTCCAGTGACAAGCATGTACAAGAAGTTTGTGATCTAAATCTAGCTAAAATCTGTATTTCCAATAAACCATTTGAATAAATATGTTGCAGTATTTTCCAAAATGTCGAGCATATCCTATGCCAATATAGCCATTCATGATCATTAGGTTCTTCTTGATAGACAATATTAATAATTAACTGATAATCAGAGAGAGGTGAGCTCTGTGCAGCTCCTCCTCTATAACCTTGTTGGCAATCTGTGTATTTGCAATGAAAACAAGCCTCAGAGTTTGCCACACAGGAAAAGATGTTTGAACAAGCATGCACAAAGGTAGTCCCATGACACTGTTCATGAAGCTTCACAAATCGCAGCTCTGTGTCCTTGTAGGTATGCAAACACGGACCTTGCTGGTGAAGTGTGGCATAGGCACATGCAGTGATGCATGAGCAGCTGTGGGCCTTAACTTTGGGATCAGCTGGTCAGTGGTGGCTCACAGGCCTGAAATGCAATTTGAGGCTACACATGTTCCAGAGGGTCATAGGATCATGGACTTGCTGATTCTCAGACCTTATCCATGTGATGGTGGAGGTGCCACATTACTGTGAACACCATTCATTTCACTGGTGACAAATTACTTCTAATACCCTGATAGGACCAAGCACATTCCAGGACTGACTGAAGTCTAGGCAGGAGAAGTATTTCCTTGCAGTGTGCCACCCTAGTTCCCATTCTCCTGGAGGTCCTCCTTGAGACTTAACTCACCCTGAATAGTATATTTCTGATTTGGGAACTGCAAAAGTTAATAACAACCTCTGGATTATAGCTCTTCATTAACCAGAAAGTTAGCTGATAGTTGCAAGGTTCTAGGTTAAATTTAACTAGAACACAACCCACTGTACCCTGATATACTTTAAATAAATAACAGATCATCTTGAATCTGTTGGCCACTTATGATGGTTGCTTGCCTATCTCTAAAGATAAGCCACAATAAGTTCTGCTGATAGCAGTGGATGTTTAGCAGAGTGCTTGATTAGCTGAACAAATGCTCTTCCATCATGGCCTAAAACATTACCCATTCTTTATCCTCCTCACCTTCAGTTATGATTGCTTTCTCATTGTCCTGTCTTCAATCCAGGTTGGAAGTCCACCACCATTAACACCTTTTATCTTCTTATACCTACTACATAATGGACTTTCACTTATATTTGGGATCTATGAATTACTATTTTATTTGCCTCCCAAAGTATCTTTGTGTGTAATGTCCTTGTGGACATTGACTATTGATCAAATACTTCAATCCTTCCTCCTCTGCTCTTTCTTCCCTGCCCTACCCCAGTAACTCTGGTGTGGCAACTCACAAATATAATGCACAAAGTATCTATATAATGATAAAGTGACAGTTCAAGTTACAAAAGGGAGACTCTTATGTACAGAAAATAAAGGAAATAAAATAAAGGACACAACTGTTACATATAAAAGCAATTAATTTAGGCTAAGTCTTGTTGAAAGAAATCCCATTGTAAAAATAAATTCTTTAAGAATTAACATTTACTGCGCCCAGAGCTATAGTAAATCTTTTACATACAACATTTCATTCGATCTTCAAAATATCACTTTGAGGTAGATGCAATTGTCTCATTTTCGCCTCTGAGGAAAAGAGGACAAGCAATCAGTTGTCCAAAGTCATACAGAGGCAGAGCTGGAGCAGGCTTTGAGTCCAGGCTTGGGCTAACCTCATACAAATCTCCATTATAACCTGTTGCTAAAAATATTTTGAAATCTTGATCTGGTTCACTTAATTTCAATTTATATTTAAAACAGTGACTGTGTTGTATGTCTAAGGCTCAGGGAACTCATTGTAATTGAGAGCTGGACTTTACAGCATAAGCTTACATATGCCTGGAGCAATGTGTTACTCACTCATTTGTTCGACAGTAACTTTCTGAGTCCCTTCTCCAGTCATATTATGACAGATCTATATATGGCATGATACACATATAAACCTAGTCAGAAAGGCAAATTGACCTTCATGGAGAGCTGTAACTATCAATAGGTTCCTGTGGTCAAATGAACACATCAAACTTTATGCAGCTGCAAATTAATAGTTATGAGAATCTTCTGGCCATGATTCCTCCTTCAACGGTTAAAGATTTCCATTTGGCTTGATAGTTGAAAAATTCAGGTTTGTAAAAGATTGTCTTTGACCTTGGCATTTGTAATTCTTTCTCTAATTTTCCACGTTTGGTTTTAAAGGATTCCAGGAAAACAGGTACAACAATTTGGTTTAATTTGGATCATGAGACAAATATTGTGACTTAGGGTCATTTCACTTTAAGTTGGTAACTAAAATAATGTAACTTAAGCTGTGATTTACATTTGAAAAATTTCTGTTTTGGAGAACACTCAAAAATATTCTTCATAAAAAAGATAAAAGGTAGAAAAGGAAAGTTCTTAGTGATAACCATAAAAATCATAAAGACCAAGCCATACTAAAAATATTTCAATTTTTCAATAAGTGTTTAAGGGGAAAATTGCCTAATAATTAAATCAAGGTATCCAGCATGGCATAGTACATATCTTTGTTAGTGGGTTGCATACCCATGCTGAAAACTCTCTGTTATGTTGTGTGAGGTCCTCTTGCCTCAGTACATCCATCTGAACTGTAGTTTTGACCTCATTGTCTCCAAGAGAGCACCATGATGGTAAACTACATAGGGCTTCTAGTTAGTGTTTTCTAGATAACTAGTAAAAAGCAGTATTACATTCATCCAAGACAACTGAGTATGGTTAATTTTTTTCTTCTGTTTTGGCAATTCTTTCCTCATTGTTTAGTGTAAGAAACTTTGACATAAAATCTCTATGGTGCCAAATGCAATCAGGGCTTTCAGACAATGGAACACTTCCATCTTATCTCCATGATGAGTCCAAGCTTTCGATGGTACCTTTCTTCTGAATCCTGATGTTTAGACCATTCACTTTGATGTCCTACTCAAAGACAATCTCTTGCTCAGACAATTTCCAGCCTCCTTTCCTTATCAAACATTGGCATTCCATTATCCAGTGCCAAGACACTTTTCTTTCCTTGGAAAATCTAAGTATTGATGACTAACAGGCAATAATCCATATGGACATGTCAGGTATCCAATATTTATTCATCTCAGGTAGCATAATCAATCAATCTTGTTTAAATGTATGCATCTTCAGAGAGCCATTACTGAATAGCAATAGCTATCACATGGCCAAGTTAAGGAAGAGGATTTATTGGGAGCAACTTCCGTAGGCTTTCAGATCACACAATATACACAGAATGACAAGAAGGGAAGAGTATGGGGTTTGAGATTACAAATCCTATTTAAAGTTTCAACTTTATTTACAAATGTCACTGAGCTGTTATTACCTAATCCATTAAAAGGGAAATGATGCTTCTCCCCCACAGTTTTGTGAATGCAATGCTATTTGTGAATGTACTTTTAAAGCATTAAGACACATTACAGTTGCATATAGTTATGTGCATTATAATTATAGCAAATAAAAGAAACCCCCTGAGCAAACTCTTTGAGAGATATAACAGATTACATGCAGTCCTGAAAACTTCAAATGTATTTGGCATTAGCAAAAGGGTGTGGGGGGGAGGGGAAGATGAGGGGAGCCATGGGTCACAGACCTGAACATTTTTTTTTTATTTTTGTGCTGAGTGTGGGCACATTGTAGCATTTAAAAAGGTTCTTACAATGTATCAAATATATCATACTTGAATTCCCCCCCTCCACAGCTCTCCCCTATCCCCCCCATGCTCCAAACAGTTTCAACAAGTATCATTTTTTCACTTACATACATGTGTATACATTTTCTGCACCTTAGTCATCCTCCTACCCCTCTCCCTGCCACCTCCCTCTTCCCACAGGTGGCAATCCCTCCCCCTTCCCTGGGCAGAACCTGTCCCACCCTCTTGTTCTCCGATTTTGTAGAAGAAAAAACATAAAAAACAAAACAAGAAACATTACATTTTTGCTAGTTTGAGATAGAGAGAGCTACACAGGGAGTTTCCTTGTGTTGTTTCCATGCATATGTGTATTACAGCTCCAATTTATTCACTTCTTCCAGTCCTCTTTACTCCCACCTCATGGTGGCCCCGACCAGTTTAAGATTTCTACATTCATTCCTGTACAGTGAGCACATCAACCTCATTCAAGTTTTTAGTTTCCTTCCCTTGCCCTATCCCTCTACTTACACAGCCTCTCCTTAGTGTGACTTGTGTCCCGTAAAATTGCTTCATTTGTTTTAGGTCTACAATCCACATATGAAGGAGAACATGCTGCTTTTGGCCTTCTGAGCCAGGCTAACTTCACTTAAGATATTCTCCAGTTCCATATATTTACCTAAAAATGACAAAATTTCATTTTTCTTTGTGGCTGAGTAAAATTCCATTGTGTATAAATACCACATTTTCTTAATCCACTCCTCAGTTGTGGGGCATCTTGGCTGTTTCCATAGCTTGGCTATTGTGAATAGTGCTGCAATAAACATGGGAGTGCAGGTGCCTTTGTTGTAACCTGACTCACATTCCTTGGGGAATATTCCTAGGGGTGGTATTGCTGTATCTATGGCAGATCTATTACTCGTTTTTAAAGGAGCCTCCATATTGTTTTCCATAGTGGTTGTACTAGCTTACATTCCCACCAGCAGTGTATGAAGGTTCTTTTTTCCCTGCATCCTCTCCAACATTTTTTTTTTGTTGGTATATTTGACGGTAGCTATTCTAACAGGAATGAGGTGGAACCTTTGTGTAGTTTTGGTTTGCCTTTCCTTTATAGCAGGGATGGTGAGCGTTTTATCATGTATTTTTTTAACTGTTTAGATTTCTTACTTTGAAAAAGTTCTGTTCAGTTCATTTGCCCATTGGGTCATTGATTTTGGGGGAGTTTTGTTTTTTTGAGCTCCCTGTATATTCTGGTTATTAGTGCCTTGTCTGATGTATAGCTAGCAAAGATTTTCTCCCATTCTGTGAGTGGCCTTTTCAATTTGGAGACCATTTCTTTTGTTTGCAGAAGCTATTTAATTTCATATAGTCCCATTTATCAGTCCTTTCTCTTAGTTGCTGAGCCGCTTGTGTTCTGCTGAGGAAGTCCTTGCCTGTGCCTATTGCTTCCAGTGTATTCCCTGCTCTTTTCTGTACTAACTTAAAGGTTCAGACCTGAACATTTTTGCATCAGTCTCTTCAGTGACAGTTCATAGTCCACAGATTCTCTTTCCTGCCAGCCCAGTCTTAATTTTATTAGGCTGGAAGCAGTGAGGAAAAAGAAGGCAATTGCTTGAATGAGGAATATTGATTGCCCCAGGCTTAAGTTTCTGAACTCTGCAGCATACTTATAAAAGTGTGATTACAAAGCATAAACAAAATGATTCATTCTAGTAGGTGGGAGAGACATCCTTCGATTGAATGTTAGTTGTAGGGTGGTGACTGGCAGTAATCTTACTCAATGCTAGACTTTGAGCTCTATCCTGGAGGTGGGAGGACTGCTCAGAAAAGAGGGCATTAAAATGCCAGGAAGAATTAAGCAATTTCACTGTAATGTCAACTGCATACAGACTTTAACACAGGAGTCATGCTTTTATCTGATGCATTGCATAATACTACTGACACATTTTGATCACCTTGTGTAGACTATTTTTTTATTTGTTTTTTTGTTGTGTAGACTATTAACAAGGAAAATTCCAATAGTCTAGTAACAAGAAATTATCCAATGCCCTTTTAATGTTGGCTTTGTGTTAGAAACTTCAAGATGCTCTCTTGTTTACAGAAATAAAACTATTCTGAAATTTTCTTCCTAAATTCCCTTTTGTCCCTTGTCCTAGTGTCCTCTCCTGCAATCTCTTGGGCTTTGTGCATCGTGTGTTGATGGCTCTGTAATAAGCCATAAACTGAATACTATGTATCAGAGACTCCAAGTATTTAAAAGCAATTCAAGTAAGGGTATAGTAATTTGATCTCTTTAACTTAAGATAAAAACTAAATCTAAACCCTTACCCACATTTTTATTTATTAGCTTATTTTGCTAAAAACTGAAGGAAAGTAGACTCAAGATAAATTTTAACTGGAACTCTTAAATACAAATATACATAACGTAAAACTTAGGGTAATTAATATCTTTATTTTCCTGACCAGAAATTGGTACCATAAAATCAGATTTAGCATAGGATGCAAAAATTAATGATATACCAACTGATTCCAAAATTGTGGATCAACTTATAGAGGAATTTTCTAGCACTGGCCCAGAAAAGATTCAAGATAATATATTCTGAGGGGGAGCAGAGGGACCTGACTTAGAACTCCTTCCAAATGTAGTGTCTTACTTTTGATACTGTTTCTATGAAACGACTGTTACTGGAGCAAGCAGAAAATGGAGCATGGGGTGGAAATATGGCTCTTTTTTTAAAATAAGTAACTATTTTTGTGAAATTCTGTAAAAAAATTTTTTAAGAGTTAAAGCAAGCACAAAATTTATTGAAAGGACAGAACTCCCTGATGAGTGGGGCTTAGTGAAAGAGTTAAGCCAAAGGATAGCTGAAATCTAAGGGGTTAGAAATATGGCTCTTAGGATACAACCCTGACTTCCCAGTGCATCAGCCCACTGGATATGAGAAGAAATGGGTGTCATTTATGGCCATTGGATGGGCTGCCTCCAGCATGTCACTCTCTTTTACATTGCCTTCCTTTTTTATTCTGTAATATCTAAATAAGGAATTTTCCTTTCTTAAACTGCCTAGAACAGTTGTTTCTAACCTTATAAATATATGGATTTAAAGTATTTTGAAATTTAAGACTATGTGTTAGTTCCGTGATGAATCCTTATAAATTTCTGACTTGCAGTTGTTTCTTAAGGGAAATACCCACTTTATATTTTTAGAGGAATTTTAAATAACACCATTAAAGAATATTAGAATAGATCCAATTTTCCTGTAAACAAGCAAGAGAAATGATATTGGAGGAAAGGTGCAAAACAGGACTTCCAAATACATACAAAATTCTCCTAATTATCATAAGCAGCTGGAATGCAAACCTCACCAAGCAGCTGCTATGTAAATTAAAGACAGAATATGTCCCATATAGGAAAACATGAATGCTATCATAACTGAATCTATCTCCAAGCAATACTGTGGTATCAATCCTGTTGGTACATCTAAATTTAATTTCTTTTCAACTTTCTGTTAAACCTGATTACATCAGCCTTTTTTAATGTTGAAAGCGACTCTCTTAGTCTTTAAATTTTTTTCTCATTTTATTAAGTAGCACAACATTAAGAACTGAATGGTCTCATCACAAGGAGCAATGAAAACATTTTGGTGCTTTAATGAACCTGTGAATGTCTTAGGAACAATCGGCAAAAGCTGACAACTCATTTGGTTGACTTGAATGATAAAGATCAAGAAGGGTAAAGGAGAGAGAAGGAGAAAAATTGAATTGGAAGACATTAATTGCTTTTACCCTGACTTAACTCTCCCTCTAAGCATACTAAAGAGGCAATGATGAAGTTACACCAATTTTGACATATGGAAAATGGAAATTCCTTTGAGCTTTCAGATTTCTTATTTATGAATATTCTCCAGGGCTGGCACTGTTGATTTGATACTGAATGTAGACAATTTTGTAAGGTCCTTCTGCTATTTACTTTGTTCTTTCAAAGCCAGAAAGGAAGTGCTGTGATTTCCAGGTTCTAATCCTTCAGTTTCATGTAGTTACTCACATGTTTCTGAAAAGAAACCCATTGCTGTCTACAAGAGGATTTTCTTGTATGTTACAGTACAGCTTTCTGCCTTTTTCACCCCTTGCCCATGTTGAACTGGAAAGAGAAGGTGGTGTGAAGCATGCAATTTTAATGTGTATTATCTCTGAAGATGAAGCACTCGAAGATGTTTTCATATCCTTCTGTTTCTCTTCATGTCATTAGGGTAAGAGAGTGGAAGCATCTGCTTGCCTGAGACACAGAAGGGGCTGCCAGAAAGTCCACTAAATATGCATAAAAAGGGACAAGAAGGAAGAAGCAATATACACTATGTGACTCCTCTAGTGGAATGCCAGTCAACATTGCAATTTCTTTCAATTACTGTATCTATGGGTAGAATTCAATTTTACTGCTGCCTTAGAGAAATCTAATCCTAAAAGAGAAGTTCTAAAATAGGAAAAGGTGAAATTACCTAGAGATTATTGTATTAATTAGAAAGAATTCTTAGGAATTGGTGGCCCCGTATAAAAATGGGATGACTAGGATTTGTTTTGCTATTTGATGAACTCCATGATTTTTCCCTCTCTCTTTTCAGTTTCCTTTAAGGTAGGGGCAGTTATACTTCTCTTATCCAGAAACAACAGATCTGTTTTGAACATAACGATGGTCCTTGAATGAACGAGTTAAATGGATGCTGCATTTATGGTGTAAACACACATATGAGAACATTATCTACCCAGAAATGACAGCAAAGGTTTTACTTGATGACTGGGATTGCATAAAAACTAGTGTTTTTAAAAAGATGAAAGGATTGAAGAGAGCATTACCTATGATAGTAATAAGAATTTTATGATGTCATCCACATGGTAAAAATCAGATGATTCTATTAGATCAATATTCTCTCAAAAAGACAGTATATCAAGACAAAGTCTAAACCCAATTTTGTATGATCATGAATTAACTTTTCTCTACCAAATAATGAAGACTACTGACCTACTCTTGCCAGTGAAAACTTTAGGGGTCAAGAGGAAGGAAATGGTTTTACTTCTCCTGGCTTTCACTTTTAAAAGTCTAAAGAAACTGCAGAATGAAACTGAAACACTAGTAAAGCCATATCATTTACCATTATTTATAAGAATATCTTTGAAGAATTGCCAGCCAGCTAATGGCTAGCCCTTTGTTAAAAATGTGAGGAGGGAGATCCTGGGAATTCATTTTAGGAATGAACAAATTCTTCTTTTAACTATCCAAGCAGTTCAATAAATTAAGTTGGGTCTTTCTAACTGCTGAAATTCTTTGTAAGGAATAACTGAATATTTATAGTTAGGAAAAACCAGTGGTTGACAACTCTTTGTGATCTTTCCACAATGCTGTGAACTAATGCCCCACTAAGTAAGTCTGGAGTATAATTTAATCATAGATAAAAGGCCCAATAGTAGGAGAGTTTCAAAAACCAGTTGAGATAGGAAAATGTGGAAAAAGGAACATGTGACATCCAGTTTGAATAGTGATTTGATTTTTTTGGAACCTAGAAATTATTTAAAAACATATATATTAATAATTCAAGAAACAATGCAAACAAATGGTACATATTTGCCAAGAACAAGAAGTTTGAAGGATTATAAGAAACTCTTACAGGACTTAATTAAGCTTGGTAATAGGGTAAACACAACAGCAGATGATGCTCAGTGGGGAGAAGATGGAGGCAATATATAACAAACAGTTTGGAGTCATGCATTTAATGAGCTCTGAATTAGCTATTCCTCTCAGGAACTGATATCCCAGCTAATATAATAAACAGGGCAAGGGGGACAGTAGAAAAACAGAAACAAATCAGTGAGTTATCTGTAAAATTTGCAGAAAGGGATGGAATTTATTAACTCATAGAGCATTGTTATGAGTGGTCCTTGAACTGGATGGTAGGTAAGATTGTCTTATAATGAGCTTACTTTGTTCTTCAGTAACTAAAATCTTCTAATTATAGTCTAGTGTAATTCCACTACATCACCATTAAGTAAAGTGTGAAATATTGCGAGCACAAACACATTGGCATCACGAAACAATACAAAATATCATTAAAGTAACATGTATCTAACACACAGCATCATCAAATCCTAACATTTTTGTGCCATATTGGATTCAGCGTTTATTATTGTTATTGTTAATAGAAATTGTACATTGTCATTAAGGCCCCTGTGTAAACCTCTCATCTCCCATTTTCTCCTTCCCTTCTTGTTCATCTGAAGGACGTTACGTTCATTCCACATGGCGTTCCCATGCTTCTCTGTGTGTATCTGGCTACATCATCTGGTCTGTTTTACAGCTTCTAAACTTTATATAACTGGTATTGCACCCTTGTATCCCTTTGCATTATGCATTTTAGGCTCAACATTTTGTTTTGCTCAGCATTGTATTTTGCAGACTTATCTCCATTGGTTTATGTGGCTTGAACTTACTGTAACTATGTATACTCTAGGAATAGGTATATCACAGTCTATCTGTGATCTTTACATGAACACTTAGATTATTTTCAATTTGTTTCTGAAAATATTGTGATGGATATTCTTTTATGTGTCTCCTGTGCACATGTGTATGTTTTTCTAGGATGTATACTTAGAATTAGGCACATTTTAAACTTTGTTGAATGTTACCAAATTCCCCGCCATGTGATGAGTTTCCAAAGCTCCATAACTCTTCAATACTCGGTGATGTCAGATTTAAATTTTTTCCTAATCTGATAGATATAAATGCAATTTCTTGGCTTTAATTTGCATTTTTCTGAAGTCTTTTCAGAAAAAAAACTTTTTCCTTAGAAAAATAGGGAATATTAATTGCTATACTAATTTTTAAAATTCATACATTTGAACTGTACAACTTAGGAAATTACCACCAAGGAATTTTGCTGTTATTTTCCCCCTTAATGAGACAATGACTTTGATGAAAAGTAGTTCTGCGTTGTGAGGAATAAGGTCAGTGATATGTTGAAGGTTATGAAGCAAGTCATGGGTCACATAAATTGTCTCTTTTGTTTGGCAGAGGTCTCGGTAAGGGAATCTTTGGTTTAGGAGAAGAGCCAAGTCTGACAAGAAGATGGGGTTGCCACCTGTCAACAGTGCCGCTTGAAAGAAAAGGTTGCAACACACATTTTCCACTGGCAGGTTGTCACACGTATCATTTGTAAATAGACAAAATATGAATACCAAAGACCTAAATATTACACAGGCTGTTGAAGAGTGATAGGATCCTGAACCAGAGAACAAACTTCTCCAGTGAATAGACTATCTGTTGATTAGAGAAGTTGTAAAGCTTCTGCCCTAGGGCCTTTTCCCCTACACGATGATCCCACAATGTACTTCATTGGCTTTTATTTTTGCAATATAGCACGCAAAATCCTAAGTGATAATAAGTGACTCATATTTCTGAATTCAAAAGTCATTGTTAGTAACATACCTCAATAGGGGTAATTACTGAAATTCTTTTCTCCATATCCTTACTCTTAATGGGTTACTGAAATTACATTTTAATTTCCAAACATAATTTTTTATACTAAGTGCTTAATACTTCAACTTGCTAATTTTCTTTTATAGGAGATTCTTTGTCTTGTAGCAATGTGGATAGAAGGATGGTCCAGATTTTTTTCCTTGCATAAGTAAGGAAATTAATTCAAGGTAAAGGGTCACCATTACAAAATAAATCATTCACAAAGCAAGGATTTTTAACTGCTGCTCCTGTCTGGTATTTTACTCACTAAAGTAATTCCTGAAAGTTCTGCCAAAATGGAGCTCCTGGCAACAACTCATAACACTTAGCTAAGTTTACTAGAAGGGCAAAGATTTGGGGTAGAGGTCAGAAACCACCTTTTTTGTCTTACTAACACCCAAACTTTATACTACTTTGATTATCTTGCCCAGTATTCTGTATACCAGTATGACAATGGAGCTCCAAATTGGCAGCCACCCCTGCCTAAGTGGTGAGGACTTCAATCTCTCCCCACTTTGCCTCTTAGCGACAAACACCTTCAGTCCTCCCTCCCCATTAAGAATGGGTCCCTGGGATAGCAAGTCACTTTCTTTGATGCTCCTGTACTGGTGGGGGTGGGAGGAATCTTCTAGGAGGCACTGAAGTAAAGGTCTTGGTTCTGATCCATCTGATTTCTCTGTAGATAGGGAAAGCCATATCTATTCATTTATTTAATGGACATTGTGAACTGGGTAGATGGTCACATTTTTGTAGCTCCTTGTGTTGTTCAGGATATCCAGATTCAAATTTGTTATCATCCTCCAGTAACACTCACAGACCTATTGTATGGATTATTGGGCTGGCTTTATTTTTCCTATACTTGTTTGTTCTCATTCTAAGTTCCTCATTATCTCCCATTATGGAGTTTGTAGTTTTGTAAGCCTCCTCAAATCCTTTTGGAATGAAATTCCCTTCTCTAAGCAATGTTTGAGATCATTTTGCTGAGGGACTCCCACAAATAGTGTGGCCACAACACACAGCTGCTTACTGAAGTAGCATGCTTAAGCCATGTTAGGGAGGTGGCAGTTTATAAATAAGTACTAATAGGTCCACATATGAAACCTAGATTTTTTTTTTATGTAAGAATTTCCCTCTTAGGGAGAAAAAACAAGTTTCCAGTTCCAAGTTCCTTTTCAGCTGGAATATGTGGAATTCTAGATTAAGGCACTGTCTCACTATGCCCCATGGAATACTCATTCCTACTATATTATCCAGTGCTACTTTTTAAAAAAAGAGTAAGAAAAAAGAAAAAGGAATTGAAAAGAAAAATATTCTGTGATCACACATGTGCAAATATGGAGCTAACTAAAGTTATTCAGTTTTTTTTTAACTACAAAACTTCTCAGCATCTTTAACATGCAAATCTATTCCGGTTTTCCCAGAATGGGAGATAAAGTTTAGTTTCCTAAACTCATCTGGCCCCAGAGCCTGATTTATGGAAATCCCTGATGCTCCCCCACTCTCCACTTCCCTAAATCCAACATCACATTGGAGATCAGAGTAACAGGAGAGGAATTAAATCCTCTATTCCTTCTCTCCTCTCAGGCTTTTGTGCATTAACCGCCTAGATCCCTGGGTGATCTGCAATTTGGTTAACCATTATTGCACCACTCTTCTCACCAGTCAGAAGAGAGAGATGCCATGGCACTGGAGGAAGACCACCTTCCACAGAAGGCCCTTCTTCACTAAAGGAAGACTGTAGGGGGCAGTGGCTCAAGGGAGGGGTTGCAACACAGTAGGACTCACCCCAGGGATCAGCCCAATGGTTCTCACTCCCAGTTCCAGGTCTTTCTGAGATTAACAATTGTCACAGTCATGTTCAGTGTGTTTACACCCAGGTAAGTGAGCCCTTCCCAAGGCTGGAGGGAATTTTTCTGATTAAATGCATACAAGAGAATTAGAAGATTTAAGTTTTAGCCAGAGAATATCCTATGATGAAATGAGGATCTAGGGTTCACTTTTTCCTCAAAACTTCAATTTAGGGAAAGTAGTTGTTAATAATTGGCTTGCATTTGGCCAGAGCAGGATTTTAAAAAACGAAATTGTTAATCTTTGCTACTAAAAAAGCAGTTTTCAAAATGCAAAGTGTTAATTCCCATTGAGATAAGACCCAAAGAGCCTTTTCACCTAAAATAAGCCAGGGATCTTGATATTTTTGCCAAGTGGGAATATTTTTAATGGTATAGGTGAGATCTTTATTTTTAAACTTCTCCAGATTCAACCCATGTTGGAGTTCATTACCTGCCAATGTATGTGTTCCTGTTGTGTCTTCTAGCCTTGAATTAGGACATTTTGTTTAAAATTTAAGTAGATCAGGCCATGGCCTTTGGAACTCATCACACAGCAGGGTCTCTGTGATATTCAGAGAGGATCAAGGTACATTCTGTTCTGGAAGCTCAGTAATGTGCTATTAGGTGGCCCTTGGGGATGATCATCAGTTCAACTGTACATTTGAAGGTCTGAGGCAACAGGCAAATGGACAGCAAGGACCTGAGTCCAATTGCCTTCTTAAAAATAATCCTCTTCCCTTGAAAAGTAAAAGACATGAAGAGGCAAGAATCTTTTCCTACTATATCTTTCTTATGGTTCCATAGCCAGAGTCCCCAAATTATCCCCATAGGAACACTTTTCATACCTTTCAAAATCTGTCTGGCTGTGTACTCAACAACAACTTTGAGGATGTTGGAGATGCAAGAAATATCCCAGCATTGTAGGACATTGGGCCAAATGATCCCAAGTTTGCTCTTATTCTCCGTGACTATAGACACTGGACCTGTGTTGACGGTTAACCTTCTGAACATAAGACCTCTTGGCTCACTGCTCTAAGTGTTGGGCATCTTGCCTCAGCTCTCACTGCCAACTACAGTCTACATTTTTGCCAATGACTTTGAACTTGGAAAAGCATCTATTCTATGAAGCAAGACTTGCCTGGGGAGAATTAGGGAGAATGTGTCATGCACCACACCCACTGTGCACTCAGTAATTGAAACACTGTACTAGTTGATACAGGTACATATTATGAATTACTAGGGAGAAAGACACACCATGCAATACTCCTAACCATTCTTTGGCTCCAGGCACAGAGATGGGAGACAAGGTTGAGCAGCAAAGCCTCAGCCACGGAGTAGTAAATAAGACAAATGATGCAACAGCAGCCTGACGAGCAGTGGTAACGCATGGTTCTATGGGCCTGTTGTCTTCAATGATCATTGTACCTTACACAAGCTTTATCTAATTAATCTTCCCTGTGCCTGTGAGGTGGCAAGGCCCATTATCCTCAATTTGGCAGATGTGGAAATAGAGATTTAGAGAGGTTAATTTACCCCTTGTGATTCAGTGATTCAACAGCAAAGCCAGAGTATACCTGTTTTTTCAGCTCTCAGACTGTTTACTGCAAGTATAAAGAAACAAATGTCATTGTCATATATTGGATAGTTGTAGATCTGTCTCTGGAATTTTATTGTTCGTGTGATCTTGAGCAAATTATTTGATCTCTATTAGGTCAGGTTGTCTGCCAAATGAGTATAACTCCTGCCCTACCTTTCCTACAGGATTATCATGGAACCCATGTGCAATGATGTAGCCACATTAATTAAAAAACCATGAAGGATTTTTAAAAGCATTGTTTTACTGTTTGTTTTCAAATTCATACTTTATCTATATTCAATATTTCTGACAGCTCAGGAAAACAATAACTTCTACATGCATTTTACTTAATAAAAGTTTGAAAGTGTGATGAATTTGCAAACCAGGCACTTGCTCTCTCACTCTGCTCTTGCCCCTTTTTCCCCCACTTCATAATAACTCAGAGTTACATTTTTTAAAATGTTAAGATAGAAATTTTCTTTTTTAAGTAGAGGAATGACCCTTATTTAATACCTTACTCAGAGTTGAGCACACACTACTTGTTCAGTAAATATTTACTGAATAGATGATGAATGGCTTTGTTTGTAGATATAAATGCAGTGGTTGATATTGGAGATGTCAATGTGTATTAGTTAGATTTTCAGAAAAATCAACACCTAAATAACCTATAACAATAAATATTATTGATTTTATCAACCAATTCTGCCTACCCATTTTTAAAAGGCACATGAATAAAATGCAGAACTATCCATTGATCTTACAATAGCCATTAAATTGCTGTCACATTGGGACAAAATTTGAAGGCTTGTTCTACAAATAATACCTTAAAGATATATATGGTATATATATATATATATATATATATATATATATATTAAAGTTCTAAATCAAGCAGTATTCCTGTGAGCCCTAGGAGTTTATTAATTCATTCATTGATTAATATGTTTAATTGTTGTTTAAATGTCTTGAGCATTGTGTTAATAACTATATTGGAATTTTTCTTTCTTGCAATAAGCTTAGCTTTTATCCAATTTTTAAAAAAACTGCAATTTTACTGAGTCAATGTCTCTGTTTGGAGGTTTAGAATCATGTGAATTGTAACCCTAGGCTAAGGTCACTACAGGCCACATAGGTGCCACAACTCTTATTACAAGAGATTGGAATTAGAAAGAGTTAGTGCATCTGATTTTACCTGCTGGTGGATGTCAGAACAGGACAGCTCCCATTGGGACCCAACCTGATGCTCCATGTGGACAGTCCTTGTGAAGGAGATCAGGGATAGCTGTTTAATTTAAAAGGCCAGGTCTATATCATTTCCAAGTTTAATTATGTCTTTAGAACTGTAATTGAGAGCAAAATTTGCCTGAAAACTACAAGAGTAAAAAAAGTCTCATTTAAAAATTGTTGCAAATATGCTGTCAAGATTCATTTTCTTTCTCATATTTTCTTTATCTATATTTGAGTGTTCAGTTATTCACAGATGATGTTTTTGGATCTTCTTGTCTCATTGACTGTTGTGGTGGTGTGTTGAACACTGTGGTATTCAGCAAGAAGACTTAGCATTTGCATGATCAGAAGCCCTCACCCTTGTCAGCCAATGTGAATCTAAGTCTAAAAAGCTGAGAAAAACATAATGCCCTAAATGAATAATTCCATATACTTTTAATCAGAATTTTCTTTCCAAGAGTTATCATTCATCTCTTCAATGGAGTAAAGACTAAATTCTTCTCACCTAGAATACAAAAATACCACCTATGTTGGGTTCTGACCTGTTTTGAGAAAAACACAAAGAAACACAGTGGAAATTCTCCACTTCTACCATTGCTATAATATCTATAAATGTCACCAAGGCAGCTTGCAGAATATTTCCTGAGCCTAATGATGTCAAATGAAGGTAGCTTCATTACTAAAAAAGACTGTGACATTTCTTCCTTCAGTATAAGAGTAAATGGAAAATAGCACTTTGCTAGACAGTGCCAGTAAGCAACATGCTCCCGAATTTATTATAGAAGTGGGTATAAATTCCCACTGAAGTAAAAATTTAAAAAATGAAGTAGGAAGGGGGATGTTGGGAGAAAATGCATTCTTGGCTATATCAATGAGTAGAGTGAGGGTGAAGAGGAAGACAAGGGAGTAGCAGGAGGAGAAGGGAAACGAAGAATAGCAGTAGAGAAGCAAAAAGAAATAGAGGAAAAAGAATGTGTAGTAGATTAGATTCAATGAAGGAAGAGGAAAAGAAGGATGAGGGAGAAAATGAAAACATGAACTAGGCAGGAGAGAGCATGGGATGAACGTTAGGAAAGGTTATTCTCTCAGGGGACAGGAAACTATAGCCCATGGGTCAAATCCAGCCAACTGCCTGCTTTTGCAAATAAAGTTTTATTGGAGTACAACTAGGCTCATACTACAATTGCAGAATTAAGTACTTGTGCTGGAAACAGTGTAGCCCATAAGCTTAAAATATTTATCTGAGTCTTTCGAGAGAGTTTGCCATCTAATCCAATGGTTCTCCAATTTCAGTGTGCAGCAGAGCTACCTAGAGGGACTGCTAAAGTACAGATTAATGAACCCTATCCCCCAGACTTTGAGGACCTCCTGATTGGGGAATGTAGGGTGGAAGCAGAACTCTTTTTTTTTTTCAGTGCTGGGATTGTACCCAGGGCCTTCTGTGTATTCACAGCACACGTTCTACCACTGAGCTACAACCCCTGAAGTTTTCATTTCTAATAAGTTCCCCAAGTGATGCCAATGCTGTTGGTCAGAATACCACACTCTAGCAACCATTGCTTTAATCTTTATAGTATGTAACACTAATATTGTTTTAAGTAAGGATTTAGTGCAATAAGAGAAAGGAAAATCAAACTTGATCTTGGTTTGAGTCAACTCCCAAAACAACATTGGATGGTATCAGCGTTATTATGGGACTGTGTCAATGAAGTGGACTTCACCTATTTTCGGAGTGTGACCTCTCCCCACCCATGGGTGTCTGACCTCTGCCTCTGCCTGGCACAACTGAGAAACAAAGCCATCAAATGTTTGGGATTTTTGCTTCCATCCACCTTACCCAACTTCCAGACTAGCTTTGAGTCTTCTAAATTTTTATTCCCTGAAATTGGCAGGTCTTTCAGGAGCTTTTCTCCTGGAGTTGGGCGCGAATGTTGTTCTGGGTCTGAAATCTTGGAGCATCACTATGTCAAGGATTCTGTCCGGCTTAACATCCTGAGATTGTGAGAACTGGTTTTTACCTGCAAGTTGAGCTGTGGCTTGCACAGTCATGATCTTCCTCTATTCGTTTCCGTAAGTCTGTGCTGTGGCTGAGAGCATGAGCATCCAATTATTAGCCATAGGTTTGCATTCTCTATGCTTGGGAGTTTTGTGGAAGATAGATGTTTCTCTTTTTCCTTCATCTTAGCACTTGAGAATATAAAAGGAAGCATTATTTTTTAATCTGAAAGTGCCAAAGATACCTTCAGAATAGAATAAGTTCAAGTTAAAATTAGCAGCTCTTTAAAACATGTGATAGTTTGATTCCCTATTGCTCTGAGTGGTTACTTCCTTACAAGCATAACCAAGATGGGTGGAAGATTGAAAAATCTATTTTCTGTTCCTAAGATTTATTAGTTCCAAAGGATTTCCAGCCTTTGTGAAAAGTTGATGTGCATGAGAAAATAAATTATGGGTGTCAGAGAAAGATGAATGATGTAAATGCATGTTACATTCCTGCCATAATTCTCAGGATACAAGAGATGCTTAATAAAGCAGTGTTAGTTATTGTTGTTGCACGGGCCCCCCTTACCTCTATGAATGCACAGTCCTTGGCTAAAAGAAGATAGAATATGTGAAAATAGAAGAATGAAACCTGTTGAAATTGTTCTAAGAAGGGGGAGAGGGGAAGAGAGAGAATGATGGAGGGGTAAATCTAACTAAGATATATTGTAGGCACATATATAAATATCACAATGTATCCCCCTGTACAACTATTATATGCTAATAAAATATTTTAATAAAATAATAAAAGATGATGGTAAAGCAAATTATGCAGGAAGTTTATACTCTGCATGGCACTGTGTGAACTCAAACTTGTGCATACTTGAACCATTTCTCATTTGCATGATCCCATTATGATAGGTTAAATATTGGTTATCAAAAAATTTGTGCAAAGCGTTGACATCTGTACTTTCAACACCCTGGAAACTTACTTTTAATGGAGCTCTGTGGTGAATTTTCCCATAAAGCAAGCTTATCCTCTATAGATATCACATCAAAAAGAATGTTATGAGTTTAAATTCCTTTAAATTCTTCTCCAATAATTTGCAAATTGCAATCAATGCCAGGAAAGGTAACATTGATGCAAAGTGCCACTTTCCTCAACCTTTTTTTCCATTACATTTTTCCTCTCTTCCCTCTGTTCATGTTGTAATATAGATTTTTTTGACTCCCCTTGTCTTCAGCAGTGCCACACTCAGCCACACCATAGATAGAGTGGCATAGAACAGAGAGATCATCTGGTCATCTCTTTCTGTTGTACTTCTATCTCCCTCCCATTCAGACACACCAACCTCTATGTTTGAGATAGAGTAGAGGCAAGCACATTTGTAGGCCGATCCTCTGAGTGAGTGGCTGCAGCTGGGATCTGTGTAAGAGTGGAACAACAGGGTGAATTTCTATTTCCTTTACTTATAAAAGTCTTGTACGAAGTTCACTGTAGCAGAAATTTGCTAAGAGGGATGATGTGAAAAGCTAACAGACCATTTTAGTGCTCCTCTCTCGTTTGTTCAGGAAGCTGCACTGCAAGGAAGACATTGATGGGAATTATTTGTTTATTATTGATTCACTGCAGTTTTCAAATGGGTTTAATATTAGGAGAGGCACCAGTCTTTCTGGTATCGGAAGGAAGGGCTGCTTAGAAGGTACTAGTGATTAGTTCAGTGGGCTTAAGTTCTCTCCAATATCTCCAGAGTTTTCAAAACTTGAAGCCATATAGTTATCAATTTCTGTATTATTTTCCTATAGACACTATAATAAATGATCACATACTAAGTGGCTTAAACACAACAGACTTTACAGTTCTGGAAGTCTTAAGTCCAGAATTTAATCTTGGTGGGCTCAATGTCAAGGCTTGCACGTCTTCTAGACTATAGGGGGAAATCTGTTTTCTTGCCTTTTCTAGCTTCTACAGGCTGCCTGAATTCCTTGGCTTTGGGCTATTTCAAGGTCAACAATATAGCTTTATCCCAAATCTCTCCTTTTGCCCTCTTTACTTTTATTCTGACCATCTTCTCTATGCCCCATTTCCTTTACTTTTGGTTCTCTTTCTTTATGCAGGTCTGTATTTAAATTACTCGGATCAAATTTCTTTTTTATTGTTCTCTCTGTACACTAATTAGTATATTAATGAGTAACCATGTTGCTCCTACCATTATTTAACTCTTTTCTTCTTTCTCTTTAAGGTGAAAAAAGATCTGTTCTGACACTCTTCTTAAATAGATTCATGAGGAAATAAGGTTTTTTTTTTCTTGTTAGTTTTCAGTTTGGAGTTTTCCTCATCATTTCTAAACCTTCCTTTTTGAAAGTTCATTGTCTCAATATTTTCCCAAAGAGAGAAATCTAGTACTTTGATATCAAATCTGATTTTGAAAAGATTTGTATTTCATAGCTTGCCAGCTGTATTTCCATTACCACATTTTATAAAGAAAATGTCAAAGTAGAGATTATGAAAGCCATTACTGTCACAGTTCTTGATTCCTATGACTAATTTGGGAGGAAATCTTCATATTTACCTATATCACTTACCAATGATTTTTAGTGGGAAAAATGTTGTGTATAAAAGAAAATTAAAGGGCCCAAAATATTTCTTCATATCTCAAAAGTTGGCTGCATTTATATTCACTTTGGTGTAAAAGTAAATATGTAAATTATGAAAAAAAGAATATACAAATAAAAGTAAACAAAAATCATGTGAAATAGACCATGAAGATAAAAATACTACTAAATTTTTCGTAAAAATCTTTCAGGTTTTTTGTGTACATGTATTTATGTATATTTGAAAAGGTTGTGATTTTTTGTTTGTTGGTTGGTTTTTGAGAGGGTCTGGCTATGTGCTCATGATCTCTTGCTTCAGCCTCCCTAGTGCTAAGATTACAGGTATGTGCTGCCATGTGTAGCAGATTATAACTATTCTGTTTATAGTGTCTTAAAATATATTGTTTTCTAATGTATTACTTTTGATGATATATTATAAGCCTTTTCCATGTTGATTCACATTTTTATTAGCTGCCTTTTATTTTATCTTATGGATATTCTGATTTATTTTTAAAACACTTCACCCTAGCAAACATTCTTGAAACTTCATTTAAATGTTTCCTTAGAATAAACCCCAGGAAGAGGAATTCATAAACAAGAGGTATTTTTAAGTCTTTTGATTCATTCTAGCAAATCTAGAAAAATCAAGTTAAACAAATACCCTCTAGGCTTGCTCCTACTCCATGGTCAATGTTAGTTGCAAATATGGAGCTAGTTTGGTGGTCCCAGGCTTTACTAAACTGTAATTTCACAAAATGGTGTTATTACTACATTTCTTTCTCTCCCTAGGCAAGCATGTGATAGTGATATAATTATTATTGTTTTTAAATTTCAGGTTACCTCGCACCTCGAAACCTTCCTAGCACTGGATTCTTCCCATTCCTACAAACCTTGCTTTGTGACACAGACTCTAAATGCAAAGACACACCATATGGGCCACTAGATCTGCTTCGTAGGAAGGGGATTGATGAAACACTATTTAAAAACAGGTAACAGCACTGCCCAAGTGTGTTGAGTCTTTCTGAGAGATGAAAGCTTTTCTCCTTATAATAATCTATACAGCCATCCTATGAATATGTACAACTTTATTTGTATGTCTATGTGTATAATAATGTAAATATGAAAAAACAATGCAAGTGCAACTTGGAAACATTTATGATTATATGAGATTGAGAAAAACCTATTTTGGGTGAATTTCTGAAGTTTTGCTTTTTAAGATGACTGCCAAGGCACTTCTACTTTGCCTCCCTCAAAGATTCTCTATGCCACCTCACACTATCAATGACACATTGCTCTAAGACTCAATCACAAACATGAGGTAAGCATCTGGGCATCATTTGCAGGAAGAGTGAGGTATTTATATTGTTCTGTGTGGTTCTTTCAGATGCCATAAAAACTAGGAAATGCAAATAAGAAAATTAAGGGCCTCAAAATTCGAAGTAATGAAGTTGGAAGTACACATAATTAAATGGTGACCTTTAAATGAGGTTAATGAGTATTCTGTTTTATGGTGTGAGAAGCAGCTGAAGAATGAAGACAGAGAATCTACCATTTACAACCTGACCAATTACAACCTCAATTTCTCTTCCTGGATTGCTAAATCTAAAGAGACTCCTAAGAGCCTACCTTTCTGTAGAGCTGAGAAGAATGTTGTAACTTTGAGTCAACCAGGAGATAACTCTGTTAAAGATTTTTTTAAAAAGTGTCTCTCAAGAAAAGATTATATTTACATATAACCAGACATATTTGCTTTCCAAACTTGAGTACTACATTCCTTGGCATGGACCATAATTTCTATTTTAAGAGTGAGCAACCAAAACATGTGTAGCATAAGATGTAAACATCAAGAATTGTCAGGGGAAACAACTTTGGACACATAATTGTTGGGTTGCTAATTGGCACTGGTTTTGTTGTTTTAATAAGTTAATTATATTTGATGTTTAGAACAACTCTGATGTTCATTCATTCATTTATTAACTTATTCAAGAAATAATGACTTAGATAATTCTGTGTGCCAGGCACCATTGCAAGGACTGTGATACAGAAATGAATGATAGAAATTTGTCACCTTGCTGTTTCTTGCATTCTAATGCAAGGAAGAGGAAGCAAAAAGAAAAAACCAAATAATTAGCATAATGACCTGATAATAATTGTGCTAGCAAGAAAACAAAGTAGGTTAAAAGGTAGAAGCTGAAAAGTAGGGATTTAATAAAATTGCAAAAGAAAGTCTCTATTAAAGTAGAGACCAACAAGCACAAGGGGAACCCTCAGCAGTTTGTGAATATCTGGAAGAGAGTGTTGAAGGCAGAGAAATGATCCTGAGGTGGGGATAAGCATGATGATTTAGAGAAGAAAGTCAGCTATTATGGCTGGAGCATAATGAAGGATGATAAAAGTGGCAGGGGACATGTTGACAAGAAACTCAGAGATAGAACAAGTAGACTCAATCATTAAGGGAAATCCCTTAATTTGTAATTTTTGGTGTAGTGAGAAGTTATCGGGAAGTTTTAAGCAGGGAAATGACATGACTTATTATAAGGACAACAGGTTATAGGTGTATACAAGCATTATTTTAATGAGTACTAGTGTATGTTTCTGTAAGAAGATCAAAACCAACCTCTAGAGTCTATACCCACTTGTGAAGACAATGTAAAGGTGACAGGAATAGAAGAATGGCATTCCTTGTTATTTCAGAACTGATGGTCTATATGAGTGATATCTTTGACACAATTTATGCTGATGTTCTAGCAAGAGAAGAAAAATATTAAATCTTTAACAACAATAAGAGATAGTGCAATGAAGACTACCAAAGGATATCTCAGCAACACACTCTCCATACCTAAAGTAGAAAGAGAGCTTTCACCTGTGGCAACAAGGAAGCCCTCATGAAGAGGTTTTCTTGAAATGGATATTGTGTGAACAAACCATTAGAGGATATATATAAATCATTAATTTACATAATTTATAAATCATATTAGCGGCCCACCTGGGGCTTTCTTCTTTATACATTCCCACTACTCCTATGGAAGACATAACTATGAAGGAAATAGTTAACATATCTCCACAATGTAAATATACTTCCTCCAAACGATTATTTGTTTGTGTTATGATATTATAAAGAATAAACATGTGGAGTTAGGTGAGATGACAGCAGGTCTTTTCTGCTTTTCTTAGTTTTATTCTAACCTTCAGGTGTTTGTCTAGCTCAGGTTGTGTATTGTTGCATATTCAGTATTTTTCTGAACTACCAAGTAATTGGAGCTTAATTTAGAAAATTAAGTGCAGTAAAAAGTATTAATGATATTTCTTATCATGATATAAATTTTATGCTTTGTATTTCCATGCAATGAAACTAGCACATGGTTACTGGGTAAGCCATTGCAGTAGATTGCTTCAGTACAACAGTACAGCCTTACTAAGAAACAAAACAGTCTTCCTATTCTGTTCTGTAGGTGTGGAAAGAAATTCCACCTTTGGTCTCATCAAAAGAGCCTACCATGTTTCCTTTAATAGAATGTTCTTCTGGAAGATATGATCACACTGCTGCCACTTCTCTCTGGCCAGTCACCAAGTGTTTTGATGTGATTTTGATTTTGGCCACCACTCTTCTGTTATTAAATTCATACTTCTCTGGGCATTAGCTTCAGGACAAGGAGCTTAAAAACTCCAACAATGAACGCAACATCGACTCTAACTATCTTAAAAAAAAGAAATGATTGCACTTACAGTTTTCTTGCTCTTTTGCACAATGGATGGTCTGACATCACAGATCTTACCCTTGCCCTTCCTCCCTCCATGGCCTCTAAGCATACATCAAACCGTGGGAACCTCTGGCTATGCCATTACTCACACAGTTGGCTAATGGCAGAGATCATCCCCTATTGCTCACAGGGTCATTATCTGGAGAAGTGATTCAGTATTCCTACAGATCCTGGTGGGAAACTGCCTCCCTGGACTTGCTCCCAATTCCTTTTTACACTTATCCATGGACTGTGGTTACTAAATTCGTGTCTCTACTCCTATTGGATGGCTCCTACAGAGTTGAAAAACTAGCTAATCCAATTTGATTCATTGATAATTTGAAGGTGGTAGAAGTGCTTTTATTAATATTCAAAATAAAGATGAGCTTAGGAACTAGCTTATAGATGTTAGAAATATAGGACAACTGGATTTAGAACAGGTGTTTGCCCTCATTTGCCTATAAAAATAAGATAGGTTGTATAGATATCTTACTGTTTTAATTTTAAACCGTAATCATTTAGTAACCATTTTAGCTAGAGTTAGTGTAAAAAGAAAGTTTAAATTTCATTAACAAACTGGAGTTTGTTCTTACATAAGGCCAAATTGTTCACTCATTATCTGAGAACGTATTGAATGTTCACAGTGTGCTGGAGTCTATGCAAGTCATTTTAGATCCAGAAATGATGAGGCACAGTCTTTGCCCTATGAGAATTTACAGCCTAGTGGGAAAGAGAGGCAAGTTACAGTTCAATTACTGCAAAAGGTGGTGAACACGATGAATGTTTGTTTAGTCCTCACTGTACCCAGAATATTAGAAGCAGATGGCGAATAGTTACACTGGTTCCTTAAGACATAATTTGTGCTGGGGAATATAGATCTTGCTGTTGGGTATAACATGGGAGTGGAAGTAGGTTTGGGTGGTGGGGTGTTAGGAGAATTTTCTCAAAAGACTTTAGGAGTCAGGCAAGGGCTGAGTATGTAACTCGGTGTCTGCTGAGGCCCTGGGTTCAATCCAGAGCATCAAATAAATAAATAAATAAATAAAGGTAGAATTGTTAAGAATGGGTAGCTACCAGAATGGGAAAATTGTGCTTGTGGTAAACCATTAAGAAAGAATCCCACAACCTGGTGAAAGAGAAAAATAGATGGAGGCACTTATATAGTAAGCATAGAGAAATAGACAGGTAGTTTTGCCTCTGACTTGTCAGAGAAATTACGAATTTCCTTACCCTGCTGCCAAGTGAATCTGCCTGTTTCGTGGCTGAGTAGAACACAATGTGTACACTGTCATGGGAGAGCCAATCTGATGTTATTTCCTTCTCTCTACCCTACAACATTTCTGCATGTGCCCAATGTGTCTTTCAAATCTTTTAGAAATGAGCTTTTTCAATTACATATTATAACTCCTGCACCCTTCCTAAGAATATAGAAAGTTCTAAGACAGGACATCATATTGAGGCATTTTTAAATGTTGATTATGATTCAGCAAACTAGAAAAGATACAGGTTTTGAATATGGGCAAGCAAAGAGTATGTCTGAAGTGTGAATGACCCTTAAAGAATGAAGGTCAAAATGAAATAGAAAGAAATGATTGAAATAATTAAAAAATTTCTGCAAATCACTTCTGCTTGGTTATAGCCAGGAAGAGAGAATGTATCAAATCCCCAGGGCCTTGATGGCTATTATGGGGTCTTTCATCCCTATTTGTAGTTAAAAGCCAATAATGCATGTCATCTGGAACTGGGATCAGAAGTGGGCTTAGAGTATCTCTCACATCTTTTTTCCAGATGTCACTACATACAATTATAATTCTGAGGAAAAGAGAAAAATACATATAAAAATTGTACTAAACCTTAGAGACAAAAACAAATGTCAGAATTTTCTTTCCAGGATTTGCCATATGTCTCTTTCCTAGTAGAAATTCTTTTTATAGATAGGATTTACCATGGCACACACAGATACCATCTATACAGGTAGTCTTTCCTTCTCACAGGAAATACTGACACCCTGTATAAGAAGTGTATATATTCTACCATTATGATGATATATATATAAATGTGACATTTCCCAAACATAACTGTTGGTAGACATGTCTGAGAAGTCAAATCTATTCTAGGGTTGGTTTTCCTCTGAGCGTAGTAGAATTCTTACAGACAAGATGTTTCCCTTATTGGATTTCATTTCAAGAAGAGCCCCCATAAAGGCCACTGAGGCAGAGTCCATGTATACAACATCATTGAAGAGAGGTCCTTATCCATGGGACTCTACATTCAGCCCAGTCCAACAAAAACTGATTACATGATTCCACATCCACTTGGTGATTTGAGTCAGGCTTTCTTGGCTCACGTCCTGGGTTGAATTTTCTAGAATCACATGGGTCTATGTGTCAAATTAATATGGTTTCTGAGTTTTGCATAATTATTTAATATACTTCCCAGAGACATCCAGTTTGACATAGATTCTATGTGATCTCTTCAAAGCTATTCAGAACTCCTGAATAAGATTTTTTTGTCTCCTGAATTGGTGCTGGGGAGTGTGAATGGGGGTGAGTTATCATTGAATAATTCTTCTTACATGTCATAGTCTTGTGCAGGGGCTCTCAGTCTTCACATTGTTGAAATTCAAGACAGATAATTCTTTGTTATGCTGTGTGTTATAGGGTGTTTAGCAGCATTCCTAGCTTTTCTCTACTAGGTGCCAGGAACACCTGCCTGCAATTGTGACAACCAAATATGTCTGTAGACATTGTCAAATATCTGTCCCCTGAGGGAGGCAAGAAAAATTGTCCCTAGATGAGAACCACTGGTCTAATGAAAGGCTAAAGGAAAAAATGTTATGGTAGGAAGAGGCTTGAGTTAAGATTGTGATTCTAAAGATCTTGCTCTACAAAAAAAATACCAGTGATAACTCGGATTTGGGGACCATCGTCATGTGTTCCAATTGTCCCTTCTGCATGTTCTTACTTAGCTATTACACTAATGTTTTGAACTCCCTAGGTTACTTACTTGATTTGCTCATTATAATACATATTGTACAAATGTAATAAATTTTGGTGAGTTAATAAGTGGATACTGTGGGGACAAGTGTAAGATTCCATGTCTGTCTGTGGTGCCATCCCTAGGTGTTTTCTTTTCCAAGAATGCCTGCAGAGTCACGTATACAACCATGGAGAGCAGGCCACTGTTATTTTAAAAGTTGCTTCATCACCTATAAGTTGTTCCAAGTGACATTCCTTATCATCATGCACTCAATGCTTGTCATATGCCAACCCTTCTACCATCTGCCAATGCAGTACACTGTGGACTATTGTCAAAAAATTTTCAGTCTAAAAAGGGGAAGATTAATTATTACTACAAATGGAAAATTGCTTTCATAAATGCATAATGAAATGAAGTAACCCCATAAAATGAAAAAAGGGGTCACAAAACTGTGGGTGAGGTCCTAAGCCTCATCCCACTGTACTAGCCAATGTTTGCAGGTTCCCAGTTTACAAAATAATAGAATATATCACTTGATGTCCTACATTCTTGAAGGTTCTAGGATTCTAAAGGAATTATGTTTGGAGCATATATGCATAAAGGGTATGTCTTTGTACCACCTTCTTTTGTGAGTTCTCTGACAAATAGCTAATGTTGATGAGTGTCTCTGATGTCAAGTCATACAGATACTTGGTTCAAACATCTCATGTTAAATTCACATCCACCTTGCAATGTGCAGATGAGAGACAGAATGGCTAACATCTTTTAGGAGGATACAGAGCTGAAATTACAGTTCTGACTCCAGAGTTCCTTTGGACACATCTCAGCAATGCTGGTTGTTCCTTTTTGTTCAATCTACCATCAGATCTTATAATTGACCACTGTGCTAACTGTTGGGAATTTAAAGATGAATGAAACATAGTATATGCTCCCAAAGATGTCATAGCCTAGAATGGAGATGCTATGAAAATAGTTGTGTATACATATAAATAAGTATGTACAAAATGACTGTGTGAAATAAGAGAAAGGGTTCTGTACTTATCATATACAGTGCTTTGTCTATAAGCATGGTTGTGCTCATTAGGGAGATGATAGAATGTCATTAACTCAATAAGACTGGCTCCCTTCTTGTCCTCCTTTAGTAATTTAGTCAAAAGACAATAGAATTAGTTACCATCATTTGAGGGACGTAAGTTGTATATCCAACTTACAGTCTCAATTTGCCCTTTTTTCACACATTCTCTTTGTGGTCCACTTATATTGTAATCTCCATTTTATTTAAAGAAAAAGTTTTAATGTTCAATGAGAGTGGACACATGCCATTACACCACACCTTGTAAATGCAGAATAAAATTAGGAACACTTTTCAGGAAAAGGAATAGCAAAGCACACTTGATATTCCTAGACCCTCATTTCCACAAAAAAGCCACACAAAAGGATGAGGGCAACTATGTTACCATGGGCACTTCCTGTCCAGGATAGGTCTCCCTAGAAAGGTAGTCTCCAGGGTTCCTTGTCTGGAACAGTCACTTTACTGCTGAGCCAGGTGCTTGCTGGGAAGGGAAGAAGATTTTCATTCTTTTTGGTGTTTGAAGAATATTGGTAGGAGTAGTGTCAATGCTCTTATTGGAGCATGAGAGATGGGTAGTTTGTCCTTTGTGGGACAAACGCAGCTTTTGCCTCTCCAAAAGCACACTTTCTGAGTTTCCAATTGCCTCATCTTCCTTTTTTTGTTCTTCTTTTCTATACCCATTTATTATTCAGTCTATTTTCTGATGCTCCTTCATTGCTATTTTGATTTTTGTCATTCTCCCTTTGGTTTTTGTTGCTGTCCATGAAACTTGAAATTTTTATGAAGGCAGTTTTTCCCCTTTATTTTCAAAATGTGTTGATATTCAGTAGTTTTCCTTGTAGTATTATAAGCTGAGTTGAAAAAAAAATGTCAAGGAAAAGAAAAGTAAACCCAACTTTCTCAAACTTTCTCAAACTTCCTTTTGAGAGAAGGGAAAAGGTTCAGGTCAGTTCTTATTTTTATTTGAATGGCTTTCCCATCCAAATAGTCAGCAAAAGGAATGTAAAAAGATTTAGGGGAATACAGTCATGGTCATGAATAATTCAAATATACATTAAGAATGCAGAACTTTTGGAGCAACCAGTACATTTTAAGGAGAATATTGGAAAAACACTGGGGAATGGAAACAAATATTACCTCTTCGAATCATTTTTATAAAAAGAACACACCAAGAGGAAAAACCCCACCAAACCTATTTTTCAAATTATAAATAACAAAGATCTCATTTCTAAAGCAGAAGCCAAATTGAGCAACAGTAATAAACAGAACTTCTCTCCATCATTCTGTATCTTTATTATGCTTTTTTTTTTTTTGCAAATAGCTGAATCAACTTTTCAGAAAATCATTCAAATCCAGATATTTGTACTGACTTAATTTGTGAAGTTATACATTTATTTTATGCACTTGCTTTTAGGTACATCCAGTATTGAAGAAAATATAATTATCTCTATTTTAATAATAATTAACTAAATGGGAAATTAATTTTTAAAGATAGTTACTAAATTGTGGGAGGATCCAATAATATATTCTTCCACAGTCTAGTGTGATTGCATTATGTAGGGATTCTCGGCACCATGATTCTCTTACCGTTGAATTGACACATCTGTATAGGTAAAATTTGTTTTAATGTTATTGCCTTTACACCTGGTTCCACCTATGATGTCACCTCACCAGTCACAATTCTGGCACTTAGTAGACAGCAAATTATAATTTTTTTTCTTCTTAAATCCATGTCATAACTACTATTCAACTGTTAAAATCTTCTAAATCCCATGTATAATTTAATATAGGAAACTTGTTTTACTTTCATTGTTGACAAGCTTCAGTCTCCAAAATTCTCTTGGACTCTCATCTATTTAGAATCCATCAAGTTTTGAAAAGGAAAAAATAAATAATAAATACTTTGAATTTTAGCTCTAGTTTTTTTCAAGTAGTTTCCTTTCTATAAGATTAGAATAAAATAACTATTTAAAAACCTCATCTAGGTCATTATCTGAACAAAAGTTTAGCAGGCAGAAGACCTTACATATTCACTGGTGTATTGCTTAGCTGAGTATTTCCTCAGTATCCTAGTAGATGAAAAATTTGCAAGTCCTCAGAGAGCTCTGGAATCTGACACATAATACATTGCTTTAACTAACTGAAATTAATGTGGGTGAAGTTATAGAGTTCTTACTTTTGTTCCCCAGTGAAATTCTGAAAAAGTCATCTGATGTGGAGAAGGACAGCAATTTATCACCCCAGAGCACCCAAGTTCCAGAAGAAAGGCACACATCACTGGGTAAGCTAACTCACTTCTGTATAGTATAGAATAGGCCATTTAGAACAGCCAATAAAGGTCTCATCTTTAAAAAGTTTGTACCTTGGACTTTTCAAATAAAGATGGAATGCTTAGAATGTTCCTAAGAGATCCAGATATCCCTCATAGTTGCCTGAATGTGGCAGTATAATTATGCAAACGTCTTCAGAATAATTGGCAATTAAGTTCCTACTGAAATACTCTGTAGGAGCAAAAACCTAGATGTTGAGAATTTCAGTGTGTCCCAAAATTGACTGAACTTCTACATTGTCTTCAACTAGATGATGCTGGATAGCCAGAAAGTCCAGCAATAAATATTATTGAAAACTATATCAGAGAGTGGTCCATATTTTCCCTTTTACAGGTGAAGAACATGAGGAACAACAAGGTTAAGTGCTGCATCTGTAGATATATAGAGGAATAATATTAGATTGACTTCCCAGTACTCTTTGAATTATATGCTTCTTCCTCCCACTTACTCCTCAGTTTCAACCTTCAATGTGATTCTGTATTTAAGTCACACTCAGGCTAGCAGCTCTCAAACTTTTGTGTGCAAAAAACTTCTTGAATTGCTTCCTAAAAGCACAAGTTTCCAAGCCTTATATCCATGTGGTTTTGATTTAGGTGGTCTTAAAAAACACTGATTAGAACCCCAAACTCTCAAATCAGATGACTTGTTTTACCTTCATGGGACAAATATTTATTAGGTACCTGCAAATACATGTGCACTACAGTATCCTAGTGATGGGGGCTATATCCATGAATGAAACAAAGATTCTTGTAGGTTGAAATATGGTTGGTACTCTGGGAGAAAAAGGAACATCTTTTAAAAAATTCCACTGAGGACTCTAAGACATTAAGTATTCCAATATAAATTGATAAACCAAATGAGAAAAGTCCTGGATTAATGTAGTAGGAACATAGTAGTGAATGGTTTTAAGGAGTTAATGTTCTATCATGAATGATTTGTGGAAGTGTAGCTGAGTAGGTTAAAGCACAGTAGAAATAAGATCATGGCTTATGGTTCAGTAAGCATTGCTTTCTCAGTCATCACAGATTATGTTTCTCTCCCTGGTCAATCGAATCATAAATATATAGCCTTAGTTGAGAGGAATTGGAGGATAAATTCTTTAGTCCCATGGACACTAAAGTAAAGCCGAAGCCCCACTGATGATGGGGACTTGTAGCTTTGTATTCTGAGATTCTTTCTTGTGAGAATAACAGATATTGGTGCCAAAATAAATAAAAATCTGAACACCTACTGCTTTTCTGGACAGTCATGGTATGGATATAAATGTATACTTCTAGCTAATACTCTAAGCCCAGAAAACTCTATCACATTATAAATTGTACAAGATGAGGCCACTTTGGGAATTACTTGATTAGAATATACTGTAGTATGAACTAATCGCTTCATTCCATTTATTTGAGCTGAAATATCATTCAGAAACCACTTTGGGAAGGAGAAAATTTATGATCCTAACCAGATTTTAGCATCCCAATAGGATAATTAAAAAAGAAGACCATTATCACCAGATGTGCATTGGCAGATCCTTTGAACAGATGTTGAATATGATGGATCTATGGAGCTGGTGGGGGCACCTCAAATCCTCTAGGCCTGCTCAGAAATTATTCATTTTATTGGGCAGTGATGTTGGTGATGAAGTTTAATGACACAAACTGGAGTGAAAGCAAATGACATCAAAATGATTGGGGAAAAAAACAGGAGCAAACCAAAACCAACACAATTTTATATTGAAAGAAAAACCTATGCATTTTTCCAGCATAAAAATTTCATGGAAGAAGCATATTTGAGCACATTCTTGCTGTGGGATATATGAGGTTACAAAGGGTTACAAAGAGCTCCAGGTTCTTTTGTGATCATGACCATTTTTGCATATGTGTTTAGAAATAATACATTCTTTCTTCTACTGCAGCCACTGTATTTCTCAGTTCAAGTTCTGATTTGGGAAATACTGGAACAGAAACTTTTAATGGCAGTAAAGTACTTGCACGGATCCTTGTTTTGGAAAAGGTAACTTCATTTAGTTTTATAACGGAAAGATAATGAAGAGGTTGAACAAATGCACTTTGGGTTAATAAAAGGGATCGCCCAAACAGAAGGAGGCTGGAAGCAACTATCCTATTTAAAAACTATCTCAGGAAGATTCTTTCTTAGGCACTGTTCAATCAGAGCTTAATTTTTAAGACATTGTGAATTCTTTATGTGCTTGGGCATTTATTTATTGCCCTGGGAAGTCCTTTAATTGAACTTAACGTTTTTGTTTAGTAAGAAATAAGGTGGCATTATATGGGATCTTTCAATTTTCTGAAGCAGAAAGAAAAAAAAATGAAGCTATACCACTCTTTCAATTTGCTGCCTCATCCATACTAAGAATGTCTTTGGACAAATTAGGGCTATGAACAATCTCTTCCCCAAGAAGGAAAATCCTTAGCATATTTTAGAGAGTTTGTCCATGGATTTCTCTGTTCCTAGTCATCATCTACTTTGTGGTTTTGCAGATTGCAAGATATTAAACATAATTTTACAGGAGGTGTGAACTGGCTGCCTGTGAGCCAAGTGTGTGTGTGGGGGGGGGTGGGTTTAGGAAATTAAATTTGACTTTTAGCCTGCCACACAGGCTCTCTAGAGAAAAGATTCAGATGGGATCTGATCACTATTCCAAGGAAAAAGTGAGTTAGTTTGATGCTTTCATGCTTTTGTTCCACTGACTTTAAATTATGGATATGTGATGTCCTCCCCTATTTATCTATACCTCAAAAAATTTCTTCCTATCCTTTATGCACAGACTGTACTTCAGATTCTCCATTAAACCTTTCCCAATAACCACTTCCTTTAAACCACCCATCTTTGCTTGACAAAGTACTGCTTAAGTTTTAGATCCTTCAACAAACATTCTTTAAGTATTTTTTATGTATTTTTTTAACTCAGGGCTTTGAACTTGCTAGGCAGGTGCTATTCTACTGCAGCTACTCTGCCAGCCTTTTGTTTAGGTATTTTTAATTTTACAACAAATACATAGTCACTAGGTTCTCATTTAATTGATCCTTATATACAGTGATTTTTGTGTACTGAATCCCCATGTAGCATAACATGAATTTATTTCTTTTTCTCTTCCTTCTCCTCCCTTTCTCCTGACTCTTTTCCTCTCTTCCTTCTTTTTTTACTCTCATAAACACAGCAACACACTGTGAGATAAACAGTACTTGTACTTAATAAATATCCATTGAGGAAGAAAAAAAAAGAAATTAAATTTGAATGCCTGTAAGCAGGACAGGTACTCCTCTGTTAACTATAATCCCCTTTTCTCTTTGTTGTCTCTCAACCAGTCTGATTCATATATTTAAGCTATTTGGCCTCTATTGTGGACATGTGAGTCCTGATTTGCAAGCTCTTCAGAAATGAAGAGAACATTTTCAGTATTTTTCATTAGAAATGCTATTCTCTCTCTCCCTCTCCCTCTTTCTCTCTCTGTCTCTCTCTTTCCCCTGTCCATCACTCCTTCTCTTGTATCACACACACAAACACACACAAGCATTTTTAAAAATTTATTCATTTTGTACTCACTTTTTTCATCTGAATCATGAGACATGTCTATGACCTTTATTCACATTGTATCAACCATAGCCACTACTGCTAAATATGCTTAATGTCTTTATTAGTGACCTTGTAATTAATATTGTGAACAACTGACACATCTCAATAAACTGTGTCATGTGTGTAAACAAATGGATGTCACAGAAGTGGATGCCAGGAAAAGACACCATGGTCATCAATGCAACTCTTACTGGCTCTGGCCACATGAGACTTATCCATTCTGTACAGTATAGACATTGAAAGTTTAGATTATTTAATATTTGAGGTCTCTAAGGGTCCCTGGCTGGCCTAAGAAACTCCCCAATATGCTCAGTTAATTCTAGTCTAAAGCCTCCCCCAATAAGGCCAGAGTATAAACAAAGGGAAGATATTTTTGAAAACGTTGTAATTAGCATATATTAGTTGTACAAGGAGGTTCCTTTGTGACATTACCGAATTTGCTTAAAATGTGTCTTGGTTAGATTCACCCTGACCATAATTGGCCCTCATTATCCTCCCATCTTCTTAAAACAATTTCAGCAAGTCTCATTATTCTATTTTCATACAAGTATATAAAGTATATCAATCATATTCACCTTCCTTGGCTTTCTGTGTTCGCCAACCAACTCCCACTAGTACCTACCCTTGAAAAAGGCTTTTTTTTTTACATTCCTGATCTTTATTTTTTAAGAGTACATTCATTGTTCAAAGGGGTTTCACCATGACATTTTATACCTGAATATATTGTACATTAATCAGATTAACCCCTTTTCTCTCTTTCCTCTTTTCCCATCCCCTATTACTCAACAGCTTTTAGTGCATTTGAAAGTTATTCTATTCCATTCTGTTTCCACCATATTGGCTCCCAGAAAACAGTCATGCATTAGATCAGATAAATTCCTTAATATGTAGAATAGAAATGCTATTCTCAAAAACACCACTTTATGCTACTGAAACTCCCAAGTGCTCTTTTTCATATGGAATGAAATTTTAGAAGTTTGTGAGACAGCACAGAGCCATATATCCAGGGAAGATAAGTCCCAAATGAACTTTATATGTATAGATACATATTTTTATAGAACTTGGAGCAGGGAAAGGATATAAAAATTAGGATGACATATTGATGCCTATGTCAGCAGTCTTCCTGATTCCTTTCTTTCTCTTTACTACTTTCTGCAACCCTTGCAAAAATGAGTAGAGGAATCACTTTGGGAAGAGTTTATGTGTAATGTTAAAAAGTGATATGGATAAATGACTAAAAGACCTAGCACGTATAGTACATCTAGATAAGTGGATCCTGCCTTATTCCATTAAATTTAGAAGTTGAGTTGCTGAAAAGCAGACTGTGTAGATTTTGTGATAGAAAGTTAAAGGAAGGATAGCATTGGCCCTCACTTCATAGGGTTACAAGAATTTGCTATTAGAAGGAACCCCTTACTTGTTACAATGAAATAGTCAACTCTGTAAAAGCCTAAATAAATTAATAATGCTGAATCTATTAATATTATGCTGATAATAGTGCTGTATCTGTGACTGAACTGCACTGTGGAATATATAAGGGGATTATAATGATTCACTTGTGAAAATGATTTCCAACTACTGCTTTTTATAATTCTATTGAATTTTATATATTTTTCTATGTATCTTTTCCTTTTTTCTTTTTATGCATGAGACTGAAGTGCAACAATCCGTCTTTCCATTTGTATAAATAAATGCAGATGTTCTTGACAATAAACCTTGAAGCTCCATCTTCTCAAAGTTTTCCAAAGTGCATGACCAGTTTTAAGGAAACATCACAAAGAGTGAGGACATGGAAGTTTCTGCTGTCCAATACCCAGGGGAAATGAATAAGATTTTTTTTTTATGCGTGGGATGTTTGTCAGAAAACATTTAATGACTTTAGGTTTTCTAGTCAGAGATGAGAAATGAGTTCAGGTATACAAATCAAATGTAAATCATAACAATGGTAAGAATTTGTCACATGCAGACATAGCCTCCCGTCAGAACTTCCCACTTGTAATCTCACTGTATTTCATCATTATTTTAATCGTTGCAATAATAATGCAGGACTTTAAAATGACCATTGTGAAGACAGATCAGCTGCCTTGAACACTAGACTATTTTAACATCTGTGTTTACTAACATTATCCCTCTCTTCTTACACATTTTAGCTTTTGAAGCAAAATTCAACTTCAGAAGACATACGACAAGAACTATGTGAGACTTATCCAGGATATACCACAGATTATGCCTTCTCTTGGATCACTCTAGGAAAAAATGTTTTTAACAAATTTTGCCTTTCCAACATGACTCTTTTAGAGACTTCTCTTCAGGAACTACAAGCACAGTTCTCTCAGGTGAGTGTAGAACTTTTAACATGACCGAGATCTCACAAGCAATTAGAGGAGGTGTACTGTTTTCATTCTTGGAGTCACAAAGTGAAACAGCAGGAATCAAAGGGCAAGTCTAAAGTCCTCATGGACTGGGTAACACAGACTGGAATATTTTTGGAATTTTACCATATTTTTCTCACATGGATGTTTGCACAAAATCTTTGCTGCTCAGTAATGTTCATGTATCATTTAAATGTGCAAGATTGAAATGATTTGATGTTGAATTAGAAATATTGCATTACAGTTAATATAGACACACCTTCATGGATGAAATATGGCTTGGCTCTATAAGGTATAAAGATTGACTGTCTTCCCTAAGGTCTGTAAATGAGATTATTCAAGATAGAATGCAAGCTTAATAATTAAACTATTAGAGCCATGCAACTGTCAGAAGTTAGAATAATGTGTAATGTCTTTTTATTTTTCTCACTGACCTCAAATGTTGCAAACAGACAGCAATAATCTACATTTAATGAAGCCCATGTATAATAAAAGATAAAAAAAGTCAGAATTATTTTGAAAATTTACAAATAGGAATAAATGTCACACACCTATTTCTAATATTTCCCCTTGCTTCTTTGAACTTTATTGTAAGTAATTCTTTAAATTTTTAAAAATTGCCCATTAGTAATCTGCTTTCTGAATGAACCAGGTTGGAGACACTTGTGTAATAACCCCAATCCAATACAAAGCACTTTCAATCCTTTCTTAAATTTGGCAGCCTTGTAGAGTAGAATGTGTGGTTCAAAAACAGGTTGTTCAAAATCCCTCTCAGCATGAAAGACCTTGAATTAAGACAGACTGAAATCTCAACTTGACTAGCATGAATGCGTTTACTAAGAGAATTGCTTTGAGTAGTAATAAAGGAAATGCTTTAGCTCTGAAAGTACCAGCTGCATCCTACAATCCCAAAGTCATGGTTTTCATTTATTGTAATTATTAACATAGGTTCACTCACTATCATTCCTTATAACTAACATTCCTAGAATTGCAACAGAGCTTTAAAAATATTTTATTACATGAATTGTGTATAATTCTAATAGTAAATGATAAGCATTTTCATGGAAATATATTTCTAAATGTGATGCATGTTATATATACATGATATTATATATATGTGTGTGTGTGTGTATATATAAATATATATATAAAATAGTTTTAAGGTATCTCCACCTGAAACTAAGAGGTCTATTAAAGATATAGACTTTATAGTCTGCAACTCCTATATCAAGTCCTAAGGAAAATAAAAAACAATACTCAGAAATTAATTATCAAATATATGATTCCAAATATTTTCTATAAATACAGCTTTGTTAGCCAACCTTTAAATATGCTAATTTCAGGAGCTATATGGAAAAATCCAATGATGTTTATGAATATTAGAATTTTTCCCTAGTAAAAGGTGACTTCAAACTGAGCAAATATCTGTGAGAACTACTGATGTGAGAACCAAGATTTTTGATGTTTTCAAAGACAACATCATGTGAATTACAAATCTTAAACTCTTTTTTCGGTTTTGTTTTTTTAAGATTTCAAGTGATCCCAATAATCAGAAGATAGTGTTTCAAGAACTGGTCAAGGTTCTGTCATTCTTCTCACAAGTGCAAGAGCAGAGAGCCGTGTGGCAGCTTCTCTCTAGTTTTCCAAATGTGTTTCAGAATGACACATCATTAAGCAATATATTTGATGTTCTTCGAAAGGCAAACAGGTAAGAAAATGCAATACTAAATGGAATATTATTGCTTACAAAGATGTCTTTAAAAATATTTCCTCTGAGGATTACTGTCAGGTAGGTAATTTAAACACAGAACAAGTAACCTTTCAACATCTTACTGCAGATTTTAGCAAGGAAGGCGCATGTATTAAGTGAAACAGAAACATATGCCATGGTCATCACGATCATCAGGTGTCCATGAGGAAATAGGGAGGAACATTCACTTAATAACTGTATTGTTACTTATTATCTCAGAGCTTCTGAGAATGAGGTATTGTAACAGGACCAACTATGAGCTGGGCCAGTTACACAGGCTCATTCAGGGACAACCTGAGCTATGTGCCACTACAATTAAACTACTCAATAATAAAATTATCTCAATGGGGATTGTTTGGTACCATCCAATTAAAAATGACCCTATTGGTTAGAGTTTTGCTTCAAGTCACCTCAAGGGTGTTGATCTCCCTCATGTGTATCTGATTTATAAATCATCTTCTAAGCCTGCATATTGAGCTGGCTGGCTTTGGAATATGTCACAAAGACTTAAACATTCTTGTGAAAGAATCCCTTTAAAGGCTGATTTTCACCTAAAATTGATGTAGGCATGACTAATATTTAGAGTTTAATGGATAGTACTTAGGTTTTGGCTTTCCTATCTAACTCACAAATGTGCATTAAAAGTAATTAACTATCACATCAACAAGGATCAATTATTAAGTGCTTGTCACATGTCAGACAATATACTGGGCCATTTATACATATATTATGACATTCACTCTCATTTATTTATTTATAAATGAGTTAACAGAGGGTCATAAAAATCAGTCACATATCTGCTGATCATACAGCTAGCAGGATTTAAAGCTGGGTTTCCTGACTCCAAAACCCAGTCCACCTCTTTAAAATGTCATAAGAGGCATGTACTCTATTTGAAATGTCTAAAGTATCAGGAGACTGCTCTCTCCTTTGGAATGCTTCCAAGAGCTTATATCGCTTCAAAGACTTTATAATAAGCCCTCTGTTTGATTCTTACAACAGTGTTTTCAAATTGACAGAGCCCCATTTTAAAGAGGATAAAAACCCTCATGGAGGTAAAATAACCTTCCAAAGTTTGACAAGTGGTACATAATAGCTAGGACCTCATCTTGAGGAATCCAAATCCAAATCCTATGTTCTTTCTACAAGAGCACACCATAACTGATATACGGAAGGAGCATGATATTAGGATGCTATATTGGTCCTCATTTTAACTCTTGAGGTTTTCACTCACTCAGAATTTTGACACTTGATCCACTTCTTCCTATTTATGTTCTGTTTTAAAAAACAAAAAGCTGTATTAAGAAAAGAGAATGGAATTATTTGAATTTTATAATGCAGGAATGAAAATGGTAAAAAAATTCAAATCATGAATAAGATATGACTATACAATCACTAAAATGGGTAAAAATTTAAAAGATGGATAATACCAAGTGTGGATGAGAATGTAGAAAAACTGAATTTCTCATATATTGCAAGTTAGAATGGAAAACAACACAACTTTTTGGAAAACATTAACATTAACATTAACATTTCTGTTCTAAGTACAACAGAAAGTCCCTATGATGTGGGGAATCCCTGTGAAGTGCAATGGTGGTATGTTCTACTCTTAGGCTTTTACCCAAGAAAATGAAACATGTTCACATGAAGCCTTATATCTCAACATTTATTCATAATTGTTAAAAGTTGACGGGGAGACCAATATCTATAAAAATGGATAAAAATTTTAGTTTATTCCTACTTTTGCATTCTACTAAACAATAAAATATGTGGATTATTGAACACAAAATATGGATAAATATAATTAATATTATGCTAACAAGGGAATCTACACAAAAGGATATACACTATATGTGCAGATTTTGTATTGTTCCATTTATAGGAAATTCTATAATTTAATTGATAAAATTAATCTATAGTGTTACAAGTCAGATGAGTGGATGATGGTGTAACCATTGAGAGTATGAGGACAGTTCTGGGGTGCTCAAAATGTTTTGCATCGTAACTGTATGGAGGTTACTTGTAAAACTCATTGAAAGGAACACCCAAAATAAATGCAACTTATTGTATGTGAATTATATCTCAAGCAAAAAAATAATGAAAAAGAAAGAAAATTCCACAAAAGAATATTCAATAAAAGATGGAAGATCTAAAATATACTTTAGACATTATTTTGGTAGACAATATACATAAAGGCAATGCACTATGACTATCTTAATTCTGTAAAGATTTCATTTTCTTTTTTTGGCAGTACTTAGATTTGAACTCAGGGCCTCACGCTTGGTAGGAAGGCACTCTAACATTGAGCCACTATCATAGCCCTAATTCTCTAGGATTTAAAAAAAGTTATTTCATTCTTTGGCAATGCAGTAGAGTATGTTGTCTAGTAATGATTACAAATGAAAATAGTCTATATAGTAATGAAAACACCTATGGCTTCAAATTACTATAAAGTAAATGGCATTTGGCTTTTTAGTATTTTTTATTGTATTGTCATAAGAACAATTAACATGAGATCTACTCTATTCACAATTTTAAGTGTGCAATTCATTATTGTTAACTATAGGTACAATATTGTACAACAGATACCTACAGCTTACTCATCTTGCTTAACAGACACTTTAGGCCCATTGGCTGGTAACTCCCCATTTCTCACCTCCCCAACACCTGGAAAACACCATTCCACTCTTTGATTCTATTAATTTGATGATTTTTTACACCCCCCTACCCATTACCTCAGTGCCCAGGTCAGAATTTGACTATTTAAGATACTCCAAATAAGTGAAATCATACAGAATTTGTCCTCTGTGGCTAGTTTATTTCGCTTAGCATAACATTTTTAAGGTTCAGCCATGTTATTGCATATTGCAGAATTTCCTTTAAAAAGAAAATGCTAAATAGTATTCAGCTGTTTTACATATTACATTCTTTATCCATTTGTCAATGAACATGTACTTATGTTGGCTGCTTTCCTTCTTAGCTGTTATAAATAGTGCTGTAGTGAGCACAGGAGTATATACATTTCTTTGAAATACTGATTTCAGTTTTTTTGGATAAGTACCCAGAAGAAGGACTGGTGGATCATACTTCAGTTCTATTTCTAAGTTTTTGAAGAATATCCATATTGTTTTCCATAAAGATTGCACCATTTTGTACTCCTTCCAACACTGTGCAGTGGCTGTGATTTCGTCACATCCTTGCCAATATTTGCTGCCTTTAAAAAAAAACCATTAAATAATATCCATCCTGATAAAGAGAATTTTTATCTCTTTGTGGTTTGATTTACATTTTCCTGATGATTAGTGGCAGTAAACATTTTTTCATAGGCCTCTTGGTCAATTTTTTGTCTTTGTTGGAGAAATGTCTATTCAAATCCTTAGCTATTTTTAAGTTAGGCTATTAAGCTTTTTAACATTGAGTAGTAGGACTTATTTACCTATTTTGGAGATTAATTCCTAATCATATATATGGTCTGTAAGCCTTTCTCCCATCCTGTGGGTTACCTTTTTAAAGGAGCACCTTTTGACTTTTATCTACTCAAACAACTTGTTTTTCTTCCTTTCAGTGGTCTAGCAAACTATATCAACTTATTCACTTGCTGTTTCTAATATGATAGCAAGTGATCAAAGCGGGTTTTTAGCACTTCAAGTGGGTGAGGGTGACTGAGGAACTGAATTTTTAACTTTATTTAGCTAATTAATTTAAATTTTAAAAACTTATTCTTGATTTAGTGACTGGAAATCTTTTAAGTGTGTTTGGAACAACTTGGGTATATGAATCTACTTTTTCACCTTTAAATTTAATGAAATCTAAATGCAGGGTAAGAATTTTCTTTAAAAATTTAGAATCAGCATTGAGATGCTCTTAAGTGCAAAGCCTATGGTTAATTTTTATAGCAGTGTGAGAAAGGAGATTAAATAATGCTGATGTGATAAAATTTAGGATGCATCAGATTAAATCAAATATGTATTAAAATTAGTTTCACTTGTTTCTTTTAATTTTTTAATATGACCACTAAAAAATTCAAAATTAAATATATCTTACATTATGCTTCTATTGGGACACACCTTTATGGTTGAATCTTTTATTATTATTATTATTACTATTATTATGACAATGTCATTAAAGGCCCAAATGTACTCACAAAGCCCGCTACTTCATTACCAAATTATGGTCTCATTGGCTAATTTTACCTTTATTGAACAAATAAGAGACAAATGGACCCAAGAGTAACATTCATTTCCTTCAACAAATTTTTATTTTTTAAGTTGAAAGCTGCATACAAACTAATCACCAAAATCAGATTATATAATGTTAAGGTTGTGACAGAAATTAGCAGAAAAATTAAAGAATACACATGATTTTCACCTTTTATGAGGAAGAGTCTCTGCTGAAATATGAATCAAAAATATTTTTAAAAGGTTATCTTTGCTCAGAAGACAACTTGTTTTGTTCAATTTTCACTTCTATATGATGAAGAGCAGGAAAGAAAGCCTGTAAAATAAATGAATATATCTCAATCAATGGCTGAATGGATTTCAGAAAGGATGAGGCCAAGTGTCACTACCATTTGAGTTTGTTTTACTAGAAAAAGATTAATTCAGTCTGCTAACATATTATTAATAATATGAATAACAATAATGCTAGCAGTTTTAATGAGTCTGTCAATCGTCGATCTTTGAAATTGTTAATTTGTGGGACTGCAGATAAAGTGAGTTAAACCAAGGGCCAGGCTGGTAGAAGTCTGGCCAAGATCTGTGACACCCATTCAACTGGTGTGCATGTTACCAAGTAACCCAAAGACAGGGCCTGAAGTATCAACTATCGTGTATGAAGAGGAGAGATTAAAAAAATATGGCCATGCCTCCCTATGGGTAATAAGTTAACAAGCCTGTGGTTCTGTGCATGAATGTTCAGCGTTCCTCATCTCCTATCATGTTGAGGCACAGACAATACGTAGAGAGGATCAAACAGACAGCTTCCAGCTCTATTTATTACTAAAGGAATAGCTTTTGCAACTTATATAACTTTTGGAATTTTAGTTTTCCCATCTCAAAACAGAGCAAATAAAATGGAGTTCATGGAATTATTAAAGGACTACAATTAAAATATACACACATGTATATACATAATGTACATATATATGTAAACACATACCCATAGCTATATGTATATCCTTATATTGTACCAGAAACTACCTCGGAGGCACTTAAAATTTACCTTTCTTAACAGTTTTCATTCATGTCTAGGGGACTAAAACTAAATGATCTTAATTGAAATTTTGAAAATTCCCCAAAACATTACATACTACCATGAAAGTACATCCTCATACTGGACCTATTACTGGAGTAAGCTTTCCTTTTACTAAGAAAACTTGATAGGGAAAAGTGTTAGCTACTTTGTAACTTCACAATGGGAAATTGTTAACAAAAATCTTTTATTTTAGTCACTACCCAAGTTAAAGCATTGACTAAGACTTAATTGTTGGTATAAATTACTGTATTTGTGACATACAGACATCCTTCTTAGTAGCAACATTTCTTTAAAAACTGTACTAATGACTATAATGGAATCAAAAAGCATTTCTGAAATAATTAATTAGGTTTGGGAAATACAGAATGAACTAAAGTAAAAGTGAATTTGTTGATTGTCATATCTCCAGTGTAGACTGCCCATCTTATTGTTAACATAAAAGTCATAGGAACACAGTGCCAGTTAGTTTGGATATTAATTTTGAGCTAGTTTTGGATAGTGCCTATGGGTCACTTAGAGGACAGAATACAGTCTTGAATTAATGCATGCTCCAATTTTTAAAAAAATGTCAGCATTGGTGTAGTAAAAGACAAATACGTATAAAATGCTTAAGTAGCAATTATTTCTGAAACTGGATCCTTTACCTGGGCTTGATTTTTCACAAAAATAATTTCCAATATTTAATTTTTTCCCTTTGATTAAAACAGAAGGTATCTTTTCCTTGCAATTGTTTTTCTTAACCACTTGTCTATGTCTTAAGAGAAAAAACCTGATGGGAACTTTGCTCCCTATTTCAAGGTCTTTGAGTCTTGAGCCTTCACAATCTCTGCTGTGGTTCAAGAACATTTTGCAAGGATTTTGTGCATGAACAGAAAAATAAGTAATTAAATTACAAAAGAAGCATCTTGTCTTTTATGTTATAAGAATAATTTCTATACGGTAGTCATTTTCTCCTTGGATAACCTTTTATTTCTGTCTGCAAGCCTTGAAACACAATCTGGTTTAATTGTTTTTCAACTCGTTAGGATGCTGCTAGTGGTACAGAAGGTTTATCCACATGCTGAATCTAATGAAGGTTTCAGAATCCTCCAAAAGTCTGTTAAACATCTGCTGTATACCCTGGACTCCTCAGCTCAAGGTATTATATTTCCTTCTAACTATATTAAATTCATTGTCACAAAGCCCATCAGAAATATAAAGCAGAGTGCAACTGAAGTCATCATGGGTAGATGATATTATTTGTAGGTGGGAACATATGCTACTCTGGGTCTTGGGTTGAAATGTGGAGAAAGGAAGAAATGCCTACAAAGAGGCTATGAGTTTCTAGGATTTCTCTTTAGGTGAAAATGTTCTCATTAGCTTATAAAACTGTTTGTATTTGGGATGGAAAACAAATACCAGGAAGTAAGCTTCAACAAACAGATTTTCACCACTATTTTTTGAAATAACAACCTACACTGAATTCTAGATTTTTGACCTCGTTTCTGAACTTGAATTTTTTTCTTAAGTCAGGAGGACTTTTTCGTTAGTTAAAATATACCCTCAACCAACCATGTTGAAAATGCATGGTGGACATCAAAACAAGAATAAATCAGTACAATCCACTGTCACCTCTAGTAAGACAAGGTGTAGCATGTTGCTCTTGAGTCAGAAAAATGTAACCTTTGCCTGTACAGAACAGCATTATCTACCATTTACATGGAAACACACAGATTGATGCAAAGGTTTAGAGCTGGAAGGAATAAATCCCTATTTCCCAAGTAAAATGTTGGATTAATATTTACCTCTCCTGAATGATTTTAGAATTATACTTTCTTATCTGAGTTTGTCAGCTTTTAAGTACTTTTGCTTCTGGATTATAAAGTAAGCATCAAATGAAAAGCTGTTCATTGTAGTGTCTTAAAATAATAGTTTTCATGTGAAAAGAAGGTTTGAAAAGGCTTTGAAGAGTTCTCACTGGAGGGTCCAGCATACTCTTGGATACTAGTTCCTATTAGTCAAGATTTTTTTTTAAGATCTACAATTACAGAATTAATGGCTAGTTTGCAAGATCAATTGTTAAATTTAATGGTCCTAAGGAACATTACAAAAGAAGATTTCATCTTAAAATTCCAGGCCAAAGAACTAGATGGTGCACCAAAAAACTCTGATTATTTCCTCAGTATTTGTTATATTTGCATTTTAAAGATGAGAATTTACTATCTTTTTCCTTTTCATCTTCAGACTCACACCTTAGAATTCATATAAAGTGACAAGATTAAGATATTTTTCCCAAAGAACAAAAGCTCATCTGTGCCTTAGATCTGTGCCTTAGAAGTCAGAAAAGCAGCACCTCTTATGAACTAGGCAACAAAACACTTTTCCTAGTGAATGATGCAATTTAGTTTTCCTTTTTTAACAATGGTCATGCCTTAAGTCCGTAAATATGCTAATGACCTTAAAAATTATTAAAGTATCAAGGGACAGTCAAAATGACAAGGTGATACATCCAGGAAAAGTATTTTTATCTGAAAAATTTGGTGTGCTTAGTTTTTCTTTGTTTTGTTTTTTTGGGTACTGGGGTTTGAACTCAGGACCTTCACCTTGAGCGACTCCACCAGCCCTATTTTTGTGAAGGGTTTTTTTGAGATAGGGTCTCGAGGAACTTTCTTCCCTTGGGCTGGCTACGAACCTTGATCCTCCTGATCTCTGCCTCCTGTGCAGCTAGGATTACTGGCATGAGCCACTTTCCTTTGTTTTTAAACCTAATGCCCTTTCGATATCATACGGTGCAGCAGCTGTATTAATGTCTAACTCCATGAGTCATTAACCCCAAGTCTCTACCTGCTTGAGCAGAAATTGCATGGCCTTTGAAAAAATTTTTTAGGTATTTTTGGAAATCATTCAGGGAACTAAACTTGAACCAGTGACAAATTTAACAACCCAGAAGTCTCTGGCCCTGAGTGCAGGTAAATGCTACACGGCCCAGTCCGTGCTAACTTAGTCTTCATGGTGCTCAGCAGTATTTTTGAAGTGAATGTACTTTTCCCTTTGTTTTACACTCACTTAAGCTGGAATGGGTGGTATCTCATGGTGGAGTTACTTGGCTCTCTAATGTATGACAGGGTTACGATAGCTTTGTAGATCTTATAGCACTCTTTCAAATAACGAAAATAAAAGTGTTAATTGTGTTGATGGTAAGTGCTTCATTATCTTAAATTTCTCCTATTACCATCAAAACAAAAAAAAATTTTTATGAGATGCAGTTATTATCCCATTTCACAGGCGAAGAAACTGAAGCAAAAGGAGGCTGGGCACTTTGCCTATGTTAGCTAAGCCAGTAGAGGATTAGAAACTGGTTCTGTCTGTCCCCAAAGCCTTGAGCTCTTTTATAGATGGCCTCACTGACATTTTCCTTTCTGGGACATAGACAGAGTTGAGTCCATGGTTTCCCACTAGAATATTCAAGTGCTTGCCACTAGAGAGGCTCGGCACTCCTGATGAGGTGTGGCTAGCCATACCACACTTCCTCCCAGAGGACATAGTTTTACAGAGTCATCCTCCATTCCTCTCCACACCCTGATTTCTACACATTTCCTCCTCCCTGCATCTATCTCTGATCTAACCTGAATTCTGAACATGCTTCAGGGGTTCTTCAGAAGCCTCCCCAGGAATGTGAGTGGAAGCATGGGGATTCTAATAAACCCTGGGAAGGAGGCTTTCTCCCAACTTTCTGTATTTAGGATCTAATTCTCAGCTCAGCCAGCATCTCCAATACCCAGTTATTCAACTCCAGTGCTGCCATTTATAAAGGCTGAGTAAGGAGCAGAGATCACCTTTGTGACTTGTTGGAATTTGCTCTTTTATAAAATAGCAAATTACATGAAATTACATCTTTAAATAGAAAACAATTCTTACTGATGGGAAAACATTATCTGTACACAAGAAGACTGTGTGTGCCATTTTAAAATATGCCTAATTACACAAAAAAATCAAAGCAGTATACTTTTTAAAGGTTTGTAACATTTTCAACTTTGTTGAGATCTGTTTATTACAGTATATCTTCTGAAACATTTTATAGTTCTTATTGGCTAGAGAGAAAGTTTCTATTTAAATTCAGGATCAACCCTCCTTCAAGGAAATAGTTATTCCAGCTGCAAAAATACTTCTCTTTCTCAACCAAATTGCTTTGATACCTTCACTAAAAAAAACCAAACATGTATGTGAGCTATTTTTGAACTTTGTTCTGTTTAACCTATGACCTTTGCTGTCATAGCTTAATTATTGTTGTTTAAAGTTTTGAACTTTTTTGAAACAGGTCTGACTATGTAGCTCACACTGGTTTTGTACTCACTAGATAGCCCAGGCTGGCCTTGAACTCACAAACCTCCTGCCTCAACCTCCCAAGTGCTATGATTACAGGTGTGCACTATCATGCCCTGCAGTTTCAGGAATTAAAATCAAACAGTGCCAGTCCTTCAGGTTCATTCTTTCTAAGATATTTTGGGCTAGTCTATGTCTTTTGCATTTACAAATAAATTTTAGAATAAAGTTATCTTTTTTTGTACAACAAAATCTACTTTTGATTTTCATTGCAATGAGAATGAATCTGTATATTGATTTGAGAAAAACTGATATCTTAGCATCCCACTAATATGTATTTCTATTTTCATTTACATATTATTTCATTGTTCTTGACAAAATTTGATAGTTTTAATTATACAAATTTTTACACAGCTTTGTAAAAAATTATTTTCTATTTTGTGCTTTCTTATACTATTTCAAATACTTTAAAATTTAAAAAATAAATTCAGGATCAACTGTATCATTGATCATATAAAGTTAATTTCTATTATTTACTATAATAATGATATAAAAGAGAAACTCCATATGCAAGTATGAATTAACTTGCTGAACCTCAAGTAGAAGTGCAAAGTGAGCAAGATTTGATCTTGAAAAAGAGGAGAGCACATACAGGAGATATAGGAATAGGTAGAAAACCCAAAACATGAAAGCGTTTGATGTCCCCACTCCAGAGGAACTAATACAGAAACCTTAAGACGACAGGTTATCATGAGCAGGGGATCAGGAACCAATGTAAAGATCAGTTAGAGATGAATCAACATGGGTCCTAACACATGGGTACATGAAAGCAATAGTAGGAATCTTTCTGTATAGCTATCCTTAACTCAACTAACAAAAAAGTTTTGTCTTTCTTATTATGCTTATTCTTTTCTCCAACAAAATCAGTCACAAAGGCAGAACAGGACCTGCCTGAAACTGAGGAGGGGAGGTGGGGGAAGGTGGGGGAGGTAGGCAGGGTGGAAAAATGACCCAAACAATGTATGCACATGTAAATAAATGAACAACAACAACAAAAAATAAACAAATTTAAAAAAAGATTTGATCTTGAAAAAAGTTTTATATACTTTTATACTGAAAAACATGAATCTGGACATATTTCTATCCTTGAGCATTCTGTATCTGGATACAAACAAGTAATAGGCATTATCATGACGAATTAGGTTTATCTTTCTTCTTGGTGATGTGTGTTCTCTAGGCAGAACAATATTATCCAGTTGTATCTTGAGCAAAAGCCAGGAAAACTATTGTGCTGAACAGGAAAACTTCAGAAGTCAGTCGGGGCCAAGGCAACTTCTTCAAACATGAATAATACAGCAGGTAGACAGGAAGTTTTGAATTCTGGGATATTCTTTTTTACACATATGTTAATTTAAGTAAAATAAGTGATCATCACCAGAAAAGCAGGTGGTTGCACAGGTTTGGGCAAAGCCCTTTTTAGAAAGGTTTATGATACACTACCTAGAAACTAGAACTAAAAAAAGCTGGCAATAAACCATCCTATTGAAAATCATTAGACTAACGTTTAAAGTGATAGCATTGAAACACACTGGATTATTTATGAAAAATGAGTAGTGCCTGAAGAGAAGGCTGAAATAAGTGGCATTCTTTTCCTAGCGATTACTTAAAGCTTTGGATTTATGGTAATTTTATTTATGTTGTGACCATTTAAAGAATTTTCATTCCCACTTTTTGTGTGAATGCTTATTTTTGTAATTATACAAAGTCTGCAGCAAGCTGAATCAATGTCCTATTTAACTTCTGGGGGCAACTTAATGTTGAATTAGATCTTCACATATAGTTTCCATGATATCCAATTTAAGGATTATGTTCCATACTCTGCCCCTTATTATTTGAGAAGACTCTAAATAATTCTGTTAACATTAGGCAATTTGCATTTATGGCTGCATTCAATGATCAGTGATTGCTTTTCAGAAGATAGAAAATACAGATTAGTGATGGCAGTTGTTTTCTAAGTCTACATTATAAACAACCAAAGTCTCCCACTCCCCCTCCCACAAAAAAATTCAGTGACACATTAAGACTGAAGTTGGTTGTATTTGATTAACAAATCATGTGTTAGTCAACCTTCATTATATTATTTAAGAGACATCTATGCATATAGGTCTTGGGAAAAAATAATGTACTGGTTTGATGCATACAGTAGGAATTTATTAGGAATGCATGTGTTTGACCATTGGATTGTTTGATTAGTAAGCACCCATTTCCTATAAATTCCTGTTTCCAACAAAAGGAGCATAAATATCTTTTGGAAAAGAAATTTCAGATTTTTGTATTTTCCCCCATTAATTTGACTTAGGATACTTTTTGCTGAGAAGAAAAAAAATCTCTAAGCAAACAATTTTTACCTAAATAAATATTATTACTTTAGGTGATGCTGATAATATAACACACGTGTGGAGTGAGGACGATGGACAGACACTATCTCCAAGCAGTTTGGCTGCACAGTAAGTCTTTGTAAATTGTATGTAACTTGGGTGAATAAGCAATCAAAACAGTTCATAAACATAATTTTCTTATCAGTGGGTCAAACTATAAAACAGAAAAATCAACTATTGAAACACCAAAGGAAAGGACATTGTTGAAGTGTACTAAAGTTGAAACTATTTTTATGTTATTCAACATAATTTGTGAATTCTACGATTATATAACTAGATCTATAGTGTCGTGTCTGGATTTGTTCCTTTATGCCTGTGAAAAGAATCTAGCTGGAGGTCCAGGGTTTGATTCTTTTAAGGACTTTCACTGTGAAAAATATATAAACATCTTTCCTAGTTTGATCAGCCTGTATAGAAAAATACCATAAACGAGGCAGGTTATAAACAATATAAGCTTATTTTTTACCTTCTGGAGGCTGGAAAATCCAAAATCAAGGTGGTGGTGTAGGCTTGTGTAGTCTCTGATCAGAAGATTCTCAGATTCTTTGTGTCCACATGGAAGCATCCAGGCAGGACATGTGGGTTCAGCAAGGGAGGTAATGGAGTTTATTAAAGGTTAAGGAAAGGAGTTACAAAAAGCCATGGTAAAAAAAAAAAAAAAAAACAAAAAGCCATGGTAGGGCCAAGTAGAAGCCAGAAGAAAAGAGAGCATCTTCCTCTTTTTCAGGTGCTTTTAAAACCTATGCTAACCCGTGGAAGGGAAAAAACCCCTGGTGATTCTCAACTACCAATAATTGATGAGTGGGGAGGGCATAGTTGAGATAAGGGTGGTTTGAGTTGTCTCTGAGCCAGGGTGTTAATAACCTACACATTGAAAAGAAGGCCCAGAGAAAGAGAAGAAAGTTCAACCTGAAATACAATATTAAGCTGTGTATGTTTTAAGAGTCCCAGACTTTTTCTAACTTAGTCTGCCTCAGCAGCAGATTTGGTGTTTTCACTGCCTACTTTCTGGTTCATATATGGCACCTTCTCACTGCGTCCTCACATGGTGGAAGGAACAGACGACCTCTCTGCAACTGCTTTTATAAAAGAAATAATCCCATTCATAAGGGTAGAACCTCATGACCTAATCACTTCCCAAATGCCTCATTTTCTAATATAATCACCTGGGGAGTTAGGATTTCAATTTATGACTATTTTGGGGGACAACAAACATCCAGACCATAGCAACATCTAATTTTTCACATGATAATTTCTTCTGGCTTTTAAAGAATTAAAACATTACTTATTTCTAATCAAGCTAATGCAAAATTTGTTTGCTTTCAGTGGTATTCAAGAAGGCAAAATTATTATAGACAATTTAATTTTGGACTTTATTGTAATATATAAAGTCCCAAGTATAGGCAGTGAAAATGACAGTAGTAATCATGGCATCTAAAGATCCTAAATGTGAACAGATTCCTAAAGTAACTTTAATAATTATGGTGGGGGATGCAGGTGGTTCCTTATAGTAGATGATTAAGTAAGTTCCTGTACTTCAAGGCAAATTTAGAGACTAGATGGCCTGTTACATAAAGGTTTTGGTAGCCTGATAAATTATACTATTGCAATACTTTGACTTTAATCCTCCAAAATACATCTTTGTGCTAGTGCAAACTTGTACAAATGCAAGCAAAGAGTAGAAGGATATGGAAAGGTTAACCAATGCTTACTAAATTATAGTTAGATAGAAGGAAGAAATTCTGGCATAGTAGAGTGACTATAGGTAGTGTACTATATATTTCAAAAAACTAAAAGAAAGGATTTTGAATATTTGCCCCAGAAAGAAATGACAAATGTTTAGCATAATTTAAACACTGCACAATGTATACGTATATCAAAATATTACACAGTACCCTATAAATATATACAATTTACATATCAGTCAAAATAAATTAAATAATAATGAGAAAAGATAACTTATTTTTAACCATATTTTCTCTAAAATAGAACCTATGTAGTTGTTTATAACTTTCTACTATTTAATGAAAAGTTTTCTAACTCTCAGGAGATTCTAGGCAGAATGCCTACATAAGCAAGTGTTTCCTGTTTCTCCTGCCATCTCCCTCCTCCTCTGTGATGCCTGATCCAGGAGCTTCTCCCAGAAAGACTGAGTTCTAGGACAATTTCTCCCTAGCCAGGCTGCCGTGGTTGAAATAGTTAAGTTTTAAAAACACCATTCCTATATAACCATCAAAAGTAATAAGAAAAATTTAAAATCATTTAAACTAATGCAAGTGGATGCTTACTCCTGAGGCGAGGTATCTTTATCAGAGCCAAGAGGCACCCAGAGCGTTGACAATGCCAGAACTTCTGTCCTGAAAATTCTGCAGCAATGTAGTTAGTTGCTGACAGCTAGTTGACAGTTTATTAGAAATAATTCAATACTTTTAAGATGGCTCTTGTTGTGATTGATGAAATTAACGGATTTCTTATCTTCAGACTTCCTTTCCATTCTCACTTTAAAATAATCACAGAGTGGCAACAGTGGCACCAGATAAAAAGGATTTTTTGGTTTAGAGTTTCTCTGAGGAAACTACTCAAAACTACTTTTTTTCTCATAGTTCTTCTCCAAGATTATTTTTGTCTTAAGGTCTTGTGTGCGTGAGTGTGCATGTGTGTAACACATCCATAGCTTCCTTTTTATTTTGAACACTCTTGGAAAGTAGGTAAGATTTTGTACAAAGGATACATAAATCAAATGGTTTAAAAGATTCATTGGGTATTTATGCCAGAACAGTGACCTATACACATGGAATTTTAATTTTTGGAGTGTATTAATTTATTTTCAGAATATTTGGCAATCGAATGTTCCCAATAAAACTAAAAAAAGGGCTTGGACAATATTTCAATATCACTTTCAACACAACTATTGTCTTTCTAAACTTGACATTACACTCTGGGAATCTCTTGTTCCAGTCCATTTGGAAGGTTAGGCCAACATTTTGCTGCAAAGCATCGCACCCTAGTAGAACTGGCTCTGTACTTAAGACACAGGAAAACAAACCCAAAAGGATGAAGAACAATGCTGTGAGCACATAAATCATTGTGACCTTGACTTGACTTGGTTTGACTTGACTCACTGATATGTGGGTGATGTGACAGTTCATGACATCTGACTATATGTTGACATGACTTGATAGCATATGATTAACTTATACAGTGAGGTTAGTATTATTATCTCTCACATTTCTGTTGGGTTTTTAATAGCTATAGGGTGATTCAGAAATCCTCCTGGTATGTGGTTTCTTTTAGTTTGGCCAAAAAATGTAGTATATCCAATATTACCGTGTCCTTTATTTGCAAATTGGTAAATGGCATTTATGATATGAAGGAGGCTTTGATAGATAATAAGGATAACTGTCTAAAAGCTCAATGGTCTAAGAAAACCAAATATAGTATTATCCAGAGAATCTAGTCAAGGAAAGACCTAGGTAAAATCAGAGGGCTTTTTAAAAATTCTGTAGTGTATAAATTATATATAAATGATAGCCATATGGCCACTACACTTTTATCTTACTGCCAAGTTAGCGACTGTTCCTATCATTAATGTTTCTTTCCAAAGTTCCCTAAGGATCCAGTGTTGTTAGCCCACATTTGAACATGCAGAGGTTTCTTTAATGCTAAGCAAACATTTTCCTACATTTATGAGCTATTCCTGGATAAGTCTCTGCCACTGGTATTTTAGTAAAACCGGTGTTAAATGTCTGGTAGGACTAATTATTAGTTATTTTTGTGCAGTATGCAGTTTAATTCAAAGCAGATGGCCTCCATATCAGGCACTGGCATTTATTGTTTCTTCATTGTACACACAATTCAATAGTAGATGCTAAAGGAAGAAGCTACAAAATAGGCAGCCTTACAGCTGAGGTGACAGGGCATACGTCACACACCCACACACCCACTCAGGTATATAATCCTCGAAAATCTTCACCGTGCCCTCACGTGGTAGTCAATTTGAAAGAAAACTAGAAAGTGCTTAATTTGAAAGCAAATATTAAAATAATGAAATCTAGCAATAAGGCCCAGGGAAAAAGTGAGCTTGCAGAGAATTCAGAGTAGTGCTGCCTTTGCGCAGCTGGGCTGGGTGAAGGAAGGCATCTAATTTCCCAGTGTTTTAATACTCAAGCCAACCAAAGACATACAACCTGGCACTAATGTGATCTCAACAACATGGCTTTGCTTGGCTTTTAGATGGATTAATCTGCATATTTTTTCCTGATTTTATAGGCTCCTGATTCTGGAAAACTTTGAAGAAGCCATCTTAAATATGTCATTAAATAGTCCTTATTTTCCTTACTTGTCATGTGTGAGAAATGTGACTGACAATTTGGCCAGGGGATCACAAGGTAATTCTCTCCTTAATAGTAAATGTTGCTTATGGTTTCTATTTCTGTTCAAAGGATTAAATCTTTTAAGATATTTGCTTATGAATGTCTTAAAAAATATATAGAAAAAATACAGAAAAATATAGAAAGAAGTTTTTCATATATGCCAGTTTCAGTATGGTGATTTGATAAATGAAGTAAATATCTAATCATATTATTTTATTATTCTATATTATATTATTCTATATTGCTGCTACTAGTGTCAGCTGGTCACTTGACAAACTAATTTAAGATGGCCAAATACTGGATAGTGTGACAATGACCAACTGGATAAACTTTCCAATGTTTAGAATCATTGGGGTCCACAGAACCAACCCTTCATGACATATCTCTGTCCTTACTACTCTTAGCTGTTAAAAAGTAATGAGGAATGATGGCATAGAGTTCTAAAAACAGATGGAAATTATGGAAACAAAACCTTTTTTGTGGCAGACTGTTTTCACTTTCCTACCCTCACATATTGTTTTCAATTTTCTGTCTATGTGAGCAACCATAAAGATTATAATTAAACATTTCTCTTATTTTTTAAGAGAAAACATTTATTTTCTCACATTTTCTAAGAAACACAACCTTTTTTCATTTACCAAAATATTTTTTGAAGCTTGATAGCAAGCAAACAGCACAATACATATTTAAGCCTGGTCTTTGTTTAACTGGACATTAATTAATAAAGGCTAGAAGTTTATATTTATATCACAGTAATTATACAACCTACTATCTCCCAAATACTTCAACTTAATAGTATATCCAGAAGTCAGAAATAAAAGCATATTTAATTCATAAAGAACCAAAACTATGTAGCAGGTGCTAGAAATATTTTTATCTCTAAGTAGAATATCTATGAATATTTTAAAAATAATGAACTGTACAGTTCACATGGGTCAAGGAAAGGTTAAATTTTTACTTATCTTACATTTATATTGAACTAGGTTATAATCTTTAAAAAATTTAGTAATAAATTAGGATAAAATTATCTTTCAAACATGCTTTTGAAAGGGAGCTATAAGGGGAAAGTAATGGTGCAGTTCATGTGAAGTAACTTTTTCCCTTCCCTACAGAAAATCTAAGACTTCTGCAGTCTACAATTCAATTTAAAAAATCTTTTCTTCGAAATGGTTCCTATGAGGATTACTTCCCTCCAGTTATTGAAGTCCTGAAATCAAAAGTAAGCTATGGAAGAAAAAAAAAAATCAGTACTTCCTATAATACTTTGGCAAGATACTTTTAATTTAAGCTTTAAATCTGATCTTTGCAAATAATGACCCTATTTTGATTTATGCTTAAAAAAGGGTGCTAAAAGTGTTTGGTCTTACATAATGGTCTTTGTTTTGATCACTGGTCATCTCTACATAAAATGGTCCATGAGAGCCTCCCTATAGTACATAAAAATAGGAATGGCTAATGATACAAATCTTGTTAAGTGTCATAATTTGGAAAAGGAGTCATAATATGATTTTTTATTTGAGATTTCTCTAGTTTTTAAATCTGTAAAAAGATTTTGAAGGCTGGTATTTTGACTTTACAGTGTATAAAAATCTTAAAAGATGATTCACCTATTTTTATTATTTCCATTGGAAGCAGAAACTAACAAGTCACATTAAAATGTATGACATTGAAGAAGGGGGGTAAAAGTGACCAAAGATTTTTTAAAGCTCTTAAGTTTAAATAAGTTCATATTTATTTGTCTATTGTTCTTTGTTAAGCTCATGCATATAATATATAGTTTTATCATGAAATTCACTTCATTTCTTAAACAACCCTATTAAGTTTTAAAAACAGCTTTGCTAGTAAGAACAGTAGTTTAATTGGATTTATGTAACCAGGGATACAGTAAAATTAGAACTGGTTTATTCAGGGCAAGCAAGGCTATTCGCCGTATAGTCAACAGGGTATAATTAAGCAACATGTAAAACATTATATCCATGTACATGACAAATAAATAAGCTAGTTACATTATTACCTTTTAGCCCCAGTCTTCTACATGAATCAAAATTCCTAATGTACTTAATTTAGCATTATCTTAATTTGTGCAAATGAGAAAGAAGTTATGCATTCATCTAGAAAATTCCTACTTATCCTTCAAGGACAAGTTTAAATGTCACCTCTTCTGAAAATTAGAGTATCACCCTTTCTCCTGTTTCCCAGACAGGATAATGACTGTCATCTGTGCTTCTATAATATTTTTCCATTTATTCTTTCCATCCATCATCTGTGCTTCCATAATACTAATTTATTTATTTCTAAGACATAACTCTAACCCCAAACTTTCTATAGTCAGTCAAGTGGAAGGAGATGGAAAGACAGACCAGTATGTGGATGAATAGTGAGAATAGTGTAGTGTGTAGACGGACAGGACTCTTGTGTGTGGGGATGGGATGTCTAACTCAGATTGCAGGGTATGGAAGTGAACACAGAATTTTGGCAGTGAAGAAAATACTGTGAGTCTTAAAGGCTGTGTAGGGTTAGGTCAGAGTCATGAATTCCAGACATGTGTTTGTAAGAAGTCAGAAGTATGAGCCTGAAAGATGGGTATCCGGTATCAGTTATGGTTACCTAGAGTCATGTTTACTTGAAGTAAATGGTGCCTATGAGAAAGGCAGGAAGGTTAGCTGTAAGAGGAAAGTTGAGCCCATGTCCTGAAAACCTCTTTCTGCTTAGTCAAGGATTTTGAATTTGATCCTGAAAACTGCAAATTTAAAGAGGGCAAATTTTCCTTTTAGAAAGAGATCTCTCTGGGATAGAAATGAGATTGGAAGGCTATTTTTGCAACAATCTAAGCAAAAAGGGAGGGTTCACAGGTTGTTAGTGGCAGAAACAAAAGAGACAGCTTCAAGAGTGATTTAGGTCAAATTGACACATGGCAACTGATGAGACGTGAGGCATAAGGAAGAGAATTTTCTAATGACAATGAGATTTCTGGCTTTGAGAATTGATTACTTGGCAATGTAGTTTTCAGCATATATAGAGTCTATTTCCACACAAAAGTATAAACTCTGATGAAAGCATGTCTTCTTCATGTCTAAAACCTCACAAAATAGTGCATAGTAGGAGCTTAAGGTTTTATTGATGAATGTATGAACAATTGAGGGTGCTAAAGTATAGAACCAGTGATGGGACTGTGCTCCCTGGGCAATTACTCATTGCAGTTCTTTACATAGGAAATAACCAGGCTGTACACAATACATACTCAGGAAATGGAAACAATACATTCTCAACCATTTATGCTAACGGAATGGGAACAAGGCTAAGAGCATTTTACAACATCATCCACAATTTGAATGTAATGCTCCCTTTGAGGGTTACATTATGCAAAATGTTGTAGAAGCCATGGAAGAGGAAATAAACTCTAATCCTTGTGCCTGGGGTAGAACATCCATTGTCACTTATAACAAGCATGGTTGCTACTTGAAATTCACAGAACCCATTCAGTGCTCAAACATGCTCCAAGAGAAGCCTCATCCAGCCTATCTCTTTACTGTTGTATCCCCGACACCTGGCACAGAGTCCAATATGTGGAAAACACGTAGAACATGTCATTGAAAGAGTGAAGACAAATTCCTGCAGCTTTATAACTGGGGATGCTCTTAATTTACTGCTTTGCCCACCCTGGTAACCAGTGTCATCATTGTCACAGTGATTTAGTGTCACTCATGACAAAACTTTTTCCATGGTATTTCTAAGATGGCAGTTTAGACCCTCTAAAATGCCTGTCATTCATTGGTAACTTTTTCTTCTGCTTCTGTTCTAGCCTAAACACTGCTTTTCTTGGGCTTCCATGTTCTCTCCTCCATTCATTGACCATTTTGTTATCCTTTTTTCTCTCCAGTCTCTTTGGTAAGAAGGAGAAATTTCTGATTGGGGGACCATGCACAAAATGGATATTCTCTGTATTAGGCAGGGATACAGATAATACACTATGTTTATTTAATACCTTTCAACTTTTAACAAGACCCTTTCCCCTTCCATTTTCCCAAGAGCTCAGAAGTGTTGCTGCTTTATCATTTTATGCTCATGGTATTTTGATATCTTCATGATTGTGTCCATCAGAATTCTGCATCAGATATATTTGGAAACTACTGGGCAATGGGGAATTCCATCATAGCTGAAATGGAGTTAGTTATGGATCATTACCAAATTATAAGCCTGAATCTGTGTTTGTGATAAAGGAGAAAGGACACCTACATGAGGGTTTGGCAAATCTGTAGCCAGAAGTCTGAAGTTAACATTTATTTTTAAAGAGAGAATTAGAATTCACTGAATGTATTGATTATTAATGGTGCATGAAACTCCCAAAGTTTAACACATGTACTGTTCTTAGATAAAAAGTAGTAAATAATAACAAATACTAAAAGCTTTTTTGTTGTTCCCTGGTGGATGTGCTCTTCAGTGCATTCCATATTATCTACCCTGACTTATATTCTTATTTCAGAGACCTAGATTTCCAAATTCTCCTTCTATATCTTTTATCTTATGGATCTAGGAGTATGTTATATGGAGTTTTACTGATTCAGAATTTTACTGATATATGGATGTCAAACTTGTAATTAAAAAACATATTTCAGTTTTTACTGGGTAAAAGCTGAAGTTTACTATACCCTCAAAACACTAATTAAAACAAAATATTGAGCCAAAAGTATTTATGCTTCTATTTAAGAAGGCACCAAAAGAACAGACCCTGGGTGGTGTTGGAAACCGGTTGGCCCCATCCAATAGAGACATAGTCATATCTGGTGTTTAGGAAATCAAGGGAAGGAACTGTGTGGTAAATATAAATATATAGTTACAGCTGGCAAAATGATTGGATCTATTCAGAATGAAAAATTTCTCTAGCAATAAGACTAGTGAGCAATAGTTTCATGTCAGAAGTCAATTATATTATTAAATACAGTAGAAAGTAGACCAGTGATAGTTGCTATCTGAAATGATCAATGATTAATTTCTAAGGCTTTCATATAGTTACTATAAACCCCACCACTATAAAGGCACCATTGTGCCTTTCTCATTTGTCATATGGAAAGAAATACTCCCAAACCTATGTCTGTACCATGAAATATTTCATTTCTGTCAAAATGTAACTACTGATTGGAAACTGAGCTACAATGAATGACACATGTATTTGCTTCTGTAGACATCATTTCAATTTTTTTTTTTTTTTTTTTTTGCCTTCTCAAAAAGAATAGCTCTAGGGTAGCTTCCAAGCACAACAGAGCTGGGTCTCCCAGAGGCAAATTCTTTTTTCCCTCAGGATGTATGATTTGGGAATATATCTTCAAAATACACAGAACATAGTGAACTGCAGAGGGGAATATAGTTGATAATTTAGAAGAAAATTATTTGATTTTCATTTTTCTCCTTTTCCTCTGAGTTTGTGATTTTTAAGCCCTTTTTTTAAATACTTTTATGGGACAAAAACACTTACTTTCCTTTAATATACAAGAGAACAGAAGAGAATTTCAATAATAATGCTGGCACTTCTGAAAAGCCAGGGGTATTCCCATGTATATTTTAAATATGGTCTCACTAGAATCCATGTGATTCTTATTTTGCAACTTAAGATTTTTAAATATTTTTGTCAACTGAATTTTTATTTGTGATAAAATACTGTCGCGTAATATTTATACATCATCACCATTTTTAACTCTTCAGTTCAGTTGTGTTAATTCCATTCACATTGTTGTGCAACCAGTTTCCAGAATACTTTTCATCATGGAAAACTGAAATTCTGTTCTCATTGAAGAACTCCTCATTGCCGCTCCTTCTAAACCTCGGGAACCCATAGTCTACTTTCTGTGCCTATGAATTTGACTCTATAAGTGGAATCATATAGTATTTTCCTTTTGTGACTGGTTTATTCCACTTAGCATAATATCCTCAAGATTCTTCAACATTGCAGCATCTAAAATAATTTCTTTCCTGTTTAAGACTAAATAATATTCCATTGAATATATATGTACTTATTTCATTGTACATTCATCTGTTCATGAATATTTGAGTTGCTTCCACCTTAACTATTGTGAAAAATACTGCTATGAATGCTGGTATACAAATCTCTCTCGAGGACCTTGTTTTCAATTCCTGAGGTATAGATCCAGAAGAGGAATTTCTGGATCATATGGTAATTCTATTTTTAATTTTATGAGGAATTACCATACTGATTTCCATAGTGGCTGCACCATTTTGAATTCCCTTCCATAGTGCACCAGGATTATAATTTCCCCAAAGATATGTTAACATATGTTATTTTCTAGTTTTCTGGTCAGAGTCATTTTGATGGATATGAGGAAGAGAGTTTTATTTAGAGATTCAAACCAATCCTGCTTTCTCTTTGCTCTTACACATGATTTAAAGTATAAATTAAAATATAAAACTAGTTAAGGTGTTTGTGATTTAAACTCAATAAAACCAAACTACATTTGTTTCCTTATTTTTTTCCTTTTTTAAACTATATTTTTAAAACCTGTGAATCTATTGTTGAAAAAGACAGGTCTAAAATGTCCAAAGGTATGATATTCTTAAGAAAGCAGTAAACTTGAATGACATCAAACAGTGTTTTTTTTAAAATTTCCTTTATTCATATGTGCATACAATGATTGGGTCATTACTCTCCCCTTTTCCCCGCCCCTCCCTTTCCTCCCACTCCCTCCCTCTTGCTCTCACTCCCGCACTTCCAAGCAAACAGTGCTTTTTAATAAAGCTAATGCCAAATGCCAACTAACTAAACACAGATGTGGATTTTTTTTAAGTGAATCAATTTTGGTTGCTTATTCCCAGCTGCTGAATATGTAAAATAATGTAACTACTCTGTTTCCCACTCTTGCCCCTTTCTGGAAAGCTATCTCAACTTCGAAACTTGACAGAACTTCTGTGTGAATCAGAAACTTTCAATTCAATAGAGAAATCATGCCAGCTCTCTAATATGAGCTTTGGGAATCTGTGTGAAGACAGTGTGTTTCATGTGCAACTTCTCGAAGCAGCAGAGCTGGGCACTGAAATAGCAACCAGCTTACTGTACCATGACAACATCATATCTGAGAAACTGAGAGATTTGCTGACTGGGGATCCAAGCAAAATTAATTTAAATATGGATCGGTAAGTTTTCCCATTGTCGTCCTCCTTGAAAATCCCTTCTGAAAATATTGTTATGCCTAGCTGAATTTCCTCTTCTCATCTGTTTTGTTCCAGGCTCTTGGAACAGGCATTGCAAATGAATTACTTGGAAAATATCACGCAGTTAATACCGACCATAGAGGCCATGCTGCATGTCAATAACAGTACAGATGCTTCTGAACAACCAGGTGTTTCCTACACTCATTTTTTTTTTAATGCTGTCTTATTAGAATTCATGTGCTTCTCTTGCTGCAGTTTAAGGAAGGCTTTTTTGAAGCTCTCAAACAAACCTGCTTTTCTATCTGCCCTTACACATGAGAAACCTGAAGCTTTCAAATACAGTTACTTGTCTAAAGCAAACACACAGCAAGCTGTCAGAAAATGAAACAGGGAAATTTGATTTCACAACAAAAAGATCTTCAAATTTTGACTAGTTAGACCACTCAATTTTGTTTCTTTGATATATTAAAGTGTATTAGATAGTTACCTGCATGAGCAAGGATGAAATTTATTTGCTTCTGTGAGAATAATCTGATTAAAAAAAAAGAAGATGCACTGTCATCTACAGAAATCTTAGTTCAGAATTTCTATTGCTATTCTGAGCATAATGTGTCATTTCTTTGCATAATACCTTCAATACTGAAAAGAAAATCATTCCAAATTTTGGACAACAGGCAGACACTAATATAGAAGGGCAATAAGTCTAAAAATAAAGTGGGTATATTTGCATGAGGAATACTTAATAAAAGAAATTGAATGGGTATTTAAAGAGTAGAGACTGCAGTCATCTCAAATAAAAACAAGATATTGTTTATTGTGCCTTAAATGACTAAATATCAAATAATTATAATTACTGTCCTATAAGAGTTTGAAGCTAAACACATCCTATTTAAAAGCCAGCTAATGATTGTGAAAACCGTTTCGAAACTGCAGGGTGCTGCGGAAGTGAAGGAAAAGTCCTCTGTAGCACTATGTTATGGATTTGGCAAACTTTGTCCTAAGTTGTTATATCTGTTGATCCCAGGTTAAAAAACATTTTGAACTTGTGTGATGTTTTAAATAAAATGGAGAGATGTTTATTTAGTGCATTATGTGTTCAGAGTCTGTGAGGAAACTCTTTTGTCCTTGAATCAACCTTGGGTTATAGACACCTCAGGAAAATTTATAACCCAGAGCAATCTGCTACCTTGAGTTAATGATATCATAATAAGAACAAGTCTAAATCAGACAGAAATAGATCTTAAAGATGCAAAGTTTGCCAAAACTCGGAGACATCTGTTTCTGACAAGGTGTACATGAATACTCTTTAATGTAGATTTCTCTCTGTTAGTAAGACTACAAAGCATAGCATTACAACCAACACGTGAATCATGTGTGTGTCTTTCTTGCAGGTCAGTTAATAGACATGTTTAAAAATGTGGAAAAGCTGAAAGAAGAGGTGAGCAGGACCACAGGGATATCCAACACGAGTATCGACAAGTTGCTAGCTATTCCTATTCCAGACAACAGAGCCGAGGTACGGAGTCATGATCTGAGCTTAGAGGCAGTTTGTAGAAGGTTAGCGGCCTTTAGTATTTATTAAATACTTACAATAAAACAGTGAGAAGGGGCATGTCAATCTGGTTATTTTTCCATAAGTTGTAAAGCATTGTTCACCCTACTGTTTTTAAAACACTTGGGGTTATTTATTCAATTCTTTTTTCTTTTGGTACTGGGGATTGAACTCATGTTTACTTGAACCATGTTACCTATTCTTTTTGTTTTTAGCACAAGATAGGGTCTTGTGTTAACTTTGGTCTGTTGGCCTCAAACTGAGATCCTCCTATCTCTATCCCACCAGTAGCTGGGATTACAGGCATGCATCACCACACCTGGCCCTCAAGGCCTAATTCTTAAGTGAACACAGAAGAGAAATTCTGAGGCAACAATGCTATTGTGCATTCCCTTCTGTTTATTTTTGTTTATCCTTCTCCTTGCCTCCTTTCCTCTCTTCTTTACCACCAGATCACTTTCTTAAACAATCAATGCCATCACGATGCTCGTCACTATCTCAATCACAATGTCTAAGGCAAATTTGCACTTTCTATAAGGAAAGTCAAGCTTCATTGATCTAATTTTGGGGAAAAAAAACATGAAGACCATCTACTTTTGTTATAACTAAAATAAAAATAGGTATTCATTTTTTACTTTTTAAAAGTCTCAATTCAAGGCTTAGTATATGCAATTGACAAGGTCAAAGGAATTATGGGTAAGTTCATGGTTGTAGTAAATGACTAATGTTATTTTCTTCTTGGCTGATAATAGGGTTTTCCACTCAAAATGTTTTATCTTTTATACCTCTTTCAAGTCCATTGTCAGGAAGTGTCATAGAAATTTTCCAAAAGAGCTATAGAGCTTAAGGAGTCATCTACTCAAAGCTTACATGTGACAGAGTGTGTCATTTCTAAGCACAGCCCACTTATTCTCTAATATTAGATAAAGTTCATAAGAAACCTTGAAACCCTCCTCTGAAAGATATCTGAGTTTCTCCTGTCATTCTAATTGGTTCCCCATAGAAAATTTAGAACTACTTTGGCTTCACATTTCTTCCTCTTGTGCTAGCAAGTAGTATTTGTTTACCTTTGCCTTTTGATCTTGCCTTCTGCTCATTTGATCCTAAGATCTCATTTCAGTAATCAGTGTTTGGCTTCTGAAGAGCAGGTTCAAGTAAACAAAACCAAATAAGTGAGAGTGTACACTCATTACTTTTAAAAGGAAAGAGAAAAAAGTTTGTCCAACCTCAAATTTCCTAAGCTTTTCTCTCTTTAAATTTGGGGTAGTATAGATGACATCTTACTTCTTATTGTCACCCTCCCTCTCACACTTCAAGGCTTTGTTTTGTTTTACATCTCTAAACCCATAAAATATATTGTGCAAGGTGAAAAGTTTGAGTAGCTATTAAAATGGAATTCAATTTGAATTAAGTAAGAGTAAAGTTTAAAAGGCACATGAGTCTTATACTACTAATTTTCTCAAATTTACCCCAAATCTTTCTTGATACTGTTACTGGAAAGTTTAGCAGTATTGTATACCTCAGTTCTTGAGTCTGGCCAGAGAAGAATTCAGGCAAGATGTGAAAATGTAGTAAAAAATCAGTAAAGTTTATGAGGAAAGGAATTTAGTATAATAGGGTAAAGGTGGGGAGAAATGAAGAAACATTTCCTGTTCTCCACACAGGAAGTGGTAATAAAGACTAAAATGGTAGTCTTTGTCTCTTAGTCTTTTATTTTCTGAGCTGGAGGGATACACGTGTCATTAAGATATTGGATTTGGGTGGCTAAAATGGGTGTTATAACAGGGAGGTGTCATCAGGCCTACGCAAATCACAGGAACGATAGGTGTGCTTTAGGATTTCCATTTGCTGGATGTGTGTCTTCCTATTTTTTTTTTTTTTGTTTTGTTTTCTTGTCGCTCGATCCAAGGGGCCTTGGAGCTTGTGACATCTCAAAGTGAAAGACAGATGCAGTTGGCCCTGGAATGTTGATAGCCTTGTTAAACATCTAAAAGATGGAAGGTGGTGGCTAGTTGCTCTGGCTTTTTAAAATAATATAATTTCCCTATCTCTTCATCTATCTGTCTGTCCTGCCTCATCCATCACTCATGGCTAACTGCTACCTAACAGTACCAATATTTACCAGTTGTTCAAACAAGACGTCTGGAATTCATCCTGATTCCTATCTTTCTCTCTTTTTCCTATCTTATTTCTTAAGCTTTCCAGTGAACAGTGAGTTCTCTCTAGTTTTCTTAATAGTAATTAACTCTTTTAATAAGTTATTTGATTCTTGAAGACAGTTTGTCACATTTTAAGATTTAGAGAACACAAAAATCCTCCTCAATGTAGAAAGATGATGCTCAAATGATTCACAACCAAAATATTTTTCTTCCTTCCATTGCAGATTATTTCTCAGATATTCTGGTTGCATTCTTGTGATGCTAATGTCACCAATGCCAAACTGGAAGATGTGATGAAGGAATTCTGCAGGTTGCCTCTTCCAGAGCGATCCCACCAGTCTTACCTCATTGGGCTCACTCTGTTACACTACTTGGACATTTACAACTTCACGTACAAGGCAAGTTCCTGTTGGTGAATATATTTATATACGGGCTGTAGTATAAAAATTTAATGATATATGCATGCCCTGAAGTACTGTTAAGGATGAGATCCATTTATGTAGCTTTTGAAATTGAGGCATTATTTTAGAGCAAATGAGATCTCAATTAGAGATCATATATTGCAAATTTGGACATTTTATAGATGAGGAAACTAATATTTTGGCTTTATTAGCTCTCAGTTTATATATCTAAGAGCAGGAGTTGAAATTAATATATATTATTCTTAAAGTGTGAAATGCAAATGTATTTATTTTTTCAGTGAATAAGCATTAATTTGTTAAAATAAAAATAAATATTAAAAGAAAGTTTTTAAGTAAAAAAATAGTTTTTTTGTGTTATCAGGAAAAAAATGTTTGTCCATCAATTTAAGTAGAGGCTACCATTACTTATCTACAAAGTAAAAATGGTCATTATTAGGTCTTAGTGAAGGAACAATGACTCTATTACAATAAGTAGACCCTGTAAGTACTTATTTAATAACCGCAAAGAAAACATAAGCATAAAAATTAAACATCTATGTTCACTCAAAGCTATACTTGGAACAAAATTATTTACATGCCTTAAAAACACTGAAAAAAATTATTTTTTCTCTTTAAAGTAAGGAAAACCAGAAGAAACAAGGCTGATTTATGTTGATAGCCAAGGGGACAAAAATGTTTTAGGACTAGTTATAAATAATCCTGTTCTGAGTTCTCATCATCCCCACACACCCATATAGCTTCCATGGCCTCCTACTTATCCCTGCCTACACACTTCCTCCCTGACCCCTGCCCCAAGCAGCAGAGTGACCTTTAAAACCTGTTATATTATGTTACTCCTCTGCTTAAAAGCTTCCAGTGACTTCCCATTTTATTTCAACAAGCCCCCAATCCTACAAGGGCCCAGTGAGCTCCACCTACTTCCCATCTATAAAATGGCATCTCAGACCTGGCTACCCTCAGCCCTGGTTGCTGAGTGGTGTGGCCCCAGGGCCATCGTTTATGTGACCTGCAGGGCTGCTTTCTTTGCTCATCACTGACCTTCTCAATGACTGCCCTATTTAAAGTACAACAAACCCCACCTTCGGCACTCTTAAACTTCCTTTCCTTATTCTAGTTGTTTTCTATTACACTTCCAGCATTACATATATTTTATTTAATATTCACTTTTTAATTTATATTCTGTTTACCATGGCTAGTGTGTAAATTCCATAAGGACTTTTTTATTATTTTTTTTGCTTATATGCCCCATAATTATTTTATTCATTAAATTTAGGATGGGAAAATGACTCTCCAAATAAAATACAATTTTTCTTACCTTTATTGTTGTGCTGGGTGGAGGTACATTGTGGCAATTACATAGGTTCTTAGTGTATACTGAATATATCATACTTGAATTCACCCCTCCACTGCTCTCCTTTATTCCCCCTCCCTTGATTCTTGGAATAATTTTAACAGGTATCGTTTTTTGCATTTACAAAATTCACCTTATTCGCCCTCCTACCCCTTTTCCCAGCCACCTCCACCTCCACCTCCTTCTAGTGTCAACCCTCCCCCTGGGCAGGAATTATTTCAAATTCCAAGAACTGTGCCCAACACAATGATATCTTCATTATTGACTTCTTAACATAGAGGGACATATGTGCAAGGCCATCTCTCCAGCTGATTCTTGGCTTGTCATGCTCATTTTGGCTTCCTTTGACACTCCAAGAGCTTGATCTCACATCTTTTTCCTTCTCTGCCTGTAACCTTCCTCTTCATTTTATTTTTTATTTATTTTTGAGGCAAGCTCTCACTGTGTAGCCCAGGTTGGCCTTGCTTGAGCCTACAAAGTGCTGGAACTACAGGCATGTACCCAGCAATAATCTTCTCCTTAATCTTTCGATGGTGTTCTGTCTCACTCTTTAGTATTCTACCTTGGAGATCTCCTATTTTATTTTTGCTTGTTTATGCCTAATTTTTTAATATTTGCTTATTTTTGATGGAACCCAGAGCCTCACACACACTAGGCAAGAACTCTACTCTTGAGTGACATATCCAGCTCTAATGTTTAAGTTAACAAATAATATTTACATATGTTTATGGGATACCATGTGATGTTTGATGTATGTATATAATATACAAAGGTTAATGCAAGCTAAAAAACACATCTAGCACCTCATCTACTTGTCACCTTTCTCTAATTAGAGTGTTTTTAATCTACACTTTTTCAATTTTGAAATATCCAATACATTATGATTAACAGTGGTCATTGAGTTTTGCAATAAATATTTAACACTTGTTTTTCCTGTCTAACTGCAATTTTGTACTCTTTGGCCAGCACATCTCCTTTCTCCATCCCTTCCACCAAGTCTCTGGAAACCACCGTTCTACTCTGTGCTTCTAAGAGCTCAGCTTTTTTAGATTCCACACAGATCAAGTGGTATTTGCTTCTCCATGCCTGGCTTATTTCACCTAGCATATAGTTCTCCAGATTCATCCCTGTTTTTGCAAGCAACCAAATTTTCTTCTAAGGCTGATCAGTGTCCCATTGTGTGATACATCACACATGTTAGCTAAATTCTCCCTGTATCCTCCTGTCTCCAGCCTTTGGCTCATTGTCTTGTTTGATATGGGTCCCTCCATATCAAATCCTGTGAGCAGGGATGATTCCAACTGTGCGCCACTGTATACCCATTACTTCACCCAGTGCTGGGAAGATACCACACACTCAATTAATATTTATTGAATAAATCAGTGAATAGGATGATGAAGTCACTTTAAAACATCAAAACATTTCCTGAAGAAGACAAATACTATGGGATTAAAATTGTTGCATTTGATATATCACTGAACTTACTCAAAAAGCATTATGTAATTGATATTTGCCTCTGACTTCTAGAATCATTTATTTTTATAAACTTATTGAAGTATAATTTATATACAACAAAATTCACTCACTTTAAGTGTATAACTCATGATTTTTAAAAATATTTTTGTATTTAATTGACACAGAAGTGTACATACTTATGGGTATGTGTGACATTTTAATGCATGTTTTTACTTTGCGATGATCAGATCAGAGTAATTGGAAAATGTATCTACATCAGACATTTATCACTTCCTTGTATTGGAAATATTCAAAATCTTCTCTACTAGCTATTTTGAAATATTCAATTAATTGTTGTCAACCATAACTGTTCTACTGAGCTATAGACTATCAGAAGTTATTACTTCTGTGTGACTGCATCCCTGGACCTGTTAACCGTCCTCTCTCCTTCTACTCCTCCCTCACATCCTTTCCAGGATCTGGTACTGCTATTTATTCTCTACTTCTGTAAGATTAACTTTTTAGCTTCCACATGTAGGTGAGAATATGTGGTTTGTTTTTCCATGCCTGACTTATTTCACTTAACATATTGCCCCAGTTTCATCCATGCTGCTGCGAATGTCAGAATTTCATTCTTTTTATGAGGAGATAATATTCCATTATATACATATATACATACATATATATATATATATATAATTTTCTTTATCCATTCATCCACCAATGGATACCTAGGTTGATTCTATACCTTGGCTCTTGTGAATATTGTTGCAATAAACATGGAAGTGCAGAGGTTTTTTTGACATTGATTTCATTTCCTCTGGCTTTATAGCAGTAGTGGGATTTCTGGATCAAGTGAGAGTCCTATGTTAAGGTTTTTGAGGAAATTACATACCGTTCTCTAATGGCTGTATTAGCTTACATTCCCACTGGCAGTATATGCAAGTCCCCCTTTGTCTTTTTCTCTCCAGCACATTTTGTCTTTTTGATAACAGCCATTCTAATTGAGGGGAGATTACATGTCATTGTAGTTTCAGTTGCATCTCCCCAATGACAAGTGATGTTGACCATTTTTACATATATTTGTTGGACATTTGTATATCGTCTTTTCCCCATTATTCAGATTATTTATTTTTTGATGTTGCAACTTAATGATTTTTAATAAGTATATGGATTGGTGCAACTCTTATCACAATCTAATTTTAGAAAATTTCCACCACTCAAAAATGACATCTTCATGAATAACCTTTAGTCTAGACATTCTCTAATTCTGTCTCTCTATATATGCCTTTTTTAGACATTTTGTATAAATTGATTTGGTTGTATAATATGTGGCTTTCATTTCTGGTTTCTTTCACTTAGTATAATGTTTCTGAGTTTCATACAGAGAAGACATCTCTGTATTCTATTTTTAATATTGCTGGATCACATTTCATTTTTTAATCTGTTCATGTGGATTTGTTCCCACGCTTTAGCTTTTGTGAATATGCTATGAATGATAACATACACATTTTTGTGAGTGTCTGTGTTTTTAGTTCTCTTGGGTAAATACCTAGGAATAGACTTTCTGGGTGGTAAATGTAACTATTTAATAAACTTTAAAAATGTTTTTCAAAGTGGCTATACTTTTTTATACTCTTACCAACAATGCATGAGGGTTCCAGTTTCTCCACATAAATCATTTATTTTTATTCTGTTTCTGTTAGGTGTTTTTCCCTAGGAAAGATCAAAAGCCAGTAGAAAGGATGATAGAACTCTTCATAAGGCTGAAAGAAATTCTCAATCAGATGGCTTCCGGCGCACATCCACTGCTAGACAAAATGAAATCCCTGAAACAAATGCACCTGCCCAGAAGTGCTCCATTAACACAGGTGGAAAAGTCACTTCAGAATGTTCTTGCTGAAAAATTCTTCCTGTCATACTAACTTTTAGTTAAGATTTGCTGCAATCAGTTCAGCTACCAGTCTAGCACATTGAAAAAAATCATCTAGAAGGAACTCTTCTGCACTGGCAACATTTTTTTTTACCACTGAAATGGATGAAATTTGTCATTCTGTATTTACATTTGGGATACACATTTTAAAGGAATTATGGAAGTGAAGGATACTCTAAGCATTATGATTTTTCTTTCCAGTCTGTCTTCATTAGCATCTCTAGCTCATATAATATTAATGAATCCTGGATATTTGTGTCACAGGCAATGTACAGAAGTAACAGAATGAACACACCCCAGGGATCTTTTAGTACCATCTCTCAAGCATTGTGTTCCCAAGGGATTACCACTGACTACTTAACTGCTATGCTGCCCTCTTCCCAGAAGCCAAAAGGCAACCACACCAAGGATTTTTTGACTTACAAATTAAGTAAAGAGCAAATTGCTGAAAAATATGGAATTCCCTTAAATGCCAGTGAGTACACTTCAAAATGAGCATGCTGATTATTCCTAATGACAATTAAAAACATTATCTAGTCTGTCTTCATTTCTCATGATAAGTGAAGCATTAATTTTCTCCAAGAATAAAAGCAGAAAACACACAGCTCTGTGAGGTAAGTACTTCTCTATCTTAGCAAAAGCAAAAGAGGCACAAAGAAGCTGATTAACTGGTCAAGATTACTCAGTGTGGAAGTACCAGGACTCTTATTTGAACACACCAACTTCTGCAAAGCTCGTCCTCTAAACCACAATGCTAGACAGTCATAAAATCACTTAATGCTAGAAATGTGTCAAAGAAATGCATCATAGGTGACGTCATCATTGTGTGAACATAACAGAGTGCACATACAAAATGTAAGATGGCTAAAATGAGGCAATGTAGTCTTATGGGACCACTGTCACATATGTCCTCCATCACTGACCAAAATGTCATGCAGTACCTGTTTGTACTTAGCATTTGTTAGTCATTACTATGCCTTCCTTGCCAGAAGATGATACAAAATCTTGCCTTAAATTTGTTTAGGCCAGTATTTTTTCCTAACTTTCTAGCATTAGAAATTTATATCACATATGGGAGAGCTGTGTCAATGAAGCAGAACTATAAACATTTAGTGGTACATCAATGCCGTTTTCTTGATCTATAAACTTTGAAATGCCAAATGTGATCAGTGGAGCTTTTCCAAATAATATATGAATTTTTAGTATAGCAGTTTGATTGACTTGCTTATTCATCTTTTTATTCATTCAACAAATATTTATGGAATAGCTCTTATATGTGTCTGGTAGTATCCAGTAGTAGGTTTTTGTGTGTGTTCAGAAAATTAAATGCTGGTGAAATGGATCTGTTGGAAGCAGTTCTGAAATGTGTTTTTTAATCTTTGTATCTCTCTTGGCAAAATGCCATCATTTATTCTGGGCTTGCTCATTGGGTTAAAGTTTCTCACTTAAAAAAGATTTATTACTATGCTTTTTTACTTTAACAGCAGATGCTGCATGTCTGTTAATAACAGGTAGGGCTAAAGAAACAATATTGGAAAATGGTAATAATAATCCATGTTGGCTTACCATGAAAAAATAGATTTGAAATACAACTATTAAATGATTTTCTGCTTTCTCTTTTATTATAATTATTAATGCATAGTAATTGTGCATATTAATTGGTTATTAAATGACTTTGGTTTCACTTTTTACTTCCAGCACCATTTTGTTTCTCGCTTTACAAAGACATCATTAACATGGATGCCGGCCCTGTGATTTGGGCTTTCTTGAAACCAATGCTGCTGGGAAAGATTTTATATGCACCATATAACCCAGTAACAGAGGCCATAATGGAAAAGGTTTGACCATTATAACTCACTTTTATTATTATTATTATTATTGTTGTGCTGGGTGGGGTACATTGTAGCATTTACAAAGATTCTTACAATGTATCAAATATGTCATACTTGAATTCACCCGCCTCCACTTCTCTTTTTCATCCCTCCTCCCCCGATTCCTGGAACAGTTTCAACAGGTATCATTTTTGCTTTTACATACATGTGTACACATTATTTGCACTGTATTCATCCTTCTACCTCTTTCCCTGCTACCTCCTCTCTCCCACCATGCCAACACCGCCCCCCCTCTGATTTTGTGTAAGATAAAACATAGAAGATAAAAAGAGAAACATGACATTTTTACAAGTTTGAGATAAAGATAGCTACCAGGGAGTTTCCTTGTGTTGTTTCTATGCATATACGTATACCTACTATTATTATTACTTTTGGATTTCTGAAACTCTTAACTAATTTCTAACTTTGGCCCTGGATATGTATAAATAGGGTAGGTTAGATTGGTAAATTTCTTTGAAGAGAAATGAACCATGTTGACATTTGAGAATGAGGTTAGTTGAAGCAAGACCTCAAACTTTTCAATCTATCTTAAAAAGAGAAAAATTGAAAATAAGCAGTCCTTAAAGTACAGATTCTTGGCTTCATATTTGGTTATATAATTTAGTATTTCATATTTATGTAGAAGTAAGATGTTGAGAAAGATATTACTAATTGTTACTATAGTTATCTTTTATTTCATTTAACCACAATAACATCTCTCTTTCACTTTTAAAACTGGCTTAATGATTTGAATTATAAATTTAACACTATTAAAATGGTAGAGTGAAAATGAAAAACATTTCTATTCACCATTACTTGGTCATTAAACTGTAGTTGATGTGAATATACATTATTTTAGGACTATGTAAAAATTAACAGGTCAACACTCTTTTTTGCCTTGTTTGTGATTTAATACCTTATTTGATTTACATTGACTATATGATATAATTTCACATAAATGAAGTTATACACATGCTTATTTTCTAAGTGTAGCCCCCTCACTTTTGTGTTTGGCTCTTATTCCCCCCTTTTCTACACTCTTGATCTTACTCTTCCCTCTGTGTAAACTAATGCATGTTAGCATTCAAACATGTCTTCCAGTAATTTATTCCTATTCCTCTCTTTCTAGATTATGATGTATTTATACACACGTTCAGATGCAGGGTTCTTTGGTCATTGTTTGCATTATTAAAATTGAATGACATTATGATGCTTTTCTCTATTTTCTCATGCACAAATACATTGTGGTAATTCTTCCTACTCAACAAGTGGAAGTTTAGCTCATTCTTTTTAAAGATTGCAAATTTTTTCACAATGTACAATTCATTCAGCCAGTCCCAAGTTGTTGGGAATTCGTTTTGTTTCCAGTAATTGTATTTATATCCTTCTTTATCCTTGAACTTGGATGTTCTTTTCTTTTTTTCTTTTATTCATATGTGCATACAATATTTGGGTCATTTCTCCCCCCTTCCCCCACCCCCTCCCTTACCTACCCCGCCCCCTCCATCTCCTCCCCTACCCCAGAAACTATTTTGCCCTTATTGAATGTTCTTTTATAGAGTTAAGTGTATCATAAAATGAAAAACTTGTGAGGAATTGGGAAGATATTCTTTCATTTCAGCTGTAAATTCACTGTGGACCTGAAGCAAACCCTAAATTTTCTAGAATTTTTATAAATGATCTTGACTCTTACAAAATCTGTCATTTACAACTTTTGAACATGTAGAAAAAAAATTTTTATTATTCATTTATTCACATCTGCATACATTGTTTGAATCATTTCTCCCCCCTTCCCCCCTTCCCTACCTTCTCCCCCTCTTCCAGGCAGAACCTGTTCTGCCCTTATCTCTGATTTTGTGGAAGAGAAGACATAAGCATAATAAGGAAGATAAAGCATTTTTTGCTAGTTGAGTTAAGGATAGCTATACAGAGAGATTCCTAGCATTGCTTCCATGTACAAATGTGTTACAATCCAAGTTGATTCATTTCTAACTGATCTTCTCACTGGTTCCTGATCCCCTTCACTTGTTGACCTCTGTTGCTTTAAGGTTTCTATATTAGTTCCTCTGGAGGGGGGACATTAAATGCTTTCATGTTTTGGGTTTTCTACCTATTCCCATATCTCCCATATGAACTCTCCCCTTGTCATGTGATCCAGGTGCAACCACACTGCTGCATTTGCTCTAGATCTAAAGTCTGCATATGAGGGAGAACATACAGTTTTTGGTCTTCTGAACCTGGCTAACATGTAGAAAATTTTAGACAATATTTTAAACTATACTTTTAAAAACTGGCTTTTGTAGTTATGTAACAAAACAACCTTAAGATATGATTCTGAAATATAGGAAAAATGCTAATGGATCACATTTCTTTTGTTTCTTTGTCATTAAGTCCAATGTAACTCTGAAGCAGCTGGCAGAATTAAGAGAAAAATCTCAAGAGTGGATAGATAAGTCGCCATTTTTCATGAATTCCTTTTCCCTGTTAAACCAGGCAATTCCAATGCTCCAGGTATGATTTGGTTCTATCATTCACCTTAGTAGGAATTAAAATTCTTTGAGATTTTAGTCACTTTTATTTTGTGAATGTAGTAACTTATCCATATTCAGCAGATTATAATTACCTCCTCTAGAGATGGAGTCTGAGACAGGATAACAGATCTGTCATTCATGTTTATAATCCCATCCTCTCTTGTGTGGCAGTTCCATTGTCTGTAATTAAGAAATAAGACATATTACAAATTGGCCTACAGCTAGTGAGCAAATCGGTGTTTTGAGAATAAAATACTATAAAAATATGATTAAATTATTTATTTCTTTCCTTTTTACACTGTTTTGCTATCTTAACTGAACTAGAATTCCTAAAGCACTGATATTCTGAGGAGCCTTAAATTTGTGAAGTTCTCTAGTTAAATCTTATGATGTGTATTACCAAATTCAAAATTTTTTAAATATATTGTACACAACATATTCTCATTTAGGTACTTATGTAAGAGTCTTGAGTTCAAGGCCATGAACTGGAGCAAAAATTATTGTACCCAGAAAAAATGTAAAACATAAGTTGACTCCTTCAAAATTTAGTCTCCAGTCTAGCAATTATTTTTTTCCATTTATTTTTATTGTTGTGCTGGGGTACATTGTGGCAATTACAAAAGTTCTTACAGTATATCAAATATAAATTCTTACGCACTCTCTAACAACTCCAATACAATGCAATAGGTTGAAAAGTGTAATTTGCAATTCCTGTAAAAGATGCAGGCTTTTCTAAAGAGATTGCAAATTGTGTAGGGGAATGTTCCAATCGCAAACAGAGCTATTGACAACTAAAGATGAAACAGCAGAGCAAGCCCAGTTATCAACTGGAGAAAAGACAATTGGTAGGAATGATGACAGTGCTGGAGATTGAAGAGGGAATGGTTTCATGGCAAAGAGAAGCCCTTTCAAAATTGATGAAGCCAGGTGCTGGTGGCTCCTGCCTGTAATCCTAGCTACTCAGGAGGCAGAGATGAGGAAGATCATTGTTCGAAGCCAGCTAGGGCAAATTGTTTGTGAGACTGAATCACAAAAAGGGCTGATGGAGTGGCTCAAGGTGAAGGCCCTGAGTTCAAGCCCCAGTACTACAAAAACAAAATAAAGGAAATGAAATTGATGAAGTCCTAGAATATTTTTGCAAAAAAAAAGTTGTTCTTTATGATAGTGCTCATGAATTTAAACATGGAATGATATTTTAAAATGATACAAACATGGATTTGTATCATACAAATTTGTCAGGAAAACTGCATACTCAAAAGAAGCTTTCGTCTTTGTTTTGATTAGCCATTAATGCATAGTTACAATTACAACCTGAATTTTATTTTAAAATGACAAAATAATATAAAAATTGATATTTCATACATTTAATGAATATAAAATGAAGTAAGCTTTTCATTAAACAGCTTCCCCATAGTTTACTATTCTATCTTGTTTCTAAGTTTAAGCACACTTGTGCTAAGTGAACTTTTATAGAGAGTCTCAGATAACAAAGCCTTCTTGAATAGAACTTTATTGATAGTTATTGTCCCAAGTGGAAGATTGCTCTTTTTTCCTAAAATCTTTTTTTTCTGGGAAGAGAAAAAAATCACACATATTATTTTATTAAGGAGATTTTTGTTAGCTAAAGTAGTGAATTAACAAAGCACATGTTCCATGTATAATAGTTTCCAAGTGCAATCATTTATTACAGTCTCTGTAACTATGTTCATAGAGGGGGTCTCATCTGATGGAAGAATCTTTATTACTTTCTAGAGCAAAATGAATCGCTGTTTTAAATGATTTAGGAGAAACTTCGCTCTGTATACATGTACAGAGTTCGACATTTCAAGTGTTTTGCTCCAGACCTGACTCAGTGGTAGAGCACATGCTTAGAATGCATGAAGAGCCAAAAACACAAAAGTGTAATAACCGCTTCAAGATGTGGTTGAAAAATAACTAAGAAACTCAAGTTAAACTATGACAGTGCTTGGCACGAGGTAAACAGAGCTAGTACTACTACAGTGGCAGAAGTTATGTCTCCTACTTTAGAAAATAGCAACAAAAGCCTTTAAATTTTAAAACAGAGTATTTAAAAAATTTTCAGTGTTTCCCCAGATATAGAAGCTAATTTAAAGTCTTAACAATTTATTTTTCCATTTTTGTATGGTTGCACTTTTTACAGTACAAAATAATATCATAAGAATGTACACTGACTCTCCTGATGCTGAGTCATTTAGCTCTACCTTACAGAAAGGTAATCCAGAGCTGGGAAGCCTGAGTGCTTGCTAAAATCCTCACAGCTGAGAAGCAGTAACTAGAATGCAAATCAATTATAATGTCAAATTCCATGCAGGCATCATAATTGCTAAAAGTTGTTTTTATTTGTCTGAAGAAAACAAAATTTGACTATGAACCACATTACTTGTAATATACACTTAAAATAATATAATAGATATGAGGAAAAAGACATCAATTAAATATAGTTTCCTAATATTGATAATTATGGTCATATCTGGCCATGTTTAGTAATCTGACCAATTTGTGTTTATAGACAAACAAAAGCCTAGCCTTTCAAGTCATCATCTGCCACCCTCCTCGTCTCTCTTTCTTGAGGATTTGTATGTGAGTCTTTGTAAGATGGTACACTGATAATACCCGATGGCAGTTATTTCACTTTACTGAGGTTGTTTTTAGAGAGACAATGATTAAACATGTTTTTTTCCTGTATTGAAACTGATTTCTATTATTATTTTTTAGAATACTCTAAGGAACCCCTTTGTGCAAGTGTTTGTAAAATTCTCGGTGGGACTTGATGCTGTTCAACTATTGAAACAGATAGATGACCTTGGTGAGTTCAGCAGCACAATACTTCTATTCACTCATGTCAGAAATGTGAAAGTCATTGTCTCGTGTGACAACTTCTTTTTCTTTTCTTCTGTGTTTAGTTTCTAGCAAGTTATGAGAAGAAAGGTGAGATCCTGGATATATTACCTGTCTTCTTCCTAATTACTTACAAATAGTAATGATTATTTGAACATTCACTAGCTACAATCAGTTTCAGTTGTTATACTGTAATATACAACATGTAAATATTGTACTATTCGATTATAAGTAGGTAGGTAGAAATAAAGGAGCACACTTCAAATTTTATTTTATTTCTGGGTAACTTGATACAGAGCAAGTCCTTAAAGACACAGGAGATGAAACGATTTATTTCTGAATACATTTAACATTTTATCTCTACTGGCCTCAGCATCACTTGACTAACCCAGAATGTAGCTGCAAGGGGTTATAGAGTTATCAAAAGCAAAACCAAAGCAATGTGGAGACTAAAAAGAAAATAAACCAAAATCAGTATTCAAGGTTGGATCTTCCTCTCATAGTCATTTAAGAGGAACAGGCTGCAGAGGATCAAAGGAAGCTGCCTAAACTTATGCATTCCCTCTGCCACATCCCCACCTTCAACCTAAAGGATGCAAGACATCTAATTCAGCGGTGTCTGATTCACTGTTGCTATGCAACCATGGGTATGAGAAGAGATTGAGAGCTTCAGAATTTGGCAGTAGCAAAGCAAATACCCCGCCTCCCCCCCACACCCCTAGCACTTCTGGGACATAATAGTTTAGGTAGTAAACTAGTGGGGAGAGATTATGCCTACATTGTATACATTCGCATGATATATAATTATATGCATTTTATGATAACCTAACTTGATTAAAGAAAGATATTAGGGGATTTATTTTCTAAAGGTATCATTTGAGTAAGGTACTATTTGATAAAAATATCAGGGATAAATGGCAAAGTTTTTATATAAATTTTATTATTCCTTACTTTTAAAATGTATGAGGCTTGGAATTTTAAATAAGATTAAAACAAATGTAGCAGTGACTCTAGTATGCTTGAGGCCCTGGATTCGATCCCCAACATTGAATAAACATATATTGCAGTAGTCTTGTATGTTAATTATATATATAACATAGTGTCTAAGAGTTATATATTTTGATTTGGGGGGTATTGATCCCCCCAGAGCATTTCTTATTTCTGTCTACCAGCATTTCTAAAGAAATGTTGTGTTGATTTCCAATGGCCGCTGGAGGCCACTGTTCAACTACAGTTTACCCCACCCCCACCAGCTTGTACAGCAAGTAAAAACATTTCACTCTAAACTCTAATGAGAAATGCATTTAAGAAGCTGCCCTCTGTGAAATATTTAGTCTTATTTTGAATGATATAAGAACATGTTTGGTTCTGGGAGAAGGGATTTATGAAATTCACGGCTTGCTCAGAATTCATTATGATCAAGTTAGTAAACATTTAGTTGGCCAAATGATTTGTTAACTTACAATTTCATATTTACCCCTTGTCCTGGCTGACATCCTCACAAGGAATCATGAAACTGAATAGCAATTAAATCCTCTTTCTTCCAGAGTAACTACCCAAAATTAAATCTTGACCATTTTCTCTAGATTAATACAGATGTCAACAGAGGTCACTCATATAGTATTATTCATTTATTTTTATTTTTTATGGTGCTGGAATGGAACCCAGAGCCTTGCACACGCTAGACAAGCATTCTACCACTGTGCTATACCTCCAGGCCACCATAAAATTTTAAATCAACAATATTCAAAAGTTGCAAAACTCTAGTATAGTTCCTCAAGTTTCTGTAGCACAGCTTAATGGGGTAGAGATGGTATAGTTTATTTCTTCCATACATTCTACATAGGCTTTCCTTTGTTCCAATTTGCACATTCACAGTCATTGTACAAAGGAGGCATTTCTATTTAGCTTAGTGGGGTTTTTTTGTTTTATTTCATTTTGTTTTATTTTTGAGACAGGGCCTTTCTATGTAGCCCATGCTGGCCTCAAACTTCAGCCATCATCTCTAGTGGTTCACAGCTTTCTTCCTAAATGGATAGATTTTTAAAATACAGTTTACCCTTAGTCCTTTGTTATTCACATTATAGCAGAATATACTTCTAACTTACCTTGTATCTTTCTTTAAACCTGGGTTTACTTACTGAAAGTATAACTAGCTCAACATTCTCCTCAGCAAATATTTGCAAGAACTGGACATAATTTCCTATGTATAGAGTACTAGATTTTTTCTGAGTAAATTCTATAGCATCTCATTATTTATAATCTGGATTAATGTTTAATATTTGTCCAAAAATCAGAATTTTGTCTTCTTGCTAGTGGAGTAATGTTTTATGTCTTTTGCTTTTCCATTTTAGACATTCTCAGGCTTACATTGGAGAACAACATTGACATCATTGATCAGCTTAACACACTCTCTTCCCTGACAGTAAATATTTCCTCTTGTGTATTATACGACCGAATTCAGGCAGCAGAAACCATAGATGAAATGGAGAGAGAAGCTCAAAGGCTCTATAAAAACAATGAACTCTTTGGAAGTAAGTGCTATTCTATTAAGGTTTGAGCTTCTGTTTGTACTAAAATTGACCAAATTCTTTCCTTACCTCTTTCATCCAGAACTCAAAAAAGTAGTCTGGAGATCATTACCTTCTCTGATGTCCTTACAAATGAGAACTTTTCATAGCCAACCAGCCATATTATCTAAGTATGAGGTACCTTTAATATATGTCTAATTTCAGTGGTGCAGTTTAAAAATTAAGAATGAAAAGGATTACATAGTTAAAGGGTGAAGTTGAGTACAACCTCATAATTAGCTAAGATTATTCATTTAAAAGTACGATTTTTATAATTTTTGTAAGTGGCTCAGAAAGTGATATATTTAATCTTGCTACTTAGTTTGTGATTATATCCTTAAACTCGAGCTTTGAACTTCTGAGTTTGACACCTCCTATTAACCATCTTTTCTATAAATCAGAGGCCTGAACCAAATGTCACATTACTAACTCAACTGACTGTTTGGCTGCCCCCTATATATACCCTCTGAACAACAACTAATGTCACCCATAAAATAAGCTTTCTACTATTGTTGCTGTTTTATTTTTAGGTGTTATTTTTAAGCTTCCTTCTAACAGAAGCTGGCACAGAGGCTATGACTCTGAAAATGTCTTTCTTCCTCCTGTCATAAAATATACCATCCGTATGAGTTTGAAGACTGCCCAGACCACAAGAAGCATAAGAGCCAAGATTTGGGCCCCAGGGCCACACAATTCTCCATCAAACAACCAGATCTATGGCAGAGCTTTCATTTATTTACAAGATAGTATTGAAAGAGCAATCATTGAATTGCAAACAGGAAGGAACTCACAGGAAATAGCCGTCCAGGTTCAAGCAATTCCTTATCCCTGCTTCATGAAAGATAAGTAAGTCTGTACACTTGTAGTTATTTTCAGTGATAACCATTTTTTGAGAACTCACTTCTGTTCATTTGTTCAGACCTATTAAGTGAAAGGGAAAATGCTTACCAAGACTTTGTCATATACTTAGATCCTAAAATGGTGTGTGTCTTGATGTTTCTTTAAAGAACAAAGTAACAGAATTCTACTTCTTTATGGGAGTATAATCCTAAATTCTTACATCTATGTATATGTAAATACATATATACTCTTTGTTACATCCAAAACATGCACAAATTTCATTTGCTCTACCTAACAAATCTCATGAGTTACGTGGGAGCAGGTATTATTGTTCATGCTTTCCAGGTGAAACTGAAATCCAGAAAGGTTAAATAAATTGACCAAGATACATAGCTGATACCTCATTTGTTCTTCTGATTATAAAACCAGAATTTATTGCATAACACTAGTCCAAAGCAAAAATCAACAATCTGGAGAAAAACTTACAGGAGACTTATTATTAATGAATAAGGGTCTTTGCCTAACTTTAGAGCCAGAAACTGCATCAAGGCTGGATCTGATCCAAGACAAAATTCATTCAACAAATGTTCTATAAATGCCTACTCCCATGCCAACTTCCCAGGAAACAAACCAAAAAAACGGGCATGCCCTCAACTCCTAATGCTCCCCTACCACTCGTCTCTCTGATAGTGACACATTTCTTCATGTTAAAGTGATAATAGATGATAGTGATGTCATGTTCCACTAGTATTTGCATTTTTCTTGGGGCACTTGAAGGTAATTCTTTAGCCTTATGAATTCAAAAAGAAAGACCTTGTGACTTTTTTCCAAATGAAGGCTTCTATAGAACCCAAGATGTAAAATAGATGAATGTAGAGTTTCATTAAAAACTACTGCCTGTGTCAATACCAGGACTCCCTGGACAGTAGCAGCAGAATCACCTGGAAAGTTGTCTAGAAAACAAATTCCTGCTCCTATCCCATATATGAAAAACCAGAGGTTTGTGGTTTTAATAAGCTTTTTCAATTCTTCTGATGCATGGTCAACTTTGAAAACTACTGCATTTGAACTTTGAGGCATCATGGGCTAGCTGCTCAAGAATTCATTTGGGACTCCATGAGGTCTTCCAGGGACCCTATAGTTTAGCACTTTACCAAAAAAGACATGTCTACACCATTTATGAAACATCACCTTGGATTCCTTTGAAGAATCCAGGTTCTTTGTCTACATTTTAAATTAAATGCATTGGACTTCACTTTATTTCATTTTTGGAAATTTCCTTTTATAAGAAGTATGAGCTTCTTAAAAGTAGATAAATACAGTAATTTTGGAAGATACATCTTTTAGTCAGATAAACCAATCGTCATCTAATTTTAAATCTGCCTTTTAGGTAAGAATTTAATTTAGACAGAAGAGTTTTGAGTGTTGCAATTATATCCATATAATGATTATTTTCCCAGACAGGACATATTCAAACCAAATTTAAGCAATATAGTAATTTTATCTAACAATCCAGAGCTGTGTTTTCAGTCTTGCAACATTACAGCAAGAAAACCATGGGCCCACTGTTAAGTCACCTTCTCACTTCATAAATAATGGGGTAGTATGAATGATTATTCTCCATTTCCAAATGGGAGTGTATTTTCAGTGTAAGCGGGAGTGCATTCTTTGTGTATTACAATTGGCAAGGGTGGCTTTCAGTTCAGTCTCTGAAGTCTTTTGATTCCTTTGGTTTTGTTTTTCAGCTTTCTCACCAGTGTCTCTTATTCCCTTCCAATTGTGCTCATGGTTGCCTGGGTTGTATTTATAGCTGCCTTTGTTAAAAAGCTTGTTTATGAGAAAGACCTCCGGCTTCATGAGGTATGCTGAGAACCTTCTCTTATTATGATATGTGTTATTCATAGAACAGTTAATTACTGTGATTTTCATCATGCCTATCCAAACTCAGAAGACCTAACCCATACATTGTGAATTAGATAGAAAGACAAACATTTTACAAATCACAAAGGCAACTTTATATTGTTTTCTGAAAAAGTGGCATAAAAAGTCATTTGATAAGTGCTTCTGAAAAAAGAAAATCTGAATAATTTTGAATAAAATAGGAGTATAATTTTGATTCTAAAATTAAGGTTTTGCCCAAGAAATTACATATGTGACATAGGATCTAACAAAGAAAGTTTAAATAATAAAAACAATAACTGCTAGCACAGAAAGATTGTTGGCATGGCAACTAAGCAAGTTCAAATGTAGATACAGATATAGACATAGACATGGGTACAGATGTGTGGCTTATTTTTGCTCTCAAGAAGAAAATTCTCTTTCTAGTATACCTTGTCTTCTTCAGTTACCTTCTCCTTCGTTTCCCAATGACTTCTAATTTATGGAAATGAAAAATTTCATGTTATGTTAGTGGTTAGGTTAATAATATATAACAATTGGAGACAGGATCTGGATTGTAAAGTGTGATCTCTTCTTGAGTATATCCTTTATCATTAACCCCAAATCTAAAATAGGTTACTCCTTTTTAGAATTTATGGTAAAGCATTGTGTAGTTGTTAGATTGTGTTTGAATAGAAATTATTTTATCTGCCTATCATGTATTGAGTCCATTCTTACACTTATTCGGGGAGTGGGAAGACAACTGAAACATTTCAAAACTGGGGCACAATTATTATCGCAAGACCTGGTTGAAAATCTGAAATAATGAGATTACAATAACTAGTTAGTCAACTTGTACTTTTCAGATATACCTTGCCAATGCTTCTAGGCAATTGGTTATTTCTCCTTATAAGACACAAGTCACTGCTTCATATTTCTGTTAGTTCAGTCTCAGGCTTGCAGGGTTGTCCCAGTATTTGAACCTACATTTCTTACCTCTCTTATTTGAATACTGGCTAATGTTCTTAGCTGTATTTTTGGGTCAGTTATAATTTGGTAAACATCTCATCAACTAGTTTGAGACCTGGTATATTCAGGACTATACGTAATGGTCTCCTAATTGCAGTTTTGAAACTTGTACTGTAAGTTTTGTTGTAAACCCCTACCTTATATCTCTCTTTTGGGTTTCTGGTACTCAAAAATGAATCTTTACAGATTACAGGACAACTTTGAAGTAGAAAAATGAATAAGAATTGGGTTCTTTTCTATTTCAAAATAGATACTTACCTAAAATATATTACTTATGGTAGATACAGTAAACATAAGTATGCATCTTGTGTGGACCTTCCTCTTTAAATGCATCTATGTTTGTCACCAAAAAATATCAAAGCATAATGGAGTCCTTCCTCAATTGAAGACATGAAAGGCATTGTGGTATTCAGGGTGAATCCAGGGCCTCTTGTATGCTAGACAAGCTCTCTATCAATTGAGCCATATTCTGAACTGTGAAAGACAATTTTCAGTGGTGAACCAGTAGGTATTCACTTTCATATTTTAACCACAGGGTTGTTTCTACTAGTCGCCTAGTTGAAAGCAGTCATTGAATTCAGAATTAGAGTGTTCCAGTGAGTGGAAGTATATGGAACTGAGTCTACCAGTTCTATCAGTTCTATTAAAAATGACTTAAGCTTAACCCCTTAATTCTCTGAGTCTTTTTATCTATATTTCACTCAGTACTATATTTCTAAAATACAGATGTTTCAGAACAGAGTAGGCACTCAGTTATTCATATTATCTATTCTTTATTAATTCTCAGTTATTGAGTTTTTCTTTTTTAAAAGCCCCTTAAATTAGAATGCATTTGATAGGACATCATGATTTACTTGACAGTGATTTTTCTTTCTTGGTATGTAAAATAATGGCACATCTCAATGTCGATGTGTCCTAAACTCAAAGGAATATAGCATATTTGTGAAATGAATTGGTGAAAGCAGTAGGTTTGACCTGAATGGGGTGTCCTCAGTGCCTCCTGCTCAGCATCACTCCTGAGCCCCGGGTGCACATCTTACCTCCTCTTTTTCAAAGATGAAAAGGCAAAGCATGAAAAGTGAGAGGTGAGCTGCTGAGAACTATGGATCTAATTAATGGTAGATCCAGGACTTGATTTCAAGTATTTTGACTTCTAACTAATCCTTTTCCATGTCATAACTACCATCCTTCAACAACATAGACTTCTAAGGACTGTTGTGGATGATAATGGACAATCTCTAAGACTATCAGAGACTTAGAATCACTTTTTAATACCATAATTTTATATTCAGTTAAGGTATAAAACTGCTCATCTCTTACTTCCTTTTCAATAAATTAAACCAAAAAAGTAATGAAAATCAATATTCTACTTCTTTCTTTCTGCAATTATTCTAAAATCTGGGCAAGAAAACCAAGTTAGCTTCTATCTCGATAAAACCACTAATCTTTGACCTGGGTATGATAGGAATCCATTTACCTTTTAAATTAGCATAAATACTAATGACCAACAAGTTTGTTTTTGAAATTAAGCCTGTTGTTTAAAAAACTGTTTTAAAAATAACTTTCAATTGACTTTTATTCAATATTTTTTGCTTTTAAATAATTAAAATCTTAAAGCTATAAAATACTGATTTTATGACACAAAGAATATTTTTTCTTCTTATTTTCATGTTTTATGTGTTAGCATCATCTCTTTGATCTCATGGCCCATCTGTGGGACTTTCTGCGCTCATATATTCACGTGGAGACAGGTGTTGTCCCCTTAGCTCAGCAGACTGGTAGCCTAAGAAATCTGTGGACTGTTAACAAAGAATTATGTGAGGATTTTTAGTCTCTGAGGCTTCACATTAAGTAATTTTTATGTTTTTCTGACATACACTATCTATCTCATTAGCAGGAATTTGGAACATTCCCAATAATAATAATAAATGTTCTTTATATCTTACCAAAACCCTCCAATAATTTAACAACTGAAGTTGAAAATGTCATTATTCTCTATGAACTAATACTTGACATACTTGTTGAATTGAGTGACAGCAAGCCCATATATGAATATTATGACTTCTTGACCTGTATCAATGTCCACTTCTATACATAAGCCTCTCATTAATGTGGCAAAGCATTCATCCAAAAGTGAATCGACTCTTATTTTCTGCTATAAACGGGGCTGACTTTGATCACTGTCAAAGAGGCTTTCTTAGAGCAACTGGTTATCAGATATTGATGAATTGATCTGACAGGTTTGGAGGCTTAGGACAACTGACTCTTTGATTACAAAGCTGGCACCTGACATCTGTCACTTTGAGGAGGAGCTAATAGCCTCTGAGAAAGCATGGCCTGCCATTCTCTGTGGGCCATCGTCCATCAACAAGTTTGGTCTTGCTTATTACCACAAAGTTGGCAGTGCATCTGGATGACTTATATGCTCTCATTGCTCTTTTCTTTTGTAAGTAGCAGCTGTTCTCATGGCAGGAGATCCTAAAGTTTAACATTGAGGTTTCATGCTAGAGTGTTCTGTAGTGAAAACTTTTGGAAGCACTTAGCCCAGTCTATTTCAGTAAGAAGCAAATGTTCAGCCTTCAACTTTTATCAGTTCTTAGAAGAATCCCATCTTGAGTCTCAAAAATTTCAAAGTTATGGTGATAAACACTTTTTGTCTTGATCTTTAAGCCTGCCAAATTATCTTTTAACAAGCCTATGAATGCAGATTATCCCAAATATACAAATGTTTTATATTGAAACTATCAACCATGAGGGGGAAAAAACATGTTTTATACATAACATCAGCTTTAATTCGTGGCTTGATATTCACCTTGTAAAATATACTGACATTGTCCTGTACTGATATTTATTGCAGCTGAGGCAAGGATTTTTCATATAGGCAACATAAAACAAAGGGGAGTAGTTAAACAGGTTCCATAGCTCCCCATTTAATTATATTCAAGTTGTTGTAATATCATTAAAAACCTCAAAATGCAAATAGCATGAAAGACACATAAAAAGAGTTAACACATCATAACCATACTGGAATTGATAAGTATCTCTATTGAATACTCTAGCATGAAACCTCAGGGTTAAACCTCAGAATTTCTGGGAATAAGACCAGTTAGGGTTTTGTTGTGTTTTATTTATTTATTTTTTCACACCAAAATGTAACTTTGTTTTCAATCATAGAAAACCCAGCAATTAGGGAAAATTTTTCATAGTGAATCTTTGTTCTATGCAAATGTTTTTGCTTTGACCCACACACCCCAATTCCTATGGAAACATAGGTTGAGTCTTTACTGAAAAGGGGACAGGGAACAGGAGAACAGCAGTATAGAGAGACAATGAGGGAGAGGACAAAGTTAAGAGGAAAAGTCACAAGCTTTTTATCTGCAGTGACTAGCTTAAGGCCCACATCTTAGATTGTTGGCAGTCAGGTAGCTGTCTCCATGGTAACAACAAGAGCAGCAGAGTTATCAAAATGTGATAAGTTGCAAAAAAAAAAAAAAAACAGAAAGCAAAATCTGCTATTTGGGCTTATAGAGTAAATGATCCAGTGCATTCCCTATTAACATTGTTCTAAACAAGTTAGGATTAAGGGAAAGGCAATGCAAGTCCTTTATTTTGCAAAAAATATTGGATTATAAAGTTGTTAGTGGAGTATTTCTTTTGTTCTTTTTAAAAGATGGAATATTAGATTCATAAGTTTAACATTAGTCTTGTACTGTTAAAACTAGAAACCAGGAGAGCCAGGTTCCTCCAAAGTACCACATGTTGCCAAATTAAGACAACCAAGTCCAGAGGACTTTGAGATTTCTTGGAATATTTTGAATTAGTGACAAAGCTTCAAGTTTTATCTTGTTGCCTTGGTGGAATGCACTGGCTCTGGGTTTGTCACTGAGCTATCCAAGACCATCATTTGAGAGAGAGGCATAGAATATTTCAGATACCTGAGTTCATTGTGGGTGTGTGAATGTTTTTTTGTGAAATAAGGATGGTAAACTGATGCACATTGTCAGTGAGTATCAATGATGGAGTCAGGAAAAGAGAAATGATAGAGAGTGAATAATATTGAAATACATTGCATGTGTGTTGGAGGAAGGCATAACAAAACACACTGAAAGGAAAAAGGGAAGGAAGAGTTATAAAGGGGGTTAATCTGATTAAAGTATAGTGTATTCACAGGTGACATGCCATGGTGAAACCCCTTTGAACAATGAATATAAACTTAAATAATGAAGGACAGGAATGTAAAACAGATCCTGTTAGGAGGTGTGAACTAGTAGGAGAAAGAAGGTGAAGGCAGATACTAAAGGAGGCTGAATATGGTCAATATACTTTATGTATTTGCATGAAAATAGAACAATGGAAACTGTCAAAATCATTTTAAGTAGCGGGGGGGAGGGAGAGGCAGAATGATGGTGGGATGAACCTAACCAAGATGCACCATGAACATACATGGAAATGTCATGATAAACCCCTTGTACAACTAGTATAAGCTAAAAATATGCTTGAATAGAGATGAAGAAGTCATGGCTAACGGCAGATAGTCTCCCTTTAAAGCTTCTATGTTTTAAATTCTTAGAAATCAGATCTATTCTAGTTCTCCCAGGAACATGGCTAACAGTTGTGTTGTTCACCGATGTTTAAGGAAAAATGTGGATTTTTTATTATTTCTTATCCCTACATAGGACTTAAAGTTAAACTAAACATTTTTTCACCAGCTTGAAATATTCATGCCTGGGCTAATGTCAACTTCATGTTGTAAAATTTTGCAGGGGATACCATAAATTTGATGGTCTATTCTAAATTCGCTTGATCTGGAGACATCAGATAGATGCCAGTTAAAACAACAGAATTCCAAGTGTGTGTGTGTGTGTGTGTGTGTGTGTCTGGTGCTGGGGATTGAATTTAGGACCTCATGCATTCTTAGCAAGTGCCCTACCATTGAGCTGTAGTAAAAATTAGCAGCCTTCCTTAGAACTGTATATTTTTAAAAAAAAGAACTTCACCAAATCATCCATTATGCTGGTGCACCCCTCTGAGAGCACACAATCTAAGATGGGCCAGTATAAGTAGTTGTGTTTCACATAGTAAGCATGAACAAATTCTTGATTTATATAAATCATTAGATTTATAGAATCACTAAAGTCTACATATGTATGTGAAATTTTGTCATGATACAAAAGTAATTATTACTTAGGATTCTATAAGCTTAAGAAGCATCTAACACGTTCTCCTTTTTACAGTACATGAAGATGATGGGTGTGAACTCCTGCAGCCATTTTTTTGCCTGGCTTATCGAGAGTGTTGGATTTTTACTAGTTACCATTGCAATCCTCATCATTATACTCAAGTTTGGTAATATTCTTCCTAAAACAAATGGGATCATTTTGTTCCTGTATTTTTCGGATTACAGTTTTTCAGTTCTTGCCATGAGCTATCTTATCAGTGTCTTCTTCAACAACACCAACATTGCAGCTCTGATCGGAAGCCTCATCTATGTCATTGCCTTTTTTCCATTTATTGTTATGGTTACGATTGAGGATGAGTTGAGCTATGTAGTGAAAGTATTCATGGTAAGTCAGCTGTTGAAATGGTCAGTTTGTGAGATGAATGGGTCCTTCTGCCCTTTTTTCTTAGATTCTCAAACTGAAAGTTCACTTATGTAATTTTAAAATACAGTGATGGCAAAATAAGCTTAACTGACCCTATGATAGCCTAGTTTTTCTACATCATCACGTACCACACAAAGCATAAGACTATGAAATTTCCCTCCCATAGCTTTCAGAACCATAATAAGTGATGTTGTAAGATATGGTTCCTGAAGAACAGTCATATTATAACATCTTGTTTTAGAGTGCTATACAATTCTGACTTCTGTCTGGTCCAATTCCTAAAACATCATGGAGTCTTTAGTATTGAAACTATTCTTGTATATGAATAATCCTTATGGTTTTCATGGCATAAAACATAGCTTATAAGAAAGACAAATGCATTGACAGCATATATTTGACTTTGAATGTTTTCTGCCTTTTCATTCAAAAGCACTAAATTAAAGATTAAGATTGCAGACTTTAAAATTTAGAAAGCAGAACTAAACCTCATCATATTAAGACTTTGCCATTTATAGAAGTTGATTGTGACAAATAACTTTCATCCAGCACTGACTACTTTGGGTTTAAACTAAACTTAAATTTGTAATTTGTGAATATCAATATCCTATCACTTGATGCTTTCATCCACAATGCTGTTACCTGAAATCAATTTATTATGTGAAAACATGACTTCCTAATATTTTCATTTAATTTTAGTCTTAATGTGTCATTAGTATCTTATAAATTGCCAACTTTATAAATCACCTGCCTTATAAATCACAGCAATATTTAATAAGTTTAGATACATATGTTGACTTCTTAACAAGTATTTTCCAAATCATAATTTTCCAGCTATATTTCTATCTCCTTTTTTTTTTCTTTTTTCAAAGTTGAGGCATGCTTGGTAAGGGAATCTCTGTATTTTTAAATGTATTTAGCGAGCTTCAATTTGATCTATATGTCCAACGTTTTCAGTATTTTAAGATCCCTCTGGGTGAAATGTATGAAATCTACTAGAACTGTCACTGCTGTTCATTTTCTTCCAGAGTCTGCTGTCCCCAACAGCATTCAGCTATGCAAGCCAATATATTGCACGCTATGAAGAACAAGGCATTGGTAGGTTCACTTTCTCCAAAACAGGGTTTATCTTTCATAACTGTGATATGTGTCAGGAAAAAATAAATATCTGTGTTTAATTTTTAGGTCTTCAGTGGGAAAATATGTACAGTTCCCCAGTCCGGGATGATACTACCTCATTTGGCTGGCTGTGCTGTCTAATCCTAGCTGATTCTTTCATTTATTTCCTTATTGCTTGGTATGTCAGGAATGTTTTCCCAGGTATGAACATGCTTCCCAATGATAGATGCTTTTTGTGGTTGCCATCATTGCAAGTCAGCTAATATATATGTTTTAGTAGTTGATTTGACATCTATAATCTCCAAAAAGAAATATTAAAGTCCCCAAACTAATCAAAGGCACTGTTGCAGTTCCTCTGTGATATCCCTTTAAAACATGGAGCAAATTAAGAAGCATGGAACAGTGGCAAGTTAATCCAATCTTTCCAAATAGGAGTGTGAGATATTATGAGGCAAAACCCAAATCTCCTAATTCCAAGGAGAATTAGTAGAAGACAGCTGGGCTCCCTTGCCGAATCCTTTCTAATATACTTAGGTGTTTTCCCATTAAATTTTATTTATACTTATACATTTTTGATGCTATAAATGAATAAAAGAGTATAATCTCATTTGCATATAATTTCTATAAAAGATGACTATGTGGAGACAGAAAGCAGATCAGTGACTGCCTGGGTCTTGAGGAAGGAGCTGGGATTATCTGCAAAAGGGTATGGGAGAATTTTTGGAGTTATAGAAATGTTCTCGCAGTGAATTGTGGTGATGCTTGCACAATTTTATAAATGTACTAAAAATCACCCAACTATACACTTACAATGGGTAAATTTTATGTTCCATAATTATGCTTCAATGAAGCTGTTTAAAAAAAGAAAGATAGGTTATTATTTTTACTTTACTTTGGAAACTGAACCACTCTTTAGTTTTATGTAGTATCAAAAAAAGTGAAACTACTTCTTGAGCCATATATACTACTCTGTTGAATACTATATTTTATATTGTTGAATACATTACTTTCTAATGTTTAATATTAAAAATAAATATTCATTCTTCTTAATACATTCTTATTACAGGAACATACGGTGTAGCAGCTCCGTGGTATTTTCCAATCCTTCCTTCATATTGGAAGGAGCGATTTGGATGTGCAGAGGTGAAGCCTGAGAAAAGCAATGGTCTTATGTTTACCAATATCATGATGCAGAACACCAACCCATCTGCCAGTAAGACAAGTAGGTCAACAACATGCATTATTATAAGAGAAATGATGTAAAAACTTACAGGACTAGTAGTTTTAATTATGCTTTTCTAAATGGCAGAATTATCATCCTTTTAGTCATGGATGAGTATGTCTACACATATGTGTTTGGACTCTTAGGGGGATTGAATTGTGGCTTTTTCTGGGCTCATTAGCTCAGTTGGTTAGCATATGGTGTTAATTAGGCCAAGATTGTAGATCCCTTTGTGGTCCAGTTAACCTCACACAGAGAAAAATTTTGCTCCTTGACTACAGTCTGCACCCCTAACTCCAGCCATCTGCCACAGGTCATAAGGAGTGACCAAGAAACAAATATAGATAATTTACCATAACCCATCACTAATGCTAGAAAAATCACTCAAAGCTCATCTCTTAACTGACATTGGGTAAGTAGTGTCACTTTATAAAGTAAAAATGAGCCATATAAGTGGTCCTTTGTGATGCTTGAAGGAATTATACATAGTATAATTGGATTCTATAAACCACAGATCTTAGTTAACCTTATCACTATAAAATCACAACTTGTAAACATTTATTCTATGAATTAGTATCATCCTGCCCAACCAGAGGACAAAGCTTTAGACTTATCTTTTGAATACATAAGTTCTATAGTGAAGGAGAACTGATAATTATGATTCTTTATTCTGAAACTGCTTTTTCTGACAGAGAAGACTTTGAGAAACTACAAAATGCGTTTTTCACCTCATTCATTCTGTAATCAAGTAAGAAAGAGGCTGAAGACTATAATAAGTCACTTGTGTTTTTTTCTTAAAGGGTTGTATTTATATAATCTTCAGTTTTTAATTAAAGAAAAGTCTATCTCTGCCTCCATTTCCTTATTTGTGAACTTGCACCTCTTTCCTTGATTTTCTCTCCAGGTCCTGGATACATGTTTTCCTCCAACATTGAGCCTGAACCTAAAGATCTCCCAGTGGGAGTTGCCCTGCATGGGGTCACAAAGATCTATGGTTCAAAAGTTGCTGTTGATAACCTCAATCTGAACTTTTATGAAGGGCATATTACTTCATTGCTGGGGCCCAATGGAGCTGGTAAAACTACTACCATGTATGTTACTTTTCAACACTTAATATCACAGAAGCATATTATAGTAAATATAGCTCTTTTTTATAAACTGACCCCTTTTATTAAAAAATGAAGTTTACTAGGTCTTCCAAATGGAGTAAGATGGTTCAACTTGTATATTATAGAATGGGATCTAGTGTTTTTGTCTTAGGCAGGCACTTATTGCTTGAGCCACTCTGCTAGCCCCAGGGTATTGTCCAAAGCAGAGGTCCCAAACTGTGAGTTCAAAGGCTAGCTCAGGCCTACCAGAATATAGGATTATTTGATCCACCTAGTGTTAGCCTACCTCATCTTAAAATTTTTAATTCAGTCCCAATATTTTAAAATGAGGAGTTTCCCAATAAAGGCATTTTTGGCATGGCTTAGAAAGTAGGAAATTCTGCAACATTGGGTCCACGTTTTTAGGCGGGGACTGTTGGTGGGAGTTTGTTGGTGGCAGTTCTCTTAGTGGGAGCACCTGGTTTCTGATTCATCTCCACCAACCTGTACTGACACATTCACTCAGTCTGCTTGATTTATTTACATTTCTATATAGACCCATGTATCAGTTTGAATTTGCACATCCTGGTATGAAGGCACACAACCCTACCTGTTCCATCATAGGAAACTCTTGCCTTGATTTATAAGAAAACAAAAGAATCAGCAGCTTTTTGTTGTTGTTCATTTATTTACATGTGCATACATTGTTTGGGTCATTTCTCCACCCTGTCTCCCTCCCTCACCCTTCCCCACCTCCCCTCCTCAGTTTCAGGCAGGTCCTGTTCTGCCCTTGTGACTGTTTTTGTTGGAGAAAAGACATAAGCATAATAAGGAAGACAAAGCATTTTTGCTAGTTGAGTTAAGGATAGCTATACAGAGAGATTCCTACTATTGCTTTCATGTACCCATGTGTTATGACCCATGTTGATTCATCTCTAACTGATCTTTACCTTGGTTCCTGATCCCCTGCTAGTGATAACCTGTCATTCTGAGGTTTCTGTACTAGTTCCTCTGGAGAAGCTTTTTTATCTAAATCAAAAAGTCCAAGAGCAGTATGTGGGCTGTCCTCTCTCTTTCTCACTCTACTTACATAGCACTTTCTTATGTCAGAATGGAAAAGAGATATAAATGTTGCAAAAGTGACACTTTTTTAATTTTTTGTGTGATTTGCCTCCAGAGCTCCCCATTTGCTTAGTTGCTGAGTCAGCACTCCAGTCTTTAAGAAATGTGTCACTTGCTGCACATCTATTTTAAGTTATCACGAGTAAGCTCAGTGACTTCCAAAACATTGAAATTATTAATATTTTTGTAAATTAAAAGGTCACTAAAATAGTAAACATCCAATCTCTCTTACTTACACCACCTGTTTAACACCAAAGTTGGCATTCTAGTGAGATTACAGTGCTCAAAAGCAGGATTTCTAATAGGAACTAAGACGCTGGTGAAGAAAAAGGACAGAGAAGGCATTTGAAGAGGCCACAATTTTACGATGGAATGCCTTATTTTATTCTTCTGAGGATAAACATTTAAATCTAATGATGTATGTTATTTATATTTCAATACATTATGTTGGAAAATTGAATATTATTTTGAGTCTCTGTATAGTCCACAGGAATTCATTGCAAGGCACTTGTTAGGTACTGTGATAAAGTACGAGAAAACAGGTCCTTATCTTACCTTATGAAGCTTAGATTATGATGGAGGGAGATGAGTATTAAATAATTTGCCAGTTTGCTAGTCATTTAAAAGATGAGGGCAAATTATCTAGGTGGAAATAGACTATTCACAATGTAGCCAGTAAGACTAGGGATGATCAAAGAGTACCTGGGAAGAAGAGTTAGGAGTTTACAGTCATGGGCTAGGCACATAGCAATGGCTGTTGATCCCATGGTAATGGCTGTGAAAATGGAGAAATGTGAGTGGAGTTAGAAGATCAAGAGAAGTACAGGATGCAAAAGTGACTTCTGAACTCCAGGCTTGTGCAACCAGAACATGAATTTATCACACAAGGAAAGAGGTAAAGTCAATGAAAGTTGGGTTTGAGGTCAAAGATTGTACTGAGTTTACATACCTTGTAAGGTATCTTATGGAGAAGTGTCATTGTTTGTTAAATGAATAGAACAAGTCTACAACTGAGTAATTGGGTCTGAACTAGAATATAAATTTGAGACTTTCAGTCTATACTCTAGGATGTAAGGCAAGTATATGAGTTTGCTTAAAGAGAGAGTGTATTTGCAATTTTAAAAAGCATAACCATTTTTATTATTGTTGCCACCACCACCAACCACTATCATCTAGTGTTGATGTAACACTCAAAATTATTAAAAGCCTAAAAATAATTTTTATTCACATTTAATATCCTTTTATTTTATAACTTGACATTTATTGAAGAGATACACTATAACCTTTCTTGGTAACAAGTGAGATATACTTAATCTTAATATACAGCTTGAATCCTTGGTCCATACCTAATATATCATTTCTTCATTTCCAGATCCATGCTGACTGGGCTTTTTGGTGCCTCAGCAGGTACCATTTTTGTGTATGGAAAAGATACTAAAACAGACCTGAATACTGTTCGGAAGAACATGGGGGTTTGTATGCAGCATGATGTCTTGTTCAGTTACCTCACTACCAAAGAGCACCTTCTCTTATATGGCTCTATCAAAGTTCCTCACTGGACTAAAAAGCAGCTCCATGAGGAGGTAAAAAGGTGAGTTACACTAGGAACAAGAACATGAGTTACTACTGTTGCTAACACATAGTGTGCTTGGTCAAACTCTTGTAATAATACCAGTAGGAAATGTTTTCCCATACAACAATTACATTTTAGTTTTTCTACTTCTCTATTAATATATACATGTAAATTGTTTGACTTTCTTCCACTTGGCTCCCATATTGGCCCAAACACTCTGTTTCTAATATCCATGACTACTATACCTGTCCAAGCCCCCAACTGAACTCCTGGCTCCTACTCTTCCTTCATCCAATCAGATCTTTTTCACTTGCAAATCAGATCAAGTCATTCCTGCCTGAACCTCTCACACAGCTTCCTGCCATACTCAGTGTAACACTAAGCAATCATTATCAAGGTCTACATGACCCTACATGATCTGTCCTGATCTCATTTCTGAGTGTTTGGTTCCACTCTCTTCTATTCATTCTGCTGTGTGCACACTTGCTTAGTTGCACTCTAGACTATTTGCAACCTGCTCTCTCCACAGGTCTTTCTGCTTACTCTTCTCTGAAGTTGCACACCATTCTACGACAGCCATTTGACCTAATTCTGGTCAAAGGACCACTTTTCCTGACCTCTGCTCAAATCTTACCTTCTCTGAGGTCATTACCATAAAGAATGGATGCCTAAAACAGCCTGCAGAGGCACTCTTTATCTCAGTACTCTGTTTGTTTGGTTGGTTAATTTGTATTCACCCCCTGGCATATTATAAACTTGCTTAAGAATATATTTATTTACTGATTTTCCCCACATCCCTCTCAACACATTTATGTTGTAGTACAATCATTCCTTATGGGTAGGAACTTTTATCTTCTCACTGTTTTTCTTCTTTACATAAAACATGACCTGACATAAAATAGGCAGATACCCTAAATTCTTATCAAATGAATGAATTATATGTTCCCTTGTGTTTTTCTTAGTATTAATTTTTTGTACTTCCAACTAGATGATAAAGAATAAAAAACTATTTTGGATTCTTAGTGCTTTGTTGTAGTCTACTGGGCACATAATAGTTGCTTAGTGAATACCTACCATTTAGTATTTTTTTTTATTTTTCCAATTTCAAATAGTCTGTAAAAACTATCATAAATTATTTTTGAAGGACTTTGAAAGATACTGGACTGTATAGCCATCGTCATAAGAGAGTCGGAACATTGTCAGGAGGAATGAAGAGGAAGTTATCTATATCCATTGCTCTCATTGGTGGATCAAGGGTAGTAATTTTGGACGAACCATCCACTGGAGTTGACCCATGTTCTCGTCGAAGTATATGGGATGTTATATCCAAGAACAAAACTGGTATGGGTACTTTCTTATAACTTCTTCACTTGGCAGTCATAACTCTACTCTCTCTGATACACAAAAGCAAGTGGATGTCTTTTCTGTTTAATAGCATTTAAATGTAAATTAAATTTAAATGGGCTCTTCTCCCAAGATTTCTCTTCTCTCAGCTAGGTTTCAGTCAATTGATTAATACCTATCCAGTGCCCACTGTGAGTTTAGTACTTAACTGGTCTTTTTGAAAGCATGTAAATCCAACAGAATTTCCAAAGTCTGCCTAGAGAAGTTTAGAATCTAATTAAAGACAGCAAACATACACAAATGAAAATAAACTGAAACAGACTAAATAAGTGCTAACAGGATGTGAAGCAAAGGAGTAATCAAAGTGGAGTGGATTAATCAGAGGAAATTCAAAAAGCCTTTAAAATTATTCTTTTTCATGGTGAAGGAAAGAAAAAGAATATAAAATGAAGCCACAGGAGCAAAATTCTTACAGATTAGAAAGAGTTGCCTATACTCACAGAGCAAATGGTGGACAGTTAGCCATACAGCATAATAAATGATTGATTGCTACCAACTTGTATAAGAAATTCCCCCAGATATTGAAGAACACCCCTTTGGATCATTTTGGAAGGTCCTTCTGGACAGTTTTTTTTTCAGTTAATTCATAACATGTGACTCTTGTTCTCATAACTTGCTAACTCTGTGTATCTTGGGAATTGAATCTTCATTTTTCATTTTCTGTTGTTCTTGACTGTATTTTCAAGGCAGAACAATCATTCTGTCAACACACCACTTGGACGAGGCTGAAGTGCTGAGTGATCGCATTGCCTTCTTGGAGCAGGGTGGACTCCGGTGCTGTGGTTCACCATTCTACCTCAAGGAAGCATTTGGGGACGGGTATCACCTCACACTCACCAAGAAGAAGGTTAGACGAAGAGAAAATATGCCTCATTATGAGGTTATAAGTTAATTTTGTATTTCAAATGGAGACAGACTCTCTCTAACCTTGTTCATTGCTAAAATTCATTAATACCCTACTTTACTGGTTATGAAACCTGAGCAGGCATCAGAATGATGGGGGTCTTGTGTAGAGCCCCCAGATTTCTGGTCCCATCCTAAGAGTGTCTGAATCAGTTGGACTTCCAGAATTTACTAAATTTCTAACATATCCCCGTGTGATGCCAATGCTGGTGGTCTAGGGAATAAGTGAAAAAACAAGGTATAGGTAAAAAAGTGATTTCCATCCAAGGTTATGATGGAGGGTCAGCCTTTAAATTTTCCTGTTTCACCCTTTAAAGCTAAAATTAAGTTTGGGAGCTTATCAAAAGCAAAGTAAGAGAATAAGAAGCCATGTATTCACTTTGTGACCAGGACTCTTCAATTGTAGGATAGAGACTGTAAATCAGATCACCAGAAATTTTCCGTCTTCAAAATGACAAAAATGATAACTAAGGATTCCTGTAGTATCTAATGGAGTATGTGAATTAACAATACTGTGCAAGATGTGTACATTATTAGGCAGGTTTTTGACTATTACAATTTATTTAACATCTAAATTATCCTGAAATGACCTCTAAAATATAAGTAATTCATTATTATATTCATTAATTAATTCAGAAGCTCATACATTAGGGGCATAATATGCCTTCTTATGTACCCAAGCACTATCCTATGTGCTAGAGATACATCAGTGAACTGATGATACTAAAATCTCTGGCCTTCTGAACTTTATATTCTGATGCAGTGTGAATAATTCAAATGATATATTTGATAAGCAGATTTTTAAATATATTATCAGTTAGTAATTGGTAAATTACTTAGTATAGTTATTTCTAAGAAATGGTTAGAAATAAACCAGGAGAGGGGAAATAGAGAATGCTGAGTGGTACAATTTTTAAGTAAGGTAGCAAAAGAAGAGCTTTCTGAGAAAGCAAGAATTGAACCATGCATTAGAGCTGGTGAGAGCATGGGCTGTGCTGCTATCTGGGGTCAGAGACCCTGAGGAGAACATGTGCCTGAAACTGGAGCACTCAAGCAGCAGGAGTAGAGCAAGGAAGAAGAAAGAAGATGGGCAGTGAGCTTGGAGAAAGGAAAAGGTAGGGTGGGAGTATGGGGCTAGTGACATAGGGACTTGTATATGACCATAGGATTCCCAAGTGGGACAGGGAGCCATTGAAGGAGTGATATGTGATCTGACTCGGGTCTGGATGCCCTAGAAGAACTCATCACCCTGATTAGTATCCTTAGCAGTTACCGTATATAGAGGAGAGAGTGTTTAACTTCTGTTTTTTTTTCTGAAGAGTCGAAATCTAGATGCAAACAGAATATGTGACACAATGGCCGTTACAGCAATGATCAGATCACACCTTCCTGAAGCCTACCTCAAGGAGGATATCGGGGGAGAGCTTGTATATGTGCTTCCTCCATTCAGCACCAAAGTTGCAGGAGCTTATCTATCACTCCTGAGAGCACTGGACCAGGGCATGGGTGACCTCAACATTGGGTGCTATGGCATTTCAGACACCACTGTTGAAGAGGTGCATGAGAATATTCTTTCCTTCATTCTTGTCTTCCTCCTTCCCATCCCCCTTCTTTCTTTCACAGTGCTGGGGATTGAATCCAGCAAGGCCTTGTGCATGTTAGACAACCACTCTACCTCTGGCCAGTATTCCCAACTCCATTTATTTCTTAAAGCTGATATAACTTGCTGTGAACTCAGAATTAATATGTGCACTATTTTCTAAAAAACTATTTTAAAATAAATATTTCACAAAAGCAGAAAAACTTAAAATTATCTCAGTACCATTCGTTTGAAAAGCTGACTTCTGAAAATAAAAATGTCTCCCATCTAAAAGAACAAACATCTTTTACATGTAAAAATATTCTCTTAAAGTCAGATGGGAAATATTTGTCTCAGTAAATGTAATAAAAATTGAGAATCAAAATTGAACTCAGAACTTTAAAGAGACATGCACTTTTTATCTTAATGAAGTAATCTGGCTTCTCATTCCAGGTCTTTCTGAACTTGACTAAAGAGTCCCAAAAAAGTAGTAACATGAGTCTTGAGCACTTGACACAGAGAAAAATTGGGAATCCCACTACCAACGGCATTTCAACTCCTGATGATTTATCTGTGAGCAGCAGCAACTTCACAGACAGAGATGGTATAAATCTAATGCAGATAATTTGCTTCATTTTCATAAATATCATAAATGGGAAAACCAAGGGACAGATTTTTATTTGCTTTTGTTTGTTTGTTTTCTTGTGGTCCCAAGAATCAAACCCAGGACCTTGTGCAAGCTAGGCAAGTGCTTTATGGCCGAGTTACATCCCCAGCCCCAGATTTTATCTTTTTAAACTCAACTTTAAAGTTTTGTTTTAAATTTTAAAAACTCCTAAGGAAGTAGAGACAAAATATTCAACAAAACAAATCAAATTTTCTGTTTCATAAGTACTTTGAAGAATCTGAAGGAACAGCCTTGACAGGTAATGATGAGTGTTCCCTCCACTCACCAGAAGTGATTTTGAGTTACAACTTACTAGAATTTCTGATATGTGCTTAATAAGTTAAGGTTCTTTTGGTAATTGGTACTGTTCCAACAAAAGACAAGGTGATCTTACAAGATAATTCCCTTCTATTATTAGATGGGTGCAAGTGGAAGCAAAAAGTGTGAAAAAAAAAGATGAAGGGTCATTCCTGTTCATGGTACCTCACTGAAAAACATGTCTAATCTCCCCACTCTGAATCACTTAGGGGCAGAGAAAATGCTTTGGGGAAAGATCTCTGAATTGATTAAGTTGGGCTTGATGGCTGAGTATCTGTAATAACAGACTTCACCCTCAATTCTTCACATGGTATATGTTTGAAAAATCATGGTTTTTGACTTTGCAGGGTTAAACTGCTTTAAAAATCACTTTTATTGTCACTTCATTTTTTTCTGACAGTTAATTTATCCCTCTAGAAACACTATTTACTCAAGGAAGCATGTAGAGAAATGATATATAAATTATGGAGTAGTCATTTCAACAGTTTGCTTAAATTAGGAAAAATCTCTAGGAACAGAACTTTTAATTAAACATTTGCCTGTCTCTAAAACTCAGAAAAGATCACTGCTGATGTTTGTATGATTCTGGAATTTGAGTCTCATTCGTCTTCTGCCATATTCCGCATTTATCATCTTTTGCGGAACATCATTGCAGAGTCCACAGAATTAAGGACTTTGATTAGAAAGTGGTCATCTGCTGCAGGAAGTAAATGCTGTGTTAGCCTCTGCATTTGTCTTCTAATTTGGAACTATTCTTCAGTCAAAATGTTCCCCTTATTGACATTATCTTTGAGAAAGCACACTCGCTCCATTTGATACACCTGTAAGTCATCCACATCTAATTTCTCAAGAAACAGAAAAGCAGACTAATTAACTCAAAATATTCAGCTCCCTGTACAATTCCCTTTTGCAGAGATATGAGTTTGCATTTAAACTTGTTCACTCTGTTTAATTGGAATTCATTTTAAATTAAGCAGCTTTGTATTTTTTCCTTATCAGCTAAATGAAGATCATGATTTTTGTGCTGCATAATGTGTGATGGAGAATTTAAAATACACACACAGTTGATGAGTACTGTCATCTTATCATGTGTGAAAGCATGCTTTGTGGCAGGCCTTTGGAGAGAATACTAAATGTGAACTACTTTGGGAGGGAGCTGCTGAAATTATTAGCTGTAAGGGCTCTACTGAGGGAGCAAGGTTTATGGCCTCCACAGCACCCTGGCTGTCAGAAGCCATAGGATTTTTCTTAGCACCTGAAGAACATTTCAAAGTCAGGGTTCAGGGGTAGACATTTTTTCAATGAGTATTTTCTTGAGACTCCAGTGGTAAAAATGGAGTTTTGAAAGTCCATAATTGTTCCAAATTTCCAAAAAGAATATAACGAACAAGTGGTTGGACTAGAAGCATGCCTGGGAGGAGAGAATTCCCTTTTCCTACTCATGTTAGACACAGAAACAATTAGGCTTACAATTGCTAAGTTACTTAAAATAGGAATGAGTTCTTAGACCAGATTAGAGTTTTAGATTCTATTTACCTAATTAGAATTCAATCTCTTGACATAAACTATTTCCTGACTATTCACAATTAGTAATAAATACTGCATCTGTTTTGAGACTTTGGAGTGGGAACAATATGCATTTATAAAATTCTAGATTCCTAATTTTTACATGGAAAATTATTGTGTGTATGTGTAATAATATTTTGTGTCTAGTAAATTATAATTTGTAAATCTCAGATTTACATGAGATGGCTATTATGATCCTCAATTTGGGATTCTGGCCCACGGTAGCAAATGGATTGCTAAACCTCCAATCCAGATGCTTAAAACATACATATGCTTTTCTCATCATGCCACATTATACCATCCATCTATATTTTCTTTTTTTTTTTTTTTTTTTGGTAGGACTGGGGTTTGAATTTAGGACTTTATGCTTGCAAAGCAGGAGCTCTACCACTTGAACCACATATGCAGGCATTTTGCTCTGGTTATTTTTAAGATAGGATCTGAAACCCCAGGCTATCCTGGAACTTTGATCCTCTCAAACTCAGTGTCCCAAGTAGCTAGGATTACAAGTGTGAGTCACTGGCATCTGGTTCATCTATAGTTTCTGAGATTACTTTATTACTTGATTTGTCAAGGTTTTTCTAGGCCATATGAAATCTTTTTTCCTTAATCAGACAAAATTCTGACAAGAGGAGAGAGGCTGGATGGGTTTGGACTGCTACTGAAGAAGATAATGGCTATTCTCATCAAGAGATTCCACCACACCCGCAGGAACTGGAAAGGTATCATTGCTCAGGTCGTCCTCCCCATCATATTTGTAACCACTGCCATGGGCCTTGGCACGCTGAGAGATTCCAGCAACAACTACCCAGAGATCCGGATCTCCCCCTCGCTTTATGGTACCTCCGAACAGACAGCCTTCTATGCGTGAGTTGCTTTCCATTAACTAAGAGAATGTTCTCAAAATGCTTCCAGAGGTGTTTTTGTACCTGGCTTGAGGGCCATGGAATGTTGAAGAATCAAGAACACAGGAGCCACAGTATCTGATTCTACTGAAGGAATGGACAGTTTGATTTACTGCAGTGTTACTTCTATCACCAACAACTAACATTTTGAAAACTTGCATTTATCTAAAAGTAAAGTATATTTTAATAACTAGACTTTAATCAAGAAAGCCTGGTTGTATGTGGCTTCCCAATCTGTTTTAATATATAGCAGATAACATTTTATTGATATTCTGGCAGAATATGGGTTTGCACTTAGGGACTTGTGCTTGTTAGGCAGGTGCTCTACTTCTTGAGTCATGCCTCCAGTCCATAATATAGCCTTATTGAGTAGCAATGCCAGAATTCCACATAACGTGACATATACAATAATAGGTGATCACTTAGTGCTGTGCCAATTAGGGAGAATATGGAGGCTGTTTTTTCTAATGCTACATTTTTTTTTTCTCCCAGAGGCTGAGTCCTTCTTAGGTTTTTAAGAAAATAGTCCTGTAGGGCTGGGAATGCACCTCGATAGCAAAACTCTTGCCGAGCTTATGCAAGGCCCTGGATTGAATCCCTGACCCTACAAAAAAACAAAGAAAAAATTATTTTTAAAAAAGAGAACATTTTAATAGACAGCATAATTTCATGTCTTCAAATTATTTGTGAACATGAGCTTAATGTGGAAAACTAGTAAAGACTGTGGAGTTGATTCTGTTCTTGAATGTTGCAGAAATTCTGACCCAACCACAAAAGGACTGGTCTCAGCCCTGTGGAACTTCCCTGGAATTGACAATGTGTGTCTGAACAGTAGTGATTTGTAAGTGATTCCTGATTCTTTTATTTTTGGGGGTTTTTCAACATTCCAATTTATGTGTGGTGTGCAGGTATAGAAGTGGGCAGTACCATGATAGAAATCTGTATTTAACAGATCTTATCCATTTACTTTAGTTCATTCCCTGGGTGTGCTATATTGTAATAATAAACATGAGATGCCTTATATATGTATAATACTTACATTTAACAATCACAACCCTGTGGATTATTAATCCTATTTTACAATGGAAGAAGCTAAGGCTCACAGGGACTAAGATTTTTGTCTAAAAATCCTAGATAGTAATATAGGTAAGTGAACTTGAGACCCAAGTCTTCTGTTTCCAATTCTTATGTTTTTACACTATCTGAAGTTGCTTATTGAAACTTTCAAGCTCATATATAACATATGTTAACCTGACCTTGTTCATTGTTATGCCAAATATAACCCTTCCTGTCAGCAGAAAGGGTGAAAGAGCAAAGAGAACATAACAACCATCCAACTACAGTAGGACAATTTCCTGTACTTTGGTATAAACACTACTTAGTCAATAAATACTTTCTCTGAATCCCTATCACAAAATGTCAAATCGCTTGAATACAGTAGCACAACACATATTCAAGTTATGAAAAATCAGTAAGTTTTGCATAGGACTACACCCTTGAATTTAATACCAGTACTTGTTTATATTCTCCTACACAAACATGAGAACATGCATACACACACATATTCCTCATTTCAATACCATTTTTATTTGCAGACGGTGTTCAAAGAAAAACAGTCTGGAAAGATGGAATACCAGTGGAGAACCTATCAATAATTTTGGTGTTTGCTCCTGCTCAGAAAATATCCAGGTAAAAGAGAATTCAGTTTCAGTGAAGTAGAAAAAAGAAGGGAATAAATATCACAACTCGAAAGATCTATCCAGGTTACCAAAGAGTCAGTATAAATTCATTTTATCGAAGCTAGAAGCTCAGAGATATGGACCTAGGCAACTCAAAAATATTGACTTTGAACTTCAGGTCACTGTTTTAAATCCAACTCAGGACAAATTTCCAAAGGTAGGTAATACTGTGATGGTCTTTGTGGAAACCAACTGAAAATGATTTTTGGTCTCAGTTCAGTTCTAACTAGAAAGCTCTATATTCACAAAATAAAATGTGACCATAACTGTCATATTTGAAAATACAGTGAGACTGCCACTGTAGTGGTCAGATGGGAAGTCAGTTATGTGTGAGTCTAGACTAGAACTCCATACATCTCCAAAATATACCTCCAGTCTGCAAAAAAAATCATTTCCTGAAAGAAATAAAAAAAAATTACTCAACACTCATTCATTCTATCTATCTATAGATTTAAGTGTTAGTTTTTTAAGCTTATCAATTCACCAAACTAATTCTCTAGAGAATCAGATTCCTAATTAGACCATAACATATGCAACACATGTACATACATGTATACATGTATCAAAACAAAACATTATATATCATAAGCTTGCATAATTACTGTGGTCAATTAATTAAAATTTTTAAAAAGATTGTTGAAGAAAAAGTACTAATAATTTCCAAAGTTTATTAAAGGTTATTATACTGTCAACTTATTTTTGCGTAGAGGAGGAATCAGCAAATATTTTCTTGAAAGTGATATCTGATTGTACTCTGAAAGGTCTTAGTACAATAGCTTAGAATCAAAATATTTTCAGTAAATGCAACTTATCTTGGGGTTCTTGTGTAAGATAGTTACTAACAGTAGGAGCTGGTATCCAACAATGATCCTTTGGAATTCTTGAGTATTTAAAAATGAGTCTTACCTAGCATTCTGAGTTTTTTAGTCCCTCATCTAATCTCACTAATTCCTGAAGTTTTTCACATTTTTTTAGCTTACAGTGAACTAACTTAATATCTAAGATTGAATGCTGGACAATTTTTATTAACTATAAAACTGATAGATTTTTATTTTTTTCAGTCTATCATGTCAGTTTATTTCCAACCATGTAATAAAAATGAGTAACTGCAAAACCAATACAGGGTACATAAGATATTTGCTATGGATAAAGTAAATTCCTAAGATTTTTGAGCAAAACAATTATATAACTTGTGCAAATCGAAAGACACAATTGACAGAGTTAAAAGAAAATTCACAAAGACTGATATCTAGAATATATATAAAGCACTCCCTGGCCTGGTGCTGTGGGACGAGCAATTCCATTCCCGTGAGTGTGAGCAGCTTCACCGAGACATATACGAGGCTATTCATAGCAACAGTAATAGTCACCCAAAGAGCTACCAACTATAGAACAGATAAGTCAAATGTATTATCTTTCCACAGTGGAATACAGCAAAGTGAAAATGATGACCTACCACCATGTACATCATATGGAAAAAAGCCAAGCACAAAATAGAACTAATATATTCTGTTTATATAAGACATGGAAATGGGAAAACTAGTGTGTCTGTTCCTTTGGGAGTGGTAGTGATTTGAAGGGAGTGGAAGTGATTTGAAGGGAGGAGGCTTCTGAAGATTTGGCATTGTTCTGTCTTCTGACTTGGTTGCTGATTACATGAGTGTGTTCAGTGTGTCAAAATTCATCAAGCAGTACACTTATAATGCATGTGCCTTTCTCTCTGTATAATAGAATACAAATCCTTAAAATTTGTACTGTACACTGAGAGTACGTTCCTTAATTAATTGTGGAAGCTGTGCCATTCTGGAATGTGATGCTTAGTACAACTCGATGTGAGATGAAATCCAGCATTGGCTCTTTAAGAGCAGTCTTCACCTTCATGTTCCTGGGACACATGTGGTGCTAGACTTGGTCTCTGTGACATTGTGCGAGGTGATAAAAGAGGAAACCAGATAATGCTAGACTTTTCCTAAACTAAATAGGATGGCAATGACGCTTGAGAAGCCACAATGAAAAGGAAGTTGTCATGAAGAGCAGAAAGTTAGGAGTATAAAAATAAGGCCTTAAGAATAAACTCTTAGTAAATGCACGTGCTAATGTAAAATGTTCACACTGAAGGAAAGTGGCCAATTGTGACTTTTCTATAGATGTAAAAATCATTACAACCTAAGGGTTTATGTAGATGCATATAGTTTAAATGTGCATATATACATATGTAACTAGTATGAAAAATAGATATATAAGTTAATATTTAAGTTCTTATTCCTGAGTTAGAGCCATATAAGTATATATATAAAACCACTGCTGTCAATCTCTAAGATGTTATATATGATAACATTGTTTTTTTAATTGAGGTCAAACATTTTTCCTTCCATGTGAGTTACTGAAAGAATTTTGAGTTATTTTAATGTTAATGTTATTCTCCAAAAATATTACTTTGTCAGCACACTGGAAGAAACATCACGCATTTGTTAACTTGTATTCTTCTGGACTTTAAATGAGTCCCAAACATATGTATATGCGCTACATAAATAATAACTATTTATTCTAATCTTTTGCCAGTAGGCAAGATGATTTCTTTTTCAAAGTTCTTTAGAGTCAGAGGACATTTTTATCACATTCCAGCAGTTGGATTAATAGATGAATCATGAGACTAAAGCTCCTTGACATTGTTTACTTAATCTGCACAGCATCGGTCAGGAACAACTTAATTTTTAATTTTCTTTTCTAGGAATGTCCTAAGTTTAACTACTCTCCACCTCATAGAAGAACTTATTCCTCCCAAGTAATTTACAACCTCACTGGGCACCACATGGAAAACTATCTTATATCAACTGCGAATAATTTTGTCCAAAAAAGGTAAAATGCTCTAGTTATTTAATTGTTCTCTAATTTTCATGGTAACTGACTCCTAAACTAGAGAAAACAATTGCAAACCTTGAGTGATTATTTATATGGTTAAATTCTTAGTTTTGTTTAAACAGTCATATGTATTGAAATTTAAGTAATGAGACTAAAGTAAGATTTATTTGAGCTAAGTAAAAAACATTGGATTTTGTAGACCTCAAAAATGTACTGTTAAACTTGTACATTTTTGGAAGCAAAAGAGGAGTTGTTGACTGAATTATACTTATTTGGAGGGTTTTAAAGCATGATTTTTGGTGACAATTGACTCTAGATCCAATATAATAATAATAATAATAATAATAAAATATCTCAAAATTTAGAGTATATCTGTGAGTGAACATGTACCCAAGGACATTAACCAAAGTCACCTAAACATTTACTGTGGATGTGAAGTTCGCCAACTCACAGTCATTACCACTTTCTGCTTTCCTCCATCTCATCCTTCATTCACTTTTCAACATACAGAAATGATTAACATTCACTGTAAAATAACTTTAAATTACAAATAAGCAAAAGAAGAAAAAAATAATTTCTCTACCCAGATATAACCACTATTAACATTTTTGTATATATCTTTCCAGAAATTTTCTAGTCATAGATATACATGTAAGTATTTTCAAGAAATATAGACTTTGTTATAAGCAAATAATATTTTTAACTTAGATACTTGAATATTTTATAGTAAGAAAGTTTATCTGTTACAAATAAAATGGGCTTATTATAAACAAACTGTTCTAAAAATGTATCTTTTTAAAGCAATGAACAATATACTATGGTGTCACTTACATATCAAAATATATAGCTCTATTGCATCACATTTAGGACAGTCACAGATTTGTGAATCACACTGCAACCTTATTTATTTAAGCTGACCCTAATCTGGTGGACATCTAAGTTAATCTATTTTTAAAATTATTGCTTGGATTTTTAAAATGAACTTTTTATTTTTCAGAGACCATAAATATGTACTTAGATAAATCCCACTCATCTTCATACATCAGAGAAAAGAAAAAAAAAATACAGCACCATGGAATGGACTAGGTAGAGAGAAAATTGAAAAATTTTCCAAAAGATAAGAACTGACATTATATCAGTCTAGTATTAATTACCACAAAAGAATATTTAATATTTAAGCAATAAAATATTAAGATTTTTGAGCTGGTTAAGATGGAAGAATTGATTAGAATATATGTCACTAATTTTCATAATGATTACTGCACATAATCAATTGTTTAGAGGGACTTTTTGCCTTTGGTTATAATGTACACTGAGACTAAAATATGATAAAATGTATCAATAAAATGTAAAATATTTCTCAAGTGATATTTATTTTGTACTGTAGATGTGTTCCCAATGGAAAAAAATTGAGCCCCTACTCTACTCGAGTGTTTTAGATCAACTCCTAAAGATTTTATCCAGTAAAACAATAAAAATTTTATTACTCTTTACAGATACGGAGGTTGGAGTTTTGGACTGCCTTTGACGAATGACCTCCGTTTCGATATAACAGGAGTTCCTGATGATAGAACACTTGCCAAGGTAAATTATGGTCTTTCTTTGGGGAAGGTGGGGGGGTCACACAAATAAAAAGGGGAAATTGATACATTTAAGCAGTTTCATTTGTTAAAAACAAAACATGTATACAATTAACTTGGTGTCATGCATACCCCATAGCATGGTAGTTCCAAACCCTATATATCTATCCTGAGGAAACATGCGCACATAAGCACCAGGAGACATGTACAAAACTATAGTTTTTGTATTTCTCGTAATAGCCAAGAAAAACAAACAAACCCACAACTCTAGATGTCCATATGCAATATAATAAAGAAAAATAATTACTCCATATTCATTCAATAGAACTTATAGTAATGGAAATGAATCTGTTCAGCTCTCTACATAGTAAACAGGCTAAACCTCTTAAATTACTAATCACAAAAAAAGAAAAAACAAAAATAGTACATAGACTAGTATTGCCTTTACTACACATGCGTATAGTGCACCACTTTGGTCTTACTCCCCCACTACCACTCTCTCTTGTCTCCCTCCATAGCTCTCGCTCAACTTGTTTCTTGATGAACCTGAAAACGTAACTAAATTTGATAGAGATATACAATACTGTTTTTTTCACCATTCTAGATTACTCTCATGTTTTGAAAGAAGCTAGAGTCACTGAATTAGACACATATGATTAAGCATAAGATCAATAACAGTCAGGGATTTTAAATTGGCCTTCACGTATTTCTCATTTGGTAGTAAGACACATACATACATAGTCTTGGAGGAAGTGAGGGAAACTAAAATTAATTTAGTGACTGTTATATACCAAACACCAGTATCACCTCTTAGTCATACTACTTAGATTCATCCTCACAACATCACTAAAAGATAGGTATTAGTGGACCTATTAAAACAGATATTTTTAAGGTCATGTGCAAAATAATAATGCTTGGGATTTCAGGGCCCTCTCCCCTGTTCCTTCTCTCTCACCTCTCTCTACACAGAGTAAATATTCTTGTGTAAACAAGGGAGTTTCTAACATGACATAATTTCTCTCTAAATTAAATTTGTAACTTTAAATTATGACCTGAATTTGAGTCGAAGTGCATCAGCATTTTAAACCCCTTTGGTTTTGATGTCAAGGGTAAAGTAACTCACATCTTGTGGGTTTTAAGTAGGAATTGAGAGAGGGGGAATTTCAAGGCTATCAGTCTTATTGCTAAGGATCCAATTTTGCATGTGTATTTTCTTTCTTTCTTTCCCCTGGTCTGTGTGCCTTTTGCATTATTACTATTAATGACAGTCAGAATACCTTTAATTCTAGTGTCAGAGTCACCTTGAGTCTGCCACAGAGATGGAGACAACAATGACTTATCCAGTTTATTTCAAGTTTTGCCTATAAAAATAATCTTGAATAACTATAACTTAGTTCTACCACTCAGAGCAACTGTCTTCCTAACCTCTGTCCACTTTTAAATTGGAAACATATGGGACTCTGATTAACAGTCTGGAGTTCAGTTCATTACCTTCCGAGATGAAATAAGTTACTGAGAAATGGGTGCTCCCACTTTAAATAAAAATAGGGTCGCCTATCAGATATTGAGACAGCTTAATTTATTTGAATACAATCTTGATCTTATCTCCTTTTGAAATTTAACAGGTGTGGTATGATCCAGAAGGCTATCACTCCCTTCCAGCTTACCTCAACAGCCTGAACAATTTCCTCCTGCGGGTTAACATGTCAAAACACGATGCTGCCCAACATGGTAAAGTCATTCACACAGAGACACCTGTATTGCAGCTTTGATATCATTGCCATATAGACATGATGTTGAATCTCTTTCCGCCCAGTGGCAGGTATTTTATGGAATCTAAATCACAGGTCTTTAAATGGAGTTTGGAAGCAGTAATTCCTGCCAGATGGAACATTCTGGATAATCCCCTTAACTTCAGACTTATTTAGTTTCCTCATTTATCAAGTCAGGATAATAATGCAGACTTCTTGTTCATTCTGCTCCCACATGTAGTAGCTGTGTCTCATAGAAAAATATTTTAAAGCCATTTCTTGTCTATAGGCAAATGTTTTAAAACAATTTTATAATTTTCATGAATATAAACATGAAAGCAAAAGTTTTAAACTAAAACATTCTATACCTGACCAAAAGTACTGCTATTTATTGAACATTCACCATGTGACATAGGGGTTGTATAAAATATTGCTGGTCCCTATAGCACCCCTCAGGTTGAGTATTACTTTTCTCTACTATTATTTCTCTGGGGCTCAGGAATGAGATTTGAACCTAGGACTGTCTGACTCCTGCCTATTCATTTTTCTGTTACTCCAAACTTTTTCTTCAGATTTAGTCAGAACTACTTTCACTGGGTTTTCTAAGACACTTCCATATATCTTTTCAAATAAAGTTGGAATTTAAAAGAAATTGATGTATTTTTTTCTAATTCAATTACTGTTCATCAGACCATTTCATCTTCTTGAGCCTTGCTCAAATTATTTTTCCATACCAATTCTGAAAATAATAATAATGATGGAGAAAAAACTGAGTAACACATTTTTTAGCCAAGACTGAACTTAATAAATAGCCTATTACTTAGGAAAAAAGACACAAACAATCTTTCACAAATGCAGTGCCTCCTTTCCTTTCATCTCCCTACTGTTGGGCAAAATAGTGCCTGCCAAAGGTACTGGGGATTATAGAAGTAAATGGTACAGTTAAGGACTCATTCTAGCAACAGAATCTTTGAGTCATCATTTCAGAGAAAACAGTATTTTTTTCCCCAATTGCTTTGGCATTTTCCTAGCAGGAAGAACCATAAAGAAAATAACAAGATTGATAGTCTTAAGGTCCTAAGATTAGATAGTCCTAAAATCTAGAGCATCAATAAAGGGCATAATCAAAAGTGGTAAATTAAATGAAATGGTGACTAAAGCCAGGTGAGGCTAGTGTAACCTGGTTTGAAATACTGTTGAAAACTTGACTTTCAGTAAGATGTTTTATTCAGAGCAAAAGCTATGTATTGTTGTGACAGATAATGAAAATATAACAGCTATAGAAATGACTAAGGGAAAATGTAGCAAAGATGTAGAGAACAAGAGAACACCACCACATTGTAGGGTTAGCTTTTTGAAGCCTGTGTTCTGGTGTTCTTTATAATTAGTGTCTTACTTGGATAAAGGCAATCTGAGCCACTCTAGACACTAATAGGCTTGTTGTAACTTGCTACCATTGTATTTTAGGTTACAGAGTACAAAAAGTAAGAATTCTAAAATACAAACATTCTATTAATCCTAAACTGAAATTTATTTTTATAATTTAAAAATAAGGGTTAGCTGGAGTTGCATAGAGATTTGGAGTAATGTGTCCTCAATTCCCTATTAATTTTTTGCCAGACTTATGAAAGTGGTAGCTTTCCACCCTTTCTGGAAGGATTTTATTTCTTTCAAAGATGAAATCTGTATTACCATAAAAGACATTTATTGTTTCAAAATGCACAAGTGGGATATACCATGCTAATAATATTTGTCTTTAAAAATCAACCCAATTCTCCCACCACCTCCCCCTCATCCACCACTTGTTTGATGGCATCTTTGATAGATTCTGCAGGAATTGGGATTTGACTTTAGCTGTAAAATTGATTTTCTTTGGGTTCCAACAAGCTACTAAAAATCTTTTAATTAGCTTTTCTTTACAGTGTCAATATCTATTATATTCATGTGGTTCCCTCTAGTGGTTAATTTCACATGAAAATACTGTTTTTTCTTCCCAAAGAATACTGGTTTGCTTATTTTCCCTAACAAATGGTTTATAGGTAAACTCTTTTTTTTTTCAAAAATATGAACACATGTCCCCTTCTACTCCAGTGTTTAGTCTTACTCTTTGTTGTGCCAGCAGCAAGGTCAGTGGGAGGCATCTCATTTTAGCTTTGCATCCGTACCTACAACAGAAGATGTCTTCTTTTTAATATATGTTGTTCGTGGGGAAAATAGTTGGTGAAGTTTTGATTTGCTTTAATAAGCATTCATTGATCAATAACTACACTTAAGACATTTTGCTGGGTGCTGTGTAACCTACAGGGTGACTATGATATAGGTCCTAATACATTACTTGATCTTTCAGCTAAAAATATGTGGAAACAACTGATTCTCTAGGATTTGCCGTATTGGACAAAAATGTGTTTGCAAAGACTCCTCTGATGAAGTAGAGTATTTCTTGCTTTGAAAATACAAAGCAAAAAAAAAAAAAACCCCACAATTTTTCCCCTGCTTATATTATAATTTAGCAGACTTTAAGTAGGGCCCCAATGAAAAAAAATATGACCTCAGTTAAAAAAAAAAAGAGGGGGAAGGGGCATTAATTTACACAAAAGGTATGGAAAGTACATTACCAAGTGATGTGATTAAAATTGAGGTCAAATTGGTTTTGTTGTTTCTTTCTTTTTGTTTTAATTATCTGTTTTTCTGTAATGTGCAACTACTGCAAAACTCAACCTCAAAATATGCCACATCTTTTTAAATAAAAATTATAAATTTAAGTTAATGGACATAATATGCTTTTGGAATCTTGCATGATACTCAAGTACTATGCCAGAGTATCCTAATATTATGAGCATATATTATATGAGCAGTAAATGAGACAGTTCTTACTAAGTTTATGACTACTGGAACAAGTATTTAGGACATCTCCTCACTCCCAACTCCCTATCATTCTTTTCCACATCTACTCAGACAAAATAGATTTTACCTTCACACTATGCTCTTTGGGAAACTATTGCCAGTCCATTTTTGACTCTGGCTAATCAAGATCCTCTAAGGAATGGGAGAAAAGAGCTTTGCTTCTAATTTAAAAAGTATCACCAACCTTGAGCTATCTTAATAATTTGGTACTGTACTGGAATTAAATAACTACTATTCTGGAGCCAGCTATTGTCTCTGAATCCTCCTGGACCTTTGTATTTCCAAGGAGATATGTGGACGAAGCTCTCAAACTGTGCTCTGGTAGAGCTGTAGAAAAAAAGCACCTTAGAAATAGTGAAGAAGAAGAAAAGGTCCTGTCAGGCTACAGTATTTCCCAATCACAGACATAGTATCTTAAGGGGGTCAGTGTGGTGTCTGTCTGTTTTTTAGGAGATCCTCCCATAATTGGTCCCCATTTGAATTACTTATTTAAATGTATATTTCTGAGGTGCTGCTGAAACACAAACACATATGACCAAATAGAAAGAAGAAAGGGGGAAATAATTGTTCAAATGTAACAGAGGGACACATGTTGTATAATAAAAGTTAAGTCTTGTATCGTAAAAGGTTCTATACATGATGTGAAAAACATCTCTTTTTTATGAGAGTTTCACCAATTGTATGGCATTGATGTGGAGTGAAAGGAAAAAAATCATTTTCTTTTAGAAGAGGATCCCCAAAATAAAATTCTTTAGGTTCTAGTGTAAGAAGGAAAGTATTGCATATTATTCATCTAAAACTTGCTATTTCTGATTAACCAAATACCTACTCACAGAAGCATTCTCTTCTTCCAGGCATCATTATGTACAGCCATCCTTACCCAGGTGTGCAAGATCAGGAACAAGCCACGTAAGCAGATCTCTATAGCATGACTACTTTCTCCTTGGCATAGCTGAGCTTCTGTATAAATTGCTATAATTGGAAATCACAGTTCTATCTGAGTGAATGTCAATCTAGAAGGGCTGGTAATATAAGTCACTGACTAGGATAAAAGGAAATTTCTGAAAGGTGTATAGTGGAGCTGCCAAGTAGAACTTGTTGACTACAGATTCACCCAGTTTGCTGTTTTTATGAGTGAAGTGCATAAGTGCTTCATCATTTCAACTTTCCTGCGTAGCATCTAAGTACTATTTCTGTGTACAAGATCTATGTGTCCCTTGCATACACTCTGTAACCCTTGGAGACTGAGGCTTTTCTATCAAATATCCCCAGCCAATTCAAATGCACTAGAGCTACATTTATTCCAGGGTCACAACAGAGTCAGGTTGAAGATATTATCTGACTGCCTTGCAGGCAGCCTTATTTGTGTGACAGCCAATTCTTGTACTGTTTGGTTGATGGTTTTAGTCATGAATCTTCCAGAAAGGGAAAGAGTTCAAAAATCTTATGTGTGCTTTCCTCTCTATATTGTTCACTTTAGAATCAGCAGTTTAATTGATGTTTTAGTGGCACTGTCCATCCTGATGGGCTATTCTGTCACCACTGCCAGCTTTGTCATCTATGTCGTAAGAGAACATCAGACCAAAGCTAAGCAGTTGCAGCACATTTCAGGCATTGGTGTGACATGCTACTGGACAACAAACTTCATTTATGACATGGTGAGTACCTTATGTCATTATAAGAAAGACAAGATCATTTTGAATAGTAGACATCATTTTATATTGAAGCATTATTTACTCTAGTTGTTCATATTATTGTCGCAAAGACAGTAAATTCAGAAAAAAACAATTTGAGTCAGGTTTATATTGATCAGATGATAGGAGGAAAGAGAAAACTGCCTGCCTTCATCTCTAGCATGTATCAAATTCCTAGGGTTCTTATTAATATGCAGATTCCTGGGCCCCACTCCAGATCTATTAAATCCCTATCTTGGGAGTGGAGGGTGGAGAATATGCATTTTAAACAAGAACCCCCAGGTGATTTTCACCACATTGAAGTCTGAGAACCACTACTGTGGTGAAATAGAAGCTTAGCAGTATTACCCAATTGTGCCAAATAACCAGGCTTATAAAAATTAAATCAATTAATAGTGAAAAATTCAAAGTAGCAGCTTCTGCTGAATGACACATTAGAGAACATTAGCAGTGGAAAAAGGAATGTATTTCATTGATAGCTCTCTCATTTGCATAAAATGTTCCTAAGTTCAGAAGGTTCTCCTTGACTCCGAATGTGCCAGTATTAGCCACAAGCCCAGGGTGAGTATACGTTTGCCTGTGATTATGGTGAAATTGAGTTGTTGTCAAGATCATTGGCTTGAAGTGTTGGAGAGTAATTAACTGCATATCCATTTTGTTAATGTATCCAGTGAGGTCTGAAATGTGTTTGTTGTAAAAGCCAAATCTAAAAGAATGATAGTGACTGCTCTGAACTTGATAGGAGTTTTAATGTTAAGAAAGCTTCAAATACATATTTCTGTGAAGGCCTACTTACTACTGAGATTCTACTGTCTTATATCTGGTGTTCATTCCAATTCAGGAGGTTCCTCCCCTCCTCCAGCAACAAAATTAAATCACCATCACCTTCATTGTGTGCATCTTGCTGCATATGCTTCAGCCCTTAATATTCTACTTGCCAACAGAACACTGAGGTTTCCTTTTTACAACCTGTGATTTCAAGAATGTGTGGGACTGCTATCCTGCTGTTTTGCACAGAGTGGCTCACACTGATAACCAAACTTTAGAAATCAACCATCTGAGAGAGTTACAACATTCAAAATGAAATCAATAGTTTGAGGACTGACTCTAATACCAAGATACCTGGCTGTCTTATCTTTCTCACTGAACCTCTGTTACTGAATGAACCTAAGTCTTAAAGCCTAGAGGCACAAACACCAGGTACTTCTTGTGTATCTATACAGATGGAAACTGGCTTGACCTCATATTGGAGGAGACAGGTTCTAAATTAAATCAGTGTAAAATAACATGAAGATTACAAGCAGCAGGACCATGAATAAAGATTCATTCCTTCAAAGTTTTTCTAGGTCAATGTGTTGCAGCTTTAAAGTAGATGGTTTATTGATTAAAAAAATGCTTGCTGTATATTAAACATCATTTCATATATTCTCATAGGTCTTCTATTTGATTCCTGTAGCATTTTCAATTGGTGTCATTGCAATTTTCAAGTTACCTGCCTTCTACAATGAAAGCAACTTAGGTGCTGTATCTCTTCTACTTCTGCTATTTGGGTAAGCTGCTGATTAAGCAATAAAAGAAGAATGAACAGAATTAAATGCACCTAGATAAAAATAGGACCTACTTTACAATTGTCTGGGGGTCTCATTTGACATGAGTGATGACTAACAACATACTATATTTGCTAGTGCACAGTCTGGAAAGTATCATGCCATACTTCTGAAAGTTAATGCTGTTATCATTAATGAACACTTACTGAGTGCCAAGTGTCATGCTTACCAAGGTGCATATATAATCTAATTTACACAAAATGAAGGCTAAGAATTACTAGAAAAAATGTGCATACAAATGTGAATTTATGTATTGACAAATTATATTACTATGTAAAATATCAAAAGGTAGATATAAGTTTATATATTCTTACTTTATTTATCTTTTATAGGTGTCCAGGGTACCCACATGATCCATTGTTTCTGTGGTAGACTAATACAGACAGTACAGTTTGACATAATTAATCTGTAGACTAACAATTCTTTCTATTCAGAATGCATGGATAGAATCCCTTAGTTACAACTGTAGCTGATGTAGGACCTCTCTGTCTCTAGTTCTATTTAATTTTTCCTGAAATTGTTCAAATCTTTTCTCAAAACAGGCCACCCTCTTCTAACCATGCTCTATCTGCTTAGCTAACCTAGAACTTCATTAATTTTCCTCAAATTTAAATGATAAGATTTATATAGATTGAACTTCTATTTCTGAGCAACAGAATTCTTTTTTTTTTTTCATTTTTCTTTTATTATTCATATATGCATACAAGGCTTGGTTCATTTCTCCCCCCTGCCCCCACCCCCTCCCTTACCACCCACTCCGCCCCCTCCCTCTCCCCCCCCAATACCCAGCAGAAACTATTTTACCCTTATTTCTAATTTTGTTGTAGAGAGAGTATAAGCAATAATAGGAAGGAACAAGGGTTTTTGCTGGTTGAGATAAGGATAGCTATACAGGGCATTGACTCACATTGATTTCCTGTGCGTGCGTGTTACCTTCTAGGTTAATTCTTTTTGATCTAACCTTTTCTCTAGTTCCTGGTCCCCTTTTCCTATTGGCCTCAGTTGCTTTTAAGGTATCTGCTTTAGTTTCTCTGCTTTAAGGGCAACAAATGCTAGCTAGTTTTTTAGGTGTCTTACCTATCCTCACCCCTCCCTTGTGTGCTCTCGATTTTATCATGTGCTCATAGTCCAATCCCCTTGTTGTGTTTGAGCAACAGAATTCTTGCCTGGACAGTGTAACATCACCCCAGGAGGATTCATTTGTAACTGTAATGATGTGCAACTACTCAAGGTTCCTTATAAGTGAGGCTTCTTACTGTCATTTTAAAAACATCCTTTGGGGGCTTTTTTGTCAAAAAAAGAGAAATGAAAGCAAGATCTAGCTACAAGGCATGGCCACTCATCCCTAATGTTTACTTTAACTTAACAAACCCATCTAAGTTTTAATTTTTTTTTGTAAAGCAGAATAATTAAGGCATAATTTTGATCTTTATTTTTAATGTACAGGTATGCAACATTCTCTTGGATGTACTTGCTGGCTGGTCTCTTCCATGAAACAGGAATGGCCTTCATCACTTATGTCTGTGTCAACCTATTTTTTGGCATCAATTCCATTGTTTCCCTGTCGGTGGTGTACTTTCTTTCCAAGGAAAAGCCTAATGATCCGGTAAGGTCCTTTATTACTCTGTTAAACTTCAGTGAATGTATCAGAAACTTTTTCACATGTTCAAGGTGGAAAGATTTCCTTTATTCTTTAAGTAGAGAAAACCATCATTTGGTTTTATTAAATTTAGGAGAGGAGAAACTACAGCTTTAAAAAATTCTTTTTAAGCTCCATCTAGGTTAATGCCTATTATTGTATTTACTGAGTGCCAAAACTATTGACATTTGACAGGTCTTGAGTGGAATGGTGGAAGTTAAATCAGATATATTGTACGGCACTGTGCAAATCATACCTCCATTGGTCAGCTAAACACTGTACTTATTAACAAATTCTTATGTATGGTAGTGACAAGGAGGATGGCTTAGTTGCATGACTGTGGTTTAGAATTCATCTGAACATTCATAGAGAAGAAGCCTAATTCATTCCCTTTCAATCACGTGTTGAAATCTACTTCATTGTAAGCATCACTTTTCATTCAGAGCTGACAATTATGACTAGTGAGGAAAGAAGCACTACCAGTGCCAGGCAATTGAACAGAAAAGAATAGAGAGGAAATGAAGTGAACTGAGGAACAGACAAGCACACTCAAGAGGAGGGAGGAAATTCATGAGGTGGAAGTAGTTGGCCTCAAGTGTGAACGTGAAAATGAGCCATTTGCTCCTCTTGGAGATGTGTTGTCTCTCCTTCCATTTCATTTCACCATTTTAGTCCCACTCCAAGTAGAAATTATCTTAGGTTCTGAAACTGTTGTACTGATTCCTTCCTCACTCAGGCACCTACTGATACTCTATATCAGATCTCCACACCCTAGCTTAGACTCTCATTAATTTTGCCTCCAGGATTGGGCCAGATATCTTAAGTCACCTCAAGAAAAATGTAGGGTTTTTTTTCTGTTTATATTTCAGTAATTAATTTCACTATCCAGTTATATTAAATATTCATATGCAAATTCAACATAATGTGAAATAATTGCCAATTTAGGTAAGTTTTCAGTATTTATCCACATCTAATTTTAATTTTTTGTCAAATATTTGGAAGCCTAACACTAAGTTTCATTGTTGTTTCTCGTTTCAGACTTTAGAACTTATTTCTGAAACCCTCAAGCGAATTTTCCTGGTATTCCCACAATTCTGTTTTGGGTATGGTTTGATAGAACTTTCTCAACAACAGGCGGTTCTGGATTTCTTAAAAGCATACGGAGTGAATTACCCAAATGAAACCTTCGAAATGGATAAACTGGGTGCAATGTTTGTGGCACTGGTTGCTCAGGGCACCATGTTTTTTTTGTTGCGACTCTTAATCAACGAGTCACTGATAAAGAAACTCAGGTAAATATACTGAAAGCACAGCACTTGCCATCCAGGACGGAGCTTAGTGACTCACGGAGGGACCAATATTCCTAGCTTTTCCATTAGTAATATGGAAACATTTTGCCCAAATTTAAAAAAAATTATAGCATAATTTTTTATTCATTTCATTCCAGTGAATAGTTATCGAATCTTATTTTGTATGTGCCAGTATTCCTTTGAAGTAAGGAACAAAATTAAATAAGCATTAGCCTTAAAGAGATTAAGATTCAGTGGTGGAGAGAAAATATGTATATAACCAAAAAAACTGCATAGGCAGAAATGAGAAAGAGAGTTGAGTGTATGCATGTTGATAATGAATTTGGGAAAATAAGACTAAGGTAAAGTGAGTACAGCATCAAAAATGAAACACACGGACCACTGACCCAGAAATACTATTTCTAGGATTCTTTCCTGCAGATACCCCCACACATATGCAGAACTTATTCATCATAGTGATCATTCCTAATAGCAAAAGAAATAGAAGCAAATATCCTTTATTTAGGGATTACTGAAACTGTTTATATACATTCATAAACATAACATTACGCAGCCATTAGGAAGAATGATAATCTATGTGATATTTTGGATCATTTCTAATATTTATTAAATACAATTATTAAATAATTACCATGTTAAGATCTATGAGTAAAGAATATGAGTTAAAAAGAAATATGCATTGTTTATGCATGTGTATCCATAGACTATCCTAATTGCCAGTACCTATGCTGAAAAGAACTACATATTGTTGAAGATGACTTACTTTTTATATATATATATATATATATATATACATACATATTCTCCAATACTATTTGAACTTTAATACCATGCACTTGTATCACCTACAGAAGAATAAAATTTTAACCAAACAATAATAAAAGATAAGAGCAGAGATAGAGAAAAATAATACAGCCTATTTAAGAAAGAAATAATATAACTTGGTTGGAAGATAGAATAATTGTAATGAAATAGAAGGTGATAAAAGCTTAAAATGTAGTTGAAAGACTGTGAAGTCACCTAAATGCTTGGTAAAAAGATGATTGGATTTTATTCAACAAATAGTACATTAAATGTTTCTGAACTGAGAGTACCATGATCAAACAGAACTTTAAGGGGTGTAATTTTGCAGAGACAGTGGAGATTGGAATGGAAGAGTCAGAGACATAGACCAATCTGAGGTTCCTAGAGAAATCTAGGTGAGGAATGAATGCTTTTAATGAGGATAGAAATAGTCATAAAATGCCCCATGGTATTTTCAGTGTTTGGAGACTGATTGTATAAGTGGACTTTGTAATAGAGAAGATTCAAAGAAAATACCAGAACTGGAGTCTCTGGGGCTATCATTAAATGAAGTGACATTGGGAGGAAAATGTGGACTATTTTTTTGGATTTTTAAAATTTTGATATTTGTTTTATTTTAGTATTTATTAGGCAAGATACTGAAGTGAGTTTAGGACTTTGTGGGTGTTCAAGACTGGTAATCCTAAAATACTAGCTAGATCTTAGGTGAGATAGTAATACTAAAATAGTAAAAACACATTAATGATAATAAAAATAAAGGTAATAACATTCAGATAGATAATTTAAGAACTAGGAAATCTGCTGATAGTAATATACCTTTAGTTAATGATACCATACTGGGTTTGATTCCCAGCACCACCAAAAGAAAAGAAAAAATTATTAAGATGATAGATTTTTACTTTTGATAGATTTTTACTTTTAGTGCTATAATAAAAAAAGAAAAAGAAAAAGAAAGAAAGAAATGAAAGTTTTTTAAGGTGATGATCTTGGACTTGTAGATATTGAGTCCTACTAATGAACTAACTTTTAAACAGATACTGACCTCCTTGTTACTGATATAAGGATTCTGAATGTTAGCAGTGGATTTGTATACATTTCAGGAATTTATAGCAGAAGCTATTTCTCAAATATCCTAGTGAATATGCTAATTTTTAAAGTTATTTGAGTAGCATAATATATAACAAACATAAAAGAAGCCTAATTGCTGTATTCTGTCAGTAAAATATAAACTAATTAAAACATGTCAAAATTGAGTAGTGTCATTGATGTAAAATCACTGGGTTCCATTTTTAGACTCTTCTTCAGAAAATTTATTTCTTCGCCTGCAATGGAGACAATAGATGAAGATGAAGATGTACAGGCTGAGAGATTAAGAGTTGAGAGTGGTGCAGCTGAGTTTGACCTGGTCCAACTCCACCGTCTCACAAAGACCTACCAGCTTATCCACAAAAAGATTATAGCTGTAAACAACATTAGCATTGGGATACCTGCTGGTGAGGTAGGAATTGTATGGTTTTTCTTCTTTTTTATTGGCATAAATGACAAGTAAAAACTTTAATTATTATTCTTCAATTTCTTCTAGAAAAGTAAAAATCAAGCTCTGAATATGTCCATGTTATATATATATATGTATATATGTGTATATATATATATATATGTATAAATGTATGTACACACATATATACTGTATATTCTATAAAAGTGTGTGTGTAATTTACATATGTCAATGTATTTTTTGGCCTATGAATCTTCTTCCCTTTCAGCAGGGAGGATTTGCTAAATCCTACCACAGTCCTGAACCAACCCCCTCCCAAATTTCTGTCCTCTCTGGAGTGACCTTTTAGGCAGGAAGCCTGTTCAGGCTGCTCTCTTCAAATTTTTATTTCCAATTCTCTTCAAAAGACACCACAAAAAAATCAGATGCTGTCCTGGTATAGAGGCTTATACCTATAATCCCAGCTACTTGGGGGAAAGAAACAGAATCGTCATCTAAGGATAGCATGGGCAAGCTTAGCATGAGACCCCTGCTTGAAAAAAAAAAAAACACTAAAAGTAAAGGACCGAGGGCCTGGCTCAAGTGGTAGAGCACTTGCTTAGCAAGCACAAGGGCCTGAATTCAATCCCTACACTGAAAAAAAAATCAGAAGTTTTCATAAATGAGGTCCTAGAACTGCATTCATTTATATTCTTGCTGGTTTCATAGATGCACTATTACGTAGCTTTGAAAGAAGAAAAAGAATATGACTATTTTCCTTTTTTTTTCTGAGCAGAGCTATAAACTAGTATTAAATTTATTCAACAGTGTAAAGAAATTATTGCTTCAGTAGCTTGTTCGGTAAAGTTGTGATTTTGTGTGAATAATGTGCAATCTGTAAGCGTAATTACTCCATCTTACTTGTGGTATTTTATCATGTGATATGAAAGGGTGCTGTAGTGTAACACGTAAAGTAGGTCCTCTGTCTATGCAAAAATGCTCAGATGGTTAAAGAGAATAAGATATGGAAGCATCCATATCTTCTCTCTTTTAAGAGAGAAAGTTTTACCAAATGCCAACAGAGCACTACAATATCCATAAATAATTCCAGTGATTTATTTTTCTTGGAAATTTATTTCACCCAGGAAGAAGGGGAGATTTAATAGTAAATGTCTCTAAGGTTTACATCTCTTTTCTCACCCCTTACTAGTGCTTTGGTCTTCTTGGGGTGAATGGAGCAGGGAAGACCACTATATTTAAGATGCTGACTGGAGACATCAGTCCTTCAAGTGGAAACATTCTCATCAGAAATAAGACCGGGTATGCTTCCACTTACCAAGTGCCACATAGTCAAATAGTTCAAGTGAACATCTTACTTAGTTTTATGGCTATATTATTAAATCTTCATGGAGGAAAAGCTATTGAAGTGAGTGGAGATTTTTTAAATCTTTCAGTGTGACTCCGATAATAAGATTATTTTCTGTCTTTTTGTCAAAATCACCAACTCCCATGACCAAAATAAAGCCACCCTCCCAACATCTGGGGATGAGGAGAGATCTATGTTTTGAAACTCTTGTGTTTTTAATCTTCTCAATTCAGATCTCTGGGTCACGTTGACTCTCACAGTGCATTAGTGGGTTACTGCCCTCAGGAAGATGCCTTAGACGACTTGGTAACTGTGGAAGAACATTTGTATTTCTATGCCAGGGTGCATGGAATTCCAGAAAAAGACATAAAAGAAGTGAGTACACATGGGAAAAACTAGCTAATTTGAAGACCATTGTCTTACCTGCTTCCCTCCCCACCAGACCCCTCACAGGACAAACTTGACATGTGGAAAACCCTAACACTTTCCTCCTATCAATGATGGTGAATTTGACTCGATTGTACACAGTGTATATACATCTCTGAACTCAGCTTTAGAAACCTCTTGACTTGTGTCTGTTCTAGTCAAAGGGCATTAGGCTCTGAGTTGAGCATTCCTTGGTGATGCTTGTAAATTCTCTGGTGCACAAATAAGCATTTTTACATAGAATTAACTGTAAAATGCCTATGTAAAATAGAATAGCTCTCTTTAAAAATTTTATTTGTCTATTTCAGTGGTGGGGATTGACCCAGGGCCTCACAGATGCCAAGTATATGCCCCCATTTGGACTTGCAGTCAGTGACTTTGTACCTCACTGCAACTATTTGCCTTGGTAATGGAATGGCTGACCCTTAGGGTGTGTTCCTCTGTTTTGCAACCCTGGGGACCTATTGTATAAGTCCAACTGGCATTACAGTATTTGCCAGGGCTATTTAACTACAGAAATAACCACAAGAATCCATGGTTCCTAATGCATTGCGATTTTAATAGTGGGTCAGTTTTAAATAGATTTAAAGCCTTTCTGACAACTCATTCCTCAGTAGAAAGAAAGATGAAGCCGTGATGACAATCAATGACAAACCTTCCTTTGAATTCTGTTTCAGTTCTTTTAAGCTTTACAGGAGAATCCTGTGGTAATACAGTATAAAGCCCAACCTGCAACTGTAAATACACACATGCACACACACATACGCACACACACACACACACACACACACGCATACAAACACACACCTGACATACATTTTGGGAAAAATAAAATTCCACTCGAAAATGAGCCTCCAAGGAATTGTTTTTAATTTCTTTAAATGAACTATTAATTTTTAGGTGGCCCTTTGAAAGTGAAAATAAAATTTATGTTGAATTGAAATGTTTTAATTTTTGTCTAGTCCTATATAATCTCCTTGATAAAAGTTTCATTCTTGGGCAGATTTTTTTCCATTTGGTGTTGTAAGGGTTTTAGCAGGGGAAGGTCAACCTAATTCCTCTTTTATTATCCACAGACTGTTCATAAACTCCTTAGGAGACTTCACTTGATGCCCTACAAGGACAAACCTACTTCTATGTGCAGTTATGGCACAAAAAGAAAATTATCTACCGCACTGGCCTTGATAGGGAAGCCTTCCATTCTACTTCTGGTAAGAGAAACACTAGGAACAAGGCTGCTACATAATAAGAACAGTATTCCCAGTTGTGTGTGTTCAGATCTCGTCACTATCACAGCCAACATTCAGCGAGGTCTCACCATGTGCCAGTCATTGTGCAAAGCACTTTTACTATCACACTAAGGGAATTTATATCAGCAAATAATTTGTTACTACAACAGTGTCCTCAAAAAATGCTTTTGTCTGAAGCAATGGCTCAGTAGGTTTGAGGGGACACACTCTGCATGGGAATAGGAAGTAGCTAAAATAAATTCAGGACATTCAAATAACTTTAGTTCTAGAATGGTACAGTTTAATTCCCATTTATTGATGAAACAATGTTTCTTTCTCCATTAGAAACTAATTGGGTGAACTAATGTTTTCCAATTTCTACTAAGGAGAGTAGGCACATTTTAGGAAAATGTATTGTGCTAAAATTTTATTTCTTTGTAATTTAAAAATATGAATTACCTAGCTTGGGATAATATACCATGCTACTTATCTGAATTTTGAAAGGGACAGCAAGAGATTCCAATTTATATTTTGGTTAAGAATGGAAAATGAAATTGATCACCTGGCAATATAAACTGAATGTGGTAATATGGTATTCTGCTTCCCGGGCCCAACATGAAAAAGGGTGTGTATTTCAGAAAGACAAACTTGCCCTTATTTTGCAAGATTGCCTTCACTGAAGGACCTCCAAACTCTGAAGAGCCTTAACTATAAGCAATAAAAATCCTGTTATAAATCGCCATATTATTCCAGGGATTAAGTCATACAGTGGATCCAAACACTTCAACTGCAGGGATACAATGATGTGAACCCATCTTTCTATAATACCAGCGGCTTAGAATGCATTATATCCCTGCCAATCGATGCTTATAATGGAATTCTATTGTGTAAGTGTCCCTTAAATTGAACACAGCAATCCTTAGGCTCCCCTGTGAGATAATAGATGTAAAGCATTTTAAAATGTTAAAAGCACTACATAAACATTATGTAGTAATGAGATGAACTGAAATGTAGGCTATGAGAGAAAGATGCTGTTTTCTTCCATATGTGTTTATCTATGGAATTTTCCTCAAAAATAGGAGTAATAGCAGTATATCCTTTACTGTTTCCCTAAATTAATGCTCATTCTGTTCTTTATAAGTTTAACATATTACCATAAAAACAAGTTTATTATTATTTTATATACATAGTTTCCAGTACGGATACAGTTTTTAAGAATTTTTCTGTAGTCTTGATCACAAATTTGTTTTTTTTTTTATCATCTGTCAGGATCTATGACTGTTTGTATAGATTAGATTTTTTTAAACTTGTGTCTGAATAATTTTTCAAAGCATCATTTACTTTGAAAAATAACACTCGTTTATCTACTTGGCAACTTCTACACTTCTTGTTTTTATTTTTTCAAATAGTCTTAGATTTCAATTAATGGCATGAAATTTAAAATATACCTCAAACATACTAACTAAAATATTAAATTGTGCTTTTTTGTGCTTCCCATAGCATATTATCACTTACAGCCACAATTCTGCTTTCAGTAACAAGATGATAATCTTGTTGATGCAGCTTCAAGTATGTATATGACAGCGTAGAATTAAAAGTGAAAACTCTGCTTTGTCAGTTAACTGAAGCAGATTTTTTTTCCAAAGAAATGTAAAAGACAAATGTAAAGTCATAGCATGTCAACTTCACCAAAACACTTTTAAAAAACAGACTGATAATTTTAAATACTTAATTTCAAGCTTTTTGACAGCAGCAGAGTCTATTAAGTAGAAAACAAGTTAGTGATGGGAACTGGAAAAGAGATTTCTGTTCTAAAGAATTGAGATGTAGTGATTTGTGGAAAGGACCTTACCCAAAAATAATTAATTTGATAAATTTTTCTTGTAACTCTCTATTAAGGATGAGCCGAGCTCTGGGATGGATCCTAAGTCGAAACGGCACCTCTGGAAGATCATTTCAGAAGAGGTACAGAACAAGTGTTCTGTCATCCTCACATCTCACAGGTAAAGGGAGGGCAGGACCTTTCAAGTCAAATGACACAATCTTAGGATAGTGGATGAGAAAGGTAATCTTGTGTGTGCTATGAATAGATAATGAATGCCCACCCTGGTATGGAAGTATTTTAGGGGCAAATCAGGTGGGCTTCATGGTGAGAATACTGTGGTGGTAAGAGGCTGTAAGTTCTAATCAGTCTTTTTGAAATACCAATTTCTCATGATTTGTTTAATTCAATTATGGCTCCATGTCCCTTATTAAATGAAGTTCAGAATGCTTAGGCCTAGTATGCAAGGTCTCTATTATTTAGCCTCATCTAAAGTTCTAGTCTTTTTTTTTTTCCTATGATTCTCTCCCTTGTCAGTGAATCTGAATGACTGACTCATGGTTCCACATTCACAGAATGCCTCTTCCTATCTGCTTGTCATTCTTTGACTATATGTCAAAGAAATTGTCTCTTCACAAAATCTCTCCAAGTTGCAAATCTTACCAGTCCTTCCAGAACCAGTTCATGTGCCTCTCCTCCATGAAGAGTTGTCACTCACAATCAGCTAAGTGTAAGAGATACCGAAGCATTTTACTGGCGCATCTCTTAGGATGTTGCCTTGTGTTCTAATTTGGATTAATTTCATCTCATATTATAATGATCATATAGTAGGAAAAGTATCAGATGAGTTTATCAAGAGACTAGTTTATATTCTAGCTTTGTCCTGGGCACACTGTAGCCAGTCATTTTATTTCATGAATTTTTGTGTGAACTGGACAAGATGGTGCCTGAGATTACCTCCAGTTATCCTGGTCCATAAAGTGAGTGAGCATGTGATTCTGAGGATTGATTAATTAGCTATAAATCCAGAGACATTTGAATCAGCTGGAGTATCCAGCATAATGAAAAAAAGCATGGGGTTATTTTGGAAACACTTCTTAGGAAATGTAGGTCTCAAGCCAAAATTAAAAAGAGCTTAGAAGAAATACTGGGTTTGATAGCAAGGCAACTCCAAGTGAGCGAGATGGCCTCAAGTTTAGAAGAACGGTAATAAACCCTATCTGAAGACGTTTAGTTTATATTTTAATAGCTTTTTTTCATTCTCTTTTAAAAGGGATTTTTAAGATGCCATAATGAAATTATTAAGTTTAGGCTTATGAACTTCAACCCAATTTTTTGTGCTCTGAATGTTTATATGATTCAACTGTATATTTTAGCATGGAAGAGTGTGAAGCCCTCTGTACCAGGTTGGCCATCATGGTGAATGGAAAGTTCCAGTGCATTGGATCTTTGCAGCACATAAAGAGCAGGTAAAGAACAAGTATGCCATTAACACATGGTGTAGGGTAATCCATTTATGCTATAGTCAGTGCCAAGGACTATCTCCTCAGAGAGTAGTAAAGCTGTAGTGGAGAAGCTTATCACTGGCTTATCTTAAATTCAAATGATTTTATTGAGGGTTTACCATATTTTTAGATAAGACTCCCAGATCATAGAAAGTTTAAAGATAATAATACTAACAATAATGATAAAAAATACAAAACCAAAGTACTGTTAGGAAGCGGTTTCCAGCGTTTATGCAATAGCAAATTAGACCGTGACAAATAAATGAAGGCATAGATTTTTATCTAGCATGTTCATTTGCCATTTGCACAGGCTTTCAGTAATCTATTTAACATTTTTACCACATTCAAAACCTTTTAATCAAGTATGCATCGGGGAAATATGCATAAATATCATATTATCATCACATTAAAATTAAATTAATATTTATATTCACCAGAGTGTATGAGCATTTATACAGATCCATGCTAATCTCCAGACTTCAAGATGGTACTTTCTACTTTTCTATACAACAACTTGATTGTCTTATAAAATAATACTAAGATAGTGGAAAAAAATGACAAAGGCCTTATGTTGCTCTTAGGGAATTCATTGTGACCTGTTTACAAACTCTATTCTTGGTGCAGTTAGCTCTGGAATATTGGTTTAATATCTATTTTTAAAACTCTGATGACTTTTACTGTTGACACCAAATCTCCAATGGCCTGCCTCTCAAGACCTTGCTAACTTTAAATTAGAAACTGTTTAATCCCAGGAACTGACATCCATTACTAATAGCCGAATGTCAAACAAAGCCAAGATCTTATTTTCTTTCCAATACTGCTTTTACTCAAAGAATCTGACTTAGTACAGAGGTAGAAATAAATAAAAAAGAATCATGGCATTGAACTATTTCCAGTTTGCAACATGTCCTGAACTTTTATGGCAAAATGACAGTCTTTATATAAGAAACAGAGCCGTAATGGTCAGCTTGGGTCCTGTTTCATTATCTAGAATTCCAGGGGAGCTCTGTTGGCAAAATGTAACTCAAACTGTATTTTGCACTTTTTCTTTCTAGGTTTGGACGTGGATTTACTGTCAAGGTTCACTTGAAAAATAACGAAGTGAGCATGGAGACTCTCACAAGGTTCATGCAGCTGCACTTTCCAAAAACATACTTAAAAGTAAGTGATGGCCCCTTCTTTTGACCTTCACTGGCTTTGATAGTCAATCTAATATCATAGATAGTGAATTTTGGGATTTCAAAATTGATCACAGCTTTGTTATTAGTCTTACTATATTAGTTCAAGTTCAGAAAATACTTCAAAGCACATTTAATATGAACTGGAATTTTCAAATTCTTTACTTTCATAGCTACTTAAAGTTAATGTAGTTCTTTTTTATGTATGCTTATTTCTTTCTCACAAAGACTTTAAGCTCATACTATATTTATTTTCAAGTTGTAGAAATTGCCAAGTTATTACTTGATCAAGGGCATTTCTTCTCAGAAAAAAAAAAAACAAAAAAACCAAAACCAAAAATGGTGAGTTCAGAATTGTACTGCTGGAACTGCTGGAGGAATTTATCTTCTTTGCTCCTCTCATTTGAAAAATAATCCCACAAAGGTCTGAGCAGTCTCAACTTGCAGACTAGTTAAACTATCAAAGTATTGATTTTATCTTCAGTAGATAGTGATAGCCTCAGGATGGACGCCCAGGGAGATATGCATATAAATCTTACAAAGCATATACTTAAAATAAGTGCCATTAACAGAAAAATGATTATTATAACATGTTTAATGGGCAGGTAATTTGTAGAAATTGACAATGGCAAATAATTTTTGTTAAAAAGAAATCAGATGTGAAATAATGAAAAGTGATTGGAAAGCCTTGGGCTGACCCTGGCTGTACTGGGGTGATATCCAAGACAGTTGTAGTCTCTGAACCACATTTTTCTTACTTGTAAATTGAAAAATATCTTCTTCACAAAATTGGTGTGAGAACTAAACAATAAAATATCCACAAAGATACTTCATAAATTATAAAGCACAATATTAATGTAAAGTGATTTTTAAAGAAAAAAACAATGCAGTTTTAAAAGAATTCTTTTATATTTACAAAATACTTTTGCCTCAGCTTCCCCAAGCCTTAGCTAACTTCTCTAGGAAATAATAGCTTTTATGATTCTTATCAAAGCCCATTTTCTAACATTTAAATTTAAATCGAATTTAAAAGTGAAAGGACATCTTTCTTGCACAAATCATGCTGGTCACGTGGTTTCTCTTTCAGTGAGTTTCTGGGCTGAAATCTTTATTTATTAAGTGATGAAATAACATTTTTCCTGATCTGTTCCTCATGAGACCAGGACTATCGAATGCAAATTAAGTATGATAAAAATTTGATTTATCCCTAAGAACAGCATCCTTTATACTTGTGCAGTGGATTCTAGACCTCTAGAAGGGAAATATCTAGAATAACAATCTGAGAGTAAAAATAAACAAGACGATAGGCATAATGCAAATACAAATCTATGGGAGAGTCCAGGCACTGAGCAAAGGGGTGAGGAAGAAGTCTTGTTAGACTGGAATGCACCATCCTGATGTGATTCCATAGAAATCACAGGGGTAGGTTCTGAAGTAAGAAAACACCAGACATACATAGTAACATACATCTGTAATCCCAGCTAATCGGGAGTTGAAGATTGGGAGGACCGTGGTCCAAGACCAACCTCAGACAAAAAATGTGAGAGCCTATTTTAAAAATAACCAAAAACAAAAAAAGTATTGGGGATGTGGTTCAAGCAGTAGAGCTCCTGCCTAGTAAATTCAAGATCCTGAGTTCAACTCCCAATACCACCAAAAAAAATTTAAAAGAAGACTGTGAGAGAGAGAGAGAGAGAGAAAAGAAGAAGAAGGAGAAGGAGGAGAAAGAGGAGGAAGAGAAGAATGAAGGAAGGAAGGAAGGAAGACAACATATTTAGGAGCAATTACCCCAACTATTTTATGACAGGATAAATCAGTATCTCGTTTCCAGGCTTCTGAAGAGGAGGGAAGTGATGAAAGGCAAGTTAATAATGTGGATGGAAAAGCTCAATTAAAAATTAAAGGCTAAGTTTGAGAATTATCTGAAAGGAAAGATATAAGGTATTGTAACTGATTAAAATGTTCAGAAAAGCAAGGTGCTAAAGATACTCCAAGTCAGTAAGAATAGATTACTAAGTAGATGGTAATGCCATTACTTAAATTTTAAAGTTGAAAAGAATTCTAGGGTGAGTTAAGAAAGGATGCAGCATTATTTGAATGTAGTTTCACCCAGACAATGCCTTTGGAATCTGATATCATCAGCCAATATAAATTGAGTGGCTAATCCCAGGCATTTTAGAACAATCTAACATAAAAATGAATTTTTTAAAAGTTGACTTCTGAGGAAGCTGATGTGAGCTGAGCACAATCTGATGTGTGAAATCTCATTCTCAAATTTTTTCCAAACAAGATTATGACTTTATAAGTGCACATGAATACAGAATGTGTTGGGATTTTCATTAAATTCTTGTTTTCTCTTTGACATTCATAAAAAAATTTTCATTTAATCTTTACAAACTGTTAGTTTCAAAACCTGCCCATTATTTGTATTGTACCATCATTTTAAGTGAAATGAATTTCAATATTTTTTCTTAGCTCTTGGTAAGTTACATCTAATCAAGTCAATATTGCCTGCATTTAAAATAATGTTTTCCTTTGACTCCCACAGGATCAACACCTTAGCATGCTAGAGTACCATGTCCCAGTCACAGCAGGAGGAGTAGCAAACATTTTTGATCTGCTAGAAACCAACAAGACTGCTTTAAATATCACTAATTTCCTTGTGAGTCAGACCACTTTGGAAGAGGTAAGATACACAATGTCACATTTTAATTATTATGCATCCTGCTTATTTCTCTTTAATGATATTCAATTTATTTTAATTGAAGCAATATCTAATCTTGCACCTGAAAAATTTAGCAAAGAGCCTAATTTATTTCTAACTGCATTTTGGATATTAAAAAATATATGAAAGGCATTAATTATTTTTAATGAAGAAATGAAGGTTTTTCTATTCTGTAAGATATTTGTATGCATAAAGTTGTCTGTCTATGTATTTTCACCTACAAAATAAATAGCTGTTAACACTTTCCCTGCTTTCTCCTTAGTAGGTTTCATAAAGAATATTTCAGTTGATTGGTTCCTGGATTAGGGTGACATGGGATTACTTAGAGAAATGTGCAGACTTTTCAGCCTACTAAATTCAAACAAAGTAACAATTGTGGAATTCTTTTCTTTCATGTTTTTCTGTCCTAATTACTTTTACATTCAGTAACTAGAGGTTTGCTAGGTCATCTTTCATCATCTCTGCACTGTCTTAACTTGTGTGGCACAACTAACATGGCATAAAGAATATTTGTGTCTGCAATTGCAAGGGGTCTAAATGTAAAACATATGTTGAATTTTATAGACAACTATTTTACGGGGCTTTGAGCATTTTAATAGAAACTTAAGAAAATTATGGCTTTGTCAACACACAAGCTTTCATTTTAGACTTATGACCAACTACCAGTACCATGTCTTGCAAAAACCAGATTCTTGATCATGTTTTAGATGGATTATGACATAGATTTAATGATTTTAAGCATATAAAGAGGTCTGCCTGAGTCGGGTGCCAGTGGTTTATACCTGTAATCCTACCTACTTGGGAGACTGACATGGGAGGATCACAGTTCCAGGCCAGCCTGAGAAAAAAAATTTTGCAAGACCCCATCTCAACAGAAAAAAATCTGGGCACGGTGGTACACACCTGTCATCCCAGCCAAAATGGAAAGTTTAAAAATGGAGGAGTGTGGTCCAGGCTGGCCTGAGCATAAAGAGACCTAATCTCCAAAACAGAGGAAAATGGACTAAAGGTATGGTAGTTGTAGAGCACAAAGCCCTGAGTTCAAGCCCCAGCAATGCCAGAGAGAGAGAGAGCTGCCTGCCTATTAAATAATTTGTTAATTTAACACGATGAAAGTTTTCAACACCAATTTTATTTTAAATGCATTACCTCTTGAAACTGGTGAAATTTCTCCCAACATTCAATATAAACATCGATGGAACCTTGGGCTAAGCTACTTGTCTACTCTGATAGAAATAACGTAGATCGTGAGGAAGTAGATATGTGGCTAGAGATATTTGATTATAACATCAGATTATGGTTATAAGTGTAATTATAATCAGATATAGGTGCTATTTTCAAGCCCCAGCTTAAGTTGATTATATAAAAAGACTCCTAGTGAGGTGTACCTATGCCTGTGGGCCTGTCTCTGTAAAATCTAGTTCTCTGATTTGCTCTTCCATTTGTGAATGTGTGAAAGAAAGAGTTGGAGAGAGGATTAATCTTTTTCTCCGTTGTATACAGGCTCTAATGGCTTTATTTCCCTTCAAAAAATCAGGTGTTCATCAACTTTGCCAAAGACCAAAAGTCCTATGAAAACGCTGATGCCAGTAGCCAAGGTTCCAGCATAAGTGTAGATTCACAGGATGACCGAATGTAGTCTTAGCACCTGCAGCCATTCAGCTTCAGCAAATGACCACTGGATGCATTTTGAAGAAGATTCTGCTCCCTCAAAATCTCTTCATTTTAAAGTATTATACTGTACGGCATGTTACCATGTGTAAGACTTACAAGTTATTATAAATGGAGAGTTTTCTTTCTAAGGTCACTGAATGTTATTGCTACTGAAATGAATTCCTGTATACCCAACACTGTGAGCATGCTAATGTATATGCTGGTAATTCGTAGGCAGAGGTGAAACCACCTCATAATGAATGTCTTAATTTATTACTTTCAATAAAAAGACAGCTTAAAAGGCATGGATATTAGTACTTGAAAAGTAAGAACGGAGAAGAAAAGTGAGGTAGAGTTGGAGAGATAAGGTTTGGAAATCAAACAAAATAATTTATTTCTAGAAAATACCAGAATGTACTTCATCATGAATGCATGGATCTATTATGATGGTAAAGTGCTAAGGCCAGATTAACATTGGCAGTAAGCAGTTGGCACAATGTCTACAAGGTGCATTGTGTGTCATCTTCAGCACCTGTGAGTAGATGAGGACATGCTAAATATCAAAAAGTGCCTTTCTACAAGACTGCAGTAGAGAGGGCAGTTTACCCTGGTGGTAAACAGAACTGGACTCCTTCCTACCATGCCTTGACAATGGTAAGGCACAGGATGAAGCAAGAAGCCAGCTGGCAGAATCCTGAAAACTGGTAGAGAATTTGTGTGCTGCTGGCAAGCAACATTTTTTTAAGCTCTTGCAGGAACCCTCATATTCCAGGTTTCTCTTCAGGAAATATTCTGTGGAAGGAAAATGAATATGAAGTTAATTTTCATCTTCTTACCCAGATGACCCAGAATCATGTATATGGCTATAGAATAGACTTTTTAATAATGCCAGATTATGTGCCCCTCAAGGAAGGTGCTTTATGTACCGTGTGTGCGTGTGTGTGTGTGTGTGTGTGTGTGTGTGTGTGTGTACCCAAGTTTGCCAGCTTTGGGATGACTATTTCTGTTTCAAAAACCAATAAAGTCAAAGTTTAGAAAAAACTATCCATGATGTCATTTGTCAATTAGGGAAGAGGAAGGAACCTAAAAATAGGAGTTACATGACCCGTGAGGTCCTATATGATCTAGCCTCTGCTTACCTTTTTTACCCTCATCCCCATCCATCTCTTCTTGCTCTTTAGAATCTAGTCATGCTGGTCTCTTGCAGTTTCTCCAATGCTCCAAACTCCTTCCCAGCTCAGATCTTTGCACATGCTGGGAATGCCTTTCCCCAACTTTGTGCTGGGCTAACGATCTTCAGAAATGTTACACTTTCTCAAAAAAAAGCTTTTCTGTCCAGCTTTCTCAGTTTAAATCTGATCCCCCTGTCCTAATACTGCATTTTGTTTTACCTTCCACTTTTTTCTATCAAAGCATGCATTATAATTTGTCATATATCCAGACTTGCCATATGTATTTCAACAGAAAGCAACACAGTTTCTCTTAGGATACAAAATGTCTTTGGTGAGTATAGTGTATAGATAAACCTTTTGGAGTAGAAGATATAGCTCTGACAGCATGGTACAAAAATGACAACCAGTCTTCATGAAATGATAAAATGGATTTATATACTGGAAATTGCCTTGTTGTGGCTACTTGGTTGCTTGAATGCTTCTGAACAGTGATGGGAAGGGAAGCGAAAGGAAAGGAGAAAAAGCATATGGACAAAGGCGAAAACAGTGAAATGGCAGAAGACTGAATACTGAAGAGAGATGGAAGCTCAGTGAGAAAGGACAGTGGTTGAATTGACTTTGAAAACTATGAATATTCACTGTGCAGCCTTACTGTGGGCTGTTCCTATTACCATTAAATCTTCATTAAAGTTAGCCTTGTGTATAGATTTTCTATGAATGAAGTCTTGTAGAAGCTGAGGAAGGGATATGTTAACACCTTCGTTCAACAAGGTGCGCAATAGTGATTGCTTCATCACAAAGAAGGAGAAGCCTCAACACAGAGAGAGGCAGGGAGGATCTAGGACATATGCTGAGAAGAGCTTCTGATCATCACAGGACTTGGGTTGGGGATTTTAGCCCATCTTTTCTGTCAGTGGTCAGGAAAGCCCCAGTTTCCTTGGGGTGCTCTAATTGCACTTTTATTTGAATGCTTAGTATTTCTTTCCCTTACTAGACATGAAACTGAATGAGGACAGAGGTCTACTTTGGTCTCCTAACTTTCCCACCAGTGGCTGCACATGCAATATTTGTGGTACTGAATAAATATTTTTTTGGTTAAATGATTAAATAAATGAATGAGAAACAAAGAAGAAGCTGGCATGGTTGGTATGGAAACCAAGTGTCCTGATTCTGCTTAAATTCTGAAATGCAGTTCAGTTTCCCATGAGGTAGCTTATTCAGAGAAATGGAAAAGGAAATACAATGCTTGATTCCACATTACAGATATTACAGTGAATCCACTGGGATGGGAGGATTTTGATAACTTCTTTGGAATTAGAATTCTAATGCTTTGTTTTTGTAGATTTCTGCACATTTATTTCTTCTTTGCCTTGTTGCATGGCAGGATGTACTATGTAAGAGTTTTGCTATTCCTTTTTACATATAAGTAAGGAATGCACATGAAAAACTATTTAAGCACATATTCCTTTAGGTTTCTCTGCAATAGAGAAAGTGTTTTTGAGAATTCCCAGTTCTCCGAGGACTGCCTCCACTGTAGATAACACATACAGAATCTCCTTTTTTATGTGAGTTATTTGAATTACCTATGAGAATTGTCTCAATTTTCACTTTATCTATAAAACCCAATTTTCATAATACTAAAACATTGGGTGTAAAATCAGAAGAATGGAAAAATGATTTGTAGAACTACTTTCTCCTGATGTGCTCTCTGCTTTTGTGACCCACTCTTGGACAAACAGCAAATGTTGACCTAGGTAAGGATGGGGGAGATGGAGCAAGCTTGCTTCTTCTTGTCCCCACCTGACTATGGGAGCCTGTTTTCTTCATTAACCAAAGCATTGGACATAAGGCAACTAGCTAAATGCAATGAACAGTATTTCCTTTGGCATCATTTGTTAAAAGATTAATCCTATCCCTCATTGCTTATAAACCCAGATTGGTTTTCATAATCTATAAAATAAAATGCAAACTCTTCAAAATAATTCATAATCTCACGTGAACACTTCTACCTCTCTTTCCATTTATTCTCTAACTGCCTGAATTTCTTGCTATTTTTTATTAGGTCAGTTCCTTTCTACAGTCTATGTGACTTTTCTTATACTACTACTTCATCTTGGAAGATCTTTTCTCTCTCCCCGCTTAGCTTTTATTTAGAATTTCCTGTTCATTTTTATTACCCTTCTCATATGCCTTCTCTTTAAGGAAAACTTCCTGTCCTGTTCTTCCTTTTGTCCTTTGTTACAAAAGGTTTTTGTGTGTACCTCTGCTGAAGCATTTCCATCTTGTACTATAAGTCATCTTTGTGCATGTCTCTCCCTGTTCCCTGTGAGTGGTGACTAATCTTTTCTTCATCTTTGTACCTTCACCATCTAGCACAATATCAACATATTATTTTTTGCTTAATAAATCTTTGAAGGACTAAGAAGGTTTATTTCAATTTAAAAATATAAAAATTTCAATATTTTTATAATTTTTGTTTTAACTTCTTTTGTGGTAATGTTTATTTTAGTTTTAAAGGGCTAATAATTAAAGTTTAAAGCTAACTGCTAGGGGAAGAATACAGATAACCAACACTTTAAGTAAAAATGTTGATTCTCCTAAAAGAGCATTCCATTAACATGCCAATGGATATACCATCATTTTATCAACAGTATTGTCTGTGATGGTGTCTGCCCAAGGATATTAAAAACAAAAAGGCTGTTTAAAATCAGATGCTTTGACCAAATTAGATTTGTGCTGAATCACTCCCATTGCAACAGATGGAAAAACTAAGTTAAGACAGTTATAGTTAAAATTACAGTAACTACCATTTACTGGAAATTTATAAACTTTCAATTTATTGTTCCATTTTATTGATGAGAACACAGAAGATGAGAAAAAGGTACTTATCCTGTCTAGACTTGCATACCCAAAAATGTGAATTTGACTGTACAGACTGTATTCTGAGATAGCTCACACACACAAAAATACCATGACATAAGAAGTTTTTGTGTAATGATAAAAAAGCCTCAAGAATAAGTTTAATAAAACATACGGGGATAGAATGAGGAAATGAAGTATATAATTAACTTCTTCAAGGGAGTATGGGAAAAAGAGACACAGAAATAGGAGGTAGTTACAAGGGAATTACAAGGGAAATCAGGAAAGGGTTCTTATTTGTTCAGGGTGGAGGGAAGTTGGGGCAGAAAAAGATGAAACGTTCTAAGCATAGTTACCCTCTGCCTCTGATCATCTCTTGGGCAGATGATGTCCTTTCCTCCTGGGGTATGATTTTCTTTGTTGGAATTAAAGACTGAAAACCTGGGCTTTCATAATTTGTGATTTGGTCTCTTTCTTGACTTAGCGTCTACTAGTGCTTCCTGACTAACTCATTCTCACTGTTGGGTGTTTGTTACATCCTCGTGGGGACAGTGGCCCACACTTAGCTCAGAGGTCACCTATTTCTGCCAGAGTGGCTACTGTGACAGATCACTGTTCTCAAGTCAGTGACCATGTCACATTCAAGTGCAGGTTGCTATGAGAACCAGTGCCTTCTTTCCTGTATCATCTTGTGCAGTCTGATTTATTTTGATGTGGCACACTCCAGAGTACTCTATAGCAGCTTACCTTCCACACTAAATTCATTTAACAAATACTTAGCACACACACACACACACACTTTCTGGTTACAGTTCAAAAAGTAGAAAGGTAGAACTGTTAACTCCTCTTTCATCTTACTTTCTCTCTCTCTCTTCTTTTGTCCTTAAATTCCCAGTATGGAAAGCAGGTAAGTTTTCTCTACATTACCTCCCTTCTGCAAATGAAAAGCAAATTCTAAGATGGAAAGTGTATCTTCTTATGTTTCAAGAGAACTCTGTGAACAGGGCATTATAAACAGGATTTAGAGAATTGCACCAAATTTAAGTATACACATGAAGCATGTAGGAATCATCTACTTTGTCATAAACTGAATCTTGGTCTTTTTCTCCACATTCATTCTGGAAATTTTCCAATATGCTAAATTCTTCCTTGGTCATCCCCCCACTTCTAACCACCAATGATAAATGTCTTGTACTACAGAGCAAAGGCATAGTAATCAGAAAGGCTAATGAGCAGAAGTACCAAAGGAAAGTGCCTATGGTAGGTCTACCTAGGTAGATCTCTATCACAAAGAATAGCAAGCATATCCTGTCTCAATCCATAGCATAAAGGGGATAAGTTAATACCCATCTTCCATAGATGGACTCACATTAAATTCAGAACACTAGTGGAAGAAATCTGAGTGATTTGAAATGAAAACTTGAACTGACCAACTAGTCCATAAGAAGTTAAACTTTAATCTTAAGGTTGCTTGCTGAGCAGAGACTCAGGGAAAGTTTAGCTAATTATATGATTCCAGTGTTTAATGACATGAGGCTTCTCCATCCTGAAGCATCCATCTCCAAAGTAGGATATATTTTCAGAGGATATAACCTTGATTATCCTCTGGAAAACTTTTCCCTCATCACTGATGTGTGAACCTTGAGTTCTGCCATCCCTGTCTCTCAAAAGCTCTTTCAGAATGCTTTTTGGCCCACCAGCTTCTTTTTGATAGGCCCTTATTTCTTTAGACATGATAATATAGCATTTTCAATTAAGATACAGTTTTTCAAGGATAGTGATTTTCTGTCTTCATTATTTATTGATTGCAAAACTTAACTCAAAGAAATGTTCCCAAACTTCTCTCTTCATAGGAATTATTTAAGGCCCTTTATTTAAATATATATATATATATATAGCTTCTGATGTAGTGGGTCAGTGGTTAGAGAATAAGTTGTATTTTTATAAGCATCTAGGTGATTTTTATCTTAAAAGACATCAGAGAACTGCTTTAGAGAACAATCGATGTACCTTATTTCCATGCTTTTAACTGAGCCCCTCACTATGGCCAGCATATACCCGCAACACATACACTAATTATATCCATACCATTGTAAGCACTCATAAAAATGATTGCATCACATTTGAGGGGCAGTATAAAACAAGGGTTTAGAGAATTACCTCTAACTTTAATGTACCATGAATCACCTAGGAATCTTGTTAAATTACAGGTATTGATAAGTAGGTCTGGGATGGAGCCCAGTATTCTGCATTTCTAACAGATCCACAGAAATGCTGCTGCTGCTTTTCCTCAGATGTACTTTGAGAAGCACAGCTAGCATTGATTCAACTATGAGTTTTGAAATTTACCACCCAGTTTTGAGGTTCAACCCCAGTTGTACTGACACAGTGATTTTGAATGTTTTCTTTAACCTCTCTAACTCAGTTTCCTTGTTTTCAAAATGGAGAGCCTCATGGGGTTTTTAATAAGGGTTAAGTGAATATTGAAAGTGCTAAGATGCGGCCTATGGAAAATTCTGCACACATGGTATCGTTATTGACATTTTGGTGTTATGGCTTGATTTCAGTTAGTAATGAAAGTGAATATAAAGTAATTGTTGCTCAGAGTATGCCTTCTGAAAGAAAGATAATAAAACCAAAAATTTCTATGGATAGCATGATGACTGCTTTAAATTAACATAAGTCATAGGATGAGCTTTCTGCATTTTGTTGAATTCAGGGATCCCCTTAACAAAGCTGATTAAACAGAAAAGAGTCATAGCCTAAGCCTAAGGTCTCTAATTGACAGAATTGTTTCCATCTTATTCTGTACTCTGATTGTTACCAAATCATTGCTTTGCTTTATCTTCAGGTTAAATTCTCACATGTAAAGTTAAATTATAGTCTTGTCTTTAAAAAATATTTTCCATGATCATAATTTAAGAGTATTAACTCAGCCTACTGTGCGATATATGAGATCTCAATAAGTGACATTAAGATGGATGGATAGATGGATAGTTGGATGGATGGATGAATAAACAAGGAATAAATGTAATGAATTCAACTTCATCTTTCCTCTCAGCAAAATCTGACACCAAGCCTATAGTACAACATTTTACAAGAAAAGAACATTATTTCAGGCAAAGATTCTCATTATGGTATTTTCTTTCTCACAGATTAGGCTGCACATTAAGATTACCTGGAGAAATTAGAGTGATTTAGGGATTCATCCCTTTTCCAACAATCTATAAAAATTAGTAAGGGTATGCTGTGACCACTGAAAGTCTTAAGGATCTCCAGGTGTTTTTAATGTGAAGCCAAATTTGAGATCTATTGCCTATGGATGATTGATATCTGAAAAAGTTCAAAAACAATACACAATTCTTTGAAATCTTCCTGAATTTGTTTTAGACTTTAGTCCATAAGTAGAATTATATATTATGTTGCCTCAATATAGATCCCAGTACTAAAGCCTCATGAAAATTTGTATTATAATCGTGTTACTAAGTTAGAATTGAAAAAAGAGCCTTTTGAGAGATCAAATAATGCATCAAATAAAGTAGAAATCAAGTTATGCTTTTATACTTTTAAACCTATATTTAAAAGCTAATACAGCAAAAAAAAAAAAAAAAAAAACCCAAAATATGCACCAAACTGCCACATACAAGAGAAAAACAGATGAGCCTATTTGGGATTAAGATTTTCAGAAAGAAGCCCTTCCCAGCAACTATGCTATATAAAAACAAACAAACAAAAAAAACCCCTAGCTTTTCTCACCAGGTGGTTCTACAATACTTATAGGTACCCAAACAGCTTCAAAAGTATTTGTCCCATCTGCTTTGGTAGTTTTTGGTCTTTTCTCTCTTGTTGTCTTGAAATACAGCACAGAAAATGAATCATGTTGAGCAGTTCTTAAGGAGGCTTTATCTCAGCATCATATGTGAATCATTTAAATCCTACCTAACAATCCAATTAAGTCATTAAGGTATTCTGCTATGTATCAGTGAGTAAGAACTACCACAGAGAAATGAGTTTTCTTAGTAAATTGATTGCTTTTAGAAAACTGGCAACACAGAAATGTGCTTCTATTTCTGTGGATTTCACCAATGGAAAAGTAGATATTTCTTTACAATAGTTCAGCAAATTATACTTCAGTTTTTAAAATTTAAACATCATTTAATTAAATCAAAAAGTACAACAATATAGATTAATATGTATTAAAACTCCATTAAAAGAATGTTACATAAAGATTTAATAGGGAGAAAGTCATGCTACTAAGAAAAAAAACCTAAAAAGAATAAAGCAGCAGGTATTTATAAAATGCTTTCCCTCATTTGCATTATGTTTTCTTTCATTAATGTTCAAATTACTGAATATGTCTGCAGCCTCCCTTAAAATTTAACATGTTTCACATATGAAAATGTCATAATAAAATACATTATTTTGTACAATTAATATTTTAAAATATTACTGATTTTTTAAAAATTTAATGTGTTTCAGGTAAGATTACAGCAATTTTTAACACCACTCTGTATTTGAGGTCTTTTCTCAACTGCCCAGAGATCCTGCCACAATGACTTTTGTGTGTTTCACTCAAGAATTTCTTAGTTTTAATTTAATTTACACATGTACATTCATATATTCATGCTAGAAGCAAAGCAGGCTGTAAATCCAAGCATGGCTGGACTCATCTTCACTTTAAAAAACAAAAAAATAGCAGATAGAAATGAAGCCATAACTGGACTTGAAAACAATATAAACTGGCGATGGACCAGAAACAGAGCTGATATAAGAGACACAGGTTGGTGGGCAGGAATTCAGTCCTTTGAGAGTAAAGAGAACTAAATTTACCCCAAATGAGATGAAGGGAATCAGAACTTGGTTACTTAGGCATTCTTAGTGTATCTTTTCTTCTTTAAATAAAAACAAAGACTTTCTTTAGCATATGCTGAAAATCAGAGATTAAACCTAAGATAATTTGCCAATATCTCCCATGAAATGGGAGGTTGGGAGGTGGGGAGGTATGAGTGGAGGATCACATGGGTTGATTATATGCCTCCTTAATCTGGTTCTTCTCCATTTGCTGTTCTTTCCTCTGTCCCTCAAAGGTGGGACAGTGGGGTCTGTCCACCTAGGTACAGACAAAATTGTGTTTTCATGTCTATAGACTGCTTATTTTCATCAGGTACCAGCAATTCTAAACAAGGTAATTATCAAATAACACTACCAGAAAAAAAATCTTTATCAAGAGAGATTCTAAACAATTGTAGTAGAAGCCGGAGTTTCAGCCCCCTATCCTGACCCCACCACACCCCCAAACTCCAGGGTTTCCATATGTCAGGTCCAACCACTTTCTCCTATACACCAAATAAAGAAATGAGTAGTGGTACAGGGCAGAGAAAAGAGGTTTATTATGCAGCATGGGTATGCCACAGGAAGAGGAAAGGTAGCAAGCATTTCAACACATTTTCAGGGTACAAATATGAGTTTTTGGTTTAAATAAAAAGAGAATTAGTAACAAGAGGTATGCATAGTTAAACAGTCCCAGTCAAGGTATAGCCTACTTGATTATTATCACAATTCTGATTGAGGAAGGGTTCCAGAGAGGTTGTTATGCTGTCAGAATTTGAAGAAGCAATTTGGTCAGGATAAACAACTCATTATTGACTGATGGGTGGACTTTCCTGAGGTGACTTTGCTGTTCTTTTCCTTCTGTCAGTTTTCTCCATCCTTCCTGGTAAAATGCTATTGATTCCTCTTGTTCTTCTTGGATTTCAAGGTGGCTGCCAGGTGAACAGTTCAGAGCAATGACAGTTACAAAAATGGAGACAGAGATGCCAGGTTTTTCTCCAGCATTTAGTTCATGCATGGGCCCAAGTAAGGAGTCAGTTCTTTTCAGCTAAAGTAGTTTAAGTACCTGTTGCACACTTACTACTGAGTTTTAGTAATACATTTGTAAAATTCTGTGGAGAAATTAAAATCAGTTAAAGGCCGATTGAGGTGCCACACAATTCTAGGCCAAGAGGATAACTTTTGACCCTGTGCCTCTTGCTGCAGGCTGAAGTTTACCCATAGAGAGATACGGTTTTCATTGGAGGGTCATATTGCCTCTCTGTACTTACAGTCCTTTAAATTAAGCCAATCCTTTTCTTGCAGTATAACCTGCTACTCTGCCTGCAACAAACTAAATTCTCTCTTTGCAGTGCTGGGGGTCAAATCCAGGACTTCACACATGGTAGACAAATGTTCTACCACTGAACTCTACCTCCCCCCCAATAATAAAATTACCAACAAAATTAAAAAATATAATTTTATCATATAGAAAAGGGATGTGTTTAAAAAAATCTCAAAGTCAAATATGCTAGATAAGTCCCTGCCCATTCCACATCAATTCTACCAGTTCCTGAAGCTGATAGGTAAAGTATTGTTGTAACAAAAGCTATATCTTCTAAATTAATTTTTAATAGATAAAATATGTAAATTATCTTTTTAAAATTAATTGTGCTAATGCAGTTCTGGAGATTGAACACACAGTCTCAAGAAGGCGAGGCAAGTGCTCTACCAATGAGCTACATCCTCAGCCCTTAATTTAATTTTCAATCGACAATAAAATTATTTATATATGTCATACACTTGATGTTTTAAATTATGCACATATTGTGAAATGAAAAGTTGCCATTTCTACATTGAGAAGACAGAAAAGGTTAACACTCCCAGCACTGTTTATATCTGAAAAGAACAAATTTACCCTAATGATGTTTTAATGAATGGAATTAGAATTAGACCAAAGGTCATAAATATGCAGACAAAAATCCCAGATGATACACAAAGATGTATTTTACTTTAGCTCCACAATACTATTGGAAAGCATAAAAGCCAACATGGTGAGATCTAACATTACTGGGTCCCCATTTTTGCATGGCAACAATTGACTGAAACTGGCCTACAGGGAGGGACTTGTTTCAGTGGAGCACACCCCCCACCACTCACATGTGTAAACAAATGGATTTTCCCTTGGCTGGGTTCATTCCATCCTGTACCTGCCCTAAAATACATTTGAATTTGTGGCCCTACCAAACTGGCTTGCAAGGGTCCCCCCCACCCATCTTCTTTTTAGCTTTTAATTAAATAATATTTATTGCACATGAACTTTCACTTATTCATACACTTAACAAATTCTTGTTAAGAATCTACATCAGCATCTCTTTACCTATGGGCTTCAGGAACTGGGAGGTGTGACAGTGAGATGAGCAGGGAGTTATCTAGCATATTTGGCTTTGAGAGTGGATTTTTTTTTTTTTTTTTTTTTTTTGTAACTAAAAGATGACAGTATCCCTCACTTTGGGTAAAGGAGCGAATGTAGGCATACTTCAGTCATGTGCACACTGGAGAATTATCATGTTGAATTGAGTACACAAGGATATGAGGATTTGTAGGGGAGTTTCTGAGGGCTTATAGGAATCATATACAGGAGGTCTAGGATAAAAATATGGGTTATTCTCTTACTTTAAGTTACTTAAGGGAAATCAAACTCCATCCTCAACAGCCAGAGTGGAAGGAGAACAGGTCCTTAAATATCTGTTTCCATAGCCAAGATCCAATCCTGCCCAGCAACTCCATTCTGCAATGCAAGTCCACATCCAGGATTCCAGTTTCTCCAAATGATCTGCACAAATCCCTCTTTGAACCACTGTCTAACTCAGAACAAGTTCATTTTGCAGAAGGAACAGCTTGTAGCTTATTATGTCCCAAATAGACATATAACAGAGAGGTCAGACGACATTCTTCAAGAACAAACAGTTTCCTTTAGTTTCTCAGAAAGGAAAGGCAATGCAGAAGATACTTTTCTCCCTCGATCAATATTATGTGTTTTAACCTCCTCAAAGGACATAACATTCACTAAGACTTTTAAAGAAAAGAAAAGAAAAAAAAAAGAAACCTAGGAAAGGTAATTTCTAAGTGGTTGGATTCAGGGTATAAATATGCTAACTAAAACGGCATGCTTCTCTTCTGACCATAATAATGATCATGAGAGTAAGGGAAAGTGAAAAACAATGAATTAGGAAAAAAACCCCAAATCCTAGAAACAAATCCACTGAGTTGGGTGTGATTTTCGCAACTGTGATCAAATCTCATAGTAGAAGGCTCTAGTTTTTTAATTCAAAATGAATTGACTCACATCTTACCTTCCTAACCACTTGGAAGACTTTAATACATCCCTATCATCACAACATTATGCTGTCATAAGCATTACAAAAGATCCCACGGCCCCTTCCCAATGCCATCTCTCCCTATGAGGAGGTTCTCCAGTGAAGAAAGATTTCTTCTCAAAAACCTGACAGTTTTCTTTTCTTCTTTCTCTCTCTTTTTTTGAAGACTGTAAAACCTAAATAGTGTAATTATTTTAATTTTAAAATACATGTCTAATGTAAATAATTTGCTTTCCAAAAGAGTTTACTTTGGATAGTTTTGTGTCAATTGTTAAGTAATTCCTAAATAGAGATTCCACTATTTAATATGCTTTAGAATCTAATTTCCTTTCATCTGTATTTGTGGATCTGAAATGTTTCAGAATTAAAAGAAAAATAAAACTTGGTCAAGTGTCTCAGAAATCATCTGATTATAAAATGGGCATAATGAGAGCTGTATGTCATTGTGTAAACACATGAGAGACTGCTACTTCTTTTCTTTATAAATGAATAGAGATTTGCTCCTGATACTTTCTGTGCTTCAGGGTTGGAAAAATACAAGCTGTCTTAGAAACAGCAAGGCTTTAACACAATGTGGCATGATTTTCCCAAGAATCATAGCCAAAGTCTGACATTTATGCTGAGATAAGAAGAAGCTATACAAATAAAGAGGCAAGGGAAAAATCATTCCAAGTGAAGTTAAAAAGCATAATTATGGCCAATTTTCACTTGCTTCTTGACACAAAGCATGCATTTTAATTAGTTTTATAAAGCACTTAATAATACAGTATCTATATACTGTTCCCTTATTAAATCAAAGAACAAATGTCTCAAATTTTCATTTTCTTTCCTTATATTTATTTCCATTTCAACCAGAGGAAAGAGACCATAACTGAGAAATTAATAGATATGGAAATATAACTACAGTAGTTCATAATAAAATCTCTGAATAATCTTTATTTATTATGCTCATTGCCATCAGCTTAATTCTCAGTGGATTTTACTGGGAGAAAACTGGAGGCTTGCAGTTGTGACTTGAAGGAGTGTGAGTCAGATGACTTTTACTCAGTGGTCACTCCTTCCATAAGTATGACCACTGGAGAGTCCTGGGTAGATGGTAAATGCTACCTTTGCAAGATATACACATTAAACTATCACCTGCCATAGATATCTTGGGCCATGTTATTTTGTCATATTGTGTTATATAATCTAGAGAAGAAGAGAGATCTAGAGCAAAGCCTCAAAACAGTGTTGTCCCTTTACCCTCACTGAGCCCTCCTGTATGTTTAGCTCCCTGTGATAATAGTACCAGCTGGCAAATGTTCTATATTTTATGCATCAACATTTAGCAAGGAAATTTCTCATTGAAATCTAAATCTTAGGACTTCCCTTGAAAACTCAGATCTGGCATCATTACCCTTCCATCCTGTTGCCAAGCAGAAATAGTCTGCAGAAATTCAAAGGTACCACTAGTTTCAAATGTGACACAGACTCTCCAGGAACACTTCACTCTATCATTGAGTTCCTCCTAACCTGGATGCTAAATGTCAGACAACTCCAAGAGTTTTTTTTCTGACATTTAAACTGATGAATTGCCTCATTCTTTAATCCTGTTGTCTTCCCAACCATTTTACTCTCCTCTGTTTTCTTAATGATACTTAGCATTTTCTGAAATTATCTTTCTTGTCTCTTGTTTACTTATTCATTCTCCAATACCACCTACACTGAAGTTCTAATCTAGCAGAGACTTTCCTGTCTATTGACCATTCTGTTCCCGTGCTTAGAATACTACCTGGCACATTCCAGCCACCCCACTAATATTTATTAGATAAGCACATTTATTGTCATGCAAGCATTGTTGTTTTTCATAGAGGAGAGAAATAACTCCTCATATACCATTCCCTTAGCTAAAGGCTTTAGGTAAGGACTTATAGTTTAGGAAATAAATCTAACAGATCCTTATCTGGTCACCTCACTGTCTACATATAAAAGCAATAGTAACTAAATTGATGATTAATAACATTATAATTAAGATCATTCAGAGATTTTTATTATGAACCACTGTAAGTGTATTTCCAACTGTTAGTTTCTGTGTCTTGGTCTTGATTTAAATTAAATGAGCCAAGTTTTTTTTTAAATTTATTTTTATATTTAATTGATAAATTAGATTGTATTTATTATTATAAGGTGATGTCTTGATATGTGTATACAATGTGAATTGATTAAATCAACCTAATTAACATAGCCATTACTTCACATACTTATATTTTTGTGGTAAGAACATGAAATTTGCTCTTTCAGCCATTTTAAAATATTTTATTACTAACTGTGGTCACCCTGGTGTTCAATAGATCTCAATACCTATTGCTTCTAAGTGAAATCTTGAATCCTTTTACCAACATCTCTCTGTGCCTCCCATCCTCATTCCCAGCCTCCAGTAGAAAGTAATATTGGTACTTTCTACTTCTATGAGTTTGACTTCTTCAGATTCTATTATATAAAGTAGAATTATCACTATTTTTCTCTCTGTGCCTGGCTTATATCACTTAGGATACTGTCCTTCAAGCTTAGCTATGTTGTCCCAAATGGCAGAATTTCCTTCTTTTTTTTTTAAGATTGAGTAATAATCCATTGTGTATATATATTACATTTTCTTTATCCATTCATCCATTGATGAACACTTAGGTTGTCTCCATATCTTGGCTAAGTGCTGCAGTGAACATAGGAGTGAATATAGTTCTTCAACATATTGTTTTTAAATCCTTAGATATAAACCCAGAAGTAGGATTGCTCAATCATATGGTATTTCTATTTTTAGTTTTTTGAGGAATCTTCATAAAATTAGTGGGTATGGATTCTTTTTTTCCCACATATTTGCTAACTCTTATCTTTTGTCTTTTTGATGCTAGCTATTCTAACATGTGTAAGGTGATATCTCATTGTGGTTTTAATTTGCATTCCTTTACTGATTAGTGATGGTGAGCATTTTTTCACATGCCTATTGTTCTTTTGCATGGCATCTTTTGCCATGTCTCTCTATTCAAGCCCTTTACATGTTTTTATTCAAGTTATTTGTTTTCTTGCTTTTGCATTGCTTGATCAAGTTCCTTATGTTATTTTGGATATTAACCCCTTCCAATGTTTAGTTTAGAAATATTTTCTCCCAAACTACAGGCTGTCTCTTCACTCTGCTAAAAGTGTTTCTTTTGCTTCTGTTGCCTGTGTTTTGGGGATTAAATATAAAAGTCATGGCCAAAGCCAACAGTATAGAGTTTTTCTTCTATGTTTGAGACATTTAAAAAATAAAATATTTAAGAACAAATTTAACCAATAGAGTGAAAGATCTGTGTCCTGAAAACTATGAAACATTGGTGAAGAAACTGATGACACAAGTAAGTGGAAAAAAATTCCATGCTCGTGGTTTGGAAGAATTAATATTGTTAAAATAAGTATGACACATTGTAAGAACTTTTATGAATGCCGCAATGTCCCCCCAGCACAATAAAAAGAATAGATAAAATAGCAAAAAATCCATAATATGCAAGGTAATTTACAGATTTAATGTTACAGATATAATCTCTATCAAAATTCTAATGTCAATTTTCACAGAAATAGAAAAAATTAAGGTTTATATAGAACCATTTGGACAAGACAATCTTAATCGAAAGAACAAAGTTGGAGGCATCATTACCGATTTCAAAATATGTTACAAAGCTATAGTAATTAAACCAGTATGGTGGGACAGTTGGTAGTGTCCTTATCTCGTATCTGAAGCCCTGGGTCTAATCTCCAACGTCCTCCACAAACAAACAAACAACAATAAAAATAGATACATCAACCAATGGAACAAACAGAGAGTTCAGAATGAGTCTGTACATACACGGTCAATGGATTTTTGACAAAGGTGCCAAGCACCTCATTAGGAAATGATGTTAGAAAAACAAGATAACCACATGAAGAATAAAATTGGACCCTCATCTCATACCACGTACAAAAATCAACTCTAATGCTTTTCCTTCCTTGAAAAGGAAGGAATGTCTTTAAACATAACATTGGTGTCCATAACCCTGAAGTTGATTAAGGTGAGTGTTGTTGGAGGTCAGGAAAGGTTCTCTATATTAAGCTGTACTTGAGCTGAAATCTGAGGGGTATGCATGTCACCTATATGGGTGTTTTCTTTTTCTGGGTCCATTAGCATCACTGAAGAATCTCTCAAGAAGAACAGCCTTCAGAATTCCTCACTGAACTCTAAAAAAGACAAAAGAGAGAAAGAAGAATGTAAATTGGGGGCAGAACCTTTGATTTGTTCACTGCTGTGTCTCCACTGAGTGTATGCTAGGTGTTCAATAAATATTTGCCGACTTACTGACTGACAGATGGAATAATCAACTGCTGGGCTCTTAATGACTGCTGCTGACTCCCGTACTTCACAGACTTAAACTGAATATCTTCAGCTCAATTAGGCTGCAATGAAATGACTACCGGTTTTGCTCTAATGTGTCTTGGAGGGAAAGCCATTTATTTCTAAGAAACATAATGATTAAGACCTTCAAAATGGTCTGTTGGGATACATCCAGCTCCAACAACTTGAAAGTGATGCTCATCTTGGTTTTCATGTTGGACTCCACACAGTTTTGAGAGCATATAAAAAGGCTCTGTGTCCTGTCACCAAACAAATCTGAGTAGATTTAAACATGAATATTCATTAGCCTCCCTCCACCTCCCTTTAGAAACTCTCTATTGAAATGGAGATTTTGACTTTTAGGATAATGATGAATATTACAAGCCTTTATTCTTAAAAAATTAATAGATTAATAAAATGGCATTCCTCTATATTCATTAGCATGCATTTATTTTTTCAAAGCAAATTTCAATGTACTCTGCTTGTTCTAGTAAGAAAAGCACCTTATCTTTCAGCAGGTGGAATAGCTCCTTAATTATGGGCTGTAATTTCTGTTATTCTCTATTAATCCTCAATTAAATGCAGCCACAATTGCTTTTATTTGGGTGATTAAGGGAAACTTTGAAGTTCTCCTTTGTCTTTGGTACAAATATGGGAGGTCTGAGACTCTATTTCTTTAGTTAGAGACTTATTAAACAAGCCATCTTAAGTTCTTTTTGCAATACTCAGAGCTGTTTTTGTTTTGTCGAAAGTTGTAAATAATAAGTCATCATGAGGATTCATGAGCCCCTGTTGACAACAGTGTTCTTGAGCAATAGTTTTTATTAAAGCTTGTTTGTTTGGAGGAGGGGACCAGTGTTCTTTTTAGACAAAACTAGAAAACTATCTAAAAAAGTAGGCTTTCAGAGTATCTCAGAATAGGAACATTCAGAAGAAAATTTTTTGTTTTGTTGTTGTTATTTGATTCTTCTTTTAAATAACTTTTTCATGAATGGAGTTGTCCCACTGCTGGAAACATCTAGCTGCTTCTTGAGTGAATGGAGCCAAATGAAGAGAGATTAGTTACTGTTGCCCTCTGCCTCTAAAACTGTGTCCATAAAATCTAGCTTTGCTCTGAACAAAACAGGTGCTCTGGTGTTTCAGTTCTACATCTGCTGTGGAATATAATTATACACTGATTATCTGTTAAATGTGATTGGTTTCCATTGTGCCTTTGTCTGTGTTCAGGGTCTTGTTTCCTAATCATTTACTAGTCACTTGGTTTTTGCTATATCATCGAAAGAGTGTGATTTAGTTTCTGAATTCATCACATCCTATTGTTTTTATTATTTGGAATTGTAACATCATGATAAGGTTTCTTTTTTTATATAAGAATGTTTAAAGGGAACTTCTAAAATTTACTTGAGAGAAATTCAGGTTTAATTATAATCAAGCTATGAATCTCCCACAAAGCATATCTCTAATTTCATGATACAAATCACCTTATATGAACAAGCAAACATTTACTTTAAACAAAATTATACTTAATTCTTATTAACTTTAAGTTACCATACTATAGATTGAGTCTGGAATGTACCCCAGTGGTCTATGTGTTAAAGTTTTGGCCCTTGGACAGATTGTGCTACTGAGAGATGGTAGAACCTTTAGGATGTGAGACTTAGTAGGAAGACTTCAGGTCACTGGGGCATGCCCTGGTCTCTCTCTCTCTCCCTCTCTCTCTCATGTTCCTGCTTTTGGGGCATGAGCTAATTGGTTTTACTCCATTACCACCATATGACCCTCTCCCCATGATGTGCCACATTGCCAAATGGCCAAAACAACTGGACCAACAAATCACAGACTAAAACCTCTAAAACTATGAGCCAAAAAACCTTTTCCCTTTATGATTTTATTAGCTTAGTTATTTGTTATAGTGACAGAAAGCTAACTAACACACACCAAAAGTGTGATGAAATGAGATATAAACCATCGGTAGACATCCACTATTTTTTCAACTATCCTATTCCTCTCACTCCCAAATCTTCCTCCTTGGCACAGATGTCATTAACTAAAGAATCTCAGAATAACACACATCATTTCCTTATTTTTCCTGGCAGTTAGAGACCATTGGCATTTGATCCAATCCTGGCAAAACAGTCTTTCAGAGAACTTGTGAGAAAAGTTTTCCTTCCTATGAAGGTATGTAGTAGTAAACGATTCATCTTTCATGAAATGATGTCTTCACTAACTGTCATGCACAAACTACAACTGTACTCCTACTCCCAAGAGGCTAAATAAACCCAAGCTTCATGATAACACGAAAGCTCAAGGGCTGGAGCCATTCCCTAAAAGCACCATGCTTCTTGGCTTCATTTTTGGTGAGATTATACATTACTTTTGTTAAGCCATTTAAATTGGGTATTCTATTACTTACAACCAAAAGAATGCAATAGAAAAATCACCACATTAACTGATAAGAAATCTGTTTATTTTTATGCAGTGCAGAGCTTTATCTGTACTACATAATATTTACTTAAAATTCCAATTACATTTACTTGAATGGTGTTCACTACATTTTCTTACTTAGAGTGAACTTCTAAAGTGTAGATTATTTTTCTGATTTTATACTAATAATCACATTTAAATGGATTCAGATCCTCATGACATTTTTTTCCCCTTACATATGACATTGATAATTTAGCTGAGACTCTGTGGGATAGTTTTTGTTTATTTCCTTATTTGTTTTTTTGTTTGTTTTATTTTGTTTTTTACTTTGAGAGAGAGTTTCTACAAAGTCAAATAAAGCTCAGAATTAAAATTCACTGACATCTGGAATTTTAAAATTTTTGTTTAATTTTTGAATTAGCAGACATTAATAATAGGGGATTTCATTGTGATAATTTCATACATGTGTACAGTGTACTTTGAACAGGTTTAGCCCCACATCACATTCCCCTTCTCCTCCTTTTTTAAACAGTGTGACATCTGGAATTTTTAATAAGATATGGTATATTTGTGTAGATACACATGCAACAATGCAAACTATAGCTTGCCAAAGATAAGACATTTTTCCAGTGTGGCCCAGTCTTACAATTTGATTCATTTCAGGTACACAAAAAGATGTCTTACCTTATTTTTCTCACAACCTTTAACATATGTTTTTGACAAAAAAAAAAAAAAAGAAAAGAAAATCCTCCTCTTTTAAGTGAATATAAACAAACCAAGTGAGTAATTTATAAGCCTATCGTCTACCTCAATAACTGAGTTACCTGTTTTTGCAGCAAGGTCAGAATAGAGTTCTAATCTTCCATGGGTAATTTGGATGAAGAGACTGGGTGTAGGAAGAAAGTAAACAAGCATTCCACTTTGGCTGATAGCCTAGATAAATTTAATGTGTGAGTGGAGTCACCAAAATGGGATAAGGATTAATGGAGAGAAAGAAACATGAATTTCACATTAAAAAGATTAGGGAAATCACAACCTTTATTATAAAATATCTGTGAGCCTATAAAGATGATTTATAATACTAGAAAAGCTTTAGATATGCTTTGGCTAACGCTCCTGGGAGGCTCAGAAAACATAATCTAATTTACTAGTGGTGTACAAAAGAGATATACTTTAAAATAATTGCTATTTTAAACTGTAGCCTTCATGGGGCTATTGGCATCTAACCACAACATAAGGATTAACTGAAATTATTAAACTGTTGCTTTAAAAAATATAATATTTTTGTGTCATGTATTCCACAGCCTGTGGCATGAAAAGCCAACTGTGCAAAAGAATTGTTTCAACTAATGCACACATCTTGGCTTGGCTGAGTCAGCTTGGAAGGGAAACACAGAAACAAACTGAAAGTCACGAAGCAATATCACCTCTTAATTAAGCCTTTTGAGTCATCCAATTGCTATTCTCTGGGAAAACAAAGCTGTGGCCATCGCACACAACCCTGGTTTTGAAAACAAGTCTTTCCTTTAGGCATTTATTTGGTGAAAACTCCCCTAGAAGATTCAGAAGCATTTTAGTTCCAGGATTAATTGTAGAAGCAATCCAGAGCAATATGGAAGATGTATTTACTTGTCTGACTTCTCAGGCAGTCTTATTTGTCTCTTAACTAGCAAAGAACAGGTTTCTAGGAGGATTTTTGTATTGTGAATGATGACTTAGAAACAAGTGGGATTCGAAATTTGACTTACATCTGCTTTACTTTCTCCCAATCATCAGCCTGTGAATGTTTTTCTGCTACAGGCTACTCCAATTGTTTATTCCATCCTGACAGCCAGTTTTATGACTCATGTATTAAAGTAGCATCAAACCAGAGTCAAGCAATTCTGTTCTAGCCCCATTATTGGTATGATGGACTATTCAGTATTCAACCTAATACAGACTTTCGTAAACAGCTTCTAAGAGCTAGAAAACTACTATAGCTGAAGGTCATTTTCATGGCTGATTTATCCAGCGGTATTGCTTCACACCAAAATACCCTGGCAACTAATCAAGAGATCTTATTTAGCTTTAAATAATCTTTAATATTTTTGAACTTCTACCATCTTTCTGAAAATGGACAACAGATGCCAATTTGATAAGTTTTTAAAAGAGAATTATTGTATTCCTGTTTAAATTTATCACAAAAGTTCAATTGCATTAATTGGGTGACTCAAAGTAATGGGTTTTTTTTGTTTTGTTTTGTTTGTGCTAAGACTATAAGATACAAATGTAGCAATATCATGAAACACTGGTCACACTAAAGAGAGATCACGCACCAGAGGGATAGTGAAACTAAGAACTTGAATAGGGTTGATATACTCACTATACAAGAGTGATTATAGAAATCTTAAACTGACTGAAACTACCATAAGAAAGGGACTAAGGCAGAATGAAGAAAATTAGAAGAGATAAACCAATTGGGATTATAATACACATATACATGAAAATACCACAAGCAAACTCCCTGTGTGGCTACCTTTATCCACCAAAATGTCATGTTTTTCATTTTCTCTTTTCTCTTTTTTCTCCTACAAAATCTGTGAACAGGAAGGCAGAATCCCCCAGGGTGGGTGGTGCCAGAGTGTGTGGGGGTGTTGAGGAAAGAGGGTAGGAGGATGAATACAGTGCACTAAAATGTGTACACATGTCCATAAATGCAAAAATGATACCTGTTGAAACTACTCCTCCAGAAATCAGGGGAGCAGGGAGGATGATGGAGAATGTCTGAGAGGTGAATTCATATATATTTTATACATTTTAAGAACCTGTGTAAATGCCACAATATACCTCCACCCATAACAACAATAAAGGGAATAAAAGACTATAAGACAAAGTCATTCAATAAATATTGAGTGCCCCCACATTTGGGGCATTGATCTAAATGCTAGAGATGCAATGTGAATAAGAAAGATACAGTCCCAGATTTGCATTATTGAAAGGGTGAGTTTGGGAGATGTTAATGAATGAAATATGAGTGCCTTAATTTGATGATTCTTACACATGGGTAGGTAGCAAGTTCATAAAGATTTGCTACCTTTGAAACATTTCATTGAAACATTTTAAAAGAAAATAAAGACAGAAATATAGTCTCTGCTGTCATGGTGTTTATAGTCTACTAGAGTGGGAAGATAAATATTCTTCAAGAACTCACAGGTATTAAGAAAAAAATCAACTTAACTGATAAGTCATTAGAAAAATTAAGAAATTAAAATCATAATTAATATCACTTTACTACCCACTATAGTGGCTAAATTGACAACTGACAATACAAAGTGTAGGTAAGGATATGAAACAATTATTAACTCTCAAATTCTTTAGGTGGAAATGTTAAAATACTTTGGAAACATACCAGAAAATGAAAGCTTATTAAAAAGTTAAACATCCACCTACCACATGACGTAAGCATTCTACTCCTAGTTAATTATCCCAGAAAATGAAAACATGTCAAAGTAAAGATTGTATGAAATGTTCATAGAAAATATTTATAAGAGCACAAAACTGTGAACAACACAACTTGTCACTCTTAAGTGAATTAAATTGTGGCGTGTCCATACAATAGGATTCTAGTCATCAATTACAAGGAATGAACTACTGAGATTGATATGTGTACTATGTGTGAATTTCAAAACCATTGTGATAACTGAAAGGAAGCCATCCTAAAAGATGCAGACTACGTGCATCTGCTGCTTCTTCCTCTTTCATTCACATAAAGTGCTTGTGATACCAAAGAATTTTTGTAAACCCACAGTGCATAGGACTTCAATATAACTCAAAGTGTGCATGAGGTAAGTGTGTAGTATCTATCACTGAATAAGCAGGACACTGACTACTGTCAGAGGCCAGGATTTCTGTCCAAACCAGAGCTGCTTCCAATAAAAAAGGAAGAAAGGGAGGGAAGGAGGTAGGGAGGGAAGAAGGAAGGGAAGAAGGGAGGAAGGAAGGATGGAAGGAAGGAAGGAAAGAAAACAGCCATTGATGTTTTAAGATACAGGAAGGCCTAAGGAATACAGTTTGTCCTTTCTTACTCTCATTACTTCCCCATATTACGTTGAAATTGATGACAAAGAGAGGAAAAGTGGTATACCTGCTACAGTGTTACTAGAATGTGCAGATACCAAGAAGTGAAATATAAAACACTGGTTTGGTTTTATGCAGTATTTGTACATATATGTGAATGCACAAATGATACCTGTTGAAACAACTCCAGGAATTGGGGGAGGGGAGGATAAAGAACAGTAGAAGAGGTGAATTCATGTATAATATATTTGATACATTGTAAGAACCTGTGCAAATGCCACAATGAACTCCACCCAGCACAACAATAAATAATAAAAATTTATTGTTAAATTTATAGTGGAAAAATAAATAAATAATAAAAAATTTAAAAACCACAAAATACATAATTTTGGTGATTCTGAAATTAAAGACATGTGGCTGAAGCAATAAGAGCACTTGCCTAAGTAAAGAGTCTCCCCCAAAAGAAAAGTCCAGGACCTGATGAATTCTCTGCTGAATTCTATCAGACCTCTAAAGAAGAACTGATACCAACCCTCCTTAAACTGTTCCACAAAATAGAAACAGAAGGAAAACTGCCTAACACCTTTTATGAAGTCAGTATTACACTTATCACAAAACCAGGCAAAGACACCTCCAAAAAGGAGAACTATAGGCCAATCTCCTTAATGAACATTGATGCAAAAATCCTCAATAAAATAATGGCAAACCAAATTCAACAACACATCAAAACATCACTCATCACAACCAAGTAGGCTTCATCCCAGGAATGCAGGGGTGGTTCAATATACGAAATCAATAAATGTAATAAACCACATTAACAGAAGCAAAGACAAAAACCACTCGATCATCTCAATAGATGCAGAAAAAGCCTTTGATAAGATCCAACATAATTTCATGATAAAAGCTCTAAGAAAACTAGGAATAGAAGGAAAGTACCTCAACATTATAAAAGCTATATATGACAAACCTACAGCCAGCAGCCAATATTATACTTAACGGAGAAAAACTGAAACCGTTCCCTCTAAAATCAGGAACTAGACAAGGATGCCCACTATCTCCACTCCTATTCAACATAGTACTGGAATTCCTAGCCAGAGCAATTAGGCAAGAAGAAGGAATAAAAGGAATACAAATAGGTAAAGAAACTGTCAAAATATCCCTATTTGCAGATGACATGATCATATACCTTAAAGACCCAAAAACTCTACTCAGAAGCTCCTAGACACCATCAATAGCTATAGCAAGGTAGCAGGATATAAAATCAACATAGAAAAATCATTAGCATTTATATACACTGATAATGAACAAACTGAAAAAGAATATATGAAAACAATTTCATTTACAGTAGCCTCAAAAAAAATCAAATACCTAGGTGTAAACCTAACAAAGAATGTGAATGACCTCTACAAGGAAAACTATAAACTTCTGAAGAAAGAGATTGAGGAAGACTATAGAAAGTGGAGAGATCTCCCATGTTCATGGATTGGTAGAATCAACATAGTAAAAATGTTTATACCACCAAAAGTAATCTACATGTTTAATGCAATTCCCATCAAAATTCCAATGACACTCATTTAAGAGATTGAAAAATCTACTGTTAAATTTGTATGGAAACACAAGAGGCCACGAATAGCCAAGGCAATACTCAGTCAAAAGAACAATGCAGGAGGTATCACGATACCCAACTTCAAACTATATTACAAAGCAATAACAATAAAAACAGCATGGTACTGGCACAAAAACAGACATGAAGACCAGTGGAACAGAATAGAGGACCCAGATATGAAGCCACACATCTATAACCAACTTGTCTTTGACAAAGAAGCTAAAAATATACCATGGAGAAATAGCAGCCTCTTCAACAAAAACTGCTGGGAAAACTGGTTAGCAGTCTGCAAAAGACTGAAACTAGACCCATGTATATCACCCTCTACCAATATTAACTCAAAAGGGATCAAGGATCTTAATATCAGACCCCAAACTCTAAAGTTGGTACAGGAAAGAGTAGGAAATACTCTGGAATTAATAGGTATAGGTAAGAAACTTCTCAATGGAACCCCAGCAGTGCAGCAACTAAGAGGTAGGATAGCTAAATGGAACTTCATAAAGCTAAAAAGCTTCTGCTTAACAAAAGAAATGGTCTCTAAACTGAAGAGAACACCCACAGAGTGGGAGAAAATATTTGCCAGCTACACATCAGACAAAGGACTGCTAACCAGAATATATAGGGAACTCAAAAAAAGAAATTCTCCTGAAATTAATGAACCAATAAAGAAATGGGCAAGTGAACTAAACAGAACTTTCTTAAAAGAAGAAATTCAAATGGCCAAAAAACACATGAAAAAATGCTCACCATCTCTAGCAATAAAGGAAATGCAAATTAAAACCACACTAAGATTCCACCTCACCCCTGTTAGAAGAGCCATCATTAGCAACACCACCACCAACAGGTGTTGGCGAGGATGTGGGGGAAAAAGGAACCCTCTTACACTGCTGGTGGGAATGTAAACTAGTACAATCACTCTGAAAAAAAAAATGGAAGCTACTTAAAAAGCTAAACATTGATGTACCATATGATCCAGCAATAGCACTCTTGGGGATATACCCAAAAGACTGTGACACAGGTTACTCCAGAGGCACCTGCACACCCATGTTTATTGCAGCACTATTCTCAATAGCCAAGTTATGGAAACAGCCAAGATGCCCCACTACTGACGAATGGATTAAGAAAATGTGGTATCTATACACAATGGAATTTTATGCAGCCGTGAAGAAGAACGAAATGTTATTATTTGCTGGTAAATGGATGGAATTGGAGAACATCATTCTGAGTGAGGTTAGCCTGGCCCAAAAGACCAAAAATCGTATGTTCTCCCACATATGCGGACATTAGATCAAAGGCAAACACAACAAGGGGATTGGACTTTGATCACATGATAAAGTGAGAGCACACAAGGGAGGTATGGGGATAGATAAAACACCAAAAAAACTAGATAGCATTTGTTGCCCTCAACGCAGAGAAACTAAAGCAGATACCTTAAAATCAACTGAGGCCAATAGGAGAAGGGGATCAGGAACTAGAGAAAAGGTTAGATCAAAAAGAATTAACCTAGAAGGTAACACACATGCACATGAAATCAATACGAGTCAACTCCCTGTATAGTTATCCTTATCTCAACCAGCAAAAACCCTTGGTCCTTCCTATTATTGCTTATAAGCTCTCTTCAACAAAATTAGAGATAAGGGCAAAATAGTTTCTGCCTGATAGCGAGGGGGTGTGGGGAGAGGGAGGGGGTAGGGAAGTAAGAGATGGGGTGGGGGAAGGGGGGAGAAATGACCCAAACATTGTATGCACATATGAATAAAAAAAAAAGAGCACCTGCCTAACAAGCATGAAGCCCTGAGTTCAAATCCCAGTGCCACCAAAAAAAGCAACTGAAATTTTAGATAAATGTTCTTAATATTTACATTTAAAACAGGCATATATAAAGATGGATGGTAAAAAAAAGTGTTCTAATTATTTAAAGTTTTACATTTTTATCTACTCAAAATGTTATTAAGTTAATACCATTTATTAACTTAATGGCATTAAGTTTATAAAAATGTCATGTAAAATGGAAAGAGGAATCACAGAAGAAGGAAAAGAACTTAAGTGACACTGTTTTCCCTGTCTTTTGAATATGGGCCTTACATATTCATTTTCATTTTGCAATGGGCCTTACAAATTATATAGCTCTGTCTGGACTGGACCATAAAGAACAATGGGGAACATGATGGTTTGTGAAAAGACATTAGAAAGCAAATACACTTGTGTAGATTTCTGCTTCAGAAAGCTTGCACTGGAAGCAGGGTGGTACATGGATGGATGGTGAGGAGAAAGTGTATTGGAGACAGTGAGCATGATTGGAATGGGGCAATAGGAATGTAGTGAAAAGGACTGATAGAAGGAAGTGAACTTTAACATATGAAGAGTGGCAAGGTCAACTTACTGCAGAGATACCATACATCCATGTGAATAGTACCCATGTTTACCACTGAACTATTTAGCTATTGTGATAGGCAAATTATGTAGTCAGCATAGGTGCCCATTATCAGATGAACTATAAAGAAAATGTGGAATATTTGAACAATAGAGCTTTACTCAGTCATTAAGAAGAATGAAATCATTTCATTTGCTGGAAAATAGATGGAACTAGAGATTACCATGTTAAGTAAAATAAGCCAGTCCCACAATGACAAGTACGGCATGTTTTCTTTCATTTATGGAAACTAGAGGGAAACAAATTTTAAAAAGCAGAGTCATGAATGCAAAGGAGATGAGAAGAGGCAAAAGGAAGAGGGAGGAGGGAAGAATAAGAAAGAGTAATAGAGGGTAAATATGATCAAAGTACACTATTCGCTTGTGCAGTATGTCATGATGAAATCCCTTACTATGGATAACTTAATATACACAGATTTAAAAAAATTAAGAGTTAAAATTGACAAGACTTGTTTACATGCCTTTTTGTTATCTATCCTATATTGAGATCTGAAGTCCTTAAACTCCAAAATAATTCTATCTTTCAGTCAGTATTAAGCTCTTGTCACCCATGAACCACTAAATGTGTGTTTGGACCCAACAAAGAATACCAATTTTTGGTAAGCTTGAAGATCTACCACAGTTTGACTGTGTTCCAATAAAATTATATTCACAAACTGGCCAGGCCAGCAGCCCAGTTATCCAGTTCCTGGACCAGATTAATGTTACACAGCAGAATTCACTGAGAAATTTTTAAATATACACATGTCCAAGACCTACTCTCGAAGCTTCTCATCTAATCACCTGGAGTAGAGCTCAACCATTTGCCAAAATGTCTAGCTATAATTCTCAAGTGATGCCAAGGTAGAAAGTATGCCTACCATATACCTTGCATATTAACCATTGTCAATGTTAGACATTTCTTAAGAAGAAACAGTTGTATGTCTTGGATGTGTTTTAAATATACCTATCTGCCCTTTTTCAGAAATGATTTATGACATGTTTTGTATAGTTAGACTTTCAGTGGCCTAAAGGCTCTGAACGCTAACAAGATAATTTGGCAATAAACTCCAGATTGATGCAGTTAAATCATGACCTGTAACAAACTAACTGTGCCTTAACTGTAAAGTAATTGAATTTTACTTTTTAAGGTATAGAACACAGAATAAAATTTATTTAGTCACCTATCCAAACTTTTAGCAAAATGGAATCACTAATTATACATAAGTTCTAGAGATGTGTTACAGGGAGAAATTGATAAATTGCTTTCATCTGAGGGCATGTTGTCTTTTAATATAGATAGAATGTGTCACTTTTTATTACTGTTGGTCTTAACTCTGAAAAGGTTTATATAATACAAAATTACAAAGCATCAAAATTTGTTAAGCCATAAATAAAATCATGTCTGGCTTATTTTAGAAACATTAGTGTATATTCTTATGCCTTATAAAGATTTGGGCTCAAATTGAAGATGGCTATGTCTGTGGTGTTAAATAAACCTAATGAACGAGTAAATGGCCATAAGACAGAAAAACTATTAATGGTCGTGACACCTTCACACATATCAAGGCCTAAGAAAACCAGTTAGACAACACCACCAACAACAGGTGTTGGCGAGGATGCGGGGAAAAAGGAACCCTCTTACACTGTTGGTGGGAATGTAGACTAGTACAACCACTCTGGAAAAAAATTTGGAGGCTACTTAAAAAGCTGGACATCGATCTACCACTTGATCCAGCAAAACCACTCTTGGGGATATACCCAAAAGACTGTTACTCCAGAGGCACCTGCACATCCATGTTTATTGCGGCACTATTCACAATAGCCAAGTTATGGAAACAGCCAAGATGCTCCAGCACTGACGAATGGATTAAGAAAATGTGGTATCTATACACAATGGAATTTTATGCAGCCATGAAGAAGAACGAAATGTTATTATTTGCTGGTAAATGGATGGAATTGGAGAACATCATTCTGAGTGAGGTTAGCCTGGCTCAAAAGACCAAAAATCGTATGTTCTCCCTCATATGTGGACATTAGATCAAGGGCAAACACAACAAGGGGATTGGACTATGAGCACATGATAAAAGCGAGAGCACACAAGGGAGGGGTGAGGATAGGTAAGACACCTAAAAAATTAGCTAGCATTTGTTGCCCTTAACGCAGAGAAACTAAAGCAGATACCTTAAAAGCAACTGAGGCCAATAGGAAAAGGGGAACAGGTACTAGAGAAAAGGTTAGATCAAAAAGAATTAACCTAGAAGGTAACACCCACGCACAGGAAATCAATGTGGGTCAATGCCCTGTATAGCTATCCTTATCTCAACCAGCAAAACCCCTTGTTCCTTCCTATTATTGCTTATACTCTCTCTACAACAAAATTAGAAATAAGGGCAAAATAGTTTCTGCTGGGTACTGGGGGGGGAAGAGGGAGGGGATGGAGTGGGTGGTAAGGGAGGGGGTGGGGGCAGTGGGGAGAAATGAACCAAGCCTTGTATGCACATATGAATAATAAAAGAAAAATGAAAAAAAAAAAGAAAACCAGTTAGAGTGAAGTTTGTGGGGTAAGATTACCAGTTTCACAATGTACCCCCTCACCCACCCATAAAACCTAGATTAGTAACTTGCACAGTGTGTCTTAGTGTCTACTATAGTTTGACTATCGAATATTCCCAAAGGGATCACATGTTGAAGACTTGGTCCTTAGCCCATGGCGGTAGAACCTTTAGCAGGTGGGGCCTGGTGGAAGGAAATGAAATCATTGGGGGCATGCCCTTGAAGAAGATATGGGACTTCAGCCCCTACTATTTTTCTCTTTGCTTCCTGGGAACCATGAAGTGATCACATTGCTGGATCACATATTTGTCATATGCTGCCTCACCACAGGTCCAAAGCAACATGGCCTGAGGGAGGGGTCAGGAAGGAGAGGATTCTCAGTTGTTAGAACAGAGACAAAACTTTAGGGTCAGAACTATACCACAGATAACTGAGTGCTTAACCTCGGAAGGCATCCCTGCAAGAGTTTACGTTTCTATTGTCCCGGGAATTGGGAATGAAACTGAGCCTGCAGAGCATGACTAGCTGGCCCCAAAGTTTTGCATGGTTGATAGTAATAGAGTATGGGAAAGGGGAGAGAGATGCTAAGGTTTGGAAGCCACTTAGCCTTAATAGCTGAGTTCTTTCTTATCTCTGCCAATGAACTTACCTCTAGCAGTGTTTACCATCTCTGGGAATTTGTTATTAAATTTATTGTCCATTAAAATACCACAAATTGCATTTATCCTATGTGTCAGGTAACAGTGAATGAGCTCTGAGTCAGACTTGCAACATCCCTCTTATGAATAAGTAAATACACTTTAACAGGTGTTAACTACTATTATAGGTGGTCTGAAATTCTTTCAGTTTTCTTCAGCATTCAATCATATGCTTGAGATAGCCAGTTAAATACTGTCAATATAGTGTGATGTTGACATTACTTCAACGTATTCTCTTCCATTCAATAATGTCATAGAAATGATTTAGCCTTCCTCTGTTCCTGGTTCTAATGACAGTATTCTTTACCTTTTTAGGAGTAATATGAAGATTTGATCTTGCTGTCTCTGTTGAGATCATCACTCTTAGTTTCCAACTCTACTGTGGTACCACCTTTCTAAAAAAGCCACTGGCTTCCACCACAGTGGAAGGTTACATACGTCCACAAATGCTTTGTTACTTCTTCCATTGAGAAACATAATTTAATCCTTCTATTCTTCAGTCTCTGCTGGCCTTAGAGAATTTTTAAGCAATGGATTGTGGCAGAAGTGACATTTTAAAATTCATAAGGTAAGGTTATAAGTAGCTTTGCACTCACTCTTGCACCTTCAGCTACTACATAAAAACCTTGACCTCCCAGAGGCCATCTTGCTAAAAGACTCCATGAGAAGACTGTGTAGAGAGACCCTGAGATTAGGTGAGAGAAACATACATGACTGACTGCTCTAGTCCTTAGCCATTTGAGCAACCCTGCAGAAGTCCTGCTCAATTTGCAGATTTTTGAGCAAAATAAACTGGTTGCTATTGTATGGCATCCAGGCTACTGGAACAGCTACTCTTCATTGGTGCTCGAAATGTATAGAATTAAAAAAGTTCTCTTCCTTTGATTCAGAAAAAAAGTATAACATATAACAACATAAAGGGTGTTACAGTTTGGATATGAAGTCCTTCAAAAGATTCACATGTTGAGAGCTTGGTTCCAACTGGTGATGTTATTGAGACCCTACTGAGAGTTGAGTGGGTAATGAAGGTGCTAAAATCATCAATGGATTAATTCAGTGATGAATTCATAGCTTAATGGGGTATTCTGAGATGGAGCCTAGTTGGAGGAAGTAGGTCATTGAATACATGCCTTTGAAGAGTATATCTTGTCTCTGAACTCTTCATTTCTCTGGACTTCCTGACTGCAATGGCAGGAAGATTTTTCCATCACACCTTCTGCCATGATGTACTACCTTATTACAGGCACAGAAACATGGAGCCAAGTGACCAGGGACTGAAATCTCAAAAGTCACGAACCAAAGACCTTTCTACTTTTAAATGGTTCATCTCAGGTATTTTGTCACAATACTAACATGGGTTGCAATAGATCATACTTATTGAAAAGCAAGATACCTAAGAATTGAGCCTGAAAAGGAGCTCCTTTTAAAGACTTCCTCCTGCTTCATTTGACTCCCATGACCTTTATTTTCTAGTCACCTGCCTCTTGAACTCATACTCACCACCACAGATCGTTTCACCTCTCCCTGAATCCATTCCCCTTCTTCCCTAAAATAGACACCCATGTCTGATACTTGAAATGGAATAGGTGACCCAGGATTTTACAGGATGGTAGTGAAACTGGTAGATACCCAAGTTTCACAGAACAAGTAAGAAGCAATGGGTTTGAGCCATTGTTAATGGTGAAGCAGAAACATCCTCGTTGGAGTTTTTTCTGGATTTTTACTGGTCTGAACAGCAGTTGAGCTGACCCCAAAAATTAAAGGACTTTTAAGTGAAACACATATCCAAGAGAAATTGTTAGTTTGGGAGAAACGGGACATTCTAAACTAAGATTCATACATTGAGGCATTCACACTTTGTAATGAGTGAAGTGGTATCACTAATGGGAAGAAATGAAGACCTTGGTAAAATAGAATGATCTTGCATCCTTTGCAGGGGCTATGGTTGTCACACACCTCCCAACAACTCTGTTTTGCTATAGCTCTCCCCTCCTTCAGAAATATGGATTTACATGAGAACTTTCCAATTTTTAAAACAGAGGAGGTCAAAAACACATATCTATTCCTTGATGAAAACAATTTTGAAGAAAGAAAACACACTCCTTGATTTTCAGTGCAGTTATATCTTGATAAACTCAATATAAATTGGAAATATTATAATCTGAAAAGCACAAAACATCATAGCTTAGTGACACTGTGTACTTTAGAGCACAAGTAGCTTCCTTCATTATCACATGGCAGACGGGAGGCTGTGACTCTTTGCCATTGTCCAGCATCACAAGAGAGCCATGTATCATACATCACTAGCTCCAGAAAAGATCAAAATTAAAAATGTGAGGTATGGCTTCTACTGAATATGAATTGCTTTATCGCCATTATAAAACTGAAAAATCCTAAACCAAACTATCCCAAATTGGGGACTGGCTGTAGTGTTCTTAATTGTGAAGATACCTCTCCCTTCATCTCTCCGAGCCCCATAATTATATTGAGTACCATTTAGTTTCCTTCTTACTTTGTCTCAGGTTCTACCTGAATAATAAATTAATTACATTAGCCTTTAATATTGACTTCTATTGCTTCCTGAGAGAAACTCTCAGATATGATTAATTCTTATACTCTAGCAATCTCCCTCTAGTGTGGAAATGGAGTGTTTGCCAATTTTTTTCTCTACAAAAGGTTTAAAGACTTTGAGATGTGACTTTCACAACCACATTAATTCTGAAATCTTACTTCCTTTCATTATTTCTAGGTAATATTTTATTTAATGGGGTAATCATTGGTCTCTATACTGGTGCTTCTGCTACAAACAATGCCTGAATAGGGCTCTTAACTTGAGTTTTAAGCAGAAAATAATTTAATAAGCATCTCCTGGCAATTTGGCATTTGGTGTATTAAGAATTTTAAAAAACAAACAAATCATTTTTATTCTACAATATATGAATTGATCCTGTATTAAATATCTAGCACCCCTCCTTCTCCTTGCCCCTAATACTTTCTTTCAGTAGTTCCTTAAACTAGAATGACATAGGGTTTCAAGAGCTTCCAATATTGGAGGAGGCTCCCTAGTCTAGTTTAGACAGTAAGTCTTTTCATTGCAATGATATAGAAAGGGAAGGTCAATAAGAACTTATTACTGGTTATTCTTTATCAATTGCTACATCAACATATGCCCAGATGGTAAAAAAAAATGCTTTCAAACTTATGGCTAAATTCAGACTTTTAAATCATTTGAATTGCTCTGATTGCTCTAGCTCACACTTCTGAACTCTTCAGGAGTCAGCAATGAGACATTTGAATCCCCTCTTGAGAACTGAAAACTTTTACACCTTGGGGAGACTCTTTATGGAAAAAAAAAAAGAAAAAAAGAAAGAAAACAGCTACAAAACAAACTCAAAATGCCCTAAAAAAAGTTGAAAGTACATTCATTTGAGTTTGTTTGTTTTCAATTAGAGTAAGATAAAGTTGTAAAATCAGGAAATATGATGCAGGAGTTACTGGTTGCTGGTGCCCAGAGGTATTGACTTGCTACTTTAGAACTTGACAAAATCCATACATATAAAGAGTTATGAGAGACATAGATGGCCTAACTGTGGTTGTTCAGAAGTCTATTCTATAAGCAGTTTCAAAATATTTCAGTGAAAGACATGAGAAATGATAAATATTGACAGGCTAGATAAATGGTTACTTGTCCTGCATAAATTTATTTATTATAGAACTAAGAAAATACAGATGAAATATGAAATAAAAGAGACAAAAAATTCTAAAATTAGTAACTATTCTAACACCAAATTGAAAAAAAAAAATCAGCTCATACCCAAAGCACTATCTTCTGTTTTGAAGCCATGCAAACTCAATCATCATTAGCCTTAGAATAAATCTGCCTCTACTTAGAAGATCCAGCCAATCCCTATCTCAAGAATCTGAAGTCACAGCAGCACATAGAGGGGTCTGTCTCTTTTTTAAAAAACTACTTTCCTCAAGGAAGAAGTATTTGTCCATTTTGTGTTAAAATACCCACGGGAACTAACTTTATAGAGAAAAGTTTTATCTTGCTCACAGTTTTCAAGGTTCAAGTCAAATTTTGGATGGCCCTATTGGTTTGGCCTCTGGCAATGGTGGAACATCATGATAGTAGTGTGTAGGAACAAATGGTCACATTTCAACCTAGAGCAGAGAGAAAGGACAGTTGTGATGCCATGATCCCTTCAAGGACCTGTCCTTAAGGATCTAAGGACTTCCCACTAGGCCCCACCTCTTAATGATGCACAATACCTCTGAATACCATCACCCTGGGGACCCATCCTCCATATATAGACCTTGAGGGCATACTCAACAGTCAAACTGTAACAACCTAATACATCGGTTTGGTAAAAATTCAACTGCAACTTCCTAGTGTCTTATTTGGGAATAGAAAGTTATAAATTTCCTCCTCATATATGAGATGTCTAGATAAAGAAAGGAAACAAGGAGAAGCTCTCAGAAAAACACTTTGAGAAGTAGAATTAAAGATGCTATTCATGTTCTCTTGGGGTGAATATTCATCGCATATTTCAAAAAGATATATCTTGTGGGAGAATACTTGGATATCTGTTAGTTCCTTCTGTCCCCACGCAAAAATTGTGTTATATGTCAGCAAGAAACTTATCAATACATTTATGGAGATTTTCACAAGGATCTAAAGAAAGATTTTTCTTCGGTCTTCTACATCAGCTTTGCTTTTTTTTACTTCTTCCACCATATCTTAATTCATTCTGCCTCTTGAGCTGTCTACCCATCAACTCTAGAAATTCTGTCTATATTTGTATTCCTGTCATGATAATATAAAACATGCCTTCTACAACTATCTTAATGTCTACATAGAAACATTTTTACTAGGTCTTTGCTCCCTCTAGTGCAAATCCTTGTAAGTTTGCTTTACTTTTCAAATTTCATTCCACTTAATATTTTTGCCACTTCTTGCCTTAATAGTTTACTCCTGTGATTCAAATTGTTTTAATTTTTTTCCTTCTATGCTATTTCTGATTCTTCCTGCAGCCTTTTCCCCTTATTGGTGGTATTTACCCTTGGGCATTACCTTTTATGTTTTCTATTTTGTTTTTCCTCTAATTCTCTGATTCTTGGTATAATGCCAAGTTATGTGATCACTTAGTAGTAGACAAACTTTCTCAAAGATGCCCTGCTAGACTCCTTTCTTTACCCTTTCAGGCTATTTATTTTCTCATTCATTTTGAAGCATACTTTTCATCACATGTGTTCTATTTCCACACAGATAGAAAGTCCATTTTGGAAATTTTTAGAAAGCTTTTATTTCAAAACACAACTATTTTTAAATGTGCACTAATTGAGAATCCCTAGAAACAAGAGAGCTTCCAATGGAGCTGTGTAGGCTCTGGTAAACTCATTAGTACTCTGTTCTTGCTGGAACATAGGTATGCATGGACACCAGTTTGCTACTCTAACCCAGCATCACTTTTACTAATTAGGGGATGAAGATTCTCTTTTAATATTATAGAAATAAACTGTCTACAACGTCTTTCTCATTCATTCTTCAGCCACATAATTCATAGTCTATCTTCTACCTGAGATTGAACATTAGAAACAAGATTGCCACATAAAATTAAGAGTAAGCTCTCTACTTGTAATTAATTCTCAAGGAAAATGCTGATGGTCTATGTTGCTGCTCATTGGCAGTGGCAAGTTGTGGTCACAGTGCAAAGAATTAGATGCACACATCCAATTACTTCTCATGAAAAGGGTTCATAAAAGTTCCTATCACGTCAAAGCAAAGCCTTGACTTCAGAAAATTTGCATACTTTAGTATTTTTCCATTTTTTCTTAACTGAATGAAAGAAAAGGTATAGTTCAGCCATCCTATAACAAAAGTATTATGTTTCTTCAAATTGGAATGACATTAAGACAAAAAAACGTTGTCCATAGTTAATACATTTCTCCTAAATGTTGTAAAGTCATCTAAAACTTTATGAAAAAATGTAGATAATGCCAACTAGGATTACTCTCCTCCTGGAGAGGTATATTGAGTTGCCATGAAAGTGAACTAGAGTATAGACTAGGTTAGATTTCTGAGATACAGTAAAGATTTAGTATGAACTAGTCAAAGGTTATGTCAGGAAGCTGTGAGGAATGAATGGCAATTTATTGGTAACTGAGAAAATAGGATTCAGGTCACAGCTATATACTATAGATTGGTTCAGAGGTTGGCACTCTATTTAGTTCTGAATGACTACATAAAAGTGACATAGAAAAAAAAGAAAAAGAAAGGAGCATCGATGAGAGGTTTAGAGAGCAAAATAAACCATTGAGAAGAGAGAGAACAGGGAAATATGGGGAAAGAAGAGTTAGACAGGGTAAACCTAGAGTACCATGAACTACTTCTAGATTTTAATACATTTGGATATATTTTTCTCAACTTTTCTTACTACTTTCATTTTTATACCCAGTATTTACTGAGCACATAAAAAAGGAGTCTTGTTAAATTCAAAATCTCTGAAGCCTAGGCAGTTGTTAGAAGGTAAAGGAATCCAAACATTGGACATTGACCACATGTGAGTGGGATAGCAGACTATAGGGTAACTTCCTGATTCGATATTCAACAATACCACAAAATATTTCCACCAAGGGTTATGACATGTGTTATGACCATGATAAATTCTACTTTCCCTTCAGGTAATTAATAACTTGGGAAATTAACCTGTCTTAGCATAATGAGCCGGGATTAAATCAATATCATCAGAACATGGCAAATAATATGAATATTTCAGATTTCTGCAATGTTCCTGACTCATGAGAAGAGATAATCATACCAAATTAACAAAACATTTAAGCACAATTAGGGTTAAACCAGGATAAAATAGAGAAGTGTGCAGCTCCAAATCATTTTTGCAATAATTTTGTATCCTTTTCTGTCATGAATTCCCAACACATCTGGAGCTACAAATCTTCTTCTACACTATGGAAAACTTTTATTCCCTCTAAACTGAATTGACTGACAGTCTATTAAAACATTATCCATCTTAGAGCAATTTTATTGCAATAAGAATTTAAAAAGGATCATCAAATATAATGTGGCTACCTTTCCTCTTTGATCATGGCAGACATAACAAACCATGGAATTCTTTCCCACTGACACCAGATGAAGCCACAGAATCTTTCACAAAATTGGTCTTCCATAATTGGTGTTCCACAAACAACTGGACAAAGAGAATAAACAACTCAAAATTTATTTAAAATTCAGAATCAATAAACTTCTAATGATTGCATTTTAAGTATGAATCACAATATATGGATGTGAAGAACATCTGAAATATCTGGAATGAAAAAGGATTGGGACTGAGAAATGATAGTTCACATAACTGAAAATCTAATCCTGTTATTATATATGATATTGAAGGAAAATTTCAAAGAAATCAGTAGTTACTGATAGAACTCATAGCAAGAATATTATATACCCAAGCTGCCATTATCCACAAAGTCCAGAGGTCACATTCAAAATCCTAGGTGTTGATTATTGAATAAAGATTGAGAAACTGTCTGAAACTTTCTATTTAAATTTTTGTAGTAGTAGTGTGGGATAGATGGCCATCATTTTTGTATACTTGATATATAATGTGCTTCTACTCTTCAAGAAACAAAGCAGAAATTACAGATCCAAATTGCTATACCCCTTTCAAAGTAACTTCCCTGAAAGGATGCACATTTTTTCCTTCGGTACCACCATTGCTTCAAATAGTTTTAGAATTCCTCCTGAAATTGCTTTCACAGCCCGAAGCTAATTTCTTTGACTATCCTCAATAGTGGCAAATCTTCCTTCTTTGACAGGGGATTTTTTTTTTTTTAAGAGCTTGCCAAAAGTCAAGACTGGTGAATAAAGTAGTTGGTTAAATTGGATGAGATCGTCTGGGTTTCAAAAATAAGTAAGCTGCAAAGTCATGAGCCTGGTTTTCTCATGCAGCTCAGAAACCACTTTGGAAGGCAATTACAAAAGCGAATTTTTTAAAGTAAGTTTTTAGTTTCCTCCTCCATAAAATAAGTGGATACCACTCACTGATCTCTAAATTATCTTCTAGCTTTATGAGTCTGTAATTCAGTAATTCCTTTATTTAAAACCCTTTGAAAGATTTATAACTATTTTGAAGAAAAATAAGACATCTCAATGTGATTGAAACTTCTTGTTTTACATTTTCTTTTTTGTTTTCTTTCTGAAAACTTTTTCTCTTCAAAGAAACATTCATCATACTTAACATTATATGGCATGTTTTATCCTTTTAATTATCACTGTGATTCATTTCCCTCTGTGAAATAAGGGAGGGTCTTGGATAGATGACCCTTCAGCTATATGTTATTTTACTAATTACCAATTTTCTTGTAACAAATTATCCCATAATTTAGTGGCTTAAAATAGCATTTATTATCTCAGTTTCTGAAGATTGGGAATGAGCCCTGTTTCGTGGTATGATCTTTTCAAGGGCATCTCACTAGCTACCACCAAGGTGTCATCTGAATTGCATTCATCCCAAGGGTCAGCTGAGAAAGCTTTGTTTCCAAGTTCACTTGACTTGTTGGCACTGTTCAGTTCTTTATGGGCCTCAGTCCTTATTGACTGACTGAAGGCTGCCTCCAGTGCCTTTGCACATGGGCCTCTCAATAAGGCATCTCATACAAGATTAACTTTCCTTGTTGAAGCAAGCAAACAAGAACAACTAGCGAAAGTGGATAAACAGGTTGGGAGTCATTATGTATAAAACCTCATCTCAGAAGTAATAACCCATCATTTTTGCCACATTCTATTCTCATTTAAAAGTGAATAATTAGGAAAGGAATTACAAAAGGGAGTAAATAATGACACATAGGAATATCAGAGATCTGTCTTACAAGCTACCTGCATGGCTTTAATGATTCTCATTCTTTCCAAATGCAAAAAATATGTTCCATACCCATATCCTTGTAAACCTCATCCAATTACAGCATCAGATCAAAGTCCAGTATCGTCTCATCTAAATCATGTCCAAATAGGATGAGTACCTTGATTGTAGCTTCCTAAGTACAGTTGTAGGATTGCAGTTCCTCTGTATCTGTGAACTTTTGAAGCCAGAAAGATAAACTACCTGCTACCCACATACCCAACAAATACTAATAAAGCAGACAGGATAGCAGAAATAGACATTCCTGTGCAAAATGGGAGATGGAATGCATTCCATACTACCTCTCTCTTTTTCCGTCCATGTTGGCAATGTTTTTGCTATTAAAGTTTCTCAAAAACCTTGTGAGTTTTCTGTGGATCTTCCTGGTGTCACCTACTACACAAAATCCACACCCATACATATCCTTCAAAAAAAAAAAAAAGCCTTTCTCTACTTTGGGCTTAAGTGCTCAGAGTAAAGCACTTAATATGTCCTGTTCAGTTAAGAAGATCTAAGGGACACATTCTCCATCCCTTTAAAAAGTCTTTTGGGTGAATAAATAAAACTCTGATCCTTTTATCTTGTCTTTTTTTTTTAAAGGTTGTACAGTCAAATCATTAACACATCAATTTTAGGTATCCCAACATGAGGAACTACATTTATAGTCAAGTAGGGCTAGTAGTACACCAAAAGGTATATATTTTAGAACTACATGATTCTCTATTTGGCCAGACCTTGCTCTAGAACCCTGGAGTTTGTGGAATTCTGATTACCTTGTTGCTGTAAACAACATAGGTGCCGCTGTTCCACAGAACCTCTAACTTCTAAATCCACTGAACAGATTTTACCTACTCTGCATCCCACTCAAAACTGTCATTGCAGTATTTCCAGAGTGCCTTAAGCTCTCTCAGAGCCCAAAGAAGTAACTAGGCATTGTGTTTTTTTGTCATGATGAAAATTTTGAGAAAACCATAATTTATCCTTTACATTGAAAGGAATGTCCAAGGATAACTTAGACCAATGAACTCTTTTTTTTTTTTTTGGTAGAACTGGAGTTTGAACTCAGGGATTCATGATTGTAACGCAGCCATTCTACCACTTGAGCCACACCTCTAGTTCATTTTGCTCTGGTTATCTTTAGAGATGGGATTTCATGAACTATTTGCCAAGGCTTGAGCCACCAGTACCCAGCACCAAAGAACTCTTAACAATTTAACTGATGTGGTGGCATGTCCTTGAAGCTTTACAGTGTTTCTCTTACCTGTGGGTCATGTGTCTTTTTTTTCCCTTGTACTGGAGACTGAAACAGGGCCTCATATATGCTAAACATGTGTTCTACCACTGAGCAACATTGCCACCAGCAAGGATCATGTGCCTTACGTAGGCTTCCAATATACTTATCTTGCTACTTTTTGATCATCTGGTTCAGCTAACATGTCATCAACATAATGTACCAATGTGATGTTCTATACATGTTCAAGCTGTTTGGATTTCTCTAGAAAATATAATCCCAGGAGGTATAAAAATAGCTCAGTATTAGCTCAATGGTAGAACACTTGCCTAGCATGTGTGAGGTCCTGCATCTCCAGCATCAAAAACAAAAGTTAACATCTGGAACAGGATTATAGGTGTTTATCCCACATGAATACAAACTATTTGTGGTCCTCCTTCCTGATAGAAAAAAAATTGTAAAGGATAAATTGTCTAGATTAATGACTATACTCTAGTGTTACCAGTGAGTGGTCTTAAAAGACCCTGGTTGAAAAGATCTCGGTCCTTGGTGTTCTGAACAAAGAATTTCATGGAGACACATAGATTGCAAAGTAATAGCCAAGTTTTATAGAAGGTGCAGCAAAGTTTTACTGAGAAAGTAGGAAAGTACAATTCCCAAGGAAGAGAAGAGTGGGCTGGTGAGGTGGCACAAGAGTACCAGTGCCTTGGTTTGGATGAGCATTTATATAATGCAAAGGGTGAGCAAGTGGAGATTTGGGTGGTACAGAGCAGTGGCTTTTGGTGATTGACAGATTGATTGACTGCACATGTGAATTCAACAAGATGCATGCCTTGTGTGCATGCCCCAGTTTGTATCCAGATGAAAGTGCTATTTTAAATGGGGCATTTTGGGACAGTTATAGATGGAGCTAAACCACCTATTTCCCCCAAGATTATCTGCGAGGAGGCCACCTACTCCTCATGGCCTGGTTTAAGTACTTTCCCTGTTACTGGCCTGCCTCACCTGCAGTTATGCTAATATACTCTGACAAAGATACTGCTTCTGGAATAGCAACTGCAAGTATTGCTACAACTTGGACTCTTTGCTTGAGTTTGCAGTGATCTACTTTCATCTTCCTGTATCCATATGAATTCTTTAGAAGCCAAAATAGTAAATTAAATGGAGATATAATGGGACCATGACCCCTGCAAAAGTCTTCTGCTATTCCCCCTGAGATGCAATAGACATAAAAGCAATGAGGACATGGAAGAACCTGAGTAAAACTATCAACCAGGTCCAGGTAATTGGCATTTATATAACAATCCACTTAACAGTAGCATAATACACATCATTTTCAAGCACAAATGGAACATTCACCAGAATGGCCCTAAAACAATTCTTATTAAATTGAAGATTAAAATTGTACAAAGTATTTCTCTGAGTACAAAAGAATTAAATTATAAACCAAAAGCAGAAATATATCTGGAAGAGGCTCACATACTTCGAAATTAAATAATATACTTCTAAATATCCTTTGAGTAATAGAAGAAATCACTTAAAAAACTGGAAAATAATTTGAACTCAGTAAAAATGAAAACACAGCATATCAAAACACAAAGATATAGTTAAGGCAGTGATTGGAAAGAAATTTGTAGCATTAAATACTTAGAATAGGTAAGAACAGAAATCCATTATCAGTAATATAAACTTTAACCTTAAGAAGGCAGGAAAAGGAGGGCAAATTGAATATAAAATAAGAGGGAAAAAATAATAAGGACAAGGATACAAGTTGGCAAAATATAAAACAGTTAACAGTAGAGAAGATCAATGAAACTCAAATTTTTAAATTGATTATTTGAAAAAAGTCAATAAAATCAATAAACCTCCATGTAGACCAGAATTTCTAAACACAAAGTTTTCAATATTTTGGTCTGTGTAATTCTTTGTTTTGAGAGACTTTTTTTGTAAATATAGCATATTCTAGTCCTCCAACCACTGGTTGTGAGTTAACAGCCCTGGTTGTGACAACAAAAATTGGGACAGACATTGTTAAATGTCCCTTTGGGAATACAGTTTCTACCCAATGAGAACAGCTAAGTTATAGAAGTTCTAAATGCTATTAGGTAAGAGAGTTACTACAGATAACAGTAATATAGTGTACATTTCAAAAAGCTAGAAGATTTCACCATAGATAAATGATAAATACTTGAGAAGATAAATAGATATCCTTAAACTGACTTGAACATTGTACAAGGTATATGCAGAAAAATATTGTGTGTCACTCCATTAATATTTTTATATTTTTAGGTAAAAGTTAAAAACAAAGTTAATTTAAAAGAAAGCAAGACAAGAGAAAGATCACCAAATATCAAGAATGAAAGAGAGCTATCATTTTAGAATTTACAGACCTAATGTACAAAAATATTATGAACAATTTAATATAATAATGTGATCATTTAAATGAAATTCACAAATTCATACAAAGATACATATTACCAGAACTGACTCAAGAAGAAATGGAAAATTGGAAGAAAGGAATTGAGTTCACAGCTAGAATCTTTTCCACAAAGAAAATTCCAGATCCCAGTGGTTTTACTAGTGATTCCAACACACACTTACAGAAGAAACAATATTGAATTTATGAAAACTTTAGAAAACAGAGGAAGGCAGAATACTTCTAATTCTATAAGAGGGCATATATGCAACTCAATACAGCATATTTTATATATTCACTTTTACACTGATGCCAAAAGCAAAATAACTCAAGCTTCCTAATTCAGCTTTAATTTTCAATTGAAGTAGAATTGAAGAACTTTAAATATGTAATCACTAACTATAAGTTCAATTCATTTTAATAAATATTCAGGACTTCATATGTACAAGTCATTGTCCTAGATCCAGGAATAATTAAATGACTATAAAAAGAGTCTCTCTCTCTATCGCTCTCTCTTTCTCTCCCTCTTTCCCTCTATCCCCCCATGCCCTTCCTGTCTTTTATTAACAAAATTCCCTGCATGAACTGTAAAGATGGGAGTAGGCACCACTTACCCACTTTAAGGCATGGCTTTACTGTTACTTAGTTCATGGATACTATGTGACACTTTTTAATTGCAAGATAAAATACAGGATTTATTATTCATCTTGGGTTTTTAAGGAAACATTAAGAGGAGACATAACATTTAAAATTTAAGAATGATCTAATTTAGTTTCTTAGTACAGTTTTTTGACAGGGTTTTGACTAAAATATCCAGTAACTTAATTTTTAACAACCTGTTTGACAAATATACTTAAACCTAACAATGTGAGATTCAATAACCACATCATTTTGTTTTTGAATAAATTCCATTCACAAAGTCAAATAAAAAATGAAGAATATAGAAAATGTTCTTACTCTCTTTTTTGAAGGTTTTTAGTAGTCAATAATCTATAATGATATATTTCTGCATAATTTCCTCATAATATCTAAATGCATTCAAATGCTTCTATGCATCTTTGTTACAGCTACCATGCCTATAAACCAAAACAATAAAAATTAATATAGGGGCTGATAACTGAATAAATAATTATTTTAATAAATCATGAATAAATATATAAACTCTAGAAAAGGTAGAAGTTAATAAAGAAATAGCACTTTTAATGAGTAATTAACTTTTGTATATTTAAAAATTCTGTCTTAATCAATAAGGTAGCCCCCAAGCAATGATTTGGAGTCAAATCCATGCTCCCTGGAGATGAGTGAAAATACTGCAAGTTACTTAGTGTTATAAAATTCTAATTTCCTTATACTAGCGTCCCATCTCCTCTTTGGTAGTTGTGTTAGTCAGCTTTGAATAAATATAAAAAGATACTTGAGCTAATCAACTTTTTAAAGGAAAAGATTTTTGACAAAATCTAGGAAGTTATATACTTGTATCAGAGAAATGGTTCCTCTCACATCTCCAGAAAAGAAGCTGTTTTGTTTTCTCAAATTTCAAAATCTTAGCCATGTCTTAGCCTCATGCTGCTACTATTTTTCTATCTTCTACTTTGCCTCGTTCAAGATATTTATCACTTCTACAGCTTCCTCTTCCAACACTGCCATTCTTTGATCTCAGTACAGACTACGAAAGTAGCTGTTTTAATTTACCTTTGGTGCTGCTCATCAAATATTTTCATTTTCATAACCCTGGCTCCAGCCAGATACATTGTATTTGTGCTCTTTCATTCCTCCTTGGGATTATTTGTCTCATTGAACTTGTATTAGAAAATAAAGTGTGAATGGAAAGAAAGCAAAAGGGACATATGTTACTCTGGATATAAGCATTAGAAGTCAAGGTGCAACTCATCATACTCCATTCCTTTTGGGTGACTTGCCATATTCCTGACAATGGAACTTGTTCAACCTGGATTCTAGAGTAAAAGCAATGTGGAGCAAATCCCACATTCAACTTGCAATGGACCTATAAGTTAATCAAGAAATAAACTTAATTTTTTTGGGATTCCAAGATGGTGGCTAGAGAGAGGAAGCAGAAAGTGTGCCTCCTAAAGTGAAATCTTGGAGAGATGCTGGAGACACACCTTGCAGGCAAGGCCACTGAGAAGAGGCAAAACGTTGACCCCTCCACACATCCAGCCTGTGCAGAGCATCTTCACTTCATGTTAAACGGAGAAATCAGGAGGGCCCCTGGGCCGCCAGACGCCTGCACCCAGACGGCTTGGGAAGACATGGACAAGGTGAGCTAAGCAGTACCGTGGTACTCCCACAGACAACCCTGGGCCAGATTAGCATAGCCCCCTGGACAGACCGACCCCTACCTGGGGAAAAAAGAGAAATTGAGTAATAAGCAATAAGAAAAATAAAGACACGTAGCAAAGAGAGAGGGACACCCTGACTTCCGAAGGGGGAGAGGGGAATCCCTCACAGAACTGTAAATAAACAAACTGGGCCTGGACGGAGAGGGCGGGAGCAGCGGCATGCACTCAGCAACCAGGAACAGGAAAGCTTGTGAGAGTGGTGGAGGGAGGAAAACTCCACAGGAGGCGGGGAAGACCCACTTCCCACATGAACTGTAAATACACACGCAGGCCTGAGAAAGCGGGTGCAGTGTCACCTTTCCCAGTGTGCTTGGAAAGGGGAAAGCTTGTAGCAGAGGCTCCCGCACAGGAGAAATCTGAGTAAACAAAGCCTGCAGGGGCAGGTGAGTGCTGAGCTCACCCCAGAGATCTGCATAAATAACACCGCCAGCAACAGCAGGCTGACAGCAGCGGGCAGGCAAGCCATAGCCGCAGATAGCCATTCACAGACCTGTCTCCAGACTCTTTTTTTTCTCTTTCCCTACCATTGAAGAGAAAACAGCCGAACTACACCTGCATGCTGAAAAACTTACTGAAACTGTATTGCATTTGAACTTGGAACACTTTGTGGTTTTTTTTTTTTCTTTTGTGCGGTTTTGTTCTATTTTATGTTACCCCTTTGATGAGACAACTACAGAACAACATCTGAGGCACCATCTCCAGGATTGGAGGCTGAGGGACAAACACCAAAATTATTAAGACTGAAACTTCATTGCATTTGAACTTGGAGGGTTTTTTTCTTAATTAATTTTTAATTTAATTTTATTTTATACATTTTTTTCTTTCATTTACTTATTTTTAGTTTTATTCTTATCTCTATTCTTTTTATTTTTTATTTTCAATTCTCTCTCTATCTCTCTAATGCCTTTTCAGCTTATGGTTTAGTACAGTGTCTCTCCCTGTTTATATCTTTGAAACATTTTTTGTTTGTTTCTTTGTTTTGTCTTTTTTCTACTTCATTATTTGTTTTTCCCTTTTCCTGTAACTTCTTTGCTTTCCATCCCCTCTAACCCTTCCATTCTAAATATCACTAGTGTTATTATTACAAGCCAGAAAATACTTAATTGCACACAGTACAGGGACAATAACAACACCAAGGGCAATGACAAGAAGACAGAAAAAAACAGGGAAACTACTTTCCCCACAGCAAAAAATTAGTACAGGAACCAGAGGGAAATGAAGAAAACAGATACTCAGATCCAGACTCCAATAAAATGAAGATAAACTATGCCAAAGAACCCAATGAAGCCCACAAGAATAATTTAAAAGAAGACATAATACAGGTACTCAATGAGAATTTTATAGAGATGATACTGGATAGGGTCAACCAAAATGTACAGGAGACACTCAAGAAATTCCAAGACAACAAAAATAGAGAATTTGAAAAAGCAAAAGAAGAAATAAAGGACACCATAGAAGCACTGTATAAACACCAAAGTGAAACAGAGAACATGATTAATAAAGACATAAATGAACTCAGGACAAAAATAGACAATATTAAAGAGGAAACGACTGAGGATATGGAAAACTTCAGAAAAAGAACAAAACAGAATTGCAAAACAAAACGGAAGGCCAATCCAGCAGAATAGAACAAACAGAAGACAAATCTCAGAACTCGAAGATGAAATGGTAATTAAAGGAAAAACTGAAGAACTATTAATTAAACAACACAAGACCTGTGAAAAGAAAATGCAAGAACTCACCGACTCCATCAAAAGACCAAACTTGAGAAACATGGGCATCGAAGAAGGAGAAGAGGTGCAAGCAAAGGGAATGCATAATATATTCAACAAAATAATAACAGAAAATTTCCCAAATCTAGAGAAATCTATTCCCTTACAGATGCAAGAGGCTTCCAGGACACCAAAAAGACCAGAGCAAAACAGAACTACCCCATGACATATCATCATTAAAACAACAACTACAGAGACCCCAGAAAGAATATTGAAGGCTGTAAGAGAGCAAAGACAAATAACATACAAAGGTAAACCCATCAAAATCACAGCAGACTTCTCAACAGAAACATTAAAAACAAGAAGAATGTGGGGTGAGATCTTCCGGGCAGTGAATGAAAATAACTTCAACCCCAGGATACTCTACCCAGAAAAACTATCATTCAAAATAGATGGAGCAATAAAAGTCTTCCATGATAAGCAGAAACTAAAACAATATGCTACCACAAAGCCACCACTACAAGGGACTCTTCAAGGGATTATGCACACAGAAAGTGAAACCCAACATAACCATGAAAGAGCAGGCAGTACCAAACTACAGGAAAAGAAAAAGCAAGACAGTAGAGAGTAACTTCAACTTAGGTACATACAATCAAACCTTCAAACAACTAAGACAACTAAATGAAAGGAATCACCACATACCTATCAGTACTAACGCTTAATGTTAATGGACTGAATTCCCCATCAAAAGGCACTGTTTGACAAAAAGTATTAAAAAGAAGATCCAACAATTTGTTGCTTACAAGAGAACCATCTCACTGACAGAAATAAGCATAGGCTTAGGATGAAAGGCTGGAAGAAGAATTACCAAGCCATTGGCCCCAGAAAACCTGCAGGAGAAGCAATACTTATCTCTGACAAAGTATACTTCAAACCTACATCGATCAAACGAGATAAAGAAGGACATTCCATACTAATAAAAGGGGAAATGGAACAAAAGGAAATAATAATTATCAACCTATGTGCACCCAATGTCAACGCACCCAATTTCATCAAACATACCCTCAAAGACCTAAAAGCATATATTAACTCCAACACAGTGGTTGTGGGAGACTTTAACACCCCATTATCATCAATCGATAGGACATCCAAACAAAAAATCAATAAAGAAATACAAGATCTAAAATATACAATAGATCAAGTGGACCTACTTGATGTCTACAGAACATTTCATCCAACCTCTACACACTATACATTCTTCTCAGCAGCCCATGGAACCGTCTCCAAAATAGATCATATCGTAGGGCACAAAAGAAGCCTCAGCAAATATAAGAAAATAGAAATTATACCATGCATACTATCTGATCACAATGCAATAAAACTAGAACTCAACAACAAAAGTAAAGACAAAAAGCATGCAAACAGCTGGAAACTGAATAACTCATTACTTAATGAAAAATGGGTCATGATGAAATAAAAGAGGAAATTAAAAAGTTCCTGGAAGTTAATGAAAATGAAAGCACAACCTACTAGAATCTATGGGGCACAACAAAGGCAGTCCTGAGAGGAAAGTTTATAGCCATGAGTGCATATATTAAAAAGACTGAAAGACTGCAAATCAATGACCTAATGATACATCTCAAACTCCTAGAAAAACAAGAACAAGCAAATCCCAAAACAAATATGAGAGAAATAATAAAAATAAGAGCTGAAGTCAATGAAATAGAAACCAAAAAAACCATGCAAAGATTTAATGAAACAAAAAGTTGGTTCTTTGAAAAAATAAAAAAGATCAACAGACCCCTCGCAAACCTGACTAAAATGAGGAGTGAAAAAACCCAAATTAGTAGAATCAGGAATGCAAAAGGGGAGATAATAACAAACACCATGGAAATCCAGAAAATCATCAGAGACTACTTTGGGAACATATATTCAAATAAATTCGAAAGTCTTAAAGAAATGAACAGATTTCTAGATTCATACGATCACCCAAAACTGAACCAAGAGGACATTAATCACCTGAATAGATCTATAACACACAATGAAATTGAAGTGGCAATCAAGAGTCTCCCCAAAAAGAAAAGTCCAGGACCTGATAAATTCTCTGCTGAATTCTATCAGACCTTTAAAGAAGAACTGATACCAACCTCCTTAAACTGTTCCACAAAAGAGAAAGGGAAGGAAAACTGCCAAACACATTCTATGAAGCCAGTATTACACTTATCCCAAATCCAGGCAAAGACACCTCCAAAAAGGAGAGCTATAGGCCAATCTCCTTAATGAACATTGATGCAAAAATCCTCAACAAAAAAATGGCAAACCGAATTCAACAACACATCAAAAAGATCGTTCACCATGACCATGTAAGCTTCATCCCAGGAATGCAGGGGTGGTTCAACATATGAAAATCAATAAACGTAATAAACCACATTAACAGAAGCAAAGACAAAAACCACTCGATCATCTCAATAGATGCAGAAAAAGCCTTTGATAAGATCCAACACCATTTCATGATAAAAGCTCTAAGAGGGTGGGGACAGGAGGGAGAAATGACCCAAGCCTTGTATGCACATATGCACATATGAATAATAAAACAATAAAAATAAAAATAAATAAAAGCTCTAAGAAAACTAGGAATAGAAGGAAAGTACCTCAACATTATAAAAGCTATATATGACAAACCTATAGCCAGCATTATGCTTAACAGAGAAAAACTGAAAGAGATCTCCCATGTTCATGGATTGGTAAAATCAACATAGTAAAAATGTTTATACCACCAAAAGTAATCTACATGTTTAATGCAATTCCCATCAAAATTCCAATGACACTCATTTAAGAGATTGAAAAATCTACTGTTAAATTTATATGGAAACACAAGAGGCCACGAATAGCCAAGGCAATACTCAGTCAAAAAAACAATGCTGGAGGTATCACGATACCCAACTTCAAACTATATTACAAAGCAATAACAATAAAAACAGCATGGTACTGGCACAAAAACAGACATGAAGACCAGTGGAACAGAATAGAGGACCCAGATATGAAGCCACACAACTATAATCAACTTGTCTTTGACAAAGGAGCTAAAAATATACCATGGAGAAATAGCAGCCTCTTCAACAAAAACTGCTGGGAAAACTGGCTAGCAGTCTGCAAAAAACTGAAACTAGATCCATGTATATCACCCTCTACCAATATTAACTCAAAATGGATCAAGGATCTTAATATCAGACCCCAAACTCTAAAGTTGGTTCAGGAAAGAGTAGGAAATACTCTGGAGTTAGTAGGTATAGGTAAGAACTTTCTCAACGAAACCCCAGCAGCACAGCAACTAAGAGATAGCATAGATAAATGGGACTTCATAAAGCTAAAAAGCTTCTGCTCATCAAAAGAAATGGTCTCTACACTAAAGAGAACACCCACAGAGTGGGAGAAAATATTTGTCAGCTACACATCAGACAAAGGGCTGCTAACCAGAATATATAGGGAACTTAAAAAACTAAATTCTCCCAAAAATAATGAAGCAACAAAGAAATGGGCAAGTGAACTAAACAAAACTTTCTCAAAAGAAGAAATTCAAATGGCCAAAAAACATATGAAAAAATGCTCACCATATCTAGCAATAAAGGAAATGCAAATTAAAACCACACTAAGATTCCACCTCACCCCTGTTAGAATAGCCATCATTAGCAACACCACCACCAACAGGTGTTGGCGAGGATGTGGGGAAAAAGGAACCCCCTTACACTGCTGGTGGGAATGTAAACTAGTATAACCACTCTGGAAAAAAATTTGGAGGCTACTTAAAAAGCTAGACATTGATCTACCATTTGATCCAGCAATACCACTCTTGGGGATATAACCCAAAGACTGTGACACAGGTTACTCCAGAGGCACCTACACACCCATGTTTATTGCGGCACTATTCACAATAGCCAAGTTATGGAAACAGCCAAGATGCCCCAGCACTGACGAATGGATTAAGAACATGTGGTATCTATACACAATGGGATTTTATGCAGCCATGAAGAAGAATGAAATGTTATCATTCGCTGGTAAATGGATGGAACTGGAGAACATCATTCTGAGTGAGGTTAGCCTGGCCCAAAAGACCAAAAATTGTGTGTTTTCCCTCATATGTGGACATTAGATCAAGGGCGAACACAACAAGGGGACTGGACTTTAAGCACAATAAAAGTGAGAGCACACAAGGGAGGGGTGAGGATAGGTAAGACACCTAAAAAATTAGCTAGCATTTGTTGCCCTCAATGCAGAGAAACTAAAGCAGATACCTTAAAAGCAACTGAGGCTTATAGGAGAAGGGGGCCAGGAACTAGAGAAAAGGTTAGCTCAAGAAGAATTAACCTAGAAGATAACACACACGCACAGGAAATCAATGTGAGTCAATGCCCTGTATAGCTATCCTTATCTCAACAAGCAAAAACCCTTGTTCCTTCCTATTATTGCTTAAACTCTTTCTTCAACAAAATGAGATATAAGGGCAAAATAGTTTCTGCTGGGTATCAATGGGGTGGGGGGGAGAGGGAGGGGGAGGGATGGGTGGTAAGGGAGGGGGTGGGGTCTGGGGGGAGAAATGACCCAAGCATTGTATGCACATATGAATAATAAAAAAATAAAAATTAAAAAAAAAAAGAAGAAAAAAGAAATAAACTTAGTGGGTTTAAGCCATGGAGATTTTTAGGTGATTTTTGTTACTTTGGAATAACAGTCTATTCCGATTGGTGCTGTGTTAATAATTTTCTCCACATCTCTCGCTTATATTTTCCACTTGCCCAAAGGAATGGTGTCACTGCCTCTGTCCTAGATCAGAGCCTTAGCTTTCAAAAGAAGGTGCTTGCCGTTTTCATCCTGCATGTACCTATTCTACTTTTCTATCTCTTCAGGTCAACAGTTTAACATATTAGTCATGATTATTTGTCTTACTTTGATCAGATATGTCTAATGATTGTATACCTACTTAAAGGAATAGAAACAAAATTCTCAGACTTAGAACAGGAGAGGCACCACAAAACCTATTTTTACTCTACTCCTCAAATACCACTTTGAATCAGCAGTATCAATAATAAGCAAGATACCCATATTCAACCAATGGTAAATGCTACAATGTTGGTATATTAAACAGATATGGTGTCTTCTCAGCCCATCCAGAAGAAATGAGCTCCACCCCACCCCAGGTGAAGTTGCAGTATTGTTCGCAATTTTTATCTCACCTGACAAGTGCATGTAAACATTTTGGGTTCTGCAAATGAGACTGTTAATAGACAACAAGTGCCACAAGATACCAAATTTTCCTAAATTCTTTTTTATGACAGATAATAGCATATTTTAGAAGGCATTGGCATAAAAATTAAGCTGTCTGTGACCTTTCCTGGCTCTACTTATGGCAATTATGTCAACTTCTACAAGAAAATTGACGTAAATCAAAGCTCCCAGTCTCATCAAGATCCCCTAATGTGCCTTAAAGCAATAATATGTGACTTTCATTCTTGTTCAGTAGCTTAAATATAAATGATATATCATTAGCTAAAAGATTATCTTTTGAATTTGACAGATAATATCTTTCTAAAATCTCATATGACCTAGATAAGTTTTAATAAAAATAGTAAATTTTACCACGTGGAAGCTAATTTTTAATTATTAAACTGATCCATTTGAAATTGCCAATATTTAACAATTTGACCTATAAAATGGCAACTTCATGTGGTTTTACATAATAACTTTGCATATATTGTGTTGATTTTTCCTTTATATACATGATGAAAATGTACAAGAAATTGATAATTTTCTTTCTCAAACTCTGCTCCTACTTCTGTATTCCTCATCTTGGTGAATGTAACATTGACTAGCCAGTTGTCCAAACAAATTGGAAATTATAATTAAGTCTTTCATTTTCATTTCTTTTTTCACCCAATTGGTGATATTTTTCCTCAAAATATCCTTAAAACTCTACGCTGGCTACACTTCTACTGCAACTGGTTCAATTTGTTACATGGCCCAGTTGGGGTTCCTGAGGACGAAGCATAAAATAGAGATTATATGAAAGAGTTTTATTGGGTTGGGGAGTGTCATTGAGATTACAGCATGCTAAAGGGAAGACAAAGAAGCAGGATTGAGCAGAGGGAAAAGTTGGGTTGTGGTACCCTCAAGAAAAACTTCAGCAAGCCTTCAAGGTGTCCTAAAGCTAAAATGGTCATCCTGAATCCTACCAAATTAAGGCAAGGGGATGAGGTCTCTTAGCTCTAAATCAACAAATATTTGAATGAGGCTTGGGAAAGGAGCACAGCCTTGAGAGAGGCTGCTTTATTCAGTCATTGTAGTTTCTAAAATTTGTGGTAGCTAACAGCTGTCTGCTGGCCATATTCCCTGATGGGAGAATAAATGTTTCAGCTGTAAAGGGCAACTTGGGTGGCACATCAACTGAAGTCTATCCTTTGCAAGGCTTAGGTCTTCTTCTTCACTTGATCTTAGCTAAAGGCCAAGAAGCAATTACATCTACTTCATAAAATTCCAGAATTAGTTCCTCCCAGACTCCATGGGAAGCTTTCCTAAAGGAGTGTATGTGTAAGAGGACAGTCAGTAGAACAAAAGCATAACCTTCACTTCTGTAGCTGATCTCCAAGCCACAACTGATGCTTAATGTCATTCTTCTTTGCTAGATACTCTAGATTCCTTTCACCCTCAGCTTTCCCCTCTGCTAGCTACCATGTCTTTCCTTATGTTCATTCTGAGAGGCCTGAGCCTCTGGGAACTATGCTTTTTTCAGGCCTCAAATTCTGTGTCCTTTTAACATCCAAAATGGGAGAGTTTACCAACAGATGTTCGAATGGATATCTAGATGCCAAATATATTTCTCCCTGCCCCACTATATAAAAACAGTCTTACATCTTTCCTAAATACTAGGACCAATTGTCTCTGCAAACATGGTGGCTCTTTTTCTTATCTGCTGGTCCCTTGATGCAAGGAACCTGAAGTACTCAAGTAGAAGCTATAGCTTCTAGGTAATGGGACTCTTGGATATCTTTGAAGTTTTCCCTTTGGGAACCAGACCTCTAAATTTATAAATCCCAGAGTTGTCGAAATAACCCCCCCCCCAGTAGGTCAATGTTAGTGATGATAAGTGGGGTTTTCTTCTCATGATTCCCAGACTAATGTATTTCAACTCTAAGGAAGCAGAGTCATATAAAGGTTATTGAATTAAAGCCCGATTTTTCAAAATTGTAACTGACATTTGGGACTGAAAAACTTACAGCTATGAGAAGCGCTATTGTATGCATTGTAAAATGTGTGATAGTATCCCTGTCCTCTATCCAGCAAATGCCAGTAGCAATCCCCCAGTACGGCAACCAAAAATGTATCCAGACATTGCCAAATGTTCCCTGGGACACAAAATTGCCACTGGTTGAGAACTACTGATAAAAGTATATGCTGGAGATATATACTGGAAGATGGCATTCCGTCATTGTGTGGTATTTCTGAGCTGGAATACCAGCTCAGGCCATCCTGTTACTCTATAAGGTTATTAGCTTTCTTGGCACACTATGTGCTGTGCCATGTGAATCCAATGGTCATACACCCTCACTCACAATTCCTTTGTCATCAAAGTGGTCCTTTATTTCTAGAACATCAAGGAGTAGGATACCACATAAAGGGAGCAAACACTATGTAAATCCTCAGACAGATATGCTGGCTGAGACCCTATAGAACAGAAAGGCAAATCAATGCTTGAAATATTTATCTGTTCTTGTCAAAATAAACAGTTGTTTCTTGAAGAGCTCTAATGTAATCAACTTTTTCCCAAATAGCTGATTCGTTTCCTGAGGGAACTGCCATATTGAAGGTCTAGTTTCTGATGCTGGAAGCCTGGACATTAGTAAAAGTCCATGCTGTTTAATCTCCAACCTCGCCACTGAGTGTTCATCTGTGTGCACATTATAATAGCACCAGTGCAGCTGAAGAAGAGATGTGCTGATATCAACCGGATGAGTTTTTGGTCTACTTAATTGTTTGGTGAATGTTTTCTGGAGGCATTACATATGATAGAAATTCACCCTTTTTTTGCACTTGCATATGCCTGTACTCCACAACTCTTGTTCAGCTAGCCAAGGCATTTGCCAAATAAGCTGTGTATGTTCTAGCTTCAAGGTATGTCACCTTTCACCCAACTCATCAGTGAACCAAGATTGTATTTTTTTCTCCTCCATCAACTTCATAAAGGATCATAAGGGGTCATAATTTTCCATTGTTATAGTTTTGCTCTAGCATCCTGGAAGTACATACTCCTCCAGTATTGTGCTTCTCTCATTAGCACTTGACATAAAAGTCGTAGCGCATCTCTTTCCACCACTGATGCCTCTAATACAATAGGAAACCCAAGGTTGTATGTTCTAATAAGTAGGCAACTACCATCACAGCCTGAACCTGTTGCAAAACCATTTCCTATCCTGAGCTGATATTTATTTGGTAATTAGAATGTTACATGGGAACATGTATATCATTTAGACTAGGAGTTTAAATAAAGTTGAAGCAAGAGGAAGTTTTTAAAGAAAAAATAATGTTTTATAAGATGTTTTGAAATAATAATCCTTGGTGTCACAGGATGGTGCCATTCCAAGATTGCACAGATAGTTGCAGGGCAGATGTTCGTGCAGAAGTACAGTTATTTTTTGTGAGGTTGCAGGGGCCTTTGTGCAGAGCTGTGGCTCTAGCAGAGTCTTATGTGATAGCTACTTGCAGGCTATTGTGAGTGAAAACCCTTCCTTCATAATCTATTCATTTGCTTATTTACTTATCTATTTACTAATCTATGAATAGCAACTCTATTTTGATTCTGACCATTTTCACAGTAGGAAGTTCAAAATTCAATAATTTGTCTTATGCATGTTTCAGAGGTCTGGGCACCTAGCTATTTTACAGGTGATTTGCAGAGACCTCATGATGTCATAGATAGAATGAAACAGTGTGATGGTCTATGGAATGGCCAACTAGTTCAAGTCTGCTTTGGCTCAATCATAACAAAGGGCATAAGAGTTGACATAGCCATGGAGCAATATCATAAATGTATACACTTGTCTGTTCCAAGTGAATGGAAAGTTTTCTTATTCCCACTTTGAAAGGACATAAAAAATGTTTGCCAGCTTATTATTTATACCTGTGGTGGTCTTAATATATTCTAGCAAATATCCCACATTTGGGGTGCAGATGTGGCTCAGTGTAGAATGATTGCCTAGTATGTGCAATGCTTTGAGTTTGCTCCCCACCACTGCCAGAAACAAAAGGAAATGAAATAAAACAAAAAGGATAACACATCAACCCAGCAACTGAAATTGGGGTACTATCTGGTTGATTTTTTGACAGACAACTGTCATCCCCCCAGAATCTGTTTCGTTTCTTCAGGGGTAAGGCTGGTGCATTAAATAAAGATATGAAAGGGACATCACTCTTGCCATCTTTCAAATCTTAAAAGGTCACACTAATCTCTGCCATTTGGGTGGAGGGGTGGGAGGGAGGAGGACAAGATTGATTTTGACTTACTGTATTGGCCAGGGAGGTGAATAGTTTCAGAACTTATCGAATTCTTTGAGTCTTTTTGAGTCCTTTCTTCTACTATCTGCTATTGCAATTCAAGTATTTAATACCTCATTTATTGCAGACCATCACTTTTTTTTTTCTATGTTTCTAAGAAAAACTACGATATCCTGGGGTCTTTTCCAAGTGTTAGATTCCATATATTGGAGAGACTTATCAAATCAACAAACAGCTTTATATTTTGCCACCCTTTAATTCAGCACTTTCAGAATTCATTCCCATATTACTCCCAGACTCCTGCCAGTATATTTTGGTTAAATCCTACAGCAGTTTGCAGGCTGTAGCAATTTTTTATTTGCTGTAAAACAGGTTACTCCAAATTAGTGGCTTACTACACTTCTTATTTTTAACTCATGATTCTGCAGGTCAGAAGCCTAGCATAACATGACTGGGCTGTCTGCTCAGGGTACTGGCAGTCTGAAATGTAGGTGTATAGCTGGTTAGTTTCTCATCTGGAGAAAGACTAAGAGAAATTTGCCTCCAAGCTCAATACTACTATTGGAAAAATTTATCTCTTGAAGTTGTAGAACTGAGGTTCCCATTTTCTTGCCAGCTGCTCATAGATAGCTTCTCCCAGCAAATAAAAAGCTATTTCATTCTTTAACATGAGGACCCCTTCATCTCTCAAGCTAGCAATCTATCTGTGTCTAATCCTTCCCCTGCTTCAAATCACAAACAAAATTCCAACAAAATGAGAAAACTCTTTTTAAAGGTTCATTTGAATATGTCAGACTCACCCAGAAAACTTCCCTATCTTAAGGTCGATAGATTTAAGACCTTAATTTATCTGCAAAATTCTTTCACAGCAATATTCACATTTAGTGTTTGGTTGAATAACTGGGAGAAGGTGTGTACACTCACCAGGGAACAGGGATCTTAGAGGATGTGTTAGAATTCTGCCTATTTCACGAGCAAGGATAAAGGGCCTTTCTTCCCTTGCATCCACCATTTATTAGATGTAGGCTGTCATGGGATTGCAGAATGACCTTGGGAAAGACCAATCTGTTTTGCCAAAGCAGTTCTATACAGGGCTGAATACTGAGAACTGCCTGTCAGTCACACTCCAAGAAGCTGGGAAGACAAATTTTCACACACAGTAGATGAATCTGAATAGCTCATCTTGTGTATTGTATCATCTTCCATCTTACTAGATCTACATTACTATTTCTACTTTTCAGTCTTGCCCTCTTCCAATCCACTCTTTGCCCACAAAAGGCAGAGTATTATTCTACAAACAATTTTGATCATGTAATTTCCCCAATTAAATAATTCCTAAATGAACTCCAAATATGTGAGCATCATGGTCCTATGTGTAAAAACACATGAGCATGCTATATCTTTGCATATGTGTATTTCTACTTTGGAAATGGTATATGCTGGTTATAGGAAGGCACCAGTGTCAGATAGTACTTTATTAGTAATAAAGCTCAATTTCTTCTTTATTTTTTCTGGTGAAAAATAACTGTAAACATTTTAATATTTTCTTATTGACCTCACTCTGGAGACCAGTGCTCTAGGCATCAGATTTGGAAATAACTTTAAATTTCACTTGGATAAACAAACCATTTCCATATCCTGCTTGAGAGAAAAACCCTGGCTTAACAGTGCACCCAGTCAGCTCTGAGGTGTTCTGTACCAAGCAATACAGGCATTAAGATGGAAAGGCTGGCTGAAAGCAAGATTGGGGACTTCTTTATATTGTGATTATTCACCCTAGTAACTGTGAATGGAAATCAGATCATTTTAAGCAAGCAGAGGAGTTGCTGACTCACTTTGACTGTAGGTTTGTAAACCTGCAGCCGATAACCAGGAAGGAGAAAGGTTAAAACTCAGTTAAAATTTCTAATTATAAAAATGAAAAAATAAATTTAAAGTTCTTTAGTTATAATTACTTATGAGTAGAAATAGTTATTTGCTGTTCTTATGATTTGTGATGGATCACAGGCAAAATGAAGAAGTTCATAATATTTTTCAAGAGAGGACCTCCTTCTTAAATTTCACTGAGTGGTTTTACCATATTTTTAGTTTACCATTTCTGTAGCATGAAACAAATGTTGAACTTTTTTGAAGCTCATTTAAATGACGTCAAAATCTAATAAAATTAATGGCCCAGTTCTTTGCAATTTTTCCAATATATTTGCTTTCTTAAAAGTATGAGAAAAGATGCCATCTCATTTTAAGTGATTTTACATAATAAAAATATGAAGTCTAAATTAAATTGATCTCTCTACTACTGTTCATTCTACCATATTTCCTCTATGAAATTGATGTTTCATCTTCAATTGTTTAATTTTAACAGAAATTGGAAGACCAAAGTAACTTAGGCTATAGAATAATAAAATTACCTTATGCTAGTATAGTTTTACATTTTTCAAAGCACTTTCCCCTTATTAAATTTTATCTCACAACAAATCTAGTTATTATTGTTTCCTTTTTGATATATAAGGGAAACAAGGCACCAATAGATCAAGTGGTATGATCTTAGTTACACCATTTAATTAGTGACAAACTAAGACTAGAACTAAATGTTTCTGTGATAGAAATCTCTTCTCTCTTTCACAACTCCTGATATTATCATAAAAATTAATCAAGACAGTACCCTCCTCAGCTAAACTCTAAGCTCATCAGTGAAGAGTTTATGGCAATTGTCAGTCTTTGGGACACCCTTCAAATTCCATAAGAGATTAAGGAGACTGTAATAAGATTAGCAATCTAGTCTTCAGATGAATGAATGATGAAGGATCAAGATAGAATCAGTCAACTAAGAATTAGACATTCATCATCAGGTAAATAGGTCAAGAGTGTGAAAACCTAAGAAACAACCTTATGGAGTAGAAACTGATGGCTAACGCAGTGTTCATGGATACTTTCAGAGAAGTGGAGGTGTTCCCCTAGGAAGATTAGCAATCAGAGGCAAAGAGATGGGCTGATTTAGGGCCTTTTCTGTCCTTCAGCAGCTGAAAAAGGCCTATGCAGCAGTACTATCATGTCAAAGTTACATGTTACTATTACATACAAGCATTTTTGAAAAATAAAAAAGATGGTGGATAGCTGAAGGACCCTGAGACCCTGAGCTCCACAAGTTCAGAAAAATATTTCACATTCATGGTAGCAAAGTCTGGGTAATCCTACTTTTTTTTTTTTTGCAAATGAATATTATACCAACACATAAGGTGAACATAATGTTCAATGATCCACCCTTAAATTAGATTTTCATAGCATATAATAGGGGAAGCCCTGGTGCTGGAACTGGTGCCCTCTGGTAAGTCATGTATCCTTTTCTCTTTTTCTGTTGTGGCTTCTTTTCTCCTGTCTTGAAACCTGGAAAAGCAAAAACACAATGCAGAGAACAGCAGAATGAGTCCTGCAAGCATCTGGCACAAAGGACTGGAACTTTGAATCAAAAAAACCTCAGATGCATAAATCTCAACACAGAAACATGAAGCAGCAAGGCAACAGCTCCCTCCTCAAAAGTTAACTCCACCACTAAGGATCTCAACAACAGTGAAGAGAAGGAACTATCAAATATTGAATTCCAAAAAATAATAGAAAGAATGATTAACTAGATCAAAGAAGAGACACAAAATCAGGTGCCTGATTTCAAAGAGGATATGGATAAACAATTAAAAGAGCTCAAAGAGAATTCAAACAACCAGATGAATGAAATTCAGAAGATCTTTCAGGATATGAAAGAGGAACTCAATAAAGGTATAGAAATCCTGAAAAAGAATCATTATTAAATGAACAGTTCAATACACCAAATAAAAAACTCAATCAAAAGCTTGGCAAATAGAGTGGAGCAAATTGGAAACAGAATATCAGGAACAGAACACAAAGCAGAACTAGATCAAGCAGTGAAAGAACGTGAAAAAAGAAGACCTACAAAAATAACTCAATGAATCCCAAGAGAATACATATTAAAAAATCAAGAGGATATAGAAAAAACTAAATGAATTCAAGGAAGATTTCAACAAACATTGGAACAAAACTAAGGAAATTATAAAAAAGAGATAAATGAAATAAAGAAGGCAATACAATATGTGAAAGAGGCAATTAACAAAGAATAGAAAGTCTCAAAAAAAAAATAAATAAACCCCAGAAATAGAAACTTCCTTAAATCAAATAAAAACCACAATTAAAAGCCACTCCAACAGACTGGAACAAGCAGAAGGCAGAATTTCAGGGCTCCATGACAAAACAGATTGTAAAGAAAAAAAAAAAACAGAATACTTAGAAAAAAGATGGAAGAGTTGTGAAAGAAATATGAAAAATCTCTGTGATTTCATCAAAAGACCAAACCTGCAAATCATGGGTATTAAAGAAGGAAAAGAAGTGCAAGTCAAAGTATATGAAACATAGTCAACAAAATAATAGTAGAAAAGTTTCCAAATTTTGAGAAAGAGATACTCATCCACGTACAGGAAGTCTCTAGAGCACCAAACAGATATGACCAAAATAGAACCTCTTCACGGAATATTATAGTAAAAATAATTTGCAAGAAGAACAAGGAAAGAATATTGAAGAGTGTAAGAGAAAAATCAAATAACATAGGAAAGTAAACTCATGAAAATAACAGCAGATTTCTCAACAGAAACCTCAAAAGCAAGAAGGGCATGGAGTGAGGTATTTTGATCAGTGAAACAAAATAATTTCAAGACTAGGATACTCTACCCATCAAAAGTATCATTCATAATTGTAAGAGAAATATAAAACTTTCATGATAAACAGAAACTAAAACAATACATGCCAACTAAACCAGCACTCCAGAAGATACTTGAAGGAATCCTGCACACAAAAGATGAAAATAAATATAGCTACAAAAGGATGGGACTTATTAAATCTCAAGAGAAAAGCAGACAAGTAATTTGAAATTAGCACAGAATCAATTTTATACACACACACCCCTACACAACAAAAACAACTAAAGGGAAGTAATAACCACATACCTCTTAATATTAAGACTGACTGTTAATGGCCTAAATCTACCATAAAAAACACTGATCGGCAAGCTGGACCTGACAATTTGTTGTTTGTAAGAAACTCACCTCAGAATGCAAGCTAGTGCAACCACTCTGGAAAATAATATGGAGGCGTCTTAAAAATCTAAACATAGATCTGCCATATGATCCAGTAATTCCACTCCTGGGGATATAGCCAAAGGAATGTGACACAGGTTACTCCAGAGGCACCTGCACACCCATGTTTATTGCAGCACTATTCACAATAGCCATGTTATGGAAACAGCCAAGATGTCCCACTACTGACGAATGGATCAAGAAAATGTGGTATTTATACACAATGGAATTCTACTCAGCCATGAAGAAAAATGAAATCTTATCATTTGCAAGTAAATGGATGGAACTGGAGAACATCATTTTGAGCGAGGTTAGCTAGGCTCAGAAGACCATAATTCATATGTTCTCCCTCATATGAGGACTTTAGATACAGCTATCATGAAAAACACCACCAACAACAGGTGTTGGTGAGAATGTGGAGAAAAAGGAACCCTCATACACTGCTGGTGGGAATGCAAGCTAGTGCAACCACTCTGGAAGACAATATGAAGGCTTCTTTAAAAACTAAACATAGATCTGCTATATGATCCTGAAATCCCACTCCTGGGGATTACCCAAAGAAATGCGACTCAGGTTTCTCCAGAGGCACCTGCACACTCATGTTTATTGCAGTGCTATTCACAATAGCCAAGTTATGGAAACAGCCAAGATGCCCCACTACTGATGAATGGATTAAGAAAATATGGTATTTATGCACAATGGAATTTTACTCAGCCATGAAGAAGAATGAAATCTCATCATTCCCAAGTAAATGGATGGAACTGGAGAACATCATTCTGAGTGAGGTTAGCCAGGCTCAGAAGACCAAAAATCATATGTTCTCCCCTCATATGCAGACTTTAGATCTAGGGCAAATACAGCAATGTTGTAGGACTTGGGCCACATGCTAAGGGGAGAGCACACACAGGAGGTAAGGGGATAGGTAGGAAACCCAAAACAAGAAAGTGTTTGATGTCCCCACTGCAGAGGAACTAACACAGAAACCTTAAAACGACAAAGGTCAATATGGGAAGGGGATCAGGAACTAGTAAAGAGGTCAGGTAGAGATGAATCAACTTGGGTTGTAACACATTTGTACATGGAAACAATGCTAGGAATCACTCTGTATAGCTATCTTTATCTCAACTAGCAAAAATGCTTTGTCTTTCTTATTATTGTTTATGTCTTCTCTTTGACAAAATTGGAGATAAAGGCAGAACAGGCTCTGCCTGGAAGCAAGGGGGGTGTGGGGAGAGGAAGGGGGTGAGGAATGGCCCAAACAATGTATGTACCCACCTCATAAACAGAAACAAACATTGGCTTAGGGAGAAAATGGGTAAAAGAAGAAAGAAGATGACTATGGTTGATGTACTTTCTATACAAGAATGAATATACAAATTTTAAACCTATTGAAATCACCATAAAAAGGGGACTAAGGTAGAAAGCAGAAAAATGGAGGGAATGAACCAATTCAGGATATAATACATATATACATGTAAATTTCATAAGGAAATTCTGTATAGCTATTTTAAATAAACAAAAATGTCTTTTTCAAAAACAGGACAGGAAGGTAAAATAGGTCCTGTCTGGGATTGGTACCAGTGGGAGGGGGGAGGATATAAGGAAAGGGTGGCAGAGGGTGAATATCATGGAAATACTATGTATTCATGTATGAAAATGGATAATTAGACCTATTGAAACTTTTCTAAGAATGAGGGGAATGGGGATAAAGGAGAATGATGGAGGAGGTGAATTTAACTAATATATATTGCAAATACTTTTGTAAAAGCCACAACGTATCCCCAGTACAACAATAATATGATAATAAAAATTAAAATAAAAAAGAAAAGGACAAAATATTTAGTTATTTCATATATCCATCTTTAAACAAAGGAGAAATTTCTAAGAATGTATTTTTAAATCATTGGCTAAGTGACATATGAAGTAAAATGCCTCTCCTTCTGTTATGAAATTACTTATAAATCTTACATTTCTCATTAATATCTTCATAGATGTTTGGAGTCTTTTGTGTGGGAGAAACTCAGAGCAACATGTTATCTGCCAAATACTTGAGTTAGCTCATGTGATAGATAATTTATATGTCAAGGTGCCTGGGCTACAGGGTGACAAGATAACTGGTAAAATATTTTGGTTGTATTTATGAAGATGCTTCTGGAAGTGATTAGCACTTAAATCTACATACCAAACAAAGAATGTTGTCCTCATCAGTGTCAATGGGCATCATTTAATCTACCGAGGGTCCACATAGAGCAGAGGTGGAGGGAGGGTGAATTCACTTTGGCTTGTGCTAGGTCATCCATCTTCTCCCTCAGAGGTTGGCTCCTTGTTTTATAGTCTCAGACTCAGACTAGGACTTACACCATCGGCTCCCTGATTCTCAGTCCTTCAGACTAGAATTGGAATTATACCACTCGCTTTCCAGGGCTTCCACCTTGCAGGCAGCAGATCGTAGGAGTTTTTAGCCTCCATCACCATATGAGTCAACTCTTTTAATTAAATCTCTCTGTGTGAATCTATATGCCTTACTGGTTCTGTTTCTTTGGGAAACCCTAACTAATACACTATATGAGAAACAAAATACTTTAGAATTATAGCTGTGGTCCCTGTTTTATCAAACATTTATAGGATGCCTTATTGTTTTGACATAGTCTCATAGAATTATTATTTTCTAGTTCTTCAGAATAAAATGGTGTGTATAAGTAAGTAGGTTAGTGTCATCCTTTCCTTTTGTAGATGAGCATCTGGGCTTCACAGTAAAGAAGAAACCTGGTCAAGTGACAAGTAATTCTAACTTATCCTTTCAGTGAATTTTGGGTTTCAAGGAACAAAAACTACTCATACTTGCTAAATAAAGGGTCCCAGTGATGTGACAGTAATTATTTAACAACAGTAAGGAAAGGCCAAGATTTTAATACTTCCTGGATTTCCATGGTTAATTTCAAGCTACCAATGATGAGATCACTGAATGAGGACCTGGGAAAAGATGTGTATAATTGGCAAGAGTATGAAAGACCTGGTTCCAGCATGCCCCCATGTGTTCTATAGTGAGGGACAATAGGCCATCTCAGGGACAGTCAAGACCAAGGAACAAATGATAGCCAGGACTCCTTTTAAAGCACTTACTGAATAATTTTGTATCCTTTTTTGATTTTCTTGGACATATTTACTCATCTTAACTATGTCTCTGGTAAGTTTACTTTGCTAAAGTACCACCAGACAGAAAAGTTATGCGTAGAGTCACTTACAATGGTAACTTTCTCTTTATGGGGGCTGTGTAGGGGTGGGTTTCTACTGTTAATGGAACAGAGGTAGAAAACATCAAGACTCTCCTGTACAACTCAGCGAGTGCCATGGGAGACAATCATCTGACAAAACACAATTTAGAAACATGCAGCAAGAAGAACTAAAATTCTTAAGAGACTGTTTTCTTTCATAAGTTCTGGAACTTCTATCATAGCCATCAAAACAATTCTTCAGTAAGATCTTGTTAGAATCTCCTGAGAATGGATAATTCCCCCATAAAGAAAAACCAGAAAGAAGATTAACAACCTTGGAAACTTCCATTGACAGAGATTAGAAGAATTAATATATCTAGCACACTTTGGACAAATAGTAGATTATCAATAAATATTTTGAATTGATAATTTTTCAAGTACTAGCACACATAAAATCCTATATTTTAGTGTGATCAATTCAAATAGTTTAAAATTTCACATGTAGCTTGAAACAGATGGTTCTGCCTTTCTAATGACTACCTTCTCACATCTTACGAGGTTAACTAGTTCCTATGACTAACATGAAAGTACACCCTCTAAACAGGTTAAAGACTAACCTATGACTTCAAGAATTTATAGAGCACTGCCCTTTAGGAGACCATAGACTAACTTAAATCCTCAAATTAAAAGCAAAAGCAAGATTATGAAATTTCTTTTCAAAAATAAATGCAAATAAGCCAGGCAAAATGGCATATACCTAAAATACTCAGAACTCAGGAGACCGAGGCAAGGAGGATAGTGAGTCTAAGGCTAGCCTGGGCTACATAGTGAGACTGTTTCAAAAAACAAAAACAAAAAAGTTCAAGTAAATCCAAAAGCCATATTTTCTGTTTTTAGGAACAAATACATTGACTTTCCTCCTCCCTTTCTTGGAAGGATAAAAGAAGTAGTTCTCATAAAATGCTTAGTGCTTAGGTGTCTATAAGGGAATGCACACGTATATCTTTTAGTAGTAAGCACTATAATGGTATCAAATAAGAGACTGTCACCAGCCAGAGCTAAACTTTCTGTGGCCTGAAAGAATATGTAGAATAAACCTCAGAATGACGCCGTAGAAGAGTAAGTCTTAAGCAAGCCTTTCTCTTTCTTGGTTTGGAATGGGTTGTTACTAATGACACCAATTCTCCAGAATCTGTGGGTGGCATAACAACCTTTTTCCATTGCTTCTTATTATCTGAAAACCATGAACTCTCCTGAGGCAGATGCTTCACAAAAGTATGTTTGTCCTTCTCAAGATCTGTCTTTACGTCCTCTCATTGCTTCTAGACAAACGCCAGTGGTTAGGTCTCACAATGGTTCAAGTATGAAACTACTTGCCCTGCATTTAAATAAATAAATAATCTATCCAAGGAGCTTCAGAACCTACTATGTATTAGCAAGAACCATGAGGACATTACACGAATTTTGAAAGTGTTAGATGTGGATATTGTGTGAGAGGTGGGAGCGAATATAAACCCAATGGGGAGGATCTGTTGCTAGGAGACACCCCCTTGCGCTCAGAGTGGAAAATCTTGATGAGGATGTCCGAAGTCAGGGATGGTATGTAATGGAGAGGCCAGCTCTCTTGGCAGAGTATTGACACGGGGGTTTTAACAATCAGAGAAGGGTTCATTACAGAAGACCAGTAATGTTACTTGGAAGGGCCTGAGAAACATTCTCCGCTAAAACTATAAAGGATACTCTAGTTCAGGAGTGATGATACATTGAAACACTAATGGTGACACGTGTCATCTCTTGGCCTGGATTGACAGCAGAGAGACAAATATAGGATTAATCTTCTTAGTAATAATTGATATGATAACGTTCTGGAATAACATAAGCCAGTTGTTATCACTTTACTATTAGTGGTAAGAGTGACGTAATTACTATTCCAGATACAGGACATAATGTGATCAAGGAAACTTGACCTACAGGGCTAGATGTTACTGGCAAATTGACCAGAGTATTCCTTGGAGTTAGAAAACTAAGTAACCAATATGTATGAGCAAAAGCTGGAAAGCAAATAGTTAGCTACTGATAAGTCTACTTAAATAAGGACTGGTTACTTATGAATGGATTTAGCAATGGCAAAGTCAGATCAAATCTGATGGCAAGTTTTGGTGTCAAAGGATATTATGAGGCATTGCTTCCTGAGTCCACAGAGATTCAATGAATAGCTGAATATTTCTAGAGCTGAATACAATACAGCCTTTCTCAGAGATGAGGAAGGTATGCGTGAACAATAGGTAGGAGTCTTACAATGAACTCTGATTACTTTGCAATTTTGCCTAAGGTCAACCATGCCATTGGAAATAAACATGGGGAATAATACAAATAACAGATGAACAAACTCTCATTGGTGCCCTGGGGGAGAAAATATAATAACATCAGACACTCCTGGTGGTGAAGCCAGATTAATTTACAGGACGCTTTTGTGATGGATTTTGCTGTAAAATAAATTGGATAGTAGAGTCTCTGCAACAATAGGACCTAAAATTCCCAATTGCAGAGTGTTTTGGCTTATTACAATCAATGGGAGGCCTCTAGATGCCCTTGGTATGATGGCTGGATTCAGAATGGTCTTGGCCCCCCAACAAAAATGCCGGAAGTTACCTAACAGTAAGCACTAATTGTTCAACAAGAACCCAAGAGGGATAATGCCAGAAAAAGTACATACATAAAAAGCAACTGACTTCCAAAAAATAGCAAAACAAGTCCTTGTAATCATTTCATCCATTCTCTATCTTATACAAAGTTGTGCTGGGTCTAGTTTTAACTTTGGCATAAATAATAGCTTTTTTTTCCTCTCCTATCAAATTGATTTGAGTCTAGGAATTATCTTTAGCTTCATTACTATTCAATGTCTTTTTCTCTCATGATGGAAAATGTTGCCTACTTGGCATTTGTATGTCTTCATCCACCATCCTTCTCTTAATAGTCCTACTAGACATAAAAATCCCATTAAATAATGGATTGTTAGGAAGATCATGTGACTTAATCTAACCAAATCTCTCAAGAAATTACTTGGAAAAGAGCTTGTAATGTGTGTTCTGGAGGTTTGTAGGGCTAGAGAGATTTCTTTTCCTCACTTATTTCTAGGCTTATAAGTGAGGCATCTATAACACAAGACAGATTAATACGAGTGAAACACACAAATGTATTTAATATAAGTTTTAGGTGACACAGGAAGCTTCATAAGGAATTAGAGATATAGGTAAACTTGTATATTGCTCCTGCTTAGGCTTAGTGGAGAGTATATAGTGAGCAAATATGATTGTGTGGCCTAACGGGGATAAATTGGAAGTAATTTTGCAAGAGTTGCTAGTTCAGGTTCTTCTCTCTGTGTCTGTGTCTTCAGAGATAATAGTTTTTTAAAAGTCTGAGATATTGGGAGGATACCTCTGGAATGAGGATCTTATGACTTGCATCAGTGAGGAAGGTGAGAGTGACCTTTGTTAAAAATGAAAGTTCTCATTGAAGACACCATAACAATGAATTGTCTCAGCAACGCAAAACTTTACCTCTGATCAGAAGGGTGGGAGTATGTACGCAGGCTGGGCAAACAAAAGGAACAAGCGGTCTGTCCCTCCTTACATCCCTGACATGACTGACCCTGCTTCTTAACCTGGGTTGGTCTAGAACAAGAGTTCACAAACTTCTCAGTTGACTGAAATTCTATACTAACTCGGGCAAGGGGTGAAGATACACATCGTTTTGGGCAGTTTTCACTGGCAAAGGTGTTTAGCAAGAATCTGGAAGAAGAGGCCAGAACTACAGACAATGCAGGTAATTAAAATGGCGATACACACTTTGATCGAAAAGACTGCTTCTCACATCTGCTGGATTCTTAAATACCAAGATGCCATATTTTAGCATAGCATATCCTGACCCCATAAGGTTCTACTTCTATATGGTCTACCTTTACATGGGTCTCTTGTTACTTATGACCATGGCAATTATAAAATATAGAACTTATCAAAACATTATGATGAGTATTTCTAATTCTAAATGTATGAATGTGCAGGAAGTGATGATTCTGAAGCCTTTAGAAATCTCACAAATTCTGGAGATAAGATTAAACATGAGTCTGTCACTTGAAAGGCCTGGATCAGACCTCAGAGTCTTAAAATCTCAGCTTCTAAGGTAAGCAATTGATATCCTCTTGAGTATTCACAGCAATTGCACACTTTTAAAGAAGCCAAGACTCATGTCTCATGCCAACCCCATTCCATCTTTCTCAGATTCATCATTTCTTGTTTTTGGCTCACACATGTTGCAAATTATAATTTAAACAAATTTTTCTTTGGAAGAAGGCTTTGCTGGTAAAGGAAACCAGAATAAATCATCCCAAATTTTTCTTTCACATTGAAATTATTTTGAGCTCAAGTCAATTAAGAAACAGAAAATGCAGGAAAAGCTCTCCTTTTTCCTGCCTAAAGGCAGGATATAAATTCTCCTTAACTGGAGGCAACTCTAGATCCTTTTCAGCCCAGAAATGGCTTCAGAGAAATCTGCAAGCAATCCTGACTCCATTCATTTCTTCCCTCCTACAATTTGCCACCCTTGGCAGCCTGAAATCATTTTCCTTTGCCCTGTGTTTATTTGTAAATGTGTTGCTCTTTGCTAAAAATACTCTATAAATGGGAGTTCTAAACCATACGATTAATTACTCTTCAAGGTTTCTTCCATGAGATATGTATTGCATGCATTAATAAACTGGGTTTTTTGTTGTTGTTGTCGTTAATCTTTTTTGTTAAAGTATGTCAAAATACAAAATTACAACATTTTACTTTAAACATCTTAATTGATTTTATTTGTGATTCTAGAATCAGGTACTCTCCATTCTATAAAATAGAATAAAATGTTGTGATAAGCAAGCAGAGCAGGTTGGTTTTATAATCAGATGAAGTCTGAAGGAAGCAGAAACAACAGAAAACAGATAGTCATTTCAAGCTGGATGTGATAGCACGCTCCTCATATCCCGCCATTCAAAAGGCTGAGATAGGAGGATTGCAAGTTTGAGGTAAACCGGGGCTGTGTAGCAAGACCCTGTCTCAAAAAACAAAACCAAACCAAACAAAAATAGAATAGAAAAATTTCTGATGGTTGATAGCAGGTTACTTCAGATTACTTTTTTTTTTTCCTGCAAGAGAGGACTTTATTATCATACTACCTGAAACTGCTTCTCCTGATTTCTCAGAAGGTCAGGTAACCATTTGATGTTGGTTTTGTGATATGGAACTTAAGCACTTTGATTTCAGTCTGATCCTTTGGGATCTACTACAGGAGCATAGCCTAGAACTATGACCTCTTATTTTTATTTAACAAGAGTCTCAACTGCCTGAGCGTGATAATATGATACACGGATGACACGTGCAGGAATTTCAGATGCTCAGGGTTCTTGAGCCTGCTCTGAGAATGAAAGCACAGGCAGACTCCAACAGCAGAGGTCAGAAAAATTTTATTTGTAGGGAATTTAGTTGGAGAAAAGAGAAGAGAAAGACTGCAAATTGGAGAATGCAGGGGGACCCGGAAACCAGTGATCCTGTGGGCCAGGGTGGGGAGTGGGGTTTTATAGCCTATTTGCATTGCCTGAGGGTGGAGATGCCTTTCAGATGCAAACAGGCATTTCTTAGGGAGGAGAAGTGTCTCCTTGACCACTTATCACCCTTTTGGGACTTCCCGCAGTCTGTCCTTCAGTCCTTCAGGTTCATGCCTGAAATCCCAGCACTTGGGAGGCTGAAGCTGGAAAATCATTAGTTTTAGACCAGTTTGCCTAGTGGTGAGTTCAAGGCCAGTGTGGGCTGCGTAACAAAGACCCTGTCTCAAAACAAAAAGCAAAACAAAAGACTCTCATCTGAAAATCTATGATAAGTAGAGGAAAAACATTCTGGGGTTTGAACTCACATTCACTAGGCAGGTGCTCTACCACTTCAGTCATGCCTCTAGCCCTTTTCTGCTTTATTACTTTTCAGATCAGGTCTCCTATTTTTGTCAGGGGCTGGACTCAAACCCAGATCTCTCTATCAGGAAGACAAGTGTCTGCCACCACCCCCAGCATTTTTCTTGAAGTGGGATCTCACTAACTCCCCGCTTCTGCCCTCCCCCGGCCCCCGCCCCCGCAAGCTGGAGTAGAGGTAGAGCTCAGCTTCCTCTGTTCTGGTAACACTCCTGGTGGAGGCTGGGAGCTTTGCTGATTGGGTCCAGTGTTTCTTAGAGCTTCTGACATCTTGCTGGATGCTATGAGGTTATGGAGTGCAGGTCTGCTTCTTCCAGAATTTCTAGTCTCCAAATCTTCCAGGTTTGGGAGTGAAGCCTGCTTCAGCTTCGGCCACATCCAACTCCTGGATGTAGAGTCTCAGAATCCATCTCCTTTCTTAGTCTACCTTCTTTTACAAAACAAAAATTTCTTAACTCTACATGACAAACCCCAGGACTCCATTATTCCTCAAAGTTGAATAGAAACAAAGAGAGGTATGAAGGAGGAAAAAAATAGCTCTGTATTTCTGATCCATTTATTATTGTGCAAACAAAACACAATTTAGCAATTCAGTGGATTATCTAGCATATATGAAATCGGCAATACCATCTCTTGCCTCTGACCTTCACATGTGCTGCTTCTTCCATTCCAGGAATGTGTAGCTTCCTCTTCTCCCTCTTCACATCTTAAACATCATTAGCAAATCTAAGGTAGAGCCTAGTACATTATTTCAAAGTATCAATACAGATCACAAATTTCAAGAACATAAATATACTTCCTCATACATGATTTTCACTGGCTCGGTGAGGCCAGGCTGGCCTCCTGAGACCAATGAATAAGATTAAGCTTCTCTTCCAGGGCTCCAGCTTCCTTCCAAGGACCTCCTCCTGTAAAGGGCATCAACCTGCTCCACGCTGTAGGCTTTCAATCCTTTCCAAAGTCTTCCCCCAGGAAAGGGTCTCTAATCTGTCATTTGCATCTTCATGGGAATGTAAATTGATGTGTTAAATCTCCCAGGGCATTTGAAGACTAAACCAGGTAACTGGTGGAATGAGAGACTTTGTTCCCAAATAAAGTAGCATTAAAACTGTGGGATGAAGGATTTTGCTTATTTCAGCTCTATACTAAGTGACTTTGAGCCTCCCTAACTTCTCTCTATCAGTAAAATAATGCTGAATGTATTCTGATTTTCCCAAGGGTTATTTTGAAAACCAAATGAGATAATGCATTTGAAAGTGTCCATAAGTATAAAGTATTATACAAATGCTAGTGCTATTATTAGTAAGTTTTATGAATTTACATTCATTGGCATTCAAGACAAATCTGGATATTTCTTATTCATAACTCCCAAATCTCTCAAAGTTGCTTTATTCTGTTCTGCATTCAGAAGAAGTTGTAATTCCATGCAGATTTAGGACAAGTTCTGACTAGTTTCATAAAGCAAGGAAGCATTTGTCTTCAAAAATAAAATAATACATGTGTCCTGAAATGATTGTTTTTGTAATCTCTTTGAATTTTCTTTTTTGTCTCAGTAGGAATCTTCTGAGCCTTCCTTACTTTTGCACCAGAAAACATTTTATTTTCCTATATGACTGGAAATATTTTTTTCTGTCAGACTCATGAACCAAACTTTGATATTTATTAAAATAAGTCATTTTTTCATTTTCAATAAAAATTGATTAGCTTTGTTGGGGTCTGAGGTTGACCACCCCTCAGAGGAACAAAAAGACACTCACGATAATGTAAGCCACAAAGCAAGGTTTATTTCCAGCCAGCTGGGGTCTGGGTATCCGCCCGACGCAGTGGGTTTCAACATGGACCCTGAATACAAAATTCAGGCTGCTTTTACATTTTTTTAGACATTAGTCACGGTCACGCAGCAATTTTTATGGTTCCTGGGGTCACATATTTCTGATATCATCCACATCTTGGTGGTGGGGCAAGATTACTTGAAGATTTTTTATCAGGAATTTGGTAAACACCAGGTAACTGTTTGTATTGCTGCCTCAGGACCATTAGTTGGACTGTACTAATTTGATCTTTTATGAAAGTCACTAGCTTATTCAGAATACAAGGACCAAAGGTTAAGATAAGCGGTAGTATGACCAGAGGGCCCACCAGGGTAGAGACCAAGGTAGTGAACCAGGGGGACCTATTGAACCAAGCTTCGAAGCAATTTTCTTGGGCTTCCCTTTCCCGTTTCCTTTTTGCCATTCCTTCCCTCACTTTAGACATAGACTCCCTAACTACCCCTGAATGGTCAGCATAAAAACAACATTCCTCCCCTAAGGTGGCACATATTCCCCCCTGCTGAAGGAACAATAAGTCTAGGCCCCATCGGTTCTGAAGCACTACCTCAGATAGAGAGGTAAGGGATTTTTCTAGGTGACTAATGGAGGCTTCTATCCTCTCTATATCCTCGTCTATGGCTGCACGCAGCGAGGACATCCCTTTATGTTGAGTAGCCAGAGAGGCTATGCCAGTTCCTGCACCAGCCACCCCTAGGCTAAGTAGGGTAGCAATGGTTAATGCAGAAATAGGCTCTCTCTTCTTTTTCTAACCTGTTCCTGTATTCCAGTATGAATATAGGCTCTCCTCAGAATGATAGATGATGCAGGGCAGCACAGCCACTATGACACAGAATTCTTTAGAGCCGTTAAACACATTAGTTGATAGGCAAGGGGTGAGCCCGGACTGTGAGCATATCCACCATCCATTGCCTTTTGGAATTACCCACTTAATACCATCGCCCCAGGTGGGGTTGTTTTCTACAACAGCACATAGGTCCTGTTTTCCCACCGGCACCTTCCCTAAGCAGGTTTCTTGGCTGCTCACTTGTTGTATGGTCAGACCTCTCTTACGATCTCCCCAGGAACATTGGGTGGGGTTTTCACTAGTCGAGATATCATAGGTGACATTTAGCCCTATTGCCTCATAGAATGGGGGCCTCACATCATAGCACAGCCAGCAGGAGGTAGTCATATTAGGGTTGGTGTGGTTCAATGTTAGGAATGCAGCATTTACCAGATTCCGGAGGGGGTCTGTGGACCCGGTCATGAGACTGGGCTTCACCAAGGGAGGGCCGGTGCCTAATGATCCTGGAGTTTTAATACTAGTCTTTGTGTGAGGCTGGGTAGGGACTGGGGTTGTGCGAGGTCGTAGAGGTGGCTCTACATAGGGTAGCTTAAGTACTTTGTTGGGGCCTACCATTTTGGACGGTGGCCCCATGGGCTCAACTTTTAATCTGATTACTATGGTCGAACCAGAATGTCCACCATATTTATAAAACACAAGTCCCCACATCTTACCTTGTATCCACCCGGGGGTGTCCTCTTTGCCACTGTCAGCGAAGGTGACCTTGATTCTATCTGTATCTGTGGGCTGGCATTCATGGGTGGGTGATGGAATTCTGCGCCCGCAGGGTACCCCATTTACAAAGGCAAATTTGACTAGGTCCGGTTTTGATATCCCCCACTTCCATTCACCATTGTTGGATGTGACACATGCCCATGACTTACACAAGGAGTATTGTAACCCCCACAGTCCTTGTTCTTTTTGTGGCCGGGGCAAGCACAAAAACCATAACGTTGGGCTGACTCTAGGGCAGTAGACTTGTAGGCAGGATTGATGTCTCTGAAGCAGAATTGAAGCTCTGGCCACCAAGTTCCTATGGGGGCAGTGCGAGTAGTCTTGTTAAGGGTGGTATGAATCTCCCCATCGGTGGGTATCCAGGTTTGCTTATAAGGCTGGTGAGGGTTGGTTTCTGCGAGGCTCCTGCTCTGGGCATTGAGCAAGATCAGAGCGACCAGACAACCCATCCGTGGCTGCTCCTGAAGACTCTGCATGTTCCCAGGGTCGCAAAAGCTTCAGCTTCAATGGGTTATCTGGGTGCCACCGTGCAGTCCACTCTCTAGCCTCTTTCTGTTCCTGATGATTGGCTTGACGCACATGGGAGTGATGGACCCAAGGTCCGATGCAGTCAACCTTAAGAGCAGTGGGGGTAACCAGAATGACCAGGTAAGGGCCTTTCCATCTTTTTTCCAGAGTGCGGGCTCTGTGCCTCTTTACCCATACCCAATCCCCTGGGACGATGCCATGTTCTGGGTTCAATGTGTCCTTTGTCTCATACAAGGCGTGCACTATGGGCTAGATTTCACGTTGGACCTCCTGTAGGAGGGCAACCCAGTCTCCGCCTACACATTAGTCTCAATGGCTAATTTAGATAAGGTCTCCTTCAGGGTCCGATTCATTCTTTCTACCTGCCCTGAGCTCTGGGGGTTATATTCACAATGCAGTTTCCAATTAGTCCCCACTGCCCCGGCCAGCCCTTGTAGGATGTTACTGATGAAAGCCAGACCGTTATCAGAGCCTAGAGTTTTGGGGATGCCATATCTGGGTATGATTTCCTCCAGCAAAAACTTAGGTACAACCTGAGCAGTCTCTCGTTTTGTAGGAAAAGCCTCCACCCAGCCTGAGAAGGTGTCTATCAGAACCAACAAATACCTATATCCATACCTTCCCGGCTTCACCTCAGTGAAATCCACTTCCCAGCTCCGTCCTGGCACCCTCCCCCATACCCATGTACCTGTATGTAGGAGTCCCCTTTTGCTGGGTTTCATAGCCTGGCACCCAACACATTGGTCCACAATCTTTTGAATCTGGGCTTTTTGATGTGGGAACCGGAGGCGGGCTGACTCGAGGAGGGCAAGCAGTTTCTTCTTGCCTAAATGGTTGGCTCAATGTAAATTGGAGAGGAGAAACAGTCCTAACTTTTCAGGAAGGATCAGCCGCCCTTCGATATCATGATACCAGCCTTGCTGATTGGGCTCTGGGCATCGGTGATCTTGGATCCACTGTTTGTCTTCCAGGGTGTACTCGGGTCATGGTGGCAAGCGTGGAAGCTCGGGCATGGGTAAGGTCAGAGCTAGGGTCGTGGAGGCCAAAGCAGCATTTCCTGCCACTATGTCTGCACGCCGGTTCCCCATAGCTTCCGGAGTCTGGGCAGATTGGTGAACATGTACTACCACCACAGCTTGGGGCTTCTGCACCGCCGTCAGTAGTCTCTGGATCTCCGGGAGGTTACGTAGCTCCTTTCCTTCTGCTGTAATGAAATCCCTTTCCTGGTAGATGCCTCCATGTACATGGACGGTGCCAAAAGCATAACAGCTGTTGGTATAAACAGTCACTCATTTTCCCTCAGCCCACTCGAGTGCCTCTGCCAGCACGATCAGTTCGGCCTTCTGGGCTGAGGTCCCTGGGGGCAGTGGGGCACTCCAAATTATGTTCCCACCTTGGTCCACCACTGCTGCGCCCACCTTACGCACCCCATCCAAGATGAAACTACTCCCATCTGTATACCATACCAGCTCACTGTTGGGTAGGGTTGAGTCCTGGAGATCGGGGCGCACTTGGGTGATTTCAGCTATAATCTCCTGACAGTCATGTAGAGGGGCTTCCAGGTCCGGATTTGGCAGCAAGGTGGCCGGATTTAGAGAAACCGGGTCGGAGAAGAGGATTCGGGGAGCATCCAGCAAGAGCCCTTGGTAATGAGTCAGTCAGATGTTGGTCATCCATCTACCTGGAGGGTGCTTTAGGACTCCCTCTACTGCATGGGGGGTTACCACCTTCAGATGTTGCCCAAAAGTGAGCTTATCTGCATCCTTTACCATTAGGGCAACTGCCGCTATGATCCACAGGCATGGGGGCCAGCCCGCTGCAACTGGGTCTAACCTTTTGGATAGATAAGCAACTGGCCACTTCCAGGGCCCTAGGTGCTGCATTAGTACCCCTTTCGCTATCCCCCTTCTTTCATCTACAAAGAGGGTGAAGGGCTTTAGAGGGTCTGGCAGCACCAGGGCCGGGGCTCTCAGGAGGGCGGTCTTGAGCTCCTCAAAGGACTTCTGGCCCCCAGGCCCAAGGGACCTTGTCCTTAGTTGCCTCGTATAAGGATTTTGCCAGTTCAGCCTACCCCAACATCCACAGCCGGCAGTAGCCCGCTGTCCCCAGGAACTCGCGGACTTCTTGAGCTGAGGTGGGGACGGGGAGTCTGAGAATAGTTTCTTTCATAGCATTTGTTAACCATCTGGTTCCCTCTTTTAGTTCATACCCCAGGCAGGTGACTGTTTGTCTACAAATTTGAGCCTTCTTTGCACTGGCCCGATAGCCCAACTTCCCCAGCTCCTGGAGGAGGTCTCCAGTGGCTTGCCAGCACTCAGCTTCAGATGCAGCTGCCAGAAGCAAGTCATCTACATACTACAAAAGTGTGATGGAACTGTGGCTCTGGCAATATGAGTCCAGATCCTAATTAAGAGCCTCATGAACAGAGTAGGGGAGTTTTTGAAACCTTGTGGAAGTCTAGTCCATGTTAACTGTCCAGGGGTTCCTGTATTTTCATCATGCCATTCGAAGGCAAAAATGTGTTGACTATTGGGTGCCAGGGCTATGCTAAAAAAAGCATCTTTCAAGTCCAAAGTGGTATACCAAACATAGGAGGGGGGCAAATGGTTCAGCAAGGTATAGGGGTTGGGGACTGTAGGGTGGATGTCCTCAACCCTCTTGTTTACTTCCCTTAAATCTTGGACTGGCCTATAGTCTTTTCCCCCGGATTTCTTAACAGGGAGAAGTGGAGTGTTCCAAGCAGAACAGCAGGGCCGTAATATTCTGGCCTCCAGGAGACGGTTTATGTGAGGGGCAATCTCCCTCCATGCCTCGGAAGACATGGGATACTGACGGACTCGGATAGGCTGAGCTGAAGCCTTGATCTCTACTATTACTGGGGCTCGATGTTCTGCCAGCCCCACACCTGCTATTTCTGCCCAAGCCTGGGGGTAGGTTTGAATCCAATAAGCCATTTCAGGGGACCACTCAATAGGTTTCGGGGGAGGGTCCCGCAAGAAGAACAAGCGATGTTCATCCTCGAGAGACATGGTCAAGACTTGGAGGGGCTGTCCTTGTCCATCTGTCACTTTGATACCGTCCAGCTCAAAGTGAATGTGAGCCCTCACCTTAGTTAGCAGATTGCATCCTGGAAGGGGGACAGGGCACTCAGGAATGACCAGAAAGGAATGGGTCACCTGATGTCGGCCCAAATCCACCTGACGTTTGCTAGTCCATTGATATGCCTTGGATCCAGTGGCTCCCTGCACAAGGCTAATTCTCTGGGACAGTGGCTCAATAGGTTTATTAAGGAATGAATATTGGGCCCCTGTGTCCACCATGCATCTCACGGGCTTCCCCTCCACATATATGGTTACCCAAGACTCGGAGAGGGGGTCCAAGTCCTGTGCCCTCTAGTCACTGTCCATTACAGCTAACAGGACTCGGGCGTCATTATTGGGCTTGCTATTTGGTCCCGGGCGACCCTGGAGTTTGGGACATTCCTTCTTCCAGTGTCCATATTCTTTACAATAAGCACATTGTCCCTGGTCTAGCCTGGGTCGATCTCTTCGGGGACATGTGGGGCCAGTCCGTCCAGAACTCGGTCCAGCCAGACCCTGGACTCCTGCTAGCAATATCTTAGCCATCTCTTTTTGCTGTTTCTTGTTTTCCTTACTCTGGTGTTCCCTGTCCTCCTTCCGAATCCTTTCTTGTAGTTCCTGATTCTCCTTCCTGATTCTATCCTCTCGTTCTTCTGGGGTTTCTCAGGTGTTAAAAACCCTTTCAGCTACTTTCATCAGATCCCGGGTAGTCATCTCCCCAAGCCCTTCCTGCTTATATAGTTTCTTCCTAATATCAGGGGCAGCCTGATTTATGAAGGACATTATCACAGCTGACTGATTCACCTCTGCTAGTGGGTCTAGGGGGATATACTGTCTGTATGCATCATAAAGATGCTCAAGGAACGTGGCCAGGCTTTCATTTTCCCCCTGCATTATTGCCTTTACCTTAGCCAAATTGGTAGGGTGGCGGGCTGCCACCCGGAGGCCTGCCATAAGAGTCTGGCGGTAGACCCGGAGACGCTCCCTAACTTCTGTGGTCCCATAGTCCCGGTCGGGTCTGTTTAAATGAAAACAATCATCAATCAGGTTTGGCAGGGTGGTCGGTCGCCCATTGTTGCTGGGGACATTCTTTCTGGCTTCAGTGAGAATCCACTCCAGTTCCTCGGTGGTGAATAGGGTCTTAAGGAGCTGCTGGCAGTCATCCCATGTGGGACTGTGAGTATGCAAAATGGACTCGAACAGATCAGTCAGGCCTCTAGGGTCCTCAGGAAAAGGAGGATTCTGGGCTTTCCAGTTGTACAGGTCACTACTTGAAAAAGGCCAATACTGATAGGTGCATCCCGCATTGGGACCAGCACCACCCAGGGCCCGCACCGGGAGGATGGGGGGGCCCGGTGGAAGTGGAGGAGGGCTCCTCCTCTGGGGTTTCTTCTCGCTGCCTATGGAGCCTGAGTCCCCTCACCAGTCCAGAGACCGGGGCAGGGGGTGCAGATGGGGAGGCTGATGAGTGGGGAGACTCAGAGGAGCCATCTGCCTCTGGCTGGAGTGGCACAGCAGTGGCATATGGTGGGGGTTTTACTTCACAATCTAAGTCTATCAAGGATGGATGGAGAGTTGGGTCTTCCTGCAGAATAGGCTTCTTAGGGGAATTAACGGGAGTGGGGGTGTTCCCCAACATGGCCAGTATTGCGGGCTGGTCTGTAGGTGCTCCATGGATAAATGGCCGCAGCCAGGAAGGGGGGTCTTCTACTAAAGTCTGCCACATAAGGACGTAAGGATATTGATCAGGGTGGCCATGAAGACCGGGTCTATTAATGACATCTCGGACCTTCTTAATCGTGTCCAAGGAGAAGGTACCTTGAGGAGGCCAGCCTACATTAAAGGTTGGCCATTCCACTGAGCAAAGGGTGTCAAACTTACCTTTCTTAATTTTCACGCCATAATTGTGTCCCTTAGCGCGGATTTCTGAAAAATGACTCAGAAGAAGGATCTTAGGAGTTACCTGAGCCTGTCCCATGATGATCAGGAGAGAGGGACAGAGGAGACAACAAAGAACAAAAGAGACAATTCCAGCAGACAAACAAATTCGCACAGGACTCTTTAACATACACAAGTACCGGCCGGTCAACCAGACTACTCTCACAGGCGTAATTCCATTCACACCAGATTTAGGATCCTTACCCAAAGACTGCCCAAACGGTGTCCACTGAGGATGTTGGCATGGCTCCTGACTGTTGGGGATGTCTCCCACGACTTCCAATAGTGGAGCCTCCAGGGCTATAACCCCTTCCTTCCACTTAACGAGAATTCTCAACAAAATTCAGACAGGGACTCTAAGTCCCTCCAAATGGAGGTGGCCAATCCTCCTTCCGCGGTCTTTCCCAATTAAACCTCGGTATTGGAGGCCATTTGTTCCTCTCAGGGAGGGGCTGAGATCTCGGTGGAACCTCCAGATGTTGGGATCCGAGGTTGACCACCCCTCAGAGGAACAAAAAGACACTCACGATAATGTAAACCACAAAGCAAGGTTTATTTCCAGCCTGCTGGGGTCTGGGTATCCACCCGACACAGTGGGTTTCAACATGGACTCCGAATACAAAATTCAGGCTGCTTTTATATTTTTTTAGACATTGGTCACAGTCACACAGCAATTTTTATGGTCCCTGGGGTCACATATTTCTGATATCATCCACATCTTGGTGGTGGGGCAAGATTACTTGAAGATTATTTATCAGGAATTTGGTAAACACCAGGTGTCTCAATTCATTGACTCACATACTGTTTTAGCAAGATTAACCAGAAACAGTCCCTGTTCCCAGAAACCGTCCCACCTCCCTTAGTTCCAGTAAGTGGTGGCTTGGCTCATGTTAGCCATGACGGGTTTCAGGCTGAGTGGGCTGCAAACCTCAAAGGTACCCTAACATTTGTACCCTAGCAGCTTCTCCAGAGAAATAGATTTCATGTATTATTTCTTATAGTTAAATTACATAGATCCCTAGAGTGTTATCTTTATAAAATACATTTTTCTGCCATATCAAACATATGCAGTTCAAACATTAGCATGCATTTCATATTTCCTGCATGTCACTAAGGCACTTCATTTTTCCTTTGATCAAATATTATGAATGTGCATGATTAAAAATAATCATTGCCTACCAATATTGAAAGTTTAAAGATTTCCAAGCAGTTTAAGTCTTCCTATAGTGGTCCTTGTGAATCTGTTTTTCCCTGGAGCCAGAAAAAAATTGTTTGTTTGTTTATTTTTTTAATTAGGCAATGACTTATACCAACCAGGAAGAAAGAATAAAAGAATATTTTATTAATTTAATTTTTTTTGTCATAGTGGGAAGTCAAACCCATGTCTTCATACATACTAGGCAAGCACTCTATCACCAAACTATATCCACAGCCTTTATTTTCTATTATAATGACATATGCTAGGTAAGAATTTGACTGCTCATGTGGGTAGGTCATAGACAAAACTCTGTGAACCAAAATCAAATGAGCAACTGGGTTTTCCTCACAACGATGCACTTAAGAAAAATCATCCAGTCAACCTACTGAGGCAGGCTAGACTTCGAAAAAGTTTGGGGTCTCTTAAAATACATATGATGTAACATTGTATTTCAGTTTAAAATACATTCTTCTCTTTTCTCTGAGCCTTTTTTTCAATTGCAAATGTGTAGGGACTCAAACCACTCCCGCCTCAACCTGGGGACCACCCATACCCCTCCCTACTCATTGATTATTGCTGGTTAGGAATCACCAGGTTCTTCCCTTCCCATAGGTTAGCTTATGTTTTTAAAAATATCTGGAAAAAGAAAGACTCTCTGCTTTCAGCTACCACCTGGCCCACCATGACCTTTCATTAATCTTTAATAAACTCCATCACCTCCCTTACCACACCCATGCGTCCTGCCTGGGTGCTTCTATGTGGTACACAAAGATTTTGGAAACCTTCTGATCAGAAACTGCTTTATGGTGTAAGAGATGCTTAAACCCCTTTGCTAAAAAGTACTGACTCTTGGGCCTAAGAATTAACTAAAAATAGAAGAAAAACTTGTCATCTCTATGTCCATTTTGTACCTGTTGTCCTTTGTTTCGACCATTCTCTCCTGTAGCCACCTTGGAGTCAAGTAAGGGCAAGAATGATAGATAACATCTTTATGACAAAGGACTGAAGCTACCTTTAAGGAACAGCAAAGCCTTGTAGGACAGACCACCCTTGCAACTGCGGATAATTACCTATAGTGATGAGGCTGTACCCTGGAGAAGGCTAATCAGCTCTTGAGAACCAGATTGCTCCCCTCAAGTGATGACAGCAATAACAACCTCTCCTGAACTCTCAGAGAAAAAGAACTGTGATAATGGTCAACCAAGTCCCACTCCACCACCAGAACACCCCTGTGATTGGGACTATTTAACAATGCATACGTTTTGTCCCCTCTCCTAATTCTTTGTCTATTTAAAGCTAAAGCTCATGTCTGTAACCTCAAAGATGGCTGAAAATGTGCTGAATGCTCACTTTGCCTTTCCCAGGCCATGTAATAAATCTCCTTTCTCTGCCCTTCATCATGTCTCCTTATCTGGCATATAAGGGCAAGTGGCCAGACTACACATGTAGAAGCCCAGGACTTCGGGCTGAGGTCCAAAACTCTGGTTTCAATGGGACCATTTATTAACTCCATACTTGTAAGTGTCAAGAAACCAAACTGCCTGTCATGAATCAACATATTAAGATTTCGAGAGTGGTAAGCATCATTTTCATTCACTTATTCATTCAAAAAGTATTTTTGGCTATGTACCCGGTACCCATTTAGGTGAGCAAACTGTCTAAGCTCCCTACCTTCATGGAGAATATGAAGAAGCAAGGTAATGAGGGAGACCAATTGTGAAAGGAAGGGAGGGCAATTGATATAGGTTACATGGCCAGGATGATTCTCTGAGGGCATGAAATTTGTTTTGAGAACCTAACAATAGGAAGGAGCTGGCCAAACAAAGAACTAGAGAAGAATGTTGCTGGCTTAGGGAGCTGATGTGCAGAGGCCCTACAGTAGTAACAGAGTTGGCTTTCTTTGTTCTTCTGCAAGAAGCCAGGGTAGCTGCCATTGAGTGAGGGGAGAGGAGAGTGGGGAGCATGAAATTAGAGGCAGAAGTAGGGCTATTTCATGAAACTCATGAAAACCAAATAAAGCCTTGGGTTTTACTTCAAGTGAGAGAAGTAGCCATGGGAAGGTTTTAAGCAGTGGATGACAGGGTCTGTTTAAACTTACAAGATCTCTCTGGCTACTCTGTAGAGAATGAATTGCAAAATTGCAAGACTAGAGCTTGGGAAATTTATAGTTAAGTTATTGTATTGGTCTAGGAGAGAGAAGGTCAAAACTTGGATCTGGGTAAGAGGAGATGGAAACAAGTTAAGAGACTTCTGACAATTTGAAGATAAACCCAACATTTATCAAAATATTAGATACTGAGGTAGGGATGAGGGGAAGAGAGAAATCCGATTTTGCTTAAATTTTTCAGTTAAGACACTGTGCTAATGTTGTGCCATTTACTGGACTAAGGTTTTAATGGAAAAATCAAGAGTTCCATGAGGAAGAGTATGAACCCCAGGTAGGAAAAAGTAACATACAGCTATCTGATTAGATAATGAAGTTTATCAGCCAGTTTTTCAGAATTGCAATTAAGCAGGAAAGAAGCATAATTCTTCCAAATGTTGCTTTAGAAGACTAAAATAGGCACAAGTAATTTAGTGGGCTGCAGCTTGGGGACTTCAGTGATTGTGTTTAGGTGGGAAAGCACAATGGACTCAACACTCTTTTACAGAATGTTTTAAAATTATTGGTACATTTGATTTCATCATATAAATCTGAACACATTTCACTAGCAGAAATACATACATATAATACATACACATATATATGTAGATATATGTAACTGGAAAAGTACCTTGCACACACTATATCCTGAAGAAATATTTGGTGAATGAATGCAAATATGCATAAAATAGAAAATAATTATGAGGACTTGCATTCATGAGAGGCAACTATATTATTATGTGTCTACTCTAACTTGATCGTTAGATAAATGGAAGCAAAAAGCAAATGCAAACACATAACAACAGCAGGCATATAATTTAAAACCACTGGGATAAGTAGAATATGTTCTGAATTGGAGCAAAACCTAGATCTATGTATCACTTCTGCACAAATTATTCAGTTCGAGACTCTCAGACACAAATGTCTATAGCAGCCAGGCAGAAAATAGGTAAACAAAGGAATTGAAAGTACAGGTTGAGTATCCCTTACCAGAAGTGCTTGGGACCAGAAGTATGTCTCATTATGGATTTTTTCAAATTTTGGAATACTTGCAAATACATAATGAGATATCTAGGGGTTGAGACCCAAGTTGGAAATTTCACTTGTTTCATATACTCCTTATTAAAATTGCCTCTAGACAATTTTATACATTTTAATTGAGCTGCATTTTGACTGTAACTCATCACATGAAGTCAAGTGTGAAATTTTCCACTTGTGTGGTAGGGTTAGTACTCAAAAAGTTTAGGATTTTAGGGCCTTTTGGATTTTGAGGTTATGGATGTCGTTAAGAATGGTGAGCATGAGACAAACCAGAGGTCACTTGCTTGGTTCCAAAGGATAGCTATTTCTCAGCTCTAATGGTTGCTACCATGCTGGATTAAGAGCTCCATATTGATCTTTCTATTTTTGAAGTCTTAAGCAATAAAGAAAGAAATAATAGTAAATTGCAGCACAAGCAGCACTAATTTATCTGCATAATTTTGTGCCACGTTAAAAAAGTTAAGAGCAACTGTGAAGTTTGTCTCAGGTGTCCTGACACCTGTCTAATCTTCTCTAACTTTTTTCTGTGAGGGCATTCCTGTCCCCATCCTCATTTTGTTCTTGTAACTCAGAGTTCTCCACAGCTCTCTCTTACCTTAGTCTGTTGTCTCATGCCAACATTCTAGGTGTTGAAACTGCCTTGGGCTTAGATGTCTGCTGACATCTTTCTCTTTCAGCAAAACTTCAGAAGCACTTACTGACCATATGTCTCATTTCGACACTTCATCACATTCTGCTTTATAACATTATTGAATGTTTCACAACAAGACTGGACTATAGGGCTGCATAAAGTTTGGTGCCTTATTCCTCATTTATAAACTCCACTGCTCTTAGCAAAGTGGTGAGGATGGATAATGGTTTGGTGGACACGGATTAAACTTGATTGAACTGCCTCTGATTCAAAACTTCCTATTTTTCCATTTTTTTCAAATAGGGCAAATCACTCAACGAAAATGTCATTTTTAAAATAAGCTTCCACCTGGTGATGCAATAATGAAAGCTGAATGCACAAGGGAACTGAGGATTTAGGCAGATGAAGAATATTCTTTTCTGGAAGCCATAAGAACTCACACTGTAATGGATTTGACTAGATTCCAGGGATGACGAAGTGAACCCTGATCATTTAGAACAGAAGATTAACTAGAGAATGTGTTCTTTGCTGAAGAGTGCTAAGCTGGGAGCTTATGGTTTCTGATAATTTATCAATCCATTTTACATTTTTATTAAACCTGTGTTATTGGAGTAGAAGTTATTAGGCTTTAGATGTAGCTTGTTATTCATTGCAAAACACAGCCTTCAACTAAATGCTAATATGGCTTCTAAAGGTTAATGTTGCCAGTGTCAGGTTTTTCTAGGCAGCAGTTTAAAAGGCTTGACATTTGCTGAGTAGCCCCTGAGAAAGTGCCTCTCATTAAAAGTGTACCTCCTCTCAGAAAGTAGCACTTCCAGAAGCTAGACTCATTTCAGCAAACATGGACTGCCTACCATCTGCGAGGCATACTAGTAGGAGGAGAAAAAAATTCCTGTCTTTAATGACAAAAGAAACAGGGAGATTGGATTTATGAGAAACAAATCTGTGCCTCTTGCTCTTTTCCCACTGTCTAGTAGGCAAGCAGCACAAGAACAGTAACATGAGAGGATGTAGGAAGAGCGTAGGCTCACTAGAGGACCTTGGGGGCTCAGAAAGTCTTCCTGGAGGAGGTTGTGAAGTAGTAGAGTTTTCCAGGATGAGTTAGACTTGTGATGTTAACAGTGTGTGTGTGTGTGTGTGTGTGTGTGTGTGTGTGTGTGTGGTGCATGACCTTAAGCTTGCTAGGCAAGTGCTCTACCACTGGGGCCATGCCTTCAAACCTGTGATAAGATTTCTTTATACCTAACCTGACATCGCTATTCAAAAATTTGTACTTGTTGGGGAAAATAGTACTAATTATGCTAAAATAAGTTTTATGCTATACATAAAATTGCTCCTAATTACAAAGTGATTGGTTTCTATAGCACTAGCATGTATGATACATAATTTAGAATAAAATCACAAATAGATTACCTAGATGGAACTCAATTTTTCTTAATCAAATTAATCAGATCCATTAAAACCAAGAACCTTGTGTTTGACCTGCCAGTTTCCTATTCCTTTTGTCAACCTAAAAAAGAAACATTACTTGGAAAGTGAGGATTTATTAAGTATATCACAATCTCCCTGTAACATACCTGTGATATTGACTGCTATGGTGAAGGAGTTTTGAGTTCAGCATGTTCTATGATGACTCAATATTTTCAACACTTTTCTCAAGTTCCATTCCTGAGAAACTAGTATTGACAGAATCAGATAAGAATGAAAGAATGATGTAAGAAGTACCAGGTTGCAATTTGTCTGACTTAAGCAAATAAATTAACTTGGAGCAAAGCAGATGAGGAAATGCAATAGAAACTTCAGTTTATGAGTTTTGTGATTCTCTAGTGAGTGGGAGCCCCATTTAGAGTCCCAGCATCAATGCCTTCCATTCAGGATTCTTTCTACCATAATGTAATGTCTGTCATTTATACTGTCATGGATTTCAGATCTTTAGAGGGGTAGAGTAAAATGACAGATGATGTTAGCAGTTTCTAAACAGATTGTTTGGAGGAAAGAAATAGCATTTACCATGGTCTAACATGTTCATAATTTTTTTCCATGCACTTCTCTCATGGGAATATATAATTTTAAAAAACCCTTTGGGAATTTTTTAATCATTTAGTAATTTTTATGTACTGCTAAATTTCTAGGAACTTACTAAATTTTGATATGCATGAACTTAACCTACTGTGTAATTGAGTTTATTGAGGAATTTAATTGAAAGCAAGACTTACAATAATTGAGACACATTTTTATGACATTGCTGTACATATATTACTTCCCTTCACATAACCTTACATAGTGATACTTCCTTGTTGCTCATTAGTTGGAAAGTAGGAGAAACAGTGCAGATAAAACACAGGCGTTTTTGCCTCTCTCATAAGCCAATGTGAGAAAAAAAATCCTTCAGCCACTTTTTTGGCAAATTGGTGGACAACTTCTGATGTTGCTAAAACATGCTTGTGGTAGACAGTAGTGGGAAAGTGGAGTGAACAAAGTCAATTGTCAGAGGTGTTCACCTCCACTCAAAACAAATGAGAAGGTCCTCAGAATTCTAAAGAAATAACAAAAAACTGAGTGTTTCTAAAATAGCATGATATGGGTCAAATATTGGAATACAGAAGCACTAAAGATAGCTTAAAAGAAGTTTATCTGTCTCTTTTCATTTAGTAATTTCCTATTGGCCAACAGCACCATGACTTCTAATTCAATCAATCACAAAGTAGTTTCTTCCAAAAGCAAATCTTTTTAAATAAAAATTATTATAATGACCTTTCATACCTCAATTGCAAATATTACAAACAGAATTTTTCCAGATTGCCCACTCTTTATTATTGGAAAGTGCTGGATACACTTAAATTCTATTTGCATTTTTATCATCTTAATTCATTGTTTTAAGAGAAACTTTAGAAAATGAATCAATACATACCTTTAAAAGGCAATTTCTAGAAATACTAAGTAGAGAAGATAACTTCAAATAATGGTATATCAGAAACTTATTTCCTAGCAGCAATTTTGCTACTAATGTAATATTTTTCTTACTGTAAATATGTACTTTACCACTACATGACAAAGGAAGAAAAAATAATTTTGCCTCTACTATTGTGAGTTCTTAGTTAATATGAACTCCTGCAAGCTAGACGACAGATATCCTGGAAATGAGCAATTCTCTGGGATGACTTTGAATTCAGGCTTATATAAAATATACAACAATGAGAACTTTTAGAGAAGTAGTAAGTCAAAGAACAAGACTTCTGTGCCTCTAGGGATGGCAACTTGTGCAAAGCCAAATGAATGGTACGTAAAAGCTAGTTAATAAAGGATGATGCAGGTTCCTTTGGGCCATTTGATACTGAAAACGATCCAAATTGGCTTTTAGGTCCAGGTGTGGTGGCACATGCCTAGCAGAACTCAGGAGGCTGAGGAGGGAGGATTGTGGGTTTGAGGCCAACATGGGCTACATAGTAAATTAGAGACCTTGTCTCTACATAGGGAGACTTTGTCTCAAACAAACAGATAAAAAATAAATGAAATAAAATTGCCTCTAGTGGTCAACATTTGTACTTTTTTGGTAGCAGGGAGGAGGATACCTTTGTCTTTTTATGAATTCGTATCCTGCTTTTAGGGCAGATAGGGAGGGTAGACAGCTTTTCTCCTCTTACTTGCTCTTCTTGTTGGCCTTCAGTTCAAAATCCTTATACCAAAAGAAGCATGTTGTAGGATAGTATATTCTGACCTCATACAATCAGAAAATTACAACTGCATTAAAAACTTTCCTAATTAGTAATTGTTTTAGCCTACACACACACAACTTATCATTAACTAATTATTTTTATCTATGTAATTGACTGATTTTTGCAGTGCTAGGAATCAAACTTAGGGCCTCCTGCATAGTAGGAAAGTGCTCTTTCACTGAGCCAATTCCTAGGCCCAATTTTTGTCAATTTTCTTGGGAAAAAAAATAGAAAAATGAGAGAATCTTTTATGTGTTGACAAATGACTAGTCATACCTAAACAACAGAGAAACAATCATTTTTCTACTCTACAGTTTTTAGTTAAATTTTGAGATGAGTAATTGTCTTGCTAAAGATGTAGTATATATTCCAAAAGTTTATTATTAGGCCTTAAGAATACATAACAAGATTTCTAAGAGTGGAATAATAACATGCATCTCAGGATTATATTTCCTTCGCATCAAAATCTAGTCATTTACAGGATGTTTGGAAAGCCAGGCCATTCTTGATTACTCTGAGATCAGAGGAGCTTTCTGAGTTTTCATAATCAAATTTCTGGATTTATGTAACATTGTATAGGGAAGTAAAATACAAGTATATACAAATATATAATAAAAAACAGCCACTTACAAAATTAGTCATCAATCAAACAGCACAGATTCCTCTGTGCCAAATACTAGCACTATATTTCCCATAGTTTAAAACATCAGTAACTGGAAAATAGGATAAAAATACAACGCGATCCATTTCAAAGTGTACATACAAATATTGTACAAGATATACTTCCTTGAAGTCACCAAAAATACTAATAGAGGACTGTAAGAATCACTGACAAATTGTTTTCAAAACAAGAAAAGCAAGAAGGGTCACCAGTTAGGAGCTATAAGAGAGAGTGATTTGAAATCAATACTAAGAGAGAACCCGGGGAAAATCTGGATTGAAAATGTTATGTCTTACCATCAAAACCATTTTTTTTTGCCATGGCACACTCCTAAACCAAGGAATTTTTAACTTAGTTTTTGTTTACTCTAAAATTGATTGTTGCATTTTTAACCTAAATGTTATTAAATCTGATCATTTAGTTTCATGATTTTTATCTCCTTTTCAAGCTAAAGGGCCATCAAATATTTTTAATCTTCCCATTCTTCCTTCTCCTTTAGTTTTTTGAAATTTGATTAAGAGGATCCACCTTAAATGAGCTTTTCTCAGTACCAAACAGTGTCAGATCACAGGGCCTCCTGGGAAAAAAAGAGAAACAGGAATAAGCCAGAACCTTCTGAAATTTCAATATTCTGATGAGTGTGGTGGTACAGGTCTGTAATCCTAGCACTTGGTAGGCTAAGGCAGGAGGATATGGAATTTGAGATCAGCTTGGGCTATGTAGTGAGATCCTGTCTGAAAACAAAACACACAAATACACAAATACGCTGAAAAGGATGAATGGGGAGACACCTTTGGGATGATGGTAATAACATTACTCAGGAATGACATCTTGTTTTTATAATAGAATGTCCAAATTATGTGGACTTTTCCCAGGTCTCAATCCCTGACTTTTCTTATGACTGGAGGAGAGTCTCATAAAAAGAATGTGATCAGTAAAATTTTCAGTCCTGTCCTGCTCTTTATGCATCATCTTCTTCACCTAGAATTCCAACCTTTTCCTCAAGGTTTTAATGATTAAATAATGTAGCATCTATGCCTTATCTGTGAGTGAAATTTAATTTTTTTCTCTTACTCTTCTGATCATCTTTCTCTTCCTTCGTCCTAAAAGAGAGTAGGTATTTCCAAAAGTATTTATCTCTCTTTTTTGAGGGACATTCTTTTCTTCAATGTCTTGAAATTCAGGGATAATATTTTGAGCTGCTTTATATGTCAGCTGGTAAAAAGTTACGTGTCAGAAATCTTTCAAAAATACTTTCTGAACAAAATAAACAATTCCTTTTCTACATGAAAATTAAGTTTTAACAAATCAAACAGGTAAAACATGAAAAGACACAGGAGATCCTTATTGTATTACTGTTTTGCTATGTGTAGAAACAAACATCTTTCATTCTGAATTTGAAACTTATTCTCTTCCCTATCCAATATGTCTTCAAAAAATTCCAAGTATCAGAGAATTTCATTGCTTGAATATATTTCCCCTTCTTCCTGGTCTGAGTAATTGAAAAAAGAATTTGACTGAATAACCTTGCTCACTATAACCAAGGACATCTCTGTAAGTGAGGAACAAGCCCTATTGGTACAACCCCTCCCAGTACATTCTAATTATCCATAGGTAATTTTATTCTACCATAACAAAAATAAGAATTGGGCACAAATTTTAGATAGAGTTCCAATCTTAAGGGACTATCTATATTTGCAAATTATATTCTTCAGATACCTAATGATTGATTTCAATAGACTATTTTCAAGAAACTCTGACCAGTAATATAGTTCCAAATACAAAATGTGAACTTACTATTCTCACCAAAAACATGCTTTGTAAATGATTTTAATATATTTCACTAAGTTGTTGGGTAAATTATGGCTCATCATTTGTGATTATAAACAGTTAACAAATGTTTCATGATATTCTTAATTTCACTTAGGCAGAATGTAAGTAATTCATTACAGAAAGTATCAGTTACCTCCTATAAAGTCTTATTACAAATAAATAAAAAGGTTTATTATTTTAAAAAAGAATTAATAATTTTTGTTATTTTTATCTATGAGTTAAAATACTGATTTTTTTACTATATTAAAAAAGTACCAAACTTTGTAAAATAACAAGTAAGGCATTTTTATTCAGAATTTCTTCTAGGCATTTTAATAAATAAATCACGTGTATTAAGTACTTCAGAAAAACAAAATATAGAAGAACAAAATATCATATCCCAAGTACAATTTACTTGGAATTTGATCATAGTTTCCTTCTTTCCGCAAAAGTGTGGTTCCACATCTCATCTTGTTTTTCCTTTAAGAAGAGTATTGCTCAGAATTTATATTGCCCTTTTAGCAAGGTTGGGTTCTTTGTTGCCTTGACAGGATATGGAACTCTTGATTCATGCTTTCATAGAACTAAGCTATCACAGTATATCATATCACTAGTGAAACTATTTTACTGGCTTTCTGTTACATTACAAATTAATCTTAAAATATGTTTGTCTTATAAAGGTAAAGATTGCATTACTTGTGCTTAAACACTGCATAAACCATATTTTATGATTTGTTTTTTCTTCATGCCAAATGGACCACATTGTTTACACTTTGGGATGTCCAACTGTCCACAATAATTTACTAAAGAAAAAAATCTGTATTAATAGAAACTGTAGCTTTTTCACTGTGTGAATTTCAGAATAATGAATCAGTTTAATCTTACATTCTACAATAATACATTTGTATAAATCTTTTTTTTTTTCATATGTGCATACAATGTTTGGGTCATTTCTCCCCACTTCCCCCACCTCCCCCCAACACCCTCACTACCTGGCAGAAACTATTTTGCCCTTATCTCTAATTTTGTTGAAGAGAGAGTATAAGCAATAATAGGAAGGAACAAGGGTTTTTGCTACTTGAAATAAGGATAGCTATACAGGGAGTTGACTCGCATTGATTTCCTATGATTGTGTGTTACCTTCTAGGTTAATTCTTCTTGATTTAACCTTTACTCTAGTCCCTGGTCCCCTTCTCCTATTGGCCTCAGTTGCTTTAAAGTATCTGCTTTAGTTTCTCTGTGTTGAGGGCAACAAATGCTAGCTAGTTTTCTAGGTGTCTTACCTATCCTCATATCTCCCTTGTGTGCTCTCGCTTTTATCATGTGATCAAAGTCCAATCTCCTTGTTGTGTTTGCCCTTGATCTAATGTCCGCATATGACAGAGAACATACGATTTTTGGTCTTTTGGGCCAGGTTAACCTCACTCAGAATGATGTTCTCCAATTCCATCCATTTACCAGCGAATGATAACATTTCATTCTTCTTCATGGCTGAATGAACATTTCATTCTTCACATAAAATTCCACTGTGTATAGATACCACATTTTCTTAATCCATTTGTCAGTAGTAGGGCATTTTGGCTGTTTCCATAACTTGGCTATTGTGAATAGTGCCGCAATAAACATGGGTGTGCAGGTGCCTCTGGAGTAACCTGTGACATAGTCTTTTGGGTATATCCCCAAGAGTGGTATTGCTGGATCATATGGTAAATCAATGTTTAGCTTTTTAAGTAGCCTCCACATTTTTTTCCAGAGTGGTTGTACTAGTTTACATTCCCACCAGCAGTGTAAGAGGGTTCCTTTTTCCCCACATCCTCACCAACACCTGTTGGTAGTGGTGTTGCTAATGATGGCTATTTTAACAGGGGTGTGGTGGAATCTTAGTGTGGGTTTAATTTGCATTTCCTTTATTGCTAGAGATGTGACCAATTTTTCATGTGTTTTTTGGCCATTTGAATTTCTTCTTTTGAGAAGGATCTGTTAGTTTACTTGCCCATTTCTTTATTGGTTCGTTAATTTTGGGAAAATTTAGTTTTTTGAGTTCCCTATACATTCTGGTTATCAGTCCTTTGTCTGATATGTAGCTGGCAAATATTTTCTCCCACTCTGTGGGTGTTCGCTTCAGTTTAGAGAAGATTTCTTTTGTTGAGCAGAAGCTTCTTAGTTTTATGAAGTCCCATTTATCTATGCTATCTCTTAGTTGTGTGCTGCTGGGGTTCCACTGAGAAAGTTCCTACCTATACCTACTAACTCCAGTATTTCCTTCTCTTTCCTGTACCAACTTTAGAGTTTGTGGTCTGATATTAAGATCCTTGATCCATTTTGAGGTAATATTGATAGAGAGTGATATACATGGATCTAGTTTCCATTTTTTGGAGACTGCTAACCAGTTTTCCTAGCAGTTTTTGTTGAAGAGGCTGTCTTTTCTCCATCATATATTTTTAGCACCTTTGTCAAAGACAAGTTGATTATAGTTGTGTGGCTTCATATCTGGGTCCTCTATTCTGTTCCACAGGTCTTCATGTCTGTTTTTGTGCCAGTACCATGCTGTTTTCATTGTTATTGCTTTGTAATATAGTTTGAAGTTGGGTATCGTGATACCTCCAGCATTGTTCTTTTGACTGAGTATTGCCTTGGCTATTCATGGCCTCTTGTGTTTCCATATAAATTTTACGGTAGATTTTTCAATCTCTTTAATGAATGTCATTGGAATTTTGTTGGGAATTGCATTAAACATGTAGATTACTTTGGGGAGTATCGACATTTTTACTATGTTGATTCTACCAATCCATGAGCATGGGAGATCTCTCCACTTTCTATAGTCTTCCTCAATCTCTTTCTTCAGAAGTTTATAGTTTTCCTTGTAGATGTCGTTCACATCCTCTGTTAGGTTTACACTTAGGTATTTGATTTTTTTTTTTGAGGCTATTGTGAATGGAATTGTTTTCACATATTCTTTCTTAGTTTGTTCATTATTAGTGTATAGAAATGCTAATGATTTTTCTATGTTGATTTTATATCCTGCTACCTTGCTATAGCTATTGATGGTGTCTAGGAGCTTTTGAGTAGAGTTTTTTGGGTCTTTAAGTTATAGGATCATGTCATCTGCAAATAGGGATATTTTGACAGTTTCTTTACCTATTTGTATTCCTTTTATTCCTTCTTCTTGCCTAATTGCTCTGGCTAGGAATTCCAGTACTATGTTGAATAGGAATGGAGATAGTGGGCATCCATGTCTCATTCCTGATTTTAGAGGGAACGGTTTCTGTTTTTCTCTGTTAAGTGTAATGCTGGCTGTAGGTTTGTCATATAGATAGCTTTTATAATGTTGAGGTACTTTCCTTCTATTCCTAGTTTTCTTAGAGCTTTTATCATGTAATGGTGTTGGATCTTATCAAAGGCTTTTTCTGCATCTATTGAGATGATTGAGTGGTTTTTGTCTTTGCTTTTGTTAATGTGGGTTATTACGTTTATTGATTATCGTATGTTGAACCACCCCTGCATTCCTGGAATGAAGCCTACTTGGTCGTGGTGAATGATCTTTTTGATGTGTTGTTGAATTCCTTTTGATATTATTTTATTGAGGGTTTTGCATCAATGTTCATTAAGGAGATTGGTCTATAGTTCTCCTTTTTGGAGGTATCTTTGCCTGGTTTTGGGGTAAGTATAATACTTGCTTCATAAAATGTGTTAGGCAGTTTTCCTTTCCTTTCTAGTTTGTGAAACAGTTTAGGGAGGGTTGGTATCAGTTCTTTAAAGGTCTGATAGAATTCAGGAGAGAATCCATCAGGTCCTAGACTTTTCTTTTTGGGGAGACTCTTGATTGCCACTTCAATTTCATTTTGTGTTATAGATCTATTCAGGTGATTAATATCCTCTTGGTTCAGTTTTGGATGATCATATGTGTCTAGAAATCTGTCTGTTTCTTTAAGATTTTCGAATATATTTGAATATAGGTTCTCAAAGTAGTCTCTGACGATTTCCTGGACTTCCATGGTGTTTGTTGTTATCTCCCCCTTTGCATTCTTGATTCTACTAATTTTGGTTTTTTCTCTCCTCATTTTAGTCAGGTTTACCAGGGGTCTGTCGATATTGTTTATTTTTTCAAAGAACCAACATTTTGTTTCATTATTTCTTTGTATGGTTTTTTTGGTTTCTATTTCATTAATTTCAGCTCTTATTTTTATTATTTCTCTCCTTCATTTCCTCTTTTATTTCATCAATGACCCATTGCTCATCAAGTAATGAGTTATTCAGTTTCTGGCTGTTTGCATGTTTTTCGTCTTTACTTTTATTGTTGAGTTCTAGTTTTATTGCATTATGATCAGATAGAATGCATGGTATAATTTCTATTTTCTTATATTTGCTGAGGCTTGCTTTGTGCCCTATGATATGATCTATTTTGGAGAAGGTTCCATGGGCTGCTAAGAAAAATGTATATTGTGTAGAAGTTGGATGAAATGTTCTGTAGACATCAACTAGGACCATTTGATCTATTGTATATTTTAGATCTAGGATTTCGTCATTGATTTTTTGTTGGGATGACCACTCTATTGATGATAATGGGGGGTTAAATTCTCCCACAACTACTGTGTTGGAGTTAATATATGCTTTTAGGTCCTTCAGGGTATGTTTGATGAAATTGGGTGTATTGACATTGGGTGCATATTGTTGATAATTGTTATTTCCATTTGGTCTTTTTCCCCTTTTATTAGTATGGAATGTCCTTCTTTATCTCATTTGATCAATGTAGGTTTGAAGTCTACTTTGTCAGAGATAAGTATTGCTACTCCTGCCTGTTTTCAGGGGCCATTGGCTTGATAAATCTTCTTCCAGCCTTTCATCCTAAGCCTATGCTTATTTCTATCAATGAGATGACTCTCTTGTAAGCAACAAATTGTTGGATATTCTTTTTTAATCCATTTTGTCAAATGGTGCCTTTTGTTGGGGGGATTAAGTCCATTAACATTAAGTGCTAATACTGACAGGTATGTGGTGATTCCTGTCATTTAGTTGTCTTTGTTGTTTGAAGGTTTGATTGTGTGTACCTAAGTTGAGGTTACTCTCTACTTTCTTGCTTTTTGTTTTCCTGTACTTTGGTGCTGCCTGCCCTTTCATAGTTATGTTGGGTTTCACTTTCTGTGTGCAGAATCCCTTGAAGAATCTTTTGTAGTGGTGGCTTTGTGGTCTCATATTGTTTTAGTTTCTGCTTATCATGGAGGACTTTTATTGCTTCATCTATTTTGAATGATAGTTTTGCTGGGTAGAGTATGCTCAGGTTGAAGTTATTTTCATTCAGTGCCCAGAAGATCTCACCCTGAGCTCTTCTTGCTTTTAATGTTTCTGTTGAGAAGTCTGCTGTGATTTTGATGGGTTTACCTTTGTATGTTATTTGTTTTTTCTCTCTTACAAACTTCAATATTCTTTCCCTAGTTTCTGTACTTGTTGTTTTAATGATGATATGCCATGGAGTGGTTCTATTTTGACTGGTCTCTTTGGTGTTCTGGACGCCTCTTGCATCTGTATGGGAATAGATTTCTCTAGATTTGGGAAATTTTCTGTTATTTTTTGTTGTATATATTGTGCATTCCCTCTGCTTGCACCTCTTCTCCTTCTTCAATACCCAAGATTCTCAGGTTTTGTCTTTTGATGGAGTCAGTGAGTTCTTGCATTTTCTTTTCACAGGTCTTGAGTTGTTTAACTAATATTTCTTTAGTTTTTCCTTTAATTACCATTTCATCCTTGAGTTCTGAGATTCTGTCTTTTGTTTGTTCTATTCTGTTGGATTGGCCTTCTGTCTTGTTTTGCAATTCTGTTTTGTTCTTTTTTCTGAGGTTTTTCCATATCCTGAGTCACTTCCTTTTTAATGTTGTCTCTTTTTGTCCTGAGTTCATTTGTCTCTTTATTAATTGTGTTCTTTGTTTCACTTTGGTGTTTATACAGTGCTTCTGTGGTTTTTCAAATTCTCTATTTTTGTTGTCTTGGAATTTCTTGAGTGTCTCTTGTACATTTTGGTTGACCATATCCAGTATCATCTCTATAAAATTCTCATTGAGTACCTGTAGTATGTCTTCTTTTAAATTATTCTTGTGGGCTTCATTGGGTTCTTTGGCATAGTTTATCTTCATTTTGTTGGAGTCTGGATCTGAGTTTCTGTTCTCTTCATTCCCCTCTGGTTCCTGTACTAATGTTTTGCTGTGGGGAAACTGTTTTTTCTGTCTTCCCGTCATTGCCCTTGGTTTTGTTATTGTCCCTGTACTGTGTGCAATTAAGTATTTTCTAGCTTGTAATAATAACAATGGTGATATTTAGAATGGAAGAGTGTGAGATGGAAAACAAAGGAGTTAAACAAAAAGGGAAAAACAAATAAACAAACAAATAGAAAAAACAAAACAAACAACAAAGTTTCAAAGATATAAACAGGGAGAGATAGTGTATTAATCAACAGAAAGCTGAACAGGCATTAGAGAGATAGAAGATTGAAATAAAAAATAAAAAATAAATAAATGAAAAAAATAATAAAATAAAAATCTCCAACTTCAAATGCAATAAAGTTTCAGTCTTAATAATTTTAGTGTTCATCCCTCAGCCTCCAATCCTGTAGATGGTGTCTCAAAAGTGGTTCTGTTGTTGTCTCATTAAAGGGGAAAAAACAAAACAAAACAAAAAATGCCACAAAGTATCCCAAGTTCAAATGCAATACAGTTTCAGTAAGTTTTTCAGCATGCTTGTGTAGTTAGGTTGTTGTCTCATGAAAGGTAGGGGGAAAAAAAAGAGTCTGGAGACAGTTCTGAGAATGGTATCTGCGGCTGTGGCTCATCTGCCGGCTGCTGTCAACCTGCTGTTGCTGGAGGCGTTATTTATGCAGATCTCAGGGGTGAGCTTAGCACTCACCTGGTTCCTCAGGCTTTGTTTACTCAGAGTTCTCCTGTGCGGGAGCCACTGCTACAAGCTTTCCCCTTTCCAAGCACAGTGGGGGAGGTGACCCTGCACCAGCTTTCTCAGGCCGGCGTGTTTATTTACAGTTCATGTGCGAAGTGGGCCTTCCCCCCTCTTCTGTAGAGTTTTCCTCCCACTGCCACTTTTACAAGGTTTCCCGCTCCTGGTGCTGGGTGTGTGCTGCTGCTCCTGCCTTCTCTAGCCGGCTTGTGAGGGATTTCCCCTCCCTACCTCTTCAGTCCTCAGGGCACCCCTCCTTCTTTGCTATGTGTCTTTTTTGTTGTTATTGCTTATTATTCAGTTTTTTTTTCCTTTTTTCCCTGGATGGGGGTTGATCTGTCCAGGGGGCTATGCTGATTTCGCCCAGGGTTGTCTGTGGGAGTACTGAGTGCTGCTTAGCTCACCTTGTGGTCCATGTCTTCCCAAGCCGTCTTGATGCTGGCATCTGGTGGCAGCATGGGAGCCCTCCTGGTTTCTCCATTTAACGTGGAGTGGAGATGCTATGCACAGGCTCGAGGTGTGGAGGAGTCAAAGTTTTGCCTCTTCTCAGTGGTTTTTCCTGCAAGGTGTATCTCCAGCCTCTCTCTAAGATTTTACTTTAAGAGGCATGCTTTCTGCTTCCTCCCTCTAGCTGCCAGCTTGGAAACTTCTAAATCTTATCTTAATTGTGATATATGGTGCTCTGTGCTTTCTTAATTGTAAATTTAAATAAAGCACAAAAGAAATTCATATTGATACTGATTTATCAACAAAATTGAGAACATATTTCTGCTTGAAGAAAAGCAGATGATATATTTATCTGCTTTATTATCCTATAAGGTCTACATTGGTACCTTTTATTTTCAAAAGTTAATGGCAACTTTATTTAAAAGATCAATCGGACAAATACCCTCTAAAACTGGCATTACACTTCTGAAATAAAGCAATAAAAAGCAAAGGGTTTTTCTATTGTCTCTGGTTACCAAGAAATGTGTAGGAATTTCTCCCTACCAGGAACCCAAGCAATCAATTCTTCATTGAACCCCATCCAGTGTTCTGTAATTCAATTTAATTTGGACACTATCTACCTGGAGGTAGCATTAGCTCCCATAAGTTGAGGACTTGGACCCACAAGACTACTGCCACTTCAGATGCCACTGCAAACTCCTCTCTTTGGGTCTGATTAATTTGCTAGAGTGAGTCACAGAAATCAGAGAACTATTTGCTCACATTTACCAATTTATTATAATGTATATTAGAAAGAATGTGACTAAGGGATGTATTGGGAGTACTATGGGAGGTGGGTGCAGGTCTGCCCTCTCTAGGCTCCCTACCCTCCAGGATCCTCCACAGAGTCCATGATCTAGAAGCTCTCAGAAGTGGAAGCCTGTCACTTTGGGTTCTTATGGAAGCTTCATTATATAAGTATGATTGATTGACTAAACCATCATCTCCTTAGTGAGCATCTGAACCATCAGCCTCCCTCTCCTTTCCCAGAATTTGCAGGGAGCATTTTGAATTCTAATTTTAACCCTCTGCATGGTAGGTTGGTTTCCCTGGCACTTGCCTCTTATTCTGTAGGTACCTAGGAACTTTCAAAAATCACCTTACTAACTCAGGTTGGGTAATACAAGGCTGTTTTTCATCTTTGGAGCTATTCAGGAGCTGTTTCATGAACAAAGGTCAAAAGATATATCAACATACACATATATACTGGGTTTTGAACTCAAGGCTTTATGCTTGCTAGGCAAATGTTCTATTACCTAAGTTGCATCTCCAGCTCTTTTTGCTCTAGTTATTTTGGAGATGGGGTCATTTTTTTGCCCAGCCTGGACCACTATCCTCCTGTTTTATGCTTTCTGCCATAGCTGGGGTTACAGGTATGAACTACCACACCCAGATTTTTCTGTTGAGATGAAGTCTCATGAATGTTTTTGCCAGGGCTGTTCTCAAACGACTGTCCTTCTGATCTCATCCTCTCAAGTAGCTAGGATTATAGGCTTGAGACACTGCACCCAGCTAAAAGACTGATATTTTAACAAAAGATATGCATTGATCCAATCATTTAGAAAATGACAAAGGTTAAAAGGAGATGTGAGCCAAGAATTGGTGCATAAGCCAAAAAATATGTATCAGAATGTCACACCAATATTTCAAAATTGGTATGTTTGTCAACAAGCAATACATGAAATTTAATACTGAATAAGGCTTAACAATTCTTGAATAATTTTAAAACATTTAGCAGAACTGAGTTTATTAAGATTGCTTGATCAGTGAGCATGCTGGTGTTGTAATTTTATTTTAAAAGAAATAGTATATAAGTAAGACTAGAGAAGGACATAGGGCTATGGTTCCATTTGATTCAAAATTAAATTCTTGTAGTGAGCAGACAAAATGATTATTTTAATTCAATATTTTAAAAAATATTTTAGGTATGGATTTTTCACTCTCTTGTACTGATGTTGTGTAATAAAAATTATGTAACATCTGAGGATATTTCTATTTAAATTACAGGGTTTTTTCCTCTTTTTTTGCAGTTCACCTACTGAGACAGAAATAGTTAGTGATTCTTGTTCAATGCTTCAACTGTTTATTCTGGCACCCTATAATTCAAGAAAGGAAATTTAATTCCTACTTGGAAATGAAATATAGAAGAAAAATTTCAAAGCCATATTATCTATTGATCATAATGGGAGTTTTACAAAAACCTTTGTAGGTTTTTAAAAGATGGTATTTTTTTCTAAAGGCAATTGTGCACTGACAATTGAAGCTAATAATTTTGTTTTAACTTTAACAAATGCGGGGTTGGCTGAGTACTTCTTATTTCGAGTTTGAACAAAGGAAAATATAATAATAATCCCTCACAAGGATGGTTTACAAACTGCTTTCACTTAAGGTATTCTCATTTGATCTTCATAGCAACACTATGAGGAGGCAATTATTATTTTCCTTCTTTCAGAGTTAATAACAGGGAAGCACAGTTGTGAACTCTGTGAGGACAGGGGTGGGTTACTCATTTTCCCCTGTATATCTGTGACCTAACATAGTGACTGGAATATGATAAACTCTCCAAAACCCTTTGATGCACGAGATTCATTGGAAAGATTAAGCATTAAATGGTTTAACAGGCTCAAAAAACAAATGGGAAATCCAGGAGATGAATATACATTTTACCGCTTCAAAAACACTGCCCTATATTTTCTTTTTCCAGTTCATTGGTAGTTATCCCTGTCCTGCTCTTTTCTCTTTCCTCCACATCCCCCACTGGCCCTGATGAATTCTTTTATTTTACATTTTAAAATGCATTTTTCTTTTTTGTTTTAAATACTGTTTACCATCAAAAATAGCTGAAATACAAAGGGTATTTTTCCTTTTTTATGGTCTTTCTTGGACTTGATCATTATTGCTATCACAACATCCACATTCACCTAAAGCAATAAACTAGGAAGATGTGAAAATCTTTGACATGAAGTCACTGAGTGTGAAAATAGAACTCTATTGAGAAGATAACACGATCAGAAAAAACTCAGTTAATGTGCTTCAGCCACAAGGACTGTCGCTTCTTGCCTCTGGCAGGATGAGCCTGCATTTTAAGGGCTGGGGGAGATTTTTGAAAATGAGACAATAAAAACCTGAAACAGCCTTCACCCATCTTGTTCTGCAAGAAGGAGCCTGTTGAAGGCAGAAAGTATTGTTTTTTTTTATATTAAAAACAAAACAAAACTGAGATAAAAGATTGAATTTCAGACCAAGTTCTCCTCCCTTCCTTTTTCTTCCTGTCTCTTCCTTCCTTCCATCCCTCTCTTTTTCCCTCCCTATGTCTTTTGATCACAATTAATAATTTATAAACAGTCTGTGCAGCTACTTTTGCTTGCATAAAAGGGACCTGTTGGGACATGAAATTTCTTCCTTCTTGTGTCATTACATAGCTTATGTGGCATATTCCAGGGAGCCAGGTCCCATAAATTCATAGATTTGGAAGTTTTTCCATAGCAGTCTTACATTATGCTAAAAAGATTACATAATTAAGGACTTTAGTTTTTGAAGTTCTCAGTCATGCAAATCCTGGGACTTTCACTGGATCCTTTTTCTTATTGCAGGTCCACTCTTATGACATCTTGACTCCTTTTTTCTGCCCCTTCTCCCCTCTTCTTTTGTCTCAGGTCCTAAACCTAATTTCTTTTTCCTCGCCGCATGGAATGTGGACATTGCCTTTTTCTGCTGTGGATTTTGCTAATACTTATCCTCTGGAACAAGGGTCTTGTCAGGAGTTTTCGCAGACCATCCCACAAAAAGAAATTTGGTCTAAAATGTTAAGAATATATATTTTTTTGAGACAGAGACTCACTATGTAGCCCAGTCTGGCCTCTAACTCATGATCATCTTGCCTCAACCTCCCAAGTTGTAGGATTATAGGCAAGTGCCACCACACCATCTAGGAAAACACATTTGTGTTTATTTTTTATTTGTTTGGCAGTGAGGATTTTGAATGTGAGCCTCATGTTTGGTAGGCAGCATTGTACCCCTTGAGCCTGACTGTGATCCTCCTATTTATGCTCTTCTCATAGTTGGGATGACAGGTGCATGCCACCACACCCAGCTTTTTACTGAGATGAAGTCTTGTTAACTGTTTGCCCTGACTGGCCTCAAAGGGCAATCCTCCAGATCTCCTTCTCCATCTCCACCTCCTCTATAGCTGGAATTTACAGGTGTGAGCCAATATGCCCAGTGAAAATGCTTTTTTTTTTTCCAGCAAAAATGTACTGGGATTTGAACTCAGGGCTTTGTGCTTGCTAGGCAGGTACTCTACAGCTGAGCCCCACCACTAGCTAAAATGCATTTTTATTTATTTTATTTATTTATTTTTTATTGTTTTATTATTCATATGTGCATACAATGCTTGGGTCATTTCTTCCCCCTGCCCCCACTCCCTCCCTTACCACCCACTCCACCCCCTCCCTCTCCCCCCCACCCCCTCAATACCTGGCAGAAACTATTTTGCCCTTATCTCTAATTTTGTTGAAGAGAGAGTATAAGCCATAATAAGAAGGAACAAGTGTTTTGCTGGTTGAGATAAGGATAGCTATGCAGGGAGTTGACTCACATTAATTTTCTGTGCATGTGTGTTACCTTCTAGGTTAATTCTTTTTGAACTAACATTTTCTGTTGTTCCTGGTCCCCTTCTCCTATTGGCCTAAGTTGCTTTTAAGGTATCTGCTTTAGTTTCTCTGCATTGAGGGCAACAAATGCTAGCTAGTTTTTTAGGTGTCTTACCTATCCTCACACCTCCCTTGTGTGCTCTTGCTTTTATCCTGTGCTCAAAGTCCAATCCCCTTGTTGTGTTTGCCCTTGATCTAATGTCCACATAGGGAGAACGTATGATTTTTGGTCTTTTGGGCCAAAAGACCTCACTCAGAATGATGTTCTCCAATTTCATCCATTGAAAATGCATTTTTAAAAGAAAGTTTTGGGGCTGAGGTATAGCTCAGTGGTAGAGCATGGGCTTAGCATGCTTGAGGCCCTGGATAGTCTGTGGCATCATACACTCAGGAATTCAATTTGCATAGTCCTAGGTTTTATTTTCCTTCAGACATTTGGGTTCTGTTATAATTGTTCAAATTGCAACTTTATGTATGGACAGGGGAGGGTGTGAGGAAAGGAAACAGACTGAAGCTAATCCATACCTACTAAGAAGCCAGAATAAATGAGTCAATTTAGAGAACTTATAGGGCACAAGTGATCTAGGAATCTCTAGGGAGAATAGACTTATCTTAAGTTAAAAAAAAAAAAAGAGAGAGAGAGAGAGAGAACAAATATGCTAAATTAATGAGTAAGACTGCTAAAACTTGTCCGTGATGTTAGTGATTTTTTTGCTGAGTCAGTTTGAATATTGGAAGAATATCTTGTTGATTTTTTGGGCTTTCTCTCAGTACAATAGAAAGGTCACAACATACTTTTCTCAGTGGTGGGGATCGCACTCAAGGGCTTGCACATGTTTTGCAAGCACTCTATTGAGCTACATTCCCACCTGTAATCATACATCAAGTCTTAATTCTTAGCATTGGCCTATATCCCTGGTGTAAATGCTCTCAAGCTGATTTCAATGTCATTCAACAAATGGTTGGCAAGAGATGGGTGAGTGTCCCCTTAAATGCTACAGCTTCTGTCATAAAGATAAAAAATGTAAATAACATCAGGAGTACAAATAGTAGAAAATGTAGTAAAGTGATGCGTTTTGAATATTTATTACCTTTGCTTTAAGAATAGTTTATTTAATTCTGTGTTCACATGTGATTTTAAATTATGGCTATTTTTAACAAACATCTGGTGAAATTCCTGAGGATTTAATAAATTGCTCTTGTGCGTGCATATATGCCAGCCATACATATACTGGTGGATGCAAAGTCGTATAAATGTAGATTGCTATTAACAATAGGGCAATGTTTATTCCCTAGCTCAAGTTGCCCTGAAAAGTCAAGTATTTAAAAAATTTCAGTTCTTTATTTACTTTGATTGGACTAGTGATTTTCTTTGAATGCTTAAGCACATTTCCAAATCTCTCAGGGTGACATAAGTAAGCTAATAATAATCTCAGCCATTATTTGTTCATTCCTGCTAGTTTCTCTTCCTGAAGTTGACTTTTCACTGACTTGTCTCTCCCCAAATTCTAGCAGTTTCTTACTGTACTCACATATGCACTAACTATAATCAGTAATGTCTAATATGTATTAGATTGAGCCAAATGAAATTGCAAAGCCTGGCCCTTTTTATCTACAAAAAGAGCAATTTCATACCCTTGTCTAATATCCTTGCTCTCTAGTTAAACTGGTGCCACTGTTTCCTTTTCGTTTGTGTGTGTGTGTGTGTTCATATGATTTTGTCTCTCTGACATAGTCTTTATCCTCGCTGGTACTACTTCAAACCTCTCTATTTCTAGGATCAATTTCTGCTTTCACCTCTCCCACAAAGCTATCTAGGATCACTCCAATCTTCATTAAGCAATTTTAAGCATTTTTTCCTTTGACCATTTGTAATACTTGTATATACCACATACAATTGAACACTTAATTATAGTATGTCTCATATTACTTGTATTGTGTCTGGTTTTAGTCTTGTCAGTAACTAGGCTGCAAATTCTCTGAGAACAGAGACTAACTTAAAAGTTCTGTAATTTACAATACATAATTATGTTGAAAAATTAGCATGCACTCTGGCATTTCAATCAATTTGGTCTTAAACAATGTCTTTTGAAGTTGAACTTAATTAAAACTAGGTTATGTAGGTACTCAAAGCTTGGGCTTTGAAGTCAGACAGACCTGCATCTATTTCCTTATTCTGCTACTTATAAGCTGTATGTCCTTGGGAAAATCACTTAACAACCTGGAGACCCCTTTCTTCTGTCAAGAGTAATGGTAAGTGTGTCTATACCATTGGGTGTTTGTTAGGATTAAAAAATGCATCTGGATTATGTGTACTCTTTACTAGAAATTAAAACCAATGTTTTATATATATGTTATATATACAATGTTTTATATATAGCATAGTTACACATAGTATTGTAGTGTTATATTGCGTATATAATATATATTACATATATTTTATATATATATATATATATATATATATATATATATATATATATATATATATATATAAAACATATATAGTGTTTTTTGAGATAGGTTCTCTCTATGTAGACAAGCAAGGCTGGCTTCAAAATCTCAATTCTCCTGCCTCAGCTTCCTGTGTACTGGAATTAAAAGCATGAACCACCATTCCTTGCTCAATGGAATATATTTTTCTCTATGTTTTGAGTATTCAGGAAAAGGAAAGATTATCATGTGCATGTATGGCTTAAGAATGAATAAAATGTGTGATTACACTTGTCTTTAAGATTTTTTGACTCTACTTCCCAATCTCCCAAATTAATACCTAAAATGTCATGTAGATATGGGCTGTAGATGTACACACACATAGATGTTGAAGGGCACAGATGGTGCATGCATGTAATCCCAACCCTCAGGACACAGAGACAGGAGGATTGTGAGTTGGAGCTCAGACTGGGCTACATAATGAGATCCTGTCTCAACCCTCTTCCACCAAAAAAGGAGCATATTATATATTGTAGTTCTTATTTCCAAAGAAAAAATTATCAGTTTATTTTATGTTTGTGTTTTATTGTTGCTTTTGAGAAGGGGTCTTGTTATAATGACCAGACTAATCTATAACCTGTGGATTCAGGTGATCCTCCTACCTTCACCTCCAGAGTAGCTGGGAATATACATATGTGCCACCACACCCAGCTTCATTTTATTATTGTTGAGCCTAGAATTTTTTGTGCAGTTGTAAGTGAATGCATGTAGTGAGAATTTTCTATTTTGCAAGCATTTTGCTAAATGCATCAGTTTATTTTATCTACACAGTAGCAATGACTTATTTGCTATTATCCTTCACTGATGAAAAAAATGTATCTTTTAAGATAGTGAAAAAAGTAAATTAATATGGTTTATTAATATACCATAATATTGAGGAGAAATTTAATAAACTATCTCTCACAGAGAGTGACTTAATAATAGTAACTACACTTTAATTCAGCATTCTAATCACTAAGATATATTGTTGAAAACTTATTACAGGTTACTAATAAATTCTAACAAAATGAGTCGATTGCAAACTAGGCATAATTTACAAAAACCTATAGATGGATGGAAAGAAATAAAGCTGAACTGTCATTTGGAACTGATCACAACTTTTCTGGATAATGGTAAGCAATCATTCATTTCATTTTTTCACATATTCATTGAACACATTAATATACCATATACTTAAAATGTGTTGGTTACTTCTTACTTGTCTCTTGAAAGGAATTGAAATTATTGCATGATTTTTGATTAAACTGATTACAAAATTTTGAAACACAATGGAACCCAAACTAGGGCCAGCGTTCATTTCCTAAATGAACATTTTATGTGCAAACAAACAGCTGCTGGAATCCAACAGAATTTAAAACAAGCTGTTTATAAATTTCACTGACAGCTGTTTTTGGTGATTTTTTTTTTGTCAACAAAATTTTCCTGCTTTGCATCATAGCACTCTTTTATTATAGTGTCCCCTCAAAGAATAACTTGCTTGTTTTAATCACGTTTACAAAGATTTATGACTTGATGCTTATTCAGTGGTAGAGCTTCTCAACACAAAATGTCAGTGAGCCTGTTATAAATTGCTTCTGGCATTCCTACTGTATCTTTTATTTGGTGGGGAGTATTTCCACCTGAAAGTGATAAATTCCTGCTATAACTGCTTTATGTGCTTCAGTAATTACACTGTACTGAAAAAGGGGGTATCTACTGAGGTGTCTCCTTAAAAATAGCAAGCAATAAAAGGCAGTGGAATGGGCTGAACACCGAAGTCTTTTGAACAAAGAACAGTGACCAGTGAAATATCTGTGTCAGTCTGAATTTGATAAATGATCAGGAAGTACAGATGATACCAAAACCCTCCAAAACAACTGTTAGAGGGACATATTAATGTAATTTTATGTTCTTAGACTAGTTGTTTTTGATTCTATGACATCCTTTCCCAAACAATCTCAAAACATCTAGTAGATGCTTCTAGAGACTTGAGTGATTTTTCACTGAATGCCAAGGTCTATGTGACATCGAAATTGAATCTATACCTGCAAGACAAAGACATTCTGGCATGTCAAGACAGTTCAGTTCAGTCTATCGCAGCTGATAGCTTGAGCAATACATATAGGTACTGAACCAATCATGATAAGATCCACATTAATCATTATGATACCCGTGGGTGGTGGATATTGATTTATTTTGGTACTACTGGTATGTATGTTTTGTAAAATCTGTTGACAGCATATAGGATGAGTTTACTTTTTAATTACTGATGCTTTTTTTTTCTTTGCTCTTAAACAGACAATGAAATGACGTAAATAAAAGATCTTCAAGTTAATTAAACAAAAATTATAAAGGTTTTCATTGTCAGGTCCTAATGTCATACTAAGCATAGTGTTAGGAATCCAATAGATGCTTTATTTAATATGATACTAAAAGAAATTTTGATTATTAGATGAGATTTATGCTTCCTTTCAGGATTATTGCATCATTTTGCAAAGGAATTGCTACAGGAAACATCTCTGTCCTCATAACGACAGAGTGAGCATTTTAGAACTCATATAACTGACTTAGCTAAAGTCAATAATGATAAAAACTAGTCCTGAAAGTGGGAAAAATATATTGAGTGCTTATTGTGAGTTAAGCTTTAATTTATGTGTTAAAGTACAGTGTAGTCTATTGTGAAGGGATTCTCATTGGTTGTGCTGTACTGCTAGTTTAGCACAGTTTCATAATCCCACAACAGCCCTATGAGTATGAGATTCATACACTTTTCTTTTGTCACTTTCTTCCTTTTGGGCTGGGTATTGAACCCAACCAGGGCCTTGCGTTTGCAAAGTGTGCACTCAACCATTGAGGTGCCTCCCAAGCCCTAATCCTAAATTTACAAATGATGAAACCAAGTCCTAAAATAGGTTAAACAATGGGGCTCAGGAACATAATCCTAAAAACTAGCAGTACTTGGCTTATAACCCAATTTTGAGGAAATTCTCAGTTTACTTTAAGCTCTGTACACTTAATCATATGCCACATGGGATTCCTGAAAAAAAAAAAAAGGACAAAACATATCACTTTAACTTAGGTTAGTAGCATTTTCACATACTAAGCATAGCTCTGAAGCACAGAGAGGACATCACAGTCCTAGATTCTATGGTGGTTTGCTCCATTTCATTAATTAACATATTTGGTTCCTTTTATCAATTGCTTTTGAACTGCAATTTTTTGAATTCTAGATTCCATAAAAGTCCCCCCCTTTTTTTTTTTAACAAATGTATTTGTATCTGAAAAAGAGAATGTACATGAAATGTACTACGACCTGACTGCATAATGAGAAATCAGAGAATATCATCATATCCCTGGGAGGAGAGGAGAACCTGGGTATTGTGTATGGACATACCATTTTTCTTGTTATATATGTCTATCACAATGACTATGAGAAAGATTTGCTACTTGTAAACCCTTTCACAACACAACAGAAGAAAAAAAACCAGTTATGTTGAGAAAGTTTTCAGAAACCTGTTATATTGAACCTGAAGATTAAGAAAGAGATCCAGGCTGAGATATCTTCGTGCAAAAGGAACACAACAGAGGGTAACTGAAGCACTGGAAGGAGGGGCGGGGAGAGCATGGAAAGAGAAGGGTGGGTACATAGGCTAATGCAAGCTAATTGGTATGCCTCAGAATCTTCCCAGGACCAGAGTGTTACTCTGGGGAAGAATGAATAATTCTGAAGGTATAGGGGCTCAGGAATACTGCTTCGTTGGAGAATAGATGAGAAAGAAAAAGAAGAACTAGACTGAACTTTTACGTATGTAGGCGGTCCTATAAGAAGAGGATGTTCTTAATGCTGTAAAGGCTTTACTACGACCTTATTGATGGACTGGATTTCTGTGTAGAACTTTTTTCTCTGGAAGATGAATTCCAAGATTTAAAAAAAAATAATACTGGGATTGAAATGAGGGCCCTGTGCATGTATTCCACCACTGAGCCACCTCCCCAGTCCAAGAATTCCAGGACTCTTCATATTGTTGGCGTACTTCATCCTAGAAGGGCTGCCTATCTTTTACACACACATATATAGACATGGGAGAAAGAATTGGCTCTTGGAATTCAGGATCCAGGGCCAAGGGGAGAAGTGTGTTCAAAAACATACAACCCATTTCCACTAAAAGCAAAGTACTAGCAACTTGTGAACAGCAAAGCAAGGCTGCAAGGGAGGAAATGAAATGGGAAGTTGCAGATGGCGGGGTTGGGGGTGGTGGTGTGTGAATAACCTTGCTTATCTCTTTATGAGTTAACTGCTACCATCAGTAAATAGCTGCCAAAGAATGTCATGAGCCTGGGGGAGATGGGCAATGGCAAGGGGAAGGAAAACAGGAAGCTAACAGAAGAGAGAACTCATTGCACCTGCATCATAATTGATTATCTAGTATTGTACAAATAGGCCAATTACAATTGTCTGGTCCCCAAAGCATTTTACAAATGGGGAAATTTTCATCTATTCTGATCATAGTTGAATTGTTTCCTAATTAAAAAAGCACCTAATAAAAAATGTTCCATGTTATTCTTTGGTAAGTAAAACCTTAACAATACTGATTATATATACACATATATACAAATACATACATATATATATATATATATATATGTACATATACATAGTCATCCTCATATTAGCTACCAATTGTGGAGTACTTATGATGTAGGTGATTCATATTTAATCTCATTTGATAACTTCAGAAATCTACATGATTTATTGTCCCCATTTTGCAGATAAAGAAACTAATGCTCAGAGAGCATAAGAGTTGACTTTAACTCACACATTTGTATGAGATTAGAAGTAGGACCATCTGAATCCTGAAGTTCTCAGTTTACTCCATTAACACTGTCATGGCTAAGTTTTAACATTATAAGTTTTTCTAGAGCTTGATTGTCTTGAGACTCGGCAAAGAGTAAGCAATGACTTAACTAGGTTAATAATCAAGAACTGACTTCTGGGTTCCTCTGAGTTTTCACAAGTATTTTATATGTGATCATAGGTCTAGGGAAAACATCACATATGACCTAATTCAGGGTCTGGGGATTGCTTAGTGGTAAAATCCTTGCCTAGCATGCACAAGGCCTTGGGTTTGACCTCCAGCCCTGAAAACAAACAACCTAATTCTGTTTTGCTCATTCTACTTTTACTGGCCCGTATTCACGTTTAGTTAGGTCACTTAAACTTTTGAGCCTTCATAATGTAGTGAAGCCATTGAAAACCCAAAAGATCTGGGTTAAAATTCCACCTCTGTCATTACCTGCGGCTGTACCCTGGGCAAATAGATTAAGATATCTGAGCTACACCTCTGGTAAAGGACACTGTCTTAGTTAGGGCTGCTATAACAAAACCCATAGTTTTGGTGGCTAACTCAACAGAAATTTATTTCTTATTATTCTGGAGGCTGGATGTCTGAGATTGGGGTGTTACCATGGCTAGGTTCTGGTGAGAGTCCTCTTTTCTCCTACCTTCTGTGTCCTCACATGGTGGAAAGTGAGCAAATTCTTCCTCTACTAAAAACATTAACTCCATTATAGTGGCTCTACCCTCCATAATCTCATCTAAACCTAATTACCTCCCAAAGGCACTGCCTCAAAACACTATCAGGTTGGCAGTTAGGACTTCAACACATGAATATTCAGTCCTGTTTCAGTGTTCCTATGAGGCTTCAAATAAATGACACAGGGTAGTACTTACAACAAGACCTGGCTTATATGTAGTCTGGTGACCCACAAACTGCATGTGTCACATGCTGGCCTTACATTGGGGAACAGGCCAGACACAGTCTAACTCTGGCCTTTTGGAGGTTTTGGAATAGAGGGGAAACACACATGTTCATATGTAAGTTGTGATATGAAGCATCTGAGATGGTGGATGAGGAAAATCTTCGAAGGACTGATGTAGATGCAGTCAGTCAATATGGAAAACAGGACAATTCCAGGTTCCAAAGTTAATCTTCGTGTAAAATCCCTGAGGCAGCAAGGTGTAGGGACTTTCCATGACCTGAAGGAAAGCCTTGTCCGGTGGAACAAAGTTGGCTAGGGCATGTTTTGACAGGGTTTGGTATAGCTCACATTAATAAGAGCAGCAAAATAATTAATTAAGGTGGTGCCCAGATGAGCTGCGTTTGGAAGTGTTTTAGATGCTGCAGTGCAGCCTAAGGATTGCAGGGGACCTGGGTGAACACGTGGACACCAGCTAGAAGGCTATAGCAACAACCCAGGTGAGGATGAGGACGTCGGGCTGCTAAGTGGAGACCCAGACGTGGGCAGATGAAAGAGAAAGCAGGGGCTTGGCGGTGGGGGATGGATGGTGAGGCGTTCCGTAGGTGTTTCCTATAAAACGTTAAAAACCTTATGAAGAATGACGACATACTCTATAACAAACAAAAACGTTTTCTGACATTTATTCGTCATATTTTAAATGTAAACAAGAACTTTTAAAACATGCGTGTCAGCAGATATTTGCAAGTAGTTAAAATTAGATAGAAAACGTCCTCATTTTTCCTGGGCTCTCATATCCCACAGCTGGGGGAAGGAGGAAGAAAAAAGTTACTTTCAAAGAAAAAAAAAAAGACACCCGGCTTCTCCAAGTTCAATAGTAGTGAAAACGGCACTTTTCATAGATAATCCTCAACTAAAGTCTCTTTGTGAGTTTCCACGACTTGTGGGCCCCAAGAATCCCAGCCCTGGGTCACCAGGGGCTCCTTGGCGGGATCCTTTGGAGAGACCCCGCCCAATTCCAGACGCTCCCGTTCTACCAATTGCAGACGGGTACCGCAGCCGCGCCCCGCCCACAGGGCCGCGGCCCCGCCCCTTGGCCCAGCAGAAGGGGACTTTTAGCGCGTTTCGGCCGCCCCGCCGGCCCAGACGCGGGAACCGCTCGGCTGGAGTCGGGTGCCTGGCCCTGCAGGCTGTCCGACGGTGCCCGAGTCCTTCCGGCCTCTCGAAAGCGAGGCAATGCCGGGGAGCCGGCGTCCGAGGGTCCGTTCCGGGAACGAGCCTCGTCCCGCGCCCGCCATGGAGTCGGCGGGTGGCGGGGCCTGGGCCCACTGCCGCGCCGCGCTCGCCCGTCTGGAGAAACTGCTGCGCTGCTCGCGTTGGTAAGGACCGCGCCCCGCCCGCGAGGTCTCGGGGAGCAGCCCTGGGGCAGGGGGCGCCTCGGTCACGGGAGGGTCTTTTCAAACTCGCCGCTTCCTCCTCGCTTCCCGCCCCGGGCCTGCCCACGATCTGCTGTTAGCTTCCCCTCCCTGGCTCCCATTCCCATCCCGGCTGTGCGACGTCCCAGCCCTGCTGCAAACTGAACCTAAATGGCAGTTGTTGAACTTGGCGCGCTGGAGGCGGGGCTGAGAGTGCGCCGCGCTAGCTCCGCCTCCCGAGTTTGAAACTCTGGGACTGGGGAGGACTGAGGCTTCCGCACCGTGTAGGGCCGGGATCACTGTGATGAAGGTGACTCCGAATGCCAGGCCCTGGGTCGCAGGAACGCACCAGAAGCTCCCTTAAGTTTAAAGCGGCCCTCATTCTTTCCTGAACTGGCCTTTTGGGGTGGAGTGGAGTGTTGGGACGCTTGTTGGGATAACTTGAAGATGGCAGTGTGGTGAGCATTGCTATTCTAGTTCTTATTTCCTTGGTTTGGTCAAAAGACTGTGGCTTGGCGTTCCAGCACTTTACCACCGAGCTACACCCCCAGTCTCTGTTGGATTCCATCCCATCCGAAGGTATTCATGGGTGCTGCCTTTCCTGTAGCTCTTTTTAGTACAGAACCGAAGATCTGTAAAACCTAATAAGTGCCCCTCTTATCATTCACTTCTCAAAGCATTTATTGAGCACCTGATGTATGCACAGCTCACAGTTTCTGTAAGATCATTATGGGCTGTCATAACCATATTTCCTTTTTGCACTTTGATTTTTTTTTTTTTCTCTCTGACTTCCAACTTGGAGAACTCAGTACTGCTGTTACTTATACAGTAGCTTTTTATTTAAAAATGAAAAGGACTTAACTGTCACAGTTTTGCACTTACATTTTGTTTTGCAAAAACTTCATATCTGACAAAATTACATTATTACTCTCTAGAGAAGTGGCAGTTGTGCTAGAAGTAAGTACATGAAGGTATTCTGAGTTGTGTGTGTTTTCGTGAAGAATATGGATCATCCGTCTAAGAAATTGAAAACTGGCACTTCTAGTTGCAATAACAGAAGCAGTTATAGTTCACGCTTTAATAGTTCAACAAAAGTAAGATATTCAGAAGGAAGCAGCATATCATTTCACTTAGACTGAAGAGTCAGACTTCAAGAGTTCAAGTTACAGCTTTTGACAGTTGGTTGGGCCAAGTCATTCATCCTCTCTTTGCCTCATTAATGAATAGCTCATTCTCCTGCAAGGATTTATTAATAGTGATAGTAGTAATAATACACTATTGAACATCTATCTATAAAGTGCCTTCCTTAGGGACTCATTAGTGAACAATGCAGATAAAATCCCAGCCCTTACTGACCTGCAGTGCCTTTTTTATTTTTAGTATTGGGATTTGAACTCAGGGCCCTGTTCTGCCACTTGAACCAATTTCATATCACATGGGATTTAATATTAAAGAATGATTTTGCTTTCCTTTTTTTGGTGTCTCTGCAAGTATGGCACCGTCTGCAGTGAGGAAAGCCTGCCCAGTTGCACCTTGTCCTATGGGACCTTATATTCTATAGGAGTGAGGAAACTAAATGAAATTATACCAGTAAACTATGGAGAAAATGATAAGAAAATAATCAGTGTTATAAAATACAAAAAGATGTGATCTCTGTTAGCTGAATGACTTGGAGGTAAGCTGAATGAAGAGTCTATAGATTGTCCTAAAATTTCACAAACCCAGTTTCGTATTTTTAGTACTTTCCACCTTTTTCTGCCTTTTAACTGAAGTGAGCTGGTAAAGCCAAAGTACTGGAGGATGACATCAGTAATGAGGCCCACACTTTTAGTATATTTTATCCAGTGTATTGGATTCCAGTGTTTCTCTTTTTTTAAATTCTTTTAGCTAATACATGAACTCTCATGAAATAAATTTTGAGTATTTCTTAGAATGCATATTTTCACATAGGGCTTTGCAAATTTTTCTATGAAGTGTCAGTAATTTTAGGGTTTCAAGGCCACAAATAATTTCTATTGTTATTTTCTAAATATCTTAAAAATGTCAAAACCATTCTTTGTTCAGGGACTATAAGAAAATAGGCTTCTGGTTTGATTTGGCCCAGAGGCAACAGATTGCCAAACTCAGTTTTAACAGGGAAACGTCTTAACTTAAACATTTTTGATATAAAATCTCATATCAGATGGAATTTTATATTTATAGATGATTTTGCTTTCCTCTCTTAGTGTCTCTGCAAGCATGGCACTGTTTGTAGTGAGTAAAATGGCCAGTTGCACTTCTTGCCCTAGGGGAAGAAGAAATTCCTTCTTTCTTGTGCCTTTGCCCACATAGCTGCCTGACATTATTGCTGGAAAGGAGCAACTTAGGATGGTCTGCTTCTTGCTTTTGCTTCCCGCCATTCAAAGCAGTGTCATATTATTTGAAATTTTGTCAGTGTGTCTTTTACAGAATCTCAAAGTTCTACACAGTGGGCTAGTGATTACCCCGATTACCCTCACATTCAGCTTGCAGCTGTCATCTATCTGGTGTTCCCAGCTGTCACCTGTCTTGTGTAGCACATTGAATCCATTTTGCAGCAAGCATTACTCGTTGGTGAGGGTGGATTGGCTACATTACAGGGCATCCTTTCTTGATCTGTAACATGAGTATGGCTTTAAGGTGAAGCTGGTGAAAGTGTTTGAGAGGCCAGATGTGACATTTGTGTTAGGGCCAAGCGTCACAACCAGACAGAAGCTATTTAAAGATTTGGAAAAATGAGGCAGGAAGACCTGATCATTTGAGAGGCTGGCAGAAGAAAGAGTAATATTGTATTCCTAAAGGAAGCTGGCAATGATAATAGGGACTGCTATGTAAAAAAGCCCCAGGTGTCATGTGATTTTTTTTGTAAATTAAAATAATCAGATATTTCTTGGCATATTTTAGGAATGGGAGCCGGCACCTATGACAATAGTATTTTGGGGTTTTTAGTTCACTTTTAATAAAAAGCAAAAAACTAATTGTAATGGTTAGGATAGGTAATTTTTTTCCCTGAGTTTATCCCTTGTCATTTAAAAGGTAAATCAGAGTTAATTTTATATTCTATCTTGAGGTAGCTTAGTGGTTGAGAGCATGGATTCTGAAATCATACTCTGGCTTCAGATCTTGGCTCAGTGTTTTTGAGGCATGTTATTCAATTGTTGTATGCTTCATTTTCTGTATTTGCAAAATGAGCTGGTAGTAGTTTCTACCTTACCAGGTTATTCTGACCATTAAATTAGTCTACTTTATATTTATAAGATTGTTAGAGCATTGCCTGTTGCGTACTGAGTGCTAAGTGAATGTTTGTAAAATAAAAGCTAAATTTCCTGACCCCCTGCATTCTTACAGGCCAGTGATTCTTAAATGGGACAATTGCTCCCATTGGTTTGCTCTGGCACTGGTTATTCATTAGAGCAAGAAATCACTGAGGAGCTGCTATAGTGGCGATGTGATATTGCATTTTCTACCCTTAAGGAATATGTATTTAATTTTAAGGGGTAAAATGTACACACAATTGGAGATAAATTATGGTTAAAGCCAAGGGTACCTAGAAAAGAGTAGTTGGGTGGGGCCAGTAGAGGAAAGCCTCATGGGCTTTAGAATTAGACATTGAGGCAGAGATGGATTTTTATAAATGATTCCACTGCTAATAATGGGAATTGTTATTATAATTATTTTATTTTAATTTACAAATAAGGGGGGTGATAATTAGCAAAAGACAGTACCCTAAAAAGAACTATAGGCTAGACAGGGAGTAGGTCAGGTGGGCAGGGAGTTAAGACTGATCAGATCTGGAGTGACTAATAGCCCAACAATAAAATATTACTTGGTTCACATATTTAACATCCTTGTAACTTTCCTGGGATTCTGGTGTCCTTATCTATAAAATGAGAAAAGGAACTAGTTGACTTATAAGACTGCCTATAATTTGAACATTTCATAATTACTAATATCCATTGGTTGCAAAATATTGTTTAAAACTTACAAAGTTTTACATGCGTGAGAAAAGGACTCAGATTGTTAGTGTTCAGCTTGCATCGTATTCTCCAAATTAGAATTTATGTATTTGTGGGATATATTTATTTATGTAGTATTTTGGTTATTTGATGTCTGTGTCTTCTTCACGTTTTTTGACCACAGTGCCAGACACCCGCCTTCTTAGTGTTTGCTAAATTAATGTATGAAAAAAATTCTGTCAGGTCACATCACAGTGGCAAAGTGGTAACACCAGAGTGACCCAGTTAATTCACCTGAATCACAAGAATCCTCCATAGGTTTCTGGGGTTAATTACCTATCCTGCACAGTAACTAGAAAATCAAAACACACGCACACAGGTATGCATGTGTGCGCACATATGCGCACAACACAGGGCTTGTGACCAGTTGAGAAACTTACCAGACACGTGGAATACCTCTTATTTTATTAATAAATTAATTTTCAGACATGGTGCTGGGTTTACAGATGCTCACTGCCATGCCCAGCTGCAGCATCTCTTATACTGTCCTCCATATCTTGCAAGTTACTGGTTAAACAAGTCTTGGTGACAAGGGAAGAGAGGAATGCCTAGGTGTGAGCCTTGAAATTCAGCATTTGAATGGCAGGTGGAAAAGGTGCAGCTTAAAAAGGTCAGGAAGGTTAGCAGTTAGATAATTGTTTTACTTTGGTGGAAAGGGAATAGAAGACAAAATAACCAATACTATTGAGTCAGATCTATATGATAATCTCAGGGACCAGTATAGTAGATTCTCTGGTAGTAGTTTTCATTAAAATTAGTTATTAATAGAGTTCTCTTGCCTATTTGACTTTTGGGATATTTGATTCATTGATTCAACATTTACTGATGCTAAACAATTAGACATGAATTTAAATTTTTCCCATGTGACTTACTTGAATCTGGCATACAAAAAACCAAAAACACAGAATAGGATGCTTCCATGGCATTATCCATTTACTTAATAAAGACATCATATATTTATTCTCCTACAGATAAAGATTGCTTAATTGTCTTGGAGAGCTTGTAGAGTTTCATGTTAAACATGTTGATCCCTAACTTAAAAATACCTTGAGAATTTTCTAAAATGTAAGAGCACTTGGCAGCTACACTGCCTTAATATTAAATAGTAGTTGATAGCTCTTGAGAGGTTGAGGGGTTGTGGAGCCATTTGGTTAAGAAAACCTTCTGCTTCAGGATTATAATCTCATGTTTTATTTCCTTTGCAAAGAAAATTTTACATCAGTAGGATTTTTTTTTTTCACTACTCAGTTCTTCCCTAAGTTAAAATCTATGGACTTCACTGATCTTTCCAAATCAACTACATACAAAGTTACAGAATTTGGCTGCAGGTGAGTGGGGAGAAAGCAGTATAGCTGAATGCTGAAAGTGAAACTATAGTTTTGGACCCAAGGCTCAAACTTCTGAGATTCCATATGCCAGGTCCCGCCACCACCCCTAAACTCCAAACAAAGGGGCATGGTGAAGCCAGAGAAAGGAGGTTTATTATGGGGCTGGCTCCGGGCATGCTGAGGGAAGAGGCAGAGTAAACACTCAGCTCATCTACAGCCATTTTAGGTACCGACATGAAGTGTAGGTTTAAACAGACAAAAGAACTGGGGGGCAGGGGACAAAGGTATGCTTAGTTAAATAAGTCCCAGTCATAGGTGTAGTTGTGACTGGTGGAGCAGTCTTGGTTAGGCTTGGTGGTCTTGTCCAGTTTTGGGAGTTTATCACATGGAGGGAGTAATCTGGTTCCTGTTTGTGAGGATTCTTGGGATAATTGCTCTCACTGGGAGAGTGACACCCCCAGGTGGCTTCAGTTCATTGTCATAAGATATTATCAGTTTTGTCCTTTTTGGAATCTAAGGTGATTGTAAAGTGACTGTAAAGAGAATGGCTTAGAGCAAAGACAGATACAAAACGGAGACAGAGATGCCAAACTTTTCCTGTTTTTAGTTAATTTGTGGGCTCAAGTAAGGAGTCAGTGCTTTTCAGCAAAAGCAACTTGAGCACCTCTTACAAAAGTGCAGAAATCCTGTTACCATGCAAATGTCTTATTCATGTGAATTTTTTTCTTTCTAATATATATGTATACCAAGCAGAAAATAGGATCAGGATAAAATGGAATTGTTAATACAAATGCATTTTTGTATGTAGTCTTCCATTTGGTTCATTCACTAAGGATTTATTGAAATCCTGCTGTCATATAGCATTGGGCTAGGCAGGAAATGGATTGGGGAGTTCAGAAAAAAATGAAAGTCAAGATCTATTGTCTGAAAGGCTACAGTCTACTTGGAGACAAGGAAAGTAAGAGAATCAGGTAGTTACAAACTTAAAAAACAACAAAAACAGACTTTAGTTTTCAGCATTGAGTTCTTAAGCCCTACTAGCTGCCGTCTGTCTTTGGAACTTTAGAACATTTTAAATCTCTTTTGAGTCACACATTAATTTGGTTTATATAACCACCCAGCTATATAGCTTGCCACCCTTGAAGGAAAGAGTGGCAGCAGTCAGCTTTGTGTTTCTGGTGTGTGCTGTGGTGTGTTTGCTAAGTGGTGGCATGCTGACTAAAACCCTTATCTGTTTTGTGTTCTTTTTATTACACCGTCCTGTACAGTGCTTGGGTCACGTGTTGGACTTGGATAGCTGCTGGGGAGAAGGAAGTGCATTCCAGGCCTGGACAACAGTGTAGGCAAAGTTGTGGGGTTAGAAATAAACATAGGATATTTGAGCATTGTTATAGGTACTGACCCAGCCAGAATGGACTTTTTGTGGAGGAGAATTGAGAAGGATGGTTGCATGGCTTGGCTGTTAGCAGATTGTGAAGAGCTTCTTAATGTTAAATTTTTTAAAAATGAAAATAGTACGTGAATATGTGAAAGAACTAAAACATTACAGTATATGGTTATTAAATGTTTGTTAAGTGAATGATGTAAGTCTGAATCGTCCTCAGTAATTTACACTCATCAAGTTTGTGTATACCCTTTAAGAGAGTCTGTATAACATCGGTGAGTATGATGTCCTCAGGTAAGAGGATGCTGTATGTCAAGTAGATTTATCATGATCATTTTTAACCACTTCCTTATTGGTAACAATTGAAGTCGTTTCAGTTTTTTTGATGTAGCAAGCAGTGCTGGAGTGAATATTCTTGTTCATTACCCTTACATTTATTTATTTATTTACTTATTTATGCAGTACTGGAGTTTTGAACTCTGGGCCCTGTGCCTGTTAGGCAGGTGCTCTACCACTTGAGCCATATTCCCATCCCTTTTTCTTTTAGGTTTTTTTGAATAGGGTTTCATGTTTATGACCAGAAGAGGGCTTGACTGACATCATCGTGTTTACAGGCATGCACCACCACATCCAGCTTTGATGGTTGAGATGAGGTCTTACTAACTTTTTGACTGGGCTGGCCTGGAGCCCTGATCCCTCTGTATCTCTGCCTCCTGAGTGGCTACTAGGCTTGTAGGTATTCGCCTAATGCATTCGACTACCTTTAAATTTTTTTAAAGTACAAAATTAAAGATTAAAATTATGTGTGCATTATGGTTGACAGAATTCAGGACAAAGATGGTAATTAACACATTCTTTGCCTTATCCCTCATCACCCCTGAGTTACCTCTAGATTTCCAAATAATAATGTTTATATCCCTATTTCTTTCCTTTTTTTCTTTTTCTTTTTGTCTGTGTGGCATTGGGATTTGAATTTAGCCTGGTGGTTACTAGGCTTGTGAAACAGTGCTAACCCTTTTTTCTTTAGTTTATTTTTCAAATAGGGTCTCATGCTTTTCTGGCTTTGGACTGTTACCTTCCTACCTCTACTTCCTGAGTAGGTGGGATTACAGCAGGTGTGCATCATCATGCCTGGTTTGTTTTGGAGAATAGGGTCTCCCTACCTTTGTTCTTTGTTTTTTTGCCTGGGCTGATCTCCAACTGTCCTCCTATTTCTGCTCAAGTACCTGGGATTATAAGTGTGAGGCACCACTGTGGCTATATATCTATTTCTTGAGTGTTTTCCATTTTAGATATTATGTATTTATTTCCTTACTTCCTACTGTCAAAGATGAATTTTCTTCTAAGTTTGTACTATGGAAGATGACTGGATATGGAATGCAAAGCATAAAGCAACTTTCCATTATTATTTTGAAGGCCTCACCGCACTGTTCTGTCTCATCTCTTTCTACCTTTGAGAAATCTTATGCTATTCTGATTTCTTTTTAAACACTATATATGACATTTTAATTGTATTATTTTTTAATCTCTGGAAGCTTTTAGAATTTACCTAGATATCTTTGGTGTTTCATTGGTGCAAGTGTCTATTGTACCTGAAGTATAAATTTCTGGCAAGGGAATAGTGTAGTTAAAGTTGGGTGCATTTAAGATTTTGGTCAGTATCTTCTAGTTGTAAGAAAAATTCTTTTATTCCATGGTATCTCCTAAGCTAAGCTCTAGCCATTTTCTGAAAGTCTGGCTTTGGCATAGGTCGGTACCATTTCTATGCCATGTCTGCTTCAGAGCTCTTCCATTCATTGTCTTTGGGGTTGGTTCTACCCTCTCCCTCCCTGCTCTACCCCCAGCACACAAGCACATGTAGACTTCTCACTTACATTTCCCATGTCTTCCCTCATCTATTAACAACCGCAAAAAATATAGTTCACTAATTAGAGTAATTAGTTCTGATCTATTATTCATAGCTATTAAGTTGCTGCTAATGACACGATAGCATCTTGCTGCTAGGGTGAAGAGTAAGAGTTGTAGACAAAGGATTACAAAGGGTTCAGAGTCATTTTAGGAAGGAAAATCAAAGTTGAGGGACAGAATCAAGGCATTTAGGGAAGTATATTGCCAGAGAAAGCCAGGAGGCTGTGGGGCTGCATCCAGGGGGTCTGCCAACATGCAGGGTAGGAAAAGAAGCAGCTAAGCAAGTACTGAAGTAGGCAGATAAATGAGCGCTAAGAAAATGAAAACCCAGTGGAAGGCAACATTTCAGGGAAGAAGGTGAGATCCTCCTTCTAGCTTCACAAGGAGTAAGGAGGAGGACCAAAGGTGCACTGGAGAGTAGCTCAGGGAGGAGGGTGGGAGTCACAGCTAGGATGATAAAGAGATGTAGTTTGCTTGTCCTGGGCAATTGTTTTAAAATTTTTGTCTGTTGAAGATGAGGAGCTGGGGCAGGAGGTAAAAGGGAAGCAGGATTAAAAGGAAGTGTGGATTTTTTTCTTTCTTTTTTTAGGCTCATGTTTTACCTGTATGTGTATAGATGATACTGGAAGTAAAGGTGACTGATGAGACTCGGGTATTTTAGAAAACTGGGAAGATATATGAGCTATAATCAAGAAAAAAAATGACTGAAGGAGGTCTTTTCCTCGGAGACCTGAGTGGGGCTAAGGTTCCTGGTGTTTGGGTGGTCTCAACTCACTCCATTTAACTTCAGTAAGGCAAAGGAGGTTTAGGAGCAGGGAGATTATTTTGCATAGTCACCTGCTTGTTGCTTTGTTTACTCATGGATCATGTAGTATTTCAGAGGTAAAAAGATGAGGGAGGAAGCTACCAAGTTTTTAGAGATAAATTTATGTATTTTCCTGTATTTTGGTTCTTTGACTTGCTGTGTGACCCAGGCTGGTCTCAAACTCATGGTCCTTCTGTCTAAGCCTTCCAAGTACAGGCTTTACAGGCATGTGCCCCAGGCCTGACTATCTTTCTGTTTTCCTTGTGGTATTTACACCCTAAGCAGAGAAGGAAGAAGTAGACTCTGGGGCCTGTCTGGCATTACAGACTGGCAATTGTGAGTATCTAAAAGATCAGTAGAATTAGGGTAGTGACAAGCATAGCTCCAAGTAGTAAACCTGTGGCCTGGGTTAGATGGAGAAGGAGTTATGAGGTTGAGCAGAGTTCTAAGAGAGAGTAATCAAGTTTGGCCACAATGATGCAACAAAAGATACAGGAAGGATATTGTGATAAAAGGAGGTCAATAACATCACTTTTGAGATGTTATGGGCAGAGCTTGCAATGAAGTACAATTCAGCCCACTCCATTGGGAAAGAGGACAAATGTACAAAAATTAAAGGAGCACATGAACATTGTAAAAGAGACCATTTTAATTGCCAGAAAAGTCAAGATATTGTGAGTTTGTAAAAAGTAGTGGGTTTTATAACATCAGTGAGCACCATTTTCAAACAGTAACTTGAAAATAGCATGGCTGTGTACTCTCAGTGCTTTTTCTGAAAGCTCAATTTCACTTTAATATTCATATCTATTAAAATGTACACTGTGATACTTTTGATCTTTTAAGAAATATAGAGAACGTTTTTATTGATACAAGGTTTGTGTACAGAGGTAATTGGATAATAATGGTGTAAATACGTAAAGGTCTTAGGGTTAGTGTAATAAACCAAGCAAGAAAATGTTCACCCTTTCAAGACTTTACTTTTTTGATGTGCTCTTGCTGTAGTACTCCCACTGAATGTAATGACTTGAAGCCTGTTTATTAATAAGTAGCAGTTCCTTCTTAGGAATCTCAAAGGTAGCAGGTATTTTGATAGACAGCATTGGGAATATTTTGCTTCTTTTCTTTCAATGTGACACAGCTCATTCATTCTGCCTACTGCCAGCCTGATGATTTCTATTTGAAATTGCTTAAAGACAAAACAATAAACTTGTATGTACTGAAAAAATGTTTGCTTTTGTAGTAAGTAAGACAGCTATGAAAAGTAGATGGCTACTTAATAGCAAGAAACACATACTTTCTCATGGGAACCCATGGATTCTTTTGGTCAAGTTGACCAGATGTCCTGTTTTCCTGCAGCAGTCTAGGATTATACCTGTTGTCCCAGCATCCTGTATAGTTATCACCCTCCTCTCCCCGCCTACCCCCTGACTGTCAGAGATGTTCTCATTTGGACAATACATCTTGTGGTCCTTCTAATTGTGGGTCGCATTTTGAGATTTATGGTCTTTTAGTCATTCAGTGAAGATTTATCTTAGCGGTTTAAAGAAACAGCCAGTGGTTGTTTTTTTCATGTAAGAGACTTAAAGATGCTTGAACAAAGTTGTTTCTTTCTCTAATTTTCCAGCACATATAGTATAAATTATACTATAACTTGTGCTGTGTTTGATAGTTGCTGTTGGGATTTAACATGTGTGTTAATGAGCGTATGTAACCCATGAAAGTAACAGCCTTTCAAATGAATTACACCCTTAATATTTTCTGCTTTGAGAAAGAGTGAGATAATGATGGTGTTGAGACTTAGAAATACTGAGTATGAAATGTTTATCTAACAATGTCCTAAGCCTTAACTATTTTCTTTTCCTCCAACAGTAATAATATTCTGAGGGAGCCTGTGTGCTTAGGAGGGTGTGAGCACATCTTTTGTAGGTAAGTAGTTATGGCTTGGTGTATGTAGAGTAACTAGTTTTCTAGTTAGCAATCTGTAATCACAGCGATGACTATATAATCTCATTTTGATCCTTATAACTCTTAATTTACAAGTAAGAAAATAAAGCTTGAAGAGGATAACTTGTCCATAATCCTAAAGCTTAGTAAATAGTTTTGCTAAGTTTAGGGAGAAAATTAATGCATTTTTTATAATTCAAATATGTCTTTTTTTAATCTTCCAGTTTTGATCTACACTTTTTAAATTGTGAAAGTCTACTTCTTATAGTTACTGTATTAGTTTATGAGGGCTGCTGTAACATAGTTCCAAGGACTGAATGGTTTAGAACAACAGAAATTTATTGTCTCATAGTTTTGTAGGCTAGAAATCCAAGATCAAGATGTTGGCAGATTTTCGTTTTGAAGGCTGTGAGGGAGAATCTGTTCATGCCTCTTTACTGCTTCCTTCTGGGTTGTTGGTTGTGTTAGTCAGGTTTTCTGGTGCTGTGACAAAGTACCTACTTTAACAACTTAAGGGAGTATATTAGACTTTGTCATAGTGACACATATCTGACATAAACATCTTAAAGAGGGAAAGATTTATTTTTGCTCATGGTTTCACTCCATAGTCCTTGACTGTTGATTCTGGGCCTGTGCTGAGGCAGAACATCATGGTGATGGGAACATGTGGAGGAAGAGGTTGTTTACCTTATGATGGATAGGAAGCAGAGAGGAGGGAACCAGGGTCCAGGTCTAACCTGCAGAGGCACACCTCCAGCGATTTACTTCCTCCAGCTAGGCCCTGCCTCATAAAATTTGTGCCACCTCCCGTAATAGTGCCACCAGTTAGCAATCAAGGCTTTAGCACTTGAGCCCGTGAGGAACATTTCAGATACAAATCATAATACTGGCAATCTTTGCTGGTTCTTGGCTTGTGGCTGCAATACTTCTGACTTTATCTTTTTGTTCACATGGCATTCTTCCTTAGAATGCCAGTTCTGTTGGATCAGGGGTTACCCTAATGATCTCAACATGACCATTCTACAAAGACTGTCTCCAAATTAAGTCATATTCATAGGTACTAACTAGGGTGTTGATTTCAATTTTTTTTTTTTTTAGGGGGAAATGACACAATGCAACCCACAATAGTTATCATGGAATTATAGCCATGTTATAATGTGAAAGTCTGGTTTACAGGTTAGAAGAATAAATTTTCATCTCATCCTTTTTTTTAGGAGATATCATCTGAGGGACTCAAAATTTTAGTTACATAGTTTAAATGTCCCTGAGACAGGCTTAATATAGCCTCTTTTTAACTATTTCTTTAATTATCTGAAGTTATAAGTATGTGTCTTTCTGATATGAGCAAAGTACATTCTGAAGTTTGAGCATATCTGAAAAGTAGTTTAATGTATGATTTTTTAGGTTAAGGTTGTGTGGGAGACAATATGGTTGGAGTCCCAATTTTGTTTCTAGAAACATGGGTATATATGTGAGGTATGTGCAGTGGAAGGATATAGTAGGAAATGGTACCTATTGTCTCCGTCCCTTCCTCCTTCTTTTCTTCCTTCCTTCTACCTGTAGGGTCACTTGTGATCCTCCTGCCTCAGCATTCTTAGTGCTGAGATTAAAGTAGTATGTTGCCATGCCTGTCTGTGCTTGCTGATTGAAGACAACTTGTCATAGCTGCTTATCTTTTCATTCCATTATGGTGTGTGTTGTTTAAATTAAAGTGTGTGAGAAAAATTTCACCTTATGTATATTTGTAGGGACTATTTTAATAGCATTTTAGGTAATTGTGGATGTTCTTCCTTGATTCTGTACCAAAACTTGGCAAGTACTAGTTTCTTTAGGCTTGTCATAGTGTGGAATGAAGCTATCTTGGTAAGTTTTATTTTATTAAATTTCTTTGATTTATACAGTACTTTGGCTTGATCTTTTAAGCCATATGATTTTATGATACCATGCATTGGTCTTTTGGAAATATTAGCTCACTGAGTTATGTAGATCTGTTCAGAAATGGTACATATTCTGAATTAGTGTTTATATAATAATTCAAGGATAATTATATTAAAAAAACCCCATAGAATACAAGCTGAGCATCCCTAATCAAAAAACCTGAAGTTGAGAATGCTCAAAAAAGTTCAAGTTTTCAAATTAGCTACGCTCATACAAATATTAAAAAAAAAAAGCAAACTTCAAAATCTAAAACATTTCTGGTCCCAGGCATTTTGAATAGGATATACAAATCTATATGTAAAATAGACTGTTCTAAGTAGTAATGTAGTGCTGAATAAGTGACTTCTGGATTCCTCCCTCCCTCTCTCCTTCCCTCCTTCCCTCCCTTCCTTCCTTTCCTTTCTTTCTCTCTCTCTCTTTCTTGTTTTAGCAAAGATTTATTTTAATAGGATAAAGTAGGAAGAAATGGGGGAAGAAAAGAAACAGTTCCTGCTCCACACACAGTTTTGAAATGGGAGTAAAAACTCTAATCTAATTTTCTTAAGCTAAAAATGAAGTGGCCGTTCTTGAGGAATGAATTTCAGATTGTATTTTACTGCTATTCTTCAAATAGTTGTTATGTGAAAATTGAATTAAATTGCCTGAGTAATTAGTACATTTTTTGTTGGGACTCCAAGTTAGAGATTTTGTTTTGTTTTGTTCTAGATGGGGTCTTAGGGTTTTGCTCTGTGGCTGGGATTGATTTTGTATTCCCTCACGTGATCCTCCCATTTTAGCCTCCCAGCTGCAGGTCACCAACATGTCTGACTCAAGTTAAAGTCTTTTTTTTTTTTTCTTTGCTAAAACATTAATCAGCGTTCTCTTTATTATGTGTTAATAAAGAAGGATATTATAAACTTTTTTTTTCATTTTTCTTTTATTATTCATATGTGCATACAAGGATTGGTTCATTTCTCCCCACTGCCCCCACCCCCTCCCTTACCACCCACTCCGCCCCCTCCCTCCCCCCCCCCAATACCCAGCAGAAACTATTTTGCCCTTATTTCTAATTTTGTTGTAGAGAGAGTATAAGCAATAATAGGAAGGAACAAGGGTTTTTGCTGGTTGAGATAAGGATAGCTATACAGGGCATTGACTCACATTGATTTCCTGTGCGTGGGTGTTACCTTCTAGGTTAATTCTTTTTGATCTAACCTTTTCTCTAGTACCTGTTCCCCTTTTCCTGTTGGCCTCAGTTGCTTTAAGGTGTCTGCTTTAGTTTCTCTGCGTTAAGGGCAACAAATGCTAGCTAGTTTTTTAGGTGTCTTACCTAACCTCACCCCTTCCTTGTGTGCTCTCGCTTTTATCATGTGCTCATAGTCCAATCCCCTTGTTGTGTTTGCCCTTGATCTAATGTCCACATATGAGGGAGAACATACGATTTTTGGTTTTTTGAGCCAGGCTAACCTCACTCAGAATGATGTTCTCCAATTCCATCCATTTACCAGCGAATGATAACATTTCGTTCTTCTTCATGGCTGCATAAAATTCCATTGTGTATAGATACCACATTTTCTTAATCCATTCGTCAGTGGTGGGACATCTTGCCTGTTTCCATAACTTGGCTATTGTGAATAGTGCCGCAATAAACATGGATGTGCAGGTGCCTCTGGAGTAACAGTCTTTTGGGTATATCCCCAAGAGTGGTATTGCTGGATCAAATGGTAGCTTGATGTTCAGCTTTTTAAGTAGCCTCCAAATTTTTTTCCAGAGTGGTTGTACTAGTCTACATTCCCACCAACAGTGTAAGAGGGTTCCTTTTTCCCCGCATCCTCGCCAACACCTGTTGTTGGTGGTGTTGCTGATGATGGCTATTCTAACAGGGGTGAGGTGGAATCTTAGCGTGGTTTTAATTTGCATTTCCTTTATTGCTAGAGATGGTGAGCATTTTTTCATGTGTTTTCTGGCCATTTGAATTTCTTCTTTTGAGAAAGTTCTGTTTAGTTCACATGCCCATTTCTTTATTGGTTCATTAGTTTTGGGAGAATTTAGTTTTTTAAGTTCCCTGTATATTCTGGTTATCAGTCCTTTGTCTGATGTATAATTGGCAAATATTTTCTCCCACTCTGTGGGTGTTCTCTTCAGTTTAGAGACCATTTCTTTTGATGAACAGAAGCTTTTTAGTTTTATGAGGTCCCATTTATCTATGCTATCTCTTAGTTGCTGTGCTGCTGGGGTTTCATTGAGAAAGTTCTTACCTATACCTACTAACTCCAGAGTATTTCCTACTCTTTCTTGTAACAACTTAAGAGTTTGTGGTCTGATATTAAGATCCTTGATCCATTTTGAGTTAATCTTGGTATAGGGTGATATACATGGATCTAGTTTCAGTTTTTTGCAGACTGCTAACCAGTTTTCCCAGCAGTTTTTGTTGAAGAGGCTGCTATTTCTCCATTGTATATTTTTAGCTCCTTTGTCAAAGACAAGTTGCTTATAGTTGTGTGGCTTCATATCTGGATCTTCTATTCTGTTCCACTGGTCTTCATGTCTGTTTTTGTGCCAGTACCATGCTGTTTTTATTGTTATTGCTTTGTAATATAGTTTGAAGTCAGGTATTGTGATACCTCCTGCATTGTTGTTTTGACTGAGTATTGCCTTGGCTATTCGTGGCCTCTTGTGTTTGCATATAAATTTAACAGATTTTTCAGTCTCTTTAATGAATGTCATTGGAATTTTGATGGGAATTGCATTAAACATGTAGATTACTTTGGGGAGTATCGACATTTTTACTATGTTGATTCTACCAATCCGTGAGCATGGGAGATCTCTCCACTTTCTATAGTCTTCCTCAATCTCTTTCTTCAGAAGTGTATAGTTTTCCTTGTAGAGGTCTTTCACATCTTTTGTTAGGTTTACACGTAGGTATTTGATTTTTTTTGAGGCTATTGTAAATGGAATTGTTTTCATACATTCTTTTTCCGTTTGTTCATTATTAGTGTATAGAAATGCTAATGATTTTTCTATGTTGATTTTATATCCTGCTACCTTGCTATAGCTATTGGTGATGTCTAGAAGCTTCTGAGTAGAGTTTTTTGGGTCTTTAAGGTATAGGATCATGTCGTCTGCAAATAGGGATATTTTGACAGTTTCTTTACCTATTTGTATTCCTTTTATTCCTTCTTCTTGCCTAATTGCTCTGGCTAGGAATTCCAGTACTATGTTGAATAGGAGTGGAGATAGTGGGCATCCTTGTCTAGTTCCTGATTTTAGAGGGAACGGTTTTAATTTTTCTCCGTTAAGTATAATGCTGGCTGTAGGTTTGTCATATATAGCTTTTATAATGTTGAGGAACTTTCCTTCTATTCCTAGTTTTCTTAGAGCTTTTATCATGAAATGATGTTGGATCTTATCAAAGGCTTTTTCTGCATCTATTGAGATGATCAAGTCGTTTTTGTCTTTGCTTCTGTTAATGTGGTTTATTACGTTTATTGATTTTCGTATGTTGAACCACCCCTGCATTCCTGGGATGAAGCCTACTTGGTCGTGGTGAATAATCTTTTTGATGTGTTGCTGAATTCGGTTTGCCATTATTTTGTTGAGGATTTTTGCATCAATGTTCATTAAGGAGATTGGCCTATAGTTCTCCTTTTTGGAGGTGTCTTTGCCTGGTTTTGGGATAAGTGTAATACTGGCTTCATAAAATGTGTTTGGCAGTTTTCCTTCCCTTTCTATTTCATGGAACAGTTTAAGGAGGGTTGGTATCAGTTCTTCTTTAAAGGTCTGATAGAATTCAGCGGAGAATCCATCAGGTCCTGGACTTTTCTTTTTGGGGAGACTCTTGATTGCTGCTTCAATTTCATTTTGTGTTATAGGTCTATTCAGGTGATTAATTTCCTCTTGGTTCAGTTTTGGATGATCATATGTATCTAGAAATCTGTCCATTTCTTTTAGATTTTCAAATTTATTTGAATAGGTTCTCAAAGTAGTCTCTGATGATTTCCTGGACTTCCATGGTGTTTGTTGTTATCTCCCCTTTTGCATTCCTGATTCTACTAATTTGGGTTTTTTCTCTCCTCATTTTAGTCAGGTTTGCCAGGGGTCTATCGATCTTGTTTATTTTTTCAAAGAACCAACTTTTTGTTTCATTAATTCTTTGTATGGTTTTTTTGGTTTCTATTTCGTTGATTTCAGCTCTTATTTTTATTATTTCTCTCCTTCTATTTGTTTTGGGATTTGCTTATTCTTGTTTTTCTAAGAGTTTGAGATGTATCATTAGGTCATTGATTTGGGATCTTTCAATCTTTTTAATATATGCACTCATGGCTGTAAACTTTCCTCTCAAGACTGCCTTAGCTTTGTCCCATAGGTTCCGGTAGGTTGTGTTTTCATTTTCATTGACTTCCAGGACCTTTTTAATTTCCTCTTTTATTGCATTGATGATCCACTCTTCATTAAGTAATGAGTTATTTAGTTTCTAGCTGTTTGCATGTTTTTTGTCTTTACTTTTGTTGTTGAGTTCTACTTTTACTGCATTGTGGTCAGATAGTATGCATGGTATTATTTCTATTTTCTTATATTTGCTGAGGCTTGCTTGGTCCACTTGATCTATTGCATATTTTAGATCTTGGATTTCTTTATTGAGTTTTTGTTTGGATGACCTATCTATTGATGATAATGGAGTGTTAAAGTCTCCCACAACCACTGTGTTGGCATTTATATATGCTTTTAGGTCTTTCAGGGTATGTTTGATGAAATTGGGTGCGTTGACATTGGGTGCGTACAGATTGATGATTATTATTTCCTTTTGGTCTATTTCCCCTTTTATTAGTATGGAATGTCCTTCTTTATCTCGTTTGATCAATGTAGGTTTGAAGTCTACTTTGTCAGAGATAAGTATTGCTACTCCTGCTTGTTTTCGGGGGCCATTGGCTTGGTAAATCTTCTTCCAGCCTTTCATCCTAAGCATATGCTTATTTCTGTCGGTGAGATGAGTCTCCTGTAAGCAACAAATTGTTGGATCTTCTTTTTTAATCCATTTTGTCAAAAGGTGTCTTTTGATGGGTGAATTAAGTCCATTAACATTAAGTGTTAGTACTGATAGGTATGTGGTGATTCCTGCCATTTAGTTGTCTTAGTTATTTGAAGGTTTGATTGTGTGTACCTAACTTGATGTTACTCTCTACTGTCTTGCTTTTTCTTATCCTTTGGTTTGGTGCTGCCTGCCTTTTCATGGTTAAGTTGGGTGTCACTTTCTGTGTGCAGGATCCCTTGCAGAATCTTTTGTAATGGTGGCTTTGTGGTCACATATTGTTTTAGTTTCTGCTTATCATGGAAGACTTTTATTGCTCCATCTATTTTGAATGATAGCTTTGCTGGGTAGAGTATCCTGGGGTTGAAGTTATTTTCATTCAGTGCCCGGAAGATCTCACCCCATGCTCTTCTTGCTTTTAATGTTTCTGTTGAGAAGTCTGCCGTGATTTTGATGGGTTTACCTTTGTATGTTACTTGTTTTTTTCTCTCTTACAGCCTTCAGTATTCTTTCCTTAGTTTCTGAACTTGTTGTTTTAATGATGATATGTCGTGGAGTAGTTCTATTTTGATCTGGTCTGTTTGGTATCCTGGAGGCCTCTTGCATTTGTATGGGAATATGTTTCTCTATTATTTTGTTGAATATATTACGCATTCCCTTCGCTTGCACCTCTTCTCCTTCTTCGATGCCCATGATTCTCAAGTTTGGTCTTTTGATGGAGTCAGTGAGTTCTTGCATTTTCTTTTCACAGGTCTTGAGTTGTTTAATTAATAGTTCTTCGGTTTTTCCTTTAATTACCATTTCATCTTCAAGTTCTGAGATTCTGTCTTCTGTTTGTTCTATTCTGCTGGATTGGCCTTCCATTTTGTTTTGCAGTTCTGTTTCGTTCTTTTTTCTGAGGTTTTCCATATCCTGGCATTTTTCTTCTTTATTGTTGTCTATTTTTGTCCTGAGTTCATTTATCCATTTATTCATTGTGTTCTCTCTTTCACTTTGGTGTTTATACAGTGATTCTATGGTTTCCTTTATTTCTTCCTTTGCTTTTTCAAATTCTCTATTTTTGTTGTCTTGGAATTTCGTGAGTGTCTCCTGTACATTTTGGTTGACCCTATCCAGTATCATCTCTATAAAATTCTCATTGAGTACTTGTAGTATGTCTTCTTTTAAATTATTCTTGTGGGCTTCATTGGGTCCTTTGGCATAGTTTATCTTCATTTTGTTGGAGTCTGGATCTGAGTTTCTGTTCTCTTCATTCCCCTCTGGGTCCTGTACTAATTTTTTGCTGTGGGGAAACTGGTTTCCCTGTTTTTTCTGTCTTCCCATCATTGTCCTTGGTGTTGTTACTGTCCCAGTACTGTGTGTAATTAAGTATTTTCTAGCTTGTAATAATAACAATGGTAATATTGAGAATGGAAGAGTGAGCTGAGATGGAAAGCAAGAAGTTAAAGAAAAGGGGAAAACAAATATACAGACAAGAGGGAGAAAGCAGAACAAGGTATCAGACAAGAGAGTTTCAAAGGTATAAACAGGGAGTGTTAGTGTACTAATCGACAGTAAGCTGGTCCGCGTCTTCCCACGCCGTATGCGCGCCGGCCACTGGCGGCCCTGGGGGCCCTCCTCGTTTCTCCGTTTAACGTGAAGTGAAGATTCTCTGCACCGGCTGGAGATGTGGAGGGGTCAAAGTTATGCCTTTTCTCAGTGATTATGCCTGAAAAGTGTGTCTCCAGCGTCTCTCCAAGATTTCCCTATAGGAGGGTCGCTTTCTGCCTCTAGCCGCCATCTTGGAATCTCTCATAAACTGTTAATCAAGTTAAAGTCTTGACTGCAAGCACCCAAATTTACAAGTTTCTTTGCTAAAGAGATTGGCATTTATTGAACTGGATGCTCTCCAAGGTCTCTCCTGGCTACACTATGGGTTACAGATTCATCTTCAACTCTTTTTGAGTTAGTTCAGGAGTCATGCTAAGAGCCAAGGATACAAAAATTAGAAATGCCACAGGTTTTGTCAAAATAGTTAATATCCTTTGTACAAATAAATGAGTGGGTCAGTATAGTGCTTGGGGGAGATGTGACTTTTACCGTCTTTATGTTTCCCAATCCTGCTTGAACCGATCTGGTGAGGCTAAGGAAGAGTAGATTTAAAGGTTCATGGGTGGGCTTTAGGGGAATTGTGAACTACTTCACTCCTTTTCATCAAATTTGTGAAGGGTATGTAATTCTAAAATTTAGGAAAACCTTCTGTCTTAACTGACACTATACCACTTAAACAACAGATAACCTGAGGTAACTGAGTCTACAGGCTATAAAGCTATTTGAAAGAGCCAAAAATCTTCTTTCAAATACTACTTTAAAGCCCTTAGACTCAACAAAACAAAAAAATAAATGATGCTTTCTTAGTCTCTTTGCACTAACTTTAGGTATTTCCATGAAGCAGAGCATTAAGATTTAGGATAAGAGAGGTTGAGATGCATGGCCACATTGTATTAGATACTCTTTACATTTCTCTCTGTACCCTCACCCTTTAGAAACTATAGATTTGTCTGCAGGGAAAAAATTATGCAGACTGATGCCAAGCCAAGTAAAGTCTCATCATTTTGCAGCTTTAGATTTTATGTGTGTGTATCATACTCTCTAAAGCATACTTTTTTAACAAGTATTTTACAATTGACCATTACATGTTAGAGACATCTCTGGTTTATTTACTCCTGTTTATACTCTGTTGTTTAATTTTTGGTGTTCAGATTCTGCTGAATGTGTTTTATTTAATTCTTTTTAAGTGATTGTGTAAGCGACTGCATTGGAACAGAGTGTCCAGTATGTTACACCCCAGCCTGGATACTAGATGTTAAGATGAACAGACAATTGGACAGCATGATCCAGCTGTGTAGCAAGCTTCGAAACTTGCTACATGACAATAAGCTTTCAGGTGAGAAATGTCACTGTCTCTTTTAGTTAAATAACTGATGGATTGATATTGATCACATAAAGAACATAGAAGAGCTACCTGGAATTCTGAGTGACGTGTTGAATTTTAAGATATGTAGTGGTTTTTTTTTTTTAATCATTTTTGAGAAATGACAGGAAACAGACGATTAAGTCTAACTCTCTTATCTTATAGATGAGATACCCAGATCCAGAGAGGTCAAGTGGTCTTACCTGCCCTCATGTATATAGTTAGTACTAGAAGCAGGGGAAATGGAGCCTATTTCTGATTGTCAGTCAGAGACTTTTTTACTACTTTACACTGGCTGCCTTTCACACTTGGGATAATTTGTGTAGAATATATATAGGGTAGTGATTTTTTCCATACTAGTGCTTAACTCACTTAAATACATTTTTGCAAGATAAAATAAAAGTCTTCCATGAATCACTTTTCTAGACTGAATTAATTGGATGAGCACATTTTGAAAGGCAAAATTTAATATTCATTTTCTTTATTTAAATGGGGACTAATGTTTTTCAAATTGTTTTTTATACTGTGTATTAACTATATCTCTTCCCATTGTGCTTTCTGCTGAGAACTAATTAGCTGTGAAAAGAAAGTAAAATGTTTAAGTCTTTATAATTGGATATTGGAGTTGTCTTTTTATTGACCAGATCATATCATTTTAGCATGTGCTTATAGGAATATCTTTTCTTGCCTGGCAGGATGCTATGAATGATTAATAGTGCTAATATAAAATTGTTGCATTTCAGTTTTTATATATTGTGTTCTTTGACTTACGACATGATGGTGTTATTGTCAGCTACTAAACATGAAGTAGATTGAACAAAATAAAGAAATAAGACAAATACTTTAAGTCTGTTGACCAGAGGCCATATTTTTTTTTGATTTTTAAAATTTTTTTGTAGAACTGGGGTTTGAACCCAGGGCATTTGCAAAACAGGAGCTCTACTGCTTGAGCTACACATACAGTCTAGCTCTGTATTTTTAAGAAGAATTTAATGTGTAGTCTATCAAAAGTTTCCATTTTATTATCTGGATCATTATATGAGACTCCATTTTTTAATATTAAAATATGCTATAATTGATATGCTTATTTTCAGATGTAATTATACACACAAATATGTGTATATATATATGTACACATATATTTTAAAATCTTACTTTAAAAGAGAATATTGTGGATATAAACCTCTTTTAAAAATAAAATGAAATTTTTTGTCATTAGTTCATCTGAACTCATTTCTTCCTAAAAGGCAATGCTTGATAGTGTTTATTTTCTAGTCGAAAGGATTGCTGTGTGATCTGGCTCCTCCAGCTCCCCATAGATTGAGAACTTTGGATCAATACAGGGATTCCCAATCCAGGGTTTATGCATGTTTGCAGTGTACAGAACTGTGGGTGTGGAAGCCAGTGAGGCCCTTGAGTTAATGGTACAGTGTGAACAGTGTTCATGTCTCTATGAGAGTGGCTTGCATTGTATTCTAAAGGTATGTAATTCATTTGGATTATTGGCCATGAATTGAAATTTGGAGTGTTACTTTGAGACTGTCCTGATATTTTGATTTGTCTTTCCTTAGTTACGGTGTAATAATGTAAATGATTACTAGAGATGCTTTAACAAAATGGAGGGTGGCATAAGTAAGAGAAATATTATTGTGTCACAGTTCTGGAGCTGCAAGTCTGAGATCAAAGTATTTGCAGGGTTGATGCCCTCTGAGGTCTTTGTGGGGGCAACCTTTCCAGGCCTATCTCCTTGGCTTATAAATGGCTATCTTATGTTCACCTCATGTCCTTTTTTTCAAGAGGGCTTGCATCAAATTTCTCTTTTTTGCAAGATCTCCGTCATATTGGATTAATCCTGCGTCCTATTCCAGTATAGCCTCATTTTAACTAATTGAATCTATAGTAAGTAACCCTGTTTCCAGATAAGGTTACATTCTGAGGTACTAGGGGTTAAGGCCTCAACATGGGAGGAAGCAAGAAGGGAAGTATTAGGAAATGAGTGGAAAGACATAATTTAACCTGTAAAAAGTAAATTGACATTTTTAATGGTGATAAAATGGGAGGAAGTCAGGGTAACTTTGTTGGCTGTCTGCCATCAGTTATGGCATGTTGGGTTACCACGTACTTGAAGTACAAAAAGGAATAGGTAGACTCCTAGAAATTTTACTATAGTGAATATTTGAATCATTAGTGTACTTTTCATATTTTATAGACCATGGAATAGGAAATGGTCTATAGGAAAACTGAGTTTCAAACAAGGTTCAAGGTATGATCTGAGACCTTTCAGAATATGATCTTTTTCATATAAGTAGAGGTGATAGTGGAAGAATTATGGTAATTTATTTTCCAAAGGCTATTTTGTGTTTTCATTATTTTAAGAGTAAAATGAGAGCTCTGTGGGTTCTATTCCCAGCACCACAAATAAGGTAAAGTAATATCAATAATCATGTTAGTTCTTACATAGTTAGGATGAATTGGTGTTTAGCTCTTTTAGATAGCACATAATCAGAATTTTGGGGCTACAGGGACTTCTTTAATTCCCTTATTCTGTAGGCGAGAAGATTGAGGACCCAAGTTGTACAGGGCTGTCACTTTGGAAGTTTCTTGTGTATGTTTTTCTGTTTGGAACAGTTTTTTTTAAGAGTAGACGTATTTGTTATGATTGAATTGAGTCGCATAAAAATTGGTAGTGCTATAAGTAATTCATATGTTGGAAATTAAACTTAAAATAATTTTTGAAATTCTCAGGTTTTTGTTAACATGATTCATTTTGTAATGGTGACATCCTCCTTTGCTCTCTTGTTAGAAAATACAATAATCTAGAGTATAAGCATGCTGAAATATATCCACCTAGATGCATTAATTTCCATGGTACACAGATTTTTCTATTTTAATATAAATTGCACTGTCATCAGCTTTACCTCCCAGAGTCCTCCCATCCTTGAAGGGTATTTTGGATTTTTTTTTCTGGAGCATTTTCCTTTGCTTATTTATATTTTATCTATTTATATATTTAATGTTGTCCTTTTGTGTATTTTAGTAAATACTTAGAACTAAGGTGGTATAAGGTGAACTACACAATATTTGGAAAGAAGCAATAATTGGGAACAAACTATAGTTGATCCTCATTATAATGAGAATAGAAAATATCTCATTATAAGATAAGGGTGTTAGACTAAGTGATTTCTGAAGGTCCAGTTCCAAAATTGCAACTTGGTTAAATGATCACATGTTGAAAATGATAAAGTAAGTGGAGTGGTTGAACATCCCTCACTTTATCTCTTTTAAAAAACCTTGTAGTTCATTATTTATCTTCTACATGAACCTGGTTACTTGCATTTATTATAATATTTATAATTACTATAATTGAGATGGGCAATTAGATAGAACTTGGCAAATCATGGACATGGTATGTGGTGTGTAGGATATAAAGAAGCCTGATTTACAGTAATATGTGCTAAAATGAGCTGCTAAATACTTTAGATTTTTCTCGGTTCAGTATACTTTAAAGAGAGGAGATTGTCAGATTTTTCCAATGGCCATTTATGAATAATTTTACCTTATTCTTATAATATAAACTGTTTTCTACTAATATAGTTAAACTTAAAAGTTTTTGTTTTTCTCCTCAACTTCCTCATTAAATCAGACCTTGCAGGTGCTGGTCAAGTTTTGTGGAACTTGTTGGTGTTGGTGACATTAAAAAATACTTTGATTATGCTTTCATAGGATTGCAGTTTTCCTTTTTGTTTTCTGGTTTAGAGAGAGATGCTGGTTCTTTTGAAGTGATTACATAGTGTTTCATATAGGCTGTGACTTTTTATAATAGATGAAGATGAGTGTTTGAATAGCTGTGTTGCTGTTTTTTTTTTTTAAGTTGATCTAAATACTTAACTTACAAAATAATCATTCTTCAGTGAAGGCATCAGTGTTACACAGATGGTAAGCAAGTACTTTCCTTTGATTTTTTTTTTTTTTTAATAAGGGACTAGTTAGTGAAAGAGATCTCTCAACTTCTGTTGTGAAACCTGTAGTAGACAATAATTTCAAAGGCACACAGTGTACATCATTAGAATCCTTTGATGTCATTAATGATAGTGAAATCACATTTTCTAATTGCTTCTCTTTTCTATGGTTTATTAAATTTTAAGAAAGAACTTGGCAAAGCAGCTCTTTAGTAACACATGTATCACTGTTCCTTGATTTTTTGTGGTGTACTCTTGTCTGAAGTATTTAAATTTAGAGAATAGGATTCTTTTAAATGTCATCATTAAGAAATTTATCATAAAGAGGAAGGACCAATGTTTTTCTTTATAATATGAAAATGACAATTTGTCAAGCTTAGAAGCATTCACCCGTACAAATGTCTGTAGCTGTTAATAGAATGACTTATGTTCAAGCTGTAGTGTTGTTTTGCTTCTCACAGCTTTATCTTAAATATGCTGCATAAAATTCAGAATATACTATCATGTTTGTGGTTGTGGTCCTAGCTTAGTTATACTAAGTTAATTAGAATCTTGTTGAGAAAAGTTATTACTACACAGTGATTGGTAAAATGATTGTGTACATATAAATCACATAAATATGTATTTTCTTCATTTACTCCTTGGTAAGTTAGGAAATATGTAAAACTGAGTATGAAATTTGTGGTCTACTATATAGAAGCTGTAATTTTCATTTAGATGCTGAGTTCTACATTTTGTAAGTATTATAAACACTGAGGATATAAACGTTTAAGATCTGACTTGGTTTTAGTTGAAAATGTCATCTTTATGTTTAAAAAATAAATTTAAAAAAAATCAAATTCTAGTTTTTACAGACTACCCAAGGATTAATCTTTAAGTCTTTGTAATCTCAAGTCTTTCTTAAAAAGTAATCCTGGTAACATTTCATTTTGACCTTTCCTCTAGACTTGAGATTATATCAGAAATGGCTTGTTTTCAAATCTGCTTATCACTGCAAAGAAAAGAACTTGTCTTTTCCCTGGTAGATCTGATGGGACTTACGTACCCAGGAAATACAAGGTGAAAGAACAGACAAAGGAAGTGATTCTGAACTTCAGAGAATCAAGATTTGAGTTAACAATTAATACTTTTATGTTGGTAAAACAATAAAACATAGTGTTTTGTGTGAATAAAAAAATGACTAAGAGGAAGTGAAAATTATTTGCTAATATGCTTTTCTCTTGCTGATATTTTAAGAACTGAGAATGAAAAGAAATTTTTTCTCAAAAACAATAAAAAAATTAAAATTACATGCTGTCTCTTGAATATTAAAAGTTCTTGAGGATAATAAGTACATTTGAAAAATTTATTTCATACACAGTGGATGTTATCAGTCCAGAGGAATAAAGTGCACAAGTGATTTTCTTCTTAAAATACCTCATGTTTAGAACTCTGTTCTGTTAAAAGTTATCTTTGGTTCTGTAATATAAGAAAGTTTTTATACAGAGTTTTCCTTAGCTTTAATGAGAAGTGGCTTCTGAGGAGGAAAACAAGTTCAGGTCATTTCTTTCTTTTCTTTTTTTGGTGGTACTTGGGTTGGAACTCATGCCTTCACACTTGATAACTTGGTGAGCAGGCCCTCTACCACTTGAGTCACTCTGCCAGCTCCGCCAGCCTTTTTTTGTGATGGGTTTTTGAGAAAGGGCTTGCAAACTGTTTGCCCAGGCTGGCTTCTAACTGTGCTACTCCTGAGCTCTCCTTCATAAGTAGCTAGGATTACAGGCATGAGCCAATAGTGCCTGGCTCTTTTTTCTTTTTTCAATATGACAAATAAAAGGTGTTCCAAGTAGCCAAGATGGTCAGAGGAGATTAGTAAGTCCATGTTAATGTGGAAAATGATAGGCTATATGAAATCATTTGTTAATTACTAGTATTAAAACCTTGTCAGGTTGTTGTTTTCCAGTTTCTTTGCTATTCTTGTGTTTTAATAACTGAATTGACCTCTTGATAATCTTTGTGTGGAAAGAAGACCAATAGTTAGGAAGTTACGAGACTATGCTCTTTTGTTTTCAACTTTGGTTTCTCATTTTTAAAATGAGAAAATTGCACTAAAGGACCTCCAAGTTTTCTTCCTTAGTTATTTTGTTTTGTTTTGTTTTGGTGCTGGGGATTGAATTTAGGGTCTTGAGCATTCTCCCATTGAACTATAGTCCTGCCTTTAAAATTAATTCTAACCTCGCACTTTGTTAAAATTGACAAGGCTATCAAAGAATTTATTCATCACTATTTACAGATTATTGTCTAAATGTTCACTACTGTGTTTGACCTGGGTTGGTTTATATGAGATGGAGGGAGAAGGAGAATTTTAAGATTTTTTTTTTGTGAGGCTAGGGGTGCAACCCAGGGCCTTGTACATTTAGGCAAGTACTCTACCACTAAACTATGTTCTCAGCCCCAAGATAATTGTTTTTTTTTAAAGAAAATGAATGGACTCAAAGGCTGAAACAAAGTAAGGCAACTTGAAAGATAATGGCTCTTAGAAAAGTGATTTGTACAATTTGTTAGGGAGGAAGAACTTTTCCTTTTCCTCTTATACTTTCAGCATAGAGTGGATGAATTTAACTGAACAAGGATAGATTAGCAGGCAAAAAGACATAGGGAGAGTTCACAGAAAAACGTGACTGACTCTCCAAATAAGTAAAGATTGGGGGTTTGTATCTAAGTTAATTGTGAGGGAAAAAGACTCCTGTGAGAAGGACAAATGGGAGAAAAGAAAGTTTGCAGTAAAGTTTGTTTGTGCAAGTAGGAGTGGTCTTCCCTGTAATCTTTTCTTTCTGTTAGTGGGAGTGGTCTTCCCTGTATTCTTTTCTTTCTGTTAATGAGTTTTTGGAGAGGATTATGGCAGCCTTACTCCCAGTAGTTTGTTACTGTAGTCAGATAAGAGACCCCCCAAAGGCTTCTTTCTTCATTTGCTCAGTGTATCTCTTTAGTTTAAAATAATCTTTAAGCCAACTCTGGTAGTCTGAGTTGGTGCCCATCCCCATACTCACCTCCCCCAACCATAAACTCTGAAGGAAAAAAATTCCTCCCTTCCCTGCCATATCCTCAGTGCCTCACACAGTAGAAGCTCAGTTGACATTTAGTGAGTGAATGAGTGGGATCTTTCAATGCAGATCTTACTCAGACTCAGTGAAGAGAAAGGATATGTTTTATGCTGCAGAAGCAGTTGAAGAAGTTCCATTCCTAATTTGCTAAGTCTTTTTGTTTTTCATTTTAAAGTAATTTAAAAGACTTTTTTTGATTGTTTTGAGAAGGGGTCTCATTGTGTAACCCAGGCTGGCCTTGTGACTCAGCTTCCTTAGTGCTGAGATTGTAAGACTGTGCCACCACGCCCAGCTTAAAAACTTTATTTTTATAGAGCAATTTGAGTTCACAGCAAAATTGAGAGGAAATTAGAGGTTTTTCATATTCCCCTGCCCCGTATATGCATAGCCTCTCATATTATCAGCATCACCCACTAATGTAGTGTATTTGGTACAATTGGTGAACTATGAACCCACAGTCCATAGTTAACATGTGGTTCACTTTTCTATTCAAAGTTTGTTTGTTTATTTATCGTGAAGCTGGGAATTGAATTTAGGGCCTTTTGCTTGCTAGGTAAGCACTCTACCATATGAACAATACTCTCAGTCCTTTTTTTGCTTTCAGTGTGTTTCAAATAGGGTCTCCTGTGAATTGCACCCAGGTGGGTCTTGAACAGAGATCTTCTTACCTCTACTTGTCAGGTAGCTGGGATTGCAGACATACATCACCATGCCTAGTTTATTTTTGTAATAGTGTCTTGCTAACTTTTTACCCAGGCTGGCCTCTCTGTCACCCAAGTAGCTGGGATCACAGTGTGTAGTGTGCCATCATGTGTCATTTTAAAAATTGGTCATATACAGGGTATTGTGTGATGATTTTATACATGTATAAATTCGTAGATCAAATCAGGGTGATTAGCATTTCTTTCTTTTAGCCATTAATCATTTCTTTGTGTTAGAACTTCCAAATTCTTCTAGCTTTTTATTAAATGTATCATAAGTTGCTGCCGAATATAGTCACCCTACTATGCTGTAGTGTATGGAATTTACTCTTCCTGTCTAAGTGCCTTGATACCATTATCTGTGTCCTTCTACGTTTACATATACACTATACCTAGCTTCTGGTGATTATTGTTGTATTCCCTATTTTTATGAAATCATCTTTTTTTTTAGTTTACTCACACTGCAAGAATGTCCAGTGTTTGTCTTTGTGCATAGCTTATTTCACTTACCATAAGGTGTCCTCTAGTTCTATCATGTTCTTGCAAATAATAAGATTGTACTATTTTATTTAAGACTGAATAATATTACATTGTGTGTATACTACATTTTCTTTGTCCATTCACACTTCAGGTAATTCCATACCTTATCTATTGTGAATAGTACTTCAGTAAACATGATTGGGTAGTTATCTCTTTGATACACTATTTTATTTCCTTTGGAATAGTAGATAGATAATGGTAGTTCTATTTTTATTTTTTTATACTAAGTGTTAAAAAATGAATGTTGGATTATCTTAATTTTTTTCTGTATTAAGAAAATCCATATAGTTTTCCTTAAGTTTGTTGGCATAATGAATTATGTTGATTTAGCTGAAAATACCTTTTTAAATACTATGCATAAATTAATACTTTCTGCTTATTAAATCCCACATTGGTCCTTTCTTCTTTTCCTTTATTTTCTTCTAGTATATTTTTTCTCCATAACCCTTTTTACATACTGTATATTTTTCTTATTTTTCTGTCTATCCTCAGTGGGATGTAAGTTCCACATTTTATTCTGTGCTTTAGCTCATCTCCAGAACATTGTCTGGCACATGTAGGATCAGTAAGAATTTGTTGAGTGAGGGAATATCTACCTGCTCTTAAGGAGTCCATATAGTTTAGGAGTGGAGAGAGGGACACACAAATAAAAGGTGGTGACACACGTTAGGAGAAATGTAAGCAAAATTCTATGAGAACTCAAGGTAGGAGAGATTAAGCCCTATAACATTTTTTTTCCCTTTTTTTTTAAATCAGATTTGAAAGAAGATACATCTAGAACAAGTTTATTTAATGATGCAGAAAACAAGAAGAATTCAATAAAAATGTGGTTTAGTCCTCGAAGTAAGAAGGTCAGATACGTTGTGAATAAAGTTTCAGTGCGAACGCAGCCTCAAAACACAGAAGGTGGAAAAGTTCAGCAAACCTCAATGTATGAATTTGTTTCCACAAGTCCTCCTGCAGTTGCTTCTAAGAAGCCTAAAAAGGCTTCCAAAACACCTGCAAATAAGGCAAAAAAGAGATCTCTAGATGAAATTAACCAAGAATGGAATTTAGATACAGAAAAAAATGTTGGTGAACTTGACTTCAAAGAGGAATGTAAAGAAAAGCTGGTATCCTTCTGTAGCCAACCATCTGTTATCGCTAGTCCACAGATAAATGGTGAAATAGACTTACTAGCAAGTGACCCTATAACAGACTCTGAATGTTATGGAAGCCCAACTGATGTCTTTTTAACATTGGCTGAGCATATAGAGTCTCCAGACATTGAGAGCAAGAATGAAGTGATTCCTGAGAAGGTCTGTGAAAATGATCTTACTTCTAACACATCTTTGCCATTAGGTCATAATGGAAAACGTGGATGTAGCTATAGACTTTCCAGTCCCATTTCTAAGAGATGTAGAAGCAGTATTCCAAGTACTAGTTGGAATTTTGTTAAGCAAAAAATAGCACTTACAGAAAACATACCATTGCTTGACTATTCTTCAGTACCTTCAAGCAAAGTTAAAGTTGATGGCATGTTCAGGAGGAAAAACAGTAATGTATCCGATGACTCCATTAGCCTTTCGCCATGTACACCACCTGCTGCACTGAATAGTTCAACTTACAGACGAATGATATCAAGCCCCTCCACAATGAAACTTTCACCCAGTAGCCTTGTGGCTAGAAAGAGAAATCATAAAGGAGAGACTTTGCTGCATATCGCTTCTATAAAGGTAGGATGCTTACTCTGAAATAAAATCTTGGAATGACACTGTTATTTAGCTTTCTGTTCAATAACAAATACCTGAGACAGTCAGCTTGTAAAGAGAGAAAATTTATTTGACTTACAGTTTTGGAGATTTTAGTCCATGAAGATTGTCCCTCTTGCTTTGGACCAGTTGTAGCATATCTTGGCAGAAGTGAATGTGGGAGTAAAACTATTTACCACATGGTTGTGAAGTAAAAAAAAGAGGAAGAAGGGGCTGGAGTTCCATTATCCCCTTCAAGGGTATGCCCTCAGTGGTTTGAAGGCCATCCACTCACTAGGCCCCACCTCGTAAAGTTTCCATTACCTCCCAGTGCCATCATGCTGGCAACCAGTCCTCCAACACATGGGTCTTTGGGGGGTATTGAAGATCTAAACTACGGCAGAGCCCAACTATAAAGCAGTTTCTTTGAGATTTGTAAAAGTGACATTAAGACTACGAGGATGTTACGACATCTATGGATTTCCTTTGAACTAGAGAAACAAAATTCATAGTAGCTCCCTGTCTTACCTTTAAAGCAATGGCCCTGGAGCCTGGGATGAATAGTGAAGTGACTTTACCAAGTGCTTTTGCTGTTGTCTATTTTTTGTTCAGTTTTCATTATTTGTTACCCATTCTTCCCATGCATTATGAATTTAGGCCATTGGTGTGCTACTGCTGGCAACAGTTTTGTATAGCAAAAAAACTTGAGGCAGTGTGAGAGGAGACAAACTTCTGTCTGTTCTTGATACTCCTAATAGGCACTGCTAGTATCTGGGAGGTTGAAAGATGTAGTCTGTACATTTGACTATCAGAAATGGCTCCTGTGGTTCACCACAAAGAAGTTGGTCCATGCCCCACAGTTGGCCATTGCTTTTACTGGCCTGCTCATTGAAGTTAATTCTCTTTAATTATTGCCTCGGCACCTGGGATGGCAGGCAGTGTTGTTCTTTGGAACCTGGCCCATTTTCTGAGCATGAGGTGCTCTTGCAGTGATTAGTCTTTGAAATTGACACAGCATTACCCATGAAAGGGAACAGGAAGACCATAGCTTCCTGCTCTGTGGCTTATGCAAGTGCTAGGAAAATATAATGCAGTGGGGCTTAGCCTAAGGTAGGGTAGCTTTTATATTCTCAGTGACTTAGCATTGTTAAATCACCCAGGAAATCTTTGGGTCTTTTGGATAGATAGAGAACTCTAAGAGGTCTGGAAGGAACACATTGGATGCCCCCAAACATAAGGTTGTTGAGCAACATAAAACATCTGGGATGAGCAGCAGTAGACATCAAGTGTGGTCCAGTGGTTTCTCTGTTTTTGTGTGGAAAAAAAGGAAAAGCAAAAAAATGAGCTTCTTCCGATTGTTGGTTTTTTTTTTTTCCCTCTTGCTTTTCTTCCACATTAATGTAGAATACTATTGCCAGTGAGGGGAGTGAGAAACCTGCCATCGTCCACATGCCAGGGATTATATGTTCTTTAGATAATTAAAATTTTTGGAGTTGATTTGATTTCTACAATGCATGGCTTATAAAAAAGCAAAGCTTTGGATAATTTCAGTTATTTATATATGCATATCCTATACACACACAGCTATTACAATCTTAGTGTTAACAGTGTTATTAATGCATTATAGACATAAGTAGCTAGTGTTTTACTGACAACTATACAAGAATGTAGGCTGCTTTAGTTTTTTTTTTTTAATTTTTATTTTATTCATATGTGCATACAATGTTTTGGTCATTTCTCCTCCCTTCCCCCACCTCCTCCCTTACTCCCCCCCCCACCCCCTCCCTCTTTCCCCCTGCACCCTTGACACCTGGCAGAAACTATTTTGCTCTTATCTCTAATTTTGTTGAAGAGCGAGTATAAGCAATAATAGGAAGGAACAAGGGTTTTTGTTAGTTGAGATAAGGATAGCTATACAGGGAGTTGACTCGCATTGATTTCCTGTGCATGTATGTTACCTTCTAAGTTAATTCTTCTTGAACTAACCTTTTCTCTAGTTCCTGGTCCCCTTCTCCTATTGGCCTCAGTTGCTTTAAAGTATCTGTTTTAGTTTCTCTGTGTTGAGGGCAACAAATGCTATCTAGTTTTTTAAGTGTCTTACCTATCCTCATACTTCCTTGTGTGCTCTTGCTTTATCATGTGATCCAGGTCCAATCCCTTTGTTGTTTTTGCCCTTGATCTAATGTCCGCATATGAGGGAGAAGATACAATTTTTGGTCTTTTGGGCCAGGCTAACCTCACTCAGAATGGTGTTCTTCAATTCCATCCATTTACTAGCAAATGATAACATTTCATTCTTCTTCATGGCTGCATAAAATTCCATTGTGTATAAATACCACATTTTCTTGATCCATTTGTCAGTACTAGGGCATCTTGGCTGTTTCCATAACTTGGCTATTGTGAATAGTGCTGCAATAAACATGGGTGTGCAGGTGCCTCTGGAGTAGCCTATGTCACAGTCTTTTGGGCATATCCCAAAGAGTGGTATTGCTGGATCATATAGTAGATCAATGTTTAGCTTTTTAAGTAGCCTCCAAATTTTTTTCCAGAGTGGTTGTACTAGTTTACATTCCCACCAGCAGTGTAAGAGAGTTCGTTTTTCCCCGCATCCTCGCCAACACCTGTTGGTGGTGTTGCTGATGATGGCTATTCTAACAGGGGTGAGGCGGAATCTTAGTGTGGTTTTAATTTGCATTTCCTTTATTGCTAGAGATGGTGAGTATTTTTTCATGTGTTTTTTGGTCATTTGAATTTCTTCTTTTGAGAAAGTTCTGTTTAGTTCACTTACCCATTTCTTTATTGGTTCATTAATTTTGGGAGAATTTAGTTTTTTAAGTTCCCTATATATTCTGGTTATCAGTCCTTTGTCTGATGTGTAGCTGGCAAATAGTTTCTCCCACTTTGTGGGTGTTCTCTTCAATTTAGAGACCATTTTTTTGTTTAGCAGAAGCTTTTTAGTTTTATGAAGTTCCATTTACTATGCTATCTCTTAGTTGCTGTGCTGCTGGGATTCTATTGCGAAGTTCTTGCCTATACCTATTAATTCCAGAGTATTTCCTACTCTTTCCTGTACCAACTTTAGAGTTTGTGGTCTGATATTAAGATCCTTGATCCCTTTTGAGTTAATATTGGTATAGGGTGATATACATGGATCTAGTTTCAGTTTTTTGCAGACTGCTAACCAGTTTTCCCAGCAGTTTTTATTGAAGAGGCTGTCTTTTCTCCATCGTATATTTTTAGCACCTTTGTCAAACACAAGTTGGTTATAGTTGTGTGGCTTCATATCTGGGTCCTCTCTGTTCCACTGGTCTTCATGTCTATTTTTGTGCCAGTACCCATGCTGTTCTTATTCTAATTGCTTTGTAATAAAGTTTGAAGGCGGGTATTGTGATACCTCCAGCATTGCTCTTTTGACTGAGAATTGCCTTAGCTATTCATGGCCTCTTGTGTTTCCATATAAAGCTAATGGCAGATTTTTCAATCTGTTTAATGAATGTCATTGGAATTTTGATGGGAATTGCATTGAACATGTAGATTACTTTTGGGAGTATCGACATTTTTACTATGTTGATTCTACCAATCCATGAGCTTGGGAGATCTCTCCACTTTATATAGTCTTCCTCAATCTTTCTTCAGAAGTTTATAGTTTTCCTTGTAGAGGTCATTCACATCCTTTGTTGGGTTTAAACCTAGGTATTTGATCTTTTTTTGAGGCTATCGTAAATGGAATTGTTTTCATATATTCTTTCTCAGTTTGTTCATTATTAGTGTATAGAAATGCTAATGATTTTTCTATGTTGATTTTATAGCCTACTACCTAGCTATAGCTATTGATGGTGTTTAAGAGCTTCTGAGTAGAGTTTTTTGGTTCTTTAAGGTATAGGATCATGTCGTCTGCAAATAGGGATATTTTGACAGTTTCTTTACCTATTTGTATTCCTTTTATTCCTTCTTCTTGCCTAATTGCTCTGGCTAGGAATTCCAGTATTATGTTGAATAGGAGTGGAGATAGTGGGCATCCTTGTCTAGTTCCTGATTTTAGAGGGAATGGTTTCAGTTTTTCTCCATTAAGTTTAATGCTGACTGTAGGTTTGTCATATATAGCTTTTATAATGTTGAGGTACTTTCCTTCTAGTCCTAGTTTTCTTAGAGCTTTTATCATGAAATGGTGTTGGATCTTATCAAAGGCTTTTTCTGCATCTATTGAGATGATCAAGTGGTTTTTGTCTTTGCTTCTATTAATGTAGTTTATTACGTTTACTGATTTTTGTATGTTGAACCACCCCTGCATTCCTGGGATGAAGCCTACTTGGTTGTGGTGAATAATCTTTTTGATGTGTTGTTGAATTTGGTTTGCCATTATTTTATTGAAAATTTTTGCATCAATGTTCATTAAGGAGATTGGCCTATAGTTCTCCTTTTTGGAGGTGTCTTTGCCTTGTTTTGGGGTAAGTGTAATACTGGCTTCATAAAATGTGTTAGGTAGTTTCCTTCCCTTTCCATTTCGTGGAACAGTTTAAGGAGGGTTGGATTCAGTTCTTCTTTAAAGGTCTGATAGAATTCAGGAGAGAATCCATCAGGTCCTGGACTTTTCTTTTTGGAGAGACTCTTGATTGCTGCTTCAATTTCATTTTGTGTTATAGATCTCTTCAGGTGATTAATATCCTCTTGGTTCAGTTTTGGGTGATCATATGTATCTAGAAATCTGTTCATTTCTTTAAGACTTTCGAATTTATTTGGATATTGGTTCTCAAAGTAGTCTCTGATGATTTCCTGGATTTCCCTGGTGTTTGTTTTTATCTCCCCTTTTGCATTCCTCATTCTACTAATATGGGTTTTTTTTCTCTCCTCATTTTAGTCAGGTTTGCCAGGGGTTTGTTGATCTTGTTTATTTTTTCAAAGAACCAACATTTTGTTTCATTAATTCTTTGCATGGTTTTTTTGGTTTCTATTTCATTGATTTCAGCTCTTATTTTTATTATTTCTCTCATATTTGTTTTGGGATTTGCTTGTTCTTGTTTTTCTAGGAGTTTGAGATGTATCATTAGGTCATTGATTTGCAGTCTTTCAGTCTTTTTAATATATGCACTCATGGCTATAAACTTTCCTCTCAGGACTGCCTTAGCTGTGTCCCATAGGTTCCTGTAGGTTGTGTTTTCATTTTCATTGACTTCCAGGAACTTTTTAATTTCCTCTTTTATTGCATTGATGATCCACTCTTCATTAAGTAATGAGTTATTTAGTTTCCAGCTGTTTGCATGTTTTTTGTCTTTACTTTTGTTGTTGAGTTCTACTTTTACTGCATTGTGATCATATAGAATGCATGGTATAATTTCTGTTTTCTTATATTTGCTGAGGCTTGCTTTGTGCCCTAAGATATGATCTATTTTGGAGAAGGTTCCATGGGCTGCTGAGAAGAATGTATATTGTGTAGAAGTTGGATGAAATGTTCTGTAGACATCAACTAGGTCCATTTGATCTATTGTATATTTTAGATCTAGGATTTCTTTATTGATTTTTTGTTTGAATGACCTATCTATTGATGATAATGGGGTGTTAAACTCTCCTACTACCACTGTGTTGGAGTTAATATATGCTTTTAGGTCCTTCAGGCTATGTTTGATGAAATTGGGTGAATATAGGTTGATAATTGTTATTTCTTTTTGGTCTATTTCCCCTTTTATTAGTATGGAAAGTCCTTCTTTATCTCTTTTGATCAATGTAGGTTTGAAGTCTACTTTGTCAGAGATAAGTGTTGCTACTCTTGCCTGTTTTGGGGTGCTATTGGCTTGGTAAATCTTCCAGCCTTTTGTCCTAAGCCTATGCTTATTTCTGTTGGTAAGATGGGTCTCCTGTAAGCAAGAAATTGTTATGTTTTCCTTTTTAATCCAGTTCATCAAATGGTGTCTTTTGATGGGGAAATTAAGTCCATTAATAAAGTTTTAGTACCTATAGGTATGTGGTGATTCCTGTCATTTAGTTGTCTTTGTTGTTTTAAGGTTTGATTGTGTGTACCTAAGTTGAGGTTACTCTCTACTTTCTTGCTTTTTCTTTTCCTGTAGTTTGGTGTTGCCTGTACTTTCATGGTTATGTTGGGTTTCACTCTCTGTGTGCAGAATCCGTTGAAGAATGTTTTGTAGTGGTGGCTTTTTGGTCACATATTGTTTTAATTTCTGCTTATCATGGAAGACTTTTATTGCTTCATCTACTTTGAATGATAGTTTTGCTGGGTAGAGTATCCTAGGGTTGGAGTTATTTTCATTCAGTGCCCAGAAGATCTCACCCCATGCTCTTCTTGCTTTTAATGTTTCTGTTGAGAAGTCTGCTGTGATTTTGAAGGGTTTACCATTGTATGTTATTTGTTTTTTCTCTCTTACATCCTTCAATATTCTTTCTCAGGTTTCTGTATTTGTTGCTTTAATGATAATACGCCATGGGGTATATTTATTTGGTCTGGTCTGTTTGGTGTTCTGGAGGCCTCTTGCATCTGTATGGGAATAGATTTCTCTAGATTTGGGAAATTTTCTGTTACTTTTTTGTTGAATATATTACGCATTCCTTTTGCTTGCACCTCTTCCCCTTCTTCAAAGCCCATGATTCTCAGGTTTGGTCTTTTGATGGAGTCAGTGGGATCTTGCCTTTTCTTTTTTACAGGTCTTGTTGTTGTTTAACTAATAGTTCTTCAGTTTTTCCTTTAATTACTAATTCATCTTCGAGTTCTGAGATTGTGACTTCTGTTTGTTTCATTCTGCTTGATTGGCCTTCCATTTTGTTTTGCAATTCTGTTTCGTTCTTTTTTCCGAGGTTTTCTATATCCTGGCTCGTTTCCTCTTTAATGTTTTCTATTTTTGTCCTGAGTTCATTTATCTCTTTATTAATTGTGTTCTTTGATTCACTTTGGTGTTTATACAGTGCTTCTATGGTTTATTTTATTTCTTCCTGTGGGTTTTCAAATTCTCTATTTTTGTTGTCTTGGAATTTCGTGAGTGTCTCCTGTACATTTTTGTTGACCATATCCAGTATCAGCTCTATAAAATTCTCATTGATTACCGGTAGTATTTCTTCTTTTTGATTGTTCTTGTGAGCTTTATTGGGTTCTTTGGCATAGTTTATCTTCATTTTGTTGGAGTCTGGATCTAGTATCTGTTTTCTTCATTTCACTCTGGTTCCTGTAGTAGTTTTTTGCTGCGGGGAAACTGGTTTCCCTGTTTTTTCTGTCTTCACGTCATTGCCCTTGGTGTTGTTATTGTCCCTGTCCTGTTGCAATTAAGTAGTTTCTAGCTTGTAATAATAACACTGGTGATATTTAGAATGGAAGAGTGAGATGGGGTGGAAAGCAAAGAAGTTAAAGAAAGAGGGAAAAACAAGTGAACAAACAAAAAAAACCAAAACAAACAAACATAGAAATAAAAGTTTCAAAGATATAAACAAGGAGAGAGTATACTAAGGAACAGTAAGCTGAACAGGCATTAGAGAGACAGAGGATTGAGAAAAAAAAATAGAAATAAAAAAATAAAAATTAAAAAAATAAAAAAATCTCCAAGTTCAAATGCAATAAAATTTCAGTCTTAATGATTTTTGTGTTAGTCCCTTATCCTGCAGTCCTGGAGATAGTGACTCAGAAGTAGTTCTGTTGTTGTCTCATCAAAGGGGAAAAAAACCAAACAAAACAAAACAGAAACCCCCACAAAGCGTCCCAAGTTCAAATACAATACAGTTTCAGTAAGGTTTTCAGCATGCAGCTGTAGTTCTGTTGTTTCCTCTTCAAAGGTAGGGAGAGAAAAAAAAGAGTCTGGAGACAGTTCTGTGAATGGCTATCTGTGGCTGTGGCTCACCTGCCGGCTGCTGTCAGCCTGCTGTTGCTGGAGGCGTTATTTATGCAGATCTCAGGAGTGAGCTCAGCACTCACCTGGCAAGCAGGCTTTGTTTACTTAGAGTTCTCCTGTGCGTGAGCCTCTGCTACAAGCTTTCCTGTTTCCTAGCACACTGGCAGAGGTGACCCTGCACCAGCTTTCTCAGGCCAGCATGTTTATTTACAGTTCTTGTGGGAAGTGGGCCTTCGCCCCTCTCCTGTGGAGTTTTCCTCCCCCTGCTCCTGGTTTTCCGCTCCTGGTTGCTGGGCGGGTGCTGCGGCTCCTGCCTTCTCCAGCCGGCTTGTTGTGAGGGATTTACACTCCCCGCCTTTGGTGCTCAGGGCGCCCCGCCCTCTTTGCTGCTTGTCTTTTTTGTTGTTATTGCTTATTATTCAGTTGTTTTTTCTTTTTCCCTGGGTGGGGGTCGGTCTGTCCAGGGGGCTATGCTTAGCTGGCCCAGGGTTGTCTGTGGGAGTACTGCATGCTGCTTAGCTCACCTTGTGGTCCACGTCTTCCCAAGCCGTCTGGGTGCTGCTGTCTGTTGGCAGCACGGGAGCCCTCCTGGTTTCTCCATTTAATGTGAAGTGGGAATGTTACACGTGGGCTGGGGGTGTGGAGGAGTCAAAGTTTTGCCTCTTCCTAGTGGTTTTTCCTGTAAGGTGTGTCTCCAGTGTCTCTCCAAGATTTTACTTTAGGAGGCATGCTTTCTGCTTCCTCCCTCTAGCCGCCATCTTGGAATCTCCTGTTTTAGTTTTTATGGTTTGCTTTTTGGGAATTTTCAGAACACCAGGCAACCATCTACTTATGCTGATTGAGAATTTTTCTTCTCAGTATAAGAATAATTTATCTTTAGTAATGAGAACCTCTAGAACCTAGAGTGCAGGCCATGGTTTGTTAAACTATTTCTTAAGGAGGTGAGTAGTAAATATTTTCAGCTTTGTAAGGCATACAGTTTGTTATCACAACTGTTTATTTCTTAGGTCTTAGAGCAAAGCAGCCATATGTAAACCAATAAAAGTTTACATATAAATTCAGGTGGCTTGCCCATAGGCCATAGTTTGCATTCTTTTGTTGTAAGCATGAAAAAAAAACCCAGAATAGAAAAGACAGGAAAAAATAGTGGCATGATGCTGTCTTGCTGAATTTTTTTCATAGTTATGTTCATGATTGCTTTATAGACTTTTTTCACATTGTTAGTTTATTAGAAAAAGTCTGGCCAGGATTCGAAGTATTCATTTTGTTCTCTTAAACTTAATTATCAGCTATTACTATTATCATTACGTAACAGGTTCTAATGTAGTACCTTTAGAAAAGTTCATCAGTTTCCATTGTTTTCTTTATGTCATAAATTAATACTAGTATTCTTTTTTAAAAATTTTATTATGCAGCAGAGTGTGGCGGTTCCTGCCTGTGATCCTATTACTGACACAGGAAGATCTTGAGATTGAGGGCAGCTTGGGCTACATAGCAAGACCCTGTGTCAAAAATTCATTCTCCCTCCCAGCCTCCCCACCCCTGCACCCCCTCCAAAAGTTAGTATGAGCTAAATATATACCACACCTATGTTTAACTTAGCATTGTTAGGGTCCAAACCCAGGGCCTTGGCCTGCTAGGCAAGCCCTCTACCAAGGAGCTACATTCTCAGACCCTAAGATTTATCTTAATAGTCTTAGTAAATAAATGTTTGGGGGAAAAAAAGTGAATTTGTCAGTATAGTTAATCTTTGTAGAAATAGTTTTTGTTTTTTTCTTATCCTAATTTTCTCATTTGTGGCCAAGAATGAATAGTCTGGGTATACTAGAAAACCAAATATGGCAATTCTGCTGTCTCATTGATGTTTTGTACCCACCTACTTTGGGAAAGGATTTGAAGGGGCTTTAACGTTAAAGCTACCATAAAATGGAACAAGGAGCAGGGAAAGAGGAAAGAGTTATTTTTGCATAATGAATTTAGATTTAGTGACCTTTAAGGCAGCCAAAGCAAATAAGTTGAAGTACCGGTTTTGTGCTGTCAAAAGATAAGTTTTTTCTTGGTTGTTTTTGTAGTTGTTGCTTTTCCCTAAAGCACATTGGTAGACCTGCAGTTTCCATAGTTGCATTTATTCTTCTCTGACTTCAGGAGGCATCGTAGCCCCGTTTGTGCTTGGTCTATGCACCAAAGGCAGAGAATACAGCAATAGCTTCAGTGTTCTTTTGGGCTGGTTCTCTTCCCCTGCTGCAGCTAGGATTTTCCAGGATGATCTGTGAACTTGGAAATATTATCACTAACATTCTTTAACATCTTGCTTTGAACCTACTTCTAGGCATCATCATTGGCTATAACCTCCCCATAACTACCACCCTAGTGGCACCAGCTTGGCTTTTGTTACCCTGACCATTCCTGTTAATTTTCTATTGCTTCTGTAATAGATCACCACAGGCTTAATGACTTAAAACATTAATGTGTTTTTACAGTTTTGTGGGTCAGAAGTCTGGTGTGAGTCTCATCAAACTAAAATCAGTCTGTCAGCTCTGTCACTTTCTGCAGGCTGTAGGAGAGGGTTTGTTTTCTTGCTCATTTGGATAGTTGGCAGGAATTACACAGTTCTTGTGGAGGGATGGAGATCCTGGTTTGCTGGCTTTCAGCTGAGACGTGTTCCCAGGTTCCAGAGACTGTCATATTCCTTAGTTGGTGGCCCTCTCCCTCCATCTTCATATCTAGCAACAGCAGGTCAAGTCCTCACATCCCATTTTTCTGATGTTGCCAGGGAAAGTTCTTTGTTTTTAAAGATTCACATGATTGCATTGGGGGTTCCTGGGCAAAAGTGAATCTCCATGTTAAAGCCCATGTCCTGAAACACATTGCAAAATTACTTTTGCCATGCAAGTACCAGGTTCTGGTGACTGGGATATGTATGGTCCTTTTGGAGGCCATACCTCTGAAGTAGCTTTCTTGTCCTTTGTACCTTTCCATCCCTTTCACAATATAATAGCCAAAGTAATTGGACCTAAGACAAAATTTGGCATTTCACTGCTCCCTATGAGTGACTCTAAGCTCCCATTCTTTTTTTTTTTTTAAATATCACAATACCCATTTATCTGGAGCATTGAAAATAGTCAAATTCACAAAAACATAGAGTATGGCAGTTGCCAGAACCTGGGGAAGGGTGAATGGAAAGTAGTCATTCCATGGGTATAAAGTTTTTGTTATTCTCCCATTCTTAAGTGAATCTCTGTCACCTATGGTCTTATTTTAATATCTGCTACCTGTGGTTAGAATGCTGTTTAGAACATCATGTTATGAGAGACTTTATGAGAAAACATTATGCCTATGTAGAAACTAAGATAAACACTTACATTGTTCTCATGTAATTAAAAACAAAATTAAGGACATAGAGAAAACTTTCAATTATGTCACCATTTCTTGAAGATTTGTAACTGAAATAAACACCAAGTTTCCTAGTAAAAATTCTTGACATGGCAATTGTGTTGGTTAATCTTGGATTATAACTTGATCGGATTAAGAAAATTTAGGTGATTAGTAAAGCACACCTCCACATCTGTGTCTGAGAGATTTTCCAGAAATGATTAGATCATGAGGGGGTCTGCCCTAATGAATGGCTTAATCTATTGATAGATTCAAAATTTGAACAGACTGTTGGGAGGTGGTGGCACTATGGACGGTTAGGCCTGCTTGGAGGTAGGAGGTCCCTGGGGTTCTTGGGGGCTGTATCTTGCCCTTGCCCTTTCCTGTTACTTTTACTGCTCCACTCTGTTCCATAGATACCATTATATGATCTACTCTGCTCTGCTACATTCTCCCATGTGTGATGGACTGAAATCTCCCAAATCATGAGCAAGATAAACCTTAACTCCCTTGAGTTGTTTTTGTCAGGTATTTGGTCACAGTAGTGCAAAACTAAATGGCAGCTGATACTTGTAATTCATGCCAAAGCAGTGAAGTTACTGTAAAGTACAGATAACTTAAAGGCAGGGTCTGCTGAGCATATAACAAAGGTGGTAGAGAGAAAGTCCCTCAAGAGGACTCTAACTCAGGGTCTGGCTTTGTATCTCATAATATTCTAAGGCAGTCATGTTATATTTTGTGTGAAGTCATGTTATTTTTAGTTCATGTTACTTTTATGTTCATGTTGGTATCTTGAGAAAGTAAAGGACACAGAAGCATTCTGACATCTATGCTGCATTCATGATTTTGAGTCATTATACACCTCTTCCAGTCAGTCGCCTACCACCTATGGATAAGTCTGCCTTTGTAATGCCATTAACTTGCTGTTGTGTTGATTAGGTTGTCAGAGTCATTTATGAAATTCTTTTTTTTTTTCCATAACCAGTGAGACTTTATTTCTGTCATTAAAAAACAAACAAGCAAACAAAACCACACACACACACACAAAGACAAATCTGTGAGCCAAATGTTTCTAGATTGGCATTTTATGGCAGATTTTAAAAAATGGCTTTTTTTCTAAACAGTTAAGTTTTTTTTTTTTTTTTAATTTTGTTATTGTTGTGTTGGGTGGGGATACATTGTAGCATTTACAAAGGTTCTTACCATGTATCAAGAATATGAATATATCATATTCACCCCCTTCTTCATCCCCCTCCCCTAATTCTTCAAACAGTTTATGAAATTCTTTTGTTCAGTAAATATTAAGAAGCCAGAGATGTGTTTAACATTTTAGGTGACTTTTTTTTTTTTTTAAATAACATCTAATTGCTAAATAGGGAAGTTTTAGCAACCAGGTCAGTAAATTTGTGTGGAAAAGCTTAACCATGCTGGGTTAGTACTTTTCATTGTACTTAACTGTAATATCCTGTATTGTTTGGTGAAGATTTTATGATATTTTTGAAGAGCTCATCTTTATTCATTTATTTATATATTTATTGTGCTTGGAGATGGTACATTGTGGTATTTACAAAAGTTCTTACAATATATCAACTATATATATCATACTTGAGTTCACCTCCTCCACCATTCTCCTTCTTTTCCCCACCACTCCCATTCCTGGAACAGTTTCAGCCGGTAGAGCTCATCTTTATAATAAGACAAAAGAATGTGTATGCTTTAGGAAAGTTAACTTATATTACCAGATATGCACAGATCCACAATGTGTGAGAATTTATGGAGAATTTTTCCTTTTATTGAAAAGCTAGAAATATCAAAAAATAAGTGGGACACACATTGCCTTATTTTCCCTTATTTTCAGCCTTTAAAAGTATTACAAAAATCTCTTTAAAATTTCTTATAAATCTTCATAAATACTTTCCTTACATGAATTTTTTTTAGGGCTATGGTTTAAGGTATTTTCAATTATTCTCTTAAGTTGTGAGAAATAAGAGTGAGTGCTTCTTACTCAGAAAATATTCTGTTAGAGAAAAAAGTAATTTGAAGCAATCAGAAGCAGAAGTTAATTTATTTCCTGGAAACTTTGTATTAGTTCAAGATTATCCAGTTACTGTGGACCCTATCTAATTATCATAATTTTATTTATGTGCATGATATTAAATTTACATATAGCAGAAAGATGAAAATGTGACAAACTTTTAAGTACTAGGGAGGGGAAGCAAGCAGTTTGCTAATCAGTCACACATTTCAGGGGTGGAATGTTAATAGAAGACTCCTTTGATAAAATGCTGAGGTGACATGAAAGAGAAATAGCCATAATCTATTCAAAGAGATTCCACTTATAGTCTCCATACTGTCCTTTGGTTCCTGTTGTACTTCACCCATGTGGCTTCTGTTCCATACTTGTGCTTATATTGGTTTTTGGGCTTCTTTAGATTACTATTTTTTAAATCATTATTATATACAATTAAAATGGGACTTTTTGAGGAGGTTTTTTTTTTTTTTGTACATGTGCTTTTGTGGATACTTTCATGTTGAAGGTAGGGAGTGTGTGTGGTTGTATCATTTTCTCTGTCCCCAGTATTCAGTGGATCATTTAAAATTCAAATTTGTATCTTGGAAGACTTTCCTGAGTTCATTTAGAACAAACTTGAATATAGAATAAAAGTTGCAACATACACGTTAACTTGCACTGGAACTACAGAAGTTGCGGTAGTTCAAATACTCTTAGGTATTTTGGGAAGATGTTTTTATTGGAACTGGGGCAGTTGATTTGGAATGTGATGCTTTTAAAAGGCTATTCAGCATTTAAGATCATTTTGTCAATTTAAAAACATGTTAATACTATTAATGTAGGAATATTTTAGTATATGTTGCATTTGGATTTTTTTTAAAGGGGTGAGGACTTTAAGCTACCCTATTCTCCAAAGTTAGATGTGTATTAGTTAAGAAACAGCCCAGTTGGGCACTAGTGGCTCATGCCTGGAGGTGTGAGCCTAGCTACTTGGGTGGCTGAGATTAGGAGGATCACTGTTTGAGGCCATCATGGGCAAATAGTTCAAGATACCTCATCTCCACAATAACCAGAGTAAAATGTACTGGAGGTGTGGCTGAAGCAGTAGAGTGCCTGCTTTGCAAGCATGAAGTCCTGAGTTCAAATCTCAGACTTAAATAAAAAGTAGACCAAAATATGGAAATAGAAATAAAGTTTTAAAAAAGAATGAGTAAATTTTGTTGTAGTTAGGTTACTTAATGACTTCTACATATCAACCCAATAGAGGAATAAATTCATTTCAGAAAAGAGTATTGGCTAAATAACTGTCAGATAGATAGCAGTGATCGTTTTGATATGCTATTGCACAGTAGGGTGACTATAGATAATAATAATGTGCTATTTATTTCAAAAACCTAGAAGAAATCTTTATGTTTGCACCTTAAGGAAATGATAAATAGACTAATTAAAGTACAGTATATTTATTGGTGAAATACCATAGTGAAACCCTTTTGAACAATGAATAGACACTTAAATAATGAAGCTCGGGAATGTAAAACAGGCGTGTTGGGGAGAGGGTACTAGTGGATGGAGAGGGTGAATGGAGAGGGTAAAGGAGGGCAAATAGTCGATGTACTTTATATATATGCATAAAAAAGGTATTAGGGCGAAGAGTGAAAAGTGATTTCATTCTCTCTTAAAGAAGCATTTCACAAAACTAATCAAACACAACAGTATATGTATAATTTTGTCATATATATTCAGCCTTTTTCAGGATATGCTATCATTTACTTTTGCTTTGCTTTATCTTCTGGACCTAGGTCCTGCCCCCTCTTCTATTACCCTCAAAGAATTTATTTGGTTACATTTGCCATGACTGGTAACAGTGTAATCTGAAGAGAATTTTACTTCATCCCACTGCATAAATGATCATCCTTTTTCCTAAAGCTTTACTTGTTTTAAAAAGGGGCAATAAATTCTGTTTTATAGCTAGACATTTTTTAAAAAGGCTTAAGAGTAAGAGTTGACCAGAACTTCAGTGAAAATACATAATCAAATCTGAAAGATAGATATCACATCTCTGCATTAAATTAAGGGATGAGATGAAGAGCCACAGCAGTGGTAGGTAGTTTGAGGATTGTTATTTCTCAGCCCTGAGAAAAAGGACAGAGAAGAGAGGGCTGGACATGTAGCTAAGAGGTAGAGTGTGTGCTTAGCATGTGCGGCCCCAAGTTCAATCCTTAGCATAAAAAAGAAAAACAAAACAAAACAAAAAACACCAAGGGTGAGAGGAGAGACTACCTGAGATCAGTTCCCCAGACTAACTCCTTTGCCAAGGTTCACCTTTTTCCCCCTCAAGTTTTCACGTTTTTTTTAATTTTATAAACCTGGGAATAATTATACTGGTCTTTCATTAACATCTCAGCAAACAACCCCAGGATTCACATTCAAGGAAGGCTGGCAACACAGGACAGCATACTTCCCATGCTATTTCATTTCTTCCTTCAAAAAACAGCATCTATCTATATTAGTCCAAATTGGAAGGTGACTTTAATGCCATTTCATAATTGAAAATATAAAAACTTAAAGGTAAAATTCTTGTCCTGTGCTTTTTTGTTTTTTTGCAATGCAATAGTAAAGTTTTATTGTAAAGAAAGGAATGTATAGGCAGGAGGAAATACTGCAAGAGAGAGCAATGGGCTCTGGCCAGATGGCAAAGAAGTCCGGATCTTTGTTCAAAGGATTGTATGTTATAAGGGCAAATGGTTTTTGCAGGAGGGGCTGTAGTGATTGACAGGTTTGATTGATAAGGTCTTGTTACATAACATGGGGCATTCTGCACGTGGTCTTTTGCTGATTCTCAGGTTTTTAATTGTATCTGTGCCTGTTTTTAATTCACTTATTCTTGACATCTTCATCTTCAAAAAACATGTTTTGATTGTAAAAATAAAGTGACATTTTTTTTCCTTCCTCTTTCTCCCTTTATTGCATCAATGAGCCACTATTATAAAAGTATTGAATGGATCTCCTGAGTGCTGGGATAGGGAAGAGAAAAAGATTAACAAAACATTCTTCAAGTTGGAAAGATTAGTGTGGAGTGTCAAGGATTTGATGGAAGCTACATTTCATGTAGTTCAATTAATTGGTAATGAGTGTGAATTGAGTCTTGAACCAGGAGATAAACATTAAATGCTCATCTCATAGGTTACTTTGAATGTTTCTTCTGATCCTTCTGCCATTTTAACCAAGCAACTGCTTCTGCCATGCAAATACCTTTTAGCAACTAATGTGAATATAAACTGAATTAGAATAAATAGAGAACTACTAATAAAGCAGCAGTTTTTGGCAGTTTTACCTTAGTTTCACTGAGTAGTCTTCTTGACTGTAAATAGTTTTTTTTAAACAATAACCAGAAGCCATTTTCATGTTTGTTCAAAAAGAATTTTTTCACAAATGAAATGATAATCAGGTGATCTTTAGCCAGGGCCCTTCATTTAGTGTTTTGAAATGAATTTTGAGTATGGGTTGCTAATGAAGGTTATGTATTTTATAGTCAAGTATAAACAATATGACTAGATATCTCAGGATTACTTATACACAGTTAAGATTTCTTAGCTTCTCTTCAACAGGTGTAAGAGAAAACATTTAAGTTTTGCTTTATCTTGAAGAAGTCAAAATCTTTAAAACAAAACAAAGCAAACCCTCAATATTTCCCTTTTATTCTTAATGCTTTTTAATGTCTCAATTTTTGTTGTTGTTGTTCTTCCAGGGCGATGTACCTTCTGTGGAATACCTTTTGCAAAATGGAAGTGACCCGAATGTTAAAGACTATGCTGGATGGACACCACTGGTATATTTCTGTTTGCTTGTTTATTTCTGTAGTGCTGGGGATGTATTTGTTTTTTATTCTTACTGTGTTTATGGCTCTTATAGTTACATGTCTGTCTGCCCATAATTATCCTCTGCCATTTATATCATCTCTTTAGTCTGCAGAATTGATGTTTTCACTAAGTATGAGAAAAAGTTATTTTTCATCTGGCTTTTCAGTTGTGACAGGAAAGAAATTGGCTACCTTTTGACTAGTTTTAGATTTAGGATCTCAGTTACATTACACTGCTGAATTTAGCTTATGTGTGTGTTGGTAACTATTATAATTAACATCAGGCTCCATTCTGTGGCATTTCATGCCACTGTAACCTGATTTTTTTTTTTTCTTGGCATTACTGGAGTTTGAACTCATGGTCTCAAACTTACTAGACAGATGCTCTACCACTTGAGCCATGTCCCCAGCCTTTTTTTTTTTTTTTTTGCTTTAATTATTTTTAGGTAGTCTTGCATTTTGCCCAGGGCCAGCCTCAGACTGAGAACCTCCAAACCCAACTTATTGTTTGTGATGGGGTCTTGCTAACTTTTTGCCTAGGCTGGCCTGGAACTGCTGTCCTCCCAGGTGATCTCCCCTTCTGCAGTAGCTGATTATAGGGGTGAGCCTCTGTGTCAGCCTGATTTCTTTTTTGTAAACAAAGAGAAATCAGAAGGACTGAGTATGGAATGTGATTACAAGTGAGTACTTCTTACTGAGCATCTGTCTTAGTTTCACTTAGAGCCTATCCAGTCACAAATAGGGGCAGTCATGTAATATTTGATTACATTAAACATTTTTAAGTCTTTGCTTAATATTATTATTAATGCAATGTGAAGAATTCTCTGGAAAAAGAATGGCAAAAATATTTGGAAACAATTTCTACATGGGCTAATTATATGAAGGCAATAAGCATGAGGTTTGAATGTAGTCATACACAGAATGTCAACAAAGGAGGAGAATGCCATTATCCTGTAAAGTAGAAGTTCAGCACAGAAATTAGGAGACTCATTAGGCCAGGTACAAAAAAAGGTTTAAAGATATAATAAATGATTTTTCTGCCAAGTTCTGAAGTTGGAAGAGTTTAGTCTGGATCACAGGAACATTGTTTTTTTGGACTCCACTAGTTGGCTAGCCTTTACAGAGAAAGGTTAATTTCTTTCTTTCCTTTTTTTGTTTTTTAAAGCCACTAAGGCAAATTGTAGTAACAGTTGGTGGGTGATTTAGAAGATCTGATTATCTGATTGATGTCTAGGCGATGGGCAAGGTGGTGCATGTATGTAATCCTTGCTATTCAGGAGGAAGAGGCAGGAGGCTGCCTCCTCACCACTCCCCAGTCCCTCACTCATCCACAAAAACACCAGACCCTATCAAAAACAAATGAAAGCAGAGGGCTGAGGTATGCCTCAAGTAGTAGAGCACTTACCTAGCAAACAGGAGGCCCTGAGTTCTAACCTTAGTACTACCAAGAAAAAAAAACGATTAATAAATTTGAATTCCTTCCTGCACCAAATAGACCTAGGGATGTTGGATGTGGTACTGCCTATTATGAATTAAGATAGATACACTAAGAAAACACAGTATACAGAGATTTATGAGAATATAACTTAGTGACGGTGTTGGCAGTTTATTAGACATAAGAAAAGATTTGCATGTAAGGCATCTTTGGACATTCCATTGTTACCAGTTGTGTCAGTCATTTAGTCAGCTCCTTAGAATACCTACTCCATGTTACTACTTCTGTTATCACTGACACCAGCAGTCTAGTAGTCTCTAGCTTTTGTCTTATAATTACTCCTGGCATTTTTATTTTGCTGGGTGAGTTTAGTGTATATGCTTGTGCACTATTTAGTGTAGGACCTAATACAGTGAGTTCTTTTTCTCTTTCTTTCTCTATCTAGTTTTTTGTTTTTGTTTTCTTGTGTTGCTGGGGATTGAACCTAGGGCTTTATGCATGCCAGGCTTGTGTTCTACCGGTGGGTTATATCCCCAGTTTGTGAGATCTCTTTAGTCTGGAGAACTTCAGGTTTTATGTGTGATTTGGTTGTTAAATATTAAGTCTCTTTTTCTTAATGTTTTAAAATTATAGTAGAACAATTTAGTTGTTTTAAAGCTACATTTTCTTTTACTTTTTTTTTTTTGTTAAAGAACTTGATCCAAGGTCCTAATTTTCCTAGCCTTAATAGATGCTGATCACCACCTCTTACCACTGAAATGGTTATTATTGGCTTTTACTCTGTTAACCTAAAGTCTGTATGAATATTTAGTTTAGAATAAGTTTACTGATTGAGGTTACCATTTATTTCTCTAAACTGTAATGTTAATATAATATCATTTGTTCTTCTTACCACTCTCCTCTCCCTTTTAAAAAAATTTTTGTAAAAAAATAATTAATTAGCATGAAGCCTGCAATCATGGACACCTGAAGGTAGTGGAGTTGCTGCTCCAGCATAAGGCATTGGTGAACACCACTGGCTACCAGAATGACTCCCCACTTCATGACGCAGCCAGGAATGGGCACGTAGATATCATCAAGCTGTTACTGTCCTATGGAGCCTCCAGAAACGCTGTGTAAGTAGTCATCCAAAAATTCGGTTTTAAATTGTTCCTAAATTAAGGTGTGTGCTGAAACAAAGAAGTTCACTACCCAAGTTGGTGTTTTTCCTTCTTTTACACAGCTGAAATTAGATGTGGCCGTAGGTTCCATGCTTAAAATCAGCATGTGTGCTTTTTCCTAATGAGACTCACATATTTACAGGAGATTCTCTGTGCTCAGAAACAATTTTCAAATTCATTTGAGAAGCTTTCATTTTGTGGACAAATTCATTTAGTGTTTCTCTTCTATGGATTAATATTTATTAATAAAAAAACATAGATTTAATTTTTATGCTACCTTGCATTTTAGAATTATTTTAGAAATTTAAACATGAGTTAAAGTATTTGGATATTGGGCAAGTGCAGTTGAGTTATTTCCCAGATTTTTCACATTATTCAAATGAGGCTCTGAGTAAATTGTTTTGCAATGTCAGGGCACATGGCCCATTAGCGAATGCTGGCGGCTGCATTTTAAAATGGCTATTGTCAAGAGTATCACAAGCAAATGCCGTATGTACATTTTATATCTTTAATCTGTAACTTGGCTCATGTCTCCCTATATGTTATTTTACTCTCTTCAGTTAATTAGGTAGTTGAAATGAAAATACAGGAATTGCCCCTCTGTGCCCCCATAGCTTCTATAGGTTTCAAAAGAGCACACACAAAAATCAGGCTTACCATAGCTACAAAGGCATATAAGAATTTAAAAACACAGAGCTTCTAGGTTGTAATTTTTTTACAGACAATCATTTAACATAGTTGAAAAACTAATAATGCAAGAATATAACATAACTTGATGCTGTTAGTTTCAGTAAGATGTGTCTAATTTATATTTCCCATCTCAAGTCAAAGTTAGGGGATATATACTCTATATGCTTTCTTTTTTTTTTTTTTTAAACTTTTTCTGTGTGCTTGTGTGTGTGTAATTAATTATAGATAGATATGGACCTAACACATATTTATATCTATATAAGGACTTAATAGATATGACCCTCCTTTGGGTTTAGCAAGCCATTTGATAAAGAAAATGGCTGCTTGGGTCAGGTGAAACTGAATAGTTTTCACCCTAGGGTTCTTAAATCAACCATGACTACTTTAATGAATGGAGCACTGGTCAGGGTGTTAGGGAATCCAGCTTTTATTTGTGACTCCATTATTGACTTTATAGCCTCAGGCAGGTTAATTTCTGTGCCTTGGTGTCCTCACCTATAAAACATGGGTGCTGCCTGCTGCTTTTCTATTTCTTCAGAACATAGTGAGGATTAATGAGCCAAAACAGAGAGCCTATCTTATGGTTTGTACACCATGATTCTTCACTGCACAGTGAGAACTTAACTAATATACAAGAAGTGGGCATGAGACCAAGAGTCTGCCTTCACAGGTGCCTTTTCAGAGAGATCAGGCACCTGATTTAAATAGGCTAACCTGGCAAAATTACACCCTTATGTATAGGCCAGCACCGTCCAAATAGTTCTTTTCTACAGGATGGAAATATTTATGTCAGTGCTGGGCATTCAATAGCCTGGCCACCTGTAGCTATTGAACACTTGAAAATCAGCTGTCACTACGGAGAAACTAAATTCTCAAATGTATTTGATTTTAATTAATTTAAATAGCCACATGTGTCAAGCGACTCCTGTGCTGGACAGGTGGTTGATTCAGATAGGACAGTTGGGGAGGAGGGTTTATTTGACAAGAGAGGTTGGGATTGATGTTGGATAAAAAGTAGTAGGCAGATGAAAGTGTAACTTTAATCTTTAGGTATAATAGTATGATTTCTATTCCTAAATATGGTTATTCTTTCTTTTGTAGATTGTTGGTTATCATTCTGAAGTAATTTCCTGTACTTTTTGTTTTATTTTATAATGACTGTTCATCTGATTGACCAGATACTGGTGTCCTCCTTTCCAGTTTCTTTTAAACAAATATTTTATGTCAGCTTGCTAGTACTTTATTTAGGATTTTTGCATAATTAGAAGTTAGAATGATTTGTGATTTTACCTTTAATCTTTTGCCCTGAGATTTTGATATCAAAATTATACTGATAACTTTTTGAAAGTAATAAAAATCCTTTAAATCTTTTTTGTTTTCGGGGACATGAATAGTGTGTCTTACAGAAATAAGTCCCTCCCCCCACAAAATACAACATTATTTTGGTAATTTACATATTACATAATTTTTAGAGATCTCTCCAATTTTGTTATTGGTAGCTATCACTCTGAAACACTAATGTATTAATAGTAGAATAAGAGCAGATGGATCTTCTTATGCCATTAAATTTATCCCTCCCATGTCTCTGTGGACTATAAAAACAAACTGCCTATGTTGTAGGTTTATCTGAAAATCAAGGCCCGTGAAGAGCCTTGTACTGATGCTTAGCATTTTGCACACCAGGAAGGTGAAATGTGTGAGGAAATGCTGACCCAACTAGGTTTCCTGTGTATATATTGGGATATTGCAGACCCATAAAAATTGGAAGTCTTCCTTTATGTATGTTTTAGTCAGATGCTATGGTTGTCTTTTTGTATATTAAATGTTAAAAAATACTGTTGTTTTCACATATTTCAGGGCCCTCTAAGCTGAAGCAGGCCTGTAGTCCAGCACTGTACTCATTGATTTCATTGTATTGTAGACATAAGAAAATGATAAGCATTTTTGAATATTTTTCAATAGAATTTGATAAATGATCTATATCCTTACACTACCAAATGTACATTCTTCTTACGTACCTTTGCTGCATAGTCTTCCTTCACCTACCAATGGAGATACACTCTGAGAAATGCCTTGCTAGGCAATTATGATGCAGGGTATACTACATAAACTAAGATGACCAGGCTGTCTTGAGGTGATTGATCCAGTATTATGTATATGGTCTGTTATTGACCGAAATGGCTACTGTATATTGCATAACTATATTTTTTTTTTCATTTTTCTTTTATTATTCATATGTGCATACAAGGCTTGGTTCATTTCTCCCCCCTGCCCCCACCCCCTCCCTTACCACCCACTCCACCCCCTCCCGCTCCCCCGCCTCAATACCCAGCAGAAACTATATTTTGACTGACTTTATAGCTTTTCAGCTACTGGAAGAATTTTAATTTGAGCTATTTAATTAAGTGTAATGCAAATTGTAAAGAGATTTTTCTAATATAGCCTGGGGGAGAAAGGAAAAACTGAAACAAAGCAAATCTAGTTTTACAGTTAGGGATGTGTTTAGGAGAGAGTAATATAAGAGCGGTAAGGGATCCAGACTACAAAGTTCTGATATTCCTGGTATGAAGTTGTCATTAATAATTCTAAGACTTCATGGCCTTAAATATTAGAGACCGTGCAGAAGAACTGTCTTATAGTACTGTTTTATAAACTGTGAAGATAACCTAGAGCCTTTTTGTAGCACAGAAAGTGGAGAAAGTCAACAACTCAGCCACATAATTAAGTATTGAATATTTATGGAAGACCAGATACAGGACAAGAAAGAATGGAGTATTATCCACTGCAAAGCCAATTTAAATCATCTTACTGAGTATGGATGAAGGGAATCTTGAAACCTTATAAGGAAAGGCATGATAGCTAGGAATTAATCATATGCAGTACAAATTCAAAATATTATTGATATTTTTTATTTGTCATCTTTATTATTTAATTTATAGGTTCATTAGTGAAGTCTTCTCAACCCAGTTTTTTCATAGAGGCTCTGGTCTTTGACTATGAATTTTCCTGTTGCAAGGTTATTGGGCTCTAAATCAATGATTATGGAGGGAATGAGTATACATTAGAGAGTCATATATCCTTCTACTTCAGATTTTTAAAATATCTTTCTACTTTTTGTTCTGAATTAATTTTAATATTCTCATACCCTACCGTTAAGTCACATTTTACTAGGTACTCTATAGTGCGTGTTGAGTTTACTGTGTAAACTTTGGCATTTAAAAATTTGTTTAACATTTAAATACAGTGTTAATTCATTTAACTCTGAATTCCCTTGCTTTTTGCATAAGTAATTTACCTCTTGTGAGCTGAGAATCCATTGCTCAAGAGGAAAAAGTTTTGTTTCAATATTGGATAATGAGAAAGAAATTTAAGTCTATTACGATATTTGTTGTCTGAGACTTTCTATATTGATAATTCTTTAGAATCTGATTGTCCATCTTACCCACTTCCCTCTGTACATTCCAATGCAAACCTGGGACTAAATTGTTTGCTGTTACCTCAGAACCATTTGAAGTATGTGGAGAATACCAGATGCTTTTTTTCTTTTCCTTCCCTCCCTTAGTTTCTCCCTCCTTTCCTTCTTTCCTTTCTTTTTTCCTGGCAAATATGTAGGATTTAGGATTTTGTACTTGGTCTGCTATTAACACGCTTTTTCTTGGGAAGGACATTGAATTCTTAAGTAGAATAATATTATGTGGACCATTGGACCTATTAATTGTTTTCTTGCCCTATTTAATTTTTTCTTTTTAAAATAAATCACCTACAACAAGGATCATTTATATTTTGTAGCTTAAAAAAACACATTGCTATTTTGAGTGATTGTACTTTTTCCTGTTTGAAGCAAGCAAAGTGATGTAAAAAATTAAGTCTTTGTGTTTGCAATTTTGTAGCTGTTCATAAAGGATTTTGTTCATACACTGTCTTGGCATCCTGTCACGCACGATAGGTTTAGGATTAATAAAAATACCTTGTGTATATTTTTGTATGCTGGATGATCTGTGTGTTCAAGTACAAATTTAAATTTGCCCTTCTCTCCTCCTCACCTTTTAGTGCTACAGCTCATTCAGGGCAAAGTAGTAGGCAGTTGTCTACCTTTGTCATTCCTGTAGGGAAAAGGATGTTAAAGGATTTTTACTGTATTCTGAACTCTTTCTTTCCTGTGGAGACTAAAACATTAAACACTTAAGTTTAACCTTTTGGTAAGTGTCTTTTTTCCATCAATTTTGGTAATCAGAAAGAATTCTGGTTATGGAGAGGATTTATATTGTGCCATCCAGGAAAATGAAAATTACTGTTATTTAAATTATTTTAATGTTTAAAACACCATGCTTCTATACTTTCCCTTACTGAACATCCAAATTATTACTACAAAGTATGCATAAAATATATAAAATGGGAGGAAATGATGATAGGAGGCTAACAGCCCCAGATACAGCCTATATGTTCTTTTTTTAAAAAAAATTATTAGCATATAGTAGTTGTACAGGGAGGTACATTAGTCTGTGTGTTCTTATTTTCATTCTATATCAGTCTTCTAACATTGCAGGTCTAACAGAATTAATAGTGAGCAGTCACTGAGCTGGTGCTACCTGCCAGGCACTGTTTTAATTGCTTTTAATGTATTAATTCATTTGGTCCTTGGAATAATCTTAGAAAGTAGGTCATATTACTAGCCCCATTTTACAGATGAAAAAATAGAAGCTCAAAAGATTTAAGTAATTTTTCTGAAGTCACGCAACTTTTGAGTGACAGAGCTGTAATTTAAATCCTGGCAGTCTAATTCTGTAACTCCGGCATAACCATCGTGCTGTCCTGATGCCATATGGCTGTCTAAGGAACTGTTTTGGGTTTCTTGCTCCCCTTTAACACCACCCCTTTTTTCTTCCATCATTTCACCACAACTATGCTTCCAGAACACCTCATTCCCTGTGGTGCACTCATTTTCACCAACCCCCTGTTTTCCCTGTCTCTTTTTTTTATTGTTACTGTTTCTGATCTGCCATGCTACTGCACTTAAAGGCCTTCACTTACTTTTCACTCTTCTGTGATACTCATATTCTACCTCTGTACCTACTGTCTTCATTTGCTTTTCAGGTCTGAGAAGCTTCACCAGACTACAAAGTCCTCCCTATGTGCTTCTCTCTGCTTTGCCTAGTGAGTTCTGTGAAGGTGGAAATGACCTTTATCTCATTGGTTCTTTGTGTCTAATAGAGTTCTTGGTACATTAAGAAAAAAAGGACTTGTCGAATGAATGTTTTTCAAACTGATTACAAAGCAATGTTTATAATTTTCTCTTGTCTGTATATACACATGTATTTATTCTCTGTATAAAATAAGCAAATGATTATTTCTAATTCTAGTATATGTATTTTGTGTATGTGTATATTAATACATATATTCATCGTCATATCAATTCTATATCAATGTGTGTCAGTAGCAGTGATTCTCCAGTATTTTATTCATTCTTTCTTGGATAGCAAAACACAGTAACTTGGGAACACTCACATTTTCTGTCAAGGTTTTAAAATTTAAAATCTTCACTCATATGTTTAAAGGTTTTATATGAAACATATTTTCCAAACTGGATTTAAAGTCACAGGTTTAGGGCAGGAGTACATTACAGGAAAAAAAAAGTGATAAAATCCACCAATGTACCATGCTGTAGAGGAAAAAAATAATCATAAAAATAACTTCTTGGTCTATGATCATGTAAAATGTTTCAATAACCATAAAACATAGAAGTTTTAGAATCATTATGAAGTATATTATTGATATATAATTATTATTATTTTTTTTTATATTTTATTATTTATTCTAGATGAGTTAATATTTATTTCCAACTGGATAAAACCAAATACAATTACATCCATGCACACAGTTAACTTCTTTCCCAATATGTAATTTATAACAACATGTAGGACAGCCAAGGTTTTAGAATTTAATTAGTACAAAAGAATGCACAGCAATCCCTCAAATGGTTATTAGGTAAACTGCATTTGGGTTGGTAGTATTTGGGTTGGTAGTATTGCTCAGTGGTAGAGCACCTGCCTAGTACGTGCCATGGGTTCCATCCCTGGGGGTGGGGGGGAGGTGCTGTTATGAATTAATTGCATTTGCCTCTACTTACTCTAGTTTAAAAATTACTCTTACCTGCCAGGCACTGGTGGCTCATGCCTGTAAGCTAGTCTGGAGGAAGATATCAGGAGGACTGAGGTTCAAAGCCAGCCTGGGCAAATAGTTTGAGAAACCCGATTTTGAAAATACCCAACACAAAAAAGGGTTGGTTGGTAGAGTGGCTCAAATGGTAAGAGCGCCTGCCTAGCAAGCATGAGGTATTGAGTTCAAACCCCAGTACTGCCAAAAAAAAAAAAATTACTCTTACCCATAAAGGAAATGTCACTTCACTTTGCTTTATTCAAAAAACAAAAAAGTTATCTGAACTATTAGCTTATTTTATCTCTATAATCACACACTTACAATTTACCTAATATGCTACAGTTGCTGGTAAGAGCTCCCAAACTCAGCTTAATCTCAACTTTCTTTCTTTCAAACTCTCATCTACATACAAACTTTCATGGTCTTGAGAGTCTCAAAAGGATTTACTGCTTGAAATCTTTTCATGAGTATAAATCACTGGATTTTACTTAATACATTGTTAAGAACTCGTGTAAATGCCACAATGTACACCCACCCAGCACAACAATAAAGGGGAAAAATGAAAAATGAAATACATTTTTAAAACTCACTGTTTTTTCAGAGGTAAACAATCCAGCAGGTGGCTCACGCCTACAATCCTAGCTACTCACGAGGCAGAGATCAGGAGGATCTCAGATCTGAAGCCAGCCCTGGCAATAGTTCTTGAGATCCTACCTCAAAAAAAAACTCATTACAATGTAGGCCCTGAGTTCAAGCCCTAGTACCGAAAAAAGCAAAACAAAACAACAAAAAAAGCCAATCTACCAGACCTAAGGATGGTCCAAAGTCCTCCAAGACAACCTTTTATATTAAAAACACCTTTACATCAAATGTCAACTTTTCACTCCTATTAACATAAAATTCAAACCAATTCAACTACTTTTAGCATTACCCATCCAGGCAGTCACAGACCTTAATTCATATTTGTGTAGTATCCATTACCTAGGTTGAGAATTTTCCTCATACATTCTTTCTTTCCCCTCCTTGAAAAGGCTTATGGTCTGCTTAGTTTTCTTCATCAAATTCTCCATGAATACCCTAAAATACTCATTTTCTCCAAGTGTCTCCATCTTCCCCTCATATCTTGACAAGACAGTACGGAGATGCTGGTAGGTATCTGGCAGCAGGTCTAAGATATAAGGTGGACTATTCTTTAGTGCCAGTTTTGGGTTCTGACACAACCGCACCACCTAATAAAATGTCTATGAAAGGCTTGCGCAGTTTCCAATAAAGTAGGCATCCAATACATGTTAGGTCCCTCCCCATTTCCATACAACTTGACCAGGCTTATCTTGTCCATAAGCTTCCAGCACTTCTCCACCATCTTCTTGTCCACGGTGCCCGGCGGGTGCGGGCTGAGGTGGTGGTGGTGGTGGTGGTGCGGCTGGAAGGCGTCCTTCATAAGCCCGATCAGGCCGCCCGCGCCCGAACCCCCGGAGCCGCCGCCGCCCCCGGCGCCAGAGCTCTTTTTCACGTTGCCGGCCATGGCCCGGGTAAGGTCGGGGGCACAGCGGGTTGGCCGGCTCCGCTCGAGTGTGCCCACAGCTCCCGGCAAGCTGCTGCCAAGTTTCCGCGCCCGCCTCCATTCCCTCTCCCCATCCTGATATATAATTATTTGGAACTTATTGAATTGTAAGAGATTTTCTTTGATAAGGCATTAAAAGATCTGAACTGTCAGAAGTGGTACTTATGAAAGGTATTAGTATATTGTCATGAACTGCATGTAAGTTCAGTTAAGGTATTGACATTTTCCTATGTTCTGAAAATATTTTTAGTTATATTGATGTTTCATTGATCCAAATAGTTTTACTAGTAGACACATGTGTCTTTACATTTCCACGGCTGCAAGCTGTCTTTCTCTCTAATGTCCATTCCTTTATTTCTTTTTCATCTGCTGATCATGTTGTATTTGGCCTCTGCACATGATAGAAGGCTGCCTTCCATCAGATCCATACATCCTCCTCAGGCCTTGCATGGTCATCCACACTAGGCCACTTAATAGTCCTGGATGCAGGGCCAGTTCATTTGTCAGTGTGTATTCTTTACTCTCCTTGAAGTCCATCTCATATTTCACCTCATTACTTACGCTTTCATTCTATCAGTTTGATACTTATTTGTTAAATATATATTTGTTCTCAGTAGGATTATAGGCAAGGAAAGTGTTTTCTAAGTCCCACATAACCTTCAAAATACCTGATTTGAGTCTTATGAGTCTTAAGGCTTTAGGTTTTATGCTAGAAAATAGAGAACATATGTATTGAGAAAAAAATCATTCTGTGTTGTCCCTTTATAATCTAGTCTAATAAAATATCAAATTGTTGATGTCTGTTTTGAGTTCATGATATTGTAGCAAATCTTAAAACAAAACAAAACCTTCCTTTTGCAGTGATGGAGAATAAATTACCACCATCTTCAGTTAGCAGTCACATTGATAGTACCTGATGTATGTGACAAAATGTTACTCTTCTTGCACATTGTACCTACTTTTTTACAAAGGGAAAAGCTAACCCAAGTATTAGTCCATTCAAATGTCATTATAGAAGAAAGCATGGTTTTTGAGCTTATGTCTCTCAGGTCTGTGACCTCTGTGCTTCATGACAGCACAGAAAACCTTACATGTGCCCCATCTTATCTTGCTATGTTTTTTTCCTCTCTCATTTTCTACATGTAAACTCATTATCTAATTCCACACATAAGTGGTTGATGACAAAGCAGAAACAACATAACAGGTTCCCTAGCCAGTGAAGCAGGACTGGGCTTCACTGATTATCTTTCCACCTGTAGCATATGTAACATGCTACTCTCTGGTTTTTAGCAATACAGGAGGGTAAGTATTCAATAAATTTATGTAAGCAGAGGCCATCCATAATCTAAGTGGAGGAACCACATACTTTAAGACCATGTGAGATAGTAAGTTTTGTGTAGTAAGGATCCTAATGTAAATTGAAATCTTGCTAGGCATTTTATGAAGCACTTTTTTAGAAGACAAGAGCATCACACCATTGTTTCACTGTTTTTTCTTTGTTGAACGTCCTGACTAACTGATGGTGGTACATTGAGAAGTACTTCTTCTTATCTATTAGCATTTTTTTTCATCTTGCCATAGTGGACTCTTACTTGTATTTGTGTGAAATAACTATGCTAATGTCACTAGTTACTGTGCATTAAAGTGTACTTGATTGGGCTCATATATTTTTTTGAGGTATAAAATCAGTTTGTCCTTGTTAAAACCTCTATGTGTATAGTGATTGCTTGATAATGTATAGTATGACTTTTTTGGTTCATTTTTGCACTTGGCTTAAGAACTAGAATATTGGTTCCTCGACTCAGATTTCTAGTTTTGATTGTTACTTATGGCATACGTGTGTGAGGAGGTGGTATAGTTGGTATGTGAGCATAATGTGTATGAAATTGGGAAATACCGAATAGATGAGATTCATCTTGGAATGCCCTGGTTTTTGTCTGACTAAATGTAAACAGTGACTTGTGTCCTTTGTTGTAAATCAGTAAGCTGAAATAGAATTGATTGCTTTTTTACTTTGGCTAGAAAAGTACTGTTGCCAGAGGAAGGTAAATGGTGCGGACCTGGGCACAAAGGGGAATAGGCAAAGACAAACTTGTCAGTGTTTGTCCTGCACTTCCAAAGAAGAAAGAGCACCTGACCTGATAGTCATGAGTAATAGTCATTAAAGAGACATTTGCTGTGGGTCATTTCTTATCTTAATCCACTAACTTTTTTCCCACTATGCCATAAAAATAACTTCACAAAGGTCGTTGATTACCTCTAAACCCAGGAGAGGCTTGTATCCCTCATGTGTGTGACCTCTGTGCTTCATCAAACAGAATTGACACTTTCCTCCTGCCTCTTCCCCTGATGTTTCATCCTGCTTCCTTTTGGACCTTTCTCTATTCAATATAACTTATAAAATTGTATTATATCATGTTTATTTTCATACCTTGTTTAACACTTTGTATTTTCACATGGATTTTTTTTTTTTTCCTACCTTTGGCAGTGTTGGGATTCAAGCCCGAGGCCTTGTGTGTACTTAGCCAGTGCTTCACCACTGAACTATTACCCCGGCCCTCATGTGAACTTAATGGTCATTATGTAGATCTATCATAATCCTAAAAACCATAGAAATTATAAGAGATGCTCATTTTGAAAAGTCATTGACAAAAAATAAATAAAAAAAACCTTCTATGTAAACAACAGGGAGCTACCTATTTTCCAGGCTCCCTGTCCATCTCTAGGGGCAGCTTTTCCTTTCTCTCTAATAAATCCTACCTTGTGTGCCCCCCAAAAAAAAAAGAAAGAAAAAAATCTATACCCAGCCTAAGTGATTTGTGTTTTAAAGCAGCAGAAAGATTTTCTTAGATTGATGAGGGCCTGGGAAATACATCATATCATAAATAGAAATGAAACAATCCCTTCACAAGACCCTGGGTTGCTGGGTGCTTAATCAGAAAAACAGATATAGTATGTGTGGGGGGCATTAGTAGGAGGGAGAAGGGTGAATGAAGGAGATGAAGGTATGAAGGTGAGGGTATGTGGTAGATGGACCTCATATACTTATATGAAATGGAACAAAGAAACCTCTTGTAATTGCTTTAAGTGGGGAGGGGAGGGGGTTGTTGGGGAGAAAGGATGGGATGATCTGACCAAAGTACACCATAAGCCTAATCGGAAGTGTCACTATGAATCTCCGCCACCCCCCCATAATAATATATATAATGAATATATCCTAATAAAAACTTTTTATAATAAAAAAGAAAGGTTGTTGTCATACTATTAATATATTAAAATTATACTTTGATGAGGTGGAGATTTGGCTCAAGCAGTAGAGTGCCTGCTTTGTAAGCATTAAGTTCAAATCCAAGTCCCATTTAAAGAAAAAAAAAAAGAAATCATATTTTGAAACCATATATAAGGAGGAGGAATAGCAGACCAAAGAATTTTAGTTTTATCAAGTTATTTATAATTTAAGCCTAAGGATGGACAATATTGAATATTACTGGAATGTACATGGAAAATGTGACCTTAGGTTATTAAAAACTGTTTCTCTGTTTTCTTATCTATAATATAACTGTGTGATCTCTAAAGTCTTTTCCAGTGTAACATTCTGTGATGTGACTCAGTACATGTTGAGAAATCTGCAACAGATTGTTCTCTGTACCACAATAGCTTGTTTTCTAATGGCTCTGATTATTATAGATTAGAGTACATGAAATGTTAATTTTTAAAATACTGTGTTCACTACTTTATTAAAGTATTTGTCATGTGGCATAATTTTCCTTCTAATGGATCTAAATGCCTGTCCTGTGAATTTTTATAATTTTGTATTTTTTTAAACAGACAATAGAGCCTACAATAGTTATAGTAAATGATTTGTCTTTACATTTGAAAACATCTTATACATAAAGATTAATAATTAGGAACCACAATAATTAAGAGCCATAATTTAAAATATGAATCTGAAAACAGAGAAATACAGAATTTTAAAAAATTCTTATTTAAGTTTTTAATTAATGATATTCTCTGTAATGATCTGGTGTCAAATTAAAATTTCACATCTTTTCTCCATTGAATTCAGCACCTTTTGATGCTAAATACTTGAGCCTACTGTGAGTTTGACTCATTTATTTTATTTAAAATTGTATATTATTAAGGACATTGAGAAACTTGTCCCACTACTGCATCCATGTTGTTAAGAATCAAGTCACACATTTTACTTACTTAAGCTCATCTGTATTTATTTTAACAGTAACATATTTGGTCTGCGGCCGGTGGATTATGCAGAGAGTGAAAATATGAAGTCATTATTGCTGCTACCAGAGAATAGTGAATCATCTTCAACTAGCCATTGCTCGGTAGTAAGTATGGATTTAGCTTTGGGACATTTATATCTTTTATTGAAATTGGTTATGAAAGGAACATAATGGAAGAATTTCCAGTTAGTAAATTGCTTTCATTCACCAAACAATTATTGAGCATTTCCTGAGTGTTAGCTTCTGTGGATGATTCAAAGACATAATCAGCATAAAACTATAAAGACATAGTTATTGAAACCTTCTTACAGATATTTTAGGCAGCATTCATATAACAGTGAATATGACTGATAGAACTCTCATTTCAAGGAACATACCTGCTAGTGAAAAGTAGAAGAGTCGGGCAAACTAATATAAAAGAAATAATTTCAGAAGCTTATAAATTAGTTAGGTTGAGGTGGTAGGTTTCTGAAAGGGCACTGCATTAGTCAAGGCTGTGGAGATGGGCCTTGAAAGAACTGATTGGAATTGACACCTGAATGCTGAGAGGAGGCACCCCGGTGGCCATCTAGAGGACCTAGTGTAGAGGCCCCCCAGTGGATGAGGCAGATATGGTAGAAGGTTAGAAAGAAGTTCTATTGCTGGAGGCCAGTGTCTGAGAATAATGGGAAATCATTGAAAGGATTAAAAGCAAGGGAATGAAATGATGTTTTTTTTGTTTTGTTTTTTTTGCTTTAGATTATTCACTGTTTCTGCCTCACAAAAGAGAGATTGTAGGGTGTGGGCAAGAGTGAAGTAGTGAGATTACTTAGGATTGTGACAGGAGAAGGATACCAATATGGCTTGGAGTCAGGGATTCAGCATTAGAGGTTATAAGAAGTAATGAAGTTCAGTATATATGGTTGGGTTAATGCCAGCAGGGCTTTTGGATTTTATGTGACCATAGTAATAGATGGTGGTGCCATTTGCCAATAAATGGCAGTAGTCCTCTATGCCAGTTTCATGTCTACTAATGGAGATGTTCAATAGGTGGTTGCATATTTGAGCCTGGAGCTTAGGAGAGAGGTACAAGCTATAGTTAAATTGGGAAGCAGTCCTCTTCCTTAGGAACCTGTAGCTTAGTGAGGAATACAGATATAAAAATTTTACTACACTTTATAATAAATTTATAATAGAAGCTATAAAATGTACAGTAGAATCAGAGAAGGAGAAAGGTAATTTCAGGAGGGGTCAGGAAGAACTTCACAGAGAAGGTGGCTAAGTCCTTGAGGGTAAGAGTTTTAACAGGGTCTCTGCATATAACAAGTGCTTAAAGACAATTTATGATTTTTTCTTTTTTTTGGGTGGTACTTGGGTTTGAACACAGCTTCATGCTTGCTAAGGCAGATGCTCTACCACTTAAGCCACTCCATCAGCCCTTTGTTTTCGGGTATATTTTTGAGATAGGGTCTCACCTTTTGCTGAGACTGACCTTGAACCATGATCCTCCTGATTAGCTAGGATTACAGATGCGAACCCGACTCAATTTATTATCTTAAAGTAAAGGAAATCCTAATGTAAGAAATCTCCGTATTTGGTTTATTCAGCAGTTAGTGATTGTACCAAGAACCCAAATTGTTTATGTTTAGTTAGCATCCTTGATTTGGTGGCTCTGCCCTTACAGTTCCATGTGTGACTGACCAGCTGAAAAAGAGGTACTAAAGCCTTTCTGCAAACTTCCCTTGTCTTATTGGTCAGAACTGCTCACAAATGGGTTTTCTTATACCCTAAGGTTGGAGATAAGAGCTGTCCTTAAAGGGTAGGTACCTGAACAGAGTTGGGCTTCTGTTAGTATGAAGGAAAGGAAGAATCACTGTCTACTCTTACTAGTTACATTCAAATCTAAGGAACACTGTTCAGAGGAAAGGCAGCATAAAGGACTTTAGAAACTCTAGTAACTATAAGATTAAGTGTGAGAGGAGCAGAAAGTATGTTAAAGTGGGATTCAAGATAAAAGGCTAAGTTGGGATCAGCTTGTGAAAGACCTTGACTTCCCTGATGGGGAGTTAGACTTAATGGGGCACTCAGTATATCTTTCACTAGAGCCGGATAGTTTAGTGGATAGTTGGGGTTAGAAGAGACTGAGCCTGGACGGGAGGCATGAAATGGTGAGGCCCGGAATTAATTAGTGATGTGGGTAGAGAGAAGAGGTGGGGCTTGAGAGAGGATGGGGAGGGAGAGGAGGGAAGAGATGTAAGGGAGAGGGATAGACTGACTAAATTCTAGCAACTGCTCAGATAGAGGAATGGCCTGAGCTGAGGCTAATCCCAGGAGCCTTCTTGTCTGGGAAGGGCAGTGCAGTAGTGATTATGCACTTAAGATAATGGAGGAAGCTTGAGTTACTTAAAATTTCATGCGATCATAGGTGCTATCATGAGATAGTTACCTTTACACCTTGAAACCCCTTTATCTCCTGCTTAGACTTTGTCCTTATAAATGTGCTCCAAATTACAGTTTTGTAAAAGAACTTAAGGAGAACCTAGAAGTCAGCAGTTTAATTTCTTTCTTTTAAAAGTGAGAAAATGGAGACCTAGAGAGATTGTGATTTGCCCAGGGTTATTAACCAGACATTAAAATTTTTTGTTAACGGATCAGTTAGAACTCAAATTTCTTAAGTCATAAGTTATTTCTCATTCATTTCCACCATACTTAATAACTATAAATCGGTACTTATTTTATTCATTTGTACTTAAACTCTTGACAGAACAGAGCATATCTAAGTTATCATTTGCCAGTGTTCCTTTTATGGAAAAACTGAAGAAGGATTATTTTAAACGTTTCAGAAATAAAGATATATTTATGGTATTCTTGGAGTCCAAAGATTGCAGTGCCCTTAAGAAAAGAAGAGTTTTTTTATTATGAAATATGAGATACCTTTACTTTTGGTGTGTCCTTTGACATGGCCTGTGAATATCATTGCTTATCACATGCATGGTTGATTATGGCTAAGGAAAAGCTCATGATAACAAGTATTTCCAAGTTGAAAGGGTAGTTTATTTACAATCTTTAAGATGTGAACTTTGGGATGTGGTCCCTTCCCAGCCAATACCAGACTCCCTTTCACTCACTCTTTTTCAGCCATGTGGGCTGTCTAGCTGTGTCTTGAGTCCACCAAATATGCTTCATCTCAGGTCCTCAGCACTAATTTTTCTCTGCCAGAAACAGCTGTGGGGAGCCAGGTGCTCCCCTGGCTTGTTTCCTTGCACCCTTCAGATATGAATGTGTCACTGTCTTAAATAGCAGCCTCCTAATGCTGGTCTCTGTTCTGTTTTCCCCTACTGCTGATCATCTGACAGCAAATGTTTTTATTTTGTGTTTTTTTCTTCCCAATTAAAATATACGTGTTGTGAGGGGGGACTGATTGTCTTGTCTACTATAGTAGCCCTGGCACAGAGAACAGTGTGGCAGGTACTAAGTGCTCAGTGTACGTTGTGTACATTGATTGCACAAGTGAGGAGAGTGCTGTGTGGGGTGCATACTTGCCCCTGAAACAAGCACACATGCTTCTGCTGAGTCTAGAATCATGTCTCTGTGATCTTAGCTGTTCTGAGGAGGCACTTCAGGTGTGCAGAAGGAAAGGGATGATAGGTAGGTTGGGTTTGAATTCCTCTGCCTCCCATTCATAATTCTTGTTTATTTCAAGTAGTGGTTAATGGCTGTTGGAGGCACTGCTTTGAGTTTCAGAAGCAACCACTGATTTTAACTAAAAAACTGCTCGCAGTTTTGGGATTTCTCTTCCCCATGATTCCTTTGGAGCAGCATCCATTAACTAATAATTTAACAAACAGTACCAACATTAAATTATTAAGTAGGAGATCATTTAATGCTAATGAACACAATATCTAATCTCTGTAAAATCTTTGTTAGAGCACTTCTTGCCTTCTCATCAGCAGCATGGATTTCTCTCTATATGTGTATCTAATCTCCTAACTTTTGATTTCTCTTGTTTGTTTCATCTAGAGTTTACTGTTTCAATGATAAAAATTTGTTTTCTTTGGGTTCAGTTCTGGTCCCGAAGTCTCAGTGTTTTTACTGTTTATTTTATTTATTTATTTATTGTGTTAGTGGGGTTTGAACTCAAGGTCTACACCAGCCCTTTTTAGTGAAAGTTTTTTTTGAGATAGGACTTTGAGAACTATTTGCCCTGGCTGGCTTGGAACCGAGATCCTCCTGATCTCTGCCTCCTGAGTAGCTAGGATTACAGGTGTGAGCCACTGTCACCTGGCTAGTGTTTTTATTTTTCAGATCATCTCAGTTAAAACTAAATAGGTCAGTTTTTTTTTTTAACTATTAGAATGAGTTAGTGGAGGAGGCATAGGAAATTGATCATTTTAAGTGGATGTTTTAAATTACTTATGGAAAAAAGGCTTACTGACAACAGGAGGAGGTTGTAAAACTCTGCAGAGATCCAGTTTAGCACCAAGGAAACAGATTCCCTGGGTATAGAGAGCTATCCCAATTATGTTTTCTTGGGAAGAAAATAAAGAAACAGAAAAAATAGATAGTCAAATGCATTGAAAATGAAAGTTCTGAGTGCAGAATGAATAGGAATTATTGACAGATAATTAATAGAGTAAGGTAAGTAATGAAACTCAACCTTCTGTTCAGTGAAGGTTTGTTGAACATCTCTTTCTAGTCTTTAAATGTTTTTACCACAGTGGCATCTCCTTTTCCACTAACAGGTGAACACTGGGCAGCGTAGGAATGAACCGCTTGTGCTTATTGGTAGTGGGCTTTCTTCAGAACAGCAGAAAATGCTCAGTGAGCTTGCAATAATTCTGAAGGCCAAAAAATGTGCTGAGTTTGACAGTGCAGGTAAGGATTTTGTCTTTTTGTTAGCAAAACATTTAAAAAAAGAAAGAAAGATTTACTTAGCTCTCCTTTTGGAGAACTACCTTTAATAATTTATATTTGTTTTTACCATTGGAATATGGCTATATACTTTTCATTTTGTAATAAATAAATTGCTTATAGGCTTAATGTAGTTAGAATATGTAAAACTTAAATCCTTATACATATTTCAGGACAAAATAGTATGTCAAAAGAATAAATTTATAAGTTTTCTAATGACAAATTGGAGTGTAATGGCATAATTCCTCAGTATAATTTCAAAATAACAGAAAAATTTGTGTTCATGAATGTAGCTTTAAGATATATCGTTTATGGTCTGATTTTTTTCATGTTGATAACCAGGTTAGTGAATGGTACTAAATATACTTATACTTAAATGTAAAAATTGTAACTTTTGAAGTATAAGCTAATAAAATAGACTAACTGGTTATAGAAAGTAGGCTAGTTAGAGAATTGTTTTGGTTTATATTTCTGGTTTTTCTTACTGCTTGTTTTGTGTCTTAGTAACTCATGTCATTGTTCCTGGTGACGAGGTTCAAAGTACTCTGAAGTGTATGCTTGGGATTCTCAATGGATGCTGGGTCCTGAAGTTTGATTGTAAGTATTGGGTTTGGGAGAACTATACAGGGAATTAATATGAGTAGTTAGTGCAGGTAGTCTCCACAATTATTTATGGAACTTTTGCTAATTTTCTTATCCCTTCTTAGTCACTATATTTTCAAAAAGATTCTCATATCAATGGTATCATTTTGATACTCTTATTAAATGTGTACAATTGTGTTCTGATTTTAAGGGCGTTTTTTTCTACAATACCAACTATTTTAATAAAAAGTAAATGGAGTTTATTGTTGACTTAGCAGTCCTTATTACTGTTAAATGACATGTATAACAATATATACATGTTTTAAAAACTCTGAATGTTAGGTCAATGAAATAAAATTAGTTACTGCTTTCCTTTTAGGATTTGTAAATTGCCTTTATAACACCTTTTTGCTTTCTTAGCTAACTCAATATTTCTAGGCAGTTGTTGGGAAATTTATACTACCTGTGCTACCCAATCTGAGGTGACTACACCACCTGTTAAGTTATTCTCCACTAAAGATATATCCCTGTTCCCTGTTGGCAGTCACACACAGACCTGCTGTCGACATTCCTTGCTGGCATTTGTGGGTTTTTCTTAACCTTGGATTCACTTGGGACTTAAAGTAAAAGGAGAACTCATAACTAGTTACTTTCTGTTCCTCAATATTTTTATATTCTATTCCTGAAGTATTTGCTTTTAATATAATAGCTGACGTGGGACAGGGGATTGACCTATTTTTGTTACCTAGTTTAGAAAAGATTAGTGGCTACAAAGGAGTAGCACAAGGGAGTGTTGTGATAGTTGAGGGTCTTGGTGGAAGTGGTGGCTATGATGCTCATGTGATAAAATTTCATAGATCTATGTGTATACACATACACATTAATGCATATATTGTTCTGGATTGTATCGATATCAGTTTACAGAGCTTATGCTAAAATTGTATAAGATGTTAACATTGGACCTGGAGAACAGGTGCATGGGACATCTGTATATTTCTTTGCTATTTCTTATGACTGTAATTATTTCAAAATAAAAAGTTAAAAAGACTAGTGGGTATACTTAAAGTTTCTTTTGAAGAAGCAATGATGGATTAAAATTTGTTTTAAAACTGTTTTATGGCTTTGTGCTTTGAAAGTTTTATGGTGGAATGCTTGATTTATCAAGGTCTTAATTGTATTATCCATTTAATCTGTACTTTGAGGTTGATTTGGTTTGAAAAGATTTTCTTTCAGCAATCTATATTCACATGCTTTTTAAATACAGCTCCACATCTTTGTTAAGGTGCCTATTCTCCACTGATACAATTGGATCCTGCTAAGTAGCTTGACTGCCAGTACCATTCCATCTGTTCTCATCAGCCTCTGTTATTAGTCCCTCCTAGTTAAGACCCATGTGAGAAATATGATAAATAAATAATTGGACTGATTAACAATTTACATTGGAAAAAAATTTTTCTGTTTACAAGTCTTTTTTTTAAACTTTCTTTTCTCTTCCAAATCTGTAGGAAATCTTACTAAGCCACAGAGTTTAAAAAACTCACTGAGATAGCTTAATGGCTGTGGATTATTTTATCACACCTGTGCCAGAAATCTTGTCAGTAGTTATAAGAAGAGATAGACTTTTATAACAATAAGGTTTCAGTAATAAAGAAACCATGTGAAGTTTTGAGTGTTAAGTTGCTTGTAACTTAACTTTGAGTCTAGTTTTTGAGATTGTGCTGAACTGGCATTTGATTACATATACAGGCTACATGATTTATGTCCATAAAATGTACCTTCTTTTGGGAAGGTGAGTTTTGTTGTTTTAATGGGTTGGCCATGCCATTTTTATAGAATCACTGATGGATTCAAGCTGACTTAATAGTGTGCTATTAGGTGATTCTCACAGTAGTGTATAACATCTTCTATTATCAGTGGTTCTTTAAGGATAAAGGATGGATTGAATCTCATTGAAGTTCATATCCTCATATTTTCTAATAGAGTCCAAAGAGAAACAGGTTCAAGGTTTGAGGCAATTACTTTAAATAGTTAATGGGTTTATGAAAAGAAGGCAAGAACTCCCAAGTACCTTCTTTCCTGATAGAGATTTTTCATAGTTTGTTCTTAATGTCAAGGATTTCACTTTGATTTCAAAGTTGTTCAGAGAAGTTAAAAACTACTTGAACATCATCTATATTAAAGAAAGATAAAGTGGACCAAAGCTTTCAAAATTAATTATGAAGATTTAGACTTACTAAAACTAGGTCTTCTGTTTGAGTGTAGTCATTAGCTTGATAGTAGACAAAACATTACTTGATCAACTACTAAGAAACTTTAATGTGAACTACTTATAGGATTTTCCATAAACTAAATAGATCCACAGTAATTTTAATTAAATTTTCTCTGTAGATTATTGACTCATTTTACAAATTAACAAAAAGAATTATACTTGAGAAGTTTTCATCTAGTAGATGTAAATTTAATTGTTGGAAGTTTTCTGTTTAGCTGGATGTGGTGCACACACCTGTAAATCCTATCACTCTGGAAGCTGAGGTAGGAAGATTGCAAGTTCAAGGTGAGGTTGGGCTATATACCCTCCCACTACCCCCAAAATTTTCCATTTAAAAGTGTTTTGTCTTAATTGGTTAGTAGTTCTTATTTTTTTAATTATATTTGTAGATTATATTAGAATGCCACAGTTAATAGAGTTACAAAATTTGTGAGGGGCTGTGGATGTAGCCCAATGGTAAAGGGCCTGTGTTCAATCCCCAGTGCCACTAAAAAATTAGACGGAAAAGATCAAATTTTTAGTGAGACTCTGCCTCAATCCTAGTTTTGATACTAATTCCTTATGGGCAACTAATAACCACCCTTGTATAAGAATTAATGTTGGTAATTAAACATGACTGTAATGGAAGAATAGAAGATGTATAAATAATCTTTTAGAGAGAATGTGAGCAGTGAAACTGCATCCTAATGATGCAAAGTAACCTTCTTTAGTATACCACTTTCAAAATTTCTTTTAGTGTAATCTCTTTTGTAAAACATGTAATTCTGCATCCTCATTCCTCATTTCTTTGTGAAGGGAGAGCGATGCAAAGTAACCTTCTTTAGTATACCACTTTCAAAATTTCTTTTAGTGTAATCTCTTTTGTAAAACATGTAATTCTGCATCCTCATTCCTCATTTCTTTGTGAAGGGAGAGCAGATGGCTGCCATATTTTCTTTAATAATCTCTCTCCCCCCTTTCTCATCTAAGTTTAAATAAAATTTCAGCTGTGGAATTACAGCACATAAAGGAATGGCTGAGGAATGTGCCAGACATTTTATACTGGACCTCTGACTGTGAACTGGAGAAGGGCCAGCTAGGGTGGTTTTCATTTGTACTTTTGTTGTAGTTGAGGAGAGAAGGTCCCTAAAAGACAGTATGACATCATTGGTTTATAGTAACGTCATAATCAGGCTAATAAATTCATTGTTTTCTATTTGCTTGCTTGTTTAAATGGCTACAAAGAGTGCTATGGAATTTTAAAGATAAATGTAATTTTTATTCTGTTCAGTAAACTTTGTTAATTATCAAAACATAGGTAGATATGCTATAAATGTTTCTATAAAGTAAGATTGATTTGTCAACTTCACTCATACCAAAGGCAAATCAAAGATCTCCATCAAAGATTCTCTAGGAATAAGATAATTATTTGATGTCATAGTCTCATGTTTTAGAAGTTACCCTAAGTAAATATCACAGAGGAAAGAAATTCATGTTGTTGTTTCTAATAGCAAGAAGTACAAATAGGGAAAGAAATTCACATTGTTGTTTCTAATAGCGAGAAGTACAAATGGGGAGAATAATCTAAGTATGAGAGAACTAAGATTCTGAAATGCTTAAAGCTATTCTCTGAAAAAAATTCTTATTTTTATATAAGTAAGACTAAAGAATTATGAAAGTATTTCAGTTTTAAAAATAAAATCACTATATCTTCACTTTTAGGAACGTATAAGTGTACATATTCATAAAGAAAAAAAAATCCACAAGAAAACAGTTGTAGGTTGGTGGGTTACTGAAGAGGCCAGTTAGTTTTTAACAATTTTATAAATGACATGTGTATGTTTGATTAAATTCAAGTTCTCTATGAATAAATTCAAAATGCCAAATTCTAGTGTCAGAAAATATGTTTTCTCTTTCATCTTTTCCAAAGATTAGTTGGTCAGCTAAGGGCTTTGATCTTAACAAGAGAAATTAGAACTTAGGGATGTAAATATCTCAGCCTGATTTGCCAGATCTGTTGTACTTGCTATGCAGACCTGTGAAGTACATTAGAATATAATAATTGTCCTAATCAGATGAGAAATTCTTACATAGATATTGAACATTTAATATATGACTAAAAAGAACACTGAGAATGAATTTTTTAATTATCATGGGAATTTTTGGACATTAGACTGAGTTTGATTTTTATATCTGTAAGTACAATAATAATAGTATAAGATGTCAGAATTGATACTCAAGTGGTCCTTGAGAAAGTTTTATGATAGAGTATATTTTTGTGATAGAATTTGATTTCTTCTCCATATGCACTAAGCAAAATAAATTTAGCATATTGTCTTAGGCAGAAATATATTTTTATATGTAAATTTGCTTATAACCAGAATATTAGCTTAAAAAGTAGCCAAAAATAAATAATTGTTAAAATACAATTTATATAGAATCACAAAATCTACTAATCTGTAACAGTAAGTAATTTCTATGATGTCCCTAGTATTTATGAGGGCATGAGTGGAACATTTAGCTTTTATTTCCATTTTTCAGCCTTCATTTCATTGTCTTTTCACTCTTTGCCATGGAGTTTCATACACTAGACTTACTCCTCTATTCTTTTTCTTGCCACCCAGTTCTTCAAAACTGCAGTGATAGTGTCATTTTTCCCTTGTTATCTTTGTTGTGGAGGTTTCTTCTTGTGATTTTCCTTTTTTCCCCCTTAAGTTTAGTGCTATCATTGTCTACATTTGTCTGAAAAGCCTAATATGAAAGCATTTGCACAAAAGGTTCTTTTGCTTTTACAACTCAAGTGTTGATTTTTAACAGAATCAGAAGAAAAATTCAATCATGTTTACTCTTGAGTGACACAATTCCTAGTTTGACTCTAATGATACATTTGGATTTGCCATGGAGTAATGTTTGATTGTGTATTTTAGTTTGTGGATTTTTATGAGGACATTTGTGGTTGACTATGAGTGATACATAGTTCAGATTTCAGTGATATTTCAGTTGTAGGTAGCCAGAAGCTCTGGAAGAGTAAACTTTCTGTAAGTTACAGATTTATGTACAGATTTATGTACACAGAGTAAAGAAATTCTATGGCCTTCCATGCAGATTAAATTTCTCCTTTGGACACTTAAAAGAATTCCCATTGAATCTTCGTCTTCATTGTATTCTCTAATAATTTGTATATCTGAGGATTCAGGAGCACTTTTTTTCTACTTCTTCTTATTTGTACATCCTTTTTTCTCCCAAAACTAGAAAAAGTGACTAAGCTTAAATAAACCCATGAGCATCAGTGGTTCATGCAGCTAAACTAAAAATATATAGCCATCTATGTATATGTTCTTATGAGGTAGAGGCAAGAGTGGTTATTAGAGATTTAGAGTAAAGGAATGCCTTTCTGTGTAGTATCAGTTTTGTTTTTAAAAAATTGTTGTAGCCCTGAAGTTCATAAGCTGCATTAGTATGCAAAGATTCCAGGCTTTTCTAAGGTGGCCAGAGCTACTGTAATGACTTTGAGTTAAGTAGTTCTTTGGGAATTGGGCTGCTCACCTATATATAAAAAGTAGTAAGATCTCAGGGCAAACGAAGAGCTTATGTGAAATGGTAACATGGTCAGGAATGCATCTGATCTGAGAGAATGTCGGTTTTAATACATGAGTTGTTCCTCCCAGTATTTCTGCAACATGATAAGCTTAAGTCCTAAAGTATAATAGAACATGTGAAAAGTAAAAAAAAGATGAAATAAAGCATACATTTTATAAGAATGGCTTGATATATTTTCAAGTTTATATAATGTACATACTTTAAAGTTCTGGCATCTGGAAAAATTGGTATCTACATAAATGACATAACTTATGTAGTTATTTTATTTGGGAAATTGTTATCTGAGAAAGCTGACAAAAATATGACTTTGTAATTCTCAAAAGAGAAAATAAGAACCCATCTCTCTGCTGAACTATTTTAGTGGCAGATGCTGGAATAACTATGGGCTTTATAATGTGTTAAAAATATAAAAGAGTTTGGTTAAATTTTAAGAAGTATCTTTAAGTTGGTCAAAATGACTTACTAGTTTTATAATCTTGATGTGTGCATAGAGATTGAGTTATGGTATATATTATACTTTAGATGATTTAATGAGTAGGAATGTTGTGAAGTTCTCATATTTTGTCTTAAATGGAAGATAGGTTAAGAATTCTTGCTGCTAGTGCTTAACCGTCATTGGGTAAACAAAATATTAAATGTCCATTATTTAGGCTTATCAAGTAGGTAATATTTGATAGATTCTTCCATTTCACTGATGGTGTTAATGTGTCATCTTTTAAATTGTTGGAAGTTAATATTAAAGCTTCTAATTTTTTGTTGTTGTGTTAGCTGTGTAATAAATCAGTTCAGTTGGTTTATCTCAAAGAAAATTTACTAGAGGGGTGAGCTGGGTATGGTGGAGCATGTCTGTAATACCAGCTCCTCAGAATGCAGGTACAGGAGTGAGGCAGTCTGAGAACAACTCAGGCAAGAGTGAGATAACACTCTGAAAAGCAAACTAAAAACAAAAGGACTGGGGGACATGGCTCAAGTGGTAGACCTAGCAAGTTTAAGGCCCTAAGTTTTATTCCTGATACCACACACACACACACACACACACACACACACAAATAAATAAATAAATGTTCACTAGGAAGTTGATATAAGTTTGTGATTATTATAAATAGGGCACAAGTTGGAGACTGTGCCTTTGTCATCAGATTAAATAAACTTATTGATCCACTGAAGGCAAAGACAAATGGTATGTTCCCCCACCCTACAGTCACTTTTCCTTCCAAAATAGTCAACAGTTTTTGCTGTTTGGTGTACTTTTTGGCTAATCTATCAAAAATGAGTCTTGTCCTGTTTATTAAGTAATTAAGTGATTGATTGTAAGAGAAGGATGATATGTTATATCTGAATAGAAGATATTCAGCATTTCTTCATATACTTTTTTTTTTATAACTATGAATAAAGATTTAAGAAAAAAATGATGCAGGAATTGGAGGATATCTTGAATTCCTATCTCAGTTAATGTCACTGGGAAAGCCACTTAAGTCTTTTAGGACCTCTGTAATCTATTTTAGTCCATCTAAATAGAAGTTTCAGGAATTTTCTATGCTGTGAAAGCAACTCTAAGAAAATACTTGTCACCGTTCAGACATGTTGCAGACCTGGAAACTGTTCCTCAGTTTTCAAGAAAAAAACTGCTGTTCTTTTTTTCTTTAGTACTGAGGATTGAACCCAGGGCCTCGCACTCACTAGGCAAGTGCTGTACCACTTGAACTAATTTTCTAGCCCTTATTCTTCCTTAGTTGGCATTATGTAGCATAGGAAGTTGGTAGATTGCTATTTGGAGTAAGGGAATATCAGAGTAATGTTTATTTAGCTCAGTAACAATAATTAGAGCACGGGAATTTTCTACCTTTGTAGAAATTTCCTGAATAACTGCTATAGGGTTGAAAATTTTATGAATTGAGGCGTACTCACACTATAAACAGCATTGGCGTCTTTCCATGAACATGCCATGCTACCCTCTTGATGTCCCTCATCTCACGTCTTGTGATGCCGTAGTTACCAACTCTAGCCTGTGTTCAGGCTGAAGATGCCATTTTAATGTGTAACTTGTGAGAGTCTAAATAAACGCATAACACTTGTAAGCAGCCAGCACAGGCACAGTCTTCGTATTTCTGTAATTAGATAATATTAATATCTTTTGGTGGGAATCATATGTGGTGATAACAGCACACTAGTGTGTTTCTAGGGTGGTATTTTTGCCTAGTCAAAAAATTTAAGTCATTTTCATTGTACAGTCAATACTTTAATATTAGCTTCATTAAATAATTTTTTATTCAGTGAGCAATGATTTAAAATTATGCTATTTAAAAATACTTTTATTTCATGCAAAAGCAGCAGTTTATAAGTTAGTGAGAAGAATAGGATTCAGAAATTCAGCTTAGCAAACTCTAGTGATGTGATTCTTGTCTTAAAAATAGGGGAAAGTGATTTGAGCATCAAAGCACAGACAAGACCAAGAGATTAAGAATCGTGTAGGGAAATTAATGGATATCCTGAGCATGGCTGCTGAATTTGAATATCCATTAGCAGTCCCAGGTTAAGTAAAACTCAGTCTGTTGCCAGAGCTCTAATTTGAGAGAGAGTTTTTTTTGTTGTTAAAAATCTTCTGACTTTTCTGTAAAAAGCAATATCTTGAACAATTCAAAACAGCATTAAAGCATTTGACATATTCACAATCGTGCCTTTTAGAGCTCAAGGTTTATCTTCTGTACCAAAAAGTTGTATTTTTGAGTAAAATGCATAGGAAGCCTGAATTGTAGTGCTGTTGTCGCTGAGTTTAATACAAATGAGTCAACACAGCAGAATAACTATAGCATCTGTAAATGCAAACACATATGACAAACACAGTTGACAAAAATGTTGGGACAAAAGACTCACAGGAGCCTCGCCTTGCAGTTTTACAAAGCACGAATAGTGCAGGTGAGCATAAATGGTGTCAGTGCAGCTGGACTTGGGGAATCATGCCAGTACTTAAAGTAGAAAGTAGCTGTTATCATTATAATAAAAAAAGTTTTTTTTCTTTCTTTTTTTTTTGGAAACAGGGTCTCACTATGTAGCCCAGGCTGACCTGGAACTTGCTATGTAACCCTGGTTGGCCTCAAACTCATGATCCTCATTCCTCTGCCTCCCAGAGGGCTGAGATTATGGGCATGCCTGGCTCGTAATAATTTTTATTAGGGACTTTCATTAAAACACATAATTGTATACTTGGCCATTTAACAATAGAAAGGTCATTTTAAAAAGAAAATGAAATGGAATAAATTGGATTTTAAACAATTTTGTTTTACTTTTTTCTGTAATTTAACCATCAAGTATTACTATGTGATTTTAGCAATGGTGGTTTACTCCTTTAAAATACATTCTTTTTAAAAGTTTTTTGGGTAGGCCTTGTGATTCTGAGTACTTTATTTTAAATTATGGAAAATTAAAGTTTTCAGAGTAGTAGACAATGTTTTCACAGATTATAATGATCAGTTCTGTTCCTAGGACAAATATTACATAACATAGTACTCATAGGCTCTATAAAATGCTGTTACTGTGACAGTTTTCCATTAATGAAAACATGCGAGGAGAGTTTTGTATTAGAGAATTTACAGGTTTAAGAAGAATAAACAACACCTAAGTGACAAATTCTGTTACCATTATACTCATTTGTGCCCACGGAAGTAAAAATAAAACAACATCTTGATTTTACACATTTTCTTAATGATTCTACTTTTTCTTTCAACATCTAATAATTCCATTTTATATCTGTTTAATACAGGCAACATAAAGAACTTAACTATTACACCCTTTTACTAGTAATTTTGAATTCTACTTCACTGCTACCTCAGTCATTCATATGTCCAGAATATTTGATTGGCAGTTTAATATTTAAGATACGTTAATCCTACATTGTTTTCCAAAACAACTTTGTGTTCAGGCAGTTTTACTCAATGAAATAATTACTTTTGCTTTTATTCTATCTGAAATAAATATGAAGATATAAAAAATATTTCAAAAGAGTATTTTAAAAATTATCTTTGGCAGTCAGGTTTGCGGTCACATTTATCATTCTTCCAATGGGTAGCCACTAGATTGGAAGACAGGGAAAGGTGAATCTGAAAAGCATGCATCTGCTCGTGTCTTACTGTAGCTCTTGACCTTTGTTCCTTGATAGACTGTGTAACAGAAATGCAAGTCTTACCAAGTTCTGTAATCTGGACAAGAATAGGGAGTTTCTTTACCATTATGTATGTGATGACTTGAGCTTGTGTCTCAGTGTCATCCTTCATATCTAACTCTCGAGTATAGTTACGGCCATGTATGAAAAATTAAATTTGATAACCATTGAGTCTTCATTGATAGAGGAAAATAAAGCAATAAAACTTCATTTAAGTTAAACAAAGTTAAGCCTTTAAGTTTTAATGGAAATTCAGGATCAGAATATAGAAGTGAGGAGTGGCAGGAATTAAAAAACAAACAACAACAAAAAAACCTTTCTTAAGGACAGAGACCATGACTTGTTATTTACATAATAGGTTTGATATAATAAAGATGCAGGAAAAACACTATAGAGTGTAAGGTTGTTGTGTTAGAAAGTGGTTAGCTTCTACTTTGTGCCTTATTAGTGATCTTAGCAAATCATTTCATGTTTCTGCCCTTGACTTTCCAAATCTATAAAAAAAAGAAAGATGGATCAGGTCTTCAGGGTCTTTTCTACCTCTAAAGTCTGTAATTTTAGATATTTTCAGAATCCAAGCAGTACATGTTTACTTTGGAATAGACAAAATATGTCTGATTAATAGGGCTTAAACATCCTATTTTTTCCTCAAAAAGTATCAGTTTTTTAAAAAAATTTGTTTCTTATTCCAGGTTCTGCAGATTGACACGAGACAGAGGTTAAGTTTTATTATTATGTCAGTTTGGGGTAATAGAAAACAAGACTTAAAAAATGATTATCTTATAAAGTATACATCAGGCTAGAGTGAACTCTCACAAAAAACTATTGAATTTCATCGTTAATTCTTGCTGTCAGGGTAACTACTACAGGCCAAGAAGCCTTTTCTTTCTCAGACAAAAAATGAATCTGTTTATATCAAATGCAGCCTGGAACAGTTCTGGTGCTTGCAGCAGATTGACTGTTGGATCTGGGCCACCATTCTGTTTAGAATAAGGAATCTTTTTATGAGCCCAGTTGTGGTTCTGCTGCACTGGAATCTCCATTGGTAAAATAAACAGGGATCACCTGAACAGAATTTTATCCCTTGCCATTTTTTAAGGTTCCAATAGAATGCTAAATTCAGTATATTTCCAGATATATGTCTAATTCTCAATTGAAATTATATGTTTATATAGCTGTACATTCTTTCTGGTTAAGTTGTAAGCCATTAGCTATCATGTGATTAAGAATGTAACATTTTGATATCCAAACCACTTGAAAATAACTAAGAATTTGGATTGTAACTCTGATTTCTTACAGTTATTGTAGTTATCTTTTATCTTTTTCCTTCCCTCATGGCATTTCCCCAATGGTAAAGTTATTGAGCAAAATGATCTCAAAGACAATTAGCAAATTATGTGAAGGTTTTGTTTTTATAATGAAGATAATTTATTATAAAATCTAGTTTGGGGAACATTTTTTCTCATTTTATACATACAAATTCTGTGAAATAGGTGGTATTGTTAATTTCATGTTTTCTTTCCATAGGCCAGGAAGCTAAGGCTTAAATCCTAGGCCTTAAAGTGTTTAAATAATTATCAAAAGCAAGTAATTGGGACTACTAAACATTTGATTTCAAAGCTTAAATTTAGTTTGTTTATCTGCCATAAAACACAGGAGCGTGACAAGTATACACACACACTTGCACACACACACACAATACACATACATATATATACCACCAATCACCAGTTCCTTCTGTTGCTTCTAGATTATGTGACTATGTCCTCTCCTCTCATTTGATTGGTCCTAGGCATTCCTAAGGACCTCATATCATTTCTAGAACAGTTGGTGCTGTCTGCCAGCTAATGGCTCTGCTTAAGGTTTTCCCTCCCAGTTACCACATTGACTCCATACAGTGACAAGCTAGGATGTCTTTATTGTTCTTACTTTTTTACTGAAATGGATCCAAGTCATCAAAAGAATGCTCTTTTTCCTGTGAAACCTAACCACATCTTCTCTAAGTAACTGACTTCACTGTCAAATCCTAGTCATGTTCTAGGCTTATTTCTTTTAACAGGTACTGCTTCGCCCATGTTGTATGGCTGGCTGAGCCAAGAGCTTGGACTAAAGCACTTCCCTGGTGTTGGATCATTTAGAGTCTGTAGGAGACTAAACATACTACCAAAATGAATAGTCAGATGATGACTGTGCAGTTCACATTAGTGTGGACTACTCCATTGCATATGAAGGAAGTTTTTCTTAACATTTTCTTTATATGGAAGACTAGTTTTATTATATATTTATTATTTATATAATATATCTCGAGTTTGAATTCAGTGCCACCCTATTTATAAGGCAGGTGTTCTGCCATTTGAGCCATAGTCCCAACTCTTTTTATGTTTTGGTTTTTTCAGACAAGATCTTGTGTTTTTGCCTGGGGCCAGCTTCAGACTCACAGTCCTCCTACCTGTAGTCTTCTACATAGTTGGGACCACAGGCGCTTGCCACCTCTGCCTGGCTGGTTTGTTGAGATGGGGGTCTCATTAACTTTTTGCCGAGGTTGGCCTCAAACTGCTGTCCTCCCAGTCTCTGCCTCCTGCATAACTGAGATTATAGATGTGAGCCACCATGCCTAGCTTAGTTTCATTTTATTTTCATTTGGCATAAATCAGTTTCTGTTTCAGAACAATATTTAGGACAATCATGAAGGAAAAAACAGTTAAATTGCTTGATTGCAACGAGAAAAATAATGCTCACTTGATACTTATTTTGATCTGTCCTTGTTTTTTGTCAGGGGTGAAAGCATGTCTACAAAGAAAAATATGTGTAGAGGAAGAAAAGTATGAAATTCCTGACAGTCCATACAGAAGCAGGCTCAATAGAGAACAGCTGGTATTTTTTCTTTCAATACTACTTTCCTTGGTTTTATTATTACTTCATATTATTGTCATCATCAGGAAAAACTTCGTCTGCCCTTTTAGCACGTACAGGTGACTGATTAAAATTTTAGTTGTGCTTATTTCAAGTACTTGATTCTGAAAGATGATCACGATGAGTAGTAAAGTCCAGAAGGTAATAATTTCATACTGTTAATGGATTTTTGGCATCTTGAACATTCCCATAAACCTTTCAGAATCTGAGGGAAATCTCAGATACAGGAAGTAGCTTAAAAGACTTACAGCTGCTGCTTGGATTTAGTTACCATATGTCTTTATTGCCACAGATTGCAGTTTTAATGGATAATATTCCTTTATCCTGTTGTTATATATATTAGAAATAACAAAGAAGATTTTTCTTAGGAGGGAATTGTGAAGCTTTATTTTTCAGTGAAGCACACGGAAGTGTGTTTTATTAGATAATTGGACCTTAGCCATTGCTTCCTAATCCGTTGTGTCCCAGTAATGCATCTCTGTAACTCCGAGACCACACTCCACTGTGGCTACACTCCCACCGTGACTCCACTCCCACCGTGACTCCCAGGAGAACTTGGGTTGGGAATATATAAGGACCTGAATATGGATGGAAGGATGGAGTGGCATGCCACTCTTCTAGTTTAATTAAGTTTAGTCAGGTGTCCCTAACACATAGCTAGGTATCTTGGGCTTTAACTCCCACTCACCCAATAAGCATAGGCATCCTGGTAGGAGAAATTTTATGAATAGTTTTTTTTCATCTTTTTTTAATAAAGCATACCTAAATTCTTAGGAAAATGAAAAGGAATGGTGATAGTGGTTGAATTTTAGGGAAAAAAGTTGTAATGGGAAACTCTTATTTGCATAAGCATTTTTCTTGATCCAGTTAGTTCTGCTGAAACACAATTGTGCCAGCACCTCATTAAGTAGCTTCTTAACTGCTCAGGACTACTGTATGTGTGTCCTTCATTTGTATGCAGTGTTTTAAAATATTTTTATCTGTGTTTAATAAATTTTTTCTTGTTTCAGTTGCCAAAGCTGTTTGATGGTTGCTACTTCTATTTTGGGGGAACTTTCATACATCATCCAAAGGACAACCTTATGAAGCTTGTCATTGCAGCAGGGGGCCAGATCCTCAACAGAAAGCCCAAGCCAGATAGTGACGTGACTCAGACCATCAACACAGTTGCGTACCACGCCAAGCCCGAGTCTGATCAGCGCTTCTGCACACAGTATATCATCTACGAGGATTTGTCCAATTATCGCCCAGAAAGGGTTCGGCAAGGCAAAGTGTGGATGGCTCCTTCAAGCTGGCTTATAAGCTGTGTGATGTCCTTTGAGTTGCTTCCCCTTGAAAGCTGAATATTAATATCAGATAAACATTTCAAGGAGAACTTGTGCAGTTTATAAAACCTAGCCACTGCGCTGCTTTTGATCATTTACTTTTTACACATAAGAAAATCATTCATATTTTTTTCTTTGAATTATAAAACAATCTATATCAGATTAGAAATTTGCTCTTTTTATTATTTAGATGCTGGGAGTGCTTTTAATAATTTTTTTCTTGTGGTAGTTGGGATGTAACTCTTGATGTGTCACTTGCCCAACAGGTACAAGGTCCTGGGTTCAATTCCCATCACTGCAAACACTTTTACTTTTTAAACTGGCCTGTGCTTTTTGATTCATCATGTCTTTCTATTCTGATTATCACTATCAAAGATTAATGAGAAGGTATCAGGACTGTTGGTTAATTCTATAAGCGGTGTATCATTCTTTCAATCTTTTAATTTTCTCTGATGAAAAGAGCTCATACCTGCCACCAGCAAAAATACTTTCCATTCTTTAGTAAACAGAGAATATTGTCAAATGATTTATTCTGACTTTATTGTAATGAAAAGAAACTACCTTATCTAACTGTGCCACCATAGGTGTTAAGTTCTCCTATCTGCAATTGTCTTTATCTTACATTGTGTTTATTTAGTTTCTTATAATTTTATTGACTGTTTCCTTCATTTTTTTAACCCCTTTCTAAAGTCTTATGTATTCATCAGGAAATCATGGTTTGAACCATAACATTACCGTTTTTCTGGTGGTGAAGTCAACATTAGACTCGTACATATTTTTATTGTGAATATTTGTTTGCTGTCAACTGTAAGTTTGTAACTGTTTACTGTGTGTTTACTTAGAGTGTTTTCTCTAATATAGTTTAGTATCAGCATTTCTTAGAAAGGTGTCACCAATCTAGAAAATTCTAAATCAAATGTCAATATGATAGATTAGAAACAGTCTTTTTCTGGTAGATCTTTTTAGGTATTGCTAAAGTAATTTTTTGGAAGGTCTTAACTCTTCCTTTTGTTTTTTTCTGAAGTACTGAGGATAAAACCCAGGGATTACTGCATGCCAGGGAAGCACTCTAACATTGAACCCAGTCTTATTTTCTTTATAAAGTTTTTAGATTGGTGTATAGGCTGGAATTTACTACTTGACTTTGAACAGATTTTTCCCAAATCCTGCAAAGGGCTATAGCAGAGGAAGGAATGAGAAAAGCTTCCTCCTGATACCAAAACAGTCAAGGTCGAGTGGTAGATAGGTCTCCACTTGAGAATGCCTGACCTAAGTAGCTGACTCTGTCTGGTCCAAGTGTTCTCATTGTGAGCCAACAGGAAGGATTACATAATTTTAGAATATTGTTTTACAAAGCAGAATTCTTTGATTAATCTTTTCCAGAAATTGAATTCCCGTATAATATTATAGATTAGGGAAGAAGATACTATAAATACCTGCCAGTTTCTTCCCTCATGAACCAAAGAGAACAATTTGGTAACCACTGAAATAAAATATCCCTAATTTTAAAACACAGTCTATGAAGTTAATCAATATTTTAAGATAGACTTGCTAAGAAAGTCTGAGATATTGCTGATCATTTCAAAGTATATGTTATATCCGTTCCTTTTTGAAGTATTATTTTTTCATGTCAACAAATATGTGAACAAAATATTTTTCTGACCCTGACCTTCCAAAGTGTATTATCTCTGAAACTCCATATATATTGATAGCAATCAATGTGTTTGTCTTACATTTCATTCTGATGGAAACGACGAATGCCATTGTTCCAAACAAATCTGAGGGTTAGATAAATCTAGATTTATCTCTGGAATTTGGGTTGTCATTTTTATTTATAACTGACTTTAAGCCACTTTATGTTGCGTCATAGGTCACATTCCTAGACATGTTTGTGCCTTGGTCCTCCCTGTGAATTCCTGGTTGTAAAAAGACCTTTGGGGTTTTGTGTTCACATTGCTACATTCATTTTCTTCATGTATCACCCTCTCTCTGTGATTTTTTTTTTCCTTTCCCCTCTATTAAATAGTAGTATTTCTGGTTTCTTTAAATACTTAACATTGACAGCAGTTGGTTTATGTTAAGGTTTTAAACATAGTTGTATAGAGATCCTTGTAATTATTTTCATTTTTTCAGTCAGATTCAAGCTTCCTTTTTATTTACCATAAATCATTAAAGTTCATTTTTGTTTCCATGTATTTGTAAAAGTGTCTTTTTCTGTGTGTTGAAGAATGAACTCAACATGAGGAAATTCTTCAGCTGTCTTTTTAAGCATTAACACTTTTTGACTAATTTTGACTAGAAATACTTCTAAAGTTTATTAGCTACTTCATACATTAAATAACCTATTCTAATTGTAGTGTAACTGGTAGTTTGAAATCATCACTAGTTATGTCAGTTACACAATGATTCCTTCATGGTTCTGTGTGAGTCACAGAGTTGTAGCTTTTCCACTTTGTTTCAAGTGATTCTTCTAGTGCTGTCTACACATGTAGCTTTTTCCCTTTTCTCTGGACTGCTGCTACTCTGTTACTACTTATCTGTCTGCACTAATATTTTATTATATCTAATGTGTTAATTCTTTTCTTCTAACTTCCTAAAAAATGGAAACCAGGTAATAAGTACGTTAGAATTATGACTGAAATAAGGATAAATGAGCACCTGAGTTAGATACTTGAATTTTAGTAGATACAACTTCATCTGTCTCCATTTGTTTTCAGCCTGTTTGGTGTTTTGGTAGTTAAGTGATGTCTATACAGATGAAGATTATGTTTTGAAGGACTCATACTTTCCATGGAAATAAGAAGATTCAGTTGGGGAAGGGTCATGTGAGGCTATTGCCCTAGGTTGGTATAGAAAAAGAATTGTGTTTTATTAAAGGTTCATTCATGGGTCTCATTATAGTAACAAATGTCTGTTCTGTTTTCCTAACTGGCGTACACTAAAATGACAGGAAATAATGATTATTACTAAAAAGTCACTATTTTGTTTAAAATTGAAGTATGAATTGTGAACTTAATGTATTAGTTTGCATATCAACCCTTTTCAGAGATACCTACCTCATACTACCTACTAAATGAAGACCAGCGAAGAGTTCTAATTTTTTTTAGTCACCTAGTAAATATTAGCTGAGCACAATGGTGCATCTATGATCCAAGCACGTGGGAGAATGAGGCAAGGAGGATTGCAAGTTTGAGGCCAACCTGGGTTACATAGTTCCAGAATAGCCTTGGGTACATAGTGAGACCCTGTCTAAAACAAACAGAGCAACCCTCTTCCCACCCCCGAAACACTGATAAGTATTTGGCTAATGAAGTTGCATAATCTTATAAATTAGGAATTGTTGATTGTGTAGCTTCCTAAGGCACTAGGTACCTTTCAGGTACTTTTCTGCTACCTAGAAATTTCCATTAGAATAGTGTATGGGAGAAGTGATGAAATTACTGTATTATTTTGACTTTGACCTGGCTTAAAAGATTAGTAACACCCAGTCCCCAGTGAGGATCCTACACAGGCTTTGTAGCCTTTCAGATTGGTTTGTTTACTATCTCTCCTCTAGTTTACCTACCCTAGCTCTATGACCCACTCTGTGGGGCATACTATTGTTTCATGAATGTCAGGTATACTGAGCACCATGTAGGTGTTCACAGGATCACAGTAAATAGGATAGTTTGAAGATGTATATAAGCATCTCAGGAAAAAGTAGCTTTTGGTAGCATAGTTCATCTCAGCCTGAAATAGTCCTGACTGTTGTCTGTCTCCCTGTTCAACTGCTGGCTGTCCTAAGTTTTACTATTGTCCTTAACAGTCTTATTAAATTTACTTAAATGCAAGCCTTAACCTTTTATGTCTGGCTAGTTTTTTTTCTCTGACTTCTCTTCATCCCACCTGAATTGGTCAAGTTTTCTGAACAATGTAGCTTCTTCTACCCATTCTATTAACATTTTGTTTAGCTTTCATCTCTGAATATATAAACTATGAATACTAAGACTGCTTGGGCATCTAAGTGATGCTCTGTAGGAAGGGCTAGCCAAGCTTCTGTCAGCATGGTGCCAAACCCTTTCAGCAGCCTCAGCTCAAGCCTCTGAGGTCACATCACTTTACAGTCTCTTTATTAAAAAAAAAGGTTGAATTTTTTTTTTCTGTCCACCTTTGGTTTATAATTTATGAGGTTGTTTTATTTTCATTATTAAAACTACTGACTTGTCAAAAAAAAAAAAAAAACCACTCCTCAATTGCCTGCTGGCTAAAATAATGTGACCTAAATATTCTGTCATAAATAAAGTATAAGTCTTTTTCTGAAATTCACTGATGGATATGGCTTTCTTTGAGTTTTTAAGCAACTCTGATTATAAGAATATTACATAGTTACTGAAGCAATTTTGTGAATTACAGAAGTCACAAGAAAATAGTCTCAAATTCAGGAACATAAACTGATAATCTTGTGTGGCATTTATAGTATTAAAGAATGTACCAAACAAAATTGAAAGGGCACTCGTAATTCCATTTACTAAAATCCCAACCACTCTACTTTCTTTCTCCCTTCAACTTACTTCAGTTGTATCTTGGAAGCATTAAGTAAACCCACAACTCAGGAATAACAACTGTTAATATTCTTACCCTTTCTCCCCCCTTTTTAAACATGCATATAGTCAGCCCTCAGTATCATGGGAGATTTGTTCCAAGACCACCCCATCTTGTATACTAAAATCTGCAGATGTGCTGGGCACCTGTAGCTCACGACTGTGATTCTAGCTACTCAGGAGGCTGAGATCAGGAGGATTGAGGTTCAAAGACATCCTGGGCAAATAGTTTGTGAGACCCTATCTCAAAAAAAAAAACATCACAAAAATGGACTGGTGGAGTGGCTCAAGGTGTAGGCCCTCAGTTCAAACCCCAGTACCACACACAAAAAAACCTCAAGTTCCTTACATAAAATGGAATAATGTTTGCATATTACCTGTGCACATCTTCCCATATACTTTAATTTGTATCAGCTTTAGATTACTTACAATACCTAAGACAATGCTATATAAATAGTAGTTATATTGTTTAGGGAGTAATAAGAGAGAAAAGTGATACATGGAATAACAAAAGTTTTACATGTTCAGTACAGATGGAATTTTTTTCTGAATATTTTGGATACAAACCCATGAATATGAAGGACTGACTATATAGCTTTTATAACTAAGGGTTTAAACCTTGAATGTAGTTTTCTTCCCCATATTTCCCCATGTAATTAAAGTTATGCATGGTTTCAAATATCTGTATGGTATTCTATCAACAGGATATAATTATTTAACCAGATCTCTGCTATTGAGTATTTGGACTATTTCATTATAAATCCATAAAACATGTTTATAGTAAATTTTTGGTGAGGGAAGCAGTGTTTTTTCAAAATGTTGAGCAAAGTCAGCATTTGTCATCACCTCTATAGGATGCACAGTACACATCCCACACATTTAAGTTAAGACCTGTAACACATAAAATATAAAAATTGGAGACCCTTAATTGATTGCTATGATTTTCATGAGTTAATGAGGCTCAGAACACTCCAGTCCTTATGGGTTACAAATTACCCTCAGATAGTAACTTTTGAGATGATCTTGGCTGCAAGGAGTTCTTGGGTGAAGAAGAGGAAGAGGCCCATGGAACACCAGAGATTTACACAAGATCATATTGCTCACTAGTGAAAAGGCTCACACCACATTCATGAGTTCTTTTTCGTACCACCTCTCAGGGCACATTGCATCTTTGTTAGAGCATTTGCTATTCACAGTTGTCTGTAATCTGATTTACACTTGTATGAACTTACAGGTCTGAGACGATGAGACGATGAGAAGGTGAGATGGTATTCCACATCTGCTGGAACTCCCAGCTCTGCTGCAACAGACATTGTTCATCACTGTATTTTGGTTTTGAGACCATAAAGGACTTAAAAGTCTCTTATCTCTCTTACCAGGTAGAATTTATCTACCACTACTAAGCATGTAATCTACCATTACTTGCTTAAAAATAAAGCTTTCCTCTTCAGCACAGCAAAAATGTAAGATACTCTAGTTAGTCCCTGTGGCTCAGCACAAAGTGCTTCTTAGCTGGGGGGCCGTGCTCCCTAGTTGAGGGTAGAAGGGGTAATATGCACACCCTTAAAGGCTGAGACACAAATACATGCAGAGAGAGAGAGAATGGGAAGGAGGAACATAGTTTGTAAAAGTTTTCACATGTACTTCCCACAATTGCAAATCACTGTTTTAGCATCGTTTATTGTTTGAAATAACCTGTTACATGGTCACACCATTTAGAAATTGTGTTTCTGATTCAAGTGCCTACTACAATGTAAAATGTGTGCACATGTATGTTTTTCACTGAATGTAACTGTATGTATGTATCTGATTCCCCAAGACACATTTCTAAAGCTAAGGTATGTGAAATTGGCAATAGAATATATGTGCCTTAAAGTAATTACCATTCTCAATCTAACAAGCATTTCCTTGTTTTTCTATGAGTGCCAAAGTTTTGACACTTGGTGGTAAATTCAAATTGCTTTTCTGGCCATGGAAGTCATGATTAACACATTTGATGTTTAATTTATATTAAAAGTAAATGAAATCTGGGATTTTTTTTTTTCTATTGACTTCTTTTTCTGGTATGTGACAGAAAGCAGAAAGAGCAGCAGTTGACTTTTTCAGTAAGTACCCTCTTACATAGTGCTATGTGGAGGTTGATGTGCACTGATGCATGTGTGTTTTATCCTTTTTTCATGTTAAACATAAAGGCTTAGTTTTACATTTTGAAAGGAAATTGAACAAGTCCTTGACACTCCTGAGTAATCTGTTCATTGATTTATTGAGTCTTTATTGAGAACCTACTGGCTATCAGACTTTGAATGAGATGCATGCATGGTCCTCAAGGGCCTAAATATACCTTGTAGAAGAGCCAAATGAATCAGCATGACTGCACAGGTACTGTTTTTGGCAAGACAGGCCCATGTTTCCAGAAGGAACACCTTGTTGGGGACCTGCACACTAATGGGTCTATCTTGCTATCTGTGACTCATTTGATGTTATTTTCTCTGGACATAATGAGGTATTTTGGGGAAAGGTAGGTGAGACTTACCTTAAAAACAGATGAATTAATATTCTTTATTAAATATATATTAAACATTTTTATTCCCCTTGAGTCATACTTTTAATCTTTTGTAAGGGAGAATGACATTTTGTCAATATTTTACCAGAGGTTTTTTGTTGTTGTTACCACTTAATTAGGAATTCAAATCAGAAATAGGAAATGCAATTTGCTGAAGCCATAAATTCAAAATGAGTTGCTATTCGTGTTTAATTTGATAAGTTAGCAAATTTAATCTGAAGATAATTTAAACAGTATTTAAATCTAGCCAGTTTTATTTCAGCTACCTTTTTAAAAATACATCTTTTCAATATTCATGATGGTTTTCTATGAATTCAGATATAGTCATTAGAAGGGAATGTTTTTTTTTTAATGTCAGAAAGGTTTTTAAAATGGATTGCTGGCATTTGAAAAAATTTATTATGTAACAAAATAATTTGTGTTCATAGTTGAGTAAGTCCAATAGTGCTAGCAGATTTAAACTCAAAGTGTCTTCTGTCCCTCTCTCCAACTCTGCTCAGAAACAATCACCTTGTATGGTTTTAATAGTTTATTTTGATGTTTTACCTTCTACATAGTGTGTCCATATTGCATCTCCTGTTACTCCATTTTGGACATCTGTTGAATTCCTATCACAGGAGATGATGGTTTTGGCACCCTGAGATCCTTCTCTTTCCCCATCTTCCCAATATATCATTAAACCTCTTTCCAGAGTTTTCACCATAGTAACTATGGAAACAATCATTGTTCTTTCAAGCTATTTGCAATTATTACATTTCCTTTCTTTTTTGTAAACCTTGGTGTTTTCTTAAGTTTTTATTGGTTTTAAGAGTCTATGTTTAAATTTTTTAACCTAACCTACATCTTTCATTACTCTTTGACATCTCTCTAAAAAGTCTCACAATATATTTTTTTTCACAAGACAAACATGTTGAGATAATAGGTTTGTTTCAGCTTCTCTTCCATTCCATTCTGAAGCCCTCTGCCTTCTTGCTCCCATCCAGACTGGCTATTGGTGAGATATGCCAACAATTATCCTGCAACTCCCCTTCCCAGATTGTGGGAATTCCACTGCTTCTCTTCTTTGCTAAATTCCCTTGCTGTCTACCATACATTTGTTGTTTTGTTGGGGTTTATCCTCTGGTGGCTTCATGAGAAAAAAATATACTCAGTAAATACATTGAAAAGGATTTTCATTCTGCTACCCCACCTGACTGGTTTCATATAATTCTAAGGGCTCATTTGCTTCCCCCAGTGGGGTTTGAGGGGTGAATCAGCTTCTCCCTTCTTGTTAATCTCTCCTGTACTGGTACTTGGGTTTGACCTTAATCTCACTGGAATCTATTTTTCCCACCATATGTTGTGTTGAGGGTATTGTCAGGTTGCTTATTGTGTTATTGTACATGGCTTTTAGGCAGAGAAAGGGATAGTCAATAGAGCAATGCATTTAGTTTCCATACTCATTCTTCTGAAAACCAGAATTTACCATTTCTATGCATTTAATGGTGCTTTAGATTACTTTTGCCATTTGGAAAAACTGCCATTTGACATAGTGGTCTTTAAAATGGCGTAATCTGTCCTTTTGAAAGAATATTTGACAAAATAAGGCATTTATCATGTAGGGTTGGGACACTTTGCTCACAGAACTCAGTAAGCTTTCCATTCCACATGAGTTGGGTCCTTGAATAATAGTAAATGACTGAGCCAAGCTCTGCCCCGCAAAAGACCAGTGATTCTAACTGTAGAATTCTATATACAAAATGTCAGCACATCCATAATATGTGTATGTATACCTATCATATTCATAGAAAATATATTTATAGAAAAAAAATATATCTGAGACAGGGTCTTGCTGTGTAGCCCAGGCTGATCCCGTCTCACCCTATTGAGTGCTGGGATTGCAAGCATGAACCACCATACCCAGCATGTTAATCATTTTAGCATCAAGGTTTTCTAACTAATGTCTCCTGGCCAGGCCTCTGCCTTTAGGTAATACTGTGTAGAGATTTATAAATCTTGTAATTGTGACTCAAATAAAGACCGTATTCACAGGAGATCTGTTAGATGCAAATGTAAGGGAAGTATAAGGGAAGTGATGAGGATTTTTTTTAAGGCATAAGAAGAGCATTGTTAATAATGACAAAAAGTTAAGGCTAAAAATTGATAACCAGTTGGACATTTTAGGTGCGTAAAATCAACCAGAGAGATGAAGAACAAATTGCAGTATATATGATTGCTCTTTGACTTTTTTTGCTATTCAACAGGTAAGCAATTCTTCACTGAAAGATAACCCTGTGGTTTTCACCTGTAAAAACAATATAGCCATTCAGCTGGGTACTGGTGGCTCATGCCTGTAATCCTCAGAAGGCAGAAATCAAGAGGATTGTGTTTGAAACCAACCCAGGCAAATAGATCATGAGACCCTACCTCGAAAAATTCATCACAAAGATAGAGCTGGTGTTATGGCTTGAGGTGTAGGCCCTGAGTTCAAACCCCAGCACCACAAATATATATATATATATATATATATATATATATATATATATGTAGCCAATCAGATTTCTTAATATCTGAATATTGTGAAAGTTAGAGGCAATGAGCCACTTAGCCTATTTTGGATAGTAAATAACCAATAGAAATATTACTTTCAGGTGGATACCTCTGGGAAATAATTGATGATATTACATAATAATCTTTGAAGGACAAGAATCCATACAGCAAGAAAAGCATTTAATAGTTGACACTTTCCTGATGGGATCATCTCTACTAAAATTGTCAGTCTGTGCTTAGTGTCAGGAAATAATAAATTAAAGTCTTAATACTAAACCATTTCCTTCTCTTGTTTTGAATCTTTTCCAAAATTTTGTTCCTTTATAAATCATTTCCATTTGTAGGTGAATATCAAGATCACTAAAAAGAGCACACTGCTTTAGTTGTCATCTTGCTTAAAATGTTATGCCACATGCATGCTAAAAGGCTACTGAATCACAGGTCAAAGTTTTTTCTCCTTTAGTAGATTTTCTACTTTTTTTCTCTATTTTTGTACTAGGGTGTCTTCTTGCTAATTCAGTCACTAAGTATTTTTAATAGGATCTTCCTCAATAGAAAGTTTCTTGCCTCTATCCCCATCTTGCATATTGAAGTGAAGACTGTTTTTGGCTTGTTATTTTTGTGCTTCTGCTAGACTTCCATTCACCAGGATACCACCACACCCCTGCTTGTTGACTGTTCAGTGGTGTTCAGGCTCAAACACTCAGATCTTATATATTCTCCAGTTATTTTCTAGCTATGTCATACCAAAGGGAAAATATGTCCCACGGGATTCTTGGAATTGTCTACTTTCGTAAAGCCATTAGTTACACCTGTTAGTGAATGGAACAGTATTTTTTTTCAATTTCCTTTTAAATTATTAGCTTTCTTTCTTTCTACTTCTCTCCCCCTGAATTTGGCTTCCACATTCATTCAGAGTTGGTGACAAAAAGGTACCAAAATTTGTATTTCCAAGTGCTGGTGAAAGTCAATGGTCCTTTGTCTCTTAGTCAAAAAAAACTGACCTCTCCTTAAAGCCAGGACTGTGCAATAATTAATCATAATTGTGAACGCTGTTATGGCAGGATCACTGCTTTTGTTATTTTGTATTAAGGGATTCTCACTGCAGCCTTCCTTTCTTTGAAGTATTACTTTTGCCACATTTTAAAGATGAGAAAACAAGCTCTGTGAGTTTAAGTAATTGAACAGGGTTATGCAGGTAGCCTTAGTCTTGTTAAGTGTTGAGCTCAAAACCTCTGACTTAAGAACCCAACTACCACCTTCATTTCTGAATCTCCCACAACATTTCTGAACCTAAATGTGATTACCAAAGAGTCTTAGCATCTAAAGAGAATAAACTCTGAAAGTCTGTCTAAAAGAGGCAAGACGCAAACCATAGTAGTTAATAATGGGATATCTTAAGTTAAAAAAATAATTGGTGGAAGTAACTTCGTATCTGGCACTCAGTTTTCTCATCTGTATGAGGACAATGATATCTTGAAGAGCCATGAAGATTAAATGAGACAAGTATTTGTCAGAGAGCAGTATATGCATGGTTTATGTTTCAGGAATATGCCAGTCACATGGACCTGAAAGATAAACATCTAACCAGTACAGGGTTATTTTTCTCCTATGTAACCTGAAGTCCAGAGGCAAGTGATCCATGGGTGATGCAGTGGCTTCTTTTCCACCAGGCATTATTGGTAGTTTTAGTTGTACACTAAAAATCTGACCATCACATCTGCATTTTAGACTGAAAGAAGGAGGAAAGGGCAAAAGAACTGACCCACTCTGAAAGCCACATCCCCAAATTGCTTCCTATGTCTTCAACAGCTAGTAAAGGGAGAAGAGAATAAGAAGATGTTCCTATTACATATAATAAAATATGATTAAGATGGAGAAAAGGAGCTTGAGTCTCCCAAAATACTGACATAAAAATATTTTTAAAAGATCATTTTCAGGTCTTAAGAAATTAATTGGTTGGACAAAGCCCCTGTGTTGTGCTGGACTCCACAAATACTCATTACCTGATACCTTTCCTTTATCCATGGCCAACGTCATAAATGAGCATAGTCTAGACAATAATTTAGATGTTTTTTCTCAACTTATGCCCACTCATAGGGGAAAAGCAAATCAAAACCACAGGATACTCACTTAATAGAGTAACATCATATTAGATCTAAAAGACAAGCACTAGCCTATGATGATGGATGGCATGTCGTTGACTTGGTGTGTGGGGACAATTTTAAGGAACTCATTTGTCAGCTGCCAGCACATTGGTTCCTTCCATGGTATGACCCTTTCACTTTGGAGGTCTCCTTAACCTCAAGATGATCTAGTGACTTAGACATTTGCTCTACAAATGGTTGTTTTCATTGGCCTTATTGATCGATAAATAGACTTTCAAGGCCCAGATGCCCAGGCTCCATTGTTCAAATCAAGTATATAATCAAAGGTGAACTGAACCTGGAGTATATGATCATATTATTTTTAGATAGCATTTTGGTGTCATTTTGTTTGATGACATTGACTTCACCTGAGGACAAATCCAAATATGGTTATTTCAAGTACATTTCAAAGGTTGAGATAAAACAAGAAAAAGACAACAGAATAAGACAATTTTAATAATACTGAGTTTCACTAAAAAATCTAGTTGACAATATTTCATAGGTAGGATAATAATAGGTAAATGAGGGGTTGTTTTTGTGGCACTGGGGTTTGAACTTGGGGTTTCATGCTTGTGAGGTGAGTGCTTTACTGCTTGAGCCAAACCTCCAGCTCTTTTTTGTTCTGGTTATTTTGGAGATGGGATCCTACATTTTTCCCATAATCCTCCTATTTTACACTTTATGCTGTCTCTGGGATGAAAGCTGTGCACCACCATACCCAACATATTTTCCCATTGAGATGGGGGTCTCATAAACTTTTTTTGCCCATGCTGGCCTGTAGCTGAGGTCTTCTTGATCTCAGCCTCCCAAGTAGTTAGGATTACCTGGCTTTCCATGAGATTTAAAAAAAAAAAATTAATGGATTAAATTAAAGAAGCTTCATGAGTTAGGATGGAAGATGGATGGAATAGACAAAAATACAACTCATGAGGGATACTGTCCAAATTCATTGCTTAGAGTAAATATATTATAATGCAGGGAAATGGATTGGAAGAAAAAGATAACTGATTATTCCCCATCTTCTTTAAAATGTCAGTGTAACTTGATTTTAATATGCCTGATCTTAAGAAAGGGCAGTGTTTGCATACTCGGGGTGTGTGTGTACATTCCTGGAGATTGAATCTGAGGCCTTGTGTATGCCAGCACACACTCTACTACTGAGCTACACTCCCAGTCTTAGCCTGTATAAATACCTTTTGCCTCTGCTCTGATACAATGTATGTTTATGGTTTTATAAGATAGGCCATTACAAAGAAGTTTCTTGCCTAAATGAAAGGTACTAATAACAAAAGAATGCAGAAAAGAGACAAAAATTGTTTTATCTGGTAAAAAGGGGACATTCAAGGGACAGTCAAAATTTGGAGAAAATTTGAAATGCTGGGCTGCGTTTGGATTTTAGCAAAAGTCCAGAACTGAGCCTTGAAGGTTGCAAGTTTGCATTTGTCATTGTCCTTGGAGGAAGATGGGCACACTTGCATCCTGCAGTGTCGAGTTGAGCCCCTTTCTCTGTGGCAGTGATTGAGTTTGCTGCCTTCAGCTGCTGGGTTTTTGCTGTTATAAAGATAAGAGCTGAAGCTATCATCCAGAGGCCCTGATATTTATGTAGATGCACTCTCTATGGCTGGCAGAATTCTGCTTTACCTAATTTCAAATCACTGCGAGGCGTGATTGGACCAGTTCAATGTTTCTCAATTTCTTGGAGCTTTGCTACATATTTCTGCCACATAAAAGTCAAGGATTTATGAACTTAAATTTCTGTCTCCTGATAATGAGTTCTGCGACTGCCACTCTTATATCAGAGCACATCCTACACCCACCACATGATATCAAGTGTTTCTGTCTCTATCAGAATAAATTCAAGCATCTCTAAAACAGGGTTCAAATTTAACATTTGACTAACGTTTATTTTATTTATAAGAACAGGGCACTGAAAACATTGTTTTGTTTTTCCTCTTGCCTTGTGTATCATTGCCAATGATGGTGACTCTGAATACAGACTTTAGTCAGCAACAGTTTTGATTCATGAGCTAGAATAGCAGACATTTTGCTCTTCTGTAGCAATATTGGCTCCACAGGGGAGGTGGTTGTAAAATATTTATTTTTTCTGAGTAAACTAAGCAGACATGAATCAGAAAACACATGGGAAAAATATATGTCCTTCTGAGATGCTGCTTTTGTGAAGGCTCTTTTTTACAATAACCATACTTTATATTCCTGTCCTTTACAATATTCTGTAATTTCTAATACAAGCATAAAATAAATTTATACTTTCCTTTTAAAGACAGCAGTTATAGGTTCTGCTATCAATCCCTCAAGTTAAATTATATTTTGTGTTTTGAAGCAGAGTGATAGAGTATCAAGTGAGTTAGGCCATGTGGCGGAAATTTTAGATTGAGTCCCCACTGGACCATTTACTGCTAGCTTGCACAGGACTTTGAGTGTCTTATTTTCTTGACTTACATTTCACAAGTAATGATCTTTAGCCATCCCATAGGGTTGCTTTGAACAAGTAAGATAGTGCAGAAATGTATAACGTATAAATTGTTAAGTCCTCCATAGATGTAGGGGATTATGATTTAGGAGACTTTGAGACTATCGTACTCATTATAAGTTCAGGGCTTATTCCTCCTGAGTTTAAAACAAAAAAAAACCAGGGAAACAGCAGATATATGTGATCAAGGCAGACAAAAGTTTTGGCTGTCGTGATAAATAGGAAGTGTTTTTTTTGACATCAACTAGGTCTAAAATAATGTTTTAGGGGGGTAGAAAGTGGTTCCAGAAGTCTACTAGGTCAAGAGGTAGACTTGTAATAATTGTAATACTATTATCAGAATATTTACCATTTGAAATGTTTCAAATACACATTAAAGCATTTTAATAGATACCACCTGTTTATCAAAAATAAACAAAATCCATAAATCTTTAACAAATGCCTTAAACTCTTAAAAACATGGAATATTTTCATTTTACACAAAGTATGTCATTTGGATGATAGTTCAGGATTGTTTATTATCCTTCGTCATATGATTATAAGGTAGTAATTTCTTGAGAGTATTTATGTTCTTAAAAAAGGAGACACTTTTTGATGAAAAGGCTTTTTATTCCTAAGTCTCATAATATTTTTTACTTTTACAGAATATGGAGCATGTTTTCTTGAGCTGTTCTTCATAATTACATACTCTCAGTGGTATACGGAAATCATAAATTGCAATCACGATTACTCTTACATTAAATTTTGAGTCATGAATAGAGCCCCAATCACCTTTACTCATTAGAAATGGGGACTTTAAATGGCATACACTATTAAATTCACAAAGTAAGCACATGAGAGAGATCTAAAGCTTGTCTACAGTCCAAGCTTTTGTTCTTCACAATGTAGTAAAAATATGTGAAAGCCAAATTTGGCACTGAACTTATAAACTTGCAAAACCTTACACTACAGTACAGGAAATATGTTTTGAAAAGTAGTCAGAAATCAAAGGTCAGTTCAACATGACTAACAAAATGAGAAATTACCAAAAGTGGTTTTCTTTTTCCTTCTTCTTTCTTTATTGAAGGAAAACATTCTGTAAATGTCATTCTCCTTAAAACATTCAAAATAATTTCCAAAAGAGTAAATCTTTCATGGAGACTTTTACACTGTTCATCCAAAAGTCTTCATTTTTTATACCCCACTTACTTTTGACATTATAAATGTATATCTCTTGAAAGCATCATTTCTTCAATAAATATTTACATAATAACTAGGTCTGCTTCTAATAAAGGCAGTGTGAATTCAAAGACAGATGACATAGTCTTGATTTAGGAGAAGAAATTGCTATTTCCTGGTGATTTAACAAGTTTGAGAATTATTTTAAAAAGACAACAAATATTTTCAGTTAAAGTCAGAAGAAGACAAATTGTATTCTATCACTAATCTAACATACTGTGCAGATACCATGTACTATTGTACAACAAAATTTAAAAGCACAAAATTGTGTCATATTTCATGGATCAGTGGCTTGACAGGCTCAGCTGAGTGACTACACTCCATCTGGTGTCAGTGGGACTACAGATATCTGTAGATATGACTGTCCGGTCATCCAATGAAGCTCACTGATGTGACCCAGATGGGTATTGGCTGACCGGCCCCCTTGTGCAAGGTCTTTCAATTTAGCTTAAACTTCTGAAAATATGGCAGCTGGGTTCCAAAAGGAACTAAGTCAAGCAGGGAAGAAAGAAACTGCAAATACCTTGAGGCCTAGGCTCAGAAGTTGTTTATGCTGAAGGGTTAGACAAGATTCTGGGGAGGGAGATAGAGTTCAGTCTCAATGGAAGGAGGGATGGAAGGATGTACAGGAATTATCAACCAACTTACAGTTGTTTGGTGAAAAATTGTCATGGGATCCTATATATTGTTTCAGACTTACATAACTAAGACAAATGCTTGCTTTTCCTGACATTACTCCTCAGTGCACAATGATTTAAAACAGAGTTCATTGTCTGCATAGAACATTAAGATTTTTTGATGTTTTCCACAGTTTTGAATTAATAGTGTATATAAAAAGGCTGCAGAATAGTTATTATAAACACATAAAAGTAAAAGAAAAACTTACATTTTAATTCCTGGGAGCTCATCACAAATGTCTAAATGCAGCTAATAAGTATAAATTGTTTCTGCTCACTGTTTAGTTAGAATTGACTGACAGAAATTTTGATATTATTATTCATAAGCTTCATAGCAGAGATTCCTAGATGTTCTCTTTTTCATTCCCCATCCTTCCTTAGTGTCTATTTAGGGTTTCTTAGCCTGACTGAAAGACTGCATTTGCATTTCCAAGTGTCCATTGTGTGACTAAGTGCCAGGGAGGAGTCACAAGAAGTGCTGATGAGCCCTTTTTTGTCTTCCCTTATACTCCTGTTCAAATTGGAAAGAATTGCTAGACCAGAATCCATCCAGGTATCATGGAGTGCGAAGCTGAAAAGAATCTTGTTCCCTGGTGACATGAAAACTTACTCCTATATAATTTTCTAAGAGTTTTATAGATTTAGCTCTTACATTTAGGTCTATGATCCACTTTGAGTTAATTTTTATATATGGCTTGAAGTCGGGATCCTGCTTCTTTCTTTTGCATGTGGATATTCAGTCACACATACACAGGCTTTTTGAAAAGACTGTTCTTTCTCCATTGGCTAGTATTGGCACCCTTGTTAAAATCAACTGATCACAAGTGTAAAGGTTTATTTCTGGACATCTAATTCTATTTCTTAATCTATGTGGCTAGTTTTGTGCCGTAGCACATCATGTCAATTACTGTAGGTTTGCAGGAAACTGAAAGCTGTGAATTTTCCATTATTGTTCTTCCTTTTCAAGATTATTTTAGCTATTCTGTCTTGCATTTCCATATGAATTTGTCCTTTTTTACAAAAAAAGAAAGAAAGAAAAAGGATAAAGTAAAAGAAAAAGACAGCTGGAATTCTGGTACTGATTGCCTTGAATCTGTGGATAAATTTGGGGGTATTGCCATCTTAACATCTTTTGATTCATGACCATTGGATGCATTTTTCATTTTAGTTCTTTTTGAAATTTACTTTGATACTGTTTTGTAAACTTTTGGTAAGCGAACTCTAAGCATCTTTTGTGAAATTGATTGTTATATTTCTGATGATACTGCGAGTTGATTTTTTTCTGGGGGTGGGGGAGGCAGGAGTTGTGCTGGGCAGTGAGGCCAGGTCCTCACACATAACGGACAAGCACTCTACTGCTGAGCCACACTCCAGGGCCTAGAATCATTTTCCTTAACCTCAGTTTCTAACTTTTATTGTGAGTATGTAAGAATACAACTGCTTTAATATTGATCTTATTTCCTATATTGTTGCAGAGGTCATTTATTAGTTTTAATAGCTTTTTCTGAGATTTTCTATATAAAAGATAATGTCATGTGTCAGTAGAGATAGTTTAATTTTTTTTCCATTTCATAGATTTATTTACTTTTCTTGTTCAGTTGCCCTGACTAGAGCCTCCAGTACAATGTTTAATTGAAGTAGCAAGACTAAACATCTTTTTCTTGTTCCTGGTCTTAGGAAGAAAGCACTCAGTCTTGCATCACTAAGTATGATGGTAGCTGTATTTTTATTTCTTAAATGAATACACTTTATCAAGATGAAATTCTCATCTATTCCTAGTTTGGTAAGTATCTTTATAATGAGCAGATTTTGGATTTCACTAAATGCTTTTTCTCCATCTTTGAGATGATTACGTGGGTTTTGTTCTTGTTCTGAGACTAGGGTGCATTATATTGATATATTTTTAAATGTTCCAGCAACTTTTCATTCTTGGGATAAATCCCACTTAGTCATGGTCTATAATCCTTTTAATATTTTGCTGGCCTCTGTTTTAGTATTGTGTTTGTGATGTGTGTGACTATATTCATAGGTGATATATTAGTCTATACTTTCTCTTCTTATGATAGATTTATTTGCTTTTGGTATCGGGATAATTCTGGTTTCATAAAATAAGCTGGAAAGTTTTTTCTTACATTTTTTTGAAGGACTAGTGAAGATTGGTGTTACTTCTTCATCAAATGTTTAGTAGAACTCATCAGTGAAGCCATCTGAATCTAGGCTTTTTCTTTGGAGGAAAACTTTTGATTATTCATTCAAACTCTTGTTAAAGATGTACGAGGATGTAAAAAATCTTTAGTTAACTTCAGTTATGTTTCAAATTCATGAACTTTAATTCATGTTTTTCTAGAAATCTGCGCATTTCCTTTAGGCTAGATAATTTATTTTGTCATACAACTGTCCCTAGTATTTCTTTATAATCTTTTTTTTTACTTTTTGTAAACTTAGTAATAATGTTCCCTCTTTCATTCCTGATTTTAATGATTTGTCTCTTCTATCTTTGCTGATTCTAAGGAAATGATTCACCACTTTATTAATGCTTTCCCAAAGCCAACTTTTGGGTACATTGCTTTTCTCTCTTCTTTTTCCACTTTTTCTTTAACTTCTGTCTACTCTGATATTTGTTATTCTCTCCTTTTATTTGTATTTGGCTTAGTTTGCTCTAGTTTCTTAAGGAATAAAGTTAGTTTATTAAATTGAGATTTTTTTAAATATAGCAATCTATAGTTTTAATCTCTAAGCACTTGATTTAATTGTATTTTGTAAGTTTAGGTGCATTATACTTTCATTTTCCTTAATGTCAAGTTATTTTCTAATTTGATTTTGATTTCTTCTTTGATCCAGTGGTTACTTAGGAACATGCCTACTGTTGACATCAGATTATAGGATAAGGGGGAAATAGTGAAAGAAAATTTTGATAATTTATAGTACATTTAATGGAACATGCCACCTTACTTAATTATTACGTATTCCAAGATTATAGGACTAGATCGTCTCAGGATTTTCATCATGTTTTCACCACCTACATTATTCTGTACTTTTCCTGATTTGATAAATTTTCTTTTTTGTCAGCAACCAGTACAATATAGCAATTTTTATTCTCCATATTTATATGGAAAGAAAGTCAACTATTTATTACATCTACTTTCAGCATGAAAAGAGTCCCAATAGAAAAAGACTATTTAGTTGATGTATTTTTCTGTGTTGTTGTAATTAATTATTGATACAATGTGCTAAGAAAAATCGTTCCCATTTTCTAGATGCAACTTAGAAAAATTAAGTAATTTTTCCTAAAGTCACAATGACAAATAATGTACCTGGGATTTTGAACCCAGGTCTCTGCAATGTCAGAGTCCGTAATCTTTCCACTGCATCTGTTTCCCAGAAGGCAAAGCAGAGAGCCCAGACTGGCTACGCTTGGGGAGTTTTATAATAAACATTAGGAATGTATTTCTAGCCATGGCTGGCTATCAGTATTTCTCTACTTTCTTAAAGCTCTTATTTATTTATTTTTCCATTAATTTTCACCTAAATGTTCTCCAGCAGATGATCTACTTTGAAATGTGTTTCAAATTCTTCGGTACCTTTTTGCATATAGTTCTTCTCTCTATTAGATATTTTTTGTTACCATGTGTACATTCTAGACACTATTTCTGTGCCATCAAATCTTGGAGGAACTCTGATAGCATTGGCAATATTGCCATAAAATTCTATCTTCATTGTTTAATGTTGTGTCCCAAAACAGGTCAAGATTTTTGTTCCTATATATCTGAAATACTTAATGTCCCACGTAGTGTTCAACAGTATTGACTGTTACTTTTATTTTTCAAATTTTCTTCAGTTAGCTACTATTAATCTAAATATATAACTATATACATATAAACAGATTTTCAATAAGGGCATAAACTAGAATCTAGCATTTTATTTTCAAAAAAGAATTTCTACATGTTTAGCCATTAGCTTCCATATTGTTCTCATATTTTCACCACCACATTTATAGCTTACCTGAAAAAAAATTTTAAAAATTAATTTTTTTCTTCCAGGTAAGCCATCATGTGAGGAGCTAGAATTTTGGGGTTGGGAGGAGTTTTATAAACTTGATAGGTCCTCATTCCTTTTCATTCCAGCAAAACAGGACAATCAATGGTTCTTCACAAGGTTTGCAGTTACATTTAGTGGATGCATTTTTGTGCAATTTCAAGAGGACCTGTTTTCTCCTCTCTTTCCACTAGTCAACATTTTTTACGATGTTTTGATTATCTTGGAAACTTTTTCTAGGAACTCTGTGTTATCAAAGTGCAGCCCACAAGCATTGTCCTTTTACAGGGGATCTTTATCATAAAAACAAAGTATAAATTCCATTGGGCTTTGGATCACTTCTGTTCAATCTTGAGGTGAAATATAACTTATTTCTTGCTTCTCTATGAATCCAACTTTGATTGGATTATATAGGCTAGAGGATTTGAAAAGAAATCTTTTGAGATGCGTACTCAGTTTTTGTGGTTTACCTATTCTCTTCTCTTCTCTACACTTACTTCTACCCAACCTTATAGGTAGCAATAGTTTTCTTCCACAACTGCACTAGCATCAAAATCATGAGACTTTTGTACAATTATAGTGACCAGTTTCTGACCTTATCTCTTAAATTAGAGTCTCTGAGTTTAAGGCCAGATACATTTTTAAAAATTGTGTCCAGGTTGTATACATTTTCCATATTTTTTTGTTCTTGATCATAAATATTTGAACTACTGGGTTTATTATTTATTTTTTATATTTCATACCTTTATCTTTTAGTCTGCCTTCTAGGAGATTTCCTTACCTTGTTTCCAACTTTTCTTTTTAAAAGTTTATTTAAAAATATATTAATATCTGTGTATTTTTATTTTCTGAATGTTTTGATTCTTGTTTTCTGTTTTAATATCTTTGAAGAAACCAAATATGTTCAGTTTCATCTGGAGACACTTTTTCTTTGTCTGTTTTAGTTTTTATCTTTAATGTTATTTATTTTCACAGTTTCTGGTAGCCTTGGATATTTAGACAGTTATGGCTAGAAATACCAGGCATTTTTTCAGAGTGAGTGTTGTAGGAACTCTGTTATTGCTGAGTATTAAAAACAGAAAGGCTCTACTCAACACACTCAGTAGTTATCCTAATTATTCCATGTTTAAGAAAAAAAAATGTCTAGCAATGATCTCTTTGCTTTTTCTTTTTTCCCTTGGGGGAAACAACAGCTACCTATAATCCACATACAGGGAATAAGTGGGGGGAAATTCTTGTATTTTCTGCCTCTCCTGTCACTTTTATCCTTTTTCTTATCTGTTGTCAAAGGTTGGGCGCCTTGGGAAACTTTTTACTGCAGGAAATCTTGTTTGTTTAAACTCAAAGCTATACTTTCTACCATTTTTTCTCATTTTTCAACACTATTTCATTTACTTTTTCTCTTCTAGAAATGTGATGAAATAGCACATTTACTGAAGTCTTCCCTTCTGTTGTAGTAAACCTTTAATCCTTTACTAATAAAAAAATTGAGACAAAGCATATGGAAAAGTGAACTCCATGGTGCACAGCTCATATATGGTTGTTCTGTGGTGACAAAGTTATTCTAGGTGGATGTTTTTAATTTCTCCCAAGATTCTGCCTTGAATTCAGTTCTGACTTCTTTAAATTGTTACCAGCTGAATTGTTTCTTTCTCTCTACCAATTCATATATTAAAGTACCAACTCCTAGTTCCTCAGAATGTGACTGTATTTGGAGACAGTACCTTTCTTTAAAGAGGCAATTAAGTTGATGTCTTTAGAATGGGCCTTTAACATGATTGGTGTTCTTTTTTAAAAAAATTAGCATATATTAGTTGTAAAAAATAGTAGGTTTCATTGTGACATTTGCATACATGCATATAATATACTTTAATTTATTCAACCCCTCCCATTACTTTCTCTTATTCCCCCCCAACTCCCCTTGATCCCTTTCTTCTTCCCAAACACTCCTCCTTCTGCTTTCATGTTTTTTTTTAAATCTAGATTTTACATATGAAAAAAAATCTGATGTTCATTCTTATAAGCAAATGGGGACAAAGACAGGAAAGCAAAGGAGACCATGTGAAGATGTAGAAAGTGGCCATCTTGCAAGCCATGAGGAAGGCCTCGGAAGAAACCATTCTGCACTACTTTGATTTCAGACTTCCAGCCTCCAGAATGGTGGAAAGATAATTTTTTGTTATATAAGCTATCTATTGCATTCTACTTTGTTATGACAGTTCTAGAAAACTAATACATAAGGCCTGAATTTTTAAATAAGGACATTAAGGTGCAACTAGTAACATGGTCAATAAGTGATGGTAACTTACATTTAAGACTTTTGACTTACTCCCAACCCTCTTTCCTACTACACAATCCCTGTTTTGTGAATAACTCATTCTTGCAGCATGCCTTATTCCAGGGTCACTAATACCATGGACCACAGGTATTCATTATTTCTTCCATATATCTTTCTGACTTATATTTTGACTGATTGTTCTATGCTGAGCTGAAATTTAGAGCCCAGGTACTAAGCCTCGCTGGTACTGGCTTTTCCTTAAAGTCACAGAATAAAGGTGTTTATTTTCTATTTCTTCTCTTTTCCTGTTTAAGCACTTTTGGTTTCTTTTAATTGAAAGACAAAATTTTGGTAAAATATGCACATCATAAAAATTTACCAGCTCTATTATTTTTAAATATGCAGTTCTGTGGTGTTAAGTATATTCACACTGTTGTGCAATTTGCAAAAGTCCTCACCTTTCAAAATGGAGACGCCATACCTATTAAACATTTTTTCTTCATCCTTGGAATGTCATTCTACGTATTGTTTCTAAGATTTTGACTTCTCTAAGTACCTAATATAAGTGGACTCATGCGGAATTTGTCTTTTTTGTGCCTGGCTTATTTTACTTCCCGTAATGTCCTCAAGTGGATTCTTTTGTGACAAGATTTCCAGCTCCCTCCACATCTCAACCATTCTTCTCTGAATCCTGTTTGTGTATATCCCCCTCAAGAAAGTGTAGTCCAGAATAGCACACACTAATCTAAGCATAGTCTTACAGACAGGAGAATTTATTGTGGATATTGCATTTCTAGTAAAGAACATTTGAGATTTCTTGATTGAATCCTGCCACTGTTGACTCATTCTGAGCTTCACTAGCATCTCAAATGCTTAAGTACTGCCAGGCACACCCCACCACCCCGGCTTCATACCTTACCGTGCATTAACCAAGTACAAGAAACACCAGAGACTACATATTAAGGTCATAATGAGATTGGAAAAGTATGCAGAGTATCTGCATGAAAAATGAATTTTCTTTTGCAGTTTCTTCTGTAATAACATTTCACATTTTCATTAAACTCTGATCCGCAGAGAGGCTTTGGGAGATAGGAAATAATAAAAATTATTAATATACAATGACCCTGTTCTCCAATTGATGTTCTGTAATGAGTCAGAATTACTATACTTAGCACCTTTTTTTTCCAAGATAGGCACAAACATATAAAACTGAATATTGTTTCTTTTGCAAACACACACTAGTTCATATTTAATAGGCTAGCTCTTCTTAAAAATGATATCAAGTCACTTATGTATGTGTGATAAAATAGGTTACAAGAGTAACAATGATTGAAAAGCAGTTTGTTATAAGTTAGGGTGGACTTAATTTTTCCTGTTTTCTGATACGGTTAAAAAAAAAAGATCAATTTTTATTAATTACCTAGGTGGAAGTTGTATGCACTTCAGAGCCTTCTCTGTAGAATGCAACTATAATTAATGTACTGATAATACTTGAGGGATTTAAATCATTTAAGTTCTTATAAGTTGCAATTTTAATTATTTTTTCCTTTTTTAATTTTACCAAATGGGTAAGTTTACTATAAGGAAGAAACTAAGTATAACAAATGTGTAAATAGGAAAGTAAATCTTATTTCTTCCTTACAAATGTGGTACTATTTAAAACTGCTTTAGGGCCCAGCTATTTCTTTGTTTCCACACAATCCATGTAGCCTTGAGGATGCAAATGTGATCCATCCCATGAATAAAAAACAAAATCAGTTATGTACTGAGAGCCACGAGCACAGTTAGGATAATACATATCTGGGAGTAAACACAATAGTTTTAAATTATAAAGACCTTATTCATGTTTAAGATTGTATTTCATGAGACACTGAAACTTTGGTATTAAGGTAAGTGCCCATCTCGTGCCAGTCAAATTCCCAAAGAATGTAATTCACTGATCTGTGCTAGGGCAGCACTTTGGTAATCACTAAAAGAGATTGCATTTTAACTGTGAAATGGACAAACTATATGATGTTAAGTTTATTTTAAGTTAGAAAATTGTTTACCATTGTCATGGTTTGCTAATAGATTTTTTCCTAAATTATAAAGCATCTTAATGCCATATTGAACTTTCAGACAATATCAGCACCTTCAGAAAGCACAAATTGCTTATGTTACATAAACACATAATTTATATATATATATTTATTAATAATCAGTATCAGAAAATTACTCTACTTTTTTTTCTAAGAATCATAAAACTATGGCCAACGTGCTTACATTTTTTTTCTAGTAGATCTCTTCTGCTTAGTTTCCATTGACCATAATTTTCACAGCTTGACTAGAGTTTCCTCCCCCTGATCTATAGGTCACATTCCAAAGAAGTAATATTTTACTGGTAAAAGTTTTGGCTAACTAAATGGTTCTTTTGCATAACGATCTCAAATTTCTCTTGTAAGACGAATACAGTCTTTACTGCTTTTTCTTGTCTTTGCTCTTTTGTCTGTGCATACACTTGTATCCTCCAATGTTTTTTCATTTAACTTATCACTGAGTGTACGCTCTTTAGCTGCTGCTATCTCAGTTATTTCCAAGTTTGAATTAATAGAATTTAACTTTAATGGGTAGAAATTAACTTGCCCATTCATACAATGTCCCCAGATTTCACTACTAGAGGTTTCAGTGTGTGATAGTTGATTGGATCGGATTGAGAAACACCTGGGATTTTTAGTAAAGCACATTTCTGATGTTTATGAGGGTGTTTCCAGAGATGATGAGATCATAAGGGCTCTGACTTAATGGTTTAATCCATTGATGGATTCAAAATTTGAGTAGACTATTAGGAGGTGGTAAACTATGGAAGGTGAGGCCTGCTTGGAAGTAGTGGGTCACTGGGGTCCATGAGGGTTTATATTCTACTTGGCCCCTTCCTGTTAAAGTTCTCTGCTTCCTGTCTGCCGTGATGTGAACCTCTATTCCTAAAACACTTTCTTCACAATGATGGACTGACTCCTCAGAACTGTGAGAAGAATAAATTCTTCCTTCCTTAAGTTGTTTCTGTCAGGTTTGGGTCACAGCAATGAGAAAAGTAGCTAATACACAGCATGACATTATTTGAGATTCTCTAGGCAGTTAATGGAGTTTTCTTTTAAAAATAAACCTTTCCTTTTTACTGAACACTCTCCAGTTTGCTGGGGTGCTGAACTGATGTGCTCTTAGTGATTCCTAGTGCCCACAGGGGCTGAATCAGAGGTTGCTTGCCCTTTTCCTGTGCTGCTGCAGTTGGTACTCTCTGGCTGGTGTTGGACCAGCTGACATTACTACTGCCTGAGACATCTGCAGCCAGTTTTCATCATTGCTCCCTGGACACTTCACTGCATTCATCTCTTCTCACATTTCTTGCCAGTCTTTCCACTAATGTGACTTTACAAGAAAGTCAGTGTATTTTCTTTCTTACTGTTAATGAACCACTCAAGTACATGTCACCTTTCAGAGTGTTCCCATGTTTAACTTTTAGCAGCTAATATCACCACTAGTGGAAGTTTTCTGCCATTTTCAGGCCGTTGGTTCTTTTTGCATTTGACTTGGCATGGGCACATAGTGACTGTAGCAACTCTGGACATCATGTAACAAACTCTGTTGTCTGAAAAATGGTTTCTGTCTTTATAAGAGCCTAGAAAACTCCCCTTTAAGTTACCCCAGCAGATTTGCCTTCATATTTCAACGCTAAGACCTGTGTTATTGGGCCAATTATGAAACCAATTACTGGGAAAGGAGTGATGTTGCCTTGACTGGTTTACATGATACAAGATTTATCCTCAGAGCTGGGGAGGGGCTCACCTTCTCCTGAAACATGTGGAAATAGATTCTTCTCAGAATCAGGGTTCTGTTAACAAGAAAAATCCAAGAATGGGATTGGCTATAGGTTAAGTCACACATCAGAAATTAAGGGCTTTGACTGTCCATGGGAGAATGAGGCCCAGGTAACTGAGACCAGCTTTGAGGAAGCCTGCTCTATCTAAAGGCCTTCTGCCTGGCCAAGCCATTGAAATGTCCATTTTATTCCTGTTGGTGTAATATGTATTGACAGAGTGCATCTGACCTTTTGGAGTCAATTTTCTTCTCATGTCTATCTCGTGTTTCCCCAACTAGATGATAGGCGAGTATTTTGGCAGGTGGGAATCAGTGAATGGGCTGTTTAGGGACTGGGTCTATAGCCTTGCTTTTAATCTCAGTCACACTGAGCAGACACTGGCCCTGAACACTGCATAAAGTTGCTGTTTGGTCTGGGCTTCCCCTAAGCCAGAGGCTACAAATTGCCAGCAGTGTGCTCTTAAGTTATAGACATACTGTTGCAAGATATCAATGTTTTATTGAATATTTATTGGCATTTAAAATTTAGGGGATATATAAAACCCTGATCTTCTGCTTCTTTGGAAAATCTGATTCTGTGACACTGTTGCACGATGTCTTGGGGCAGTGATTGATGTGGGCTGCCCAGTGCTGGCCTGTATAGAACAGGGTCTGTGCTCTCCTGCCTTCCACAATGCTTCCAGGACCAGTTTCTCCTTACACCAAGAACATTTTACTCATTTAAGGCACCCACCGGGCCTCTGAAGTACTATAGTTGATTTTTACTGCAACTCATTCTGTATATTGCTGCCATACTATTTTTTAAAAAACAATCTTCCAGTCATACTTTTGATTGCATCTAGTTTTTTTAGCCTCCTTAGTGAGATTTTGTCCCACCATATATGATGGAGGTTCCCTAGGTTCATTACATATACCGTTCACCTTGCCACACCTCAATTGCATTCCACTGGCTTCTGTGACTTTGATCAGAAAACTTTTTTATTCTGGAACACCCATAGGGGAAGCTGTAGAATGAAATTCTTGTCCCCCAAAGATGTCCTTGTCATAATTCTTAGATACTGTGCCTATTTTATATGGCGAAGGAGATTTTGCAGATGTGATTTAGTTAAGGATTTTAGGATGGAGAGTTTATTCTCTATTACCCAGGGGGGCCTGCTGTAATTAATAACAAGGGTCTCCTTATGACAGGCGATCAGACTGGGAAAAGTGATGTGAAGGTTATAAGTTAAGAAATGCCAAGGCAGACTGTAGGAGGCAAGGCCTGGCCTCCAGAAGGAGTCAACCGTGCTGCCTTTTTTACTTTAGTTCCCTAAGAACTAAGACTTCTGGCCTCCAGAGCTGTAAGATTTTGTGTATTTTTAAATAATATATCTGTGGTCATTTGTTATAGGAAAATTACTATTATGTTCTACTCTATCTTTGCTTATAAATGTTGCCTTTTCCCTGCAGTACTTCTGCATCACCAAAGCAGCACAAGGTTTTTCATTGACTCTGTGTCTTGGTTTCCCCACTTGGTTGCAAACTCATTGAGGATGGGCCATTTGTAATTCCTAGTATTTATTTATATTAAGCCCTGGCTCACAGTTAATAGTTATCACATATATGTTGAAGGAAAAGAAGAAGGGGAGGAAGGTATTGGTCACTAAAATGGCAATTGTAGTTAAGTCTAATAGTGAAGAGGAAGATAGCCTTGAAACAGGGTTGTAAAACATGGTAAACTGTCAATTAAAAGCTGTAACCTTGGACAGAGCTGTGAGGAATTGCCCATTAGAGCCATGCAAAAGTTTGGGACCAAGATGAAAGGCACCATGCAGAGATAAGCACCCATTCCTGCCTTCCTTTGTCTCCACTTGTAAATAAACTTTACAAAGCAGGACTCCCCTGCTGTTCTTATCTAAACCTTAGGTCTCTAACCCACTACTAGCCCTACTTTATGGGAGAGCACATTCCTTGTAACCTGATACCCTGTACTGCCTTTTAAATATCCTGTGAATCCTTTGTTTGGGGCTCAGACACAGGTATACGTCTGGGCCCGCTAGTATAAAATTAAAATCTGAGTTCTCCACTCCTCCGAGTGTTGCTTGGTTTCTCCTCTGACTATATTGCCACAACAATAGGATAATTAAATAAAAAATATAGACAAAAGATAGATCAATCAGATAGATAGATAGATAGATAGACAGACAGATATCTTGGCAATTTAGTACATTGAGATTATTTGCATAGGCCTGACAAACCTCCAGAAGAGCAGAGAAGAAAGGAAAGGAGGGAAAAGCCTGATTAAAATGATAAGAGTAGACTTTCTTGGCTTTCCCTTCTTTTTGGGTGTGGTATGGGTCTAGGAAAGCCTACATTGTTTCTTAAAGCACTAGGGGTGGAAATTTTACTCGCAGAGGTTTAAATTCTACTTCTACTGAGGGCTCCTCCTAAATGGTATAGATTATGGAATTCTAAAGGCATTGTTCCTGTGTGACCTTTGGTCCAGAATGCTATTCCACTCTAGAAATTGTTGATTCCCTTAGCAAATAAGGTCAAGATGATTTTCCTTTGTTTAGGTGACACACATTAGAGTAGGGTACAGCCGTCTACGTGGACAATGTGCTATTTCAGTGCAACTCAGACAGTGGCATCCAGGCAGAAAGTCTCCAGGGAAGGTTACACATTTGCATAATGTCACCAAAGGTTTGTGTTCCTGTATTAACTGACAGCGATGGGCAATGACAGGATGCCAGGCAGCTGTGTTGACGACAGGGACTCTGAAAATAGAGAATGCGTGTTCTTTCCAGATGACATCAGCCTTCATTTATGGGAAGATGGGAGGACATCCAAGGAAGGGGAATGAGAAAGGTGAGGAAAGAGTCACCAAGAAGTTGAGATGGTAGAGGGTAGCATTTGGTCAATCAAAAAAGGAGGAAAAGAAGTCTTAATTATGTCAGATTTTGAATAACAGAAGGGGTACATTGGTACAAATTGCTTAAGTATTTTATTTAAAGAGTTGATTTAGGCAGACAGCTAGATACGGATTAGGCTAATGTTGGTGCTGCCGCTTTCCCATTCTGCCTTGTTGCTCACAAGCTAAAATCTTGTTCTCATATGTCAAACCAGAATTCGATGTGCCCTGGGCTCTGTGCTTTCATTGGTTATAAGGTGAGTTCTCTCTGTTTGCTTTGTGACCATCCCGTTGAAGAACTTAACACTTCATTCAACTCTTCTGAAGAATCCTCTTGGTATGTGAACACTTAGAATGTAACATTGACATTACTTAATGTTGCACGTGGGGTTATGATTTGTATATGCGTGGGGTGCTAATGATTGTATCTCACAAATCACCAGTCTCAGTAATTACTCTGAAATTTTTGTTTTCCAACTCACTGAAACAAGGGGTCTTTTGGTTATAGGACCCAGCAATTTTAGAAGGCAGATAATGATTATCTTTTGCTGCTTATGAATCCCTTGCAGGTTGTAGCCAACATGTGAGTAGCTCATTGTCTTAGATGGGGTTTCCCAAATGAATGAGGACTCATGTGCAAGTGCTCCCATGAGAAAAAAAGAGTGAGGGAAACAGAATGTAGGAGAGAAAGAATCTTAGCAGAGGTGAGACAGCAGGTGAAGCCCCAGACTTAACGGGATCCCATGGAGTATAAACAGCACCTCATAGCTTGTACGTTGAGGAAGGAGCACTGGCCTTCATGCTCTGGCACTTGATCGTTGGCCAAGTGCGTGCCCACTCACAGGGTTATACATCCTCATGTACGTGAGACTTTCTGTGTGTACAGACCCAGGGCTCCAGTCACTTGTGAGCAGTCTCTCAAAGAGAAGTTTATGTGGTGGCCCTGACAGGCAAATATACATTGAATCTGAGGAGCAAGGGTACCAAGAAACTGGAAGAAGGCTCCAAGAGGATCTTGGATGAACATTGACAGCATTGGTCTCACTGATCAAAGAATTCTTCCCAAACAGTGTGTATTCTCTCCAGGAGGAATTCTTCTTGTTGTTGTTGCTGCTATTTTTGTTTTTGGAGGACTGGCTTCAATTTGGGGCTAGACTGACATTCTACAACACACCAGCCCTCACTTTTTACCTAGTTTTTTGGATAGGGTCTTATGTTTTTGCTCAGAGCAGGTCTCAGACTACAGTAATACTACCTATGCCTCCCATGTAGCTGGGCTTACAATCACTAGTCACTGTACTGGCTTATTTGTTGAGATGAGGTCTCCCTAATTTCCTGACTACACTAGTCTCAATTTGCAATCCTTTTGATCTCTACTTCCTGAATAGCTGGGATTATAGGCCTGGGTCACTGTGCCTGGCCCTTTTAGGAGGAATTATTTATGACAACATCTCTCTTTCCCATTTTATTTCTATTTCTCTTCACCGAAAGATTTCTCTGCTCCTGGTCATTGCAATGGATATCAGTCAAGGGACAACGTCTTTTGAAAATGGCATGGGGCAGGTGGGTCAAAATTTGCAAGTCTGCATGAGCTCCACCTGCATATTTTGCCTAAACCAACTCCTGGATTCTCATCCTGTATGTTGAGTGACTTAGTTCTGGAATTTCTGGTTTTCTCTTTTTTCTAGTTAATCTCCAGCCTCACTGGTTTTGGAGTGACATTTCATTACCGTGCCCTCGGTCTGCTTTTCTGAGATTCATTCTCATCTTTTTAATGTTGATGATAATAGTTAAAGTGACAGCAAATACTTGCAGAGCACTTCTGTGTGCCAAACAATTTAGAACTAAGTTTTCACCTTGGTCCTGAGAATTGAGTATTATTGTCTTCCTTTTATGAGTAAAATGAGGCTAAGTAGGAGAAATAAAACAATGCTAAACAAAATTTTGCAGTGATCCCTGCACTCTTTCAACATCCTAACCTGGGGGTTAGCATATCTAAAACCCAGTACTCAAATGGAAAAATGATACCTGTTGAGACTGTTCCGGGAGTGGGGTGGGGTGGGGAGGGTGGGAGGATAAAGGAGAATGATGGAGGGGGTAAATTCAAGTACAATATATTTGATGTATTATAAGAACTTTTGTAAATGCCACAATGTACCCCCACCTAGCATAACAATAAAAGAATTAAAATAAAACCCATTATTCTTTCTTCCCTTACACCATCATTTGGTGCCGTCTCCTGGGCAACTGGCTTTTGCATTTTATAAAATTGGGGGAATTAAAGACCAATACATGTTTGTATTCTCCAAGGTCAGCAGTAGGTTGCCTTCCTCAATCCCTATGTGTAGACTGTTAACTAACAGCAAAAGAGATAGCTGTTCTTTTTTGCAGCCTAATGTTTTTTTGAATTGATGGTTTCTGTCCTCATTAGAGGCTCTTAGCATATCAAAAAGGTGTTTTAAAAATCACTCTGAGGATCCAAAGAACAAATCCAAGCACATTTTGATGTATTCATAATGAGGTTAGCTACTTCAGTTAATAAACAGGCTGCAGCACAATGAACAGAAGGGCCCCCAAATGGTCCACGCGAATGAGTTTCTTGACCTCAAAGGCCCCAGGGAGCTGGGCCTTCTCTATGTTATGACTCCTTTGATGGTGTTGTGCAGTAAAAGCAATGTTGTTCTCACTGGGCTGCTTCAATTTTCTTCTGAAAGTCTAGATTAAACCACTTTTAGCTTATTTTTATTTTTGTTTTTCAAAATCTATATTGGGATTTTCTTCATCTGTTTCTCAAGGTAGGAACTTCATTTGCGACTATCATCTTATAGTGATCTGATTATTGCTGCTTGGTAAACTGTGCCAAACTTAGTGGTACCTTGAAGAAAAGAATTGTTAAATCTCACAATTTTGTAGGGTGGGACTTCTGGAAGAGTTGACTGCAGTGATTACAGGACACCATGTGCTGTCTGTTAGGATTGCTTGATAGTTTTTAGTTAATGTATGGGCCTCAGAATAAGATCTCAGTGGGTGGGTGAAGTACAGAATGAGCTACAAATTAAATTAATAAATATCACTATTTTTTCCCCAACTGTCACAGGAAAGAAAGTCATGCTGAGGGTGGGGACACTGTGGGGGAAGAATTCCTCATTTACAGTCGTCTGAGAATATCCTGCTGGTACTTAGTGACACTTAACATGCAGACACTCTTAGACGCCAGTGCTTAAGTGTTCTACTGCATGAGAAATTTGGGCACAAGTCCACATGGAGAGATGGTGGAAATGCTCAGGGCGGCATTTTTATTGGGAAAGATTTGGCCTGTGATGGGTGACCATCTTTAGGGGATCCAGCATTTAAATGCGGTACAATACTTTATTTCTCTCAGGATTGACCAACTATATTGATAAAGGACAATGTGGCTAGAACTGGAGAACAGTACAAAGTTAAAAAAACAGGAAAACAAATGAGATTTAAATCCCATATCATGAAATTTTATAACCCCCCCCAAACACACTTCAAGGATAGATATTTGTCTACATGCACATAAGAATGGCATGTGAGAGGACTTGTTTTGCGTATAACAAAGTAGGTAACTAGAGAGAGGGGAATGCGTGAAACAGTTCTATAAGAAGTCACCATCTTGACCACACTGACCTACAGAGAAAGTCACCAGTTTCCAATTCCCTAAGCTTCCTGTCATCCTTTCATTCACTTAGCTATTCATTCCATCCACAGAAAATTTCACTTCTGAGTTGTTGATGACAATAATCAGATCAGGGTGATGACAACAAGAATAACATGGGAAACATTGAAAACCAAGAATAAACCCTTTTTACTAAGAATACTAAGAATAAACCCTTCCTACTAAAAATACTAAGAATAAACCTCTGACTAATCCCTCAAAAATATCAAATAATTATGTTGACTACATTCCAACTTCTGTCAAGTGAAAGCTACTTTTTAAGATCATTTAAAAAATTAATTATTAGTTAATTAATTGGTGATGCTGGGATCAAACCCAGGACCTTGTGCAGACTAGGCAAGTGCTCTATCACTGAGCAAAATTTCCAGCCCAAGAGAAAACTACTTTTGAATGATATCTTTTTCTTTATAGTCATATACGGAAGAATCAAGCTTTAAAATTTTTGAAAATATACATGTTGATGTATCACATCAGGGAGTGAGCCACTTTGCCTTCTCTTGATGTACATCTCCACTTTTCACTGCCTTTCATGCACCTGTCAGGCTAGAAACTAGCGACTCGAGTGTGAAGTCACACCTACTCTATATTTTCTACTAATGCCACTGTTGTCACCTTGCATTTGAAAATGTGGATGTTGACTGACATTGGTGCTGAGAACCTCTTCTGATGAAAGGCCAGTGACAACTGTTTGGGAAATGTGAAGTGGTAGATTTCTTTCCAAATAGGAAATCAGTCAGAAGTATTTGAAATTTTCGAAAAATTATGAACTGTATGTAAAAATTCTGATGATTTTTATGGAAATTGGCATCAAATTCTAGAGTGTAAGGAAATCATACCAAAATAGAAGATGGTGAGAATTCAGGTCATCTTTACTTGTTTACATAAGGAAAACAAGTAATAAAAGTATATAATTATTCTGCCTTTAAGAAGTCCCTCTTTGTGTTCTTGGGTGTTTATGTCTCTTGAGTATGAAGTAACTATAAAAACACATTTTCAATTGTTCCCAAAGATTGTATACCAGAAATAATCATCCAATTAGTTTTTCAAATCTTCAGCAGATCTTATTTTAAATATTGCAAATCTAATATACATACATATATGTGTGTCTTTATGTATAAAACAGTTTTAACTATATGTGTATATAGATAGATATACATATACACATACTAACATAACAGTTTATAATTGGATTTGTTCTTGTGCTTATATATAATATATATGCACATATACACTTGCATATATATTCTATACATCTATATGTATGTATATCTATAATAATACACATAAAATTTCTGCTATTACAAATTGACCTAAGCCCATTTGGTCTGTCACATATTAGGATTTTTGTTGTTGTTGTGGGGTTTGAACTCAGAACCTTGTGCTTGTTAGGCAGGCACTCTACCATTTGAGTCACTCTACCAGCCGGTATCCTGTTTTGGAAGTTCTCTGTATTGTTCAGTAGTTAGAGAAAGGAGATGGGCCATTGCTCTAGTTTTCCTGTACCAGACATCATTTGTGCCTATTATGCTGCTGTCACAATCAGTTTGGTAGGTTAGGGCTCTCTCTCTGGTTCTTTGAGACAAGGTCTCACTGTATAGCCCAGGCAGGCCTCATACTCACTATGTATGTAGCCCAGATTTGCTTCAAACTTGCATTCTTCCTGCCTTAGCCTCCTGAGTACTGGGATTGCAAGTGCACACCACCATGACTAGCTAGAACTCTTTTTTTTTTTAACAGTACTGGAATTTGAACTCAAGGCCTCATGCTTGCTAAGAAGGTGTACCACATGGGCCACAATCCCAGTCTGTTTACCACTTTAAATAGTGTTCTAGTTTGGTAAATTTTTTGGTTTCTTTGCTTTGGTCTCTTCCCCTTTAATTTCCTTACCAAGTAGTATATTACATTGAAACAAGTCTTAAGCCCAATTTTGTCATATATAAAAAATTGTGTTAGAAAGAAGGCACTGAAACAGTTTTCCAGCCTTCTGTGAAAGCTGATTGAAGGGCTTGTCTTTGTTCTCACAGGCACTGTGGTAGCACCTGTCTTGTGTGGCCTAAAGCCTAAATAGTTCTGAGAGCTCTCTTAAAGAAAGAAATAATACAAGATTCCCAAAGCAAAACAAGACATAAAAATTAGTATTCAGTTAGAAAGAGAAAGGAAACCACAACAAATCACACATTGTCTGGACTGACAGTAACACATGACTCAGATAATAATAGTGGTTTTTTACAAGTTCTGTTTTTTGTTTTTTTTTTTTGCTTAATACTCTTTGGTCATTTCTCCATATAATGACACATTATAAACTATTTGTTATTACTTTATTTTGTCATCAGCATTTAACTTAATTGGTTTATTTCTTTAAAAATTTTTTTTCTTGGGAGTTCTATTTACAATCCAGAGTCTACCTTCAAATATCAGAGTTTCGTCTTTAAAAGCCAAAGCTCTAGAAGTATGCTTTCATTTCTCTTTTCTGTTCTTTTTGCAATTGTTATCATTATATTTATTCATATATTATCTCCCTATGATACTGTTACTATCAGATTCAAATGCTATTATCATGCATTTCTATTATATTAAAACATTAGAAAATACTAGTCGTGTATTTTTCACATATAAGCTTTTCCCAGCTCTCTTCATTTTTTGTGTAGCTCTGAGTTTTCATGGAGTATCCACTGAGTCAGGAGAACTTCATTTAACATTTCTATGTGTACAGGTCTGCAGGTGAAAATCCTATCTCTGTTTTTATTTGTCTGAAAGAACCCTTATTTTCCCTTCATTTTTGAAGGATGTTTTCATTGGATGTAGAATTTGAGGTGTTTTTGTTTATTCTTTAAGCATTTCGTTCGTCATTCTGCTGTCTTTAACTTGAATTATTTCTAATGAGAAATCAGTATACTTCTCATTTTGTGTTCCTTTAAGTGATGTGTCTCTTTTCTTCTGCTCACTGTTACTGTTGATGTTGATGAGGTCCCTGGGATTGGTGAGCATTTTGTATCTCTGTGGGTTTATAGTTCTCATTAAATTTGAAAATTTTGATCATTATTTATCTAGTTCCTCTTCCTTCACCCAATAGGTCTGATTCTTGAATTTAAGCATTTTAATTTCATTTTATTAGAACTCTTTATACTGTCTAATGAGTGCTTGTTTATTTTGTTCAGGAGTTTTCCTTCTGTTACTCAGTTTAGATGGTTTCTTTTAGCATATCTTCAAGTCACTGTCATATCTAATCTGCTGTTAAACACTTGAAGAAAATTTGTCATTTCTGACACCACTGTATTTCTAGAAGTTCCATTTAGTTATTTTCTTTAGTTTCCATTTCTTCTTTCATTCTATTCACATTTTCCTTGGTAGCCTACTGTAACTTTCTCTTTTGATTTAATTTTTTCTTGGTTATTCATCATATTTTTCTCCTTTGCATGCCTTTGGAACTTTCACTTGAATGACAGACATAATTAAAAATCAAGGATTTTTTTTTGTCTAAAAAAAATAATTTTGACCAGGTGTTGTAAATCACAGCTGTAATCCCAGATATTTGGGAGGAGGAGGTAGGAAGATGGCAAATTTGAGGCTGACCTGGGCAAAGTTAGCAAGATACTATCTCAAAAACAAAATAAAAATAAAATGGCTGGAGTCATAGCTCAGTGCTTGCCTAGTAGTCTGAGTCCCTGGGTTCAATCTCCATTACCACACATACACACACACACACACACAAAAGTGTATTTTATTTAGCGAGGCAGTGAGACAGTGTGATTCTCCTGGGGCTTGCTCTTAAATCTTTTCTAGTGGGTATTGAGTGTTGCTTACTGTACGCCTCTGTTGGCCCATTACTCAGACATGACCCTCTGGAGTCCCTGTGGAATATGCTAGGGCTTCATTGAAGTTAGCTGGTGGGGACTTGGACGTTTCTTGGCCCTGGGTGAGCACCGAGAATGATTCCATTTATAGGCCTTGTGGTTGCGTGCTTCCAGAGGATGCCTCTGCAGAATTCCCCAGCACCTCTGTACAACACTCTTCTCTCCAGTGTTCTGCCTACAGATTTCAGTTGCTTCCATGAGCTCTCATCTTTGTCTCTTCCAGTCAGGAAAAAACACTTGGGTTTTCTCTATTTCTGTGCTATTGTCTGGAAATTACCTCTAGGAAGAAAGCCAGGACAATTTTAGAGGGAAACAACACCACATTTGTTTCCCTTATTTGTTAACTTTTGGTTCACTTGTCTGTTTTTTGGTGTCTATAAATTCTTATTTCATATTATGTATAGATTTCTAATTATGTGTGTTGGATAGAGATCAGGTACTATTTAATCCATCATGGCTAGAACAAAAGTCATACTTTCCAATCTTACCAATAAAAACTTAACTTAAAAATTTTTATTAGATAAATACCAGAGCAAAAATCTTTGTTTCATTCTTGCTAAAATAACTGTCATCAGGTACTTTCTCAATAAATACTCATTCAATACCTGGGGATAAATGAATAAACTCTGCTTTTAAAAGCTATTTTGACCTTGCTACTGACCATACAACAAGATTGGTGAGTGATGAGATTATATTAGACTATTTCTGATTATGGACTCTCAATCAACTTTCTTTCTCTCCTGCTCTCTCTCTTTGTATCTCTTGGAGATGAGGTCTCACTATATTGCCCAGGCTGGACTCAAACTGGTAGACTCAAAGTGATCTGCCTTGGCCTTCCATTAAGGTAGGACTACAGATGTGCACCACTGCACCTGATTTAAAGGTGATCAACACTGTTAAATGTTAACTATTATTAATAGTTATTTAGCTGCATAATGTTGGTTAGAACATTTCTAATATTAACTAACACCCTCCAGGTACAAGAATAAGTTAAAAAATGTTGAATATGTACTTAAATTCCAAATTATCTTTGTTGAACTATTTTAAACAAAACTATAGACAACATACAATATGGTAAAAAAAGTTACTACTCTTTCAATGTTATTTACAATTACTGTTGTTTTTTAATTGGCCTATGTGTATAGAAGCTACATATATATGTATATATCATGTATATACATACATATAATGTTATATATAAAGTCCTTTTGTTCCCAAAATGATTGTGTATCATATATACTAAACTGTACCTTTTTGCTTTCATATATCTAGATTGCTAAGGAAAATTTCATAAACAACCTTATTATTTTGACAGCTGCTCAATATTTTGTTGAATAGCTATATCATAATTAATTTAAAACATTTCCTATTGATGGGCGCTTAGTTTTTCTGCTGTTATATTAGTTACAAACAGCATAATTAACAGCTTGGCATGTGTCATGTTTTCATGTGCCACAAATTTCATCATACAATTTGTTCAAAGGGGCAGTAAAAACATCCCTAAAACCAGGAATGAGCAAGTGATCCTTCAACAGAATAATCCTTTATTGCTGGGCAGTAATTGTGCCTTCCCAGTTCAAATTATAATAATAAGAAACTTGAGGCATGGGAAATTATTCCTAAACACCATGCTGCTTCGTAAAACACTCCACCTTTTCTTAGTTAGTCCTGTGTAGTAATATGTGGCATCGCTGTGGTAAAAGTCCTTTTTATTGAGAAAAGAAATTACATCCTTGTATTTCTTTGATCTGTGGATTAGAAAAAGAAACACTCAAAACTTTGAGCCTTTGTGCACGTGTGTGTGACAAGAAAAGTGATTCCTAAAATGAAAAGCCAGACTTTTTGTTTGCTTCTCCTCTTCTTTAATCTACTGTGTAATTCATCAAGTTAGCTGTTTGTATTCACTTTTCTCTCTCCTTTATGTTCTCATTAAATTGTCTTGGCATACCACCTCTGGTAGACAGGGCTTGTTCAAATTTCTAAAATTCATGGCAGCTTCATGCTGAAAGAATTATGGCTCCTACGAGCTATTTCTGACAAGATGAGGCTCACATATTCTTTCATATGTTAAGAAGGAATCCAACTTTCCCAAAGAGTAATTGTGGGTCATGAAGTCCTTCAAACTCTTTTCTTACTCTCTAATTAACATCATTGTGTATTGAAGAAATTCCCAGTGGAAGCCTAAATGCTTTATTAAAACAAAGCAGAAGCTTGGATTTTGTAATGTAAAGATTCTTGATAGATACATGAGAGTCTGAACGTGGAATAATTCTTAACTCCTCGTAATTAAAGGTCACTGTATGACATTGAAAGTGTAATTTTCTTAAGGCTTTGTTTCTTAATTGTTTTTTTTTTCCTTATCAACAGCTGGCGAGTTCCCCCAACCTTGCTTACTTTACAGTGTTGCCATTATAACGGGCCCAAAAATGTTAAGAATTGGTAATATTAGAAATGTCTTGTAAGGCCTAGTATGGTGGCTCACACCTGTAATCCTACCTATTTGGGAGGTAGAGATTGAGAGAATCATGGTTCAGTGACACACAGGGAAAGAAAAAACAAAACAAAACAAAACAAAACAAATTTGCCAGACACCGTTTCAACAAGCTGGGCATGGAGGGCCATGACTGTAATCTCAACTATGCAGGAGGTATAGATAGGAGTATCACAGTCCTAGACTGATCTGGGCAAAAAGTGAGACCTTAACTGACAAATAACCCAAAGCGCATATGATTGGAGGTGTGGCTCAAGTGATAGAGCAGTTGCTAGCCAAGTGCAGGACCCTGAGTTCAAACCCCAGTACTGTCTCCTCCCCTCAAAGAAATGTCTCATAAGAGAGAAAAAAGCCTGAGGATCATCCCTAGAGACAATCTGCTGGATTTGTGCTGCAGGCCACAGTACATGTTGGCACTGGGAAGGGGACTAGGATGGCTACCGATGACGAAGAGGTAGAGGCCCAGATTTTTTTTTTGAAAGCTAATGGAGCCACGTAACTGTAGGCACTCCAGGGATGATTACTTGTACCATCACTACCTGTGGTTTCTGGAGCTCTTGGATTTGGCCAGTCACTGTGATGCCCAAAGCCTGAAGCTCTCTGAATAGAACCTCTGTTCTGGTGTCTGGCTCTAAGGCATGACCACTACAGAGAAGCAATTGACAGCAGGCTGTGGTTATTGTATAGATGTCAGCAACAGTGCTAAGATAGCTCCAGGAGTTTATGTTGTCAAGTAGAGTGATGTCTAGAGCTTGGCCATTAGGATAGCCTCCAGTAAAAGGGACAGAACAGATTTGAATTCAGTGGTTTGTTTCTCTTTCCCTCCTCACTCTTCCAGTGTTCGTCTTGGATGACTCATAGACACAGCTCAGTGATTCTTGAACTTGGTTACATATTGGAATCATCCAGAGAGCCTTGATACACACTACTGCCTGCTTCTTACCCTAAAGACATTGCTGTAGTCAGTCAAGACTGTGCTCTGGGCATCAGGAGTTTTTAAAACTCCCTATGTAATCCTCATATGCAAGTCAGGCTATGAACCACTGTATTGGTTGTTGTCGTTTTTGTGGATGTTGCCTGTTCATTTTAAAAGTCAGCTTCCCTGAAAACATTATATTTGAAACAACCTTGTTCAGTATTCTCATTTTTTGTCTCTTTTCTTTTTTTTTGTTTCCTGCACAAGAAGAAAAGGAACTTTATTAACGAACTCCTCTTCTGTTATGAGTATTAATGAAAGCAATCCCTTTGGTGTAGATTTTAAACAAATTGTTTGGCAACTTGTTTCTACTTGCAAATCACATTCTAGCCCTTGTTTGTTTGGTTCAGGTTCCTGAGAAAAGCCCTTTGCTAAGGTCTCCATGTTATGCTCCCCAACCAGTGCAGGCACTTGTCAGAGAGACATTTCACCTTTGCCCCATTCCTTTATACAAATGAAGACTCCAGATTGATCACCCCACATCCTTCCTCCTTTTTCTCCATCATCTTAAGGGTATAATGGATATTTTGAAGGTACTCTAGAAGTAGCTATTGGGTCAGGGTGTGAGTACCCTAAGACCATGGACATACTAAAACATAGATTTTATCCAACTCTGAAGTATCAGAAATTGGTGTGTTAGATATTTATATAACAAATTATTCCACAACTGAGCACACTTAAAACAACAAGCATTTTATATTATCTCAAGAGTTTTCACTCATCAAGAATCTAGGTGTGCCTTGATTTGTAGTCAAGTTGTCATCTGAAGGCTTCACTGGTGTCAGGGAATCTTCTTCCATCTTCACTCACATGACTGTTGGCAGGCCTCAGTTTCTTGTAAGAGCTGTTTGTCAGCAGCCTGAGTTCCTTAACTGCGTGGTTTCCTGGTGGCCTTTTGTAACCTATCCCTCCCATCTCGCTTTGGTTTCCCACTCCTAAGCAACCTTTCAGTCACTATAGATTATTTTGTGTTTTCTCAAACTTGGCACTATTGACATTTTGCACCCAATAATTCTTTGTCGTAGAGGGCTGTTTTGTGCATTGCAGGAAGTTTTTCAGCATGCATGGTCTCTACTCACCAGATGAAAGTAGCATCACTGCCTCAGTTATAACCATCAAAAACATCACCAGACTTTGCCAGATGTTCCCTGGGGGAAAACGCTGGTCCTGGTCGTAAAGTACTGTTCTAGAGGTTTGAGACAATCACAATATAGCCCAGGCTGGCTCTGAAGTCCTACCTCAGCATCCTGAGTGCTAGGACTACAGTTATACACTACCATACCCAACCTATTCTAGAATTCTATATAAATGGAATTATAAGCTATGCATGCCATACTGTATGGCTTTATTCCATAGCATAATTATTTAGAGATTCTCCCCTTGGGGAATCTTTTCATCAAGCTATTTGATCACAAGTCTCTAAATAAATGTTTTGTTGTCAAAGTAGGGGGGTTATAGTATTCAACAATTCTGGAGTCAAATCTTAGGTTCAGATTCTAGCATTTCTCCTTCCTGGCTGTTACATATTAATGATGTGAACTTGCCTGTCTTGCTTGCTTTGTAAATTACTGTGAGGATCAAGTCTGAGCTATGTAATATTAAGGAAATATGATTCATATTAATTTTACAGAATCTATGGACATATAAAGTATTTATCAAATAACCTAAACTGTATTATCTAATTTAACTTTGTTATAGAGTGCTTACATTTATAGAGTAGTCTAGGTACTGAAAAAGTCCATAGAAGTTGTGGTTAAGTGAAGAAAAAGAGACAGCAATGTGAATGAGATGCAGAGGTAGCAGAGAGATGAGAGTGATGGATACATTGGGGGAAGTGGTAGTAGGAAGATTTCCTGGGGTAGTAAGGTCTGGATGGATTTTGAAGGATGAGTGGAATCTTTCTGGATGGACATCAGTGAGGGAAATTCATGCTTGACTTCAGTGTCAAACATGGAAACAAGTGCAAAATAACATGGTATATTTTGGGAACTAAACATGAAATGATGGGAGATGAGAAATAAATAAGGACCAAACCCAAAGAATATATTTGGTCTTGATAATTAATTTGGACTTTGTTTTAAAAATTGTGGGAAACTAGAAAAATATTTTTGAGTAAGAAATATAAAGTGGTTCGTATTCTAGAAAGATTGCTTTCGTGCCAGAGCATAGAATTGATTTAAATGTCTGTTCTCATTACTGAAGTCTAGGGATTTTTGTTTCATCAATATTTTATTGTTTCATTGTCATAAATTAACATCGATTTGTGCAATTATGTTTCATTACTTAGTGGTGAAAGATGACTTATTAAAAGAGAGAAGTAATTCCTTAACATGATTTCAACTTAAATAGCCAGGAAACTATATAGAAAGTGTAATACAGTTTGAAGCTATACTTTACCCTTTTTCAGACACTAAGTCCCTTGAGGCTGAAGGGCAAGTAAGTGAGAGTGTGAGCTGATGAGCAAAACAGCTCTAAATATAGTGAGTATAGGAAGCATCTCTTCCAGAGAGAGGTGAGAAGACAAGTTGCCCTTCAGAAATGAGACTCACAGCCTATCCTGTACAGAAAAGGAAAACAGGCTTCACAAGCCACAAAACATCATGCCATGTTTTCAAAAAGGTAAGAATCTCAAATAACAGAGGTCCTTAGTATTTTACCCTCCTTGACAAGACATTGAGACTCTTTTGTAGATCTGCAATATCTTGTTGTCCTGGACAGCCATCATGACCCTTCATAGATCCTAAATGTCCCCTTGGACATCCTGAGTACTTTTTCAAGTGTATTCCCTCAGTGCCCTTTTCAGCCTTTGTGCAGTTTGCTTACTTCCCACTCTGTTAACTACAAATTTTGGAGCGTTTTAGTTCATACTCATGTATCAGTCAAAGCTTTTCATGTTGGTGTTAGAGAACAGGAGTTCTGTGGTTCCCTCCTTCCATGCTTCGTTCTCCTTGCAGTGTAGTTCTGAGTAGTAATAGTTTGTAAAATTTTGAGCCTAAATTGATCCCAAACAATACTGACTTAACCTATGGTTTGTGAGTGTTGGGCCCTTCATTCTCCCATGGAATGGAGAAGTGGGTACTGAAAAACCCAAGTAAGATCAAAGGAGGGATATTAGGATGAGGGAAAAATTGGTGTTGGGGGGGATGTCTAGAGATGTAGAAATGACAGAATCTGGCTTGAATTCTCAGCTTGCTGAAGGATGTTCCTGGAAAGTCAACTTTTTCTTTAGTTCTCGGAATAAATACCTAGGATCAGGTTGCAGCATTTTTTTTGTATCTGTTGAGTATATTACCAAAGACTCCAGAACTCCAAGGCAATCCAAAGGCAAAGTCATATGACTGGTAGAATCCTCACTCTGGGGAGAGAGGCGAGCAGTGTTCACATTTGTTATTCCCATGGTGAACTTGGAGACCTGGAAGTCACCCATCAGGGTACACATGCCTTTGTATCCATGAATTTCCAAATATGTGCTAGTGAAGGAATTCTCAACTATGACCATAGTTAATTTCTTTTAATGATTGAAACACACATGCCATATGAAACCAATAGAAGTAAATGATACTCAAGAAAAATAGTTCTCCCAAAATGGGAACAAAAAGACATGATAAATGCCTTCAAGTATTTGATGGGCTATTATGAGCTAGAAGGATATCGTTTCCACGTGTCCATAAAGTACATGTACAAAAAAGAGACATCAGTTAAGATGAGGAAGACTTATATGGCCACATGCAGTTTTTCACCATTTGATGTGTTGAATGGAAGCCCAATGTCATCCTAGTAGATTACAAAGGATGCTTTAAAAATTGAGTCAGGCTGAGTACCTTCTATGCTCTTTGAGATGTAATATTCTAGAATTTAAACACTTTTACCTTGATATTAATATTGTGAACTGTGATCTTCATAGTTTTGTTTCCTATCATCAGATATAACCAAGGCACTATTTTTTGTTTTGGATTCTAGATGTTCTTGTTCTTTCTCTGTGACTGTTGCCATTTTCTTATGTCTAGCAGTTATTTGTGTTTTCATGTAATTGTTTGCTTATCCCATTATCTACCCAGAAAATATTATAGAATTATTTACCTGTATAGGTGTTGTGCCAAATACCCAATGATGGAAATGATATAGTATCCCTCTTGTCCTCATCATGTGGAGAGTGTAGGTTTGCCTGTATGTGACGTTTCTAATTTTTTAAATAATGGATTATTTAGGCCCACATATCCATGCATCCTGATGTCTCCAAGGGAAGATGAACTTAAGACAAATGTCCTAAAAGTTAGGTGAGAAGACATTTGAGAGACATCTCTTAGCGTCATGTTTAAGTACTTTCTTCTTGACCTTGACTGAGTTGTTGAACTGGTCTATGGTTAGTACTTACAAGACTGGGCTCAAGGCTCAAATAGCAGGATTCAAGTCCTGCTTTCACTTTCTATTAGCCAAGTTATCTATTTGTGTCTTGATACTCTTATCTAGAAATGAGGATTTTAACTGAACCTACTTGTGAGGATTCTAATACACATTAGAAATAACATCTATAAACTACTTGTCATAGGACTTCACATGCAGTAATTTCTTAACAATGACAAACTACTACTGCTGTGTCTTAGATGAGGCTTCCTTTGTGCTTATTTCTATTTTAGCACTTGTTGCACAGAGTTTTAGTAACTATAGTTACTTGGTTACAAGTCTGCATCCCTTACTGAACTGTGAGGATTTTAAAACCCCGACCTTCCCTTTATCTTCACTCTGTCAAGGTCACAGTGCTTTCCAATGTTGTTCATGTCAGGGAAAACATTGAAAATGTTTAAGTGACACACAAGGAGAACAAAAAACTTGTCTCATAGGAGGTGACCAACCTGCGGGCTCTAATAACCCCAAAGTCTGCCCAGCCTTCCTGAAGGCTGAGAGCATCAATATCTTGGGAACATAAGGATCTGTGGCACACTGTTTGGGAAGCTCTGATCTTACCCAGTGCTTGACACAGTAGTAGGCAAGGAGTAGTTCTGTAACTATTTTGTTGATTTTTTTCTGTATTTAAAAGTCTTCTACCTCTCAGCTCTATTCTAGTGCTTTAAAAATGAAATACTCCTTTTCTCATTTTTGAGTGTAAATCCTATATACTTAAATCCTGAGCTTTTTTCCCCAAAGAATTTTCTTTATAGTTTCTAACAGGGATCCATGGGCCCTTATTTAAGTAGCCTATATGGTTCTTTTGGTAATTTCTTCAGTTGCTTTGGAGTTTCCAAAGTGGTTAAGACCTTAATTTTCTGCTTAATTACTAACTACTTTCTTGTACATACCAAATTTAAAATGGAGCATCAGGACCAAAATATAAGAACATCTATCTAGTACAAGTTTCTAAGTACTTTATTGTAAACTTTCATGATAATTATTAGGATAAAAGTGTTATTTCTCCACTTCTCTGTAGTTCCACAAAGAAGGTTTTTCCTGAAATGTTATAAGCCTCTTGTCCCTACCATTGTTGGTTCTTGTCATGGGAGTAGAATAAGTTTATTGGCTTGTGAGTAAAAGGCATTGATTCACAACTTTCTATTGGGTGAAGCCAACATAGTAAAAGTTCTCAGGCATGGAGGATCCTGTCTCTTGCTTCTCTTCTCTCTTCCTGAACAATGCTAGGTATTGATCTTCAGAAACTATGTATGCACTTATACTCAACCTTTTTTTTTTTTAAATTAGGAAGACAGATTTGATCAACCTTTTCTTTGGGTTGGCTGTTACAAGGTATAAAATGGGGAGAGTGCAGTTAGGGAGTTTTAACAGTTGCATTTGACTCTTGCACTAAGCTTCTTCCTCCTATTTGGCTTCATCAGGAAGCAGTAAGACATTATGATTTTCACCTATCTGATTTCTGTATCTGATCTTAGTTGGTTCTGGATTCAGTCCAAAAGATTTTGTCATTTGTTACATTCTATAAAATGTCAACAGCAGTCAGTTACTATTTATTAATATTCAATCTGGTTTAAATGTATTTAAAATAGAAGGAATAAATATGGATGATAAAATTTTAACCATCTTTATGAATAAAATGAAAAGTTAACTTCTCTTTCCCTTTCTTTTTTCCTTTTGTTTCTCCCCACAAAGCCACCTACTATGAACATTTTTGTGAATCATTACAGGAAAAAACACACATGTGTTTATGTGTGGTAGAAATTATAGAGCAAAACTTTGGATTGGCAACCATTTCTTAGCTATGACACCCAAAGTGTATGTTATAAAAGAGAAGATTGGCACATTTTACTTTAAACTTTAAAGTTTTTAAACTTTTTAAAAAGAGTTTTAAAGTTTTCACTGCAAAAGATAGTAAGACAAGTCACATAATGAGAGGAAATATTTACAAATTATATGTCTGATTAGGGATTTTATCCAAAAGAATATGGAAATCACTTATAACTCAAAAATTAAAAATACATGACCCATTTGAAAAATAGGCAGAGGATCTGAGTGATTTCTCCAAAGAAATTATATAAATGTCTATTAAGCATATGAAAGACCCTCAACATCATTAGATCAAAGCCAAATGAGGTTCCACTTTATACTCTTGAATGACTGTTATAAAAGAGATGGATAATAATGAGTTTGAAGATGTTAGAGAAGGTGGAATTTTTCATGTACTGATAACAAGAATGTAGAACATAGACATTAAACAGAAACTATCTGGCACTTTCTCTAAAGATTAGACAAAGTTACCACCTGATGCAACAATTTCTTTATAGACACAGACTTGAGAGAAATAAAAGCATAAGTCCACACAAAAACTTGCACATAGACGTGCATAGAAACTTTACTTACAATAACTAAAAGCAGAAACAACCCAAATGTCTATAAAACATAATGCTAGCTAAACCAAATTTAATATATCCATGTAATAGAATATGTTTGGGCCATAAGAAGAAAAGGTACCATGTGGGTGAACCTTGAAAACATTATTAGTGAAAAAAAAAAGTGTCACAGAGAATAACATATTATATGATTCCATTACTATCAGTTGTTCAGAGTAGATAAATCTGTTGAAAAAGAAAGTAGTTCAGTGGTTACTGGGGCTGGTGGGAGGCAGAAAGGTGGATGATTGCTAATGGGTACAGGTTTTCTTTTGAGGTTGCTGAAAATACAATGAGATTATGGTGATGGGTGAACAACTTTGAAAATATACTTAAAATAATGTTATCATACCCTTTATATGAATAAACTTATGGTGTATAAATTATGTCTCAACTTTTTCACTTAGCAGATTTTAGCTTTTATTGTCTCCCGTATAAGCACATATAAAACTTGTTTGTTTTGAAAATGGTTACACAATAACAAAAGAAATGGTCTCTAAATTGAGGAGCCACCCACAGAATGGGAGAAAATCTTTGCTAGCTATACATCAGACAAGGGATTAATAACCAGAATATACAGGGAGCTCAAAAAACTAAACTCCCCAAAAATCAATAACCCAATTAAGAAATGGGCAAATGAATTGAACAGAACTTTTTCAAAGAATGAAGTCCAAGTGGCTAAAAAGCACATGAAAAAAAATTTTCACCATCCCTGGCCATAAAAGAAATGGAAATCAAAACCACACTAAGATTCCACCTTACTCTTGTTAGAATAGCTACCATCAAGAACACCATCAACAACAAATGTTGGTGAGGATGCAAGGAAAAAGAAACCCACATACACTGCTGATGGGAATGTAAGCTAGTGCAACCACTACAGAAAACAGTATGGAGGCTCCTTAAAAAACTAAAACTAGACTTGCCATATGATCTAACAATACCACTCTTAAGGATCTACCCAAGGGAATGCGAATCAGCTTATAACAAAGGCACCTGCACACTCATGTTCATTGCAGCACTATTCACAATAGCCAAGCTATGGAAACAGCCAAGATACCCCACTACTGACAAATAGATTGAGAAATTTTGATATTTATACACAATGGAATTTTATTCAGCCACAAAAATAATGAAATTTTGCCATTCACAGGTAAATGAATGGAACTGGAGAACATCAACATAAGTGAAATTATCCAGGCTCAAAAGGCCAAAAGCTGCATGTGGATTGCAGACCTAAAATAAATGCAGCAATGTTACGGGACACAGTTCTTTGGGAGGGATAGGACAAGGGAAGGAAACTAAAAACTTGAATGAGGTTGATGTGCTCATTGTACATGAATGAATATAGAAATTTAAATGGCTGGGGCCACCATGGGAAGTGGACTAGGGAGGAGTAAAGAGGACTGGAAGAGGTGAATCAATTGGAGCTGTCTTACATGTATGCATGGAAATGACACAAAGAAACTCCCTGTGTAGCTCTCTTTATCGAAAACTAACACAAACATCGTGTTTCTCTTTTTATCTTTTATGTTTTTTCTTCTACATAATTGGAGGAGGGCAGAAGAGGTTCTGTGGGGGGGTGTTGCTCAGGTGGGAGGTGGGAGTTGGTGGGGAAAGGGATAATAGGATGAATACAGTGCAATTAATATATACACATGTATGTAAATGGAAAAATGGTATCTGTTGAAACTGTTCCAGGAATTCGGGGTGGGGTAGGATAAAGGAGAACAGTAGAGGTGGTGAATTCAAGTATGATATATTTGACACATAGTAAGAACTTTTGTAGATGCTACAATGTACCTTAACCCAGCACAACAATAAAAAAAAAAGAACTAAAAAAATGATTATGCAATATTCCAAGTAATGGGACATTTTATTGCTTCTTTAATTTGACTTTCTATCAGAGAATTACCTGAGGTTGAAGGAGCCTTTTTTTTTTTTTTTTTGCCTCTCTATGTCCTACAAATGACCAGAGCAGGTGACAAGAAGCATTTAGAACAGAGTATCAGGGAAATGAGAATAGGCTCTGCTTCCCTTGATGAAGCCAGGAATATTTGAGAGGAGGCAGAACAGCTGTAGCCCTGAGTGCCTTTCCTTGTCTGACCCTGTAGTATCTAGAATATTAAAAAAGGACATCAGGCCTGCCCCCAATATGATGAACTTTTCAGAATTAACTCAATGTACCTCTGTAGCTGACGATTTTGCTTTGTGACTAGGCCTGTTTTGCATTTCTTTGTGGAAGTCAATAGGTCTTTTAATATTTTAAGCCTTATTTTAATATTTTTGCCTCCTTTCCTATCTGAGGCTTGTGGGCTTAGTTTTATTTATCATAGAGAAATAGTAACTATTCTTTCTTTTATGAATATTTAGAAATCTATTTTGCTGTTGGTTTCTGATAAGTTCTTTTATTGAGGTAATGATATTTCTTCTATTTCTTGGTGAATAATTCTTTTTGGAAATCAGGAATGAATGTGGAGATTTACCTAATTTGTGGGAACATTCATCCTGATGGTTGTATATGTATTTGTTTATTTTTTCTCCTTTAATTTGTTCATGTGGTGAATTGCATTAATGCATTTCCTAGTCTATCTTCAATCACTCATTTGGCATTCAGTTCGCACATTTGTATTTACTGCCTTTATGTGGCAGATGCTATTCTGAGCACTGGTGATATAGTAATAAGCAAAACAGACATTATTCTTTTAAAATACTGTTAAATGAAATCTGCTAACAATTTTTTTGCATTTACATTTAAGAATATACCTCAACAACTCTTCAAAATTATGCAAAGATATATGATAAGGAATGATTGTTGCAATATTGTTTTTAAATGTTAGCATGCCCCTCGATGGGAAAGTGAAATATATTTTAATTGCTCTATGGTGTGACATAATATATTGTAATTAAGAAGAACTAGGTATTTCAGCACATATAACTTTGAAAAAGTATATATATATATATATATATATATATAAACAAGTTGCAGGATTTATATGCATATGGTGTCATGTACATATGGTGTCTTGTTTTTGTAAAACTTAAAAAGAAAAATGAAACCTGTGTTTGTACTTTCTATAGGCATGAAAAATATCCAAAAGGACAGCAAATAAACTATTAATGGGGAAGTCCTCTGGGGTAAAGGATGAAGGGATAGGGACACTGCTCACAGATTTCACTTTTCACCATATAAATTTTATGTTGGTTAAGATTTTTACTTATTTTACAAGAAGCAGGTATTAATGTTGTAATTACATTAGGAGAAAATTTAATGGTAGAGCTTGAGGATTGGAAGTAGGGTGTACAAAAATATTTTTAGCATGATTGCATGGGTTAATATTCAATTGTAAGCAACAAAACTGTCAGCTAGTTTTAAGCAGAATGAAATTTCTAAGTGTGTACTAAGTGGTTTACAGTGTCACTGGAAAAGTCAGAGAAGCATGCTGTATTAGTATGCCTTGTGCTGCTATTACAGAACAAGTGAGACTGGGTAATTTATAATGAAGAGAAATATATTGGTCCATTTTTTCTGGAGGCTGGAAAGTCCAAGATTGAAGGGCAGCATCTGACAAGGGCTTCTTGTTGGGTTCCCATGGTAGATGTCAGAAGGAAGGGCAAGAGACTATGTGCAAGAGAGAGAAAGGAGTATGAACTTGGTTTTATAATAGCCCCGCTCCATAGCTAAGGAACCCACTCCCTGAATAATGGCATCAATCTATTCAAGAAGGCAGAGTCTCCATGACCTAAATATCTTTCAAAAATTCTACCCCTCAGTTGAATGCTGTAGCTCAGACCTATCATCCTAGCTAACTAGGAGGTAGAGAATATGAGGATGATGGTTCCAGGTGTGCCCAGGTGAACAGCTAGCAAGACACCATTTCAACCAGTTAAAAGCTGGGCATGGTGGTATAAGCCTGTCATCACAGTTATGGGAGTGTGAATAGAGTTTGATGGTCCAGGCTGCTTGGGCATAAACCTGAGACCCTGTTAGAAAAATAACTAAAGCAAAAAGGGCTGGTGGTGTGGCTCAAGTGGTAGAGATTGCCTGCCGAGCAAGCACAAGGGCCTAAGTTCAAACCTAAGTACCTACCTGTGGAGAGTAGACAGGTGTATCGAATCAGCTGCATGTTTGAGTTTGGCATAGCCCAAAACCACAGAAGGGAGCAAGCATAGTTATGCCCAATAAACTGCAGCCTTGAGTTGGCACAGCCTCAGCTGCAGAAGTGGGCAAGATGCAGTACAGCTGTTTTTCCTTTAATGTTTACATTCAGAGAGAAGCACTCACAGGTTCCCCCTGCTCCCCAAGATTACAGTGTCATTCCCCCTCCCCTGAGAACTGCCTCTCCACCTCGTGTTGCATCTGTATATAATAAACTCACTGGAGGTGGAGAGGGTTGGTGTGTCTCCATCTGAGCACACAGCCTACCTGGCCCCAGCTTTGTGTATGTTTTGTCTTCTGTCTGTTGTCTTTTCTGCATCTCCCATTGCCCCCAGTTAGGTTTCTAGGACAAGCTCATGTGGCACGTGAGACCTACTCCTCTTTGAAAAAAAAGAAAATCTCATGTCTCAACACTGTTGCATTGAGGGTTAAATTTTTGACACGTGAACTTTGGAAGACACAGTCAAAGCATAGCATAGGGAGTAACACACTTCCTAAGAATTCTGCAGGGTTCTACTGCCTCAGCTGTGTTCAGGACAGTTGTCACCACTGTTTCAGAGAGCTGTGGAGTCAGGAGGCTGGAGACTGCGAGCTATGCCACTTCTGCTGTGATCTGTGATATCTGTGTCCACTGCCTGCCTCCCTCCCCATTTGACTTACTTCCAAATTCAGCCTTGCTTCAGGATGTTTAATTGGTGATGCTTAATCTGGTCATGAACCCTTGTTGCAAAGGAATCTAAAGATGAAATTCTCAGCTTTCTAAAAACTACACTCATTCTAGCACACTAGAAGAAGCTCAAATGGGCATTGAATAGGCAAGCCTCACACAGTGTCCACAATTAGCAAACAGCACATTGTTCTTCAGATACGTTATCCACACAGACTGGGAAAATCATGGAGTTGCTATAAAACTTTTTTCATATATATAAGAAACATATGTTTATTATAGAAAATAGCAAAATAAGCAAGCATATATAAGAAAAAGATAATAAAATAACCCTAGAATTTCAAATTCTGATGCTAATATTTTGATTGTTAATATTTTGATCTTTCAAACACCTACCAACACAATCTCTGCCCCACACACTTGAACAAATAGACTCATAATACACATTGACAGAAATTATTTTAAGTGTGTAGCAAAGATGAATGCAATGTTTAAAAAAGTAAATTAAAAATTAAAAAACACATATTTACTTAATAACTTAATTTGAAAACTCATTGAAATAATACACCCTGAGTTTAAAAAAAACAAAATTACCTTTTTAAATCTCTTTCATCAAGTCAAAAATAATTAGGCTATCTTTTCTTCATTTTTAATATACTCTAATTTTGACTCAATAAAAGTTTGTTTTTAATTAACTTTTTTAAATTAAAAAAAAATCTCCATTAATACTCCTCTTCCCGGAAATCTATATACTGTCTAGTTTTTAAAACAATGGAATATTCACATGACTCACACAAGCCTTGACTCTTTCTACTTTTGTTTCCATGTTAGCAAAGCCAGGAGTTTGAAGTGGATTGTCTTTGAGGTTCAGATCTGTGAGATTGAACATTCTGTGAAGACACTCCCACCCTTAGTGAGAAGTGCAGGCTGCAAAATCCTGGTTTTCATTTTCAGACCTGTTTTTCATGTTCCAGGTGACCTTGAGCTCATTATGAACTGCTGGATGCCTCCATTTATGAAACTGAGCGCTGAGATTAAAGTATCTCCTATTTACTTCCTGGAGTTTGATGAGGGCTGCCAGCTCTCTCACAGCGAATGTCCTATATACATATTATAGCTAATTAAAGTAAAGACAACGATGTGGTCCAAGAGGTAGCTCAACAGAGTTCTTTAATTTCAATGTAGATTTTAATCTTGAAATGACTTTGAGAGATGCAAAAGCCACAATGACTACATTTCAAGATAACAACAATAATAAAAGAGCAGAGGAATGTATTTCAGAAAATGAGCAGATGGTATTATTACTCCAAATGAAAAGTTCATCTACATTAATAAATACACACACACATATATATATATTATGCTATCTATAAATCTAGCAAGTTAGTGGTTTATAGTACATAGACCTAAATGTATCTAGAAAGGTTAATGGAAATTAAATGTGCTTATCACCAGGGATAGAATTATAAATGACATTCAGAATTTTCCATGTTATTGAGTTAAATCATTTCCTTTTAGTGAACCAATAATAATTCCTATATCTGGAAAAATACAATCAAGTGCTTTTCTTTTAAAAAGCTATTTTGACTGGCACAATGGCTCATGCCTTTATCCCAGCTGCTCAGGAGGCAGAGATTGGGAGGATCATGGTTTGAGGCCAACACAGGCAAAAAGTTAATGAAACCCCATCTTAATGAACAAGCCAGACAGTGGTAGGTAGGAGTATCACCATCTCAGATCATCCTGTTCAAAAACACAAAGACCTGGAACAACCAAAGCAAAAATGGCTTGGGGGCATGGCTCAAGAGGTAGAGTGCCTGCCTAGCAATCATGAGGCCCTGGGTTCAAACCTCAGTACCATCAAAAAAAGTTATTTTTGAATGAAAGTTGTACTTTGTTGCATATATTATTAGGATGGTGTGGATAGGTGGGACAAGATAGGAAGAAGGAGGTTATACCTGTTAAATAGTATTTCCTGTTGAGATAGAGGAATGAGAGACAGAGCAAGAGGGAAAGTGAAGTGGTGGTGGGGAGAAGGAGAGAGAAACTCTAGTCTGTACAAAGATCCAAGACCCTTTCAGTTTTCCATGAGCCTAACCTCTCACCTGTCAGATGACCATAACCATTGTTTTTAGATTTAGATATATCAGTAGAATCAATGTTATCCTTTCTCAACATCATTTAACTCCATCCTGTTTAGCACTTGCAGTGGCGGGTGCTGGGACCGCTAAAGGAAGAGGTGACATACTTTCAGGTCAGGCTTTCTGGAGATGTCACCCCGACTATTTCAATAGACTCTTGTTTTTCATGGTATCCAGTTCCTTTCCCTAATATATTTTATAGTCTACCCCCCATTGCTTTCCAAAGTACAGCTCTGATATTTGCTTTCCCTTTATCACAAGTGACTCACTGGTGTGGAAAACAAGGGAAAACAAAAGCAGAGGCTCCTGCACACTCTTTTAGTGAATTTTTAAGGCCCCTCCTGATCAGTGCCATGATGTCTTATTCTTTCTTCCATCTACAATCCCTTCCATTTCTGCTGTTTGCTTTCTCATGCCTATGCCTTGGATTGCCCTCTTCCTTTCCCTTCACACATCTGTATCCTTGATACCTAGGATTCAGCTCAGATCCCTAGGAGGGCATCCCAGTTCTCTTCTCTGAACTACTCTATACCTGTTTTTCAGCTCCTATAACATGCTATCTCCCCTTTTCTTGGTCACTACCTCTTCCCACCATGAATTTTGGCTATTTGTTTTTTCTGGGAGCCTAGCCATAAACATTTTGTCTCTGCTCTGACTTGGTATTTTCTATTTCAGGCTTATAATAAATATGTGCTATTAAAGAATTGGATCCAACATTATTTCTGGGCTAAATCCCACCAGGGTAGCTATACAGTAGATGCCCATTAAGTTTTTGGAAAAAAAATTAACTTCCCCAAGCCACAAAATCACCATCTAGTGTCATAAGGGCTACAATTTATTAAATGATCCTCTACCAAACTCAGTTATATTCTTTAAGATGAATTGGCCATTGTTAAAACTCTATTGTCTTTTGGTGGGGCTGTGAGCTCACTCTTGGTGCTAAGCTCTAAATCTACATGATTGTCTCTGAGGCCAGAAAATGGTAAAGTAATTTATCAATGGCATTTTAAATTGCCACCAATGAGATAAATTTCCAAATTCTTATCACACTTTACCCATTTCTTTTGCTCTGACTTCTTGCCCCTCTGATTTATTTGTTTTTATTTTTCTTTCTCATGTAGGTTGGCTCTAGGCTATTTTTTAGAGTGATTCAGTTAAGGAAGCTGTCAAACTCTATGAATGACAGAATAGTGCTTGGGGAAGTGAGTGGGATTTTGGGGGGAAATGGATGGGAAAGCCCCCTACCCCCACCCTCAGGGATGTACACATTTCATCAGGGATGGCAGAAGACCAAATTGCTCTCCCCAGTATATAAGCCATCTGCTCCCACCTGTGTGGATATCCTGAGTCAATTAAGGAAGTCTACAGATTACCATGAAAAGACCAATATTAAATTTCCCCACTCAGCAGCATGGAGTAGTAAGACAGAAATTAAATTCAAATAGTGAACATAAGAAAGTAATGCTTCTTGAACAACTAGGTTTATGATCTGAGATTTGGACTGCTGCAGATAGGTGTCACTCTTAGGTAATTTTGTTTGATTATACTGAGCCTGATAAATTCTGGTTGCCATAATCAAGCTGAATTTCTAGCCCAAAGAAATTGCTAACTGTGATTTCACCAGAGATGTGCTATTCTTGATAACCTTTCCTGGCTAGCTTTTTGACCTTCCCTTCGTAAGCCTATAACTTATTACTGTGGTGTTTTAAGTTACAATAGAGATTAATAGTGCGAGGAGAGACACAGCATTGATGTGGGGGGCATGGGGACAGATATTTGATTGAAGTCCTTTGTTCTGATTAGACGTGTAGCAAAATTTGGGAAGTTTGTAAACCTTATTATCACTACACATTTCAAGGGAATTATCCTGTGATTTATTTAGTTAAGAAATAACATTTAAAATTCTTGTTGAACAAATATATGCAACTACTGCTAACTTGTTTCCACAATATTAACATTAGATGCTACTCTTAGGGGAACACGCTCATTTAGGAAGCTGGGAGTATAGCCCAGTGTTGGAGTGCTTGCCTATCATATGGCAAGGCCCTGGGTTCAATCCCTAGTACCACAGACAAGCAAACAAAAACACTTACTTTTCTCTGATTATTAAATAATTCATGGAATGTAAAAAATAAGAGAAAATGTACAAAGGAAATGCAGCAGCTGTATGTTAAAGGGTGCTCTTTTTATCCTCATGTTTCAGCAGAAGCAGCAAAGGTAAGGATAATATGATAGGTTTCAAATATACTCCGCATGCTGAAGTGAGGTGTGGACCATATATGTAGCAGGCATTGAAAGATTTGGGAAGTAGTCAATGGCTTTAACGCTAGGTTGTCTCCCATCTTGACAAAATAGAATTGCCTCTTCCTCACCCTAGCCTAGTGAGATAAGTGGTCTCAGAATATGTATTTAAAGGATTTGATCCTGGAATCTGGCAAACTCTGGTACTTTTAGGAAAGATTCTAAGGTAAGGGACTGACCAGAACTTCTGGGAGTGAGCTGCACTTCCTTTGAAGGTTGAACAAAGTGTGTATTTCTTATGGGCCAGAGGTAGTCCCATTGAAAGGAACAGTCTAGGGTTGCATTAAAATAATCTTTGTCTATAATACTATGTAAAGGAGCCATGTGACCCCAACATGGCTGCGGACTGCTGAAGTCCAGGGGCTGAGGGGGTGTCACAAGTGTGTAAGAGGAGGGGCATTGGGAGTGTGAGAGAGAAATACAATCAGAGGTACCCAGAAATGAATGTTAGAGGAATTTGCAAAGAATCTCTGTGAAAGAAATTGTCAGCTCTGGACTGTCATTTCAGAGGTCATTACCAACTAGTAACAGGTGAGTCATTCAAGGAAAACCTTCCTGGTACCCTTATCGCTCCTGAAATTTACTCACAACCTACTCTGGAGAGGCTTCACCTTGCAGCTAGCAGTTGTGGAGGGTGCAAATTGAGAGAGAAGCAGCTGATCTCTCGTTCTTTCTCCATTATGTAATCTTAGAGCTAAAGTAGATCCAAATGTTGTTGTTCTTTATAGGAAAAGAGACAGTGAAATTGGATAAGAATTTGGAGTTTTAATATTATATCTGATTGTGGTTGTGTGATCTTTAGATTAGGTTTTTTATTATCCAGAGAAAGAGACTATTGCTTCATTAAAGAGTCACTGGAGAAAATTAAGTGAACTCTGAAATTTCATGTAAGGGGCAGGACACATCAAATTTACAGAGTGGATTTGTAGGAAATCAGCCTCTTTTTTAGAAAAATCTCCTTGCTCATCTCCCTGTGATGTCTCTTATCCGACTAGTTTCCCCAGTACAACATTGGCTGTCCGTTACTTTCAAGATGAAGGCCACACTAATTAACATCTCTCTCAGGCACGCCATCTTCCACACCTGTCTCCATATCCATTGTCTGTCCAGAAACCTGGTGTCTTTTTTTTTTTTTTGCACCCCCACCCACCCTCTCTCTCCTGAGCGCTTTTCTCTGACCTACAAGGTCATCCTCATATTCTACAGCTTCATCAGTTTTGAGGTGCCAGTATAGTTAGTTTCTGCTTTCTGTCATAATAACAGTCACCAGAGATTATGATCGCCAGAGGTAGCTAGTGCATGTTAGTTTATTTCTTTTCAGTCTTTTTTTCTTTGCCTACACATATTTAATTAAAAACAAAATTGAGATCACATTATGTCAATTACAGTGTATGTTTCCTATCTACTTTTCCTAGCCCATTACTAATGTCTAAAAAAACCATTTCAGACAACAATAGGAAAATCCTTTAAAAAATAAATTGAGATGAACCTGGAAGATATGAGGCGATTTAATGCTATTCATTTTCTATAAAGGTCAAGACAATTGTGTAACTTTTGAATGACTGTCATGAGGGGTTCTTACAGTGCAAGGAAAATCAGCTAGTTTTACTTGCTGTGTGATATTGACAGAAGCCAGGCACTGCTGCCTACCAGAGCTTTCCATTCCACTTCAGCCCTGCTTAGAGCTCAATGACTGTTAATTCCTGGTTTGTCCCCTGTATTACAGGCCATCAGTCTCTGTTGAACTATCAGAAACACCTGGTAATTGCAGCAAGACAATAATCTTGGCACTGTTTCATTAATTATAACTCCTTCCCAGCTGGAGTTTTTATTTCTAGAATATTCTGCCTTCTTTGTGTAGACTTCATGCCCCATAGGCAGGAACCACATTTCCCTTTTTGTCTTTTCTTGTGCTATTGTGCAACAAATGCTGAAATATAATTTTTAAAATGGATTTTATTCATTTAGAATTCATCTATGAAGATTGACCATGCCAAAGGTATTTTGTAGCTCATGTCTTGCAAAAAATAGTATTTTCCAAAGTTTTAGTTTTTCTAACATCTCCTCTTGGCAGGAGCACATGGGCAAAGGTGACTGGTTTGGTAATGAGAAGATCAGGAGTTAAGGATGCTCACAGAAGAACATACCACCCCTTTCAGCAAAGGTGTGACTAAGAAATATTGACAAGGTGACTTTTTTTTTTTCAGTTGCAGTTGCAAATTGACAACCTGTCATAAGTTTATTTTATTTGGTTTACATATTTTTAAGAAGTTGAATTAAATAACAGTATGTACAAAGCAGGAGACTCATAAAAATTTGAGATAGAGTAAAAAGAGCTGTCAACTCAAGGCCTGCATTCTTTTATAAGAACAAGCAGCTGAGAAGCTGTTTTTGCTTTTGAATAAAGGCCTACGTACTCTCGATGCTTCCGCCTCCACTATCTAGTAAATTACTGACCATGTGGCACTATGTGATATTTACCATTGTGCTTGCATTGTACCCACACTCCATAGTTAGCGTGCTCCAAGCATTCACATAATTTGCCTTGTCTCTGTGAACATTTTAATTTTTCAAGACCTGTTCTTACTAACATGGTCTTCCTAATCTACCTGTTCAGCAGTTGCAAGGTGCAAATTCAGGTATTTAATCAATCACTTAGAGAACCCTTAAGGCAATGACATCACAAAGTAGAGTATTTTGAGAGAAGTATCAGAAAAGAATTTTCAAATGAAAAGAATCTTCAAAGTACTTTACTAATAAAGTAAAAACCAGACACCAGCTTGAAGCAAGAACACTGTTGCCAAGTTTTGGAAAAGAAGCAGCTTACTTTGCTACTGTAATTGAGCTAAAGATGTATTCCTCTAGATTTTAGTTAGAACTGATGCAGAAAGAGGCACCTGCTATTTGTTGGGATGACACTCTGGTTGATAAAGTGATGGTAAGCTCTACTTAAGGTTATGCATTTCTTTTCAAATCCCAGCTGTCAGGAGGATCATTTATCTTTATAAGGACTTCTGAAAGCTATTCACTTATTCCCAGTTCCATGACAATTACATTCTAGACCAGCTGCTTATTCTGTCAGCCTAGCTGTACATTGGGAATTTTAGACATTATTTCAAAATTTTGTTAAGCTAGTTTAGACCTTGGGGGAGGGGTTTTTGTTTCATTCTTTGTTAGCCTCCTCCACCTCCAGTGCCTTCTAGCTCAGTAAGTTACATCCATTCTACTCAGTTTCTCTGGTCAGACAGCAGTGAGTAATCTTTGGTGGCTTTTTCACTCCTATAAACCACATTCAATTAAGTCCTATTAGTCCTACTTCTTGGCGGTACTGGGGTTTGAACTCATAGCTTCACGCTTGCTAGACAGGTGCTGTACTACTTGAAATTCCATACCTACAGTCCTAATTCTATTTCTTAAATCCTCAGTGTCTGTCTGCTACCCTCCTTAATTGTCTGCTTCCCCTCCAATTCACCATACTTTGTAGGAAAACCTCCTAACTCATCTCCCCAGTACAACAGTGGCTGCCATTACTGTCAGTATCAAGCTCACTTTTCACACCTGCCTCCATCACCATCGTCTTTCCAGAATCCCTGTCTTTTTTTTCTCACTTTAGTTATAGTTAATTTTCTTTTTTATTATTGTATTATTGTTGTACTGAGGGTATATTGTGACATTTACAAAAGTTCTTACATTGTATCACAGTGTGATTCACCCCCTCCATCATTCTCTTTTATTACCCCCCATCCCTGGAGTAGTTTCAACATGCACCTTTTTTTCATTTTCATACATGAGTACATAATATTTCTACCACATTCACCCTCCTCCACTCTTTCCTTGTATCCTCCTCCCTTCCACTGCTACAAATCCCCAGACAGGACCGGTTTTACCTTCCTTTTCTCTGTTTTTGCAAAAAGGCATTTTTGCTTGTTTGTTTCACAGCATATATGCATTATAAGCCGAATTCGTTCATCCCCTCTATTTTTCTCCTTTCAACGTTATGGTGATTTCAACAGGTTTAAAAATTCTGTATTCATTCTTCCTTGTGTCTTTTTTCCTCCAACTCCACACTCCCTCTCCTAAGGTCATCATGCCTTCACTTTGCTCTTGGAATGCTGTTATCCTGACACTTAACTCCTGTTCTACTTTTTATCTTCTTCCTCAGCTAGTTAATTTTTTTGTATTCTGGGTGTACTCCCATAGCAAATACAATTTCTCTTTTGAAACAACTATCACACGTCAATGCTTTTTTTCTCCACTAGACTGTAAGACCTACGCTTCTATTTGTCATATTGATAATCATAACTCCAGGGCTTGACACAGAGTCTGGAACCTGCTTATTGCTCAATTATATTAAAGAAACTAAACATGAGGCTGTGAGGCTCTGACTACATGAGATTATACAAGAGGTGAAAATCTCAGCAAATTGTTGATTAGACATTAGGAAATTGTGCAGTTTATTACAGAATTCAGATAGATCATAAAATATAGAAAAAAATAATAAAAATGTCTCCAAATCTTCCTTTTAGTATAAATAAGAACAAGTGTAAATATTTCCATCTATATCATTCCTGTTTGTTTTATACACATTAGGATGTAGCTTAGTAATCTGATTTTTTCACTTAGCATATTAGAAAACAATTTCTATGCTATTAAATATTCTGTCAGATATCATTTTTAATGCTCAGGGTATAGATGTTTCAAAATCAATGTCTATTTTCTTGCCTATGATAACAGTTTTGGATTGTCTGCACTGTAATTTTAATCTTTATTTGTGTCTTAATATTTGTTTATTAAATATCATGTCCTTACAATGCCCTTACCTTTCTGAGTGGTTGGCAAGGAAGTCCTTAGAAGTCCTGGGATTGAAAGCCATCTAACAGAATGCTTAAGAGCCCGGGCCTGCAGTTAGAGTTCCCAGCTGTGAGTCGTGGCTCCGTCACTAGGGAGCTGTGGGAGTTTAAACATGATGCCTAATGTTTATTTGATTTGATTTGTTGTGGTGAGGGAGCAACATGAAACCTACCCTCTTAGCAGTGCTTTCTGAGTACAGCACAGTACTGTTATCAGCACTGCGCTGTATTACACATGCACAGTACATAACACACAGTGTGGCACAGAAGATCTCTAGAATTAATTGCTCACCTTGTAGAACCGAAAATTTATGTCAGCTGCTTAACAAGTCTCCATCACCCCTTCCCTCCATCCCTGGCAACCACCGTTCTATGCTGACTGTTTTCTGTCCTTCATCAAAGTGGACTCCTATAATATTTGCCCTCTGAGATGGACTTATTTAGCTTTGCCTAACTTGAACATGCCATTCATGTTGTTAGATTCGTAGGATTTCCTTTTTTAAAATTTAAGGTTGAATAATGTTCCACTTTTAGTATACACCACATTTTCTTTATCTGGCAATTGACTGCCATATCTTGGCTATTGTGAAAAGTGCTGCAATGAACTTTGGGTGTTTCTTAACTTCTCTGAATTTTGGTTTCCTTTCAAAAAATAATTTTGGTGGTATTGGGTTTTGAATCCAGGGCCTTGTGCAAGTGCCATACCTCCAGCCCTCTTTGCTTTAGCTGTTTTTCAGATAGGGTCTTGTGCTTTTTGTCCAGGGTGATCTTTGGACTGAGATCCTCCTACCTATACCTCCCATATAGCTGGGATTACAGGCATACACTACCACACCCAGCTTTTTAGTTTCCTTATCTGTAAAGTATGTCATAATCTCTAATCAGACTTTCTGTAAATTTCACTCAGATTACTTCAATAAACTTTTCTCCTTCTTTCCTATAATCCTCCCTTCTAGTCAACATGCTTCCTATTCAATCTTGAAACACATCCCTGGTATTTTCAGTCTATGGTGCAGGAATCATCAGTGCCTTTCTGTGTGGAAAGCATGATTGTGATCTCCTTGGTTGTGTTTTCAAGACCCTCCTTGTCTGTGTCAGCCCTATTTCCCATAGCCATGCTCCTTGTTCCTTCCCCACACTTTACTCTGGATTCTGCCAGGGCCTCCACTTGGAAGGCTTCCTCCACATCGCCACTCCTCCACTCCCACATCTCCAGTGCCCAGACTCAATTCCCTGCCCTTGAAGTGCCCTCTTCCCTCCTCCGAATGCTTATAGCACTTTGTCTTCACCTCTTTCTGGTCACTTGAGTTGTTTTAAGGTGTATTTTGGTTATTTGTGATTTGGAGGAGTTCAGGATGTAGGGACATGGACACATCAGTTTTTAATCTGGGTTGGTATTTGCTACAGAACTACTTCTTTGTAGGCATGCAATACTTGTGCGATAAATTAATGCATGGATTTCAAAGTGTTTCAGGGCTAGAGCTCCTTATACTTTAGAAGAGAAATTAAGTTTCCCAGCCACAGTGTTTAATTTGTATGGTTGTGATGTGATATCTTAATTCTGCTTTATGACATACCATCTTATCCTATACTCTTCACCCCCCTTGGGACTGACCTGGAACTTGTCATTCTTCTGCTTCAATCCCCCCATTGTTGGGATTACAGCCATTTATCATTACTCCTGGCTTCACTGTTTTTTTTTTTTTTCTTTCTTTCTCTCAAGTATTCTGTGCCAATGGATGAGAAAACCAAACAGTATTTTTCAGTACGGATTGGTAGCAGGTTTTTTTCCTGTCTCCACCTCCATGTAGAACACTTATCCTGTAATCAGGTGTGGCTCTCCCCATTGCTCTTTCACTACCATACTTACTATTACCTGGTTGCACTCTAGAATATGTTAGCCATCAAACAATAGTAAGAAGATGAGAATGAGGACAGGGTTGTGAGTTTGGTGGTTTCCTTTACCTACAAAGCCTTATTCAATTGCAGGATGGTTGCCTTTCAACAAGTTTTGATTTGTAGAAGCTTTTTTTCCTTTATTATTGTGCTAGGTGGGGGTACACTGTGGCATTTACATTTACAAAGGTTCTTACAATGTATCAAATGTATCATACTTGAATTCACCCCCTCCACTGCTCTCTTTCACCCGCCCCATTCTTCGAACAGTTTCAATAGATATTGTTTTTGCATTTATATACATGTGTACACATTATTTGCACTGTATTCATCCTCCCACACCTTGTCCCCGCCACCTCCTCCCCACCACAGAACCCGTTCCACCCTCCTGTTCTCTGATTTTGTAGAAGAAAAAAGATAAAAGGTAAAAAAGAGAAATAGACATTTTTGCTAGTTTGAGATAAAGATAGCTACACAGAGAGTTTCCTTGTGTTGTGCACAACCCCAACTGGTTCATCTCTACCAGTATTCCTTATTTCTCCCTAGTCCGCTTCCCATGGTGGCCCCAGCCAGTTTAAGATTTCTATATTCATTCCTGTACAGTAAGCACATCAACCACATTCACGTTTTTAGTTTCCTTCCCTTGCCCTATCCCTCCCGTGTGCCATCTTCCCTTAGTGTGACCTGTGTCCCATAATATTGCTGCATTTGTTTTAGGTCTACAATCCACATATGAGAGGGAACATGTGGCGCTTGGTCTTCTGAGCCTGGTTAACTTCACTTAAGGTGATGTTCTCTAGTTCTACCCAATGACCTGCAAATGACAAAATTTCATTCTTCTTTATGGTTGAATAAAATTACATTGTATATAAATACCACATTTTCTTGATCCATTCGTCAGTAGTGGGGCATCTTGGCTGTTTCCATAGCTTGGCTATTGTGAATAGTGCTGCAATAAACATGGGTGTGCAGATGCCTTTGTTGTAAGCTGACTCACATTCCTCTGGGAATATCCCTAGGGGTGGTATTGCTGGATCATATGACAGATCTGTTTTTAGTTTTTTAAGGAGCCTCCATACTGGTTTCCATAGTGGTTGTACTAGCTTACATTCCCACCAGCAGTGTATGAGGGATCCTTTTTCCCCACGTCCTCGCCAACATATGTTGTTGGTGATGTTCTTAACAGTAGCTATTCTAACAAAAGTGAGGCGGAATCTTAGTGTGGTTTTGATTTGCATTTCCTTTATGGCCAGAGATGTTGAGCATTTCTTTGTGTGTGTGTGTGTGTGTGTTTGCCATTTGTACTTCTTTTGAAAAAGCTCTGTTCAGTTCACTTGCCCATTTCTTCATTGGCTCATTGATTTTTGGTGAGTTTAGTCTTTTGAGCTCCCTATATATTCTGGTTATCAGTCCTTTGTCTGAAGTACAGCTGGCCAAGATTTTCTCCCATTCTGTAGGCTGTCTCTTCATTCTTTTTTTGTTGTGCAGAAGCTTTTTAGTTTCATGTAGTCCTATTTGTCAATGTTGTCTCTTAGTTTCTAAGCCATTTGAGTTTTATTTAGGAAGTTATTTCCTATAACTATAAGTTCCAGTGTATTTCCTGCTCTTTTCTGCATTAGCTTCAAAGTTTTAGGCTTATATTAAGGACCTTAATCCACTTTGAGTTGATACTTGTACAGGGTGACAAACATGAATCTATTTTCAGTTTTCTGCAGGCAGATATTCAATTTTCCCAGAAACATTTGTTGAACAGGCTATCTTTTCTCCATCATATGTTTTTTGGCAACTTTGCCAAAATTTAGGCAAGTACAGCTGTATAGACTCATATCCAGGTCTTCTATTCTGTTCCACTGGTATTCATCTGTTTTTGTGCCAGTACCATACTGATTTTATTGCTATGGCTCTGTAGTATAGTTTGAAGTTGGATATTGTGATGCATCCAGAGTTGTTCTTTTGCTCAGTACAGTGTTGTCTTGGCTATTCACAGTCTTTTGTGCTTTCAAATGAATTTTAGTGTTGATTTTTCAATCTCTCTGATGTATGTCATTGGGATATTGATGGGAATCTGCAGAAAATTTAGAATGCTAGAGTCAGGGAGCAGATAATGAGACACACTGATGTGTCTGTCTGAGTCTCATGCAGTCTCAACCCAGCATCATGGTCAGCACCATCATCCACCTGGCTCAGAGTTAGGGCAGAGACCTAGAGGTTTTGCCTTTGGGCTCTCCAGGAGTCTTACATGCAAGTGTAAACTGTGAACACTGAGGTTAAGTGGTACATGGAAAATCATGTTCCCATGTTGCTAAAAAGATGTCTTTTTCTACTGGAATCCAAAAGGGACAATTAAAGAAATTAAATCTAATTTATTTCTATTCTGAAAGTTTGTGTTTATAGCTAGTATAGCCCAATATTTCACAATAGTGCTTGTGACACTGTTTATTTTTTATTTATTTATATTTTTTATTATTCATATGTGCATACAATGCTTGGGTCATTTATCCCCCCGCCCCCACCCCCTCTCTTACCTCCCCACTCCCCCAATACCCTGCAGAAACTATTTTGCCCTTATCTCTAATTTTGTTGAAGAGAGAGTATAAGCAATTATAGGAAGGAATAAGGGTTTTGGTTAGTTGAGATAAGGATAGCTATACAGGGAGTTGACTCACGTTAATTTCCTGTGCGTGTGTGTTATCTTCTAGGTTAATTCTTTTTTTTTTTAATTTTATTATTCATATGTGCATACAAGGCTTGGGTCATTTCTCCCCCCTGCCCCCACCCCCTCCCTTACCACCCACTCCACCCACTCCCTCTCCCCCACCCTCAATACCCAGCAGAAACTATTTTGCCCTTATTTCTAATTTTGTTGTAGAGAGAGTATAAGCAATAATAGGAAGGAACAAGGGTTTTTGCTGGTTGAGATAAGGATAGCTATACAGGGCATTGACTCACATTGATTTCCTGTGCGTGTGTGTTACCTTCTAGGTTAATTCTTTTTGATCTAACCTTTTCTCTAGGTCCTGGTCCCCTTTTCCTATTGGCCTCAGTTGCTTTTAAGGTATCTGCTTTAGTTTCTCTGCGTTAAGGGAAACAAATGCTATCTAGTTTTTTAGGTGTCTTACCTATCCTCACCCCTCCCTTGTGTGCTCTTGCTTTTATCATATGCTCAAAGTCCAATCCCATTGTTGTGTTTGCCCTTGATCTAATGTCCACATATGAGGGAGAACATACAATTTTTGGTCTTTTGGGCCAGGCTAACCTCACTCAGAATGATGTTCTCCAATTCCATCCATTTACCAGCGAATGATAACATTTTGTTCTTCTTCATGGCTGCATAAAATTCCATTGTGTATAGATACCACATTTTCTTAATCCATTCATCAGTGGTGGGGCATCTTGGCTGTTTCATAACTTGGCTATTGTGAATAATGCCGCAATAAACATGGATGTGCAGGTGCCTCTGGAGTAACCTGTGTCACAGTCTTTTGGGTATATCCCCAAGAGTGGTATTGCTGGATCAAATGGTAGATCAATGTCTAGCTTTTTAAGTAGCCTCCAAATTTTTTTCCAGAGTGGTTGTACTAGTTTACATTCCCACCAACAGTGTAAGAGGGTTCCTTTTTCCCCACATCCTTGCCAACACCTGTTGTTGGTGGTGTTGCTAATGATGGCTATTCTAACAGGGGTGAGGTGGAATTTAGCATGGTTTTAATTTGCATTTCCTTTATTGCTAGAGATGGTGAGCATTTTTTCATGTGTTTTTTTGGCCATTTGAATTTCTTCTTTTGAGAAAGTTCTGTTTAGTTCACTTGCCCATTTCTTTATTGGTTCATTAGTTTTGGGAGAATTTAGTTTTTTAAGTTCCCTATATATTCTGGTTATCAGTCCTTTGCCTGATGTATAGTTGGTAAATATTTTCTCCCACTCTGTGGGTGTTCTCTTCAGCTTAGAGACCATTTCTTTTGATGAACAGAAGCTTTTTAGTTTTATGAGGTCCCATTTATCTATGCTATCTCTTAGTTGCTGGGCTGCTGGGGTTTCGTTGAGAAAGTTCTTACCTATATACCTACTAATTCCAGAGTATTTCCTACTCTTTCCCGTATCAACTTTAGAGTTTGGGGTCTGATATTAAGATCCTTGGTCCATTTTGAGTTAATATTGGTATAGGGTGATATACATGGATCTAGTTTCAGTTTTTTGCAGACTGCTAACCAGTTTTCCCAGCAGTTTTTGTTGAAGAGGCTGCTATTTCTCCATCATATATTTTTAGCTCCTTTGTTAAAGACAAGTTGGTTATAGTTTTGTGGCTTCATATCTGGGTCCTCTATTCTGTTCCACTGGTCTTCATGTCTGTTTTTGTGCCAGTACCATGCTGTTTTTATTGCTACTGCTTTGTAATATAGTTTGAAGTCAGGTATTGTGATACCTCCTGCATTGTTCTTTTGACTGAGTATTGCCTTGGCTATTCATGGCTTCTTGTGTTTCCATATAAATTTCACGGTAGATTTTTCGATCTCTTTAATGAATGTCATTGGAATTTTGATGGGAATTGCATTAAACATGTAGATTACTTTGGGGAGTATCGACGTTTTTACTATGTTGATTCTACCAATCCATGAGCATGAGAGATCTCTCCACTTTCTATAGTCTTCCTCAATCTCTTTCTTCAGAAGTGTATAGTGTTCCTTGTAGACGTCTTTTACATCTTGTGTTCGGTTTACACCTAGGTATTTGATTTTTTTTGAGGCTATTGTAAATGGGATTAAATTCATGTATTTTTTTTCAGTTTGTTCATTATTAGTGTATAGAAATGCTAATGATTTTTCTATGTTGATTTTATATCCTGCTACCTTGCTATAGCTATTGATGATGTCTATAAGCTTCTGAGTAGAGTGTTTTGGGTCTTTAAGGTACAGGATCATGTCATCTGTAAACAGGGACATTTTGACAGTTTCTTTACCTATTTGTATTCCTTTTATTCCTTCTTCTTGCCTAATTGCTCTGGCTAGGAATTCCAGTACTATGTTGAATAGGAGTGGAGATAGTGGGCATCCTTGTCTGGTTCCTGATTTTAGAGGGAATGGTTTCAGTTTTTCTCCGTTAAGTATAATGCTGGCTGTAGGTTTGTCATATATAGCTTTTATAATGTTGAGGTACTTTCCTTCTAGTCCTAGTTTTCTTAGAGCTTTTATCATGAAATGGTGTTGGATCTTATCAAAGGCTTTTTCTGCATCTATTGAGATGATCAAGTGGTTTTTGTCTTTGCTTCTGTTAATGTGGTTTATTACGTTTATTGATTCTTGTATGTTAAACCACCCCTGCATCCCTGGGATGAAGTCTACTTGGTCGTGGTGAATAATCTTTTTGATGTGTTGTTGAATTCGGTTTGCCATTATTTTGTTGAGGATTTTTGCGTCAATGTTCATTAAGGAGATTGGCCTATAGTTCTCCTTTTTGGAGGTGTCTTTGCCTGGTTTTGGGATAAGTGTAATACTGGCTTCATAAAATGTGTTTGGCAGTTTTCCTTCCCTTTCTATTTCATGGAACAGTTTAAGGAGGGTTTTTAGTCCATTTCATCAAATGGTGCCTTTTGATGTGTGAATTAAGTCTGTTAACATTAAGTGTTAGTACTGATAGGTATGTGGTGATTCCTGTCATTTAGTTGTCTTAGTTGTTTGAAGGTTTGATTGTGTGTACCTACGTTGAGGTTACTCTCTATTTTCTTGCTTTTTCTTTTCTTGTAGTTTGGTACTGCTTGTCCTTTCATGGTTATGTTAGGTTTCACTTTCTGTGTGCAGAATCCCTTGAAGAATGTTTTGTAGTGGTGGCTTTGTGGTCACATATTGTTTTAATTTCTGCTTATCATGGAAGACTTTTATTGCTCCATCTATTTTGAATGATAGTTTTGCTGGGTAGAGTATCCTGGGGTTGAAGTTATTTTCATTCAGTGCCCGGAAGATCTCACCCCACGCTCTTCTTGTTTTTAATGTTTCTGTTGAGAAGTCTGATGTGATTTTGATGGGTTTACCTTTGTATGTTATTTGTTTTTTCTCTTACAGTCTTCAATATTCTTTCTTTAGTTTCTGAACTTGTTGTTTTAATGATGATATGTTGTGGGGTATTTCTATTTTGATCTGGTCTGTTTGTTGTTCTGGATGCCTCTTGCATCTGTATGGGAATATCTTTCTCTAGATTTGGGAAATTTTCTGTTATTATTTTGTTGAATATATTATGCATTTCCTTTTGCTTGTACCTCTTCTCCTTCTTTGATGCTCATGATTCTCAAGTTTGGTCTTTTGATGGAGTCGGTGAGTTCTTGAATTTCTTTTCACAGGTCTTGAGTTGTTTAATTAATAGTTCTTCAGTTTTTCCTTTAATTACCATTTCATCTTCGAGTTCTGAGATTCTGTCTTCTGTTTGTTCTATTCTGCTGGATTGGCCTTCTGTTTTGTTTTGCAGTTCTGTTTCATTCTTTTTTCTGAGGTTTTCCATATCCTGGGTGGTTTCCTCTTTTATGTTGTCTATTTTTGTCCTAAGTTCATTTATCTCTTTGTTAATCATGTTCTCTGTTTCACTTTGCTGTTTATGCAGTGCTTCTATGGTTTCCTTTATGTCTTCTTTTGCTTTTTCAAATTCTCTATTTTTGTTGTCTTGGAATTTCTTGAGTGTCTCCTGCACATTTTGGTTGACCATATCCAGTATCATCTCTATAAAATTGTCATTGATTACCTGTAGTATTCCTTCTTTTAGATTATTCTTTTGGGCTTCATTGGGTCCTTTGGCATAGTTTTTCTTCATTTTGTTGGAGTCTGGATCCGAGTATCTGTTTTCTTCATTTCCCTCTGGTTCCTGTACTAATGTTTTGCTGTGGGGAAACTGGTTTCCCTGTTTTTTCTGTCTTCCTGTCATTGCCCTTGGTGTTGTTATTGTCCCTGTACTGTGTGCGATAAGGTATTTTCTGGCTTGTAATAATAGTACCTGTCTGCGTCTTCCCAAGCTGTCTGGGCAGCGCTGTCTCATGACACTGTTTAAATGCGAAAATAGACCACAGTTTGTGAAACTCCCAATACAGATAGCACCCCATGTACTTCCTGGCATTTGGATAAATATCCAAATAATTTCCCCATGGTGTAACTTTGATCAGGATGACAATGAGCCTTCTCAGTTGCATTTGGGAGGAGAAGTCCCCTTCAGTTTGGCATCAAGAATAAAAAAACCAGAAGGAGAGAAAGGTTCGTGTACAGAAGATAGAGCTTAGGTCAAGTTTAGCCATCTTCCGGTGGCTTGAATGTCAGAGATAAGCAATTGATTCAGAATCTAGGATTTTTCTGAGATCATGAACATAGAACTCTAGTAGTTGTGCTTCTTTTTATTAGGATGCTGTTTTTTGCACACACAGAATGAAGAGGGAATGTAGTTTGGTCTTAGTCTTCAGGAATCTAGATTTTAACTTAATAATAATAATCACAAGATTGCTTCTGGATGCTTACCAATATCATAAAACATTCATACATTTAGTATAAATATTTTTCAAATATACAGACTAGATATTATAGGCTGAGTTTAAAAATTTTAAATCAAACATTCAAAAGAAACAAGGAAGTTGACATTATTATTTTAGAATGAGAGCTTGAAACTAATAATTTAATTATTAACTGGTTCATGATTGGAAAGTAACTGGAAAATAGAAGTGCTATGGAAAGCCTTAGAAGAAACACAGTGAGGTCAGAGAGCACCTTTTTAATATATCACAAAGAAAGAAAGTGAGTTTTCTCAAGATTTAGGATTCAGAAAACATAAGAAACCCAAAACATGAAAGTGTTTGATGTCCCCACTGCAGAGGAACTTATACAGAAACCTTAAAGTGACAGAGGTCAATAAAAGAAGGGGATCAGGAGCTAGTGAAAAGGTCAGTTAGAGATGAATCAACTTGGGATGTAACACATTTGTACATGGAAGCAATGCTAGGAATCTCTCTGTATAGCTATCCTTAACTCAACTAGCAAAAATGCTTTGTCTTTCTTATTATTGCTTATGTTTTCAACAAAATTAGAGATAAGGGCAGAACAGGTTCTGCCTGGAGGTGAGGGGGAGTGGGGGAGAGGGAGGGGGTGGGGAGTAGGGGGGAGAAATGGCCCAAACAATGTATGCACATGTGAATAAATGAATAAAAAAATTATCCAAATTTCCCAATGAATGTGGTTTGGAGTTTTCCTTTTAGTAAGGGAAGCCTTTGGGAATTCTTAACATTTTGTCCCTTCATGTCTCCCTCCAGTCTTGACCTTATTGGAACTAATTAACAGCCATAGGTGCTGGTCAGCGATATTATAGCCATGTTGGTCCTCTTGAGGTGTGAGCGACATCCATACAGTTCTGTGGCTTGAGGAATGAGAGGTACAAAGTGTTCACTTTCTCTTGCTCCTATTCCTTTGGCTAAGGATGTGATTTGCAAATCCTGCATGGTCATGATTTAAAATTCTTTTCCACTGCCTCTTGTTTGCATCTGGATTCCTGTCTACTTGAACAGTGTTTGCCCAGATTTGGTCTGTGCCATCTGCCCCAAAATCCTCTGGAATGATAATAAAAATGAAGATTCCTGGTCTTCACTCTAATACCTGTGAGCAATGCTTCTGGCAAGAACTGGCCAGGTGATTCCTTCTTAGAAGTATCACAGTCAAGAATGTGGTGAGAATCTATTTAGTCTAACTTTCATAGTGTGCCTTACAGTCCTAATGCATGAATTCCTCCCAGGTATTTCTTGGGAAGTTTATATATTTGTTTTAATCCTAAAGCTTGAGAAGAATCAATAAAGAAATTGGGAAAATGGGGAGAAGTATTATAATTTTCTTGTAGGAATTAAAATGTAATGAGCAACACAGAGATCTTTTTGTTGGGAAAAAATCTTTTTTTTTTTTTTTGGCACGTAAATTTTTATTTTCTCTTGATTGTTTCCAACTTTCCAACAAAAACACAGGTATTAAAGCTCATTATGTACATAGCATTCTTGTTTCTCTATTATCTTGTATATATTTAAATTATAAGCATTTTAATACTGAAAGTTATAGAGTCTTTAATTACTTTTCTGAGTTATAGGGGATGCTCCCAGGAGACTCTATCTCCTTTCTTTCTTTTTTTTTAATTAATTAATTTATTTTTTTGTTCATTTATTCACATGTGAATACATTGTTTGGATTATTTCTCCATCCTGCCCCCTTACCCGACCCTTCCCCCACACCCCCCAATTTCAGGCAGGTCCCATTCAGCCTTTATCACTGATTTTGTTGAAGAAAAGATGTATGTATAATAAGAAAGACAAACCACTTTTGCTAGTTGAGTTAAGGATAGCTATACAGAAAGATTTCTACTATTGCTTTCATGTATCCATGTGTTACGACCCATGTTGATTCAACTCTAACTGATCTTTACACTTGTTACTGATCCCCTGCTCATGATAACCTGTCATTTTAAGGTTTCTGTATTAGTTCCTCTGAAGTGGGGACATCAAACGCTTTCATGTTTTGGGTTTTCTACTTATTCCTATATCTCCCGTATGCTCTCCTTTTTTCTTGTGATCCAAGTCCAACCACATTGCTGCATTTGCCCTAGGTCTAAAGTCTGCATAGGAGGGTGAACATACAATTTTTGGTCTTCTGAGCTTGGCTGACCTCCCTCAGAATGATGTTCTCCAGTTCCATCCATTTACCTGCAAATGATAAGATTTCATTTTTCTTCATGGCTGAGTAAAATTCCATTGTGTACAAGTACCACATTTTCTTGATCCATTCATCAGTAGTGGGGCATCTTGGTTGTGGGAAGGAATCTGTTAACAAGAAGAAGACTGTAGAAAACACTGACAAGCAGAACTGAAGGTGAAAATTATCTTCAGGCACCAGTGTGGAGGGAAGTGGTCACAGTCTTATCTGACAGTCTTCCTTGTCACTGTGGTCAGATTTTGAGTGTGTGCTCATGGTCCTTTCTACTGCTAACAATGAGCTTATTTTGCAAATAGTAAATACTTATAAGTTTATATGATAGTATAGTTTAGACTAACCTATGAGTGACATTCTAAGAAGCAGCAAAAAAAAAGAAAAAAAAAAGTCCTTAAATTTTGCCCTGTGATTCTGTGTAGTGTTGTTAACCTTGCTAGGAGATTCTCTTTTTAAATGTTTTCTATTATCAAATATTTTCATTAGGTTGAGATTATTTTTATGCCATGGAAATACATTTGTGTTATAATAAATGGAGAATGATAATGAACTTTGTGTTTATTATTTTTATAAGATGCTCCTAAGACTTCTAGCATAATCTTATCAAATAAAAATGATTCACAATTTTCATGACTACTTAATATTATAATTTTCAAGTATGTAAAAAGTTTTTATGGAAAACCAGAGTGAGTTGTGATTTTTAAAAAATTCCCCCAAATTTCAATTTCTTATTCTAAAACTCCCCTTTCTTCTCCAATGAAGTTTTATGTTCCCCTTCAGATTTATAATGCAGAAAAACGGGGCCTTTAGTAGGAAGATGGGACAGGCCTGCTTAGCCTTCTCCTCTTGGCATGTCACCTATGCGGCCTCCATGGAAACTTTCCAACGCTCAAGAAAATACAATTTAAAAACTATTGGAAAAAATGGTCTCTAAGATTAATTCCTAGTATTAACAGTCAGCAAAAGTGCACTCAAGTATCCTCAAAACCGATCCAGTGTTGTCAAATACAAATGCTCCCTCAACTTTTAACATGGTTTGACATGCTTTGACACATGACCTTGATATACTATGAGTCAAATTGCATCTTTTAAACACTGGACAGCATTTAACAAAACTGATAATGCTGGTATTTGTCCCCATTGCAAGTTTTATATTTACACTGGTAAAAATCTTGGGGCAAATATTTTGGATTAAGTTAACCATGAGGGATGCATTTTCATATGTATAAGTCATGCTCTGTATTTCAGTATTAGTTACTACTTCTTTATCTGAGTGGTTCTAGCTATAATAACAAATTTTAAAAAGATGTGTTAGATGAATTTCCAGGGACATTTCTAGTATTGTATATGATTTTTGTTTCCTGGTCCTTTTCTGAATACTACTTTAAATGTCTCCTCCTCCAACTTTTTATTAAGAAGGAAAACCAAAACGGATTCAAGGAAAGCAATTAGAATATATCTCCCTTTCTTTTGCCAATTTTCTCTCAGTTTATACTATCTTTTCTTGTGAGAGTAAATCAGTTTACATTTTGCATAGAAAGAGATCCTTTGCATTTTTAATATTCAATTCCCAGCAAAACACTCCTTGATCCAGTAGAAAGCTTATAGTAATTAGTCCCTTGGATCTTCTAAGCATATTCATGCAATTAAACCCAGTGATCAACCACAAGCACATGAACTTATTAACTGGTATCTGAAGTATTATGGAGCAGAAAAAAGTGCATGTGGAAATGGTGGGAAAATATTAATCAGGGATTTAAGACAAAGCAACGTGATGAATAATTTATAGCCTTTGGATATTTATTTATTTATTCATTTGTTTATTTTTAAAGTTGTGAAAGCACGAAAAATTAAGCCACTCAACTATTTCCCTCTGCTAAAGGAAAGAAAATAACCAAAGCCATTAATATCACATTACTTTAAAAGAATTGGGCCTCACTGGAAATGCATGAATTTTTAAAAGCAAAGCTTTGAGAATTTATTCAGTAATGATGATAAACTCTCAGACTGGGCAGTTGGATGCAGACTGATGCTGTAGGAAACTTCCTGCATTAACTGGAAATCAAAGGATAGTGAAATAATGAGAAAGAGTGAGAGTTGCTTTTCCTATAAGTTTAGGTAATCTTTAATCTTGTATTTACAATGTCCAAGGTAGTAGAAAATGAAATTGTCACTTTATAAAAGTATAAAAGTGGAAAGGACATTACTTAAACTTGAAAGCCATATTTCAAAGATGAGTTTGGGATTCTAAGTTCAGAGAAAGTTTATTAATTTTGACAGTGCTGGGGTTTGAACTCAGAGCCCCATATTTGCTAGGCAGACACTGTACCACATCACCAGCTCTTTTTTTTTTTTTTCCACTGTGGTTCTTTTTCTTTCTTTCTTTCTTTCTTTTTTTTTTTTTGTAGTGTTTTTTTTCAAATAAGGTTTTGGGTTTATGCCAAGGCTGATGTGGACCGAGATCTTCCTATTTGTGCTTACCTTGTAGCTGATGCATGTCACCATGCCAAGCTTTTCATTGGCTGAAATGGGATCTCACAAACTTTTTCCATGGGCTGCCTCCAACTGTGATGTAGGATTACAGGCATGAGCAACTGCATCAGGCCACACAGAAACTTTTTACTTGAGTCAATTTTCACCTCTTGCCTTGAATAATTGACAAAGTTGAATCACAATTCACTTTCTAATCAGTAAATATAAATGTAAAATACACAAGCAATTTCCTTTTCTCAGTTCTTTGTCTTTTATGATAAAATATCTTAGCATAAGATTCATTTCCTTTTCCTTTTTTTCTTATTTGTTTCATAATACAATACCTGATAACTAGTACATTCTTAATAATTTTTTAATGAATATGGCAGTGTGTCCTCATCAGTTTAAAATACCCTAAATTCAAATAAGATAAAACATGATTAATTGCTTGGTCCAATAGTGAATTATTTTAATGAGAGGTTAATGGATTTTGTATGGACTAGTGCTTAAGAGTGCAAACTCTGGCACTTCAATGCTGGTTTCAAATCTAATCTGATACTTATCTGTGTGGTCTGGAACACATGACTTCATCTCTTTATTAGAACCCAATGTTTTATGGGCATATTGGAAGCATTAAATGAGATGATCCTTGTAGAAGCAGTTAACATAGTGCTTGATACACTGTAAATGTTTAATAAGTTAGCTGTGTTTTTATTCGTATGAAAACAGAAATTATAAACTTAAAACTAATTTATTCCAGATAGGTTAGAATTAGATAGGAAAAAGGCTATAGGTTGCAAGGCACAGTGGTTTTTAATGAGAAACTTTAAGGGATTAGATTATCATCATAAATATTTTAAGACTTAACACATATGCATTACTCTGTTTTAAGAATAATGAAGATTCTATAAAGTAGTAGGTATATGTAATCCCAGTTGAATATATTTCATCTCTTTCTTCTTCTCCAACCATCCACCTCTCCATCTGGACAGAATGATACCCAGAGTAATGTTATCACTGGTTATTTCAGAACTGTGTGCTTTTAAGTGATTGTCTTATTCTTTATGCTTTCCTGTAATTATTGAATGTTTCATTAATATGTATTATTTTTATAAAAACTACAAAAGTATTATTTTTTAAACCATAGGATAAAATGAATGTCAATCCATCCTCTTATAATAATTATAAATTCAATTTAGTGGAAACAGAATTAGCAAAATCTTACTGTATTTATAACTTATAGGCAAAGAAGCAATGGAATTGAATGTGACTATTATCTTTTCATGATACAGAATAGAAGCGGAAAAAATTTAACAGAGAATTTGTAATTGGGAGAGCTGAGCCTTTCACACATTTGAAAAGGCTTGTTTTGCATAAACAGAGGAATGTGTCTTATGTTGTGGAGGTTGGAGCAAATGTGTTTCAATTGTATATGATTTTAGAGTTGGTTATAAATGGTACTTATAATAAAAAGAATGATTTGAAATATTTCTATGTTATTTCTAACACTAAAAGTATGTGTAATACAAATAAGAAAAAATCACCTCATAACTACTGAGGCACATAGGAGCTCTGTACAACAAAATTCCAAATATTGAATCCTATTTACATGAAGTTGGATGCATTACTAACAGTGCCAGCTGCTTACTGTAGTAGATGTTGTGGAGCACAGAGAGCACCCTCTGGGACTGCAGTGTGCTGACCTCACCTGCTTAGCAAGAGGGCTTACTGCTTTACAAAGGTCATGCCCCTTCCTGGGACAACCAGGAGTCTCTTGAATTCCCTTCTTACTCCTAAGCCCTCAAAAAAGTTGGTTACCTCAGTAATGCTACATGTTATACTACCTATTTATTGATTTAATGATTTTAAGCAGCATTTATTTGTTCACTAGAAATGCTGAGAAATTTATGTACCTATTATATCTTCCTTTCACCTCTAATATTTTTAGTTATAATTTTCTTTTTAGTTCTTCTAGTTGGTGCTTTACAACAGTAAACTATATACCCAAGATTCTGAGTTTTGAAGCATTCATTGTAAGCAATATGTACTTGTATTAAATTAGGAAATTCACACACTTGCCCCCCTCTACTACTTTTTTTTACTATTCTCCTAATATTTGACTATTCCATTGATTTTACAGAGGAGATATGTTTAAATAAAATTATGTGTGCATTGTTTACATATTCATAAGCACATATAAAATACTTTTTCTTCTTTTAGAATGACATATTTGTGTATATTTGAGAGAGAGATTTTCATTATTTTTGGCTTTTAAGAGATAGCTATAGACTGATTAAACTTTAAAATATAGATAGTACATAATACATTATGATTATGTAAGTTTTATTATAGACCAAGATGTCCATGATTAAGTCCAGAGAGAAAATATATTATGTCAGTAAACCTGCCATTTGAAGGGGAGTAGTCTCAGTGTTAAGATTAATTGAAATTAGTACAACCACTATGGAAAACAGTATGGCAGCTCCTCAAAATCTAAAAATAGAGCAGCCATATGATCCAGCAATACCACTAAATTCATTAAAGGAATGAATGTAAGTCAGGTTATAACAAAGGCACCTGCACCTCTGTTTACTGCAGCATTATTTGCAATAGCTGAGCTATGAAAACATGCAAGATGCCCCACTACTGATGAATGGATTAAGAAAATGTGGCATTTATATACAATGGAATTTTATTCTACCATAGAGAAGAATGAAATTTTGTTGTTTTCAGGTAAATGGTTGGAACTGGAAAACATCTTAAGTGAAGTTAGCTAGGTTCAGAAAGCTAAAGGTCATATGTTTTCTCTCATATGTGGATTATAGACCCAAACAAATACAAGCAATATTATGCAAAACAGGTTACACTAAAGGGAGGTCATATATGAGCGAGGGAAGGTAAAAGAAGAAAGTTAAGAAGGTGAATATGGTTGATATATTTCCTGTATAAGAATGAATATAGAATTTTAAAATCTGTTGAAATCACCATAAGAAGGGGACTAATGCAGAAAGGAGAAAAATAGGGGGATGAACCAATTTGGGCTATAATACATGTGTACATGGAAATTTCCAATGAAATACCCTGTATAGCTATCTTAAATGAACAGAAACAAAAATATCTTTTCTCTTTCAAAAACAGAGAACAGGGAGGCAAAACAGGTCATGTCTGGGGATTGGTACCAGTGGGAGGGGTAGGATAAAAGGAAAAGGTGAAGGAAGGTGAATATGGTGGAAATACCATGTACACATGGAAAAATGAGACCTGTTAAAACTATTCTAGGAATAGGGAGAGAGGAATAAAGGAGAATGATGGAAGGAATGAATTCAAATATAATATATTGTAGGGACTTTTGTAAATGTCACAATGTACCCCTAGTACAATAATAATAATAAAAATAAAGAAAAGATTAAATGGATTTATTTTCCTTTTACTCAATAGTTGGCTTCATATTTGGGTAGTAACTTTCTTATATAGGTTTTTGTTTATAGTCTAAGAACTTCTAAAACACTTTCTTTAAATTTTTGTGTAATTCTTGAAACCTGAGTTTTCCTGGGATTCCACATGCCAGGTCCAGCCAATCATCCCTATATGTCAAATAAAGAGAGATGATGAAGGAGTTTATTATAGGGCTCCAGATATGCCATGGAAAAAGACAGCATAAGCACTCAGTCCATCTTCATCCATCTTTGGAGTGCAGACATGACTTATGAGTTTAAGTAGACAAAAAATTAGAGCAGAGAACAGAACGTATGTATAGTTTAAACAGCCCCAGTCACAGGTGTGCTCCAGTGGTGGACCACTACCTTTTGTTCTTCAAGGGTTCCAGAGAAGTTATCACTGTCATCACTTGAGGAGAGCAATCTGGTTCCCACAGGATGATTACTCCTGCTCCAGAGTGCAGTCACATCATTATAGCCAATTGTTCTCATTTGGAGGAGTGATCTGTACTGCAAGGCTCTGCTGTTCTTTGGGATAGTTTCTGTCCCTTGTCATAAATGTCAATCATTCCTGTCTTTCATTGATTCTGAGGTGGCTGTGGGAAAGAATGGCTCAGGGCAAAGGACAATAGGGTACAAAATGGAGACAGAGATGCCAAGTTTTTCTCTTGTGTTTAGTTAATTTTTGGGCCCAAGTAAGGATTCAGAGCTTTTCAGCAAAGCTGTTTAAACACCTCTTAATGCTCATTTCAGATTATTCATGTCCTTTGGGCGATGAAATTGGATCGTTATTCCCAAGGCTTCTCACTCCTTGCTTTACTGCTACAGTCCTGGGTACCATCTCACTGTGCTCCTGGTTTGGTTTCACTACTTCTTTCTCAGACGTCTTTTTTCATTTGCTAGAAGATAACTTTAAGTGCTATTTTTAGAAAGCATTTTGGAGGATGAGCTTTCTGAGTCTTCACATGTCTAAAAATGTAATCATTTTGACAATACATTTCTTTGGTAAAGTGATTAGTTCACATCATTTTTCCTTCCACATTTGGGAGCATTAGTCCATTTCCTTTCAGAATTTAACATTTCTAATGCTAATGTTGATGTTCATCTGACTCTTTGTTCTTTTTTGTTTTTTATTAGATCTTTCCCCTCCCCAGAGTCTCTGAGAGCTTTTTATCTTAAATTTTACAAATTTCACCAGAAAATGGCTTGGTAGGAAGTTTTTGTCATTCACTCTTCTTGAAGTTGGAGAATTTTCAATCTGAAACTGCATTTTTTTTTAGGGAAAGAGTTTGTTTTCTTTCACTTCTGTTTTCTTTAATTCTCTGTCTACTTCTCTTGTGGAATAGTTGGTAGACAGATCTAGCTTCTGTGTGCTTTAACTTTTCTTTCCTTTATCATTTTGTCTTTTAAGCTTTAAATTCAAAGTGATTTATTTTTGTGTTATTTTTCAGATGTCTCAATTGGTCTTCAGCCACATCCATTCTAAGATACAATCTCTCTGGTGAATTTTATATTTTGGTAATTAAATATATAATTTCCAGGAATCAACTCTTGTTCTCAGATTCCTTTTTGAAAAAGTAGCAACATGTGTTTATTTTATGTATGTAATATCCTCTCTATTATTTGGGTAGACAATTATACTTGAATAGAATTTAATTAGAATGGAGAAACTGTTTTCAGTGATTTGTATCAGTTCAATTTCTTCCTCCACTATTCTACCTGTCCACTTTGGTCATTCTTCTTCCTGCATTTGTTTTTATCAAATGTTTGACAACAGAACTAGATTAATTTCTACAGGTAGCTTAGTGTAGTTTTTCTTTACTGTTGAATTAAAGAAAAGACTTCTTTGAATGGAAAGAAGGGTAGGTTAAAAATGGGGGAGTCCATGACTTTGTCCCATGATCCTGGTTGCTTGACTAATGAAATACAGTGAAAATTGCTAAAAAGCAGATACACATAAGCAGTGGCCACAAAAGGAAGACGGAAAAGAAATAATTTTAACTCAACCTCTCAACTCCACTAATCTCTATTTAAGATCAGGTAGCTAGAACCCAGGGGCTTTCAAATTAGCCACTACCCTAAAACATAATTCACTCTTCACCCAAGAGTAATCAACACCTTAAATATCAAGACCTAAGAATTAGATAAGGCAAAGGTTAGGAATTTCAAACAGAAAATCTCTATCAGTTAGAGCAGGAACTAGTAGGTTATACAATACCTATCTTAACAAGACAATGACCCAAATCCAGGAAATCATCCCAGGGACCAAAATAATCCCTCCTTGTTTTAATAGCCATCTCAGCCACCCAGATCCATTATCTTTGACCTCATGTATTCCCCCAGCTGTCCAGTATAAGACTAGGAGATGGGGACCACCATTTTTGAGTTTTTGCTCCCATTTCTTGCTTGGGGAACAAGACATGTCTCTCTCTCTCTCTTTCTTCCCTCCCCCACTGACCTTGTTGTTCTCACTCTAGAGACAACACACTCTCAATCTGTTCAAAGTGTATTCCTTTCCTAATAAACTTTACTGTTACTTTTACTGAATCTTTGCATCTTGCTTGAATTCTCCTGTGGATGCAAGAACAGAGGTAAATTTTTAAGGCCATTTTTCCAGTAACAAAAATGATATGTCAGATTCTGGGACCAGGCCTGAAAAGACAGCACTTTCTATTTTCTATTTCTTTTGCTTTAGAGTACTAGCTCTTGGAATTCAAATGCTATGCTGAGGGAAAGCCCAATCAGCCCTGGAGAGGCCAATATGAAAAAAAGCTAGGCCTCTGACTGAAAATACTGGAGAAGTAACCATCAACTGGTCACTCATATGAGTGAGTCATCTTGGAAGTGACCACTCCAGCCCCTGTTGAACTGCCCCACCAATGCAGTGTGGGGTACATATGCACTGTTCCCATCAAGTCCTCCCCAAAATTTATTGGGAGAAGAAATGCAATATTGCTATTGCTGTTTGAAGTCACTAAGTTTGACAGTCATTTATTACACAGCAGTAGACAACAACAGGCTCAGGCTTCCTTCTGAGGAATATGGGCAAAGATAAGCATACCAAAACAAAACCCAGGAAAGATGCTGAGTAAATAAAGCTAGCCAAGAATACACACTATATAATTCCATCCATATAAGTTTGTGAACTGGAAAATCATCTATAGTGATAGAAATCAGATCAATAATTGCCTGGGTAGAGAGTAAGCTAAGTTGGCTGGGAAAAGTGGTAGAAATGTTCTACATCTTGATAAGGACAAGTGAACACTTGTCATAAGTTGTCAAACTGATCTCTTAAAGCATGTATATTTTACTAGATGTAAATAAAATTGGTTAAAGTATAGGATTACTTTTCTTTTACATCAAACAGTTCAATGGCTCCATGCTTAAGCATTTCAAACATATTCAAATCCTTTCCTCTGGGATTCCAGGGTCCTCATGATCTGGGAAATGCATTTCCTATGGCACACCCTGATTCACCCTGTGCTTGTGCTGACCTACTCAATGCTCCCAACCCCATCATGACTTCCTTTGCAGCATCCAAGGCGTGAATCTCCCTAGTTTCTCCCCATGAAAGCTTTACTACATCATTTCTTAATTTTCTAAAATCTATCTGTCTTCAAGGCTAAAGTCTAGTAGAAACTCTGGATTCCAGAGTCTGGATTGCCTTTTCCTTTTTGAGCTCCTCCTGCAAGTGCTTGTACCATTCTTATAGTATACCTTAGTACGTCTTGCATTATAATTAGATGTGTATATGATTGTCTTCCTTACCAGACCTAAAAACTCTTGGAGAACAAGGACGTTTTCTTACTTAGCGTAGAACTACAACAGTTCTTTATGCTCAAAAAGTATTTTAGCATACTTAGTTCTAGGTTATGTTTGATTGTCAATTATAGTTGTATTTTTCTTTTGTAGGACAATTATTTTTCATGATATTACAAACTAAAGTTTTATTTTTATCTTGTCATATGACTTCCCTGTCACACAACTTCCCTACTCACTCTTCTCAAATGCTCCATTTTGTTGGCATTTACCTTGCATTCTAAGAACCTTCTTTTACAAAAAGGTTTGTCCCTCTGTTATATACTGGTTGGTTTTTCTCTGGGTCTGCTGGTCTTCAGCCATTTTGGGACTTCCTTTCTTCCTGCCATCTGCCCCACATGTTAACACAGAACACTGGCTACTTCTGTCTTGTTCCACTGATTGACCCTTCTGCATCTACCTCTATGTTCTAGGAATCTCTATAATCTCTCATCTATGGGCTTTTTCCTTTCCTATTCTCTTTGTTATTACCAGTTCATATTTAAAAAGGTTTATTTAATAATATCTTGTGATACTAGTAAATATTTACTAATAGCTAACACTAGGTAAATAAAATTTGCTAGTATTTTACTAGTATGTTACTAACCTCCACTAGTTGTGGAGATAAATGCAAGGGTTCCATCTATTGTGTTTAATGGAAAGTTCTATTAGAATATTCTAAGTATCTCAGTCCTATACAACTATATTATATATTCTGATTCTATGCTAGTTTTTGCAAGACCATTTCCCTCTTTAGTACTTCTCCTCATCTATAAAATGATGGCGACGAACAGCATAAACTTAAAAATATTATTTTAGTTGCAGCATTTTTAGCATATTGGGGTTCAAGTAGATAGAGGCGTATGTTTCTAATATTGAGAATTCTTTATTTTTATGTGCTTAATCTAAGGTACAGATATTGGGGAGAGAGAACAATGATGTAGATTGAAGTAAGTCTACAATATGTTCTAGCAACCAACTCTATTAACTGTCTTTGAATGAGAGTGAGGACATTTTTCTCTTTTTCAAAGAAAGTCCTTATGCCCATTTTGCACAGAGACTTGATCATCCTTCAAGAAGCCACAAAAAGTTAAGAAACAATCAATCTCTTCTAATCCCCCAAATATATGCTTGAGGCAGCTCTAACAGTGTAAGTAGCATTTCACAATGATCCTTATAGAGATCTTTATAGTGAATTGTTCATTGAAATGTTTTGTAAATAAAAACAAGTAGCAAAAATCTATCATCCTGTATTATTTATCAGTAATTATAACACTTATGCATATGATTTACTCCAAATTTCTAAAGGCAGGTACCACTAACACAAGCATGTGAGGAGCAAAGCTGTGCTTACAACAGTGGAAATCCTGATCATGGCTGAGTGAGTGCAGTTTTTTCTTTTGGTGGACTGTGCTTTTCTGGAAACTTCATATGTATACTTAAAAGTACTGGTTATTTTTCATTTAAGTAACTTAATTAAAGAAACCCGAGCTCCCATATTCCAATCTTATGCATGGAGGCACAAGGCATTACTCTTTGTGTTTGTGGTGAGGCAGGTATAAAGAAATCTACTATGTTGTCAGTCATAGAAAGCATAGCATGTATAGTTCTGTAAGTTCCTAATACTTGATAATTATAATAAATGACTATGTTGCTGGTTTATACATTTATGACATTATACTTTCAATCCTTATTTATCCTTATTTATTACTCCTGCTACTTATTTAAAGGATAAATTTGCTGTAAAACAGTGCTGTCCTAAGCTGGCAGCAACCTCACAGTTAACTGTGTCTCTTGATTGCATCATTTTCTCTTGTGCTTGATTTAATCTCGTGTTGTTGTTCATGATGACACTAAAACTATGAGATATTTCATATAATTTTATTATATATGTAAGATATCTATCCTAGGTGTGTAGTGGTCTATACCATCCAGGTTTACTTAAGTGTACCGTGAGATGTTTGCACAATGAAGAAATTGCCTAACAAGGCATTTCTCACAACCTGTCTCTGCCATTAAGCGATGCATGACTGTATGTATTACAATTGAAGGATGAACCTCAGGTCTTTTTGACATGTTAGGGGAAAAAACAAGCCAGAGCCATCTGTAAGAAAATGCTACAATCCTGGTGCTTGGATTTCAAAGTTAGGAAACAGAATCAGAACCAGGGGGACTGTGAATGCTTGGAAAACACCCTTGAGAGAAGAGAAGCTTGCTAAGGAAGTACACCTAACTCTCTATTAATATTAATGCTTTGCTTAGACAGAAATAAGATCACATTCCTGCTCTGTAGAATCCCCCCAGGGTGCATTTTAGCTTGCCTTTCCTTCACTATAGAAATATGGGTTATTAATTTAATATGTAAACTACTTTGTTCTTGATTAGGACCCCCAACTGGAAGGGGAAAAAAGGGAGTGTTTGTCAGTTTCAGGTCTGGAAAAGAAAACCTTAGAAAATAATATTTATTGTTCAGTTTCTTCTTCAAAAATGACACAAGAAGAAACTTAAAAACTAACAATGTCAAAGAAAGCCATTAAACACATGCACATACATAATTTACTAAGTATACAGTAGTGACATGAACACAAGCATTCTGAAAACTCTTACCATTGGAGTTGCACTGAAAATAAAAATAGCATAGCAGGCTTCTAAAGTTCATAACAGATGCTGTTTTGAACCTGGCAGGATGAAACCAGCAACTGCCATCCTCCATATCATTTCAACCAGAAGCTCTTATTTTTCTTATAATGCATGAAGCAAATATTCACAATGTATTCCCTAAATATATCAAATACTTCATTTTCCTGTTCTGGGTAGGTTTAATGGGATATATACAATAATAGTTGCCTCCTTTGTTCCTCAAAGCTTGTAAATAGGAATTTCTGAACCCAGCATCATTTGGTTTTCAAATTTCAAAATGCACTTTTAAATATTACTGTCTCAAACCTCAGCTGTATGGTTCATTGTACCTTTCTCAGAATGCATTATTTGTAAATGTCTTCATGAGCCTCATGCTTTCAAAGCAGAGATGCTTCTTATGATTATTAAAGACATGAGGGAAACGCTGCTTGTGCAGGATGATACCCTTGATACTGTTGCTTATCAGTAGTTTTCAAGGCACTTAATCAGTTTCAGTCACCTCTACATAAAACAAGGGAATTTAGGATCCATTCACACACAGGTCAACTCAAAGCTGTGATAAGGATAACTTTGCAATGAGCAAGTGGAGTTCTCCCAAGCCTTAGAGATCAATTGCCTTCACATAAATTGAAGTGGTCATATTTCTAAGCATCTTCTCAACAGCTTCATCACACCTTCACTGGCTTTCCTGGATGATGTTGGCATAACTTCTAAAAGAGCCTTACAAGTCAGGATATAGGTGACTCAAGGTTTTATAGGAAATCTGCCTTCAAGAGGAATGGAGTGATTATGTGGTCCTGCTTTCTTTCCAAATTTATTGCTGCTGAGAGAGCTTCCTGTATCAATTTTATGCATGGATGCTTTATTTGTTTCATAGAAGTTGCGGCATTAGGATACTGAAGCAAAATAGCATTAGGTTTGGAAAAAGATTGGGTCTCTAATGCTTTATCATCACAGGTCAATGGACACAGATTCTGTGCAATCTTTCATGTGTTTATTAAGTGATGAGCACCAAATAAGGCACATTAGTGTGTATGTGCAATGGAGTGGCATTTGAAATCTATTGATGAGACATTCCTCTTAAAAGCAAGATTCAAGTTGAGCAGTTTTGTTACCCATGATTGCTTGTCATTATCTTCCATTTTTGACTCTATGCTATTGACCAGAAAGATTATCTTTGTCTGAATTTACTTTGTGGATGTAAGCCTTGTGACCTCCTTACTGCTTTGAAGAAAAAGAAGGGGCAGGTGGAGTGTGAAGGAGAATCACAGGAGCTTATGGATGTTTCTGCATATCTATGCAGTAGTTTTAGAAAAGGAAACCACCTATGTATTCTATATAATATATGTTATTATTCCTTCACGTAGTAGCTAATAGCAGACTCAAGTTTCTTTTGTTTGGTTCATGCTCTTTTGCTTATAGCTTTAAAACCTTGGGCAGATGATCAAGCTCTGGTTCTCAGTTACCTAAGCATCACGCAGCTATACAGTGTCTTCATTTTATTTACGGGGATGCTTCAGTAAAGATAATTTAGCAGTTTTCTTGAGTTTGATCAGTGGTAAAGCTGACGTTTGAATCCAGGCTGTCAATTTCCAAGCCCATGACTTTTACATTACAGTCTACATACTGCAGTTCATGTAAGCACTTATAACACTTATTTGCTTAATGTAGATGAGAAAGTTTGCTATTATTAATATCATTCAAAATTTTTCATACAGAACCATTATGTGCCAGTCACTCTGATGCTCAGAATATAAAAGTCAACCAAAACTGACAGTACCCTGTGGAGATGATGGTAACTTGGCAGAGATAGACACTTAGAAAGGGATAATTTACTGTCTGATTATAAACTATAAAGACTGTAAAGCAAAGCTATGTGGAACTCGAATAGCTTGAAACAGGGAGATCTGGCCTAAACTAAGTAAGGAGCAATGCTTCCCCAAAGAAGTGATGTTTGAACTGAAATTGAAGAATGAGCTCATGTTAACTAGATTAAAGTGAGTGGGTGGTTGTGGGCTGAAGTTCCAAACAGAAGGAAAAACAGGTTAGAGCCTGTGTGAGGAAACTAAAGATGGCAGACGTGTCTCATGTGTCATGGCTGCAGGCTAGAGAGGCATGAAATGGGACAGCAGAGGTTGGCAGGGAACAGATTTTAAGTTCAAACTTTATCTGAGTTTGAACTTTTTGTATGTGTAATGGGAAGTCATCAAAAGATTTTAAACTGAGGAGTGATAGGTTTGACCTGCGTTGTGAAAAACCATTTGGGTATCACTGTGTCCATAGTCCTCTCCTTAACTTCTAGAATCTTCAGAAAGTATGATTATACTCAATCTCTTCATCTCTTTCTAACCACAAAAGAAAACCAGCATCAACTTTTTATGCTACAATTTTTTTATTCCCTGGATCCTCAAATTTTCTCCTATCTTCCAGCGAACTCTAAGCATATGAGCTATAATTGCTTAACTCTAAATGTTAAGAATTATAATATATATATATATATATATATATATATATATATATCATTTATCATCATAGTGCTATTACTCGTCTAAGATGATTTTCTTCCTCTGGTGGTATATAATTTGTAGACATTATTGTGACGTTTTGTGTTTGATCCATTTCCCTAATTTCTACACTCATTACACTTTGTTGTCCTAATCTCTTCCATTGTTTCAGCTGTGATTTCTATTCTTTTATCCAATAAATATTCCTTATATAGCAACTTTTAGTATTCAACAGTGAAGAAAACACACCCAGTCCCTGTTTTCATGGAGTTTGTGAATTAGGACTAGACCTGCTCAACCATTGGTCCATTGGGCCCATGGCAAGGATCAGTGTTTGAAAATTAAAACACTGTGTTTTTAGCACTTACCAAGATGATTCCAGATTTCAAACTTTGGAGCTTTCTTGGATGATTCTCTCCACTGTGTGCTGTCAGTCCTGTTTTTCACAAATTCTCCCCATTGAGACATTGGCAGAAGCTGCTCTTGTCTTGTTCCTCACATTTGTCTTCTTTCTATTTTTGGATCTACCATTCTAGGTATGATTTGTGCTTGAATTATTATTTTAATATACTAGTTGGTCCTGTGTGTCCATATTCACACTCTTCTCTAGTCTTTGCTGCACCCTTGAGGGCAGATTCACCTTAAAGTGCATCCTGATCATGTCATTCTCCTCATCAAAACCTTCCGTGGTGCCACCTTCCTCCTGAGAGAATGCAACTCTTCCATTGACACTCAAATCCCAGACTTTCAGTCCAGTTTCTTCCCCTTTCAGCATCCTATATTTTGGTCTAGCTGTTACTGTTCTTCTCCAGACATATCCATGCTTTCTCACTTCTGTATCTTTTGCTAATGAGCTCCCCTCCATGTGGAACATTTTCCTGAAATATGTCATCCGTCAAATTTCACCCATCAAGACCCATCAAAAATGTCATCTACTTCATTAAATTATTCTTGAGTTTCTCAACAAGACATGATATCCCTTTCTCTTTCAACTTTAAAGAGACAAATACTGATTTAAACAACCCTAGCTTATAAACAGATGCTCATCTTCACAGCTATTTATTAAATACTTTGCCAGGTACATATTTTTGTTTCTCATTCACATTCTACCTTAATCTTAGAAACTGTAAATTTATCCATTCTTTTATCTTGCATAATTTAGTAGAACACTTTCTCTATCCTGGAACTCATCTCTTGAGTGAACAAAAATGGAAAACCCTTAAGTCTATAAAGCAGGTGTATATAAGGAGAAAGTGTCTGTGTTGGCCTGGCAGGAAACATCAATTTGTATTATTAAAGTTTTATTTTATTTTAATTGACATACTAACTGTACTTATTTAAGTATTAGTCCATTAAAAATCCTCTTTTCTAGCTATTTTGAAATATAATACTGTTAACCATAGTCACGCTACCATACAATAGAACACCAGAATTTCTCCCTCCTATCTAAATGTACTTTTGTCACCAGTGATCAATCTCTCCCTATCCTCTTCTTCCTCTTTGGCTTCTGTAATTACTCTTCTGCTCCCTACTTCTGTGAGATCAAAGTTGTGTTTTTTTTTAAGATTGCACAAATGGGTGAGATCATGTGGTATTTGTTTTTCTGCACCTGGCTTATTTTACTTAACATCTCTGAGTTCATTCATGTTGCTGTAAATTACAGGATTTCATTCTTTTTAATGGCTGAAATGCCTTTCCATTGCATATATATGTATAATATACATATACTGCATTTATATTTTATCTGTTCATCTGTTGGTGGGTATTTAGGTAATTTCATATTTTGACTGCTGTTAATAGTGATACAATAAACATGAGAGTACAGATATCTCTTAAACATACTTATTTCATTTCCTTCGAATAAATACTAGAAATTTTAATAACTAGAGCCTAGACATGTGTTTGTTAAGTAGCAGAATTATTGTTCTCATATATTGAACAAATTGTTTCTGGTTGCTGCTGTGGAGGGATTATAGAACAGAGTGAGCTCAGAGTACAGGCTCCTCTTGAGTGATGGCTACTTTACTTTGTGTGTTAGCTGAACCTGTGGGAGGGGCAAATGGGGAAATGCTATTTGTATCAATGTATCTTTGCCTCTTGTATTTAGTGTTTTTGTTCTGCTTATTTGCTGCTTTACAGGAGAATCAGAATAGAAATTCACTTTGAGCTGTGTCCAAGTGATCATCCTTACCCAGGATGTATCTGGTGAGGATCTTTAGCTCTCATTTTTGAACAATCAAGCCTCACAAAGATGGCTTTAGAGCATCATTGCCTGACTTCATTATCTACAAAGTTACACTAGATCCTGCTGGGCCATTTCCTCTTTAGAAGTGGAACCATCACACTTTTTAGGTCAAAATAGGGAAGGGGATCTGGTCATGTGACAGGTTACTGCACACATTTCTTCATGTGTAGATAACCCCAAGGCAGCCTTTTTTTCCCCCCAGGAGAACAAGGATTCTCTTCATTTCATTTCCATCAGAAAGGATTTTTTTCTGAACACTCCTGGCTTTGTGCTCCATCTCTTTTTCCTTCTCACAGAAGTAGAGTGAGTTATGAATGTGGTAGGCTGATGGATCAATTGGAGAAGTTAATTTATTAAAAGCCTGGTGCAAGGTGGATTTAGGATGATGTGAATAAAACATTAGGCCTCTCATTTGCACATAACATCTCCAAGGCTCTGGCTAGAGACTCTGATTCAAAGAGTTTTTAAGATTAGTTGCTACAATGAAATACTTAAAGGAACCTAAATTCCTACAACTTATATATGAATGGAACCAAAATTCAACAACAACTCTGCAGGCACTTTTCTAAATTGTCAATATTAAAAAAAAATCCAATCACCATGCTAGAGGTGATGCTGGGGTTGCTACTTCCTTACCACACTTTGGGAACTGATGATCTAAACCAATGGTTCTCAACTTTGACCAAACTGTAGAAATATCTGAGAATCTTTTAAAAAAAAATCTTGATGCCTGAGGGCAAATCCTTTGTCTTCTGATTTAATTGGCAGGGCATGTGGTATTTTACAGGGTCTCCATTTGATTCTAATGTATAGCCAAGTTTGAGAACCAGTGGTCTAGTCTGTAGGACAAGAGTCAGCCCACTTAGGTAGCCTGTCTAAGCTATGCCCTTCAATATAGCATTATCGGGAATAGGGTGACATTGTATATATATTATTTGCTGTGATGGTATTTTAGTAACTATTTTCATATTCCAATCATGATTAACACATGAAATCTATTCATTAAGAAAACTATGTGGTATGAAACAATTTTATACATTACTGGACTGCCTATGTCTGTCTTCATATTTTCAAAATATAATGTCAGTATATACTTGGAAAATCAATAATTTATATTTTGAAATAACTTTTTGGATCATGACACAGTTGTTTAAATAGAAGGTATTATACAAAACCTCAATGATTTCACCCAAATTCTTCCTCTCTGACTAGAAATTGGATTTTATAGACTATGGATTTGTGTGATTATCATGTGCATAAATTGCCCATCTTTGGAAATCTGAAATAGCTTGACTTTTTGGTTTGTTTGCTTTTGCAGTGCTGGGGTTTGTACTCACGGCCTCATGCTTGCTAGGCAGAGGCTCTACTACTTGTACTACTCCAGCAGTCTTTTTGCTTTGCTTGTTTTAAAGGTAGGGCTTTGCTTTATGCCTGGGTTGGCCTGAGTCACGACCCTCTATCTTCTTTCCACAGAGCCGGGATGACAGGCACATACCATCTGCCCAGCATTTTATTAGTTGAGAAGGGGGTCTTCCAAATGTTTTTCACAGGCTGGTCTTCAACAGTAGTCCTCCCAATCTCCACCTCCCAAGTAGCTAGAATTACAGGCTTGAGCTTCTGTGCCCAGTGACATTTCTTAATTATATTGTTTTTTGAATTTTATCTTCGTAATTTCATGCTATTTCCCTATTTTATCTGGCTTAGTAGTTCTGAGAAAATGTATTATAACACTTTCTTAAATGCTCAATTTACTATTTTTTCTTATTAGAAATAAAATCTCTCATGATGGTTTCTTTATAATAGAGCTGTTAGCGTCATTCATTGAAATCCAAAAGGATTATGGCCCATCTATAGTTCTTTTTACCAAGGCCCTAAAATAGCCACGCATTGATCCTCCAGTGAGCTGTAGCTTGAGAAAGAAAGTAATTTCTTCCTTCAACTATCTGGGTGCTGCATGGAAGTGGGAAGTATTTAACTACTTATTACATCTCTATAGTTATTATCATTCCATTAGGAAAAACATGTCACATAGGGCCAAAGAGATTCAGTTACACTGTCGATTCTGCTTAAATGAATACCTGATGAAGCGATAAACCCGTTTTAAAATGAATTTGCTGCTCCCATCAATTCCTTACGACACCATTGCAAGTCTGAAAATGTATTAAATAATGAAACTTGATCATCTGACCCTGCTAAATGCTGCAAGCAATGTCCCAGACTGTACATATGGTGAGTTCCTTATTTATTTAATTCTTGATTAAAAAAAAAATCCAAATGCTCTGTGGAGGAATGTCTTTTCCATCTTCCAGATAATGCATTAAAAAATCTGGCTACATATGAAACTTAAGCAAATGATGTTGGGTTATTTGGACAAACATAGAACTAATTTACATTGTATACAATGTGACACTGCTATCAATTGTGATAAAGTAGAGTATTACCATGGGAGCAAAAATGCCTGATTCCTGAAACTGACTCTGCCATTGGACAGGTAATCCAAAGAGGCCAAGTTTCAAACAAGGGAGTTCTCCTGAATGGCAGTTGAAAGGACACCCCTGGGGAGGTTACCTTCTCTTTCACAGACTTGATCTCCAGGTGAATAGTCCTTGAGGTGAGGGAATATATTTTGATCCAAAGTCATTATGAGGTTGGGAAATTCACACCTCCTTTGAGAAGCACAATTTTTATCTGAGTGTATGTTGTCCTGATGAGAGATCAGCATGCTCTCACAAGAGCATTGAACTAATTGTTACAACAAATTAATGAATTACATGTGCAGAAAGAATTACTCCCTTGCATGGAGAGGGCTAGAAAAGGCAGCACATATCATTTTTCTTAATAATTTAATTACAATGGAATGATTGTTAGATCACCTTGTTCCTGTGTGTTCTCTGAAATTGGGGACTTAGGTGTGATTTTTATCAGTGGCTGGGTGTAAGCTAAACAACTGTTCAATGTTACTCTTTCTTTGCTGTTTTCTGATATCTACACTGCAGCTTTCAAATGATAACTGTGATTTGTCATAATTATGCATCCATATGGAAATGCAGTGTTGACCCACCAGCAGTAGAAAATGGATTTTTAATTAATTTTTTTCAGCTGTGATGCTGAATTTGTACTGGGCTTGCCTGCTTTCAGACTCCACCCCTCAGTGAATAATAATGTTTTATATCTGAGCTAATGTTCACATCTTCAATAATGATTATCTTCTTTCTTTCTTTCCTTTCTTCCTTCTTCTTGTTTTTTTTATTCCCTAGGCAGAGTCATGCTAGCCCAGACAGACTGGCTTAACTTCACAATCCTCCTGCCTCAGACTCCCGAGTACTGGGATTACAGATGAGCAACACTACACCCATCTATCTTTTTAAAAATTTTGTTTTTGTTTTGAGACAGTGTCTCACTTTGTAACCCAGGCTGACCTTGAACTCTGGATCCTCCTGCCTCAGTTTCCTAAGTGCTTTCCACTTTTCTTTGAATATCAGCACCTCAATTTTCCTTTCAGGAACTGGCCTCTGCCCATTTAAATTCTGTATTGTTGGCGTGGGGTTTGATCCCTCTTCTCGGCTCTGGGGTGGCACATGACCAGGCATGGTGGTTGAGGCTGCCACCTGCCTCTAAGCACAGGTTGGTTCAGGGAATGAGCAAGTAATTATGAAACCTGGAATTCCTGCTGTATATTTTAGAAAATAGGTGCTATGTGTTTTTCTTCTAGTGTGGCTAAACTAGTAGGCTGCAATTTGACAGCCCATGTTTTGTGTCTGTGGGAGCCACTATCTGAAAAAAGTAGACTCAAGAGATGGAGGGGGATGGATGTCTGACTTTGAGCATCTAGATTCAGCTGTGTCTAAAAGTAGACTCCTGGACTTCAGAACTATGGGGGACAAAAATTCATTTGTTATGTTGAATTGGGTTGTGTAATCAAAAAGGGGATTCTCTCACACAAGTATATTGGTCATCATTCTATGAAATTAAAAACGAGAAAACTTCTTTAGAGCGCTCCCAAATTATACCTACGAATCAGAGTCCAGGGCATTGGTTCTAGCTGACTGCTCTGATGTACAATCCATATTAGTCCTAAGGCTTAAGAACTCCTCATGCAAGAGGGAGCTAAGAGTTTCTCACTTTAAAGAGGAAAAACTTGGAAACTTGGAATGTTTTCCTGAAAAATTGGGTGTGTTATTCCTCCCTTCTGTGTCTGAATGTGAAGTCTTCCTCCTCATTTACAACCAAGATTTGAACAAAACAAACAAAAAGCAAGAGACATGAGAAACATTTCTTTTTTTGCAAGGCTTATAAATTGCTTATTCTGCAGAATGCCCAATATTTTATAGAGGGAGCTAGAATGGTTAAAAAGTGGGAGCAAAAACATTTGTATGCAAAGATTATTCAGTTTTTAAAGTAACTATTTAAATTGAAAATATATTTAATTAGGTAGAAACAACATGGCCCTATAAGATCAGTGTTGTTAACCCCACACGGTGGTCATGTTTTTTATTTGAGTTTGCTGCTTTCTTTCCTTGGTTTGTGTTGACTGTTCCATCTGTTAAGACTTTTCTTTTCTTTTTTTTGGCAGTGTTAATCACTTGATTATGGAGGTCTGTAGTAACATGAGAGGGGTCATTTGAGCTGGGATAAAGGTAGCCTCCCTTTGCCTTGTTCTTGTACCTTGGCTATAAATTCTGGTACTGAGAATAGAAGTCTTGTGAACAGACAGTGCCCTATTTTTGATTGGCCTCTGTTGTTCACTGGGTTAGCAGGCAATAGCTAAGGACTGGCTACAGTGAAGCTAATTAGCTCAGATGGGAGTCCAGGGTAGGATCTTGGCATTATTAGCATCTCCTGCTATCCACCTGAGCAAACTGGATGTAGAGTGACAAATGAGAAGCTGGCAGGTCCAGCCTTTATTTTGGCCACAGATCTCACCCACACCAGTGTCATACTGCATCTGAAAAGGATATAGCTGAAGCCCATAACCATTCTGCCATTCCTTAGACTTGCCCTCTCACTTCTGTATAACTAAATAATACAAATAAATTAAAGTCACTTTTAGTTGGGGATGAACTTAACTTTATTAAAGGCAAGATTCTTTTCTTTATATATATTTTTTGAGTACTGACTGCATACTGTAGATATTGTGGGTTGAATTGCACTTCCTCCAAAATTCTGTAATGAAGTCCTAATGCCTAGTAGGTCAGAATGTAACCATATTTGGACAAAAGGGGTTTGTCATTCAAACAAGGTAATTAGGGTAGATGTTAATCTCTCTCTCTCTCTCTTTTTATTAACTATATAACATAGAACCCTTATTTTTAATGAGATTTTTGTACATTAGGAGTGTGAGAAAAATTCTTTTACAAATGGAACCAATTTTACTGGAAGAAATGACAAAACCAAACCACTACTGTGATTCCATGGGAATTTATGCTTCATATCCAGCCAAAAAGTTTGTTACAATCTCTTTCAGCTTTGCTTCTGACTCTTCTGAGAGCTTCCCATCAGCCCTGATGCTGCCTAACAGGACTTAGAATTGGCCATGAATAGAAAACATTCTTAAACTTTGTGATCTTGCTGGCTTCAGTTTACCATGTTACCCCTTACACCCACATAGATAACAGCCACTTCTCCCTCAGTAGCCATGGGAAAATACTGTCTTTGCTTCAGCTGCTCAGTCAACTCAGTCAGATGCACATCATGACCCAAGATTTGTTGAATGCAGCATCAAGATCAGAATCAAACTGGATGAAAGCAGTAACTTCACAATACTGAGCTAACTCCAGCTTCATAGTATTTTCCAACTGCTTCATAGCCCTGGTTTCAGAAGCAGATTGGACACTGGATACAGTCAAACCAATTGGTATGATTACAGAACCATTTAGTTTTCAAGATATGTCCATCAGATGGCAATGACATTCATTGGAATATAAATAGACATATCACCAGCCTGTGTTTCTATGATTGGTGAAGCAGTCAAGGAGTCACCACCAAAAGAATCACTCATTTTTGCTGCTCTCTCCAACAGCCAGTAGTATAGGTAGAACACATCACCAGAGTGGCTTCTTGACCCAGAGGTTGGGGTGGAGGATTTGGCAGAATGTTGATCTGCCACCACCAGACATCTGATGGTATGTACCAGCCTCTTTGGATAAGTCACTAATGATCAAAACTGCCTTCCATTATTTCTAAAATGTTCTCCATAGAATAGCCAGAGTAAGGAGCAGATACTGAAGTGGAGAAGCATCAGAAGCTGCCGTTGACATGACACTAGTTGATGTATGCATCTGTATCTGTAAGTCTCTTCAGCAACTGGATAACTGTGGATTGCTATGACCAGTAGCAGCATAGATACATTACAGCTTCTTCTTTTCATCAAACACATATTTGAAGTGCTTCTGGTTAATGACTGTGTCAAGGGCAATTGATGTTCTTCCATCTATCCAACACCAATGATCAGCTTACACTGACTACAATCAATTGGTATGAAGATATCCACAATCTTAATGCCAGTTTGCATTGTTTTCTGCACAGAGGTTTAAGGAATGATTAAGGGACTTTCAGGTCAACTCAACCACATTTACTGGCACTAAAATGGATCTTTTCCATCAGTGGCATAACCAAGAGCATCTATTAAAGGACTCAACAGCTCCTTTCCAACTGGAGTGTCCACAGTAGCTCTTTTCCCCTTCTCAATAATGCCTTCCTTAATTAGTTTATCATTTCCAAATTGGGCAATACCAATATTGTCTAGTTCCAATTCAGAGACATACCCTTTAAACTTGAAGAAAACTACAATTTGTTTTGCTTGAACATTCCTCAGTCCATGTACTTGGGCAATACCATAATCAATAGTCAAGACATGCCCAGTTTCTTCAAGATCAACAGTGGTATCAGCTCCAAGTACACACTCATTAAGAACAGAAGACATCTCAGCAGAGCCAGACTTCTGAAGATGGTGGTTCAAGGCATGAAGGTTCCATGTGGCAATAAAGAATGAGAATCCCAAAACACAACAAAGTCTGTTAAGGGAGGGTGAGGGCCACAGCCACAATGATGTGATGACAGTATCATTGTAGGTCTTGAGTGGTTTTTCTGTAGCTGCAACCTTAGTACTGACTGGCACAAAATAGCAAAGAGTCAAGGAAGGTCAAGGCAGTTGGCCTTATTTGCTGCTTTTAATAGTATGGTATAGTGGATAAGGTCATGGACACTGGAGACAAATTGGAGAAGAATCTTGGTTCTGTTCCTATCTGCCTAACCTTGGGTATACTTTTAATTTCTGTGTCTCTATTTTCTCATATGTAAAATGATCATAGTAGAACCTACCATACAGATGTGATTATTATGAATATTACAGAGTTGTAGCTAAAGTTTTTAGAAAAGTGCCAGATTAGCACAAAATACTATTAGGTATTCCATAAATAAATTTAGATTCAATTTATCAGGCTTCCTAAAGGGTGTTCTCAACATTTTAATTGAATTTTTATGTTAATTTTGGGGATAACTCACATCTTACAATACTGAGTTTTCTTCATATTTCTTCATATATTACTTCATCAGGAATTAAAAAATTTTCCTCCATAATATTTGTGTAGATCTTTTTTTGTTTGTTTGCGGTACTGGGGTTTAAACTCAGGGCCTTCACCTTGATCCACTCCACTAGACCTCTTTTTTGTGTGATGGGTTTCTTTGAGATAGGAACTCATGAACTATTTGCCTGGGCTGGTTTTAAACCATGATCTCCTGATCTCTGCTTTTGAGTAGCTAGGATGACAGGCGTGAGCACTGGGTACCTGGCTTATGTAGATCTTCTGTTATATCTCATAAAACGTATCTTTTATTCTTTGCCATTATTATATACTATACCTCAAAATTTTACATATTTTCATTGAAATGAATTTTAGAATCAATTTAAATTTCTTAACGTTTTGAAGGGATTATGACAAGAGCTTTATTAAATTTGTAGATTTTTGGAAGAATTTTAGTATTTGTAATATTCACCTTATGAAAGAGAACTTTTTTCCACTACATGTCTTTTTTGTATTTGACTGTAGGTGGGATGCCTTTGAATTTTGCATGTTGACCATGTTGCTTAACTTTATTATTAGTTTTTATTAGCTCTTTTTTCTTATTTTATCATTTTTCTATTTACTCACATGTGGATACATTGTTGGGCCCACCTCATCCCTCCCTCTGTGCTCCCCCCTGACCCCGCTTCTGGGAAGAAACTGTCCTGCCCTCTTGGATAATAAGAAAGACATAGCAGCATTTTTGCTAGTTTGAGATAAAGATAGTTATAAAGAGAGACTCCCAGTGTTGATTCCACATTGGATCATTTCTGCCAGACCTCTTCACTACTTTCTGGTCCTCTTCCCATAGTGGCCTTGACCAGTTTGAATTTTCTATGTAGACAATCATCTTCAAACTGTGGGAATCATGTCTTTTTTTTAAAAAATAACTCATATGTCATTTCTTTTAATAGTTTTTTATTAACTAGAAATTTCAAGGATATGTTGAACCATAGGAATTGTAGAACATAAATGTGGACATTGAGAAATCTGAAATCATATCAAAGAGCTCTTTGTACTTGGTCACCCCAATGTCCCATGGTGTTTCTTGTACCTTATGTTTCCTCTTCTTGATTTTATAGTGCTATACATTGCTATTTGGAAAATACTGGTTCACTGAATTATACAAATCTTTCAGGTAATAAATTTTATCAAATAGCATCAAAACTCACATTCATTAATATAACCACTGATCATGGAAAACTGCAAAGCTTTCAAGCTCATTTGATGACTACAAATTTTTCAAAATTCTACTTTTCTAATTTTCACTTGAAAGCTTGAATGTTATCATTGGCAGTAGATATTGTTAGTTGTCAGTTGTTTTTCTTGAAATGCCAAATCTACTACATTTATTTTTGAGAAAAATGTATGCCAAAACCCAAAAACTGATAGCTAGGGTTTGTCTACCAGTCATCCTTTCGAGTATAAATGGTGTTCTGTGGAGAAAGTGGCAGCTCATTTTGCAATTTAAACACAGGCAACAATAGCTTTTCCTCAAGACAACTTAAATTCTTAAATATTCAGCAGAAAGTGCTTTATTCATGCTTTTCATTTTGTCACACTGAATGTTAAAAAGACACTACTCCAAGGTTGAGATTTAATTACACTCATAATACCACTTCATGAAGGCCATTCATAAACAAAACTGGTTTTGGTGGACTGGGTGGTGTGTGTGTGTGTGTGCATTTGTGTGTGTGTGTGTGTGTGCATTTGTGTGTGTGTGCATGTGTATGTGCATTTTATTTTCCACAAATGCATGTGAAAACTGCAGTGTTTTCTGCATACCCTTGCCCTTCTAGCAACATAAAAACACATCTCAGCCCCTAGATGAAATGCTACTCTCTATGCTGCCTGGAAAGTTTTCAATTTGTTCTTGCTAAAGCATGTCCAATGGCAGGCCCCTTTCTTAGAAGAGCATTTACCAGACAGGCTCACAATTGTAAATATGTAGCTTGTGCTACTTTCAAGATTCTCTTTCAAGGGCCTGGAAGCCATTACTTAGAAAAGGAGACAGCAGGAAGGAAAAGGAAACATTGGTCATGGTGGTTCATGTCTGTAATCACAGCTGCTTGGGAGGAGAAGATCAGGAAGATCTCAGTTTGAGTCTAGCCTGAGCAAAAATGTAAGTGATACTCCATTTTGACAAAACAATCTGGTTATGGAGGTGCCTGCCTTTCATCTCAGCTATGTGGGACGTGTTAAGAGGATGGTAGTCCAGGCCAGCCCAGGCAAAAACATGAGACTCTCTCACAAAAATAACCAAAGCAAAAAGGGTTTGTATCTGTCTAGCAGCAACTATATGGCCTTGAATTCAAATGCCAGTACTGCCCAAGAAAGAAAAAAAAGAAAGGAGGAAAGAAGGAAAAGGTGTCTGCCTCTCAGTTTCTATGGAGGACAGAACTCTATAACTTGGAAGACTTGTAGCTAGCAGTGACAGCTAGTCTGGTCATAATTGCACTGATCAAGCCATTTCCTTTGTCATTTCTTTGATTCCACTGAGTGCCTATGAGATAGATCATAGGAACCCAAATCTTCCTAAGGACATTTGTCAAGCACTGTTAAATGTCATGCCAAATATTAGGTGCAGTTTTTTGGTGGTACTGGAGTTTGAACTTAGGGCTTCACCTTTGACAGGCAAGTGCTCTGCCACTGGAACCATGCCTCCAGCTCTTTTTACTATGGTTATTTTTCAGGTAAGGTCTTGCTTTTTGCCAAGACCAACTTGGATCACTATCCTGCTATTTTAGGCTTCCCCCCATCTCTGGGATGACAGGTGTGTTCTACCATGGCCAGATTTTTCTGCTGAGATGAAGGTCTTTCAAACGTTTTTTTGCCTTGTGCTGGCCCGGAACTGTAATCCTCCTAGTCACAACCTCTGTGTAGTTTAGGATGACAGGTGTATGTCATTGTGCCTGTCTATTGGTTGAGATGGGATCTCATGAAATTTTTTGCCTGGGATGGCCTTGAACCATTATCCTTTCAATTTTAGCTTCCCAAGTAGGTAAGATTACAGGCATGAGCCACCAGCATCCAGCTAGCGTATTAGTTGTGTCTTTATTGTAATCATACTTTAATTTTTTTTTTCTGTGAATGGGCAAAACTGTCAAGAAGGAGCTGTTAGATTCTTTGAGTAACAGCTGACAGGTACTTCCATTTTATGCCTGGCAATCTTGAGGGGGACCTTTCGGCTAAGCAGCACTTCTTTGGCAGCCAGACAGGCCACCCTCATGGCACACTGGCTGCTTTGGCTACTTTACTATCACTCTGAGAACACCAGCTGCTGAAGGTGGCCACTACAACTAAGATGCTTGCCTCAGGAGGCCTTCGTCCAGTCACAAATGCTCTAGACAGCCAGCACCAATCTTGGAAAACATCACTCCAAAACCAGCCTCCGTGAACTCTAGATGACCATGCTCACCCTGCAACTATTCGCACTCAGACCACAGGTAGCGCTTTCCCTGGTGGTTCAGAAGAGAGCTCGTGATTGACTCAGCAGAAAGCTTGTGCAATGTGAGGCATTTGATCAGTCCTGTGTAAGGCCTGTAGAACTGGACGTTGTACTTGAATTTGTGCAAATTACAATGCCACATTTGCATGCCACATTCACACCAAACCCTTTTTCTGATTATATAGCCAGGCTGTTTGCCTCACTTTTTGTGCCAGTCAGTGAACACCTTGCTGTGCTGCCCATGATTTTGCAGCATTAGTCTTCTCTTGTTTGCGTGTGATATTTATAAAGGGTACAGCAGGCTGAGCTGGTGACCTGAAGAGTTAGTGGTAGCATCAGTGGTAGCAGCAACTGCATCAGTGAGAGTAGTGAGAAAGTAGCTGAAGAGTTCCAGAGAGTGACCAGGGGCAGATTATCAGGGAGCAAAGGTGATAGAAATAATGATGTATAGGGAATGCAAGAAATGGTGAAGATTTGAAGATGAGAAACTGTGGGCCCCAGTCACTAGAACAGTTCCAGGAAACTGCCGTACCCTAAAAGCTGAGGGTCCTGATACCTAGGGCTTGGGAGTGGTAACTGACCATTGCTTGCCAACACTAGGTGCTTCTATGAGCTGTGGATTGCTCGTCACTGAGTATAAGGCCATTGACAAGATGCCTGGAGTAGAATGAAGATAATGCTTGCTTAGAAGTTGGAAAGTTCTTAGGGGTTCTAGATTAGTTCTACCACTTACTAATCATGTATTTCTATGCATTTAACTCCTTAGAACTTTGTTTCTTCAATAATATAAAGCAATCAGAACAGCTGCTCTACCACTACAGCGAAGTCTTAAAATACAAAATTACAGCCTATTTGAAAAAAATGTTTGAATGATAAAATGTTATACAAATATAAGATTAAGTATTAATCAGCAAATTGTTAGAGTAGACTAATGAAGAGCTAGTACAGGAGAATTTTTGCTCTAGGACATTTTATGGGTTATGTTTGGGTTGTTTGTAGAACATACAGAGTTATGGCAACCCTAGTTCTATGCCTAGTCTGCCATTTTGTAGATGGGGTTATGAACAAGATATGACTGTAGCTGGAATGTGCAAACCCATCTCTAACAATAAAGATCAATTTAGGGGAATGACATGTGACCAGGGTTAAGGGCCACCATCCTTGTACATAGAAAACTACTACTTTAGCTATGAAGGAAAGTGATCTAATTTAAGCAATTCTTTTGTTAGAATGAACAGACATTCATTGATATTCACGAGGGGTTGGTTCCAGAACCTCTCATGGGTACGGGTATCTGTGGATGATCAAGTGCATTGTATAAAGTTGTGTAGTATTTGCATGCATGTGTTTCCACTTACATTATCGCTAGATTACTTATAATACCTAATATGGTAGAAGTGAAATGTAAGTAATTGTTATACTGTATTGTTTAGGAAATAATGACATTTTTAAAAGTCTGGACACGTTCAGTACAGGCACAATTTCTTTTTTCTGAATATTTTCAATCTGTGTTCGGTTGAATCCACAGATGCGGAACTCATGGATGCAGAGGGCAGAGTGCACTTGCTAATTCAGCAGAAACTGGGACCCACATCTCCCATTACACTGTTGCCTTTTGTATTTTGAAGAAAGAAGTATTTCTACTTTTGTTTCCTGTCATGATTCAAAATTAGCTAATGACTAATAAGCTAAAGCTGCAAACCTTGGATTTTGTGAAAGTTAGGGAAAATATAATGGCAAGATTTCTACATCTGCAACTGAAATTAGTCCCTGAATACCCTTTCTGCTCTCAGATCTTAACATGCCAATAAAATACTCGAAGACATGCAACACAATGAAAATTGGTTCTTTGGGTATCATAGTATCTTGACTTAGAAGGGCTTTCACCTTGGCCTCATGCTTCCTGTGGGGCCTGTTGCCGATACTGCTTAAGAGCTAGAAATATCAAGCAGTACATAGAAGTTTTTATCAGAGTAAAATTAAAAATGAAACCTTCAAAATCCTATTGATTCTAGGCATGTTCTATATGCATTAAATTGAACCTAATGGACTGAGAAATGAACATTTCAGCACATATAGGTAAGAATTATTTATGTGAGACTATATTGCTCCCAAGCCCTTTATCCTGCAATATATGGTATCTGTCTACATGGACATGTAGTACTAAAGCATTCTAGCAAATATTTCATTCAGATCACTTAAATTCTTCTTATCACTAATCCATCATTAGCTCTTGGCTTTGCTTCTTTAAAACATAGGTGGATAGGATTTAATAAATATTTTGACTGCTGGAAACACTGAGTAAGGATCTTAGCATGAAAAGAATATTGAAAATATATATGGCTTTATAATATTTTTGATCTCCTGATCATAATACAACATGGCTTCATTTGGCTCCTTCTATGCATTATTAACATTATCCAATTCTATAGCCTGTTCTTGTGTGATCTTACCTGCTTCATAATTTTAACTATTGGATGTTCTTAAAACACTTCATCATGTATCCCTATCTTGAGCTTCAAACTCAATTATACAAAAGACTACTGGGGAGAGATGCTGAAATATATTAGGGTGACCTGTAACTCAACATGTCTACTTTTAACTCACTTTGTTCCTACAATCCCAAATTTATCATTCTCTTGTACTTCAGGTCTCACTCCAGGTACAGTGCTTATTCCCCTCAACTTCCTTATTCAGTCAATTGCCAAGTCCTCATAATGTTATTGACTAAATTTAACTCAGGTGGATTCACTTTGTTTTATCCCTGTGAACCTGTCCTAGTGTAAGTTCTTACTACATCTATACCTCTCTTAATGTTTTGAGTAGAGTTTCATGGGATAGCCAGAATCAGAATCCCTCTCCCCAAGGTTCACATTTGGCTATGTAGTCCCCTTCTTTGAAACTCTCAGTGGTTTCCTCATGTCTGCATACTGGAGTGTAACTTCCATCAGGGCTCACAAAGCCCTTGCTGACTTGGCCTGCACGTGACTCAGATATTTTTGTGTCTGAGTGTGCCATGGCTATGCTTGTAGATCTCCACATAGGCTGTTTTGTTTCACATCTATGTCTTTATTTATGGTGTTCTTTCAGATGCACCTTTCTGCATCTGGCTAGTCCTTATTCATCTTTCAAGACTCAACATCTTTTTCTACAGAAAGCCCTCCCTGAAACCTAATATGAAATAGTAAATTCTCTTTCATGCTCTACCCCATCCTATGCAAACCTGTGCATGTTAAAATTTTACTGACAGTTTGTGTCTCTTCTTCCTTCACTAGAGTATAACAGTTTTGAAAAAGGGTACTTTGTATTCATCTTTTCATCCACGACATAAAACACAATACCTTCTATGTGGTAAATAATTAAAAGGCTTGCTAAATTGTCTTGGAGTTAAATTAATATGCTCAATAATTTTATGTAAGAGTTCCTTGTCTTTCCTTTGGCTGAAAGTTTTGGACAATAGAATGGATTCTTGGAAGAATTCTTCATTGAGATGTTCCCTATATCATCTTCAGTTTGAAAATAGGTTTTAAGAAAAAATTGTATTAAGAAATTCCTAATGGATATATACCAAAGCTTCAACTTAGCTTTTTTAAGACACTAGCTCTCAGTTTCTGAGAACTGGTTGAATTTTCAGAGATTACATGATTATTGATATTGTGCAGAATAATATGTACTATAAATATCCTTGATGTATTAGATATGTAAGTATCTTATGTGTAAAATTATTGCTGATAATTTAGGATCAATAGATTAAATCACTCACAGTCTCCAAACTGCCTTGCAGTTTTGGAATCTCCCTCACTGCCACAGAAATCTCAAAATAAGAAAAATTTGATTTTATCATAGAAGCCATATCAGAACATCTTTAGATGGTGTTGGCCATCTGTAATTGCTAAGAGTAGACCATAATGTAGCCATCAGCAGCATTTATGAAGAAAGTCCAAATGCTTTGTATTAACATGCTCTCTTGATCATTTTAATAAATTCTTTTACATTTTGTAAGAGTACTTTGTCTAAGTACAGCTCAAATAGTTTAATTTCTCTGAAGAAACAATAGGTTAACATATAATCATACAAACACAAAAATGTGTATCTTAACTTTTCATCACTCTACCAAATGATTCATCCTAAGTGGATCTACTAGATGTGAGGAAAAGTATGCACATTGCAAGTCTTTATGAAAATGTCGTTTTGATAGTATACATCCATTTGCCAGGATGGGGTAATACACTCCTTCCTAATCAAATGTGTTGCTCTAATGACCTCCTATTTATTTGGTGGGTTTTAGCACCAAATTGCCGAGCAGCTGGATCTCTAATTTAATGAAACTATAATGCACATATTTATTCCTGGGAATGGGAAAATACCGTGTTTAGAAAAAGTCAATTTATTTGACACTGAAGATTTTTTTGCTTTGTTTAGGAAGACTTATATATCCCTCCTGAAATAAGAATATCAAGAAGAAGGAAAAAAGTTAAAGAGTCAGAGGTAAAATTAATTTTGTATCTGAAGATGCCTGAAATATCCATTTCTGTTTATTAATTTACTTATTCAAGAAATATTAATTGAGCATCTTCTATGTCAGGGATACTGGTAAGTGCCTCATTGACTTGGTCTTGTGGAAGAGACCCCTTTATATTCCATAAGAACAATTACTTATGGAGTCATGAGTTTTCAAGAAAAGAAGTCTAGAAATCCATGAAGAACATCCTGAGGGACCAGCCTTATCTGGGTGTAAGGCTATAGACCCCTAAGAATGTAGCTTAGGACTGAGGGACAAAAGAGAGCCATGGGAGGGAGTGGTAGATGGATAGGTCAAGCTGCTCCAGGACACACAATTGCTGCTAATGAGCTGTTCTCAAGTCCCTCTGGTCTTCAGTGACTCCACCCTGGATACTATGATGCTTTCTTTCTCTTTTTCAGATCTCATCTCTCTGAGCTGACTTGTCAGGAAGTCTTCTTTCTCTTTCTAATCCAGTAAAATACTTTACTGAAGAATGAAAGGAGAAAGTGAAAAATAACAAATCCAGTTAGAAGTGAAGAACTAGCTCTCTCCTAAAATAGAAATCTCACCCCACCTCTGCTTGCTTCTGCTCAAAAGCAGCTCCCAATGCAGGAGTCCTAGGTTAATATATATTATGAAATCCTAGAAGAGGAAAAAATTTATGTTCCCAGAGCTTTACACCCATTTCCTCATAATCTCTGATCTTTGGGTGACATTTAAGTTTTTTAAATATCATTAATAATAAATATTAACTTATCAGAAATAAAGGGATGAAGCCTTGTCAATGAAATCAAATCCATTTTCTTGAGGGTGTAGTAGAGTGAAAACAGTGCAAAAAATATGTACACATGTATGCAAATGCAAAAATGGTATCTGTTGAAACTACTCTAGGAATTGGGGGGGATAAAGGAGAATGGTGTGGGGGGGTGAATTCATGTATGATATATTTGATACATTGTAAGAACCTGTGTAAATGCCACAATGTACCCCCACCCAGCACAACAATAAAGGCAAAAAAGAAAAAGAAAAAGAAAAGAGAAAAAGGATAAACCAGGCATGGTGGTACATACCTGTAATTCAGCATTTGGGAGGTTGACACAGAGGACTGAGAGCTTGAGGCCAGCCTGTACTACATGGTGAGTTTCAGGCTAGCCTTGTCTATAAGAAAACATCAAACAACAAAAACCCAGCTAGGTACAGTGGTTTATGCCTGTAATCTTAACTACTTGGGAAATGGAGATCAGGAGGATGGTGGTTCAAGGCCAGACTGGGCAAAAAATTAGTGAGATCCCCATTTCAACCAATAAGCCAGGCATGTGGTGTGTGCCTGTGGTCCCAGATACATGTGAAGCTATAGATAGATGGATCATTGTCCAGGCCAGCCAGTGAAAAAATGTTAAACTCTATCAAAAAAAAAAAAACAAAAAAAACCCACCTAAAAAACCAAAGGGCTGGGATCATGGCAGAACATTTGCCTAACAACTGAAAGGCCATGAATTCTTGGTTTGCCAGTGCTGCCAAACCAAGAAAAAGAAGAAAGAAAAAAGGACAAGGATGTATCTCACAAGTAAAATGTTGAGTGAAAGATACCAAACTCGAAAGATACAAACTGTATGATTGTATCTACATAGTTTCAAAACAGGAAAAGGTGATCCATGCTGCTGAAGTGCAACCATTCCTGGTGGAGGTGTCATTGGTGGTGGTGAGGCTGTTGATTGGGAAGGGCATGCAGGACTCCTGGGCTGTTGGTGGCTCATGCCACTATACATTCCATGTTCTAGGTATACTTACAGTGTGTGTTCTCTGCAGCACTAGTTACCATAGGCAGGATGTGTAAACAATCTAAATGTCTATTGATAGATGAATAGGGAAACTGTGGTGTATGCATATAATGGAATATGTTTTAACTTTTAAAAAAGAAGGAAATGCTGCAATATGTGTAGCATAGATGAACCTTGAGGTCATTTTGCTAAGTGAAGTAACCAGTTCACAAGATGAATACTGCATGATTGCATAATAGCTATATTAGTCTACTTCACCCAGTCAAAGAATGAAATATGGCTACCAGGAGGAGAGGAGGGAGAAATAGGGAGTTACTAACCAGTGGGCATAAAGTTTCTGTTAATCAAGATGAATAAGTTCTTAAGTGTTTGCTGTACAATATTAAACATACAATCAGCAATACTGTATTGTACATTTAAAATTTTATTGAGAGTAGATCTCATGATAAGTGTTTTTACCACAATGAAATAAATATGCTCATCTGGAATGGATTTTTTATCTACAGAAGGAATCATCTGGCCTTGCAGAAGACCAGATTCTGGCAATAGCTCAGAGGCATTCAGAAGTGGACCTTTACAATGTTCCAGTGTGTTTGACCAAGCTCAGTAGACATAAATGAGGTCTCAAAGCAAATTACTTTGTACCAGATTATTCAGTTAAATTTCTGTTTTGATGATGCTAAATATGCAATTTATCAAATTAACCAGTTAAAAAAATGTGTATTTTATTGTATGCCTGACAAGAGGATTACAGAACATGTTTCTAATTGTATTTCAGTACAAACATGATGCATTTCCAATATGCCCTTTTATTTCTCTGGAAAACAGCTAAAGAATCAGTATGCTGTAGTGCACTCACCCAGCCTATGTGCACTGGATTCATGTGTATTGAAATATATGTTATGTGGTAAACAAAGTATTTTTCTGAGTTGACATCATTTCAATAGGCCTATGAGTTTGATGACTAGCCGTCCATTTTCTGCAAGTGCAAACCAATGAGGTAGAATATGTGATTACAGATGTATGTTCTAGTTTTACTCCTACAAGAGCAAAAAGGGAAATATATAACTGCACGCTACATTGATGGGGTGAAATATCATAATTCTGTGTGCCTCCTCATTTTTAAGTTACTTTATGCTTTTTCAGATGCATCATCTTACAGGATTGCTGCTGTGAGCCTGGCCTTCCTGCTCATTGGAGAATAACTGACCACAAGACTTTTTTTTAATGAACACCTGTTTGTGATGTTCTATGGAAGGTATTATAGACCACTAACTTAGTGTCTTGGTAGCCAGTGATCTGGCTTCTGATAAAAGTTGTTTTGCTGGAGAAAAGAGAGTAAGAAATGGGACGCTGGCTAGCTTTGTTCTCATTTATAAGTGGTACAGGGCCTTTTATCCTACTGTGTACTTCCAAAGTACGCCTCTCATTAACTACAAGGCACAGGTGGATATCTAAAACAAGCCCAGGCAATTAAAGTTAATATTTGTGAGAACAAAATCCTTTTCAGGCTGAGGAAACAGGCAATTGAGTGTTGAGAACCTCCTGGCACTTGGCTGTGTTCTCTGGGGAACTGGAAGCAGTAACCAGCCCAACCAAGAGGCCACAAGTGTGCCCTACATTAACAAATGAAGTGACTAAGAGAACATTCTTCTCCAACTGCAAGGAAGTGCCCTCTTGCACATCTGGATATCCAGAGAAGTTGTTTTCTTTCATTTCATAGGGGGTAGTTTCCTGCAAGGCCACAACACACAGTGAGCAGAGCAGGTAATTGGAAAAGAAGCCCTCTCAAGCAGAAATGATTGTTTAGTTGAAAAATGAAAAAAGGAAGCAAAAGAAAAGCAATACCCCCATACCATATGCTTATTCACACATTTAGCAAATATTTTCCTTTTAATATTTACATTTCATTGTCACTGCAATGATTTTAGACTCCATGGCAGCTTGGTTTTCATTTCCTGCTATAACTCTCCTGTGCTTATGTTCTGCCTCCCTCTGAAATCGATGGACCACGTGAGCCACAAATGATTAGGGATGGGAAATTAAATCTATGAACAAGCAGAACTAATGAAATGCTTCACAGCAAAGCAAAGGTGGGAAAGCTAAATAAGCCTGCAATTGTTAGGTGCAAAAGAGGAACAAGAGTGTACTAGATAGATGGGGACTTAGCAGGTATTTGATCTTATTGACCCAGTCATCACTTTACCATAATAGTTAAGGTTTTCACACTTCTATGAACATATAGGCCTTTACTACTGATGCATACATACAAATACACAAATATGTACCTTAGATATTTTATACTTGCAAATTACAAATTTATGTATCTTCTAATTATATACCCAATAAATCCAAAAGTTATGTATAATATGTTACCTAGTATATTTTTATTATCTACATGAAACTATGACCCAGGAAACTTGACAGTTGGCTCCAAGACTAATTTTGCAAATTTGCAAAGCATGTGGTCATCCTTATATGATCATTTCCACACATTTGGAAAGCGATCTTTGCTCCAAAATACATATCTTGCTTGCCTACTGATGCTTTAATGGGGTCCCACTGTTCCATTCCACAGCTAAGCCTGGTGCCAAGTAGGAGTTCAATGGATGAGCCCAACAATGCAGATTCCATTGGAGGAGAACAGTATCCAGATTCTGGCAACTTTGATAAAATGTAATGCCTTGCATACTCAAAAAAGTTAGAGGAGAAATAATTCTTTTGGTCAATGAATTGACTGTGGAAAAGATGGGCTGAGAGCACCAAGACAAATGATTCTTTTACAATATGGAGGTGATGTATCTTTGCTTTTATGTTGTTGTTTTGCTTCAAGCCCCTGGCTTTGTGCCAGGCACATATTTGCTGATTTGGGTGAATTTCATTAGCAAAATGGGGCAGTTGCATGGTCTGAGCTGTGTCAGCAGAAACTCCTCCATACAAATTGCAAGAGAGCATTGACTATTTTTAAAACTCAGATAACAAGTTCACGTTCTGGAAAGCCTTGTCACAGACCCAGGCTGATGCACTTCCACTTGCCCATGTTTCCAGTGTACCTGTCCATGTGGAGCACAGCACTCTGCTCTTTGTTATTGCAGACTTGCCGTGTTCTTTGCCTTGCCAGACTGAGCTCCTTGAGTGTAGGAAAAACTGCATCATTTAGTTTAACTATAGTGTCCACTTTTCTAGCTGAAAAGGTGCTCATTGAATAAATGAATTGATCCTTTAATTAATATGACAGACAAAACAAAAACACTGGATTTCAGGGATTGGGTTAGCTATAACAAAACATGGAGAAGTCCCAAGAGGCTTAAGCATCTATTTTGTTGATATAATGCATTTTCAAAGTTGTACATATATTTTCCTGAGTTAAAATTTACTTTATAGTATTTTTCTCAACATTCCAGGCTCATAATATTTGCATGATGAGCTCACAGTGGAGAAATTTTATTACAGAGCCAACACAAACTTTTGAATGGCCATTAAAAACACTGTAGAGAATTATGACTTCTGAAATGGAGGCTAAGTCACCAGAACAGTTAGTGGTTGAAGAAAACTATTGCTTACAAGCCAAATAACCTGCATGTGTGGATACCTATCCTTTGAGATGGTACTGGAAGCCAGAGACAGACCTTTCAACAAGATTAAAGAGATGCTATTAATTGCTATCGATCATGGGTCAACAAACAAAATTGCATCTGCAACTGCATCTCTGAAAGGTCTAAATGAGAATGTAGTTAATGGGTCTGGCTGACCTAATGTTGTGATTAATTAAAGAGAAAATGAAACCAAAAAACAAAAAAAGGCAAAAAATTATATATATTAATATATATATTAATATATAATATGTATATAGGGAGAAGATTAAGTGTCTTAGAACTCTCAAATTGAAGGGCTTTCCCAGGTTGTCACTTGCCATTTATCCCTATATGTCCTGTAAACAAACAAACAAACAAACAGAGATGGCCACAGTAGACACCTGAATAATCCCTTTTTTGGATTTCCAGAATCCTGGTGAACAACAATATGGCAAATAAAGCCAACATTTAATTTTTTAAAGAACTAAGTATGGAGAGAGATGCTGGAAATATATAAGAAGTCTGTATCATAGTATGTGAATAAGTTCTAGTATGATATTAATATTTGCCACAAACCAGTAAAAGAGTTATGTTAATCTTGTACTTCTTAACTTTGACTTCCATTTCAAGAATAGCAGGAAAAAATATGACCAGTGGTAAACTTTGTCTATTCAAATTGCAATTATTCAAATCAATGTGAAAATAATAGCAAATAGAAACATGGTGGGCTGCCCTGGAGATAAGCATATCTGAATTTGGCCCTAAATATCTGATATATTACCACCATAATGTCCTAAAATGAGATAAGGCACCACCCCACATGAGGCATAGCGTCCATGTTATTGTTTGTTACTGGTATCAATGTCCTTTTAGTCCCTTGCTAGTCCCTAGCAATGTGACTCTTAGTTCTTGAATCCCCATTTGATCTTCCATGAAGTCCTCTTGTCCCAGCTGCTTTGTATGAGTCTCACTCATACCAGATCATTATTTTTACCTGGGCTTTTATAATTAACTTCTATTAGTGTCTGGACTCTAATTCATCCTTCATTCTGCTGTCAGAATTGTTTCCAAGATACAAATATGATCGTAACATCTTCTCCTTTGATGTAATTAAACCACAGTACCAGTAAAAACCAAGTCCAATTTTCTTAGCATGATTTTTCAGGTCTTAACAACTGGGTTTTTTCCCCAGATACATCTCTGCCTGTGTGCCTCCATCTCTAGCCTTGCACTCAAATCATATCTGACTGCTAGACATATTCAAAATATACTACTCATTTTTTATGTACCATTCCTCTAAATACCCATCCAAATTGTACTTAAGCTACAAGATCCAAATCCAGTATAATCTTTTCTATATGTCTTTTCTGAAACCACCAGTCCTAATGATAGGTAATGTAAATTAGGACCTACCTTCTTATGTTTCAGGCTGCATTCTAAGCTATTTTATGGGTATAATACAGTTTAGTACTTTCCTTTCTGATATAAAAGCTGGTTCTGCCTTGTGTGAGTATGAAGAAAACCTTTCTGGATCTCAGTATTGTACTCTGTAAAATGGGAATACCAGACCATAATTTCACGGTTATGAGAATGGTTAACTAATAAATGCAAATCATTGTCTATTATAAATAATCAAGATGATGTCTGACCCATTCATTGAACTCAAGACATGGTAGCTGAATTTTATATCCAAATTCCTTTCCAACTCTACTACCTCACATGGCTATTATGTGGAAAACCTTAAAACTCAAACTTAATTCTAAAAGTATAGGCTTTTTAAAAACTAACCCTACTCTAAGCCACCTTGTAATGTGTGTGTGGGTTATTTAGAGTTTTAGATTCAAATAAGATTTTCAACATTTACAAAGAAAGCCATCATGCCATTACCACCACTGAAAATATTTGGAATATAAAAATATTTTTGAGTGTACAAAGTTAAATGAAGTACATTCAATTCAATTCATTTAACTTTTATTTTATGAAAGCTCTAGCTGTGTCAGGCTCATCAAAAGAACAATATACTTTCTAGGTGTATGAGGTTGGTTAGGGAGAATAGGTGTCTATACTAGTTAGAACAATTTGAGGCTCACTCAGAAGGTTTTCATCCCAATTTAAGTTGTAAATCCCTTAGAGATGTGGTAAGAAGGTATAGGTAAGTTTTCTGGCTCACCTAGCATTTTGTCTTTGAAAATCATGAAAATATCTTTCTTTAGGACATAATAATACCCAGTATAAAACTTCAAAAAACCTCAGCAAACCCAGGACTCTCTTCATTCATAGCTTTCTCTCCCATGATTGAGGTGTCTGTCCACTCCATGAAACTTTGAGTCTGCATTGAACTATATACAATCCTTTGCAATGGAAACAGGGAATAGAAGAGAATGGAGTGCATGTGAGGTGAAAGGCAAGAAAGTCTGAGTTTGCTTTGAGAAAATGCACAGTAGGGGGTGTGTATTTGTGTGTTTGGGAATGCCATATTGATGTTTTCTTTGTGGTTGGGTCTTTTCTTTGTTCATTTAATAATGCAGAAAATGATGGAAATTTATAAAATATTGCTCAGCTGCACTGTGTATTAGGCAGCATGTGTGCCTCAAGAAGAAAGAAAATAACGGTTTACTCTTACTCCCTGAGGAAAGCTTGCACATGGAAAAGATATTTCTGCCAGGGCTGGCCTCCAGCGGTGTGTCCTGCTCTGGGACTCTTTGCTGCCCCCTGGAGGTCAGATAGTAGAAAGCCTCAGGGTCTAGAAGGGAGTTTAACATGGAGCATTAAAGGGGTATTCCCAGAAGCAATCTTCAAAAAGCAACAATAAACTCAGGATTCTGTCAGAGTTACTAGCTTAGGTTGACAGGGTTCAAATCCATATTTTGAATTTAAGGAGACATAACAACCAATGCAATGTTACAGGTAGTTTGGATCATGCAAACACCCTCCTCACAGAGTTTATGAATCAGATTTTATGGAGTGGACTTTAGATGGTACTAAGGAATTACTAAGTTTGTTAGGTTTAAAAATATAGCAGTATGGTTTCTAAGAAAATGCCACTTTTAAAAAAGAAATGATTACTGTAATTTGTGGGGGAGAAATGATGCCTGTTATTGTTTTAAAGAAAACTTAAGGGAAGAAAAGAAAAAATGAAGACTTCCGCAAGGTCTTGATATATTGAATCTGGAAAATGAGTAAATAGAGGGACTTTAATCCATTTTCTTGATTTTTCTGAATGTTTGAAACTTGTATAAGAAATTCCTGCTTTGCTCTTTCCTATCCTATAATCTTAGGCCAAGCATTTAAACTACTTGTATTCTGGTTTTCCCATAGGTGTATTGTATGGATCAAACAGTGTTTGAGCTCAGAGATTAGCACAGTGCCTGGCCTGTGTAAGCACTCGATAATTATAGATTATCGTTAGTATTGATGTGGAGTCAGGAAAGACTTTTCCTATCATTTGCACTCTGTGTTAGTTTATTTGTGCTGCTTTTCTGATCCCCAAGTCATCCTTGCTTTGTAGAATGAAAAATGAAAAGGCACACAGGCAAATGCTAAATAAAGCCAATGCTTAGTTATAACTGAGTATAGCTCTAATACTGCATGTACTTTCAAATGATAGATGTCACCCAGAACTAGCCATTAAATAGAGTGGGGAGAAGGGAGAAATTTGAGAAGGAAAAATATACCACAAACAATGTTCGCTGGTTAACACACTTTATATTTAACAAAATAATTTTTTAATAATATATTCTTTTACACATCAAATATTGTTGCTAGAATCCCCTTTTTTACAGTTTAGTGTTTAGGTTTTTTTTTTCTCACTAGTTTTCAGGCACACCATTTTTCAAAGATTTTAGAAACTGAATCATTTTTAACAGGCATCAGCTGACAAACAGGATGTTAATCCCTTATTTAAACATAGCTGTAGTTAAAGCCAAGAACCAAAGGCAGAGGAGAAATGGAAACATAGAGGTGACAGTGTGGCTCAAACAATGTGTTCAAAGGGAAAATGAAAATAAAAACAAACAGATGATAGCAGAACTCTGATGTTCAGAGTTTGGAAAGAATTTCTCAATGACCTGGGTAGAAGGAAGTTGTCAAATGTTTATCGGTTTATGAGAAATTCTGTCACAGTATAGGTTCATCTCTCCCTACAGGGGGAGAAATGTCAGTGCTACAAAGTCTTAAAGGAAACAGCTTGTAGTGAGACTGAAAAAAAAAAAAGAAAAAAAGAACCAAAACCCCCTGAATCCAACAAGAACAATAAAAATCCCCCTCTCTAGCTGGTAACAGAGGCCACGGAGAAACTGCCTACTGCACTCTCTGAAGAGTGTCTTGATGGATGTTATACTCCATTCCAGAATATTCTTGCTGTGATGATAACTGTGCCAAGACTTTGATGCAAAATTTCTGTACCTCAGCTTCCCAGCCGCACTTTCTATTTCCTAAAAAGGACATAGTGTCTCCTTAATAATAGATAAGGTACTATGCTACATGGCTTTATTAATGATATTTTCTGAGTCTCAAACCATATTCCTGTCATTTATTATTATTATTATTTCTTTCCAAGAGTGTGGGTTTTTGAAGCTGGCAATAGGCAACCTCAGGGCAAAGAAAGCTCTATAATATGTCTCTGTCTAGACACAAGCGAAGTGTGGAATGCCTTTACTTCTGAGTGCAGGCATAAATCATGCAGAATTGTTCATGAATGATTCACGACTGTCTATATGATGTATCCATGGTGGCAACTGAAAGGCACCAACCTTGTAGCAAATTGGTGTTCTAAGGGAAGGCGGCTGGATGTTCTTCCTCAGTATGGCGCCAACGTGGCTATTTGTATCATAATACAAACACAGTGTGCATAAAAGTGTCAGGTCCAACTCGTCAGCACATTAATTTTGGAATTGACAACTCTTTCTTGATGACAGAAGATGCTTCCAGGGAAGAGAGGCTGACAATTATAAATGATAAACCAATTTATGAGGCTGAAGAAACATGTCCAGGGGCAGACCTTAGAAGCGTCACTTCTTACGGAGGAGACTGACCCTGGGGTTGTTTGTGCATGACCCAAAGGGCACAAGGGCTCCCAAAGCCACACATGCAGCCAGAGTTTTCCAGCATGTACCTCCCGGTAGAACTTAACACTAGCAGTTATTCTAGATCACTGCTTCTCAGCCAGGTGAGAAGTTCCCACTCCCACCCTTGGGGGACACTTGGTTGTCACAACTTGGGGGATAATTGATACTTAGTGAATAGAAGCCAGGGTTGCTGCAGAATGGGCTAGCCCCCCAACAACAATTACTACCTTGCTCAAAATATTATTACTATAGCCTGTGATTGAACACTGTGTTCCACAGGAGCTGTGGCAAAGCTCAGATTGGGGTGGGAAGAGAAAAAAAGAGAACATTGACAATGAAGATAACCTTAAAGTTTCCTCAAGGACCCTATCAGATCTGCGCCAGGGTTTTTAGGACGGGAGAGTGGAACAAGCAGCTAACTATGCCATGTGGTCTCAGAACTTTGAATTTTGCACTTGACTCAGGTGGCATCAGATACCCTGTGTATTTTTGTTTTTTTCAATTACTATACTAGCAGCATTACCAGGGCAACCTTGAGACTCTTCAAAGGTTCACTTTAATAGTTCAGTATCTAATATATACAATTTAAAAAATGTTCAACAAATGGAATTGTATTGTGCAAGACTCACTCTACCCTAATCTTTAATTTAAATCAGCACTTGAGGTGGAAAGTGTCCTGAATTTGGATTTTAGACTTAGGGCTGAGCAGTTGTCAACTGTAACATGGCAAACACAGTCTCAAACCATAAAACTGCTCGTGTGTATGACTGGCTTTCAGCTAAATCTGAACTCAAAAGTCAGAAATATTCAGAAGGGTTCAGATTCACAGTGTAGTTACCCACCCTGGCTCTGGAATTTATATTGCCTGGTGACAAAATGGGTTTACAGTATGTTTAGTTACAAACCAAACTCAAATTCAGCATCATGAAGCTTGATGATAAATGCTACAATTTTGGAAACCTGTCTCTTTGGATTTTTTAATTAAGCTCATAGTGTTCTTCAACTATTTGTTTTGATTGGCAGTTTCAAAGTTTTGTGTATGAAATGTGTGGTTTGTAAGAATCAAATTGTGAGCCCTCACCTAACGGACAAAGTACCCACTCCTCACCCTGTCCAGCAAAAGGTCTGTCTATGTGTCCACCCATATGTCTTGGCCTACAGGGTATGATGTTCACTCCATCGGAGCAATTGTTTAGGTGCTCTTGAAATTTCTTTCTCAGGAAGGATCCTCCTCTCTGATGTTTATCAAACCTTTTTTTGATACAACTCAAAACTCTTACTGTGCAGTCAAATCTGGCCATTTTAGACTCTAAAAGTGAAAAAAAAATACTACAAGAGAAAAATGCCATGTGGGATGTACAGAAGAGTAAAACATGGAGTAAATCAGGAGATGCGGTGAGCTGGCAGGTCAGAGGCATCGCCAGGAAGGAGCCTGTTCAAGGCCATTTCTTTTTTGTTGTTCCAGAAATCCAGTCGTCAAGTCACCATCAAGCATCGGTAATTACAAAAGCGGTTTAGATAGCTATATACTATATATATTTTATATAGCAAGAGAAAAAGAGAGAAATTTCCTCTTAGTAAAATATTCACTTTTGTCAACCCCAAAAGGTTTTGCTGGTGACCCTGTTGTAGCTGGCAGGAGTTTGTTTGTTTGTTTTGTTTTGTGTTCAACATGTGCAGTATAGAAGCCATCACATCCTCTCCTAAGAACTTGTCATTGGTTGGAAATTTGTCCTACACAGTCTGCTTGCCTTGGCATTCACGCTTTGAACACTGAGCAGGCTTCCACCAGTCCCCGTTGTGACAGTGACAGATGTTACATTCATCCACTTTCACTTCAATGCCAGCCGGAATTATTGTAGTTCCTGCAAAGCAGTTTGGACCTGAAAACATACACAAGCATTGATTAGTTGATTAAATCTGGGGAGCTCCCCTAGTCCCTCTTACCACTCCTCTCCCCTCAGAACAATCCGAATACCTAAAGTGATGAATGAGTAGGTCAGTCTACGCTAGCAACTTATCATCAAGGAATCTTCTAGCACTCTCTTTCAAATTCACACTTTCAACCCTACTGTCTTTTGAAATACAATTCATATTTCCCATATATATCATGAATTAAAAAAGAAAGTCCCAGAGAGAGAAAGAGAGAATATTTGCTTACTGAGTATAAGCACTTTTCTAAAGGTTCTGTGGATTAAACTTTATTTGTTTTGTCTTGTGGGCATAAAGGCTGCCAAAGTGTCCCCTGAAACACAAGTGGAGGGCTGGCATAGTCTGTATCACGTGGCAGTACCCGCTGACCTCTCCCTTCATGTGGTGGTTAGGAGGCAATGAACTCACTCCCCAGCTTCAGCTCCTCCTGGGCCCAGTTCCTGGAATCCCCAGCTTGTTTCTTGATAACAATGAATAATTCATGACCAGATGATTTATTCATATCCCCAAACAAGCTTTGTTAGAGGTTTATTTGATTTTTATAAATGGAGTTCCTTTAATCTGTTGGCTATCATATCTAGAAAGTTGGCTTTTGAAAGTCAGCAGGAATTTTGTTTTTCTTTTTCAAGTATAGAAAAGCTTTTCTGTAGATGTTACCTGCTCATTTTAGACAAATTCTTTTAAAATTGATCAAGCTCAGATTTTCATTTCCTCCATATCTTTCTCCCCTTTATCTTAATTTAGTTAATTATTTACTCTTTTCCATTTTGTTTTCTTTTGGCTTTTCCAATGTAGGGATGCCAGTGTTCTGTATCAGTTGATAATAGTTCCCAAGTTCAAATGGAATAAACATTTCTACCCAAGGTACAGTGGATTATAGTAGGGGGTACAAATTGCTGGCTTTTAAGAATAATTTGATATAAATCTCTGATGTGTACATTTGGGTAAAGGAGGAGCACTGAATTGTATCTAGTCATGATTTTTAATCCAGCATTACTGGCCACTTGCCATGATCACTGAGAAGTAACAGAGCAACGTATGTCAACATTGGTGCCCTACTTTCACTTTCTTACCACTTGATAAGAAAAATCAGAGGCTATTTGTAGGTCTAGTTCATTAGTGGAAGCTTGCTTTTATAAAAATTATAACTACTAAGTCACAATGTATGTTTAGCAACTAAACCTCTAAAGAGGTTTTAATATTTTAATATAGCATATTCAAATATGCTATAGCTTTACATGCTCATTGTTTCGGAACACCTAGACCTCAACCGTGCATGCCTTTGCCAGTGGTATTTGTGTTCCTGTGCTTTCCATCCCTCTGTAGACAAACATCTGGGGCACGTGCCTGAGCATGGAGAATGAGCAAGAGTAGGGGGACATATTGGGCCACCTCTGATAATCAAATAGCTAGTGACTATCTGCCTCTTTCCAGGAGGGTGTTTTGTGTCCTTATATCATCATGATTCATCTTGATCATCTTAATTTTTGATTATTTAAGGAACACTATTAATTACATACATCTGGGGATTTAAGTCAGTGTTTGATAGATTGGAATGGCTTTGTGACTGCAGCTTTCTGGGATAATTTAACACCAAACCATGAAGTTTGTTCTGAACCCAGAACTAAGGGAGTCTGCAGAGAACTTGGCAAGGAGGCTTTCCCAGAATGTAACTGGATATCCCAGGCCTGTTGTTGACAGACATCTCTCAGTTCAGCCAGTTCTAGGCCAAACATGGTCTTGCCAGTGCCAAGGTAGCTTCAGAAATGGAACTAGATCTGATCACCACCTGTCTGCTTGGAATCAGCCCAGAGAAGGCAATAGTTGCTCCTTCACCACCCACATCTAACCAAAGACTTTTCACCCAATCATGTATGTTTAGCTTTTCCAGATGGGGAAGGAAAACAATTTTTTCCTTAATAGTAGTTTCAAAAAAAGTCTACGAAACAAACAGAATATTTTCTAGTAAGAATTTTCATAGCTTTTTTAGAGGATTTAGAAATTTGACAGAAGAACCTTGGCTTTGTGTGTGTGTGTGTATCTGTGTGTGTTTGTGTATGTGTGTGTGTAGAGATAAGCTGCTGTCTCACAGGGGGCTGTTAGTCTCAAGAGCACAATAAAAGAAAAAGGCAGGGAGGAATGTATTAAAAGAAATTTCTTACAAGCCACTGGGCAGTTTTTAAGGGATATTTTACTAGAGCTCTGATTTTCATAGTTGCCCCTTTCTGCATATGTTGGTAGTGTGCATGATCAGTATGTATTTGATTAACCTCTAGCCATCATTTCTTAAGAATCATGTGGAATTTGCTGCATTTCAGCCCAAGAAATATTAATTATATTGATGAATAGAATATAAAAAAAGATCTTTTATATGTGCCCAAATGGACTGCCTGTAAATAACACAGTAAGCTCTCAACTGTTGACCTGGTGACCAGAGGTATTTTATAGAAGCCAAAATCCTTGTTTGAGCTCATTAACTTCAGTACTCCAGTGATTTTATTGGTGTACTTCTGAGAATCTCAGGTGTAACTACAGCAAGTCTCAAGCTTTCTGTTAACAGTCTTATCTACTTAGAAGTAATTTGGATAATTGTAAGTGGAATGTTTGGCACTATTTAGAAACTGATCTAGTTTCAGTCCTTTCTCCTTAATAGCAGTGACAGTGACTGCTAATTTGTTTTGAGCATACGGGTGTTCTATGTAAGTTGCTTGTGTAGGAACTCCATCCTTACTTCTATCTCCCATCCTTCTTTTATGGGAGGGGGTGCTCTCCCCTGTCTTGGTCTATGTGAAGGAGTAAATTGCTTAGAAGAGTGAACTCAGAGGCAAGGCAATGTATTTTAATGCAGAGGACTTGGAGAAACTCCACAGGGGAGCATGAAAATGATTAAACTGAAGGCTGGCAAATAGGACCTCTGAGGAAAGGTTAAAGGGATTGGAATTATTTAATCTAGAAAAAAGAAGATAGAGGAATAACTCAATAACTTTTAGAGAAGGGAGGCTTATTATTTGAAGGATGGTGAGCAATTGTTCATTCTTCTGGGGCCAAGAGTAAGAGGAGATGGAGATGGTACATTAATTGTCAATGAATTCTCTCTCTCTCTCTCTCTCCTTTTTTGTCTCCAGACAACTGAGAATTCAATGTGGTAGTTGCCAACAATGTGAGCTTGTCTCTCTTAGAGCTCTTTAAGAATGCCCCCAACCTGATGAATGGATTAAGAAAATGTATATATATACAATGAAGTTTTATTCAGTCATAAAGAAGAATGAAATTATGTTGTTTGCAGGTAAATGAATGGAACTGGAGAACATCATGTTCAGTGAAGTAAGTCAGGCTCAAAAAGTCAAAGGTCGCATGTTTTCCTTCATATGTGGAAGCTAGACCTGTAGGTTAAATGTACATATAAATACGTATGTGATCATACATAGATAGGTATATAGTGAGAGAAAACAAGATTGTATTAGTGGATCTATCTAAGGGGATTATGGGAAGTGAAATATTGAAACAAGCTATCTATGTATGAATATAATATAATGTAATGCACTGTAAGCTCTTGAATAATATTGAAGCAGAGTGATAGAGAAAGAGTAAGCAATGATTAAAATATAATAGATTAAAGTATAATAGATGTGTCTGAAATGCTAAGGCAAAACCTCCTTGGACTATCAATGTACACTCTAAAAAATGAGGGACAGGAGGTTAAAATGGCTCTTTTCCAGGGGAAGGTACAAGTGAAAGAAGGCAGGGCATAAGAAAAAAGGGAGGACGAATATAGTGGATGTATTTTGTATTCATATATGCAAAATAATTAAACCTGTTGAAATTGTCCTAAGAAGGAGGGGGAATGAGGGAGAATGATGGAGGGGGTGACTACAACTAAGATATACTGTAAGCACATATGTGAATATCACAATTTATCCTCCTGTACCACAAATATATACTGATAATAAAAAATGCAGGTCTTATCTGCTAGGCATGGTATACATCACCAGGTCTTTGAAGACAGGAACTGAATATTTATTATTTTTTATGAATCAGGCCTAATGCTGAGTGTGGCAGATATTAAGAACTCAGTATGCGTTTGTTTAACTGAATGAGATAGAATAAACTAGCTATTTATGCATTGGAAACAAACTTGTTTTCTGAACCTATAGATCAGGCCTTATCTGTGTATTAGCCTAGTCTAGGTATTGTTGGTATAGAAATACTCATTAATGATGGAAACACGTGGCAATAATTTCTTGAGCACTGACTTCAGGTCAGGACTTGTTCTCATTTAGTCTTTACAACAAACCAGAGAAGGTACACACTTTTATCTCCAGACATTGAGCCTCATAGACAAAAAGAACTTGCCCGAAATCACATATTCAGTATGTAGCATCTCTGAGATAGAAATTCAACTCTCTGTGACTTATAGGAGACCTCTAGTCACCCAGGAAAAGAGGTGAGATGCTAGGAGTATATTGGTGCATTCTCTTCCCCGAATCCTGAGCTTCTGATCAGAATTTAGAAGTCCAGCTGGTTTTAGTATTGAGGATGCATAGTGAGGGCTGAGATGTGATGTGGCTAGAAAGAAGTGAGACCTTTTCTATAGATCTTTATATATTTACCTGTTTTATACTATGCACTCATATAGTCTCCAGGAAATGTAATTTATTTAAAAACTAAGATACTTCCTATGGAACAAATGCATAAACTATGAGAATTTCCTTAAGGCAGCATTGAATTTCTTGCTGGTACTGGATGTATACTAACCAAGAAGTATAATAAAAGTGGCATGTAACTTGGTTCAAACTGACTTTAGGCAAATATTTTGTAACCTAAATACAAATGGAGACCCATATGGTCCAGTGTCAGAGAGGACTCACATTTTTAAAAATGCAATAAAGTTGGAAATGCAATTCTTTACTGGGAGTTGGAGCTAGGAGGAAAAAAGGAAAGGTGAGGATACTCATATATGAAAATATTTTCCCTTAAAACATAAATATTTTTCCCTATTTTGTACTTTTCTGATCATTTAATTTTTACATATATAGAATAAAAACTGGTTTGCAAATTTTTTCCATGATAAAAATCACTCAAAAGAAGTATTACAATGAAGAGTAATGCATCAAATTATATATATATATATATATATATATAAACAGAGCTTCTCTGGAGAGGTGGCTGTGGGGAATTGGGAACTCTAACTTTTCAGTAGCTTTACTTTCTGTCTTCCCACCTCAACTTCCCTGAAATACCATGAAGCACTTGCATAAATAGGGGTTAGAGGAAAAGCATTTGGAATGATTTTCTCTCGCTTCAGTAATCCAGGAATAAAAGAAATCAGCAGCAAATAAAAGGGTTTGTGTCATGTTTGTAGTTGTAAGAATCATGCAGATTAACTCAGCCACTTAACTTTTTTTCTTGGTGAGCCCTGAAACTCTAGGGATAAAGAAGCTGATGGTCACTGTGTTCACATCTTGTTCAGATTCATGTTTGCTTGCAACGTTGACCATCACGATTGTGTTAAGAACTAAAAGTACAATGTGAAATAAGTGTTTTGAAGGAGAGAAGCCCAGAGAGTTGTGGATTGGAGCAAAGAACATGACTCCATTCAACGTATGGAGGGGAGTTACTGAGTAGAGTGGGCTTTGGAGTGTGACTCACTGAGGAAGTGGAAAAGACCAGTGGGGTTGGAGAGGACAGATGAGGTCAGTGAAGTAGCTAGAAAAGCAAATTGGACAGTGATATATTGGCTTGTGCCAGCAAATTGTTAAATATTCATAAATTTTATAATCTTATTAACATGATTTGGGTAGTTTAAAATTAAATATGGAGGGTTTATTTATGCCACCAAAATCAGAAAATGCTTCAAATGAGAGTTTTAATCTCCACACCATCCTCTTACTCCCCAGCCAGTTGTTAAATAATAGTGAGCACATAACTAAGTTAGAGCTCAAGCTTCTGGGCCTTCTTGGTCATGTTAAAGATTTTGATCTTTATTTTAACAGAATGGGAAGCCACTGAAGTAATGTGTGTGTGTGTGTGTGTGTGTATGTGTTCCCCACCATGAGGTAAAAACATTGTTTCTGTCAAATGCACCAGTGTCACTATGTGATTGGTCTATAGAGCACCTATGGATGGAGTAAAGAAGACCTACCTTGGTGGGTGCAGGACTTCTGAGATTGGAGACAAAGACGAGAACCTTCAGAGACACTGGCATTGTGTGATGATAACTGAAACATATGCATTTTTCCTTTGCTTTGAGGCATTAAAACCATCTGCTAAAATGCTGTCATAATGTAGATTAGTGTCAGCAATTAACAGTGACTTGAATTAATTGATCAGATTATCCGTTATAGAAAATAAAGTCCTAAGGGAAAAGCCCTCAAGAAATATGCGATTTGATTTGGAAAGAAGAAGGAGGTAAAGGTCTGGAGGGTGGAAATGATTTCTAGAAAGACAGTTTAGTTGCAGTCCCCAGAGGACCAGGACTGTGTACAGAATCATTGAGGTACAGGGCTGTTGCAAGCAGAGGAGGAAACTTAGTCAACAAAACCAATCCTGGATAATTTAAGCAGAAAAAAACAGTTATTGAAGGAAGTTGTATCTAGAGACTATCCAGAATAGCCAAGAGAATTAAGTTGGAGGTAACAGATTTGGAGCAGGGGCCTGGTTAACATCCACCGTGGAGAGAGCAGCTGGCCCATCAGTATCACAGTGTGACTTCCAATGCTGCTGCTAGAACCACCTTACAACTACCTTTCCTGTCAGCCTTGCCAGAATGGAGACTTTGCAAGCCTTGGCCTGTGCTTCTAGCTTTTAATTCCAAGTGTGCTGCAGTATGTCTGTCAGGCAGAGCTTAGTCAAGTGCCCCTAGCTGCAAGAAAGGTTGAAACATGAATTCCTGGTTTTTGTAGTTTTTCTGGGGGAGAGATAGATTTTATTCATAGGTAAGGGATTTCCCCAATCATAAGAAGGAGGGAATTATTCATTTCTGATGCTAAAAGGATGGGAATGTGGGGGTGGGGAGCTCAACGAGGGCAAACTTCAGAGTGCTATTATTTATTCTGAATGTTAGTTTTAATCCTATATTCTCCTATTCCAGCTCTACAGTTTTCTCTTGTAAGAAGCTCAGATGAAATCCAGACCCAGGGGACAATACTCAATTCAGTGAATAATTTGTGCCTTTTCCTTCCTCTTCCTTTCCTTTTCATTCCATTCCCTTTTCTTTCACCCTCCATCCCTCCTCCCTTTCATCTTCCCTTTCCTGCTCACCTTTCGTTTCCCTGCCCTTCCCCTTTCCCATATTCCTCCTTCCTCCCTCCCTTCCATTCTCCCTCTTCCTTCTTTCCTTCCTTCCTTCCTTCCTTCCTTCCTTCCTTCCTTCCTTCCTTCCTTCCTTCCTTCCTTCCTTCCTTCCTTCCTTCCTTCCTTTCTTTCTTTCTTTCTCTCTCTCTGTCTTTCTGGCAGGTTCTTGTTCTATAGCTCAGGCTAACCTTGAAACTTGTGATCCTCCTGCCTCAGTCTTCCAACCACGGGAATGTCAGGCATGCATTACCATACCCAAATTTAAATTCTGTTTAAGAGCTCTTTATGTGTGGTCTTCTTTTCTCTTCCTGTAAACTATTATTTTCTTTATTTTATGGGTGAGACAATAAGATGTAGAATGTCAAGTGGCTTGCCCAAAGTCACACAGCTAATAAGAAACTAAGCTGGGACAGAGAATCATTTTTCTATATTCCATCCCAGAACACAATCTTTCTGTATGTAGTAGCTACTTTTCATTTCTTCCAAGTTTTGATAGCACCTGGTTTCAGTAGAGGCAAGCAATAGGATATTTAAATCTCTCTCTCTCTGTATGTTTATGTAAGTATAGGTAAAGGGATGAACAGGTGAATAGATGAGTGGGAAGGGGAATATCTGGCTACAAAATTCCCATATGGAACAGAGAAATGTCTCCTCAAACAGCTTTGCACAACTTCTTCTTAGCAAGTACACGGCAGGATTTGCTCCCAGGAAGCACATATGGCTGAGAAGACAGCATGGTTCCAGCCATTAATGTGGAAGGCAGGCAGGTTGGCACAGAGAACCCTCAGTAGGAGACATCCTGCCCTTGTTTCTTGTCAACCCAGATGCTCTTTAAAGCCAAACTTCCTACTTCCCAGAGACTAGAAAAGCCAGGCTGGTCAAGACTATATTATAGACACATTACGATTATAAATTAGTGTAGCATCCTTGAAAATCCTCCTTCTGACAACAACTTCATATTATTTAATAAACCTCTTTGGAGAATTGCAATCTCTGGCCTTGATTTGAAAATTTAGTATTGAAGCTTGGTATCTCTTAGAAATTAGTTGTAAATGATCTTTCTGGTGCATAAATGAGGCAGATTCCTATTGTGTAATGCCATAAACATCCTATATTTATTTGGCAGAGCATCTAAATCATTGTTTCAGCAAACAGTAGGCTTGTAGGCTTCCATTTATAATTGAATTTGATTGGATTATGTCCTTCATTTTCACTGATTTTAATTCTCTGCTCCATGAAGTCAGATAGATGTTATTGTGCTATGGGAAAGCAAATAGTCTTTCTGATCAGGTATACCCATTTTCAATTATTAAAATCTTGGGAAAATGTTTCTAATAAAACCCATAATTAGTGATGATTGCAGTTAATATTTAACCAAATTCTCTATACCTTCCCAATAGTATGTCCTGATGGCCTTCTTAGGCCTGGACAGAAAGCAATGATCAGATTCCAACTGCCAGCGGGGGTCCCCAGGCTGAAGGATGGAGTGTTGCTCTCTACTGGTTTTCCATCACTCATCCCTACTTACTTTCGAACCCTTTTTATTAAACCTAAAAACAAAAAGCTTCTTCAGATTAAGGTGGCAAGACTCAGGAAGGATTGTTTTCTCTGAAGTTGCCCTGAAGGTGACTGTTAATCATTTTATTTGAAAATTCAATATTGCTGAACTCCCACACAAATTTCAGTCTGAGAGCTCCAAAGAGTTTTCTGGCTCTTAAGTATGTAAGATTTATAGCTTGGTGTTCCAATTAAGTAAAATGCAAGGGCTGGAGCTGAGAGAGGAAGGACACGGTCAAGCTACACAATAGAGATAAAGGTTGGCTGCTCTTTTTCTAATTTCAGGCAAATAAGCAGGCTCTGACAATCAGACAAAGTTCAGGTTTCACAATCGGTGGCTATATCTGTCCACTCTCATCTTCAGGAAATGACTTGGTTGGCCACCTGCTTAGTTTTAGCTTTGAATTGTAGGATACTCTTTGTCAAATTTTTCAAGCTGAACTAAGTCTGCCCTACCTTGTTAGACCTTTGAATGGCTTTCTAATCACTGTCATATTTCTTCTCAGCAATCCTAAAGGTAGAATTGATATGTTATCCCCATTTGACAGCTGGGGATGTGGAAGTTCAGAGACAGAGGTAAGGTGATGAGATCAGCACCTTGGGTCCACATGTCAGTCCTACTCCTGACATTTTGTGTCTGTGCGAACTCAGTGCTGTCCATCATGTTATGGGAGTTATAATAAAATAAGAGAACCTACTTTATGGAGGTTTTCAAAAAACAAATGAATTAACAAATGTAAAGCACTTAGGACAGTGTCACACATTATAGCTGAACAAATATTAGCTGTTACTATTTATCATTCTAATTATTGTTATCACCTGAGTTACAATCTATGAAAACCTGGGTAGGTTATGGAGTGCAGGTCCTTTGATATCTAGACTAATGTGCCTTTTTCTTTTTCATTTTCAAACATAACCAAGGAAATTTATCCTGCTTGTGTCAATTAATGGTTTTTTGCAAACTTGAGTGGGCATATGGCAATAAAATATGGATTCCCTCCAGGAAATCAGAGGAATGAAGGAAATACCTGAATAAGCCAGGCATGATGGCTCATACCTGTAATCCTAGCTACTTGAGAGGCAGAGAGACCAGGCTGATCAGGGTTCAAGGCCAGGGCAAAAAATTAGCAAGACCCTATCTCAGTCAATAAACACTGGGCTTGTTTACATGCACCTGTTATCCCAACTATGTGGGAGGCATAAGTAGGAGGACCTGGGCATAAACGTGAAACTCTATTTCAAACATAGCTAAAGCAAAAAGAGCTGGGATGTGGTTCAAATGGTAGAGGTCATGCCTAGTGGAGTGAGATCCTGAATTCAAACTTCAGTACTGCCAAAAATAAAAAAGAAAAGGAAGGAAAGAAAGAGTGAGAGCAAGAGAGTGAGAGAGAAATAAATAAAGAAAGGAAGAAAGAACAAAAGAAAAAGAAAGAAAGAAAGAAAGACATCTGAATAGTGTTTAGCCCTCTGTGGGAGGGCAAAAGGGAGATAAACTGAGCTGCACCCTTTATTGACTGAGAAGGGATTCTTCAGGAAAATAATTTAAGATGGATTTCTGTGACTGTTAATGTAAGTGCTTTAATTTGTTGGAAAGAAGGGGCCCAGATACAGTAGGAGAAAGCCTAAGTTATCGACTAATAGAGTTTGCAAGCTAAGTAAATGGAAGAGTAGGCAAAGATATTGTATTTACAGCAATTGCATACATGATCTCTGTATAGAGCGATTTTTTATCAATTTGTAGAGGGATTTTCCAGATTTTTCTTTACTGCTTTAAAACACAAGATAACATGTGACTGCTCACCAATAACAGAAATATTGAATAAATTGTGGCACCTCTGCTCCATGGATTCTCCTGTGGTCATTAAAAAGAATGAATTACAACTTCCATCTGACTTGTGAATTTTATGAGTTATTATTCAATAAAAAGCAATTATACAGAGAAATGTGTATAATATGATCCTAGTTTAATAAAAAAAACTGTAGACAAACAAACTCCTTTGTGTATGTTTGTATATCATTATATGAGGTGGAGGGAAAATAAAGAAAGACAAATACTGTGTTGTTAACATAGATTATGCTACTAGAGAAAGGAGCTGGTGATGATGGGGGACATGAGGAAAATGGGGCTGGAGAACAACTAGGTTAAAAAAAATCTGTACTACAGTAGCCTGACACATTTATATTTGGTTCTGTGTATAAAAATAAACGGATCCTGATATTAGCATGCATTTTAAAATCAACGTGTATGTTTACTGATGTCATGGATTCCCTTTTTTCATTAAAATGATTATTATGTTATTAATGCATCTGGCACATTTTAGATCCAGGAAATGTGGTGACAGCAGTCATCCGGAGGGCAGAACGAACTAATTTCCTTCACTCTGAACTTATAGGGCTGCACTGCAAGTTCACTAAGCAAGTAGACACTAGGCATGTCTCAAGTGCTTGTGGAGCATTTGAAATGGGGTTAGTTCAAGGTATAGTCTGCTTTTAAGTTCATGGATTGCACATCAGATTTCAAAGACTTGGTATATCTTTGAACATAAGAAAAAAAGAAGGTAAAATAGTTTACTAATGTTTGATAACGACTACATGTTGAATGGTGATATTTTGAATGTTTCATTAAATTATCTATATTATTAAAATTAAATATATTTTTTTACTTTTTTAAAGTGGCTAAAATTAAAATTAAATTAACACTAATTAAAAATTTAAATTAAAACATTTTAAATTTAAAAATTATATAGGGGCTAAATGATATTTCTAACTGGCCTATACCAGCCTAAAGAAGTAATAGAAGAGTGAGATCACAGGTTGTCAAAAGGAAACTTAACTTTTACCTAATTTTGTGGGATGGAATGCTATCTGTTGTGGGGAAGGGTGAATCTTTCAGTCAGGGCATTTTTGAAGCAAGTGTGGGCTCTTGATCAGCCATGTCAGTGTCGCTGGGGATATCTTTGAAATGCAAATTCTCCAGTCCCATCAGAAGCTTACTGAATTAAAAACTCTAGTATGTGGTCTCTCATACTGTGTGATACTACAGGTGAATCTGATGCAAACCTTTTAAAACCAAGGCAAACCTTGGTTTAAAACTATAATATTGGGAACCATGAAAATAATATAATCAGTGCCAGTTTTGAAAGAAGCCTCACTCCACATAGAGCTCATCCAAAAGGCAATAAATTCAGCATGATACAAGAACATGGGCTTTTAGCAAAGGGTCATTTCTGAGGAGAAATTCTGAGCAAGTAAATGGTGGTTAAATGGTTCAATTACTTTCAAGTTTCAGCATCAGCCTCTGAGCTGTCATTATTGTGTTTCTTCAATAAGTATGATTTTTACCCACATGACAGCTTGAGAACCAAGGAGTCATGTGTGAGATGTAGCATTTGGAACCATTTTGGATGCTTTAATGACCTCGTTTTCCAAAAAAATCCCAAAGTCAGTTATCACTGGAACAAAAAGAGTATATATTTATCTTTTGGTTTGAAACAGGTTAGAAAAAACCGTGTTACTCAGCTTTACCTAACTTTCATATAAAAAACCAAAACTTTTTAAAGCAGCAAACCTTCTCTGCACAGTTTAGTATCGTCATTGAAAACTGCCTACTTGATTGATTAAAAAATTCCAAATGTATTTTCATTTCCTCAAAATAATATGCTTGAGTAAACTTGTTAGAATGGAAGTCATGTTTTCACTAGGGGAGAGTGATATATGAGTTATGCTTGTCAAAGTGGGCACACACAAACATAAACACACACCACATTTCATAACAGAGATGAAACAGAAAACCTTTGATTATGTTCAAGGACATAATATAAATGCCTTAAACCACCGAGAAAGGAGATGATGGACAGGTTATTTCATTATTAGAACATATGACCAAAGGTGCCCTGCTGACATTTTCACAGGTTGTGCAATAATGCATTATTAGACATGCCATGGGTAAAGTAAGCAACAAAGTGGCATTTCATTAACGCATAAGTAATAGCACTTGTAGACAGCTCATGATGTTGACAAGACTAGTACAAATAGAGTCCACAGACTGTGTAATAAAGATAGTTAATTTAGTATTTGGATTGATAATAACCTGATAATTTAAAATTCTACAAGCACATATTAATTACCCACGATGTACCAGCCATTGTTTGAAGCAAAGGAAATTCAATGTCGATGACACAGATTACCTTCCTGCATGGATATGTTAAAGCTAGATATTGAAACCTATGTAACAACAGGATAAAATTATAAAAAGTAAAATAAAGAGTGCATATGCTAAGGGAACTTAGTCTAGTCTAGGCATTAGAGAAGTGATCTCTGAGAAAGTGATGTGTCATAATAGGATGTGTTGGGGGAGATGAGAGGCATCCTGTGAACAGCTTCTAAGTGCAATGAAGACAGCACACCGGGGAGCATTTATGACACTGCAAAGTAGAGCCTGTGGGAGTAGAGACAGGTAGGAAACAGTGTTTTATCTTTTTTAAAACCTGCACTTGGGGTTTTGGATGGTATCTAAAGGGCAATTAAAACCATTACATGACCAGATTTAACTTTTAATTTAAATATTACATTGACTTCAGTGTAGATAATGAGCTGAAGCAGAGGTGAGGGCTGTGTTGGTGAAAGTAGACTGAAACAATTCTTGCATGAGTCACAGATAATGGTGGGTTAGACTGGGGTGATGTGCATGGGGAATGGAAAGAAGTGGATGGATGTGAGCAATGTTTAAGAGAAGAAATCAGCATAATTCTGAAATGTTACAGGTAGACTTTGGGGGAGAGAGAATTAGGTTAATGTTAGAATTTTGAACTGATATATGCATTTCCACATAGTTGAACAGGGAAAGAGAACTGACTGAGTAGGGCATAGAGAGGTGGGAATCTCTGGCAAATGAATGCTCATTGAAGGCAGGGGAGTGTTTGAGTTTTCCCTGGGGCATTTGGTATAAGGCAAGATGACTAGAACATAGCACAGCATTGCCATTTATGGAGAAGACAAAAGAGAGGGAGCCAACAGTGACTAAAAGGTAGAATACATAGAGGAAAGGGGAAAAAATGGGAGTACATAGTATCAGAGAAGCAAAAGACAGGAAATGTTTTTAGTTCTGGTAGAAGAGGTGACAGTGTTAGCTGAGATGCAGCTGAAGTGGTGATTGAAATAATGGCAGAGCCAAGTTCATTGTGACTTTGACACAGCAATTTCTATGAGGTGGCGAAAGCAAAAGTTGAGTTTGAGAAGGTTAAGGAATGGGTGGGTTGCAAGGATATAGAAGTAAAGAAAGCCCAGCCAGTAGGTTTAAGAGGCAGTGCTGAAGGAGGATAGTTAAGATGAAAGAGGGTGAAATATATTTAAGTGCTGGTAGGAAAGAATCACAGTAGTAAAATTATTTCTTTGTGATGGGCAAAGGGCATGGAACTCTGTGCTTTTTGATGGGGCATGGAGATTGCCTTCCATAGTAACAGGCAAAGGAGACTGAAAGAGTTTCTATCTGATAATTTGTATTTTCTCTGGGAAGTAGTGGTGGCATGAATCTGCTGAGAGTGGAGGGAAAAAAGGAGAAAATGAAAAGCTTGAGATGTCATTGGGGAGAATTAAAAAAACAAACAGCTTACTGGAGAGGCATAATGAAATTGTTGGACAAGGTTGACAGTCCAAGTGAGGAAAGTGACTACAATTTATAATGGTAACAATTTGATTGCTTATGTGATCTTTCCCTCCAGAGCTCAACAATATTGTGGAAGAGGGCTCTAGGCAGTGTCAGCATTTAATAGCAGTGTGAGCTCAGGCAAGGTACCTATTCTGTCTGTTCTCCACTCCTCCCCACTTCCCTCTACACTGTTTCCTCATCTGCAAAGTGAGATGAACATGAGTGACCCCTTTCTTGACAATAAGATTGGTATATTATTAAGTGACTTAATATACAGACAGTGCTAAGACCAATTAGCACAGAGTGTCACTGTCCAAATGTTAGCTCTTATCCAGATTTGGGGTTTGGCAGACATTTGTGATGATAGTAACAAAGGAATGCAAGATATTACAAAACAGTGAATGAAATTTCAGACTAAAGAGTTAAACTGAAGGAAAGGGGTAGTGAAGACATTGGTTTTGGAAATCATTAGATTATTTTGTATTTATTGGCAGTCCTCCTGATTTGGATTCCTGGCCTCTGATTAGAGTAGGCTAGTTTTGCTGACAGAATTAGAGTGTTGATGGAAAATGAATAACATTGTCTGGGCTCTGTTACCCCAGTTCTTATTCTTCTTTGGCTGTGACACCCAATATATAAGGAAATTACATTTACAAAGATATTGCTATGGTGCTTCTGTGTGTATGTGTGAATTTTAGCTTGAAACAGTTCCTGTGACACTTCATGTTCTTGAATTCCAGTGAAATGGAAAAGTTCCCGAAAAGTGAAAAAAAATTATAAGAAACAATGTTAAGGGAATTCCCTCAAGTTAAGGCAATTTTGTTTAAAGGCTGTAAATTTGCCAACATTTATGTTCTTTTCCTTGAGGTCCGCAATGCAGTTTAAGCCAGAAAAACAATCAGTTTGGCCCAAGCTTGAATTACTGCAGAATAAACAACCTCTAAAATTGAACTTTAAAAGGAACTCTCTGCATTAGTGATGTTTTGAGACACTCAGGTGCTATTTTGTTTCAGAGAATACGTTTTGTGTGGTCAATCACATCATAGATTGGGACCCCAGACTTTTATCATAAACATAAATGGACTTTAGACAACATTTACTTCCAGGTAGGAAGTAAATTTAAAATCTCAGTGACTGAGGTTTTAAATGGTAGAATATTAATGAAGAGTCCGTTGAACTCTCTGAAAATAGGAAAACAGTTTTATGCAATAACAAGCAAATAAGCAAAGAAAGTATAATTATAGGGTAGGGGCTGCCCCTGGGAGAATAGAAATCTTCCTTTTATTCTTGCTCATGAAAATAAGTTTTCTTTGAATTTGAAGGGGAGAGTGAAGAGAAGAGAGATCAAGGCAGTTAATCTTAAGTAGAAAAACTACCACTCTTAACAAGTCTATGGAACTTGGGGAAACAGGGAAAGGAAAAAAAAAAGCATGGTAGAACTTCAACAATATCACAAAACATAACATCTGTGAAGGTAGAGGATATAAGGATATGTATTAAAAGCTGTAGAAAAATAGGGGGCTGAAGGTAAAGGGGTAAGAAAGTAATGGAAGGGGTTGAATGCACTAAAGTAAAGTGTACTCACAGGAGGGATACATTGAGAAATCCCTTTGAACATCAACTTAAATACTAATAATAAAAGACAGGACTGTAAAAGTACAGTTGTATGTGAGGGCATACTTGTGATAGGGGAGAGGATGAATGAAGGAGATTAAGGTGAGGGTTTATGGTAGATGGACTTCATATACTTATATGAAATGGAATGAAGAAATCTCTTGCAACTGCTTTAAGTGGGGCAGGGAGGGAGTTGAGCAGGAGAGAAGGTAGAGGTGATGTAACCAATGTAAAATATAAGTTTATTTGGAATCATCACTATGAATCCCCCTTGTATAATGAATATATCCTAAAAAAAACCAAACTGCCACTCTTATCTCAAAGATATCCCCAAATCAACTGCTTTCCCAGGAATTGTCAATAGACAGAAGGCAACTATCACAGATAATTACTTGCCATTTTTTCCAGAAACATTATAAGGCTTCTTATATAACAGAGGTACCAAAACACTGGAGATGCAGTGATAGTAAGATGAATTTCCAACTCTCAGTCTTATACTTTAGCAAGCAGAAGTAAATACAAAGTTAGAAATAAGATATGTTAGGACAAATTAATGGTACCCAATCAAAGTTGAGGAGAAGTAAAGCTTCCTGGAAGATACAAAGATTGAGTGTAGTCTTAGGGGGTGAACAGGAACTATTCTGGTGAAGAATCAAGGTGGTAGTAGTAGGTGGAGAAGGACAATTCTTACTGAGTTAGTGGCAGGAGCAAAGAGGGGTGATAGTCTGTTGGAGAGAGAAACATGAACAAGTGTATGTAGGTGGATCGTGGAGCACCAGAAGCAGTTGATGCTGAGCTGGAAGAGAAGGAGATGCAGTGGTCAGGTTCTACGGACCTCATGAGTTGTGCTGAGAGGAGGAATGGATCTTACTGTTAGCCTTTGAGAGGCACTGGGAACTTTTACATTTATATTTATGCTTTGGTCAAATCATCCCTGCTACTGTGTGGGTGAGGCTTCAAGGCACCCAGACTAGAGAGAACAAGGGCAGAAATTACTCCAGGAACAAGATGGGGCAGACCCACAGAGAACTAGTTGGCAGGAGGAATGGAGAAGACAGGACAAGCAGGGGAGACATTAAAGGGAATTTATTGATAGAATGTGGATATATAAGTTATATGGGGAATAAAATGATGTTCATGTTTCTTGCATACTGGATAGAAGGTGGTATCTTTTACTGAGAGGAGAAATATAGAAGAAGAAAGTGTAGAAGAAAGGCCTGGAGATCAGTGATAGACATGTTGAGTTTTTAAAGTCTTTGGCTTGTAACAAGTGGAAAGCTTATAGTAAGTGGTTACATGAGGGTTGAGATCTCAAGGGGAGCCAGCACTTGTGGGTTGATTGGGTAGCTTGGAAAGCATGACTGGGAAGGAAATCCTGGTATTCTTTGTAGTGTGTCTTGGAAGGTGTGTGTGACTGTCTCCAATGTAGAAGGCACACACTTAGATTGATGGAGGTTTGGGGTTTTGCTAGGCAAGTGGGAGTCAACAATAAAGTGGTTGAATTAATGAAACACACAATCTAAGTTCAAAAGGGAGGTCAATATAGATCAATGGGAACTGAGAGATTGGAAGGAAATGGGGTCAATCATAGTCATTGATAGAAGTAAGAAACACTACACTGCCTACTACAGTGGGTGTGCTTGTCATCAAAGAGCTACTAGCTCTCTCCAAGAGACTTTTTGTTTATATACTCTTACAAATAACACACCTGATGCATTCACTATTGTCTCCCTTACTCTGGACACCTATCCTAAAGTCTGAGACTTCCCCAGGCATTAAAGTTGCCCACCAAGATAGCATCTGCACTACTAAATCTGCTACAGCTTCCAGGTCCTTAAAATGGGAAGAAGACTTACAAAATCTGTCTGATACCTTTAAAAGATTAAAAAGATGTCTTTCCCATCATAAATGTCCTTTTTATAACCATTTGTGAGATTTATACTGGACATATAAAGCTCTTTGGGAAAAAGAGGAGGTTTGTAACTGAATTAGAGAGTTTAGAAATGGGGTAGAAACCCAGAAAGAGAAAATGCTACCTTATCCCTCACTTCTGCATTAGGTGACAGGTAATGTTATTCACTTTAGAGGGAGAGGAAAAGAGACAAGAGATCCCAGGAAGAGAAAAGGGAATGGTTACAGTATTTGGCATCTAGGGAGTGATGAGTTCAATTTTAGACATTTTAAAATATTTATCTTCAGATAATAAACATTGATTGAATACATTAGAAAATAAAATAGTGAACCTGAGACTGTGCCTTTGAACTTTAAGGAATAGCCAAGGTTGAAACAGAAACCTGTTATTAAAAATATTTACATTTATTTCCCCGAAGTGGAATTTATAAACCATTCCTTAGGCCAAGTCTGTTGTGGGGAAGCAAAACATCTGGTAGAAATTCCACTGACCTTTAGATACACCCAGGTTTTCTTATGACGCTCATTTTCATTCCAAATGGCACAGCACAGCCCCAGGGATTGTACTTTTGGGAGCATTTGAGCAATAAAGAGAATTTGTGCAGCACTTGCATTTTAGATGCGGTTTTTCAAGTCAACTCTGTTCTGAACACTGAGTTAGGCACTTTTTAAGAATTTGCATATCTGGGTTTGTTTCTTTGCATCAGAAAGTTTGCAGAGTGATCCTGAAAGATGTTAGGTGGTCTTTGATTTGACTCAGTGTTTTTGTCTGAGCCTTAGCAGAGATACTTAGGGCAATAGAAGAAGCATTGAGGTTGTTGTTTTGGGGAATCAAAAAAGAAATAAAAAAATTATTCTATAAATCTACCCAGTTCTCAACCTTTTGTGACATAAATATATGATTAGGCCAGCTTTCTAATAGTCTGTTATAGTCACATAATTTTATGCTGTCCAGATTGCTTCATTTGTGATTTCTCTGAGGCCTTAGAGAGGTAAGTAATATCCTAAGTAAATGTAGCTCCTGTATTTGTGTCCTCTTTGGTACACTCACCTATCGTAGGCCGAATAATGTCTTTCCAAAGAGGTTTGTATTTGGAATTTATGACTATATTACCTCACAAGGTAAAAGAGAATTTGCAGATGTGATTAAGCTAAGAATTTTGAGTTGGGACCATTATCAAGGATTACCCAGGAGAGCCCGTTATAATCACAAGGGTCTATACAACAGGGAGACAGGAAGATCAGAGTCAGTTGCAGGAGATCTAAGGAAGCAAGGGGCTGGAGTGATGAGAGCAAGGGCTCATGAGCAAAGTAACGCAAGGAGACTTTAAAAGCTACCAAATGCAAGGATCTTCCAGATTGAATGAAGTAGCCCATGAACTTCTTCATTTCAGAGCTCCGACCCCCAAAACTGTCCGGGAATAAATTGATCTTCTTTCAAACAACAGAGTTTGTGGTAATTTGTTGTAGATAGGAAAGTAAAACATGGCCCCTCAAATTAACCTACAGATGATGTAAAACAAGAAGGATCTAGGTGTAAACTAGAATTTTCCAATGGATTTTAAAAGATTTTGAAATGTGCATTGATTGACTACTAATACTGTTAATAATGCTCTCAAAAAGAATCTTTGGAGTTGGAAAGGCTTTGTTAAGGTTAAACACAGAGCAAGATGGTTGCCTACCTTAAGCAGGCTGTTATGGTAGCTACTTGATAAATGGTCTACTTTAACAACTTGGTTGGGTTTGACTGAAGCATTTGTGTTCTGCCCTGAGCTGCTTTATATATGCTAAAAAATCAAGGATGCTTCAGTGCTCTCAGAATGGTACCTCAATCCACTGTTTTTGGTTGAGTTCCCTGCTCCAATTTGAATTTGTAGGCAGAATTTTAGAGTATTTATATCCCGCAGGGAATACATGGGAATTTATTTATGAATTGTAAGTCCTGGCTTGCACTGTTCAATTTCAGAAATCAAAAGTACATCATCTGTGCCAACACGCAGTATTTTTTTAAATGCCCATCCATATCCCACAGAATATTGAAACAAAACGGAAAAAATGTGTAAATGTTTTATTGCATGCCTTGTGTGGTAAAACATTGATAGAACACTCATACATAGTACAGCCAAGATGCTAAGCCACGTGGCCCACCAAACCAACAAAGAGAACCGAGTAGTAAGAGTGACTAATTGCTATGCTAGTTTACCACTGTTGAAGAGTCTCAGAAAGTAAAATATCTATGAATCATAGGATTTCTGTGGATTAAATGGCAACCCTGGGATTATATTGGCATTGCCTCCAAATTGAGTAAATATTTGAAGGAATCAGAATTCACATTAACTTGTGTAACTTAGTGTGAAACCTAAATCAATGAAAAAACCTAGAAGAAGAAATAAAAACTCTCATGCATGCAGTTAGAGGCAAACATTCATGCACTGTGGATTCACTCAAGGAGTTCTGTTCAGTGCCTACTTCACGCTATCCACCTTGCTTCTTCTGAACAAAATGCTTTGTATGGGAGAAAAGTCATGCTAAGTAAGAATTGATAAAATCTTTGAGAAGCTATTTGTTTTCCAACAAAACATAGGTGGTTAGGGAATGTGCTTTTCTTTACTTGATTCCCATGGAATCTCTGTAATTTCAGATATCTCTGACATTGTGCATACCTGCAACACTACAATTATTGCATCCTGTCACTGGGGAATTAAGCTAGGCAGAATTTTGCTGAGTCTTGCTCTGTAATGATTTCAAGTGAGTGCTGTTTAGTTGATCTACTCTCTAGTAACTTTCAGGTTGATGCCAATTTTTATGTGAGAAAAACTGATTGTTAACACTTATTTTTAAGAAGTGCCTTATACAGATATCAGCAACACGGAGCTTAACACACACAGATAATGTGGTAAAAGTGATTATCGGCTATAAATTTCAGTCATAATATGCAGAACTTTTTCTAGCCCACTCCAGCTATTTACACCTGGACCTATCAACTTTGTTCAACTTGAATCATCCTTGTTTTAGCTTTAGGGCTGATTCAAGGATTTCAGGAATGTGTAAACTTAAAAGTTTGGGGATGGAACTTCAAACATTTAATTTCTTTCCCTAGAATTTCCTCCAGCTTACAGCTCATGGCTGGACATGTTGTGGCTTTCAAAAAATTCTACCAGCCTGAGCTGACCGTCTTCCTCTTAGGGCTTCTCTTGTACTTTGTCCTGTATCTCTATGCAGAGTATGACACAGAGAGCACTATCTATGTCTATTTCTACACTAGACTTTGAACATCATAAAGACACTCTGCACATTGCATCATAGTTCAACAAATAATTGTATTTCTTCCAATGATACTCTGGAAAGAAGGTTTTATCTCTTGTATTAAAATTAGGGTATCATCCTCCTTGGGGCTCCCTCTGGGATACTTTGCATAGAATCACTTGAACATGACAACTACCAATGAGAACTTTTGTCACTTGGCCACTTACATGCTTTGTAATATCCAGTGTCCTTAATGTTTGTTAAAAAATAACTTTTACAAAAATGGGAGCTCCAGAGAGGAAGAATGTCATTCACTTCAAATATGCAAACATTATAATAGAAATTATCTGATAAAGATTCTGGGTATCTGAACAATGCATGTGTTTTTCTGTTATTGAAAATCTGATATTTGCAATAATTGCTTGGCTTGCCTGTGAACATTACACTTCATTTTTATGAAACTAACAATCACTGGCAATGAGGACAACTGCAGCATAGAAGTGCAATATTACTCCTACTGTGGCCGTTTCTAGAATAAAACAGGAGTTTCACATGCTCCCCACCAGAGCATTATTGAGAAAGGAAGGAAAACATTAGCATTCAGAAAAATCTAGGAGGAGCTAAAATAGGGAGCAAAAAAGATCTAGGGAGTATTTGGCTAAAAGAAAATTAACACAATGAACATATGGTAATCAAACTGAGGCTTTGTGCATCTTGATAGCTATGTACCAAATGCCATAGCAATTCCTTTATACTGCTTAGTAAATGGGCCTGACCATAAGAGGAAATGAAATATTCAACACTGTGAAGAAGCAGAAATCATCTGGGCTTAGCTCACTAGACTGTTTTAAGAGCAATCAATTTCCTACTGGTAAGCTAGACACTCCCCCCAACACTTTTGTACATATTATCTTCCCTACTCAACCACAAGCATGCTACATTCATGGTCTGGCATGTGATACTAAATCAATTTAGAAGTTAATGAGTAGGGTTGGATGGAGGTGGAGGTGATAGAAGGGCAAATATAGATTTTTTTTTTAAGAAATGGAATGAATTATTTTTGTGAACACCTTTGAGAGTTTTTAAGATTAAGTGTGAAAAATCAGTTGATATCGAATGATTAGATGAGTTCATGGATAATTTTTGCTCTTTCTTTGAGAAAATCAGGCATTTCCTTAAATGACCTGTGGGAATATTACAGTTGCCTTTAAGGCACCAAGTATGTTCATGCAATTTTTTGATTTCCCTAATATGGCTGAGAAAGTTTTCAAACTTTATTTTCAATTTGGTTGAAATTGATGAAAAATTTATAAAATTGCCAAAGGTTTTTCTTTCTTTTTTTCCTGTGGTGTTGTGGATTGCATGCCGGTTCTCATACATGCTAAGAAAGTACTATCCACTGAGATACACCACCAACCTGAGATAATATTTTCCCCAGAGACATCAATGCTTTCTTTGTTTTCTGCCAGCTCTGAAATTTCAGAAATATCATATATTCTGAAACATTTTCCACTATATAAGATGCCATATGCATTGTTTGTAATTAGCATCAAAGTCACAGAATTTTTTTTTATCTTGAGCAGAATGTCTTGCTTAAAACACACTTTTTACACTGATCATATATTACTGTGACACTTTGTTAAAAAATTGTGTCATTAATTTCAAAAGGCAACAGCTATGTATCATTCTATATTTTCTATGGCAACTTGTTTAAGGCTGATATTTAGTGCACTAGCAAAGATATTACTTAAAAAAGAGTAATTAGTAACAATAGTTTCAGAGGGAAAATGCACACAGATATAAGCACATAGCAGTGCTCCTACAGTACCTCTTAGATTTTCTTTTTATTTAATTAATCTTTGCAAAATGCCTTTGCAGCCAATAATCCAACTTTCCAGGTCAATATTGCCTGTATCAACACTTTGCTCTTATCTTTTATAATTCTTCAAAGTTGTAAATGAATCATCTATTCTTCTTAGTAGATACCCTGTAACTGCTAAGACAAGCATTTCACAATGGGTTCCTGGGGACTGATCATTTTAGGCCCTGTTATCCAGTGATAAATGGAATATGGTATGGAATACAAGAAAATCAAGATAACTGATCAGTAGAATAGCATGGTAAATTTGGGACCTTGGGTTCAAATCCTAGTTTTTATACTCATTAGCTGCATACTCTTTGCTTTAACTACTGTATGCTGTAAGTTTTTTATCTGCAGAATAGGATAATATTTCTCACCTCATAGGTTGTACAGGGCATAGAACAGTGTCTGACCACTGCATAAATGAGGAATTAATCCATCAACTTTCGGAAATATTTTTCAGCAAATTTCCAATGAACATAGTAGTGTCCCTCATGATAGTTAAGAAATTTAAAACTCTAAGAGGTTATGATACTTGCCCAAGGACAATTAAAAATTCCATACCTTGTTCATCATTACTCTGTCACTTTTGTTGTCAAGCCATGGCTCCAGACTCTTTACCTTATAATGAGAATGGAGTCAGGTATCAGGGAGCATCAGGTGTAAAAGACATCCAGGAGTTTTGGGAGGCTCCTGAAAGACCACTAAGCCAAGGGGCACACGTCACAGGTCTGAAAAGAAAGGCTGTATTAAGAAGTTTGAGCCAGCAGCTTCAACTTGCTGCCTTCCAGAGACCAGCTACTACTTTCTTTAAGGCTTTACAAATCATATCTTCTCAGAGCATTTGGTTCCAGCTGAAAAAAAATAAGTCAGTAACTCTAAGGATAGGAGACACTTCTACTAAAACAAGGGCCCTCTATCATATACCTGTACAAATATATGCCCAGATTATTGAGAATGTCAGGGATTTGACAAGGTTGTCCATGCCTGGAGTCACTCCCTCTTTCCTCTTGGCAAGCTGAACAGAGGGCTTGGAATCAGTGCTTTCTGATTCTTAGTTGTTTGGTTTTTAGGTAAAGATAGCAATATAATTCCTCTGTCTTCATTCTTATAGGGTTGGAGGATAACCAAATAAAATCATAAGTGAGAAAACATTTCTGTGACTTGCAAAGCACTATGGTATCCTTATTTCCATAGTCATGATACTGGCAAGTAATTATTCTCTGGATGCATTATAAAGACTTGAGGATTTCTCTTACCTACCAACAGTGTGAAGCCATTTGGCAGATCTGGCCATAAGCCAGACCTTCTTACTGCCCTGTAGGAACCACTTAGCACTTTGGAATCAGCCAGACCAGTTTAGCTTTGAGAAGGCATGCAAGATGCTATTCGGAATTCCCCTGTTTGTTTGAGTCAGCTAGGGACCTTGTCAACTATCTTCATTTTCCTCTCTTCATCTTTCTTTTTCTTCTTCCTTTCATTGACTAATAGATTCAGATAGTGGATGACTAATCCATAAATTTCCTCAGAGTAAATTCAACATAGCTTGATTTTCTGGAATGTGCTATGGATAAGACAATACTTTTCATTGACTATTATACCTGATAACTATTTTCAAACCGTTTATGAGATGAAGGGAAGGACTTGATGATATTGATTACATTACCTTGGTTGACTTAATTTTTAAGTTGTGAAATAAAGCTAGCTTTTCTCTATAATTTTTATTCAGTGGAATTATATCCTTATGTAATTGATATTATTATAATAGGTTTTATGTGGTTAACCCAAATATATTTTAAGAAGAACACTTCAAGGAGACTTGAGAAGCCTCAAAAATGAATTAAATGTTGGCTAGGATTTAAGCTATGTTTTACAAATTTTAATGAAACCATCTTTATTCAACCATTCTAAGAATTTTTTTGGGGGGAGGAGTACCAGGTGTGATGGGTGTAGTCACAGATATGAGAGACAATGAGGAAAGAGGATCTCTTGAGTCTAGAAGTTGGAGGCCAAGCTAGGCAGTAGAGGAAGCCTCTATTTCTGAAAATTATTAAAAAGTTGGTGGGGGGAGAGTGTATCAGAATACAACGGATCTTTCAGGTCTCTACCTTAAAGTTTTTTGGGGGGTGGTAATGGGATTTGAATTTAGGGCTTCACGCTTGTAAAGCAGGTGGTCTACTGATTGAACCACACCTCCAGTCCGGTTCTCTACCTTAGAACACAACTTTTTACATTGAAAGTAAAAGAGATGCTCATTAGGTTGCTATTGTTATTGGATATCTGCCAGAGAAACCTATGCAAACTGAGTGCTAATTTCTTTTAAGTACAAATCATTCTGTGAGCAAGATTACATTTTTCAATGGGAACTATCAGAAACTTGCAAAAAATAGTCACTAGTGTGATACAATGATTATCTAACGGTGGGTGTGCAAAAACTGCTGAATGAATGACTCTTGAGTTGGCACACATTTCTAAATTATGCATATTTCAGTAATACGAAGGTTTGCAGGAGTAGGAGGGGCGGAAGCAATATGAAGGTTGAAAGATAGGAATGGGCACATGAGAGGCATACTGATGTGATAGTGAGATGCAGGGAACTATTTTGACTGGTGCCTGCAGAGATTTTCACTTGCCTTGGGCACCCTGTCACTGAGTGGTGGACACTAGCTAAAATAGGAACTGCACCTCCCTCCGCAGCTCTAACACCAGCATCTGCATCTTGCATTAACTGCATATTTCTGAACAATGTCAGGGTCAATCTGAGCCAGGCAGCAGCAGGAGAAGTTTTCAGTCACTTCAACTTTGCTCCCACCTCAGTGTTAGGACCATCAAAGTCTTGTCAGCAGCAATGATTGTTCACTGATGCAGCAAGTGTGGAAGACAGAAAGGCAATTGGCAATCCTGGTTCCCAGATAGCACGGCAGCTGGTATTGGGCACCTGAGAGGGACTGCCACCCTGGGAGGTTTTGGAGATGTTTATGTAATCTTCCAAGCTGCCTGGAAGTTAGGCCGGTTGGCTATAAATGATCAAATGCAAATAGTCCCCAGTGGTCACAGCTTGTTTTCCCAAAATTTTACTGCACTACACACAAGGACAAGCTGAAGGGAGTCTGTTAATAACCTAGTGGGGAGAGCCTGGGCACCAGACTGTCATCAGCATTACAACCGCTCAGGGATCCAACACTACTCCGTAATGAACGACCTCTTCCACCTGAACAAAACAAAACAGCCATGGAAGTTCTTCTGCAGCTGAACTCCCCTTCTGGTGGATGTTTATTATTATTATGAATTAGATTTCACACTTTTACCTCAGAGAAACAGAAAAAAAGAAAAAACAGACAGTGCTTAGTCCTCCTCAGAACTCTATCACCATCTAAAATTTGCTGAGAATCCATCAGTCTTGATAACTCACATTACGGCTTCCATGTTATTAGTGTAAAATGCTTCACCTGCTTGCTAGCACATAAATAACCCAAAAGTATTATTGCGTGTCGGCTAGGTATCAGGTATGGAGCTGAAGTTGGAATACATTAATCATCTCAGTCCTAGTTTTGAAACCATGGTTTGGTGGGGTTGAGTGATTGCCTGAGGCCCTAGCTAACATTTGGTAGAGCAGGGGTACAAAATGAAGACTGCCAACCCCCGAAGTGCCCGTTCTTTAGTACTATGATTATTGCCATGTTTATCCATGTACCACCCCAGATATTTTTTTTCCAAGTCTGTCTTCTATTATAAATTTCAAATTCATTCAGTCATTTAACTGACAGTGTTGTTATGTGTTCTATTCTATGCCAGGTAGCATGCTAATAAATGAATCAAGAATGTATGGAGCAATGAGGGTGCAGCTCTCATGGGGGTGGGATTGGGAGCCCTCAGATTAGCAGAAGGACATACACTTTGGTGTTTCATACTGATGTGAAAACAGCTAAATGTCACTCAGAGAAATAGACGAGGAGAAGCCACAGAAGAGACAGTTTTGGTTTTTTTGCTTTCCTATTTGAGTGGTATCAAGACTAAAAACAAAATGGGGAATCAAATGCAATGAAGAATGTTCTGTATGATGAGCCAAATGACCTTGATGGGATGGCAGAAGAGAGGTCATGTGCCCTCCAGCCCAGTCCAGTGACTATGCTCCTTCTGTTTTCCATCATTGTGTCAAAGTATTTCTGGAGCTATTAGCAAAATATTCTGCTTTGTACTAGCTGAAGAACCTATCTTCTATGCTCTGATCTCTTCTAAGTATTGTCACCTAACTAACATGTTTCAAGAGAAAAAGTGTCACCTGGGACTCAAAGGGATGGAGGGGGAAAAAAAAAACTAAATTTATAGACATTAAGGGAGTAAATGAAAGGGAATTAAATGAGAGGATATCTGTTGGCTTCTTTTCAAATATTGTCTAAAGAAAAGTTTTGGTCTGACTCTGACTGTTTGGTGAAGGGGAGAACAACTTGACAGTGTTAAGGTCACATTGTATAATATGAAATCCATCCAAGATCTCTCTTGTTTTGCTTTTCAATGTATTGTTGACAGATCCTAAGCATTTTAGAAGAAAAGCTGTCTGCTATTTACCACACGTTTCTCAGGAAGAAAATTAATTTTCCTGGAATTCCTCTAATTCAGATGAGGTCTGCACTCTTCTCATGTAATTCTTAGTGATAATGTAGTGTTCATGAGCCTTGGAAGATACAGAATGCTGGAAATAAATGTCTTCCATCCAGGAATAGTAGATATGGATTATACAGAAGAATTAAAGACAACAGTCTTCCTACCTATGACTTCCAGAGGCAAGGAGAAACCCTCTTTAAGGCACCTTTGCTCAATGATTTACAACAGGGACATGGGAGGCACATTGCTGGGCTCGGTGTCTTACTCCAGAATTTGCTATGTGTAGAATCTTGTTGATTTTACCTAGCTGCTCAGTCATAAAATAGGGTGCTTTCTTCATAGATTGTTGTGATGATTAAGAAAATAATACACATAAATATTCTAGTAAATGCCCAATAAAAGTTAAATATTGTTCCTAATGGCATTATCTTCTTTGTGAGATTTTAAAAACCAACTATTCCAGTACAAAGGGTTCTGTGTGATATACTTAGCAGACAGTCTATTCAATAATCATTAGAGATTATTCACTATTTTTACATGGACTCTCACCAAACAGATATCAACAACTCTAGGGTGATACTCAATTCCAACTAGGTTTTCCTTTGGAGGACAGACTCATAAGAGGTAAATGCTAAATTTCACATGTCACTCATTTAGCAAATTTATCTGATGGTTTTTAAGCTTAAAAAAATTATGCCAATATAAAATACAAATAATTCCCATGAAGCATTAAAATGTACACCCAAGATAAAAATTAATTAAAATTTTTTTCATTGTAGAGGTGAAATTTAAACTGTTTTAATTAACTTGAATAATGCATTGTACTTTATAGTATCAGTGATACTTATGAACTGTAATTTGTTTCAAGGGAAGATAAACAATTTTGTTTCAGAAAAGTTAGTATCTTTGTTAAAATATTGCAATGAAAAGTTTATGCAATCTAATTACAAGTTTCCTACCAAAAAATAGTGCACCAACAGGAAACAGAACATCAAGTAAACTTCTCAGCTTGGATATAACTACTAATCAAGGTCAAGTTTATTCCCTAACAAATAGTGTAAGCATGGAAATTGCAGATTCTGAGTTTAGTGGTTTAGAATAATAAGTAGTCACATAGAGACATGACTAAAAGGTCTTTTTCATTACTATTGATCTTTTTTCCTAATTAGTACAAGGTACACACAAGGATTTTAGCTAGCAATGGCAACTTTACTACCAGTGAATTAATCACAGCATTTATTTTGCATTTACAATTGCATTTTGGTTGTGGAGAAATTTGGAAAAAGGGATGAATTTTTGCAAAAGGCTATCAAAATAATTTTATAAACTCTGCAATTGAATTGAACAAGTTTAGGGAACAAATAGTTTCCCTGGGTGCCAATTGGAGTATGCTTTGTTGCTCCTCTGAGTTGATTTATGTTTTCTTTGCAGTATTATCAAGTGTCTGTTATCATTCTTAATCAAGCATGGTAGTCCCCAACCAAATCACAGGCAGTGTGGCATTCAAGGAGAGCATCAACACACTACCTTTTAAAAAATTTAATTGATTATATAGTTGCTTAGTTTTATGAGGATGCATTGCAGCAAGTATCGCTAGCTATGAAGCCAGATAACCGTTCATGCAAGGAAGATCTATAGATGCAATTTAAAAGTGCGCAGTTTAGAAATTATGAGAGTTTTTCCCAATGGAAGTTTCATGTGAGTTGTGTAAAAAAGCAGTTCCTCTCTCAAACGACACTAAGAACTGTGGATTTTGACAGAGTAACCCCAGATTCACCCATTCAACCACTTTTAGTCCCTAAGTAACTTCAAGTTGACAAATCAGTGTCAAAATTAAAGTAGTAGATAGTAACATATTTTATCAATACCCTTGGGAGAAGGATATCTTTAGTAAAATTACGTGACTATACTTCTTTCTATATTAAATATATGTACTAATTAACATACATACTACAGTATTCTAAAATTATACTGACATAGACTCTACAAATCTGTTTGTATTTTATGAATCAACATTGCAATAATTTTTTCACTCAGTAAAAAGTATTTGCTTTTGTCAAATTTTTGTCTAGTATAATCCTTACCACACCACTTAGAGCCATGGTTACTAGCTTAACACATTTTTGTTGAAAGAATTGAATCAGAGACAATGTGACATCATAATATTCATTTGACCTGCATAAAATAGGCCAAGCATCCCACTGATTCTCTACCTGTATAAGAAGCCAATTGTACTCACCTACAGCGTGTAGGAGGTTGTCTATGAATGACTCTAATCAAAGTGATAATTTTGTAGAGTGGTAACAGCTTCCAGGTTTGTGAGGGAATTAGTAGTTCACGAAGGACCATTCAGCAGTTGTTAATAAATAGTGCTCAGTCCATTTCTCAGTCTCTTATTTTGTCTGTCATTATCACTGAGATACCTGCTTGTCACATTGTTTATCATGTCCTCTCACAATCCAATTCTGAGCAGAATCATCCCACATCTTACTGTGCTCTCATAAAAAATGGCAGTAGAGACACACAAGTACCCATGAGGAGACCAGAGAGAGGGAACAGTGCCTGGGGAGGAGAATGCATGTTGGTGTACATCATTACTCAATATCCTGTTGAAAATTTATCCATGACAAGCTCACCAAGAAAGGCTATTATCAGCAATTGGCTGCCCTTGGTTACTTTACTTGGCTTTATTCAATGGGTTCATGGGTTAAATAATAAATTCATATAAAATCTCTTGGGGAGAAGCATAAACAAAAGGTATGGATATATTGATTGGTTGATTGATTCCATTCATCTTTAAAACATCAACAAATTATAATCATATATAGCTATGGTGCAGATATTGATGCTATATGTACATAATATAAAATGAGTAAGTCAGGTTGATTAATAGATCTATCACCTTAAATACATTCATGTATTTCTTCAGTCTAACTTCAACTTTGTACCATCTGGGCAACATCTCCCCATTCCTTCCAGCCCTACCCTTTACTAACCACCATTCTACTAGCTCAATTATTTTGGAATACATATATAAGTGAGAACATTTGTTTTTTCTTTGTCTTCCTGTGCCTGGATTATTACACTTAGTATAACGTCCTCTAGATTCAGCCATGTTTCAAATGACAGAATTATTTATAATTTGTTGGAGAATACTTAAATAGATATAGCCAGCAGGATTGTCCAGGGTGACACTTGTTCTTAGACAGGAAACCTGAGAGATCGTATGTCCTCATTGTCTTTCACAAAGGAGTATATGTTACCTACTCTGTAAAGTAAAATTATAAATTATAAAATTATAAAACATAATTATAAAATTATTTATAATTATGTTATAGCTATGGTGTGGTATGGATTAACCTAAGTGTCTATCAGTGGGTAAATGAACTACAGTGCTATATTTCACACATTTTTATTGAGTTATTATGTACCAAGCATTATGCTGGAAGTTAAGACCCAGATCTGTCTTTGAAGAGCTTGCTGATTATTATGGAAGGGGTGAGTGGACAAGAGAATTTTGACAGTGCAAAGTGGATATAAGAGGGGCATCTAACTCAAATTATGGGAAGGAATCATGGGAAGATATTATAAGTGTTTTGGAAGAATGGCTCCTGAGACAATTAAAAATATAAGTTATCTTGGTAAAGTGTGTGTGCGTGTGTGTATCTGTGTATGTGAGATGAGTTTGTGGGTTATTTGAGGGTGGTGGCAGCTACTTTCAGGAAGGGCCTGAGTTTGCAGAATAAAGAAGGGACCAACTCACCAGTCTTTGGTAAGTGATGCTATGAATTGCCACCTGAAGGCATTTGGGGGTTTTAAAAAATAGAATGAAGAGATCAGAAATACATTTTTTAGAAAACTTAAGAGGCAGTAAGAACTTCCAAGAATACTAATTTTTTGGGGGAGTGCAGGGCCTTGCACATGCTAGGTAAACATTCTACCACAGAACTACATCTCCAGTCACTAATAACTTTGTTTTAGAAGGAAAAGTAAGAGAAGCTATGCCTCCTTTTCCATAAAGAAACATAGAGTATAAGTACTCATTTGTGTTTATAAAATTTTTTATCTGCAGGTATTATGATTTTGATACTACATAGGCCAAAGTAGCAAATTTCCAGTGGTGGATTAACAGGTGTTGGCTAGGTGTCACTCTCTTAACTGGATGAAGACTACATGAACACTAAGGAAGTTTCCAAGGCCATGAGTTTCACTCTAATTCATAAGGGTCATGGACAATACAGAGGGTTCTACTGGTTGAAGAACTTAGTGCAAATCTTTCCAAGGTTTTTCTCTCATGCTACCTGCTAGCTTTGGATTGAAATTGCTCTTGATTTACAAACGAGTTTATTGAGTACTGCTACCTGTCAGGAAGGACCTAGAGCATGGCATCAATGTGTTTGGCTGAAACCAAAAAATTAAACCCTTCATTTAATAATCCAACAAGTATTTATTTACAGAGCAAGTACTATGTGTCAGGCTAAGCATTAAAGCTCTGATGGTGAACAAAATAAGTCCTCATGGGTATAGTGTAATGGGTGGGTAGGAGCAGTTAGGAGAAACACAGCTCTTTCCTCTTGTCAGTAAAGGACATTAGAGAACATTTAATTGCTATACCCAGCAGAACTGCTCAGTGACACTTAGGCTTGATAGAAAGATCCTGTATACCCATTCTCTTTTCGAAAGAAGTATTTTTATAAATACAGCGCTCCATGCTCCCTCTTCTGTCTTAGATAGTTCCAGGCATAGGAAAGCTCCTATATGTCGATTATTATTTTTGAAACTTATGTTTGAGTTACTATCATGATTTTATTAACTTTTGTTATAAAACTCTATCAAATTATTTAAATAGTGTGTAGCTGTATCCAGTTTGAGTTGGGATGTCAGCCTAATGCTCATTGTTTGAAATTGGGACAACTTACACAATTTTAAGAATCTGTCTTCTGTTTAAAGCAAAAGCTCATGGTTTATAAGCAATCATGATGCCACTTGGATTATAATCTTTATAGTGGGAGCTAATTCTGTTTAAATGTAATAAACCTGCTGTTTCCCTTCAGAAAATCACCATGCAGTATGAGCAAATCTTGGACCAGGGGAGTGGCAAGAAACATTGTAATTTTTAAAAAAAGTATCTTCAGTGAATCAACTACTTCTGTAAGTTAAGTAGCAGAAAAGTAAAGCTAAATAAAGAATTTGGCTGGTGAAATGTAAAAGAGCTTTAGAAAACATCACATAATTTTAAAAAAAAACTATGAAACACTTGTTTTGTCTTTGATTTAAAGCAGACTATTGTTTACCTTAAAGTCTATTTCCAGCTTGGGAAAAACAAATCTAAAATCATTTTTGACATACTGTCCACATTGCTTCAGTGATTTTTTTTTTTTAGTTATTCTACTCTGACCATCATTCTTTTTTCAGAATTTTCATTAGTTGAGAAATAAGTCAAAATTAGTCAGACAGCTCAGAAAGTGAACTCTTTTCCAAAAGCCCACTGCGAAACAACTGAATTATTTGGAATTTCTTTTTTATATTAATATAACACTAGTTACAAGAGCACTGCTTAAAAGAGGCAAACACTTGTATTAGTCCCTGTCACTTAATGTTTATATATTGGCTTCGACTCAGAATCACAAAACATCAGAGCTGGAGTTAACAGTGGAGATGATTTCGTGTAACCCTTTGTTTAAATGAGCAAAATCAGACCCAGAGAGCAGAACTGGAAATTTTGCCTTCTTGATGGACATTTCTAATTAATTCAAGTCAGTTTTTTTTTTAAGGAAACTTTCTCTAGGTCATTTATGATCTTTCAGGATGTTTTCATTACACAACTCCAGGGAACACTGTTCATAATGTACTGAATAAATGGTGCCCCCACAGTTGTGCAACGTCTCAGTTGTATGTTATTTGTCCTTCCAACCAATGCTTTCTTACTGGTGCTGATATATTTCTTTCTGTTCAAGGGGAAGTTGTTTGAAAACAGTCCCTAAGACTATCCATATTGCAACTTCAGTTGTAATGGTTTTTGTCAGAGAATGCAGATGCACATGACCTAGAAACACAAGGAATACAGTAATTTCTTTAAACCCTACATTTTAATTGCAGCATGTGCAATTAAAATGCATAACAGTCAGGAGCATGACGCCTGAACAATATGTATCACAGCACAATTGGCATTAGGATGTGACATGGCTTCTGGATGTAATGAGTGGCATGTTGACTATATTTTACCATCTTGGCTGCAGCAATATCAGTACCTCGGTCACTTACCACACATCTCAGAGATACACGGTGTGAATCGGAGGGTCCAATTTGGCCCTATGTGTGTCCCTTCTGTGAAACTTTTCTGGGGCCTGGCCCTTGATTTCAGCCACCAATATCTGCAACTGAAGGGAATCAAGCAGCGCTAGGGTTCTGAAGCTATGACCAAGAAAGAAAAAGAGAGAATTGAAAGCTTTTCCATCCAGTTTATTGGCAGTGAGTCAAGGAAAACAGTTTAGAAATATCTGTTAGAAGAGAGGCTCAGGAACTCACAGTTACTTGGAAAGTTTATGGCTAAACTCTGCCTACCATTGTCCACAGATAACCCCAGTAGTTTAAATTATAGAAGCCACATACAAATAATTCCAGGCAAAGTTATGGGCATTCCCTAAAACCTCCTGTTCTTCACTTTGTTGACTAAAATCAGGAAAAAAAAAATGCCAGTATTTATTACTAAGCAAGTGCCTTAAATCAGAGAATTCTGTATGAGCTTCTGTTTGGGCTGAATTTGCATTTATATGAAGAGACGTAAGAAGTGTGTATTTGAGACTTGGATCCTGTCTGGTTTTTGTTATTTTTTCAAATATACTTATTAAATCCCTTGGATTTTTCTCCCTCCCATTCCCCCCTCTATGCCCTGCAAAGGAATCCATCACTTTAAATTGCTTTAAGGATGAATATAGAGACAAAATCCAATGTGGAAGTTACATAACAAGTCAGTGCCAGGGCCCAAGGGGAGAGACCTGGGAAGAGGAGCTCTGTGTCATACTGTTTAATACAGCAGCCTTTCATAGAGAGCAGACCCATTACTACCTCGAGCTTATTTAGTTATTCTGACTTTATCTTTAAATATTGCTAGAACACCTTTTAAAGTGAAAGTACTTTAATATATAATACACACACACACACACACACACACACACACACATATATATCCATATACATGTACTAGATAATTACTGCTCAAAACAATCCCACGAGGTAGCTCTGCACATTATTGTGTTTCTGGGTTACAAAAGAAACTGGAGCATGGTGAGGTTAAGTGGTTTTTCAGGTAATTGTGAACAGAGCTGTGAATCAGGTACTCTGGTATAGGCAGAATTTTGTTCTGCTCATTTGTAGAGGTTGTAGACTCTCCTCAGTTTTGGTCTCTAAAAGGAGTCATGATGTTGGAAGTTTGTACAGAGATCAGAAGAGATTTGGGTTGAGAGGAGGAAGTCAAATGAGGAATGCAGAAGTCAGCTTGTTGGGGACTCCCCACTCTAGCACGCAGTCTCTGCTCTGGCATCTGCATTTCCAACCCAGTGAAATGAGTTAATGGCTCTGGCTAGTCCTACTCAGTCTCAGATGACAAAGACTCAGGTGGGAGTTTCAAGTTTCCATAGGAATACCTGGAATAAGTTGTGCCTGTTGCTCTCCATCTATCTCCCATTCTTAGTTGGTTGAAATGATTAGATGGACAAGGTTGTCACCATCAGCTTTTATGTTCATAAATATGTGATTTAAAACAGACATACAACAACCACGCACACAAAATCTTGAGAGTCTGCAAAAGCCTGCAAAATTACCATGGAGCTAAAAAATGAAGAGATACCAGCTTTTCTTCTTATCTGCTATTTTTGCTACCAATTGAGAATGGAAAATAAATTTTAAAAAATTTCAATGCAATCATAAAAATAGTATTAAATTATTGAAAGGAAACATGGAGATTTGTTCATTCATGTCATTGATGTGGCTACTCATAGGTTCTATGAGGAATCTGTTTCTTAGTGTGGCTTCAAAAAAATAAGTTTTTTAAAATAGTATGTTTATCAGAAAATTACATTCTTACCTCAGGAATATCCATGTGAACAAAGCAAGAAATTTATTACCAGATTTTAGACTTAGAATCTGAAGAAATAATGATGGTGGTACCTCTAATATTACTGCTACCATTACTAATTCTAGCTGTTTATTCCTTCTGTACTGTGTACCAGGTACTGTGCAGGCATTTCGCATGTGGTCAGAAGTGGATTATGACAATCATGGAGCAGATTTTTGCCAGTCCCTGCTCTGTTTTTCCTATCTTCATGGTTACCTTTGCATTTTGTGTTCTCAAAGTTTATTATAACCATGCATTCTTGAAATTCCCAGAAAATTAGGTTACTTTTTCTTTCCTCTTTTTTACCAAGCCTGGGGAGAAACAGCAAGCATTATGGCATTGCTCCTTGTAGAGGAAAGTTGAAAGACTGTGGATTGCAGAAATAATAAAATTAGTGCATCAGTGGAAATACTATCACCCTGTAATTGAGTGTGTCACTATAGTTTTCATTTACACTTGTCCTTTAAATCATGATAAGTAAGGTAACTCTGGGAACTGGTGTTCTTCCATTCAAACCTGCTCTATTCCAATAATAAAGTAACATTCGTAGTTTCCACTGATAGGCTTTTTTTGTATGGGCTGCACCACCCCCAGTCAGTCAGATGAGAAACTGCTTTGGTTGTAATGATCTCAGGGCCACTGTAGCTCTGCTGCCTTAATGTGAACCCAACCACTTCTGCAAATGGCTTTGCTTGACATCTGCCGACAGACGAGTTCACCCTCCCTGAAAAATAGAATAGTTAACTTGCAGGAAAGTTGATTACCTGCAGAATAGACCTAATATTCCAATACAGAGAAAATGCAAAATTGCTTCCTTTATTTTCACATTTTTCCACTGTGCCAGAACGAATTACCTATTCCTCTATACATTTAGAAGTAGGAATGTCATACTATGGAAAAAATAACTTGATCTAAAAAGCATTTGTTACTTCCAAGTAATAATTATTTGGCAGTGTTTCCTCACATCCTCAGCAGAAAAATCTGTCTGGACTAACACAGTCCACATACAGTCAGGATGTGTTTATATGCCAGAAGTCCTAGAGATATTTGCTGTGGAGGTAGGGACAGACTGTCTGTTGTTCTGCTTTTTCTTTTGTATTGCTTCTTTTTTTGAGACAGGGTCTTACTATGTAGCTCAGACTGACCTTGAACTTGTGATCTTCCTGCTTCAGCCCTCTGAGTGCTGGGATTATGGACATGTATCACCATGCTCAACTCTGTTACTTGTATTTTTCATGTTTTCTGTGATTCCTCCACACAATTCAAGCTCTGTAGTGGGGTCTTGATTGGAAAGTCTTTGAGGCATAGTCACTTTCCTTTTTAATCTTTTTGTGTCTATAGGATAGAAGCCACACCGATGCCAAAACACAGCTAGGTTCACTTAAGGATGGGAATGGAAATATTTCAGATTCAGAAATGTTAAAATTACTATGTGGGTGGAAATATCAACCACCTCCACTGTTGCCATTAATGTATTTTTCATTTTCTCTTACTCATCGTAATATGATTACCAATGCAGCTAACACATCCACACTGAAGTTAATATGACTATGTAAGCAGTGGATTAGAGATTTCAGGGGTTTTCCTTTTATATATACTATTACCAGATTAATTCTGCTTTAATAATGGACTTTTCTTCTGAGTGTGCAAATGTTATGTATAGATACATTGTTAACTTGCTATAAGATGGAAACATACATAAGTAGTTACCTACCACACTTGTGTTTTTCAGAGCCTGCATGAGTATATGTAGTTTATGGAAAATTGTTTCTAGCCCTAATCTTTCTTTCAATTCTCTCACTAGCTGAAAGCTCCATTTTCTGCTTTTCAAAGTATCTCCTTTTCCCAGTGTTTCAAAAAGTTATGAACCACGAGTCAGGAGTGGGTGGCCATGTTTGTCTATCTTTTCAGCATCATGAGTACTAAGAATGTGTTATTAATGAAGGATCTTCTGCACAGCATAGGAGCAGAGACAAATGCTATCTAATGTGTATTGTAAACAAATGACTCAATAGGGATGACTAGTTGATTTTATTAGAAAATGAGGACTCTGGTATTACCTACAGCTAAATTCAACAGGTAATATTAACTCCCTCTGCTTCTGGCATTAACTTTCTTTCCTCACCGAATAATTGCTGGTTGTCTTTGATAACCACACACCACAATGCCATAGAAATGGCAGTGCTGTCACGACTTCTACATTTTAACTAAGGAAAGGTGAGCTGTGAAGGAGAGAAGGTTTGGCTTGGGCCCCACTTGGCACATACTCATTTTAAAAGCACTTTGCCAAGGAAATGGAAACTGAAGTACAGAGTAATTTCATTTTTTTACCCACATGGTAAGTCATTCTTTGAACTTCTGCAATTCTCACGACTCTAACATTGTTATTGTTATTTCAGCTGCGGCTGCTGCTATGAGACCTGCCTGAAGAACTACCAATCTGGAAGAAGCTTGTGTTTTTAAATGTAAGATGCTTTAGAATCCACTGAATTGTATGATTTTATAATGGAGGCTTCTCGAATTGCCAGTTTCTCCTCTGATAGAAGATGAAGAATGAAGCTACTGAATATCTGAGTATAAGCATGAGTCACATTAATAGATGCACAAAGGCAATTTGATAATTTTATTGATCTGATTTAAATTAAAGAAGATATAGTGACTGTTTGACTTTCTCAAACATTATGATGTTACCCCTGGGTAGAGTGAGTGCAATAATGAAAATGACTCAGCGCTTTCCCTGTGAACCCAATTTGTAAAAACCTTCATAATTTAGATATACAACTGCAATGGGACAGAACTTGAACCTGGCAAAGGCTTTTGTACAAGTTCTTTTTTGCTTCTCAAGCTTTTGCAAATTTCGTCATAGCTTCCTGTGCCTAAAGATTCAATCAAATGTTCATTCTTGCATACTTGTAGGAAGAAATGGTTTATTAAAATACATGAAATAAGAAAACAGATTTTGGTGATTTAGTTTCTATTGACTTTTTTTCAGTTAAAAAAAAATTCTGAACCCCTCCTAAAATTCCAGAACTACTACTACTAAAGGCAAATAGTAGCAATGGGTACAGAAAACTGTCACACTGGAGTCAGAGCACTGGTGATCAAGTTCCCAGCTCCCCAGTGTATGATTTTGGGCATATGAACAAACTTTCCTGAGATTCATGTTTAACATGGAAAGGATGGAATTTGTCCCATAATGTAATATCTTTGCTTCCTCTCCAGGAATAAAAAAGCTGCCCATGGGAAAGGTCATGTGGTCTTATGTCATTGAGTCAGAGTTTGGCATCTGGTCCTGATTTTGTCATTATTTAGCTTGTGACCTCAGGCATGTTCCTCACTCTCCATTGATCAATTTCTCATTTGAGCAATGTTCACAGTGTATTTCATTCATACATACCTGATATATTAACTCAAGCCCTAAGAAATGCCACTTTTATAGGTCAAAATAACTTTGTATAGTAGACACTAAATTAGAGATTTTATTATCTCTAAAATTTCAGAAAGAGACTCTATGTGAACTTAGTTGTAAAAAAGTACAGACTAGAAATGATGAGTGGATAAAGAGTGGTTGGTGAGTAGAAGCCAGTGTTTTCCAAATTTGTTCTTTTTGTTCTTTTCTCCTTTTAGTGTGTGAAACTCCTGATATGCTTTGCTATTGCTGTTATTATTTTCCTTTGACATTATGAACATGAGTTTGGACATACTGCTTTATTCTGCAATGACCCAGTTACTGTTATCAAGTGGTTCATTTCTAAGCATGCTAACAAAAAATAAAGAGTGATATAAATTAATAGAATTCAAAACAATGGCATATTAAGAATAGTTGAAGGGACTATAACTCCAGAGAAGAGTTAGGGTGATGGTATAATTATCCTCAAAAACCTGAAGGTTGCTGTGTATAGGAGATATTAGGTTTATTCCACTTGTGTTTAAAATATTGGAATAGGATCAATGGATAGAACTTATTATGAAGGCTCTCTCATCACATCTTTTAGGGATTTTTGAAAACTAGAAGTCTTCAAAGAAGTAAGGGCTACACAAGTCATGGTCACTTCCTTATTATTGGAAGATTAAAGATGGGATGGAATTCAAATGTTAGATTATGGTCTGGTTCTAAGACATTTATTTTCTTCCAGTGCTGAAGTCTGTGATTTCATGTATTCTTGATCCTTCCAGGTTTGTTACAGGATCAACCAAGACTGTGAATAAGTCTCTCTTTGAAAACTTGAAAATATTGTGAAAATGGAATATATGAGCTCAGTTTCCTCTATCTGTTATTTGTGTACCAAAGGAGTTGCTTTAAAATTAGTGGTAATAATTATATACCTGGCAATTTATTGTGTGATAGAAATGAGAAAAAAAAAAAAAAAACTTCTCTCAGCCAACTGGTTGGGACTTGATGTAAGTCAGTAACAATAACTAAATGAGGATGACTACTCTCTAAATTACAGCAATATTGGAAGACTTCATTTATGCCACAGAGATAACTAACTAGCAAAGTTTTGATGTTAATAGTTAATGTCAAAACTTGATACTTTAATAAAAATAAAACTCAATAATATGATAAGAAATAATGATGGAAGATAAGTCCTGTACTATATCTCGCCAGCTCAGATGGCATGATGGTGTCATGACAGGTATGATCTAAGGGGTGAAATTCATGTAGAGGCAATGGCAAGTTGAAAGACCCTGAGGCAGGAAGTAGCTTGATTCAAGGAATAGAAAAAGAGTCAAATTTGGGGAAGAGTAGTGTGAGGTGAGAGGTTGTGGGCAGGATTGGTAAGATTTGTTAAGGATTCCATCCTAAACTCAATGGAAAGTCACTGGAGAGTTGATTTTCAGCCAACTGAGCTGGGTGTTCTATAGTAAATGGGTTTTAATGAAGAAGGGAGATAAGTAGTAGGAGAAAACATAATTTTCCAATCTTTTCTAGCTGGGTTTATGATGAGGCAGGTAAAGGTAAAATTAAGCCAGGTTTGCATCATATGTCAATCTTATACTATTTCTCCCTATATTGGTAATGATGATTTCCTTTATAGTAGGTTGTAGTTTTGTCATTAAATTCTTCATCTCCTAATTATGTCATCTATTTTGTCTACCATAAAGGAAGTAAAAAATGCCAAAAAAGATGGAGAGATGCTGGCAGGGGGATTGATCCATTTCTACTTTATTCTGTAGCCAAGTTTCTAAAAGTTGTCGTTGCTGCATATTATCTGTATGAAACAAAATGGAACTATAACCAGCTCTCTGGAAAGAAAATGACTTTTTCTGAATATTTGACTTTTACCCCATATGTTTCAATTTATATTTTAATATTTTGAGAGTAGCTGTTGCCTGCTTTTTGTTACTATTTAGCACCCCTCTGTTTTATATATATGTATGTAAAACTTATACATATACATACTACATATATATATATGCTATCTATGTTATGTATGTATACATAATTTTGAACCAATCTAACAATACTTAGTCAACAAGATGCATTAATATAACTACAGAAAATAAAAATCATAAATAATATTTATGGGCACTTATGTGCTGAACACTGTTCTAAGAACTTTACATGTACAAGTGCACATAATTCTCATAATGGTATAGAATATTTTTTATCCACATTTAGTTAACATATGAGAAAACTGAAGCAGAGAAAGTCTTAGAAACATGTTTTAACCATGCCTACATTGCCTTTAAGGGACAAAAGTTTTAAATAAAAAACAAAGGTTTTCATAAAATCAAGTGAATAGGTATTTCTAAGTCACTTTCCAATGATCTCTATTAATTTTAATATTCTTGACTGATTTTGCCTCATGGCAGAAGATCTTCTTAGGACAGATTCAATTGGTGGATCCTGGTATGGTAGGCATGACTCCTCAAAATGGTTTTTGTGAATACCATCAGTAGAGCTAACTCAATGGTGGGTGTAGACAGGGGTTCCATACCCAGGGTAGTTAGGAACTACTATTGCATACCTTCTCTTTTAGGGTGTGATGCATGTTGACATTTTGAAAAAACATTTTATGTCCAGCATTTTCCAGACTTAGTCAATACCACAACATCATTCCTTCTCTTAAGTAAAGTAATGACAGTTTTTGTAAGATACACTTGTGGAGTGCAATCTTTCCAATATTCTGATATGGAATTGCTTTACTTTGGTCAAGAACTTCTTGACTGTGTGCAAACTTTGGTCTATTTGCACATGTATACTTGACCTTTGTTTCTGCCTAAGGTTTCCTTCAACTCCCAGGCCTCAGTTTTATTGCTTTCCTTTGATTCTCAAAGGAATCTCTGATACTCAAGGTGACTAAGAATCCCAAATAGGGATTTTGCTTGAAGAAAAATGGATGAGGTTAGGAGGAAATCTTTTTCTTTGCAAAAGGAATTCATGAAAACTAATGAGCTCATTGGTTATTTGTTTATTTAAAAGGAAAGAGAGGGGGAGAGGGAGAAGGAAAGGAAGAGAAGAGAAGAGAAGGGGGAGAGAGAGCACACTAGAACAAGAATACCATTCTACCCACCCCTCAGGATTTTTCTAAACACAAACTACTCAATTGTTGTGTGGACCTCTCTTACACTTGACATTCTTAAAAGCATAGAGTCAGCTGAAGCTTTGAAACTGTCAGTGAAGCAATAGAAATGGAATCTTTTTAAATGTTCCTCTAACCTTTGTTTGAGGCAAGATTACATAGTAATTATCTACACTATATTTGGTTTGATGGTCAAATAGTTTGAATCTTTTAAATAAGATTGAAAAGTCAAGTCTTTTACTTGGTGACACCAGGGCATTTATAATAAAAAGTCAACTGAGGCAGATGTGTTATCACTGACTTCCTCACTAGGGTGTAGATTTGGATCAGGTGGCTCCATGCTTCTCATTCACCATCATGTCCTTATCACTTGACACAGTGCCTGGCATACTTGATAAATATGTATGAACTAAATACAAAGTGGGGTCAATTATATTTTATTGCCAAAAAAGAGAGGGAGTCCTTATGGTTTAATTTTCTCAGAACTTATCTGAGAGCAAAGAATTTCACAGAAGACAGAAATTCTTAGGAAAAGGAATTACTAGAAGCAGGTGTGGACATCTTCAGACAACTGAAATACTATTCTTTCTAGTGTTAGGATGGTATTTTGCTTTTGAATTTTCACTGTTTAGCAACAGAAAATAAATGGATAGAACCAGAAAACTGAGGTTGACAAGTCACAGACTAGAAAAAGAGAGGCAAATGTTTATAAAAAGCTTTGTGGCTAGTAGGCGACAATGTATATTCTGTTACTTTTTTTAAAAAAAGCTCTATGTGGAGCTACTGGCTTCCGGGCTCCACTGGGCTTCCCTAGCTGTAGCCTTTCCTTTCTCTCTAATAAATCCTACTTTATATACTGAAAAAAAAATGCTCTATATGACAGGCTATGGTATGCTTTAATGTATTTGAAACTTTTTGTCTTAAAGTTTTTCCCCTTTCATGAATAAATAATGATTTAAAACAAACTTGTGATTGTAGAAGACACGGATTTAAAAAAAAATTTCCTGTCCAAATTAAGTTTACATCATTCTTTTCATCTTGCTATCCTTCACAGTTAAGTCAAACTCAGAAAGTAACTATTAGCAGTAAAGACACAATATTTGGCAAGACTTGAATCTTTTTTTAAAATTTAAACAATTTCATATTAATTTCTCTGTGGCACCTTAAACCATTCCTTTTTGAATATTAGGAAAAAAACCCCCTCACTTTCTTAATTAACAAAAACTGTACATTAAATTTCCTAAATACTTTTCTAATGAGGAACCCACACATTGAAAGTGAAAAAGGAGCAACCAGCAAATAGGAAGTTTGTGGAACTATTACAAATGGGTCAAAAATCAGAGAAGAAGTGGGGAAAAGCAAACCTTCATAAGCTTCCCAGAGTCTGACTCTTGGAGATTAAGACATGGGTAAGTCAGTGGAACACTCTCAGGAAGGAGAGTGCCTTGAAGGCTGTGGGCATCCATACATGCCACCACAGAGGTCAGCAATTAGCAGGCAACCGGAGTGGAAATGAAATGAGGTGAAGCCCTGGGGTAAGGAAAAAGGCACAGGCATTGACACAGTTGCCTTAGAACTAGACAGGAGTCTTTACCAAGTGATAAAATCATTATAAAGAGTCATTTCTCTTTTGACTAAAGTCAACAGAAATGTTCACCTTGTTCTTGTCACCTGGCAGTCCAGTAACAAAGTCTGGTTTGTTAATGCTTATTCAGATATTGGCATAAATGTCTGATGGTGTGTCTGAATATATTACATACACAGCATGTTCTTCAAGCATCAAAAGAGTTAGATTTGGGACTTTTTTTACTCTCATAGAAATATTCTTTATTTCTTCTTTATTGTTCTGTGTATTGTGTTCTTGTATAAATACTTAACATAAAAATGTAATAAAAAACAAAAAACTTTATAAAGTAGCTCTTTATTCTAGGAAAGAGCTTTTGTACTCATTATGTGCAAACATATAGCTCAGAATGATAATTAAGTAGTCTGTTTTCTAAGTATCTAACTGTATATACCTTTAAAATAAGTGATAATGGCTCTTTTGCAGATAATGTTAATGTTTTGGTGGGCAAGATGTATTTAAAATAACATGTGTATACTTTAAGACTACCATAAAAATTGCTGGGCTATTACCTTGACTTTAATAATAACAGAAGTAAAATTGTCATTGATAAATCAAGAACAAGTAATATTCACATCAGTGCTTTCTGACTCCTCTCGTTTTAAAAACTACTAAAAGCAATACTAATAAAGAGAAAGTATAATCACTCCAATTGTGTAGGAAGTATAAAAGTTGGATTTGAACTTTTCCCACCTCTTCCTAAGGTAGCTATTTAGCTCACACAAGGCAGCATTTCTCCTTGTCTCCTGGCTAGGGTGACATGCTACAAGCTGAGGTCACGTTAATATCTACTAGGATGGACAGCCACCCATGTGGTGCAGCTTTAGGAGTGCCAGGAAATGATGCTTTAAGTAATGATGTTGATGACCTTGTGTACCTGGGCACCTTATGGTCACCAAGGGATGTTCAGAGTAGCTCATGTTCCCCTCCATGAGGTGGAGAATAAGCTGCTTTTCTAAACAGGAAAGCAAGTCATATTTTGCTGGCAGCAGTTCTAGTAAGGGACTCCTTTATTTGGGGAAGGCTGTTAAATGACTTTTATGGTTTTTGGTGATTTAAAAAAAAAGAGCAAATGCTCGTTAATAAAAGAGCAAAAATATGGAAATTAAGAGAATGTAGAGGAAGATTTAAGCTAAGGTTAAATCTTGGCCCAGCCTCTACCCAGTTTTCTTGGCTTAGACATTTTCTACTATAAATTGGGTAATAAAACTTATGAAATAAGGTGCTGTATATAAATTACCTCGTGTGTTTCCCCTAAACAGTGGATTTTGTATAAATAGTATATATTATTATATGAAAATAGCAGCAATCTCATTCTACCACTGGGTGATAAATTTTTAATAATTTCATTTCACTCATTTTTTTCCAGGCATAGTCATACATTGGAGAGACCATATTGCATATACAGTTTTTATGTACTAGGCTTTATTTAGTGTAACATAGCATCAAAAAGAGATACTGTTATTCATCTACCAAACTGGCAATGATGGCAAATGAGACACTGTATCCTGGCAGGAGTGAGGGTTAGGGGCACTGTTGTACATCATTGGTGAGAGTATCAGCTGATATAACCTTTCTGGAAAGCAATTTAGGAAATACATTTCAAGAGCATTAAAAATCTTTTACCTTTTGGCCTGGTAATTTTATTTCTATACAGCTAGTCTCAGGAAATAAGTGAATATATGAACAAAGACTGCTGGTCAAAGAAGTTCACTGGAGAGTCATTTATAACACGAAGTTAGAAATCATCACTGTCCACCATAAGGAAACTGCTAAGCAAATTCTGCTATATCCAAAAAATGGAGTATTTACAGAATTTAGATAATGTCAAAAGAATAATTGATAATATGGGAAAATGATTTTGATAGAATGTTACAAGAGATAAACATACTCTATGATACAAAACAGTAAAATGAACACCAATTTTGTCTTTAAAAAGAAAGCATAGTTGGAGAGTGGTCTAGAAAAATATATGCCTAGGTTTTTCATGATGATAATCTCTGGCTGGTAGAATTATATATTGTTATTCATTTAAATATTAATTTGTCTGTGGTATTTAAAAATTTTTTACTTTGAATGTGATCTTAAACATAAAAGCTGAATTTGTATATGTATGTTGTATATCAACAAACTTTATAGTATGAGAATATTTTCCCCATGCCATTAAATAATCTTAAAATTTCAGAAGTGTGAGTTTTCAAAAGCTTTCAGTATTTTGTTTTGTGGATGCAATATAATGTACTTACTTTTGGTATTATTTAAAATATGTAGATAATTGTACTTCTTTGCACATTAATAAATCTCTGTATTTCTAGACCAATTCTTTTGTGGTACAAAGATATTATTGGGTCATGCAAATGAACATGAGGGAGGTACAGTTTGGGGAATGGATTAACCAGGTGGATATGCACCTTCAGAGCAAGCCACTGGGGAGAAAATGCTGCAGACCAGTGGAAAGAAACAATGTGGCATTCTGGAGTGAAACAGAAAGGCTTTTCTTTTCCTTTTATCTTTTCTTTTGCTTTTTTGAAGGTAGGGTCTTACTATGTAGCCAGGGTAGCCTTGAACTTGTGAATTTCTGACTCAGACTCCCAAGTGCTAGAGAAAAATTTTTCTAACTGGAAGCAAGAGTATTCTGAAAATAAGTTACTGGTTAGGAAGGAATTTAACCAGCACACTTGTCTGGCCTGTTCATGGTGTCTTTTTATATTAAATACTCAGATTTGTTTGCCTGGCTAGACTTAATTTTCAAGATACCACAAGTGTTTAATGGTTTTCAATGTGGACTAAGAGTGATGCTGGTCCAGCACTGTGTACCTGTTTTTACCTTTATAATTTCTGTTACATTGGAATGACCTGCTTACTTATAGTCCATACACCATCCACTGTTACATATTTCTCAAGGTAAGGGACTCTGTCTTTTCATCTTTATATCTTTAGGGCCATGAAGGATGTTCGGTGTGTGTGCTCTTTAAATTGTTTTGGTATTGGAGAAAAGTTTAAATAGGTAGATAGGGAGAGAGATAGGTAGATAGATGATAGATGATGGATAGATGATAGATAGATAGACAGATAGAGATAAATATGTGTATATAAATGGAAGACAGGACGCTTTTTTATGAAAAAATATCTTCTTTGTGTTGCTCATAATTCTTGTCTTTAATGTCTGCATTATAGAGACAGTGATATAGATAAAACAATAAACTGAGCCCAACCAGGTGTCAGCTCATCAGGGAAATAGAAAAAAGAACTCAACTTCCAAGCCTTCTGGGAGGGGTGAGCACAAATGTTAAAAAATAGAAAAACGTTCTCTGATAAGTAGGCAAAAATATAGTGTTCTAGCTAGCCTTTAACATGATCTGACCATGATCAGCTTTGTGAAAACAAAATTCGTTGTGCTGTTCACCTAACTGGTCTACACTTGGTAGCAGAATCATGATGCACAACAATAAATGAACATGTTCTTGATCAGACACTTTCAATTTTCATTTTATGGGGAATTTTTGCAGGGGAGCAGAACTGGGTTTGAACTCAGGGCTTCACACTTGCAAAGCAGGCCGTCTACCACTTGAGACCATTAGTCCACTTTGCTCTACTTATTTTAGAGATGGGGTTTCCTGAAGTATTAACCTGGGCTGGCCTTAGACTGCAGTCTTCCAAATCTCAGCCTCCCAAGTAGCTAGGATACAGATGTGAGCCTGCACGTAGCTCATTTTATGGTTTAAGAGTCCAGTGCTAAATAAAACTTACAAGAGGTCATTGGTTTGCTCTGAGCTCTTGCGCAAGGCCCAACAAATCAAAATAGAATTTATGTTAGTTTTACCGGTCAATGCAACACTAAGTTATTCATCTAATCTTCCAAGAAATCGGGAGAGAGAGATAATAGCCAAATCCCTAAACAGGCTAGTTTTAGTGGCATGATAAGGATGGCTTCCGCTTTAATCTTTTCGAGGAAATAACTAAATTCCTTTTGTTTCTGCTCTCCTCAGCCCTTTTTTATCTATAAAACCAACCTCCTCTGCTCAACTTATCAGAACACTCTCATTCTGTTTTATACGATGAGTTGTCTGGTTCTAGAATTGCAAATAAAAAACAACCAAGATCTTTAAAAAAAATAAATAAAAATAAATTGTTTTGGTAGGGGGAGGACCAGCAAGACATTGACAGGAACTAGAAAGTCTAGGTGGAAGGACAGTATAACAAAATAGAGGTTTTAGCTTATAGGGACACATGAATTCCTGTGTCCTTCCTTCCCTTAGTTTTCCAATCACACTGAATAATTGTAAATCAGCATAGTTTTCATGTACAGGTTTATAAAAAGAGCAGAAGCTTTCAAAAGCAATCTGTAAGCCTACATTTTTGCCATAATGTCATTGTACTCATATCTTTTCCCTGTAGACCTTGGATTAATGTGCAGCTATTGAGAAATCGTGGCTTTTCAGAAGATCTTTTATGCTTGCTGATGGACATATGGCAAATAAAGTAGATGCTCTTCTTAGTAATTTCAGGGCTTTGTAGATGTAAGTTATCTGATGTGAAGGCTAATATTTGCATTGCAATTTATAAATTAAAAATGATTTTATCTAAATTATCTCATTTAATTTACTGATTGCTAGCATTCTTTTGAGGACAAAGCCTTTCATTCCACAGTTTCAGATAAAGCTTTTAAGAGCTAGTCCCACTGAGAAAAGCAATCCCAATAATGGTACTGCTATCAGATGATTTTCTACTGGGAAGTAGTTGGAAGTGGAAAAATCCTGGTCTTGAAGGACAGGGAAAGAGGAAAGGGCCCACCAGTCAGAGACAGGTTCTCACGATTCACAGTGTTATTGTGGTAGTTGTGGTTAGAGGAAGGAAAGCAAGCTTAGTCTATAGTGGCTTTCCTAAATTGAAAGCCCATTCTTTCAGTTAACTCTTCAATTTACGTCCTGCAATATTTCATGTAATTTCATCACATTACAATGATCTGCATCATTGTAATTATCATCATCATCATCATCTAATGTGTTTTTACCACGTGTCAGATATTACCCTACGTGCCTTGTCTAAGGAATGAATTATCTAAGTTAATCCTCAGTGACACCTATGGGATACATTTATCATTATATGTGTATTACAGATGAAGAAACTGAGGCACCTTGCTCTGAGCAAAGAAAGTAGTGATTTAGAAATTTAAATCCCACCAATGTGATTTTAGCCATCCTATCAATTGATATGCTGCATCTCTTAATTGTCAACTTTACTTTTTCCTGAATCCAAGCTGTCTCTACTGTGAACCACTAAAGTAGCACTGTATAGCTATGCTTTTATAGTATCTTATGAAGTGTATTCTGCATAGCATTATAGTCACTGGTGTGCAAATATTATTTTCCTTGTTCTAATGGCATTAGAACTTGGTCTTTTTTGTTCATTTATCTGCTACTTCCTTCATGAAACCTTTCTATAAACTGCTTCCTCCTACTCAGATCTTCCTTACTTCTCTTTCTTCATCTAAATCAGTTTCTCAACATGGGTTGTACAATGGAATCACCTGGGGAACCTTAAAAACTAGGCCTGAGTCTCACTTCTAGAGATGATTTGCTTGCCTTGGTTGGAGCATCATAATTTCCAAAATCTCCCCAGGTGACTCAAATGGACAGCCCAAACTAAAAAACACTCGTACCTTTCCTACTCATCTCTGTTTTCCTCACCAGGCTTCAATGATCCTATAATAGTCTGTCATATTACCATATAGCTCTGATTTATAGACTTAAGACTCTAGAATTAGTGGTGGCTATAGGTAGGAAGGAAACCTTGGGAGTCTAGGCACTGAAAGCCAAAAGAGCAAGTACTTTTAGGAGGAGGGGTTAATTACCTGTGTTATATGTCACATCAGGTATGATGAAAGCAAAGATTTGACCAAGGATTTGATAATGCAGTGATCACTAATAACCTAGTGATGATCAACTGAGGTAGACAAAAAAAGTCCCCAAGAACAAAAATTCATCAGTTCATTAAAGCAGGGAAGTGAGAATGAGAAAAAGAAAGAAAAAGAATTATCAGAGTAAAAGTCTTGAATGGGCAAAAAAGAAAGAATGAGATTTGGAATACTTTATTTCATGAATCCTTGAAATAACTAACAATTTCAAGGTTATTTTACATATGAGGAAAGTGAAACTTAAAGTGGTTAGTAATTTGTACAAGGTCACAGAGCTCACAGTTCTCAGCCCCAGGATGAAATACAGGTGCATCCGCCTACAAATCTCTTAGCAATGTTTCCTTGCCTCCTGCTGGTAAAAAAAAAAAAAAAAGACCTTCTGGTTGCAGTTGAGTCAGCTCTACACACATTTATTTCTCATCTTTTCTTTTTAAATTGAAAGAAGCTGTTTCTCCTGCAGCTAAATTTTGCTTAATGATAAGCTACATGTGATGTATTTAGACTAAATGTATCAATGTAGTCTTTAGACTGAAAGAAATAAATCTTTGGATCCTCAAGCTTGGGAGTAACTAACTATTGAGCATTTTAGCTTCCTTTGAGTCATTGTCAAAACTGCCTGCTCTGCAATCTGTTGACTTGAGGTGCCCCATTATTACCCCAACCTCCAGAAACAGGTGATTGTCAAGATTCCTTTTGGTCTTGAAGGAGCCCCACAACAGTTCCTGGCAAGGTAGGTAGTGAAGGACTGGGAGTCGATAATGGAGACTGTGCAGTAGAGGTAGAGGGTGAGTGTTGGTAGGTGAGCATCATTACAGATAATCACTGTTGAGCTGACTCCTGGGGTGGTACAATTAGAGGAGTGATGTTCTGATAAATGTCTATTCAAGGGAATGGAAGGGAGCCCTGATTTGTAATATTTGCCAATTTCAGTAGTGTAAAGACTCCCACCATGGCTAATTTCAAGTTACCAAAGTGAAGCCACTGACTGTCAATCAGGAAAGGAAGGGAACAATCTACTCTCCAGAATCTGTGGAAACTGGATTCAACACTGTATCAGATAAAAGATAAAATATCTTTAACTATATCTGGACATTTCCTGAAGCAGCATAATGAAAACAGGGTGTTCAAGTTCCAAAGAGTAGAGTTTTGGTTCTGCTTCAGTCAATAATTAGCCATTTGTTTTCTTTGGAGCCTGATTGGGAAATGTAGCAGCTGGCCCTTTAAGGCTTTTGAGAGTTGAATGATGCTGTCATGGAGAGGCACAGAAGTCAGCCCTCTTCTCCGCAGGGATGAAGAAATCTCCTTGTAAAACTGTGCTACATTGTGCGTTTGGGTTTCAGATGAAAACGTTGTCTTTGCTCAGTAGCTTACTCACGCTGTTCTCTATCACTGTGGCCTTTGAGATTTCTCAAAGAAACCCGCAGGGATATTTGAGAGTGTTCACGTATAATATTCCCAATGAGGCTGTCTAAATAATGAAAGGTGTATGTAATCCCACCAGATACCTTCTCATTTCGAGGATAGATGGAGCTGCAATCCTAACCTTTAATTTTATGGCCTCCCCATCTTTTGCTAACCCTTTAACATTATATTAACAAAAGATGGACTGGGCAGGGGCAGGGAGGGACTTAATGCTTTTTATGATGTATTTTAACATTTTTATTTCTTCTTGAAAAAATAAATTCACCACAAGAATTAAAACTGTATTTTATCCTTTTAAATGCAGACCTAGATGATGTACGTAACTGCACTGGCAGCAAGTCAAGTCTGCACAAAGCCCAAATTGAATCTTCCTTCTAACTACAGCTGTGCATGATATTTTATGCAATTTTTTATGCCGGTCATAAACGAGGTAGAAACTGTGATTATGCCAATTTTGGAATAACACATTTCCACCAAAAACAACTGCCAGGGCTCAGACATGTGCATGTGTTTACTGGATCCTACCCTCTTTTTCTTATCACCAGATCCTGTGCTGTTGACCCAATAAAAGGTTTCTAGGTAAAGTACTGCAGGCACTTAACATCCTATCATTAGAATTGCAAAAACACACATGATTTACTCTTACTATTCAATCTGTTTTGTAAAATGTAGCTCCTTAACAACCAATTATTCTGGTGTAGACAGTGCTACACCAGAAGTAACTATGTTTGTTATCATTCTATTATATATTATTATCTCTATATCTTGACAAAGACTAAAGTGAATGGAAAGGGAGGTTTCAACTATGCTTACAAAAATTTGCCCTAATATTAAAATATCATATTTCACTATTCTACATTAAATGATATCAAGAAAGAAGAAGACGATATTACCTAGAAATCAGAAACTGATAGTTTTATGTTTCTTTTGTTTACCCTTGACACAAGGCAAATGCTTTCTATGTCTAATACTAACACAGAGATAATTTTTAAACAACTTGAGTTGGAAAGCTGGAGAGGCAAAAATTAAAATGTTAAGTAAATGATTACAGAAATGAATAAACCTTTGATAGGAACTTTATGAACATGGTGTTACATTTACAGCAGTAAGGATGAAGCCATTAGCATGAGTGTGTCTAGATGGGTTGAACCATCAATCTGTTCTTATTGATGAATAAAACCCAGAGCCAAAGATATTTGCTCCACCAACACCCTACTGTCATCCCTAATGACCACTTTTGGCATCTGACATCCTTTCAAGTTGCTGACTGAACTGAGAATGATGTGCTAATGATCATATTGGAAGCAGATTTCATACATCTGAGGTTTTGTCTTCAGAGATTTCTGAAAGATTCTGAACAGAACCTGGATGACTGCTCACTAGGGATGCTGAAGAGGATGCTCTCACATTGGATCAAGGGCTCTGGTTCTGTAACTTATAATTTCTCCCCTAACTTGACAATCCTTTATTCCATGAAGAAAAGATACAAGGCTCAATAGGGCTACCAGTAGCAAGCTTTGTTTATCATTGAGGAGATTTTCCAAAAGTCTATGTTGAGTGTTGCAGAAGTGGTTCAAGTGGCAATGTACCTGCCTAGCAAGCAAGAGACCCTGAGTTCAAAGCCCAGTACTGCCAAAAATTATATGTTGAATTCCTGAGTGAATAAATGAATGAATAACAGATTCAGACAGATATTATGTTGGACTTTGTTCCACAATTCTGAGGAGCAGCAACATTATTTCTGTCACAATATGAAAGTTCATATGTAAATTATTCTTGGAAGATTAAATGGTAAGTAACAAGGCTCTTTCTTCATCAGTATTGGCTTTGTGGAAAACTGAATAATACTTTGTAATCCTCAGGGCTATTACTTTGACATCTTAGGCATCATTCAATAATCAATTCCCAAACACATTGGTCTGACTTGCACAATGTTGTTGGATATTCTTGATTGGGATTGGGAGGGTTGATTGATGGAATCTTAACATGAAGGACATACAGTTTGAAGGTCATGGCAAAAGTATAGTGCATAGAATGACTAGGGAGACATTGCTTGACTTCCTTGACTTGAAAGGAATGAGTTTTCTGACCAAAATGACATTTATTTCTAACATGTTCTTGTCACTACTAGACTGGTTCTTAGATTTCTCTTGTTTGTAGCTGTGTAATAACCTTTTACTTAGTTGAACTTGATGACCAAGGTGCAGGTATCCTTTTAAAATAGGACTGTTCTGCCTTTAGCTACTCCTGATGGTTGAATTACCAATACAGTGGATTCTACAAGCATTCAACCTTAAAAATCATCAGAGTTTCCGTGGATCTTATAAGTAGTCAGCCTTGAAAACCAGTGATGTTTCATTAGGAACTTCTTAGCACATATTTCACTTAGATATTGTAGTTTATATGATCATTTTACTTCTAGCTATAATTCATCATGACAACCTTGATACAGAAAGTCATAAATGATTCTATTTCCAGTTACATCCACTTATACATTCTTCTTGTGCTCTATCACTTTTGTATGTGGAAACTAACTGCTACTTTTGACAGCTCTCAGGTTTTAAATTCTTGGATGTTCAATTTAATACATCTACTCTTGAATTTTACATTTTGACCTGATAGTACTGGTCTTTGGTTTATAGCACAAGCCCTATTATTCATCAGCAGGAACCTGTCACATTGATGAAAGAATTTCTAGAAAGTGAGAGTGATGATTTTAAAATGCAAATGATTCTTAACACATCATAGTAGTATAGATTTCCTGGTGGTATAGTGAATGTGACAAGCAGAAGACCTGCTGGCCTAGTTTTCTTGAGCAGGTAGCAACAGAGTTGCTTCCCAACAAATTTGTTATAGAATGAAAAAATAATTTTAATTCTTCATGTGTACATTATCTGAAATCAAATAAAGTGAAATGGACAGTCATTTCTGAGAGATGGATGATTGGCAAATAACACATCACAAAAAGAAAACAAAATGGCAAAGATAAGCATTAAATTCATGACCTTTTGGGAGCATGTATGAACTCATTTGACTTTCATTATCTCCTAAAGGTACTGTCTCCAGACACAGTTACCTTGGTCATTAGAGCTTCAGCATATGAATTTTAGAAAGACTCAATTCAGCACTTAAATATGTGGTTACAGGTTATTTTTCTCATCATTTTAGCAAATATCATATATAGGTTTAGAATGCTATGTTGATGGATAAAAAGGTTTTGTTGTTGTTTTGGGACTGAGGTTTGAACTCAGGGCTTCATGCTTGCAAAACAGGCACTCTACTTCTTAAGTCACATCTGCAGTCCCCAAAAGATTAGTAAGATAGGATTCTTACCCTCTCTTACTGAGAGGGTCAGTAAAGTCCCAAACATATGACGAGTCTCTCCTTCAGCTTTACATTAAAGACCCTTCCTAGAATCATAGGAGGGAAACTCAGAATAAGTTAATTTACTACACAACACTTCCTTTTAGTTAGGGAGAAAAAAACCTCAGGACTACAAAGTACCTTGTCTACTTTACCTTGGATGATACATTGAAGGATAGAATGGGTGGAGGGGGACTCTTGAAACAATATAGTTTTCTTAAGAGACTTTCTAAAACTAATAGAAATTAACTCCAAAAAGAAGCTCCAGGTAACATATGCACGAATTAAATATTCATCCCATACTTCTTATAAATAAGACCAATGAATTGTAATTTATAAATGTTTCAGCAGCACCACAGAGAGAGAAATACAAACATAATTGATCATCACAACCTGTGATAGTGAATTTAGCTTACATCTGGATACCATTAATAACTTACTAGGATTCAAAGTTTCCAGAATGAGTATCAGATGGCTTTCTGATTTAGGAGAAAGAGAGATAAAATAAAATTATAACAAAAGGGATTATAATAGAAATTTAATTAAAAAGCAAGGGTTCTCAAAATTGAGCCAGGTGTACATTCTATACCAACATCTTGTATATTTGATAATTGTGTAGTTCCCAATGGGGTTCATAGTTATATAAGATAGGAAGTGAATTTTGGCATCAACTTTAAACAGCTAGCTTTCATTTTAATATGGCACTATGATAATACTTGTTTCCTTTTTATTTCAAAAAGCCTTCCTCAAATTGATAATAAAGTGATTGCTTGAAGGAGAGATAAATCCATATTCATGAAGGGATGAGAATCCTCATCAATGGATATTTCAACCCTCTCTGAAGGGAGAATAAGTGAGCATTAACCTGGGGAGGTGAAAGTATTTGTGAAATTAAGCAGTAAGGGGTTGTAGCCAAGCAGAGATAATGGGGCTCTGAGCAATTCAATTCTGAGAAACACCAGGCAGATTGGAGGAGACAGTGAGGAAGAGGTAATTAGACATGACAGTCTTCAAATCACTTGTATTCACCTACTCACACTTCTCCAATTCCATATACCAAATCTGCAGTATTCAGGAGTCAAGGCATTTACCTTGTAGGAAAATTCAACATCAACAAGAAGTACACTTTGTTTAAGAAGTAATAAGATTTAAAGAAATCAGTAGAAAAAGAATGTCTTGGGATATATGACAGTGGCTTGGAAACTTGAGCCTAGGATAGTTAAAAGCATTAACATTCAAGAACAAAAATACAGAAGTATTATTGAGTAGGGATCTTCCAACAATGTAGCCTATCACTATTTACTGTGTTGCTTCATGTTTAAATAGGGATGTGTAGAAAAAGTTCATGTACGCTTTAGAAAGTACTGTCTTAGTTTAGGTCCAGTTTGTATGGGAGGTGATCTGTAGCAATGCTAGTGGGTAAGGGAGGAAGTGAAGTGAGGAAGGAGGGAGACTGTAAAAGGTGCATTCTGTGTAACTGGAGTGGAATCCAACATGAACCCCAGTTCCACGTGGAATGTTTGCCTCTGAGTAATTTCAGAGGGGGGCAAGGATTCTGTGGCAGCTATAGCAAGAAAATGAATGAAAATCAGGCAAGACAAGGCAACTAAAGGAAAATAGAACTCTTTGAAGGAATGGATTAGAACTTTCAAAATTAAATTCAGATTAAATTCTCAAGTAGCTTTTCAAAAAATAAGCAAAACCTTTGTTAGTAAAAGAATAGTTCATAAAACTAAAAAGCTTCTGCTCAACAAAAGAAATGGTCTCTAAACTGAAGACACCCACAGAGTGGGAGAAAATATTTGCCAGCTACACATCAGACAAAGGACTGATAACCAGAATATATAGGGAACTCAAAAAACTAAACTCTCCCAAAATTAATGAACCAATAAAGAAATGGGCAAGTGAACTAAACAGAACTTTCTCAAAAGAAGAAATTCAAATGGCTCAAAAACACATGAAAAAATGCTCACCATCTCTAGCCATAAAGGAAATGCAAATTAAAACCACACTAAGATTTCACCTCACCTCTGTTAGAATAGCCATCATTAGAAACACCACCAACAACAGGTGTTGGCAAGGATGTGGGGAAAAAGGAACCCTCTTACACTGCTGGTGGGAATGTAAACTAGTACAACCATTCTGAAAAAAAATTTAGAGGCTTCTTAAAAAACTAAACATAGATCTGCCATATGATCCAGCAATCCCACTCCTGGGGATATACCCAAAGGAATGTGACACAGGTTACTCCAGAGGCACCTGCACACCCATGTTTATTGCAGCACTATTCACAATAGCCAAGTTATGGAAACAGCCAAGATTCCCCACCACTGACGAATGGATTAAGAAAATGTGGTATTTATACACAATGGAATTTTACTCAGCCATGAAGAATAATGAAATCTTATCATTCACAAGTAAATAGATGGAACTGGAGAACATCATTCTGAGTGAGGTTAGCCAGGCTCAGAAGACCAAAAATTGTATGTTCTCCCTCATATGTGGACTTCAGATCTAGGGAAAATACAGCAATGTGATTGGACTTTGGTCACATGATAAGGTGAGCACACACAAGGGAGGTATTAGGATAGATAAGAAACCCAAAAAACATGATAGTATTTGATGTCCTCAATGCAAAGGAATTAATGCAGGAACTTTAAAGTGACAGAGGCCAATAGGAGAAGAGGATCAGGAGCTAGAGAAGGGGTCAGTTCAAGAAGAATCAACATAGAATGCAGCACATTTGTACATGGAAGCAATGCTAGGAATCTCCCTGTATAGCTATCCTTATCTCAATTAGCAAAAATGCTTTGATCTTCTTCTTATTATTTATACTCCCTCTTCAACAAAATTAGAGATAAGGGCAGAACAGTTTCTGCTTGGAAGTGAGGGGGTGGGGGCAGAGGGAAGGTGTGGGGAGAGGAGGGGACGGGGAGGGGGAGAAATGACCCAAACATTGTATTCACATATGAATAAATGAAAAAAATAATAAAAGAATAGGATGTTATGTGTGAAAGTTAAAATCATAGAACTTGAAAGATTGCTTAGAAATCAAAGTATGATTTCTAAAAATCCATAGAAATATTAGAATAAAATTTTGAAGAAATTTATGAGAAAAAGAATAAAGGGAATGCCAGTTATATAGGAAGGAGAATGTGACTTTAGTAAACTACTTGGGTATTGTATGTTATCAATTATCTATTTATAGTTCCATGATTTAAAATAATTCTATGACAAAGCTTGACAGACAGACTCTAAATGTTACCAAACTTGACAATATAATAGCAAGCCTGGTATTTCCAGAGTAGGTAGGAAACGGTGAACTGAAAAGGAGGGAAGCAAGGGAGAGCATCACTATCCTGATCTTATTAGATAAGGAATCCAGAATAACTTCTATAGTTTTAGAATAAGAAATGAAACCAAGTATATAGTTTGAAAGTTGAAAAAGTAATTATCATTTAAGCCCTTACATTGTTTTAAGTTATAAAGATGGAATATCTGACAAGATTTTGCTTAAGTTATCACTGAAGAAAAATATGAGTAAATAGCCAAAAATCCCTTGAAACCCATTCACCAGCAGAGACACAGGATATGTGCACTCTAGTGGGAATCTGAGCCCATTTCAGGCCGATGATATGTCTCCAAGGCTGTTCAACAGAAATACATGTCGCCTAGCAAACTCACAAAACAGTTAAAGATGGCGCTACCTGTAAGTAACTTAAGAACAAACGTTTTCATAGAATTACCTGTATATATGAGTAGTAATCATTTTAGGGTGCCAACATGATGTACTGGCACAAACTCTGATCCTGGATTAGAAGTTAGGCACAAGCCAAAGTCCTGGTTCCATCACTGACTTTCCAAGAGACCTTGGTAATGCCCTCAAGTTTGCTTTAGTGACTTTCTCTGCAGCTCTAATCAGAAGAACATTATGCCTACTTATAAATGTGAAGGTCAAATAGAGCAATGTATGTGAAATGATTACTGATTATTAATCCTCATATATGCAATTACTCTTAACTGATTCAGAAACTAGTGGGTTTCTGAATTATTTAACATAGAATTAAAGATTCCACCTAAAGTTCAATTTGAAATTAAACTTCATCCTATTAGGTTAGGCAGATAATGTGATTTGTCTTCTTACACTTATTAGTGAATTTTTTAAAAATGTCAAGGTATCTATGGTTTGAATATTGAGTTAAGGTCTTCAGACATAGTTCAAATGTTTCAGTTACATTTAATTATGGCAGATTAAATATTAGACGTGTTTCCAGATAGATTTAATTTTGGAAAATGTTCACATATTTGAAAAATATGATTCCTTTCCAGTATTTGTTGCTTGAAAGAAACATGTTGATCCTGACCTTTCTTTATAAAAAATAATTTTATATTTTATAATCATAAAATAGCACAGTTCCTTATAGAACATTTTATAAAAAATTATAGGATAAAATTTTCAGTAATTTATTTTTGTTGTAATTAACTGGACATATATATATATATATATATGGCTTTACTGTTGGCAGTTAGATTATTTCTTTTTTGATATGACAAATTCACTATGATAGATAGTCTACTATCTGTTTCCCTTCATCTTTGAACATGTCTTTAGAAAAAATTCCTATAGGTAAACTTGTTGAGCCAAAATGTGCGACAATTTCTAAAGCTTTTGATACAGTAACATATTTTTCAGAAAGTTATATCAATTTGTAGTCCTAGGAGCAATGGATTAGAATTTCCAAACACTGGGTATTAAGATTTTAAGATAAGGGTTATCTTACTTTAATTTGTTTTTCTTTGATTGTTAGTAAAAACTTATCTATTTAATGTTTCTTAGCCATTAGTATTGTGTGCATGTGATTCTGTGTATTCATACTCTTTGCACATCTGCCATTGGTATTTTTGTATAATTATTTTAAAGATTTATAAAAGCTTTCCACATGCTAATAATATAAATCCTTAATCTATCAGTTTTGATACAGTGACAGTGTTTTCTGTCTATTTTTTCCCAAGTAAAAGCCACTATATATTATTTGGTGAAAGGATGAAGCTTAAATATATCTTTAGAAAATAGTTTTGTGGAAGACTAAATATGGAAACATGAGATAATATTTTTCAAATCCTTTATTAAGCTATCCTTCATGAACCCTTTTTATTTGTATTAGAATAATCATATGTATAACATTTCCATATATATATTCTTACATGATAAAGTCAGATTGCTAGGTATAAAAATAAGTATATCTTTTTCCTAACACTCTTTGCTACAGCTCAACCCCCAATACCACTTCCCCCACTAACCTTACCAGATTTGGAGGTCAAAAATAATTTCTAAAAACTATGTAATAACTTGGAAATTTGATCATTAAAAAAATCATACTATAATATAGGTCTATGAGAAAATTCTTTATTCTTTTATCTGTTCTTCCCTTTGTATCATTCTCATGCTTTTGTTTTGTTACTTTTTCTGTTAATGATTGGGAATGACATTGAATTGGATATAGTGACAGAATGTGATCCATGAAAAGAAGATAATTTTATATGACAGTTAAAATTTTCTCATTGACATTTTCTATTGTAACTCACAATGCCAATTAATCTCTTAATTCATTAGCCATGGAATAGAAGAAAAGACTTTGGAAACACTGTTCTTTGTGTGGATGTCTTTTGATTATGGATAATTAAATACTATGGAAGGACCTGATTATGCCTTTGAGTATTTCTTAGCCTGAAAAAAGAAATGAAAAAATTAAAACAAGGTTTCTAGTCATGAATATAATGAACAAAAGTTGCAACATCATCTCTTTATAAAACAAAACCTGAAAAAAAAAAGAAACAAATTATAGAGTAGTACAGGAGGAGTGTTCTCTAAATCTGTGTGCAGATTCTCCATGGAGGCTTATGTACCACTGTTTGTTTTGGTTATTAGGCAGAATTTCAAGTAAATCCAAGTAGAAATCACACTGCTTCTAAAAATGAAGAGCAATATGCCAATAGGTAAATAGTTACAGGGCAAACTGATGCAATACTCCCTGAAAGTTAGGAACAAATTTTTCCAGATGGCCACTGTACATATGGCTGGGGGTTCTGTGGTGGCCAAAATAGGAAATGAGAACACAGTTCTTTCCAATTAAATCAACAATGTCCTTGAGGAAAGGAATTTCACAGAAGATGTCCAAGGGGACTGGGGTGAGTAGGAAATAGCTTTCACATCCATCAAGGCGTCCTTAACTAATTATGGTGTCTTTTCAAGTGTTCAGACCAGTCAAATTTATTTTGGGATTTTAGGTGAGCCAGGCAATGAACTCAATGATGTGCTAGAAATTCACAGCTCAAAATTGGACTTGTTTATCCCCTTTCATTCTGGAACATTGGGTGAGTTACTTAATCTCTCTCTCTGATTGTTTCCTCCTGTGTAAAATGGGAATCACATCCCCAGGCTGCCCAACAGGCTTGTTGTGAAGATAAAATAATGAGTGTTATGAGGCACTCTGCAATCATGAAGCACTGGATTATGCTTCCCAGGACTTGGAAAGAATAACCAATAATGCCAGTTCATGCTGTGGAACATGTTGTATCTCTTCTAGGGAAGATGTTACTATTTATAATGGGCTAAGATTTCTAGCTTTGTTCAGTCCCTAACTCTTGACAAATCTATTGTTGGTTACTCAATTCATCTTAATTAAAGAATAATTTAGTGGCTTGTGTGTAAACATTTGGTTAGAAGCTGACTTTTGCTAGGCTATCTGATTGAACTTCTTAATAAATTTCAGCTCCCCCAAATGTCAGACATATATGCTGCATCAAGGAACTGTTACACATCCTATCATGAGTGAGCACTCAGAGACCTTAAATACTTGTATATGGAGAATGATCCATCATGGAATCCTGCTAGGCCTTTGATTCATCTTAGTGAATACATGGGTCCGAGGGAGCTAGTTCCAACCTAGTCATTCCAGTCAGATTATATCCTGCTTTCTCATACCCTTGTATGTCTTGATTTCACTCTTCTCTGAGGAAAAACAAAACATCTCTAAGGCTATTTAAAATGAGCAATGAAGAACTTTTCTCTCTTCTCATTTTGAAATCTGTATTCTTTTGTTTCTCTGTTTACTATTTTAATCATCTACCAAACTGGTCCCATTTGTACACAGACCTGGTGACAATTTGTATGATGCATGGAATAGCTGATTTCAAGGCTAGCCCCAATATGTCTTGTTTTGCCAGTGAACAATTTTCAATGGTTTTCTTGTAGTCAACAAATTGTTTTTGGGGAGGATCCAAGATGGAGACTAGGATGCAGAAGCAGACAGCTTGAGCTCCGTGACTCCAAAACCTCACTGAGATGCTGGAGCCACACTTGGCAGAAATAAAGCAGCAAGGAGAATCAAAGCTTTGACACCCTGAACCACTAGCCCATGGAAAGCTTCTCCTCACCACATTACACTGAGAAAGCAGGAGGGCTCTCACTGCCACCAGATGCCAACTCCAAACTTGCTTGGGAGACATTTGGCACATCAAACAGGTGAATACCTAGCATCACACAGCATTCCCCCAGCCACCCCTAGGCTAACCCAGCATAGTGCCCTGGGCAGACTGACCCCCCCAGGCTAAAAAACAAAACAAAACTGAACAATAAACAAGGAACTGAAAACCAACACACAGCAGAGGGGCAGAGTTGCTGAAAGTGCACCAGAGAAAGGGGGAAGCCCAAAGAGCTGATCTCCACATGAACTTTCAGTAAACAAAGGCTGGAAAGGCAGAAGAAAGGCGATTAGTCAAACAACTCAAGACCTGTGAAAAGAAAATGCAAGGACTCACTGACTCCATCAAAAGATGAAACCTGAGAATCATGGGTATTGAAGAAGGAGAAGAGGTGGAGGCAAAAGGGATTCCTAATATATTCAACAAAATTATAACAGAAAACTTCCCAAACCTAGAGAAAGCTATGTCCATTCAGGTACAGGAGGCCTCCAGGACACCAAACAGACGGCCAAAATGGAACATCCTTATGATATATTATCATTAAAACAACAAGCACAGAGAATAGAGAAAGAATACTGACGGGCCGACAGTGGGTGGGTGATAAGCCGCTGCCTGAAATAGGGCAGGTATCAGCTCACAAAGCTTATCTCCTGAGCCAGTGAGCAACATCCAAAGTCAAACAACACTGCAAAATTGAAAAATAATCAGCAAGCCATCACAACACACTGACATCAGGGGGCTGGCTGATGGATCACTGACCTTGCCCAAAAAGAGGGGGCAAGGAAAAGAAACAAGCTCCTAGTAATCAAGCACAGTGAAAACCCAACTCCAAAGCAGGACAGCAGGTGGGCTACAGAGCTGATCTAGAGAACGTGAGAAAAACATACAAACTTAAACTGCTACACCCCACTGAGGAAGGAGCTGACTAAGCAGCTGCCTCTGAAAGACAGAAAAAAAAAACCAAACCAAAACACTACCCACCACCTGGCAAAACTATGACAGATCTTCTGCTAAATATCAACACCAGGATTGAATGCTGGAGGAGTAACACCAGAACTTAAACTAAGAAATTTTGTTCCTGAACCTGGAATTTTTTGTTTGTTTGTTCTGTTTCTTGTTTTTGTTTGTTTGTTCATCTCTCCATGTTGATATCTTTGGTTTTTTTTTTTTTTTTGGTTAGTTTTACTATTGTGAATTAGCAAATACTAAATTACACCCAGACCAGGGACAGAAACAGCACACACACGCATACACTTAGCTACAAACCCAATAGAGCCACAAAACAAAATTAAAACAAGGGAAAGAAAACAGGTGACTAAAATCAGTCAAGAACATAGTTGCACAGTACCAAGAGGAGTGATGGGAAGATGAAAAAGGGATGGAAACAATTCTCCCCACAAAAATAATTTAATAAAGGATTCAGAGGGAAATGAAGAAAATGGATACCCAGTTCCAAACTCCAACAAAACAAAGATAAACAACACTAAGGAATCTAATGATGCCCACAAGAACAACCTCAAAGAAGAAATACTGCAAATAATCACTGAGAATTTCATGGAGATGTTACTAGACATGGTTAACCAAAAAGTACAAGAGGGACTCAAGAAATTTCAAGACACCAAAAATAAAGAGTATGAGAAGACACGGAAACAAATAAATGAACTCATCGGAGCCCTAAATAAGCACCAAATGAAACAGAGAACACTATACATAGAGAGATAAATGAATTAAAGACAAAAATAGACAATATTAAAGATGAAGTGACCCATGATGTGGAAAACCTCAGAAAAAAGAATGAAACAGAAACACAAAGCACAATGAAAGGCCACTCCAGCAGACTAGAACAAGTGGAAGACAGAATCTCAGAACTTGAAGATAAAATGGAAATTAAAGGAAAAACTAAACAGCTATTAGTCAAACAACTCAAGACCTGTGAAAGTAATATGCAAGAACTCACTGACTCTATCAAAAGATGAAACCTGAAAATCATGGGCATTGAAGAAGGAAAAGAGGTGGAAGCAAAAGGGATTCATAATATATTCAACAAAATAATAACAGAAAATTTCCCAAACCTAGAGAAAGCTATGTCCATTCAGGTACAGGAAGCCTCCAGGACACCAAACAGATTTGACCAAAATGGAACAACCCCATGACATATTATCATTAAAACAACAAGCATAGAGAATAGAGAAAGAATATTGAAGGTTGTAAGAGAGAAAAAACAGATAATACACAAAGGTAAACCCATCAAAATCAGCAGATTTCTCAATGGAAACCTTAAAAGCAAGAAGAGCATGGAGTGAAGTATTCCAGGCACTGAATGAAAATAACTTCAACCGTAGGATACTCTACCCCGCAAAACTATCATTCAAAATAGATGGAGCAATAAAATTCTTCCACGATAAACAGAAACTAAAAGAATATATGACTATCAAGCTACCATTACAAGAGATTATTCAAGGAATTATGCACACAGAAAATGAAAGCAAATAAAGCCATGAGAAGATGGGCAGCCCCAAACCACAGGAGAAGAAAAGAGAAGGAATCATAGCATAACATTAATTCAGCTGCACACAAAAACAACTAAATGACAGGAATCACCACATACCTATCAATATTAACACTGAATGTTAAAGGACTTAATTCCCCCATCAAAAGACACTGTCAGGCAAACTGGATTAAAAAGGAAGATCTAACAATCTGTTGCTTACAGGAGACCCATCTCACCAACAGAAACAAGCACTAGCTTCCAGAAAGGCTGGAAGAAGATTTACCAAGCCAATGGCCCCAGAAAACAGGCAGGAGTAGCAATACTTATCTTGGACAAAGTAGACTTCAAACTTACATTGATCAAACAAGATAAACGAGGACATTCCATACTAATAAAAGGGGAAATACACCAAAAGAAAATAACAATTGTCAACCTATATGCACCCAACATCAGTGTACACAATTTCATCAAACATATCTGAAGGACCTAAAAGCACATATAGACTCCAACACAGTGGTATTGGGAGACTTTAATAGCCCCTATGACCAATAGATAAGTCATCCAAACACAAAATCAATAAAGAAATTCTAGAACTAAATCACAGTATAGATCAAATAGACCTAGTTGATGTCTGCAGAATATTTTATCCAATGTCCACAAGATATACATTCTTCTTAGCAGCCCATGGAACTTTCCAAAATTGATCATATCTTAGGGCACAAAGCAAGCCTCAGCAAATATAAGAAAATAGAAATAATCTCATGCATTCTATCTGATCACAATGCATTAAAACTAGAACTCAACAACAAAAACAACAGTAAAAAACATGCAAACAATTGGAAGCCAAACAACACATTGCTCAATGATCAATGGATCATCGATGAAATAAAAAGGAAATTAAAAGGTTCCTGGAAGTTAATGAAAATGAAAACACGACCTACCATAACCTATAGGACACAGCAAGGTAGTCCTGAGAGGAAAGTTTATAGCCATGAGTGCATATATTAAAAAAACTGAAAGATCTCAAATTAATGACTTAATGCTACATCTCAAACTCCTAGAAAAACAAGAACAACCAAAACCCAAAACAAGCAGAAAGAGAGAAATAAAAATAAGGCCCGAAATTAATGAAATAGAAATAAAAAAATACAAAGAATCAATGAAACAAAAAGCTGTTTCTTTGAAGAAATAAACAAGATTGACAGACCCTTGACAAACCAGACTAAAATGAAGAGAGAAAAAACCCAAATCAGTAAAATCAGAAACACAAAAGGGGAGATAACAAACACCACGGAAATCCAGGGAATCATCAGAAACTACATTGAGAGCTTATATTCCAATAAATTTGAAAATCTTAAAGAAAACGGACAAATTTTTAGATGCTTATGACCATGCAAAATTGTACTAAGAGGATATTAATCACCTGAATGGATCTATATACAAAATGAAATTGAAGCAGCAATAGTCTCCTAAAAAAGAAAAGTCCAGGACCTAATGAATTCCCTGCTGAATTCTATCAGACATTAAAGAAGAACTAATACCAACTCTCCTTAAACTTATCTATGAAGTAGAAAGGGAAGGAACACTGCCTAACTCATTTTATGAAGCCAGTATTATACTCATCCCAAAACCAGACAAAGACTCCAAAAAGGAGAACTATAGGCCAATCTCTTTAATGAACATTGATGCAAAAATCCTCAATAAAATAATGGCAAACTGAATTCAACAACACATCAGAAAGATCATTTACCACGACCAAGTCGGCTGCATCCCAGGGATGCAGGGGTGGTTCAACATATGGAAATCTATAAATGTAATATAGCACACTAATAGAAGCAAAGACAAAACCACTTGATCATCTCAGTAGTTGCAGAAAAAGCCTTCTACAAGATCCAACAACACTTCATGATAAAAGCTCCAAGAAAACTAGGAATAGAAGGAATGTACCTCAGCATTGTAAAGGCTACATATGACAGACCTATAGCGAACATAATACTTAGTGGTGAAAAACTGAAACCAGTTCCCCTAAAATCAGGAATGAGACAAGGGTGCCCACTCTCCCCACTCCTATTCAACATAGTCCTGGAATTCCTAGCCAGAGCAATTAGGCAAGAAGAAGAAATAAAAGGAATACAAATGGGTAAAGAAACTGACAAATATCCCTATTTAGATGACATGATCCTATATCTTAAAGACCCCCAAAACTCCTAGACAGCTACAGCAAGGTGGCAGGATACAAAATCAACTTACAAAAATCATTAGCTTTTCTATACACCAACAATGAACAAACTGAGAAGAATATATGGAAACAATTCCAGTTATAATAGCCTCAAAATAAATCAAATACCTAAGAATAAACTTAACAAAGAATGTGAATGACCTCTACAAGGAGAACTACAAACCCCTGAAGAAAGAGATCAAGGAAGACTACAGAAGGTGGAAAGAACTCCTGTGCTCATGGATTGGTTTAATCAACAGTAAAAATGGCTATATTATCAAAAGCAATCTACACGTTTAATGCAATTCCCATCAAAATCCCAATGACATTCATCACAGAGATTGAAAAATCTACCCTAAAGTTCATTTGGAAACACAAGAGACTGCGAATAGCCAAGGCATTACCTAACAAAAAGAGCAATGCTGGAGATATCACAATACCTGACTTCAAACTATATTACAAAGCAATAGCAATAAAAACACCTTTATCTCAACCAGCAAAACTCCTTGTTCCTTCCTATTATTGCTTATACTCTCTCTACAACAAAATTAGAGATAAGGGCAAAATAGTTTCTGCTGGGTATTGAGGGGGGGAGCGGGAGGGGGTGGAGTGGGTGGTAAGGGAGGGGATGGGGGCAGGGGGGAGAAATAAACCAAGCCTTGTATGCACATATGAATAATAAAAGCAAAATGAAAAAAAAAAAAAACAGCATGGTACTGGCAAAAAGCGGGTATGAAGACCAGTGGAACAGAATAGAGGACCTGGATATGAATCCACACAGCTATGCCCACCTTATTTTTGAAAAAGGAACCAAAGACATATGATGGAAAAAAGACAGCCTCTTCAATAAATGTTGCTGGGAAAAGTGGTTATCTGCCTGCAAAAAACTGAAACTAGATCCATGTTTATCACCCTGTAGTAGTTTCAACTCAAAATGGATCAAGGACCTTAATATCAGACCCAAAACTCTGAAGATAGTACAGGAAAGAGTAGGGAATACTCTGGAAGCAATAGGTATAGGCAAGGACTTCCTCAATAGAACCACAGCAGCTCAGCAACTAAGAGAAAAGATGGACAAATAGGACTACATAAAATTAAAAAGCTTTTGCACAACAAAAGAAATAGTCTCTAAACTGTAGAGACCACTCACAGAGTGACAGAAAACATTTGCCATCTATACATCAGACAAAGGTCTGATAACCAGAATATACAGGGAACTCAAAAAAACTAAACTCTTCCAAAATCAATGAACCAATAAAGAAATGGGCAAGTGAACAAAACAGAACTTTCTCAAAAGAAGAAATTCAAATGGCCAAAAAAACACATGAAAAAATGCTCACCACCTCTAGCCATAAAGGAAATGCACATCAAAACCACACTAAGATTCCATCTCACCCCTGTTAGAATAGCTATCATGAAAAACACTGCCAACAACAGGTATTGGTGAGGATGTGGGGAAAAAGGAACCCTGGTACACTGCTGGTGGGAATGCAAACTAGTGCAACCACTCTGAAAGACAATATGGAGGCTTCTAAAAAAACTAAACATAGATTTGCCATATGATCCTGCAATCCCACTCCTGGGGATATACCCAAAGGAATGTGACACAGGTTACTCCAGAGGCACCTGCACACCCATGTTTATTGCAGCACTATTCACAATAGCCAAGTTATGGAAACAGCCAAGATGCCCCAGTGCTGATGAATGGATTAAGAAAATGTGGTATTTATACACAATGGAATTTTACTCAGCCATCAAGAAGAATGAAATCTTATCATTCTCAAGTGAATGGATGGAATTGGAGAACATCATCCTGAGTGAGGTTAGCCTGGCCCAAAAGACCAAAAATTGTATGTTCTCCCTCATATGTGGACTTTAGATCTAGAGCAAAGGCAGTAATATTGTTGGACTTGGGTCACACATTAAGGGGAGAGCACATACATGAGGAATGGGGATAGGTAGGAAACCCAAAACTTGAAAGTGTCTGATGTTCCTACTGCAGAGGAACTAATGCAGAAACCTTAAAGTGACAGGGGTCAATATGGGAAGGTGACCAGGAAGTTGAATAGGTCAGATAGAGATGAATGAATTTGGGTTGTAACACATTTGTACATGGAAGCAATGCTAGGAATCTCTCTGTATAGCTATCCTTATCTCAACGAGCAGAAACGCTTTGTCTTTCTTATTATTGCTTATGTCTTCTCTTGAACAAAATTGGAGAAAAGGGCAGAACAGGTTCTGCCTGGAAGTTAGGGAGGGGGGTGAGAAGGAGGGGGAGGGGGGCAGGGGGGAGAAATGACCCAAACAATGTATGCACGTGTGATTACATGAATAAAGAGAAAACTTGTTCTCCTTCCCTGCATAATAATGTCTCCACAAATGGGGGAACTGCAGGGGAGTGGCAGGTAGCTGCTGATCTCAGAGCCAACAGCTTAACGCAGGCCATGCGTGGTGGTGAGAGCAATTTGGACAGAAGAGATGAAAAGCAGTAGTCCTACCTTGTTTGTCCCATCCCACAACCCTGCTGCGTAGAGGAAAAATCTCCACACTTCTGGTATTATTTCCTTAGTTTTTCTCTAATTTAATGTGTAGTAGAAGTACCTAAATTGCTCATTTACAATACAGATTTCTGAGATTTATGTTAGCCCTGCTTATGCAACACTGCTATTGTGGCTGAGCCTCTGGATAACAAAAATGCATCCTGGGAAATTCTAATGTTTTCTAAATCTTGAGAACAATTAGCCTAATGAATCTTGGACCATATTATGACTTTCATGGGCTGTAGGCACTTTTGCATTTGTGTTTTCTTCCTCATAGAAAATATTAACAATTATATTGTATTATGGCATTAGTATCAAAGTCAATCTAGTACTATATATATTAAAACATGTTTTCAACCAAAGTTTATTTTTTATATTTTTGATTTAAAAAAATTTAAGGCATCATCATCAGCTACTGTAAATATTTTGGGCCTAAGGCACTGTGCTTATGTCTTTGGCATAACATAAGTCAGCCAAGACTGAACCCATCAAATACTCTGAAATTTTCACATCTATACATATAATTTCTGTACCATACCATAAAGAGATCCAGGTCAAAATTCTTGATGGAATTTAGGGAATATAGCTTTGCAAAGAGGTAATTTGGAGATTGTTCCACTATCTGGAGATAGACATGTAGACATGAAGTCAGCTTTCAACAGACTTCTCAATACTAGTAATGCAAGAGTGGGAAGATACTGAGTGTTGGCTTTGCTCAGGCATAGCATCCTATTTAGGTGACACTACTTACAAATGCTTACCATGACTACATAAAAATGCAAGCTTTTGTAATGTTAGGCATAGTATTATGGGAATAAGAAATATTAGGACCTGGAGTTGAGAATCTGGTAAGGCTTCTTATGGAATCAGAATAGAAGGGACAAAAAGGGGAAGAAGAAAAATGTAGGGTGATGAAGAAGGAAACTCATGATATGAAGTAGGAATGGCACTCACAGATCTTCTAAGAATAAGCAAAGGAGAAAAATGGCATGGTGTTAGAGGGACTGCAACTGACTGAAATGCATAGAAATGAGCAGTGTGCTCACTGTGTAAGAAGAAGAGGTATGGTTTCAGAGTTCTGATCAGGCATTGGGCAGCAAACAATGTTTGGTAATGGGTATCATTCTGATTTACCCTTACTCTCACATTTGCCGTTAACAAAGTGACTTATATAATAAAAGCTAACATTTATCAAGAACTTGTCAATATTTCAAATTAAGTAGCAATACTCACTAAAGCTAAGACTGGAGAAGAAAGAAACAAATATGAAAAATATTATAGAAAAAGAAATACTAGTATTTAATTGTTTTGGCTATTGATTGTTCTGTAACAAACAACTTCATATGTGGCAATCTAAAACAACCCTGATTTTTATGTATTTGTTCATAATCTTTACATCTGGGCTGATTTAGCTGGGCAGTCAGTCCTGCTTGTCTTGCTGGTGGCTGCTTATGTGACTGCAATTCAACAAGTGAGCCAGCAAGTTGATAAACTTAACTAGAACCTGAGACAACTGGGCTTCTCTTTCTTTCCCTGTCATCTCAGGACACCTCCTTGTGAAAGTGGCCTCTCCACTTGACTTCCTATTGAAGCACTCTCTCCAGTAAGGTAGCCACACTCTTATATAGTGGCTTAGAGCTCACAAGAGAGCAATGGAAGCTGCAAGTGGTCTTTTAAAGGCACGGATCTAGGGTTGGCTTATTCTTCTGGTTCAAGCAGATTTGAGGGGGGAGGCTATAGATAATGTGTAAATTCTGGAAGGCCACCAGTGTAACAGACACTGTGAGTTGGATTTCATTCCAGGCAGTGGTGCAGTCAGGGAAATTCAGCAATAGGGCAGGTAGAATGGCTTACCTAATTGTTAAATTCATGAAAAGTGAGTGTGTTTGCCTCCTTGGGAGTGAGCTTTGTCTATAGGAGGAACCCAGCATTGCCTGCAGGTAAATCTGCACAATTTTGGGATTTAGTATTATCTACTGAGTACTAAAACTTGAGACATACTGTCCAACACGATCTTTATAAGCAACCAAATTGATATTGCCTTCCATCTGCTACTGAGTGATTTTTTTTTCTCAAGTCAAGGATGAAAGATGCTACTAATATGCCTCCTCAGAGATTATAAACTGATAAGGTTGCAAGTGATCAGGTATGTGTAGAGAGTCAAAGCAAGCAGATGAGTGGTAAAGAAACTAAGAAAGGTATTGGTATAAAACCCAGTGAGGACAAGTAATAAACATTAACGTGGGGTCTTTAGACTCATGTGGCTATAGAGTAGAAGGTAATCATTCATTTACACCTCCTAATGGTGGATTCATATGTGACTTGGTGCTATTGGCTTATTTAACATCCTCCTATTCCTTATTCACAGAACTCTGATCTTGTTGAGGATGGCAGGGTATCTAGGTAAAAATACTTTTCCTAGCCTTCCTTGCAGGTGAAGGAGCCCTATGAGACAACTGACTAATGGCAGGAAAGGGAAAGTTGTTAGATTTGTGGAGAAGTTCCTCAGAAGCTGGCAGTGGGAGAAAGGAGCTGGAAAACAGATTCAGATAGGAGGGACTTATTTGCCCTTCTTTCCTACCTGGACTTCAGGTAAAATGGTTAAAATGAAGTGGCTGTGTAGCAACCAAGAGATAAACATGAAGCTGGAGTCTATGTACTAAGTAAAGCAGAAAGATAAGAGGCCCACATTCTTGATATCAAGCCCTGTAAGATTTGCTCCCAGACTTTGATTTATCTAAAGGAAAGAAAATGCCCTATTTTGTTAAGCTTCTATTTTTTACATTTCTATTACTGTTCACTTTAATACAATTCCCATCTGACCATTTTATTGAAGCAGACAAATGAAAACATGTACCTTCTGCTTGCTCTAAGAAAGATGATGCCATTTAGGTGAAATAGTTATTCAAAATTATGTGTGGGGGCTTTCTGATAGGTGTCTATATTAGAGGCTTTATATATAAGGTACATGTCCATCACAGAATCTCTTACCTCTGTCTGGTACTAAGAATGGCTGATTCTAATCATCCTATTCTCAGTTATCATGCCTATTGTTCTCTGCAACTACACTCTCCTTTGGACTTCTAGTATTTTTAACTTTATTTCCTTTAAGGATTGAACCCAGGGCCTTGTGTCTGCTAGGCAAGCATTCTACCATTGGGCTATGGCCCAGCCTATTTGCTAATATTATTAATGGCTTGTCAGTGTTTAGAAGAAGACGTGACATGTAGTAGTTGGTCAATGAAGGTTTGTTAAATAACTGAATAAATAAAGGCAAATTTAATGCCCATTTGATTCTGAAATCTGTCTGAGAAAACTACCAATGAATCAATGCATGTATAAAAATTATAACTCACAGCTCATTTAACAGTAAGTATACTGTTAAACTTCTGAATTGTGCTTGACCTGTTAAAATAATATGTCTGTTAGAATTGTCCAGTATAGCTGGTAATATTTAAGCTAGATGGCAATTTTTCTAACTTTGCTGATTTCTTCCCTTCAATTTTATCAGAAAAACACAGAATAGTGAGATATAATTCTCAGAAGATACATGAAAATATTTATAAATATCCTTTATGCTGACTTGATCTCACATTCTTAATTGTGGGGGGGCACTGATATGTACTGTTTTTTTCGTGATAAAATGAACAGTTGGTAATGGTTTACATTCATGAAAAATGTGCCACTGAACTTTCTCTGATGTGTGCTTGTGTATTCTACCTAATGACAAATATATGTGTACATACGTTTTTGAATATATACACATACGTATATGCACATATAATAGATCTATGTTTACATAAGTGTATTCATAGACATATAACTTGTTTTTCTTTATTCACTTATTCATATGTGCATACATTGGTTGGGTCATTTCTCCCCCCAAGCCCTCTCCCTCTCCCCCTCACTCCCCCTGCTTCCAGGTAGAACCTTTTCTGCCCTTTTCTCCAATTTTGTTCAAGAGAAGACATAAGCAATAATAAGAAAGACATAGCGTTTCTGCTAGTTGAGATAAAGATAGCTATACAGAGAGATTCCTAGCATTGCTTCCATGCACAAGTGTATTACAACCCAAACTGATTCATCTCTACCTGACCTCTTCAACTTCCTGGTCACCTTCCCATATTGACCCCTGTCACTTTAAGGTTTCTGCATTAGCTACTCTGCAGTGGGGACATCAGACACTTTCAAGTTTTGGGTTTCCTACCTATCTCCATTCCTCCCGTATGTGCTCTCCCCTTAGCTTGTGACCCAAGTCCAACAACATTACTGCCTTTGCTCTAGATCTAAAGTCTGCATAAGAGGGAGAACATATGATTTTTGGACTTCTGAGCCTGACTAACCTCGCTCAGGATGACATTCTCCAGTTCCATCCATTCACTTGAAAATGATAAGATTTCATTCTTCTTGATGGCTGAGTAAAATTCCATTGTGTATAAATACTACATTTTCTTAATCCATTAGTCAGTAGTGGGGCATCTTGGCTGTTTCCATAACTTGGCTGTTGTGAATAGCACTGCAATAAACATGAGTGTGCAGGTGCCTCTGGACAAACCTGAGTCGCATTTCTTTGGGTAATCCCCAGGAGTGGGATTGCAGAATCTTATGGCAAATCTATGTTTAGTTTTTAAAGAAGCCTCCATATTGTCTTTCAGAGTGGTTGCACTAGCTTGCATTCCCACCAGCAGTGTACCAGGGTTCCTTTTTCCTCACATCCTCACCAACACCTGTTGTTGGTGGTGTTTTTCAATGATAGCTATTCTAACAGGGGTGAGATGGAATCTTAGTGTGGTTTTGATGTGCATTTCCTTTATGGCTAGAGGTGGTGAGCATTTTTTCATGTGTTTTTTGGCCATTTGAATTTCTTCTTTTGAGAAAGTTCTGTTTTGTTCAGTTGCCCATTTCTTTATTGGTTCATTGATTTTGGAAGAGTTTAGTTTTTTTGACTTCCCTGTATATTCTGGTTATCAGACCTTTGTCTGATGTATAGCTGGCAAATGTTTTCTGTCACTCTGTGAGTGGTCTCTACAGTTTAGAGACTATTTCTTTTGTTGTGCAGAAGCTTTTTAATTTTATGTAGTCCTATTTGTCCATCTTTTCTTAGTTGCTGAGCTGCTGTGGTTCTATTGAGGAAGTCCTTGCCTATACCTATTGCTTCCAGAGTATTCCCTGCTCTTTCCTATACTAACTTCAGAGTTTTGGGTCTGATATTAAGGTCCTTGATCCATTTTGAGTTGAAACTACTACAGGGTGATAAACATGGATCTAGTTTCAGTTTTTTGCAGGCAGATAACCACTTTTCCCAGCAACATTTATTGAAGAGGCTGTCTTTTTTCCATCGTATGTCTTTGGTTCCTTTTTCAAAAATAAGGTGGGCATAGCTGTGTGGATTCATATCCAGGTCCTCTATTCTGTTCCACTGGTCTTCATACCCGCTTTTTGCCAGTACCATGCTGTTTTTATTGCTATTGCTTTGTAATATAGTTTGAAGTCGGGTATTGTGATATCTCCAGCATTGCTCTTTTTGCTAGGTAATGCCTTGGCTACTCGCAGTCTCTTGTGTTTCCAAATGAACTTTAGGGTAGATTTTTCAATCTCTGTGATGAATGTCATTGGGATTTTGATGGGAATTGCATTAAACATGTAGATTGCTTTTGATAGTATAGCCATTTTTACTGTTGATTAAACCAATCCATGAGCACAGGAGTTCTTTCCACCTTCTGTAGTCTTCCTTGATCTCTTTCTTCAGGGGTTTGTAGTTCTCCTTGTAGAGGTCATTCACATTCTTTGTTAAGTTTATTCTTAGGTATTTGATTTATTTTGAGGCTATTATAACTGGAATTGTTTCCATATATTCTTCTCAGTTTGTTCATTGTTGGTGTATAGAAAAGCTAATGATTTTTGTAAGTTGATTTTGTATCCTGCCACCTTGCAAGAGATTTTGGGGTCTTTAAGATATAGGATCATGTCATCTAAATAGGGATATTTGTCAGTTTCTTTACCCATTTGTATTCCTTTTATTTCTTCTTCTTGCCTAGTTGCTCTGGCTAGGAATTCCAGGACTATGTTGAATAGGAGTGGGGAGAGTGGGCACCCTTGTCTCAGTTCTGATTTTAGGGGAAATAGTTTCAGTTTTTCACTACTAAGTGTGATGTATAGGTTTGTCATATATAGCCTTTACAATGTTGAGGTACATTCCTTCTATTCCTAGTTTTCTTAGAGCTTTTATCATGAAGTGGTGTTGTATCTCATAGAAGGCTTTTTCTGCAACTATTGAGATGATCAAGTGGTTTTGTCTTTGCTTCTATTAATGTGCTGTATTACATTTATAGATTTGCATATGTTGAACATCCTTGCATTCCTGGGATGAAGCCAACTTGTTCGTGGTGAGTGATCTTTCTGATGTGTTGTTGGATTCGGTTTGCCATTATTTTATTGAGGATTTTTGCATTGATGTTCATTAAGGAGATCGGCCTATAGTTCTCCTTTTTGAAGGTGTCTTTGTCTGGTTTTGGGATGAGTGTAATACTGGCTTCATAAAATGTAACTTATTTTTCAATATCAGAAATATATTGAAAGTTCACCCATTAATTTTATGTACTGTAGTATTAATACACCTCACCTGTAAAATTTCAAAATAGTAAAATATGCTTGTGTTTTATGGCAGTTTGGTATAAAAAAAAGGTGGGGAGAAAAAAACCATTAGAATTCAGCCAGGTTTGGTGTTTCATACCTATAATCCTTCATTTAGGAGTTTGGGCAGGAGATAACCAGTTTGCGGCTAGCCCGGGCATCATATATCAAGGTCAAGGCCAGTCAAAATCCAACCACAATAACAGAAACAGACAATATTAGGATTCAAATAGATCTATTGACAAGACTTGCAGGATCCTGGTTTTTCTGCTCTTGTGAAAGTTCTGGAAATGGGGATCTCTGAAGAGCAAATCTGACACTGCATAGTAAGTAATGAAACCATGCAATTCTTTCTTTACCCGTTGACTGGCACATAGTGACAGAGATACAGAGGTCCATTAAAGTGTTATTCTCCACTCTAGCTACATAGAGCCACCATTTTTCCAGCACTTCTCGGGCATCTAAGCAGAGTTCCAAGTTTTTGCTATGAGAATGTGGGCAGAAGTGATGAATGTTACTTCTGGCCAGACTTACAAATATTTCCTAGATGGTCCTCCATCCTTAATTCTTATGTTGATTGCCTGGATTTTCTTTTATACCCCCAGTGACCTTGAGACATTGAAGCAGGCAGTGTCTGTTGGACTTAATCACATAACAACTATCTAGAGCACAGCATTTCTCCCTTAGTGTCTACTGGGTCAAGCCACAGGAGTTTGGTTTTTGTCTGTTATTGTACCCAGCATAATCTTAACTAGTACACATACATATGCTATATCCTATAAAGAAATTATGAAGTTATTATCATTGTAGAACACTGACTGAGTAGCAGACAACAGTAGTTATTAAACTTCAGACTCTTTTTGGAGGAGTTTGTTATAAATACAAACCCCCAGGTCTGTCTCCTAGAGATTCTGAGTCATTAAGAGCTGGCATTTTAATCATCACTCCAGGTGAGTTGATACATGTTTGGAAGAGTACTGATAAAGAGAGGGGATTTGTAGAAATGGAAGCTGGGAGACCAAGGTTAGAAATGGACAATAGGTTGTATCCTGAGCCAAAATTTGAGCTGGGTGAATTAGAAGTCAGTGAGCAAATGGGAGAGTTGTCAAAGAACAGTACGACATTGCATTCACAAGTCCTCATATGGAGGTATCAATGAGCTTGCCAGATTTCTAGAAAGATAATGGCTCAAAGATATGGTTACAAAGATTGTGTGAAGCCAAGAAGGAAGCAGCTGAATTCAGAGGAGAGGATAATTTCCATATAAACATTTTCAAACAGAAGGCTCTTTTAAACTGCCATAATACAATTGAAATAGAACACTTAAGGTAAGTGAGGATTTTGAGGCCAACACCACTATCAATATCAACTCACCTATCATGGAAGAACAAAATGTGGAAAAGCAAGAGCTGAAAAATGAATGTTTTTTTTCTCTTTCCAATGTACTATCAAATATAAATGTTATTGGCCAAAAGCCAAAGACTATTCTTGGATTGGATCTTTTCCAGTGCTCTAAATTTAACCAGCTGGGATTCTTAAGTACTAGCATATTCAAACTTTTGAAGTGTAGAATTTGACTTTTAATAAGAAATCTGCATTTCACCTTAAGGGTGGAAAAGACTATTCCTTCCTATCAAAGAAATATGGTCTTTTGGTACCATGTAATTAGCATGGTTAAAAGAAAGACATAAACAGGGTGTGAAAGGACAACACATACAAATACCCACATGGACATACTAAGGTATATGGAAAATGTACCTCTATTCTTCGTTAACTACAGGGATACATGAATAGTTTTAGATGTTATCAACCCATATTTCTATTGAAAAACAAATGTCTGGTGAGAAAAGAGTCTGAAAGAAGTGCATTGTTAGAATAAATGGATGGCAAAATTACAGCTTTTTTGTTTAAATTAAAGAAACACTGAGGATTTAATCAGTCAGCAAAAATTTTAAGCAATGGTGTACAATTGTGTAGGATTTCTCTTCAATATGTGCTTCCTTTGGGAAATCAGGTGCTCTAGTTAAGAACATCTTTGCTCTGTACTAGTGAAATCAAACCCCAAAATGGATGAAGCAGGACAGCGAACATGTTCTTAGAAATAGCGAATTAATTAAGGAGTCTGTCAATGCACTGAAAGCTGGTGACTCTGTAGATTGGCAGGTCTGGAGACCTCAGTATAACTGACATTTGTAAAATAACGTGCTGTAGCACATGTCACGGTCTAGAAGAGAATACCTGATGTCTTGAGTAAGTTTAAAATCAGTTTGTGGAAAGGAGGGTATTCCAGATGCTTACAGCTATTCTATGGTATTCTTCTTTTCAATATGTAGGATAGACATTTCAAAAAATGTACCAAATGATCTATTGACTTTTTTGAAATATTGTTTCCTATAATTTATATATTTTGAAAGTAGTCATGGGAATTTTAGAAAGATGCTAGGTTTCTTTTCAAGCATATATCTTTATGGATAAAATGGAATATTTTGACTGTGAATGTTTTTAAGGGCTTACTTTCCTTTAGGAAAAAATGGTCATAGTGTTTTCAAAGTGACCAAATACTACGCCAGAGATAATTTATTTGATACTCCTAACAGCCTTGTACAATAAATTATGGGAATATATTGGTGGAAATGAACTGGTTCTCACTTTACAGGTGAGGAAACTGAGGCTGAAAGAGATGACATGATCTCCTGAAGGATTTCAATACTAACTAGATGCATGAGTGGGGCAGGGAGATTCTCTTGCAGTGGTTCTCCAGTGGTGGTCAGTGGACTGAGCAACACTGATGTTTGAAACAGCCAAAGATTTATTATCGTAACAAGTAACAAAGACAGAGAGACAGAGAGAGAGAGAGAGAGAGAGAGAGAGAGAGGGAGAGAGAGAGAAAAGAGAGAGAGAGAGAGAGAGAGGTCATTCCAGTAAAGAAATGTCATTGAGAAGTTTCTTTGGTATTTAAGATGAAGTAAAAATGAGAAAACACAGTCTTCCCCACCCCATCAAGAAGGTTGCAATCCTCTAAGGAAAAAAGAATAAAACAAATAATCCTGGAGCAGGCACTCAGAGTTATGACTAGTGTTGCAGTGAATAATGGCACATTGTGGCTAAAAGGGAAACAGAGATGGGTCAGCAAAGAATGGGAGCATGGATTTATCATCTGTGCTTATAATTTAATTTCTTCAACTCTCCATGACTTGACAGTAGGAGAAAGTATTAGGACAACATTTTTTAATACAGAGAGTTTCAAAGACAGACAAATGTAAAACCAACGAAACAAACAAGCAAACAAAAAAAAACAAAATAAATGGAACCAGTTATCAACATGAAGGTTTGAAATAGCTGGTTATGAAAATTCTTAATAAACCATACCGTTTTGAATGCTCCCACTAAAGATGATGGTATATTAGCAGACAGTTCAGAAACAATCAAAGTAACATAAAGACCTGCCATATCTAACTAAGAGTTTTTCTGGATGGAAACTTTATTTTATGGGCAAGTGAGAATGGCAGTATATTTGTCACTTTTCCAAAACACTTTCTGCTTGAATCATGCCCTTGAAAGGAAAAGCAAGAAGAAAACACCCAAGACACCAAATTAGAAATCTTAAAAAAAAAGAACTTAGTGCTATAAAAAACATAGTTGTATAACATTTCAATGATGAATTTTAAGCACATTCAAGTTTTGAGGCAGGCAACACCTGACTAGTACTAATAAATGTTGATTTCTGATTTGAATTTAAGACATGCAAGGGGAAGGGGGAAATGACACTCAGCTGAAGAGACCTGAAGATTCAAAGATAAGCTGAGAGGTTTTCTTTCAAAATAGGAGGACCTGTCACAGACATGAGAGGCTAAAGAAAGAAAATTGACTGAATTGGAAGAGTGTGATGGCCAAAGTCACTCATGATCTTCATCTAAGAAATGCCTCAGGGACATGCACAGTGGGAGCTCATTGTTCAGTTCACTGCAAAAATGCTCTTGGCATTGTGTTTGTCAAAGTTATCTAAGTGATTCTGATAGCATCATTCTCACTCTGAATAAAAATGCAGCTTGCTTTGCTTTAAAAAAATTCAAATCAGAATAATTGAGAAGTACTTTATTTCATGTCTATGAGAATGAATTACAATATTTTATTACATCCAGGACTGGATAAATAATTAAAAGCATTGCAGCAAGAAAGAAAACCTTAGACAAGCAATTTACAGGTTCTTCTCTTTGTATAGGAATGAAGTCAGGCTAAATAAGATCACTACAGTCTCATCATTTCTGATGAGGATATGCTAGATGCATTTGACATAAAATACAGTAACTCTAACAAAGTGGAATGGATGGCTCCACTGATTTCTTTTGAACTTCAGAGAATTAGAAAAATGATTACAGAATTTGGCTATAGAAGTTGTTCTTTGGTGTGTTAGGAGCTAGTATTACTAGACTGGTTCATTATGGAGAGAAAATAAAAGAAACAAATGACATGTGTTGACATGTAGTTAATAGGGTAAGACAATTTCACTCCAGAAATAGCTACAGGTGTGTATTAGATGTGCTTCTCTTATTTGTTTTCTGCTCAGCATCTTAATCAACAACCTCTTGCTCTACTATACAATTCTTTTCATTCCATGAACTCCAGGTGGCCCTCCATACTTCCCACCCAACCCTCATACAGAAGATGGACAGGTGACCAATGCTTGAACCTAGGATATTTTGTTTTTTGGTTTCAGAAGGAGGCAAACCACCTGAGGTTGGCCAAATAGAATCCTTTTCAGAAGTCCTGCCAGAGATATTAAAAAGTCACTTTCTTCTCATTGGAGTACTTAAGTTGGTAGGATATAAAACTAATAATGGTCACTTTCATAAAAATGGTAAGTATGGGCAGCACCTATAAGAATGGTAAGAATGAAAGGAATAGAGAGGAAAACAGTAAAGAAGTGTGGAAAGTAAAGCGACAGAATGGTTGAGATATTTTTGAACCTTTGCATCTAGTTATACCTAAAGTTACACCTTCCATTAGATTTTTCAATCATATGAACCAATAGTTTTCCTTTGGATCTTGTTAGTATGGAGTTGGATTTTTTTCATGTGCACAAAGATGGCTGCCTAGCCAAACAGTATGTGGGTTAAGAGAAAGATATTCATTAAATCAGTCATACTATTAAAACCTTGATTTTTAGAAGTCTGAGCTATTCTGGAGGTAGGAGGGTCTTGTTATATCTTGCCTGTTTTTGTCAGAGAAGTTAATCAAACCTAACCTGTGCATAGCAATTTAAAGAGCTGAACATGTTCTTATATGCAGAAGTACACCACATTAGGAAAATGTTACGATAGATTTTTATATGGTTCACAATAATTTGCCTCCTTTCCCTGAAAAACAATTCTTTCTCTTAGGCCCACTAACACAGACTTGGACATGTGGCTTGCTTTGACCAATAAATCATGAATGCAGGTGATAGCTCCTTATGAGAGCAAAACTTGTAAGAGCTATCACACTGTTCTGCCTTTATTCTTTTATCCCCTCTGCTAAGAAAATGTATGTCCCAGATAGGGACTGCTCCTTCAGTTTAGATCCTAGAATGAAGAAATTATGAAAAATACAGCTACAATCAATTTATATCTGACATGTAATGTGAGCAAGAAGCTTGAAGTTTTCTCCAGTCCAAGTTTAATATATTTTTGTAAGCTGGATTGGAGTTTTGTTTGTTATAGCAGCAAAACCTAGTAAACACTAATGGATATATTAGGCATAGCATAATGAAAAAATTATTAAAGTTTATGATTCATTGTAGCAAAAGATGTCTCCTGTACAGTAAAAGTTCCCTGGTGTATTTTTAACATTCAGTTAAAAAATTAATTCACACATAAGCAAGCACATTTATTGTTAAGTCCTCCTCATCCTGAGTGTATTATTACACCCTTTTCTTTGGTTGTTATTTCTAGGCTCTGGTTGTTTTGCATGTCTCAATGATATAGTACTTTGTGTGGACTGACTGTTGATTTAGTGAATCTCTTTGATGCATTGTTGTTCTAAGTTGACAGATCCTCAGTAGCTCTGACAACTAATGTCCCAAGAGAAGGCACTTGTTATAGCAGCACCTTCTTTGTAGTAGCAGTTTAAGGTCATGGTTGATAAAGTGTAGAGTTCTTTTAACAGCTGCTCCCTATTGTCACCAGTCACACTTGGTGTGCTGTGCAGTCCTGAAACCAACTACTATCTCTGGGGATGGTCATCACACCCTCTTGCTTCTGAGGAACTTTGTGTAGTTCAGTGAGTCACCTTGTGTCATATTGTGCTTTCCAAATTCACTATACACCGAAAATCACTTTTTGACTTCTCCCCTCTTTGGTTTGGTCACCGTATTTAATTTTCTTAGATTAGATCATCCCACTGCTATGATGTTCATAGGGCTCTGCAGTTATTTTGAGTCATGCTAGTTCCCCTTTTATATTTTTGACAACAAATGTGTCAAAAAGAAGCACAATAATGCCTTCCCTATCATTTGCAAGTTCTCCACAATTTTCAGCAGCGTCATAATTAAATGGGAACCAGAGAGGGAACTTGGAGTACAGGTTGAAAAGGGGGAGAAACGTGATTGTGAGATGCCTATTACTAAGGTAGAACTGTGGTAACTGAAAAGTAGATATTATTTTCCCAATTTCACACATGTAGAAATAAATATTAGGAGGTTAAGTAACTTGACTAAGGTGATATAGCTGATAAATAATGGAGCTGGACTCAAACATATTTCCATCAGGCTCCAATGTTTTCTTCCTTTAATGGGATGCCATTTGTTAGAATTAAGTGAAAAAGGACTCAGGGCATGAAAGACAATTCATGATTTGTAGCAAGTTACTCAACCTTCTTACTGAAGAAATTGAGCACAAGTTACTTTAAGTTATCAAAACAGTCTATGAATCTATCATGGTTTCTCAAAAGCCTGATATTTGTTTCTAAAAGAGAAAATTAGACATATTTCTCCAACTCAGTGTTCTTTTCCTACCCTTTCTTTGATTCCAGGATTCATTCTCTTCTTGCCTAGTGTAAAAGGTTATTTTCTTAGTCAGTGCAGATTTATCCTGTTACTTATGCTCTACATTTTAAATGTTTCCATTCATCAGAATAATACATCAAACATTACCCCTTACGTCTGTATATTTAACTTCTCCCTGATTTTTGTGTCATTCCTTCTACACACAACATACTCAGGACTCTCACATTAAAAGAAAATTTCTCCCTAACTCATTGTTTATAACTTTTCATAAGCTAGTTTTTTTTAAATTGAGGTAAAATTGATATAACATAAAAATTCCATTTTAACAGTTTTAAATTCAGTGGTTTTTAGTATATTCACAGGCTTACACCACATCAGAACTATCTCATTGCAGAACATTTTCATCACCCCATATTCATTAAGCAGTTATTCCTAATTCTCCTCTACCCCAGTCTTGGCAACTGCTAGTCTGTTTTCTATCTCTATAGGTTTACCTCTTCTGGAAATTTCATAGAAACAGAATCATACACCATGTAGGCTTTTATGTTTGTCTCTTTCACTTAGCATGTTTCCAAGGTTCATCCTTATAGATACAGGGTAGCTTTTTAAAACTAGTAGCCCATTCTCATTGATTCTAATGCCTTTACCCCCTTTTCCTATGTCCACATTTGACTTGACCTCAATGTGGCAATCCAGTATGTGGACTTTCTTTCTTTCCTCAGCCTTTTATGTTCATGGCTCATAAACTGAATCTGAAGTTCTTCTCTATTTAAATCATCTCTCTTCCTGGGTTTCATAGGCCTTGTGCTAAAAACATGAATTCTGATAGCTACTGGCTTATTTGCTTTAGGATAAGACACATGAAAAAAGATTAAGTCTACATTCCTTTCAAGCCCTGGTCCAAATATGCTTCTGGATTAGCTTGGCTGCATCCTTGTTCTTGGGATCCAAATGATATTTGGTATCATTACCTCAGGCTAGTTCTTGCCAAAAGAACATGACTGAAGGTGATGTTTCACTTTCTGGGCTTAGATGCATAAGAGGTAAGAGTAGGCATGTTCTTTTCACATTCTGTCTTCACCTATCCAGTGCTAGATACTGTCAAGATGAACTTGAAGGCATATGTTAAAGACAGAAGGCCCTACATGACTACATGGAGCAGAGCACCCCCAATCTTAACACCAAGCAAGCAAGAAACAAACTCATGGTGTTAAGCCTCTGAGATTTGAAAGGCTTAGCTATGACAGTTATAAAATCATTATTTGCTGTGACTAAGCAATTGTCTCAAACTCAGCTTAAAGTGTATTCAGTCTTTCCCTTCTCTCTATACCCTTGGTCTTAGTGAAGGGTTCCAACGTCCATAAAGTCACACGTCCTAATTAAGTCACACATGATAAGATCACACATGATCATGATTGACTTCTCCATTTTCCATGATTTCTATAATTTCCATATACACCTGTTTACCAACTACATTAATTTGATATCATCTTTTTTGTGAACATCTCTGTGAATGCCTTCCTTCTAGTCCTTGGCATTTATGGGCTATTATAATGGCTTTACAATGAGTTTCTTTATCTTTAGGTAATACCACTTCAAACCATTCTTTCTTTTTCTGACATGATAATATTTTAAAACCAAATTTACATTATATTTCTCTTCTTAAAACCTTTTAATGACTCCTTAATATTTTCTAGATAAGGACAACAAAATACTGTTTTCCTGCCACTACCACCTCTTTCTGACCTAATCAATCCAAATTTTTTCTCTGACCATCCATTGATAGGATTATGATCTGCTATGTGGCCAAAGCTGATTGGATAAGGGACAAAGGACTAAATCAAAAGTAGCTCTTTGATAAGTGTGCAGCCACTACAAATAGTCTCATCTCCAGCTCTGCCCAGAAGAGATTTTCTGTATTGGCTTGTGACTAACCTGATCAGATTATTTTAGGGAGTTTGAATTTGAGCAATAAGAGAGAGTAAATGTAACAGTACCACAGAAAAATACACTTATAGTGAAATCTATTGAGTGAAGGCATCCATAAGCAAAAGCGATGAAGCAGGAAGAATGGGGATAAGTAGAATTCATGGACTGTAAAGTAGAAAAAAGAATTGGTGAGACAGAAGATCTATATGTAGGCACACTCAAGTCCAAGACCAGGAGGAGCAAAGCTTAAGCTGTGGTGAGTCCTTGGAGTGGGAGTCTCAAATAGTTATTTAAAGATTATGAGTTTTCCTGAATTAGCCAGAATATCAGTTCACTCTTCCCGATACCTGTTTGGTTTATAAGGTATTTTCTTTGTTTATTCACTCTTCCACCTAATCTAATAAAGCCCCATCACTTGAATTAAACTGAATGTTGCAGCTTGATTGCTTGCAACCAAAAGACATCATGGTCTACAGGGTATCATGACTTGTCCTCTACTTGTTCTCTAGTTCTTCTCCTAGGACCTCTACTCACATCAGATATTTCAGTCTTGCAGGACTGCACAGCATTCTGAATGTTCTCATGCTCCAGGGACTCTTGCCTTTTCAAGTGCTGCCCCTAGTTTCATGGAAAAACCCTCATTATTAGCTGATTCCTATTTATTCTTCAATACAGAGCCTTGGTATAAACTTCTCTTTGATGCCTTGACTGACACCTTATTTGTTCCTGAATGGTTGGGATTGTATATACATCGGGTGTGCTGCTGTCTCATTGTTAATTTATAACGTGACAATCATCACTTCTTTTGTCTGTCTCCTTCTGTAGGCTTGCAAACCTCCTAAGGTCAGAGGCTGTACCTTGCCCACCACTATGTCTCCAGCAACTGTACATACAGATATTGACATGTATCAGTTGATCACTGAGTGATGACTAAATACCTTCAGTTCTTTAAGTCAACACTCACTGTTTAGTAATGAATGCAATATGAAGGTTACTTAAAGTGTTGATTTGCTAGAAAAGTCATAGCAAAGTACTATAGACTGGGTGGATTTTCCAAAGTTTTTTTTTTTCCTCAAAATTCTGAAAGCTAGAAGTCTGAGACCAAGGTGTTATAAGGATTGATTTCTTTTGAGTCCTCTCTCCTTGGCTTGCAAATGGTTGCCTTCTTCCTGCATCATCACAAACTCTTCCCTCTAGGTGTCTGTGGCCTAATGTCCTCTTCTTATAAGGATGCCAGTCATATTAAATCAGGGTCTACCCTAATAACCTCATTGTAACTTAATTATCTTTTTGTAGACTCTATTACCAAATAGTCACATTCTCAGGAACTGAGGTAAAGATTTCAACACATGAATTTTGTGGGGTCACAATTCAGCCCATCAGACTAATTTACCAAATCTGGCTGTTTCTTCTCTTGCAAGCTTTGAGTTCCATGCTACATTAAAATGGAAAGGAAATTACAAACAAAACAAGTGCAGCTGAAAGCTTACCTAGTGATAGTCTGGAGAAGTTGCATCTGACATTCAGGGAAAAGTTAAATGAAATACATCTTGAAGGCCCAGCTAGCTGAGTCCACAGGCAACACTGTTAGATACATTAAGATCTTCTCCACTTTGGTAGGTTGGATATTAGTTTCTCACCCTTTGTCCCCTCACCAATGGCTAATATCTTTCTCTCTCCCCTCCCTCCCTCCCTCCCTTCCTTCCTACCTTCCTTCCTTTTTTTCTTCCTCCCTTCCTTCATCCCTCCCTTCCTTCCTTCCTGACTGTACTGGAGTTTGAGCTCAGGACTTCACACTTGCTAGGCAGGTACTCTACTACTTGAGCCATGCCTCCAGACTTCAGTGGTTATTTTCTACACATGGATGCAGAAAAATGTGATTTAACAGTGCAGTAAGATGTTGTTCTGTCGGAGACAAGGCTCCCTTTGTGAGCCATTCTGTCTTGACCTTGCCCTGGAACATTTTATGGTCGTTTGTCCCAACTTCTCCATCTCCAGCACAAGATGGCGCCGTCCCTGCTTCTCTTCCGGGAGTTTACCTTGCCGCCGGCGCGAACGTGCACCCTATCAGAAGTCCTATAGCAGAACCAGCCAACCAGCCTGCACCTCGTCGTACCCCTCACTCCCTCAGCACATAAATACCCCTGTGTGAACAATAAAATTTTGCAGCTTGATCAGAACTCCTGTCTTGCTGTCATCCTTCGTGTCTCTTGTCCCTTCATTCTTCCCCTTCTAGGTTCGCTACCCACGCTGATGTGTCCTGCAGGACGGGACATCTGGCACCCAACGTGGCTGTAGCTATTCCTGTGATTGCGGGGAGAACACCGTCCTCCGGGAAGGCTTGGGCCCAAGCGGAGTTCGCGATCGCCTCGGCAAACGCAACCGAGACAGATCCAGGAGGAGAGTGAGGACGGCGAACGGTGAGTGACCCACCATGGGACAAGCAGTGTCGTCACATGATTTGTTTCTTTCAGGCCTCAAGGAGGCCCTCAAGACACGAGGGGCGCATGTTAAGAAAAAAGACTTGAGGTCATTCTTTTGTTACATAGGAGATTATGTCCTTGGTTTCCTCTCGAAGGAACCATTGATGGTAAAAGATGGCTCCGGGTCGGAGACTGTTTAAAAGACTATTATGAATCTTTTGGCCCCGAAAAGGTCCCTGTGACCGCCTTTTCTTATTGGAACTTGATTAATGACGTTCTCAAAAGTGCACCCTTTGACAATGATACTTTAAAACTTGTTAAAATTGGGCAAAATGCCATGCAGATGGCTTCCCGCCCTCCTACAGGGGTCTCTGATGGTGGAGGACCCACGGATGCTGTCAAACATCTTCAAATAATCAAGCTTTTAAAACCCCAAATCCCCGAACTCACATATCACCCCTTAATGTTGCCTAAATCTCAGATTCCAGATTTAGATCCCAATACATTAGATATTTTGGGAAGTACCTTCTCCTTGCTTAACACTTCCAACCCCACCCTTGCTAAGGATTGCTGGCTTTGCATGACCACAGGAGCAATAATGCCCATGGCAATACCTGTTAACTTCACCATAAATAATCAGGATACCTGCCAATCTGGACTTCCCTTTAAAGTACAGCCTATGGATGCACCTACAGTATGCCTTCAAGGCAGGATGCAAAATAATTCTTATGATATTGACATTGGGGTTAGTTCTTTTGGAAATTGCTCATCAGTTCTAAATTATTCCTCACCCACCCCAGCTCTTTGTCCCCCCAATGGTACAGTTTTTTTGTGTGGAGGAAACTCAGCCTTCCCCAGGCTTCCAGCAAATTGGACTGGTGGCTGTGTTGTTGCCTTATTACTCCCAGATATTACTGTTGTCTCAGGAGATGAACCTCTGCCCATTCCTAGCTTAGACACCTTAATTAAAAGACATAAATGGGCAATACAAGCCTTACCGCTCCTTGCCAGCCTTGGAATAACAGCAGCTATAGGCACAGGTACAGCTGGCTTAGGCATGGCTATACACTCTTACCGTCGCCTATCTCAACAACTTATAGATGATGTACAAACTCTATCTGGAACCATTAAGGATTTACAGGACCAAATAGACTCCCTGGCAGAAGTGGTCCTTCAGAACAGGCGAGGCTTAGATCTGCTACCAGCCAACCAGGGAGGTATCTGCTTGGCCTTAGGGGAAAGATGCTGCTTTTATGCCAATAAATCAGGCATAGTACGCACCAAAATTAAACAGCTTCAAGAAGATTTAGAAAAGAGACGAAGGGAGCTATTTGAAAACCCCCTCTGGACTGGGCTTAATGGAATTCTACCCTACCTTCTTCCACTATTAGGCCCCTTGCTAGGTCTACTTTTAATTGTGATCATAGGGCCCTGCATTATAAACAGGCTGATACAATTCATTAAAGAACAAATTAACACCTTAGCCTCTAAGCCTATACAGGTCCATTATCATCGCCTGGATATGGAAGACCATGCTCCTGAGACCTTCCTTTCAATAGAAACTCGCTAAATGCTCCATCTGGGTTTCCAAATTTTCTCTCTGCCACCCCCTCTTCTTATATAACATTCTTGACCACTCATCGCCCATTGGGCCCTCCTCCACTGGGCCCCTCTGCTTGGGGGAGGCAGCACCCAGGGAGAGTGATCATAAAGGCTTTTCTAAATGAGGGTGCAGGTAAGACTGCAGGAGGGTGGATCCTAGGATCCCCAGACCCAAGACCTCTGTATGACATGCCCTGGTGCATGGCGGTTGGCATGCTCCTAAAAAATCCGCCTCCTCAAAAAACATGCCGAGGAGATTCTCTTGAGAACTTAGCAAGGACACTTGCTTACAAAGCAAAAATGATCTCCACCCTGAGGAACTGGGCCTCTGTCATCCCCTCTCAATAAGTCTACATATTCTGGTCATGTTTGTATAAGAATAAGGGGGAAATGTCAGAGACAAGGCTCCCTTTGTGAGCCATTCTGTCTTGACCTTGCCCTGGAACATTTTATGGTCGTTTGTCCCAACTTCTCCATCTCCAGCACAAGATGGCGCCGTCCCTGCTTCTCTTCCGGGAGTTTACCTTGCCGCCGGCGCGAACGTGCACCCTATCAGAAGTCCTATAGCAGAACCAGCCAACCAGCCTGCACCTCGTCGTACCCCTCACTCCCTCAGCACATAAATACCCCTGTGTGAACAATAAAATTTTGCAGCTTGATCAGAACTCCTGTCTTGCTGTCATCCTTCGTGTCTCTTGTCCCTTCATTCTTCCCCTTCTAGGTTCGCTACCCACGCTGATGTGTCCTGCAGGACGGGACATTGTTCTGAGCAGTACTATGAAGTCAGATGAAGAAGATTGTCTGCCTGGGGCACAGGAAAAAAATTAAAAAGATGGATACCTATTTTAGACCAATTGTCACCTCCAGTCTCCAAAGATTTCTTATAAGAATATAATATTACAAATGGTGCTGCCTTGTGCACAGTGGTGTTATGTGATAAATAGGGTGCTTGAGGGCTGCAAGCTCTGCTTCCTGCTCTTACTGCATGCACCTCACTAAGCCACTTAACCTTTCTATTGTTCAGGGTCTTACATGTAAAAAATGATGCTATCTGTGGCATTTTTCATTGGATTGTTGTGATAAATAAGCAATTAGGGGGGCTCCGAGTATATAATTATGACAATATGGTTAAGGCTATTTTCTAAACACACATACTCACACACACACATGGTCTACACACATATAGGACATTGAAAGGAAAAAGACCACTTAGTGTTATTCTAGATAAAATGATCAAATAAGAAATACACCAATAGTTAGGGGTAGGGGTCAGGGTTGAACTTACTGTATCTTTAATAATTCATTTTATAAACAAACTCTGCAGACATTTTATATTTTTAATGCCTATCCATGAAACTGGTATTTATTTCTTAAAAATTCACTGATTCATTCATTTGGAGTATCAGCTTGGCTAGGTTAAGCATTGGAGAAGGAAAGATGAAGAAATGGTTACTACTGTCTTCAAGGATCTTCCAGAGTAGAGAAAGAAGTACATGAGAATAGCTACAATCCCAAACTCTGAGTATAGGAAGAGGTATATGAAAGGCAGTGCTCACATGCAGGTAAAAGAAAGCACATTTCCTAGGGGAAGGAGGCAAATGTGTGAAGTTTAGCCTCTCACCATATTTTTCACTAGGAATCTTTTCCCCAAATGTGATAGGTACAGAGCCAAGTATGACTCATACATTATTATTTATCGGCCAACCTATATGAGAAAGGTATTTTTATTAGCTTCATTTGTCAGATGAGGAAACAGAAACTCAGAGATGTTAAGTAACTTGTCCAAGGTCATACTGCTAATGAATGGTAGAGCTAGATATCAAATCCAGGCTTATTTCTTCACCACTGCATGCTATCTCTTCCCCATCAACTTAAGATGCAGATATCTACAAGTAAGAAATGTTTTGTTCTTCATGTCTCAGCTTCACAAGGCCTTTAATAATTTTCATGATGATACATTTTCATGCTATGAAAATAGAGATGAGTCAGGAAAAGGTGTTGCTTAAAAACTCATTGGTATGGAATGTTTGACATCAACACTACCCTGGTGTCAAGAATCTGTGAGACTATGTAGCTTACAAAGACAAAATTCAATTATGAGAAATATAACGCAAGCATTATCATGCTGCTTTACTTGTTTTTTTAAATCACATCTTTTAAAACCTTTTCAAAGGATTTTAAAATAAGAATGCTAGAAATAAATCAGGCTGGGTACAGTGGTACATGGCTATTAGTCCAGTTACATGGCAGGTGGAGATGGGAGGATCGTGAAGCCAGTCTGGCAAAAGAGTTAGCAAGATTGTTTCTCAAAAAACAAGCTGGGTATGGTGGCCCATATCTAGAAACTCAGCTAGGTAGAGGTGAAGGTAGAAGGAAGGGGGTCAAGGCCAGCCTGGGCAAAATGTGCAAGACCCTACCTGAAAATAAGTAAAAAAAAAAAAAAAAAGGTGACTTTCAAGTGGTAGAATGCTTACCTACAAAGCACAAGACCCTGAGTTCAAACCCCAGTAATGACAAAAAAATATAGAACAGGCTAAGAGGAGAGCACATACAGGAGGTATGGGGATAGGTAGGCAAAACTTGAAAGTGTTTGATGTCCCCACTGCAGAGGAGCTAATACAGTAACCTTAAAGTGACAGAGGTCAATATGGGAAGGGGATTGGGAACTTGTGAAAAGGTCAAGTAGACATGAATCAATTTGGGTTGAAACACACTTGTGCATGGAAGCAATGCTAGGAATCTCTCTGATAGCTACCCTTATCTCAACTAGCAAAAACGCTTTGTCTTTCTTAGTATTGCTTATGTCTTCTGTTCAACAAAATTAGAGAAAAAAAAACAGAACAAGATCTGCCTGGAAGTGAGAGGGGGAAGGGGGAGAGAGAGGGAGTGGGGGATAGCGGGGAGAAATGGTCCAAACAATATATGCATATATGAATAAATGAATAAAAATATAGAACAAAAGAAATAAATCATTTTTTGAACTTTAAAAATGCCATGATTTCTGCTTCTTGTTATATCCTCAGATGTAACACATAAATAGGCCACACTTGAAAGAGTCTCACCCTGGTTAAGATGCCTACTAGGAAGGAGAACATTTCTTATTGTTCTGTTGTTTGAGGTTTTTTTTGTGTGTGTGTGTGGTGGGGGCAACACTGAGGTTTGAACTCAGGGCCTCACACTTGCTAGGCAGGCTTCTTGTTCTTACCACTTGAGCCATTACGCTAGCTCTTTTTGTGATGTGTTTTTTTTTTTTTTTTTTTTTTTCCTGAGATAAGGTCTCAACTAATTGCCTGGGGCAGGCTTCAAGCCACAATCCTCTCTGCCTCCTGAATAGATAGGATTACTGGTATGAGCCACCCATTGTTCCATTGTACGGACACTGCTTTTCCCCTGCCTGGCTTGCTGACTGGTAAATGTCTGCCATTGTTCCTAGGGGAAATTGTGAGAGAGTGTATGGGGAAACCACATAGAATTTGGAGGACTCTCAGAACATCTACTTCAGTCTTTTGTTTTAAGGCAAGGTGCCCAGATGTGGAGTGCTAAAGTGAGTTGCCCAACTCGGTTAGCTAATGGCAAATCTTTGGGGGAGAATTCAGACTACCTAATTCCCTTCTTAGTATCTATGTACTGGGTTAGATAGTACGTACCCTAAAATTCATGTCTAGAATCTCAAAATATGACCTTTGGAAATAAGGCCTTTGCAAATGTAGTAATAAAATGAGTCATACTAGATGAGGATGAACCCTAAACTAATGACTGTTGTCCTCATTACAAGAGGAAGAAGATATAAACCATGGGAAAAGGGGGACAGCAACTAAAATCATGCTTCTATAAGCCCAGGAACACCAGAATTACTGGAAACCACTAGAAGGTAGAAGAAGGAAGGATTCTTTAGAACCTCCCAACACCGTAACTTCAGACTTCCAGCCTCCAAAAGGGTTAGAGAATAAATTTCTGTTGTTTGAAGCTACTGCATTTGTGGCACTTTGAAATGGCAGTCCTAGGAAACTGATACAGTCCTTTCTGTTTTACTGTAGCTCATCTTGTGCATCCTTATCACTTAGATAAAGTGCTTGCCAGTGGGTTGAGTCTCATTAGCAAATATGAAAGGCACCAGTCGAATCTATAAACTCCGTGTCTCTCCCTCTCATACCTGACAAACACACTTACTGTTGTTTTCATTTCAATTAGCTGCAAGTCACCTTAAATCTCATCACAGGAAGCAGTGATCTATTTAAATTCAATGTACATGTACTGCTACTTGTTTTAATTCCAGACAGGGATAAAAGTGGAAAAATTACTTCTTAGGTGTAGTGGATCTTGAAATCTAGAACTGATGACAAGGTATAAATTGTTAAAGGTTAGAAGGAGAGAAAATTTGATATTCTGGGCACCAAATCCCCAAATAAAGAATTGAACTGCACATTGCAATGTTCAAATTTCTTTTTTGAGAGGAGAGGCAGATACATTATTCTGACCATGATAACTGAAATTGAAAGCCAAACAGAGAAACCTAAAATGGTTGAACCATTCATTCAGGTTACTATATTACAGTTTATCAGAGTCAGAATTTATCTCCTGCTCCCTGTCTTGGACATAGTAACAACAATTCTTACTTTGTACTGGATCTACAGCAACAAGAGTAAGGCAGGGTGGGAAACTCAGGCTCCAAGACCAGAAGTATCATGCTACATTGTAGCACTTAGGCTCTGTTTACATGACCCCTGAACAACCTACAGTTAGAGCTTCACTTTTCAAGGCCCTTCATTTCTGTAATGGGGATGCTGGGAGAAGGAGAACATATTGATTGCAAGCCCATAGTTTGCCAGCTGTGCTGCTTGTGATCAAAGGAGAGGGAAGAAAAGGGTGGGTGCTGTGCTGTCAGAAGTGGGATGAGAGACTGCACATATACACAAGTACTTTTAGTGCAATTTTCGGACACTTCCAAGTACCTCAGGAATGGATAGATACTCAGAGTCCTGGACAACAATCTTAGAAATAGGGCAACCACTACAACAGAATCAAACTGGCTATTAAGTAAATGAAAATCAATGACAAATGAACATTTAGTACTGTTTCATTTTATCTTTCAGTTAGACAGAGCTATTGCTTTTCTCCCTAATTAATTAATTCTTTTTGAGTGAGATAGTAGAAGAGAAAGAAAGTCTGCTCCAAACTGATGCTGGGGTCATCTAGGAAGGGTGAAGGTTCACATGCATGAGAAGGAGTCTTAGCGAGGGAGGAATTGAGTAGCAGGTATTTGAAAGAAATTGATTTGGTTTATATCTCCTTTCGGGTGCTTTTGTAGCTCTAGTAAAATCACTTAAAAATTATTTTCCTGCTGAGGATCAAACCCATGGCCTTGTGTATGCTAAGCAAATGCTGTACTAGCAAGCTACATCTAGCCCTTAAATGTCATTTTAAGCATGCTGTCGAATGCTGTTGTTAAGCACCAAGGGTGATAAAGGCATAAGGCCAAAAAGCGCTGTTCTTAGAGCTGAGATTGCACAGGTGACTCTGGGACTTTAATCCTACTCAATTATTCATTTTTGTTATTCTTCCATGTTTGGTATGTCCATATAGCTTTGAAGAATATTTTGCCAATGTTTCAAATATCAGGATTGGTTGCCCTTTTATAGCACATCACCATGTGCTAGAAAATAAGGAGTTTGCTTTCAGTCATATTTTGTTTTCTCCGTTCATTTCATTGTCTTTATTATATCAAATTATCTTTCATATATCAAATATTTCTTCATGTTGTTAATGCTGAACACTTTTTTAAAATATTCCCTAGGCACCAGTATCTGGGAGGAGGCGTCATTCACAAACATGATAATGAGAGTCCCTGTAATATTTATTTTTAGGAATCTAGTAAGATAGGCATGGTGGTACATGGCTATAATCTCAGCGCTAGGGTTGCAAAGGCAACAGGATTGGAAGTTTGAGGACAATCTGGTCTACATTGCAAGATCTTGCCTCCAAAAAGAAAGAAAAAGAGGGAGTGGGGAGAGAGAGAGGGCAAGAGAGAGAGAGAGAGAGAGAGAGAGAGAGAGAGAGAAAAGAGGATCCAATAAAATATTGATGCCTTTCCAAGAAAGTAAACTACATAGTGCAAGTGTTATAACATTATAAAATTAGAATTCAGTTTAATATTTCAGTAGTTGCAATCAGGTTTGTTTAATATCAGGACTGACTATTTTATATAAAATCTAAAATCCAGCATCTCTACATATACTAGATGTTAAATTATTATTTGTGGTGATTTTCAAATATACCAATGTATCAGTTGTCTATTGCTGCATAGCAAACAATAGCAAAGGTTGGTGGCTTAAAACAGCAATGATTTATTATTTCTCATGGTTCTAGTTTTAAGTGAACAGTTCCTCTGGTGTCTCCTGAGCTCACACATAAAGCTTCAGTCAGCTGTCAACTCACACGTTGCTAGAAGGTCCAAAAATACCCTCATTCACAAATCTGCCTTTCTAGGCTAGATATCAGCTGGGTCATTTCTCTCTGTGGTATGTCACAGTTCATTGGTCTAGCCTGGGCTTCCTTCTGTAATGGCACAAGGTTGCAAGTTCAAGGGCTCTGAAGTTCCAGCCTCAGAAGTATCACTTCCATTGCTTTCTACTTGTCACAGCAACTCAAAAGCAAGCCCAGGTTCAGGGAGCAAAGAAATAGACCCCATTTCTATTTAATGGAAAAATCAGAGAGTCACACTGACAAAGGTGACTGACAAAGGCAGATGAGGGTATGTAGGTTATTATTACGAATCCCCATAATCTTAATCTTTCCAATGAACCCTTCTTCAGAAGCTTGCATCTCTCTGTGTCCCTGTAGTCTTCTTGCCATTTGGCTCAGGACTCTGTGTTTGCATTAGATTATGAAAGTAAAATAAAATCACTTTGTTCTCTGTTGCCATAGACTGCTAGTTATCCATTTTTTCTTTCATCATCAGAAATAATTCTCCTGATTCCTTTAGCTTGGCACATGAACTTCTGGAATAAAAATCACTTTTTGCTTCCTATTCTACAAGGTGTGGTCAAGGGTCTGACCTCTGTCCAGTGGGAGGTAGTAGGATAGTGCATACTGTAAGGGAGAAAATGTGTTTATTTGTTGCTTCCTCCTTCATCAAGCGTGGAGTGTAGCTGTAATGACTCATTGTCCAATGGCCACCTTGGATCATTAAGTGACCTCCACTATGCATTGTTGTCTAGTGGAGCTGTAAGGTAGAAGGAGCTGGAGTCCCTGAGTCCAAGAAGTGCTACATAAGACATTAACTGATTTCATCTAGATTTCTTGAATGCAAAAGAGATAAATACTTCTAAACTGAGCATGATTCTTTGGGTTTTTCTAACGTTTGTAGATGAAACTGAATGCTAACATATCTTTTCGCTTTATAGACAGCCATTCTCAAAGTTCTGATTCCATCAGTATTTGTCTGTTCCTCCTTCAATGTCATGTAGAGATGGAAACTTTATCTTCTTCCTTGCCAAGCATAACTTAAAAAATATTAGCAACATCAATGTCTTCTGGCTTTTTCTAGTTTTGTTAATTCAAGTTATGTATCTCTTTTATCAGCAAAGTCAGGACCTAGTCTCTATTTTTCAAAATATGAGAACAAATACAATTTAATTTGAGTTAATGTTCATTCTGTTTCTAGATTATAAAAAACATTTAAGTATAGTCAATTCCTTGAGAAAGTGGACACTTTAACAGATTTTGTATTCTGATTGCTTTGTTTTGGTGGATGCAAAAAGAGATGAAAATCCAAAGTTTTGCAATCCAAGAGTCTTATATGATGGTTAATCTTGGTTATCAACTTGATTGGATTAAGAAATGCCTACGGGCTTAGTAAATCACACATCTCTGTGTATGACGGCATTTCCAGAGAGGATTAATTAAGGAGGGAAGACTTGTCCTGGATATGGGCAGTACCAACCCACAGGCTAGGGGCTGTCCATATAGAATTACAGGGGGAAGGGGAGAAAGCACACTAGAGCAAGCATTCTCTCTTTCTCTAATTCCCAGTTGCCGGGATATGATTTGCCCTGTTTTGCTATATCTTCCCTGCCATGATGGAGCAACACCTGCGAAACTGAGTGAAAATAAATCCTTCCTCCTTTAAATTGTGTTTCTCAGGTATTTTTGTCACAGTGGTAAAAAGCTTGACTAAGTACATTCAACAATGGGGAACATACAAGTAAATGTGAAAAATAGGTAAAGAAATATTAAGAATTCATTAAGATAATAAACAGAATGACTATAACAAGACAGAAATTTTATGGATAATATTAATGTATCAGCAATGGATTATGAATATACCTGTAAAAGATATTAGAATGGGTAGTTTGCTCCACCAATTATATATGACATAATATGATAACAAAATTAGTTTGAGATGACCTCACTCATGTGCAGAATACACAAAAGAAACAACCTGTTTATATCTGTAATATTCCACAAAGGCCCGTGCAGTAAATGTTTGATCCTCAGCTTGGCTCCCCTCCTTGAGAGGGGAGCCTAATGTAAGATTTTAGGCCACTGGGAATGTGCTCTCAAAGAAGATTTTGGGACACCATGACCTTCTTCTTTCTCTTTGCTTCCTTGTTGCCATGATATAATGCCTTGCCACAGACCCAAAGGAATAGGGGTAACTGACCATGTACTGAAATCTCTAAAACTATGAGACAAAATAAACTTTTCTTCTTTTTAAGTTGCTTACCTCAGATATTTTATTACAGTAATAGAAAGATGACTAACACACCATTCCATGATTCTTGATCTCCTCTGCAAAATTAAGGTTATTAGAGGAAGCCAGGAGTAGATTAGTATCAGGAGGGGACATGGTTGAACAGACTTTTTTGGAAACATGTTCTGCCTGAAACCTCATGTATTGCTTTGGTAGTACTTTTTTTCTGATCCAAGTCTAGTAAAGGGGCCCGTTTGAGAATTTTGAAATATTTGTGCTCTATTAGGAGATAGAGCAGACTGACGCCTGGCCTATGCCTTGGAAAGCCCATGCAGCATAGGGATGAGGGACTAGGAACTAATGAAGATAAGTGAATGGCTGGCTGAGTCCTGTGGCAGATTCAGGAAGGAACAGCTGTTTGGAGAACGCACACTAAGGCAGAAGGGGTTTTAGTATTTTATTTCACTCTGCGTAACTGTGAGTTACCTGGGAGAGGAAGCCTGAACAGTTGTTTGGGTTCTTGCCCAAGAGTGTGCCTGGGGTACTTCTCACCCTCTTGGAAACAGCAGTTTGGAATGGGTGAAGGAGGTATGCATGGGGAAGCATGGAGGAGGAGGAGCACAACTTCTCAACTGAGTCTGGTTCTGGACTAAAGTTGAGGAGAAAAGATTTGACATTAAGTCAAGCTTGGAGTTTTGATTAATATCTTGGATTAGACAGTCTAATTGATGGGTTGAAACTATGCTTATAAGTTACAGTGCCCAAGGCCCTATCTGAGTTATCATTTAAGAGCAAGGAGAGGTAATTTTCACTAAAGAAGGGAAGGAGAAGTTAAGAGTCAAAAAGAAAACTGCATTTGTTCATAATTTATGTTACTCTTGATCAATAATCTAATTACATGAATCTGAACAAAAGGGAACTTTTATAAAAGTTCTTTCCCCCTTTTTTTTTGTATTTTATTTTTTATTTTTAATTGTTTATTTTTATTCATATGTGCACACAATGTTTGGGTCATTTCTCAGCCCTTTCCTCACCCCCCACAAGCTCCCCACCCCCTGCCTAAACTCCCCACCCCCTCCCTCTCCCCCCCATCCCCTTGCTACCCGGCAGAAACTATATTGCCCTTATCTCTAATTTTGTTGAAGAGAGAGTATAAGCAATAATAGGAAGGACCAAGGGTTTTTGCTAGTTGAGATAAGGATAGCTATACAGGGAGTTGACATGCACTGATTTCCTGTACATGTGTGTTACCTTCTAAGTTTATTCTTCTCAAACTAACCTTTTTTCTAATTCCTGGTCCCCTTCTCCTATTGGCCTCAGTTGCTTTTAAGGTATCTGCTTTAGTTTCTTTGCATTGAGGGCAACTAATGCTAGCTAATTTTTTAGGTGTCTTACCTATCCTCATACCTCCCTTGTGTGCTCTTGCTTTATCATGTGATCAAAGTCCAATACCTTTGTTGTGTTTGCCCTTGATCTAATGTCCACATATGAGGGAGAACATATGATTTTTGGTCTTTTGGACCAGGCTAACCTCACTCAGAATGATGTTCTCCAATTCCATCCATTTACCAGCGAATGATAAAATTTCATTCTTCTTCATGGCTGCATAAAATTCCATTGTGTATAGATACCACATTTTCTTAATCCATTTGTCAGTGGAGGGGCATCTTGGCTGTTTCCATAACTTGGCTATTGTGAATAGTGCCGCAATAAACATGGGTGCGCAGGTGCCTCTGGAGTAACCTGTGTCACAGTCTTTTGGGTATATCCCCAAGAGTGGTATTGCTGGATCAAATGGTAGATCAATGTCTAGCTTTTTAAGTAGCCTCCAAATTTTTTTCCAGAGTGGTTGTACTAGTTTACATTCCCACCAACAGTGTAAGAGGGTTACTTTTTCCCTGCATCCTCGCCAACACCTGTTGGTGGTGTTGCTAATGATGGCTATTCTAACAGGGATGAGGTGGAATCTTAGTGTGGTTTTAATTTGCATTTCCTTTATTGCTAGAGATGGTGAGCATTTTTTCATGTGTTTTTTGGCCATTTCAATTTCTTCTTTTGAGAAAGTTCTGTTTAGTTCACTTGCCCATTTCATTAATTTTGGGAGAATTTAGTTTTTTAAGTTTCCTTTATATTCTGCTTATCATTCCTTTGTCTGATGTATAGCTGGCAAATATTTTCTCCCACTCTGTGGGTGTTCTCTTCAGTTTAGAGACCATTTCTTTTGTTGAGCAGAAGCTTTTTAGTTTTATGAAGTCCCACTTATCTATGCTATCTCTTAGTTGCTGTGCTGCTGGGGTTTTGTTGAGAAAGTTCTTACCTATACCTACTAACTCCAGAGTATTTCCTACTCTTTCCTGTATCAACTTTAGAGTTTAGGGTCTGATATTAAGATCCTTGATCCATTTTGAGTTAATCTTGATATAGGGTGATATACATGGATCTAGTTTCAGTTTTTTGCAGACTGCTAGCCAGTTTTCCTAGCAGTTTTTGTTGAAGAGGCTGTCTTTTCTCCATTGTATATTTTTAGCACCTTTGTCAAAGACAAGTTGGTTATAGTTGTGTGGCTTCATATCTGGGTCCTCTATTCTGTTCCACTGGTCTTCATGTCTGTTTTTGTGCCAGTACCATGCTGTTTTTATTGTTATTGCTTTGTAATATACTTTGAAGTCAGGTATCGTGATACCTCTAGCATTGTTCTTTTTACTGAGTATTGCCTTGGCTATTCGTGGCCTCTTGTGTTTCTATATGAGGAGAACACCCACAGAGCTGGAGAAAATATTTGCCAGCTACACATCAGACAAAGGACTGATAACCAGAATATATAAGGAACTTAAATAACTAAATTCTCCCAAAACTAATGAACCAATAAAGAAATGGGTAAGTGAACTAAACAGAACTTTCTCAAAAGAAGAAATTCAAATGGCCAAAAAACACATGAAAAAATGCTCACCATCTCTAGCAATAAAGGAAATGCAAATTAAAACCATACTAAGATTCCGCCTCACCCCTGTTAGAATAGCCATCATTAGCAACACCACCAACAACAGGTGTTGGCGAGGATGCAGGGAAAAAGGAACCCTCTTACACTGTTGGTGGGAATGTAAACTAGTACAACCACTCTGGAAAAAAATTTGGAGGCTACTTAAAAAGCTAAATATTGACCTACCATTTGATCCAGCAATACCACTCTTGGGGATATACCCAAAAGACTGTGACACAGGTTACTCCAGAGGCACCTGCGCACCCATGTTTATTGCAGCGCTATTCACAATAGCCAAGTTATGGAAACAGCCAAGATGCCCCACTACTGATGAATGGATCAAGAAAATGTGGTATCTATACACAATGGAATTTTATGCAGCCATGAAGAAGAACGAAATTTTATCATTCGCTGGTAAATGGATGGAATTGGAGAACATCATTCTGAGTGAGGTTAGCCTGGTCCAAAAGACCAAAAATCATATGTTCTCCCTCATATGTGGACATTAGATCAAGGGCAAACACAACAAGGGGATTGGACTCTGAGCACATGATAAAAGCGAGAGCACACAAGGGAGGTATGAGGATAGGTAAGACACCTAAAAATTAGCTAGCATTAGTTGTCCTCAATGCAGAGAAACTAAAGCAGATACCTTAAAAGCAACTGAGGCCAATAGGAGAAGGGGACCAGGAACTAGAGAAAAGGTTAGATCAAAAGAATAACCTAGAAGGTAGCCCACATGGGCAGGAAATTAATGTGAGTCAACTCCCTGTATAGTTATCCTTATCTCAACCAGCAAAAACTCTTGTTCCTTCCCGTTATTGCTTATACTCTCTCCTCAACAAAATCAGAGATGAGGGTAAAATAGTTTCTGCTGGGTATTGAGGGAGTGGGGGAGAGAGGGAGAGGGCATTGTATGCACATATGAATAATAAAACAATACAAATTAAAAAATAAATAAATTTAATGGTAGATATTTCAATCTCTTTTCTTTCCCCTTTCATACATTTCCCTTAATATTGCAATAGCTTTACCCAAGAGTGAGTGAAATTAAAAGAACATTCAGCATAACCATGGGTTAACAGTTAGCGAGCCTAGGTTCAAACCCTGCCACATCATTTACTAACTGTGTGATCTTATGCAAGACACAATATTTGTAAAGATTTGTGTTCTCAATTGTGAAATTATAATAGAAATAATCATTGATGCTCCCTAAGGTTTTGTGATGCTTAAGTGAACTCCTCTACAAAGTACTGTGTTCCACATATATTAGTTATTGGGGTTTTTTTTTGTCATGGCTCCAGGGATGGTGATGAAACTAGGAAGACATGGCCCCTTTCCAGAGGTTGTGGTCATAGAAGCAAAGGAGGCATTCCTATAAATCAATAAGGAGTTGCAAGATCTGTAGCAGAGATTTGTACCAGACTCCCTGTTAGAGTTGAACCAAGGACCACTTTTGCATGCTTTTCAAGCATAACTATGGTTTTCAGGAACATGATGGGTGAAAGGACAGCATATCTTGGCTCCTTTCATTGCTTGGGAGACTTCTCAACATTGTTACAGAATAGTAAGAATTCCATTCCCAGGCTCATTGGGGAGTGGAGTATTCCCACTAAGGGTATGCAACTTAATTGAGATCTATCTCTTCTCACCTAGCATATATATTCTTAATGCTTCAGTTCTTCCAAGACACCCAGTGCTGGAGGTATCACATAGCTTTAAAAAATGGAAGATAAATTAACAGGGCAACCTTTCCCCCTCCTTTTTAGAACTTCTAATTTTATCACAGCATAAGAGCTAATCCCACGAGTGTAGGGTTCTAAAGGAACTTAGACTTTTCAGGGAAGTTAATCAATGCCCTGGGATGTGGAGAGAACATCTTGGTTCCAGTTAATAATGAATTGCTAAAATAAATGTTTTAAGCTCAGCTTTTCTTCCTGGGTTTCCACACTGTTAATAAGTAGATGAAATATTAAATGCTTTTATAGCTTTAAAGGAAGAGAGAGAGGGAGAGGGAGAGAGAGAATGAGGAAAGCAGGGGGAAATATGGTTTCTCATCTAAATGGACTGAAAGACTGGATAAATATATGTATGGATGTAACAAGGCCAGCTTCAGGTTTTAATCACTGTTTTCCCCACTACTTACTTATTTTATATTTAGTACCTGTTGTCATGTAGCTTTGGGTTGAGTGGCATTAGCTTACCAAATAACCAGAAGAACTTTTTTTTTAGTTCAAGCATGTGATATATCAGAGCATGAGAGGCTGGGCAAATTTGATGGATTATGTCCAAAAAAATTTCTTTTCATTAGTATTTGGCATTGATGATCTGATGTACAACCTAGTGAGCATTTTTGCAAATACTATGCTATATGGAAATTAGCATTCTGATCAGAATGTTAATATATGGTTTCTGCATCTCACACCAGGTTTGAAAAACTAGGCAAGCTAGCAGTTTGAATGTGCATTACTTTGTTGTGAATATATATCATTGAAATATTGATATAAATGATACAATATGTGCATTTTGTACTAAAATGCCCTGAATATTGACTGCAGATTTCCTTAAATCTACAAAGACATTAACTACCAAGCAGAAGATTGCTTCCTCCAATGTGAGAGATATTATCACACTAAGAAAGGGAGATAGGAGGCTTTATTATGTCCCAGATAATACATGAGAATGTAGAGAAATCTCTTGGGACAAAAAAAGAGTGAGGAAGAAATAGTAAAATAATGTATTTTAAGTGCTCTGTTTTATTTTTATGCATTCTATGATTACCAATATTGTGGTCTCTTTGGAAGTGAGAAGACAAAATCATTATCATGGTTGGAGGGTGGTTAGGAGATTCATACTCAACTTCTGCTTTTATAACATCAATGGAACCTTGGGAAAGTCACTTAGCTCCTTTACAATCCAGTACTTTTTCTGCAAATGGTGTTCTTATAATTGTCAGCAACCACAAAGCCACATGTGGCCTGCAGTTACTTCTTGTTGACCTATGTTATGTCTTTCCATTATTTTTCTAGTCAACATTTAAAATTTGGGAGATTTCACTTAAAAATCAGATTTGTCTTTCTTTTCAATGACTAAAGGACTTTATATCAGGCTCAAGTTTTACCTGGAGATCTCAGCAAGAGCAGATTGGTGCTTCTGTGTCAGCTGTTATGCATTTCTACACCTGTCACAGTCTCCACCATAATCTCTTCCCAATATCAGGAATAAGCATTAGTTCCATTTACCTATGCTTATCATTGATTTTCTTTTCATACAATGATATATTGTTTTAGTACCCACAATTCTGACTAAAGTGAGAGAAAATAAAAGTCAAAGATGTCCACAGATTTCAAAACTACATGAGAACATCATATTTCTTTCTAAAAATGAAGAATATCCCTTTGGTTTTACTTTGCTAATAGAGGGGCCTTGTAGAAAGAATACAAGTCTTACCTCACTTTTGTTACTAGCTCAGACCATGCACATTTGAATGTGTCATCCTTGGTCCATTTTGGAATAAAGTGTCATTTCTACAACTTCTTGAAGTAAAGTTCTCAAGAATTTTTCAATGGATGCCTTCTTTTTAATGCTCCAACAATGTTACAACAAAAAAAGAATTAATTTGAGAAGATGCCTGGGTATAATAGCCATAAGAAGGGGCTTTACACATGTAAAGTAAAGCTTTCAAAAAGAGGATTCTGAGGGCCAGGTAAGTAGCATGCTACACAGTTATAAAAAATTTGAATTAAGTCAAGTCTGAAAGGGGACATTTCACATTTATCAAGATCATATGAACCTTCCTGACTAAAATGGAGTCAGGGTATGGATTGGTAGAATCAACATAGTAAAAATGTCTATACTCCCAAAAGTAATGTACATGTTTAATGCAATTCCCATCAAAATTCCAATGACATTCATTAAAGAGATTGAAAAATCTACCATTAAATTTATATGGAAACACAAGAGGCCACGAATAGCCAAGGCAATACTCAGTAAAAAGAACAATGCTAGAGGTATCACGATACCTGACTTCAAAGTATATTACAAAGCAATAACAATAAAAACAGCATGGTACTGGCACAAAAACAGACATGAAGACCAGTGGAACAGAATAGAGGACCCAGATATGAAGCCACACAACTATAACCAACTTGTCTTTGACAAAGGTGCTAAAAATATACGATGGAGAAAAGACAGCCTCTTCAACAAAAACTGCTAGGAAAACTGGCTAGCAGTCTGCAAAAAACTGAAACTAGATCCATGTATATCACCCTATATCAAGATTAACTCAAAATGGATCAAGGATCTTAATATCAGACCCTAAACTCTAAAGTTGATACAGGAAAGAGTAGGAAATACTCTGGAGTTAGTAGGTATAGGTAAGAACTTTCTCAACGAAACCCCAGCAGCACAGCAACTAAGAGATAGCATAGATAAGTGGGACTTCATAAAACTAAAATCTTCTGCTCAACAAAAGAAATGGTCTCTAAACTGAAGAGAACACCCACAGAGTGGGAGAAAATATTTGCCAGCTATACATCAGACAAAGGACTGATAACCAGAATATAAAGGGAACTTAAAAAACTAAATTCTCCCAAAACTAATGAACCAATAAAGAAATGGGTAAGTGAACTAAACAGAACTTTCTCAAAAGAAGAAATTCAAATGGCCAAAAAACACATGAAAAAATGCTCACCATCTCTAGCAATAAAGGAAATGCAAATTAAAACCACACTAAGATTCCACCTCACCCCTGTTAGAATAGCCATCATCAGCAACACCACCACCAACAGGTGTTGGCGAGGATGCGGGGAAAAAGGAACCCTCTTACACTGTTGGTGGGAATGTAAACTAGTACAACCACTCTGGAAAAAAATTTGGAGGCTACTTAAAAAGCTGGACATCGATCTACCATTTGATCCAGCAATACCACTCTTGGGGATATACCCAAAAGACTGTGACACAGGTTACTCCAGAGGCACCTGCACACCCATGTTTATTGCGGCACTATTCACAATAGCCAAGTTATGGAAACAGCCAAGATGCCCCTCCACTGACAAATGGATCAAGAAAATGTGGTATCTATGCACAATGGAATTCTATGCAGCCATGAAGAAGAATGAAATTTTATCATTCGCTGGTAAATGGATGGAATTGGAGAACATCATTCTGAGTGAGGTTAGCCTGGTCCAAAAGACCAAAAATCATATGTTCTCCCTCATATGTGGACATTAGATCAAGGGCAAACACAACAAAGGTATTGGACTTTGAGCACATGATAAAAGCGAGAGCACACAAGGGAGGAGTGAGGATAGGTAAGACACCTAAAAAATTAGCTAGCATTTGTTGCCCTCATCGCAGAGAAACTAAAGCAGATACCTTAAAAGCAACTGAGGCCAATAGGAGAAGGGGACCAGGAACTAGAGAAAAGGTTAGATCAAAAAGAATTAACCTAGTAGGTAACACACACGCACAGGAAATCAATGTGAGTCAACTCCCTGTATAGCTATCCTTATCTCAACCAGTAAAAACCCTTGTTCCTTCTTATTATTGCTTATACTCTCTCTACAACAAAATTAGAGATAAGGGCAAAATAGTTTCTGCTGGGTATCGAGGGGGTGGGGGGAGAGGGAGGGGGCGGAGTGGGTGGTAAGGGAGGGGGTGGGGGCAGGGGGGAGAAATGACCCAAGCCTTGTATGCACATATGAAGAATAAAATAAAAATAAATAAATATAAAAATCTCTATCCATACTAAAAAAAATAAAAATAAAAATAAAATGGAGTCAGGGAACTGACTCCATTTACTCCAGATACTGCATATCTGGGTTTGAGGAATGCGTTTAGCTAACTCTTCCAAACCCAGACAGATTTTAACCTGTACAAGAGCCTTTGTCCTGAGATGTTTTGAAGTATAGTCTCTTGGTTTTCTTATATACACTATAACTTCATAACAACCAACCTCTAACTAGCCTGTGTAATAAAAATGCAGGGCTATTCACAATAGCCAAGTTAGGGAAACAACCAAGATGTCCCACTACTGATGAATGAATCAAGAAAATGTGGTATTTATAAACAATGGAATTTTACTCAGCCATGAAGAAGAATGAAATTTTATCATTTGCAGGTAAATGGATGGGACTGGAGAACATCATTCCGAGTGAGGTTAGCCAGGCTCAGAAGACCAAAAATCATATGTTCTCCCTCATACGCGGACTTTAGATCTAGGGCAAATGCAGCAATGTGGTTGGACTTGGATCACATGACAAGGGGAGAGCTCATATGGGAGATTTGGGAATAGGTAGAAAACCCAAAACATGAAAGCGTTTGATGTCCCCACTCCAGAGGAACTAATACAGAAACCTTAAAGTGACAGAGGTTAACATGAGAAGGGGATCAGGAACCAGTGAGAAGATCAGTTAGAGATGAATAAACTTGGGTTGTAACACATTTGTACATGGAAGCAATGCTAGGAATCTTTCTGTATAGCTATCCTTATCTCAACTAGCAAAAATGCTTTGTCTTTCTTATTATGCTTATGTCTTCTCTTCCACAAAATTAAAGATAAGGGAAGAACAGGTTCTGCCTGGAAGTGAGAGGGAAAGGGGGAGAGGGTATGGGAGGGGAGCAAGGGGGAGAAATGACCCAAACAATGTACACACATGTGAATAAATGGATAATAAAAAATTCTCTTAAATGCTTTAGGTGGAAAATATTTCTTATAATTTTATATAGATATATAGTTTTCAGAACATCTATTAGCATTTTGTGGAATGTAGTTTGAGAAATGTTACATTTTTATGCTACCTCCTTGGTGAATGTTCATGTAGAAATAGATACATAATGAATAGTTTTCTGGGTGTGAGAGGTGTCTTCATCATTTTCTTTTGCTAAAGTGGATATCACAGACTGGGTAATTTACAAAGGAAAGAATTTTATTTTGGCTGATGGTTCTGGAGATTGGGAAGTCCAAGATTTTGATATCAGTATCTGCTAAGCTTCTGGTGAGGGCGTCATGGCAAAGGTGCAAGCAAACACATGCCAAAGAGGCAAAGCACAAACCCTCTCATGGTTTCATGAGAAAATCATTAATCCCTCTTTATGACCAAATCACCTCTCTTAAAACTCCCACCACCTTTCACCACTGCTACATTAAGAACACAATTTTAACATGAGTTTCTGAGGGGACAAAACATTCAAACCATAGCAGGATGGAAAGTGCTAACTGAGCTTCATGCTTTTGGTGGTATGAAAAAAAAAAAAAAAAAGAAAACAAACCCAGCCCAGGTCAATCTATATCCACTTTTCTTGTCTTCTTCATAACCTTTGTGAAATGTACTCCAGGTCAGCAGGGTGACCTGTTATCTAGGGATGTGAGCAAAGCAGCGCAGTCACCTTGATCTCATTAGCGTGTGTCTAGGTGAGATGATCGATTACAGTTTCACTGATTCTGTGAGGAGAGAACTTAATCACCACAGGTACTTCTCAAAGGCATCCTACCAGTCTGACAATTTTATCCATGAAAGACTGGAGGGCCTGTAAGTTTAATATGAATAGATTGCTAAATCATTATACCCCAGTTTCCAATATCTCCTTAATATCTGCATTGCAACACTGAAAGAATCAAAAAAAAAAAAAAGAGAGAGAAAAAGAAAATATTTTACCACTTACATTGTAGTCATGTTATTTCTCTCACTTTATGAGTATTTCTCATGCACTGATAGTGATCAACCAAAGTTAGCCCAAAAGAAAAGCAGCAGCACAATACAGTAGAAAGTAGGGTGACTGTGGCACCAGAGGACAGGCGGCAATCCCATCAGCAGAATAACCTTGAGCAAGTCATTGCATCTCTCTGGGGCTTGGTTTTCTCATTTGCAAAATGAGGTCAACAAGACTTGCCCTGTTTGCCAGGTTTCTTGTGAGCATTAAACATATATGAGAGAATTTTGTCAAATATGAGTTATAGAAAGATAAAAATGCATATTTGTAGAAAATGTTTCAACTGTTAAAGGGAAAAATACTTTCTATTAGAGTATATTATATTTCTTTTTCAAAACCATCAAGCCCATGGCATAATACGGTGAAGAAGTTTCAAGCAGGGCCTATGGCAATAAAGAGATTAGCTCTCCAGTGTAACCTGTGTGAACTTGAACCAGTTGTTTATTCTTCCAGTAACATGAACTTCACATATGAATCAGGGAAGATAACATGTTCCTCATAAAATAATTATCAGAATTAAATGACTTAAGATATGTAAAACACTTGGTATGGTACCTGGCACATAAAAATGCTAGCAATTTATTGTGTCTATTATTAAGAAAGAATATTAAATGCTGTTTATTTGGAGCTTGCTTCTTCTAGCTTCCTACCCTGGTCAAGTCTCTATGATTGCCAAAAAAGAAGTATCTAGCAGGACAGAAATCTTTGGTTCATTGTGGAAATAAATAGTTTTGGGGAAAGTGGGAATCTGGTAGAACTCTTGTTTATGAAACACTGTGTCATCACAGACACTTCTCAAAGATGTCTTATCAGTCAGACAATTTTATACATGAAAGATATAAAGGTCTGTAAGTTTAAAATGAATGGATTGTTAAATCATAAGACCCTAGTTTCCAATAATATTCCTTAAATTGTAATTTTCATTTCAATAATTAAAAAAAGAAAAGACCTTGTCCATTAAAGACCTGCCACATGCAGTCCTCCACACTTTCCTTCATGGCACTCAATGAGTAAGGAGACTTGGTTCGGTTTGGTAGACTCTCAAGACATAGGAAACCTGGGTCTTTGAATCTCAGTCTGGAAGAAGGCCACCTGCCAATAAGGAACACCTATTTAGGCCTTCACATGAGTAATAAGCTGCTATTGTTTTAAACCATTGAGAATTAAGGATTTCTCTATTACAGAAGTTTAACTGTAATGTAATACAGAATTAATGTACAGAAGATGCATATTTCTTGACTTAAGAGGCTTTTACTAATCACCATCATTTTCTTTGTCTTCCTTGTCATCATTATTCATTAGTTCATGATTGAAATGGACTCACTTTTATATTAGTTTTAAGCAATTTGCTTACTTCAAATGATATTAGGACTATTACAGTGTTTTCAAACTGCAAATGGAAAAATATAAAAAAGTGGGAAGAATAGTAAAGGAGTAAACATATTTTCATAAAAAGAACAAAAACAGAGAAATGCAAAAAAGAGAAATGAAAAAAACTCAAGATTTCTCTTATTGTCTGTCCCTTGATTTATCTAGACCTAAAGCCAGGTGCTCTTCAGTTTTTCAGTAGATGGACCTTTTGGCTTAAGCCAAGTAGAGGTGGATTTTCTGCCATTTGCAACTGAGTATGTACTCACCAATGCAACTAGAAAAAATAAGAAAGCTAAAACAGCATGCAAAACACATCTATAATGTAATATAATCAGTTTGTTCTAGAGCTCTAAAGTCCCATTCTTTTTGTCCATTGCTGATAGAGTATACTGCTGAACAGTTTTATCCAGGCAGTGTGCTCACAGAGCATACTTTGGATATGTGATTTTGTGCAAAGAACATGGACTTTGGACAGGAAATTGTGGCGAATACAGGAAGCACAACTTTCAGTCATGGGCCCAATGATAAGAAATTTTCAATGCCTCAGTCTCATCTGTAAAAGGACTGTTGTGAAGATTAAATGAATGCATGTATACAGTAACTAATATAGCTGTGCAATAAATGTCTATTGTATAGACAAAATTACCTTTCATAAAAGCTTTGCTTTTACCCACGCTACTAATCCTACAGTACATAAAACAATTCTACCTTGCCTATTGATTGATAGATTCATTCATTCATTTATTTTCAGTCTTCAATGAGTTCTATGAACAACCTTAATCTTCTGTTAAAATTGCATATCATCTTAGATCCATGAGAGGCAAATCATAGATCCTGCAATACTCAAGGAGGGTATGATTTGGGATTTGAAATTTTTCTTCTTCCAACGAGTTTTTAAGGATATAATGCATGGCAAACCTGGATAGTGTCATCTTCCTCTGTCAGGAAGATTACTGAGACATTCTTAAAAGTTACAAAAGTTACTGAGAAATTATTGAAATAGTCTGTAACAACCAATTTAAACTCATGGGAAAAAAAGATGCTTTGTAATGAGGAAGATACACTTCATTACAGTGTGACTTTGAACATTTGACCTAATCTTGACATTGCATGACTAGATCACTTATTGTCTCAATGAGGGGAATTCAAACTGAGGTTCTATTATTACTGTTTACTTATCCTTTGAGAAGTAAATACTTATATTTTTCTATAAGGAGTCTTCCAACAGACTGCAAATATTTGCTCTCTAAGTTCCTGAAACAGTAGAATTCAATATATTCAAGTTCTAAGAAGTAAGGGAACAGGCACAGAGGCTATTACTTGGAATTAGATGTTTCTTTACCTGTTGGTGTTTTAAGTGTGAATTTACAAATGAGTTAAGCACTAGGCTTTTCAGAAAGACTGGAAGATGAGTGAGAAATATCAAGTGATGTGGGGGTGAGGAGAAACAATGAAAGGAATTCACAGATATTTTCAATCCATACCTTTTTTTAAAATTATTCATATGTGCATACAAAGCTTGGGTCATACCTTTTTATTTTCCTAAGCTCTAATCTTCAAGTCATGTTTTAATTATTTTCTATCAGCTCTTTGTTCCCTTTTGTGGTGATAGGTATCAGAAAATAGTGAAAACATTTATCTAATGCTAATTTCTCAGATTCTGCCAATCCTCTATATAAGCAGATACCAATAAAAAGGTATCAAATATTTACTAAACTACACATACATAAAATCGATCTTCACCACTATGCTCACATATGTGGACATAGCAGTTGAAAAGTCTTCAGTAGGGAAAGCATAAGGACCAATAATTGCCCTATATTTGTCAATTGTGATTAATCCTGTCCAATATAGCCAACATGATTTAAAGCTGCACTTACTTTTTTCTCCCTCTAGGAACTATTTGGCAAAAATTTCCTGTATTTTTCTTGGAGCATATTGCAGTGAAAATTGTTGTTTTTTTGCTTGTTTTCTTTTCTGGACTCCTCCATTAAGCTTGGAAATTTTTAAGTGCAGGAAACTGAATCTTGGTCACCACTGTATTTCAACCAGTTAGCACAATATCTGGGACATAAGCAGATATTTAATAAATGCCTTCATTAAGCACAAGAAAGTTGATATTTTAATTTATGGCACTCTTTGGATTATATTTTAATCACAATAATACAGAGCATACTCCTGGAAAGTATGGCTGCTGAAGAGGAAGTGTCATAATTCCATTAAAACGTTTTGGGACTTCATTTCCCAAGAAGCACGATTTTTCCCAAACCTATTAACATGCCAGATCTCCTACTCTTTTTTAGTAAATGTTGCCATTAATATTCTAACCACATAGTTTTACTTGTAAGTACACAAGTACTTGCAAAATCAAAAATAACCTTAAGAATCATTTGATTGGCACTCAACACCCAGCAGCAAGTAAAAACAAATTAAATCCTATAAAATACTTGTCATAAAACTGTACAAGCAACCCTGTTAAATGAAAACAAACCAATAAGTAACCTAAAGTGTATCATACAGAATATGTATTTATTTAGTATAAAAGATGGGTTCCTGGGAGTGAGCAAGCTAGGTTCTATTTATAGTTTTATTTCTGTTCTAGTCCTTTGAACAATTCACTATCACCTTCTACCTCTGGGTTTTCTTTTCTTTAGTGCAAAATAAGGATTTATAACAAATGATTTCCAAAGTCCCTTTTAGCTATAAAATTCTATTCTTTCATTATTTCCAGCTTTATCCAGAAAGTGATTGGGAAAATAATTTACCCATAGTCTGTAGTCCACCTCTCATCTTAGAAATACCCACATAATGGGTCTATACCTATGTCCACATTCATCCCTTAAGGCTTAGAATATGTTAATGCTTCATTTGAGGACTCACATTCACATGTGATATTGTACCCTTCACCTTCTTTTCTTTTTAAAATCAAACCCTGTTTAAAGGTTTCAAACTCTGTTCTCCCTCTGACGAAGCTGGCTACACTACATGTTCTTTGTATGCTTGAAGAATACTCATAGGTAGGGAAAATCCTTTCATTTCCATTCTTTACAACCATGCCATAAAGAAAAATAATCAGACCATGAGTATTCATGTGTACAGCCAAGATTCTTCCTTATTCCTTCTTCAGCAGGAATGAAATAGCTGCAAAGTTTATATTTTACTTCAATGTGGGAAATTTAAATAGCTGAATTGAATGGAAAGCAGTTCTAGAAAATTTATTAGTTTGTCCAAATGCCTTTTACAGTGATATTTTACCTCTAGTTATCCCTATGGGAATATAGAGATCTTAAAAAACGTCATCTACATTTTCTTTTCGTCTTATATATGGTGTAACCACAATGTCCTAAAGAGCTTCCAGTGAGCTGGTAGAGACCTAAAGCAGACCAACTTTGCATATAAGGTTGTGGTTAACTGAATGGATTACATTGGAGACATTTGCTTCTTCTTGAATATTTAATACAGTTATTGGCACACTATGAATATAATGTTTATTTTTTTAGTTTTATTGCATTTTGTTTGTTTTTATCATTGGTTCAATTCAGTAGTAAGATTTAATTATTTGATGTCTTGTGACAGTTATAATAACATACATGCTTTAAAAATGGATACTTTTGAACTTAGAATATTTATTAGATGTTTATTTATTTAAAATATTGGGCCAGAGGTGTGGCTCAAGTTGTAGAATGTCTACCTAGCAAGTATGAAGCCCTGAATTCAAATGCCAGTACTTACAAAAAATAAAATACTTAAAAACAAGATTTTGATTGTCACTCATTAAAAAAGAATATGACTTTTTGTGTCATTTTAAATAAAAAAATGCTGGATACATTTAATGAAGATTCAATTGGCAATATTAATTTTTACAAAGCTTGTCTTGCCAATACTTCAGAGAAAGATTGTAAGCACCAAGATAACCTAGCTTCTGAAAATTCCAACAGCTTTGTTCATAGGTCAGCAATCATATACAGCATTTGATGGTTTGTCAAATGCACCTTTTTCTCCTGAGCCTCCCTTCATGTCTGCATCTCTGGGATCCCATGCTCTCCTAGCTGCAAGTCCTTGTTTGCAGTATTTGGCATGAAATTGGATGATAAAGTTAATCACTTCATATTCTTTCCATTTTATCACTTTTATTCTTGCAGTATAAATTTTCTTTTCCTGCTGATCTACAGAAAATCTCTTAAAATTCTACTAGTCAGCTAAATTTTTAAGATGGTAAATTAGAAATCTTTTAATGTCCTTCCCTGGAAAGCATAATTAGAAAATCCATTATTAACTGTCCTGTTTCTATTTTTATGATAAATAATAGCCATAGTTCTATAGCAAGCACAAAGTCCCTAGAATAAAAAATACCTGGATTTAAAAGTTAGATACTTAATTTACTAAGCATTTGGCACAGCGTAGCACATCTTTAACCCTAGCTTCCCTTAATTACATAAAGGGCCAAATAAAAATGGGACGAGACCGGAAACTTGGCTAAAGTGGTAGAGCACCCACCCAGCAAACAAGAATTGAAATCCCAGTACCACAAAAAAAGGGGTAAAACCTTACACTATGTTAAAGTATTAGATAATAGAAATAACATAGGTAAACTATCTAGAATATTGGCTAAAGCATAGGAGGTAATCAATATTTTTTGAGTGATTACCATTTGGTAGTTGCTGTGTGGGCAGTGAATGTTTTAACTTGGCTAGCTATGAATTTTCAACATTGTTGCAACAGATAGAGACTGGAAAGAGCCTCGTCTCTTAAAAAAATAAAAGTTGAGAAATTAATGTATGCTCTTCCAGTTATGGCCAAGGTAGAGTAAAAGTGATCAGATTTGTGCTACCTTTAGAAATCATAAAAATAAGTGAAATATAAGAAACAATGACTTCAAGTTACTGCACATCAAGTGATGAAGAGAGAGGAGGAGGCAAATAAGGAAAAACCTATGATTGCCCATATTCCTACTTTGAGAGTTTCTAGGCCTCTGGGAAGGAAATCCAGGTGACTTCCAGAGTTGAAGAAGCAGGAATAAGATTTAAGGGAGACTAAGGTAGTTTGAGTTTATAAGACAATGTACTGGTGAAGAGAGAACTTCCCAGAGATACAGAAACTCCAGAAACCTGCACATGGTTCCCCTAAAGTATTCAGCTGAGTTCTGACCAGTACGTGTGCATGAGGAAACTAAGGAACGAATCAGCGGGGATATAATAGGGCTGGGGAAGTGTCTTGCACCTAACAAAGCTCTGAGTCCACTACTCAGAAGTTCTTGCCTCCGTCAAGGGCACTATCTGGTACAGAGCTAACAGAAGTATCAGCATAAGCAGACAAACCATTAAAACAGTTAAAAATGCATTCTGTATGCCCCCAGATCTTAAGTATAAACAGGGAAGACGTTAAAAACCAAATGCAATCTTTGTAGGCAAAAACAACAAGCGATGAACATATTGGGTATGATTCGCAGATTAGACACTGCAGAAGAAAATATTAGTAAGCTTGAACACATAACGGCAGAAATTATACAAAATGAAAAACACAGAAAAGAGAATCATGAGCCATGGGACAACTTGGGATGTTTTCAAATGTGGGAAAATAAAAATATTTGAAGAAATAAATTCTGAAAATTTTTCAAATTTGTTAGAAAATGTTAATTCACGGTCAAAGAAAATGAAGTACAAGCTGAAGAAAACTAAATACACATATTGCAAATAAAAATGGGACAGGGATAAAGGCAAAAGTTTAAAAGTAAAGACTGCATTGTATGCTCATAGAAATAAAGATAAGGATGGCAGGAAAATTGCAAGTGAGAAGACAGTGGAGAGACATCTTCAAACTATTCAACAAACAAGCAAACAAACGCTGTCAGTCAAGATCCTATACTAGTGAAAATATCTTTCAAAGCTGAAGATTAAATATTTTCAGCATGAAAAGCTTGAAAAATTCTTTACTACACTTGAAGCATAAGAAAAAAACAAAAAGGAAGTAATTTCTGTTAAAAAATTATTCTATTTGAAAATATTGGTTACACAAAGGAAATGGGTGGCATTAGAGATTTATCCATAAGTAAATATATGTTTTTTTTATGTTTTTAGCTTTCTTAAGAGATTATTTACTCTTGAAACAAAAATAAAACTAAGTATTGTAAAATTGTAAAAATAAAAATATATAAAATATATGAAAATCTTACAAAGCTCAGAAGGGTTGAAATTCATGTACTCTATTAACAGATTCTGATACTCTAAATGAAATGATATATTACATGAAGGGCAAGTTGGAAAAATTAAAGTTCTATGCTGTAACCCCCAAAGCAACCTCTAAAATAATCAAAGAAATATTGCTTATGCAGACAAAAATGACTAAGTAGAACCATCAAAATATCCAAAATAAGGAGGAAAAGAGAAAGGAACAAAGAGAAGCGACAAACATAAAACAAATAATACGTTTAAAACTGTGTCTCAGCAGTCACATTAAATTTAAATGGATTATGTACCTCAATTATAAGGCAAAGATTATTAGATTGAACCAAAAGGAAAGACCCAACTATAACAATATACAGAGAAAGATCTTTAAATATACAAACACAAATAGGTGAAAGTAGAATACATGGACAACATATAGCATACAACAGTAATCAAAAGGAAGATGAAATGACTATATTACTATCACTACAAAGTAGAGTATAGCACAAAGAATAGAAAGGCTTAAAGAATGTCCCTTCCTAATCATACAGGTTTCAATTTATGAAAAAGACATTACAAATCTTATTTTTTCATGTAATAAAATATGCTGGAAGACATGCAGAGGGAAAGGAACACTTGTACATTGCTGGTGGGAATATAAATTAGTTTAGTTACTATGGAAGTCATCATGGAGATTACTCAAAAAACTAAAAATAAAACTACCACATGACCTAGCTACCCAGCTATGCCACTCTTACTTTATATTTGAAGGAGCAAAAGGCAGCATACAATACAGATACCTGTAAACCCATGTTTATTGCAGCACCATTCACAATAGCCATGTTTGGAGTCTGCCTAGGTGCTTGCCAATGGATGAATGAATAAAGAAAATGTGGTATATAGACAATGGAGTATTATTCAGCCATAAAGAAGTATGAAATCATGCCATTTGTAAGAAAGTAGATGGAATTGGCGATAATCATGTAAAGCAAAATAAGCCAGATTCAGAAAGACAAGTATCACATACTTTCATACATGGACTTTACAGAGAAAAGACATAAAAGTATAAGGAGGACAATAGGGAAAAGGAAAGGGATTGGGGGAGGGGAAGGGAAGCAGGGAAGAGAATGAATTATATACATGTATGAAAATATCACAACGAAACCTATTGTTCTGTACAATGCTCCCTAACAAAAATAAAAATATAATAGATCAGAGCAAATAGAGTTGGTAGCTTCAAAACCTCCCCCAAATCACTGCTAAAACAAAGCAGGAGGATTATCAACTGGAATCTGCAAATTTGAACAATGCTACTCATTGACATAATTGCTATTTTATAGACTACCATGCCAGATGACAGCAGAATGCATGACTTTTTTATTCAGTGAAACATGGAAGACAGAATATTTTTGGACAAAGCTAATTTCAGCAAATATGAAAGGATCTGAGTAATACTCATCTACGTGAAATTAAATCTAAAATTAATAACAGATGGCATGAAAGTGTCCAGTATTTGGGAATGAATTAATGCACTGAGTAACCCCTAGTTCAAAAAGGAAATCAAAAGAAAATTAGAAACTATTGTAAATTGAGTGAATATGAAAACTCAACATATCAAAATTGGTGTGCAAATGCTAAAGCAGGATTTAAGGGAAAGTTATAAAAGAACCTAAATTAGAAAAGAAGAAAGGGCTTAAATTTATCAGTGTATATCTTACCTTAAAACAGTATGAAAAGGAAAATGAATTAAATCTAAAGTAAATAGTGAAAAGAAATAGGGACAGCACATTTGCTGATAAAACAGAAGATAGAAAATGCTAGAGAAAAAAGTCAGTATGTCAGAATGCTGGGTATATTGATAAATCTTTAGTCAAACTAATCAGGAAAAAGCATTCAAGAGACAAATTACCAATATCAAGGAAGATGAAACTGCAAGCCCAGCTACTTGAGAGGTGGAGGTAAGAGGACGTGGTCCTGGTTAGACAAGGCAAAAACATGAAATCCTATCTGGAAAACAAAACAAAATGCAAAAAGATGTGGGTTATGACTCGAGTGGTAGAGAACTTCCCTAGCAATCATGAGGCCCTGAGTTCAATCTCTGTTACCTCCAGGGGAAAAAGTAATGAGGAAGATGAAATAACTGCAGAATTTGAATATATTTAAAAAGAAAGGGAGTATTATTAACTTTGTGATAACAATTTAGCAAGTAGAAGAACTGGTATAATTCCTTGAAAATTCAAACTTCCTAAGCTAAATTAAGAAGAAATAATTCAGATATAACCCTATATTAAATAAACCAAATTTGTTTTAAAAACCCTTTCACAGGGAGAACTGAAGTTCAGAAAGCATTATAGATCATTGGTGAGTATACCAAACGTTTAAGAAAAAAATTGATACCAGTTCTGCAGAAACTCTTCCAGAGAATTGAAAACATGGAATACTTTCCTAAGTCACAATATACTGCCAGTGAAACCTGGTAGAATATTAACAAAAAGGCCTGGAATCCCAGCTACTAAGAAGCAGAGATCAGGAGAATCATTTTTAGAGGCCAGCCTGGGCAAGAAGTGAGACTCCATCTTAACAAAAAAGCTGGTATAGTGGTCCACATCTATCATCCTAGCTATGTGGGGGCATAGGGAGGAGGATTGTGGTTCTATGCAGCCCATGCAAAAAGTGAAAGACCTATCTGAAAAATCACTGAAATAAAAGTGGCTGAAGACCTGGCTCAAGTGATAGAGCACCTGCCTAGTGAGTGTGAGGCAATGAATTCAAACCCCAGAAACACCAAAAACCAAACCAAACCAAACAAACCACAAAGAGATAGAATTAACAAAAACAAACTACAGATTGAAGTGTCTCAAAAATTAGATGAAAAAATTTTAGCAAAATTTTAGTATATCAAATCCAACTATATATAAAAAAATGTACCTTATTACCAAGTGTAGTTTATTTCTGGAATTGGAAGTTTATTTCAAATTTGATAATATCTCTATATTAATATACTGTTAATATTAATAGTTAATATTTAATGAAGTTTTAGGACTAAAGTCAACATATAAATATCAACTCTATTTCTATATAGTAACAGTAAATAATATCAAACTAAAAAACGTGATCATCTCAACAGACAGATAAAAAGACATAAAAACACTTTAATAGGCTGGCAGTTTGGCTCAAGTGGTAGAGCACTTGCCTAACAAAAAGGCTCTGAGTTCAATCCCAAGAAAAGAAAGAAAGAGAGGGAAGGAGAGAGAGGGAGAGAGAGAGAGAGAGAAAGAAAGAGAGAGAGAAGAGAGAGAATCACTTTAACGAAATCCACCATCCCTTCCTGATTAAAAGCAAAACAGAAGAAAATTCTTAGCAAAATAGTACTAGAAAGAGACTTTTTTTCCAACTTAAAATTAGCACTTATGAAAAAAATCTATGAATAAAATCACATGAAATTGGGAAACTCTGAATGCTTTTCTTCTCAATCAGAGCAATATGATGACGTGTGTTTTAATGTTCTATTCAACACTGGTATGTTCTAGAAAGTGCAATGAGATGAGTGAAAGAGCTAACAGGTATGCGAACTGATACGGAAGTAAGAGAACTGCCTTTACTCATAGACAACTGTAGAAAGTCTAGTTGTGTTTCCCAAATCTCTAGTAGATTCAGTGATTGAGTTTAGCAGTACTTTAGATTCTAAAATCAACATACAAATACCAGTTCTACTTCTAATATTAGCAGCAAATTATAAGAAAAAGTTTTACAATCCATGCTAATTATGATAGCAATAAAAAATAAAATATTTTGGGATAAAACTGCCAAAGATTTGAAATATCTATTCACTGAAAAGTACAAAATAGTGCTGAGAGATATCGTAGAACTAAATAAGTGGAGAGACATACCATGTTCAAGAACTGAAAGACTTAATATTGCTAAGATGCTAGTTTTCCACAAACGGTTGTGTATAGAGTCAATGCAAATTCAGAATCTCAATAGGTTTTATATGGGGGGGCAAACATAGAAACTCATAAAGTATTTCTAAAATTCAGAAATCTATGCAAAGTATCTAGCATAGCAAATATTTCAATGGATCATAAAAGAGCACTTGGAAATAGTTACAAATCAATAATGAAATGAAATGTACATTCCATATACATATATATTCATGTACATTTCAGTAAAAATGTATACATGAAATAGTTATATCTATGAGCAAGTGATTTTTGACAAAAGTACAAAGTGGAGAATCATCTTTCAGTAAGTGGTCCTAAAACAACTGAATATTCATATTTTTTAAAAAGAAAAAACTTCAATCAGTTCTCATCATATTCACAAGTTAACCTTAAAAGGACACAGGGATAAATGTAAAATCTGAAACTGAGTCACTTAACAGGAGAAAACATAGGAAAAATGCTTTTTGACCTAGGTTTGGGTCAAGATTTCTTGGTTATAACCAAAAGCACAATTCATAAATGAAAGCATTGATAACTTGGATTTCATCATAATTTAAAACTTCTGCTCCTCCGAAGACATTTAATTAATGGGATAAAAAGATATCACATACAGATAGGAAAAAAAAATCACAAAGCATATGTCTAATAAAGGACTTATTTCCCAGAATATCTAAAGAACGTTCCAAATTTCATAATAAGAAAGATTATTCAGTTAAAATGAGCGCATTATTTGAACAGACCTTTCACCAAAGACAATTAACATGTGAAAAGATGCTTATCACCACCAGTCATTAGGAAAGTATATTTGAACTCCACAGCAAAATAATAATATATTAACTAGAATAGCTAAAATTACACAGAACTGATGATCCCAAGTATTGTTGAAGATGAGGAGGAAATGACATTTTTAATGGAAATTTGAAATGCTACAGTCATTCTGAAGCAGTTTGACATTTAAAAAGAAGGTTAAACATATACCAACCATATGATGTAGCATTTGACTTCTAGGTACTTTTGTATTAGAAAAGAGCATATATCTGTGCAAAGACTTGTGTGGGAATATTTGTGGCAGCAATAATAAAAAATTAGAAATACTCCAAATGTCTATCCACAAATGAATAGATAAATGATGCTGTGGAATAGCTGTGCAATGGAGTACTACTCAGCAATTATAAATGAATGAGCTATTGATTGACTCATGCTTTTAACATAGGTGCGTCTCAAAATACTTATGCTGCATGAAAGAAGCCGGACAAGAGTATATGCTGAATAATTCCATCTATACAATGTCCTAGGAAATGCAAAATGATGTGTGAGGTTGTCCAGGGTGGGTTGAGGTGGAGGGGGACTGGAGATAGGGCTCCAAAGGGGCTTGAGGTAAGTTTTGGGAGTGATGGGCATGTGTACTCTCTTGAGTATGGTAACGCTTTCCCAGGTGTACATGTGTCAAAACATTAAGTTGCACATTGCAAATATGCAGTTATTTTTCAAATTGTTTTAAAAAATTAAGATATTCTTAAACATAATTATGACATATAAGATATTACTTGTAGTTACCATGACTGAATTTAGAAAGAGTGGTTCACTTGAAACAATCACTCTTCACTATAGACCAGTAATGGCCTATAGTAATTAATAAATGAGCAAGCATGTGTTCAATCTCACATTGACTATTCCCTTCATTATTCTACCTTCTCTAGTGATTTTTGCTACCTTTAAAAGAATCTGTTGAATTTACCTCTGAATGCTCATGGCTTTGTTATTTAAAAAATACAATGACCATTAAGAATGGCCATTTTTTGGCCAGAAAACACATGAAAAAATGCTCACCATCTCTAGCAATAAAGGAAATGCAAATTAAAACCACGCTAAGATTCCACCTCACCCCTGTTAGAATAGCCATCATCAGCAACACCACCAACAGCAGGTGTTGGCGAGGATGCGGGAAAAAGGAACCCTCTTACACTGTTGATGGGAATATAGACTAGTACAACCACTCTGGAAAAAAATTTGGAGGCTACTTAAAAAGCTGGACATCGATCTACCATTTGATCCAGCAATACCACTCTTGGGGATATACCCAAAAGACTGTTACTCCAGAGGCACCTGCACATCCATGTTTATTGCGGCACTATTCACAATAGCCAAGTTCTGGAAACAGCCAAGATGCCCCAGCACTGACGAATGGATTAAGAAAATGTGCTATCTACACACAATGGAATTTTATGCAGCCATGAAGAAGAACGAAATGTTATCATTCTCTGGTAAATGGATGGAATTGGAGAACATCATTCTGAGTGAGGTTAGCCTGGCCCAAAAGACCAAAAATCATATGTTCTCCCTCATATGTGGACATTAGATCAAGGGCAAACACAACAAGGGGATTGGACTATGAGCACATGATAAAAGCGAGAGCACACAAGGGAGGGGTGAGGATAGGTAAGACACCTAAAAAACTAGCTAGCATTTGTTGCCCTTAACACAGAGAAACTAAAGCAGATACCTTAAAAGCAACTGAGGCCAATAGGAAAAGGGGACCAGGACCTAGAGAAAAGGTTAGATCAAAAAGAATTAACCTAAAAGGTAACACACACGCACAGGAAATCAATGTGAGTCAATGCCCTGTATAGCTATCCTTATCTCAACTAGCAAAAACCCTTGTTCCTTCCTATTATTGCTTATACTCTCTCTACAACAAAATTAGAAATAAGGGCAAAATAGTTTCTTCTGGGTATTGGGGGGAGGAGAGGGAGGGGGCGGAGTGGGTGGTAAGGGAGGGGGTGGGGGCAGGGGGGAGAAATGACCCAAGCCTTGTATGCACATATGAATAATAAAAGAAAAATGAAAAAAAAAAGAATGGCCATTTTTAACAGCTCAGTTTGAATGACATCTTCTTGGAATCTTACACTTATTTCCATATCTGGGCCTTGGCACCTACTTTTATCCCTTCCTCCTTTACCAACACAAGGGGCCTTGCTTTGACACCAGGGCATTTTATAGTCTGACCATTTCTTTCCAGCCTGTCTTGCTTCTTGCTCTGGTATAACTTTCTCTTAAGAAGTAAGTGGGCAGCAATTATTCCAGTTTTTACCTTTTTCCTCCACATTTATTCTTAGTTTGAAAAAGAACAGACTCCCCAATAATGCATCTGAAAGGAAGCATACAGTTCTCAACTATAGCATCAGGCTCACCTGGAGAGGTTGGTAAGACACAGGTTGATGGATGCCCCCTGGAATTTCTGATTCAGAACTTTGCATTTTTAACCAGACATTTCTCCCAGACATTACTGAAGCAGTATTGAGAGCTACTGGTAAATAATGTGGGCATCAAAGCTCGATAGAACAAGGTTCAAATCTCGGTGATTTATCTCAAGGCATTTATCACTTCAGCACAGCTTCCATTTCCTTCTTTGCAAGTTAATAGTCATAATTATTTCCTCATTATAGGATTTTTATACAGACTAAATATGTTAATATTTGCAAAGCATCTATAACATATTAGGGCTTAATAGATGAGGGTTGTTATATTTAGTAGTCTTAGGTTAATTATTATCATTAGCTAGATATTGAGAAAACATCTTAAAAGGGCAACTGTTTCTCTCAGCATATGCCAAAAGCTGACAATCTTCATCATTCTCTTTTCCCAGCATTCCCTGCTCCCTGACTCTTCCCATAGGCACCTAATCCGGGTGTCCTCTCTTCTCTGCACCAGTACCTTCCTGCTGTGTCTCTGCCATCTAGGCTCCACTCTGTCCCATAGGCAAACTAATTGGACCTCTATTTTATGAGTTAGTCATTTGATAAGCCCAAGAATGCTCAGCACTGGGAAAAAATAGATGTAACTTAACTGGTCTCTTTAATACCTGATGTCCTAGCTAGTTCTGTCAAACTTTTAGTAGCATTAATTATGAAAAATTTTGAAATGAAAGAGATTGTGAGCACAAGAGTATTTACGCATGAGTGTGTGGTAGGCCAGAAGGGATAGCATTCCAATGAGTTGAGCAGCTTTTCAGTTCATGTGAGATGACTCTCTACAGGAGCCTGGCTACTCTCTCAGCTCAGAGACAGGACTGTTGCGTTCACTGAGAGTTGAAACACAATCTGACTTTGTACCATCAACCTGCGGGATTACTGGCTTGAAAGTCTTGTGTGCTTTCCTCTCCTCAGCACCTTTCCTCCCATTCCTTTTTTCATTGCCATCTTTCTCCATTCTCAAAGAAATCACCCTATCAGACCCAAGCCAGGCAGGCAAGGTGAATGTAGACATGGAGAATCTCTCACCCTGAACACATGACATCAGTTCTTGTGCCCTGCATCTTGGCCATGTTTTAAATCCAGACACAGAAAGCTGTAGTAAGAAGATTTCAAGATCTGGATGCAACACTGCAAGCTACTTTGTTATTTAACGATGATGGAAACCAACTGAGCTTAGCCTTCCAGAAGGCAGGTATATTGCTTTATGGACCTTTCTGCATAACACATAAAAGTGACGGGTGAAAGGAAAAAAGGACTCAGGGTTGACTGGTTATCTACCCTGACAAGCGCTAGCATTTATGGCTGTTCTGTGCCATCACCTTGTACAAATGAAACCATGTAAGCAAAATGAGTAGGCATGCAGCAACTTCTTATTTCTTTTTCCTCAATTGAGGGGCACCCAGTCAAAACATGTTACAAAAGAGGTTTAACATTGCTGATAGATTGACTTGAAGCAGCTCAGAGCTACATTTAAATATCAGAGGTCTTCTTGCAAGGGTTTCTTTCTTCCTCATCCACAACAATTCCTGGAGGGTTTTCCAATCATTACCTGGCAGAAGAGGTATCAGTTAACAAGTTTCTTTTATCCCTGTTTTGTACCACGTTTCTGATTTATTTTCTTGTTGCATAATTTTATTTTGAGAATTAAAAATTATCTCCTACAATCAGCTATGCTGATATCAAGGCACATTTTCTGAATTTGCTTCTTATTTCATATTAAGTTCAGATGATTTTAACAAACACTTTCAAATTATATATTTGGTCAATTTGCACCTCTCACTTAATCCCTTAGAAAGTACAGTCATTCCCTATACAAAATCATTTCAGACGAATGCAAAGGCTGCTCAATTCACCGGAGTACAGCCCCTTCTGGCCTACCACAGTGTATGTATATGTACACGTGCATTAATATTCTTGTACTCATATTGTCTTTCATTTCTAAAGTTTTCAAAAATAATGCCACTAAGAATTTGAGGGAACTAGCTGGGACATCAGTGTTAAAGAGACCAGTTATTTGTATTTTTTTAATGCAAAGCATTCTTGGGCTTCTCGGATGATTAAGTCATAAAATAGAGGTCCAATTAGTCTGCATGTGGGAAAAGGCACAGCCTGGATAGCCGGGAGACAGCAAGAAGACACTGGCCAAGAAAAGAGAGGACACTTGGACTAAATGCCTGCAAGGAGAGTCTGGAGCAGCAAATGCTGGAAAATGGAATGGAAAGGGATACCTGCTTTTGGCGCATGCGGAGGGAAGTGGTTTCCCTTTTCAGATGTTTTCTCGATGCCTGGCCTAATTATGATAATTAATCTAACAACTACTAAGAGTAACATCAGTTCTCATTTATTAAGCCTTTATATATTATAAGCCACTGCAAGGATCAATAGACATAATCTCCATAATTAGATAAGTCATTAAGAATAATACTGACTGAAGGATAACATTAATTTTGTACTATAGTGACCAACACATTACATGAAATTTGTTCTCAACAACAAAAGTTTTAGGTGTCTACAGTGAGATTATGAAGCAGTAAAATTTAAGATCACCCTGCTATGGTTCCCATCATTTAATATATGCAGGTTAACCTTGAACTAGATGGCAGGAACACACCTGTTCCTGGGACACTGGGACATAAGTCAAACATTGATAAAATATTGATAAATACTGTTAAAGTACTGTTATGGATAAGCCTTTGCTATAAACACTTTTAAATGCTTTGTTGTTTTGTTTTGTTTTACTTTAAATGTGCTCAGATGTTGAAGTCTGGGAAAACTTAATTCCCTAATTAACAGCTGCTAGGCCCTTTTTCATGGCTCTGACTGCCTTGTGCAAAGGACTGCCAAACAGGGAGCCAGAATGCCCTCATGCCAACACCCAGAGCAGGATTCCAGTTCCAGAAAGCACTGTCCCAGCAAGCAGCTTGTACTGGACTTTGGCCCAACAGAAGATCTGTGATTGGTTCAAACACAATCCTCTATTTGCATAATAGGCTGTACCATAATTGGTGCAAACACAATCCCTCATTTGCATAAGAGTGGCAGGGGTTGGCAGCAGCTGGCAGCAGAAAATATTTGCAGGCAATGCAGAAAGTAAAAGTGATGGTAGCTGTCAAGATTAGCTGTTGGAAAGAACCCTCTCTCTGCTGGAGACATAACTCTTAGGCCCCTGAACCTTGAGCCACCTAACTATCAGGGCCCTCAGACTTAAGCCCAAAGGTCCAAACCCTGTCTCTGCCCACTGTTGTTCACTCTGTTGCCTGAAAATACCCACAAGATCCTGGAATAACTTGAGAAACTTCTCTTTGCCTACCCAGGATTTCTAATTGGGTAGAGCAAAAGAACCTCAGCCAGCTGGTTTGTTACAATCTTAGTGGTAAACCAAACTTAACTTAATATGAAAGAAATCCAAGAAGTACCTTTCTTCTCAACACACCATGCATCCCAGACTTTCTATATGAAAACTCTTCTTCGTGAAACAGGAGACAAACACATTTCAAAAGCAAAAGTGACTCAAATTGCTTCTTAAATTGTAGCTGTCTGAAAGCACAACATATGAGTTTATTCATTCATTCATTCAAAAACATACATTTGCATTTACAGCATGTTTTAACTAGTGGAAATACAACAGTGCACAAATAAAACTCCTTCTCCTCATGGAGATCATACCTGTTTTAAGAGGCAAGACAAGCAACTAAGTAAGTGATATCTATCTATCTATCTATCTATCTATCTATCTATCTATCTATCTATCATCTATCTATGTATACATATATGGCAGTAGATGTAATAGAGAGCCATAAGGCAGGGAAATGGAATAGCAAATTCCATAGCTCAGAGAATCATATGGGGATCAGAGTCCAGGAAATGAGGGGTACCTCAATGGTCCTGAATTTCTGGTGGGGTCCAAGAAAATTGGGGGAAAGGGACATCTTGAAATGAGTCCTAAAAGTCTCAAGTCAGATGTTGCAAATGAAACTATGACTATTGGGAAAGGAAGGTAGGATCTTTGCAGGAGCACTCAGAGTTTTGGGGTCCATTCTTAGAAATGACATGGTGATATAGAGGCCAAGAAGGTTTGGTCTTATCTGTAAGAAAAAGAATCTGAACATCTGTGGCCCAGGAATTATCTAGTAAAGACTCTTGTGCCCAAGGATAGTAACTCCCAGGAAGACAGAGGGATAAGTTTTTTTAAGCTCATCTTGCTTAGATGTGTTTTGAAGACATTCAGGCTCATATAAGAACAAGGGACACACAACATAGCTCTGTCTGTGCATGCTTGTGTGTGTGTGGTCAGACTTCCCAGCATCTGTCCATTCAATGCTGAGGGGGAATAGTGTGTTGGGGCACAGCTTGCTCTGGAACTCTACCCTCCTGTAAAGCCTGGGCCCCCACGTGCCAATGCTGATGTACAGTGAAGGAGTGAGTGGAACTTTCTAGGATGTCCTTTTCAGGAAGGAGATTTGGATGAAGTGAAACTGTGTGCCTTTGGCAGGAGAGTAAACGTGTGGTTGGAGATACTGGATGTCTGGACTGAGTGAGGGAGAGCTTGGGGGTGATTAGGGACCAGCAACTCACTATTTCTGAGAAAGAGCATTGGTGTTGCCCACTCCCTCTTCAAAGAGAGTCTCCCAGAGACAATCACTGGTTTGATCCTTCTTACAGAGGTGAGATTATATCTTTACTAATGAATTTTGGAAAGATCCAAGGCTTTGGCTTCCCACTCATATCCTGTGACTTCTGAAACTATATCCAGCTCCTAAAGAATCTGGTTGGTGATCCCAGTTATCCATTTTCTACCATATACAGTTCCCAGAGACAGTTTTTTAGAGTTCAGTATCTGTAATCTCTAGAAAACAGTAATAATCTATTTAGAAATAATTGAAAAGAAGCTCCAAAATAAGACAGGAAGTGGATTTAACAATAGTTCTGGGGGATGTATTCAACATTAGACCTAGATACTGTTTTGGAGCCAGGTCCCGTTGAAGGTTATATGACTGTCCAGGAGCAAAGACATTTATTGTACATGTGTCTAGCACCCCTCATCAGGTCTTGCAACTCCCTTGTGGGTGGTGTACTATGTTTTGAAGAACTACATGGCTCTTGAAGGAGAACATGCAACTTCCTCATGTGTCTGTTCTCAACAAAGATGACAACAGTCTTGTGGGAATATTTGATGTAATGTCCCCAAATACAAACATTTCATGTATGTTAAGAAACTACTGAAAAGAAGTCATTTTTTTTTTGCATGTGTCAGTTTTCTATTCTATTTCCTTTCTTTTTTGAGGGGGTAGTCATAGTGGCATTTGAACTCAGGGCCTTTTGCTTGCTAGACAAGTGTTCTACCACTTAAGCCACACCCCAAGTAATTCTACATTTTCTTAAAGAACAGGTATCCCAGATCATTATGGAAGAGTATGATTAGCAGGAAATTAATTTTATTTGTGTCAACACACTATAAGGTAATGCTTTTGGAGTTTAGTTTGCTGATGAAGTAAAAGGAAACCCTGTTGTTCTAAGAGAAGATAAGTATAAATATTTCCTTTCATATTTTGGAGGATGCTTTATGAAAGAAGCAGGAAATTATTGTTGGTGGCTCATTAAAATAGCTTTTTACTATTACTCTGTTTTGACATCTGCTTTATAAGAGTATGATAATTCTGACCTTCAGTTGTGAGTCAATGAAATGCAGACTTTGAAACTGCCTTTCATAGGACATGCTTTCATCATGAACTGTTCCATAGTCTCTGTAGCCACTGGATATGTGCTGTGCAGTTCCCAGAAAATGTTTCATCTTCAGTGTGTTTGTTTTATGACTGTGTTATGCTTATTACTAATTGTGTACCTATGAGGAAGTGAGAAAATATTAGATTAAGGTGAAAGATTTGCACTCAATTAAGGCTGATATTTCAAAATACTTTCATGAAAATGTAAATGGATATACTTAAGTGAATATTTTAGCAATTTCCCAAATAGGTACATAAAATGGGCAATGAAGCTTTCCAAATGCTTTAAAAAAATTTCATAGCTGAAAGAGTTGAAAAGTCGAGTGGTAGAAATTATTAGTTGGTTAATTAATTTACAGAGTACAAATTATAACAAGGAATCAGTATAATTTCTAGTAAATAAAATATCATTGATTATTTAATCACTAAATCTGTAAAAATAGGAAAAAATATATCATCTTGGTTATGAATTTTTTCTATTTTAAATAATTTTAAATCATAAAGATAATATACTGTAGGAAATTTAGAAAAATGTAGGCTAGTAAAAAGAAGAAAGAGCTACTAATTTACAACTTAGAGTTAAGCATTTTTAACATTTTGAAGTATTTTCTTCCAGCCTTTTTTCTAAATATATATATATAAACAAAATAGAGTCCCATACATATTCTTTCTATTTATCTAGCCATCTATCTATCTGTCTATCTATCTATCATCTATCTGTCTAGCCTCTGTTGACTAGTTTAATTTAATAATATATTATAAATAGGCATAGTGAGGGTGAGAACATGTCCTTAATTTTTTTCTACAATAGCATATGTAATATATTCTTAGTAACCCTTGTAGATATAACATGACTTTTTAAACAATCACTATATTCTTGAATATTTAGGTTTCAGGTTTTCCAAGCATTCACTACTAACAAACAACTTTATAATAAACTTCTTTGTGCATACTTTTTGTATTCTCATCTGATTATTTAATTCCAATCAATTTCTAGAAGTGTCCTTGCTGGATCAAGAAGCTACATACCTTATTGCCCACCAGAGAGAACACATTTACTCCCCCCAGTAGTGTATGAGAATGTCTGCTGCCTGTCACCTTACCCAAATTAGATTATCATCTTCTTTTAATATCTGCAGTTTTATAGATAAAACAGTTATTTAATTTGATTTTCCATTTTTCCTTTCAGAAACTCTTTTTTCTTATTTATTTAGGAAGAACTTTACTATCCTGAGAACAAATGAATGTTTACATTATTTAAAAATTTCCTCAGTGATTTCATTTTTAGGTTTAGACTTTTAATCCAACTAAAATTTATTTTTATATAATGAATAAGGTAGGAATATAATTTCACTTTAAAAAATGATAAATGATGAGTCTTTTTGGGGGTGGTCCTGAGATTTGAATTCAGTGCCCCAAGCTTGCTTAGGCAAGCACTTGACCACTTGAGCCACATGCCCAGCTCTTTCTGTTTTGGGTATTTTTAGATAGAGTCTTGCATTTTCACATGGTTTGGCCTCACACTAAGATCCTCCCATGTACGGCTTTCCACTGGGATCTCCCATGTTCGATTACCAGTATACGAAACTTATGGATTGAGATGGGGTCTTGTGAACTTTTTGTCTGGGCTGACCTTGATATACAATCCTTCTGATCTCTACTGCCTGAGTGGTTGGGATTATAGAAATGAGCCACTGTGCCACACCTAAACCTTTCTGATAATTTCTATTTTTTTCATTGGATACTTGGATGCCACTTTAATGTTATACTAAATTGTAATATATATTACTTTTTGAATTTTATTCATTTCCATTCATCTGTTTATTTCAAGTCCACTATCACACTGTTTAGTATTGTATCTTTATGTAGTATTTGAATATAGTTATTAGATTGATTTGCATAACACCACCAAATGCATCCTTTTTCATGTATTTAAGTTTTCATAGTAAATAAAGAATTCCTTTGTCAATGTAGAAAATTATATTACATGGAAAGTTTAAGAAGATTTCCTTTTAATTTATCATTAAATCAATCACAATTTGAATTTGCTTGTTTAGAAACCTGGTAGGTCTTATTTATTAAATTTTCATTGATCTTAATAAACTCTTGTGACTTTTATAAAAATATATCCCAAACACTATTTTATTTACTTTAGCATTATTCTTTTCATCTGAAAGTTAATCTCATATCTATTGTTGATAGATTTAAATTATTTTCATAATTTTGAATCACTTGAAATTAAAATTTAAAATTTTATTGTAGGAGATGAAAAACTAAATGTAAGCAGAAACTAATTAAATTAAAATCTAAAATGTTTTGCCTAGATTTAGGCAAAGGAAGAAATCTGTTCTTTTCAGACTAGCAACTGATAACAAGTTATAAGAAAATTCAAATCTAGAGCCACCTCTGCAACTTTTCTGATCATTTCTCATTAATCATAAACCCAAAGAACAAATAGAAAATGAGCGATATCGTTTATTTGTCATTTCACTTGTCTGTAAATATATGCAGAGCTGCCAAGGCAAAAAGCACATGCACTTATATATATATATAATCAAATCTCCTCCCATGTTATTGCACCAACTTACATATCCATCAGCAATATGGAAGCAGGCCCATTTCACACAACAAAGTGGATTATTAAACTTTAGGATTTAGCTAATCTGCTAAAAAATGAAATCAATTTTCCACTTGTATTTTCTTTCTTTTAAGTTGATTTGAATGATTTTTCATATGCTGAAGGGCCATGTTTGTGGAATGTTTGAACTTCTTTTACCATTTTTAAAACTAGAGTTATTGGTGTTCTTTCTTAATTTCTAAGAGCTCTTTCAATATGTGAGAGACTAGCCTATTGAACCATAAGATTCATTTTTCCCTCCAACTTTCGATTTGTAGCCAGTATTTTGTTTTGTTTTGTTACACGATACAAAGGTTTTTGTTCCATCACCTCAAGATTAGAAAACAGCTTGCCAAAGTTTTCTTTTAATACTTTTCTTTTAAAATTATATATTGCAGTCTTCATTGAAATGAAATTTGTACTGGATTATGGTATAGGAGCTTAAAGTATTTTTCCAAGTAACTGTCTAGTTGTATCAAAACCAATTCTTTTACAAACCATCTCTTTCCCTATGATTCAAAATGTAACTTTAGCATTACCAAATTTTCATATGTATCTAGGTATGCTTATCTCTGCATCATACACCAATGGCAAAATTTCATATTAATAATATATATACAAATTACATGTGTGTGTTTACCTATATCATATATTGACATCTGCACATTCATTTTGTACCCTGATATTTTACCAAATTTTTCAGTTTGTAGTAGTCCATTTTCCTGGGCTTTTCAAGTATATAATCATATCATATATACATGGTATATGTATATATGGTAATTTTATCTCCCTTCCAAATTTTCTCCTCTGAATTATTTTCTAATATATCAGCTACATCCTACCTATTATCTGTCATCTACCAACTTACCATCCATCTACCAATTTGTATCTATAGCTAGCAAGCTGTCAGAAATGTAAAATAAAAGTGGGTATCCTTGTCTTATACTTGTCCTTATCAGGAATATCTTTAGTGTTTATCTATTGAACATGATTCTGGCCTTTTGGGGTGAGGTAGACTAGTTTTTAACTATTAGTAACTGTTAGTGTATATTAAATACATAAAGAGGCTTCATAGTGATAGTTTCATACATGCATGTAGTATACTTTGATCATATTCATTCACCCTATTACTCTTTCTTGTCCCCCTTCCCTCTTTATTGGACAATTTTTAACGGGCTTCGTAATGTGTATGAAATATTTTGATCATCTTAACCCCCTTCACCACTCCTTCTCCTCTCTTATTGGTTCCCACCCTCCCAAATAGTTCCCCTGTTTTATAATCATTTTCTTTCTTTCTTTTTCTTTGTCTTTCCTTTGCTTGCTTCCTTCCTTCCTCCCTTCTTTTCTCTCTCTCTGTCTTTCTTTTTTAATGGGGGATTAAGTCCAGATTGGCTTATGAGGAGAGAGAACTTGCACTTTTTTGAAAAACTAAAGTTTTTCATGAATTTGATACCAAAACTCAGGTGAGATTAACACTTAAGCTGAAATGATATGAGATGCTTCATTATACTTATATGGTGTACTTAATTTGGTTATCATATATTTCCTGCAGAAATGTTCATGGACTTCACTGAAGAATGTTGCCTTAGACCATGGTGATGTATTACACAGTATATGAACTGCATTCCCCTTGCATAGTCTACAGCCCAAGTATTTTAGATTGGAGATTTTGTAATGACATTTTATTGAATATTACCTCTTTAATAATCATAAATATGGTTGCTCTCACTAGCTTCATTATTTGTTTATAATCTTTGGTTTGTATCAGTGTCATACTCCATTAAAATAAAACCTTCATGTATTTTCTCTGGAAAAGTTTAAATAATAGTATCTTTTCTTTGAAGGCTTGATAAAACCCTTTAAGTCATAAAAGTAAAATATATTTGTGAAAATTTATTCAATATGGGGGTGGCCAAAAAGAGATGTATAATTTATATATAGTATATATTTTATCTAAAATAATGTGTAATCTACATATAATCCCTGCTTATTTTACATGGCAGTTAAAATAGTTGTGGTGTCTTTTTATTTATTTTATTTTATTATTTTTTGCATTTTTCAAAATTTATTTTAAAAACATTTTGATTAGCATAGTTGTACGTGGGGTTTCATTGTGACATTTCCATATGTGTTTACAATGTAACTTGGTTACATTCACCCCCTCCATCATTCTCATCCCCTCCCTTCTTCTTTTTTTTTTATTGTTTTATTATTCATATGTGCATACAAGGCTTGGGTCATTTCTCCCCCCTGCCCCCATCCCCTCTCTTACCACCCACTCCACCCCCTCCCTCTCCCCCCCACCCTGTCAATACCCGGCAGAAACTATTTTGCCTTTATCTCTAATTTTGTTGAAGAGAGAGTATAAGCAATAATAGGAAGGAACAAGGGTTTTTGCTAGTTGAGATAAGGATAGCTATACAGGGAGTTGACTCACATTAATTTCCTGTGCGTGTGTGTTACCTTCTAGGTTAATTCTTTTTGATCTAACCTTTTCCCTAGTTCCTGGTCCCCTTTTCCTATTGGCCTCAGTTGCTTTTAAGGTATCTGCTTTAGTTTCTCGTGTTGTGTTAAGGGCAGCAAATGCTAGCTAGTTTTTTAGGTGTCTTACCTATCCTCACACCTCCCTTGTGTGCTCTCGCTTTTATCATGTGCTCAAAGTCCAATCCCCTTGTTGTGTTTGCCCTTGATCTAATGTTTGTGGTGTCTTTTTAAAGGCCACAATATATTTCCATATCTTATTTAGAACTATTAGGGTTTTTTTTCACAACTTTTTGCTCTTAAAGTGCAGGGAATATTCTGTACATGAATGTGGAACAAAATATAAGAAGTAGAGTGGCAAACTCTGAGTGACATGAACATTTTGATAAAATTTCTTTAAAAGTTGCCTAACATTTTTCTCAACTCTTTCTCAACATTTTTGAGAATACTTTTGTTAATATAAAGAAACATCAGTCTCTCTCTCTCTCTTCTCCTTTCTCTTACCATATATTTATATTTTTATATTTATATTAATATATTTATATACATATATATTTTTATAATTGGTATTTCCTGCTTGTAGACAGGTGCTCTGCCATTTGACCCATGCCTCCAGCCCTTTGTGCTCTGGTTATTTTGATAATAGTCTCTTGCTTTATTACCCCAGCCAGTTTGGACCACAGTCCTCCCATTTATGCTTCCCACATAGCTAAGATGACGGATGAGTACCACCACAGCCGGCTTTTTCTGTTGAGACCAGGTCTTAGCTTTTTCCCAGTCTGGACTAGAATGGTGATCCTCCTCATCTCAACCTCCTGAGTATCTTGGATTACAGGTGTGAGCCATTGGTGCCCAGATTCAAAATATTGTTAATACAAAGTTGGTATCTTATTGTTTTGATTTCCCCCTGATCCCTTTTGGTTAAATGTGCTATTCCTGAATTATTAGATATTTGGCTTTTTTCTGTGAATTTTCTTTATCTATTCTTTGGTCATTTCCAAAACTGTATATTACCTTTTCTTTACTTGTTTAAAGGAGTTCTTTGCATATTAAAGATATTGATAATTGTACACAGCAAACATGCTTCCAAGTACCACTAGAAAATATCAGATATGTGTAAAGTCATTTCTCTTTCCTGTTTGTAGAAGAGCCATCCCTTTGCTTTCTTCTTCCTTTCTCTGTGCCCTTTTGGTACTCTACAGAATCCTTGTTAGTATTACCACCAAACTACAAGAGAGTAAGGGATATGAAATCACACATTTGAGCACGGCTTATGACAGCAAGTTTAGTTAGAAAGAAGATGAAAATTCCTCACTTGATGTATATAAAGGATTATGTGGAAGTGTCTTTTTTTTTATTATTATTCATTTATTCATATGTACATACATTGTTTGGGCCATTTCTCCCCTCTGCCCCCCGGCCCTTCCTTCTCTCCCCACCCCCTTACTTCCAGGCAGAACCTGTTCTGCCCTTTTCTCTAATTTTGTTGAAGAGTAGACATAAGCAATAATAAGAAAGATATTGTGTTTTTGCTAGTTGAGATAAGGAACCCTAATTGATTCATCTCTATATGACCTCTTCACTACTTCCCAGTCACCTTTCCATATTGACCTCTTTCATTTTAAAGTTATTGTATTAGCTCCTCTGCAGTGTTCTATTTCTTCAAATTTTTCATGAATAACTTTTCCTTCAGAACCATGAATAATGATATTCCAGTGAAAACATAAAGCTTAGTGACATAATGGCTGGTGAAATATAAAAAAATGCAGCTAGTCATTTGGATGTTGTAATGATCAAATATTTCAATAACTGACTACGTATTTCATTTTCTAATCCAGATGTTTGGCATTCAATAAATAAGGATTTTTAATGACTTGGAACAAAAAGAATGTGTGGACAACTAAAAAATGAAATGAGTAGCTACAGAGCAAGTATTTGAAATCAATGTTAATTCACATTCAAAATGTAATATACTTAGAACTTGTGAGCTCTGTCTGTCTATCTATCTATCTTTCTATCTATCTATCTATCTATCTATCTATCTATCTATCTATCTATCTATTATCTATCTACCCATCTACCTATCATCTATCTATCGTCTGTCTATATATCTATGGTCAGTTTCCAAATGTTTGAAATATTTATGAAACTCTAAACTAGAATGTTTTCCTTAAGCAGAAAACAACAGAAAAGCTGTGCTCTTTTTCACATTATAAAAATAAACAAAAAGCCCATAAAGAGTTCTCATCAGTCTCAAGGAATTGGCCTGAAAGACAGGTCAAAGTGATATAATATTAGGGAAAGTAAGAGTCTAGAAATGCCATGCTTTTCAGAAAGGCATTTGAGTTGTCAAGTCTTGCAGATGTGTAGAGGCAGGAGAAATAAATTCTTAATAATATTCAGAACAATACATTCTGAGTCAGTCCCCCATCTCCCCTGAAGTAAGAAGTTAGCATCTTTCTCCTTCTAATGTGTGTGTTGTCCAGTCATTCACGTTGTTCCTTAATGTTCTAATTTTACTTTTTAGGTGAAATTGACAGTCTTTCTTGGTGATAAACCAGTTTTAATAAGAATGGAATATATTTTATAGCTTGATTATATTTATTGATAAATATTAGAAATCCTGCTTGAGGTAATTATTGAGATCAGGAAACTCAAAATTCTCTTTCCATCTTTAGATAAAGCTTCAGAAGTATACATCTGTAATTGACTCTTACAAATTAAATTATTGAGAATGAAGAGAGGGTTCATTGTTTGTCTAGGAAGCAGATTACCTTGTAACTTATAACATTTAAATTACTCTTAAAGATAATAGTTATATATGTCATTAGTGACTTGTTTTCTGGGGAAATGTATGCATTATTATGCTTCCTTGTTTTGTTTGATCTTAAATAATCTTAAAGTATGGATTTTGATTTTAGCTTAATATTGAGTTTTAAAATTAGGTGTAGTAGATTCTATCATTTTAAACTTTCAGTTTATATCTTTAATGCCTTTTGCTCTTGGAAAATTCTAATTCAGGAAGCCAAAAAAAATCAATCTTGTTCTGCAAAAGAAAAGTATTTGACAACCAAGACAATCAGCATTTAAGCAAACTGAAAAATATTTGCTTGCCAAAAATCGTCAACACTTATGAAGACTTAAGAAAATGTAGAAAATGTAATAAGACTATATATAAATTAATATCTATTGTCTCTACCCTGAATCCATGAAGTAGATTCTTATCTTGTGGCTTTACTTTATTCAGTAAAAATAGTATACAGTATAAGGGGCAAATTCACTTTCTCAATATAATGAGACAGACATACAATGTGTTAGAAATTTAAGAAGCTGTCCTAGTTATACTCTGTCATGATAAACATTTATTTTCCCTCCAGCTTTTCTATATATGGGTCATATGTTTCTGTTTTCTGCACTAAGCTTAGAAAATGAGCAAGTAAGATTTGGGGCTCAGTCTATTTCTTTAAAAAAAACACTGATACCACTGGTCATAGGGGTCCTTGATGTGCTGTTCTTTGGCATTGATTATATTTTAATTTGGGGGCACAAGTGACAAATTAGTGGCATTTAATAGTAAAAGATGATAATATCTCTTCGTGTTATGTTACAGTAAAAATTAGTCTTTCCACTTATTTTAATCTAGACTTGTTTCCTTTATTTAAAAAAATTTTTTTTGATTGGTAGTAGCAAGAATAATCCCAAGTAGTCATTTTATAGTGCTTCAAGGGCAAAAGCAATCAGAAGACTTAACTATTATCCTTCTGCACTCAACATTTGTTTATCAAGTATACCAATGGGTTACTCATTAGTTAGTTAATTAATTGAACAATTAAAGTTCATTCATCATATATTTTTGTACAAAGAGGATTTCATTTGAGACAATTATCTACTCTGACATGTGGTAGAGAGAAACCAAATAATCTTGGGTGGCATCAAATTAAGTGTGACTAGTTTTTACTGAGTGATTTAACATTTGCCATAGCCATTACCTCTGGATATATTTTAGACTTGGGTGTATGATAGCTAGGATGATATGTTAGATACATGGATATAAATTTTATTCTAAATATGGCTTAGATGATCTAATTCTATGAGTATGTTGAGTAGGTCCAGACAAGTTTTTAACCATAAGCATAACTGTATTTAACCTAAAGTGAGACAAAGTTAACCAGGGTCACCTAGGGGAAGAAAAGATCCTTAAGGACTTGTTTAGATAGAAAAAAAAAAAAAGTCTTTAGTCAAAGACTTGTCAATCCTGTTTTTAAGGATTGATTAGGTACTTGGGTTGTTCTTTTTATCCATGGAGAAAATGAAAAATAGCAAGTTCTTTTCTGCTTTAGACCAACCCTCATATACTTTATGACAGTTAGGTCTCTCCTGAGCCTTCTTTTCTTCTGGACAAATTATACTAACTCTTCAGTCTATACTCAAAGGTCCTATTTTTCAACCATTAAATCATTTTATTGTTCTTTCTTGTATTTTTTCCAGTTTTTTCAGAGCATTTTAGAAATATAGAGTCTTAAATTTGATATATTTGCATATATCAAGTAGGTTAGACCTTCAGGAAGACATTTATTTTCAGTCTCTGAGAAAGATGGCCAGCATGACAGGTTAGTTAAGTAAGAAGACAGAGAAAGCTAGGTGAACAACTCAATATTTTAACCTAATGGATTTATATGATCAGAAACAGTGAAACTTGTGCCTGAAAAAATGTCCAAAAGGTTCATTATAAGTCCATTGGGAAGATAACAAATCCACAATATTTATTTTCAAAATAACTAGATTTACTTTGATTTTATGTTTAAATAACTTTGTGCTTCTTTTTAGTAATTATCCTCTGCAGAGGCAGAGATTAGTAGGTGAGCTGACCTAATTTCAATTTCAGAACAAAAAATATATCATTGAAGTTGATGACCACTGTTACCTCAAGAAAGGACATGGGGACATCAAAGGAGTAACCTCAGCTTAATAAAAGGGTAGAACCATTTTTTTCAAGCAGATATTAATGCCAAGCAGGGCATTGGTAAAACAATGCCTACTGAAGAATTATCTTTTTTGTTTTGGGTAAAACATGGTCTCAAGGAGAGTGTGCTATTTTATTGCCTTTGTTAAGATGCTGTCCTAGGTTCATTATTGTCTTCTTTGCAGTATCATGGTGATTTGGGATGGTTAGGATACTGTACTTGTTTCAACCTCTGCATTTCATTAAGGGGCAACATTGAACCCATAACCTTATATATGAATCACCTCCTCCTTTAAAGCCATTTCTGTGAGAACAGACTCCATTGAAATGTAAAACTTTTTAGTGTTTATTATTTGAATTTAAATACATGGATAATTGAATTTGTATTTCTTTGATAACCTTAAACCTGAAGTCTTATTTATGCTTAAACCAAAATATCTAGCATTTACCATACTCCCTATCCTGGGGTGCACTATGCACTATAAAACTGGGTGAACTGCTTCATAGGCTCCATGAGAGAAATGCAATCACCACGAAAAGATGGTACTGGGTTCTTTCCAATAGCCTTCATGTAAATCAACAATAAATAATAGGGATCACAACAAAGCCAGCTTATAAGAGGTTTAATTCCCCAGATGGAAAGCTGCACAATTCACCCATCGCTAATTTATTTTTACTTTAAGGCTTTAGAAAAATATAAATCAGTTCTGCCTATATTGAAAAGCCACAGGCAGAACTTAGAGGGCTCTTGCACTGAATGGTGTGCAGTAGTGAAATGTTTATATTTTACACTAACCCCTCTTTGAAAGCTAATGCGGTATGGTCTTACCATTTTTGCAGACAGGACAACATTGTTCTGGTTCATAGACTGGGTTGACACACTCAGGAACTGCGCAGTCTGCTACAACACAGTGAACTTCATTGCTGGGCTCACAGCGACACCATTCACATGGAGAGGGCTAGGAACAAATCTAAAATTAGCCCCTTTTCTCCTATAACTTAATGCTTGCACATTCATATGTTGTCAGAAGACAAAACATCACTGTTTATATTGGCTTTACTGATTTAACTCCATTTACCATGTGTATGATTGTTCTTCCCCAATGGAAGGCAATCTAGACATCCAAGCCAAGAAGGTTGCAATGCACAGCTTAGGTTTCTGTGAATAATAGAATATCCACATATGACTCTTCCTACATCTCTGTCCCTACTTTCTAGAGAAACGTTTGGACAACTAACATGTCACTATATTTGGTTTCCAGATGCACTGGTTGCTCTGCTTCCTGTGGTAAACAAGAATGAAACTGGGACATACATAGTTTTTGCCAGTTGTCATTTTCACTTCCTGACAGAGTAGGGTTACTCAGAAACCAGAAAATGGTGAGCACACATTCCTATCCTTTGTATGAATGCATTTTCAAGCTAACCTAGACTCCAAATGGTGCTTTTTCGATGTGAATTTTAGAAGAGATTGTATTTAGCATCCAAACATCAAGATAATGCCTCTTGAAAGATTTAGTGAATATCTTTCATCTTGCCTGCTTTCTTTTATGAGTGAACTAAAATCGACTGACCTAAAAGTAAGGAGTCAAAGACTCTAAAATTGGAATTGGGAAGTGATTAATTAAGAGAAAACAGTTAAAACAACAGAAAAGAATTTTTTTCTTTATAGTACTTACCAAACAAGAATGAGTTTAGGATTTCCTTTCTAGAAACTGCCTATACCTCAAGGCATCAGCCAGTCTGTTACTTTTTATCCTGTTTAAGTTCTACTCTGTTCCTAATGAAAGTGAGGTTTAGAATTCTGGAATGAAAGCTTGTCTCAGAATCATGCATGTCTATACTTCTCAAATCAAACTATTTGTTCTTAGAACATTCTGCCATCAACACAATGCCACAAGTCACTGGCAAATTGTGTTAATGAAAACCCTTTTTTCTTGTTTCTTTCCACAATTCCTGTTAGCTCTTGTTTCTTCCTGGACCTGGCAATCTGAGTAATATCAATGCTCCCTGTCTCAAACAGTCCGGGGGCGGGGGGGGGGGGGGGCGGAAAGGAAGGGGAGGAGAAGTGGTGTTGGAAACCTTTTAATTAATGATTTTATAAATTCAGTTTACCTTTGCATTGTGCTTAAAGAATGATATCTTGACTAATTATTTTACTTTCAAATTTAATCTCAACAAGAGAATTAGCCATAGAATCTGTGGTGAAGTATTACTATTTATTGATGTGATCAGTAAGTTTATTGAAAAGTACAATTAAGCTCTTTGCCATGTGGTGAGTTGTGTTTACACATTTCAGAGGAATCTATTGCAATATCCCAAAAGCTGGGATTTAACCTGAAGCTCCTCTCTACTGGATAATCTCAGTAAATCAAGAAAAAAAACTTGATTGTACAATATGCTCCTACAACATGTTATTTGATATTTGGTGGAAAAAATTTTGAATGAAGAAAGTGAGAGGGGTTGGAACTGGGGCTGCTATATTGCTTCTTATTTTGTAAATCTCATTGTGATGCTGAAAATTCCCAACTGAACTTGTCAGAAAGCCCCTCCTTTCCTGGTTAGTGCAAAGAAGTGTTTTTACATGGCCTTCTGAAGTACACTGAAGATTTAAAATATATTTGTTGCCAATGTAAGAGAAAAAGGGAGCCACTCATTTGATCCTTCTATATCTGCCTCTTTCATAGCTGTGATTGCTTACTCTTCCTGTTCGCTATCTTGCTGAAGAAAGGCTTGAGGTACAACTCTAGTGGGCTAATTCTAGGAATAAGAAGTTCCTGAAGAGACAGCAATTTTTTAGTGTAAGATGTTCACTTCAAAGTAAATGTGGTCTTTGAGAAAGATCTGTTGAACTAGTAGTTTGATGAAGAATACCATTCTAATTTAAATAAATTAGTAAGTTACTATGAATTGTGCTAAGCAATTTAACTATATCAATTTACTTATGTGTAGTACATTAAAGATCATCATGGAACTTTTGAGTGTTTAACCTTCTTGCAAATGTGAGTTAGAATATTTTAGTAGGACAAGGTTAAGCTGTCATGTGGCTGCATTTTGGAGGATTGCAACATAAGTTAGAAAAATAAAAATATCCCCCTATTAGTGATTGCTAATCATGCCCTGAACCTGGCTTTATTCATGTACTATATAGTCTATCCCTTTCTGACCTAGAATTTTTTAGTGTAGGTATGCTACTTCCTCTTTTATTTTCATTAAATTGTGTTTTTCAAATCATTTATCTTTACTTCAGTTAGTCTCTCCACACCTCAAGCCTCTACATGCCCTCTGACCTGGATTTAAATACTCCATCTAATTTAACACATTGACCCCACACTGAAGTCCCTTTCTGACCTTGACCACCTTGTCGAGTGTCTTTCATTTCATAATTTTACCAGATCTGACACCATTGTTATTCTTTCTCAATTTGACTTTCTCCATTGCCCCTGTCTTCCTTTGCATTTTTGAAAAGCTATTGCTTAAAATGTAGTAAGTTGGAGCAAGCAGTTTGCTACCTTGACATTAAATTCAGACTTTAGAAATCCTCAGCTTTGTGAGTCAATGCCCTGTATAGCTATCCTTATCTCAACCAGCAAAAACCCTTGTTCCTTCCTATTATTGCTTATACTCTCTCTACAACAAAATTAGAAATAAGGGCAAAATAGTTTCTGCTGGGTATTGGGGGTGGGGAGAGGGAGGGGGCGGAGTGGGTGGTAAGGGAGGGGGTGGGGGCAGGGGGGAGAAATGAACCAAGCCTTGTATGCACATATGAATAATAAAAGAAAAATGAAAAAAAAAAAAAAGAAATCCTCAGCTTACAGTGCAAAGTTCTGAATGGTTTGGTACTTTTGATAAATCTACATCTTAAGCACTAAACTGGCTACAAATTTACTTTTATTGAGTTCTTCAATATGGAAACTACAGATTAAACCTGAAAATGCCAAAGATTAAACAATAAAGCTCCCCTTACAGAAGCAGAAGATGCTGGAACAAGTAGTTGTAAAAAAATTATTCATATTAGATTTTTTTTTAAAGAGTACCAAATTATGTCAGGAAATGGCTTTTGTTGCCTGGAGATTTGGTAAGTCAGATGACTAAAAGACACTATCCTAAAATTTTATATAAGCAAAACCTTTCTCTAAGAAATCTCACAGGACAGTATTTCTAAGCAATCTTTGGAAAATAAAGTAATATTCACTACATATACTTTTTCATGAACTATAGCTGAAATTATGATTAGAGGTCACATTTATTTGTTAATGTATATATTAGATGTGTTTTATATGTATTATATCATTACATGTGTGTTATAAATCTGTAACACCACCAAGTTATTTTTTCTGAATATCTAATATGGAACCCTCCACTTAAGCAGGAACTGCATTTTGTCTGGATTCTACTATCATTGAAGACATACTGAATGCTGTCCTAGCTGCCCCTAGATTACAAAAATGTTTCCCTGACATATTACCATATTACAAATAGATTTTCTCTTTCTCTCTGTCTCTCTTCCATACATTTGGATGTATACATACATTCATATGTGTGTATGTATGTATATATACATATAGGTACACATGTACATATATACTTACACGTATATATATATATATGAGTGAATAGAGTAATATGAGACTCTCAAATTTCAGGTTAGGTAACTAGAGTTCAAATTTTCTATCTTGGTATTAAATGGAAGCATGGCAACCTGCTTAGAAATGGTTAACTTCTGAATACCTTTAAGCTGAAATCCCAAAGTAACTGTGATTCTTGATAATTTTTGGAGAATTGGAAGGTAAGTACAAGTATCCTGGAAGCAATGAATCAATGTTCCATGATACTTTAAATTGAAAAAGTAGCCTAAAAACTACAAACTTAGGTTACTGAAATAATTGAATAATCCCAGAAAAATGGTTAAGTATGTTCTCTGTGAGAATGTGGAAACCAATATAATTGAGATAGGATTGTTAGACTTGAGATATTGTTGTAGACTGGATGGTTACATAGACCTTTCTATGTAGTTATAGAAAATACACATTTATTTTGTATTCTAAATACAGCAAGATTATCATCTATACCTCAGGAAAGCCTGGATATTTTGTCTCTAAAACAATCTATCTGGCATCATTAGTTATGCGGTGGCTGTTAATGACATTATTTAGAGTTTATCTAGGAGGAAATGATCATTGTATACAAGGCCTGTCATACAGATTTAACCCTCAAAGTGACAAGAAGCATACCAGTCTTCAGACTCATGTTCTTTACCAGTTGAATCTGATGAACATTGATAAAATGTTCTTAAACGTTCAGGGTTCTGAATTAGAAAAATTGGAAAAGAATATTTACTTGGCTTTTTGGGTCACTGTTCCCTAGTGGTTAAAACCAAGTGTTGTATAGCTTTATTACATGTGTTTCATTCTCAGATGCTTTACTTACTAGCAGTGACTCTTAGGAGGAAATTTTCTAACATTTCCCCTAATTTCTTAATTCATAAAACAGGAATAAAAATAAACATATGGCAACACCATAGAATTACTACTATGAAGCACATAAAATAGATAAGAAATATTATTCACTTGCATACTTAGTGATGGCTTTCTGGAAGAAATTTAAAAAATAAAAAAGGACAGCATAAGATTATATTTTAAAACAATATTTAGTGTTTTTCTCAAAATGGAATCTGTTTATGGAGGTGGATGCAATAAAATTTTACAACACGATGTAGTGGGAGGAATTTTGATCTAAAAAAATTAATCATGTCAGAAACACACTGAAGAATAACTGTTATTAGAAGTCTCAGATGAAGAGTTGTTGTGAATGGTTAAACTGATCACTATCAATCACTCTGGGAAAGGCAGGAAGGAAGGAAAGAAGGAAGAAAAAAGAAAGTAAGGCAACAAATCTATTTTCTTTTCTTATAGTCTTATCACCAAGTGTAAACTCAAACATCCCCTCCCCAGTGAGGTCTTCTCTGACTGCCCAGGTACTTCATAACATTATTGTACTGATTTGTTTTTGCGTTTTTGTTTTTATCTGTTGTCCTCATAGGTTTTAAGTAGCTTACAATATATTGTGTATTGATGAATTCTCAACACTTATGAGACATTTTATCATAATAGATACTAAATATTTATCAACTAAAATGTACAATCATTTGTGCAGAATCTGTGTTTTCTTATTTGTTAAACTATACCTGTAGGCAGCTTCATCTGTGTTCATCATGCATCAAAACGGTTTTAATGCCATGAGATATTTACATTTTATTTAAATATTACAAAGTGCACTTTGAGGGAACAGATTTCTGACTATGGGTCATGAAATAACTATTTGGGCTCCAATGTTATGGCAATGAACATAAACTCACTCCCTAAAGGTAATTTTAAATTCATAGTATTTGTTGATTTGCATATCACAGGTAAGTCAATCTTCAAGCACTTCAGTGACTAGCTTATCTAGCAGGAGATGATTACAGTCTTATTGCACTAGAAATACTGTGCTAACTAAATTTAGGGCAACAATACATGCAGAGGAATTGTTAAAGGGCCCAAGGCAAAGATAGTCTTATTTTGTAATTTGTGTCAAGCTTAGTGGTTGCTTATTAAAAGCAATGACTCCAGTATATTATAAAACACTTTTTCAGGCAAAAAAAAAAAAAAAAAAAAAAGACCTGATTTTAAACATTCCCATTTCCTAAAGGTTGAGGTAGAATACAAAGCCCAAGAAAACACATCCTAAATATTCTGAGAAACAAAACTTGATTCCTAGAAAGCCCTCTGAGAATATCGTTGAAAGTTAAGGTATGGATGCATAGGTGGATGGGATGTGTACTAAGTGCCAAGTTTTAACACACTAGCCCTATCAATGGCTTTCCTTCTCATCAAGTGAGGTTAGGCTTCCTATACCATGTGTGCTTCATTTCTTTGATAATCAGCAAAATTTAGCAAAGAAAATATAGCTCTGTTTGCATTCAAAAAAAAAAAAAAACAAAAACAAAACATTAAACAACTACTGAAGATCTGATTTCAGCAAATGAAAAAATACCCCTCTGTGACGCATTCTCTTTTAGAGATAATTTATGGCATAAATTTTATCACTTTTTGGAACTAATCTCATTACTTTCAAAGTGTATAAGAAATTTGGAAGACTCTATTTCAAAGTTGCTGATGCCTGTCAGAAATTACACTGTTCATTTCATTAAAATATACATTAATTTACAAAGTGTAAGCGTATTTGGCCTCCACTACCACTCCTGAAGCCTGTAATCTGCATGCAGTGGATGTCACCTAATAATCAAGGCATACACTGGGTTTTCACCAAAATTCACAATCCATCTGAAAGATGGTCTACAGCATTATTGATTAAAATGCTCCTTGGTGTAATGAGATTGTGATGACCTCTTCAGTGAGCTGCCTTATTGACTGGAGAATATTTGGAACACTGAGGTTGTAAGTCTTATCAAATTATGGACATACAACTGGAGATTTTAAAAGAATTTTAATACTGATGAAGTAAATAGAAAAGCCTGATTCATAGATTTTTAAAATTTATAACCACTTCAATTGGTCAGCAAATGTGTATGGTGGTATCATTTGAGTTACAAGTGAAGTAGTAACTGTTCTGGCTTTTTCTGGTAGAGATGGCATTTTGAAAATACATTCTGGGATATTATCTCTAGTGTGTTCATCAGAAATAGTTCGTTATTGTTGAAATTTTAGGAAAATGATTTCAAATAGTGCATTTACCTTTGTCCATTCATTTATAATAAATTAGATAGGTAATGAATTATAATTCAGAAATATAAAAATTTTAAAAATTATGTATATTCAGGATATTTATAAAGTTTATATGATGTACAATGTAAAGTATATAAGCTATACCAAGAGAAACTACCTAGCTATCCTATTATCAATAAATGGTAACCTAGTAGTTCAAATATCTACAAACACATTTTTAATTTTTAAGCCAATTTTTTATGAAAAATGACTGCTGGTACTATCATAATGGAATGCCTGATTACTACAGTTACTCTTCCAATTTTTATTTTCATTAATCTGAGCTAAAGTGAATGATAAGAAGATTAGAAAATAGTTGAAGTACCAATCCTAAAATTATCACTTGTCAAGCACAAAAATATTCACTCATTCTTGAAAATTCATCATTGAACTTGCAACACAATAGTAATATTATCTCAATAACTATTTTTTTCTAAACATATTTTTCTCTAAAGGTAAAACAAATATCTTATGGTATGTTTTGTAAGGGCAAGCATCTCTTTGATTTTATACTGCCTATTCCAATAAACTGATGATGTAGAAAACCAATCTTTTTTTTCCTGAATGTTTTCAAGGACTTTCATGATAATAAAATACAGCTTTTCTGGAAAATTATAGAATTAAAAAATAGTTAAGGGGAATATAGAAAATACCATGTATTTTAAGTAGGCAAATTTATGCTTCTCAAGGAAATATCAGTGTGTATTTAAGAAAACAAAAGGATGTTTTATCTGTTGCTTAGATCTTCAAATGAGAGCCCCAAAGAATAAAGAAAGGCTACAGTAAAAATTTAGGTACAGTATCACACTCACATTGGTAAAATAGTCTAGAAAAGAAGCTGTTTTTAGTCTCTCACCAATAAGCTGGGTGAAAGTTGTCTTTGGTACTTGACAACAGACCTGAGTTTTTGTAGCAGAGCCTATGCTGAAAATGCTCCGTAGATCACACATTTATGCAATAGGAAATAAATGAGCAACTACATAACCTCAAAACTTTCCTGCTGACATCAAAAAGGACAGATAGTTTGCACCAGTTGAAGAGTTAGGCATCTTCAATAGCTTAATGCCAAGTCAAGTGCAGTTAGGGGAAAATACATCTCCATGAGCATTCTGTAGACCAAATGAAGCATGTAGGAAGCAAATACGACCAGTCCTATTCTACAGGAGACACTTGAAGGAAGCAATGACACAAAGGAGAAAGGGCAATAATAGCCTGCTAGCATTGCATTATGATACTGAGTTCAGGACCCTTCAGGTTCTAGGATGTGGGAGTTATCAGCATGGGACAACCAAATCCATTGTATTTTGAGTGACAATCAGATTATCTCTTCAGAACTCCTTTGTCATTCAGTATGTCTGTAGGCAAAATTTCTCTAAAAGTTGAATTATTATCTCTAAAAGTTGAATTATTATCTTCATTTTTCATTGGGTAGTAGCATTGTATTTTGACATGTTAAGGAGAAATAATTAAAAATTAACAGCATGAAGTGCTTTATAATTGTTAATGTTAAAATATATTTCCCATTTTAAGACCAAACAGAGATTTCTTACTGAATTTTATAGTTCATTATTTGATGCTTGGCTCATCGCTTACTTCATTCCATGAAAATATGTTGAGGTGGCTTACATATGACAACACAAAAGAATCTTGACAATAATTTCTTGATAAACCTCTCTAACTTTAGTATGTAACTTGGGAACAAGGTAAAGAAGAAGTAGTGACAATTTTGTATTACTACATATAGAAATTGTTAGTGTAGTCTCCCAGTGGAATTTGGTTGCATGACAATGCAGAATGAGCACATTTGGAAGCTAAGTCTTACCATAAAATGGTGCAGCTTTACCTAGAACAGATTAAAGTAGTTAGCCTGAGTGTTCTCATTTGTAAGAAGGCATTAATACACATATAATATTAACAGCGTTCTGACTTTCCCATTGGATTATTATAAGACTAAAAGGGAATGATGTAATTTATGAAAGTGTATGTAAGTTATGTGGCTTTGTTTTCATGACAGTTGTCATAACAGCTCTCTGACCAGTGGTTCCTAACCCCCTCTTATCCATTGGCTCATAAATTATTTTACTAAATTTTACCATAATTATTTCCATTATGAATTATTTCAAGTTTGCAATTTGAGAAAAATACATTCTTCTAGAGTTTTGAAAGCAATCTTCATCTCTAAATTGTAGTAGTGTTTGCACTCAAATTTTGGTTAGTTGAAGAAAGACATCCGACAACATTTTTTACATTTATTCTTATTTACAAAGATACAACTTCAATCTTTAATCAGATTCTTACTCAAAACAGATCTCAAACTGGGTAACTTTAGCTAATGGTTTTTGTAGTTTTGATTTTAGTATCTTTTTAGTTTCAGTGAGAATGTCACAGAGTCTCATTAACAATAGGAAAATTTTCTGTGATTGTCCTTTTTCTCCTTAATGAAGCTTTCTAAATCTTGGCAGTCAAAGGTTTACAATTATAGAAGAATTTTATTTTTAATGTTGGAGGAAAATTAAAGTTAGACTGAACAATTTAAATTTTTCCCTGTCATATTCAGGAAAGAGCAATAAAGCAATCAAAGTAAGTGGAGTTTCAGAGAGCTGAGGCTATTCTCTCACTATGAGGAAAAGCAAATTGATTTGGTAACCACTAGAAATTTTTACAATGACTATGGTAGAAACTATTGTACTTGTAAGACTACAAAAATCATTAACAATTTTATTTGTTCTTTTTTTTTTTTGGCTGCACTGAAGTTTGAACTCAGGGCTTCACATTGGCTAGGCAGGGACTCATTGCTTGAGCCACTCTGTCAGCCCTAACATGTTCTTTCAAAAAATTATATTTCATTGCATTTGTAATTGCAACAATCATTAATAACTTTTATATTTCCCTTTAAAATTTATATTTCATTGATATAGAAAAATTTATAATAATCCCCAAATTTTCAAAAATAATCCTGGTTAATCCTCACTGCATTCAAAATACACTTTATCTGTTTGTTTGTTGGTTGGTTGGTTGATTTACAAGCTGATAAGGTATAATGGAGGCAGCCCTAGAGTTAGATCAGAAATGTCTCCTTGATTTCCTGAATTTGATAATCTCCATTTATATGACAAGAACAAAAAAATAAGTTCTCTGAGTTTTAGTTTTCTTATTTATAAAATGGGGATAAGGATATTTTAGGATTAAATAATTCAATATTTAATAAAATTGTCCACTATTATTTGTCTTTGTCTCAGGTACAGATCTGGTTTTGTTACTTCTCTGACCTTGTGTTGGCTCCATAGTTAGTCCAAGCTTCAACCCAAGTTCCTTAACTGACATTCATGCTGCCAACTGGCCTCTTGCTCCCTTCCCCTTCTCTTCTCACTCTCTATATCTTGTTTCCTGTCCTTTGGGTTGACTCACTTTTCTCTAATCAAGCTTTTTCTTTACCTGTGCCAACTTTCCAATTTTTTCTGAAATAGTTTGAATGCCTAAGCTCTATCTCCACTCTCAGATTACTTTCTTTTATCTCTTCAGATAGAATCACTTCTTTCTTATACAATTTCCTAGAGCAAACAGTACAAGCCATTTGCCATTGATAGCACCTATACCTGTAATCCCTTGTCATAGACTAGGAGCACCTTGAGGGTCTGCATGATATCTTCTCTATTTTGGTAGATACTACAAGACCTATGACTGTTCCACATGTGAGAGATATTTATTTAATGAAATTAAACTATGGATTGTGAAAATTGATTTTTAAGCATGCAATAATAGACTGAATACCCAAGTAAGAAGACTGTATGCATACTTTAACTTATAAGTAAATACAACATTAAATATATCTATTGCTTTATATTAAATTAGCTATATCTTTTTAACTTGACATACAATCCAGTGAGAGACATGGGATATAATTATATTATATTAAAGATATTATAATATATGCATATTATAATCTATGATCTTCTATTTCATCTGAGAATTTTCAGTAAGTAGAAAGTGATTATGTTATTCAGCAATGCAAAAGGTAAAGACATACTTTTTGCAGTCAAGTGTACAAAGAAATACAACTTGATATGCCCTATCTATAGAGTGCAAATTTGTGTGTCTTTAAATTTACATGTTTGAAAAGAGAACCCAAGACCAGGTGAAATAGGATCCAAATCTAGCACTCCCCAAAGGAATTTGTAACTTTCAAGAATATAGGCTTGAAGGATTTGGTGACAACAAAATCTGGGGAAGGAGAAAGAGGAGGATTACTAAAGTATAGATTTGAGGATCAGCAAACTTTTTCTATAGAGGGTCAGAGAGTAAAAATTGTAGATTTTGTAGGATATATAGACTCTGGGACAACCTAAAAACAACCAAAGAAAATGCATACATGAATGAGCACGGCTGTCTTCCAATGAAATTTTAACAAAGCATTTTATAGAATGGGTTTGGCTCACAAACTATAGGTGCCAACCCCAGTCTTAGATTATTCATTATGTGTAACTGACATACTATTCTTACCATTATTGTTAAAAGTTACTTTTTGACTAAATTGTCTTATGTAACATAAATCAATAAATTTCTGTAAATAAAAAAGTAGACAATAAAAGGTAAGCTGAAATAGATTTTTTTTTCATTAGCTGTTGATAAGAGTCAAATAACAGGATGAGACTACATGGACTCACTAGCAAGGATATTATTTAAAACATGTTATATTGAATTTGTCTGAAGTTTGAGATGTTAATTGATGTTCTGAGAAAAACAGTGTTCTATTGTCACATACATTTGTGAAATCCTGGGTTAAATACAAGCAATTACTATTATTACTATTATTTGTTTGTCTGGTGGCACTGGAGTTTGAACTCAGGGCCTCACACTTACTAGGCAGGCACTCTTACTGCTTGAGTCTTCCGCTAGCAATACGAGCTATTATTACTAGTAGTAAAAATTTCAGGTCACTTTTATGAATCACTTATTGTATGCCAAGTAGTATCTCCTATGATCTCTATTTTGAAGATGAATACACTGTGGCATAAAGAGAGAAAGTAAAACATGTGTAGGTCATTGGCTGGTACATAGCTCAGCCTGTTTTAAAATTTAATTTTTACCATACTGTTGAGCTTCTAGCTGTTAATATGTGCATATTGACTCTCAAACAAACCTTTTAAATATGTTCAAATGATCTCAGTATTCTACTATGTACTGTACATTTCTAAGATGTTAAAAGATATGTCATTCCTCAAATTTATGTGATCATGAAAAAAAGAATCTCACATTATGGCACCATCCCTTAGAAAACAGACTATGTTATAGCTATGATTCCCATATCCAGCTAATCAGAATAATGTGGGAAATTTTGGAATCATTCCTTAAATTTAAATCAGAATGAAAGTAAAATGGGAGAAGTCAAGGTATGTGAATTTTCCATAGTCAACTGATTATCAGCCAGTTTAGGGATATTCCTTTGTCTTTGCCATGGCTCTAGAGATTTTTGCACACTCCATCTATTTTGCATATTCCATTCCTGCCATCTAGTGAAAGGTGGGAATTTGTTGAGTGAAAAAAATTTAAATGTGTCCCAGTTCCTAAAAATCACCAAAATATATGAACAAGAACAGCTAATTTAGTTTCTCTGTTATTTCCTAGTATAAAGAAGTGTCAGCAAAAATAAGTAGAATCTAATGTAATATATTTTTATTTTATTTGGGCCTACATTGCTTGGTTTAACTGCAGGATTTTTCATTTTTAGACAATGGACCCCTTTTTATCAGAGCTTTTGCAAACTTAGCATCATTTCACAAATTATATTCAATCTGAATCTATGATTGATTCTAGATGTGCCAATATTTTATTGTTCTGACTATTTGTAACTCTGGGTTGTCATGGTGATGGGGCTGAAATCACATCTATTGACAATTAGCTGAAATAAATCTTTGCATCCAACATATTTATTGGAAAAGAAGATGTGAATCACCTTGAATTTTCTTACTAAACCTGAGGTAGTAAAATGTAGCAAAAAGACCACAGGAAAGTTATATATTAATATAGCTGTGTCACTATGATGTCATCACTAACTTTCTATTAGTCTTTGTTTTATCATTTCTAAAATAAGGGAGTTAGATAAAATAATCTCAAAGTTCTTTTACAGGTCTAGATTAACACGATCAGCTCTTAAAAGTAGGAAGGACATACATGTATACACAATTTATATATATATGCACATGTATAATATATATATAAACCATAATGCTTATCTTTTATAAATTATTTCCAAAAATCCAAATAATGTTGAATTTAAAAGCCCTTTTGAGTAGTTATAATTGTATAATTTATGTGCAATATATAATTTTCAAATTCCTGGTACTGTTCATTCTTCCTAAGACATATTTGAAACATTATTGCTCCAATATTATAGATGGAAAGATTAAAAGTATATTGAGTTCTGTTTATAGTCTCATGACATAATAAGGAAAAAATTAAGAGTTGTTTTCAGTATACTTTTATACACTTTAGACAACCTTACACCATCATATAATAATGTCATCAGAAAACTTTTTAAGGAGATGAATGATTTTTTTTGTTCCTTTGGTATTTTACTCATTCTTTTCATGAGGTCATTAAATCCTTACAAAGATAGCTTTATTGTGACGTGCTACATGGCAGACTAGAGGCAACAAAACCAACAATGGAGGTGTGTTAGACTGAAATTACTGATGCTAATCTGTAGTGATGATAAAGTTCAAAGTACAGACTAAAATAAGCTGCTCTTCAATTAACAATAGCTATTGTTTGAGACAGTAAACTCACCTATCCTTACAAATCTCCTCTTAGTTATTTGTCTGAAGCCTTTCCTTCAAAACCTGAAGTAAAATAAAAAATACACTGATAGGTTTTTCTTGTGCTTTCCTTCATAAAACACACTGCCCAATATATAAATCAAGTTGTAGGAAAACAAAGCAGATATATAGTCAGGATGATTAAGAAGAAGTAGAAGCTAAGGATTCACAAAATCTTAAAGTAAATTTCTAAAGTAAGAACACTTCTGCTCCTGCTTCCTCTTGTCTACAACACATACACACACACACACACACACACACACCAGTGAGTGTATAGAGCAGTTTAAATGTAGATTATATAGACTATAGATCAATATACAAAATGTGCTCAAAGTATGTAGTTATCAAATAGGATATAGAAAATAGAAAAATGTGCATATTAATATTACACTTGATTTTAGTGAGTAAAAACACAGTTAAAATAGGCACATTTTAAATATATTCAAAACCTTGTACAGTTGGAGTTCAAGTATAGAAGGGAGATTACCAGGCTACTCTTGTCTAAATTTCATTTTTCACACTATTGATGCATTAGTCAGAAATGATTAGTGATGTCTGTGCATTGCTGAGAGCTGACCTTAAGTTTGAGGTATTACCTAACAGTGACAATCTCCACAAATCTTAAATGTGGCTGCAAATCAAACACCAACCTCCACATGTACACAGGTCACAGAAGCCTAGTTACAAATCTCTGCAGTCATACTTATCACAGAGTTATCACCATTAATAGTAGCATCCTCCAATAAGAAGGACAGAAATAAATATCAGTAGGTGAGTATTAAAAACTACTCATATATACTAGTAATCAAATGGCTAGTTGAACAACAGTTTTCTTAAAATGTAAAGCAAGAGGCAAATTCTGACTGTGTGGTGGCTATTTCAGCCTTTTGGGGATGAACATGGAAAGCATTTGTTCAGACAGCTTTATTCCCTTGTTTAAGAAAGTGTTAAATATGAAAAAGAACACTTCCAATTATCAATGGAATTTTTAGAAAGACAATTTATTTTTAAGACATCTAATCTCTTTCTTAGACTTAATATACTTTTGTAAAATTAAAAAATTTGTCAAGTAAGAGCAATAATAATAAGAAAGGATGCAATGAACTTCATAAAATTATGTTAGTTAAATTGACTGCTAATCTCTGAAATTGGTCAGAGATCATAACATTTAAGTAGATATTCCCTACTTATTTGCAAAGATGGTAATCCCTCACCAAGCATATCCACTCTGAGCCCAGGCATCCTGCATGGTGAGGTTCATAAGCAGCAGTCACGGCCCAGTCTTTATTATTTTTTATTATTTTGTATCAAAGTGAACGGAGAAATCACTCCTTAACTCATTTATGGCAATTTTCATTTGACAAATCAGGAACTATATTCCAGAGTCAGCAACTAGTCTCAGCTTCTTCACAAAGATTTCCAATTGTCTTTGTTACATGCAATTACAATGCTTTGTAGGACTTTCTTTGGATAGTACCTTTAAAATGCCCTTAGTGACTCTACTATCCTTTTGTTGAGAAAAATATAAACTTTTTCTTGGATAAAATTCTTTTAAAACCCCACCCATATTGCCATAATATACCCATGTCTCTGTTACTAAAATAAGTACAGCCTTTACACTTTCAGATGCTTTCTGCCCTCTGTACTTTGTGCAAACATCTTAGTTCCTGTGCCTTTCGTAGGAATTGGTGCAATGGAAGATGGGTAGGGTACAGTGTATTGTGTTTTCCAAGCTGTTACCTATTAGTCTCCTGAACTAAGATTTCCCTCCAACTTCCATTTTCTCCTGTTTCTTAATAAACCTGATCCTCAGCTCCTCAAACATGTAGCCCTCCATTCTTTCTACATATTGAAAAACAACCAGACATCAAACGTCTCAAACCTAAATTCAAATATCCTTTCTATTCAATCTATTTTTATAGATTGAATATTATAATATTGGGCAGTAATGATAGGGGGATTTTTGGCAAGAGTCGAAAATCCTACCTTGTGGTGAATATACCCCTTTTAAAGAGCAAACCAATTTCAGACCTAAACTGGCATCAGCAATTATGGATGCCATTTGGCAAGTTACTCTGAGTGGTCAGCTTTTTTTCTTTGCATCATTTCTCAAGATGTAAATATTAAGTACAAAATTCAGAGCAAAAACTAGACAGTTTACCACAGCTTGAAAACATTTTTTTAAAATCAACAACACAAAACAAATGTGTAACATGAGAATATATTTATACTAAAAATTCAAATATAAAAATAAAAGACCTTATCAATTGTCTTTGGCCAATAGTGGGGAAAGCACGAAGGTCAGTGTCAGCAAGGAAGGGCAGATCTTGGACAAATCCAAATCCTAAATGAGGGACACTGGGTATTGACTGCAGAAATCACTTCAAAATAAAAGAGGCTATGCAAAAATTTAAGTAAGATCTCTTTCAGCTGCATGTAGGATAACCTTCACTGTATGACCTAAAACTAAATCAGTACAAGTTTTAAACTATAAAGGAATATCCAAAAGGCTAAACCTAGCAGTATCAGAGTTATAAAAATACTGAGCAAAATAAGAAATTATTTCTCCTTTGAGGAACTCAGCATGAGATGGTTAAGCATGGAGCCAAAACTTATATTTCTAATCAACTTTTTTTGTAGGAAATGCTGTTCTAATTTATTACTTATACACTTTATTTCTTAAAAAGTAGGTTCCAGTGTCATATTGCCTGGGTACGCATTAAAAAAAAAAGATAAGAAAACCTTTATAGTGACCTTTATCTAAATATAAAATTATCAGAACATGGAGAATTTAGAGTTTAAGAGACTAGGGAGAAATCTATTTTCAAAGCTTACATCAGTAAATGGAAAAAGTCCCCACAACCCTTACAAAGAACATTATTTTTCCCATCAGAGAGCACATGTGGATCAATTTGCATTTGAATTTGCTGATCAGAAAAGATTGAAGTGTGATACACGTTTTGCAACTATTTAGGGTGAGGCATCTCAACTGAAACACTGGGTGGTCATTGCAACACTTGGATGGAAACAACAACCAATCCCAGCCTTGGTTGGGAAGGGGTTGAGAGAGAGAGAGAGAGAGAGAGAGAGAGAGAGAGAGAGAGAGAGAGAGACCAGAGACCGAGAGAGAGACCAGACAATAGAAGCAGTTGGAAACAGGTACTTCTTTAGGGAAAAATGTGTGTCATCTCGCTGCCTGAAGAACACCTCTAAACTTTGAGAGGTCAAAACAAAAGCAGAAAACTGAGGCATTTTAAAGTACTCTAACTGACCTCTTATTCTTTATGTTCAATTATCCTATGCCCCATTATGTTACTTACTAAAACTACTGAATGCTCATATGACACTGGGGGTTGTGAAAAAAGGAAACTGTGCCCTTAGCTGCAAAGAGTTCACATTATGTGACCTATGGCAGAATGAAAGAGATGGGAAGTGGGGGAAGACCTTGAATTCTACAGCCAGGCTGCCTTGGCTAGAATCTTAGTTTTTCCACTTTCCAGCAGTATGATCTTACTTATATTCTGATGCTTCAGTTTTCTTACCTGTAAAATAGTTCTAATGAAAGTATAAATCTCACAGTGACATTATGAAACAAATTGTGTTATAATACAGATGAAACCCTTAACAGTGTCTGTGATTACTGTCCTACTTATGATGGGGATTATGTCACTCTGTGGGGACACTTAGAAGAGAATTATGCTGTAGCCTGGGGTACAGCAGTAGGACAGAGAATGGGAGGAGTTCACTTTAGCTGAGATTTAGGTGGAGTCTTAAGTGCTCTAGTAGGATTCACACAGGTGAGTAATGCTGAAAAAATGTCCCACTGTGGAAAAGCATTTGCAAATACATAAAAGCGAAGTCACAGAGAGTTTGAAGTATTTTAAGAGATCAGTGAATAGAATCTAGACTATTCTAGGGAATTTAGATTTTATCCTGAAAACAGTCCTGCATGTCTTCATCCTTATGTATATCAGTCATCTTATCCTTTGCTATGTTTTTTGCACAATAATACACTTTTCCCCTCCATTAATTTTCTTTTTTTTTTTTATGTGATACAGTTATACTTTATTTTTTTTCTTTTATTATTTATATGTGCATACAAGGCTTGGTTCATTTCTCCCCCCTGCCCCTACCCCCTCCCTTACCACCCACTCCGCCCCCTCCCTCTCTCCCCCACCCCCTCAATACCCAGCAGAAACTATTTTGCCCTTATTTCTAATTTTGTTGTAGAGAGAGTATAAGCAATAACAGGAAGGGACAAGGGTTTTTGCTGGTTGAGATAAGGATAGACTCACATTGATTTCCTGTGCGTGGGTGTTACCTTCCAGGTTAATTCTTTTTGATCTAACCTTTTCTCTAGTACCTGTTCCCCTTTTCCTATTGGCCTCAGTTGCATTTAAGGTATCTGCTTTAGTTTCTCTGTGTTAAGGGCAACAAATGCTAGCTAATTTTTTAGGTGTCTTACCTATCCTCACCCCTCCCTTGTGTGCTCTCGCTTTTATCATGTGCTCATAGTCCAATCCCATTGTTGTGTTTGCCCTTGATCTAATGTCCACATATGAGGGAGAACATACGATTTTTGGTCTTTTGGGCCAGGCTAACCTCACTCAGAATGATGTTCTCCAATTCCATTCATTTACCAGCAAATGATAACATTTCGTTCTTCTTCATGGCTGCATAAAATTCCATTGTGTATAGATACCACATTTTCTTAATCCATTCGTCAGTGCTGGGGCATCTTGGCTGTTTCCATAACTTGGCTATTGTGAATAGTGCCGCAATAAACATGGGTGTGCAGGTGCCTCTGGAGTAACCTGTGTCACAGTCTTTTGGGTATATCCCCAAGAGTGGTATTGCTACCTCTATCTATTCACTTCTGTACTTGGATACAAAAAATTCTCATTTAAAAATTCTATTAAACTAGGTTTCTTTTTGAACAACCAACACCATTCCATTCCCTGTTAGTCTTCAGGGAGTAAAAAATATTTAAATATAATATTAAATATTTTGATCCAACATTCTAATCTTTCTCATCCACTGTATAGCAACACATATCCAAATTTACCCCTCTCTTATTAGGACAGTGTTCAGGTCAGATCCAGTAGCCAGTTATTCCCATCTCCCTTCTCTCTTTGAAGGTACAATTCATTTCAATCTCTGATTTTGTTCTAGAAATTTCCTTTTTGGAATTTAAATCTTCCTAGATCAATTTCTATTACTCCTTGAAAAACAGGCTCAACTTTGGTCATCCTGAAGATAAAAGTCTAGCTTGACCAAGTCTCATACCATGTTGATAAGCTTCTGACACTATGATCCCTTGGGAATTACATTGGGGGTTCATAGTAATAAATTTAACATCTGACTGCTTTTTTTTCTCTCCACATCAATCATAGCTAACTTATGAAGGATACTTTGACTTCTAGATATGCTATCTTCCAATGTAAGTACATCTATAGTATCTTATATTGTAAATAGTCCAACAATGCTTATTGGAGGAATATATTATACAGAAAAGTTATTTCTTATTCTCATGAATGTTCCATACATATTTACAATTAGTTACTTATTCATTGCAAGCTGAGTTGGAAGAAAACTAAGAGGAGAGATTATGGCTAATATTTACTTTTAGTTATATATAATCCATGTGGATATATCAAGCATTTAAAAAAGATATTTAAATTTCTTCATTTGAAAAACTTTTGAAGCTGAGCTTCCATTATATTTGAGCATAGTTCAAATCTCTGTCTATTAGAGTTTAGAAGAGAACAACTACTTATTCAATACCTATTATATACTGTTCATCACAAGCTTAGTAACTTCACACAAATTATACTTCATTAAATATTTCCAACATCTCTTCCCAAGAGAAATAATCATTACAGTGACTATTTTGTAGTCATTACAAATATGGCTCAAAATCTTATATCCCACTGACAAATTTGAGATTTGAAACCAGGTGTATCTGATCTTTGAGCCAAGGTATTTGAGAGGATGCATAAATTGCATGGTTAGAAAGGCAGCGTTTAGATATAGGTTAAGTAACTGGATGAGTTTGCACAAGTTGCTTAAATTTTCTTGATTTTGGTTCCTCATTTTTGTAAGTTTGTCCTACATAATCTCTAAAGCTAATCATGACTAAGTTCTTATGAAAAATGGCATCTATTTATAAAATACATCTATAAGTCTCTTGGCATAAACAGGAGCAAAAGCTATGCACACCATTAGGAAGGAATGTTGTAAGGATTAGATTACAGTAGGAATATAATTAGAAGGAGTGCAAGAATGATCAACTTATTGTTTACATATATTAATATTATTTGACATGGTAACACAGTCATTACCTTTGTAATGAAAAAAAGCTAATGAATAGAGGGAAAGTTATAGCATTCATAGTGGTGAGCTGAGTAAATTCATGTAATCAGACAATCTCTTTTCTTTATTAAATGCTGATTAACAATTATATAAATATCATCATCTTTATCTGATGTGCTTTCTTTGGGTTAGGTGTTTTTCCTACAATAACTTTTTTTGCTCTCTCTCTCTCTCTCTCTCTCTCTCTCTCTCTATGCATGTTAGAAAGAAGTGTCACCAATTCTAGACATGGTTCTACAAATAATAATGTGTTGAATATTTGTATTTATCTAGAGTAACCTGAAAGTAAAAACAACAAATTTCAACATAAATGCAATATTTTAGAGACCATAAGCCATTAGTAAATGTATAATGGTATATTTGTCACTATTTGTTATCAATACTGATGATTTTACTAGATGCTCTAGGCTTTTACTTCTCAATACTGTGCTACAAAATTTTACAATACATGAAAGAGAAGAATCTAGAATAACATTTATGTCTAAGAATATTGATGTAATAATTATAATTAAAATTTCCCTTGTGTTCAGTAAGATCTCTTTAAAATGTTTAGTACTCCTGGCTAAGTTAGAGCTTATTTGAACCCACAACCCAGAATGGACTAAATGCAATAAAATACCAACATACAGAATTCTCTAGTGAGGATCAGTTAAAGCTTTTCTTCCACATATTGACTTCTGTCACTATCTGACTCTTGTGGAGAAAAAAAAATTGGATTAGTGCTAATAACTGAACATTCTTCTCTCAAACATAAACAGGCACACTGAAAACTAGCTATATTTTCTGTTACCTATATTGTTCTGACCACCTCATCACAGAGGTTAGGCAAATGAAATGAGAACCTTTCTTACCAAACTATCAGCGTGACAGACATCCCAAGGCCAAACTGCCATTACAATTAAAGAGGACTTTGTATGTTTGTTTAGGATAGGGTCTCCTTTGTAGCTTGAGGCTGGCTTGGAACTCCCTATGTAACCTAGGTAAAAAGGATGTTTTTGATGTAGTAATTCATGCCTTTAAGATTCATATCTGACTTGTTGGACATTTTAATTAAAAATAACCATTAGAGAAAAGAGAATCCAGGAACAGATAAAAAATAACTACAGTTATTTGAAATAAAACACAGCATAAAAGGAAAACGAAGAAATACCATGTAGGTTAGAAATTTTAGTTGTTTTTTTTTTTAAACAGACTATGATAAAAATTCAGTTCTCTATGAAGCCCTGTAAGCAAATGTCAGATGAGAAGAAAGCTGAATGGGGACCCTGCTTTATAAAAAGTAGGCCCTTTGTATTTTCTTAACATAAAGATCACAGGTCAGAAGTGTATAGCACTTATATTTCCACATGCTAACAAATGCTAAATACTTCAAGACCTTAGTTAAATGGCTCCAAATACAGACTAATAAGTCACAAAAAAACTAACAAGACCTGAATATTCATTTAATAGACATATGTCCTACAAACAAATATTTTCCCTTAGAAAAATATTTGGTAAAAACATAGAGGAAAGGTGTAAGGGCAAAAAAAGAGACAATTAAGCATGTGCCAAAGACTTCAAAGGTAAAGTTATCATGAAATTCTAAAAATACTAAACAAAAAACCAATTGGCCACTATCCAACCATGGTGCTACTTATGCTAATTAGAATTATATAGCTATAAATTAAAGAGAAACTTAAAAATATTTTCCCAACATTGATTTTAATGTGGCAATCTACTATGATGTGATGTGAAAAGTTAATATTCAATAAATACAGAGGGTACTCGTACCTTAAATTCCTCCAAGATTTTGTAATTTTTTCCATGGTATTCACAAAAGTTTTTCACTTCTTTGCACTCAGGACAGCATCCATTGTGTTCCACTTTAGTACACTTTGGGTGAATTTTAGGGCATTCTGGCTGGTCGCAGACAGGTCCATCTAGAGCACAGACACATGGACAGTTGGAATGCCCTGGGAAAAACCGTTCTCCCAACTTGTATACAAAGCCGCTGTCATCCACACACCCTTTCCCTCGATAGTCATCAAAGATCAGATTGTCATTACTGGAGGTCTGGTCACCTTCATCAGCAGGATAGTCTTCATGACTGATGGCAGCAGAGGTGACCAATCCAGGGATGACCAATAGAAGTATGCAAGCTTCATGAATATGAAGAGCCATCCCCCTCCTCAAAGACTTCTGGATGTGCTCCTAATATTAAATATACTCAGCTCCTTCCATGGAAATACAAGAGGGGTAGGCTGAAAATAAATATTCAAAAAAATAATTTGACATATATAAAGAGAATATAGATTCATTTAAGCCCATGCTCTTCAATTGTTTATTTGGGTTTAATTGGGAAGATACTAAGACCTCAAACAGACTAAGTTCATGCAACTGTTTATACTTGATTGTGAAGTTTGTATAGAGGCAAACTATGCATTAAAGTACGTAGGAACCTTTAGCTTATATATATATATTTTGGATTTAAAAGGCTGACTTTGTCTAAATTGTAATATATTGTTTTATTGAACTTTAAAAGGTGATTACAAGTAGCTGCTAACAAATAATTTGAGAATATTTGAATTCACATCTATTTTTCTTTAAACTGGACTAGTTAGTGATAGAATGTGTATGTTTTATAATCAACTGTTTCAAAATTAAGGCAATTAGTGTGTAAAATCCAATTCTGAAAGAAAGGGATAAGCCAACAATTGGATGTTTTAATTGAGATAGAGCCAGTATAAGGGTTTTCCTACTTATTTATGTCCAGAGTTGGAGAAAAACAATGGTCCCAATATGAGTTACTTATTCTAGTCAACATTGATCTGTATTTCAGAAAATAGTTAATAATGAAAACAACATAACAATTCTACAGCAAATAAGAGAAGATTTAGAATAAACAATATAAAAAATTCTGTCTATTCAAAAAGATCTGTTACAAACAAACTAACTTGAATTATTGTCCACTAGGAGGTAAGCTCCTAGTGGGCAGGCAGGGTATATCTATGAGTGTTCTTGTAGCAACTTGAAATCTAGTATTTTTGTAAAATTCTTTGAATTACTTCCATGTAATATAAATATCACTTACACAGTCTTGAAAACATAACTGTTTTGAAATGCCAAAATATTTACATTTAGGTAATTTGCACAGTGATGCCAACATGAAACTGTTTATGGAGTTTCATAAAGTAATAATGAGGCATAGCCATTCACAGAAAATATGCCCTCACCAACTGTATGACTTTAATCCTTGTAGACTTCACTTGGTATTAAAACGTGCTGTGAAGTGTTGGTAGTGGGCTCTCAATTAAATATTTAGGGTAACTGACTCATGCAATAGCTTGGGAGAAACTAAGTTTACAGAGTAACAGAGAATGAAAAGTGTAGTAAAAAATTTTCACTTGTCTACTTCAATGCTATTGGTTTCATGCCAATATCACTGAGATTGTATACAAGACATTTTCAGATGTACAAATATCATTCACTGCTTTATTTTCAGATTACATTAAAAACAATGGCAAACTATTTCTTTTCAGTCTAACATACACAGATGATAATTTCTTAAAAGATGAAAATAATATTAGAAAACTTCATAAATGATTAGATTACATTTGCATTTTAAGTTAGATAGGAAAATTCTAGTAATAGTAAAATGGAAGGTAGTATATTCTTGTCCTCTTTTCAGAGACAGCTACTAGTAGAATTTCTCTAATATTCTCTGATGATAGAATTCCTTTTTGATAGGCAATGATAAAGAAGATAGATTTCTCTTAAAATATGTCAAAAATAGTGAGTCATGACAAAACAAAAAAAATGCAAACCTATAATTCTACTTGAGAATCTGGAAGCTCCCTTTGACAAAGCATTTTTTTCCCTTCTAAATTACTACAGAAGTCACAAACATAATAGAAGCTTCTGCAAAAGCATAAATATATTTTACTAATTAGAGCATTCATTCATACATCTTTCACATATTTAGAAAGTTTATATGGGAAGAAAAGGGAGCTACTGTGCTTTCTTATAATATCCCAGCATGATCTGGTGACACATGCAAGATAAACCATATAACATACACATATGATTCTGCTTCAAAAGCAGACAGACAGAAAATGATCCTTTGTAAGCCACAGGTAGGTATTAATTTGTCAGGTTATGATAAATGTAAACTTAAAGTTTAAAATGGGGGTGGGATATCTACTTTATATAAACACTCAACATGCTTTCTTACATGAAATACATTTTCAAATCTGCATGGAGTAAACAAGATTTTCTTTTTAATATAACAAAGTTCTTAGGCTATTTAAAAAAAATTCAAAATTGAGCTTCTCTAACACAATTTAAAATACTATGTAAGAAAAATATCGGAGAGATCAAACAGGATCTTTAGCTGAAGATTTTTATAAGCAAGCACACACTGCTGAGGATCACTTCCCAGCTAAACTTTCCCCCTCCCCATATTGCTACATATGATTTTAAATGACTGCATCTATTTTTTGAGAAAACAACCATAACTCATGTCATCAGATACACTTACCTAATCACTCTGGAGGTTAATGGTGGAGGTGGGGGTCACAGCCCAATCTGAACTAAAAGGTCAGGTATGTTTTATGAAAGCAGTTCCTCTTTAATCACCCAAAGGATACATTTTCAGGCATGAATTAAAGGCAATCCATTCTCTTTACATCCCATTTCAAAACACAGTCAAGAAGCAGTCTCCCACCCTTCCAGAGAGAAACACAGCAGATACACATAAGAAATATGCTTTGGACCTGTCTTCAGAATTCAAAGCAAAAAGCAATGCTGGTCCTGTAGAAATCCACACCCCAGTAGCAGAATCATGTTGAACTTATTTTTAGCATTTTCTTAGATCCTTCTATGAAATTTCCTGGCTGATTACGCCTCCTCCACACATGAGTTCACTTACACAGTGTTTGCTACGGCAGTAGAGGTGATTTGGCTAGGCTCTGAGGATCACAAACAGCAACAGCATACTGTAGCTTAAAGCCAGCTCCTCCGGCAAAACCATCACAATCGTCCACAATATGTTGCTTGAATCCCTTCTTATACACCAAAAAATGCTAACTGTGGACGTGAAAGAAAGGAGCAACTTTAGCTGGGCTTCCGCATCACTGAGAGCAGTTTGCAGACTGCTGATGTGGAGCTCATTCTGCCGGCAGCCGGGAATTCCTCAGCACCACGGACAGCGCCAACAGCTGGTTTCTGAGCCCTGCCTGGTCGAAATCCCCAAGCTGCTTCTAGACCAGGCTAGTGTTCTCTAAGCAGTAGCACGTTATACAGCGGATGCATGCATTAAGGGGGGGAAAGCATTCTACACGAGAGGTATTTATTTGCATTGAAATTACAATCAAAAATTTTTAAAAAGTTAATTATACCTAATGCGTTCTTGGATGGGCTGCAGAGATGAAAGTTCCGGAAGAGACTTGCATTTAGATTTAAGCCATCTGCAGCCCTTGATTATTACTAATAGATAAAGCATGGTCATTGTCAAAGAGTCTGTGAAAATGTATGCTCGCTGACTCTATTTGACCCTTTAGAGGCAGAAAGACTTTCTCTGGCCAACATAATTAAACTTTGCGTCTTCTGCAGCTTGAATTTGATTTTTTTTTTTCTTTAAGGGAGACTCGTTTTCCTGCAGTTTGTTCTCTAACATTAAAAATCAATCTCCTGTAATTCATCTAGTCTGTCATTAGGCGTCATTGTAAAGCTTGTTTTTCCAAACCCCTAGCAAGGATGCTCTGTCTGTAAATTCTCATCAAAATGAGACCAAAAAAAGACCCAGACAAATATATGACCAAAAAGTTATATTTTTTTTATTGGTAATAGTATGAACAGTAAAATATATGTTCAAAGCCTGTTTTAAAGCAAAATGTAAATATTAGCTACTGGCATTTTTAACCAATTGTTTACTGGTTTGGAACTACAAGAGGCACTTTTGAGTCTTAAAGGGAATGCCCTCCGCAGTGGGAATGCTGCTGACAGTCAAGACCACGACCGTATGGTGCCATCAGAACCTCCAGAGTACAGATTCTCCCCGTCTTGAGAAAACACCACCGTGTGCGCTTCGCTCTCGTGTCCCATCAGTTTGTGAATCTGCCCCGATTTAAGATCTAGCAAATGGATAACACCATTGCCACTGGCCTGAGCTAAAACTCGACCTGCAAGGAGGGAGGGAGAGGGAGAGAGAGAGAGAGAGAGAGAGAGAGAGACAGAGAGAGAGAGAGAGAGAGAGAGAGAGAAAGTTTTATTTCAAGTAATCACAGTTCATTAGCAATACAACATTCTATTTTGTTTTAGTTGTGATCCAAGATGCATTTTATATTAGATGTCAATTATTAAATATGAACTAGCTCATATCTTTATAAAAATAATTTGAGCCACGATTAAGACACATCAATGATTAGATTACAAAATTTTAGAACAGGAAAATAAAGCCTAATGCTCTGCCTACTTTATATGCACAGGTCATTAAATGCCCTGACATTCTCCTTATATTTGTGATGAATAAATCATTCTGAGACGAGATTGGAGGCAGCTGAGCAAGACAACATTTTTTTCAAGTGAGTATGTTAAAAGTTTTACAAGCAGTAGTTACAAAATTTATATGGGAAAGCACTCTATATCTATAGACATATATCTTAATTTATACTTTTGTTTTATATTGTGCTTTCAGTTTGTTTATTGTAATTATGCTGTCATTGCTTAGAACTACAGCAATGTAAATTTCTGCTTTAAAAATGCAATTTTCTTGAACTCAACAAGTTTTCTATGGAGGCAAAGTGAAAATAACTATTTTCATTTCAAAATGACTGGGTTTTTATTCTAACTTAAAATTCAAAATTCCGTTAAACTAAATTTTTGTTTTGTAATAAGATAGCTAAATTTAGTGTAGGCTGTTTTCATAATTTTATACTATATTTTTAGTGAATAATAATCACTATATTTAAATAATCAAATTTTAATAATTTTATTGGAAAAAGTACAGTAGCAAACTATTGGAACCAGGGATAAGGAAAGCCAGTAGATCATGTTTACATCAGCTCAGTGCTTAGGCAAAAACTACATTGTTGCCCATTGTATTATGCAGTCACACTTGGAAGGCATGTTATCATTCCAGGAATAGCATTTAAAATTTATTAAACTCTTTCCACATGTTATCAGCCGTATTTGATGTGTGTGGATAGTCCCATGCAATCCACAGAACACTACAACGATAAAGAAAATGTATTAATTGCATTATGTGGGTGAGGAAAGAGAGGCTTGGGTGTGCTAGACTACTGGCTCATGGTGATAACCTAGATAGAGAGGCGCTAACAGATAATCACAAGCACTTCAAATCCACAGCCTGCACTTGCAGCCATCATGTTTTCCATATCCATTGCCAGCAATGATGTCTTCTCCACAGGCTTTAGGTAGGTGATACATTGTGGAGGAGAATCTGTCCATTTCATAAATTTGAGAATGGTACCACCATGAAAGCCACAGCGAAATATTTAATCACAAATTATACCAAAATTATCATGAAATCTCCTTAAAACAAGGAGAAACTTTAAGAGCAAAGTTAACCATGATAAATATTTCCTATTTGCAAACCTTTCTAACTACTGTGCTTCTTCATCAAGAACAAAGCCTGACACAGCAAAGATCCTTAGGATGGATTAGAGTGTCCAGAGCAGCAGATGTGAATATTTATTATAAATCCTCTTTTACTAAGTCTTTGCTGACTGAGGCATTACATATGATTTCCTGCCAGCCCTACTCTATAGGCAATTGCTATTTGTGACTTTCCTAAGAAATAAACAAAGTAGTCTTTACACAATAGCTTGGAAGAGGGGGTCAATATTATTTAAACAAATTGAAAGCCAAACAAAACCAAACAGCACCAAAGACTATAAAGAAAAAAAAAGACTTAGTGTTAAACATTATTTTTTTGTTGAGCTCAAATCTGTAACAATCAACTTGGAAGGCTCTTGCTAGTTTCTGGACATTTTTAAGATTATATAATTCAGCAGCACAATACCTTGGGTATTTAAATTTTTTCCTTTTGCTAGAACAGATCTGAGTCAGTAAATTTATGATGAGATTTTCAGGTTTACCTGAATTTATTTTCAGAAAAATTTAAATTATATTTGTATATATATGTAAACTAACTCCTACAATGAACATATAATCATGTTTAACCTATTTAAGCATTTTAGATTATTACATGGCATGTAATGTCACCATCACTGGGAATAGTGATGGTGAGCTCTTTTTAAGTCAGAAGATTTTCAAACTTATTTACCAGGATGTGTCAGTGGGTGAATTAGTGTGTAGTTGGTGTGTGAGATAGGTGGCAAGAATAGTAAACAAACCCCAACATGCACAGTCTACTTACTGGAAGCATCTCTAGAAAGTGGAGTATTTATATAGATGTACACAGGTATCTTTCTAAATCTGGTGACTGGCAATGGAAAATGAACCACAGTATAAATCACCTGTCATCTGGATGTCAAGTCTTAATGATAAATTTATGAGGAAAAGAAAATTTATTTATCTACATCAGAACTTGTTCAACAGAATGAAAATACAATAGGAATAAAATTTTTAATATACCGGGAGAATTTATGTGAAACTTGAACTAATAATATTCATGTTAAAGTAAGTATGCCTTTTTTAAAAATGTGAAATGACAAAATAGATTATGAATTATATTTACTTCTCAGATGAACTGTTAAAAGATAACTAAAATAATTGTCTTGTGACATGAAATTCCTGAATAAATTATGTAAAATGTTATTTAGTTGTAAACAAGAACAGCTATACCAAATTATGAATATACATTCACAAATGTCACATGGAATATAATTTGAAATATGGAGTAGTATAGTTTACCAACATCAATTAAAAATAAAATTGCTTCATAAATTTTTTTTTTTGTGGTAATGAGGTTTGAACTCAGGGCCTTGACCATGAGCCTCTCCACTAGTCGTTTTCTGTGATGGGTTTTTTTGAGATAGGGTCTTGTGAAACTATTTGCCTGGGCTGGCTTTGAACCTCAGTCCTCCTGATCTCTGCTTTCCGAGTAGCTAGGATTACAGGTGTGAGCCACTGGTACCGGGCATAGTTTTCTTTAATAAAATATATATCACATTTAAACATCTGTAATGTAAAAAACTGACTTTTATCTGTTTATATTTGGGTTATTAGAATTCCCACATTTTTTGTTCTAATGGAAAGAAAATACATAGTCTGGGAAAAAGATTAATTTTATAACTGCTATTTGTACATAAGTAACTCAGTATATATCAATGGTGAGTGATTTTTGAGCACCTCATCATTAGTATGTCTCTAAAAACCATAAAAAAGATTATCTATCAAGATTCTAGGATGTTTTCTTTTTTCATGTGTCTTTTTTACTATTGTTGTACTAGAGAAACATCATGACATTTACAAAAGTTCTTACAATATATAATAGCTGAATTTACCCCCTGCCTCATTCTCCTTTATCGCCCCTCCCCTACTCCTGGAGTAGCTTCAGCAGGTCTCATTTTTCCATTTACATACATGAGTACATAATATTTCTACCATATTTGCCCTCCTACACCCCTTCCTTATAGCTCCCTGCTCCCACTAGTGCCAATCCCCCAGACAGGACCTGTTTTGCATTCCTGTTCTGTTTTTGAAAAAAAAAATTATGTTTGTTTAAGATAGCTATACAGGGTGTTTAATTGTCACATTTCCATGTACATATGTATTATAACCCAAATTGGTTCATCACCTCTGCTTTTCTCCTTTCTGCCTTACATCCCCTTCTTGTGGTGATTTCAATAGGTTTTAAAATTCTAGTCATTCTTGCATAGGAAGTACATCAACTGTATTCACCTTCTTGGCCTCCTTCTTTTACCCTTCCTCTTTTGTTACTGATCTCCCCTCCCCTTAGCATGATCTATTTTTCACAACATTTGTATTGGATCTATATTTCCATGAGAGAAAACATGCAGCTTTTCTCTTTCTGAACCTGGCTAATTTCACTTAAGATGATGTTCTCTAGTTACATCCATTTACCTGCAAATGACAAAATTTCATTCTTCTTTTATGGTTGAATAAGACAGAATGTTTTCTTATTAAGTAAATCTGTATCTTTTTGTTGACCAATAGGATTCAATGAATATTTGAATACACTTACTAATTTAAGCATCACTAGCAATAAATGAGTGAACCCATGAAAATAGAGGGGCAAAATTTTATGAGTATAATCATCACTCTTGATAAACTGACATGAGTAGAAAACTCTTTATTCTATGTTAATATAAAATATGCAAATAAAATATCAGCAATTTTTCAAACTCAAGAATTTTTAATGAACTTTATATAATCTACACTTGTTAAAACTCAATTTGATTCAGAGTGCATGTACCTAGAATAGCCAGAAGTCATCTTAAAGTTTTCAATATTTCTCACTTTACCTAGACAAGATAAACCATCCATAGGGTTAGGAGTTCTGCATGCTGCTTATTATCAGGATACTTTTTTATGTTTAATTTTTTTCCAATAGTTTCAATAGGTATCATTTTTACATTTACATGCATTTGTACACATTTTTTCACCCTCCTACTTCCTTTGCCCATCACCTCCCTCCTCCCACTGGTGCCAGCCCTCCCCTCAGGGCAGGACTAATTCCACCATCCTGTTCTCTGATTTTGTAGAAGAAGAAAGAGAAAAGATAAAAAGAAAATGTAACATTTTAGCTTGTTTGACATAAAGGTAGCTACATAGGACGTTTCCTTGTGGTGTTTCCATGCATATATGTATTATAACCTCAACTGGTTTATCTCCTCCAATTTTCTTCATTCAAACTTAGTCCCTTTCTTATGGTGGTTTCAGTCAGTTTAAGATTTCTATATGCATTCTTGTATAGAGAATATATCGACAACAAGTTCTTAGTTTCCTTCTTTTACTCTTCCCCTCCTGTGCATGACCCTCCCTAAGTGTGACCAGTGTTTCATAATATTTCTGCATTTTTTAGGTCCATATTCCACATACGAGAGAGAACATGCAGCTTTAGGCCCTCTGAGTCTGGCTAACTTCACTTAAAATGATGCTCTCCAGTTGCATCCACTTACCTGCAAATGACAAAATTTTATTCCTCTTTGTGGCTGAGTAAAATTCCATTGTGTATAAATACCACATTTTCTTAGTCCCCTTGTCAGTAGTGGGACAACTTGGCTGTTTCCATAGCTTAGGTATCATGATTAATTCTGTAATAAACATGGGTGTGCAGGTGCCTTTGTTTTAAGCTGAGTCACATTCCTTCAAGTATATCCCTAGGAGTGGGATTGCTGGATCATATGGCAGATCTATGTTTAGTTTTTTGAGGAGCCTCCATATTGTTTTCCATAGTGGTTGTACTAGCTCACATTCCCACCATCAGTATATGAGGGTTCCTTTTTCCCTGCATACTGGCCAACATTTGTCATTGTTTGTGTTATTGATGACAGCCATTCTAACAGGAGTTGAGGTAGACTCTTAATATGGTTTTGATTTGCGTTTCCTTTACTGGCAGGGATGGTGAGAATTTTTTTATATGTTTTAGCCATTTGGACTTCTTCCTTTCCTTTGCCCATTTCTTCATTGGGTCATTGATTTTTTTTGGAATTTAGTTTTTTGAGCTCCCTGTATATTCTGGTTATCAGTCCCTTATTTGATGTATACTAGCAAAGATTTTCTCTCATTCTGAGAGTGGCTTCTTCAATTTAGACCATTTCTTTTGTCATGCAGAAGCTTTTTAATTTCTTCTAGTCCCATTTGTTGATTCTTTCTTTTAGTTGCTGAATAGGCATAGTTGCCTATGCCTATTACTTCCAGTGCATCCCCTGCTCTCTCCTGTACTAGCGTCAAAGCTTCAGGTCTTAGATTAAGGTCTTTGTTCCAGTTTGAGTTGATACTTGTATAGGGTGACAAACATGGAACTAGTTTCTTTTTTCTAGATTCTCTGTTTTCCCAGAAACATTTGTTGAAGAGGCTGTCTTTTTTCCATCATATGTTTTTGGCCCCTTTGTCAAAAATAGGGTGTGCATAGCTGCGTGGATTCATATGCGTTTCCTCTATTCTGTTCCACTGGTGTTCATATCTGTTTTTGTGCCAGCACCATGCTGTTTTTATATCTATAACTTTGTAGTATATTTTGAAGGCAGGTATTTGATACTGCCAGCATTGCTCTTTTTTCTCAGTATTGCCTTGGCCATATTGCAACACTTTTAACCATGCAAGGAACTTAACATCTCAGTACACACTTGCCTGAGGAATTATCACACATTATAAGGAATAGCACAAGTACCTCTATGATTTTTTTAATGGAAATTATATGAACCTGTTTCTTCATCATTCATATCTCCTGGAACGAACTCAAACCCATAATGTAGACATTCTCTCTTTTTAGCAAATGAAGAACAAAACTCAGAAAAGCTAAAGCTGGAATTTGAAAAGAAGTGTTTATAATTCAAAAAGTCTTGCTTCATTTACTGGCTTTACAATTTCTTTCATAAATTAAGACTCAGATTGAGTGTGCCACTTTGGGGCTTCTCTTTGAATGCCACCAAATTTCCTGGAAAGATAAGCTCTTGAATTTAATGTTCATGTTAATTTCATAATTGCTTTATTCAATGTTGATTTTACTACTTTGTGAATCTCTGAAATTAAACATCTATGATTTTGCATGAAATCATTCTTCACATACATTCCTTATTCTTAAATACACATATTCTAATGCAAACATCATACATTCTAAAAGTTGTTCTAAATAATAACAAAAAATCCATTCTACATCCCTTCCCACTTCTTCAATCAAATTGTCTCCCTGACTTCCTCATTTCTATTATGCATAATCATTCTCTGTGTTCTGGTTCCAAAATGTAGCAACATTTATTTCTCACTTTGTTTCACTCTCTAATCTCAATCAAGTCCTGTCCATTGTTCCTTGCTAATTTTCTGTGATTCACCTATATATGTCTATCTGTTATGGCCACAATATTAAAGTCTTTATTCTAAGATGATTACCTAAATGATTCTCCAAATAATCTTTTCATCATAATTTCTTTATTTTTAAGTCTACCTGTATTGATTCCTAAGACATTTCTTCAATTTTGCCATTCCCATTCTAAAATACCATAAATATAAGCAGAACAACAGTAAAAACAACAAAGACACCTTTTACATTCCTGACATCTCAGGCTTTGTTTTCTTTTAGTTGCAACCATCTCATTTTGAAACAACTGAGGTGAAGTGACTTGGCCAAGGCAAGAAAATGTATTCATGGTAGCTGTAGTACCTGGCTGAAATTAGATCTTTGGCCCCTAAATTGTTGCTCTTTTTACTGTTTATTTCCAAGCTTTCTAACATGCCTCTTAAGACTTCTACACTCTCATATAAATTCTGCATCATTCAAGTATAATCTTACATGTAATTGCTTTCTCCATTAATTAGCTATCATTTCATGAAAATGTTTTTCATTTCTCCACTTTTGATGGTTACTTCTGTTGCTCCTCCTGGTGGTGTATTTTCCTTAGCTGTTTTCACAGTTTCTAGCCATTTCTCTCAACAGTCAATCCATCTATTAAATCCCAGTTCAACTTTCTCAAAAGAAGAAATTCAAATGGCCAAAAAACACATGAAAAAATGTTCACCATCTCTAGCAATAAAGGAAATGCAAATTAAAACCACACTAAGATTCCACCTCACCCCTGTTAGAATAGCCATCATTAGCAACACCACCAACAACAGGTGTTGGCGAGGATGTGGGGAAAAAGGAACCCTCTTACACTGTTGGTGGGAATGTAAACTAGTACAACCACTCTGGAAAAAAATTTGGAGGCTACTTAAAAAGCTAAACATTGATCTACCATTTGATCCAGCAATACCACTCTTGGGGATATACCCAAAAGACTGTGACACAGGTTACTCCAGAGGCACCTGCACACCCATGTTTATTGCGGCACTATTCACAATAGCCAAGTTATGGAAACAGCCAAGATGCCCCACCACTGATGAATGGATTAAGAAAATGTGGTATCTATACACAATGGAATTTTGTGCAGCCATGAAGAAGAATGAAATGTTATCATTCGCTGGTAAATGGATGGAATTGGAGAACATCATTCTGAGTGAGGTTAGCCTGGCCCAAAAGATCAAAAATCGTATGTTCTCCCTCATATGTGGACATTAGATCAAGGGCAAACACAGCAATGGGATTGGACTATGAGCACATGATAAAAGCGAGAGCACACAAGGGAGGGGTGAGGATAGGTAAGACACCTAAAAAACTAGCTAGCATTTGTTGCTCTTAAATGCAGAGAAACTAAAGCAGATACCTTAAAAGCAACTGAGGCTGATAGGAGAAGGGGACCAGGAACTAGAGAAAAGGTTAGATAAAAAAGAATTAACCTAGAAGGCAACACACATGTACAGGAAATTAATGTGAGTCAACTCCCTGTATAGCTATCCTTATCTCAACCAGCAAAAACCCTTGTTCCTTCCAATTATTGCTTATACTCCCTCTACAACAAAATTAGAAATAAGGGCAAAATAGTTTCTGCTGGGTATTGAGGGGTTGGGGGGGAGAGAGAGGGGGCGGAGTGGGTGGTAAGGGAGGGGGTAGGGGTAGGGGGGAGAAATGACCCAAGCCTTGTATGCACATATGAATAATAAAATAATAAAAAATAAATAAATAAGAAATAATGTTAAACAAACAAACAAAAAAATAAATCCCAGTTCAAAATTATTTTCTTCACTTACTTGATATGGGGCATCCCTAATAGAAGACCTTCCTCTCCTGGGTATTTATTGCATGTTATTCATACCAATCATGTGGTAAGAAGATGCCACAAATTATGGTTAACCATGTATTTGCTTATACTCTTAACTTTGTAGTCACTCAGAGACAGCACCTATGACATTTATTTTTGCATATCTGCCAACTTAGAAAGCAAACTGTGTAGTCAATACTCAGTGAATAGTTGTCTGTCACAATGACCATTTTTAAGGCTAATTATTTGTCAAGTAGTGTCTTAAGTTCTTTACATGAGTTATCTCATTTTATCCTGACAAAAAACCCCATGGAGAGAGTATACACCTGTGCAGCCATTACTACAGCTTTTATGCCCATGTGGCCATTGAGCACTGGAAATGCAGCTAGCACAAATTGAAATGTCCTTAATTATAAGATACTCATCTGATTTCAAAGACTTATTGCAAAGAATGTAAAATACTTTATTAATAACTTTATGTTGTTATATGTTAAAAGGACACTATTTTGTCTATGTGATATTAAATAAAATAGATTTGATATGCACTTTAAATGTGTTCAACATATTAACATAAGTATATTATCTCAATTTTTAAAAATGCATTGCTACTAGAATATTTATTGTTCTGTTGGTTCACATTGTATTTCTGCTAGACAGAGCTAGCACATATCACTGCTTTCTTGAGGAGGAAAATTAAGTTTAGAGAGATTAAAGTAACTTCTTCAAGGCCACACAGTTTGTGACTAATGGAGAGTAGATATGGAGTCCATATAACTCCAAAAACTCATGCTCTTATCTTCTGCATCATGCTTTAACATCTCTGAATGAATTTTTTATTGATTAACTCAATGTCTTCTCTCCATGGAGATTAAGCTTCCCTTACTCAAATATAACATGACTCAGACTAAACATCTCTTGTGGGTGCAGCTCGTTTCCAGCTGGATCTCTGCTTCCTCCTAGGAATGCTTTAAAATTAATTTCTATTTAAGTACAAGAAGTGTTTTAAAAATGTCATTCTGCCATTACTCAAATGGCATTTATTGACTTCTAGAATCTGATTGTACAATTAACATCCTGTGAGTAAGTGAGGGACTCAGAAAGGCTGCCTTGAAGAACTCATCCAGTGTTCCCAGCATTCAAAAGAGCCTATTAAGATAGGCAGGAAAGACAATAACACATGTTTAGGTAAGTGTTTTGCATTCAGATGTTGTAGAAAATTATCACTTTATTTGTGTTCTAATGGCAATGAATCAGAATATATCATCCTCCTGATGCTTACACCTTCAACATTACAAACATTCCCTTGGCCTCATCCAAGGGAATGTTTTATCTAATTCCCTGCACTAATTATTCCTGAATAGAGAAGCAGTTCTTATTTGTTGAGAGATTTCAACCTAATTTGTTTTTGCATGAAATATTTCTTCAGAATTAAAAATAAAATAAATTAAATTTCTTGATCGATAAAGTGAAATTATCTAAGGCAAAGGTATTGGATTTCAGTTGTTGATACAACAATTCATATTTTCTGAGGTTCCAAGTAAGAATCACTGAGATGCATGAAATTCTTTTAATAAAGCCAAATTTTATGAAAATATTAGTTCAGCAGCACTTTCCATGGCAAGGTAATTACTGGCTAAATGATGTCATTGTGCAATGAAACATTCAGATAAGGAAAATAGGTGATATTGGTTATGAAATTTACCAAATAATGTTAACAGAGATGTTTGATTTTATTTGCTATTAGAGGAACAATTCACATCAGGAATTAATGTATCAAATTAGGAGCTGAGCTATCTTGGAGAACTCTTTAATTGATCAGTAAAATTTCCTCAATGAGCCATAAGTTATCAGGAACTATTAACCAAGGCAGTCATGGATACATACATTTGTTGGGTTAAAAGTAAATTGAACCCTTTCTAATGAAGCTTACTAAATGTTAAATCTGTTGAAACTTCAAATTTCTCTTCATTCAGAAAACTAATTTGAAGACATAATCTTATTATTTTAGTCTATACAGTGAACACATATTAGCAAAGAGGTTAAAATATTCACTCATGTGTTTAAACACATTACAAAAATATAATTTGCTAGCAATGTTGCAAATCAATATTTGACTAAAACAATGCATTCTTCTATTATTTATACAATTAGGAATGGTGTCATTCTAGATTAGATGCATGTATCTGCATGAACAGAATTCTGTTGTAAGACATAGAGATACAGTCAAAACTTTTAAGCTCATTATGAATGATGAAAATGTGAATGAAGTACATCATTACACGTCTCATTAGAATAACTTTAGTAATTTCTCATGATTATTCATGGCTTGATTAAATTTCAATCAATATGTTCCCCCAAAGAAATAAAAACACCCATTTTATATTTCATTCAAATTAGTCTCATGCACAGATCACAAGAAATTCATTTATCACAAATGTATAAGAATGGGGACTAAAAGAATTGTGTGCCACATATGAAATAACATATCAAAAAGGGGAAGACAGGACTTGATCAATAAGGAAATGATTTTTATACACATCAGAACCAATTTGAAGCAATTCTCTCAATCAATACAGATAGGCAGAAATGCTTCTCAGCATTTATTACCTGTGGAGAGTGTTATTGATTAATTGTATTGATTTTTTTGAATGCGTGTAGAGAAGCATCTGTTGTTTCTTTAAAAGATGCTTCAAAATGAAAAGTATCAAGAAACTACTTAAGTTTTGAAGATTTGCATTAATGGCACAACCTGGGTCATTACTCAGAATTTCAAAAACACCATTGAAGGAGAGGTGAAATGTGATTTAGTTTATTGTGCACCCTACTGCTGATCAATATACTTTCAGAAAAAAATTACTTGGGAATTTAACTTACCTAAGTGCTAGTAATAATTCATAAACTTTCCAGTACTTTTTAATGTATACTCTTGCTAATGGGCTCTAACTTTTCTCTTGTAGGTAATATTGCTCAAATGAAGATTATTTGATGTTGAAGTTTATCTATAAAATAAATTAAAACATATAAAATGTATTAGATTTCCCTTGGTGAAGCTTGTGTCATAAAAATAAGAGTAGAGGGGAAGGAAAAGCTTCAATATCTTACTTTTGGCCTTTAGCCAGAGATGCTTACCTTGTTTAGCACATATTGTATTTAAATTATACAACAAGGTTGGATATTGAGGGTAAAAATCTACCATCACTTACACTTGGTATAAAATGTTATTAAGCAGGTGAATTTTGTGCCATGGAGTATGTTTTGTAAGTTTTCCCTAAATAAAGAGTAATCAAATAATATAGAAATCGTTTTGTCTTTCACATGAAATCCACATCTTGCTTAAGAAGGTAGTTCTTTGATACTTCAGAAATCCCTAAACTGTTGCAGGTGAATAAATCCAAAAGTGAAAACCTAACTTGTAAGGGATAGATCTTTTGGCCTTACCATGTGTAGTTTTCAAATTATTTCTGCCTTATTAGGAGAACATGAATGAATATTGCAGAACAGGTGCTTTCCTACATGAGCTGTCTTCTGAATATTACAGAAATCCCTTGTGAGATGCACCTAAAGTCCTAAAAATGTTCTAACTAATTATTGAATCTATTTAGAATATCAACAGCCACCTGCTTTCATTAAGAAATCCTTGTAGACCTGTTTTCTAACTTGATCTTCACCTATGCAGCTGATCAGTTTTGCAATAATATTTATTCAGGGACCCCATGCACCTGGAGACTTGCAAACATTTCAGAACAGCTTCTGCTGATATCAGAGGACATTTGAGTTTTGGTTGAGTTCTGAGAATCAGAGAAGGCATGGCAAAGTAGAATTCAGAGTAAATCATAGACTATGGTGAGTTCTCCCCCATTATTCTTCAAAAGGAAAAGGATCCAAAGGCTTCTATTGTACACAAAAATTTAATTAATTTTATCTTATGAAGTAATAAAATTACAATTTCTCACTTTCTTACTATTTAGACTCTAGCATTTACTATATACATTTGAAGACTCCAAAATTCAGAGTTTTAATATTTTAGAAGTTGATCTCTTAATGTCAAAACTGGTATGAAAGCTAACTTTATTATAAAGGGATCACCCATTCTGAGTGTGGAGGTTTATCAGTGGGGAAAAAAAAGCCTGTCAACTTCTGTAACTTAATGTTGAAGTGGTGAATTATTAATAATTGTATTCTTACTTTTAGAACTTTATCCTTTCCTATTCTAAGGCAACATTGTCTATGAGTGAAAGTGGACAAGTGAACACAAGCATTATTTATTACTAATAATTATAGTAAAAAGATGCAAATATACGGTAAGTAGCTATAGCTAAGATGGCTACTCCCCCAGGAGGAAACAATGGCTGGTACATCAAATGTAAAATCTGTAATTTAGCTATGAATTTAGCTAAATTAATTGTGTTTGAATATAGTATAATCTGCTGATTGAAAAGAAATAGCAAACTCTGTGAAATCATAGAGGGATTAGCCCTAAATTATAAATATTTCACAATTCATTACCTGAGGAAGACCCATAGACTCGATACCTAGTGGATATTTACCTTCACAATGATTTAAAATGTTTGACAATGACAGATAAAAACACTAATTTCCCTTCATTGTCTACTTTTTCCCTAATATTTTATGCCCACTATATTATGTGGTGTCCTTACAACCACATGTGAAGGAAGCATTGTTTTTGATTTAAAGAAAAAGATACCAAATCATAGAAAAGTAAAAATAAAACCTTCTTCAAGAAAACAGAATTAAGTAGTGGAACAAGGATGCCAACCCAACATTGTTTTCTCCATCCAACAGCATTAGCAAAAACAAAAATAGTTAAGACAGAAAGCTGAGATCATTTGGCTGCTACACAAATATTAAATAAATTTACATTAACTCATAATTCTGTGAAGGCGTTTTTATGGAAATCTAAAGTAACATATTAGTGTGTTGTGGTCTGTTGACCTGGCTTTGTGCCTTATAGAAAATTTAAAGCAACATGTGATCAGTTTGTTTTAATTCAGCTTCTTTTCGTCATGTGCTCTTACTCTTAACCTTAGTCTGGCATTCCACTTGCATCAAATGGGCTTTTGCCAAAAGCCAGTAGACAGTCTGAGATTAAGGACATTTGGGGCTAAAGTAAGGAGGCATAAAGGATTTAGATGAGGCATAACCATGATAAAGTTAACATTGCAATTATTAGAAAAATATAGTTTGACTTGTCTGAATAGAGGAAATATTAGTCAGGTCATTTTCATTTGCAAGTTAAAGAAAGTCAACTTGATGTGGCAAAGGGGAAAACATTCCAACAAGAGATTGGAATGATTCTGTAAGGGTGTCCTGACCCCTTGTCACTAGGTTTTACTTTCTACAGTGTGAATTCATGCTTAGGCAGGCTCTTTTTGCAGTGCCTGAGGCAGGACCAGGCTCATAGCTTCCCAAATTCAATGTCCATGGAAAGAGTGCCTTTGTTTCATAGCATTTGTCTATAGGGTAAAAATTGTCACTAATTTTCTAGCTTGGCTCCTGTATGTATCTTTGAACCAATTATTGCAGCTGGCAGGTGGAAGGATGTATTAAATGCCCACCATAACAACTAAGAGTATACAAGGTGATCAAAATGGGGACCAAAGGTCAGAGTTCTAATGTTTTGGGGGGTTAGCTCTTAATTTCAAAACTGATATCCAAACTAATTTTACAATAAAGGAATTCTACTTTATTTTGAAGGGTGACACAAATGGAGATCAAGATACTATTATTTTAGGAAGATTGACAATAATATACTTTAGTCATTCCAGATGCTCAACTCAAGGTCAATTTTTCTACTAGAGAAGAAAACAAACAACCAAACAAGCCACATTAAAGACTATCAAAAATGATGCTTTTCCTCCCATTGTTTACCCACTTGATAGTCTATCTCATCCAATCTTTTTGTCTCCTTAAAGACTCCTACGCAAACAAACTTCATCTTGTCTTACAAAAAAAAAAATCAGCACAATTAGTTTGTTAAATGGACTGGAAATGTTTGGGGTCTCTTGATTTATAATAAAAAATGCAAAATAAATTCTACAGACAAACTACAGAGAGAGTGGAGGTGACAAAGGGAACACAGTTGCAAAGAAGAGGAAGAGCTTGAACATCTAGATGAGAAGCAATCTCCACTAAAAAATGGAAAGTATTCCATAAACTCAGGTCATTTGCATTAACTGGACAAGAATGGTGATTATTAACATTTGAGTGGCATTTGTATAGTAGGGCATACTACTTCAAATTGGCAGAGGCCACTATGGGAAGGGGACCAGGAAGTAGCAAAGAGGTCTGGTAGAAATGAACAAATGTGGGTTGCAATACACATGTACATGGAAGCAATGTTTGGAATCTCTCTGTATAGCTATCTTTAGCCCAAAATAGCAAAAACACTGTGTCTTTCTTATTATCTTTTATGCTTTCTCTTCAACAAAATTGGAGAAGAGAGGGTGGTACAGGTTGTGCCTGGAAGTGGAGGGAGAAGGGGAAGGTGGCATAAACAATGTATACACATGTAAGTAAATGTAAAAAACGATAAAATAAAAGGGGAAAAGAAAAAAAGACTATAACAGCAATTTACATTGTCCTTCCTTTATTAAATAGAAGTTAAAACCACTATTATCTCTAAAAGCAGAAATATATAGCATAGTTTTATAAAACAATTCCTAATAATCCTGTATTTTTAAGACAAAATTTAACAAAATTGCTTTTAACATCTATTTTATCTAGGTTGATATATTTTAAGTTTCAGTGAGAATCTCAAACATATTCACATGATCTTGATGTGTGTAAAGAGCTCAGAACACTAGAAGAATATTTCAACTGCTTCTAAAGTAAAGAGGTCATTAATTGGAAAAATAAAACATGTTGAAGCTATTCCAGGAATGGAAGAGGGGGAATAAAGGACAATGGTGGATAGGGTGAATTCAACTGTGATATATTGTAAGAGCTTTTGTAAATGTCATAATGTATACCAAGCACAACAATAATATCACAACAAAAATAAAGAGATCATTCAAATATGTAAATATACATAGCCAAATTAAAAAGGTTATTTTGCAAAGTAATTATCTTGAGAAAATAGATTATTTTTGCTGTAGTTGATATTTATATTAACTTAAAATACATTCTTTGGAAATTCTCTTAAAATAAAACAAAATGGAAGGCCATTACAGCAGAATAGAACAAACAGAAGACAGAATTTCAGAACTTGAAGATGAAATGGCAATTAAAGGAAAAACTGAAGAACTATTAGTTAAACAACTCAAGACCTGTGAAAAGAAAATGCAAGAACTCACTGACTCTATCAAAGAACCAAACCTGAGAATCATGGGCATTGAAGAAGGAGTAGAGGTGCAAGCAAAAGGAATTCATAATATATTCAACAAAATAATAACAGAAAATTTCCCAAATCTAGAGAAAACTATGCCCATTCAGGTACAGGAAGCCTCCAGAACATCGAACACACCTGACCAAAATAAAACTGCCCCATGACATATTATCATTAGAACAACAAGTACAGAGACTAGAGAAAGAATATTGAAGACTGTAAGAGAGAAAAAACAAATAACATACAAAGGTAAACCCATCAAAACCACAGCAGACTTCTCAACAGAAACATTAAAAGCAAGAACATAGGGTGAGATCTTCCAAGCACTGAATGAAAATAACTTCAATCCTAGGATACTTTACTCAGCAAAACTATCATTCAAAATAGATGGAACAAACAAAGTCTTTCATGATAAGCAGAAATTAAAACAATAAATGATCACCAAGTCACCACTACAAAAGATTCTGCAAGGAATTCTGCACACAGATAATGAAAGAAAACAAAACCATGAAAGGGCAGGCAATACAAACCACAGGAGAAGAAAAGGCAAGAAAATAAAGAGTAACATTGATTCAGCTACACATATCAAACTCTTAATCAACAAAGAAAACTACATGACAGGGATCACCATGTACTTATCAATACTAACACTGAATGTTAATGGACTAAATTCCTCCTTCAAAAGACACCAATTAGCAACCTGGATTAAAAAGGAAGATCCAACAATCTGCTGCATACAGGAGACCCACCTCATCAACAGAAATAAGCACTGGCTTAGGGTGAAAGGTTGGAAGAAGATTTACCAAGCCAGTGGTCCCCGAAAACAGGCAGAGTAGCCATACATATTTCGGACAAAGTAGACTTCAAATCTACATTGATCAAATGAGATAAAGGAGGACACTCCATACTAATAAAAGGGGAAATACACCAAAAGGAAATAATAATTATCAACCTATATGCACCCAACGTCAATGCACCCAATTTCATCAAACATATTCTGAAGGACCTAAAAATATATATAGACTCCAACACAGTGATAGTGGGAGACCTTAATACTCCCTTATCACCAATAGATAGGTCATCCAAACAAAAATTCAACAAAGAAATTCTAAAACTAAATCACACCATCGATCAAATGGACCAAGCTAATGTCTACAGAATATTTCATCCAACTTCTGTGCAATACACATTCTTCTCAGCAGCCCATGGAACCTTCTCAAAAATTGATCATATCTTAGGGCACAAAGCAAGCCTCAGCAAATATAAGAAAATAGAAATAATCCCATGCATTGTATTTGACCACAAGCATTAAAACTAGAAATCAAAAACAAAAACAACAGTAAAAAACGTCCAAACAATTGGAAGCTGAACAATACATTGCTCAGTGATCAATGGGTTATTGGTGAAATAAAAGAGGAAATTAAAAGGTTCCTGGAAGTTAATCAAAATGAAAACATGACTTACCAGAACCTATGGGACACAGCAAAGGCAGTCCTAAGAGGAAAGTTTACATCCATGAGTGCATATATTAAAAGCTTAGAAAGAGCTCAAATCAGTGACCTAATGCTAGATCTCAAACTCCTAGAAAAACAAGAGCAAGCAAAATCCAAAGCAAGCAGAAGGAGAGAAATAATAAAAATAAGGGCTGAAATTAATAAAATAGAAATAACAACAACAACAACAACAACAAAAAACCACACAAAGAATCAACAAAACAAAAAGCTGGTTCTTTGAAAAGTAAACAAGATTGACAGACCTCTGACAAATTTGAATAAAATGAGGAGAGAAAAAACCCAAATCAGTAAAATGAGAAAAGCAAAAGGGGAGATAACAATAAACACCACAGAAACCCAGGGAATCATCGGAGACTACTGTGAGAACCTTTAATCCAATAAATTTGAAAATCTTGAAGAAATGGACAAATTTCTAGATACTTATGGTACTTACCACCTGAATAGATCTATAACACAAAATGAAATTGAAGCAGCAATAGTCTCCCAAAAAAGAAAAGTCCAGGACCTGATGGATTCTCTGCTGAATTCTATCAGTCCTTTAAAGAAGAACTAATGCCAACTCTCCTTAAACTTTTCCACAAAATATAAAGGGAAGGAACACTGTCTAACTCATTTTATGAAGCCATTTTTACTCTCATCCCCAAACCAGGCAAAGATACCTACAAAAAGGAGAACTATAGGCCAATCTCCTTAATGAACATTGATGTAAAAATCCTCAATAAAATAATGGCAAACCAAATCCAACAATACATCAGAAAGATCATACACCATGACCAAGTCAGCTTCACCCCAGGGATGCAGGAATGGTTCAACATATGAAAATCTATAAATGTAATACAGCACATCAATAGAAGCAAAGACAAAAACCACTTGATCATCTCAATAGATGCAGAAAAAGCCTTCAACAAGATCCAACACCACTTCATGATAAAAGCTCTAAGAAAACTAGGAATAGAAGGAATGTACCTCCACATTATAAAGGCTATATATGACAAACCTATAGCTAACATCATACTTAATGGTGAAAAACTGAAACCATTTCCCCTAAAATCAGGAACAAGACAAGAGTACCCACTATCCCCACTCCTATTCAACATAGTACTGGAATTCCTAGCTAGAGCAATTAGGTAAGAAGAAGAAATAAAAGGAATACAAATAGGTAAAGAAGCTGTCAAAATATCCTTATTTGCAGATGATATGATCCTCTGCCTTGAAGACCCAAAAAACTCTACCCAAAAACTCTTAGACACCATAAACAGCTACAGTAAGGTGGCAGGATCAAAATCAACCTACAAAAGTCATTAGCTTTTCTATAAACCAACAACGAAGAAACTGAGAAAGAATATATGGAAACAATTCTATTCACAATAGCCTCAAAAAAAAAATCAAATATCTAGGAGTAAATTTAACAAAGGATGAGAATGAATTCTATAAGGAGAATTACAAACTCCTGAAGAAAGAGATCGAGGAAGACTACAGAAGATGGAAAGATCTCCCATGCTCATGGATGGGTAGAATCAACATAGTAAAAATGGCTATACTACTGAAAGCAATTTACATGTTTAATGCAATTCCCATCAAAATCCCAATGACTTACATCACAGAGATTGAAAAATCTACTCTAAAGTTCATTTGGAAACACAAGAGACCATGAATAGCCAAGGTAATACTCAGCAAAAAAAGCAATGTTGGAGGTATCACAATACCCGACTTTAAACTGTTACAAAAAATAGCAATAAAAACAACACGGTACTGTTATAAAAACAGACATGAAGACCAGTGGAACAGAACAGAAGATCCAGATATAAATCCACACAACTATACCCACCACATTTTTGATAAAGTTACCAAAAACATATGATGGAGAAAAGACAGCCTCTTCAACAAATGTTGCTGTGAAAAGTGGTTATCCACCTGCATGAAACTGAAACTTGATCCATGTCTATCACCCTGTTGTAGTATCAACTCAAAATGGATCAAGGACTTAAATATCAGACCTGAAACTTTGAAGTTACTACAGGAAGGAGCTGGAAACACTCTGGAACTAAAGAGTATAGGTAAGGACTTCCTCAATATAACCCCAGCAGCCCAGCAACTAAGAGAAAGGATGGATAAATGGGACTTCATAAAATTAAAAAGCTTCTGCACAAAAGGAATGGTCTCTAAACTGAAGAGACCACCCACAGAGTGGGAGAAAATATTTGCCAGCTATATGTCAGACGAGGGACTGATAACCAGAATATACAGGGAGCTCAAAGAAATAAATTCTCCCAAAATCAATGAACCAATTAAAAAATGGGCAACTGAACTTAACAGAACTTTCTCAAAAGAAGAAATTCAAATGGCAAACAGCACATGAAAAAATGCTCAACATCTCTAACCATAAAAGAAATGCAAATCAAAACCACACTAAGATTCCACCTTACCCCTGTTAGAATAACCATCATCAAAAACACCACCAACAAGTGTTGGCGAGGATGTGGGAAAAAAGGAACCCTAACCCACTGCAAGCTAGTATAACCACTCTGGAAAAAAATTTGGAGACTTCTTAAAAATCTAAACATAAACCCACCATATGGTCCAGCAATCCCACTCCTGGGGATAAACCCAAAGGAATGCAACACAAGTTACTCCAGAGGCACCTGCACACTCATGTTTATTGCAGCACTATTCACAATAGCCAAGTTATGGAAAAACCAAGCTGCCCCACTATTGTGGTACTTGTACACAATGGAATTTTACTCAGCCATGAAGAAGAATGAAGTCTTATCATTTGCAGGTAAATGGATGGAACCAGAGAACATCATTCTGAGCGAGGTCAGCGAAGCTCAGAAGACCCCAAATCTTCCTCATATGCGGACTTTAGATCTAGGGCAAATGCAGCAATGTGGTTGGACTGGAACCACATGACAAGGGGAGAGCACATGTGGCTGATATAGAAATAGGTAGAAAACCCAAAACATGAAAGCGTTTGATGTCCCCACTCCAGAAGAGCTAATACAGAAACCTTAAAGCAACAGAGGTTATCATGAGAAGGGCATCAGTAACCAGAGTGAAGATCAGTTAGAGATGAATCAACATGGGTCATAACACATGTACACAAAAGCAATGCTAGAGATATCTCTGTATAGCTTTCCTCAACTCAACTAGCAAAAACACTTTGTCTTCCTTATTATGCTTGTCTCTTTTCTTCAACAAAACTAGTGATAAAGGCAGAACAGGACCTGCCTGGAACTGAGGAGGGAAAAGGGAAGAGGGTGGGGTAGGGGAACAGGGGGAGAAATGACCCAAACAATGTATGCACATGTGAATAAATGAATAAAAAAAACCACATGGCAATGTGAGGGGAGGAGATCAATGAATCAAAACTGACAAAATCTTGATAGCTGTTAGATCTGGTAAATAGGATTTATTATACTATTTTTCCACTTTCATGTATGCTTGGAAAATAATAAAAAATGAAAAGTTTAAAAATATTGATCACATAATACAGTCAGCCATATTATTCCTATGTTGTCATTTCTAATACTTGGAACTAAAAATAATTGATTGTCAGAGATGTGTAACATGTTCTAAATCTTGGCATACATACAATATTTTAAGTAGTTCTATTAGCACCCATAGAACCAATAGTGATAATGGAGAATTTTAAATATAAGTAATGTGTTAGAAAGCCACCTGGAAGATTTCATTAAAATTAAAATTTTTGGCTCTGCAAAGGACACTATCACAAGAATGAAATGACACAATACTGACCGGGAGAAAATATTTGCAAAAGACATATCTGATAAAGAACTGTTATCAAGAAAAAATATAGAAAACTCTAAAATTGAACAAGATAACAAAAATCCGATTAAAAATGGGCCAAATACATTAACAGAGACTTCACAAAAGAAGATATAAAATTGGTAAATGATCATATGAAATCATACTTCATATCATTTGTCATTATGGAAATGCAAAATAAGATGAAAATGAGGCATTACCTACAGCCAAAATCCAGAACTTGGGAAGAAGCAAATGGTGGAGATAATGTGGAGCAACAGGAATGAATCCTCTTCATTGCTATTGGGAAGGCAAAATGGTATATCCACTTTGGTAGCCATTTTGTCAGTTTCTTATAAAAGTATGCATATGCTTACCATACAATCCAGTTATCATGCTCCATGGAATTTACCCAAAGAAGTTGAAAAAGCATGTCTATACAAAAATCAGCTCAAGGACTCTTGGAGCAGCTCTGCTCATAATTGCCAAACCTTGGAAGCAACCAAGAGGTCTTCCGGTAATTGAACAATAAACGATGGTGCATTCAAAAACTGGAATATTACTCGGTGCTGAAAAGGAATGAGCTCATATAAAGCCATGAGAAGACGTGAAGGAAATTGAAATGACTATTATGGAGTGGAAGAAGCCAATCTGAAAATGCTACATTCTGTATGAGTTGAGGAGCACAATTAGGTAGAGCACAGAGAATTTCTAGAGGAGTAAAAAGTGCTCTGTATGTTATATGTCATGTTGAACCCAATGAATGTACAATAAGATGAATGAAACCTAAGGTAAACTATAGACTTCTTTGAATGATAATATCGTGGTAATGTAGGATCACCAACTGTAATAAATGTCCCTCTCTGGTGGATGATGTTGACAATGGGGGAAGCTATACCTGTGAGGGGATAGAAGGTACATGTGAAATTTCTGAATCATCTCTGGTTTGCTGTGAACCTAAAACTGTTCTAAAAACATGAAATCTTTAAAAATATAAGTGAAAACTGGAAAGCAAGGTGAGATTATTAGCTTACTTTTAGTTGTAATAAAAATAAATTACATGTCACTTAGGATGATATTATTCGAAGTGCTGAAAAATAGATGTTTTAAATGTCCTTTTAAAAGTCTTTTTCTTGTATATAATTCTGAATCAGCATTCAAAATACCATATCTTCTCTAAATTGTGAACCATACTCTATGATTTTAAATAAAGGAAATATTCAAATTTATTCACTAGTAGAGGGAGTAATTATTTCCTGCAAGAATTGTTAAAGCTATGCTGCTGCTAAGAAATAAATTACAACTTAAACTACAGGATTCCTAAAATCACTACTATATTGCTCCAACTGACCTGAGAGAGAGAGAGAGAGAGAGAGAGAGAGAGAGAGAGAGAGAGAGGGAGGAAGAGAGAGATTACAGAAAGACAGAGAGAGGAAGATTTTGGTGAAGCTTATGCAGTGGAAACTAAGTTAATATAAAGATTTTTACTTAAAACACTATTCATCATAAGCAGAAAGGAGATTAAAAGCACAGAATGAATTCCCTTTGCCCATACTCCATGAATTGGCTAATGGTTGTACCCTAATATACCAGATGACAGGTCTACCATCTGGCTTCACATTGATTACATAGTTCTGGTAGTACAGTTCCTATGACTGAAGAGGGGATCCCATTTAAAAATAACAACTTGACATTATTTGAGCTTTCCAAATTAGAATTATCCTCAAAATAGTAGAATATTAGCCATTTAAACATTTTTTAGAAAAAATCTAAACCCTTGACATTTTTTCTAAAAATTAATCAATACCTTGAGTATTTACCACGTATAACATTTTCTTATTTTCTTTTAAACGACTGTTATAAAGCCTAAGGGATCTAAAACATTTTTAGCTTTAATCAATCTCAAAATACCTCAAAAGATTTATAGGGTCATGTTTAATTACATGTATATATGTACATTTTGACTTAAATGATCCTAATTGATATGTATGACAACTTATTTTACTAGATGATTATTTTGATATTTGTTGCAAATGTTTGCAAGAATATTTTATTCCTAGACCTGACAGTACTGTTTCCCATCTAGTAAATACCTAATCTAATCAGTATCCTATCTTCTATGCTTTATCTTCAATAAACTAATCAATGAACAAAAGGTAACTTTTTGAAACCCAATTTTAGATGTTATTGAAGCAGACTTTTCCACCTGATGATAGACAGGACATGGCAAGAAATCCAAGTCTGCCGTATTTCCTCCAGGGACTGCTGGCCAAAGAGCAGGAAGGCTACTAAAACATTCAAACTGGATAAATATAAGCTACCCATGAAAATTTTCTTAAATCAATTTCAAGAAGAGAGATTAGAAGACTGCTTCCATACAAGATATTTACATTTTAAATTAATTTTAGTTCTTATTGAGGAAATCTATGACATGGTTTAAGAAACAAACAAATACTGTGAGTCTGCAAAGAAAAATAACTTCTATCCTAAATCCTCTCCCTCTACAAATTCCCAATCCCAGAAATACCTACTTTGAATACTTTAAGCTGCTTCTTTTTTTTTTTTTTATTGTTTTATTATTCATATGTGCATACAAGGCTTGGGTCATTTCTCCCCCCCTGCCCCCACCCCCTCCCTTACCACCCACTCTGCCCCTTCCCTCTCCCCCCACCCCCTCAATACCCAGCAGAAACTATTTTGCCCTTATCCCTAATTTTGTTGATGAGAGAATATAAGCAATAATAAGCTGCTTCTTTTGAAGTTACTGAATAGAGGCTTTGGCATTTAACCTACTGTATTTAACCCCACCCTTCAATGTGACATTTACATTTGGTGGATGCAAAGTAGTATCAATTTTCTCACCCATATTCTAATTAATAAATTCAGTAATCTAAGTTTTAAAATTATGCTACAAAATTATTTCGCAAGATCCTAAGAAATATTGACTTGAATTTAAATGATGAAGACTTAAAATATTTTTATTTTTTACTTCACACTCCATAAATGTCTTACATGTGTTAACTAATCATCCCAATGATTATTTTATAAAAAAGGAAATTAACACTATACAGTTTAAGGAAATTGCCTCATATCACACAGCTAGAAAGTAACAGGATCAAGATTTATGTGCAGGAAGTTTGGCTCTAAAACCATGTGCAAATGATCATGGTTTTGTGACCTCTAATGTAATAAGAGTGCCCTCTACAGTTCTTCTGAGTGCTCAAGAATGATTATATCTAAAGTCACAAACATCTAATTAAGTGACCTCCCCACATGCCTGATCACTACCTCAGGAAAGGCTCTGAATTTAGCTCTGCATTTGCTTCAAGCCTCCCTCCTCATGAAAAGCTGTTTTCCTGCCTATCAGTTTCATAAATGGGCCCATCTCTTTTTCCAAGTCTTCAGTAGATAGGCAGCTCAATTGTGGACCATCTTGTTAATGCTGATCTGGTCCTTCATTTGGAGCTGTGCTTCTGGTAACTCTCCCCTTGGCTCCACAGAGACCATACACTCACCTCTAAAACCAATATTATGTTCCCTCATCAGCACCTTCCTCTCCCACTTCACCAGTGGAGATAATGCCCTTTTGTCATTCTAACTTAATGGTACTAGATTTTAGCTGCCCCTTTGACTTATAATTTTTAGTAATATTTAATTCAGTAGTCAGAATATGACTGCTTTTACCGAATTTATGTTCAAAGTGAACCTAAGACAAAATGGGAGCTGGGGTGGTATAGAAGAGTAGTCACTTGTTTGGCTATCCAGGAAGCCAAGTTTAATTTTAGCCTTGAGAGAATTTGAAATCACTATAATTAGATGAGTATTAAAACCCACAAGTAAAAAGGACTCCTTTTTAAAGTCTACCCCTTCATTTAGCATCAGTTCACAATTGGCAGTTCATTCTCCCAAATGTTCTGCCACTGAGCACGCATACAGAGTTAAGAGTATAAAATAGCTAGAGGAGTTCGCATAACTAGGAAGTAGGCCATTGCTGGAGGTGAGATATAGACTCTGCAATTAGCTTGAATGTATTAAGGGTGGGGGGGCGAGGGAGGGGACGGAGGTGGGTGGTAAGGGAGGGGGTGGGGGCAGGGGGGAGAAATGACCCAAGCCCTGTATGCACATATGAATAATAAAAGAAAAAAAAAAGATGTAATCAATAGAAATTCATGTTTATTTGGAGAGAAAGACTTACTGTCTCATACATTTTATTTGTGGAACATAACAATGGGGTAGTTGGTTCTGAATGATATGTAACCCACACATAGTACTGGACTTCCAAATAAATATTGAGTTGCAACCATTCCTGCGTTTGGATTCCCAGGTTTAAGATGCACTCCAGAAAAATAGACAATCATTCCAGTCACTTCAAAATTCTATATACATTCTACTTTAGGTCCAGACTAGGGTTCTGACTGAAGAAATGGCAATGATACGATGATCTGAGGTATCTCGAGAAACAGATGAGACAATTTAGCTGGTGTTTACGCTCCTGTCCTACAAACAACTAAAAGGTGTTTTTGTAAGATTTAAGAAAAACAAACACATTAAAAAATAGGCTTTAGAATTTCCATTGGAAAATGCAAGCAAGGTCTATTCTTTTAACATAAGCATGTTATTGTCAACAGTGGCATCTCTATTAAGCTTTCTCTCTTACCTAAACACTTCTATTACTGTCATCTCTCAGGTTTGTCATACTCATCGCTGTGACAGTACAAACACTGCACTGTAAAACCTGTCAAAGAGGCCAGTTGATTTCCTACATCTTCTGACACATGCTGCTCTTTAATACCTGCCTGTCAGAACACCTATGAGAAAGGCACCTGCTTTCGTGCATGGAGCTGAGGCTAGCACTACCATCACATACACTGCAATCATTAGCCTTGGACTCCTGTAAAATCCTGCCTTTTGGAACTGCAGAGCTCCCTGCTGGAAAGCGCTGTTGGCATAAATTTATCACTCAGATAGGATGGCACAAATTTGGTAGAACTAACTATTTTGAAAAACATGATTTTTCTAGTATGAATCTGCTTTAATTTCTTTTTATGATAAGTTGTTTTGAAATGTGTATTGAATTAGTCTTTGCCTCAATCAAGTGGTACCTATGTGGAAGTCTGAAGATACATGTTTGGCATTTATTTTTGGCTTGACTTGTCTTGATTATATTCTACTCTGTGGGTTATATATGTCTCTATATTGATCTTAATTTTTTCTTATATAAAGAGGAATGTTCCCCTCGGTTTCAAAAGTGATTGATTTTAGTAATTTCAGGGTGATATACTGGACAGTCTTTTATTTACCAGAGATGGTTTTTCTGACACCCCATTGGTAGGTCATTGAGCTTTTATGTTCTCTCTTCTTATCTGCTTCTCTTGAGGCATGTGTTTATGAGAGGCCTGGGGAGCAGGCTATTAATACAGGCAATGTCCTCAGAAAAGAATGTGGCTAATTTTGTAGCAAATACAGCAGAACTTCTAAAGCCAGTAGATGTGGTATAGTCACACAGTCACCATGGGAGCATGTGGACTCTATCCCAGAGACTTACCAAAGAATTACTTCTTTGAATTGCCTCACACACACAGGCTTTTATTCCCCACTCAAATTTTATTTTACTGTTTGAAGTTAAAAAGTAGCATGCTATCGACATAATGAAAATAAAGAAAAATGTCTAAAATAAAAATGATGACCACACAAACACAAATACACATACCTTAACTTACCCCTGGTTTAACTCCTACTTTATGAGACTAGTTATAATAATTTGGTTTATATCACTCCATAACTTTTCTTTGGCCAAAAACAGATACAAATACAAAGAGACTTCAATTTTTTAAGGGAATGTAGAGATCATATATATTTTTTAGTTACTCTATTTCCTTTAACGATAAATTGTGGACACTGGCAGTTTTACCATGAAATTATTGAACCACGAACTTTAGGGTCCTTCTCTTAGATGGGCACCTTTCAAGCCTGGGAATGAAGAATACTAGCAATTGTCTGTCCATAATTTTATTATTATTTGTCTTTATCAGTGTTCCTGACATTTTATGTGTTAAGTTTCATCAAACCAGGGTCTAGTCCTGAATTTGGACATCTTTCTAGGCTAGTAGATCTAAATATGTACATTCTTTTTGTTCTAGCATTCCTATAAATGTGAATCACTCGAGCAGGAAAAAGACACAAAATATATAAATCAATATGTATTAAGATAATTATAGTACTTTAAAATATAAGAACCATATGTCTTTTCATCTTTTGAGAAAAGTTTAAAAGTTATAGCACAATTAATGCTGCATTCTCTAAGTGATGGCAAACTGTTTGTTTCAAAGGATGAAACGTGAGTTTTTGAAATAACCAAAAGGTATGCTGAGTCTGATTAAAAAGTATAGGAACAAACTTGAATGTATTACCTTTGATTAAAAATTAGAAGTGACTATGAGCCACAGGATTATCTTGTCTGGTTAACTCTTTCACTCAACACAAAGGACAGAACGTGCTTGTGTTTGGTTCTTGGTGAATAAAACATAGCTCACGTGGAAATAACATGTACCTGGCAATCCTAGTTCAGTGCAGTGTCAATAGCACTATTTGAATAAAAATTTGTTGAAAGAATAAAAAAAGAATTGATAAAATACCTTACAGTATTATGTGGACAGCATCATAAAAACACAAAAGAAGGGGAGATAGTAAACACCTGTGGGTGACAGACAATGCCTAAACTAAAAGGAAGTTGGGCTGGAGGTGAATGCCTGCCTAGAAAGTGTGAGGCCCTGAGTTCAACTCCCCAAACCATCAAAAAATAGAAAATAAAAATTTTAAAGTAAAAATTTAAAGGGAAGTCAAAGAGAAAAATATGAGCAGAGAGTATTTTGGATAGAAGGAAGTGGAATATAAAAAGACATAGATGTATGAAGGAGCTCAACCTGTGTGGAGAAGGTAGATGTATTGGTTTTGGAGTTGAGGGTGCTCCAATACCATGTCTGGTAAGAGCCGGGACAGAAGTTAGACAGGTGAAAAGGCATTTCCCTTCCTCGTTTCATATTTGGATGCAACGCCCTTATATTTATTCCTCAATGGCTCCTGTTGGAACAAACTTTGTCTATTGCATAAACTTCATTTTTTGTAGTTAGCTGGCTTTCTTCCCTCTGTGGTAGAAAATGTTCTTTAAATAAACAATGTTCATGCCTTTTCCACTTTAGAACCATTTTATGAGGTAGTTATTATAAAAGGCATAGATGATACAAGAATCAAATTTAAATATTAATAGAGAATCATGATCATGTAAAAAGGGAACACAAATGGCAACCAGCAAATTTAGCACAATAAATTCATGACTGAATTTCAAATTTGGATCTGCTTGCTAACAGCCAAGTCAAAATATAAGTTTATAGTTCTAATAAAAAGAGAGGTAATGCTAAAAAGTTCTCACTTGAATCTTTAAAGAACAATAATTAAAATCATGAACTCTAAAATTAGAATACATTGTTGATAGTTACTTAAGTTCTCTGTGCCTCAGTTTCTTTGTATATCAAATGAAGATTTTGAGTGGTTTAAATAAGATATTAATAGGTATGATTTATATAGCATTGAGTATGTTCTGGGTACTGAGCATATAAGTACATATATTAAGTCATGTAACCCTCACAATAACCCCAAAGGTGGGAACTGTTATATTCTACCCATTTTACAAATGAGGAACTATGAAACTAACTCTTCCAAGAACCTATAACTAATGAGTAATAGGACTAGAAATTGAACACAGGTGATCTGGTGCTCATCTGCGAGAATGATGTACAGTGCTTTGCACACCACAAATACTTAATATGTATTGACTCTTACTGTTATGACAAATGACAGAAACTATTTCCCTACTGTTTGATAGTAAACCATAGATTTTCTATGGTCCTCTATTTCTGTCAATGTTAAAGGAAACATGAAAATGAAGCTCAGTGATAGCAAATCTGCAAAGGAAAAAATCTGATGTGATCTAGCCATGAGGACTTTAGGAATTCCAACTTGACCAAAGATAGAATTAAGAGCACAGAGAAGAGGAACTCAATAGCATGTACCCAGTTATTCTCTCTGACTATGTCATCTTTTAGTTAGTCTTCTATTTTCCTGACGGAAGAAGCAGCCATATGCCTTGGAAGTTGGATCCACAGATGGCATGTTTGACGACCTATTGCATAAGTTGAGGAAATGAACTTTTTTGCCTGGGAAACATGTTCTGCCACTGGCATGTAAGGATACACCTTCTGCACAGTGTTCATCAGGAGAGCGTCCAAGACACGTAAGGCACTCTTATATAAATAGTACAGGGAAGGGAAAATAGATATGCATTGTGGGGAGGAGAACTGGTCAAATCTTCCTCCTTTTCATGAAACATGGCGCCACTCTGAAGCCCAGCACTTTCCTGAGTAAAAGATCACACTGCAGGCAAAGAGGTACAGTTATGAACACATTTGTGTTAGTCGTCTTGTTTAACTTCTACAACTTGGTAGGTCACAGTAGCAAAGGAGAATTCTATGTAAAAACTATGGAGAAGTTATTATAACAGATATAGTCTCGGTGGTAAATGTTATGCCTTTGTAAACAGCAAGTCACTAAGACATGATAACTCAAATAGTATCTTCTGTGGCCAAGATCAAGCTATGAGACACAGCTTGTTTTTATGTTAGTATGCTTTTAGTTGGTTTATTTCTGAATGAACAGAAACTTGGTTTTAAATTGAAAAACTCTGGAATGGGCTTGGACAGGTTAGTAGCTTATATGCAAAATAACAATTCTATTCTAGCTTAGGAGTCAAGTCTAGAGTCTTAATTATATATTCATCACTTGGAGGATAGAAATACTATGTCTATGATAACAGTCTGATGGGTAAAGTTTTTATCGCCAGAGATTTATAGAAGGTTTGCCATGTGCATGAATTGTGGTAGCAGTTTCTGTTCTGGTCTTTTAGGATCTTCTCTTATTTTAACAACTATCAACACAACGGCAAGAATGAATTTTAAGAAGTGTAAATCTGATTGTGTCACTTTCCATCCTTTGATAATTTCCTGTTTGCTTGTGGTTTTTGTAATTTCCCTTCCATTTACTTTTCATAGCACTTGTCCCCAATCCCTCCCACCTCTCTGACTGGACATGCTAGATTCTCTCAGGCTGGGATGTTCTTCCCTCCAACCACCTGCTTTTTCTCATTAAATGAGTTTTATTCAAGTTCAAGTCTAAATGTTCCTTGTTCGAGGTGCCTCCTGTGATCTCTCAGTCTATGCCTAAGTCCCCTGACTGTATACCTCCACAGTATCTTGTGTTAATTAGTTTTCTGTCACTGTATTGAAATATTTGACATAAATTACTTAAGGAAGGAAGGACTTATTTTGATTCATGATGTCAGAGATTTCAAGCCATGGTTGGCTGGCTCCGTGCCTTCTAGGTCTGTTGTGCAGCAGTCTATCACAGTGGGGAGCATGTGATATGGCAAAGCAGCTCCACACTGTGGAGAAGAGGAAGAAAGAAAGACCAAAGGGGTCAAAGAGAGGATGTACTCTCCAAAGATAAGTCCCCAGAGACCTATTTCCTCAGTCTAAGCCCTGCCTCCTAGAACCCCATTCAGTTATGAACTCACCAATGGTTTAGCACCCTCATGACTCAATCATATCTCAGTGGTCCATCAATGGGGGACTGAGCCTTCAAAATATGAGCTTTTGGGCCATTTTATGTCCAAACCATAACACAGTATCTGAACCCCTTTCCAGCACAATGTGACATGTAATTACTTAAATAATTACTTGTAGTAATCTTATATAAGGCCTATCTTTCCCACTAGACATGAGTTCAGTGATGGCTGGAACTTTTTTGCTTTGTTCCTTCTCTATAACTAGATAGAAACACAGTGTATTGTGCTCAGTAAGTTTTCTGACTAAATGGAAGTGTATATCACGGTACAGGCGAGTGAGGAAGTAGAATGGAAGCGTTAGTATGAGCAAAGACACAAGCATGGGGATAGACAAGGCCAGCCCTGGGTTTAGTGAAGCTTGGTGTTCTCTTATGAACGACATTATCAATAGTCAAAAGAGGGAGAAGCCCAAACAAGCTGATCTTATGGGCCCCCTCTATTCTAGGCACATCTTTTCACAATTCTCAGAGGAAAAATCTTAGTCTCTGGCTGCATACTGAACACAAAGGGACATGGACACAACACTCTTCATTTAGAAAATGGGCTAGAATTCAATATGGAAACTTTCAGTGAGCATAGACTAGTGTCATGTGCTTGATGCCTATCAACAACTCAACAATTGAGCCATTGCTGCTGAGAGAGGATGGGGCCATCTCTAAGAACCTCTCCAGCATTATTATCTTTTCAAGCACACCCTCCTCCTTGACAGTGTTTGTGTCTGAAGGCCTATTACCTGCAATCACAGAATTTGCTGCCTGTAGCACCCCCTCCCATGAGTTATGAAGGTACTTATTACACTAATATTGAGTTACTAGATAGGGGTGAGGTCATGAAATTTGAGGTTAGGTCGTGAAAAATATAGATTCTATTTTCCAACAGATATGTTTTGGTTTAGGGATGCCGAACATTTCCACACAGTGAAGTTATGTTAACAAAAAGCCATTTTGCAGGAATGAATTATGCTTCCTTGCCATTTGTAATAGAATTTAGTCCTTAGTCAAACACGAAGCGGGTTAGAGCCTGCTTCCTTATTAATCAGATTTCTTTGAGGATTTGATCTTTCTGGTCATTGACATCATTCATGTGGGGGAGCCATAAATATTTTAATTATTTTTTATTCACCACACAGCACTGAGTCTGGTTACAGGGGGGATGTTCAGTGATTCTGTTGCTGCAAAACTTGGTTAACAAATCACTGTGATATTTACTTTTCTTTTTCCAAATCTACAGGGAAATAAATTTATGGATCACTTAACCTTTCGCCCAAGGAACAAATCCAAGTCAGTTCTGAATTAATATTGCTCTGAGGATGCAAAGTGAGGTCTGGCTTTCAAAGCAAAGCTGAGAGCTAAGCAACACTCCAGATATCAGAGGCAGAAATGCTTGTCCTCACAAAATTAAATGGTGTTCCAGACCTTGGTATATTTGCACCAATATCTAACAGAATGCTTTTATTTTGCTTTGGTTCACCTTTGTTAGCTTGGATTAAGCAACAAATTGCCTATTATGCTGAATTGGGTTCTCCAGAAGCAGAAATTTTATAGTCACCAGTATTACCCTGGAGATGGCACAGACTCGAATGCTGTCCCTCACCTGGAGACCCTAATCTGGCTTCACTCATCCAATCTGGCTGCATTCAGCATCAAAAGATGTGAAGAACACATCAACAATTTTGTAGAGGGTTCTTATTTCTACATTATTACAAAGCTTGCCAAATATGCTGCAAATGTAATGCTCCAGTTCCCTATTCAAATAATGAAATTTCTTGGGCATTCTGAAAATATTTTAGTCAAAATGAAAAATGTTGGCAGAAAAAAGGCAACTGTCTTTGTGAAATATGCCTCCTCATGTCTCACACTCTATTGCAAAAAGAATTTGCCCACATGGAAAGGCTTCATTTCTCTTTCATACTTGGAATAACTACAAAAAGGAAACCACCACTTGATTTTGCTAAGTTTCTAAGGATCTTGATGCAGAAGCAATTGGAAGTTTAACTTTAGCATGTGTGTTCTTAACAGCAACTGAGAATTTAAAACTACTTAGAAAATGCAGGAGCTGTCTGGATTCCTTTGAATTATCCTCTGAACAAATCCTGGAAGCTCTTTGAAACACATGGTAATCAATACTGCATCTTAGAAGCATAAATTTTCTTGGAAAAAAAAAGTGCCATTCTTCCTTCCCATGCAAAGAGGAAGAAGAGTTTTACACATGCAATAGCACCAAGAATCCCTATCTGGAGGCAGATTTGAAGGATTAACCATACCCAGAGGATTCAGTACCGAATAGGGAACCCCTTTCCCTTATTTACTGAAATTGCCTTAACAAATTCTCCTCTGGAGAGCAAGAACCAATTACACTAATGTAGAAGTGGAAGCAATAATTGACTTTACATTGTGGAAAACATCTACTGAAAATGGTCATGTACACAGTGGTGACTATCTTTGACTCACCGCTCCTGCCTGACATATGATGTGGCATTTGTCATTTCTAGTCTGAGATTTCAGTTCACAACCACTATGAAAAAAATGGTTTGTGAATCCTGAGCCTCTAAGCCATCTCATTTTGTAGATATGCTCTGTTTTAGCTTAGTTGTATGCTGACTTATCTCTAAATTAAAAATAAATTAAACAATGTATATACCAGTAAGTTATTTCTGGAAACGGACTCTAATGGGCTCTTTAGTTTTTTTTTATTAAAAAATAAAATAAAAGAATCTTGGGTTCCATTCTGTTGCTCGCTTTCTGAATATTAAAACTCCCACTCATTATTAACAGTTTTTGAACAATAAAACAAAAGCAGCAATCACACAGGACTACGTAAAATATAATTTCAGTAGAGTTCAATAGATATGTTTCTGAAAATTGTTTTAGGCAATTGCCAGTGACTGGGAGTGCTTTTTAAACACTAACATTTTGCAGAACCTGAAAACTCATGTGATATTTATTAAGTAAAAAGACCTTTAGTTTCTACCTCACCAACAACAATAGAAGAATTTGACGTTTTTAAAGGTCATCACTATAGGTTTGGTCTGCCTTTCTTGAGACCACTAAGTGGTCCATAAGTGTTGCTGAATAATGACAGCAATCTGTCTCCTCTCTCACTCATGTTGCTCTGTCTTTGCCTTTATTTTTGCTGAAACAAAGTTGTCAATTCTTTCTTTTGTTTATTACTAATGATTTGCTGTGGATCAGGCACTGTGCATGGAACTCTGATGCGTTGTTCATGAAAACGTAGTCTACCCTTGTGAAGCAGCCTGTTCACACTCATTGAGATGGTAGCTCTTTCCAGGAAGCTGTGCACAGGTAGTGGTAAAAATTATGCGTTGTTTCTGAAAAAAATCCTCAGAACCAGAAAGGTATTAAAGGGTAATTCTCTTTCTCTGGCATTAGTCTTCTGTAAATGCTTAGGGACATGATAGAGGAAAAGTATACCCATCTTGCAAACCAAATTACCTCCATCAATCTCAAAGATCAAAGTTATCACATTCGCATTTCCCTTACAATTAATTTGGGGTAGAGTAGACATAGTGTGGGTCACTACAGCACCAGATCCATTCTAACTTTCTTCTAGAACTAGTCTAGAGAGAATGTCTCTCACGCTTATCTCTAACGCAGGCAAATTTGGGGAAAGCTGGATTTTTCATAGATTTCTCAATTTTTCCTGAAGGACACCACCTGTCAGTCCTGGCAATAAATTGCAGGTATAGTATTGGGTGGAGGAGGGAATTCTTGTAAGTTAACTCTATGCAGATATCCAACTCTTCGAGTGGCCTCTTAGAGTGCAAAAAAGAGAACATGGGCTTGGAAATCATATTGCCCAAAGGTTAATAACAGCTCTGACATTTACACACTTCGCAAGTTAGCTCTTAAATAGTGTCTTCTGTGAAACTGTGGAAAATGATGCATTGAAATTTGTAGATCATATGAAATATCTTATAAGGTGTACAGCCAAGTCCATACCTTAAAACTGAAATTAATGCCTTCTCTGTGTCCTCTTTTCTCCCCGTGTTACTTCACCTTGCTATATAGCAGGTCAGGTAGGAAATTCCTCAGAACTACCATGTCAGGTACTTGTAAAACATGTATTAAGAAGTAGATTTCAATCACAGAAGAATACATAATGTATAGATCAGAATGTATGAATAGTTGTCTGTTTTTGAAGGGAATGTGTCATTTTTAGGGATGATTCACAAGAGGCTAGGCTATCTGCTGTCAATCTAATCCAGAGTTCAGCGACCAGCAGCAGGTATGCCAGACGGTGGTATGATGAGCCAAGGTGCTGGGCACACTGCCATTCCCCAGGTGGAGAAAAGTCCAGACTAACTGCCAGTCTCCACCTGGCAGAATGAGTTGTAGGTTTTTACTAATGGCCACTGCTCCTTTTATTATACAACTGTCCTTACAGAGCAAGAGGAAGCATTGCCCAAGAAAAACTGGAGCTTGCTTCCTAGATCTGGGATTAAGGACACAGTGTCCCTAGATTTTGTTTAACTTCTTTTCATTCCTAATCACAAGATTTTGTGAAACATTTTTTCTCTGAACTGGCGTCCGTTCTCCTCTGTTCTTCTCCCAATAAAACCCTAATTTTGTTCAGGCATCTGCCCTATCATAAGAAGTCCTTTTGGGACTTGATTAATCCAAATCTATCAAGGTAGATAATCGTGAGAAGCTAGGGTCTTGCCTGCTAAAAGTGAACAAGAAAGAATTTACCTCCAATTGCTCCAGACAGACTTCTCAAGTTAGTAAATGAACTGGTCTTAGGATGAAGCCAATAGAAGAGAAGTACAGAACAGAGACACAGAAAGAAATTAAGTAGCATCACTGATGATATCATTGAGCCAATGGGGCAACTCACTCTGCCCAGTTCAGGCTTCCTAATAACATAGGCTAATGCACTTTCTTGCATTTTACTACTTATGTCAGTATAAGTTCAATTCCCTGTTATTTGAAGCCAAATTTCTTCCTAAATGATTTACCTTTCACATTAGTTTCCCAACACTGCTGAATCACATTACTACAAATTTAGTGGCTTCAAACACACAGATTTACCATCTTACAGTTCTGAAGATCAGAAGTCTAAAATGGCTGAGCAGAGCAGCATTCCATCTGAAAGTTCTAAGGAAGAATCCATTTTCATGCCTTCCAGCTCCTGCAGGCTGCTTGCATTCCTTAGCTTATAGCCCCATATCACACCTCTATTTTTATCATCACATTTCCTTTACTGTATCTGATTTTCTTGCTTCCCTCTTACCAGGACTTTGTGATTATGTGGAGTTTACCAAGATAGTTCAAGGTAATCCTTCATCTAGAGAGCCCTAATTTACTCACATCTGCAAAAAATCCCATTTACCATGTGAGGTAATGTATTTTCAAATTCTGAAGATTAGGATGCATATATCATTTTGCTTCCACACCTGCTTAATATAGACACATATCTACATTTCTACTAAGAGGGATCTTTGTGGTCTGCTACCAATAAGCAATACTAGTAAAATTATCATTCAGTCATTCATTTATCCATCATTTATAGAATACCAGATTGTAGGCATTGTACTAAGTACAAAAGTGAATGAAATGAATCCCTTTTCCTATTCAAAAACGGAAGGCAGTTGGGAGACATATTAGAGAATGTTGAGTACTGTGATGGAAGCTATATGAGCATAGAGAAGAACCTCCACTCTAACTTCTGGGTTAGCCTGTTTTGTTGTAATGAAGTATTTTTAATCTGAGATATAGAAGATAATGTCACTACAACACTGGATTATTATCAACAAGTAAAATTTAATCAATTTCCAATTTAGGCCTATCATCAGCATCAGCATCAGCATTATCTAGATTTCCACAGGTCTGGTCCCATTGGGTAAGGTATAGTTGGAGAAAATGCCTAAGAAGTGTGTTAAATATGAAACATGATCTAGGTGACTTTGCATAGTATATTTAAAAATTAATTCACTTCATAATATATTTATTCAACCAATATTTACTAAGTTACAAAGTTGTTACAAGGCAGTGCATTGCATCCTAGAAGCAATTCGAAGGTAATTAAGATGTCGTGGTCTCTTGTACTTTAATTACATATAAGACAGGTATACAAATAGCTGAAATGTATTTAATGCATCTTATAATATTTAATTCTGTCATGAATTGTTCTATTAATAACTTTCATTTTGTTTTTCAGCATTTTGTCCCACTTTTTTTATTCATTATTTTTATTTCTCCTTCTTTGTAATTCAAAAAATTTTAAAACACTAAAAGTCACAATAGAGTAAAAATCGCCCACAATTTAACTGCTTTTAAAATAAAATATTTTATAGAATGTAAGAGACATTGTAGGATGAATTAGCATTTTATGTGGCACTAAGAAAGACAAAAAGAACACTTTCAATTAAACCAACCCACTATTGATTATAAAACAATTTACAATTGTAGGGATGTTAACTTGTGAAATTGAGGAAATATAGTATAACACAGTGAAGTCTCCCCTCTCCACTTCTTTCATCTCAGAGGTAACCACTGTACTTAGTTCCATACCAACTTTAGACAGGTGAGAAAAACTGACAGGGAGTATTATTTTATCATGGCTATAGATAAACTGATAAAGGATATCAGGTTTACCCTTTCCTTTCTTTACCGAGTTACTACAAGTTCACCAGTAAATCTCCAACATTTCACAGTTTTGTAGAATGTTTTTTCTTGTAGGGAATATGTGAGTGTGTTTCTGTGTGTGTGTGTGTGTGTGTGTGTGTGTGTATTTATGTGTATGTGTGTAGGGGAGTACAAGTATCCGAGTGTCTGGCATATATTCATTTATGTGTTCATATATGTCATATAAAGCTATGTGAAAACCAAGATAAAAAAAAACCAGCCAAACCAAAGAAAAATCTTGATTCCCACTTGTAAACTAGTTTTTGGCAACTGTTCCCTAAAAAGCTTCCTGAAAATCAGAAAATCATAGTAGTTCGTTTTAGGGACATTTTAACTCTTACATTTTCTAAAATTTCCTCGTTAATTTATTTGAAACCCAAACTCTTCTTTACATTAGGAAACTGTTGAAACTAAGGTCACTTATAAAAATTGGTTTCAGTTGGGAAAGGCAAGGAAGTGACAGAGAAAGGAAGTAAATTGTAATCCCTTAATCTTTAACACCTAAGTGACAGAAGACTAGTTTTGTGGCTGATTAAAGGCAAGAAGCCCTGTTATGGGTTCTCACACGTGTGCCCAAAGACCCACATTCAAATGCATACTGGCAGAATAACACTGTGCTTCTCTTGAGGGTATTTTAGACTTACATACCTAAAAGCCTAGTCTATCTTTCCACAATACTCAAGGACTTAGGTGACAATCAGTAGTTGAGGGTTTCATGCAGACCTTGCTTTGTATGTTTACAAAAGTAAAAGACACAGTGCCTTCAGTAAGGAAGAAATTTAAATTTACTGAGTGCCTACTAAGAATCATCCACTGAATTAAATGATTTTGTTTGTGGTGTCTTACTTAATCGAATGAGGTATGCATCTACTTCAATGCAACTTTGGTGCAGAAATCAAATGTTCTATTTCATATAATGATTAGCTGAGTAAATTACTCTAGTGAAGCTCTGTTTGGGATCTCTGATTATTCAACACATTTGCTCTTGGGGCTGCAGGTGCAGGCTGCCTCTCCAGCATTTTGAGCATTTTGAGAAAATTAGTTTTTAAGGTCCTTCTTGGCACCAATCCATCTGATAAAAGAGTTTATGCTATAAAATATTTTAGAAGAGCAAGTTTGTCAGGCAACAGAATCTAGAGGAATCAGTTGGTAAGAGATTTAAATGTGAGTAGACATTTTTTTATTTCTGTTAAGTATCAAGGGAGGTTAATGTTCTTAGGCTGGTAACCCTTCAAATTTGCTGGACTGTTTAATGGATAAGTAGAAATATTTCCCTGTAAGGTTTAATTTAGTCTCTGCTGAATAGATTTTGGTTAAATTTGCTTACTTAAGAATTTGATCTAAAGAAAATCATTCTGGATGTTTTTAGAGTCATTTCCAAATTTCCTTCCTAGTATATGGCTGGTAAGCAGACACTTTGGGAAGTTGATTAAAAACAATTAGCATAAAGGTAGGCCTTTTATACTAATTAATTCTTTAATATATGATTCAAGGCAGGGCTTTGCTAAGTTAGCTTCACTCTTTCTTTTTAGCCCCATTTCTAGCCATTGTTGCTCTCTGTACTGTTTTAACATTTTGTCCCATGACATTATCATTTTACTTACTTTTGACTATTACTTGACTGATAAGCACAAGGGCAAAAAATTGCTTACTCTATATCCGTGGATCACAGATCAGTTTTGTGCTCAATGATTGCTGCTAATTGAAGGAATAATTCCACATTATTTTAATTATGGTCATGGTTTATGAAACCATTGCTATGAGAAAGTGAAATCTGAAATTCTTTTATTTCCATTCATTGTTGGCAGGAGCTAAAAACGATGTGTAGCAAAAGTAGTGAATTGCTTACATCTGCCTCTTCATGAAAGAGGTCTGTTCCTCCCAGTTCCATCTGCAAAGTCTCTGTCTCTCTCTCTCTCAGAGAGAGACACTCTCTCTCCATGAATGATGGTCTAGAGCTATTAAACTAGGAAGTTAAGGACATTGTTATAGTGTGTTGAGAATTTTGCTTTAACATTCCTGTCCCTTGCTCTATAAATGAGAATTAACACTTGAATATTCCAAGTCAGGGACCGCCTATATAAAAATTTCAAATATCTCTTTTTAAAATTAATAAATAATTTGTTCACTATAATCCTATACAAGCACACTAGATTTGATATGTTTTTCTGAGAGGATGATCTGCATTATAAGATTAAGCCATAAAATGTGTGGCTCTTATACGCAATGTGTTTCATTGCTTTATAGTCATGTCTTGTGTAATTAATAGGATCACAAAAGGGAAATGTAATCCTGTTTTTTCTTTGACATACAGCACTTTTCTAGCATCTTCATAATATCTGTTAGCTGTGATCAAGTGACATTTTATTAAAGGCATTATAAAATTGTGAAAATTCCTCAGTATTATTAGTTTATTCTGAAAGTAATTTTTTCTGAAGTAATTATTTCTCTTTATTAAGAATGTGCCAGTCTGGAGGCACAAGGATTTAATAAATATGAAAAACATAATTTTACTACATTCTCTGCTATACCTCCAATTTTCTTATAGATACTGATCTACCTAAAATATTCATCATAACTTTTCCTTCCCTCCTGAATATTGCTTTGTCAATTGAGAGCATCAGTAAATGTATGTAACACCATCTGCTTGTATGTACCTTTGAATATTTCATTTTCAATAAAAATTTTATTTCTAATCATAAGAATAGTAGATAGGTGAATGAAATCTCATGGCATTTATTTGGGGAAAGCAGTGGACAGTGATAACAGAAAATTGACTGGGAACTTCTACTATGTGTTGGCCAAAATTGTATCCCAATTTCCTTATTCCTTTTATCTAGTAGTTATGATATTATAAAATAATCTAAATAGAAGAATGACATATTCTTTTGGCCTAAATTTCAACCTTCTTGGGACCAAGTTTCTGAAATCTACATGATCCTCTCTGGATGTGTGGATAAATAATACAGAGTAAGTGCTTATAGCTGACCTTGGCATCCTGAACAAAAATTGGCATTGTTTTAATTTTAAGCAATTCTTAGAGGTTTATTTCAAATATCATTAAGAAGAGAATTTACTTATTTTAAAATTTTTATTTAAGCTTTTGTTGCATCCCTGATTGTATTTTATTTTTTGTTTGTCCTAGGAAAAAAAGTATAATTTTGTTTAATTTTGAAGCTTAAATGATAGAGACTACTTACACCGTTTTGATGCTTCAGGGGAAGCTGAGATCACTATTCGTCCCATTTGACCATGGGATGGAAAGAGATCACACTACAAGCTCTTCATACTATTTCTATTACAGAAATGCAGCATAAGACAGTATAGCATTTAGGACTATCATGAACTTTCTATGTGATTCTGGAACTTCAAACTTGATGCATGATGAATTTCTAATATCTGATTACTGTATGAATCTTACTATTTGGAGTAAGGATCAATCTTACTCCAAATAGGAGAGACCCAAAAGGAAAGACCAGGAAGAATGAGACACATCTCAAAATTAAAAAGGAGAATTATATTAATAAACCATACATTATAAACATATATATCATATGTTATATCTTCAGATTATATTAATTTATTTTTCTGGCACACAGTGGGTGTGAATGTGCAACACAGGCTTTATAAAACACTAAGCAGACTATTATTACTAAGAAACACAGCATTTCCTTGGTGAGTGCTTATATTAAAGCAGCTCATTTTGGAGGAATTCAATTCAAGTAGACATGTGAATGACTCCAGTGACAGCACCCCTTGGCCTGTGAACCTGAATGTGACTATTACAATGGTACCTCAGAGCTCTGAAAGGACCTGAAACAAATAACACAGGTAAATATAATTCCCCCTTCACTTATGATTTTACTTTCAACTGTTTGGTTATTTGTGCTTAAATGTATTCCATAACAATTAAATAGAAAATCTCAGAAAAATTCACAAGCTTTGAAATTGTGTGCTGTTCTGAGATGCATTATGAAATCTTGCACCATTCCACTCCATCTCACCTGTTGCACAGTGTGTCCTTACTGCATATGTTCTTTACCTATTAATTACTTAGTAACAGTCTCAGGTGTCAGATCAACTGCTGTGGTATTGTAGTGTTTGTGTTCAAGTAAGAAGTTAAATAGTAGCTTAATGGCACATCACGATGCCTATGATATTCACTTGTCTCATATCATTATGCAGGCATTGTATCATCTCATCTCATCACAAGCAGAAGGGTAAGCACAATATAGTAAGATATCTTGAAAGAGACAGCACATTCACATAACTTTCATTACAGTATATTGCTGTAATGGCTTATTTTTTGTTACTGCTAGTCTCTTCATGTGCCTGACTTATAAATTAAACATAGGTATGTATGTATAAGAAGAAACATACGGAGTATGTATATTAAAGGATACTCTACTATCTGTGGTTTCAGACATTCATTGGGGATCTTGGAACATATTCCCTGTGGATAAGAGGAGACTTCTATATTTAGATAAATTTAGAAGGAAACTGGGAGAAATCACAACTTCTTGATTTATATGGTTTTAACTGGAAGAAAATAGAATAAAGGGATGCTACTTTTTGAGAATCAGGAACCAAATACGGAGGCATGTGTTTCCCAAATGGAAAAGATTTGAAATAAATTATTGTAGAGAATGAAAAGAGAAGAGCTAGTTAAGGAACAAAATTGAGGTAAGTTGAAAAGGAAGAAAGCTATAGACTCTAAGTAGAGAAGAAGGTAGAAGAAAGGTGAATCATCTGAGTCAGAGCGAGGTGTTCAGGGTAGAGATGGAAACAGAGAGATTGAAAACATTTAGAATGACTATTAGAATTTTCTGAAGAAAAAAAACTGGAGCAGGTTGACACAGTCAAATAATAATCAGAAAATAATGTTATATTGGAATAAGTGGTAGGGGAAAAAAAAGGGCACTAGAAAGCTGGTGGTGCATTCATACGAGATAAAACTATCATTTTGTCTACCCAACAACAAAAGGTGTATTGGGAGTAAAGACATTATTTTTTGACATGCTTCAGAGTTTAGTCCATTTTCCCTGAGGAAGCTTCTTTGTGTTCAGAGATATCACCTTTTTCCCCTTTGCTACCTATTCTTCCAGTAGTATATCATAAAATTATTTTCTGCCTTTAGCTGTTTACTAAAAGAGAATCATAAGCACTAAATGTTATTAATTTAAAGGCTAATTACTGTCAGATAGTTTGACAGAGAATTTTTAAAATTACTCTGAATCTCCCTTACAGTCTACCCTTTAATGCATGTACTCTTCAAACACACAAAGAGGATACCAAATGCATGCATTTATAGAGAATAAATCATATAGCAGCTATCTATAAATTATTTGTCTGTGATAACAATTATGACATTTACTGGCTTTTGAATTGTTTAAACAACTTCCAAATTTTCCACTCTTGAAAGAGTGCAGGACATTTTTACAAAATATTTCTTTACCTAACTCATAACCTCTTCTAGACAAAGGCACTAAGATGTCACAGGCTAAATTCTCTGATATGATATTTTAAGGTGACAAAAATGTGGCTAATTTTCCAATATGGCCTCCCACTTTTATCCAAAAGAAGCACTCTCTCTCCAGGCAGACCATGTTGGAATAGTTGCAAAAGGGCTCAGAGCAATGAAAGATAGGTTTTTCTGCTTTCCCACCTCTATTTAGCTGGGCTCAAGAATTTAAAGCTTTGAATATTAAATAGTCTGTCCAGTAGAGCTTGGAATGTAACATGTTATAAAATACTGGGGGAGGAGCAGCATTTCTGCCAGTAAGTGTAGATTTTCAACTATATCGAGCTGTTTAGTGACTACATAGAGTCACCGATGGTAAGAGCTAAAGCAGCTGCTATTTAATTCTATGATTTATATTTTTTCTGTATTCATCTTTCCCTCATTGTTCCAATAATTTCTTTATAGTGATTGGAAGCTTGTTGAGATAATAATTGAGCCATGCATAGGTAGATTTTATGGTAACTCAAACATATCTAATTCATAAATGATAGAATGTCCAAATCAAAATTTAACAAACATCCATTAAATCCCTAAGTTCCTTGAGCCTGTCACTGGAATTCTTAGTTTTGGATTTTATATGATTGTATATGAAATGTAATACATATTCATTTATAATCATATATTATCCATAAATGAGAATATGTATACATATAGGTAAGTTCATATAAACTCTTTTACATTGTATAGGCTAATTTTTCTCTGAGGAAAACATTAAAATATCTCTGGTCTTAATAGTGGTTTGCAGAAGTAGGTTTTACCCAAACTATTGCTCCCCAGTGGAAAGTTTTTCTCTGGCAGAAAATGCATACCCATTACCTGACCATTGTCATAACTTTAGCTATTCACAGGAAACACAATGTTAAGGGACTTTTGCGTATACTTGACAAATATTGTCCTGATGACTACAGTCTCATGTTGTTCCCAGTGTATTTAAATAGAATTCCTTTTTATTTTCAATTGTGAGGATTAATTTATTAGTACTTTATCAAGGCTACTTGAAATTTGATAATAGAATATATCAGACTGTCATTTTTGGAAAGAAACAGACCTTGAAGAGAGTAAACTGGTTTCATATGACAGAATAATAAAGATGTCATCTCTCCCTACAACCCTGTTTTTGAATGTTATTTTTCATAGCAGGGAAAATTAATGTATTTCAAAAGATATGAAGTATAAGAAACATGAATCAGTCACCTTCATATTTCTAATGGAAATACCATGAAAAAGACATAATTTTAATCAGCTTGAGGAAACTAAGATTTTTTTTTTTTTACATTTATCCAATTTTTAACACCGTTGCATTTTATATTATATTATTTAAGGGATAATACTGAAACATGGTTTTCTTCTACTTAAAATTCATAAGGTTAGATTCTGTTGTCTAGCTTTAATTTTACTATTTACTTCATTGGTAGTGGTGCTTTATGCTTCAACTGTTAGATCACATTTGGAAAGCAACTTCTAATCAGTCAAACTGGCAGTAGTTTATTGAAGCCTGCTATTAGTAGAACAATATGGTCTTGAATATCTTACCAAATTATAATTCCTCAAGTCAGTTAACAGGAAAAAGAAGTAACCCTGATACGCAGAGCTTAAGCAAGTGCTGATATTCAAGTTCAAATTTATATTTGCCTTTCAAATCCAAAATGTCCAACATTGAACTCAAATCTTCTCCTATAAACTCATGCTTCCTTTGTATTTTCTATCTCTTGTCCTTTCTGTCACTCAGTCTTGAAACCTCAGTTATCTTTTTTTCCCTTATGCTCTAGCAGCCACATTTCTTAGTTCTTTGGATGGTACCTTTACAACATGTCTCCTTACCATTCTTTTTTTCTGCATTTCTCATTTATCCATATCTTTCCTTCTAGACTTGCAATATCATTCTAATAGCTTTTGCAGCCTTCATTCCATTTCAGATGACATACTGACATTAGAATAATTTTCAAAAGTTATACATTTGAATAAGCTACTTCACTTTTCTCATAAATTTTATATAGCTTGCCTCTTCCCAGAGGAAAAAAATACATTTGTCTGTCATTCATCTCTGATTTACAACCCCCATCTTATATGCCATGAATCCTTATTCCAAACTGTCTTGTATTTTAGATAAGTTAGCCTTCAAAGCACTCTTAGAAATTATGCAATATTTTCAGTTTAATAAGAATGCCATTCTCATTAGAGAAGCTGTGAAGCTTTAGGTACACTCATGTCCATCCATTCAAACATCCAACTATACACTAGCTCACTTTAGCATTGTAAAGACTGAGGATACCAAAAATAAATAACAACCCAATGCCTGTCCTTAAGAAGTCCAATGTCTAATGAGGAAAAAAATATGAAGACAAACAATAGCAATACAGCATAAATGGTATGTAACCCTTACTTATATAGCAAATAGAAATGTGGGTGGACAGGGGTCATCAACATTTAAATAATACTAGATGGTATGAATTTAAAGAGGATGAGGATGGGAGTGTAGCTCAGGGGTTCAGCATTTGCCTAACATGTATGAGGCCCTGAGTTGGATCTTCAACACTGTTAAAATAAAACATGTACATTGAGAGTAGAGAAGATATCTTAGAAACTGAAGAAAACATTGTTTAAAGAAATAGGGAGTGGTCAACAGTTGTAGAAAGTGAGAAAGAGTAGTATCAATCATTGGATTCAGCCATTACAACTCCTTTCAGTTCAGATCTTTGAGAGCACAATTTTAGTATGGTGGTGACAGAAGCAGATTCTGATGAGAACTGAGGAATTTCAGGTAGTAAGTAGAGATTACTACTTTCAGAAGCAATTGAATGAAAAGTAAAAAAAAATATATATCTTAAGTAGAAGAGTTATTTCTGATAGACAGTGGGAATGGGAAAATAAGTAAATTGAAGAAAACACTGTAACAGAAAAAGGATACAGGAGTCAGGAGAGAGGGGATGGACCTGACTCTGGAAAGGTAGAAAGGAATGAGATTAAGAGTCCTGTTGGAAAAAAGTGGTTTAATATCTTTTTGCTAAGCCTCGATGAAGGATTCTACCCTGAATTATAACTATTTGTGTTTATATTTGAACTCCCCAATGAAACCATAAGATGTTTAAGATTGAGTTTCCTGTCTAATTTTCTTAGATGCACTTAAGACAGTGCTTATTATATTGTCATTTAGAAAGGAATACAAAGTACTTTTATTGCTATCTCATAAAGTAATTATTAAACATACTTATTACATAATCCTTTATTAACCAACTACCGTAAACACTACACTATAAGCCCAGAGAAAAGATGGAAGAGATTGTCAAGATTCTCTGCATTAAGGGAAAAATTGTGAAAAATGGGACATCAAGTAAATCCACCTACGAAGGATAACCAGTTACACAAACTTATGTTAACATACTCCAGCATCTTTCTATACTTTCTGTTTATGATAGGTAGCATTAGTTCAAAGTTGTTGGCTGTTCCTTCCCTATACATGGAAATTAGGCTGATATAAGACTTGCTTTGGTTTCTTCATGTGAGAAAAGAATTTATTCACATTTAGATGAGTTTAGGAGTGGTCATGTGATTTACTTTGACTAAACCCATTTATTTTATTTTTTTAATATCAAAATCAACAAATTATTTTTATTTGCATTAGTAACTACAAAATAGAAACTCAAGATGAACACATTCATTGATTCTTAATGAATATTCACATTAACTTAAAATACTTAATATTAGTACATTTAATAAATCTAAGTTGTAGAATTAGATCTAGTAAAATCTAAAATATTCTTCTTTTGACAGGACTTTCCTGACTATGCAATATAAAGTAGATTCATAGGTTCCTTTTTCTCAGTTTATTCTGATCTTTTTTTCCTATTGTAATCATACTGATTTTTAATTCTATATTTATTATTTGTTTCCCACATGTGCTTTTGACTAAATCATATATTCCATGGCCAGCCTTGGGCATCTTAAGTGCCTGGCACAATTTAAGCGTTGCTAAATGAACACGGATATAGTTGTTTTTTTTTAGTAGAAATAAGTGTACTAAATGCTTATTTTAATTATCTTTTGTGTGTGTGTGTTTCAAATTATAATATATTTTATTTTTTTATTCATTTATTCACATGTGCATATATTGTTTGGGTCATTTCTCCCCCCTGCTGCCATCCTTTCTCCCCCAATCCCCCTCATTTCCAGGCAGAACCTGTTCTGCCCTTATCTCTAATTTTGTTGAAGAGAAGACATAAGCATAATAACAAAGACAAAGCGTTTTTGCTAGTTGAGTTAAGGATAGCTATACAGAGAGATTCCTAACATTGCTTCCATGAACAAATGTGTTACAACCCCAGTTGATTCATCTCTAACTGATCTTTACACTGGTTTCTGATCCCCTTCTCGTGTTGATCTCTGTCGCTTTAAGGTTTCTGTATTAGTTACTCTGGAGTGGGACATCAAACACTTTCATGTTTTGGGTTTTCTACCTATCCCCATACCTCCCATATGTGCTCTCCCCTTGTCATGTGATCCAAGTCCAACAACGTTCAAAGCCTTTTATTTTACCACTTTCCTTTTCCTCCTAATTGCAATGAAACAGACAATATCCCACTATAGGAATCACTCCGGAAGCCTGTGATCAGTAATTCAGATAACCTGGAGTAGTACCTCAGGCCCTACGATGGAATGTGATAGTGATAAAACTTTGTTTCTGAAAATTACTGAAATTTTAGGATTATTCATTAATGGGACAAACAATCCTGCCTGATACAGTCTCTCCTCAGAGGAGAGGAGGTCATCAAGAACGTTTTCAGTTTAAAGATAGGTGCGTATTGCCTAGTGGACATGAATCTAGCTGTAGATAAGAGAGCCAAGGAATATTTTAAGAATGACACAAGATGGTTATTTTTAAGTGGAATATTGTATAATTTGAAGTGAATTTTTGTTCATAAATATTGAGAATAGATATCATAAAGAAGTCAAAGGCATATTTGGAGTTGAGTTTTAAGACACTCAGGACAGGAGCTAAAGAGAAGAATGGGAAAGATGCTTCAGACATTTAAACCTTTGAATCAAAGCTTTCCAAATTTCAAGCTGAAAAAGCAACACAGGATTTGTGATTCCAACCATCTCTACTAAAATAACCTTTCAAAAGTAGGTCTCTGCTTAAACAAAACAACTTGGCTGAAGATTGTGAGTTATTTTTGCTGAGGATATTTGCAGGGAGAACTAAGTTTGGTATAAGGAGTGAAGTTACAGTTGAACTAGCAATTCATATTCAATGTGATCTATAATAACAGGCTAAGCTTAGCAACAAATGGAAGAATATAAATGAGTGTATGTAACCTAGTAGTTCTACATTATTTGATAACTACATTTCTAAATGATATAATTATTGGCATCCCAACCACTTGAGCAAAAATAAGATTTCTGTAAACCAAGAAAGCACACATCAGAACTAAATGGTTTTAATTTACTAAACATTATTGAACTGTGGACACCTTCTGGCTAGCACAAAGCAAAAGACAATTTTAAATTCTACCAATTGTATTTACTAAGGTGAGTTTAACCTTTCTAAAAAGTTCTGGCCCTTGTAGACTAATTTATGCATACAACTTCATAGTGATGGACTTCTGGATTAATGAATTTGCAGTGATCTCACAATATCCTGTAAGTGGCAACTGAAATTTTGCTTAACAAAATAAGATGACTATAATATCTTGCTTCCAAAATTCACTTCAAATTATCTGAGAATTTCTGTGTAAAGATGAAGTTGGTGAAAAGTTATATATAATACCTAGGCTTTTCAATTTATTTCCAGTGGTTAAAATGAAATGTAAATATCTCAGAGTGAGTTTATCTTGAGTCTTTTCTGACTGTAGCTGCTTAAGAGTTAAGGATACATGCTCAAATATTTAAAATGCTTCTCTTTTTTCAAAACAAGTTTCTGAAATACTTCAAATATAATGAAATACCAAGTCACATTTATTCTTAAAAAATCAGAACATATCCTCTATTTGACTGTGAGAGCCATTAAGGAGAAATTAGTGATACTCCAGATATTAAAACTAATTTCATTTTAGGATAAATATCTTTTTTGCCTTGTCCAGAGAACTGACACAGTTATGGTGATTTGTAGCTGGCTGAAGGTAACAGGGTAAAATTGCTTACCAACTTCTTTCAACAAGTGGAGTTGAAAGGAAAAATTTCCTGCATGCTTTAGAATAGAGCACCTGAGACTAATCTACATTCTGACAGTGCTCATTAGTGAACCAATTGTAGACTCAATTCTCTTTCTCAGAGGGACTTTAACCAAGTCAGAGCTCATTAGAAAGGAGTCCTTGGTGGCCAAACAAGTCTCCTGCAGATTATGCAGACCAAGTCTTCTTCATTTAAGTCTGGTTTTAATAATTTCCCTCAAAATTTTTCTCAATTAGAGCAAATTGACAGTACATTTCCCTTAATATATTTAATTAATTCTTTAATGATATATAGGGCATTGGGATATATTCTATTTCTCTTTAATTTAACTTAGACCTTATGTTCCTCTGGTATTTTCTCTATTAAAAATGTAAATGGAGCCCTGGAGCATCCAATTTGAAAGTTAATAGTTCATCTGCAGTTGATGCAGAGATACAGAATAGACATGACCATGAGAAATTAAGTGCTCTTTGAAAAGCCAAAGTCTTACATTTTTTGTTGTTCAAAAATATTCCCCCCAGTGTTCTAAAGGTTGTATTAGCTCTTTAGCATCATAGAAATGCCTTTGTTGCTGTTTTGGCTGTGAAAAACACTGTTTTCCAAAATATCCATTATGATTTTAGGAGAGAAGACTTTTTGTTGTGCATAGAAAGGGCACAGCATCTGTAGCCAGAGTCTGAGTTTAACCCCCCCATCACTCTCTATCTATATGAATTTGGAAAATTAATCTGTCTCTGAGATACACTCATCTATAAAATAGGGGTGGAGATGGCATTTATTACACAAGTTGCTATGAGAATTATTAATTTGATACATGTGAACTACTTTGAGCTATAATTGACTCACCGTATATAAAAGTTCTTGCTGTGATTACTATTGTCTGTTGTTATTATTTGTAAAACAGGAATAATAATAATTCATACATAGTACCTAGTAGGGCTCTCAATAAACCTTCAATATTGATCCTCTCTACTTATACGTGTGTGGAAAATTCAGTCATTATAGGAAGAAAAGGCAGAAAATTGAAATCAGTGTGTTTCTTATTATGTATCACAGATGAGTCTATCCTTAGTAGGCAAAAATCATTAGAGTAATATGAAATAACAATATACAGGATAAAGGGAAACTGAAAATATCTAAGAGTCAATTGATCAACTTGACAAGTTCCAAGTTCATTCTTACTCCCGTTCTCTCTAACCTCGCCCTCAACCCCTGACTCGCATCATTATTAGATTCTTTGTAGACTCTCCCTGATGAAATAAAGCCACTACAGCAGGAGACATAACTAGTGGATCTGCATTTTGGAAAGATACAACAGGTAAGAAGGGCATGTTCTGTCTGTGTTTCTAGGTAGAAAAGGAGGAAGAATAAGCAGAAATAATAGATTGTAAATCAGACCCACAAAAATTTTGGATAACATTATCAACTCAGAAATTAAAATAAACAAATTGAATTGACTTATTAAAAAATAAAAACATTAGAATATGATGAAGAAACAAGAGGCTAGGCAAATTGACTAGACATATTTTTGAAATAATCAAATAGAATCTATAGAAGTTAAACAAGTAAATAATTGAAATAAGAAATTTAATAAATGGGATAAAGAGCAAAATAGATTTGAAGGGAGACTGAGTAAACTAGAAGCCAGATTTAAAGAACTGACTAAGATGCAGCCCAGAGAGACAAATAGATGGAAACACAAAAGAGAAGTGACCAGAAAAGAATGGATTGAAAGGACATAACATATATTTCACTGGCCTTCCACAAGAGATAATAAAGAAAATGGGGACAGGAAGTATTCTAAAAGCAAATGAAGGCTAGTTTTTCAGAACTGCTGAAAAACACTGATTCTAAGAATAATAAATGTGAAGAAATTCATGCTACACACAAAGGTGAAGTTACAGAGGACTCAGGACACAAAAGAGGTCATAAGGTAACCAGGAAGAAAGCAGGCAACACTCAACAGATAATTATTAAACTGAAAGTGGTATCTTCATAACAGTGAGAAGCAGAAGAGAGAGGAATGTACTGAAGTGCTGATAGAAAATTATGGACCTTCTCATCTCTACTAACAACATGTCTAAAATTGTAGATATTATGAGAGTACTAGAGGCACACAATGGAAGGGCTTAGGAGGAACAGACCTCCAGCAACATTTTCCAGAATGGAAAAGATCACAGAGAGGTGTGAGACGAACAAGAAAATTTGAGCTGAGAACAAAGCAATCATATGGGTAATACAGAAATTTTAATTGAGAGAAGAAATGATGGCTTGAGTTAAATTGTTTATAGGTCTTTGTACTGTTCTGGAGACAGTTATCACAGACTATCTTTATAATGAAAATCTATGTCAAAATTTCTGGAATAATTGCTAAAAAAGTTAGATCATATAAACTCTTTGTTAAAAAGAAGGAATTGTGGATTGAAAAAGAGAAACTTAAAATACATTTGTACATTTGAACATTTTTAGGAAGCATGGTGTATTGTTTTGCTAACTGATAAAACAACGTATGTCCTGTACAAATAATGTCGATAAATTATGGGAGGCCTAGGTATTTCTATAATTTATTACTCTTTATATAAGTTGGAAACATTTGTATACAAAACTGCCTAGATTGTTTTTCTCCTTTGTTCCCATAATTTCTGACTTTGTTCAAAAGGACAGGACCGGGAATGTATTTATTTCACATGTTTACTCCAGGGGCAAAAAGTGTATCTTTCTTAAGGAACATAAGTAGGCAATGATGAACATCAATAGAGATAATTTTTAGATATATATTTCTCATTAACATGGTTCAATCACAGCTAATAGAGATTCTGCTACAATAACATAAATGTCACAGAGCAGGTTAGAAATTAGTGTCTTTGATGCATTTTATATGATAATAACTGCGATTACATGTTATCACTGATCATATAAATAACATGTTGATTTTCATGTGGCTTAATGAGAATTTGAGGTTCAGGGGAAACTTAAATGTCTTAGAAATGAAGGCGAGGTGTCGCATCTTTATGCAATTGCATCTTTCATACCTGGGTGATTTGACTGTTCTTATTAGTATTTGATCTTTGATGGACTGGGTATTTTGTTATCTGTGAAACACAGGATTTAATTTATAAAGGATTTAATTTAATTTATCTGACCTGCTGACCTCCTTTTGAAGAAAAGCATGAATTTGTAAAGGATTGCCCACATCTCTTGTAGATTAATTCCAGGTACTAGAATATTCCACAATTTAAGCCCCAAATTGTAGGTACGAAAATGTGACTGTTTTTTAGGCTTGATTATCCTCCTCTCAGCACTGTAGTTAGGCTTGGGAAATTTGTTATACTTATCTTTCCAAGCACAGCACTTTAAACAGGATTTAGAAAGTGAAATCAGAGTTGATTTTTTTCATCAGTAATTTCATATATAATTAGTAGTAAATTTAAGAAATGTTGAATTAATCAGCTTGATTTTCCACCTTTGGTAAAGTTACCTCCCTCTTTCTAGCCTGCAGTTTTCTATAGTTTTGTGTGAACTTTATGCAATAAAGTTTAATCTAACATTGATACATTAAGTCAATATTTATATCATACCCTATTTGTAGCAGGATGTTTTAAAAGGATTCTGCAGGACACCTCTGTCAGGGAAAATGCAGTAGAAAGGGCTGTGAGTCACATATTAAAGTATTAAATGACTTGTAATGGGGAAAAAAGAGAAGTGGAGGATCCTAGCACCCCCACTTGTCTAAAACTGTAGGAGAGGGCTGTTAATATGAGGGTGATAAAGAGGATCTACATGTACATTTAAAGGCTCTCTGTCAATGAGAAAAGAATTGAAAGCAAATTCACAAAATAAAATGTATATTAAAGCTAAATAATTAGCCCAAAGGCAGCATGAAAATTGGAGTGTAAATAGTTTATATACTCAGTAGCATAAGAGTAAAAATATAAATAAAAAGGGAGAAACAAAGCACACAGATTTACTAAGACTTTAAATTATGCTTTGAGAGAATGCTGGAGGGGATGAATTCAAGTATGATACATTTGATATATTATAAGAGCCGTTATAAATGCCACAGTATAATCCTACCTGCACAACAAAAATAAATAAATAAAAAATTGTACTTTGAGATGTCGGTCTCAAAGATATAAATTTTAGAGGCCATAATATGGTGAAAGCAATATCCTAAGAAAAAAGGAGAAAAAGACAACTAAGTTTGGGGGTGATGAGAGGGTGGGGGGAAAGAGAGAGAGAGAGAGAGAGAGAGAGAGAGATCAGGAGGGAAAAAGCATTAGTTCTCTGGGTGACAAGTGTTAACAATGCTGAGCTCTGAGTACCTGAGAGAATTTAAAGTCTAGAGAAAGTCTGAATAAAAGCAAAATTCTCTAAGGAGAATGTTATGATACCATTTGGGACTTTTCAAGTGCATCACTTAATAAAAGGGATGAAAATGTGATTTATACTTCAAATATAGGACAATAATATATTTGGGATCCCTCAGTGTTAAACCATTAAAGTTAAAACATTGAACATGATGATAACCCTGAGGACTGAATTAAAATACTTGGGATCCTTGTTTGCTAACAGAACATCATTAACTCATTACCATGCTCTGAATGCTTGTGTCCCTCCCAAACTCTTATGTGGAAATTGTAACCCCTCCCATATGGTGATAAGAAAAGATAAAGCCTTTGGGAGGTGCCTGGACCATGACAGCTGAGCTCTCAAGAATGTGATTAGTTCCTTTGTAAAATAGACTTCAGGGAGCTTGCTTGTTCCTCCCACCATGAGGACACAGCAAGAAGGTACCATCCACGAAGACACCAGATCTGCTGGTGCCTTAATCTTGAACCTTCAGACCTCCAGAACTATGAGAAGCAGGGTTCAGTTTATGGCATTTTGTTATAGTAGCACTAACAGAATAAGACATCTAAATGTCATTTAAAAAGAAATTGTGTTTCTTTTTTCTTCCTGATTTAAACAGAATGCATGTTAATATAGAAAATTAGAAAGCAAAAAATTTTAAAAATAATGTGGATAATAAAATTATCTCATCATGTATTATTGTCAATATTTCAGTATCTTACATGTATGTATATAAATATTACTGTATATTATGCATAAATATAACATGATGGTATGTGATTACTAGGTAAGTTTTAATATGTGGACATAGGAGAGAAGTGATAGAAGTGATTCTAAAATGCTATGAAATACATGCTTATCCATGTGTGTACACACACACATGCACACACACATACACATTCAAGCATACTCCAAACTTATTCTTTTTCCTTTAATAATTTCAAATTTGCTTTGTGCATTTACTCTATCCAACTCTTAAACATTAGACATGTCTTATAGATTTTCTGGTCACTACAAGATTACAATAAAGTATTCCAGTTTATTGATCACCTATCCCTATTACCAAATCAAAATCTCTATTCTGATCGAATTAATGCTTCTCTCCTTGTCCAGTTCAGACCTGTGCCAGGCTTGATACTTGAATATGGTTTGGCTCTTCCAAGACCTGAATTGAATTTAATCCCCCTTGTGAGTTATAAATAGGGTGGAAACATAATCTGACTACAGTATTAAGAGGTCGGGTCATTGGAGATGATTAGATTAGATAAGGTTATCACAGTGGGACGCCCATAACTGAACATGGTGGCTCTATAAGAATAGGGAGACAGGCCAGCACATGTACACACATGCTCCCTGTCTCTGGCCGTGTGATGACTGCACCACTGACAGTCAGAAGGCCATCACTAGGTGCAGCACTTTAACCTTGAGCCACAACAATGATTCAGATTCAATTCTGTTTCTTTATAATTTACCCGATCTGTGGGTTTTTTATCATTAGCAACAAAAGAGGCAGAGTGTCTGGTCTAATTTTTCTTTTAACTCATGCTACTGGGAAACTGCAGATTGAGCTCTGAGGAAGTTATTTTTATTTTACGAGTCCCCTTTGGAGATTTTTTAGAAGTCTTCTGCTGGGATTGGAATGCTTGTTGCAGGTCTAGTGACCTGGCATTGCTTTTATTCCCACTTGCTACAGTGTCTAGTTCATTTTCTGGGCTTCTAAAAGTTCATTACTGTGTTGGGATCTCATGCTTCTGTGATGTGAGATTCTCTTAGCCAGGGTCCCACTTAAAATGAATCTGAGCCTTTCAGGGAGAAACTCTGTAGAACCAGAGAAATAGGCACCATTGCCTCTTGCTATGGGGTTGAAGACCACTCCAACGCAGACTTCTTTTTCTTTCCCTGCCAACTCCATATAACCTCTTGGTCTTGAATTTTTCCAGGTAAGAGTTAGACAATAACTCCTCTGTCCCACAAATAACAAAATATTCTTCACTCACTCAGGACAGTTATCTTGAAGCATGCTAATAGGTATAGGTTGAAAGAAAATTCTAGAACCAAGAAATACAGTATCTGTAATATAAATTCACTGTATGGGCTTGACAATGGGAAAAAAAATGACAAAGGAAAAAGACAGGAGATGTGAAGAGAGCAATAAAAATTATCTAATTAGGACAACAGAGAGAAGAAAAGATCTCCCCAAAATAATATCAGGGCTTCGGGGACCCACAGGGCAGTATCAAAGGGTCTAGTCTATTTGCAATTGGAGTCCTAAGACAGAAGGACAGGAAATGGAGCAGAGAAAAGTAGAGAAATGATGTCTGACATGTTCCCAAAACTGTTGGAAGATATAATTTACAAAGGAAAACTAATCATCTTGAGTCAGGATAAATAAAATAGGAAACCATACTTAGGCACATTATAATCAAACTGCTGCTATCCAAAGTTAGTGGAGAGACTTTTGTAAGTAGTAGGAAAAATGATCAATTACTTTTAAGGGGAAGGTAATTCTCATAAAGTTTTTGGAGAAGAAGGAAAACACCATGCCTTAAGGATAGGCAAAGTTTTCTTGCTCAGTAATTAAAAATTAAAGCATTGATAAATTAGACTTAAAGAATGAATAAGCAAACCAAAGGCAAGGAGAAAGCTTCCACAGTACATATATCTGACAAAGTATTGGTTTTTCAGACTCTGTAAAGCAATTTAAAAAAATTTTTTAAATTAAAAAAACAGTAAAGATGTAAAATATTTGAGTAGCCACTTCATAAAGACAGACATACAAATGATCAAAAATCACGTTAAAAAGAGCATATCATTGGTCATAAAAGTGCAAATTAAAATCACAATAAAATTCCATACATATCATTAAGAATGACTAAGACAAAAATGAATGACAGTACTAAATGCTGGTGAGTAGGAGACTTGACTGGAACTTTTACACATTGGTGGTGATAATGTAAAATGTTATAAACAACTCAGAGACAGGTTTGGTGGTTTCTTATAAAACTAAACATATACCTAACTAATGACTTATCAATTCCACTTCTATACTTCCATTATCAGTGAAATGAAAATATATTCCCATAGAAACTCTTTTGTAAGAATGTTCCTAGCAACTTCATTCATAATGGCCAAACGTTAGAAATAGCCCAGGTGTCCAACAATAGGAGAAGGGATGTAGAAGTGCATTACTGAAACAACATGGATTACTCTTCAAAACACTAAGCAAAGTGAAAGAAAACTTAACACAATTACATATTGCATGACTCCATTTATATGAAACTCCATTTTAGGTGAAATGAGTATGTGGATTTTTTTTCAAATTACGAAAGTCTTCTTTCTTCCATACCAATTCTTTTACATTTCTGTATTTTGTCAGGAAGTGGTAGAAGAGTCCAGAAATTCTGCATTTTGGTTGTTTAACCTTGGATGTATAGCTATAGAGAGTCTGTTCCCATGCAGGTAACATGAGAAAGCAAAAGATTAAGAAGAGCTATGATAAAGTGGGAGAGACTATTTAGGTTCCATTTCTAGGATACTATATATCTGTGTCCACATTACACAATCAGTGTAGCTCATGGAGATGAAACCCCTTCTAACCAGTGCTCACTGCGGCAATACCCATAGAGCAATAACTTTAGAAGCACTGTGGTTTAGCTGGAAAGGTCTTACAGCATACACTTAACATTCTTTTTTTTTTTTTTTTTTTTTCTGTTAGACAACTCCTCATTTCTTTTTTTTTTTTTTCTTTTTTTCATTTTTCTTTTATTATTCATATGTGCATACAAGGCTTGGTTTATTTCTCCCCCCTGCCCCCACCCCCTCCCTTACCACCCACTCCACCCCCTCCCGCTCCCCCCCTCACTACCCAGCAGAAACTATTTTGCCCTTATCTCTAATTTTGTTGTAGAGAGAGTATAAGCAATAATAGGAAGGAACAAGGGGTTTTGCTAGTTGAGATAAAGATAGCTATACAGGGCATTGACTCACATTGATTTCCTGTGCGTGGGTGTTACCTTCTAGGTTAATTCTTTTTGATCTAACCTTTTCTCTAGTACCTGGTCCCCTTTTCCTATTGGCCTCAGTTGCTTTAAGGTATCTGCTTTAGTTTCTCTGCATTAAGGGCAACAAATGCTAGCTAGTTTTTTAGGTGTCTTACCTATCCTCACCCCTCCCTTGTGTGCTCTCGCTTTTATCATGTGCTCATAGTCCAATCCCCTTGTTGTGTTTGCCCTTGATCTAATGTCCACATATGAACATTCTTAAGGACTATTGTTAACTGGGAAAGTAAATGAGGTGCAAGCTAAAGGTCCTCTGAGATCTTAATAAAGAATCTTACAGCCACCCCTGCAATAATGTTTTACTCGCAATACCTAGCTATTGATTTTTGCTAGATATTTTGAATTTTGTTAGGTATTATTTTGCTAGATTTAGACTACCCTGGGCCTTCCATTTCCTTTCCAAGTTCTATTGAAACCTCAGCAGTTTGTTCTTTAGTTTATCTGTGTTATATCTCATTTTACTACTTGTAGCAGCTAGTAGAAGCTAGGTTGTATTTTCAGCATTCTATCTAGAATTCTCAGCTAAATTAATGAGTTTATTAGATACATTTCTTACTTGTCATGTTGCTGCTAGTAATACTATTGTCAAACTGTCCCTAGATACGTAACAGGTCTGTCTTTCTTCTACTTCCAATAACAATTCTCTCATTTTCTTTCAGATCTTCACCAATAGTCTTTAAGGCTGCTGGTCATATTCAAACCGAATGCCACATGCTTTGGGTTTTATTACTATACCATCTGATTTCCAGGTACCAAATTCTGTTTTAGTTATCTATTGCTTCATGACAAACTGACCAAAAACTTAGTAGTTTCAAATAACCATCCTATTATGCATGACTTAGTAAGTTGGGAATTTAGGCAGGGCACAGCTAGGTGATTCTTCTGTTTTAGCTGGTATCAATGGAGGTCAGAATGTGACTCCACCTGGTGAATGAGCTTATGCTGAGTACCCAGAACAGCTTCACTACATGTCTGATGCTTTGTTGGGAATGGCTGTAAGAATGGGCTTGGCTGTTAATGAGAGTGCTTACACACGGTATCTTTAGAATTTCAGTTTCATGCTCATTGGGTTTCACTCTTTGTGGCTCAGGGCTCCCAAAGCAAGTTTTCCAGTGAACAATATGGAAGATGTATGTCTTTTATGACATAGCCCCAGATCACACTTCATTCCTTATTCAGTTTTCTGTTATTGAAGAAATCACTAGTCTGTACAGATTCTAGAGGGGGAAACATATACCTCATCTTTCAATAGGAGGAATGTCAAATAATTTGTGATCATGACATAAACCATTATAAAACCCAAGAGAAATATAAGGAAGAGGCTTAAACAAAGCATCATCCTTCACAAAAAGAGGATGAAAAAAATGACCACTAGACATTTTAAACCTCATCAGTCACCAGTTAAATGAACATTAAAACCATAATGAAGTGCTAAAACATATCCACTTAAAGGGCTAAGATTTAAAAGGCTAATAATAGTCAGTGTTTGCAAGCACCTGGGATTCTCATCTACTACTGGTACGTATATTTGGCACAGCTACTGCTGTGACATTTGGCTGTGGCATGGTAACTATTTGGCATCAATTATTAAAGTTAAATATATAGACACTCTATGGAAAAAGATTTCATACCCAGTCATTACCCAACACATATGCAAGTACATGTTCACTAAAAGTTTGTACATGCACATTCAGTGAAGCATTATTTATTATTAGTTAAGCTGGAAGCAACTAAAATGTTAGTCAACACTACAATGGATATATAATTTTTGTCATATTCATACAATAGAATCCTGCATAGCAATAAAACTGGATAGACTATACCTGCATGCAAAAACATGTGTTGCTAAATAAAAGAAACAAGTGCAGGATAGGTATGATGAGCTTCTATTTGTGTGTAGTTCAAAATCAGCCATATTAATGTATAACATTAGTAATCAGGATTACTACCACTAGAGAAAGGGGAGCAGGAAGTGATTAAGAATAGATTTATGGGTGGTTTTTGAGTTGCTGATAATGTTTTATTTTTGTACTCGAGAAGTGGTTTCAGGCATATATTCACTTTATAATAATTAAGAAAACTTCACACTGGGATTAATGCATTTTATGTGGGTTATAAGCAAGTTTTTTAATACAGCATAAAGATTATTATCCTAGGAGTAGAAGAAAGTAGCTAGTAGGACTTTTTATGAAAAGATTTTGTCTAGGCAAGAGACAAAAAGTAAATGAATTAAGGAAAACACAATAGGACAGGAGGCAAAGGGAGAGATGAGAGTCTAATCTTCCAGAGATGGAAGCTGGTTTAATTGCTTGTCACTTAGACAGGATGGGAATTATCACATCCAAGAAATCAGAAATATTCATAGGGTCTGCCCTTGTGATCAAGACAGGTACTAACAGCAGATAGCAGCCAAATGTCAAATCCAGGCAAATGGTAAGATAAATTCAACAAAGTCTGCCAGGAAGCTTTGAAATCCAACTGTGAAAGGATTGGGCTCTGGGTAGTATTTCAGCCCTGGAAGCATTAGAATGACTAGGTTCAAGAAGCAGAGCTGGGATAGGGGTTCAGTAGTTAACTAAGACTAGCAACTTTCAATTTACTCTCCCATTATACTTTAAGTTTACTAAGGATAAAAATCATTGCTTCCTTTGACAGTCTAACAAATTGGCAAGTGCCTGGTATATAATAAGCATGCAATAAATAAAATGGTAAGTGGGTCAATAAATAAATAAGTGATTGGGAATAAGAAAAAAACTCATTTGTTTCTCCTGAAGTACAATGGAAGGACAAAGTCCTGGTAAGATACCAGTTCCCAGAACAAAGGCCAATTACGTGAGATGAGGAGAATCATCATCTGCAATGAGTAGCTCAAGATTGTGTCTGTGTTCTTGGTTGTCAGTGTTGCTACAGAACATAGTTTGGTCTGAACCTGTGAGTCGGTTTTAAGTAGTTTCAATTTTGAATGTTACTCAGCTGCAAGAACAAAAAGGTGTGCATATAGAAATTCTAATATTAAATTCCTATGTTGCAAACCATATGTGAATTATAATTTGTATGACACTTTCAATCAGATCATGTTAAAAAGTCCAAGTTTAACCTTGATTTCCATTATTTAGTGAAAATAAGAGAAACATTAAATTTTAAACATATTGACCTTGGTTCTGGCTAATATTAAAGAAGGGCATAGAAACATATTCAATAAGGAAGATTTTCAAAAGAACCTGTCAAAAGTTTATATTACAGTAGTAAAAATGATAATTTCTCCATGCAACTCATATCTATAAAAAGCTACAAAATCTGTATCCAAACTAAGCATCTTTTGATAGTTAAAGCTTTAAAAGCAGAGTCAAGTTGAAGCTTCCACAGTACTAGGAAAGCCAATTTTTATTTCAAATACTTCAAAGCAATGACATTCTGATTTTCAAAAGTTAAACAATTGAGAGGACTCTAACTGTATTAAGTATTATCTCCTCTCCACAAGAAAGTAAGGTTTTGAAAGGTCATTCAAATGCATACCATGTACACATATCTCCTTTTTTCAATATATGCTGATACTCTCTTGAATACAGAACAGCATTTTCAATAAATGGTGCTCGATGATAAATGTGCTTTTAGTGGAAGTGTATGAGTTAAGAAAAAGGAGTTCTTCAGTGGAAATGGAAACCTGCTATTGTTAAGGTAAGAGAACAAAAAATATCCATTTGTTCTTCACAAGTCCATGTTCCCATGGTTGAGTTGAGACTCAGACGGGCATTCTCAATGTTCTTACTTCATTATCATTGCTGGGCTCTTTCTGTCCCATTGTTTATTCTCCCTAATTCTAGCTCAGTGAGCCAGGCACTCAATTTTATTAATTATTTTCAGAAAAATGATTAACTGTATTAGGGGTTATTCACCTACTTCAGTTAAGGTTTATTTGAAGTTTGAAAGTTAATTTACAAGGCATTCTGGAGTAGAAATTAAATGAACTAAACAGAAAGAACATTTAATTATTTTTAAAATCTATTGCCCCATTTTGTGTAAGTTTGTCTCAGTTGGCTTAAATGTATGTAAGCACCGTAACTTGAAGAGATATGGAATAATTGCTGGCATGTAACCCCTAGAGTAAAACTTGGTCAAATATAGCTGTTTGGAAAAATGTTTTACAAACACTTCTGGATATGTAGTATTTGGCCAAGTATTTTATTCTTTGGCTTTCCAAGTTAATGCTTTCTATCTATTCCTAAAATCTCAATACAGTCCAACTTAATATGCATTATCTTTATTACTCAAGAGTATGAAAACCTAAATAATATAGAAGAATTTATGATTAGAAGATAATTTTCTCCAGAAACTTATTCTCTAGATTCTGTTTTCAGTTCTGCAGTTAACTCATCAACTCTAAAGAATATATTCACTTCATTTCTTGATTTAGTTTCTTAAGGCAATATCTATACATAATACCTTCCATATATCACACCCTTTTTTCATTTTATCTGTCTACTAATATTTCACAGCACCTTTACTTTTTAAATAAGGCAGTTACTCTCCTTTGAATTTTTTTAGCAAGGTAATTTTGACAATGTTTTTTAATTTCTCATTTTATAAAATGTGCATTTCGAAGACTATGCTGTCCTTCAATTCCCCTCCCTTTCTCTTACCATCCTTCAAATCTCATCTGGGTCAACTAACCTTTTACATGCTCATTGTTGTTGCTAGATATATTCAATGCAATAGCTTCAAAAGCACCCTGAATTTTATTTATAGGTTGGCTGTAAAAGTTGATGATAAATGGGGAATGATTATATGGTTAGGACTATATTGTGAACATATGGGCATTGCTTAATGATAGACCAAGTAGATCATCCTCTTTCTTTAGTATGTTGCAACCTCTAGGATAGCTAAAGAAGGATGTTCCTAAGATTAAAGTTAAATGAATTTTGTTTTCTTAAAATATCAGCTACTTAAAATCATTTTAGTTGATGGCATATTTAGATCATTAGTTTTTGAGCCATTTTATTTTTCTTTTGCATTTCTAAATTTTCTTTCTTATTACCTCACTTTTATTTATTTTATCTCTAATTTAAAAAGAACACTTTTAGTTGTGTCACCTAATTTTTTACTGACTCTGCTTTTTTCCCCACAGCCAGTAGAACTTGCTCTCTAGGTCTGCAGATAGTTAATCTGGAACGCTAACTAATCTAGAATATTCTTCCATTGTTATTCTGGAATGGAATCATTGTTTCCTGGAAAGCACGTTTTCCTTCTTCTTGTGGAAGAGGACATTCTTTTCCTAAGGTAGATTCCTCAGCAAGTTATTAAGAAGAAAGTGCATTGAAAGTAAAAATTTTCCCACGTCTAAAAATGTGTTTGTCCTGACATCCCTTCAGGTTGATAATTTAGCTTGCTGGAGATTTCTAGAATGAGAGTATTTTCTCTCAGAACTTGAAATTTTTTATTCACCCAGAATCTGAAGATGTAGTTGAAAGTCAAGACTTTAATCTGATTCATATTCTTTTATAAGTGACTTTTTTAAATCTTAAAATCTTTAGGATATTCTCATTGATAAGATTCCTACTCTGCAGACTCCTTGAAAATTTGTAGTTCAAGGTTAGTTCTATCTGTGAGTTTCTCATTCATTCATTTTTCTGGGTTTTCAGGGAGCACTTTGAATGTAAAGACTTGGGCCTCTCAATTGTGGGAAATTTTCTTATTTCATTTATTGCTATCTTCTCTGCTATTAAATGTATTACTTCTAAGATTTCCTGCTGTTGAATGAGTATTAGTCCTCTGGAAGCGATCCTTGATGTGGACAAAAAGGACCAAACAAAACTCACTAGGCCAACCGGAGCAATGGCAGATGTGTAGTTATCCAGTGCCCCCTCATGCTGTGGGGCAGTGAATCGGGGAAGACTTAAATATGCGTATCCATATTCTTCTTCCTTTAAGAATGTTGTAGTATTCTACAAATTTCTGGAAACTTTGCTACATTTTGTCGTTTTTCAAATTTGTTTACAATTTCATAAATTATTTAAATAAAAAATGCATATCTCACTAGGAATTGTGTCAAGTGTGATTTTAAAGGCGACCAATGCAAAGATGGATAATGTCAGAGCAGGAAGAAAGGTACTCAAAATGTGTAAAGAAGAGGAAGTACACGTATGTACTTTTTGCCTTACAGTGTGAATGGGAAGTATGAGATTGGGTCAGAAGAATGAGAGTGTGGGTCTGTCTTGAAAGGAAATTAGATAACACGGAGCAGGAGTGAAAACACCCATGAGTGACTAGTTACATATGTTTCCTATTACCTTTCTGCCTTGTTCTCCTTTGAATATATAATGCATGAGTTTTCAATTGTGATGTGGAAAATTACTAAAATCTTATCAGCTTCTGATAATATATACTCATTATTTTGCATTTTCTGTGGGTCAGGAGTCCATCATAGTATAGATGGATTCTTTGTTGCTGTCTCACCTAAGTCTTAGAGTCTTTTTCCAGACTCAGATGGGTGAGCATAATTCTACTCCTTGTGATGGTAAAATCAATGTGTTGATTTTAATCACCTAAAGACCAGGGGTCATTGGCAGAGCCTAGAGACCACTTGCTGTTTTTTCTACATGCCCCCCTCTACCAGCAGGAGTAAATATCTGCTGTTTTGTATCTCTTATTTCATCTTTTAGACATTTAGACCCACATGCAAAAGGTTTATATGATTAGGTCAGGTCCATTTGAGTAATCTCCTTTTAGATTAACTCAATGTCAACTGATAAATAAACTAAATTACATCTATAAAATACCTTTTGCCAACCAATATAACATAATCAAAGGACTGATAGCTCATGATAATCACAAATTCTGCCCACACTTGATGGGAGGGAATAATAAAGTCACGTGACATTGTGGGTCATTTTAGGTTCTTTCTACCACATAGAACTAAATATAAATTTTAAAAAGACAGAATGGTGCTATAATGATGAAGTGTTCACTCTTAAAGAGAGGAATCTTTATTGAGAAGTTTATTTTGTTGGAAATGATCAATTATATATAAATATGAATTAATATGCATGTTTTTCTGATATTACAAAGAGCAGAGTACTTTGGCTGCAGTAGATTTATGTAAGACCTAAAAAGGTCTTTTATAACAAATTCTTTATCAAACATTCCCTAGAATAGTTTAACTGTCTGGAGGAAAGCTGAAATAGTAAAGTAAAATTAAATAAAATTATATAATGTGACTTACTCAATCTGGGCCTTGTATAGCCTAAGTTCTATACTATTTTATTTTATAACATATTTTAAGAGTAGTCATCTTTGTTTTACAGTTTGGTTTATTATTAATCTAAGAGATACTGAAGAGTGAACATATTAATTAATTTATATCTTCATAGTCTGATCAATTGTTTTGGATTAACTTGGCTTTTCAGTTTTCTGTAATGGTATAGCAAACTTTCTTTGGGATTTATCAAAAAAGGCAACTCAGTCACCTCTTTCTTTTAACTCAGACTGCAGGCAATTCCTTAATAATGTAATCAACCTCCAAATAACAGCTCACTGAAATTTAACCCTCTTTGAGCGGCAGCAATCATCATAGCTTCATTTTATTGAGTGAATATTGATTTTGTAGTCTCAGAACTCTGGTTGCTGTGGTTGGATTATCATGAGGTATCAGAAATGTTCTCTGTTGGCAGAAATATAATTTCTACATGTCAAAAATGAAGATAATTCTAGGCAGTGTTACTAAAACATTGAATTGGATATCATCAAGTGTCAGAAGTTATAGCCCATATAACTACTTCAATTGGCAGTTGTCCAAGGATGTCATTAGAAACAAAAATGATAGCAACTAATCTTCAGTGATAATATTACATTCTGAGACTAAGGGATTAGGAAAGTCATAAATAGTTGAGTTTTTAGATAATTATAGAATTACATCAAAACATTTTCCTTTATATTTACCAAGCCATTTTAGGAATCTATTGCAACTAGGAAAGGCTATATGACTTTTCACTCTGTTTCTCTCCATCTTCATTTAGAACATGAAGGTCACACAATAGGAGCAACAGAAGAGAATAAAACAAAAGGTGAGACCAACATTCTAACCCAATCTAATCTCTTAACCATAAGAATCCTATTGGAAGACTGTTTTTCTCTTACAGATTGTAGGAAATAGATACACTATCAATTCAAATGGATTCTACTGATTTACTGGACCATCTCACTTTCATTTCCTCTCTTTTCAGAGTGCTTAATCTAAAACAAACTTCTTACAAATAGAAAATGTAACTGGATTTCATAATATATTTTTTAAAACAAATGACATCTTTAAACTGTATTAAAAAATGACTGTCTTATTTGCACCAGTTTCGATAAGTGTCTCTTCATCTCTAGTAGCAGTCATGTTCCTTTGGAAGAAATAGCCTTTTCATTTTTAGAAGGAATCCAAGTTCTTTGCTGGAATGAAAGTTTATCTAAAGGAATGGAGTAATTTTTTAGTTATCTGTTTATACCTCTTGTTTTCAATTAACTTCCTGCTTTAAAAAAGAGAGATAACAAAAACATTGAATTATAGAATTGGTTGATTTTCTCACTATGACCCAAACAAGCTATCAGTGTACAGTCACAATCATCTTTCACAAATCAGTGTGAGCCAGCACTGAATTGTTCTCTGCAATCATGTACTTCCTTGTTGATAACAGCCATAGGAAGTCTGTTGCTTTATTCTTCCCCATACACACAGTATCAGAATGTAAAATGGTATTAGTAGAGAACAGACAACATTATACCCTAGTGTACTTCTAAATTAATCTGGAATGAAAGGTAAAAGTCATGATTCTCATTACTATGTGGCTGTGCTGCAATTATGGAAGACAGTGATTCGTGTCCCTGTATCTGCACAGAAAATAACGATCATAGGGGGAAAAAGTATCCATATCACATCACTGGGCAGGGTACAGCTATGTAAACCCAAAGTGATGCCTTATCCCTGGACCACAAGCCATAAGGCTGGTAGAAAGATAAAAGTGAAACTTAAATACACACATCTGCCTAAATTGTCATTTAAATAATCATGTACAATTTTTATTTTTATTTAGATGTGGAAAGATAGAGGTTTATTTTCCTCAATAGTGCTAATTTGAAGAGGTTATTTGAAGCAACCACTCTTAGATTTTCTTATTCTTTTAAGCAGTTTTCTTACTCTTAACTCTTTAGCATTAAAGTGGATATTCTGGTGCATCACAGAGATAGCCATTCAGAAACAAAGCACTTATTCCTCAAGTTGCTAAGAGTGTTGGTAACTGATTGCTGACATCACACTCTGATTCAGAGATTGCCATTTGGTCAAATATAACATCCTTCTCAAAGGTATGTATCCATCAATTGCTAGATAAAAATGCATAAGACCAGGACCCCATTCTTGACTTTGGACAATTGTAAAAGGGCATCCTAGCTGTAGAGCTCCATGAGAATCAGCCGAGGCCTCCTTTGGGGGTTTATTTCTCATAGTTCTTTTCTGCCTCAATCCTGTTTCATTCCCTCACTATGGCAATTTTCTTGAGAGCATGCCTAATAATTTGCCCACAAAAGAATCTCTGCCCTACAATGCTTTCCTGGAACCCAACCTTAAGCAATTGGAACCAGAAGTATTCTCTGGAAGCAAACATTAAAGTGAGATTGCAGAACTGGGTAATTCATTGTCTCTGTCCAATGTATCCTTAGTAACATGGTTTGGATGATTTTCTCAAAAGGTCCATGTGTTAAAGGATTGGCCCCTAGAATACTATTATTGGGAGGAGTTGTGGAACTTTAAGAAATGGGGCCTTATGGGAGGTCTTTAAATCATTGGAGGGAATTATGAGATTTAAGCCTTTCAGTTTTTTCCCATACTTGCTGGCTCATGAGATGAGCAAGTTACTCTTCCATATTCTCCCACCATTTTGTGTTACCCTCAGTAGAAGCACAAAGAAATAGGGGCTACCCAATTTTGTATTAAAACTTATAAAGCTAATGCCTAAATAGCCCTTTTCTTTTTATAGGTTAATTACTTTAGGTATTTTGTTGTGGTAACAGAAAGTTTACTAATACATGATGTATTTAGTAATAGTCATTAAATTTCATAGTATATCTAATAACTAATCAAGCTGAGATATGCCTGCTCCTTCTCTCATTTCTACATCACTTTCTGCTGCTGTAATTCCCATCCTTTTTACCACTGATGAACTTTACAACAACTGTAATGCCAAGGGCTCTCAGTGTATTACTTACCAGCAGTAATGGGTCCTCATTGCTAGAGTCTTGAATGGGAAGGAGGAATAGGACCCAAAGAATCAAGACAGGGACATTTGGATCAAAGCACTTAAAAATCCTAATTTTTCTAGATTGTTTTTAGCCCGCTGGGTGGTCAAAAGCAGACCACTCTTCCCTTAGGTTTTAGCTGTTCTCCCCTTGTCTATAGGTGTTTCTGACATGAGAGTATTGCAAGGCAATAATTACTTCCATCAGAATATATTCACACTGTCCTTCCTAGGTACCTGGCTAATAACTCAAGTGAAACAATAATATAATCCACCTGGAGAAAAGTGAGGTTTGCTAAGGAGACAAAAGGAACTCTATTCTGAAAGAGATGTAGGTCCTAGACAACATGTATCAGCCATCGTCACAGGAGTGTAAGAAAGATTGGATCAAGGAGTATGGAGCATGATATTGAATAACGGTAGCAGAGAACTCTTCTGCGATGAAGGAGTAATGATATGGAAATAACCCTTGGATAATGTCATCAACCACCATGGAAGCCATAGTATCAAGAATAAATGTGGTACAAACCAGCACAGCCTACCATCGAAAGAAACTAATGTTAGGCCAATGAAATAGCAAAATACCTCTAGGAATCTTACAAAGTGACATTGTGACAAAATGTTTCCATTAGACACTGTCTATCCAGGAATAGGTAGCCTTTCTTCTCCGCTGAAGTGGATATTCCATGAATGGGTTTGCATTTTCTACCCATTAAGTTTTGGCCATTTCTTCTATTGAAGGGCACACAGGACATTAATTTTTTTGAATGGCACAGTATGACACATAAAATAAACTGAGACCTAGGAATTTTCCTCACAGAAGAGCAAATCTGAAAATGGGATCAAGATGATGGGTCTGCTGGACTTACAGTGTGCCCATCATGTCAACACTGTCTCCCTGAGAGAGTTATGGGACGACCTTTTGAAGTCTTAGCTGAAAGGCCAGGATGGAGAGGGGCTCTGCATGAAGGGAGTACTGTCCTCCAGGATGGAACATACCTTAAAGTAACAACCATTAGATGATGCTGTGTTCCAGTAGATAGGAACATTAGATTGGTACAGAAAATAAATGATAGAACTAGGAGTGGCCCCAACTAACATTCCCAGTGACCTATTTGCAGAATTTTTGCATTCTGTCCCTGCAACTTTAATCAATGTGGGTATAGTTTCCAGAGGAAAATTCTTCAATTAGGGTACAGCAAGACGTCCATTCAACTTTAGGCAATATTGTCACCTGATGGCTTCAAACTCCTCATGCCCAGAGGCCACAGTTAAGCAGAGGAGTCATCCAATTGGCTGGAGTAACTGATCCTGATAATGAAGAAGAGGTTGGGATCTGCTCTTGTTCACAAGAGCACTTTCCAATAAAACTCTTCAATGCAGATCCCCATGTCAGAACACTGGTTGGGTAACCTGACACAAGGCAATGGCCTCTCATTTTCTTGAAACATTTCCATTTTCCCAATTTCCCTCCAAAATCTATTCCTATGGATCTAGTTGTGGTTGTCCCACAAAACTTTCATTTTAAATTGTCTGCTCTCTAGCCTTTTTATCTATCTTCTTTTCCTCTTTTCTATAATGGTTCCAATGTACTTGGACTTTGAACTTGACATCTCATTGATGATGGAGGGGCAAAGTTGAGACCTTTGCTAAAAGCATTATTTTATAGACTTGTGATATTTCACCAGGTTAGGATACATACAGGGCAGTGCTGCATTGACTTATATACTTCAGGGAGAGTTATTGGAAAAAAATTGTACCTGAAAATTTGGCTTCAGAAGGAACCAACAACAACAGCAAAAAAAAAAAAAACAAAAAAAAAACCCCCAAAAAACTCAAAATGCTATAATCTGAATCTTCCTTTTTCAATACATTTTCTAAGCAGTTTTTTTTTTAACTTTTCATGCAGTGTAGGTAAATATTTGACCTCTGTTCTAGAAACTTTTTCAACTTTTCTCATTGTTCTTAATCTGAGTGGACTGTTCACATTCAATAAAGTCATGTATGCAAATATACACTAACATCAATTTGCATTTTTTCTTTACTTCTTCAGGTTGCTTCTTTCTCAGCACAGAAAACACTATTTGATTCTATGTTATCTACTCACTTATTTGATTTAATCAAGTAGAATAAATGAAGAATGTTGAAGGTTAAACAGATTTGCTAAAATCATCAAAGAGAAGCTAATGAGAACAAGTTAGAAACACACATAAAATATAATAATGATTCTTTAAGGATTGGTATCAAAGGACTGTAAATAATTTTATAGTTTTTGAACTTTATATTCTGCTGTCCTGGCCCCATCATGTCATGTTCTGCACCCCACAGAGCTGATGTGAGGTGGAGCAATCCCTGGCTTCAAAGGCAGCTTTGTTCTGTGACACTATGTCTCACACAGAACAGGAACAAAAAATTTTCTTTGCTTCTGCATCACAGATTTGCTATTTTTCTTTTTTGTCACAGAGATGGGATGCTATAAACATACATTCCTACCCATTTTTGTGTTCTTGGTTAACTTAGCTTTTTAAATAATGTAGCATTTTAGTGCTTTACTTTTCTTATTTATATAATGACCTTCCACACTAGTTTCCTAAAAGGTCATTTCAAGCTTTAGAATGCACACACACTAAATAAGAAAATATATATAAAGTTCTTTTTTCCTGTACATGGAGCCTAATAAGTAGCCAAGTTAACTTTTATTATTGGTATTATTACAAGGATTGAAGTAAGAAATTATATGAGAACATAACCAATCAAAAGCAGATTTGAACAATTACAATGACATCATCAAGAAAAATAAAAAATTCTTGGCTTAGTCGTTTTTTTTCTTATGTGAATTTTGGAATGCAAATTTTATGAAATAATAGTTTTAAGCACATAACTTGAGATATCACATTCAAATATATTTGCATCCAATTGAGCTGCCCTCATGTATATACCCCATCTTTCAATAAGTTCATGCAAAACACGATGGGAACTCGGAGGACCAAAGCACATGGATACAACATGACATCCTTCCACCAAAATTTTCCAAAGATTCCTAAATGTTATTAGTTAACTTAGGCTCACAAACGACTATACAGTATGAGTTTGGAACAAAACCAAATTTAAATTAGGTGAATAAATTCTCTTTATTTTTTATTTAGAAGCCTGCTCCTATCACAAAGCCTCCAGGAACATACACACATGACATAGATTTAACTGACTGTCAGATCATTTGTTCCATGATCTATAGCCTGCTGTGCTGATGCTCTAGCATCAATCAGAAAGCCACTGATTAGCCAGATGAGCCTTTTGTAAAGTCGCCTGAAGGCCAACAAATTCCAGACTTTTCAATCAGGAAGGAGAAATCAATTTCACAGAAATGGGCATTTGAAAAAAATCTGTACAAGATTTTACCTTCTTTCTATCAAGGAAATGAAGGCTTTTTTTTTTTTAAACAGCGGTACTTTGAAAGCCGCATAAACGAAGACAGGGTGCACAGAAAATGATAATTTCTTCAATATCTAGAATCTGTATTATATATGACTCTACATGGCTAAGTTGATAGTTTGAATTGCACATGAACTGTATGATAGCCACAGAGCTACTTGAGCAATCAAAAGACAGCTAAAATATCTTCTTAGTCCAAAATTCAGGTTTGAGAAAATACATCCAACAATCTTTGATTGAATTTTTGCTCTGTGACAGACACTAGTTAGTAATGGCTATAATGTGCCAAAATTGGTATTCTGTGATTTAAAATACAGTATCATTTAATGTTAATATTTCTTAAAAGAATTGTAACTTTTCATCTCTGAAAAAAACAAGGCACAGAGATGTTAAGTAATGGTCAAAATTATCAATGCTTCCAGATTGTAGAACCATGATTCAAAACCTTATCTATATTCTAATAGAGGTTGCTTGCTTAACTTTTATTACTTTTATTCTTGACTTCTTTCTCTTTTCATCATGCAACTGGATTGTTTCTCCAACTAATATGTCTTGCATAGACTAGTTTGATTATAATAAAAATTTTTATATCTTAAGCCTTTTAAAATTGCAGGCTACAAAAGTATTTATAAAAATGCTCAGTTTATTCTAGAGGAAGATACTCACAATCTTACTGCTATATAGTATTCAATATTTTCACCGAATATTTTATCTTCTATGGACTACTTGTAACAGTGAAAACTAGTTAAGTTTTGTTAAATCTCAGTGCAACACTAGTATGTAGAAGTAATGTAGTGTTTGATACATGTCTATCATATTGAAGCTGAACAAACTTTGCTTCACCACTGTGAAGTTCTCTGTCCTCATCTTTAGATTACCTTTCTAATACCTGGCCTTCTTCAGTTATTCAGTCATTTCAGAATATTTGCCTTCTTACTCTGTTTGCTAAATATGCTTGAGAACCAATTCCCACAAATTTCATGGCTTAAAGCAACACAAATTGATTATCTCACAGTTCTGGAGGCCAAAAGTCCAAAATCAATGGCTGTGCTTCCTCCTGAGGCACTAAGGGAGAGATTCTGGTTCTAGCCTCTTTCATCCTTTGGAGGCTGTTAGGCTTCTTGGCTTGTCACTGCATCTCTCCAATCTCTGTATCAATCTTCATATTGCCTCCTCAGCTCCATGTCTGTGTGTCATGTTCTATAGGACACTTACTGGATTTAGAACCCACCAAGACGATCTCAAAATTTATAATTACATCTGAAAAGACCTTGTTTCCAAATAAGGTCATGTTGACAGGTTCTAGGATGTAAACTCATCTTTTTTGGATGGTGGTCAATGCACTATACCTATTTGTCAGACACAGTGTTTGTTTGCTGTATTATGTTTGCAAATCAGTATAATCCTTAAACTCAGGGAAGGCAGTTTAACTGAACACTTTGAAAATTACAAAATACTATAATAGAAGTTAATATCCCTTTAAAATGATATCTTTATTTTCATCTCAGTGTGGTAATAGTTGGATGTCATACTAATGCTGCTCTTCATTTCTGACTAGACTCCATGTAAGAGGAAGCTGATCAATAATAGTGAATTGACTGAAAATAACTGAAGAAAGGATCAATTGGAAACACAGGTTGGTATGGATATTTTTCAAGTAGAATAAGAGTAATGATACTTAATATGACATGATTGACCCAAGGGAAAAATAATTTGGAAATGAATTAAATTTAATCTAAATTGTCCAAAGCAAAAACATCCTTCCAAATAATTCCTCGATGGCATCATTTTTACAGGTTAATTTTTTTGATTCTTCGAAGATATTCATTATAATACATCCCTTCTACTCCCGCTTATATAAAAGTCTGGAGAGAATACTGCTTTAGAGGTTAGTTGTTTATACTGGGGAGAAAATGGCTTTGTTCCTTGATACTGAGTGTGGTCCACAGCACAGTCCCAGTACCAAATGGCAACCTGCCAAAAATGTGGATTTAGGAACTGTAGAGAGCTGTCACACCAGCATCTTCATTTTACAAGGTCCCTAGAAGGTAGCAGGTGCATTATGTTTTTATAAATTAGTAAGATTCTTTCCAAATAGATCAATAAATTGAGATAAAGTATTTGGTACAGTAACTTTCAAAAGTTGGACTATAGGCTCATGTTAGATTATGACAAGGTGTGTGAGGAAATAAGAAAAATAACTACAAATATTTAGTGATTATCTGGAGCTACATTTATTGCATTTAAAAAACTATCTTTTCCTTATAATAAGGGTTTCTACTATCTTTAGCATTAAAATGTCATTTGTTTCATAAAATGATGATGGAGGATGGTCATGTATAATATACAGGTCCACATATGTGTCTGTGGGGTTAGTCATTTATTTTCAAAATAAAATTGACAAAATCCACAGTACTCTTTCTATTAATTAATGACTCATAAAAAGTAAAAGTAGCCTGGATAGAAGATGAGCCAGTGAAGAAAAAGGCAGAATTAGTAGAAGGAAAAAAAAGAGGAGATGGGGCAGAATGTCAGAGAGGAATTCATTACTTAAAATTGTATTCCTTTACTCCTCTACCCCAAACTAGTTTTTTTATAGAGACTACACAGACATGACTTGGGAAGTCACCAAATTGCCTTTCCATTTTGTAGTACTATTTGGTAGGTGCTTCTTCACCCTAGAAATGTTCACAAAAGACAGATCATCTGCTGCTGGTAGGGAATTTTTCACAGTAGGAGATCATGGTGTGGAGTAGTATTGTTAAGACATAGGATTTTCTTGGATAGGAAATCTTGCATGTACTTATCCATCAAATATTCCATTTTGTTGTTTGAAAATGGAGGTTCCTGTTAGAACCTTACCCTTTGCTTTCAGTTGTGGCTACATACTGTTATTCTTCATCAGTGCCAAAATATTAAAACTTTAAAATGAAAACTATGCAATTATATAACATTTTTTCAAAAGTGTACTTTATAAGAAATATCAAGTGGAGGTGAAAGGTTATGAGGTTCTTGAAAATTAATATCATAACATTTATGCATTCTTTGAATAAAGTAATGACATTTAAGGTGGTCAAATTAACATTTTAATTTTTTCTGAAGCAGCTCAGTGATTCTAGAGGCAAAGTCTTAAGCTATTTTCCTTTTCCCAACAAGCCCCATTGTTTTTAATGCAAATGTACACTGTGCATTCATTAATTAAAGGTTACTCTATAGCAGATTCCTTTCTAATTTACTAAAGATTAAACCTTTTAATCATTAGGACAAGCATGTTATTTAGTAAATAAAAAATGTTTATGGATCAAAGAACAAAAATTCAAACCTGGAAAATTATTCTTATGTGGCTTCTTTACTACAAAAATTAATGCCCCTTACCTTTCATATAAATTTGAAAATAAAACACAAACACATGAGTAAATAAATATTTAATCTTTCCTACCCCTTGCTTCTAATAATTAATAGTGTGATGGGATTTTAAATGTTAAGGAAATAATAATTTGCTATCAACAGGGATGAGAGAATTTTGTTTATTAGTTTAGTGTGATTCAATTTGTGAAAATGTGCTTCATTGATCTTTGCAAAAGAACTTTAATTGGAAATGAATATCACAATCTATTTGCCACACCAATAGGTCCAAGTTGCTGCAGTTCATTAAGTGCTACACCTGCTATTTAACTTTCCAGAGTGGGAAAAAAAATCCTTGATTTAATGCATTTAGATTTAGCTGGTGTGGAAGCTCAAAAACAATAGTTTAAACTACTTAGTTCTGCTGACCTAAATGGTTAAAAACATCCCAATTCCTTGCTTGGAACAGGTATGATCTAATAATTGACATATCTCTTTATGCACTTATAAATTCTCATCTTAACTATAAGTATAATCCATTTAAATAATATTTTTTAAAGACCACATTAAAAAATGAGGAAAGTGTGTTTTTAATACCAGGGTACAGGGGGGTGTCCCAGATCACCTTTTAAAAGCAATCTGGGGCTTATGAATTGGCTCATGTGGTAGAGTGCCTGCCTAGCAAGCATGAGGCCCTGAGTTCAAATTCCAGTACTGCCAAAAAATAAATCTGAAGGGGTAGGGAGACAGGTAGAGCACAAAGGAACAATAAGCTTTTTATATTAGGATAAAAAGCATATGCTGGATCCCAAATAGCTACTTTTATCAAGACAGCTACCCTCCACAAATGCTCAGGAAACAGCAGGTAAAGAATAAGCAACAAAGCACAGGATAAAATACTGTAGATGAAAAGGCTAAAAATAATGTAGTGAGTGCCCAAGATGGCTGCATAGCTTTTGGTTTATTGAAAAAAATGAATTCTTACATCAGTCAATAATTGGATTTGTAGGGATCTATGTTTAAAATTGAAACAAAATGAGGGTCATGACTTGGTTCCAGGAAGGTCCGTTTGTGCCACATGGAGCTCTTTGGTGCTGATTCACAGTGCAATTATAAGGTTATAGTAAGGCATTAATTTGCCATTGCAGTCAGCTTCTACCACTACTTCCAGCTAGTGGTTCCTGCTTCTGTGAGTAGAACAATGACTCTTTTGAGTTTGCCATATCAATCATAATGCACCGAAGTACATTTTCCCAGGTGCCATGTTATTTAATGAAACAGATGCTTCCCAACTTGTGACAGGTAGTAGAACCTTGTCACATGCTGATGAGTCCTGAGTTCTGATGTCTTATATCCTAAATATCTTTTAAAAGAAACATGTATCAAGTAATGAAGAAATATACTCTAATTATACAAATCAATCACCATCCTTCATCAAAGTCTTCCTAATGGCTTTTAGCCAACAGAACAATGATTTTTTTCCAGATACCGGGAAGCTCTGTGCTTCACAGAACTGAGTGTTGATTACTCCAGACCAATTGTAGTAATTCCATTTTCTTGGCAGTGATTGGTTTAAGCATGGACATATGCTACAATTCTGACTTATGCAATATAATCCACTGGGGAGAGAAAATTTTCCTCCATGCTGAAAAAAAGGGGCACAACAGAGATTGCAATGTCTGGAAACAGTGGGATCCAATAGCAAAGCCAATTGAATCTTAGAGAAGCAGAATCCTAACATTGTTAAACTGATGAACTAACTATGGACTTTTCTACCTTCAATCTACTTGCTTTGTGAGTTAATAAACTGCTATTTATTTATAACATTTTTATAATAGCCACTGGTGTATGAATAGTCTAAGCCATCCAAACTATTCTAGAAATATACTCACATGGCTTTGGCACTCCTAAGAGTCTTAACTGATGGATAGGCATCTCTTAAAAGGAAGAATGATTCAAAAACTATACTCACTCCATTGGGAAGACCTGTATTTCAGTCACATATTTGATATTATAATACAGTGTGCTCTCAATAGAGCATTTGCTCAAATTATTTTTATGGTAATGTTAATGATTCGTACTTTGTGGAAATAAAATGAAGTAGAACAAGCATTAGGCTAGAGGTCAGAGGACTTGGATTTTTGGCCTTAGGTTGACACAAAGCTTCTGTGTGACTTTGGCTTGCAGATTGGACAACAGCATGCATTTTCTCAACTACTTAATCAAGAATCCACACTTGATTATCTCTAATGGGTTTCTGGCTCTAATTGTCTGGACCCCAAACATACACAAAAATTTCATGTAGGAATCAGCAGCATGTATACAGCTTGGGGTTTCTAATAAGCAAATATTCTTTTTAATTTCTGTATCACACTATTCCTCTATGCCTATTGCAAAAAGTTTTATTACTAATACGGTTAGAGCTTTCTTATCAATTGATTTGGATCACAGTCCTCTGAGCCCAGGGTCTGGCCAAACAAAGCTCATTGACCACTTGGTGAAGTGTTGGCTATAGCAATGTATGTGTAAGTAGGGGCATTGAGAATGGCCAAGATTGGATCAGTATATCAGATGCTTTTGAAGTTATTGGGCAAGGATGAGAATATGAAGATTTATATCATATAACTCTAATGACAGACAAAATAGTCAAGTTGAAAAATTGAAAAAAGCCATATTTGCTTATGATTGTGAATCTAAAAGTTTGATTTAGAGTTATAGTAGTTAATGTAAGAAATAGTTCAATATGACAATTTCTTTTTAAATCTCAAGGCCTACAAAGGAGGGAAGTATGATTTCTGCACAGGTCTACCTGTAACTTTCAGTACTGGTTCTTCTAAAAAGAACCCCAAATAAGGTGCTAGCAACAAAACAGCTATGAGAAAAAGTGTTTTTAATTTACTAGTAACATTATAGGCAAGGGGCTTTGGGCCTAAATGAAAATTAGGATCCATATTCAGCTTATCTGCTGATGAAGTTATAAGAGTCCCTTCTTGTTCAGCAGCCCCTGGTTGAGCTGGGATGTCCTTCCGGCTTACTGGACTGCTTTTTGTGGTGTCACTGGCAGTGGCTGCATTTGTTAATGGGTATCTGCTGTGTTGCATTTCCAGTGCACAGTTTTGTTTTACTACAACTCTGTACAAAATGCTATGTACAGAGGCACTCACTGAGGTGCTAGGGGTTCATAAGCTGCAAAGAAAAAAAATTTTTTAAAAAGAAAAAGTTCAAAAGGGATCATGGTCACCAAGGTGACCAAGGCTTGTGTATTATAAGACTAAAGAAGCTGGTCACTCAAAATACTGCAAAGTCAGTACAATCACCTCTTCGTTAGTCACACTCCATGAACAAAATTCAAGTAAGTTCAGATGAATGACAAGATCTTTCCAAATCTCATTTTATTTACCACTGTCATTGGATTAGAAGCAAGAGGTCTGCATTGTCTTGAAATGTACATTTCCATTTTAAACTAAAACTGAGCAGCCAAAGCTGGTCAGGGAAATACTTAGGCATAAATTGGTAGAAAGCAAAGAATGTATTCACCTCAAGTGAACCATGGTATCTCCATAGATGACTTCGTATTTCAGGTGAAAGTCTTCCTGCTTTCATTTCTATTTGAGTATGAACACAGAACATTTTAAACTCTTTTACTGAGGTTATGACAACTGAACCAACAATAGGAAATAATAGTCTCTAAATCAGCCAGCTATGTTTTTTTTTCCAATAGATAACAGCTATTCATAAATTTACCTACAGGCCTATCTTTCAGAGCTATTTTTAACAGGTAGAGAATAGAGGTTGTTTGGATCTGTATTCTTTGAGATCAATCTGTACAAAAAGTCACTCAAGATGTCACTGCTAGTATCCTCTGCCCTGACTGCTCTCCTCCCAATGTTCCTTACCCCTCCACTGAGGCTTGCCTCCAGTAGCTGTTAATTTCTCTCCTGCTGTTGAAAAACAGTGAAAAAAAATGAGATGAAACTAGGAATGGTGGACAGGTAGCAATGGATTCAGAAACCTCCATCCAGATAATTCTCCATTACAATATTCTCATATTTTTCCAGTTCATTCTTGTTTTCTAAACTATCATACCTAGTTAACCTTTTTCAATATCCACCAGTATTATGCATTAGCTACATTCTTGCTTTCGTGGCATTCCTCTTTTATTCTTTCTCCAAGCATGAATCACTCTTATAGTTCTTAGAACAGTTTTCACCATGGAAGCCCTCTTTCCAACTGTTGTTTTTCTGAATGATCAAGGTATGCCCTAATATGAACCCACCTGATCTAACTCTTTGGTAGTATTCCCACCTTATCCCAACATCCTCTACCTTAGTCACTTATTTCTGTGGCTCTCCTGACTACTTCTAGTTCATGTCTTCATTATGCAGTTTCATTTTATTGGCATGTACCCTCTTTTCACCTCCACTTATCTTTCCTCTTCTGGATTGAATATTTAAGAAGATACTAAGTAACTTGCCCATGGCTTCTTTTTCATTGATAGATAAGTAATTGTAATTTAAACTCAGTGATATCAACTCTAGGCTCTCTGATTCTGTTGTTAATATAGAAACTGAAAATTAAAAATGATAGTTTATTATTTCATTTGTGTTTAGAATTTGGGGATGCTGATTAACAACAGTACTTAGTGTAAACTTGGGACTTCTCAAAAGAATTTTAGAAATCTTGCATAAATAAATAGAATCAATATTAATGCTGATTTTAATTACGTAAAGGAACTAATTTAGGAGGAAAATATTTTAAATATGTAAAAATTGTTATTCATGGGATAGTAATGATCCGGTTTCTAAGAAATCATAATTCAAGAAAAATTAAAGCTATGTACTTATTTTAGAAGCAAAATAAGCTAAAATGTGTTTGCTTATTTTCAAATTATCCATCTGTTATTGTGGTAACAGTGCAATAATAGTTACTAATTCCCAGAAAAGTTGTGAATAAATGCAAAGTTATTACATCTAGTTACAAAAATAATGACTGAAGTATACAATCAAAAATGTTGCTATTAGGTAGATTTAATATGAATAATTATTAGTATATAACAGCATATTTTGAATTGGCAATAATTTCTTTAAAATACTTAGGAAACATTGCAGGCAACTTAATAAAGATAGGAGTTGTTATTCAGAAGAGCAGAAGTAGAAAAGAATAAAGAAAATATTAAAAATAAAAAAAGAAAGGAAAATACATTAAATGTTATACTGTCATTTCTTTCAGGTAATTATTACCCTAAATGCCATATTTATATTTGGTTGTTCATTTCAGTAATTTTAGTTTGGAAATAAAACAAAAAGAACTTGGAGAGAACATGGGTAGAGATCATGGAGACTGCAAAAAGATAACAAAAAATATGAAAACTGGTTTGGAGAAACACTTAAAACTAGTAAATGTTAGAGATAATCATCAGGAATAACTGCTGGTTAATAACTGATATTTATGGAACTAAGATCATGTACTAAGACTGTACAATGCCTTATTTAAACCTTACCACAAGGCTTAAAAATAAAATGACATTTTAAGAAGTTTCTCCAAATATATCTTATGGAAATACCTGAATAAAATGAAAAATAATTGAAGACTTGGGAGAAATAGTTTGGCAAATGTAAGAGAAAGATGTAAGGAAGTCTTTAAAATTAAATAAAAAGTAATGCAAAATTCACAAAAGCCGTTAAGGAATGTGAATTATTTGATGGTTAATTTTACCATTAGTGAAATAACTGGTGTATGTGTACCATTCATGAATATTAAAGGTGATTTTCATTTTCTTAATGATGGCATTTAGGTAAGTAGATCACAATTTCAATTTTATTAAAGTAAATGTTTGATTTGACTTGCCTGATTTTTTGAAAAAATGTATTTTGTTACCTGAAATAATTTTTTAAAAATTATAATAGTTAAAACACTTAAAATTATGTAACAAAATACTGGCAGATAATTTTATTATTTTCCTTCCCTGTACTCATTTTTTGTGCTAAGTGAATTTTGTTTTCCAGGCTTGTAATAAAAAAAAAAAGGAGTTGCTTCTACTTTCCCCTTCAGTTTGACAGTGATAGCTCTGACTTGAATGCTTTGTCAGCAGGATCTGTCTAAATAGAAATGAATTTATATAATCTGTGTTAAAGAAAGGGAATGGAAAGACTGTCTAGAAGTAGAATACTAATTATATTACAGGTGTAAGCCTTTTCTCTTAGAACAACCAAATGATACTCCTGAAAAATCAGTATTGATCACTTTTATATTATATGGATAGACTGCTGTTAAAGTCAAATAACCCTATGCCCTAAGATCCACATTTATAAAGCAGTAAAAAATTATTTGTGGAAATGATCAACTTTCTAGAAATCAAATCAGCACAACCCAGCAGGGTGGAGCAAGTGGAGGTCAATACTTAAATTTCTGTCCATGCAAAATGAGCACTCAGAGGAAGATTAACCTGTGGTGACAAATGTTATCAAGAACTCTACGCAAAGGATGCAAGGTCACATCCAGGGTATACCTTTGGGATATGACCAAATTTATCCAGGATGAAATTATTCTCATAGTCATTTGAGTTCAAATTATTAATAGGATATATAAAGAGTTACCTTTATTTCTGCATGGAAGCAAAGTATAGTTTAGTGCAGCAAATAAATTTACCAAGTAGTATTCAGGTTCATAAACTAAGAGATTATATATCTCTTTAAAACTTCTATGCACCTAGGAGGGTTTTTGTTTTGTTTTTAATTTGGAAGACTCTGACATATAATTTTCAGTTTAGATTTAAGAGATTTATCCTAACTGCTAAAAGATATGATTCACATCATTAAATATGAGCATTTTCATAACCATGAAAATGACTCACACACTAAAAACCTATGTAAAATACTTTTCTTTGAGTAATTCATCCTATGAATATTGAAATAATTTTATGGTATAAATTTACAATTTTTCATTTTTACATGCACACAATCAGTATTAATATAAAGTGGAATAACACTTTATATTTCACTCTTTCTAATTAAAAAATTACGGGAGTATACTGGTAGGATCTATACTGATTCTTGTGCTGTGTAGACTAAAACGTTCTAGGTAAGCATTTTAGCTACAAAACATTGTATCGTTATTTCCAAATGAGCATCACATTTTGAACTTACCTAATTAAACAGGAATATTTACAAAGATAAATAGGTGGCTAAGAAAATGGTTTGAGAATATGTAAAGAGATTAGTCATCTGATCTGATCTTACATTCTTTCCATTCCAATTAAGGAAAACTTGGCTTAGAACTTGTGTCCAGAGGGAGGCAGGGTATCTAAATTTCCCTAAGAATCCATGTTGGCACATGGTGTTTATTGTGGGTAAGATGAAAAAATGCTTAACAAATACTGGTTAGCAAAAGTTGTTTTAATTAAAGTGTGGGAAAGCTTGTAATTTCATTTAAATCACTCCCCATGTATGGGTGTAAGCATGAAAGTGATCAAAACGTTATCATATAGAATCATCCTCTCAGGAGTGTCCTTTCCACTTTTACTCATTGGTTACCAACACTCTGAGTTCTTAGAAAATAATAAGGAAAGCAGAAATTCTAGTTTCAAAAATGGAGTGAAGTAGCAGACATGAATACTGTTCCCTATGTACTAAATCTAGTTCTTTATGGTAAAGCAAGGTGCCACTTTTTTATTCTTCAACCTCACCAAATGGTCATTCAATCTGGCTTCACTAGACCCTGAACAGACAGCACTGTGACCATGTCTAGATTCAGTGCTTATAATGGATATGGCAACAACTGTTGTTCTTCCATAAACCAGGTGTTCTCCATTTTGTGAGCTAATAAAAACTAAGTGTGTATTAGAATAATTACTAATTTTGACTCTCTCCTCAAGAGTCCAGTCCAGCCAGATTTGTAATTTGGTATCAGACAAGCATCTTGGAAAAGGCATTAAGGCCATCGGCATTATTGTGTCTTATTTGAAAAACTCCCTTCTTTGAAGGAAGGGAAGAACATGCATTAAGCAAGCTGTTTAAGGTCCAGGAAGGATATAATGTACAAAACCAAACATCAGACTTTCACTGGAATCCCTGTATACTAAGGGACACAACCTGCTGAAACAGGTTGAATATGACCTATGTCAAGGTTGAAAGATGGCAAGTAGGCAATGGTAACTCAGAAATTCAACTGGATAGGTGATTACTGCCCATCATAAAGCCAGGCTCACTCATGAGTTTAGTTGGCATTTCAATTAAAACACTTGAAACTGATATATAAGGAAATTGAACTTTTAAAATTTATACACATACTGATTTTTCAAGTACACGAATTAAATTCATTTCCAAACTTAATTTTTCCATTGATGTTGATACATTCATTGAAAGGCACTAATGTGAATGCATTTAATTGTAATGAGGAGACAGAAAAATCAATATTTTAAGTATTAAGAGTAAAAAAAAATAACACTCCCTCGAGTAGATGAGCAAATGAAAAGTGCTGTACTCTCTGAAAGCCCATAACCAATTATGTTTGGTCAAGACACACTGGCAAGAAAATACCACTCTGAGAGGACTGATTCTTTTTAAGGAGATTTAATCTCTTTGCATTCACTTAACTGCAGAACATCACTCTTTAAAATGTGAATATATCAAATACAATAATAAATCTGTGAACTGTCAGCTTATATTTTATTTCATGATGCTATTCCTATAATGGGATACAGAGAGAAATCACTGATAAGTTCTTAGGAAAAACAGATAACAGAAATTAAATTTAAGGAGTAGAGTTATTTCTGCTTTCAAGTATGTTCAGCTCTTATATGGATAGAGTTCAGCAATCAGTCAACATTTCAATGAATATAATCTATAGGAAGCAGTTTAGAAGGTAACAGCAGACAGTGCATGGTGCTGGCATAGATAAATATACAAAGAGAAAAGACAAATAAGGTTTGTAATTTTTATGGCATGATCATACAATTTAGGGGATCTTATAACGAAATGAACAGTGATGGAAAACACTCTTTCCAAAGGACTTTATTTACTAACTACTAAGTTCATCTTTTTAATATTAATTCTTATCTACCTCACCAACTCTAAAATAATTAGAGCACATAGCTTTTAAATATAGCTGTAACTCGTATAAGAAATGTAAGATAAGATCTATCATTAGCTTATTATGGAGAGCATTAATACCTTCACAGTCATATCAATCATTTTTAATGTTTCTAATTTATCATTCAAGAAATATTAGAAGAAGATATTACTCTCATGTTTTTAAAAACATATTTAGTTCTTCTAGTATTATTTGTGGTTTTCCATGGATTTTGGAGAAATTAGATAAGCATTTACATAAACTTTTTAGGATGCCCAAAGACTGTGTGTGTGTGTGTGTGTGTGTGTGTTTATGTGTTGAGAGCCCTCTTAGAAAATTCTAAGTATGTGATTCAGTATTGTTAAATATATCACATTTCTGTATATTAGATGTTAAGAGGCTATTTATATTGGAAAACTGAAACTTTGTACCTCTTGTCCAACACATTCAATTTTCCTCTATCCAGTCCCTTGCAACAGTCATTTTAGTCTCTGCTGGTATAAGACTATTTCACATTCCACGTAATAAGTGAGATCACAAATGAGATCATTCAGTATTTATCTTTCTGTATCCATATGGATCAACTTATCATAATAATAAGCAATATAAAAATTTAGCTGAAAATGGGTTAAATATTTAACCATTAATACCTAAAGCCATAAAGCTATAGAAAATTTAGTGGAAAAAGCTTCTTGACCTTGCTCTGAACAAGAATTTTTTGGATGTGACACCAAAATCATCATTTTGGATGTGATATCAAAATTAAAAATATACAAGTGGGATTGCATCAAACTAAAAAGCTGAATAGCAAAAGAAATAATTAACAGTAAAATTGTAACCTATGAAATAAGAAAAGATCTGATAGCAGAAAAAAGAGAAGAAATAAAAAAGTTCCTGGAAGCTAATGAAAATCAAAACACAACCTACCAGAACCTATGGGATACAGCAAAGGCAGTCCTAAGAGGAAATTTTATAGCCATGAGTGCATATATTAAAAGGACAGAAATATCTCAAATAAATGACTTAATACTACATCTCAAACTCCTAGAAAAGCAAGAGCAAGTAAAAACCTAGAAAAACAAGGAGAAATAATGAAAAATAATGGCTGAAATTAATGAAATAGAGACCAAAAAAACCATACAAAGAATCAGTGAAACAAAAAGCTGACTGTCTGAAAAAATAAACAAGATTGACAAGCCCCATAAACATGGGTGTGCAGGTGCTTTTGTTATAACTTGAGTCGCATTCCTTTGGGTATATTCCTAGGAGTGGGATTAATGGACCATATGGCAGATCCATGTTTAGTTTTTTAAGGAGCCTCCAAAATGTTTTCCATACTGGTTGTACTAGTTAAACTCCAATTACCAGTGTATGAAGGTTCCTTTTTCTGCATCCTAACCAGCATTTGTTCGGGTGGTGTTCGTGATGATAGCCATGCTAACAGGGCTGAGGTGGAATCTTAGTGTGGTTTTGATTTTCATTTCCTTTATGGCCAGGGATGGTGAACATTTTTTGTATGTGCTTTTTGAATGTTTGACTTTCTTCCTTAGATAAAGTTCTGTTTAGTTCAGTTGCCTACTTCTTTATTTGGTTAATTGATTTTTGGGGGAGTTTAGTTTTTTGAGCTCTCTGTATATTCTGGTTATCTGTCCTTTGTCTGATGTATAGCTGGCAAATATTTTCTCCCACTCTGTGGATGGTCTGTTCAATTTAGAGAACATTTCTTTCATTGTGCATAAACTTTTTAATTTCATGTAGTCTCATTTGTCCATCTTTTTTCTTAGTTGCTGGGCTGCTGGAGTTCTATTGAGGAAGTCCTTGCCTATTCCTGTTGTTTCCAGGATATTCCCTGCTCTTTCATGTACTAACTGCAAGGTTTCAGGTCTGGTATTAAGGTCCTTAATCCACTTTGCATTGATACTAGTACAGGGTGACAGGCATGGATCTAGTTTCAGTTTTCTGCAGGCAGATAGCCACTTTTCCCATCACCATTTGTTGACGAGGTGTCTTTTCTCCATTGTATGTTTTTGGCAACTTCGTCAAAAATAAGGTGGGCTTAGCTGCATGGATTCATATCTGGGTCCTCTATTCTGTTCTGGTCTTCATATCTGTTTTTGTGCCAGTACCATGCTGTTTTTATTGCTATGGATCTGTAGTATAGTTTGAAATCAGGTATTGTGATACATCCAGCATTGGTCCTTTTGCTCAGTATTGCTTTGGCTAATACTGATACTGGTCTTTTGTATTTCCAAATGAACTTTAGGGTAGGTTTTTCAATCTCTGTGATGAATGTCACTGGAATTTTGATGGGTATTGCAATAAGAGAGGAAATAAAACGTTTTCTGGAAGCTAATGAAAATCAAAACACAACCTACCAGAACCTATGTGACATAGCAAAGGCAGTCTTAAGAGGAAAGTTTATAGCTATAAGTGTATAAATTAAATAGACAGAAAGATCTCAAATAAATGACCTAATGCTGCATCTCAAACTCTTAGAAAAGAAAGAGCAGGCAAAACCCAAAAACAAGCAGAAGGAGAAAAATAATAAAAATAAGGGCTAAAATTAATGAAATAGAGACCAAAAAAGTAAAAAGCTGGTTCTCTGAAAAAATAAACAAGATCAAAAAGCCTCTGGCAAATCTGACTAAAATGGGGAGGAAAAAGACCCAAATTAGCAAAATCAGAAACAAAAAGGGGGAGATAACAATAAACACCATGGAAATTCAGGGAATCATCAGAGACTACTTTGAGAACCTGTATTCCAATAAATTGGAAAACCTTGAAGAAATGGACAAATTTCTAGATATTTACGACCATACAAAACTGAACCAAGAAGATATTAGCCACCTAAGTAGATCTACAACACATAATGAAATTGAAGCAGCAATAAAGAGTTTCCCAAAAAAGAAAAGTCCAGGACCTGACAGATTCTCAGCTGAATTCTACCAGACCTTCAAAGAAGAACTAATACCAACACTCCTTAAACTTTTCTATGAAATAGAAAGAAAAGGAACACTGCCCAACTCATTCTATGAAACCAGTATTACACTCCTCCCCAAACTGGGTAAGGACAGATCCAAAGAGAAGAACTACAGACCAATCTTCTTAATGAACATAGATGCAAAAATCCTTAATAAAATAATGACAAACTGAATGCAGAAAGATCATTCACCACAACCAAGTCGGCTTCATCCCAGGGATGTAGAGATGGATCTACATATGCAAAGCAATAAATATAATACAGCACATTAATAGAAACAAAGGCAAAAACCTTATGATCATCTCAATAGATGCAGAAAAAGCCTATGATAAGATTCAACACCACTTCATGGTAAAGCTCTAAGAAAACTAGGAATAGAAGGAATGTTCCTCAACATTATAAGGGCTATAATATATGACAAACCTGAAGCCAACATCATACTTAATGGGGAAAAACTGAAACCGTTCCCACTGAACACAGGAATGAGACAAGGGTGCCCACTCTCTCCACTCCTATTCAACATATTCCTGGAATTCCTAGCCAGAGCAATAAGGCAAGAAGAAATAAAAGGAATACAAATAGGTAAAGAAACAAGTCAAAATATCCCTATTTACACATGACATGATCCTATACCTTAAAGGCCCAAAAAACTCCACCCCAAAATTTTTAGACACCATAAACAGCTTCAGCAATGTAGCAGGATACAAAATTATTTTACAACAATCAGTAGCCTTTCTATATACCAACAATGCACAAATTGAGAAAGAATACAGAAAAAACAATTCCATTTATAATAGCCTCAAAAAATTTTAAATGCCTAGGAGTAAACTTAAAGAAGGATGTAAATGACCTGTAGAGGGAGAATTATAAACCACTGAAAAGAGATTGAGGAAGACTATAGAAGATGGAAAGATCTCCTATGCTCATGGATTGGTAGAGTCAACATAGCAAAATGACTATACTACCAAAAGCAATCTACATATTCAAGGTAATATCCATCAAAATTCCAATGACATACATCACAGACATTGAAAAATCTACCCTAAAGTTCATTTGGAAACACAAAAGACCATGAATAGCCAAGGAAATACTGAGCAAAAAGAGCAACACTGGAGTTATCACAATACCTGACTTCAAACTATACTAGAGAACCACAGTAATAAAAATAGCATGGTATTGGCACAAAAACAGATATGAAGACCAGTGGAACAGAAAAGAGGATCTGGATATGAATCTACAATGTTATGCCCACCTTATTTTTGACAAGGTGCCAAAAACATACTATGGAAAAAAGACATCCTCTTCAACAAATGTTGCTGGGAAAAATGAGTATCTAACTGAAACTAGATCCATGCCTGTCACCCTGTACTGGTATCAACTCAAAGTGGATTAAGAACCTTAATATCAGACACAAAACCTTGCAGTTAGTACACGAAAGAGCAAGGAATACCCTGGAAACAGTAAGAATAGGCAAGGACTTCCTTAGCCCAGCAATTAAGAAAAAGGATGGGCAAATGGGACTACATGAAATTAAAAAGCTTCTGCTCCACAGAGTGAGAGAAAATATTGCTAGCTATATATCAGACAAAGGACTGATAACCAGAATATACAGAGAGCTCAAAAACCTAAACTCCCCAAAAATCAATGAACCAATAAAGACGTGGGCAACTGAACTAAACAGAATTTTTTCTAAGGAAGAAATCCAAAACACATGAAAAAATGCTCACCATACCTGACCATAAAGGAAAAGCAAATCAAAACCACACTAAGATTCCACCTCACCTCTATTAGAATGGCTATCCTCAAGAATACCACCACCAACAAATATAGGCAAGGATGCAGGGAAAAAGGAACCCTCATACACTGCTGGTGGGAATGTAAGCTAATACAACCACTCTGGAAAACAATATGGAGGCTCCTTAAAAAAACTAAACATAGATCTGCCATATGATCCAGCAATCCCACTCCTAGGGATATATCCGAATGAATGCAACTCAAGTTATTACAAAAGCACCTGCACACTCAATGTTTATTGCAGCACTATTTACAATAGCCAAGTTATGGAAACAGCCAAGATACCCCATAACTGACAAATGGATCAAGAAAATGTGGTATTTATATTCAGTGGAATTTTACTCAGTCACAAAGAAGTATGAAATTTTATCCTTTGCAAGTAATTGGATGGAACCTGAGAACATCATCTTAAGAGCAGTTAGTCAGGCTTAGGAAGCCAAAAGTCTCCCTCATGTGAGGACTATAGATCCAAAAGAAATGCAGTAAGATTATTGGACACAGGTCACACTCTAAGGGAAGAACACACCCAGAAGAAATAGGGAAAGGAAAGAATACATAAAAGTTGAATGTTGTTGATGTGCTCCCTGTTGAGGAGAGAATAAAGCAATCTTAAAATAGCAGAGACCACTATAGGAAGGGGACCAAAAAGTAGCAAAGCGGTCTAATAGAGGTGAACCAGTATGGGTTGCAATACACAAGTGCATGGAAATGCTAGGAATCTCTCTATATACATATCTTCATCCCAAACTAGCAAAAATGTTGTGTCTTTTTTAGAATCTCTTCTGTTTTCACTTCAGCAAAATAGTAGAAGAGGACGGAACAGGATCTTCCTGGAAGTAGGGAGGTGAGGGGGGGCGGTGGCACAAACAATGTATACACATGTAAGTAAATGTAAAAACAATAAAATAAAAGGAGAAAGAAAAAAAAGAAAAACAGTGCAGAATTTCATCAAAAATTCAAAATAGATCTATCATACAACCCAGCAACCCAAAAGTTCTGGTATGTATCTAAAGGAAAAAAAAAATCAGTATCCAGAAGAGATGTCTGCATCTCTGTGCTTATTATAGCATTATTCATAGTAGCCAAGATACAGAGGCAAACTAAATATCCAGTTGATGGATGGAAGGATAAAGGAAATATGGAAATTCTATGAGAGAGAGAGACTGTTATTTAGCCTTAAAAAAGATTCTTTGATAAAGACGTGGACATGGAGTTTGACGAGGTATTAATAGACTTTGTCTGTTAATGTAAGCATCAGTCATATTGAACTCTGAACAATATTTGGCTGGACTTTTAACTTTCTGCTTCTATGCAGTGAACTTCCAGTGGGAAACCTCTTCAGTTACTGCTTCCTTATAACAAATAGTGTTTTGCCTACCTCCATGAATATGCACTTTTTGAGTGGACAAGGAACCATGGTGCTCCTAAGATTCTCTACCTGTGGTTCTGTGGCAGGTGCTGTGGTGGTAGAGAAGCCTGAGACAGGTGTGCCCTTTCAAGATGTATGTTGCTTAATATACAACTCTGTTGTAAGAATCAATATCCAACAGCACAAATGCTGTGCAACTTAGTGCTGGATGTAGTGTAGATCCCAGTGCTATGGAGAGTTGAAGATGAAAGAAACAAGCTGAAGGAAGACTTGAAGGGATAAAATAATTAAGCTGAGTTTTGGAGAACTGATAAAATTTATCAAGACAAAATGGAGAAGAAAGAGCAACAGGCATAAAGTAATGAACTTGTCAGTGACTTAGAAGAGAACCTTTGTGCTTATCCCCCAGGAACAGACCCTTTCAAGGACATTCACTACCAGGTATTTTCTTTCTTTCCAAAACAGTGGTGCTATAAGAGCAATGGACTGTTCAGAAAATCCCTACTTAAAGATGCTTAGTGCTATTGCTAAATGTTGTCTGGAAGTCTACTTGGTGAAGTGCTCTCAAATCAATAGGATAAGTTTTGATTATTAATCAGTATTTTCATAAAACATCCTAATGAATGCCATCATTGTGCTTTATTTAATAAATTACTGATGTTACTGTTTCCTTTATTCATCAGTAAATTTTAAAAGCTTTTAATGTTAATATCTTAAGTGTTATCTTTTCAGTTAAATTCAAAATGCTATTGTATAAACGGGCAGAGTTAGAATTATTACAGATAAGAAAGATACTGGCTAAAATGTTTATCCTTAGTCCCACAGTGTTATATGTGTATGTACTTAAGGAAATTTGCTCATTAAACAGAAATTAATAGAGCAGTAAAAATTCTGCCAATCTCAGCAGAAAGTATTAGTTTGGAATTTAATCTTTCCTTTCAACTTTGCATGATGTGGCAACCTTTTGTAAATTTTAAGCTAATGTTGCATGTGTAAAGAGTCTCCAAATTTTCCTACTCTATAATTTAATATATCCTCTTCAATTTCCATATACATAAAGTGCACATAATAATACTATTGAATGTAGATTTTTATAGCAATTAAAAGTTAAAGTGTATAATTATTTTAAAAGATCTAAAGAGTGTAGAAAAGTATAAAATGCAGTATTATATGGTACTAGTATATGGCAGCATATATTTGACTCCTATAAGTATTTGCTATTATTTTGTTGTTCCTGTTGTTATTATTGCTAAAGCATAAGTTAATAAGAAGAAACCAGAGTTGCCATATTTTCAAGAAAACTGGTTCATGCAAATTATTATGTTGCTAATTTACTAAAATAATTGATGCAAACAAAACAATCACCCAATCAAGAAAGCAGTTTACAAGCAATGTACTATCAGAACACTGCTGAGTCTTATAATTATTAAAAATTATCATATACTTTAATTATCATATAAAATGTACTTTTATGTTTTTGCTCAGCTAAATCTATTTCTTTGTATTTACAAATGTAGATGTAATGTAGTGACAAATGGAATATTGGTTATGGTCATATATAAACCTCATACTAAATCAGTATCAGATTTAGGTGGTGGCTCCTAGCAATTTTTCATCTAAACCTGCTGTGATCCTTTTTGTCTTTTCTCAACTAATCTGTCAGTCCAAGGTAAGTGCTTGTTCCACCTATTTAGAAAATCCATTATTCTTCCACATATAATATATCAAGTTGAAGCAACCTGCATGATGTCTTACAGTTTTAGCATGGTATTATGAAACTTGGATTCCTTTTCTAGCCCTGTCAATAATTATCCTTTAGTCCTAAGATAACCACTTAAGTTGGGCTCAGATTTGCCTTTGGTACATTGAGGCAGTAGCATACTGGATTTATATTATCCTTATCAGCTCTAATACTTTGACTCTAAGATTGTAGAAAATGTAAATTTAAAAATTCAGAAATTCCCCATTCAAAATTTATATAAAATCCAAAAAGGACATATTTGGAAAGAGCCTTTTTCTGTTAGAATACTTGCCAGAATCACATGGAAATTCCATAAATTCAAATATAATTTCTTCTGCATTTAGAAAAAGTAATCCATCAATTGACTGAGCTAAAGCAAATGTTTTGTAAAACACATTAGCATAAATCTCAGAGAATAATGAGTTAATAAACTACATTATCAGAAATAAAATCCACTGATCTTCATCAGTGTTGTTTAAATATCTTCACTGGATTCATTGGGAGCACATTAAAATAGCATTTTTTTCAGCACCAAAGCTCACATTAACATTTTAATATTACCAGAATTTACTCAATCTGGAACATTTATGATTTCTATTTTATTTATGGATTCCTTAAATTTTAATGTTCATTATTCATATTTTAATAGAGTTACTGAGGTATAGTTGATTAATAATGAAATGTACATGTATAAACTATAAAACATGAAAAATTTAACACACACACACACACATACATATATATATGAAGCCATTATCATGGTCATGATTATAATAATTGGGATTAAAAATTTACTGATTTACAGACACCCACCACTTCCTGCAATTTTACAAATCTGAAAAAATAAAACTCAGATGCATAGTTACATGAAGAGCTGTGTGATATGGAGAGGCAAACAAGGACAACAGTAGCAGTAAACAGTAGACAGAGACCAAGTGAAAATCAGATCAGTTGAACTTTAGATAAAAGAAACTGTAAACCCTAACATAGATTGCTGAACAACAGAGTAAAGAAGGAGGAGAATTTCTCCCAGTAGAGTGCAAGGAAGAGAGAAAAGGAAGGCCTTGGGAAGATCCACAGGTGCACTGTCCGCACCTGCAAAAATAATGTAGACTGGAGATCTGCATATTGTGCAGCCAACAGATGCCAGAGAAGGGTCCCCTACACTTCCTTAGTTTGCTCACTGATGCAGTAGAGGGAAATCATTAGAGGAGAGGTCTCACACTCAGACCTCTCAGCCAGGGAGAGCAGAAGACTGCATTTTCTATCTCCAAACCCCTAAGGCTTTTGGGGCTAAATGAATGATCACCTGAAGAATGAATATATACCCAGGAAATGGCTGTGACTTGGTCTCAGATGCATGGACAAAGGTCTGTTTTCAAGGGATATGTGAGTTGAGAGTCATGCTGTAGAGGGAATCTGAAGGCAAAAACTTCAATAGAACTGCATCCCAAACTCTGGTAAGAAGAGAGAGACCAGCTGTGCACATGAATGCAAGTGGGGATGCCAGGACAAAGAACTGTAAGGCTAGGGCCCACAGGATCCATCAGAGCTCTTAGCCTTGCTTAGCCAGCACAAACTGCTTTGGTTTGACAGCTCTACACTCCCACAGAGCCAAGGAGATTCAGGTTCACCTGGTGGAGCACTTTGAGGGTAGCTCCTGCATAGAAATTCAGCCCAGCAGGGAAGACAGGACACAGGTAACCTGATAAAGTTATTTCTGAACTAACAGCAGAGAGAAAAACAGCTGTAGCCCCACAAAGTAAATTGCAAAACGTAAGTCTGTGGGAGGAAAATCCATACTCTTCTCCTCAGCAAGGACAAAATATTAACTTGTGCTTTGTTTTTTGCTTTTTTGATTATTTTGTCTTCCTCTGTATTTATTTTATTGTGTTCTCCCTCACTATTATTTCCTGTACCTTTAGTTCATATACTTTTCCTCTCTTCCTTATCTTACTTTTTCTATTTTCCTTTTTCCATACCCTCATTTTTATACTTTACTATTAATGCTTTTGTTTAAATATTCTTTGAACTCCTAGTTTATCCTGCAAACACCCTTTTTTTCCTGTATTTTCCTTTATTTTCTAACCTTATTCATTATGTAGTTAATGTTTCTTAATGCTTTTTTACTATATTGAAATATTTGGTTTGGTTTTGAATTATTGTTTTATTACTGATGGCTAATTTCTCTCTGAGTTGTGGTAGGGATCTTAACTGCAAAGGAACCTATCCTCTATGATGACTGCCCCAACAAAATAAAAGGAACGAAAACAACTAAAACAGATAGCTATCCCAAAAGATGGGCAAATCACAGCACAGAAACATAAGAAATTGAAAAAGCAAGGCAATTTGACTCCTTTAAAGGCTTATTGTTTTCAATAACTGTGTCTAAAGATACTAAAATGGCAGAAACCCTGGCAAATAATTCAGAAGTCTGGTTTTAAAAATGAAAAGTGACCTCAAAGAAGATTCAAATGAATGGATGAATGGAGGAAGGAAGTTCCTAAGAACTAGATGACAAAGTTAGCAACATGGATGAAAAACTCAACAAGGAAATTTAGATTGAGAAAAAATTCTGAAAGGAAATATCAAAAATGAAACCAACAAAAAGGAAAGTGGAAAACATCAAAAATAGGCTAGATTAATCAGAAAAAAATGTATTAAGGATTGAAGACAAGGTCAAGAACACATTACATTCAGATAGCAATAAAGAAAATAAAACAAGCACACTACTTTTAAGAACTCTGGGGCAGCATCAAGAGCATCCATGGCATAGAAGAAGGAACTGAGATACAGAAAGCCTATTCAATGAAACTGTAGCAGAAAAATGTCCAGATCTAAGGAAATATATGAACATACAAGAATGGCAAACATTTAGAACCTCAAATAGTCATGACCAGAAAAGAACCTCTCCAAATCATGTTAAAGTTAAAATGCCAAGACTATGCAATAAAGAAAAAAGATTTAAAGCTGCAAAAAATATTAACAACTTATTTATGAAGGAAAACTCATCAGAATTACTTCAGACCTCTCAGCAAAAATCCTAAAATTCAAGAAAGTATGGAATGATATATTTCAAACCCTGAGAGAAAATAAACGCCAACTGAGGTTTCTATGTCCAGCAAAGCTGTTATTTAAAATTGATGGAGAAGATCAAAGACAGGCACAAACCAAAGTAATTTGTAACCACTAAGCCTATATTACAGAAGATACTTAAAGGAATCCTACACACACAGATGAGAAAGAAAAACAGTCATGAACACAAGAGCTCAGGAAATAATAAATTTCACAAGAGAAATAGATGAACATGTAAGAATTAGGAAAGAATTAAGAATGTTTAGTACAACAAATCACATACTCCTAAGATAATAAGGGAGAAAGAAAAGAACAAAGAGTACCCCCAATCAACAAGAAAAAACATTGACAAAAAATTACAGAAAACAAAATATCTCACAATAATATCCTTAAATGCAAATAGCCAACTGTCTGCAAGAAATTCACCTCACTGGCAAAGACACACAGACTCAAAGTGAAAGGGAAGGAAACAATATGCCAGACAAGTAAAATCTAAGAGCCAGTAGGAATAACTATATTCATATTTGAAAAAGTAGACAAAGTCAAAGTTGTTCAGAAGAGATAAAGAAGGTCACTACATAATAATAAAGGAAATAACCCATCAAGAAGATATAACAATATAAAATATGCAACAAACATTGGCTCACCCAATTTCATAAAACAAACACTATTGGGCACAAAGGAACAGATAGATCCTAATATAGTAGTGTGTGACATCAGTAGCTCACTCTCATCAATACATAGATCCTCCAGACAAAAATTCAAAAAAGAAACTTCAGAGTTAAACTGCACATTAGATTAAAAGGGGCTCAACATACTTTCCTCCAACAGTGGCAGAAAACACATTCTTTTTAGCACCCACACAACAGTCTCAAAAATAGATTGCATTTTAGTCTATAAAGCAAGTACTAAAATATGCAAGAAAATTGAAATAAATTTCTCTTATCTTAGCAGATCATAATGAAATAAAATCAGAAACAATAGCAAGAGAAACCATAGAAGTTTTACAGTGGAGATTGGACAATACCCTTTTGAATGATTTCATTGATGAAATCAGAGAGGAAATAAAAAATTTCCTGGAATCAAAGAAAATAAAGCACAACATACCAACCTTTGGAATGCAGCAAGGAGAATGCTCAAAGGGAAATTTACAGCTATGTGTGCCTGCATTAAAAAGTCAAAGAGATCTGAAAAACTATTACTGTACCACAAAGTCTTAGAGAAATAAGAACTAGCAAAACCCAAAATTAGTACATGGGAAGAAACAATAAAGATCAAGATAGAAATGAATGAAATAGACACTAAAAGAACAATATAAAGAATAAATGAATGAATAGTTGAGTCTTTGAAAAGGTAAGTAGGAAACATTAGTCAAATTAACCAAAAGAAAGAAAGGCAAAACCAAAATCAATAAAAAATCCCAGTTAGAATGGCTGTCATCAAGAAAACAAACAAGTGCTAGTGAGGATGCAGGGAGAAAGGAACCACAATACACTATTGGCAGGAATGCAAATTAGTCCACCCACTATGGAAATTAGCCAGGAAGTTCCCCAAGAAACTTAAAAATAGAGCCACTATACAATCCTGCCATAACAACTCCTGGATATACACCTGAAGAAATCAAAGTCAGCATACAATAGACATGTTTCCATATCCATGTTTACTGCACCACTATTCACAATAGCTGCATTATGGAATCAACACAGGTATCCATCACGAGATGAATGAATTAAGAAAATGTATACATGCACAATGGTGTATTATTCAGCCATTAAGAATGAAGTCATGTCTTTTGCAAGAAAATTGATGGAACAGGAGATTGTCACATTGAGCAAAATAAGGCAGACTTAGAATGCACATATTGCATGTTTTCTCCCATATACAGTGCCTAGATTTTAATAAGACATGAAAGTAGAAGGGGGACTATTGGAGGAAGACTAGCAGTTGGAGGGAGGGGGACATGAGATGGTAATGGGGGTGAATACAGTGGAGGTGCTTTGCATACCTCTATGAAAATGCCAAAACAAAACCCATTATTTTGCACAGTTAATATTCACTAATGAAAAAAGATTTAAAGATATTAAGACATATCCAATACTTCTGAAAATCTCTTTGTGCTCCTTTGTAATCTGTCTGTCTAACCTAGTAAATTCATCTTCACAGGAAATCACTGATCTGCTTTCAGTTGTTTATACTACTTTATATTTTCTTGAGTTTCCTATAAGTTGGATAAATGGGTTCATAGAGAGTGTATTATCTTCTGACTAGCTTCTTTCACTCAGTATAATTGTATTGATATTCATCCATGTTGTATCAGTGTTTCATGACATTTTGTTCTACAGACATGCCATAATTTGGTTATTGTTTTACTTGTGGGTAGGTATTTAGATTACTTCCAAGTTTTGATTGTCAAGTAAAAGGATGCTGAAGTATATAAATACAAGTCTTTTTATGGATGTATTTTTTTGGTAACTCAAATGAATGTAATGGCTGACTCATATGGTAGATGCATAAATAACTTTTTTAAAATACTGTACATTTACCTCTATTAGTAGTAATATCATTTTACATTCCAACAGGAGTATACAAGATTCTAGTTCCTCTGCATTATCAATTTTCTCAAAAGCCAGTTGTCCCTTATCTATGTGGATCTATTTCCTGAAAATATTTGTTTTATGCATTATCTCTGCTTTTGTTAGTCTGACTGCTATTATTTCAGGCAGAAAGGTAAACTCAGTTCTTCTCCCTTTATTTGGATGGAAGAAGAAGTCACATAACACATTCAAAACAAGAAATCTGTAAAGTTGAATGAAACATGTTATAGGAAAGGTTGTACTTGAATGATTTGCTTGCAGTGTTGTCCATAATCAGGTCAAAATGGAGTGATTTCTCACTAATCAACAAACCTTGTTTTCAAAGTTCAAGCACAGCTAGAGGAACCATTCCCTTTGCTTAAACACAAACATTATGAAAAATCATTCTATCTGAATGTGACATTGGTATGCATGTACCGTAACAAAACCCCAAATCAAATACGAGCTATAAAGGAAATAACCGAAACACAGAAATCCTAATTTTTTGCCACTCTTTCCTCATTTTATTTAACAGGAAATAAAATTTTTCTGAACATGGTGTTTCCTAAGAAAGTATCACTATCTCTAAACATCTATAATACATTTTTTTAACTGGGGTTTGAACTCAAGGCCTTGCACTTTCTAGGCAAGCACTCTATCACTTAAACCACACTTCCAGTTCTTTTTTTCTTTAGTGGGTGTTTCCAATGGGGTCTTGCATTTTAACACAAATTGGCCTAGACCACAATCTTCCTATTTATTTATGCTTTCAGTGTATCTGGGATGACAGGTATGCACCACTGTGCTCAGCTTATTGGTTAAGATGGAGTCTCCCGAACTTTCTCCCCTGGCTGACCCTGAACCACAATTCTCTTAATCTCTATCTCCCATACCTGGAATTACAGGTATTAGCCACTGTGCCTGCCTTCTGTAAGGCAGTGTGATAATGTCTTTATATTTTAACCACATGTAGGACCATATGAGAACTGTAATAGCTCGGATACCATATTGCGATATAGTCCTTTTACTGAAACAAAATAAGAGCAATATTATTCCATTCCTGTACCATATTAAAGAGGCAAATGGGCAATTATTGTCAATCATGATTTTAAAAGCTACACATATATAAGTAGTACATTATGACATAAAATTTTCAAAGAGTAATGTTAGTCATCTGTTATTATGAATATTATAACCTCTGTATTACTATTGCAGTTTTTTTCACTGCTGGATGCTGAACCCAGGGCCATGTGCATGACAGGCAGGTGCTCTACCACTGATCTACACCCCAGCCCTCATTTTATGAAATTTTTCTTCTGATTTCTTTCTAAATGAGACAGATACAAGGAGAGCCACATACATCCAGTGAAATTTATTCAAAGTTAAAACTTAAAGCTTGATAAGCTCAATAAAATTCATGTAAAGCTAAATTCTATGTTCTTTTATTCTATTCCTCTTTCATTTTTTCTTTTCTTTTTGCCCCCTAGAATTTATCTTAATCAGGTTTTGTTATAGTTTGAAGTAATTTCCTATTAAGTCATTAGAATGTAAGAAAAAACAACTTTCCAATAAACCTCCAAATTTATGGACTTTGCTCAAGCTAATTATTAAGTAGCTATAGATAAGGAATTCAAAATACTTAGCATAACAAGGCATCTGCCTATATGCAGAATTTAAAAAATTTTCTTCTCTGAATAAAAACAAAGCTCACAGCTCCCTTTTTTAGCCCTTATCCTTCACTTTGGAAAGTCTACCACCGTCTCGTGTCCCACAGTCTTATTGTTGAAGTAATAACAGCTGTGATTACTGTTTGGCTATGGATGATATCTAAGCATTGTTTATAGAGCAAAGAAAAGTGTGAAAGAGCACATTCCTTAAAATTAATTATTGCTTACATTAATATCTCAAACACATTTTGAAAAATATGTTTATTCATTAAGTAAATATTTGCTAGGTTTTTATTATATATGAGACAGTGTTTTCTACATAGTGGGTATATGCAAGAAAAAGAAAGGAAAAGGTTGCTGTAGTTATTGGAACTTGCACTTATTTTAGAGCAGCCAGCCAATGAATGTGATCTTTATTGTGATAAGCCTTATGAAATAAGTACAAAAGGTGATGTGAAAGCAAATAACTCTGGTGGCAAGCCCAGTAAGATTATACCATCCTGCATGAGTCTAAGGAAAGAATAAACATTCTGGGTATGAGGAAAAGCAAGTGAAAAGCCCTGATATGGCAGAGTTACATATTCCAGAATCAGAAGGCAGTTAACATTGTTGAAGAAGGCTGCTAATATTGCTGAATCATAATAAAACAAAAAGCATACATTGATTAACTATAAGATTGGACATATCATAGAGAACCATGTGTGCCATTTCAAGGAGTATGGTTTTATTATAAAGTGTAACATGTTAAAAGCAGATAGTAACAGACCACTCAAATTCACATCGAGACAGAAAATACCACACTCTCGCTTATAAAAGTCAAAAATGCCCAAGAAGGACTTCATTTTTACCTTTTAAATGTGTTTAAATTATGGCCCATCAGAGAACTCTGAACTATAAAATACTTGGATAAAGACTGTGCAAATGGCATTGAAAGAGAATTTGCTAAGATGCTGCTTGTGTTCAATAACACTTTCGTTTCATGTCAAATTTGCCAATTGAATATTTATGTAGGTAAGTTGACTTCATTAGAAAGTTATTCAATGCCTTTTTGAGTGCATGGCATTTTGTCCTAGTGTTCTACGGGTCACAAAGATCAGTGCCCATTGTGAAGAAATTTAGAGCCAATAGGTAGAGACAAACTGTAATACCAAATATATTGAAGAGGGAGCTGAAAGTCAAGGGCGTTTTCTTTTCTCTCTTCCACTTTCAGTCTCTACAACTAATTCAGTATAAGATCCTGATCAGGAAATAACATTTACCTTAAGTAAATATTTCAGGATAAGGTTAATTTTAAAGTCACTACAGGGTAAGAATCCTCCCATGATTCAGAGGTCAGTATCTGGACTTTTGCTTTTTAGCTGAAGTGACTGAGGTAGATTCTACTTCCAGACTTTTTCTGTTTTGCAATTGTGTTCTTCTGAATGAAAAATCTTCTTCTGAAGTACCTGGAGAAAAATCTCCTCTAATACCTACATGATATACGCTTTACCACCACTTTGTTCCAATAAATAGACTGAAGTTATATAATCCATGAAGTGTAATGCTGTGCAATTACAATTAATTTGGTTTAGAGAAGATTAAAATAATTTTGCAAAATTCAATGTATGCTAAATACACTGCATTAAGTAGAAATATGTATCCTTCAGAAAATATAGACATTTAACTACTTAAATAATAAATGTGATTTATTTAAGCAACACACACACACACACACACCTGAGTGCCCATATGTATACAAAATTCAAAAGGAAGTAATCTAAAACAGAAATCAATTACTATGTTATATAGGGGAAGGATTAGACTGCTGATATACTTTGTGCTATTAAAATACCTTTAATGTTATCAGAAATATTATAATAAAATATTTTTAATATTGGTGTTTTTAAGAAAACTATATTAGGAAGTTACTTTAATTATGATATACCAATTTAACATTTCATGCTAAACTGAAGTAAATGTATTTTATCGGGTATATATTTCATGGCTGCTCTAAGAACATAAATATCTACCATTGTGATTCTAATTTAAAGTGACTAAAGAAACCTTTCCAAATTGTTCCCAGGAGATATCTTCTTGGAAAGGCAAGTGACTGATGGTTGTATTTATAATTTCTTTCTATGAATGAGAAACCTCACAATGGTCATTAAATAAAATTTTTAGAGACATACTTTTATGTTAATGACAAGACAGCAAAATTTAGGCACTGAGATAAACAGAAAAAGTTAATTTGTTTAATCACACCTTCACTCAAAGAAATTATAAATATCTATATGCAGTAATCATTTACTTAAAAAATTAATACTGAGTAGCATAGGAAAAAAGTTCTATGCTGTTATTAGAGTCATGGCATGTATCAATGCAGAAACCCAGAAGATAATGATATGTCTAATGGCAAGTAAATATACAATGAAGAATGCACACACACACACACACACACACACAAGCACACGCACATGCACATGTACACCTCAAGCACACCTGAGACTCTTACTGCCTTTTGTTTTATTCATTAAGCTATAATTTCTCCATTTTTTAACTTTTGCTTTTGCTGTAAATACCAATGCCATTTGTTTATTTTTAGTCACACTGGTTGGTCATTCAGCCTCTGGAAAATAAAACATTATGTGTTAGAGTGACACAGCTTATACCTATATCATTTTCTTCCCCAGCTTTCCATCACCCATCCACTCTCTAAAACTCTACCCAAATATTTTTTTCTTTATAAACTGTATTGAAAAGCATACCACACTGTTCTCTCTTTTATTCTGATGCATACCTTGGGCCCATATGATTGTGCACATCATCTAACATTACTGAGCACATACCATGGGCCAAGAAACTATGCTAAGAGTAGAGGAAAGTAAGAGAAAGACAACATAAATTCTACATGTAGAAGTTACATGATCAATAAGACAGAGTAACATTGGGTGAAATCAGGTTCTGATTTACTTAGGCAGCAAATATTTGTTTAGAGGTTATTCTGTGTCAAGTTCTGAGGTGTGCGTTTGTCAAACATACAAATAATCTCTTCCTTGAAAATGATTACAACCTACTTTTAGGGACAGTACTGGCTTCTCCACTGAACAACTTTCTGCAAATATCATTTGCCCTCTATCTCAAATTGTCCATTTTAGAATTCAGTGTAATGATATCTTCAAAAGTTATCATGGGAACTAAATGAAACAACGGACATTGAAGTAATTAGTCAATTTTAAAATGTTAAGTAAGTTTGCAGTTATTTTTATTATTTCTTGTGTTTTCCTTCTAATTTTTTAAGTACTTGAATTTTATTTTTCCAGAAAGATAGTAAAGTTTTTGCATGCAGAAACCATGTCATGTATTTCTTAGTAATCTCCACAGTGCCTTGAGCAGTTTTAATGACATAGTAGTTTGCCCAAGAAGCAATATTGAATTTAATGTGCTTTGTCAAACCACAGAAGAAATTACCCTAGTTTATTCACAAACTTGAGCAGAATTCATAGTAATCAGACTTAGTGGAAAAGTCCAAAATGATTTCAATTTATTTTCCTTTTTACAGTTTGTACTGTAAATAGTGGCCAGAGAGATTTAAGCGGTAGATTACTAATTAGACCCATTAGGTATATTACAGAATACTTCTTTTGTTTTGGTGCTGGGGATCAAACTCAGGGTCTTCTGAATGCTAGGCAAGTTCTCTGCCACTGAGCTATACTCCCAGGCCCACCATTAGATACTCTGATGATATATTAATATTCTGATCATAAGAATTATAATTTTAACCAGGCCACACATCTCTTGCCTGTGTCAGGCAAATCTGTATAGATACTTTAAAATTCAAGAAATTTTAACATAATGACCCATCAGTACTCAGGGAATCAATTATGAAGCCGCCTTTTGGGTTCTTGATTTGGTCCCAGATCAGTAGAAGCTATAAAAAGATTAGGTCACATGATCATTTTCCTATGTAAAAAAGAGATTGGATAATTTATCATTTACTTTAATCCAGATTGCAAATACATTCTTTTCCATTACTTACTTAATAGAAACTCAATGAAAATGAGTTGATGCTAATTTGCATTTTGTAGTTAGGAGAAGCAATCTATCTGATTCTTCTATTGACTGTTCAAAATGATTAAATAGATCTTTTCCAAAAATAACATTTTTGGCAATAGACCAGAGACTCTAAAAACATCCATCAAAATCATTTAATTCTCCTAAAAGTCACATTCTTTTTGTGGTACCATATTCTAAGTTCAATTGGGTTTTATATATATCACAGATAGAACAAGGAAAATAGGTACATTTTTGTTCTAATCTTCCCTCTCTTCTATATCTCCTGTTTTCATTCCTATAAATTTCCCCTCTTGGAACGTATAAAGATACTCATGGTCAAGAGCTTCAACATCTACCACAATATACTTCAGAGTATTGTTAATATACTTCTTCCTCATTCACTTATTTACCAGTGCATAATATTTACTGAATACTGTTCTACTAGACACTAGGGATAGAACAGTAGACAGGATAGACTGAGTCCTCGTCCCTATGGCATTTACATTCTAGACAAACAAAAGGTAGACATACAAATAAAAAAAAGGACAATATGATTTTAGAAAATGGAAGTGCTAGAGAGAAAAAACAGTGGGTTAGACAGTGTGTGGTTAGAAAAGACTATTTCAGGTAGAAGAGTGAGGAAGGGGCTCTGGGTGGGGGAAATATTGAGTCATAATAGAAATGAAGAGAGGGAGAAAGAAAAAAATGATAGAAAAAAAGAGCCAATAGAATCTGTAAAAAAAGAACTCAAAATGGATCCTATACCTAAGTATAAAGTGTAAAACTATAAACTGTATGTATTAAACATAACATCAGGTGATCCTGGGTTTGGTGATGGTTTTTATACATACAACATTAAAAGCACAATCCATGATGGAAAATATTGATTGATTGGACTTCATTAGAATGAACAATTTCCACTCTGCAAATGACATGTTAAAACAATAAAAAGATAAGCCACAGTTGGGGGAAAATATTTACAAAATGCATAGCAAGAAAAAAAAAGACTTGTACCAAAAATATACAAAGAATTCTGAAAACATAACAATAAGAAAACAAAGAACCCAATTAAAAATAGACAAAAGATCTGTACATACATGCCATTGAAGAAATATATGCAGATAGCAAATAAACATATGAAAAACATTCAATATCATATGCCATCAGGAAATTATAAATTAAAATAATAATAATATACTACTATGTAACTATTAGAATTGTCAAATCCCTAATTGAAAACAGCAAATGCTGGCAAGGCGCAATGCCAATAGGAACTCTCATTTATTGTTGGTGGGAATGTAAAATGATATTGCCAATTTGGAAGGCAGTTTGCCAATTTCCTGTAAAACTAAATACACTCTTACCATAAGAGTACTTCTTAGTATTTACCCAAAGGAGTTTAACTTTATGTCCACACAAAATCTGGCATATGAATGTTTACAGCAGCCTATTCTGTAATTGTCAAAACATGAAAGCAACCAAGATGTCCTTCAATGGGTTAATGGATAAACCCACTGTGCTACACTCATACTGTGGAATATTATTCAGGGTTAACATCAAATGAGCGATCAAGCCATGGTAAGACACAAGATAAACTTAAATGTGAATTGCTTAGTGAGAGAACCCATTCTTCATACCATAGCTACATTTTGGAAAAGGTAAATTTAAGGAAACATTAAAATGATCAGTGGTTACCTGGGATTCAGGAGGAGGGAAGTGGGATGAATAGGTGGAGCACAAGGATATTTCAGGGGAGCTAAACTACTCTGTATGACGCTAAAATAATGAATATATTTGTCAAAATGCATTGAACTATAAAACACAAAGAGTGAATCCTAATGCAAAGGATGGACTTCTCTTAATAATGTATCAACATTCACTCGTCAATGATCACAAATAGATACCACAAATCCAAGACATTATTAATAGGGGATATTGTGTAGCGGGTGTGGAGAAGTTGGAGAGGATTTATATGTGAACTCTCTAATTCCTGCTTAATTTTTCTGTAAACCTAACACTGCTATAAATATAATTTATAAAAAATTTAAAGCCATTAGAAGACCCATGGGCAGGAGCAGCATATTCTATGCAAATAGATTCACAAGCACAGCAGAAATGCACTTGCTGGAATGCAGAAGAGAGACGGATGGGCAGAAGAGGTCCAAGAAGTGGATGCAGTTGTGACAGCTCTCAGAGGCCATGGAAATGCTTCCAATTTACTCCAGGAGTAATGGAAAATTATTTATTTTATGGTTGATTTAATCTTATTGCTCCAATGCCAATTTAGCTACTGGGAGAGGCATGGAATGAGGGGGATTATAGGCAGAGAACAAGAAATAGTTTCAATAGTATAGGAACGCATGAGTATTTCTATAGTTTAAATGCCCTGCAACTCAATTTCTTGTTTATAATTCTGATAGATGCCACTTTGTGCCTAATTTTAAAGTATAGACTCAATTATTGTGGTAATCATTCATAGATCTGTTTTTATTAGTAGTTTAATTATATCCAAGAGGTCAGTGAGGTAAATATTGCTCCAATTGCATGCAACTATACATTGAGTATATTAAAATAGAATTCATTACAAAATGATCAATTTTGAGAGATGTAGACACAAATATTCATATTATTGTTCACTGTTTTAATTGAAACCTACTTATTGTCACATTACCTTCCTATTTGCAATTTAGAGGTTAAAAATCTTTTGGAGAAGTTATCCTTGGGGAATTTAGCTCAACATTCCGAAATTAACTCTCTTTCCAGGCTTGTACTGAGGAATTGCCCATCTGCTGATGTTAAACCTCAAAGAACTTGGATTACCCTTTGTTTGTAGTTCTGCAGCTGTAATGCAACTCTGATCTATTCCACAGCCACTAATGACTCAACACCTGAGATCTTGAAGTATAACAGCCAAGGTTATTTTGCAATGTGATGCAATAAAATAAAGCAGGATCTCCCAAAGATGCGTAAGTACCCTGAAACTGCAAAGTTGATCTAAAAACATGAGTTTTGATCAAGTGCTCACAACACAAATGATTTCATTCCTATAGATCCACACAGTCACACAAAATGATATGCAGAATTTATTGCAAACCTTGCAAACAATACAATGCAGGTAAAGACATAAATAATCAGTAATTAAGAATTCACTGGAGAGGATAGAAGGAGGGATTATGCTGAGTTAAGAAGCTGAAATGCAAATGTGAAATTTATTCATGTGTGAGGCCACTGAACCTGTACTCATGGTGACCCATTCAATCAGGATAGAACTTAGTTGTAAGATGAATAAGTTCCAGAAGTCTAAAGTATATCATGGTGACAGTTAATAATGCTGTATTGTATGCTTAAGAGTAGATCTTCAGTGTTCTCACCACAGGAGAAAACAGTAACTATGTGAGGTGATGGATATGTTAATTAATTTGATTATGGTAATAATTTCACAATGTATGCACTTATCAAAATATCACATTGTGTATTTCAAATAATTACAATTTTTACATTTAAGTTATAATCAGGAAAAATAAAATAATATGAAATAAAGTTACATGACATTTAAATAAAGGGCAATAAATTTCTTTATTTAAACATGAAACATAATTTAACATCAAAACTGCTGATTCACAATAGCATTTCAGGAATGATTACAGTAAAGTAGATAAATTTATATAGCAGAATTTTGCATTGTTATACATTAGATAATCCTTAATGGTACTTTTTATACTTATTATTTAACTGTTTAGAATGAAATATTTTTGGAGCTAAATAAGAGCTTTGCGATCTCATAGTCAAGACTGTTCCCATTTTATAGAAGAGGAGAGTGAGAATAAAGGAAAAACAGCTTTAATGTGATATATTATGAAAAATGTTGGTTAATTTAACATGGCTTTTAAAATATCATCACCCTAAGAAAATATTTAATGATCAATTTATGTATAGCATAGGAACCACAAAAAGTTTATTTGTTCTAATTTATTTCTACTTAGACACAGCTGAAAACTAAAGTGGAAATATCACTTTATATGGAGACGTTGTAAAAGAAAGGCTACTTTCTCTAAAGTATTTGAAACTTTTTAAAAATTAGTAAGTGCACAACAAACTAAAATCAATTATAGTATATGACAAGTAATTCAAGAGACTTTCCAAACATGGCACTTTTTAAAATTTGTTTATTCATATGTGCATACATTGTTTGGGCCATTTCTGCCCTCTATCCCCACCCCCTCCCTCTTCCCCTCACCCCGCCTCGCTTACAAGCAGAATCTGTTCTGCCCTTATCTCTAATTTTGTTGGAGAAAAGTCTTTCTTACACTATACACAGAGAATTCTGACATAAGGATGGACAAAGTTTTAAAAACAGATAATGGTTAGGAATAAGGGACATTATATGAAGAATAAAAATGATAATAAATTCATTAAGCTAGCTAATGGATAAGAGATATCTAATGAAGTTAGATATCTAAGTTTCTAAAATTTAGACACTAAATTATAGTTTCTAAAAGATAATAAAACTATTTGAAAGTTTGATTTAAATTGACCAGTTTTACTTATAGTGATGCCTATTTAAGCATATGACTTGATTAGCCAGATGGTCTATGTGACCAACATTTGTTGTTTGATATTTGCATCAAAATTATATATTGTGCATAAATCTTTCATGAAAGAAGTTCAAGTTCTGTAGAATAGCAATTACAAATGAGACTACTTAGATTGTAATCTATTAAGCTCTTAACTATAATTATATCTACAAATACATATATATTTAAACTTTTATTTTAATTTTAAACATGATGGCAAACAAAAAGTATTATTCAATAAGTAATGACACTTATCTCTGTAAAATATGTATTATATGTGACATAACTTTTATCTGAATAGGAAAAACTCTAAGTGTATAAGACAAATATTCCAAACTATTAACCAGTATTCTCTACCTTCTCACCTCCAATTCTTATCTGCCTTACAGTTTTACTCCCTTCAAGCTAGATTTTTGAGTCTCCCAATCTTTTCAAAAGCAAAGATTTTAAGTTTCAGAAGTCTAAATCCTGAGGGACTCGGAGTATATAGACAGTAAAGCTTTCTTAGGCACCAGACGAGAAAGAAATTTAATCTTCAAGATGCAGGAAGAGAATTGAGTGAGGGTAGTACATAGTAGGAATTGTGGAGAGGCATCTGAAGGCTCACTGTGTATAAGAGAGAGAGAGAGAGAGAGAGAGAGTTCCATTTCATGTCGTTCTCCAAAACCTTGAAGCAAGGTCTCAAACGGTGCCTGTGATCTTGTGGGAGGTGAGAGTATAGCAATGCAGCAAGACCACAGAATTTCCTGCACTCCTGTGATGCCAGGAGAGAGGCAAAGGAGAAAGGGCTAAATTCAACGTCTGGATGGTCAGAGAGAGTGATGGAGAAATACTCAGGCCCTGTGTGCTTTGGTATTCTACAAGGAAATGGGAAACCTGCTAGCAGATCATGGACCTCAGGAAGAAGGACCCAAGCTCTAGAGAGGATCCTGTGAGTCACTAGAGAGATACCAGACTTAAAAGGGGCAGTGGGGATGAGAAGAAACCCACATATGGATGGCAAATATACAATGAGGGAATTGACTTTTTAGTAGATGCCAGTGTAGTTAGTTAAACCGAGGACTTAATTTATTTTGTCTTTCCTTTAAGATCTATGAGGGAACTAGATTATGGAAATAACCCTTGGAAAGGGATGAAAAAATGATAAATTAACTAAGATTAACTTTTTTTCAATTGACAGTAGGGGTTTATAATAAAAAGTAGATTTTAGAAAAATTTTTTAAAAATTCCATTTCTTCCACATATTATAAACAGATTTTTGTCTGCTTCTGTATAAAAGATAACACACTGTTAAATAATCAGAGAAAATCTTTAAATATTTGTTAATTTATTTTCTTTAGCTATTATATCCTAGTAGAGTAGTTCAATCTTCTACTAAATGAATATAATTTCTTCCTTTTAAGACATTTAAAATTAAATAATCATAGTAAAGGCACTATTTTTTAGAAGGGAATTTAGAACTACTTTATATTCCTGAACTTTTGTAACGAAAATATTTGATGAAAAGGTGAAGTTCTTCTGACATACTACCTGGCTTCCCATGTAGGAAACTCACTTGGGTTATCCAGGAGTTCACTTAGAAAATAAATATAGGCATCCATTCTCGGAATTTTGCTTTTGGTATTGTAAATCTCTCCTATCAAAACACCTAAATTTAGAAAATATACACATGGTGGTTTATACCTGTAATCCCAGCTACTTGGGAGGTGGAGATCAGGAGGTTCTGGTTTGAGACCAGCTCAGGGAAAAAGTCAGCATGATCCCATCTCACCGGCATGGTGATAAATATTTTTAATTCCAGCTACATGGATAGCTACAGGTAGGAGGATCATGGACTTAGGCCAGCCCTGTGCCAAAAGTAAGGTCCTATCCAAAATATAACTAAATCAAAAAAGGTTTGGGGTGTAGCTCAAGTGGTAAGCAAGACTATCTCACAAACCCTGAAGGCACTGTAAATAAAACCAAACCAATCCAAACAAACCAACAAAAAGCCCCCAAATATATAAGATGATTAAAAAATAAAGAACAGTGAACACTTGGAAGAAAGGAATGACTCAGGAAATATGAAAATTTTGGCTTTTAGCCAGAGGGAATCCCCATGATAGGTTGGTTAAATGTGGAGCTTTACTGAAGAATCAGTAGAAAGAATTTGGGTCAAACACACACATCTACTGAAAAAGTGTATGTGTGTGTGTATGTGTAGATCCAGGACAGGTGGAAGTCAACAGAAAATAAATATAAAGATACAATTTGTACATAAACACATTTATATATATGTTTGGAAACTCCCCCAAATACCTGACACCTGAATCAAGGCAGACTTAGATACCTCAGCTACAGTTAAAACTGAAATTTGAGCTTCTGGCCACTTCAGAGACAGTAGATATGATTATTTGAATCCATAAAAGTCAAATGGCTACTAAAACATAGGCAATCAATGCTCTTGAGAAAAAAAATGACAGAATTCAGTGTATCTGTACCTTTAATTAAGTAAATCCAAGAGATACAGTCTAAAATATATCCACCTACAAAGAAAAAGAAAAATGTGATCCATTCTTAAGAGAGAAACCTCAAGAAATAGACTATAACCTCAAAATGGACCATATATCAGATTTTAAAAAGGAGTTGAAAATAGCTACAATAATTATGTTCAAAGACATAAGAAAAATATGTGCACTTAGAATAAAAAGAAAAAGTCTCAGTAGATAAATGAAAACTGTCAAAGTAAAGTTCTGTATTAAAAGTATATAATAGAAAATACCTTAAATAAAATATGCACTAGATAAGATTAACAGTAGAGAGGAGATGACTAAAGCAAGAGAAGATTGAAGGAAGGAGCATGGCTGAAGATCTGCTAATTTAAATAATTAAATCTGAAGAGAAAAACCTCAGAAGACTGAAAAATGACCAGTGTGTCAGGAACCAGGGACAAATACTAAAAGGTCCAAAATATGCCAAAGAATTCCACAGCATGGGTGAAACTTACAAATTCCTCAGAAAATGAAATTTACAAAAACTGACACAAAGTGAATCATAAAGTTTGAGTAACTCTGCATCCATTATGTACACATTTATGGAAAGAAACATATCTCACCATATGGTTTCAGTAATGATTTCTAAGAAAAAATTAAGGAAGAAGTATTACCAATCCTACGTAAACTCTTTCATCAACTATAGTGAGGAGTGAACACTTCCTACTGATCTTATGAAGTCAACAAAATTATAGCAGAGAATTTACGAAACATAAAACTAGAATGACCCTCACATCCCTTGAAAATATTGCTAAATTAATCCAGTAATATGCAGAAAGAATAATCTATCATGATCATGTGGATTTTTTTATATGAATTCAGTGTTTACTTAAATTCAAAAATCATTCATTCATCATATTAAGATAAACTAACTTCATAAATGTAAAGCAAATAAAATTTTTGTCAACTTCTTCATTGCTTTAAGTGCTTAGAAAAAGTGCTTAGAACATGCTTATTAAATAATTTCACAGTGAATGAAAATTCCTCAAACTTCTTAGTTCTGGTACTATTGTTATATGCACACTGGATTTCTCAATACTTTTATATTCCTCTCCTTTTTTTTGCTATGTCTTGGATGAATTTCTCAATACATGTTTAAGCAAAGTCTAGTGCTTATTCTGGTTGCTTTGTTTTATGTTTCTTATTTTAATGACTATAAACTTCATCTCTGTTACTTCTTATTCATTTTTAAAGTTATTGTGTTCTATTTTTGTAACGGAATAAATGCAAGTCCTTGCAATGCTATTATGCTATTATTGATATATATGTCTATCTATCATCTATCTATCTACCTATTTATCTATCTACCTATCTACCTATTATCTACCTATCTATCTATCTATCTATCATCTATCTCTCCATCATCTATCTATCTATCTATCTATCTTAGCTATTCCTTTTTAATATCTGCATGTTTTGCTGGTTGTCTTTCTTGGTATTACATTTCTTCAAATATATTGAAGTTTTGATTTTTAGACTAATTTTTGGAGTGATTTTCCCCTCCGTCTATCCTTTCTCTCTCTTTTTTTTCTCTGCTTATCTCTCTTAACTTGTTTTGCAGATACCTGGGCCTTGGAGTCCTCTGTTTAAAACTTGAAACTGGGTCTTATGGGCAGTTTGAACCTCACCTCTCATGAACACATTGCGGAAGAGAAGATTAGATGAAAGATACTGTTGCCACCGTTTTTGAAAAATACATTCTTCCATAGCCTCTAAGAAATAAAGTATCCCCTTAATTCATGATTTTCTAAACTATGGGATCCAATGATTTGTCTGAAGTCTATCAGTAACAGAGACAGAAATATCTCATTTTTTTTCCATTGTCAAAAGAGTGCTTCCTAGAGAATGTTAGAAAAGATCAAGTACCTAGAAACACGTGTCTGTTGTAATTTGAATGTTTGGGGATTTCTGACACATGCAAAAAGTGTACTAGACAATGAAAAAGTCTTTGTAGATGTACAAAGACTACAAATTTATCTGTACATATTCATGTCTTTCCTGAGCATATAAACTATATAATGCAAATTCATGCATTTGATTATTTATTCTTTCAAAACTTATGCTTAGGCCCTTTGAAACTTGTTGGGGGAAATTTGCATATATATCAGGCAAATGAAAGAAATTGCCTCTGCTTGGTGCTCTAACCCCCATAAAAAGTACAAGTATCAATATAATATTGACCTCAACACCTATCTGAAAACTGTTTACTTGAATCAACCTTAAATAACTTAGATTTTAGCAGTAGATCATGAGATACTGCCTTATATACTAGAATTTATGTTCACTATAATTATAAAATGAGAGGATGTATTTTTGTGAAAGGAATGGGTATTGTTTAAACCTCAAAGTGTTTGTTTTATTGAAAACAAAACCAGAGTGTTCTCAAGTTTCTTTCTAAAGCTACCAGGCAATATAGTGTTTATTCTTTTGATTATATACAAGAAAATGCTCAATATCTATTTTGCTTAATTCCTTTTCTAAACATCTACTTTTTCAAAATATAAAATACATCATTACAATGCAGGACTACACCCTGAAAATGGTGGTGTAGGAACATCTTCAGGGAAGATAACCGAGTTATCTTTGGGGATTAGAGGGAAGAGATGTTGGTGATACACAAGATTACCAGGGATCTTCAGGATATAGGGAGGAAATAAATTCTGAATCCATAATTTCAGAATTCTCCTGTGTAGTCATAATAATATTCTTACACTGTAATTTGGCAATTACAGAGCAGTATGCAGGAGTAGAAGTACACAAGTAGCATTGAGAAGCATGCATAGTTTATAGGTAGAATGCAGATCCAGATAACATGAGTTCAAGGACATTGATACCCCAGAACATTAACCAATGGTGGCAAGAAACTGAAGGATGCCTGGATATAGTATAATATTTTGAAAAAACGCTAAGAAAGTTTAGAGTTAGGAAGAAATATTTGGAATAAAGAGTCATCTACAAGAGGTGGGCAGGATAAGACTGCAGAAACTTCTGAACACAATTCTTGTTTAGCGTACAAAGAATAAAAATATTTGCTGAATAAGGAAAATTGATGAAAGCACTATGATAATATCAGCTACACTAGTCAGTAGGAAAGACCATTACGATAAAAAAGAGAATTTCAGTGTTATTATTTGTTGAAAACCAAGAGAGCATTAGAAGTCATAACATACTTTTCAAAATAGCAATAAATTTTTATATAACTCCTCAAAAATTGCCTAAATCTGTTTTTAAAAAACTTTAAAAAGTAAATTGACTTTAATAATTATTTATCTTTTTAGTATTTTAATTTATGATCATTAGTTTTAAAACCTATATCTTATATGCATACTTTTGCTTTATATCAGAGCTTCACAAAATACTTAGTTTCTTAATTTCTGGCCAAAAATGCCAAATAATTTAAAAATCATATGCATAGTCATTTAAAGTTTTTTTTCCACAGAACTTCAGCTTATCGTTGAAGAATGCTGAGTGAGCTGAAAATTCTATTAATTGGTTACACACTAGTAAGTAAGCCTTTAATCCCATTGCCAATTAAGTCTATTTATAATTGCATTGGGGGCTGATAAATAATAGGCCATGTCTTAAATTTTCATATAGATTCTGATCCCTGGTGTTATATATAAAAAATAAGTATTTTAAATATATAAAATTAAATATTATTTTCAATATTTTTTGCAATCTGAAAGCATTCTTTTATTCTTTACATGCATATAACTGAATGAGTAGATTCTCAAGAAAGCCATTGTAATAAGAGTGTGTGATACAGAGCATGTGTTATGAAAATTATAAAAATATTTATAAATGACTGTGAAATTTCTAAATTTGAAGTTCAAAAGCATTAATGATGACAACATTGAAATTTCCAGTCAGGAATGTGTCTTAGGGACAAAACTTGATTTAGGCCCTAAGGTGACTGAAGATGTGAGATATTCCTTCATTTTATACTCAGAGCCTAGCTAAAAGAGTCAAGATACTGGGATCCTAAACAGAGATTGTGAGTCCCATGAGGATATCTTCAGAGAAAGGCCATGGGAACAGAGGATGCTGTGCTAGTTTTCGGTGCTGATCCAAACTTCATATTGTTTGTTATTTTGTAAGATACAATTTAAAAACTAATTTCACTTAAATACTTTGGAAAGTATTTGGCAATAAATCTTGATTGCATGTGACTGATGAACACTTGAAAATAATTATCATTTAAATGCAATATAATCATAAACTCCCAAACAAGAAGTGATATGTATAAGTACCTACACTTAAACTAGAGACATAGAACATATAATATGCAAGCTGAAATTAATTGTTTAAAATACATTATATCCTTTTTATGTGATTATCTATAGATCAGAGATATATAGATACAAAAAGATGATTTATTATACTTATCAATATAGGGGATTAATGATTCATAGTAACATATGACTCAATAAAATATGAGACTAGGTTCTGAAGATTGATTTTATGAATTCTTACTCTAGGGAGACAGGCTTACCCAAAAATAAACTATTCTATCTTGAGAATATTTTGTAAATAAATGTGGGCCCACTTGTATGTTATTATCAAGTTCTTTTTGTTCAAATTCAGTTCATCACAAAGGGCTACCAGAAAGATGATAAGAACCTAATAACAGGATTTTTTTTCTGATTATTGATATCACTTAGAATAATGCTCCTTTTGGTTCTATTTTCTACAGTCAAATTGATTAAAACTCATTTATCACTGTAAAGAGACAAATATTTCAAGACATTGAGTCAAGTTTCTCGTCTCATCCCTCTATCCTCAGTCTTTGAACAGTTAGTTCAGGTGATGACTCAGTCTCTTGCAGAGGATTTTTTAATACATGTTTTTCATTATGACTCAAAATATTTATCTTTCCAATCCCAATCCCTAAATTTAAGAGAATTCAGCTTTACTAATCAGTGGGTCATTCCTGAGGCAAGTTTTTTTTAAATCAACAGTATAAAATAATCAGTGTAAGGTTGTATCAACCTAAATGATGGTTAATGGATCACACTTAGTCTCTGATTGAAAGGTGGCAAATATGTCCTGACAGAAGTCATCCCACATTTTGTAAGTTCTTTTTAATATAAGAGAGCTTTGAATTTGAATTATAGTGACTTTGTGATTGGATTTATTTTCCATACAGTGGGGATTTACTTTGTCATCTTTAATATGAACCAGATCATATGGTATATATTCTTTTTCTCATAGCTGGTGATTAAGAAAACCTTACTATTCAAAAATATTGGCAAATGCATTTCTTTCTTGATTACTATTATTTGAAGTAAAACATTTTGGTAGATTCAGTGATTAGAGTTGAAAAGTTTTTAACAGATCAGGATTTAGATATCGATAAAAAAGTAAAATTCAACACAGGAAAGGAAAAAGGGCAATGTTTTATAGACTGACAGTGCCATGTTGGGCACTGGATCCCACATGGATCCAGTGGATCACAATCTGGATGGAGCTGATCTCCACCTGCTCAGACAGGTTTTTCACTTGAAGGAATATGGTGGAATGGTGGGGAAGGAGGCTGGGATTTGGAAAGATCCTGGACTATAAAATGTGATAAATGTGGAGAAACCTTTCTTCAGACCACCTACCTTGTGGACCATCAGGAACTCCACAGTGCAGAGAACACTTACAAGTGTAAAAAACTGTAGAAAAGTTTTCATTCATAACAAAAGCCTCCTCTTGCACCAGTGAGTCCATACAGAAAAGAAAACCTTTGGTTGTAAAAAGTGTGGGAAGACGAGAAACCTTCCTTTTAGCTCATAATGCTGCTTTATTCTGGATTTCATAGAAACATGCAACTCCCATTCTTTACACAACTTAGTTAAAAGGTTGAGTTTCTGGCAGTAATTTCAACTCCATGATTTCTGTCTGTATTTCAAAAGATATCACCCCATTTGATTTGGGAAAAACATTCATTTTAATTCCTAATGTTGTATCATGCTGAACTTCATAGACACATGTAACTCCTATTCCATAACTGACTTAGACTGAGTGTCTGGCAGAAAGGTCAACTCCTGGAACTGAGTACTTATTTCACAGGCTTATTCCTCATTTATCATGGATTTCTTTGGGATAAACAAGATTACAACAGCTGATTTGTATACTGTCTAATATCTGTGATGGGCCAGAAATTGTTCTAAATGGTTTACATATGTGGATTCATCTATTTCTAAAATAAACTGTATGAAGTAGGTACTCAGTGTCTTCATTTTACACAAGAGGAAGCAGCATAGAAAGATGGGGCATTTTTCCCACAGTTGTGCAGTTGTAATGTCAGAACATTTTCTTGATTTCTTTCCTTTTTCAGAACTGTGTCTTGAACCCAGGTAGACTAATACACAGTCTAAGCTTTTAATCTATATGATGGGCTGCTTCTGGAACCAGACAGTCTGAAGTAGTACCTTTTGATTTTAATGATTTTCCTTTATAAGTGCCTCCTCTTTTTCCCTCCTTTCAATCCATTTCTTTTTCAGTGTTCTTTGCCTTCTTCCTTGGTTGTAGCAATCCCCTCCCCATTCTGGAACATTGTAGCTATTCCTCCTTACATTTTTATACTCAAGGCTGTCATATACAATAATTCTTGGTGAGGTATTAACTCATTTCTCAGGTTATGTGGTGTTTGTTCAGTGAGTGTTTTCATTAAAAAATTTTAAACAATATTTTAGAAGTAAAGAAAGAAAGATGTGGTTGAATGATAGGTAATTAGGTTGGTGGTTTTGGGTTGGGAAACACCAATTCCTTGGCCACAAGGAGAGGCCAAAAAATGTGTGCTTGAGCAAAAACTGCCCCTTTCATGCCTGCCATATCTTATCTTTCAGCCATAGTGCCTCCTTCTTCCTTGTAAATGTGGAAATAATACATGTCAATTGTAAAATATTTAAACAAAACCCAAATGTCAGAATAAAAAGTCCTTGTTCACTGCTGCTTCTCTTTCTTTCAAAATCTCTTCCCACTGCTCTATCCAGAGGTACGTACTCTTATGGCTTTGCTAATGATTTTCCCGATTTTAAAAGTATGGGGTATATTATATCTAAGGTATATTATACATAATGCATAGGTTGTTTTTAAGATGGTTTTGTTATAGGAGTTACATATTCTCTGAAAAACATCATGATAGGCCATTGTTCACCAAAATTAATGATCCTCTCAATTGAAAACGGTGGTGCATGGGGAGAACCCTATGATATGCACACTCAGTTCCCACAGGGGAACACTGTGCATGACACTCAACCTTCTAAATTAGATGATTATGTTATAAGAGTTATGTGGTTCTTTGAAAAACAGCATTATAGGCCTTTATGAGTCAAAATGAATGTTTGTCTTAACTGAAAGCTGGGTTAGGTGGGGAGTAATCCTACAATATGTAGAGTCACCTCCAAGAGGGAAACACTGGGAAGGACATTGAAACTTGCAAGTTGATTTTGTAATAGCAGTTACATGTTTCTCTGAAAAACTGCATTAGAGCCCATTCTGAGCCAAAATGAATGCTTCACCCAATTGAAATCCATGATACATGGGGAGTAAATCCTATGACATCCACAATCTGTTCCCACAGGGGAACATTGTGTAGGACACTCAACATTGTAAATTGGAGGGTTTTGTTATAGGAGTTACATGCTTCTCTGAAAAACCTTATATCATCAGTATGCCAACATTCATTGAAATCATTGTCTCCAAAACTGTGACTTTTCTGACTTATGAAGATCCTTTGGGGAAGGACCTGGCAGGCACAGTTCTGAGTTTCACTGTCCTTATAGCCTCTGTTCTTGCACTCTTTGTGAAGCACCAAGACACTCCCATAGTCAGGGCAAATAATCACATGCTCACATATACCCTTGCTCATCTCCCTTATCTTCTGCTTTCTTTGCTCCTTCCCAGGAACATGTGGATTCTTATTCACAGTCTCTGCCTTGCTGTTTTATCAAAACATGCAAACACACACATATACACACACACAGAATGAGTATATTCAATGAATGCTAAATATTATGTAGGAAGTGAATTTATTAGTTTTTATCTGCTTAACAGCAACTTTCAGCAATACCAAAAATTATGACAATAATCATTAGATAAATCTCTGAAGGTAAAAGAAAATACTTTGTGTCCTCCATTTTCTTCATAATAGAGAATCAGAATGCTACTCTTAAGTCTTCCTATGATTTTGATAAGCAAAGCTATAATGGATCAGCTCTGCATTTGTCTCTTCCCTGGGAATTGAGAGTCCAGTCCACACTTCCAGGGACTTATGAGAATGATCAAGTGCCTATCCACTCAAAATATCTTGTCTTGTGACGGGGTGATAGCTGTAAGATCATTGCCTAAGGTTCAGAGTAGAGCCCCTGACCTCAAAAAAAAAAAAAAAAGGAAGACAAACAGGTTGAAATAAGAATCAGACCTGTGACCTTAAATTCATAAGGCCCTTCTTTTCTAACTGACTAAGAAAAAGTCTGGGAAAAATAGAATTATAGGAACAGATGTTTGGATCAGTTTTCTTAGTTTCTAGTAATTTATATCCTTGCCTCTAGGCAAGAGAATGTTAAACTTTATCAGACAATTGCCTGCGTCTTTCTTTAAAGTTTCTAAGATAAGAAATTCCAGAAGTTCCATCTAAGAATCTGTTTTAACACTATTAACTGACTTTATCACAATTCTTTTTATACAATATTTTTCTTATAGGAATTTAAGTCTGTTTCCTTGTCCCATACTTAGGAAGGATGAAAGACAGTTAGTCTGATCTATAAAATAATGAACTCTTTTGAGTTAACTAACACTGTTTTAAATCTCTTCTATATCAACTTTTTATTGATTTTTTGAAAAAACTGATTTTATTTCTTAGAGCAGTTTTACATTGATCAAAATCAAATATAGTATAGATGCTAGAGCATTCTTTACATGAATTTACTTCTATTTATCTTAACAGTACAGATTCTTAATCTTTCAGAAATGTGGTTACAAACAATGTTAAATCAAACAATAAAGCTGTGTGTACTTATACACCATGTAAATGTTAGGAGAACATGAAAGATAATTGGCAAATGAGCATCATTGAATAGTAGAGCCTAATGATGTACTAGTTAACAATATTAAAGTCTAAAAAGGTAAAGTTAAAGGTTAGATAAGATCTAATGGCTTCAATTTTTTAGAAATTTGTAACTATCCATCTGTATGTGCAGCCAAAGGAAAATAAATTATCTATACCTACTCTTATACATATTTCATAGAAAGAGTTGAGACTGTAGATATAATTTCTAATCTACTCTTGAATATTAAGACAGATATTGGAAGGAAAAGGTTGCCAAATAAAAGTAGTCCATCAAGAAATGTGTTTTTCATGATTATGAGATTTTTCAGCATACATTTACATTTAATTATGTATGTGCTGTGGAATGTATTCCTCTTTCATATAAAATAAATGTTAGTAGAGGTTATATAAATTCTAGGTCTCTATTATACATTTTTGATGATGATGGATTTGCATTATGATGTCAGGTAATTTTTATCTGGCACAACTGACAAAATCCAAAAGAGAATTTAGAAGCCATTATCTGAAGTCGATGTATAGGTGAATTTTATAAATCCTTAGAGAACTTATAAAAGGAAAACATATTTCCTTAAGATTTTTAGCTGGCTTTTCATTTTAAGGTGCACCTTAAAACATTGCTTTATTGGTTGTGTATACTAGATAATAGCTTGTGTAGTTGGAATAGAAATTAGATTGTTTTATAGGGATTCTATATAAAAGTCATTCATTCATTTGTCACACTTGCTTATCTATTCACCATATGCCAGATAAAGAGAAAGTCCAAGGTATACAATGACAAATATGACATAGATCCTGCCCTCTAATAGCTTACATACACAGAAGGAATGCTTTTTTTATGTTATTGTTTTGTTTTTTGGGTGGGATTGGGGTTTGAACTCAGGCTTGGTGCTTCCAAAGCAGGTATTCTACCACTTGAATCATACCCCCAGTCCATTTTTCTCCAGTTATTTTGGAGATGAGATCTTATGAACTATTTGTCTGAGTTGGCCTTGAACAGCCATCCTCCAGCTCTCAGCCTCCAAGTACCTAGGATTACAGACATGAGCCCTGGTACCCAGCTGGGAGTGTGTTTAAAAACAAAATTAAGACAAATCTTGGTTTTGGACTTCTTTTGATGAAGTTAATAGGAAGGAAATGAGAAATAATAATTTAGTCTTCTGAAGAAAGTTTTGGGCTGCTCTGGGAACCTTGGAATGGGGAGATGGGTGAAGTCTTTTCAACATGGCAAGGTAGAGAGAAAGAATCTGAACACAGTTTCAGATGTGACCCTCAGTGATCACATACACAGATTTGGGAAGACACAGATTTATGTGGCTCAGTTTTCTCATTTTTCTTTAGTGACTACATGAACTTGGTGTTGGAGGGTGTAACTATGCATAATACTTCTTCTTTTTTCTTTTTGATTTTATTTTTCTCAATGACAATTTAACATATTTTAAATTGCTTTAAACTGCATAGTGAAGCTGAACTGTGCCTGTGCTTCCTGATTGATGTTTCCGATTTCAGGTACTTGAATAATGAGATCTGTTGTTTACAACAATAACAATTTTCCTCTCTTAGCAGTTTGAAATGGGATAAACCAAACCACCCTGAGTCTTCTCTATCCCTGTGCCCAGTGCAACTCTAGTAGTATTCCATCTATGTCAAAGGGACAGCAGGGAAGAGCTGAAAACAATGAAATAAAGTATTGTGATTAAAATAATCTTAATAAACATACATTAAAGTGAGTGTATATATCTGTCTTCTCAAATTTAAAGTCCCCTTTCATATTAAAAAGGATATGAGGAGGGAGAGAGCTTTACTAAATATAGAGACGTTATCTTCTTTTAAAAATGGAGATCCATTGTTCGTGGGTAAAAAGTTTCAATTTTGCAAGATCATAAAGTTTTAGAGGCCAATTGCACTGCAATGTGAATATAGTTAATATTACTAAACTGTTCCCTTTGATGGTTAAGACTGTGGATGTTATTATGACTTTATAACAACTTAAATAAATAAATGGCAGTTCGGTGAGTAACTCAGAGGTGTGACTCTAGTATCTTCAAAGATGACCTCACAGCTAGATTTCTAAATGGAGTTTTATGATGATGTAGATATTTATGGCAATTTAATGACAAATTTCATATAAGTATCATTTACTCCTAAAAATGGTAGCTGTAGATATTTTAGTATTAGGAACAAAGATATTTTTATCAGGAAATGTAGTCATTTAAAATGATTTAGCCTCATGTACCAAGTTTTGTTAGTAAACCACACATGTAAAAGAATTTATGGGAAGAGACAAAATAGCATAGGAAATTCTAAGTTATCTCAGTTATTTATAATTAATTTAATTTATGTAGTTTTCACTTAGCAGTGCCTTCCTTAATTGAAACTATGATGTTAATTTAACAAAATTACTTCAGCATTATTGAATTAATTTTTCTGATTAAAATTCAATTACAATTCTACCATCTGAAATTGGCACTGCTACTGATGGAAACCATTAAGTCTAAGAAATCCAATTCTCACACCATTCAAAAGGTAACAGTAGGGTTGTTGATAATAATATAAAATAATTCATCAGATTTTCCTAAACATGGAAATAACTCCTGAATAAACATAGATTTATGTCAAGGGATTGACAGGACTAGAAGGACAAACTCCGTGGAAACTGGACAGCATGAACTAAACAGTGGTGAAAGAGCGCTGCCCCCGGCAGATGAAAGTTAGGCATAATTATTTCATCATCGCACCTGTTCAGACTGCACCATCCTACCACTGGCAACATAAACTTAGGAAAACATCACAAAAGTTAGAAATAAATTTGAATTGCTAAACTTTATGGAAATGTTGTAGGGTCTAAAGTAAAAAAAAATTGCATGATGAACTAAATTAAAGGTTGTTAATGTTGTTAATGTAATAAGAAATATTCTTGATGTTAATGACAGTCTAAATTAAAATACATTTCTTCATCAAGATATAATTCATAATTCAAATGTTTGTTTTGGAATTAGATATAGAACTCTAATTTCTAAATCGATAGCAACAAGCTTACAGCTTTAAGAGAATGATACCATGATGTCTGATTATCAGTCAGAGGAATTAAACCTAATGTAACTGTTAGATAGTCTGCATGTAGAGAGCCTAAAATGTCATATTAAACTTCCTTTCTTCTCCATGTTCTTTCAAAAACATACTTTTACATCCTAGATAACTTCTTCATTTTAATTTTTTGATGGTTCTGGGGTTTCAAACTTAGGACGTCATGCATACTAAGGAAGTGTTCTATCATTTGTGCCATTTCCTCAGCCCCAGGTGACTTTTTGGAAAGGAAATTAGATGAAGTAAGGTTATTTCCAAAAGGGAATTATCAAATCATAGAAATCAAATTAGATTATATTATGCCTACAACTATTTGAATTAGTGACAAAAGTTGAATCAACAGAATGTTTGTTTCTAGATTGTTACTAATGCATTTTGTAGTGATGAAAATGATAAATACAATTTTCAGTTTAATTTTCCCATTTTTTCAGGAAGATGATATGCATTGATCAAAATAAGTTTATTGACATTTTGAAGGAAACTTATCGTTCTTTTCAGGAATCCAGTAATGTAGAATTCTAAAAATACCTCAAAAATACCTGAAAAGACATTCTTCATGAGAGTAGATTATTAACAATTACATGTATGCTACTTATAACATGAATAAATGCGAACAGCAATGAATGAATTGGGATCGTTTGTCTCTAATGTTTGGTAGCCAGTTTATTAAACACTATGACCTCCAAAATGTCCCAGGCCTTCATCACCATATCCCAGAATTCTCTTAAGATGTGCTTTGTTTATCTTTAGAAATATTATCTATGAACAGGCCCTAAATTCAGAGCATAAAAAGTATAATAAAATATGTGTGTAAATGTGATAACATTGTACTTGTCTGTTGCTATAGTATTACTGATTTCATAAAGGCTCACAATAATCCTGATTTTTATGAAAAAATATAATTCTTAAAATAGTGTCCCACCTATTCTTTCATGATGTCCAAAGATCAGAGTTACATGTTATGAATACGCAAAGAAGGAGTCACTCTGGAGAAAATGAGTTCCATAAGTAACATGGAGAAAGCCATGTAGAGGATTCAAAATAAGATGTTATACAGTTTTCACAAAATAAAGAGCATAAATTTTGTCACTCTACTATGTCATTAGCCTTATGATTATGGACACCTAAAGCTTGATAATCTGAAAATTTCTATGTCTGATTTATTTGGTGAATCATGATGATGACTGCTGAACAGTGAATTCAAAATATTATATTTAAAAACTGTAATCATATCCAGTCTCATTGTACAGTAATTTTTATAAGCACCTACACTTTTATAATTTTCATTATGTCAAACTTGAACAGTTTAAGCTGTATCTATCACTATGCCTGGCACCCAGTAAATGAATGCCTACTAGATGTAGCTGTAATTATTATTGAGCTTCAGTTACAAGTTCTAATTGGTCTGTGTTTGCTAGCAGGACACCTGATGGGAATTATTTGCGCAGTAAAAAGGTCTGGCTGATGGTTAGACCCTAGTTATCAAAGTCATGAATGAAATAGTCTATTTGCAGCCTACCACCCTTATTCTTGCTTCTAATGGAAGATAAATAATTGAAGGTGCATTATTTCCTCAGAATAATTTCCACCTAACTTTACTTTAAATGTTGCACTACCACATCCTTAAAATTCATTGACAAAAATTTAAAGTTGAAAAAATAGATAAAATGTCTAATTGTAGTCGTGGTTGTGGAAGGTAATGATAGGTTTGGGTATATATTATATTCCTGAGGTAACTATATCACATACAGAAAAGTAATTTAATTATAGTGTTAGAAATAAATGTTATTTCTATGATAAAAAGAGAATGAAACAAAATGTAAATGGTTTAAACATGACAATTATGCATTACTTTGTCAATGGGCATAAGGATAAAAGAAAAGTGAACTTTAGTAATTGTTAAGAAAACCTTGGTGAATAAGGACCACACCTCCATTCCACTAGTGCTAAGATCATCAGTGAAATAAATCAAGAGGCAGTGACACTTTTTAAAATTCCCTTCAACACATGCTTACTGAGTCAGCTACATACAGAGATCCAGGAGATGTCCTTAGAACTTCAGGTATTTAGTACAAGACACCTCAAGATTCAAAGGATGAATACAGTTTGATAGTTATTTGAGAAAGATAAGGTGAAATATTTATTTCAGAAATAAATATTAATTTGTGAACGATATAGCAAAATATTTATTTGAGAAGACGAAATCATTGAAATATCAAATTTAGATATCATTTAATAAAACCGACTTGCATTTTATTCCAGTTGTGCAAGTTTGCTTTTGTCAAACGTGCTGCTGAAATTTTAACTTGCTATCAATTAAAGCCAACTAAATCAATATTACATAAGTTCTCATGTACAATCTTTTCATAAATATCACAAAATGGGGTATATATTAATTTCATAATCTTTGGCAGCAATTAAATTCAAAATAAATTTGTTTCCAAGTTACTATAAAAAGGATCATTATTTGAAAGAATCTCTTATAATTTACAGGACCATGACCTCAATATTTCTGAAAAATGGCACAGGGCAATTAGGTGATTCCTCTCTTCTGTTGACATGTTAGAGCTGGAAATCTATAAAAAAATTAAAAAATAAAAATTCTTTGTGTGTGTGTGCACACACACATGCAACTGGATGACCAGAGTGATTTTGCTATAGCAGAATCAGATTAAGTCTGGGGTGAAATCTTGTTGCTGCTATTTATCTACTAGAAGTCTCTAGAATATCACTTCTCCTCTACAACTCTTGATTTTTCCTGCAATGTTGCTATGAAACAAAATAGAGGATTCTGATAAAAAGCATGAAACACAGTTCATAACATGTAAAAGGAGGAGATGTTCCAAATACGTCACTCCCTTTCTTCCACTCTTGAAGTGCATATTTTGAGGTCACAGTGATGTATGGATTAGTGCTATGTTCTTTGTTATGTTCTTCATAACAGAAATGGCAGTAGAGATGAAATCTGACTAGAATCATTTTGTTCCTTTCACCCCTGAATTCTTCTCTGTGTGCTTAGCTCTGACAAAGGGTAGGGTGTGTGTGTTTGTGTGTTGCATGTGTATGTGTGCATGTGAGTGTCTATGTGTGAGTGCACAAAAATAATACCTCCCATGACATTCTAATATGCTTTCCACAGCACTCAATTGTACACCTTGAATGAATCTGACATATTTCATCAAATACCCCAGTTTTCTTGATTTTAATTTAACTTCTCTTTTATTTTATATCTATATCTTTCTTCTTCTCTCCTCCTCTTTCTTCTTCAAAATCATGATCATCATCTATTTGCTTTCTCTGATAATTAGGGACACATACAGTAGATAATAAGGATTAATGTGTGGATGGGATCATGACTCAAGTGGTAGAGTGCTCCCTAGAAATGGCAAGGCACTGAGTTCAAACTCCAGTATCAGCAAAAAAAAAAGAAGTAAAATGATTACTTCAGAAGTGACTCCATACATGACATTTCCTGCTTCAAGCCACAGCTCTCCATGCTAACATTTATAGTTACCCTTTTCTTAACTTGCTGTAAATTCCTGCCATGTATCCACCTCTAATCATATAAAACTGGTTTGCCTGATTTGTCCTTTGTATGGAGAGAACCATGGAGCATGCATTCCTCTTGGGCTTTTTTCACTCAACATTATGTTGTGCTATATGCTAATTCATTGCATGTATTCCATTGCATCGGTATGTTATATTTTACTTATCCATTCTAGTGTGGTTTGGAATTTAGGTTGCTGGCTTAGTCATTTTCTTAAGTAGAGGCCCTGGTTTTTTATAACGCTAATAGAATAAATCAAAATTAAATAAGATTAAATATCCTATTTAAATAGGAATTCCAAATGTAAATGGAAGAATACTATAACTTCTTATGCACAAAAAATTAAAATGTAATACTCACAAACTTATAAAAAGTATTGTTTACTTGACCACACTCTTCAATATAGACAATTTTTAACCTCGTTCCTAAATCGTGTTTCCTTAATTTATTCTGAAGTCTAATAAAAAAAAAGATTTCATATCTATAGTAGTTTTTTTAACTAATCTGTAAAGCATGTCATAACACCCTTCTGCGTTTAAAAACATCTAATTATAAGATGAATTTTAATAATTTTTATCCCTATTCCAGGTTGATTTGTCCCTTTTTTCACTCCATGCTGGATTACATTTAACTATTTTATCAATAAATAACAGACAATATGAAGCCAAGTCTAACCTAAAACTCATTTTATTTATCCATTCTAGTGTTGGTTGGTATTTAGATTGCTGGCTTAGTCCTTTTCTTAAGTAGAGGCCTGGTGTTTGTTTCCATTAATCACAGTTCTGGGACAGGGCTGGCTTTTTCAATTATGTCTAGATCCAAAAACAAAGAACACTGAAAATTATTACTGACAACACTGAAGACTGTGGTCAGCTCGTCAACCAAAGAAAGTATTAGAACTCTTGACTGTGCTTTCAATTTAAGGTCTTTTGGTCGAGTAGGATTTCTCAATAACTGTTTCTGTCCTAACACCATAAATACCCAAGAGAGTAGAGAGATGGTTTGGATCTATTTGGCCTATCTTGCTCTCAAAATATTCATGTAAAACTTGACCCTCAACACCTGCCACACTCATTCATCAGCTGCACAACAGTAACTTTCTTTCTGGGATGTCACACACCAAATTAGAATTGGTCTGTACTTTCCTATCTCTATTTTGATCTAGTTTAAGAATACCAGTGTCCTCTGAAGAGTTTTCATTTTACATTTCATCCTTTTTCTACTAGGATGTGTATAGAAGTATATTATAATTCCCTGCCAAAGGCAAACAACTGTATTTATAAATATCCAATTATTTATGAACTAATTCTAAACTATCATAATATTTCTTCCTGAGATTAACTGTTGTTTCCAACACTTACAAGTTTAATGTAATAAATATTTAATATCTCACTGACAACATATTTATTTATCTCTCACCTTGTTGCAAAACATAATTTGAGACAGTAAGCCAGAACTGCAGCTAACATTCACATTACTAACAATGAAATCAATGTATCCTGTAGATGTTCGAGAACTCAGGGTTTTTGTAGGTTAGCAAAGGGTTGGGAATGATTTTCTTTTACCTTGTCATGTTTACTTGTATATTAACTACACATTTAGTTAATGTAGAAATTAGCTACCTGCTATAAATATCCAGAATTGGTTAACAATAAGGCCGAATAATATAGTTTAATACACAAAGTACTCTAACCATCACGTGTCCACTGTTGTAGAATAATTATAGTAAAAATGCTGCTGCATATTAAATTTTCCTTTTCATTTCTTCACATACTAAGAATTCATTGAAATCATTCTCATTTAGCTATTTTTCTCCACTTGCTACAATATGTTATGTGTTGTCTGTTTCACATTCATCATATATTATGTTGGAAGATAAGAGAAAACTAGGTATGAGGTTGAATCTGCAAAAATGAAATAGTTTAACAATACTGTGTTAAACTTAGCTGAGTATATTTTGGTTAATTTCATAATGCCATATGAAGTCTGTAGAAGAGCAAAAGTTTATATAGACTAGATTTATTCCATAGCATATTCAAGGCTTCCACTTCTCGCATCGACTATGTAAAGATTTTTCTAGTTACATCAAGTCATCTTTTGTGTTTAATTCCCTCCAAAATAAAATAAGCACTGAAGTATTTGGTTTTTAAATATTCCAAATTGGTGTATTTTTTAAATATGTACTGACTGTAGCTTAACTTTTAGGCTATAAAACATTAAAATTATAGCATTCCAATAAAAAACTCAATTCAAATCATTTTTTATGGATTTCAAATGTATCTGTAAGCAGTGGTCCTTAAGAACAATGACACTTAAGAATGTTTGCAACCTTCTTCAGATAACAAATGGCAATATAATAAGGATTCCCACTCATTCCTTCTTTCTCATATCTTTAGCTATTTTTATGGGTGAAGATCTTTATGGGCTATAAGCTCCAGCTCTACTGCAAAATTGTACCACACATTCCAGGACATGGTCTTTGAAACACTTATTTCTCTTACCCTCAAACTCAGAGCCAGAACAATTATTTTTCCTATGTTTTCTTTCTGTCACACTTGATATATCATAGAATTTTTGTGCCATATGAAATTACCTATTTTTTGCCTGTTTCTCCTAGTAGACTGCAAGATGTTTAAGGACAAGGACTGTTTTTTTTCTGGTTGTGTGCCCTGTGCTGACCATATTCTACCAGAGGATTCTTCTCTTGTAGTTTATGCTCTTCAAATGCTGGTGTGTTAATTATACTTTCCCTACTTCAAACATAATGCCAAGTCCGTGTCTTGCCTGACTTGGACTTTCTTTTTCTTTAGTTTTCCTGTCCAATTAGGGTAAAGTTATGAGATTTTGTTAATAGAGACACCGTTAAGAATATCAAATATGGTAATTATTCTGCCTTCAATTTAGTCATGGAATTTTGAAGAAATCAACCTTACTCTCCCTGAGTTTCATTTTTCCTCTTTTATTAATTATTAATAATAATGATTTTTTTTCCTTTTTTATTTTTTCAATACTGGGTATTAAACCCAGGGCCTTCTAGATGCTAGGCAAGGGCTCTACCATTTGAGATATGCCCCCAGATCTTTGTTTTGATTTGTTTTGTTTTGTTTGCTTTTGTTCTTGAGATGGGGGTCTGCCTATCTTTGATCTGTCTGGCCTCAAACTTAGAATCCTTTCGTGTCTGACTCCAGAGTAGCTGGGTTTATACCACCATGTTCAATTGCTTTGTCATTTTAATGCACATTAAGTGATATTGTGATTGTAAGAGTGCACGAATAGGTAAATATAGGACAGGGGTTGTTTGTCTTTTCTGTTCAGTAGAATCACTTTGCTTTTACAAAATATTGATGGTTTGATCCCACCCCCACTTCCTGTGTTTCTGATTCAGAAGTTCTGGGGATGGGATCTAAGAGTTCACATTTCTCACAAGTTCCCAGGTTTTGTTGTTGTCAATGCAGGGACCACACTTGGAGAACCATTGGTAGAGGATGCTGTTAGTCACAGTGGTCAAACAATTTTGTTTGCTCTTTTATTATAATACTGCAGTATTCAAATGTTTTACTTATTCTGCTCTCCTAGCTATGGTCTTTTCCTTCCAATCTTTAGTACTTAGAAAAATTAGTCAGAAAAATGAGGTGAAATGTTTCCTACCTGTACATTTTAACATGTTAACATGACAAATTATGGTTGACTGTGATACCATGCTATCAACATTTCAAAAACTGAAAAATGCTTTTGGGAGATTATTTTCAATAGCATGCATATTAAATTATGAGTTCACAAAATGTATCCATAAAATACAGTTGAAATTTGCAGGAAGTTAACAAACTTGAATAATAATTGATTCACAATGGTACTATGTTCTTAAGAAAAGTAGGTTTGGATCATGAATTTAAACAATTTGATACATTAATCTACTTGGCCTACTCTAATAATTGGAATGCATGCTTACAGCACACTATGTGACAGACTTGGTGAAAGATTATTTCTTTGCCAGGGCCTATTCAATATTCAATTATTTTCTTGTTAATAATTTATCCTGCATAAAAGAGAAAACACAGTAAATAACCATCTGTCTCAAGACACAGCTTTTATATTTACAAATAGTCGCAGCACAGAATCTCAGCAAGAGGCATGAAGAAAGAAAAGACACTTCAAGCTAACTGCTAATATGAAGCAATTTTCTTGCCTTCCAATGCTAAAATAGTTTTTATACTTAGCTCTTGGTGTAGATAATATAATAATAATCTATGATGGTCTATAGGGGGAGAAGATAGTGGGCTAGTATAATTAAGGGTTTTAGATGTATACAATTATGCATACATACATATATATGTATATATGTATATGTCTTCACAAGAAACACATTTTATTAATAGCATAATTCCAGGCTATTCAATGAGAAGCTCCCCATTTTCAAAATGACTACCGTCTATGGATGAAAGGAGAGAGGCACTACAGAGAGCAGTTACTGCAGTTATAGTCAGTACTAGAATAAACTAGGAAAGCAGCAGAAACTGCATCATGATATACAAAAGCAGGACTATGCAAGGTAAACAGTGAGTCCAGACTTCAGTCATGATTGAGAACAGAGTTGAAGTAAGGATGACAGGAAATAAGATGGATATAGGTTTGAGGAATAATGAAATAAAATTTTAATATGATTACCTTGTTTTGGCAGCACTGGGTTTGAACTCAAGACCTCACACTTGCTAAGCAGGCACTCTTCCACTTAAGCTATAACCCTAGCCCTTTTTGCTTTAGCTATTTTTCAGGTAGGGCTTTGGATTTTTGCTTGGGACCAGCCTCAGACTGAGATTCTTCTACCAACAGCTAGCCCATAGTTGGAAACACAGGATTGGCCTCAAACCACAATCCTCTGCATTCTGTTTTACCCTGATTTCTGAGTAGCAGGGATTACAGATGTAAGCTACTGTGCCAAGCCTTATTATTGGCTTTTTTTTTTTTTTGGCAGTACTGGGGCTTGAACTCAGGGCCTCATGCTTGCTAGGTAGGTGCTCTACCACTTGAGCCACTCCGCCAGTCTCTATCATTGGCTTGTATTTATTTGTTGCTACCTTCTTCTGAAGCATGTTTTTGGTATATTTGGCAGCAAATGTTGAAACTGCTCCTAATACTGACTTTAGTTTATTAATTTTGACATTAAGAAACAGCAAATTATTCAGATCATGGTTTATAGTCAGAATAAGAAGATGTAGAATCTAACACTTCCATAATCGCTATTAGTTAACTATGAATTAATTGGTATAATTATCAGGTGGAAGAAAGAATTTTACAAATTTGAGGCACAAAGTTAGTATGAATTTATTACTCAAAATAATTATTTATTTGCAAAAGCACTACATGAAACTTATTTACATTTACTGGACAAGTTCTTGAGACTGGCACAATGTTATATATTTGAGATGTCATTATTTTGTCTTTGAGTTATTATTTATAGCTTATTATCATTTCATCTTTTGTCTGATATCAATAAAAAATAAAAGTAGAAGATATTAGAATTCATACAAGGAGACTTTCAAAACTTTAATTGCTGAAATTAAAAAAAAAAATCAATCAGAGTCAGGTGTCACTGGTGAAACAGCCCCAGGAAAACAGCTTGTGAGACCCTATCTCTAAAATATTCAACACAAAAATGGCTGGAGGAGGAACTCAAGTGATAGAGTGCCTGTCTAGCAAGTGTAAGCCTGGAGTTCAAACCCAAGTACCATTAAGAAAAAAAGTAAAAAGCAATCACACTTTAAGATCCAAGTAATTACTCCCAGTCATAAAGTTTTTCTTCCACAAAAACTAAACTATCACCCAAACAGTCCTTGAATTTTATATTTTGTGATCTCTTATTTTTCCACCAAATGCCCAAAACAGGATCTTATGTGATTCTACTCTTGTGTTTACCAGGATAAGGTTTAGGGAGAGTATTTGCAAGTGCTTTAAAGAGCATTTAAATTACTTTGTTCTTCTGGACACAAGAACAATATTGTGCTGAACAGAAAAGGGTTTCAAGATTTGGAGCGAGGTCTTAACCGAAGTTGGGAATCTTCCAAACCTGGCACTTGAAAATTAACAGGTAGCACTAACAACTTGAGTTAGTGGCTGAGGTTTTCTCATTTTTCCTTTATATGTGACTTCAAAGTTCTCCCTAAATGATCAGAACATGCTTTCCCACTACTTGCATCTAGGCTTGGCCGTGTGACTTGATTTGACCAATAGGATGTTATCAGACTTCACACAAGCAGATGCTTAAAAAATGTGTGAATTTCTGATCTTCTTTCCTCATCTTCCACTATTACCCAGAGAAGGAGCCTAGAATAATCTGCCATAAAATGAGATACTGAGGGTCAGAGTTGAGTCAGTTCATCTAAGATCATTCTAGACCAGCCAACCTCTGCTGATTCACCATCAAACTGAGGACAAGTGAAGGAGCACAGCTGAGATCCACTGAGACTTGAGAGGAGTAATAAATGTGTCATGTTAAAGCTGATATGTTTGAAGTGATGTGAGAAAAAAAGAATAGAGCACAAATTCTAGACTTCATAGGACCAGAATGTAAAGAAATTATGTTATCAACATATTTTTTACTGACTTTTGAGTATTTACAGAGACATTTTTTAGTTGATAAATTGGACTTCAATAATACATCTAGTTTAAGTGATGGAAGGAAACAGCCCCCACATTTATCCTAACAGCCTTTGTTAAAAAAAAATAGAGGAGATGAGATAATTTGGGTAGAGTATATTTGTTTTATTGTAAGAACTTTTGTAAATTCCACAAAGTACCCCCACTCAACACAACAGTAAAAAAAAACCAGACACTATAAATAAAGTGAATACTAACAGGCATATATATATAAATTTATATGTGTATATTGTATGTACATATATACATAAAATATACAATATATATTACCAGGTGATCTTGCCTGTCTCTTTTTGTTAATATTTGAGGTGAATTATTGTCTGGTCTGTTTTAGAATGAATCCTTAATGATTGTTGTATTTTTGGTAACAGTAAAACTCTGCCATATATATGAAAATATTTTTAATGTACAAATGATAGTAATTCACATATTGATATGCATGCCTCTCATGTCTTCAAAGTACATCCATAATTTAACCAGATGTTCTCTGTCCAAATTCCATCATCTCTACCCTAGGTTATCACAACAGACTCCATGTGCCCTTCATTCTCCATAGTCTAGAAGACTTAGATTAACAAGAAGCCAGGCTGGCTCTCTTAAAATGTAAGAACAGGGGCTATCAAGATGGCAGATACCTGGAACTCAGAGCTCCACAATTCCCAGAAGAACACTAAAGATTCATGTTAGCAAGAATCGGTAACTAGGCTTTTTTGACAACTAAAATACTGTCAATATTTGCACATAAAGTGCAATGATAGACCTTTAAATTAGTTCTTTATAGCACCTGGAAGCCCAGGCATTGCAGGCCAGCAGTGGCCGACCTGCCCACTGGAAGGCCATTTTTCCTTTTGCTGGGGAGGGGCTTCTTTTCTCCTTTCTTGCGAAAAACACAATGCAGAGAACTGCAGAACTAATTCTACAAGCATCTGAGACTTTCTGTATTCACCATAACTTGTGGACACAGAATCTTCCTGCACTGCCTGCCTCTGCCGTCCCAGAGCAGAGTGAAGCTGCAACTCCACCAGATGACTATGACACATCATCTGCTCTGAAGGGAACTGTATAGTCCAGTGCTGCTGATGGGACGTTTGCAACACCCCACCACCACCCCCCTGACAAAACTGGTAGTCAAATGAATGGATGGAAAATTTCACCTCTGCCTGGTGGGGATAGGATGGAACACTGAGCTGATCCAGCTTGTGGGAGTGGGGCAGCCCAGCTACAGTCTTGTGAAAACAAAACATTCTGCCATCTTGAAGAAATTGGTAGTGAGCTGAAACTGACAGACTCCCAAGAGAAAAGTGGTTGACCAAAAGCTCAATTCTAGCTCCCAGGCTTACCCTGTGGGCAGTAGTGGCTGGCAACTGGTCACATACCAGCTCCTCGTGGGACCACTTGAAAGAATCACCTAGATCAGATGTCCCATACCACCTAGGAAAGCCTGGGCTCAATCATCCTGAGTGGATCCCCCACCCAAAGTTGTCTGATAGGGTGGGGCAACAGTCAGTGCCACAAAGCCCAGCATAACAACCTTAAAAAGGGGCAGAGACACAGAGAAAGTCAAAAGAATCAGCACCTGGATTAGAAATCAGAGGAAAAACAGACATGACCAAAATGGCACCTTTCCACAGCATATTATAGTTAAAACAATTAGCAGAGAACAATGAAAGAACATTGAAGGCTGTAAGAGAGAAAATTCCAATAACATATAAAGGTAAACCCATCAAAATAGCAGCACATATCTCAACAGAAACTTTAAAAGCAGGAAGAGCATGGAGTGACGTATTTTGAGCACTGAAAAAACCAATTTCAGTCCTAAGATACTCTATCCAGCAAAGCTATCATTCAAACTTGAAGGAGGAATAAAAATCTTCCATGATAAACAGAAAGTAAAACAAATACATGACCACTAAACCAACAGACAGAAGATTCTAAAAGGAATCCTACACACATAAGATGAAAACAAACATAGCCATGAAAAGATGGGAATTAATAAACTTCAAAAGAAGAGAGGACAAATAATCAGAGAGTAGCATAGAATTAGTTGCACACACAAACCTTTACATAACACACACATTTAAATGGCAGGAATCACCATGTACCTATCAATATTAACAGTAAATGTTAATGGCTTCAAATCCCCCATCAAAAGACACAGATTGGCAAACTGGATTAAAAAGAAAGACCCCACAAACTGTTGTTCTTGTAAACACAATAAGCCTACCTTGCAGGCAGAAACAAACATTGTCTTATGGTGAAAGTGTGGAAGATCTACAAAGTTAATGCCCCCAGAGAACAGGCAGAAGTAGCAATACTTAGATAAAGTAGACTTCAAACCTAAATTAGTCAGAAGAGACAAAGAAGGTCACTTCATACTAATAATACATCAAGAGGAAATAACAATTGTTAATTTATATGTGCCCTAATGTTGGTGGACAAAGACACAACAACCAAAAAAAGAGAATTATAGGCCAATCTCTTTCTGAACATAGGTACAAAAATCCTCAATAAAATATTGACAAACTGAATTGAACAGCAGATGAAAAAGATCACATACCATGACCAAGTTGGTTTCATTCCAAGGATGCAGGGAGGGTTCAGCATATGCCCATCATTAAATGTACTATAGGATATTAATAGAAGCAAAGGCAAAGACCACATGATCATCTCAATAGAAGCAAAAAAAAGCCTTTGACAAACTTCAAGATATTTTCATGATAAAAGCTCTGATGAAACTAGGAATAAAAGGAATGTACCTTAACATAATAAAGGCTATGTATGACAAGCCTATTACCAATATCACCCTAAATGGGGAAAAACTGAAACCATTTCCTCTAAAGTCAGGAAAGCAACAAGGATGTCCATTTTCTCCATTCTTATTCAACATAGTCTTGGAATTCCTACTCAGAGCAATAAGATAAGATGAAGAAATGAAAGGAATACAAACTGGAAAGGAAGTAGCAAAACTATCCCTATTTAAAGACCAAAAAAAAGAAAAAAAAGACTCCTAGCAACAAAAACAGCTTCAGCAAAGTAGCAGGATACAAAATCAATTTAAAACATCAGTAGCCTTTCTAAACGCCAACTATGAGCAGATTGAGAAAGAATACAGGCTATTTACAATAGCCTTAAAAAACAATAATATACTTAGGAATAAACTTTACAAAGGATGTAAAAGACTGCTACAAGGAAAACTAAACCACTGAAAAAATGGAAGAAGACTACAGAAGATGGAAAGATCTCTCATGTTCATGCACTGGAAGAATCAATATTGTGAAGATGGCTATTTACCAAAAGCAATTCACATATTCAACGCAATTCCCATCAAATGCCAGTGACATTCATCACAGAGATTCAAAAATTAACCCTACAGTTATGTGAAAGTGCAAAAGACCATGTATAGTCAAAGTAATGCAGAGCAAAAGGAGCAACGCTGGAGGTATCACAAACCCAACTTCAAACTATACTATAGAGCCATGGCAAAACAAAATAAAACCAAAAAAAAAAAAACAAGTCCAACAACAGTAAAAAACAAAACAGCATGGTACAGCACAAAAACAGATATGAAGACCAATGGAACAGAAGACCCAGATATGAATCCATACAGCTGTGCCCACATAATTTTTGACAAAGATGCCAAAAACATACGATGGAGAAAAGACAGCCTCTTCACCAAATGCTGCTGGCAAAACTGTATATCTGCATGCAGAAACTGAAACTAGCTTTATGTCTTTCACCCTGTACAAGTTTCAAGTCAAAGTGGATCAAGGACCTTAATATAATACTTGAAATTTTGAAGCCTGTGCAGGAAAGAGTAGGGAATATATTGGAATTAATAGGCATAGCCAATGACTTCCTCAACAGAATTCCACTAGCTCAGCAACTAAGAGAAAGGATTGACAAATAGAACTACATGAAATTAAAAAGCTTCTGTACAACAAAAGAAATGGTCTCTAAATGGAAGAGGCTGCCCACAGAATGGGAGAAAATCTTTGCTATCTACATATCTGAAAAGGTATTAATAACCACAATATTCAGGGAGCTCAAAAAACTAGACTCCCAAAAAATCAATGACCCAATGAAGAAATGGGCAAATGAACTAAAAAGAGCTTTTTCAAATGAAGAAGTCCAAGTGTCCAAAATCATATAAAGAAATGCTCAACATCCCTGTCCATAAAGGAAATGCAAATCAAAACCATGTTAATATTCTATACCTCTCCTGTTAAAATTACTACCGTCAAGAACAAAAACAACATCAAATGTTGCCCAGGATGTACGGAAAAAGGAACCCTCATACACTGTTAGTGGGAATGCCAATTAGTACAACCACTATGGAAAATAGTGTGGAGGTTCCTCAAAAAACTAAAAGTAGATCTGGCATATGATCCAGCAATTCTACTCCTAGATATATCCAATGGAATGTAAGTCAGGTTACTATGAATGCACCTGCAAACCCATGTTTATTGCAGCATATTCAAATGGAATAAATAAACTATGGAAACAACCACGATGTCCCACTACAGATGAATGGATTAAGAAAATGTGGTATTTATACACAATTGAATTATATTCAGCAACAAATAATGAAATTTTGTCATTTGCAGGTAAATGGAAGGAAGTGGAGAAAATCATCTAAAGTAAAGTTAACCAGGTTCAGAAGGCCAGAGCCACATGTTCTCTCTCAGGTGTGGAATACAGACCTAATACAGATGCAGCAGTATTATGAAAAACAGACCATGCTAAGGGGAGGTCACACATGAGAGGGGAAGAGTAAATGAAGGAAGTTAAGAAGCTGAATATGGTTGATGCACTGTCTATATAAGAATGAATATAGAATTTTTAAAACTGTTGAAATCACTATAAGACAGGAACTAAGGTAGAAAGAAGAAAAGTAGAGGAGATGAACCAATTCAGGTTATAATGCATATATTCCTGGAAAAGTCACACAGATACTTCTGGTATAGCTATCTTAAACAAATAAAAATGGCATTTTTTTTCTTTTAACAAAATTGGAGAACAGGAGGGGTAACGTCCCACCTGGGGGTTTGCACCAGTGGGAGGGAGAAAAGGTGGGGAAAGGGTATGTAAGGGTGAATATGGTGCAAATACTGTATACACATTTATGTAAATGGAAAAATGAGACCAGTTGAAACTATTCCAGGAATGGGAGCAGGGGCAGATAAAGGAGAATGGTGGAGGGGGTGAATTAAAGTATGATATATTTGTTATGTTATAAGAACTTTTGTAAATGCCATAATGTACCTCCACCCAGCACAACAGTAAAAAAAGAGGAAAAAAAATAAAATGTAAGAACATCCAATGTACTCCCACCTTACTCATAGTAAAAACAGAAAGTGCTAAAAAAAACCTATAAGTACTACAAGATTTGGCCCCATCTCCTTTACCCTATACATGCCCACATTTTGCTTATACTTCCCATTATTCATCCCATCATTGGTTCATTGTCTTCTATCTACACTGAGTTCTTTCATTCTCCTTGAATAAAGGAATACAACTTCAACTTTTTTCTTGTTGCTCCAGTCTGTCATGGCTTACATGTCACCTTATTAGGGAGTCCTTCCCCAACAATTCCATAAAAGCTAGTAAATTCCTCCTTATGCCATTTATTCATACTCTATCTTGTTTCAACAGCATCCATTGTCATCTAATACATTATGCAATATTTGGTTTATGTCCTAATCATTTGATTCTACCCTTGCTCCTATTATGACAGCTTCTAGTGAGTGAACTCCATGAGGTCATGATGGGTTCCTCTCTGTTTCATTCCTCCATACTTCTTACATAAAGATGAAATCATAAGCTTCAATCACAATGACATTCTTTTGGCAATACTGGAGTTGGAACTCAGGGCCTCATCCTTGCTAAGATGAATGCTCTCCCTCTTGAGGCACATCTCCAGCCCTTTTCAGATAGGGTCTCAACTTTTGTTTTTGAGATGGGGTCTTACTAACTTTGCCCAGGCTGGCCTCTAACTCTTGATTCTCCTGCCTCCCTCTCCCTAGTAGCTAGGATTACTGAAATTAGTCACCACACCCAACCAAATGTTTTGTTTTAATTTTAAAACAAAATTTTAAAATGTGAAACATTTTAATTATTCAGTAAAGTGACCAATATGAAAAAAAATTATGGAACTGAGTACACAGCTTGGTATCAGGCCAAGAAAGGTGGTCAAATCATATTGTATGCATGGGAACAACAGAAATCTTAGCTTGACATTCAAGGTTCTTTATGATCTGGTTCAATGAGACTTGTGCCCCACTAAGAGCTAGTCTTTGTAGCTTCTGGGCATTTTGAACAGCTTACCCTTCTGCAGAACCCTCTAAATTTTACTGATTCATTTTACTCTTTCTCCCTATGGAAACTTCTTCTGACTCTCTGAAATCCATTTCAAATGTCTTTTCCTTTAGGCATCTTTGCACAATGCCTTGGGAGCTAAAATGTGCCCTCTTCTGACCGCCATATCTTATGAGCATAGGACTTACTACATCGCGTTTTATGCATATGTTTGTCTTACCCACAATGTGAGTAACCACTTAAAGGTGGGAATCATCTGTTACTCATATTTATATTTCCAGCACAGTTTTAGAAAAAAATGTAGCACTTAATTTGAAAATATATAATTAGGAATAGATATTTTAGTATAATAGAAATTTATTTTTATGAGAGAAAACACGTCATCTTATCTCACTTTAAATACTGTTATCAAGATGTTTTTATTGCTTTAAAGTTCACTATTAAATAATTACCTCTTAAGTTAATCAAGCATTCCATTCCAGTAGATTATATTATATTGTTCTGAATCAAAAGGGTAGACTTCTGTTTATTATTACAAATTTGATTTTGTTTATACACTATACATATTCAGAAATAATTTTAGAACTTACTACAACAAAATCTTATACAGTGCCTACATGGGAAAATTACTATTCTATAAAAATAAATCTCATAATAATGTAGCATTCATTACTATAATAAACACTTCAGTGAAAACTTCAATTTTAACACTTTGCTAATGACCTGTGTGCTCCATGCCTTTCTCAAGAGCTTTCCTGTTGTGAGTTAAGACTAAACATAGATTACCTCCCAGTGAGATAAAGTCCCCCCAGGAAGATCCAAATGATCAAAAATGCTTCACAATAATGGAAATCTTTTAAAATGCAGATGTTTGTGATTATCAAGGACTTCTGTAACATATTTCATATTTAAAAATGAAAGGAAAAACATTTGACATTATCCATCAACACTAAGTGAATGTCTTTTTTGTCAAGGAACTATTCTCAACAAATGGATAAAAAATTCAGTAATGTAATTAGGGAACATCCATTGGTCTAAGTAAATGGGATTCCATCTTGGTTGTACTTTAGAATTGTCTGAGGAACTTTATAAAACACAATCCCAAGACTCACTCCCAAATATTTCTTTTTAATTGGTATTAGGCATGTCCAGTGAGTATTTTATCTAAGATTACAGGTAACTGCAAAGTGCAGCAGGATAGAGAGAACCCTGAGTAGATGATCCAAGGGTGGATCTCTTCCAAATGTATATTTTAGCTGGATTAGTCACAAGACCTGACTACACATGGATGTTACTGACACTGTTTCTGATAATTACCTTAATAGCAGTAAGTATTCTTTATGGTAAGCAACTATGTTATGAACTGTACAGCAACACATTTATTGGAATCCTGCATTTCACAGGTTGGATGATATGGTTTTTTTCTTCTAAAGTAAACTTTTTAGGTTATTTTTTGGCTAAAAAGGATTGTAAGAGGTTTGTGAGTTGCTAGATTATTTCTGACTCAAAATAGGTTATTTTACCACACAGTGCTAAAGAATAGCAAGGAAACTAGCTTTTGATAGCTAATTATAACTGTTGTCTATGGGAGAAGATAGACCACATCAGTATCACTTTTCAAAGAAAATGGAAGTTACAAGGCACACACGTTTTTATTTAAAATGATTATTGAGATGCTTCCTACATCTTTTAATGCATTTTTTCTTTAATTGACACTTTTATAATTCTACAGGAATTCTCAAATTTTTTATTTTTTAATTATTCATTTTTTTATTTGTAACCTAACATTCTAAAAAAAGAAAACATCATATTCCACTCATCAGAAGCAAACCAAGATGTAAAAAACTACATAAATAAGCATGTAACTGAAATGCTAAAGCAAAAACACTAAAGTTAGATTAATATATTCAAAAAATAAATATTTAGTCTTTAACAATTTCTTCCTTTTAATAAAGAGACTTAACGAATGATAAACCATTTCCAGTATCTTTGACATAAAGTAGGACGTAATACTTTAACCATTGTGTGGAAGTTTCTTGAAAGGTAAATATTTATGAAATATAATATAGATATGCTTCTACCACCAGTAAGATGATCAGTAAGATCTTATGCCTAACCCTAAGCAGAAAAATGCAGTCACTCTTTCTCAACCATATGGAAAGAGAATGTAGTAGGTATATTTCCCCAAAAGATAAAGAAGATAAAGGATAGAATATGAAATATGTCCACCACATGCCATAAAAAATCTTTATCTCTATGTTTAGTTTTATTATGTTTTAAACTAAAAAAGTCACTGTAGACTAACTCATTGATGTCTACAAACACTGGAGGTTTGTTATTTGCCCGACACTAACTGAAGTATTAGAGAAAGGAAAAAATGGAAGCCTTTGGTTCCTGAAATCATCAATTCACTTTCAGCATATACATTCATAACAAATTCCCGTAACAGAGAAATGCACAAAGTGTTACAAAAACAGAGATGATGTGGACCAATCTGTCCTAGGTCTGAATATCGAGACTCATTAACTAAACAGCAACAAATGCAATTGGAATTAACCAAGCATTAAGAGTTTTTATCCTCAGGCCGTTCCTTGATCATATCCAGTGTCTGGATGTAGACCTAGAGTCAGAAAAACAGCAGGTTTGCAGATGGCTGTGGGCAGGCTGAGCAGTAAGGCTGATTTTCTAAGAGTTCTTAGCAACTTAGATGTCAGACCATCTGGGCCAAGGATCCAGTCTGTCTAAAACAGTGTACAGTTTCTTATAAAGTTGAAACTGTTATTGATAGTAAAGTTTTGATTAAATTTGGTATACAATCATATTTATAGTATACTCCTTTTAAATATCTTATTCCACGTGCTATATTCTATTAAAGCTAATATGTTGACATATTTAGTATTTTTCTCTTTGAGTAAAGTGTCCTTATAAAATAAACTGTCAGGGGCTGGTGGAGAGGCTCAGGTAGTAGAGTGCCTGCCTACAAAGCATGAGGCCGAGTTCAAACCCCAGTACTGCAAATAAATAAATAAATAAATGAACACGTAAGCAAGTCAATAAATAAAATAAGCTATCAGAGGTGAAGAAGCATAAAAAATTATAAAACAATTATGACATAATCTTTAGAAGGTGAACACAACAACAGGTGTTTCTAAAATGTCTTTGCTCATGCCTAAACTTTATTAATAAAATGTATACTGTCTAATCTTCCATCATCAATTATCAGCAATTAAAAGAATCGCTCTGGCTTAGTATTTCAGATGAAAATAAACATTTGGGAGGTTGCTTGATACAATAACTTGTATCAGTAATTTGTTTCAGTAAGAGCAAACTCAAATAAGTTACAGTATACACACAGACAAAAGAAAAATAGGTAGAATTTTTTCTAAAGACTTAGGGAATTTTATAGAATAAAATGTTTTGCTGTGTAACACATCAGTTCTATTCTAGGCATTCTATCCAAAAAACCTAAAAAGCCATTGTCATAGGGCAAGCACTCAGTAAATTATCTTCTTTTTTTCTTTCTTATTTCCTTTATTGATATTTGTAGGAAAGTAGAAAACAAACATTTGTACAGCTCTGGGGGCACCAGAGCACTGCCTTGAGCCATTTAAACACATTCCTTCACATATCATATTGTTATAGATAGTACATAAAAGTTCACATAAGTAGATAAATAAATCTCTATTTTATAATTTGTTTGTATTTATAAGTATTTGTATACTTATAAATAAATTTGTATTTATTTATAAGTAATATCCATTATAACTAATAATTGATACTTTTCAACTTCTCCTAAAAATTAGATTTTAACCAAAGAGTTGAATATCATACAGGCTGAGAATTAAAAGAAGCACTGATTGTTCTCATATTGAATTTAAATATTGATTGAATATAGGAGACTCTTGACATTTCCAAATGCCCAAATTCGTGAACCCCACAATTATACCTAATTACCCTCATAAATGCAGCTAAGTTTAAATATAAGTGATATCTTTGTATTCTTTATCATTTTGTAAATATTATACTAAAATAAAACATGGAGTTATTTTCAACAAGCACCGTTGGTTCACTTTCTCCTTGTTTCCATTACCAATGCTGGAAGTTCTAATTTTAATTTCCCACAGCCATTCTTCACCAAACAATAATACTCCCTCAGATCCTAAGACTCCCAATAATGATCTTCATCATTTTTGGTGCAATTCACCTAAGAGTGGCCATTAGTAATTTACATTGGGATTGAGGTGCTTGGGAGCAACTAATTCCACTTGTTAATAGCTTATTAGAATTTAATTGGCTTATAATACTTTAAATAACAATAAATTTTAATTAAGTTATTTATATATATGTATATATTTTGTGGCTGTCCTGGGGTTAGAACTCAAGGTTTTGTGCTTGCTAGGCAGATGCTCTACCACTTTAGCCATACCCACAGTCCTTTGTGCTTTAGCTAATTTTGAGATAGGGTCTCACTTTATGCCCAAGCCAGCCTAGACTGGGATACTCCTATTTGTGTTTCCCCTCACAGCTGGGATAACAGGCACATGCCACCCTGTGCAGGCATTGGTTGAAATGAGGTCTCATAAACTTTTTGCCCAGGCTGGCCTTGTTCCATAATCCTCCCAATCTCTGACTTCTAAGTAGCTAGGGTTGCAAACTTGAGTCAGGACATCTGACTCAATAATTTTTAAGAGTATTAAAAGTTTCAAAATTAAGAAGTCTGAAAATCACTGACCCAGAAACAGCTTCCAAACCACTGCAGAAGTCCTCACAAACAACAAAACCATGAGACTGTCCTGGAGAAGCCACCTGGCACTTCACCATGTGTGCCCAGGCATTACCTGTCTCTTTATTCTCATGAATTAGCTCTCTCCATTCCCATTTTTAAGAGAAATGGAGGTTTGATGATAGATGTGAAACTACTTAAGCCAACAAAAATGTGGCCTATTCTTTGGCAAGTGGGAAGTGTGTATAGCCTAGTGGGAGTTTCTTCAATTCTGCCATTAATCACTCTTAAGAGTGGTGCGATAAACTTTCACAATATATATTTAAAGCTAGCCAGACTGATAGGGAGCTGACTTTGGGAGCACCGTGGTATTTAAAGCACTGGCATAACAGAGTCAGAGAGGGTCACTTACATGCTTTTAAATATGCAGAGACTTTTCTTTAATTTTACAACTTCTTTTTCTTTTTCCCTTTGCTCTTCCCCAAGTCAATTAAAAATGCAAGCAGGAGGTTTGATAAGAGGCGGCAAGACAAGTGAGGCATGGGATAGCAGTAAAATATGATTGCCTAATGTATGCACTGTAATAGGAATAATTGGATTTTTAAAGTCTAAGCATTGCCTGCTTTACCCTTTATCTCCCATTAAATCGATTGTGCCTTGCTCTTTTTATATCTAAAATGTTAACCTTTATGAATTTTTAATAACTAAAACTTTGTAACACTTTTTATTAAAATGTGGGGTTATGTTAAATTTGCTATTTGACTTTTATAAGTCAATGTTCCTTATCTAAAATAATGGATTTTAATGTCTGATGGAAGTTTGTGTTTGTTAATCTATAAAATAATGATGGTAAAAATGACCCTGTAATTTAACATTATCTTAATCACATTTTTATGCACTCTCTGCCTACACAGGGTGTTAATATAGAATTTTCATTATTTCTCAATTCTCTTCAATCTGGTAGCTTCACTCAATGAAAGAATAAGTTCAAAACTACAATTAATGTATTTAAATGTTTCTAAATGCTTAATTGTCTTAAGTGTTGAAAACATTTAAAGTTTTTAATATACCTGCCTGTATCCTATAATTAGTGTGAAATTGTAAAATCAGCAAGTAAGATATTTAAAGAAAGTGAGAAAATAATGTTACAGTCTTTACCCAAAATTTGGAAAATACATTTGTACTGAAAAGGTTTCCTATGGTACAGAACTTCTGTTCAGAAATCTGAGGATTACTTTTGAGTGTTTTCAACAACCAAATCCAAATGCCTCCCTAATTATAGTTCCAATACTTTTCCATTCACTATAGGATAGTACTGTTTGTACATTTTGCCAATATCTAAACTTTCACACATTAACAACTGTGTTCAGGATCTTCAGAACAAACAATATTCAGTCCTAAAATAGTTTTTATTTTATTTTATTTTTTTTACAAGAATCCTGTAAATAGGATCCAGGTTTGGTGGCAGCACTACTTCTTCAGTTTCTGTTCTGCATTTTTAATTTTTCCCCTCTTGTTTCCATGTTCTCACCTCTATTAAGCCTAATATTCTAAATAGTTTCATCATGTCACCATCAAGAGCAAGCATCTTCACTGCTTTACTACTTTGGTCTTTTGTATCAACTTCAGTCATTTCTATCTAAACATGAAGGAAGGTTAACACCTGAGTCTGCAATTTTCATTATTCTATCAGTTTAAACTAAACTTAGTGATTTTATTGTCCTATAACAGGAATTTCCAATTGCTATCTCTAGGACTTCACATACAATTTTTTGGGTATCTGGAATGGTCTTTCACTAATTTTTTGCACTAGTTCCTATTACACCTTTTTAAAATTAACTCTCATCTCCTCCATCTTAGTTGCAGAAAGGGTGTGCAGTTTTCTTGGGAACTAAAGACAGGTAAAAATTTGAATGAACTAGAATCTAGACTGAATCATGGCAAAGGTGGAACTTATACAAACACAAAGAAAGGTGAAAGTATAAGAGATGAAGACTATAGTAATAGCTGCTAGAGAAGAAGATTGCAGCAGAGAGAAGAACAGAGTTTAAAATAAAGTCTAAAACCAGAGTCCTCACCTGCTTAGCAAGAAAGCGGTAGTGTTACTACACGGCTCAATGGAGAGCTGCAAGGGAAGCTGACTACATTGGCAGAAGTTCTTGCTCATTGGTTCATTTACCTTATTTTCTTCAGAAACGCTACTGTCCAAAGCCAGATTCAAACATAGTAAAAGAAGACTTCATTGGAAAGCCTGTGGTGAAAAATCTTTCCCCAAGGCTGGGGAAGGCAATGTTGCAACAGGCAGAAGGAAGTGGCCATAAGATCATCAAGCTCCTTAAGATAAAAGGAAACAAAACTAAAAAAAACCCAAAAACCAAGCATGGTACCAAGAAGGTGGTATGGCAGAATAGTAGGTTGGGAATGTCTGAGGCTAGTCTATTCTTTTTGGGGACAGGCTTCTCCCAACACACAAATTTCAGGGGACAGTTGTCAAAATTTGGAGATACTTTCAGTTATCCCACTGGAATAGTGCTGCATGATCTAATTGGGAAAGGCCAGGAATGATGCTAAGCGACTTATGCATTGAACATTCAACTAAAATTGTCAATCATAGAGCTACAGTTGAAAAACCTGCCATAAAACCTGTACTTGATCCCTGGGTTTAAAGAAGAATTCTGCCTGCTGATCTGTGGCCCTGGCCTTGACATAATTGCTGGCCTGTTCATACTGCCTTATGTTGTTACAGGGGTGGCTTTGGTGTGATCAAGGTCTATGGCATCTGTAAAGTCATCATCTCTACCTGGAATTCAGGAATTAGTGACAGCATCTTGTGAACATGTGAAGAAACATATTCAGGGTTGGAACAAGTGAAAAATAAGTCCATTTTAAGACGATTAGGGATACAAAGTATGGTTAATACAAGATAGAAACTGTATAACAATTAATTTTGAAAGAATTTTTTCACAAATCTAATATGATCTGCAAATCTGGAAGGGTAAGAGAAAGGTCAACAAGGCAGCTGAGGCTGAGTTTTTCAGACAGTAGATGAAGAGACTACACAATCACACAAAGAACAAAATGCTCAACAGGGAAGGGTAAAGGTCTTTGATTATATGGGTAACAATGGCAGCCCATCGTGCATCCAAAGCTTAACTTGGGAGGTGAAATTCTGTGCTGCGTGAAGCTTTTAATTCTAGTGATTTGGACACAGGTATGTGGTATTTCATGGCTCTTCCCTTAAAATTCCTCTGGTTCAGAAACTGAATCTTCAGTTGGGTATTAAGGTTCTTTCAGTTTCAAGTGACAAAAATCAGAAATACACCAAAGAGAAAATGGGGACTTTAGGAAAAAGGGAAAGGGAAGGCTTTGGAAACAGAACCCAGGTTTTCATCTTTTGCTTGGTGACCTCATCCTGTCTTTCTGTAGCCTGACATAATTCAGCATATAAATAATGGTCTTCAGTTCCATGCAGGTACAGGGCACAACTACAATAAATAAGAAAGAGGAGCTCTCCACCCCGTGGAGCTTCTATTTCACAAGCCAAGCAATGAGCATGTAACTGATGCATCATGTCGTACTAAGTGCTGTGAGCCAAAAGGGCAAGGACAGGGCACAGAGATTTATGGCAGTGAGTATAAAAGAGAGAAATTACTTTCATAGGGAGGTCAAGGAGGCTACCTCTGAGGAGGTGATATTTGAGTTAAAACTTGAAAGAAATAAGGAAAAGAATAATTTGTAGGTCTGGGTGATGAGTAGTCTTAGCAGAGATAAGATTAGATATAAAGGCAAGAGAAACCCATGTTCGAGGCACAATAAGAAGGTTAGAATCAAGAGAGTATGTGGGGCGGGGGATGATGCTAAATGAATTTGGAGAGGCAACCAAAGAGTAGGCCAAGTAGGAGCTTGTCAGACACTGAAGTGTGATACTGCTCTAAATCGCTGTAATGTGATTTAATTGGAATTATATGATTTGATTCATTTAAAAAATATGTTTGGCTCTTTGGATAGTGACTTTTAGCTAAACAGGAATGGAAGACAAATTAGAAAAAGACTAATTAGGCACAAAGTGGCCCAGTAGCCCAAAATCAGAGTGAGGAATTGAAGGCCAGAAATGGGCTTCTTTGGGGTGTTTTACAAAGTAAGACCAACAGAACCTGATAATGGACTGAATGAAGGCCATGCAGGAAAGAGTCTTTTTACTCTGATCATGTTGGGGCAATAATTGTGCCATTGTCTAGACAAGGAATATAGGGATGGAACAGGTTTATTTCATAGTTTGCTGGTCATGGTTGTAAAAATTCTTGGCAATGATTGATTGGTCAAAGCCTAGACCACTTCATGGATAGCAATAAGGATAGGAGACTGTGGCTTTGGTCATGGATTTGCTCTGTGATCAGGGGAACTGAGTTTGTCACCTAAAGAAGAGAGTGAAAAAGTTGCTTCTATCAACTGTTAAAGCAGTCTTTTCCAAAAGAATTAAAACCTGTCAGATATCAGTTACTGGTAATAAGCGCATAACTGGATTTGTCATTATTCACTCACTCATATTACTTCACTTAATTTTCAAATATCCTCATGAATGACCATAATTTTCTTGAAGGCCAGTGATACCCAAATGCCAGTTTGTGGACTGATGCTGGACTGAACTCCTGGAATCACTTGAGAACCATGTAAAATATCATCAACAACAAAAAAGAGAACACATTTTGATTCAGCAAATTAGAGTCAACCCCATTTTTTTTTCTTGACAGTATTTTGGATTATCAGACATTTTTGATGCTTATATATATTTTCTAAAATTTCAACCAAATGATGTAGGCTAATAAATTCAATATGGTATTTCCCAGTTTAAATTATTTTATATTATTGCTAGAAAAAATGAAATATGCATAATAATAAAAATTAAAATAAGTTACTTGCCGTCTCATCATACATACAGTCTTATCAACTCCATGACTGATGTGACACAACACATGCTTGTCATCTTTATTCATAAGTTAGGCATATTTTGACCTCTTTCCATTATTGCCAAACATCTTCCATCAGTATGATTTTAAGCAGTCATACTTTTAATTATATGAAAGTCATACTTTTATATATATATATATGCATAAATATGTATCCACATAAATTTACCAGTTCTAAATTGTGAAATTTTCAGTTATTTCATTATTACAAATAATGATCATTTTACATATAAACTTGAACTATACTTGGTTATTTCCTTTGGAAAAATTCTTGGGACTGGTATTCACGTATCAAGGGTATATATGTTTCTAAGATGGGTTCCTACCCACCAAAGAAAAATTATATTAAAATATTTACTAATATCTAGTGGACAAAAATACTCACTTTTCTGCAGTAACAATTTGTTTTCCGTGTGACGGTCACACCCAGAAACTTGAGCATACTTGGCAAGCTCTGCCACCGAGCTACAGGCCCAGTCTGTCATTATGCTTTAGCGTTTGTTATGATTTGATCGGGACTTACTTTTTAACATCAGAGTTGAAGCTTTCCTTATATACACACTGCTTATTTGTGTTCCTTTCTGTGATCTATTTTTTACATTGTATTTTCTTTTGTTTTGATTTATACATGTTCTTTATGGACTAATATGAATATTCACCTTCTTATATATTGATTGTTGTCTTTTCTGATATGTTACTAATACCGTTTTCAGAGCATCTTTTGCTTTTAATTTTATTTCTATCATATTATTTGATATACTTTGTGTGTAGACATGTATTTTTTAATGTTCACTCTACCTTTTTCTAGAATAACCAACACAAGACATGATTATTCACCTTTTTTTTTAAACGAATAGCTTAAGAATTTACTTACTACATTTAGGTATTTAATCCATGTAATTCCTTTGGCTAGTGACATAGATAACAATTCTTGACAACTAAGCAACCAATATGATTGCCACTGTACAGGTACAGTTAAATGTCTTCAGATCTGTTACCCAATTACTTATAATATCATGGGGTGTATTCTTTAGAATCACATAAATACGTTAATCTCTATTTAAATACATGCTTATGCTGGGCACTGGTGCTCATGCCTATAATTCTAGCTACTTGGGAGCTGAGATTGGGAGGATCACTGTTTAAAGTAAGCCTGGACAAATAGTTCATGAGACCCCCATCTCCAAAATAACCAGAGTAAAATGGACTGGAGGTGTGACCAAATAGAATAAAACCAGCTTTGCAAGTGCAAAGCCCTTAGTTCAAACCTCAGTCCCACCAAAAAATAAATACATGCTTATGTAATAGACTAACTGGATCTTAGAAATCACTTCTAGAGTGTCTTAAACAGAGATAGTATCCTTTGTAGACCAAATAGTATTATCACATATTTAAAATTATCATGAAGTTCTGAAAAGTCTTTCATGAATACTTTAAAAAACTTTTTTCTTTGATATTCAGGAGGTATGACCCTTCCCATCTTCTTTCATCACCCTCTAACTCTGCCCTAGAGTTACAGTTGATACAAATCATGGCTGAATCAAGCTGATTAAGCAGGTCAAGAGAAAAACTGCAGGAGGGAATATTGATTTCAGATGTGATCCTGTCCAATATCTGGTATTTGCTGCAAACCATGAAGTCACCATTTTTCTTGATGTAGAGGATGAGTGCAAGAGGGAGACTGGTAAAAGTTGGGTGCCAAACACTGCAGCTGGGTTTCAGGAAGTTTTTGGTGTAATCACCATTTCCAAAAATAAATAAATAGACTTTACTTAAGTATAGGCCTTTGGGGGTCAAATTAATCAATGATGTAATCTTATTGACTGTGGAAGTTTGCAGGTTAAATAACTCTAATTAATCACAAAATATGGTTTAAGTACCAATGTTTCTGGGCATCAGTATCAAGAACTAACTGATTGGAAGCATTGGTTATGTTAGTAACAGTAACTGAAACCAAGGACTAGGGACTTCTACTATTGTGGTAAGAAGACCAGGTCAGCTGCAAAAGCATATTCTCATCCATGGTCCATAAAACTCTTTCACAGTGTTGAAGCGCAACAGAGAAGGGTACAGCCTTCTCTGAATCCTTATGGCTGATGTTATGGGTGAATTTGCTTTCACTTGAACAGCTTTCCCTGAGTATTTAACAGCTCTTGGTTAGTGCAACTTCTAAAGTTTTAAATAAATCAAAGCTTCATCTGCTAGTATTTTGTGTATCAGGAGACAGTGGTGAGAGCAGTGTGAAGCACAAGTGAAATTGTTTTTGTGGGTTTCTGTACAATTAAGTTGGAGAGTTTATGTTCTCTGCTATCATTGAGATTTCAGGATTTTGCACATGAAGAAATGAAATAGCAACAAGATAACCAACCACAGTGGGTTCAGGGAACCACATCTTGGCATGAAAAGGCAATACAAAAGAGGTGTATTTTGAATCTGGAGTCTAGGTAGAAAAGGATTCTTTCAGTTTGTTGGATAGAAAATTATTATCATAGCACTTGGAAAAGTAAAGAGCAAGGAATGATAACAGACAAATGATAATAATAGACAAATTAAGTTAAAAAATAGAAAATTTCACCCTATAGTCACGTAAACAAAAACAACTATATTAACCTACTCAACATTTGCTATGTACCAGGCAATGCTGTAATTACTTATCTTGCTCACCACAAAACATCAAGATAGGTACTATTGCAGTGCCAACTTTACAGAAGAAACTGAGGTACACAAAGATTAAGTGTTCTGCCATGGTCACATAACTATTTTTTAAAATTCATTTATTCATATGTGCATATATTGTTTGGGTTATTGCTCCAGGCAGAACCTGTTCTGCCCTTATCTCTAATTTTGTTGAAGAGAAGACATAAACAATAATAGGAAAGGCAAAGCGTTTTTGCTAGTTAAGTTAAGGGTAGCTATACAGAGAGATTACTGGAATTGCTTCCATGTACAAATGTGTTACACACATAGCTGTTAATATAGCTAATGAATGGAAGAAGTGGGATTCAGACTCAGGTATTCTAGCCCCAAAATTTTAATGGGCCCATTTAACAAAATAATTCAATTGAAATAGTTTGAAAAAGATTCAGCACTTAAAACCTTTATTTTGTGTGTGTTTATAAAGAAAAACTAAGCATGAGAAATAAAGGATTCTTAATGAATATAAGGTGACTTTTCTGAATCAGATATTGAGAAAAACAACAAGGAGCATACTGATCCATCCTCCCACTGGTGAAGGGAAAGGATCCATTGCTCAATGAATAAAAATTGAAACTTTGGACTGCATATCTTCATTAAGTACATAATCAAGTAGAATACACCCTCAGCTTTATTTATAGAGTAGGTAATTGGGTGAGGAAAGGAATAGGGATGGAAGAGAACAGATAGTTACAATATATCCCAGGAGTTGTTGAAGAATAAACATCTGATCTATGTGTATCTGTCTGACAATTCAAATCAGTGTTCTAGGACCTAGTGTGGGCAGAAATAGGGAGATAAGGCCCATTAGCTAAAATCTTATTTGAAGGTAATATTTTGGCTTGGGGATATATCACATTTGGACAAAATGGATCTAAGAAGCAGAATGGTTCATCCTCCAGATGGGCTGAAATCTAAATGAGGAGTTAATGGGAACCACTTCAAGGAAAACCATCTTCTGTGATAAGGTTCTGAAGTAATTAAGGTATTTTTATCAGCAGGCAAAGGGACAGAGCTATCTCAATTTTAAAGAACAAGGGCTAATGAAAAGGGCTTTATCCTCAAATGTCATAGGTTGAAGTCTAACTATTCAAGTGCCTGAGTGCTTAGGGTAATGACAGCAGTTCTGGTGAAACTGAGTTCTCACTGGAGGTTTAAGTTTTCCAGAAACTCTAAGGTAACTATCTCTTTATAGCTTCCATGCTTTGTTATTTGAGAGTCAACTTTCTTAAGGGTCAGATCAAACCTTTGGCAGTGATTTCTCTGACATAGATCTTTATAAATTTTCTAGGATTCTTTCTTTACATCGATTTCTCAACATCACCTCAAAAGGGTAACATACATAGCCATATGTAGTATATAATGATGTCATTTTTATTTATATTATTTTTAGTTGTAATTTTTGACCTTTAATTAAAATATAAATGTCTTCAGGTAAGATGTGCTTCCAAGTATTTTTACATAGGCAAGTTGGTATGAAACAAATACTTCTGTTAAGGTTATATTTCTATGAACAAAAATTACTCAATATACGTAATTTACAAATATAAATGTAAAAATGATATTATGTCACTAGTGACTTATGGTTTTACAATGCCATATTAATAAAAACCAGTTATCAAAAGTTAAATGTACTATCAATTTAAAGAACTCTATTTAGAGAACCCTTTTTAAAGAACTCTTAAAAATATCCCAGAACCAGACAATTGAAATAAAACAAAACATTGAAAATAACATTGGAGTTTGTGTTTAAGTTGGATATTATCTAATAATTGCCATTATAATCTAGTTATTTGCATTATCATTTAGTGTGAGTGAATCATTTTTGGTGAACACATAAAAGAGAATAATTTAAATTGCTACAGCTACAAACCTGTTTTGATATTTTACACTGACTTCACCTGGTGGAAGATTTTTTAAAAAATAGAACTTGAGAATGTTTTTGTACCAAAAGAGAGGGTAATTCTCTCAGGCATGAATCCCAGGGTCATATTCCTTAACAGTTTAAGCTGACAGTGGGGAGAAACATCTGTGAGGCTTCTTGTAATGACACCAGTGGAGGAAAAAAAGAATATTTTCTTTCTTTTTGCTCTTTGAATGTGTTTGGATACTGATGCTTTGGCTATAAGATTAGCTCAAAGTCTACCTTCATGGTCTGAGGGAAGTACAATGTCCATAAAACTGGCTCAAATAACCAGTTTGGTGCATGTGGTCTCACGAACTTCTTCGGTTCCTACTTTCCTTCTTCTTCTACAGAAATCTTGAACTTGAGCCACGATGTTGACCATAGAGAGAATCCATTCCTTTTCCATGATGCTAATGGAGGGTCTTTTCTGGTATTAACAGGTCTTACCTTACTAAAGGCTTCGCATATTCAGGGGATGCAGGTAAATTGAAACTAAATATTCATCATTTCTTTTCTTAAAAGGCTATCATCAACGCTGCCATGTTGTTGAAATATCCTTCCCCAGGTAATTTTGTCTTTAATCTATATATAGATGTATCATTAATCAATCATTAATGTCTTTGGGTTGTAACATTTTTTTAAATTAAACTCTTCTTTCTAAAGAAATGTTGTTGGTATAATGACTCTTTCCCAAAACAGACTAAGTAGACATGTTATAAGAAATGTGATGTTTTGATATTATAATTTGGACAGCAGCATGCTTGTCAAGTTTACTTGGTCTAAAAGTTATTGTCAGAGAATATTACATGAATTATTGTAGACTTTTTGAGTTGGTGTTATGTCAATAAAATGTAGATATTGTAGAGGACATGGAGAAATGACCTAATTAGTATATGTTCTAAGCAGTATGGCAGTTGATAGTACGGAAGTAGATACTTTTAAAGACATTAAAAGTTTTGTCCTTTCAGGCACTTTAGACATTCTCCTTGTGTATTCTTTCCAATGGCTTCCTTCAGAAACACAAATTCTAGACCACATGTTGGTCCATGTTGCCACATACTGTTTATTAATGAGGTCTGAACTCATTGCTATGTTAGCATAGAAGACAGTGTAAATGTCACTCATGTATTTGATGTCTAGAAACTGGTAAGAATATTAGAATGGAAAACCTCTATTTCAGATATAATGGATACCCTCATGCAGAAGTAACATCTCTGAAGTAAGAATTTATTGTACCTAATTCAAAGTCATACACAAATTTGTCTGCACATTTAGAAAAAGTGATATTTTCAATAATTTTTTCAAGTATCTGGGCAAATACAAAAGTTGGATTGATCCAATGGATCCCCTTTTAATTGACTGGAAGAAGCAAGTATCTTTATAGTTAATCTGTGTTTCAGTCAATGCCTTTCTTGTACTTATTATTATTTATCAAATATGTTAACCTTGACTTATTTTCTTAAATCAAAAGTCAATGGGCTGAAGGAATGACAAAGGGGTATAGGTTTACATAACAACAACTGTTCTGTATTCATTTCATAAATCTTAAAGTGAATCTTACTTTCTCAAGTTATTGAATTTATAAACTTCATATTTTATTATAATTTTGTAAATTTATATTTTGATAGCTTTTAAAGAATCATGAAGAAGTTACATGAATAACCTTTTCCAATTAATTTTTGTGTCACATATGACTTAAAGTAAAATGTAATAAAGTCATGATATTTTGAAACTGTAAGATTGAGTGAATTGGATTTGTGCTTTTAAGGATGTGTGCCCAGCATATTGGTCTAGATTTTCATTTGTATATTTGGTTTAGGTCTGTATTTAAAAATATTAAGAGATTTATCAATTCTGAAATGAGATGGAAATAAGTGTTTTACTTTTTATTAGCATATACTAGTTCCACAGGAGCATACATTATGATATTTACATATGTGCTTACAAAATATCTTAATTAGATTCACCCCTTTCATCATTCTCCCTCATCCCCTCTATACCCCTCCTTCTTACAACAATTTCAACAGGTTTCATTATGCTATTTTCATAGATGAATTCATAATACATCCACCATATTCACACTCCTTCACCCCTTCCCACTGGTACCCACGCCTGGGAAGGACCTGTTTTACTTTCCTGTCCTTCAATTTTTTAAGTGTATATTGATGGTCTAAGGGGGCTTTACCTTAGCACTTCAGACATGCATGCATTGTGCTTTAATCAGATTAATCCGTTACTTACTCTTTCTCTATCACCCTGCTCCCCTATTATTCCACAGCTTACAGTGCATTGTGCTGTATTTTCTTCATACATAGAAGGAATGTTTCAATATCTTACACTCTAAACATTCTCTTCCCCTATTCTACCTGCCACAGTCCTCTCAGACAGACCACTAATAGAATCTTGGAAATAAGTTTTATAAAAAATTGCACATGATTGATACAAGGAAGCATAGCATACGAAAACCTTGAGCCATTTTCAACCAATGGTCATGTAAAACTCAATAGCAAATTTGGCCTTTTATTGAAAAAAAGAAGTAATAATGGATATGATAATATTTTATAATACAGACATGATTTTTAAAAATGATAGTCTTCAATATTTTCATAAACACTTCATCAGTTAGTAGGTTAAATCAGTGGAAGAAACACAAAAATCACAGATGGAGTCAAGAATGGTTCATTTATTTAAAATTTTTGTGATTTCTAAGTAAGGTTAACAGTTCTTTAAAATGATATTTATGTCAAAAACATGATAATAAATTTAGCAAGGATTTTTCTCATTTATTTTGTCATTAAGTACTGCACGTTCAGATTTATTCATTGATTTCAAAGTTATGACTGACTAATGTTTAATTTAAAATATGTATGACAGAGCTCTAAATAACATTGTAAATCAATATCTGACCTACATTATTTTTATAACATTCATTTATGCTCAGAAATTGCATCAAATGCAGTCAGGTTAATTGCCCTAACTTTTTCTAAGTAATGTTTCAAAGCTTCACATTGACAGATATCCCTGTCTGCTCTATATCCCAGGTCCATTGAATCCTCTAACTATTATTAATTGTGGCTGTTGGAATCATGCATTATCATACAAAGCTAGTACCAAATGGTTTTCCCTCAACATAGATTTCTCATCACTTATCCGCATAAGAACATACTCTGAGGTAATTTTTCAATCTAATCTAAAGCAAGAAAATTATAGGCTCTGTGGTTTTGATGGATTATGTTGTGCTATATGATTCCCTGCATTATACTATCTTTCAGTTCTCTTCTACATTATTTTTTAGTGATCTGTTTTGATAATTAAATGTTAAATCCAATTAAGTTAAGAAATGTATCTTTTTGAATATGATGCATTTTGTTTAGATTGATCCCTTAATAATATAATAGGCATATAGATGATTTTGTCTCTTCATCTTTCTTCTGCAGAGACTTTCTGTACAATTTTTGAGCATATGCCTTTTTCTTGGTTTGTACTGTGCTTTTCATTTGGAACGAGAGGAATACACTGGGACGAAGTGATATTTTGCCATTCTTCCATTACAAATTTAGCAATGATAGGTGTCACTAGCTGATATTTCCTTAAATATCATACAGTCAACTAGGGCTATGCTGTGTCCACTATCTTGAGGTCATTTTCTTTGTTTTTTAATCCTGGCTTTTATGTATCTAAACCATCATGGAGATTGTTTGAGTGAGGAAGTGTAATAGTTTCATCAAGATGTCATTTCATGTTTAAATTCTAATGCTAGAGGTCACAAGATGACAAAGTCTCACAACGATAAAAGGGTGAGAGTAGTTCAAAGCGCAGAGTAGAAAGACTGCAAGGCCTTGCTGGGTTCTGCATCTCTGAGATGTTTTTTCCCCCTCCAGTTTCCTTGGTCGTAGAATGCTAGTAGTTACAACATGCAACAGGCTAATAAGTAGGAAGACATAGTGAAATTCGTTCTTTCAGAGCCTGGAATTTAGGGCTGGGGGTGTGGCTCAAGTGGTAGAGTATCTGCTTACCAAGCCCAAGGCCCTGAGTTCAAACCCCACTACTGCTAAACAAAAAAGAACAACATATTCTTTGGAGGGCTCAATTGATAGAGCATTTGCCTAATAAGTGCAAGGTCCGGGATTCAATCCCTAGTACTGAAAAAAAAAAACAGAGTCTGGAGTTTTCATTATTATTAAATGTGGGTGATCCTGACCCCAGTAACTTTTTTATACTTATTCTGTTAACTTTTATAGGAAAACAGTGTGACACAGTAGAAAGACTACTGGGTAATAAGTTTTCCTCTGGCTCAGTGGGTTGGTTAATCTTCCTCTCTATGTTATCCTGGATAATATTTTTTTACTCAACTATAAATAAAATCATAACTTTGAGTTCATAACTCTAGCTTGAATTTCCCCTTCAGAATCTAGATAACATAGCTACTTTCCACTCAAATCTTCATTTGGTTTTCATCAGAATCTCAAATTTACCAAGTGTAAATGTGAGCTGCTGATTTCTCTCCTGATCTGTCTTCTACATTTCTCTTGACTTCTTCATCTCAGTGTCAGTGATGTGCTATACATCACTCAGTCATGGGCCAAGCCGGACATGAAGGGTCTAGTCACTTTCCTTATTTCCCACTGCATCTACAACCTGTCATCAGGTGCTTTCACTTTTATTTCCAGCATTTGTTCAAATGTGTCTACTTCTCTCCACTTTGCCTCTGCAGCCTCTTTGTCAGTTCAACCTTCCACTTCCTTCATATTTCCCTCAGGGATCTCTTCACTGAAACTGCTAACCCTCTCCAATTTCTTTTCCTACAGTTGCTTGGGTAATCTTTTTAAAATGTAAATGTAGTCATATTACTTTTCTGAGTGAGATCTGTCTTCTGTATATCATCCAAATACACACGCACACACACACACACACACACACACACAATTTGAACTTAAAAAATTCCAAACACTTTCATGTAGACCTGAGTATATTTTCATCTTCATCTATCCACTCTAGCATCCAACACTACTCACACTGCTCCTCCCACACTTGGTATCTTCTTCTTCCTGGAACTTGGAAGGGATTTTCCACTCTCAGTGCGTTCCTAAAACTCATTCTTTGTACCAGTAACTGTTACCTGGTGTCCTGACTGACTTTTCCTCATATTTTAGGTCTCATTATAAATAGTCATTTCTCTAAGAAGTCATCCCTGTGGGTTCTTTTGGTTATTCCCTCTTGTTCTCCCTCTTTGATTTCAAGTCATTCAAAATTTGCTCTAATATGACTTTTTAAGTCTGTACTTGTATCTGCTCATTGCCCTAGACTAAGATTTTTGAAGGTCAGAACATGTTTATTTTAGTCACCACTAAATTCTCAGTGTCTACTACTAAAATATATGGTCTTATTTGTAGTCCAAGAAGTAAATGTACAGATTTTTTCTGTTTCTGAGTGGGTTCAGAAGCAGGGGCTTCAGAGTTAAAAAAAAAGTAATAAAAAGAAAACCTCTATTCTTATTATCTAGCAATATGATAAGCATGTAACATTGGAGATCTAATGTGTTGGCAATAATGACGCCAATAGGATTCAGTTCTTACTGCACCCTTAAGCTCCTGTCTCCCAGGGTCACAGTCCAGCCTCAAGTCTAGCTTGAATCCTCCTTCTGCCCCAACCTCCATTCAGCATGAACCATAAGATCCTAACCAACCAGATCATGCTGAGTCCCACTGAGGGGTATTTAAGCCCCTGCCCCTCTCTCCCTCGCTCTCTTGGCTCTCTCTGCTCTCTCCCTCTCCCACCCAGCAATAAAGAATCTCTTGGCCAGATCACTCCTCTCCACGTGGTCACCTTTGGGGCCTATATTTCCTTACATAATGTACATCTGACATCCATTTTTGACACTAACTTTGTGACTTTGCGAAAGTCAAAAACATGGAGTCACTCTTCACATGTAACATAAGAATATTTATTCAACCAGCAAACTACCAGTGTGTTGAAGAGCTCTAAGTGATAATGTGCATAAATTTGTCTTGTCCTAGTAGGATATAAACCCATTTGAAGAATTCTTGCTCTGGGGCGATTAGAAGTCAATTTGACAATGTGCAGGTTTCTATGGTTACCTTCTTCTAGCTCATTTTCCCGCTTCAAATTTTCCTATAGCTTCAGATACCAAATATCTATAGCTTACTATAACAATTTGTAAAGTAAAGCATCTCTGAATGAGTATGAGGGCATATAGTTCATGAGTTAATGTATGTGTATATACTTTGTGATTAGGGTGAACCAGGTAGATGGATTTGTCTGTAGCTGATTTGGGAAACACAAGTCATTACTTTTATCTTTAAATAAGCTTGAAGTGAATTTTCATATATCCCCATCTAGTGGTGACCACTGGAGAAAAAGGCCCACAAGGGCCTGCCATGTATATCTGAGCTTGTACCATTTTAGGACGTGCCATGACCTTCTTAAGTAATCTATTGCTTGTTGAAGTTGTGTTTACCATTTGCTGACTATAATGTTTGAGTATTGTATAGAGTATCAATAAATCTGAAGAATGGCAGCCAGTTTTACTGATGCAATGGTATATTACCTGATTAACATTTGTAGTGTCTGAGAATGTCAGCATTCAAAGTAATGTGGGTGCACATCTGTAATCCCAGCACTCAAGATGCTGAGACAGAACATCACAAGCTCCAAGCCAGCCTGAGCCACATAGTAAAACCCTATCTCCAAAAATAACAAAAAAAGGAAAAAAATGTAAAACTAACTGTTCCTCTGTTTTACAGAGATGACACTCAATGTTGAGGGTTTTATTCCAGTAGAGATGACGTTTGCACTGTCACTGCCATGTTTTCTCACTTGACTTGACTTTTTTTTTTTTTTACAAAGCAAGTATCTGAAGGCATGAAATAAAAGAAACTAACCTGTGCTGAATCTTTTTAGATGAATTGCAATTGAGTGAGTTTCTTCCTGTTGTGGACAATCTTACACACACCTTCTCATGATCCTCAGCTGATATTATGACTGCAATTGGAGGGATGATAAACTGGATACAGAAAAGTTACACAGCAGGTAAATCACACAAGTCTATTACTGCCAGAGGAGTTTTTTTTTTGCAACTGACCTACTCTGCCTGAATCTTTGGCAGTAGCAACTCTGAGCACTACCATCAAATAAGCTAGTACTCTTCTCTCTCTCTTTCTCTCTCTCTCTCACACACATACACACACACACACACACATATACACACACACAAAGGACTTTACTTTGGGTTGAATGCTAATGAATTTTAGTGAAAGCTCTTAACATTTTAATTGCACAAATATATTTGACTGGGTTGTAACAACAGTAGGAAAGGCTCTTGGAGCCCCTCCCACCACACTTCTTGCTGCCCAGTGCAGCACCCATCCTCCACCTGCTGGGGGTGTTGGCTGCTATAATTCTTCATAGGTGCAATTTTCTCCAAATAAAATATCTCTTGCTAAAAAAACAACTTGTCTGGAAATGGTTGAGAAACCACGCCTCACTCTCCATCCCCAGGTGTCCCTTGTAGCCAGTAGGTAACTGATATGGTGATTCAAAGCTTGGGTCTGGGCTGGACACGTCTGCATTGTCAGTCATGCTCCAGTGTACCAGGCTTAGGGTGGACTTGAACTAAGTCTTTACCACTGCTTGGCTTTGCTCCCTTCCCTGATCTGCTTCTCTCACTGCATTGCCAGTTCTCCTAACAGCTCTCTCTTGTGTAAGAATCCCTGCCCTGCTGCAAGGTCACAAGCTTTTTTTCTAGGGGAACATGATGTAAGACAAAAGCTTATTGCAGTTTTACTACTTATTTTTAAAAATACATTATGGCAGCAGAGCAACAATCATATATAGGCAATTTGGCAAACAAGATGTTTTGCTTACCCAACGCTCTCTGTTAACCAGAAGAAATACTGTATGAAACCATTTAAGGAAAACAAAACCACACCAAATATCATAAAATATTACCACCGTCTCTTTGGAAAAGTAAAAAACTATAAAATAAATGATATAAAGGATTACACAATACCACTAAGTGCAATAAACAGTATATGACAAAGAAAAAAGAACACAGCTTTTGACAGAATATATTACAAAAGCATAGCTAAATAAACTAGGCAAACAAAGCGCTATTTTCTCTTTGATTTTTGTTCCTGGAGATGGCAGGACCAATCTTATTAGAAGAAACAGATCTCCATTTGTTCTTAAGAAAAAGAAACTCGAGTGTTTTACCAGCACTATAAAGTTGCTCAATAGCAAATTTAACATTGTTCACTACTTATTTCATATAGGCATTATACTCTTAAGGCATCAGGGAAATGAAATAGTAAAGAAAGCAGTGTAGTTAAGGAGAAAATTGTTCTGTATCAGTTAGTTATTTGCCTTCCTTTGTATTTTGTGAGCATGTCACAAATATGAACACCATCACTAGAAAGGTCAAAGTGTTTGGTTTCTTGGGACCCATGCTCTAAGCCTTTCTTTCTTTAGTTATTTTCCCATTAAGGTCTTATGTTTTTTGCCCAGGTTGGCCAGTCCCATGTTCCTCTTCTTTATGTTTCCTGAGAAGCTGAAATGACAGGGACACACCACCATAGCCTGCTTATTTGTTGAGATGGAGGCTTGCTAACAGTCTACCCTGACTGGCCTCAAACCACAGTCCTCCTGATGCCATCTTCCCCCGCCAAGTAGCTAGGATTATATGAGTGAACTACAGCTCTCAGCTCTTGAATCTCTTTCTTCTTATAAGAACACTAAATCCCTTCAAGAGGGCCTCATTCTCATAACCTCATCTAACCTTAATTACCTCCCAAAGGCAGCATCTTTAAACACCATGACATTTAGGGTTAGAGTTCTGCTAGAATTTGGACTTTGAATGTACTGAATGTCCATGTGGCAAAACCTTTATCACAGGTCTGTGCCCCTATAAGAGGTGGTGAAACCTTCTGGAAGGAAGTTTGGTCATCAGGAGTATGTTCTTGAAGGGGATGTTGAGACATCAGCCCTTTCTTACCTGTATCTTTTCTTCCTAGCCACCATGAGTGAAGAGGCCTCTTCTGCCACATGTTCACACCATAAAGTACTGTACTGTCACAGGCAAATAATAGGACCAAATCACCATATAATGCAGAAGAGGGAAACCTGAAGATGATTTCTGGGTAGAGTGGTCATTTTGCATACCAGTTTGCTCCATTAAAATTCTTATTCTATCATTTCCAACCATAAAATCTTAATTTGAGGAGAACTCTAAGTGACACTTACTCAGGTTTTAAAGGGCTTGTTGGTAGTTTTGATAATGTTTTTGGTAGAAAGAGAAGTGCACATATCTACTTTTAGAAGTTACATAAATTAACTCACATATAGGGAGTTAACTGTATAATTAAGTTGATTTTCATTTTGAAATAAGCCTCTGAAAAATTTCTCTCTCTTCCCAGGAGTATTTTCAATCACTCTATCAAAATACCATGGAGAAAAATGTAGAAAAGGTGTTTATGCATTCAGTACAGAAAAACCAAGTTAACATTCCCTGCTTTTGTGATTGTCTCCTACGATCACATTTCACTGCAGTCTTAAAAAACTCTTCCAGTTCCAGCCCACATTTTAAGATGTGCAAAATGCACAGGTAGAGTCTAAGGCTTTATCCAAAGTGGGTATGGGAAACACTGCTGGCATGAATAGCATTTAAAAATGGTTATCAAAAAGTTCTCAACATGATTTTTAACAAGGAAATCATGAATATGCTGGAAGAGACGATGACTCTAGCAAAGATGCATTCATCACTTAATGACTTTTGAGATTTTTAAAATGTGGGTTGGGTATTTTATTAAAAACAATCCCTTTTAGCCTTCTGTTCAAAAGCCAGCTCTCCAATTATTATTTCACGTAAGTGACATTTGCTGATTTGATGACTAAAGGTTTGGTGGCCAGATACAAATTCTGCTTTCTGGTGTTAATCTAGCAAGCAGAATGGCTCAGAGTCTGTCACTGGCCAGCCAAAAGCTTGGAGGACTCACAGAGAATCATTTTGAGAAGTATTACACAGATCTAAACAATACAAGGTAATTGTATGATTGACTTGTTAGTTCTGAAAGTGAACATTCACATGGAGAAAAGAGAAAAAGACTATGATTTTTGTGTTTGAGCTCTTTCCTGGTCAAGAGATGTTGTTAAGTATAAAATGTTACTCCTTTTCTTCTAAATCTCATCCAGACTTTACATCTTGCAAGAAATGACAGATGCAGAGAGAAGAGGACATGGCAGTTGAGTTATGAAATTAATTGATGATCAGCTAAGTATAGGATGAGTTACAAGAATAGATGTGTTGTCAGGAAGCACAGGATTAATTGCATTCACGGAGATTTTCACATTTGAAAAATGGGAGCTCAATATAAGAAGAATTCCTGAAATTAGGATTTAAGACCTGCACAGGTAAAACTGAAGGAAAAGGATAGTTAAAAATACAGCTCTCTTGCCTCTGAAGATTGAGAAATTACATCTGCAAAGAGTTTGCCTTTTTATGAACATGAGGAAACAGTCTATGTGAATTAGGTACTAATGAATGCTTAGTTTTGAAAATAAATCCAGATACTAGTTAAATGAGTCATTTTTATTCTAAAATGTGAAGTTTCAGTTATTTTAATTTATGCTTTGAAAAATCAGATATAATTAATATAACTGCATTTAAATTTAACTTTCTGACATGGCATTATGATTTTGCTTTAGCACTAAGTATAACACACGTATTTTGTTAGTTATTTTGGCATACATACATGCTTTATAAACATGTTGAATGTCTGAATTCAAATCTTTAGAGACTGTATGGAACAAGAATAAGACTCTCTATAAAACTCAACTACACTAGAAATATACTTAATAATAGATCTAAAATACACAAAGTAGACTTTCATTGTCTAACCTTAGTAAATCAGTCTTTTATGGACAACTCAGCGATTTAGCTATGTGAGCTACAGATATTTGAGAAGTAGAGATGCATAATAAAGAGGTGATAGAGGCAGAGGGCAGACACTCTGACCTATTCAGTTTATTATAACTTCACCTTCTTATAGCTCGAAGTGGAGGTTCTGAATAAAGCCTTCGTGGTCCTGTGTGGTGGTCTGTGAAATCTGAAACCTCTTAAATAAATGGTAATGTGCTTTGATAATAAGTGGAAAGACCTGTGTTTAGACAGAATAATTCAAAGTACTCCTGAAGTTTAGCTTCATTTTCATTTTTTCTAATTTCTTTCTTTCCTTTGGCTAGGAGGAAAACAGCGAGACCAAGAGATATGGAGTTAGAAAAGATTTCATTAGGCAGATTCATCTTGACCATTCTTTATTATGACAGGTGTAACTTTTCCATGACCAATTTCCACCCCTTTTCTTCCTGGCTGTCTCCTGTTATGGAGGATGGAAGAGTCTCTTTCCCAAGTTCTTGTGCAGCTAAAGGAGGTTATATTGTTCACACGTACCAAAAAGATAGATATAAACTTAAATTGCTAACAAATTCTAGAATAGATCTGTTGATTTCTGATAAAAGGAACAAACATGTATTGAATGAATGAATTAATGGGCCAGTGGATGAGTGCTTAGTCATAACAAAAAGTAAAATAGGCTTGCCAAGATTTTGTTTATCCATTTTGAAGTGACTTATAACACTAAACTGACTACATAAAATACTACTAGATACCGTCCAATGTAGTATCACTTGAGTAATTACCTTAGCCAAGGTCAAAGAATAATTGAGAAATATTTAAGACATAATTTTTATAAACTAAGACAGGAATATACCTGACTTGTGGTGTGGGGGAAGGGATGTGTATTGATGAATACATATACCTAAGGTGCTACTATTTTTGTAAATAATAGACTAGGACCACATTGTGTCTCAACACAGTGGTTCCTGAGAGTACAAACTGCAGATCTTCTATTTCTCCCTTATACTGAAACTACTTCACATTGCACATTTCCATACTGAGCTCCCATTATGAAAATTTGTAGTACACTTAGCTTAGTATTTATTCTATTCATTCCTTCACTTCCAGGTGACATGCATATTCCAGAGCACTTATATAATGCTATTGCAATGAGAGAAAAGGGAAGGTGTATGGTTCTGAGTCACTGTTATTGCTCCCTGGCAATATGTACAGATTCATCTAAAAATATCTTAATTCCCTAGCCATATAATTTCTAGTATAGTTGGTCTAAATTCCAAATATGGTCGATGTACTTTCTATACAAGAATGAGTATAGAATTTTTAATCCTGTTGAAACAGCCATAAGAAAGTGACTAAGGATGAAAGGAGAAAAATAGAGGTGATGAACCAAGTTAGGCAATAATACATATTATACATGGAAAAGTGACAATGATACTCCCTGAATAACTATCTTAGAAAACCAAAAATGCCTTTTTCTCAAAAACTGAAAACAGGAAAGTAAAAGAGGCCCTGTCTGGGTAAGGGGGAGGATATAAGGAAAGGGTGTAGAAGGTTGAATGTACTGGAAATATTATGTACTCATGCATGAAAATGGAAGAATGAGACCTGTTGAAACTATTCCAGGAATGGAGGGAAGGAGAAATAAAGGAGAATGGTGGAGGGGTGAATTCAACTGTGGTATAGTTTAAGAACTTTTGTAAATGTCACAATATACCCCCAGTACAATGTTAATAAGAAGACAATGTACCCCTAAAAGAACAATAATTTCAAAAGATAACTAACTTCTCTTTCTTTTCTATGCCCCACCCCACCCATAGATTGTTTAGCTTTGAAGATGAAAAAAATCAAAAATAATTAGTTCCTCACAAATGCTTTTCTTTTTACATCTATACCATGGTTTTAAACTTGAGTGGTTAGAATCTGATGTTTTGAACTGTGGTTTTACTATGAATTATCATAACAACTCCTTGTGGCAGCAGAGAGCCTACTGAGAAAGTCCTATGATGGAAGATAAGGTGGTGATTAAGGAGGCAAGGAATCTTTTATTAATACTTAGAAATATCATTCCATAATTTACTCAATAGTTTGTTGAAAGAATAATTTAGTTAATATTTAATCATAATTAATCTTTAATTTTCATCTCCTATTCATTAAGTTATCAATTCAACTTATATTTTTTGAACACTATCGTATTTCACACCTGGCACAGAGCTATGTTTTTCTGAATAGGTGCTAAAGAACAGAAGGACTCTGCCCTAAGACTTAAAAAAGGTTTTAATGGAGAGGAGAGGTATAGATTATGAATAAAGAGCTGGAAAAATATGATCAAAGATTGTGATGAATGAAATGAAAGAAGAGAGTGAAAGGATTGGGTGTACATTGTCAGGCTGCTCAAATGTAGTGGCTAGGTCCCTCTGTTCTCTGACTTCCACATGACTATATGTCTGATTTATTCAGCCTTTTGCCCTTTTGTCATGGACTACATTTGGACTGGTCTTCAGAAATTCATTTTCTGTTTTTTCCAGTTTTACTTGTTCTGTGAAAACTTCTCAAGCCATTCCAGTTCACTCATAGCTCTCCACTCTTTGAAATGAAACACTCTGTGTGCTTTGTACATACCTGTTTAACATTTATGCTTCATAATTTCTTTGGTTCTCTCGATATGTATTTCATACCTTCATCATTCTATTAACTCCTCCTTTTGTCAGATAGGAATTCATTCAGGAACATTTATAACAGGCATATCTAATTAAGCTAATATGTTTTGTTCTTTTTCTTATTTTAATCAAAATTAGTACTCTCATTTCCAAATGCAAAGTGCTATCATTCAGTAACTAAGAAATAAGCTTCTGTATCATAACTGTAAGTTACCAGGTACATATTTTGTGGCAGAAATTGTGCTCACTAATTTACATAAAATGTTTCATTTTATGCATATAATAAACCTGTGAAATAAGTAGGCACAAGCTTAGAGAGGTTATTTTCCTGACTTGTCTGTATCTGCTAGATCATAGTAGAATGTGCACTGCCTCCAGAATGAGCATTTTATGAGGCATTTTTTTCAGCTTCTGTAAATAAGTGTATTCTTGTTTGATTACCTTGTCAGTTAGCTACATATGTGAATTATTGATGTTAATAAGCAGTGTGATCCTAAAAGGTCTAGCTGTCATGTTTTTAACACATATAGAATATTCTAAGTGCAAAATTTTACCTTTTAAAAATATTTGAGCCAATTGTTTCTATTTTCTTATTAAATTACTTAAATTTTAGGGAAAGCTTATTATTGAAATTAAAATTCTTTTTACAGAAGACTTTATTGCTAAAATCCCAATAACGAAAATGCAAAAATTTGAAAGCTTTAAGTTTTCAGTGATAAAAATGATTTGTTGGATTATACGGCAGTAATTACACTTACAAATCTTACTGTGAGATCAGTTACCCATGTGCTGCCCTTTAAAAGAAGTCCAAACTGCTGACAGATGTCTGCAAGCTATTAGGCATCAGATTTTTATCAAATTATGCCCTTTTATTTTTGGCTTCAAAACTGGTTGCAGTTTCACCCTTAAGTGATGTACAGATGATACCCAACCAATAGTTGGTTTTATATTATACCTCAATTTTCTCAGAGAGTGCTCTGGGGTAATAAAAGAAATGCTTACCTTTTTGCTCTCCTGTAAGGCAAAAGAAGTGAGTCTAAACATTAATCTGTTATTGACTAGCCACCTAACCTAATTATATTAAAAGGGAACTACTGAAAATTAGCACTATAGAGAGGTTATGTTTGGGTGAGTGGTGGATATTATTATCAGTAGGACTTGAAAAAGTTTCAGCTAACTTTATTTATGTGACATAAATAACTTTCGTATTTCAGTATCATGTAACTAAGATCAGATTTTTAAAAAATGGAATAGCAAAAAAGATGCATGCTTCCTCTCAATGAGAGAGACATAAAGGGACATTTCCCATGTGTCCTTGAGAGCAAAATGTCAGACTATGCAGTGTTTATTTCATGTAACACATGGTTGCAAGCTGACTCTGTAGGTAATGCTTTCTTACTGCTCCATGATGACAAAAAGTAAGAAATTAATATTAAGCATTGAAAAACGTGTACTGAAAAAAAGCTATATAACAAATATCATACTTAGAATGGTCCTAAATTATACAGGGGTAATGTGGCAGCTTTTATGTCAAGACCATCAAACATATTAAGAGATGTACTTCCCATGAATGTGGCTTGAAATGACCTTAGCCACTTGAAATCATTTCTATATCATCCCCATCACTATTGAGGGCAGCTTCACTGAAGCCATTGGTCTTTAAAACACTATATTTGAGGAAAAGACAAAGAGGCTCCATTTTTCAGAGTAAAAAGTTAGCATTGAAAGTTGGTAGTACAAGCTTGAATCAACATGGATGACAAGAATACATACAGGAAGAATGGGCTTCTGAGCTAAAATGAGAGAAGCATCATAGGGCTGATTTATCCTTGCATCCCCTTCAGCATGGTTTGCTGTGCAACAAGGTACAAGTCATTGAGGTACAGTAGCGCTACCTTACCCTTGGGGGTATGTTCCAAGAGGCCCAGTAGATTCCTGAACCCATGGATAGCACCAAACATATGTTTTTCTTTTACAAGTATATCTATGACAAAATTTAATTCATAAATTAGACAAAGTAAAAGATCAGCAACCATAACTCATAATAAAACAGAAAAATTACAGCTTATTATAATAAATAGGGTCTCTCAAAATATCTTATTGTACTGTACTCATCCTTTTTTCTTTCTTGTGATGTTGGAAGATGACACTTAGAGTAATCACTTTACTTCCTCTCTTTCATATATCTGAATTGTCAGCATTACTACTCTTGAACACTGAGGCCACTATTTAATAAAATAAAGGTTACTTGAAAACAAGCACAGCAATACCACCACAGTCATCTTATAACCAAGATGGCTACTGACTGATTAAATGGGAAGGTAGCATATACAGCTTGTCTACATATATGCTAGACAAAGTATGATTCATGTACCAAGTGGGCCCAGTGGGATAGATTTTATGACACTGCTCTGAATAGTACACAATTCAAAACCTATGGATTGTTCTATAGCTTTTCATTTGGTGTTTTTGAACCATGGTTGACCATGAAACTATTGGAAGAGAAATTTCAGAAAGGGGAGACTACTTATTATCAGAAGCCCAGTAAAGTTCTTCAGGGGGCAGAATTTCCTTTCCTTATTGCAGAGAAAGAAACCATTGCATTCTTCTTCCTGACTTGCGCTAGCCTAGAGCCATAGCAGTCATCTTTTATTCAAGAAAGAAAGGCCAAGACCTGCAAAGACATACGCCTTGCTATCTGTGAGCCTCTACACCAAAACTAGGAAATACTTGCCTCCAGGATCCCTGTTATAAAAGAAAAATAACCTTATGTGTTTATCCTTCTCCTCACCAGATATTCTACTATTTGTTCCTGAGTGAATTCCTATCTGATGATGGGGCACAGTAATCTCAAGAAGCAAATTTAGACTACATATAGAGACAGAAATGGATGTGCTTGCGGTTAAGCCTGGGCTAGATAACCACAACTAGAACAATATGTAGTAGAGCTTTAGATTTTCAAAGCAAGAGAATCAGGCAGCAACGCAAACAAGAATGGGGCATTTAGAAATAAAAAGGAAAAATTTTCATAAAGAAGAATAATAACAAAGCTGCCGTATTAGGAAAATACCCAAAGGTTAGTCTTTTATCATTCCAGTAGATATTTGAGTATTTGCTATATGCCAGATCCTTCACTGCTATGAGCTCTTCTACAGTTCCTTGTAATTGGGAATATAAGAAATAAATAATTGATGGTCACAGTAATAACATAAGTTAAATTTTATGATGTAAATTGTATTGACTTTTTTCAAAATGTTTGTGGAGCAGTTTAGAAAGGATCTGTGCAAGAGGATCTTGTATTTATGTATAATGAAGGGATGATCTGGCCCCTTGTAAGGAGGTTAGGTGGTCAGGTCTTTTTTTTGTGGGGCAGGGAGCAGGGTGCAGTCAACTCCACACTTGCTAGGTAACTTTTAGCTTTAGTTGTTTTTCAGATGGAGTCCATCTTTTTGCCTGTGGCTGGCCTCAGATTGTGATCTTACTACTTGTATCTCTTGAGTAGCTGGGTGGCAGGCAGGCACCACTATGCCCAGCTTATTTTGTTGAGATAGGATCTTGCTGACTTTTTGCCAGAGCTGGCCTTAAACCATGATCCTCCTGATCTCTGCCTCCCAAGTAAATTGGATTTCAGGTGTGAGCCACTGCACCCACCTAGCTATTTAGTATTGTGAAAATGAAGCCTAAGTTTAAAAATCATGTTATCTACTGAGCACTTGGTTTCTTGGTCCCAAGACATCACATTAATACTGTTTATAAATCCCTATCCTTATAGCTTACATATTATGCAGCAGCTGTGAAAAGACTGACTCAAAGACATGAGGTCTTTTTTAATTCCAATCATATACTACAAACATTAATGCCTATTTCTATCATTTTACACTGGATAGAAGAAAAAATTGTAAATAATGGTTTATTATCTTTTAACTTTGACTGAATAATGCATATACTAATATATATTTAAAATATCTATCTGCTCATTCTTTATGTCTATTTTAGATTACACATTCTGGAAACACAAATACCATATTTATGAATGATCAACGTATTACTCAAGGTACTGGTATATGTGTTTATCTTTTAAGTAAGGCTGAAGATACATAGAAAAATAAAATCAGGAAACTAGTTAACTACAATCTCAGAAATATAAGAATAAAATTTTAAAAAAACTGGTAATTAAAGAGCTTATTATCTGATGTAATATATCTAGAGTCTTTGTTTTCATTTTCCCTCTTCTTTTGCTATAGTTTTTCATCTTTGGCAAGATAGAGAAGGGAGAAAGATATAAATTGTCAGTTCATTTTATTACATGATCAAGCTAGTAGAAAATAATACAGGAGATTAAAGATCACAAAGTTTCTTAGAAAGCACAAGGTTATAAAATATACATTTCCTGTTCTGAATGAGTTTGCTGGGGGGAGACTGGTGGTGGTGGATAGAATTTAATAGGATGTAGGTGTGATGTTTGGGGCCACCCAAAAATGTACTTGAAGTCACTGTGATGCAGGAGGCATGGTGGTTAGGTGCTTGACCTCACCTTGACTGTGTCAGACCATCTTTAATGCAGAAATTATACCCATCTGCTTGACTCCTGGGTACTTGCCTTGACTAAAATACACAGCAAAAGTGACAATGGAAGAGAATAACACAATGTTTTGGTTTACAAAATTTAAAGTGGGTGTGTAAGAAAGGCAGTAAAAGTGGAGGAAGGAAAATATTTTTTTCTAAAAGCAGTAGTGACACCAGTCACTTGCTTCTTCCACGCTGTCTAGGAGGGGTACAGGTTTTATATGTTTCATTGTTATGTTCCTTGGGTCCACATAGAAATATTAGTGGCCAAAAGAGGCAAGAAGTGAGAAGAAAAGACTGCTAATAAGATGATGATAGGGACAGTCCCTTGGCATAAATTAAAAAAAAAAAAAAACCCTGGTGTAGATAGAGAAAAAAGCTATTATAATGTCTACCTTATCCAGTCAGAGGCTTTTATTTCCTATCAAAACCTTAGACAAAATTATGACCTCCCTCTCCTCTTTGCTCATTATATCATGTTCAGTTGACATATTGTGTCACTTAGTACTGTGGGGAGAGATGTAGTATGAGGACAAAAAGTTAAGATATAAAAAAACTCTTTTTTTAGTTTAGGTATTACTTTGTTTCATTTGTTCACATTTACTTTTCTCTTCCTAATCAGATGTCCTCTATTAACCCATATTCTGACTACTGCTGCTTAATAATTTACAAACAATATTTTGTCATATTTCTAAAATGATTTATGAATTTAGTTAGAAAGAAAAACTAATGCTAAATGAAATTATCCCAAAGCTTTTATTTTTGGATAGTACAGGATACCTGCATGTTTAATAAAACTGACAACTAAACCAGTCAGGGGTGACTGCACCCGAGAGAGCACAGATTTATTGTTTTGTTTTGTTTTGGCAGAGAAATAGACTTTTTATTAGCACAAATTAATTGTACAAATAGATGTCATTGTCACATTTCCACACATATCTGTGTCATGAATTGATCATGTCCAACCTCCCTTACATCCTCCTTTACCATCCCTCATCTCCCACTTCCCCTATACCATAAAAATATGGACTACTTTATGAACGTGCGTGACATCTTCATGCAGGGGTCACAATAAGCTTCTCCAGTCTTCGTATGTGTGCTGCCAGAGCAAGTGCTACAATATTTATGTAAGCTTTAGATATTTTTGGCATATTCATGGGTATATAGAAGGCCATTTGCATGGCTAGAACTCTCTATATCATCAGAAAACATCTGAGAACAGAGAAAACAAATTTGTAATAGATCCTACTCAAAGCCAAAAATGACCCCAAGTAAATTTGATGTGAACTTCAGATAGGCAAAGGTCAAAAGACGTATTCGATCTAACCTGATATTTGTTCTAATATTATAACTATTTGACACAACTTAGTTATTCTGGAAAACTTTAAGTGTAAGAAAAATCTAATTCTGGGGACACCACTAAAGCCCACAATGCAAAGGCACAGTTTGTACTTAATTAGAACAGCACATCTTATTGGCCCAAATCCAACTCTCTATTCTTTCGGTTGTTGTTGATGGCCTAGTAAAATTTTTTTAAAAAATATAACAGCTAAAGCACAAGCAACAAAAGCAAAACGTAAATAAGTAGAACTACATCAAACTGAAAAACTACTTCTCTGTAAAGCAAATAATTAACCAAGTGGAAAGACAACTTACAAAATTATTTAAAAAATTACTTTCAAGTGATTTATCGGATAAAGGATTAATATCCAAGATATATAAAGAACTGAAACAAATCATTGGCTACCAAACAAATAGCCTGGTGAAAATGGAATAAAAAGACTGGAATATATAAAAATGGCCAATAGATATATTAAAAGGTGCTCCATACCACTATTTACCATACAAATGTAAATCAAAGTCAAAATGAAATATCACTATACACTTGAAAGTTTAATATTACTAAAAAGTCAAGAGATAAAAACGCTTGAAAAATCACTGATAAAGCCTTCTATACTACTGGTGGGAATATAATACAGCCATTATAGAAAACAGTAAGGAGGTTCTTCAAAAATTAAAAAATTGAGCCAGGTGTGGTGGCTCAAGTCTGTTATCTTAGGTACTTTAGAGACAGAGGTCAGGAGGATTGTGGTGCATGGCCAACCCAGGTGAAAAAAAAAAAAAAAAGGAAATAGCTGTGCATGGTGTATATACCCGCCACCCCGGCCAAGAATCCATTGTTTTTCTTAGTTTGGTGATTTCTTTCATGAATGCTACCTTGTTCTTACTGCATTAACTGGTCATTTAAAAGAATGATGAATGCTGACTTCTTAGGAAAAAAGTTTGCTGGTAATTAAATTATATGAACATCTAATCTATATCTTACCGAAATTTATATGAACAGTGACTGTGATTTCAGGGATTATAACAGGACTATATGTTAATTCCAAGTTACGAACAATTTTGATGGTCAACTGTCCTTTCACACTGAAATATTACACTCATTATTTGTTAACTCACTGAACACCACTGTGGCATCATGTGACCAAAGGGAGTTAGTACGAAAACTCCCAACTCATGAAATACGCAGAAGTGTATTTCCTCAATATTTGTACAAAACGTACAAACTTGAGCACAGACCACTAGTTCAGTTCCCAGTTTCCCTGTGAGGTATTCCCCAATTGTAGGAAATGTAAGTGCTGCAGTTTCTGGTCGACCTAAAATATGTACCCTCATGGTTAGTCATAGAGATGTTAATTTCTCAAGGCAAGAATAAAGGATGTGTAGCATTATATTTTTGCAGGAAGCCATGCTATTTATCTTGGGGGACTTCTACAAAATTGACAATTCTGTTCCTTAACAACCGCTAACCCACAGTAGCTTAATACTGAAATTATTCTAACACCAATTATGTGGTTTTCTGAAAAATAACATTGAGTATAAATTGTTAAATTCTCAGCACATGAAAAGAATTTATACCAGTTGACTTACTGTTGCCAATAAGCCTAAAGTTGCAAGTGCATCTAAATATCTTTTGCTAGTGTGAGCAACAGAGCTTCCTGAAGCCACAGAACCATCTTTGAACATTTATAACGTATCCATTCTGTTGGAGGCACTATCTATCACATTCTTTTTATTTTAACCCTCAGGTTATCTAATGCTGTCTCTATGAATGCTATAATTAACGGAAAGAACAGAAAGAAGTGAAGACAAGAGATACTTCTTTTTTTTTTTTTTTTTTTTTGCAGAAAAGTGCCTTTGACATCACGGAGTAGTTCTTCCTAGAGGAACTGCTTCTCTGGGAAAAGGTGGCTACAAACAGATAGTCTTCCCTAAGTAAAACTGACAGGACTACAGGTAACTGGCTTCTTATATAAAATAGGTAGTTTATCCACTGGGGTTTCAACACTCCAGGGCTTAATTACTGCTCATTTCATATGCTCATAATATTATGGCAAAATAGAAAAAGTAATGATACAAATAGGTACCACTAAACTCTGTGGAAACAATGCAAGCTTTAAAACCATTACCAGAGGATAGATTTTTTTTTTTCAGAATGCAGGTCTGGCTGCTCTAATTTGGCAAAATGGCAAAGACCAAATAGTATTTTAACAAACTCTTAAGGATCAAATGACTTCATTTTTGTCTTAAACACTTAAATTTTGCATTTCAAAATATTTCTAGAAGTAGGCAAGTTATTGGAGTTTGGCAATATTTTCACTATTCAGGTTCCACATCTATAATGTCTTGTCCTGGGTATTCAAATTATTTGTTTTGGTGGAAACTTAACATTATATAATAGGTAATGGGTAATCTTAACTTGCAAAAAATGTTCATAAGTCAAAAGCAAACTTTATAAGCATCTTACTATATGAAACTCACACCTGCACATTTATTTATACACTACATATAAGATAAACAGTATTCCTCAGACTTTCAGATGAATACATCTCACAAGAACATATTTCCAGAAAATGTTTCTTATTAATAAAAATCATCAGAATATTATTGCAATAAAGCTTAGCTTCAGATACTGTGTATTAGAAATTAGAAACATAACTATGATAGTTAAGAAAAAACTGTCTGTTCTATAAAACAAACTTAGCTGTGTGTGCACATGTGATCTATCTTTAAGACATTTGTTACCACCATATTTCTCTGCATGGCTCATGTGACACATTCTCATTATTTTTTAGAAATACACACTTAAAGATCATCTTGAAATTCAGTTTTTGATTCAAATCTATCCATTCAAGAAATTTGCTTTTTCCTGTTAGCAAGTTCTGGCTTTGGGATAAAACACACACATCCAGATGTTCCTTTAGCAAAAGAGTGCTGAACCAGGGCCATATTATTTTTCATTCAACCACCTGTGTATTAGCATCTGTTTCCAATTTTATATCCGCTCTTTTTCACACTGATTACCATCACATTCATTATTTTCCAAACCTCCTAACGTAGCAACCAGAAGGCTCCTGCATTCCAATATCTTAGATTGGTTTATTATAAAAATATAGCACAGTGTTTGCAAAAGTCTAATATCCCCTACCTAAAGAAAGATGATTCAGTCAAACAAGAACCTTTTCTTCCAAAAATATCATAATTAGGTCTAATTAGACTTAATCACATTTAAAATTTTTTTTTGGTTAATAAAAATAAAAATCTCTACTTCCTCTTAGTTTCTTCTTCTGTGTATGTATATACCAGTATATATTTTAGGGCTGGTGGAGTGGCTCAAGTGGTAGAGCACTTGCCTGGCAAGTGTAAGGCCCTGAGTTCAAACTCCAGTACCACCAAAAAAAAAAAAAAGTTAATCCAATATATATTTTAACATTTGCCTATATATACCTGATTTTATATGATACAAATAAATGAAAAGTATAAACACATACATACACTTTAAAAACTTGTGTATCCAAATTTTGGCAAAAGATATAGATACATATTTCTTACCTTTTTTGCTTAAAATGTATCTTGAACATTAAGATAATTAAGACATGAACTATTTATAAGAACAAAATTATGGTTTTTATTATTTACTACAAACTCCAATTATCATGTTAATTTGACAGTAGTAGAAATGCTATATCAGTACTCAACAAGTCACAGTACTAAATACTTAGTCATACCACAAAAACACCATTGTGAAGAAGAAAACACAGACAATAACTTTGAAAAAAAGCTTTACTTTTTCACAAAAGGCTATATTCTGGCATAATTCTTACTTAGATTAGAAAGGAATTTACCTTGCCTGAAGCATGCAGTTGGGAGGAAAAGTGAGGAAGTGATATTAGAAAAAGTGTCATTTGAATATACATTAAAGAATGAATAAGGAGGAATAGGAAAGATGCAGAGTGAAGACACAGAACTCAGTGTGCCTGTGATACTAAGAAATGGCTGTAGAGTGGTAAGACCCATGAAGGATTTCAAAGAAAGGAGCTGTCATAGTCAGGCCAGTCTTTTAAAGGCAATTCATCCTGGGACTCATGTTTTGAAGATATTTTGCAATCAAAGTAGAAGTAATTGATAATGTCCATACGTTAAGAAAAGGTGCTTTGAGCTTAAGCAATGGTTGAATGGTGCTCCTTTGTATAGGAAAAAGGGTATTTCCACAACTAACAGGACAATAGAAAATAAGAAGCTGACATGAACAGAGCCTTTCCAAACATAATTCTTGAAGCAACCTTAATTAATTTTCTAATAATTCCATATTTATGAGCATTTCTGGAGTTGGGGTTTATCCCTAATTATAAACAAATATGGGTGTTCCACAAAAAGAAATGCAAAAGGAGTAGCATAAAATTTTAGCTTTAGAAATTGACTAATAATGTCTACTAAAAGAAAAAGCTCAAATAAATAGATAATACTTCTTTTTTTTGGCTAAAGACTCTATTTAAAAAAAAATGTATAAATACACACACAATTAATCACATTAGAGTTTCTCATGGGAGAGTGAGCAAGCCTAAGAAACTTTTTTAAAAAACTGACCATTACTGTACTTTTGTTATATGAGATACTTGGAGAAAGATTCAGGGGAAAATTGTCTTATTGAGCCCCTAGGGGAAAAGAATATACGCCTATACATTCTTTGGAATCAAAGGAAAAGTGAAAGGATCTTTTTGTTAGCTTACCTTTAAAAAAATCCAGAAAATTATAGGGTTATTTCACTTTCTTTGTGCATAGATCGAGCAGCCATTTGCCAAAATAAGCCTTTGAAAGATAACTTAGTGGCCCACTCAGAAAACTACAACCACAGGGTAGAGTGAACTGATAAGAGGGACATGTTAAGATCTGTTTGAAGGTTTTCTTTGTTGTAATTTTTACAATTTCTTATGGGCCTATCCTGTAATTTGAAAACCTAGTATTCACTTTTAAGGATGGCTCTAAAGCACCTCCAGCTTTAGTAATAATATTATTTCTTAAGAATAATTTCCTTACTGTTACAGTACCTTAAATTTATCTACTTGGATATTGTACATTTGTATCCGTTTCACAGACCTTCCACTAGAAATGGTAGTAAATGTTATATTTGGATGCACTGTCAACAAAAGCTTTTAATAAACCTGTATATAATCTGAAGGAATCCTAAAAGATAGGTTGAAAAAACATATTTCTCAGTGGGATAGAAATGAGTGTCTCTGGCAAAATATACATTTATTTATAAGTAGTAGTAAACTTTTTTTTTTTTTTTGGTCATTCTAGGGATTGAACACAGGGCCTCACATTAGCAAGATATACCCCCCAGTCCTTTTACTTGTAGTTAGTTTTTCAGATAAGATTTGCTCAGGCTGGTCTTGGCCTGTGATCTTTCTACCTCTACCTCTTAGATAGGTAAGACTATAGCCTAAACCACAATACCAGGTCCCAGTAATCTTTCTTTATTATAGAGTAGTCCAAGGAAATCACAGTATGTATAACATACATGTTAATTCTTGTTACTGCTTCCTTCTTCCCTACAACCAAAATATTTTGTGTTTTCTCATAACACAAAATATTCTTATCTGCACTTTTATATATAGAAAGGCTTAGCTACTGAAAGTTTCAAAAGTTTATCCAAGGTCATCAAATTACAAGGAAGGAGGATTTCATATACTGACTTACTAATTTTTTCTTTTTCCTATTCAGATTAGAAACTATTCTCTAGCTTTTGAATTTATCATACTTAAAGTACAATCTGATTTTTTTAAAACATGCAAATGTTTGATCAGGCCATCTTCTATCATCCCTTCCTCTGACATTGCTTGTTTTCCATTTTGGCCTTGGGGAGTCTTTTCATGGCCCACTGAATATAATCACAAAGGATGGCTAACCAAGGTGTGCCAATATCCAATAGCCACAAAGAGGGAAAATGCTGTGATGCTTCTATGCTCTCTCATTCAGCCCTAATCTTGAATGGAATAACACATGGGCTGAAAGTCCCTGATGACTGTGTTCATTTTTTAGAATTTTTCTGATTCCAATAGTTTTAGATGCCTACCTCTTCAAGGCAACATTCTTTTAGATTTTTAAACTCTATCATGCCCTTCTAATCTATTCCTTTTTAAGCTAAGAGAGCAGAGTCAGTTTCTGTTTATTGAAACCAAGAATTGTAACAGTACAGTGTGATACTGTTAGCTCCCCACCAAGGTCTCAGTCCCTCTTCCTTAGAGTACAGTTGTGGAAAGTGGCAGCTATTTTAAGGAATTCAATTCTCAGTTCTCCTATTTAGGTAGAGTCAAGAAATAGTTATTGCCAACTAAATGAAGTATGTATTTATTGATGACCTTTGGCCCTTGTAGTAAAAAATGTTTAATTTTGTACAAAAGGTAAAGATTAAGGAACAGGTTTTCCTTTGATTCCCTCCTTTTACCTGTCAACTGGCTTGATTCTCATAAAGACCTTTGAAGCTGCATGCTGAAAATGATAGGGCTTCACCAGCCTGGGCACTGAATAATAATGGAGCAGAACACACATAAGACTGATGTAAGTCAGAAGTAAACATTTATTTTTAAGCCACTGATTTTTGGATTGACTTTTTTAGCATTTATAATTACACTGAAACTTTTAGGTAGTATTATTGAATTTTTCTACATTAATACTTTTTACTTTAAATGTATAATCTTTATTTATTATTCTAAAAGAACCTCAGTAGTAGTTGAGACATCATTATTTTTTACAAATCAGCATCTTTAAGCCTGATTGTTTAACTAGCAATATATGGAACCTTTCAATCTATGGAAGAAAATTAAATACTTTTTATGACATAAGAGCAGAGGTGCTCTTATGTAGCACTAAAAGTGCTACTGCACTATTAGTGCAAGGAACCAAAGTTCACCTTTAAAAGTGAAGAAAAGTCATTGAAAATGTGCTAAAAATGTAAACAATGAAAGAGATTAGTGAGAACTATTCAGAAACTACACAAAATGTTTGTGAAAAAGCTGTGATAATGACTATAGCCAAAGGCACTCAAAAACATTTTCAATATAGGTATCAATCCACAAATATTTCTTGATATGCTAGCATTTATAACAAGAGAAATATAAGTAACTCAGCAAATGCTATAAAAAAAGTAAGTTTTGTTAATTAGAGAAAAGAATACTAAAAAAGGAGCGCTTGGACATTCTAAGCATCCATAAAAAATCTGTTGCTATATAAGGGAGTAAAAATTGGTTTTTCAAGTATTTGCCACATAGTTAAGGTCCAACATAACTATGGTGAGAGCCACAAAAACAAGTAACCAGAACTGAACATTAGAACTTTCTTCCCTTATCTCATTTCTTGAAAGTTGTGGTGATCTTGGAAAAATCTCATTAAATCTAATTTCTAGGACTAAGAAGTCATAAAATATTGGGTTTCTGTGAGGTGCTCTTGGATATAAGGGCAAGAATAGCACTTGTTTGATCCTAGATTTGTTCCAATAAGTCTCACACCCATCTCTATTTCTCTATCCTAGTGCCATATGGAAACCAATCAAGGATCTTTGATGATATAACTACAACTGGAATTAAGAAGTTCTGGGGATGGAGATGGTGGGAATTCATAATTTCTAACAACCTGAAAAACTGGTCAGAATTATATCACAGATTGTTGGTTGTTACTGGGAAAGGTAGATTAATTCAAGTGCACAGGCAATAAGAGCAAAGAGGGTACATCAACCTGTCATGTAATCAAATTCATTGTCATACCACAAGATACAATGATGAGCATAGGGCATGCTACTTCTGTTTTACACATCCAATTGGTCTGAATTTGATCAATATTTGTGATATCCCAAAGATGGGTAATCTAAATAGCATATACAAATGGCTTATTTGATGATAATTTTGTTTCCTAAATCATAGACTTTTATTGCCCTCTCGGAGAGAAAGCAATATTCCTTTTTTATGTTTGTATAACAGAACAAGGAACATAAAGCAAAAGAAACTTGCTAAGCTGTTGAATATCAAGGGAGGCTTTCAGAAAAGGAAGGATATGATGACATTCAGAAGGTTTTAGTACCTATCTGATTGTCTGAGGGGTAAGCTAATCAGTAGATGAGGCTCTTGTAGTTAAGCCAGACACTGGATAGAACTGCAGCACTGAAATTTTATATATACGTCCCTTTCCCACAGAGGACATTTTTTTTTTATGACAGAAGAGATTCAAATAAAGATTTTTGCCAATGAACTTCTTTAAAACAACACATAATGCATGTGGAGTCAAGTGGTATAAAATTATAATGTTTATATGGCTTCTTCTGAATTCTAGCAATCTGTAATATTTTTAAATAAAAAAAGACATGTGAGGAACCGAAACACAAAAGACAGGTTATTGGCCAGCTAAGGCCTACTGGGTGGGCAGTCCTCCGAATAGTTCACTAGTATATTTTTCATTGTATTGTGAGCAGAAATTATGCCACTTCCTCCTTTTATCCCCACAATAATTAACTTGCTCATCACCAAGTTGGCCAGCTTAATAGCAATACAGTCCAGCTTCAAACTCCTTTAAAGATATTTTCCAGGTAAATGATACCAAATTTACCTTGGCAGGTTCAAACAAAATTAACAACTCACTGTAATGAGGGTCTCTGATGTTGCATATATATCTTTGAGAAAAGAATATTTAATACCTTACTATGTACTAGACAAAAGCTGCTTCTATTCAATAGCTATCCATCTTTCTACACTCGGGAAGGCAGCATTTCTCTCTAAAAAATGAAGAGAATATCAATGGGGCTAATCTCTTAAAAGTGCTTAGAGCTCAAAGCAATTGCCTGCAGTTGTAGAGTCCCCACCCTCATTATTTCCAGGAAAGTAAAATGACCAAAATGCAAAATACTCCCTGGCTATTGGGACAGAAAGGCTCTAAAGAAAGTTAAAATAAACATTCACCAGCTTATTTCTTAGCTTAACATTTTGAATTTTAATTTACTTTCTTAGAATAAAAGAGTCAAATTATGAACAAGTTCTTTCTTAACACAAAACAAGGAGTTAAAGTGGCACAAAATTAAACCATACTGGTCAGTATCAAATAAAAACATTAATTTAAATCTCAGATACTATTATAATTCAAGGAATAACGACTCTTATGAAATAATTTTAAATCCCTTAGGATTATCAAATTATGAATTACATGATATGAGAACTTCTTTTTTGGGCATCTTATGTCCTGTGAGAATTTATTTAATGTTACAGCCAACAAAAGAAGAATTGGCATTCATGGAAATCACTAATAGAAGAAATGGGGACATATCATATAAAATCATAATGACTTAATTTTAAAAATTAAATAATATGTTTAATTCAATGCTCAATTGCAATATCTCATAGACACAATCCTGCTGATGAAGTGCTTGTGTTTGAGGTAATAATACTTGCTCAGATGTTTTATCGTAATGCCCTATAAGGATGTTTTCCTGCATCCTTCAGAGCATGACTGGTGTAAGACCCTGGAACCTGCCAGGGGAAGTACGCTCCTATTTGCTCTCTGACAATCCATCCAGAGGACCTGAAGTCCTTTTCTACTGCAGTCACATGGACCCCCTTGATGTTATTCTAATTCCTGGTCTGTCTCCTTGGAGCCTTCTGCCAAGAATGTTCTTTGCCAAGACTTGTGTGTAATTTGCTTCCTCACTTCATATAGTTTGCTTTTTCTGAGACCTTTCTTGCACATCTTATCAGAAATATCAGCGCTTGTCTTCTCACTCCATGAAGTTAGTATGACTTTATTTTTCATGTATCAGTTATGAGTATGTGTACATGTAAGTGTCTACATGTGACACAGAGACAGAGAGATGAGAGAGAGGACAGAGAAAAACAGTCAATTCTGTTTCCTCCATTAGAATGTAAACAGTGAGGGTAGAAATTTGTGCATTGTTCATTGTGTTTACATGAATTATCTCATTGTGCCCACAAAAACCACAACAGGTACTATTTTGTTATCCTTATTTTACAGTGGAGGAAATTTAGGCATTAAAAATCTGGATTCAACCAGTCAGTTTTACTCCAAAGTCTGTTGTTTCTGACTGCTCTACTTCCTCTTTACATAAAGTGAAAAATTACATAAATAATTAAAATCACAATACTATATCATCATCAAATATATATTAGTGGTATTATGATAATTTTACATAGGGTTTCATAAAAATATACAAATTATCAACTCTGATATGTGTGGTTTCCTATGATTTATTTTTCTTTTATTTCCCCATACAGTTATTTCAAAAATGTCTCCAGTAATGAGTTAGAATAACAAAAACATACATGCTTTAAAATAATGCCTCCCGTGGATAAAAGGAGTCTAAATGTTATTGTGACTTGAGTGCATCAGTACAATACCCTTTCTCTGTACAGTTCTGAAACATTTAAGAAGTAGACATAGGATTTACAGGGATAGGGATCAAAATATCAGCTACAATGTGATCTGGCTGAATTAAAAACATAACGTGAATTTACAGCCTCACGGATGTCTTAACATTTCCCACAAAAAATTAACCCCGCCCACCTAATTATTGTCAGTGTGGCAGTAACTCAGGCCACTGCTATCAGGGCCATCTATGGGCAGCAGTGGATGGAAAACAATGTGACCGGTAGACAGGCTCCCCACAGTCTCCAGTACAAGTAATTCAGTGGGACCTGCGTGGTTCCTTCTGAGTTCTTTAGTTAGCAAGATACTCCACTCACAGAGGGAGGAAGGGACACAGATGGAATTGAAAAGGGTTAGGAACTGAAGAGAACACCCACAGAGTGGGAGAAAATATTTGCCAATTATACATCAGACAAAGGACTGATAACCAGAATATACAGGGAACTTAAAAAACTAAATTCTCCCAAAACTAATGAACCAATAAAGAAATGGGCATGTGAACTAAACAGAACTTTCTCAAAAGAAGAAATTCAAATGGCCAGAAAACACATGAAAAAATGCTCACCATCTCTAGCAATAAAGGAAATGCAAATTAAAACCACACTAAGATTCCACCTCACCCCTGTTAGAATAGCCATCATCAGCCTCTTACACTGTTGGTGGGAATGTAGACTAGTACAACCACTCTGGAAAACAATTTGGAGGCTACTTAAAAAGCTGGACATCAATCTACCATTTGATCCAGCAATACCACTCTTGGGGATATACCCAAAAGACTGTTACTCCAGAGGCACCTGCACATCCATGTTTATTGCGGCACTATTCACAATAGTCAAGTTATGGAAACAGCCAAGATGCCCCAGCACTGACGAATGGATTAAGAAAATGTGGTATCTATACACAATGGAATTTTATGCAGCCATGAAGAAGAACAAAATGTTATCATTCGCTGGTAAATGGATGGAATTGGAGAACATCATTCTGAGTGAAGTTAGCCTGGCCCAAAAGACCAAAAATCGTATGTTCTCCCTCATATGTGGACATTAGATCAAGGGCAAACACAAAAAGGGGATTGGACTATGAGCACATGATAAAAGCGAGAGCACACAAGGGAGGGGTGAGGATAGGTAAGACACCTAAAAAACTAGCTAGCATTTGCTGCCCTTAATGCAGAGAAACTAAAGCAGATACCTTAAAGCAACTGAGGCCAATAGGAAAAGGGGACCAGGAACTAGAGAAAAGGTTAGATCAAAAAGAATTAACCTAGAAGGTAACACCCACGCACAGGAAATCAATGTGAGTCAATGCCCTGTATAGCTATCCTTATCTCAACCAGCAAAACCCCTTGTTCCTTCCTATTATTGCTTATACTCTCTCTACAACAAAATTAGAGATAAGGGCAAAATAGTTTCTGCTGGGTATTGAGGTGGGGGGAGCGGGAGGGGGTGGAGTGGGTGGTAAGGGAGGGGGTGGGGCAGGGGGGAGAAATGAACCAAGCCTTGTATGCACATACGAATAATAAAAGAAAAAAAAAAAAGAAAAGGGTTAGGAATAGTGTACTTAAACTTTTAGTCCCAACTCAGTGGAGCAGAAATTCTCTTCCACACATAAATGAAGAATGGCAGTAGTGAGCTTTAATCTCTTAACAGGTATAAATCCCAACTTTCACTTGGCATCAGATGAATTATCCTTACCTCCCTTTCTCTTCCTGCTTCCCAGCATGTTTTTGGAGGAAACGGGTAGGAATTAAGTTCAGATGCAGAAAATCATCATACAATCTAACCAATGATAACAAAAGTTCAAATAATACTAGCTCTTCATGGTTTTCTATCAGTATTAATTTTCATGTATTCCCCCCTCTGTCTCATATAGGAAAATTTTTTTACCTATTTTCCTCATATTATATGAAAATTAATTGCATATTGGATTTAGAAAATTTATACATAAGGGAAAACACCTCACAGAGAATGCCTACACTCATTTTTCCAGATGTCATGCCAGGCTTTTTATGTGCATCTGTGTTAGTCAGGGTCTTGGCAAGAAACAAGAAGCACTTATTTACATGCAGGTTTTAAAGAGACTTATTAATGAAGGGACTGTTTACCAAGAGTGCAAAAATAAAGGAATAATTGAGAAAACAAATATATAAATTTGAAGCAGTGGGACGTTGTTACCGACTCTAAGCTTGAAGGGAACTAGAGAGCAAATGATGTAACTAGAGCCTGGTGAGAGCTGGAGCCCCAGAAATGAAAGAGTGCTGACAGGAACTGCAGCTGCAGAGCAAGCAGTGCAGCCATTGTGCTGAATGTACCCAAGCACTGGAGGCAATGTAATAAATGCTCCCACCTCTCTACCCTCATCCTTAACTCCTGTCAGTACCTCCACTGGTCAGTTCCAAAAATAAGTCAATGAGCAAGTCAACCTCCCTAGGGAACAAAGGAAGACACAGAACATAGAATGGATGAATAGAGGAATAGGGCCAATGGAGAAAGAGCAACACAATATCCATCTGACAGTCTGTCTGTTGATTTGTCTTTCCAAATACTTACTGTGAAGTTATGCTCTAGTTCACTACCATATTAGTCAGGTTTCTCTAGCAGAACAGCTAATATTATATATATATATATATATATATATATATATATATGTATAACTATAAAAGGGTATGCATTAGATTGGCCTACATAATTGAAGGATCGATAATTCAACAAGGGCCATCTGCACACTAGAGAGGCAGAGAATGTGGTAACTGTCAGATGCAAGAAGCTGGAAGCCTCAGAAAAAGGGGAACCAATGAGGTAGCCCCAGTCCAAGATTGAAGACCTGGAAGCTCCTTGCAGAGTCACTGATGTGCACTGCAACAACTGGCTGAAGAAACTGGAATCTGATGTCCTTGGCCAATGATAGCATCAAAAGAAGCACTCTTTCAGAAAGAGTGGACTTTGCATGTGCTGCCTGGCTCCCTCCTTCTTTACCTTTGTTCCCAGCCTATTAGACAGTGCCATCACATTCAGGGCAGGTGGGTCTTTTCCTTGCTGTCCCACATGCCAATCTTCTCTGGAAATGCCCACATAGGCACACTCAAAAGTTGTCTTTACACTTAGGAGTCCCTCTGTCAAATCAAGTTAGCAATCAAGATTTATCATTGCAACTAAATAGTGTTCCCTTATTCTCAGGTGATACATTCCAAAAGAACACAGATGGCATGAGATATCATCATGCTACTCACAACAGTGCACAGCATAAACTTATGAATTGTTTATTCCTGCAATTTTCCATTAATATTTTTGGACTGTGGTTGAACATGGTAAGTGAAGCTGTTGAAAATGAAGCAACGGATTTGGAGGGAAGGAGAATATTATAGATAGCATAAAAATCTACCTATATATTTCAAAATATATATATATTTATTTATATTTCAAAAGTTACGTAGTATTCCATTGTATGGAGTTGAGATACCGCATTTAGGCAAAACTTATGCTTAAACATTCAATTTATTCTCAAATTATCTTCAGTGATTATATTTTCATGATTGGTATTCAAAGATGCCCTTTTCAATTATCTTTGTAGATTATTTTATAATTAATATGAATAATGTTCTCTTTATTTTATCATTAAATACCTAGATGAGAATCTCTAATAATGTCATCACATGAGAAAGCTAATTGACTTGAAATTGTGGCAAATATGGTTTTATGAACATAAGTTATATCATCATTATTGAAAATAGCAGAGCAATACTTAAATCTGGTTAGCTGACATATGATTGGGCTATTAAGTACTGCTATCAACATGACGAGGGGCAGAGAAAACTTACAAAGAAGATGTGTCTAGACAGAAGAAGAAGGAAGTTAACAATTCTAGAAATATGTGACCTAGTTTAATTATCTCAAACTAAACATCAATTTTGGAGAGAAAAGGCAGTGGTACAAACATTTTAAGAAGAAGTCATTTTGGTTAATTGACAAAAATGAAAAAAAAAAATACCAGGCTAAGCAACAGAGGAGATTCTGGTGAAATGAGTGATAATAAAATCTACAAAGAGTTATAAAAATATAGAATATTATTATTATTAAGAGGTGTTTTCTTTGACATGAGATTTCTAAGCACTATTTCTCATTGGTTCATAATTTCAGAATGCAAAAACAAAATGCTCTAAGATTCTTACTGAGGGCTAGGGTGCAGCCCAGTGGTAGGGCACTTGCGTAGCATGATCAAAGCCCTGGATTCGATTCCCAACACCACAAAAAAACCAGAAAATAAAATTCTTACTGATATAATAATTTTAAGTAAAATTAAACACTTTCTTCATATAAGCATGTGCAGATGCAAATACCTCCAAGGAGAGTCTTAAACTAATTTAATCACAAAATAGATCTGTCAGGCTGGTAATAGTAAAAGTTATGAACCTCTAATTGTTAGCAATATCCACTTCTCTAGGTTCCCATGGTGGTATTAAGGGGAAAGCTATCTCTTGATGGGAGATTGAAGAGTGCTACTTACCTAACACTTTACTCAGCTGTCATAATCTTCCTCATGTGGCCTCATGCACAAAAAGCATAATTCAGACATAGAAATTTTTGTACTGTATTCTCTCTGCTTAGGATGCTCTTCCCCTGATAACCACTCGATCCATTCCCTCAATTCATTCAGGCCTCTGTTCAACTACATCACCTCTTGGAAACTCATCTCTGACATTCTTTCTAAAGAAATAATCCACTTCACCACTCTCTGTTCTCATAACTTAATTTTATAGGATTTATCACACTTGGCATAGATACTTGTATTGATTTCATTAGTTATTTATCATCTACCTTTCAGATGGCTATACTCCAGCATTGTAATGGTTAATTTTATGTCAATGTGGCTAGGCTATTATACCTATTTGACCATTATTTTTGGTCAAATACCAGTGTAGATGATGTATTGGAGGTACTTTTTAGATGTGATTATTATTTATTTTAATCAGTAGATGTTGTGTAAAGCAGATTACCCTCTATAGTGTGGGTGAGCCTCCTCCAATCAATTGAAAGTTTCAAAAACAACTAAGGTTCCCTAAGAAAGAAGGAATTCAGTCTTCAGGCACAAGCTGCAACAACAACTTTCCCTGAATTTTCTACTCTGCTGGCCTGACTTTCAAAATTCAGACCAGACAGCCCCATAGAATTCTCTCTTTCTCTCTCTCTCTCTTCTTCTCTCCTCTCTCTTCTCTTCTCCTTCTTCTCTCCTTTCTCTTCCCAAAGACACACAGAAATTGAGTATCCTTTACCCCAAATTCTTAGAAATAGAATTTTGGTTTTTAGAGTTTTCTTGGACTTTGAGCTATTTGTACATATATATTAAGATATTTTGGAGATGGGACCCATGTTTAAACACAAAGCCCACTTATGTTTCATATGCACTTTTGACATATAGTGTAGCCTGACCATGAAACAAAGTTTTATCATATCAAATTTCCCACTGTGATATTGTGTTGTCACTCAAAAATATTTCAGATTTTGGATAATTTCAAATTTTAGATTTTAGGATTAGGATTTTACATAGTATACAGTACACAATAAGCTATTAGTTCTGTTTCTCTGGCGAATCCTGACTTATAATGCATTTTTCTGTGGAAGCATATTGATGTAGAAAGCAATAGTTCTATTGCAAGTAAGCTAAATTCACCATTCTAAAACATATTGGGAAAAACAGCCCACAACATAAATAAAAATGAATTTTCACAAAAACATATGAAAAGTAAGGTATAGAAAGATTCCCTGGAAAATATAGCACAAAAGAAGGCATTGTATCAACTTTTAATGTATATCAAATATAACATAAGATAGTCGTTATAAAGAAGATATCATAGCTAATAAAGGGGAAAATGATCAAGAAGATATAATGATTATAACTATATACATCTATATAAAACATAGCTTCAAAAATATATTTCAAAAGGTGGCAGAATTATAAGGATAAGTTGATTAACTGTGGTTAAGGATTTTAACACATGCATATAGAAACTGAAATCTCAACCGTGGAAAAAATAAGAAATTTCATTAATTACTTACAGTAAGTTAAACCAAAAGTTAGATGTTTTTTTGACAAGGGATACACAGATTTGTTTCTTATTAAACAAAGAACATGAACAAACTATTGTATTAGAGAGCACAAAAAATCAACTTAGTGCAGGCCATGGTCCCTTCCATAATTCAACACAATTTGAAGATTTTAAATGGATAAACACCAAAAATTCAGGAAATAGGAAATTCAATAGACACCTTTGAAAAAGAAGAGTAGCAAATGCATTCACATTTAGATATTAAGAAATACTGGAGCATCACAGTAATAAAAACAACCTTGTACCAGATCAGAAGCAGACAATGTCATCAATGTATTAGAAGGAGAATTCAGAAATCATCTATCTACCTGAAGTTGATATGTGATGGAAGTGGCACCGCAGACCAGTGAGGTAAAGTCTAATTGTATATAGGGTGTTAAGAAAACTGCCTCACCAAATAGAAAAATCAAATTGAATCTTCCACTACAATTATTGAGTTATTTGTCCCAACTACTTGTTTCTTCTCTATAATGGATGAAAATTCCTGCCCATGATCGTAAGATTTGCCCTTGATGTTTGTAGTAATAGTATATATGTCCTCCACTTCAGTGATTTTGGAATTGGCTTGTAACTTCTTATGAGCTTGACTCAGCCAATGGAATGTTAAGCAGATTTAATATCTGTGACACCTAAAAGAGAATCAAATGTGATTGCAGTTTTTTTTTTTCCCATCTCCTGTTCTGCCCATGCTATGAAGAAAATATGTCCCACCCATAGAGTCTCTGGGACCCAGAATAAGGCATATGGAGTGTGACTGAGCCTGGGAAAGTGTGCCATTCCTGAGGTGTCCTGAAGTTCTCTCATAAGTGAACAAAAAACATTTAGAAAGATCCTAGGTTTCATACTGCAAGAAATATTGACAGAAAATACCTTACCTTGAATCAAAGACCTACAATGCAAAAAGTACAAACATAAAAGCTAAAAGAAGACTATGAGAGAGTATTTTTGTGATCTAGCAGTGGGATGATGTTTTTAAGCAATAATTCTAAACAAAGAAAAAAGAAAAACTAAGAGAAAAAGAAAATAGTTTTGATTCCATGAGCTCTAAAGATTTCAATTCAATAAAAATAAATCAGTAAATAGACAACTATTTGGGAGAAATCTATAATATTTAAAACCAATTATAAATCTGGGTGTTGTAGTGCATATCTGTTTTATAACCCTGGCACTCAGGAGGCTGAGGCAGGAACATCATGAGTTCGAGGCCAGCTTAGGCTGTGTAGTGAGTTCCAGGCCAGTTTGGAATACTTAGCAAAACCTTGTCTCAAACAAACAAACAAACAGCAGCAAAAATGCCAACTATAATAATACAGATGATTACTGCAAAATCAGCAAGTAACAAGACAGAAAATCCAATAGCAAAACTAGGCAGAAGTAATGCACAGAGAAAGAACTGTGAAAGACTGGCAAGTATGTAAAAAGTATGCTCAATATCATTAGAAAGGAAGATGTAAAAACTATGAAAAGTCTGCTACTGCCAGAATTAGAATATCAAATGCTACCTGGTTTAGTCTATTCAGGCTGCCATATCAAAATACACTAACTGAGAAGCTGAACAACAGAAATTTAGTTTATTTTATTTAGTTCTGGAGTCAGAGTCCTAGATTAGGGTGCCAGAACTGTCAGCTTCTGAGTGGGGACCCTTTTCCTGGCTTTCAGATGGCCACCTTCTGGCTATGTCTTCACATGGCCTAATCTTGGCAAGAGTTCTTACAAAGTCATCAATTCAATTGGATTAAGACCCCATTCTTATGTTCCTCTTAAATACTTAATTACCTTAATTACCTCCTAAAAGCCCTGTCTCTAAACACTTGGGGTGGTAGCTTATATGAGTGTGTACAGGGGTACAGTTTAGTCCATCGTACCATCAAATGTTGAAAAAGATTTCTTGTACTATAAATTAGCTCAACAGCAGTGACTTTGAAAGGCAATGTGGTACATTTTACCAAAACTAAATAATGTTCACGATAGGGCGTGGCAATTTCACCCCTGGGCATAAACGACAGAGAAACACTCTCAGAAGACTGTTACAAGGATCTGCATGAGGATGTTTAGCACAGAACTCTCAAAATAACAGGTTTAGAGGGAATTTAGTGTATCACTAATGCAATAGGTGAAGAAAATGGAGCATCAGCCAGGAGACAGAATTGATAAAATTGATAGTCATATATTCATAAGGATAAAACTAAAGAACATATAAAATGAAAAGCAATACATTAATGGAATTTATAGCAATATGCAGCTTTTATAAATCTTATGTACACAGCAAACAAAACAGATATATTCTTCAAGAATTCCTGGAAGTCTAAGAAAACAGATTAAAGACTTTCAAAACTTCCACAAAGGATGGAAAACTGTAATAGGGATGGGACATGAGCAGACAAAAATAATCTGATAACACTCATTTATCATATGCTGAGATGTGTAATTACATGTGTTCTTTATACCTAAGAAAAAAGAGGGAGGAGGAGGAAGACAGACAAATGAAGAGAAAGGAGTTACAGAGGCGAAGCAAGTAGAAAAGAAGTAAAAATAGAAGTAGTGGAAGCATCCACTGTTAGAATTGAATTTGAATAAAGATAAAAATGTTACCTAATGCAATATGGAGACAAGAACAAATTGGACATCATGGAAAGCATAGTTAAAAGATAGCAGAAGAAAGAAGGATCAGTCAAGACTTAAACTGATTACTGAGACCATTAATTAAACTTTGTCCATTATAAACAGAAATGGATGATTATAATCAACCTTACAAGACTGTCCATGTTTTTTTCTCCAAGTTCATATACAGATACTACAGATACTCTTCTTTACAAAGAACATTAGGATGACTCATACAGCAAACAGAAGTGGAACAGTTTAATTTATAGTTTGCAACACCCCCAATAATCACCTGCAAATTCATATCTACTGTATTTATTTACTTTACAAATAGAATTTTACCTATCTCTTCATCACCAAATCCCAGAATTAAGTACAGTGCCTGGCATATAATAGCTTCACACTATCTGTCAATTAAATTAACATTCTTAATTGTTCTTTTAAATTTTATTTTCTGTTGGTGGTAGAGCACATAGTAAGGGATATTGCATGATCGTTTTGTACAATTTTTATTTATACTCCTCCTATTATAAGTGAGAAAAGATACTTCTGAGATCAATCAGATTGAGTAAATCATATTTGAATATTGTTTGAAATTCAATTTTAGATAAATATAACTGTAGGTTATTTCAAGTACCAACTGTTCAGGCTCCATCTCCAAGAGTCATGTGCTATTTGTTCTGGGTTGATTTGCACATCTCTTGAACTGCAACTTCCCTTAAAGGATTATCCTATTTAAAAGTATCAGCTTGGCAGATTAAAGATGATGATCTGTTCAATTTTGTATACACAGACCATTAAAAGGGAAACAAATTCTTGGGCTACTTGACTTTGGGCCATGCAATATCTATGCACTGCAAATTCTAACTATTGCTGTTTAATCTAATAACTAGTATATGCTATTAGATTAAAATAATATATTCCTCTTAGATTTCCAAACTACTCACCCGTTAGAAAAATTCAAAGGTCTAATTATGCCTTATTTCTTTGTATAAGTGTATTTTATTCATTAATATATGTGTAAAAATGTCATTTGCCATATTTCAAGATGATCTATGCTAGCATATACTGTAATTTTCATTATAGCTGCAAGCATACCAGCATAGCTAATTATATGCATTGTGATATTTTATTTCCTAGATGATACTAAGATAGAGATAGTTATGCAACTCATTTCTCATGCTTGCTACATATACAAGAGAAATAATTTGGCATTAGTACATTCATTGTTTATATGCATATAACTACTATAAACTTTTTGAAAACCGTTTCTTATATAAATACTGTGTAAATCTTCAGTAAGTCTGATGACACTAATGTAAGATTCATCATTATTTGGCATGTGCTAGGTTTAAATTGTTTATTTATAATTATGTACATAAGCTTTGTAAAGAACTTCCAAGGATATATTTTATTTATGTAAGAAAACAATTCCAAGCACATTTTGATTATTCATTATCTGTGATGTTCCAATGATCCTTTGTGCCATACGACTACATTGGACAACTAAGCCTCAACTATGTTGTACTTGTTTTTAAAAGACCATACAAAATTGAGGAATTAACCCAAGTGTGACTTTGCATCATTCATGCAATTGCAGCACCAAAAGCTGACTGCACTGGCATAATAAATACTGTAATTTGTAAGGTTAATAAGTTATTTTTTGCTGTGAATTAACAAGAGTTGGTCAGATTCTTATTACCTTATGTAGTCCTACTAAAAGACTCTAACCTAATTATTAATTTACCTTATTAAAAAGCTTTAATTTATGCATCTTTTTGCCAAAACTCCTGTTGCTACAGAGACTGAATGTGTTGCTAGTTATGTGAGAATAACAGTTTACTCTTGCTGTGTTATAAAACTGCCATTTAAATTTGCTGCTCAGTGTTTCCATAATCTTGATTTTTTGTATCAAATTCTGTTTTTTTGAGTTAAGGAAAAGCAGAATGTTTTACTTACATTTTGATGTTTACTTTCATGTTTTAAATTTTTTTTAGAATAGTATTTAGCCTCAGGATACCATGTCCTAATTACATTAAACACAGGGAAAAATACAATAAAATAATTGTCTAAAAGTTAGGCTGCAAACCCAACTGATGAAATCACTTAATCCAAACTTCTAATGTTACAGATGATAAAGCTAAAGTCAAAAGAGGTTAGGTGTCTGGCTCAGTTTCATATTATAAATCATAGGCGAACAACAATCTTATTTTTTAGACCTTCACCTTGTGCTGGACTCATGTCCTTTTCTGATACATGAAATATAATCTCTAGATATTTTGTTTTTGCAATTTCAATCAGACTTAGAAGTAAAAGAGGTATTGGGGGACCTTAAAGCACTATTCCCAAAGCTGTGAAGACAATTCCAAGAGGGAGACTTTGCAGCTTATGTAGTGATGTGATTATTAAGTTAAGTATACAGCCCTTCAAACACATTTGAAAAGAACAAAACTTAGTTATATGTATGTTTTATTATGCTAAAGAAGTCAGTATTTACCATGTATATTAATCCATCATAAATTTGTGCAGTTTGGGGCTGATGGAGTGACTCAAGTGGTAGAGCACCTGCCCAACAAGCGTGAGGCCCTGAGTTCAAGCCCCAGTACCACCAAAAAAATAAAAATAAATGAAATAAAAAATAAATAAACAAACTGTGCAGTTCTGAATGCATCTCAGTGCTCAGAATTTATGATCATTGGCATAATTGTCTAACTATTTAATAACTAAAATGCCATAGCTACCAACTAATCAGATTGGACTTTAGATCTATCAGAACAGGCTCATTACCATAATATTATCTACAATTATGAATTTTATCCCTGAAGTAATGTATCTTTGGTTAATATGTCTCTAACTAAAAATTTCAAGATATCACCACTATTATTGGCATTTTATTTCCTATACTTGCTGTAGGAAAATTAAGTTGCTTCTAGCCCAGGAAATAATATGATAAATCACAGAGAAAAAATGGTTAATTTCCAGATAAAGCATGAAGTCAGTCTCTATGAATATCCAATTTTTTCCTTTATAATTCCTGATTTACATTAATTAAATAAAACACAATTCAAGTTTTCACAGAACTGTAAGAGCATGTAAATTTATTAATATAGATATGTAATTAAAGCTCTCAAAACTCTGAAATAGGAGAAATGAAACCCAGCTCATAGTGCTGTTATGATTGAAATAGAAAGTTCAGTGCCTAAAGCACAGCACACCTCACTCCAGGTATCAGTCATAGTCCTGTATATCCAAAGGACAATGTAATCTGATTTCTTTCAATTTTTCCAGGTTTTTTGCCTATATCAAATTGCTCACATTCTACTGAAGAACACATGGATTTACATATACAATAGGACCACTCAACAGGAAATTAAATAATGAGACTATAAAATAATTGAGCTTTGTCACTTGGTCACCTTTTCTTTTATATTTTATCTTTTCTTCCTATAGCTCTTTAACCCAAGAAGTACATGTGGTGGAATGGAATTGATCTTACTAAGCTTTGTAGATAAAAGGTGTTGGTTTGCATTCTTCATTCCTTAAAATTCAGTTTTGTGGGTTTTTGGGGGTTTTTTTGGCAGTACAGGGGTTTGAACAAGGGCCCCACAATTACTAGGCAAGAGCGCTACCACTTGAGCCACTCCACCAACCCTTTTTTGTGTTGGGTATTTTCAAGATAAGGTCTTGCATACTATTTGCTCAAGTTAGCTTTGAACCTCAAACCTCTGATCTCTCCCTCTTGAGTAGCATGAGTGACAAGAGCCTGGCTTTTTATTTGAAACCATACAAAGAATTAATGAAACAAAAAGTTGGTTTTTGAAAAAATAAACAAGATTGACAGACCCCTGGCAAACCTGACTAAAATGAGGAGAGAAAAAACCATAATTAGTAGAATCAGGAATACAAAAGGGGAGATAACAAAAAACACCATGGAAGTCCAGGAAATCATCAGACACTACTTCAAGAAGCTATATTCAAATAAATTCAAATATCTTAAAGAAATGGACAGAATTCTAGATACATATGATTATCCAAAACTGAACCAAGAGGACATTAATTACCTGAATAGATCTATAACACAAAATGAAATTAAAGCAGGAATCAATAGTCTCCCCAAAAAGAAAAGTCCAGGACCTGATGGATTCTCTGCTGAATCCTATCAGACTTTTAAAGAAGAACTGATACCAACCCTCCCTAAACTGTTCCATGAAATAGAATGGGAAGGAAAACTGCCCAACACATTATATGAAGCCAGTATTACACTTATCCCAAAAACAGGCAAAGACACCTCCAAAAAGGAGAGCAATAGGTCAATGTCCTTAATGAACATTAATGCAAAAATCCTCAATAAAATAATGGCAAACCGAATTCAACAACACATCAAAGAGATCATTCACCACAACCAAGTAGGCTTCATCACAGGAATGCAAGGGTGGTTCAATATATGAAAATCACTAAATGTAGTAAATCACATTAACAGAAGCAAAGACAAAAACCACTTGATCATCTCAATAGATGCAGAAAAACCCTTTGATAAGATCCAACACCATTTCATGATAAAAGTTCTAAGAAAACTAGGAATAGAAGGAAAGTACCTCAACATTATAAAAGCTGTATATTACAAACCTACAGCAAGCATTATACTTAATGGAGAAAAACTGAAACCATTCCCTCTAAAATCAGGAACCAGACAAAGATGCCCACTATCTCCACTCCTATTCAACATAGTACTGGAATTCCTAGCCAGAGAAATTAGGCAAGAAGAAGGAATAAAAGGAATCCAAATAAGTAAAGAAACTGTCAAAATATCCCTATTTGCAGATGATAAGATCCTATACCTTAAAGACCCAAAACACTCTACTCAAAGGCTCCTAGACACTATCAATAGCTATAGCAAGGTAGCAGGATATAAAATCAACATAGAAAAATCATTAGCATTTCTATACACTAATAATGAACAAACAGAGAAGGAATATATGAAAATAATTCCATTTATAATAGCCTAAAAAAAATCAAATATTTAGCAAAGATGTGGATGACCTCTACAAGGAAAACTATAAACTTCTGAAGAAAGAGATTGAGGAAGACTATAGAAAATGGAGAGCTCTCCCATGTTCATGAACTGGTAGAATCAACACAGTAAAAATGTCTATACTCCCAAAAGCAATCTACATGTTTAATGCAATTCCCATCAAAATCCCAATGACATTCATTAAAGAGATTGAAAAATCTACTGTTAAATTTATATGGAAATACAAGAGGCCATGAACAGCCAAGGTAATACTCAGTCAAAAGAACAACACTGGAGGTATCACGATACCCAATTTCAAACTATATTACAAAGTAATAACAATAAAAACAGCATGGTACTGGCACAAAAACAGACATGAAGACCAGTGGAACACAATAGAGGACCCAGATATGAAGCCACACAACTATAACCAACTTGTCTTTAACAAAGGTGCTAAAAATATACGATGGAGAAAAGACAGCCTCTTCAACATAAACTGCTGGGAAAACTGGTTAGTAGTCTGCAAAAAACTGAAACTAGATCCATGTATATCACCCTATACCAATATTAACTCAAAATGAATCAAGGATCTTAATATCAGACCCCAGACTCTAAAGTTGGTACAGGAAAGAGTAGGAAATACTCTGGAATTAATAGGTATAGGCAAGAACTTTCTCAATGGAACCCCAGCAGCTCAGCAACTAAGAGTTAGCATAGATAAATGGGACTTCATAAAACTAAAAAGCTCTGCTCAACAAAAGAAATGGTCTCTAAACTGAAGAGACCACCCACAGAGTGGGAGAAAATATTTGCCAGCTACACATCAGACAAAGGACTGATAACCAGAATATATAGGGAACTTAAAAAAACTAAATTCTCCCAAAACTAATGAACCAATAAAGAAATGGGCAAGTGAACTAAACAGAACTTTCTCAAAAGAAGAAATTCAAATTTCAAACACATGAAAAAATGCTCACCATCTCTAGCAATAAAGGAAATGCAAATTAAAACCACACTAAGATTCCACCTCACCCCTGTTAGAATAGCCATAATTAGCAACACCGCTAACAACAGGTGTTGCGAGGATGCAGGGAAAAAGGAACCCTCTTACACTGTTGGTGGGAATGTAAACTAGTACAACCACTCTGGAAAAATATTTGGAGGCTACTTAAAAAGCTAAATATTGATCTACCATTTGATCCAGCAATACCAGTCTTGGGGACATACCCAAAAGACTGTGACACAGGTTACTCCAGAGGCACCTGCACACCCATGTTTATTGCAGCACTATTCACAATAGCCAAGTTATGGCAATAGCCAAGATGCCCCACTACTGACGAATGGATCAAGAAAATGTGGTATCTATACACAATGGAATTTTATGCAGCCATGAAGAAGAAGGAGAGATGACCCAAACATTGTATGCACATATGAATAAAATAAAATTAAAAAAAAATTAAATTAAAAAAATAAATAAGTAAATACAAAATGATACACTGCAGTCGTTAGTAACAGAAACTGATGAATCAAACTTCAACCTAAGAACTTGGAGTTATCCCATTTTGTGTTGAAAAATTGGGTCAGGGGGAAGTTTGATACTTTCCTATTTTTCAATGATGACATTTTTTGCCTCCCATCTGAACATTTTTATTGTGTTTCTGCCTCTGGAAAAAATTTGGGATTTTCTCCAAATAGTGGGGAACTTTGCCCATTTTAATGATCGGATACTGACAATCTTTCTACTGGAAAGTCCCCATCTGGCTCAAATTTCAGCCTTTGCACTTTCTAGGGATGTGACTTCCTTACAAATGTGCAGAAATTATCTTTTACAAAGGAGAGAAAAAATATTGTTAAACTACATAAACGTGGTGAAATGAGAGATGTGGAAAAGGTATGTATAAATTCTCACAGTTCGTTTTTATTGCTTCCACTCTACAATTCCATTTAACATTTTCTGAAACAGCAATAAATTTTTGAATGGTAAAACATATGGCATTTTGAGTATGCCAAGTGAGAGATATTATTTAGATAGTGAATCTTCACAAAAAAAATTTTTTTATATTACCAGGAGGCTCTCTGCTTAATGAGAAAGGAACACTTATCCTTTTACAAATACAGGGTTATAAATATATATTAATATATGTATACATCTGTAAACACAGATAATCTGTATTTGCCACAAGCAATGTATTTACAAATAAAACATTATGTAAATAATGTTACACCACAAGCAACTCCTCTTTTAAATGTGTGAGTGGCTGATACAACAATAGAAAAGCTAAACTGTGCGGTGGTGGTTGTTCATACATCTTCCAATCTTTCGATTTCAAGTATATATGTTTATGTCATATTGATATATTTATGCAGTTAACCATTTCAATTATTTTTAATGTTAGTTGAGAATGAAGTTTTGATCTGTGTATCTCTTTATTTTTAGTCATTGGTGTTCCCCTACAGGAGGAAACCTCTTACAGTGGCACACAGACTTGAGCATCTTTTTTTCCTTATTTGTGGTTCTGGGGTGGATTTGAACCCTGGATTTCATACTTATTAGGCAGGTGCTCTATCACCTAAGCCAGGTCTCTAACCCTTTTTGCTAAGGTTATTTTGGGGAAAGGGTCTCATTTTTTTGGCCCAAGCTGGCCTGGCCTGTGATCCCCCTATATTAGGCTTCCCACCAAACCTAAGATAATAAGGATGTGTTACCACACCCTGATGTTCAGTTGATGTGGGTCTTACAAACATTTTTTCCTGGGATGCCCTCGAATGGTGATCCTCCCAAACTCAGTCTTCCAAGCAGCTTATATTACAGGAGTGAGCCACTGCCATCTTGCTGGCACACAGACATGTTGACTTACTTCTCTCCTTTGTAAAGGGAATGAGTTGACCTCTCAGATCCCCTCCAGCTCGAGGATAAAGCATCTAGATGACTATGCTGAGAGCTCCTTACTGTAGGTTACCATTATAAATTTGAATCCACATAAAACACTCCAAGACAATTATCTCCTTCACTACTCATATGAGGAAAGTTATTTCAGGGAGTTAAATAAAGAACCTAAATTCTAAATGGTGCTGAAGATGTGATTAAACCTAAGGGTTTGAATTATAGTGTATATTTATTTCCCCAACCTCTGATTTTCAAATATGTTTAAGTTAAATGTTAAAAATAATATGCCATTAAGTATCTCAATTTTAAAGCATATAAAGTACCATTATTAGAACATGTTTACTTTTAAAGATCCAAAATCAAAATATTTGCACATAAGCTTAAAAGCTAATGTGGCAATTTTGATATGTGTGAAAATTTTAAATAACAACTCTTGTAGACTAGAGTTTCAGCTTTTTATGATGTCTACTTCTGATTTATTTATATATATTGTGTCAGATTTGCAGTGACAAGAAATCCCTTATTTATAAAATTAGTTATTATAGAAACAGTTCCTTTTAAGTAGCAAACCTCATAATTCAAGATGTCTTTCAATTTAACTGATCCAGAGATATGAAACATGAAACTTTTATTTCTTTCATGAACTATCTCAGACAGGAGGTATCCATACATTCACAGGTACTATATAATCTCCTAGTGATTTCACATGTATGTTTTTAATGACTTTTCCTCAGGTCCAAGAGCACAGCTCAAACAGCTGACCACATCCTCGCCTCACATTAGAGAAGCTGTGACAATGGTCTGGGTGTGCATAACTGAACAATGTAACTCTATCGCAGAATTTTGAGTAGGAAACATGGTTTGGCACAATGTAGCTAACATGAGCTCTCAATAAATGTTCCTTATTGTCATCAGTGTCTGTATACTCTTGCTGTTTTGGAAAATTATTTTATCATGTAGGCTTGCATTGGCTTGCCACTGGAAATAAAGAAAATTATGCTCAAATGAATTCATATTTTGAGTTTTTAAGACAGGGTGATTTTATCTTTATATTCAGATATTTTCACAATTTAATTTTGTTACATTTCTCTTTTAAATATTTTTTCCTGAATAAATACCAATTAGAAGAGATGTGTGTATTCATATCCAAATTTCAATTTGGTCTGGCTCTGTACTTGCACTCATCTACACTCTCCTGAGATGAACATAATTTTGTGTGCTTTACTTTGTGACTTTCACTTATCTACTTATGCTGTCATTAGACCTTGTTTGCTCGCCTTACTTTCTCCAACTTTTGATATATTTTAACCTTTTTAAATGAAGAGTCATTGAGGACATCTGTACAGAAGCACAGATTTCTCATTATTCAATAAGAAAAGACTTATGACAGTAATTTCTCAAACACCTAGAATTAAAATTAATTATAATATGTTCCTTGAAGAAATGGGCAAAGGAAGGGAAGGTCAGTTTGAGATTCTCTTCCCCTAGATTGATAGTGTTTTCATTGACAGGGTCTCTAGTTCACACTCTGTCTTCTATGCTTCTCATTGTTCCACCTTTGGTTTTGCACACTTTTCTTAATATCAGTGTATGACCAGGAATATAACAGTCATGGAGAGAAAAAAAAAGTCTACTGTACCAAGGATTTTAGCACTATATTGAGTTGTATGACAGAGATAGATACTGATATTTGAAATCAAATTTGCCTGACTATACAAAGAACTTTCCACCTGAATGACACACTCTGTAAAAAGCAAGTGGAAATATTTAACAACAATAAAATGCACAGCTATTTTTTTGTTGTACAATATTTTAAGTCTTTCACTTCTACTATTAGAAAATACAGCCAAATGTTTTAAATTTCAAAGTTCAAAATTTAAAGGCACGAGTACTCAAATGCTCACTCAGAATATTAAGGGATTTAGTGACATGAGATAATTACAAAAACCAGGTTAAAGTTCCTTTAAGAGCTGTGATGTCAATGTTTGCTTTTTGAATTCTGCTGGACCATAAATGTCTTAACGTCAAGAGTATTACTTAAAAACATTTTTATTGGTTTTTTTAAAGGGTCTTGGTATGCAGCCCAGGCTGGCTTCAAACTCACCATCCCCTGCCTCAACCTCCCTACTGCTGGACTTACAGGTATGCACTATCATACCTGGCAACGAAAAACATTTCTGAAGGAGCCATTGTTTTTAGTGTGCTTTATACACTGATGGGAATGCAGCTTCAAGTTTGAGAAGATAAACCTACCATTTTAGAAATGTCAGATGTATGATGACAAAAACATCAAATGAGTACCAAGAAAAACACAACAATTATCTCATGGAGTTAGATTTACTTAAAGACTATTTATGTTTTCTGGAGTACAGAATTAGTAAGGACTGTTTTAAAAATAAAATATTGTATGCAAATATGAATAAATGAATAAAAAATAAAATATTACTCTTTCTTTCAGATAAAGTGTTTATTTCTTCAATGAAAATTAAAGCTTTTCCCATCACCACAACTTTGATCAACCACAAGTAGCATTCAAAGATTTTAAATTTTCTTAAAACTTCAGAATGTTTAAAACATGTATCACATTGTCCATTCTTTCTTTGGAGGGTCTTCATTGAAGATATAGATGAAACTGTATTTTTCATTTCCTAAATGGGCAATTTGAATGAATAAGGTTGCTAATAGCAGCAGCAATGCTATTCATCACCAGCAAGAATAAAATATTTTATCTGAGTTATAATATTTATATAATTTCAGGAGCATGCTAAACATCATCAAATAACATTAGAGAATTCAGAGCACACAACTGTAACAATAAGATGAATGTATATTTCAAATAATTTATAAAAACCTAGCCAATATGGGAGAGTTTATTAAATTTTTATGAACGAAATATTTCATTAAAATGTTGGAAGTTCTTTTTACCAGATTGTTGTTTTTCTTTGTTCTCTGTTCTCTGTTCCTTTTGCTATAGAAAACCCGATTTGCTTACCCTGGATGGTGATACTAAGTAATGTGAGTTATCAGATTTACATGGCACTGCAAGCTAACCTGTATTATCAACATTAACACACACATTTCTATTACTTCTTTCTTTAAATATATAATGAATATAATTCTTTTGATATGACATATGATATACAGCACAGATAAAACAAATTTTCATAGGCAGAACTACCAAAGAACTTAAGGGGAAACAAAATAGTTCCAAAACAAATATTAATGTGGCAACCTTAATCACAAGATTTAAACAGAAAGGATCCTACCTGTTGAATCAAAGTTCACCTCATTGCCAGGGCTTGGACCAACATCAATGGATACAATTGGTAAAAGCTTCCGAAAGTCCCACAATTTTAAAACCCCACAGGAATCACACGATGCTATTATGTGACCCTTTAAAATAGAAAAGAAATGTATACGCATACCTATTAATATACATAGTAACCCACAGACAAAATTGTGTTACAATTTTATTAATTCCAGAAAAATACATCCTTCTAAACTAAAAAGTATTCATTATTATCTTCATCTTGGATATAAAATTATAAAAATGATCTTAATATATGAAATCCTATACTAAATTTAAGAGAATAGTCTTTCAGGAAAGGATTTAGATAATTATTAGATTGTATAAGAAGATGTGATAAAACAAAAACATATGCACTCATAATTTGTCTATAGATGTATACATATCATATAAGATACAAATGATATATGTGACACAAAAACTAAGTACATGAAAAAATTATCTCATGGGCACACCCTACTTAAAATGCTTTTAATTAGTACTGGCAATTTATACATCAGAGAAAGTAAAATAAAAACAGGCAGGAAGACAAGAGTTTTATTATGGAAAGTGGAATGATGAGGGTAGGTGAAACTGATTGCAATAAAATGCTGCCTATTGTGGTTTATTAGACAAAATTTCCAGTAGAAATATTTGGGCCTGCTGTGGCAACACGAAAGACAGTAATTGGACACAGAGAAGGGAAAGCAGAAAGAACAGTGATGGATTCAAGAGTAATGGAAACAGAAGAGATTTCCCCAGTAGAGACTCATCAGTTTGGAGCTCAAGGGATGTCTCATTGTCTCATCTCCTGCCTACTTCTCAGGAGATGTTTTTGAGCATCCATAACATGTAAAAAAAAAAAAGTTAAGGGGAAACTGATAAGTAAGAAGGGTTTCTGTTTCCTGGCAACTCACAATCTACCATCACTCTCTTCATTCCATCATTTAACTTCCTTGCCCAATCACAAATGTAATGAGTATTGGTGACATTACAGTCATCATAAGTGTTTATGAAAAGTCAATACATTGCTTTCAATTTGATAAACAGTTTTCCTCCTTTCAGCTCCACCTTAGTTTTCAAAAATCAAGTCAAAAACTTCTCTCTCATTTTCTTCCTAAATTTTTAAGTGTTAAATGCATTTATTATTAAATATTTCTTATTTTTATTATTTTGGCTACTTTACTTTTTTATCATTTTTTATCATTTATTTTCTGATTCTTTCTGTCAAAAAAGCATACATCCTGTATAACAGTGCAAGTGGACTTTTTGTTTTTCCCTAAACAGGGCAGTAATGAAATGGATGCTATTAGTTTTAAAATTCTATAACCGCTATAACTGGCAAAGTAATTCAAAAGCCTTGTACCAATCTAATAAATGAGATGCTTAATCTTTTTTATGGCTTAAAAGGAACATGAAGAACTTGGAATGCTCTCAAATATGTAAACATACATTGTAAGAATTGTGAGGAATCAGTGAATTTCATTTCAGAAAATGAAAGAACAGTTCTCAATATTAGCAGGGAATATTAATATCATAATTAGAAAAAGAAACCCTAAGTATATAGGATTTCAATTATCTTCAGAAGTCACAGAACAGAATTTTTGTTTAATTTTGAGAACAAAGTAGATATACTTTAATCAGAATTTAATATGGATGATGCACTTCTCACAGAAGGCAAGTTATTGACTTGCTCTAGTTTTCTTGTCTGGAGTCTGTGAATTAAAGACAATTTTAAAGTATACTTTATTCCACTGACTATTCAAATTTGAAAAAATACACTAAAAATAAAAGTAATGTTGTCACTTTTGTTGAGTGAAAACAAATATTAAAATAGCTATTAGATTTTACATTTAATAATTAAGGTTTTATTCTGATCAAGTGATCAATGTCCAATAGTTTATATTAAAATGATTTGATACTTGTTAAAGACTTTTAATGAACCAGCTATGCTAAAAGCCTTATTAATAGAAGAGTAATAAAGGTTTAGTAATTTCTAAACCTTTCTAAACCTTTTTTGAACAACTAACATCATCTAGCCAGATTATTTTCATTGCTTTAGGAATTTAGAAGCTATGATTAAGTATACATTATAATAAAATGAATATAATAACTTATTAAGTGATAGATATGTTGGTATTTAGATTTGATAAGTAATAATGAAAGATTGACTTAGGGTATACTGAGCAGGTGGAACAGATGAAAGGCCTATCACAGTGTTTGGAGCATAACAGAGCTCAAGAAAATACTTGGTAAACTGATGGATAAATAATACTTCCTTGGTACTTACCTAAAAGTTATTTTAGTCCAAGTCCTTCCATAGCACCCTTGAGGTAAATATTAATTCTAACCCTGAAGGTTCTGAGTCATTTACAAAAAGGAAATGATAAAAGGGATAGGAAATCCAAAATCCCAAACTTAGAATAGCTGCAATCCCTCTTCTGCTGTCTCAGGCAAACTCCTTCCCTGAAAGAGCACAGGAAACTAGAACAAACTAATCCAAAATGTGGAGTGTGAGTTTTGAGGAATCTGGAGGTGAAGCGATGTGGAGAGGAATTAGTGGAAAAATCACTTTTCTAGAATTTATAACATGTCAGAACACAAATGATAGCCATAGTTGGGCACTTAACGTAACCTAAGCAAGATGCACCTAACCTAAGCAAAATTACAGGAAATACTTTTAATGGCGGGTAGAAGTGTATGACAATCTTAAACAGAGTGAAGATTCAAGAACCTCTCTAAAATTTGATTCTGGCCAGGCATGACAGCTCATACCTGTAAACCCAGCTACTCGGGAAGCAGATATCAGAGAGCGTGGTTTGAAGCCAGCCCAGGAAAAAAAAGTTAGAGGAACCCTATCTCAACAAATAAGCCTGGTGTAGTGGTACATACCTGTCTCCCCATCTATGAGAGAGACCATAGGTTAAAAGAGTGTGTCTGAGGCTGGCCCTGGGCAAAAGGTCAAGAGCCCAGTGGAGAAAATTATAAAAACAAAGCGTAAGAGGGGTCGAGGACATGGGTAAAGTGATACGGCGCCTGTCTGGTAAGCATGAGGCCTTGAGAAAAATGAATATATGTATATAATTTTAGTTATGTTACTAGTTCAGTAACATAACTAGAGGAGAGGAAGGTACTGAAAGTGGTTGGATAGAAAGCTCTCCAGGAATTCACATGGAACCTGGAACTGCTTTTTTAACCGCTGAATCTCTAGCATCCAGCTTAGTTCCTGTTACATCCCAGCACCTGATCTCAGAGTAAGTAATTGAGTGAATAAGTATAAAGGGAATAGAAATTTATCAGTGTTGTCTATATGTGTTTTAAAAGGACTTTTTCCAAAAATAAAGAAATCTTACATGAGATGAAACTAGGAAGAAAGTTTTCTTAATCACAAGATTCAAATGAGCTAAATAATGCTAGTAGAACTTAGCAAAGTGTACAACGAGTACAGTTGAAGTGAAATCACCACTCCTGATTACTTTTGGGAAGCCTCCTCAGCACCAAATAAAAGATACTATAGTAGGAAAACCATGCAGACATGAAGTTGTTCACATCAGAGAAGAGGAACTTAAGACCAGACTTGCTTCATTCAGGCTGCTGAAAGTATACTGAAGGAAAATCTAACAGTGCACATATAGTGCATATACAGTGCACATCAAGGGACACAAAAATGTTCATGTATTTGAAACTTTTAACATGATGTGTAAAATGTATTATAAATTAAAGAAAAAACTTAGGATAAAAATTAATGTAGCACTACTTATAAGTGGAAAATGAACAGCTGTAAAATTTGTAATAATAATGTAATATGGAAGAAACAACCCTTATGTTGCTGTAGATTCAGAAAACTGCCAGAAGCTTCTTTTATGTAAACTTGATAACAAGAGCTGCAGGGAGACAAGCCAACTGAACCACTATCTCTGTGCACAGTGGTTCTGAGCATATTTACACATTGCATAACAAAGAAGGAAAAGGAGAAAAAACTGGAATGCTAATGGGGTCATTTACATTTTAAATCAATAATTAAATGACTATTTTCATAAACCAATAGTATTCCTTAATTTAAGCATATCATGACATTACATAATCTCTGAAGCAGATTTTATAAATTCGGGTACTAATGTAAGATCTGGGATTAAGGTGCTATTTTTCAAATAGGTTAAGGAAGGTTATAAATTAATAAAATGTTCTTTATGGAAGTCCTTTTGTCTTTGCATTGCAAGTTTGGGAAAAATGGAAAGGTTATTGATTATGGAAAACACAGGTACAATTTGATTTTACTCTGATCCTTCATCACTTAAGTAATTTCTCAGTTCAATTCACTATGGCCTAATGAGTTGAATGTATATATCTATATATCTATATCCATCTATTTATCTATCTATCTGTCTATCTATCTATCTTTTCTTTTTTTTCTTCTTCTATTGGAAAGTCAATTTAAAGTACAACATCAAAGCAACTAAAATAATTTTGGGGCACTGGTATATATACATATAATGTTCTCACCCCAAAAGAGTTATAGTACAAAACAGGAAAATTAAATGAATGAATGAACTCTGCATGTTATAACTGGAAGTGCCCTGAATTCAGACTCTAGTCCCACTGAAAATAAAAAAAAGAGATATTCTGGGAAAGCTAAAAATGTTACTACAGAATGCTGGTCAAAATGGTCTTAAAATGTAGCTGCAAATGAGATGATTAAGAGCTAATATGAGCTATTACTACTTAGGTAATTACTGTGTGCCAGTCAGAATTATAAGTATTTATATATGTAAAAATAGCAGGTAATCTTAAAAAGAAACAAAAATTACTATGCAATAGGTGTTTACCTTCATATATGGATAAGGAAACTGAGCCACAGCAAGCTGAATTAATTTGTCTATAGTCCACACAGCTAAAGGAAGAACAGATAGCATTGAACATGTTTCTCTCTAGTGAATGTGTTAGCCACTGAGCTAACTATGTCTCAGAAGAACTGGCTAAAAATATGATTGTTAAAATGTCAGATGTTGAAGTTTGCAGGTGAACATATAATAGAAACATTACTCATTAAAGCAAAATAGAACAGAAGCATGAAGTAGAGAACAAGGATGAAACATTGGGCCTCTGGGCCTCTAAATTTAGCAGACCCTGGTCATTTGGCTTTTGTGAGGGTAATGGAGACTAAAATAGTTTAATGTCAGATGGGAGACATAAACCAGATTTACTAACAAAAAAGACACTTACAAGAGTTGCTGGAAAAGGGGAACAGGTACTAGAGAAAAGGTTAGATCAAAAAGAATTAACCTAGAAGGTAACACCCACGCACAGGAAATCAATGTGAGTCAATGCCCTGTATAGCTATCCTTATCTCAACCAGCAAAAACCCTTGTCCCTTCCTGTTATTGTTTATACTCTCTCTACAACAAAATTAGAAATGAGGGCAAAATAGTTTCTGCTGGGTATTGAGGGGGTGGGGGGGAGAGAGAGGGGGCGGAGTGGGTGGTAAGGGAGGGGGTGGGGGCAGGGGGGAGAAATGAACCAAGCCTTGTATGCACATATGAATAATAAAAGAAAAAGAAAAAAAAAAAGAGTTGCTGGCTAATGTCAGTCAATGAAGAAAAAAGGCTCAATACATAGAATGTAATGCAGGAGACAAAGATGAACAGAGAATTAGTGAGTTAGGATTATAATCTGAGAAATTCAGTTAGATTGTGAAGCAAGAGATAAAAAGAATGAAAGCATTCAAACATTAACAGTCTTGAGGGTGAGGGTGGAGTTGAGCATTCCACCATTTACACAAAAGATAATGTAGAGCAGGCAGAAGAGCAGAATTTGAAGGTATAATGGCTAAAATTTCTCTAGAACTGAAGAAAGACAGGATGTAGTCATCCTTCAGTATCCATAGGGGATTGGTTCCTGGAACTCCAGTAGTGCTAAAATTGCAGATGTTCAAGTTCCTTTGTATAAAATGGCATCCTTGTTGCATATAACCTATGCACACCCCCCAATATACTGTAAACCATCTCTAGATTACTTAAAATACCAATACATTGCAAATATGATGTAAATAGTTGTACCATATTGTTTAGGGAATAATTACAAAAGAAGTGTACATATTCAATGTAGATGGTAATGAACTCCAACAACATATCAATCATATACCATGATCAGGTGAGATTTACCCCAGTGATTTAAGGATGGTTTGACATATGAAAATCAATATACATAATACAACACAACAGAATAAAGGAAAACAACCATACAATCATTTTGATAGACACACAAAAAAGCATTGAATAAGATTCAACACGCCTTTATGATAAAAAAAACACTCAGCAAATTAGGCGAGGAATTAACATCTCAAAATAATAAAGGTTATGGATAAGAAACCCACAGCCAATGTACTGAATAGGGAAAATCTGAACACATTTCCTCTAAAATTGGGAACTTATAAACAATGTAAATTGTACACAATGTAAATTATAAGTTTAAAATTCAAATGAAAGAATTCATATTATATTTGTTGAATGAAACTGAAGCTATTAGTAATGGAAGTTTTTGATTCCATATTTGTTTAAAAATATGTAAGATAAATGTATTATTCAATTGATGATGTTCTTTTATAAAGAAGAAATAAAAAGGTAGAAAGATAAAATCTGATGGAAATTTATGGAGAAACAAAATTTAACTAACAGAAGTAATAAGGAAAATATCAAATTATTCAAAAACTGGTCTTTGAAAAGAAAATATAGCTAAACAAATGGAAAGGTTTGCCAAAAAGAAAAAAAAATCAAGAAAAACATCTTAATTAAGCATAATCAAGACATGAAATTGGGACCATTTAAAAATATGGTAGGACTTGATGCTAATTGTGACTTCTTCAGCAAAACTGAATTTTTAAATTAATTTTACAATCACCCAGGAACAAATTGAAAAAAATTTTCATAGAAACAACAAAGAACAAAAGAATCAAAAGATTAGTTGAGACAAGATGGTGTATTTAAAGCTTTCTCCATGCAACTTTGTGAATGAGAAGAGTCAGGGTAACAAAGGGTAAAATATATTCTAAAGAGAAAGGGAGAAAGAAAGAATATCAGGAATCACAAAAGAAGTGATACAACAGCCAAAGAGCATGAAGAAATAGAAAGGCAATGCATAGAAAAGTAGGAAAAAGTCTGTAGCTCCAACTGCAACACCCTGTGATGGGAGGCAAAGTCAAAACTACAACCACAAAGTAAGCCAGGCAAACCTGGTGACCACAGTCTGGCAGATTTAGCCACAGATTTAGCCATTAATAATAGCTTCACACTTTCCACAAGCTTTACAACTAGTGTAGGGATTTGGTATAACAGTGACTTCTCCTATGCAGCACTTTAGCAATGGAGAAAAAAGTAATTTTGTCACTCTGCAAATCTTGAAGAGCAATAGTCAGACACCATCTTGAGCAGGAGCCTATTGTTTAAGCCTGAGCTACTGTAGGAACATGAGAAAATAAAACAATTGCAGCTCAGGGAGCCTAGGGACACACTGCCACAGTATCTGAGTGGAAGATGACCACTCAGTGGTCTTGGAGATGGAGAGGACTGATGTGTATCCACTAAGAAGTGTCAGCAGCAGAGAGCTCCAGCAGTGAGGGGTGTGGTAGTCAGTGGCTCCACCCTCTGTAACAATGAGTGAGCCCCATCACTTAAGGATCACTGTGGAAACAGTGCTCTGAGTCCATGGATAGCGGATTTTATGACCTCTAGGAGCTCCCTTCTGGCCTCATGGGTTTTGCTGCCAGGCAAAACAGAAAAGTCTCAGCACATATCCCGTCAGTCATTCACTCAATTTCCTTAGTTTGCTCCCTCCCACAGAGTGCTAACTGCTGGGCAGAGCCTAAAAGCACTGCAACTGGCATGTATAGTACTAGATCTCTCAGTTCTCCCCCACCAGTGAACTCAGTCCTTTATTTCCCCAAGACTCTTTTTTTCAATTTTTTTATTCATTTATTCACTTGTGCATACATTATTTGAGCCATTCCTTCCCACTGCCCCACGCCCCCTCACTTTACCCCTCACCCTCTTCGCTTCCAGGAAGAACCTGTTCAGCCCTTATCTCTAATTTTGTTGAAGAGAAGTCATAGCAATAATAAGAAAGACAAAACATTTTTGCCAGTTGAGATAAGGAAAGCTATACAGAGAGATTCCTAGCATTGCTTCCATGTACAAATGTGTTACAACCCAAATTGATTTATCACTACCTGACATTTTCAGTAGTTCCTGATCCCATTCCCATATTGACCTCTGATGCTTTAAGGTTTCTATATTAGTTCCTCTGCAGTGGGGGCATCAAACACTTTCATGTTTTGGGTTTCCTACCTATCCCCATACCGCCCATGTGCTCTCCCTTAGCATGTGACCCAAGTTCTAAAACATTGCCGTATTTGCCCTAGATCTAAAGTCCATATTTGAGGGAGAACATATGATTTTTAGTCTGAGCCTGGCTGACCTCACTCAGAATGATGTTCTCCAGTTCAATCTGTTTACTTGCAAATGATAAGATTTCACTATTCTTCATGGCTGAGTAAATTCCATTGAGTATAAATACCGTTTTCTTAATCCATTAGTCAGTAGTGGGGCATCTTGGCTGTTTCCAGAACTTGGCTATTGTGAATAGCATTGCAAAAAGCATGGGTGTGCAGGTACCTCTGGAGTAACCTGTGTCGCATTCCTTTGGGTATATCCCTAGGAGTGGGATTGCTGGATCACATGGCAGGTCTATATTTAGATTTTTAACAAGCCTCCAAATTTTTTTCCAGAGTGGTTGCACTAGTTTGCATTCCCAGCAGCAGTGTACAAGGGTTCCTTTTTCCCCACATCCTCACCAACACCTGTGGTTGGTGGTGTTTCTGATGATGGCTATTCTAACAGGGGTAAGGTGGAATTTTAGTGTGGTTTTGATTTGCATTTCCTTTATGGCTAGAGATATGACCATTTTTTTCCTGTGTTTTTTGACCATTTGAATTTCTTCCTTTGAGAAGGTCCTGTTTAATTCAGTTGCCCATTTCTTTATTGGTTTATTGATTTTGGGGAGAGTTTAGTTTTTTAAGTTCCCTGTGTATTCTGGTATCAATCCTTTGTCTGATGTGTAGCTGGCAAATATTTTCTCCCACTCTGTGGGTGGTCTCTTCAGTTTAGAGACCATTTCTTTTGTTATGCAGAAGCTTTTTAATTTTATGAAGCCGATATTTCCATTCTTTCTCTTAGTTGCTGAGTTGCTGGTGTTCTATTCAGGAAGTCCTTGCCTATACCTTTTACTTCTAGAGTGTTTCCTGCCCTTTCCTGTACTAACTTCACAGTTTTGGGTCTGATATTAAGGTCCTTGATCCATTTTGAGTTGATACTAGTACAGGGTGATGAACATGGATCTAGTTTCAGTTTTTTGCAGATGGATAACCACTTTTCCCAGCAGCATTTGTTGAAGAGGCTGTCTTTTCTCCATTGTATGTTTTTGGCACCTTTGTCAAAAATAAGGTGGACATAGCTATGTGGATTCATATCTGGGTCCTCTATTCTGTTCCACTGGTCTTCATGTCTGTTTTTGTGCCAGTACCATGCTGTTTTTATCACTATTGCTTTGCAATATAGTTTGAATTCTGGTGTTGTGATACTTCCAGCATTGCTCCTTTTGCTGAGTATTGGCTATTGGCTATTTGTAGTCTCTTGTGTTTCAGAATGAACTCTAGGGTAGATTGTTCCATCTCTATGATGAATGTCATTGGGACTTTGATGGGAATTGCATTGAACATGTAGATTGCTTTTGGTAGTATAGCCATTTTTACTATGTTGATTCTACCAATTCATGAGCTCAGGAGATCTCTCCATCTTCTGTAGTCTTCCTTGATCTATTTCTTCAGGGGTTTGTAGTTCTCCTTATAGAGGTCATTCACATCTTTTGTTAAGTTTACTCCTAGGTATTTGATTTTTTTTTTTGAGGCTATTGTAAATGGAATTGTTTCCATATATTCTTTCTCAGTTTGTTTGTTATTGAAGTATAGAAAAGCTAATGATTTTTGTAAGTTGATTTTGTATCCTGCCACATCACTGTAGCTGTTTATGGTGTTTAAGAGTTTTTGGGTTGAGTTTTTTGGGTTTTTGAGGTATAGGATCATGGCATTTGCAAATAGGGATATTTTGACAGTTTCTTTACCTATTTCTATTCCTTTTATTTCTTCTTCTTGCCTAATTGCTTTGGCTAGGAATTCTAAGACTGTGTTGAATAGGAGTGGGTATAGCAGGCACCCTTGTCTTGTTCCTGATTTTAGAGGAAATGGTTTCAGTTTTTCACCATTAAGTATGATGTTGGCTGTAAGTTTGTCATATACAGCCCTTACAATGTTGACGTACTTCCCTTCTATTCCTAGTTTTCTTAGAGCCTTTATCATGAAGTGGTGTTGGAGCTTATCAAAGGCTTTTCCTGCATCTATTGAGATGATCAGGTGGTTTTTGTCTTTCCTTCTATTAATGTGCTGTATTACATTTATAGATTTGCGTATGTTGAACCACCCCTGCATCCCTGGGATGAAGTCAACTTGGTCATGGTGAATGATCTTTCTGATATGTTGTTAGATTTGGTTTGTAATTATTTTATTGAAGATTATTGCATTGATGTTCAGTAAGGAGATTGGCCTATAGTTATCCTTCTTCAAGGTGTCTTTATCTGGTTTGGGGATGAGAGTAATATTGGCTTCATAAAATGAGTTAAGCAGTGTTCCTTCCCTCTCTACTTCATGAAACAGTTTAAAGACGGCAGAGAATCCATCCGGTCCTGGACTTTTCTTTTTTGGGAGACTCTTGATTGCTGCTTTAATTTCATTTTATGTTATAGATCTACTCAGGTGATTAATATCCTCTTGGTTCAATTTTGGATGGTCATAAGTATCTGGAAATCTGTCCATTTCTTCAAGATTTTCAAATTTGTTAGAATACAGGTTCTCAAAGTAGTCTCTGATGATTTCCTGTTACTGATTTGGGCTTTTTCTCTCCTTATTTTAGTCAGGTTTGCCAGAGGTCTGTAGATCTTATTTAGCTTTTAAAGAACCAGCTTTTTGTTTCATTGATTCTTTATATGTTTTTTTCTTTCTATTTCATTAATTTTGGGCCTTATTTTTTATTATTTGTCTCCTTCTGCTTGTTTTGGGATTTGCTTGTTCTTGTTTTTCTAGGAGTTTGAGATGTAGCATTAGGTCATTGATTTCAGATCTTTCTGTCCTTTTAATATATGTACTCATGTCTATAAACTTACATCTCAGGACTGCCTTTGCTGTATCCCATAGGTTCTGGTAGGCCGTGTTTTCATTTTCATTAACTTCCAGGAAACTTTTAATTTCCCCTTTTATTTCATCAATGACCTATTGATCATTGAACAATGTGTTATTCAGGGTCCAATTGTTTGCATGTTTTTATTGTTGTTTTTGTTGTTGAGTTCTAGTTTTAATGTACTGTGACCAGATAGAATGCATGGGATTATTTCTATTTTCTGAAGCTTGCTTTGTGCCCTAAGATATGATCAGTTTTGGAGAAGGTTCCATGGACTGCTGAGAAGTATGTATATTGTGCAGAAGTTGCATGAAATATTCTGTAGACATCAGCTAGGTCCATTTGAGCTACTGTGTGATTTAGTTCTAGAATTACTTTATTGATTTTTTGTTTAGATAACCTATCTATTGGTGATTGGGAGTACTAAATCTCCCATTATCACTGTGTTGGAGTCTATATATGTTTTTAGGTCCTTCAGAGCATGTTTGATGAAATTGGGTGCATTGACATTAGGTTCATAGAGGTTGGTAATTGTTATTTCCTTTTGGTTTATTTCCCCTTTTATTAGTATGGAATGTCCTCCTTTATCTCGTTTGATCAATGTAAGTTGAAGTCTACTTTGTCTGAGATAAGTATTGCTACTCCTGCCTGTTTTCAGGGGCCCTTGGCTTGCTAAATCTTCTTCCAGCCTTTCACCCTAAGCCAGTGCTTGTTTCTGTTGATGAGGTGGGTCTCCTGTAGGCAGCAGATTGTTGGATCTTCCTTTTTAATCCAGTTTGCCAAATGGTGTCTTTTGATGGGGGGTTGAGTCTATTGACATTCGGTGTTAATATTGATAGGTATGTGGTGATTCTTGTTATGTAGCTGTCTTTGTTGATAAAGGGTTTGATTGTGTGCAGCTGAATCAATGCTACTCTTTGCTTTCTTGCCTTTTTTTCTCCTGTGGTTTGGTATTGCCTGCCCTTTCATTTTTGTTTTCATTTCATTTTGTTTGCTTTCATTTTCTAGGTGCAGAATTCCTTGAAGAATCTTTTGTAGTGGTAGCTTCGTGGTCATATATTGTTTTAGTTTCTGCTTATCATGGAAGACTTTTATTGCTCTGTCTATTTTGAATGTTAGTTTTTCTGGGTAGAGTATCTTAGGGTTGAAGTTATTTTTATTCAGTGCCAGGAATACCTCACTTCATGTTCTTCTTGCTTTGAAGGTTTCCATTGAGAAATCTGCTGTGATTTTGATGGGTTTACCTTTGTATGTTTATTTGTTTTTCTCTCTTATGGCTTTCAATATTCTTTCTCTATTCTCAGTGCTTATTGTTTTAATGATAATATGACATGAGGTATTTCTATTTTGGTCAAGGCTGTTTGGTGTCCTGGAGGTTTTCTGTACCTGAATGGGTGTAGTTTTCTCTAGATTTGGGAAATTTCCTACTATTATTTTGTTGAATATATTATATATATCCATTTACTTGGATATATATATATATCCATTTACTTGGACCTCTTCTTCTTCAATGCCCATGATTCTCAGGTTTTTGGTCTTTTGATGGAGTTGGTGAGTTCTTGTATATTTCTTTCACAGGTATTGAGTTATTTGACTAATAGTTCTTTAGTTTTTCTTTGAATTTCCATTTTATCTTCAAGCTCTGAGATTCTGTCTTCCACTTGTTCTAGTCTGCTGTAGTGGCCTTCCATTGTGTTTTGTGATTCTGTTTCATCTTTTTTCTGAGGTTTTCCATGTCATAGGTCACAACCTCTTTCATATTGTCTATGTTCATCTTTAATTCATTTATCTCCCTGTTTATAATGTTCTCTGTTTCATTTTGTTGTTTATTTAGGGTTCTTATGATTTCATTTATTTGTTCCTGTGTCTTCTTGAATTCTTTATTTTTGGTGTCTTGAAATTCTTGAGTGTCTCTTGTACATTTTGGTTAACCATGTCTTGTATCATCTCTGTGAAAATCTCAGTGATTACTTGTAGGATATCTTCTTTAAGGTTGTTCTTATGGACATCATTGGGTTCCTTGGCATCATTTATCTTTGTTTTGTTGGAGTCTGGAACAGGGTATCCATTTTCTTCTGAATCCTGTATTAAATTAGTATTTTGGGGGGAATGGTTTCCATACCTTTTTCTTCTTCCCATCAATCCTGTTGATATTGTGTAACTGTTCTTGATAGGCTGATTGTAGGTTTCCGTCACCTATTTCTTTCCCTTGGTTAAATTTTGTGTTGTGGCTGTATTGGGTTTTTAGCTGATTATGTATGTGCTGTTTCTGTCCCAGTTTGGCTGTAATTTAATATTAGCTAATTCACAATGATAACACACACACAAAAAAAAACCAACAAAAAATCAAACAAACAAAAAACCCAAAGAAATCAATGGGGAGAGATGAGCAAACAAACAAGAAACAAACAAGAAACAAACAAACAAACACTCCAGGTTTGGGATCAATAAAATTTCAGTCTTAGTTTAAGTTCTGGTGTTACTCCTCCAGTATCCAGTCTTGGTGTTGGTATTTAAGCAGCAGCTCTCTCTTAGGCTTGGCGGGTGGTTGGCCTATGGATAGTGTTTTTTTTTTTTTTTTTCCCTGTCTTTCAGCAGCTGTTCCTTGGTCAGCTTCTCCCCCCAGTGAGGTGTGGCAGCTCTGCAACTAGCTCTACTAGTTGTCCTGATTTGAAGTTGGCTTATCTCTGTGCTTGTTTACTAGGGGCTTGTTTCTTTGCCTCACCCCCTTTCCCTGGGACAAGGGCAAGGTCAGTGATGGTCAGGTAGCTGCCACTGTCAGTGTGTTGTTATGGCTCGCTATTTGTTCCTCAATGGTGCAGAGCTGTCTGACTGTGGGTGCCCAGGGACTGGGCCCTGTAGTCTGCCACCTTTGCTCTTTCCCTACTTCAGGCAGTGGCCTATCACCTTCATGCTGATGGCCCTCCTGCCATTTGTTTACTGGTGGTTCACACATGAGTTCGGCTCCTTGCACATCCCCCCTTCTCCAGTGTGCTTTCAGCAACCCCTGCTCCCTCTGCTGTGCACTAGTTTTCAATTCAGAGTTTTTTTGTTGTTTTTTTTTTGCGGAGGGGATCAGTCTGTCCAGGGGGATTGTGCTGGTTTTTCCCAGGGTTGCCTGAGGGATACTGCATGATGCTTGGTGCTCACTTGTTTGGTCTTCCAGATGTATCCCAAGCATGTTTGGAGCTGGCAGTGGTGGCAGCATGGGGGTTGTGGCCCGCCTGTTCTCTCAGTGTATCAAGGAGTGGAGAATCCTTCCACAGGCTAGGGGTTCAGGGTGCCAAAGTTTCAACTTTTCCTGGTGCTTCACCTCCTCCAAGCATGGCTCCAGCATCTCAGCAAGCTCAGTGATTCATGGAGCTCATGCTGTCTGTGTCTGTCCCAGTCACCATTTTGGATTCTCCCCAAGGCTCTCATATATTTGCATGATACCCCGAGGCTTAGATGCTTGCTGCTTCTGAGGGCACAAACTGAGGGTCCTGGGGAGTAAATGGTAATCTAACTGGCCCACAGGCTATAAAATGCTTATTGAGGCCAGCAGTGGCTCCAGTTCACAAAGAAAAGAAGCTTTTAAAATGAATGCAGCCCTGAAGCCAACAACTGATTTCTGACTGACCCTTTCCTATGGCCACATACAGCACCAACCTATACACTAGAAATTATAAGAGATTCCAGTTAGTTTTCTTCCCTCTGAGTGGTCCTGGGGATCTGATCTGATGTCTTCAGCATGTGGACATATGTTTGGCTGTGCATCCCCAATCCACTGCTGAAAAACTCCACTTCAACTCTTTCACTACACAGTCCTACTAGAACATTGAGAGTACTTCAGCTGAAAGATTAAGATCATTAAAATCTCCAATAAAAAACTTGGTTTCAGAAAGCTAAATACCAATGCAGAAACACAAGAAAATGAAAAGTAAAGCAAGGAAGCATGAATCTTTCAAAAGTGAATAATTTCACAATAGTGGACTCTATGGTATGAAGTAGATGAAATCTCAGACAAATAATTCAAAAAATTTTCTAAGAACAATCAACAGAATTAAAAAAGACATAAGTAAATACTTGCATGAATTCAAAGGCAATATAAATTAAACAGCTGAATAAAAAAGGATGAAAATGTAGGAATTCAATAAAAATTGAAATTCTGAAAATAAATCTAATTGAAATTCTATAAACAAAAAGCTCAAGAAGTCAAAAACACTCATTTGAAAGCCTCATCAATAGACTAGATCAAGTAGAAGTCATACTACCAGGCCTTGAGGACAAAATAATTGAATTAGAACATTCACACAATAAAAAGAGAAAATAAGTATAATAAATAATGAACAGAACATGCAAGACCTCTGGGATACCACTAAAAGTCCAAATCTACAAATCAGGGGCATAGAAGAATAAGAGCTACATGCTAAAGGCATAGACACATGTTCAACAATATAATGGTAGATAATTTCCCATATTTTGGGAAAGAGATGTCATCAGAGTATAAAGGCTTTAAGAATACCAAACAGAGATCAGAAAAGAAACTGCACATCCTATTAGAGTTAAAACATTAAGTATGAAGAATAAGGATAGAATATTTAAAGCTTCAAGAGAGAAGTGCCAAGTCACATACATAAGCAAACCTGTCCGAAAAACAGCAGATTTTTCAATGGAAATTTAAAGGACATCATGACATGGAGTTATGTATTTCAACATCTGAAAGTAAATAACTAACAAACTAGTTTTCTGTATCCAGCAAAGCTACCCTTCATAATTGATTGAGAAATAAAATACTCATAAGAAATCATGACCTATAAGTCATCATTACAGAAGATCATTAAAGAAATCATACACAGTGAAGGGGAAGATAAAAATAACCTGAAAAAAATAAATCTCACAAGATTAGTAGATAAGCAAGTGAGAATTAAGAAAGAACCAAAGAGTGCAAAACCAAAAAATGACAGGAGCCAATATATACCTTTCAATAAAAACTGAACACTGATGGTCTCAATTCTGTAATCAAAAGACACAGACTGGTGCCTGGATTGAAAAAAAGACCCAACTGTTTCTTGCCCACAAGAAATAATCCTCACCAACAAAGACTAACACAGGTTTAAGGTGAAAGAATGGAAAAAGGTATTCCCTACAAATGCACTTCAAAAGCAAGCAGGAATAAGCTATACTCATATCTGACAAAGCAGACCTCAAACCACAATTAGCATAAAGAAAGGTCATTTCACATTGACAAAGGGAAATGTTCAATAAGAGGGTGTAACAATTATAAGCAAATACACACTGCATATCAGCACACCCAATTTTGTAAGACAGTACTGGACAAAAAACACATAGACCCCAATACAATAGTAGATTATATTGTATCTGTTACACTATTCCCAATAGATAGGTCATCCAGACAAAGTCCACAAAGAAATTTCAGAATTAGAATCCAAGGTGGTGAGTAGGGTACATAAGCAGATAGCGTGAGCTCCAAGATTCCAAATCCTCCCTGAGATGTTGAAGCCACACTTGATAGAAATAAAGCACCAACCAGAATCAAACCTTTGACATCCTGAACCCCTAGCCTGTGGAAAGCTTCCCCACAACACATTGCACTGAGAAAATGTAAGGACTGCCACCACCACTTCATTTGCCACAGCTGGCTCCAAATCTGCCTCCCAGACATTCGACAGACCAAACAGTTGAGTGCCATGCATCATGCAGAATTCCCCCAGCCACCCCTGGGATAAACCAGCACAGCCCCTGGGGAGTCTGACACCGCCCCCACGCACTAAAAAAAAACTGAATAACAAACAGCGAACTGTAATCTTGCACAACAGCAGAAGGGGCAAGAAAGCTGAAAGTGCACCAGAGAAAGACAGAGGAGCAAGGAGATAATCTCAGCATGAACTATCAGTAAACAAACACTGGAAAGGCAAGAAGACTGAGAGCAGGCAGGCAATAGCCACTACCCAAAGCAGGGCAGGTAATAGATCACAGAACTCATCTCCTGAGCCAGTGAACAGCACCCAAAATCAAACTGTCCTTGCAAAATTGAAAAACAAACAGTGAACCATTATAACACACTGACAGCAGTGGGGTGGGGGGGCTGACTGAACACTAACCTGCCCCAGAGAGAGGGGACATGGCAAACAAATAAGCCCCCAGTGTGGAAACCCCAGTAAACAAGCACAGCAAAACCACATACAAAGCAGAGCAACTAGTGGACTACAGAGCTGATCTTCTGAACCTGAGGGAAGCATTCAAACTTAAACTGCCACACCTCGCTGGGAGAGTAGCTGGCCAAGCTACTCCCTGCAGCTGAAGGGTAACACAGCTATCAGCTGAGGAAATCAATATCTCTGACCACCCTGCATGCTCTGCCAAGCTGCCTCACCTCAGAATTTCAATTTAACTGGTAGACAGAAGAACAAAATGCTACTAACAAGTCAACCACCTGGAGAGACCATGTCAGAGCTTCTGCAAATAAGCCAATACTAGGACTGGATGTCAGAAGAGTAACTCTAGAACTTAAACTAAGACTGAAATTCTATTGTTCTTGGACCTGGTGTTTTAAGATTTTTTTCTTTATTTTTTATTTATTTTTATTTGTTTGGGTTATTTTTTTTTGTTAGTTTGTTCATTTTTTTCCTGCTGATTTTTTTGGGGGGGGGTTGTTTGATTCATTTGTTATTGTGGATTTTCTATTTTTATTTATATTCTTATTATCTTTTTTTACTTTCTATACTATCAACTTTACCATCATTATCTTCTCATCCCTACTCTCACCCCCTTCACTCTCTCTCCTTCTTCTGTACTAATATCCATTGTTCCTCTCCCCAACAACTCATTCTGCCCATTCTCACCCACTCTCTCCCCAGCCCTCACCTTCCCCTCCCATTCTCCCTTAACCTGTCACCAGATTACCCTTCCCACCTACATACTGATAACCCACTGACCAACCTACTATACTAAGTTTAAACAACCCTAAACACCTGCAATCCCTAACACAACCACCCTCTACTACAACAACAGAAATACACCCAAATATACAAAGGACCACAAAAACCAAGAACATAGTTGCACAGTACCAAGTGAAGCAATGGGAAGAAGAAAAAGGGATGGAAACCACTCTCCCCCAAAAATAATTTAATACAGGGTTCAGAGGGAAATGAAGAAAGCAGATACCCAGTCCTGGACTCCAACAAAACAAAGGTAAATGATGCCAAGAAACCCAATGATGTCCACAAGAACACTCTCAAAGTAGAAATCCTGCATGTAATCACTGAGCATTTCATGGAGATGATGCTAAACATGGTTAACCAGAATGTACAAGATACACTAAAGAAATTTCAAGACACCAAAAATTAAAGAATATGAGAAGACACAGAAATAAATGAACTCATAGGAGCTCTAAATAAACACCAAAGTGAAAGAGAAAACACTGTAAATAGATAAATGAATTAAAGATGAAAGTAGAAAATATTAAAAGAAGAAGTGACCTATGATATGGAAAATCTCAGAAAAAAGAATGAAACAGAAACACAAAACACATTCAAAGGCCACTCCAGAAGACTAGAACAAATGGAAGACAGAATCTCAGAATTCAAAGATAAAATGGAAATTCAAGGAAAAACTGAAGAACTGTTAGTCAAACAACTCAAGACCTGTGAAAGGAATACGCAAGAACTGATTCCATCAAAGACCAAACCTGAGAATCATGGGCATTGAAGAAGGAGAAGAGGTCCAAGCAAAAGGGATTCTCAATATATTCAATAAAATAATAACAGAAAATTTACCAAATCTAGAGAAAGTTATGCCTATTCAAGTACAGGGAGCCTCCAGGACACCAAGCAGACTCAACCAAAACAGAACTTCCCAACAACATATTATTATTCAAACAGTAAGCACAGAGAATAGAGAAAGAATATTGAAGGCTGTAAGAGTGGAAAAAACATAACACATAAAGGTAAACCCATCAAAATCACAGCAGATTTCTCAATGAAATCATTAAAAGCAAGAAAGGCATGGAGTAAGGTATTCTGGGCATGAAATGAAAATAACTTCAACCCTAGGATACTCTACCCAACAAAACTATCATTCAAAATAGATGGAATAATAAAAGTCTTCCATGATAAGCAACTAAAACAATATATGACCACCAAACCACTACTACAAAAGATTCTCCAAAGAATTCTGCATCTAGAAAATGAAAGCAAACAAAACCATGAGAAGACAGGCAGTATCAAACCACAGGATCAGAAAAGACAAGGAATCAGACTCAGCTGCATACATCAAACACTTAATCAACAAAAACAACTAAATGACAGGAATCACCACATACCTATCAATATTAACACTGAATGTCAACGGACTCAACCCCCCATCAAAAGATACCATTTGGCAAACTGGATTAAAAAGGAAGATCCAACAATCTGTTATTTACAGGAGACCCATTTTATTGACAGAAACAAACACTGGCTTAGGGTGAAAGGCTGGAAGAAGACTTACCAGGCCAATGGCCCCTAAAAACAGTCAGGAATAGCGATATTTATCTCAGACAAATTAGACTTCAAACTTTCATTGATCAAATGAGATTAAAAAAAAAAAGGGCACCACATACTAATAAAAGGAGAAATACACTAAAAGGAAATAACAATTATCAACCTATATGGCACTCATTCTCAGTGTGCCCAATTTCATCAAATGTATTTTAAAGGACTTAAAAGTACATATAGACTCAAATACAGTGGTAGTGGGAGACTTTAATAACCCACTATCATCAATAGATAGCTCATTCAAATAAAAAATCAATAAACAAATTCTAGAACTAAATCACATCATAGATCAAATGGACCTAGCTGATGTCTACAAAATATTTCATCCAACATCTGCACAATATACCTTCTTCTCAGCAGCCAATGGAACTTTGTCCAAAATTGATCATATCTTAGGGCACAAAGCCTCAGCAAATACAAGAAAATAGAAATAATTCCATGCATTCTATCTGATCACAATGCACTAAAAGTAGAACTCAACAACAAAAACAAAAGCAGAAAATACACAATTAGAAGCTGAACAACACAGTGCTCAATGATCAGTGGGTCATCAATGATATAACAGAGGAAATCAAAAGGTTACTGGAAGTTAAAGAAAATGAAAACATGACCTAACATAACCTATGGGTCACAGCAAAGGCAGTCTTTGAGGAAAGTTTATAGACGTGAGGTATCACAACATCTGACTTCAAACTATATTACAGAACAATAGCAATAAAAACAACATGGTACTGGCACAAAACAGACATGAAGACCAGTGAAACAGAATAGAGGACCCAGACAGGAATCCACACAGCTATGCCCACCTTATTTTTGACCAAGGCGCCAAAAACATATGATTGAGAAAAAACAGCGTCTTCAACAAATTTTGCTGGGAAAAGTGGTTATCTGCCTGCAGAGAACTGAAACTAGATCCATTTTATCACCCTGTACTAGTATCAACTCAACATGGATCAAGGACCTTAACATCAGACCCAAAAATCAGAAGCTAGTACAGAAAAGAGCAGGGAATAGTCTGGAAGCAATAGGTATAGGCAAGGACTTCCTCAATGGAACCCCAGCAGCTCAGCAACTAAGAGAAAGGATGGACAAATGGGACTAGATGAAATTAAAAAGGTTTTGCACAACAAAAGGAATAGTCTGTAAACTGAAGAGACTACCTGCAGAGTGGGAGAAAATATTTGCTAACTATACATCAGACAATGGACTGATAACCAGAATATGCAGGGAGCTCAAAAACTAAACTCCCCCAAAATGAATGAAGAAATGGGCAACTGAACTAAACAGAACTTTTTCAAAACAAGAAATCCAAATGGCCAAAAAACACATGAAAAAATGTTCACCACCTCTGGCCATAAAGGAAATGCAAATCAAAACCACACTAAGATTCCACCTCATCCCTGTTAGAATAGCTGTCTTCAAAAACACCACCAAAAACAAATGTTGGTGAGGCTGTGGGCTAAAAGGAGCCCACATACACTGCTGGTGAGAATGCAAGCTACTACAATCACTCTGGAAAACAATATGGAGGCATCTTAAGAAACTAAACATAGATCTGCCATATGATCCAGCAATCCCACTCCTGGGGATATACCCAAAGGAATGAGACTCAGGTTACTCCAGAGGCACCTGCACACCATGTTTATTGCACTGCTATTCACAATAGCCAAGTTATGGAAACAGCCAAGATGCCTCACTACCAATGAATGGATTAAGAAAATGTATTTATACACAATGGAATTTTACTCAGCCATGAAGAAGTATGAAATCTTGTCATTTGCAAGTAAATGGATGGAACGGAGAACATCATCTTAAGTGAAGTTAGCCAGGCTCAGAAGGCGAAAAATCGTATGTTCCCCCTCATATGCAGACTTTAGACCTAAAACAAATGCAGTAATCTTATTGGAATGGGTCACACACTAAGGGAAAAATGCGTACAGGAGGAATAGGGAAAGGTAGAAAACCCAAAACTTGAAAGTGTTTGATGTGCTCACTGTAGTGGAGTTAATATAGTAATCTTAAACTGACAGAGGCCACTATGGGAAGGTGACTGGGAAGTAGAGAAGAGGTCAGGTAGAGATTAACCAATTTGGGTTATAATAACACATGTGCATGGAAGCAATGCTAGGAATCTCTCTGTATAGCTATCTTTATTTCAAACTAGCAAAACCACTATATCTTTCTTTACTATTGCTTATGTCTTCTCTTCAACAAAATTGGAGAAGAGGGCAGAACAGGTTCTGTCTGGAAGTGAGTGGGGGTGGGAAAAGAGGGAGGGGGCAGTGGGCAGGGGGGAGAAATGACCCAAATAATGTATGCACATATGAATAAATGAATAATAAAAAAAGTATAAAAAGAAATTTCAGAATTAAATGACACTGTAGATGAAATGAATATAATAGACATCCATAAAATATTCCACTAAATAACCACAGAATATGCATTCTTCTCAGCAGCCTTGGAACTTTCCTCAAAACATCATATTTTGAGTTAAAGAGCAAGTTGTATCAAATACAAGAAAATTGAAATAACTTCCTGTATGTTATGAAATCACAAATAATAAAACTGTAAGTCAGTCACCAAGATAAATTATGGGAAATATACAATCACATGGACACTAAACAATATACTTTTGAATGTTCAGTGTGTCATGGAGAAACAAGGGAGGAAATCAGAAAACTCCTAGAATCAAATGAAGTGAAAAACACAACTTACCAAAAACTTTGGGATACAGGCAGAGCCACGAGGAAAGTTATACCTATGAATGCCTACATTTATAAAAATCAGAGAAATCTCAAATAAATAACCTTATTATGTAATTCAAGCTCTAAAAAAAGCAAAATCCCAAATTAATAGAAAAAATGAAATAATAAAGAGTACAGCTCAAATTAACAAAATGGAAACAAAAAGGATCACTAAAAATATGAATGATCAATGAAACAGAGTTTGTTCTTAGCAAGAATAAACAAAATTAACAAACCCTTAGCCAAGCTAATAAAACAGAGGATCTAAATTACTAAAATTATAGGTGGAAAAAATGGCATTGCAATAGATACCACTGAAATCCACAGGATCATTAGGGATATTTTGAAAACTTTCTCTAATCAATTGGAAAATTTGGAGTGAATGGATACATTTCTAGACACATATGACTTAACAAAATTGAATGAAGAAAGTACAGATAACTTAAACAGATCAATAATAAGCAATGAAATTGAAATAGTAATAAAACCTTTTAGCAAAGAAAAGCCTAGGACTGGATGGATTCACTGCTAAATTATACCAGATATTGAAACAAGCACTAACAACAGTGCTCCTCAAACTATTCCACAAAATAAAAGGGAAGCAACAATTCAGATGCATTCTATGAAACAAATTTTACCCTGATACTAAAACTGGATAAAGACACAACAAAGGGGAAAACTTTAGTACTATTTTCTTGGTGAACACAGATGCAAAAATCTTTAATAAAATGCTTGCAAACCAAATTTAATAACACATTGAAAAGATCATATATCATGGCCAAGTCGATTTTATTGCAGGAATATGTTTCAACACATGTGAAGAGCTTTTTCAAAGGAAGAAGTCCAAATGGCCAAAAACACATGAAGAAAGCCTCAACATCCCTGGCCATAAAGAAAATGCAAATCAAGATTCCACCTCACTCCTGTAAGAATGGCTAACATGAAGACCACAAACAACAAATGTTGCAAGGATGCAGGGGAAAAAAGAACCCTCATACACTGTTGGTAGGAATGTAAATTAGTTCAACCACTGTGGAAAACAGTATGGAGGATCCTCAAAAAACTAAAAACAGAACTGCCATATGACCCAGCAATACCACTGGATCATTCCTTCACACGAAGGAATGAAGTCAGGTTACAGTACAGGCTCCTGCATATCCATGTTTATTGCAGCATTACTCACAATAGCTAAGTTATGGAAACAGGTAAGATGCCCACATTAAGAAAATGTTGTATTTATATACAATGGAATTTTATTCAACCATAAAGAAGAATGAAATTTTGTCATTTGCAGGTAAATGGATGAAACTGAAGAACATCTTAAGTGAAGTTAGCCAGCTTCAAAAAGACAAAGGTCATATGTTTTCTTTCATGTGTGGAATACTGGCTCAATACGAATATAAGAAATATTATATATACATAGAAATATATACAGAAAATGTATCCAAAACTGGATCTGGTAGAGAAGACCAAAGGAGGAGGAAAGAAGTGAATAATAATGACGATATCACATACTTGTAGGAACAAGACACAAGGAAACATGCTGAAGACTGTTAACATAGGATGGAGGAAAAGGGTGAGGATGTACAGTAGAGGGGGGTTGCATTGACTTAAGTACAATGTATGTATAGTTATAATACAAACACAAAATCCCACTGACTGACCAATAAACACCCAAACAACAAAGGACAAGAATGAAAAACAGGTGACACTAAGATGAAGGCACTAATAAGGGTAGGGGAAAAGAAGGTGAATATGATTGATGTATATTTTATATAAGAATGAACATAGAATTTTTAAACCTGTTGGAATCACCATAAGAAGAGGACTAAGATAGAAAGGAGAAAAATGGAGGGGATGAATTTATTCAGTATATAATACATATATACATGGCAATGTCACAATGAAACTCTGTATAAATATCTTAAACAAACAAAACTGTCTTTTTTTCAAAAACAGAGGATAGGAAGATAAAATAGATCCTGTCTGGGGTTTGGTACCACTGGGAGGGGGAGATATAAGGAATGGTGGTAGGTGAATATGGTAGAAATATTATGTATTCATGTATGAAAAGGGAAAAAGGACACCTGTTGAAGCTATTCTAAGAATAGGGGTAGAGGGATAAGGGAGAATGGTGGAGGGGGTGCATTTAACTAAGATATATTGTAAGCACTTTTGTAAATGCTATAATGCACCCCTAGTACAGCAATAATATAAGAAATTTTAAAGAAAAAAAATAAATAAATATAATACATCATGTAAACAGAAGCAAGAATAAGAATCACATAAATAGATCAATAGATACTGAAAAAGCCTTAGACAAAATCCAAAACTCCTTTGTTAAAAGAAATTTGGAGTAGAAGGTTCATACCTCTAGTGGGGAAAAACTGAAAGCATTTTCTCCAGAACCAGGAACAAGACAAAGATGTCCACTCTCACCCCCTGTTACTCAATACTTTGCTCAAGTTCTTTTAGTCAGGGCAGAAAGACAAGAGAAAGGAATGAAATGGATATAAACAGGAAATAAAAAATGGAAGGAATACATATAAGAAATGAAGAAATAAAAGGGATACAGTTAGGAAATGAAGAAGCCAACAGCTCAGGAAATAAAAACAATAATTGACAAACGATATTCTGTCAAATTACAAAGATTCTGCATGGCAAAAGAAATTATCAACAGAGTGAAGAGATGGTCTACAAAATGGAAGAAAAATCTTTGAAAGATACTCATTTGATAAGGGATTAATAACCGGAATGTATAAAGAACTCAAAAGATTAAATACCAAACCAACAAATAATCCAATTAATGAATGGGCAATGAGCCAAACCTTTTTCCAATCAATACATGAAAAAAATGTTCAATATACTCAGCCACAGAGGAAATACAAATCAAAAGGACATGAGATTCCACCTCACTCAGTCACAATGACTACCATCAAGAAAACGAATAACAACAAATGCTGGTGAGGATGCAGGGGAGGGAGAGAGGAACTCTTATTTACTGCATGTGGGGATGTAATTTCCAACCATTGTGGACATCAGTAAGGTGGTTCCTCGAAAAGATGAAAATAAAACTCCCACATGATCCAGTCATAGTAGTTCTTGGTCTATACTCAAAAGAGTTAAAGTCAGCCTCCTATGTAGGTAACTGTGTACCCATGTGTATTGCAGCAGTATTCACAGTAGCCCAGCCTAATGCCCTTAGACAGATGAATGGACAAAGAAAATGCAGTATATATACACAATGGAATTTTATTCAGTCATTAAGAAGAATGAAATTATGCTGTTTGCTGGAAAATGGATGGAACTGGAATTCATCACATTAACTAAAAATACTTATCCCAGACAAGTTTACATGTTTTCTCTCATTTGTGGAAGTTTGGGAAAAACAAAACAAAATAAAACAAAGTCATGAAAGTAAAAGAGGACTATGAGGGAGGTAGAACGGTGAGAGAAAAGAGGGGAGAAAAAAGGGGATAAGAAGACCAATAAAGGGGATGAATAATGACCAAAGTACATTATGAAAATGTATGAAATGTCATGATGGAATCCTTTACTGTGTACAATTTAATATACACCAATAAAATCATCTAAAAAATCAAAAAGTAAACCAGTAAAAAAATGACTCAAGTGACAACTGAAGAGAAAAAAGTACTAATGAACACCTGAAAATCTTTTTATAGACACTAGTAATAATCAGTCACCCTGCTTGTATGTGCATGTAATATGTTCCAAGATCCCCAGGGCACACCTGAAATCTTAGTATTGATCTCTAATATACTGTTGATGCTTTCTGTACATCTGTACCTATGAAAAAATTTAATTTATAAATGATCACAGTAAGAGGTTAGCCACAATAACTAATAATAAAGTAGAAAAACTGTAATAGCATATTGTAACCAAAGTTATGTGAATGTTCTCCCTGTGTTGAGTTCCCATCCTCTCTGAAAATATAACTACTCATTTCATAGTAATAATTTTGGGCTGCAGCTGGCCACAGGTAAATGAAACTCTGGAAAGCAAAATGAGGAATGAGTACTGTTATTTAATTAAGCAAATTCAAATGTCAATGGTTTCTTCGGAGCAGATCCAGTTAGTTTGACTTCTCAACTCAAGATCACTCTAGTAGCCATATGTTTGCTTCTCCTTTTAAAGAAATGCCTCATATTCCTTACACTATAGTTGGTCTCCTCATGAAAAATCCTGTTCCCTTGGACAGAGTAAATGTTTAAGGGGCAAGCATCTGACTCAAGAACGAATACTACCCCATATTTTTCAAACTAATGTTGAGAGAAATAAACTCTTTTTTCTCTGATTAAAAGGTCCCAGAAAGTGTCTAATTTGCATGGACATGTATAATCTTATTTTGAGCGTTCAGTGCCTTAAAGAAATTGGTAAGATTAAGACCATTCAGGAAGCCTGGTATATTTGGTTTGGCTTCAGCTTAGTCCCATTGTCAGCTACTCCCTGCCCTGTCTAAAGTTTAGTTTAAAGGGCCAATGAAAACCCTAATGTTGCTTAACTTAGTTTGAATTTAGAGTTTTCAATCAAAATATGTTCTATTTTTTCTATCAAATTGGAATAGATTTTCTAATGATAATATTACCGTTGTTAAAGGTGTAATGCAAGCAGCACCGCATTCCTAGTGGGTTCACTAATTAACAGCTAAAACTAACAGTTTTGATTGACACAAAATATGTTCGGTATTATTTGTACAATTACTTCATTATGTGCAACAACCTCATTCTACAGGTGGAGAAAATGTTTAAAGAGGTAATGTGACTTTCCTAAAATTAACTGAATATAACGATTTGGAGTGAGAAATCAAGTGCATGTCTGGTTGATTTCAGAATCTCAGATTTTATCTGCTATACTATACTTCATTTTATATCTGGAAACTAATATAGTGTAACACATCAAAAATGTTCTAAAATATTTAAAATATTCCCCTATTAGAATATGTTTAAATAATTGATAATTCAGATAAATAGTTGTCAAAAAGATGTTCCTCACACTATTATTTATAAATAAAGCATAAAAAAATCAATATGGATATAGATGCACAAGCATACATAAAAATCCATATATAAAATTGTAAAGTATAATTGCGTATGTAAACTATTATTTTAACTATTGTGATGGCATTATCAAAGATTATTGAAGGTAAGGAAAAATACAGATATGTAGTTCAATGATAAAAGCAGCAGATAAACTCATCTCTATTGTATGATGCAAAAACACAAACCATACATTTAAAATAAGATTGTAGGGACTAAACCTGAAATGATTATCTTTAGGTAGTAGGATGATACATTTTCAATTTATTTGTATTTCTCATTTAAAAATTTCAGATTTCATGAAATTAACACATTAATTTTATAATAATATTTTTCAATAAACAATAAAACCAAAAGATTATGCACAAAACCTCTGACATTACCTCATTTTTATTTCTGAAGATTCTCCTATGTAAAATTGGACAAAAAAGAGGGGTTGTCAAGCAAATGGCAGAAATATTAAGCCATAGAAACATCACCTTCTTTCAATATGTGAAAGTAATGACCTGTAACTTGGTATTAAGGTGTAACTATAATAAAATGTTTAGGCTCATTAGGAGAAAATCAGTATTTCAAACATTTTTAATACTGATACATTAGCATGTCTCCTAGGACAGGTCTATGCAGCATTAAGCAATAGCTCATTGCATCATTTCTTTTGGCACCCTAATAGCAAAATAAGGCAAAGAAATTGTGGAATTAGAATGGAAAGAGCAGGTAAAATGTGGTAATGCTCAAGGAGCTCAAGTCTGAAGAAGAGGGAATATAAAAGCATCAGAAAGAGGATAAGATTGTGCTGGTTTTGGTATATTCTTCCCCATCGATCTGTTAGGCATTAATACATATTGTTTCACCAATCATGCCAGTGGATATGGAGGTTGGAAATCTCAAAATAATTACTTAGCCAGTACAGTGTACAACCGAGAACTACAAAATTACACATAAATTTTATATAAATTCAAAGTGATTATATGTATATTATCCCATTGAATCTTTCATCTCTATGGTTAAGTATTTATACTACCTCATTGTTTTATAATGTTACACAATTTGCCCAAAGTCATTTGTTTAGTAGAACAGAGACCAAGGAGTCAATCCATGACAATCTGATTTAAGTGTCCAAGCTCTTGAACACTGAACAAGGAAAACATTTTGTATGCCTTGACTTAGATGCTTTGAGGAACTGAAGCCCATAAAGTGCCATTCAAGTGACATAAAGTGCCATTCAAGTGCTTAAAGCACATACCATGCAGCTGAGGAGGAACACACTGAAATAAAGAGAGTATCACAAGTATGTACTAACAAAGAACAAATTGAGCAAGCAGGTATTTGAATTTTTGAGGCATAAGAGTAAGGAGAAATAGATGACCACAATGTATTTAAAGGAACAGCTGGGTGCCAGTGGCTCACATCTGCAATCCTAGCTATTCAGGAGGCAGAGATCAAGAGGATCATGGTTCAATACCAGCGTGGGCAAAACAGTTCACAAGACCCTATCTCGGAAAAAAACCCATCATAAAAAAGGGCTGTTGGAGTGGCTCAAGGTGTAGGCCCTGATTTTAAACCCTAGTACGGCAAAATAAAGAAATAAAAGTCCTTGATTCCACATGAAATAAGGGAACAAAACCCAAAACTATCAGAAATTAGCTGCTGTGTGGTAAATGGATTCAAAAGTCCTGTATCTGGAGATCAGTTGTCATCATTAAATCTAGATAGCCAGGGGCACTAAGAGGCATACCCATGATTTCAATTATTAAGATATTTACTAGTCTCAAATCTGTATCTCCAATTCTCACGTCCCTTGATTTCCAGATCTTTATTTCTAATTATCTATAGGATACCTTCAATTTTATGTTCCACGGATGTCTTAGAGTGAGCATGTTCAAAGCCAAATTAATCTTTTCCTCAAGCTTGAACCTTTAGCTATATTTCCCACTTCAAAAACATGTTCCACACACCATGCAATCACTAGAGCTTGTTTTTACATTCTCCATCCCTCTCCTCTCCATCACTGTCTTTAGGAATTTTGCCTCCACTCTGTGCAATCCCTCATGGAAGGCCTTCATCAGCTCATATAGGGAGAAGTAATAAATTCCCTGTCTTCCTATGTCTTTGCAGGCCATTCTTACAGCAATGGTTCTCAAATGGGGGCAATTTTTCCTCCCAGGAGGCATTTGGCAATGTCTAGAGACATTCTTGATTATCACAACTGGGGCAGATGCCACTTGGCAATGCTGGTTGAGGTCAGGAATGCTGACAAATATAATGCACAAGATAAGCCCCTCCCTAAACATCAAAATATTGGCCCATAAAATCAATCAATAGTGCCATGGCTGGCAAACCCTGCTCTCCATTAATGGCCAAGTAATGACTTGAGCAAGCTTGCTTGAGCTCCTTCTAGACTTGCCGCCTTCCTCCTCCCAAACATGTACTCCCACACGTAGTAACATGTACTATTTGCTATTCATCAACTCCACCGTTGCTTTTGCTGTTTGCTCTTTCCACAGATTGGGAAGCTCACTCACTCTCACTTCCTCTAATAAATTTTAAATAGACATCTGGATTGGCTCAAACACAACTCTTCTAGAGTCCACTAGGCGATGTGTGATACTTTTTCTCTCTCTTGCTCCCACAGAACCCTGTTACAAAATCTGCTCAACCACGTTAATTTTTGTACATCTCTGTCTTCCCTCTTCAGCCTACATTTTTAATACATGGGACCAGTGAGTAATTTAAATGTAACCATGGCAACTGAGAAACTGATTGTTCTTTAGTTTTATTTAATTTTAATTAGTTATAATTAAAATTTTGCCACGTAGTTGGTGACTACTTCATTAGACGTTTTAGATAAAAGACATGTCTATCACTGCAAAAAAGTTCTTTTGGACAGTACTGCTTTGGACCATTTATTCTCCATTTGGGGCTTATACAATCACAAAAATATTTGAGTGAATGAATATTTCTATATGTAGGTAGTCAAGGCAAATATCCTCTAATGTTTGTGCTTAAACTCTCTCAAGACTTATCCTCACTGATTTTTTTAAAGGATTTTATTTTTGTAGAGCAGTTGTAGGTTCACAGTAAGATTAACTGAAGATTTCCCATGTATTCTTTGCCCACCCAGGAATGTATGTTCCCATGTAGCCTCACCCAGCCTTCCCCACCGTGAAAATCTTCCTCTAGAGAGGCACAGTTGTTACAACTGCTGACGCTACATTGACACATCATTATCACTGAAAGTCCATCATTTCATTATGCTCATGGTGTAGTTCACTCTACAGATAAAGACAAATGTGTATCCATCATTCTAATACCAGGTAGGATATATTTTTTGATGGTAATGGGTTAGAACGCAGGGTCTTGTTTTTGTTAGGCAGGTGTTCTACCACTTGAGCCATGCTTCAGGCCTTTTAGCTATAGTTATTTTTTGGATAGGGGCTTGTGTTTTGCCTGGGCCTGCAGTTCTCCTACATACACCTCCTGCATAGCTGGGATCACAGGCATAAACATTTGGCTTGGGGGTCCTATTAACATTTTGCCCACCATGGACTTGAACTGCAATCTCTCTGATCTCTGCCTCCTGAGTAACTGGGATTACAGGTGTGAGCCTTTGCTTGGCCTCCCATGTAGAATATTTCACTACCCTAAAATTCCCTCCGTCTTTTTAACCTATTCATTTTTCTCTCCCTCCAATTTCTGGCAACTGCTTATTTTTTTAAAAAAATGTCTCTATAGTTTTGCTTTTTCCATAATGTCATATAGCTGGAATCATACAGCATTTGTGAGTTGTATGTGTGTGTGTATGGTGTGTATGCATATATATCAGATTGTTTTCTTCCTTTTTTTATTTTATCATTTTTACATTTATTCACATGTATATATGTTGTTTGGGCCACCTCCCCACCCCACACCGCTTCAGGGCAGAACCTGTTATGCCCTCTTGTTCTCTGATTTTGTTGGAGAGAAAACGTAACAGATAAGAAAGACATAGCAATCTTGCTAGTTTGAGATAAAGATAGCTATACAGAGAGATTCCTAGCATTGCTTCTATGCACATGTGTATTGCAAACCACATTGGTTCATCTCTGCCAGACCTCTTCATTACTTCCTAGTCCCCTTCCTATAGTGACCTCTGCCAGTTTAAGATTACTATATTGACTCTTCATCAACCACGTTCAAGTTTTAGCTTTCCTTCCCTTTCCCTATTCCTCCCATGCATGTTCTCCCTTTAGTGTGTGACCCGTGTCCAGTAATATTACTGCATTTTTTTAGGTCTAAAGTCCGCATCTGAGGGAGAACATGCGATTTTTGGCCTTCTGAGTCTAACTAACTTCGCTTGAGATGATGTTCTCCAGTTCCATCCACTTACCTGTGAATGACAAAATTTCATTCTTGTTTGTGGCTGAGTAAAATTCCACTGTGTATAAATACCACATTTTCTTGATCCATTCGTCAGTAGTGGGGCATCTTGGCTGTTTCCATAACTTGGCTATTGTGAATAGTGCCGCAATAAACATGGGTGTGCAGGTGCCTCTGGAGTAACCTGTGTTGCATTCCCTTGGGACTATCCCTAGGAGTGGTACTGCTGGATCATATGGTAGATCTATGTTTAGATTTTTAAGAAGCCGCCATATCATTTTTTGGCTATTGTTTAATGAGATGTTTTTCATGGCTTGATAGATTCTTTTTAATGATGAATAACATCCCATTGTCTGCATGAACCACAGCTTGTCCATTTAACCTGCTGGAGGATGTTTTGGCTACTTCCAAGTTTTGTAATTATGAACAAACCTGCTCTAAATATCCATGTGCAAGATTTATGACAACATGTTTTCCCCACCAAATTTTAGCTAGCCCTCTTTGGAATTTATAATCTGCTACTTTACACAAATAATTCTCTACTCTGTTTTTAGATTTTGATTCTTTGTTACATTGTGGTTCACCAAGAAAAAGGACTCAATCTTTTGTTTATTTAAATCTTCCACAACACCCAGCATAATGCTTTCATTTTACAGATGTGAAATCAATGGTAGATTCACATCGATTCAGGTAGAATTAAAGATAGATTAGCCCTGCTTCCTGATCTAAATATGTTGCAAAATTAGTGGGTTTGAGGAGAAGGTTTAATAGGTCACTGAAAGCCTTCCTACTAGGAGGACAATTTTTGAAACATCTCATTCAAGGAGAAATGGGAATGCCTTGCATGGCACATGAAATTAAAACATTCTGTTTTTGGTAATGAGCCTCTTCTAAAAGTACTGAAGATACATTTCTGACTGTCATGTGAGTTTACTTCATTTGCAGGCATTACCTCAGATATTCATGTGTGAGATAAGATAAGGGCCTTGTAGGAACATACTTTGACCATATAGGAATACATATAGGGCAGTAGGACTTCTGGTTTATGAAGGAATAAAACAAAGAGATATGAGTTAAAAACTGAAGCTTATTATTCACAAGTGGTGTTAAAAATTTCAGTTTGTCATTGATACATATGCCAAAGGAAAGATTTCAGTTTTGTTTTGGGGCATACCAGTACGTATTAAGCCACAAAGACTATCTGATCCTAACAATTTTAGAAAGACCAGATTTTGTTTATTCATTTATCTATTTATTTTTATCACAAGGTCTCCCTATGTAGTCCAGGCTGGCCTGGAATTTACCATTCTCCTCCCTAAGCCTCCCAAGTGCTGGGATTATAGACATGGACCATGACAACTAGCCAAAAGGATCAGATGTTGAAATGAAATTCTTGTTTTCCTAAAAAGCATGTTAAGTGATAAATTTATATTCTATATTATTTCTCAATTTCTAAAGACAGCATTAATGATTATTGATGCATTTCTGAAAGAGAATATAAAGGGTATCCATACCAAAGCCTTACATAGATTAGAAAATAAAGGCTTAAGAAATTAAGGAACTTGTCTAAGCTGTATGTGAAATTTAGTGTCCAATAAGGAGTATGATCCAAGTGTTCTACGAACACACGATGAGCTTTTATTTTATTTTTTTTTTTTGAGTCAGGATCTTGCTATGCAGACTCGGCTGGCATTGAACTTGTGATGCTTCTGCCTCTTCCTCCCAAATATTAGGATTATAGGTGTATACCACCTGCCTGGCTTAAAGTTTTATTTTTTGTGACAGGGAGTGCTTGCTGAAAACTTTAAAAAGAATGGTATTATCATTTCAATCCCACATCTTTCAGTTAACTCTTTTGATACTAAAAACAGGTGCTAAAAAATTCACAGTTTAGTAACAGAGACCAGGTAGACCCTCCTGCCCCCAAAAAACAAAACAAAACAAAACAAAGGACAAAATAGAAGAAACAATGACTTATAAGACACTATGCATCAGACAACAAAAAATAATAATCACAAAGAAATATTCACCAAGAGACAGGAAACTAATGAGGTGAGCCACAGAAGGTTGCTGTGACATACGGCCTTGACAGTTTGTAGCCCACAGCACAACAGAGGGAACCGAGACAGTGCACAGCAGACTCTAAGTTAAAGAGATGAAGCTGAGAGTTTGGGGAAACCTGGAAATCTCAGGCTTGCAGGACAGAATACAGGAGAGGTGAGAAATTGCACAAAGAGAACCTTAAATGTCTGCAGAGCAGCTTCCTCCAGTAGCTTAGTTGACTTCTTATTTGACATATGCATGCATGGAAACTACCTAGGACCTGGAAAGAGCCACCTGAAGTGATTAGAGAAAACAGGGAAAAACACACACACACAAGGCTGGAATGCTGCTTTTCCCAGAAGCCAGACTGAAAAATTTCAATGTTCTAGCTCAGTGGCTAGATCAAGACCCAAAGATAGGTCTTGCTTCATCTGTGAAGAAATAAGTAGCCCTAGACTGAGCACTGGTCCAGTCACACCTGACAAACCTTAAAAGTAGACCTGGAAGTTAGCAGCATCTCAGAACAAAGCCGATTGATAATTGTAGGAATACAAAAATATCTAGCTTCCGACAAGATGAACTTGATAAGTTTATAAGGTATTGGGCAACATTTTAAATGAGAAAAGTGAGGTAATTTTCTAATTCACACAACTGAGAAGTGGTAGCTGGGATTTGAAACACAGGTTCATTGAGTTCAAATCCATTAAATGAAAAAAGAGAAAGGAATGTTAACATGTAAATCTGATGAAAGGGCTTTATTTTGAGCTTTGTGATTAGTGATCTTGGGACTAACAGACCTTGAAGGCAACAATAAGAGATACTGGAGCAGAAGGAGAATGGACGAGGGTCAAGAATGAATACAACCAGACCAAGAAAAGTCTGGATAAAGCTCAGAGATTTCTAAATTTTATCACTTTTCTTGAAAAATTAGAAAATGCAAGATTTAACTAAACCATAACTCTACCATCCAATCTTAAAACAATCACAATACTGCACATGTATACAATTTATGTGAATACCAACTGGGTAATTTAGACACACTATACGGAGATACACAACATATTTTCCAGAAATGACTATAACTTGAGAGATTTTTCTTTTTGGCAGTAAGGGACTTGAACTCAGGGCCTATACCTTGAATCACTACACCTGCCTTTTTATTTTTATTTTATTTCTTTTCTTTTCTTTTACTTTAGTTCTGTGATGGGATTTTTCAAGAGTCTCATGAACAATTTGCCTGGGTTGACTTCAAATCACGATCCTCCTGATCTCTGCCTCCTGAGTAGCTAGGATAACAGGAGTAAGCCACTGGCACTGGCAACTTGAGAGGTTTTCACCTCTGCCTGTAAACTTATTTTCTTCCAAATAATTGTCTTTAAACAAAACAATTGTGCCATATTGTATTTATTTACATTTGAATGGAACCTGCACAGGAGCCTGCACTGATTCTTACTTCTTAAAACAACCCATGATCCCACACGACATTCAAAGAATATTCAAATGCTTCTAAATATCAATTTGTCAACTGTTAAAATTTCTCCAACTCTTGTCCATTTCATCAAGTTGCTCATCCCTTTTCTAGTAAATTCTGTTTCCATGGCACCATTAGGCCACTTTCTTTTGTTATGAGGAGCTGGCTGAAGAAATATGTACATAATTTCAAAAGATGATGCAATTTCTATTTTAAAGGGCTTTGATAAAAATGATTAGTCATGCATTAAGTATTGATCAGTGAAGCATCTCCTGTTAGAAGGGCCTAGTTATGGAGTGGGGGGTGGGGGGAGAAGAGAAGAGTCATGCTGTATAGAAAGAGATAAGACATGGTCCTAGATCTTCAAGAGCAATGGGATCAATTTGGAGAAGCTAAGTTGCAAATCTCCTAAGCAACAACATGTATTGCCCTGTGACTTTATATTTCAGAACTATTTATAGATGAGACAAAAGAGATATAGGTGACTCTTTAATTCACCTATAGTAGTAGTGCTTTCTTCACTACCTCTTCTTCATCCCTGGATAGACAGATATTCTCTTTGTTAACCTGTATGTAACTCAGTTTGCTCTCACTCTTCTTTCCATTACCAAATCAAGAAATGCAGCATTCCTTTGGGAGTTCAAAATAGCATGTGATATTATTGGGGCTGTTTTTGCATAAATTTACATAAGAAGTTGAAGATCACTGGACCCCCTGAAGAGTAAAAGTTAGCCACAGTTGATACTGCACTTGAAATATTCCAAAGATGACAATTTTAATGATGCAGGCACTTAAATTCATTAATCTGTTGTCCTTTATCAAGGGAAGAAGTCAGTCCTTTTATATTCTCAAAGTAATGAAGGGGGAAGGCAGGGAATGAAAATAAGAAGAGAATCAGACTTCTTTTGCAGTGACTGCAGGTCAAAGAGGGACTTGGAGTCCTGGATGCCCACGTGAGCTGCTGACTTAACTGCAAACAACAAAATTCCAGACAAATTCATTTCTTTCCTGATTGAAAAAAAAATATGATTTTTTTATTCTTCTAATTTAGTTCCATAAACATTTACATACGAAAAATGTATAACTTCATACTTGCAGTAATTTCAAAATAATCGTTTAAGTGCTTAGACACAGCTTTAAGAAATACACATGTTTATACTTCATGGAGAAATAAAGAAAATTTTCTAGAAAAATTGGAAGCAGAGTGTTAATTACTGTCCTTAATAGTAATGTCCTTTTGCTCTTTGATCACTGGCAAGGATTACATGTGAATACATGTAAATTCTCTTAGCTCTGTTCTATTTACTACAATGGTAACCTAACCTGTTACTTTATTTGGCAAAAGTTCTTTTAAAGTGACCAATTATTATTGATTAATATAGCACTCATTGCAATAACATTGCTGGGGTAACCTGCAATAAATTTGTTTCCTCTTAATATATGCATCAGTATAACATAAATTCAGAGTAGTAGTTTCACTATATGTAGAATAATGTTTACATTACTAAAGTTTATGTTTATCACATCTGGATCTTGCTATATTGAAGTAATTGAATAAAATATCTTTAAAACTACAAATTCATTAATAGAATACATATTTCTAACAACTCTGCTTTACTAAACTACTTCTCTTTGCTACCCCTAAGTTTTTCGACACTCAACCTTTTTCACTAATGAAACAATCATTTTTCTTTGAAGATGTAAATTTGTACCCATAGATTGCTCTTTGGAAAAAGCAAAGTTGCAGTCTCACAGATGTACAAAAACTTGTTTTTACCATTCTGGGTGTACAAAACAAAACACGATGGAGTAGCAGCCCATAATTTAATGACTTGGGTTTCTTTCATAGTTTCTATTTCAATATGTATGCTGCAAACTATTTCTAAGAAAAAATTTTCCTTAGATTAAGGAGAGAAAATTTTGAATACCTTTGGCTAATTCTATTTTTAAGCCTCATCACAATAACCAGTATTTAGTCTTTCTTGTGGTTTTAATTTTGTCCAGCTCAGGTGGAGCAAAAGACTTAGAGATAACCAGATATTTAAATCAGAAACAAAAGTACTTCTGCTTCACTGACAAGCAGCAAGTCAGGGATATTTGCCAGTTCTTTTTTGTTGCTATTGTAGGGAGACTGCATCTTGACTTTTGAGGCCAGTACAGGCTGGCTTCACACTCACTATGTAGCCCAGGCCGGTCTCCAATTCTCAATCATCCTCCCGATTGCTGGGATTACTGACATGTACCAGTGATTTGCCAACTCTTAAAAAGAAAAAGAAGCGAGTAAGAAGGCATGAGTATTTTAGGAAAAATATAACAAATTTAGTTTCTGATTGCAATCTAGATGTAGCAGCTTAGAAAATCCTTCAGGTTGCTGACACAGCTGTGAAAATGGGGTGGGGTGAAAGGTGGAACTTGGTGATGATTGACATGCTGGAACCCAAGAACAGAGGAAAAGCTGCTCCAGGAAATTCCAGCCCATTCTGCAGGGAGATGTAAGTTTTAAAACATTTTTCCTGCAGGGTCATTCTGGTCACACAAATTAAATCTCTTCTAAAGGAAAGGCAGACTCTGCTGCTCTGCCTACAGTGTGGCGCGTTACCTAGCAGTCACTTTTAAAGTGTGGATTCACTGGGTCACATTTACCAGAGAACACACAATTAAGTGGGGAAAATTGCATTAAAGGAGATAATCAAGTTTTCTTGTAATTATGCTTATGAGTAAATTGGTGTGGCAATTCTTTTTGCTTTAATTATGTAATTCAGGGACAATGGATGATGCATTAAACATCATCTTTATAAGTAAAATAATAGTTTCAAAAAAGGTGCTGTTTATCATACACTTATCTTTCACACTTTAAAAAAAACATGTTAATTAAGCCTGACCATAATTAATCATAATGAAAGGGATCTACATTTTGCACTGATATTCTGGTATTTGAACATTTTATACTGTGAAATCTATTTGCCTAAGACTTTATTATGTTAGAAGGTTATTTGCCTAAATGGCCAAATATTCTGAGCAGTGGTATTACTTCTTATAAAAGTAATAAACATATTTTGAACTATTTTTGGTATCTATATGCTCAGAATAATCAAGGAGACTGCAAAGTATATTAAAATTTAAAATCAATAATAGAAAACAAATTTAGTCATGTCTCAGAAACATTGTCCTAAGTATGTCCTCTTAAATATTGAGTCTGATCTGCAGTGACTTTCTGAGATTTTCTAATCAATGAATATTTAATGATTAGCTTCTGTAACAAGAATTATGCTAAAATCTATGGGGTTATGAAAAAGTTAAGGTATTACACAAAAAAAATCTATTATATTTCTCATAGCCAGGACATCTTTGTATAAATAAATGTTTTAGAAACCACAGACAATATTATAGGTTTTAGCCAATATGAACAACCTAAATTACCAATCAGTTATCTGTTAGATGCAAGACATTTCACCTGCTTAATCTAATCCTACTCAATTCCATATGTCTTGGTCTTGCTGTTCCTATATCACACCATGATGTTACCATGTCAGGAATTTGGCTTTTATTGATTTCTCTGCTTGACTTTCCTTACTTCTGACTTTATATGGTTTCCTTAAATACCATTTTCTCAGAGTCCCTTCCTTACTTTTCCACTGTAAGCCATAACGCTCGTCTCATTACTACTTTTAAGCCTGATTTAATCTTGGTAGGTAGCACTTATTCTTGAAAGTAATCACTTGTTGACTTACACACTACCTCTGGATTTTACTGGGATATTAGACCCATAAAGACAGGACTTGGTATTCATTGCTGAACTCTCACTGTTGAAAGCAGTGCCTAGGACACAGTAGGTGCTTAGTAAAGGATTGCTAATTAGAAACTTCATTACTGAACTTTTCTCATATATGACGAATTTTAAGCCATGTGAAGAACGTATAAATAGGAAGCAAATCATTAACAATATAGATATAGTCAAAGAGGAAATATCAAGAAATATGACGTAATCATGTTGCTTCCAAATTTCATGTACCCATCAAGAAAATGACAAATGAAAACAACTCTATCTGACAATTAGGAGCTACTGCAGTTTAAAATTCAGGGGTGGGCTATACCAATATTAAGTCAAAATGGATCAAGTATCTTAATATCAGACCACAAACTTTAAAGTTGATACAGGAAAGAGTAGGAAATACTCTGGAGTTAGTAGGTATAGGTAAGAACTTTCTCAACGAAACCCCAGCAGCACAGCAACTAAGAGATAGCATAGATAAATGGGACCTCATAAAGCTAAAAAGCTTCTGTTCATCAAAAGAAATGGTCTCTAAACTGAAGAGAACACTCACAGAGTGGGAGAAAATATTTGCCAGCTATACATCAGACAAAGGACTGATAACCAGAATATATAGGGAACTTAAAAAACTAAATTCTCCCAAAACTAATGAACCAATAAAGAAATGGGCAAGTGAACTAAACAGAACTTTCTCAAAAGAAGAAATTCAAATGGCCAAAAAACACATGAAAAAATGCTCACCATCTCTAGCAATAAAGGAAATGCAAATTAAAACCACACTAAGATTCCACCTCACCCCTGTTAGAACAGCCATCATTAGCAACACCACTAACAACAGTTGTTGGAGAGGATGGGGTAAAAGGAACCCTCTTATGCTGCTGGTGGGAATGTAAACTAGTACAACCACTCTGGAAAAATATTTGGAGGCTACTTAAAAAGCTAGACATTGATCTACCATTTGATCCAGCAATACCACTCTTGGGGATATACCCAAAAGACTGTGACACAGGTTACTCCAGAGGCACCTGCACACCCATGTTTATTGCAGCACTATTCACAATAGCCAAGTTATGGAAACAGCCAAGATGCCCCACCACCGATGAATGGATTAAGAAAATGTGGTATCTATACACAATGGAATTTTATGCAGCCATGAAGAAGAACAAAATGTTATCATTCGCTGGTAAATGGATGGAATTGGAGAACATCATTCTGAATGAGGTTAGCCTGGCCCAAAAGACCAAAAATTGTATGTTCTCCCTCATATGTGGACATTAGATCAAGGGCAAACACAACAATGGGATTGGACTTTGAGCGCATGATAAAAGCGAGAGCACACAAGGGAGGGGTGAGGATAAGTAAGACACCTAAAAAACTAGCTAGCATTTGTTGCCCTTAACAAAGAGAAACTAAAGCAGATACCTTAAAAGCAACTGAGGCCAATAGGAAAAGGGGACCAGTAACTAGAGAAAAGGTGAGATCAAAAAGAATTAACCTAGAAGGTAACACACACGCACAGGAAATTAATGTGAGTCAACTCCCTGTATAGCTATCCTTATCTCAACCAGCAAAAACCCTTGTTCCTTCCTATTATGGCTTATACTCTCTCTACAACAAAATTAGAGATAAGGGCAAAATAGTTTCTGCTGGGTATTGAGGGGGTGGGGGGAGCGGGAGGGGGTGGAGTGGGTGGTAAGGGAGGGGGTGGGGGCAGGTGGGAGAAATGACCCAAGCCTTATATGCACATATGAATAATAAAATAAAAAAAAAAATCAGGGGTGGGTATAATAGAAACTTAAATGTAATTTTAATTTTAAGCCATTTACAGTTAAATTTCTAAGAACAAAACAAAGCAGAAATCAAGAGAAAAGGCTTCTACCAATTCATTTTTTATAATAATTTTCTAATTAATTTTTGAATGGTTATACAAACTGCTTTACTTTCCCCTTGTTAAGTATCTAATTTTCTACTAGAATTTTTTTTTTTTAATTATTAGGGCAAGAAGATTATCTCATAAAAGATTTAGTTAAAAATATCCTATAATATGAAATAAGCTTATAAAAGATGTAAAATTTACTTTTGAACAATGTAGAAACATTGAAATAATTCAAATATAAAATAACATGTTACATGTGTTCCTGTATTTTGTATTTTGCTGTTTTCTGTTTCCCTAGATGTGGACAGAACCAGCATTGGTGCTTGTTAGCATATATCTAAAAGTTTTGACTTATGCATCATCTAAGTGCGGTAATGAATAAGAAGTGACATCAAATATCAATATTATTGGCCCAGCTAAATGGTAGCTGACATCAAGTTGGATTGCTGGAGAAGTAAACAAAATTGAAATTTTTGTAATATATAAATACCACCTGACATATTTTCCTTCAGAAGATCAGTGACTGCATGACCTAAATACCTTGCATTTTTATATAAAATTGCTAGAAATTGAATCTAAGCACTTTCTGTTTGAGTTTGAATAACAACAACAAAAATATCACAAAGGAAATTTAGCTTCCTTTGATAAAAAGTAATAAAGTTAAAATTTTCAGGTAGGCAATGCCAAGTGTTTGATAATGGATGATAGAAAAGATAGTGTGAATTAATAAATTTATGTCCACATATTAACAATTTAGAAAAAGCAATTAACCTAATTAATGTAGCTCAGATCAAACTTAACACTTTTAACTGCCTAATAATTCCATGACATATCCTGATATGAAATAGACAAAATACTTCTACAGAAACTTACATACATTTTATTACGATTTAGATCAAGTTTCATATACTTAACATAGTTTATTTAGAATAATTTTAGAATTTTATTTTTTGTTATAGTACAAAATGTGTACTGAAGCTTTATGTTTATGTTATTCTTACAATGTTGAACAAATATGTCTTCTGAGTGGCAAAACCAGCGTCTAAAAGGTACTAGTAGAAAATATATATAACTGGAATTGTAAAATTTTTCCATGCTTTAATGACATGGGGCATTATATTATCATTGGAGTTTTCTAAGAAATAGCTAACGTATCCTAATAATTAAGTGTTTAGTAGCTCAGCATCCACAGAATTTGGAAAGCCAATAAAATTGAAATGAATAAAATACAATGACACAGTACTAAAATAAAAACCTTGTGCTTACATTTGTGTAAATCTCTGCATTTACTTATCCATTCACTATCTTATTAAAATATTAAATATGTAAAATAACTTATACTAGATGCTGGAGATATTGAGTGAAACAAAATTGAAAATATCCTTTTCTCATTTCTTTTCATTGAATTCCGGTGTAGAGAAATTTCTGAAAAATGTAAACAGACAAAAAGCCCTAAGATATTTGCTAACTATGACTCATCTTCCTGTTTCTGCTTCAGGATCAAAAGGATGATATTTACTAAGCTGATAAGGTGGGGAAAGGAATCAGCTGGGATGAAAGAAAGCAAGAGTTTCATTTTCAATATATTTAAATGAGTTGTCTTGTAGATATTTAGGCTGGAATACAAAACAGCTAATGGTGAATTTGGGGGTTACAGTAAGATTTACTTGGAAATCATTAGCATGTTGACAAAAATTAAATGATACAGATAGAACGAGATGAATTAAGAAGATAATCTCTTAACGAGCAGTTTAATATTTAGCAGGCAGGTAGTGGTGGATCTAGCACAGTGAACTGAGAGTTTTGTGGATATTTATTTTCTCAGGACTCAAGAAGAATGTTTGAAGTGGTGATGAAGAGTGAAGTCTGATAATAATGGAGGACTAGCCATTGGCTATAACAATATGGAACTCAAGAACAGTTTCAGTGGAACCGACTTGCAGTTCACATTGAAGTTCAGTTAAATTGCATTTGTGCAAGCACAAATGGTATGGGAGATGTCTGGCTAACATGGAAGAAAAGACAATGCATAAGTAATCCTACCACTGAAAATTAACAAAACTTAAGGATTAAAATTTTTCAAAGAAATTAGTATGCAATCTGAAACACAAAGAGACATAATGAAACAATAACTGGAAAATTTGAAAACAATCCAATAGAAATTATACAAGAAATATAGCAATAAATATAAAAACTCAATAAAAGGTTTAAAAGTAAACTGGAGTCAGCCAAAATAAGGCTTAGTGAGTTACAATACGGATTTGGAGAAATTAGAATGCAAAATGGAGAACTAAAGCAAAGGACATACAAAAAGAAGACAAAGAACATGGAGAAGTGTATAAGAAGTTTCAATAAACTTGTAAGTTCTAGAAGGAATTGACAAGAAAGTGATATTTAAAGAAATAATGGCTGAAATTTTTCTACAATTGTAAGAAGGCAAGGGCTCTCATATTAAGAAAGCACATGAAACTCTGAAAAGACAAAAAGGAAAGAAATCTTCATGTCCACATAACACAGAAAAACTGAAATATACAATATCAAATATAGGTTATCTACAGAGGATCAATTCCTTGATTGAGAATAGAGTCTTATCTGCAGAAGAAGAAGGAATATCAGGATGAAAAGAAAATAATGACATTATCTGATATATAAAAGACAAAGAAAATTTACTAGCTACATAGTCTCTCTTGAAAGAACTTCCAGAGAATATTCTTCAACAAGATGAAAACGAAACCTTGAAGGAAGGAGGGAAAAGTCAATTATAGGCAAATAAATAATAAAACATATTGGTATTTCTAATAAATACCAACTTTTTAGATGACTAATTTTAAGGTGGGACTAAAATGCAAAATAAAGGTAACATGGGCCATGGAAAGGAGTTCAACAAGAGCTACTGGAGGGCTTAATGGACCCCTTTCCAGTCAGATAATGGGTCAGCTTCCTGGAGAATGTAAGTCAAAGGGGATTCCCTCTGTCAGGGATACCCTGCTCATTTTCCTGCTGTGTATATAAGACTTACACAGATCTATGCATTCCATAGTCACTCTGTTTTGTCATCTTCCTCATTAACTTTTCTGTATATACGAGTATTTTTCCAGCAATTACTGTCATCCTCCTCCCTAATTTTTGGTTTTGCTTTATAAGAAGGATTTACTTTAAAAAATTACCATAGTTCCTGAAAATGTTTCATTATAAATCACTTTAAAATAAATTTAAAGTAAATATCCAACAGAGAAATTTGTCAGAAAAGAAGACATTAGCTCTCTAATACTATAAATAGTTTTTCAGGGCCATGTATAAATATGGGTTATTGGATATTTGTTTCTGTGAATCTTTTTTTTTCTTTTATTATTCATATGTGCATACAAGGCTTGGGTCATTTCTCCCCCCTGCCCCCACCCCCTCCCTTACCACCCACTCCGCCCCCTCCCTCTCCCCCCCCCCCGCCCCCTCAATACCCAGCAGAAACTGTTTCTGTGAATCTTGATTGCTAGATTGACAACACTGAGTTTTACATTTGTGATTTTAGCTTACAAACACCAAATTGTAGAATCTTCTGAAAATTGTGTTTATGTAAATAACTAAATGCAACTTTAGCTTTTAATGTAACATGAATGCCTCTCTCTAGAGGCATCAAACAATTAACAAATTTAATACTAAGTAATTAAAATTTCTGCTCTCCACACACTGAATAACACATTTGTGTTCACTGCTTTGCCTATACTTCGTTTGAATTGAACTGTGTCACAATGCCATGTCATTGTGCTCTACTGTCTCTGCTGCTTCCTAACCTCCTGACATTCCCTAGGAGGCATAAGACATTTTCAAAACTATTGATAACAAATAATCACAAATTTGACTTAAGAAAGAAGGTCTTCATAACAAAATACCAAACACCATTTTCTTAATACTTAACAAATACTTGTAGCAAAGAAAAACTAAATTAATGCAAATTTTCAATACGGATTTGAGAGACTGGTAAAGAACAGTGTTATGACAGTCTTTTTGATGTGAACAAAGTGTGTAAACAAAAACAGGTTACTAACTTTGACATTGGCCACCGGGACCTCCCATTCATCTTGTCCTTTGAAATATGCATAATTAATGTGTGCCTCCCTTGGTTGCTGATTCAATAAATCTAATTTAGGTATTTCCATATTTATTAATTTTGCTATTTAGAATGTTGAATGGTGTGTCTTTTTCAGCTATGATATTGCTTACCAAAATAAAATGCCTGACTTACAAAATATTAATTTACTTCATTTCAGCTTCCATTTAATTTTCCTAGAGTGTGAGAAGCTATAAGCCACTTAACAGAGTTTTAATATAAATATGATATATCATAGGGATCCATGGTACTTCAATGTCTCTATGGTTGGCTAGAAATAAAATTTTACACGGTATCTAGACCCAATCCATAACATAATATTTTTCAACTAATTGGCTCACTACAGTCAATTAAATGGAATATTCCTTACAAAGACAAATCTGTGAAAATATAATTGTGGTTGAGCTCGTCATTAAAATTCTCAGGACTGACAACACCAGCAATTTCAGTCGGAGCAATCAACATTATTTTAGTAGATATAATTTTTAGTGAGCATTTTTTTCTCTTTCTTAAAGAAAAATAATAGCAAGATAGAAGCAGAATTTTGACTATGCTGTCATTTTGAAGTTACATGTAAGTAATCTATCAGATTTCTTACTTAGCTAATTGGAAAAGAAGCGGAATATGGAATTAGGATCTCACTCTGTTGGGAACTTAGAGACAAATTAAAATGTTAGATATAATTAAATCATGGAGTTTGAGGGACTTGAGAGGTCATCTATCTAGTTAAATCACTTTCATTTGAGGAGGTATAAACTTAAATCTTTCTTCCATGATTATAATCTGAGCCTTTTTCAAGACATCTTCAAATAGCTTGGCAATCAAAGGAATATTTAACAGTTTTTCCATAGTAGGTAAAATGCTCTTATATCCGAGTACCTCAAGCTGCAGATAAAATACTTTTGTTATAAGTTTATATGAAGAACATCACTTCTTCTTTAACTACTTTTTATTTTTCATGTCTCTTTTCAAGCACTTTAGTTATTTTTATGGATTTGTATTAAAAGTTAATGCTTTCTGGGGAGTCATATAGTACACACCTGTAATACCAGCACTCTGGAGGCAGAGGTAGGAAGATTCAGAGTTCAAAGCCAACCCCAGCTAAATAGTGAAACACTGTCTAGGAAAACCAAGGACTGGGTTGTAGCTAAGTGTGAAAGTGCTTGCCTCACATGATCAAGGCCTTGGATATGTTCACAAGAATTTCAAACAAAATGCCCAAACAAAACAATAACAACAAATACCCAGTCCATATCCCTTTTTACTTTATCAAAGCTGAAACGGGACAAAAAATTCTTAAGAATGTTTTTAAATTAAGAATGCAGTGGTACATGTCTGTAATCCCAGTTTCTCAGGAGACTCAAAAACTTGAGGACAGCTGTCCATTGATATCTTTGTAAAGGTTCTTGTTGATTTAAGCTAGGGACAGAAAATGCAAACCTTTCCCTATCTTTGGGATGTATAGATATAGTATAAAAGCAATCTTGTAAATCTAAAACAATCAAAGGCCATTCTTTCTACCCAAGCCCTTGTTGGGGCGAATATGTAAATAATGCATTTCCACTTCAATGTTTCCCCTACCGGGGATATTTTGACTGCAGCAGGTAAACATTTTGGTGAAACTCCCTCTTTGCCAGACAAACAAGTCCCGGATTTGGTATAAATCTTTTAACTGTTGGCTGCCTGGGTTCTTACTTAAAAAGGGCAAAGGTTATGCTTGTGTCTCTACAGATGTCCATGGACCCCCTGAAACATTATGGGTTTCTCTTCGGAGCATGAGGCCCAGGAGAACCAATGAGCATGTCCAACAAAGTGATGACCGCCCCTCAGAGGGAAACTCCTAAAGATGATGAACAGGCTAATACAAGATGTATGCTCTTACTTTTAAGAAGAAACGTTTTTATAGCTCTTGGAACTTTTAGTTTTAATTATACTTTAAAAAGTGTTGACTGCTTTGATTGCAAATTATACACCTGTGTTAACAATCCTTCGTCTATTAATTAGTCCTTTCAAGCATTGTTTATATTAAGGGCAAGAAAAGATGTTTGGTTGCCTGTAAACTTAACAAGAGTATGGCAACACTCTCCCTTAGAAGGTTTAATGACTGAAGTAGTGTCTAAATTATTGACACAATCAAAAAGATTTATCAAATGGGTTATTCTTGCTACAGACAGCCCCTAAAATATTGTGAGACATTATCTTAAAACAAAATACAAATAAAATCTGGAGGCATGGCTCAAGTGCCCAAGTGGCAGAGACCTTGCCTAGCCTGAGCAAAGTCCTGTGTTCAATCTTAAACACAACACACACACACAAAAGACTATGTCTAAGTGAAGTTCAGAAGAACAGAGTTCCTTGCTACTCTTGCCACTGCTCTGTGTGTGTGTGTGTGTGTATGAATGTGTGAGCTATCAAGTTCTGTGACAATCTACTATTTATGTATTTTTCTCCATTGTTTATAATTAGCTCCTAAATATTTACTCTTCTTCAGCCTATTAGTTTACCATTTATTTTGGGAATTTACTTCATAAAAATGCATTTTTGCATATGAAGAATTATAAGAATTTACTGGAAGAGCTGAACTTACCCTAGGAGTAAAGGTAGCATCATTGATAGAGTGCATGTGACCATATAGTGACTGCTCACAGTGACCCTAGGAGACAAAGCAAAGACAAATTCAAATAAATTCCACTTGATACTTTAAAAGGAATTGAAAGATAATTTTGTTTGAGTCTTAAAGTAATTTTTAGTTCAATAATAATAACACTTTCTCAACATAGAATGATAGCTCTTGCCATCAACTGAGTTAGACAGAGCTAGACTGGTGAGGTGCCCTAGTGTTGGTATCAGGTCCGAAATTCTACTGTTCTTGTTTTCGTACCACTGGGCTGGTGGTGAGCCCTCCCTTTCACAACTAATCTTCAGCATAGCACTTCTTCCACTGCCAGGGAGGAGCAGGAGTATCTACTTTTCTTTTTCTCTCAAAATTATAGGACCACAATTAAATTTCACAATTCTCAAAGCTCAACATTAATATTATGACATGTATAAAAATGTTATGGAACATGTATAATGATATTTTAAAATGCAGAATAAACATTTGTTTTGTGAAAACCATACTTCACATGCATTCATTCCACTCACTGTTCCTAAACAATAGCTGAAATTAAGGTGCAAGATTTCCAAGCTTCAGTTTAAATGTTCTCAGGAAAGGTGGACTCCTAACATATTATGGGATCTACATGTGACGTCTTTCATTTTGACACTAATGGTTCAAATGAGATTCTTGACTACGTTAGGGAAATTATCTACATTTTTAGAAGTGCCACCAAAGAGATATCTGGATTATTGCTTGGATGTTCTTATTATGGGCTTTCAAATTCAATTTCATTCAACACTTTATTCATTGAATTAAGAATTTTTGAGCAATTAATATGGTAACATAAGTCTATGTGCTTAGATATGTCAGAAAATGAAGCAAAGAACTGTATACTCATGGACCTTATGTGACAGAAATGGATATTTTGTTAAAGAGGTATAAAATATGTTAGATGATAAGTGTGAAGGGAAAAATGGGTTATAGGTATCATTAATTTTGTGACTGGGGCATTTAGGGGCTCAGAAAATGATAGTCCAATATGTGATGCTTTGACATGCTGAGCTGGGTTAGCATTCTCAGAATCAAGGTATTGCTATTCTTCCCTTCTTCCTCCCCCAAATACAGGGGCTGTTTCTGAAGTTCATTTATCTGACTGAAGGCAGCTCTTTCAAAAGTATTGCAATTATTTTAGATTGTCGCCCCGAAATCTCATTGTCCAGAGAAGAGCAAGCTCATATGGTGTGAAGGAAGACTGAAAGATGTCATCACACCTACTTTGACGCAAGCTGTTGTCTGTTCTTCAGCTTCCAAAGAAAATCATTAAGAAACTCATTTCTCTTCACTGGGCCCCATCATTTACTGCTTCCTGAAATTGCTCACAGCCCCCACTTCCCTTTCTTTTACAAAGAGGCCTCACTCATCTGTCCCTTTTTTGAGCTTCGTAGTCGAATGGCTCCAGCTCCTGTACTGAGGCACATTAACAACTCTGTATGGCTTAAAGCCTGGTCATCTGTCTATTGCCAACTCACTTCAGTGAACCTCCAGAGAGAGAAGGGGCAATTTCCCTCATCACTATAGGAGTTAAGGGCAAATCACATTGTCAAGCAGAGTGACCCAGTTTGGCTTCATTTGAAAGGTAAGGTCTGAATAAGGACTGAAGGTAATAAGAGAAATAATGCAGACATCTGAAGGAAGGGTGTTCCAGGTAGAACAAAAGCTAGATCAAGAGGTGGGAATTTGCTGACAGGTTTCTGAAACAACATGGAATCCAGTGTAATGCATAAAAGTCCATCAGAGGGAGATTCAAGTCTTCAACTACTGTAGTGTTAAAAGGCTTAAGGAAAAACAGAACAACAAAATAGAGATGTTAAAGATAGTTCTCATGATATTCTCTCATTGTTATTGAGCATTCAGGGAATTTTTCTAATCCAAACTCTATTTAGTTCTTAGCAAGCTAAATTTCAAATATCTATTTGCAGAATCTATGCATGTTACTGGTCCCTGTTTACAGAATGCAAAGATATACACACATAATTTTAAATTCACAAAAAACATAAAGAAACACTTTGGCATTCTCTCAGGATGAGCTGTCCTCCCCTTTGTTATTCTGGTTTAGTATCTAACACTGTTATAACATTAAACCAATTTATGTAGAGAAATTCAAACAATCTAAATTCCCAAAGTAGAAAAAAATTATATACAAAGCCAAACAGGCAAAATAAAAGATGTTATAATTATTATTGTTTTTATATTAGGTACTTTTATTTGAGAACTAAATGTATAATATTAAAATATTATACTTATGTGGAGATTGTTCGTATTTTCACAAAGTTTTTTAAATAGGCGAATTTGTCTTGAAATGATTCTTGCACTAATAGTTTTGCATTTGCTCTTCTTCTAACTTGAAAATCTTTAAATTATTTTATTAATTGGTAAGGAAAAATGTAGTTTCCTGATTCAATTCCTGAATGCCAAGTTTCAATTCAAAGGAGAGTCTCTAAGGCACTCTTGAAAAGTCCTGGAAATAGGGGGTTATAATGGAAGTGCTGACGGACCACATTTTTGTGCTGCTATAACAAAACCCAACTCAAAGATAAATGTTTCATGAATTAAGAAAAGTTAAAAAAGCTTTTCTATCCAGCTTTGTTCCCAAGATAAAAGTGAATCTACTCTTTTTTGAGGTAGAGGGAATATGTAGGTTACTAATATTCTATTCTGCAAACAGCCTTAATCAAAAGCAATACCCAAACCATGACATTAAAATTCGGAATATCTTCTCTGATGAATTCTTGTCAAAATTGTTTTTCTTCAAAGAAGTGAAAAAAATGAAAAGAAGGAAAGTTTTTAAAGAATTATCATGTGACCCAACACATATTGCTTCAGTATTTGATTCTCTCAGACAGAGACACTGTGTGCAATAATGATTTCTATCATTAGTCCTGGCCCTGGGGGGAGTTAGAAATGCATCTAAAATGGGTACTACCTAGCACAAAGAGCTTAATAAATATTAGCTCTTAATTCCTGAGACATATAAATGTTGAAATGCTGACAACTTCCAAATTAACATCTTCACCCTTACCTTTCCACTGAGCTCCAAATTTGAGATTCTACCTGCCTTCTTAAAGAGGTGTAGGAGGCATCTGTGCAGTTTGTACTGTGCCTGCCCATTCTGTCCCCATGGGTCACTGCCCTGCTCCATCCTCTGCTCTCTGCTAACTATATCACCTGAGCTCCTAGGCCCTCTGGCTTCTGCTTGGCTTCAATCAGAGGAAAACACCTCCAGACTACAGAAGAGCAGAAAGATAGAGATGGATAAATGACCACTTCTGTTCAGCTACCATTTTGTCAGTGCCCCTATCCTCCACCAAATTCCATAATTCCTGTTGTCTGGAGCCTCTCCCTGGTTACAGGACATGCTTCTGAATGGGCATTTCTTCCCTTGCCCGTTCAGACAGACCTAAGGTAGTAACGGTTGCCCATTATTGTAGATCCTTGCATGTCCCTGTATCAACAACCTTAACCCCGCCCACTGCTTTGTAAACACTGTACATCTTACTCCTCCTGTCATCTTTTTCTTACTGGTGATCAATTTGATACAGCTTGGCAGATATAATATGCAAAAAGAAACTTAATTTTCTATTTTCCTTCTGTCTGTCTTAACTTTTACCAAATTGTTCCCTTATAATACATACACGTGACATTGCCAATTAATCAAACCACAACAAAAACAAACAAGGCAATAAAAATACTGGCAATGAGAATACCTCTCTATCCTCTTCTACCTGCATCCCAACTCTCATGCAGCCCTATTCTGCCCACTCTGTCCTTCTCCACTTTTGCCACTACAAGGCAGGGTATCATCCTATGGGGCCTAATTATGGCAGAAGCCTCATTGATATCCTAGTTCCTGTTCTTAATCTACTCCCAATCAGATCATGGTAAGCACCTGTTTCTAGCCATCGAAAAAACTACCATTGTACTGAAAATAATTTCCAAGCTCTTCTCTGATACCAGACTATTGTTTGGCTCCTTTCTGACATACTATTTCATACTCTTCCTTTCAATTTGCTGTGTTCCTTGAATATTTTCATGTTTTTTTCCTTATCAAGGATTTCAAAGCAAAGAGCCTTGAAATATGAGTTAAAGGATGATCAACCAGCAACCCTAAAAATAGAGACCTCTGGAGAGATTTGAGAACACCTTTCCTGGAGGCATTTATGTACAGTTCAGGGTTGCAACCCCAGAGGCTTTTCTTTGCTCTTCAAGGGAAGATCTATTTGTATTAGAGCAAAGTTTCCTTATAGTGTCCTGTCTGTCTCTCTCCATCCACTCTTGGAGAGGAACAAATTTTCATAGTTTGGGGTACACCTGGCTCTCACTGCTTCTCTCATGAGGAACTGGTTGTGGAAGATAACCAGCTGCTCCATGAGTGATTAAATGGTTTTGATCTCTGATTCAGATGTCTCAGGTCAACCTCAGATCCTGTCTTTTGGATATTCCATGGACAGTCTGTGCATGTGCAGTCACTTGATCTCTCTGTCACAGGTGTCTACGTCAGTTATGATGTAAAAGAAAATGTATAACATGTGCATTTTACCATGAGTTAATATATTGTGGTGGTGAAGAATGCAGTACTGGAGTGGAACTTCAAAGCTTAGAATTCAGCTCATTAGAAAGTCATTAATAATGTCTCTTATTTGTATAAGAATATTCTATGTACTTTACAAATAGCAATTTTTAATCTCTACCTTATAAAATTGACAATATTTCAAATTACCACTTAGAGTTGGAGAAAATTGTATAAAGTGATCACCATAATGCCCATGCATGAGCTATTTCCACTGATGGAATATTTTGTAGGTTTCTTTTCTATTCCTATTCTACTTATTAACTTTTTTTGGCCACTGAAAATTAAAAAAAAAAATCATCACCATTCTTCCAGGAAAAGACTCATTGTTCTGTCTCCATGGTAACAAACACTAGAACTAGTTTTAAACTCATCTAGTCAATTTGTAACAATTCTGTAGCCCTGCTTACAAGTAAGCAATCAGAACTGGTTTTATAGCTGTCTAATTAATCAATGAGAGCTAACTTTAGTGAGCATGCCTTTAAAAGCCAAACAGCTAGTCAGACAATTGGCCAGGGATTTACTAAGGTTGCTGTCAATCTTCTTCTGTGGTTATAACTGGAAAAAGCATTGGCCAACATTGACTGCCTTTCAGATGGCTCTTAATCACTCCAGCCTCTGTAATTAACATGATCCTGAGTGAACTGTTCACAAATACTGGGTAGTAGGTCAGCAACCTTAACTACACTTTCAGCTCTTTGGGTTCAGATATTAAGTGCTGCTTTTGACACAATTAAGGTTATATTAATTTGCTAGGGCTGTCATATCAAAGCACCATAAACTGAGTGGTTTAAACAACAGAAATACATTTACTCACAGATCTGCAGGACAGAAGCCCAAGATCAAGGTGCCAACAAGGTTGGTTCTATTAGGAGAACTTACAGATAGTTGTGGTTTCCCTGTGTCTTCACATGGTCTTTCCACTACGTGTACTAATCTCTTTCTATGAGGGTACCAGTCATATTAGATAGGGCCCAATAATCACTTATAACCTTAATTACTTCTTTAAAGACACTGTCTCCAAATATGTTAACTTCTGAGGTGTTAAGAACTATATACAATGCACAGATTTGGAAGGACAGTATTCAATCATAACAAGAGTTAGAGATACCTTTATTCTGCATCAACCTTTTGTAAAAATTAAGCTAGGACATTATTTTCTTAATATTTATCACATTGTAGATAGAAATTATGCATATTACATGAATGTTCTTTGGCCTCATATGCAAGTAGTCTCAAAATGAAAAGCTGTGCATTTTATTGCATACTAGAACATATATCCAAACAGGCTTAAACACTACGTATGCACTATATCCATTAATTAATAGCTCAACATCTACTGTGAAACTGTTTGGGTTTAAATTTGGACTGTGTTGCTTACTGTGTCCTTGTACTGCTCTGACTCTTAGGTTTCTCTTCTATAAAATAAGAGTAATAATAGTATCTGCATTGTAGTGGCATTTTGAAAATTTAACAAATTGATTCATGCAAAGGGTTTAGATTGCTGCCCGGGACACAGCAAGTGTTCAGTAAGTGTCAATTATCACATAGTCACAATATGCCAATGGAAAGCTCTGTGATAGCAGAGATTATATCTATTATCTTTGTCACGTTATAATTACAAGAACAGTAATGGACTGGTTCATGAAGAGTATTTAATACATATTTTTAAATTAATTAAATTAAGTAAGTTTGACATTTTGTCCTCCACCAACTTTCTTTTCTTCATTCCATGATCTCTGGGTTTTTAATGCAATTCATGCAACAGGTTTATTATGTCAGGAGTAGTAATTTTATAAAAGAACTTTCATGGAGAACTCTATAAAATAGAGCCTTCATGTTGAAATTTCATACTCATTTGACAGTTGCACAGAATGAAGACTTGTGACTGTTTTCCCTGTGCACACCTCCTGCACTTAACCATCCCTGACACATCTGCCAGTCCCATGTATCACAATACAGAAGCATCATCTCATAAAATCACTCCTGTGCATATTTTTAGAAAACAATTTCTTATAGTAAAACACTTTTAAAGGAAATTATCTAAAAACATATAAAAACAAGGATTATATTATATAATTTTGCTCCATATATTTTTATTTGAAATTTTATGACCAATGAAAAATAGTTTCAAAGAAGGGACTAAGGGCAAGCAGAATTAAAGTTCATTTCAGCTGTGGAAAAACACCTCTAACTCAATACCAGGTCGGTGGGGCTTGCTTTTATTAAAGCTGCTACCTTAGCTATCAAGTTTAAAAGAACCAATCCCAAAAGAATTTTAAAGATCCTTTCTCAATTGAATAAGTTTAAATATTTTAATAAAATAAAGCATTTGTATACCATTCATATTTTCTGCAAATTTAAAAACTATCTTTGTGAAATCAAAGAACTTTAAATTTATAGGTTTGCAAACTATGAAAAAAATCTCATTATTATTACTGAAATAATCCTGCTGGCATAGAAACTGGAAACAGAGTAACCACTAACAAGGCTCCTAGTTTTTGTTATTTCATGTAAACAACTAACCATGCCTGTGAAAGATTAATTGCAGCTTTTAAAGTGTTCACTAAATCCATGTGTAATTAAGAAGAGTTAAATATGCAAATCAAGCCTAATTAGCTTCATTTATTAATGTTAGTTTGCCTTCCTTTACAAAATTTCTCCAGTGGATCTCTTTTAGCACATAGCATTTTTGATTTCTTTGTTCTACATTGAATTGCTGAAGAAACAAGCTGTTTCCAGGAGGGAGAGCTTCCATGCAGGGTTCTCCATGCCTTTTGAAAACATGACTTAAAAAAATTCTCTCAGTAGCATGAACATCGAGTAAAATGTTATTTTATATACACAAACATATATATTTCCAGCCACCCTGGGGAATTTCTTTTGATGAAAACGAGGCTTTTGTTACAATAATTCCAATGCAGTCATTGAGTGAAGTAGAGTAGAGCAGCAGCACCTGATGAACCAAGGTTGTCTGTGGAAATGGCTTTTCCTTGACACAATGTCTACATTTTCTTACACTAACAAAACAATCAGACTCTGAAATTCACATGGAAATATCAAGAATGGGGTCTCTGCAAGAAACATAACTACTGGAATCACTACGAAGGAAAAATAGTGTGAGGTTAGAGGAAAGCACTAGCAAACACAAGGATGGAGGTCAAGGTCCCTCTCACTCCTGAGAAGCAAAATGGGTAAAAGACCACCTCTCGGGGAAAAGAAAGCCTGAATTTCAACATTTCTCTTTCTTTGATCTATTTGATTAATTCTCCTCACTACATTCAAATTTCCCAAATTATCATACTTATTGATTTTATTGCCGGTTTGAGTTTATTTTTAATAAACAGGTTTTCATCAGTGGAAAAATAAATCATCTTCTTGTACAGCTGCTGGGGGTCTCTATATACAATATATTTTACTGTGATTAAAAACCACAGAATCTACCATCTTAATACACAGAATTTTATTAACTAAAATATGTTGTACAACAGATCTCCAAAACTTATCTCACAAAACTTCACACATATTAAGAACTCTAATTTTTATGATAGCATTTACTTCTCAAATTATTAAGGAAATATGAGTTTTCCTAATTTTTTCTATAATACTCTTTTGAATTTTTAAGATCATTGGTAAAATTAGATGAAAGTATATAGACAGGAAAAAAATCCTGAAATATTAAATACTCTCAGTTTTATAATGGGCAGCTTTCCTGCACTGGACAAATATTCACTTAAAATCCACTAAGTTCCAAACACACTACTAGAGTAGTGGATGTTTAAATTGGAAGTTTGAGTGAAGCCTGAGACAACAGAATCCATCTTCCAAAGTGTGTAAAGTCATGTGTAATGATGAAGGATGTAAAAGTGTCAGTAGATGAACTGAAAGAAGAGGTTTTTATGGTGTGTGAGAACTTTCTCTGCTGGATTCCTTTCACTTAAGGAAAGAAAACAACTCAGATACAGAGACAAAACTGCCAAGAGGTGAGTTTCAAATATGAGATCTCAGCAATGTAGGGACTTTGATAAACACAGGAGTCAGTTTTAAATGTGTGATTACTTCAGAAAGTGATGAGTTAGATCTCCAACGCACTAAGAACTCTCAAGTTCCTTTTGCCTCATCATCTTTTCCACCTTCCAGCAAATCCTGTTGGTTCTGACACCATCACTAGGCAAATGAGGAAACCTAGAAGATCTTGAAATCTTCCTCCCTGGCTCCTAATCATTCATGTCCTCCCATAAGCAACCCTTTCCCCAAAGTCCTCTCAAAAGTTTTATCCAATTATAGCAACAGCTTCATGTACAGAAACATCTTATCTAAATCAAAGGCAGTAAAAACAGCATGGTACCGGCACAAGAACAGACATGAAGACCAGTGCAACAGAATAGAGGACCCAGATATGAATCCACACAGCTATGCCCACTTTATTTTTGACAAAGGCGCCAAAAACATATGATGGAGAAAAGACAGCCTCTTCAACAGATGTTGGGAAAAGTGGTTATCCACCTGCAAAAAACTGAAACTAGATCCATGCTTATCACCCTGTACTAGTATCAACTCAAAATGGATCAAGGACCTTAATACCAGACTCTGAAGTTGGTACAGGAAAGAGCAGGAAACACTCTGGAAGTAATAGGTATCGGCAAGGACTTCCACTAGAGGAACTAATACAGAAACATTAAAGCGACAGAGGTCAATATGAGAAGGGGATCAGGAACTAGCGAAAAGGTCAGATAGAGATGAATCAACTTGGGTTGTAACACATTTGTACATGGAAGCAATGCTAGGAATCTCTCTGTGTAGCTTTCCTTATTTCAACTAGCAAAAATGCTTTGTCTTTCTTATTATTGTTTATACTTTCTCTTCAACTAAATTAGAGATTAGGGTAGAACAGGTTCTGCCTGGAAGGGATGAGGGGGTGTGGGGGAAAGAGAGGGGCTGAGGGTTAAGGGGGAGAAATGGCCTAAACAATGTATGCACATATGAGTAAGTGAATAAAAAAATAAAAAATAAATCAAGGGCAGGTGTGGCCAATGCTCCTAGAGTTCAGCTCCTCTCAATCTGTAGATCTCTGAATGGGCCAGTTATCTATCAGCACATACCCAATGTATGGTTGAGACAGGGTAACCATATACACATTACTGTTCTAAAAGGGCAAATTGAAGCCCAAAAGAGTTGTCAGGTCATAATAATTCTGAAATTCACCATAAAATTTTATAAGTTTTGTGATTAGATCTCAAGGCCTGTGAATAATTCCTCATGACTCTCGGTTCTGTTCTGTTATAAATTAAGAAGTAAGCTATGCCATGGGAGCAGATATTTTAGGGCACTAATTATTAACTTTTTGGATGCATAAGGACCAAGCAGAAAGCTTACTTAAAATGCATACTTTTATATAAAAAGATTCTTAAGAGACTTTACTTAAAAGAGTTTCCGAATCAGAATCACACACGAGGTTAGGAGTATGTATTGTAATAAGCTATGTGATTCTAACACATTCTTGGAATAAAGGAAAAAAACTGATCTAGTCCAGTGCTTTTCCAATGTTAATGTTCAGATTATAAATGACCTAGAGTTCTTACTGAAATGCAAATTCTGAACAAGTAGTCCTGGGGTAGTTAATGGTGTGCTAGCAAACTTGTTTTCTGAAACAAAACGCTATCATTTGCGGTATTTGTCAGCTCCCATAGTGTAACTGTTTTCCCTCTGTGACTCAGATTTGAGAATCGCTGTGCACATTCAGCTCTCATCGGTGTGAGCCAACTCCAGCATGCCACTGCACGGAACCCGAGTCTGAATTTCCAATAAGCTATCAGGTGGTATGGATGCTCTGGTCTATAGATGACCCCACAATCACAGTCATATCCATAATCATTGGAACGGTCCAGAAAAGATTCATCAAAAACCTTCTAGTTGTCCCAGTTGAAAGTGGGGTTTTCCTTCCTTTTTTTTTTTTTTTTGGTCCTAGGGATTAACCTAGGGCCTTGTCCATGCTAAAATACAATTTACCACTGAGCCATACATTCAGCTCAGGAAGTAGTATTTAGATAGCATTGGGGAAAGTTATAGAATAGAGAACAAAGATTATCAGAGAGTAATTAAGAGCATACTCATTTATTTATATTGTTTACAGATGACTTGGTGTTGTTATGATTTGGTATTAGGTTGTTACAACAGAGACTTCAAGTTTACAAGCCCAGCCTTTTATAGAAAAATTTTGTTGAATTTTGCACTGATAACATTCACACAATGTCCTATTGCAATGCTGTGCTACATGGCTACAGAAAACACACACATATGTACACAAACAGTCTACAGAAACACGTGAACAAGCATACAAGCATATATACAAATATACACAAACATGTGTAGAACACATACATGTACACACAAAACACACATATATGGACACATATGCAGATGCACACACAAAACCAATAAGACAGATCATCTAAATATTTTAATTAAGTGAAACATGTATATGTGTATATATGTATATATATATTTACAGGACAAAGAAGACTTAATTACACTCATAGAAGATATAAGAGCATATGAAATAAAAAATACTACCATCACTGTGGTAACAAATTTGAAAATCTGGAGCAAATGTATCACTTCCTAAGAAAATACAAATGACCATAATTAATTTATGAATTATTTATTAAGATTGAGGCAACAGAAATCATACCATTTATTTCCAGAGAATTAAGAGAAAAATATTATATTTAAGCATAAAGTTGCTACGTAGATAGCTGCAAGGGTTAAAAGATAACCCTAAGGTATCAGGGAAGTAGTAGTTATGGGGAGTAGCTACAATCCCTAGGGCCAAGGGACCAAAGAAAAGTTTGGTTATAGAATCTTAAAGGCATAGAGAAAGGACTGAAATTCAGACCTCTAAGAGAGGTGCTTCTTGGCTGGTGATATTGTCTCTAAAGAGGCTGCAGGGAGTTTGGTTCTGAAGTTTGGGAAAAATTGAAAATTGCTTCAGCTGCTTCAATAAGAAGGTCTGCGGCTGTTGGAATGAAGAAGCCACAGGAAGAAGACAAGGAGACAGCAAAGACTAAACCCTGGCTTCCTCATCCAGCCTCTTAATCTCCCTTAGCTCCTGCCATATACACAGGTTAACAGGGCTACTGGAAAACAGAAATGAGGATTTTGCAGGATTTAACTCATATCATAGAGCCAAGCTTAGAAAGGGTGAATTTGGAGCTGACAGATGATGTCAGTAATTGGCCTAAGCACAAAATGTGACCAATTGACAAATCTTAAAAAGAAAACAGTTTTCAATGGTAAAGATACTATAAATAAGGTAATAGGAGAAAATCTGACTTAAAAAATTGCAATACAGATGATAAGTGCATATATATACATATACACACATATATAAAATGAACAGAAAATATTCACATAGAACTATGGGAAAGGCTATGAATACACCCTTCACATAAGAGGAAATACAAATGCACAATAAATTTATGATGACATGTTCAAGTTCACTGGTTAGTGAAATACAAAGCGAAGCAATCACTGCCAATTTACCTCCTGCTCGAAGGCCTGTGGGGAAAGGGCGCATTCACTTACTCATGGTAGAACTGTGAACCGTCAAAGGCAATTTGAATCATATCTATTAAGATAAAAATGATACACTCCTTAATGCTACATTTTTGTAGCATTGTTTTGGGTGGCAAAAACATGGAAATAAAGTGACTGCCCATCCAGAAGAGTTCTGACATAAACTTTTACTTTTGCACTTGTTTGTTTGTATTTTACAAATAAATAATGACAAAAGGGCCTCTAAAAAGTGCTTTACGGGTATTTAAAGAGTATTTTGGGGTACTTGTTGGATATTGAAACTTCTCTTCTGTTGGATTTGGAGGTACTATTGGATTAACCATAATTTGTCATAAGACACATACTGGTCAGGTTTTTAATATATTCCTTAGTGTGGGGGGGTGTGAGTGTATAAAAGAAGGAAGACAGATGGAGGAAACAAGAAATCTCAAGCATACAGGAGCCCATTCTGTAAGAGTTTTCTATATGCATATGGACATATTCATATGCATATAAAGGGATTATGTTAGAGAATCATGCAATGTGGTTCAGTAGGAAAGCAAGTTATAGATTAATGTATATAATAAGATTCTGTTTTAGTATCAAAATAAACATCCTAACAAAAATATCATATATTGAGTGCTTACTATATATGAGGTCTAGCAGTTTTATATACACATTACTGAACACACCTGTGGTTAGATACACTATGTTAGTGCGTATGTTGAGAGAGAGTCAATACACAGTCGTAGAAGATTCTGACGCCAGATCATCTGAGTTTTCGTTTGAATCCTGGCTTTGCTTCTAACCCAAAGTGTGACCTTCCCAGCTGGGACAAGTTGCTTAGTATCTCTGTACTTCAGTTTTTCTAACTGTAAAATGAGATAATATTAGCACTTTCATTACAGGTGCTTTGAGGGAAAAATTGCACATAGTAAGTACTTAATAAATACCAGCTATTATGTTGTTATGAACAAGGAGAAAATCATGAAAGGACTTACACATGGGCTGCTCAGTAACACTGCTTGCTCCACTGGATTGAAATCAGGAAAATAAGAGAGATGCTTGGATTTTTTAATGTATCACTGATTTCCTTTTTCACTCTATCACATATAAATCAAATGTAACTGTAGTCAACATTTTCATGACCTGAAGACAGAGTCAAACTCGGGAAGCGAAAGTCAAAATCCAGTATTATGAGATTTTAGATTGCTCATTTATCTGTTCTGAATTTTTGTTTATTCATTTTTTCAACACACAGCTATAAAATGCCTTTAAGGGACTAATGCAGGCCTTGGGGATACGTCAGTATGTACATTTCCTCTGGAAGAACTCAAAGGCTAATGAGAAGGAGACAGACTTTAATGAAATTCCCACATGTTATCACTGTGATAAACACTAAGAAAGAAAATTAGGGTACAAGGAAGAATATTATGTGGGTTGTAAAAGTCAGGCAAAGCTTCACTAAGAAAATTATATTTCAGTGAGCTCTCAATGATGAGAGGAATAAAGCACACCAAGGAAATGTGCTTGGGGGACATTTCAGGCACAAGTGACAGCTGGTGAAGAAGCCTTGTTACCCAGAAGTCATTCTTTCTTTGGCTGTTTGATTCATCTTCTGCTTGGTTCAGTTCATATCCCACTCTTCTGCTTTGACCCTTGATACTGTGGTTAAGAGATAGTCATACCCAAATAAAGAGAACGTGCCTACTTCTGAGGCAATTGAACTAGATCTGATAATCAGTCAATTTTCTGGCAGTGGTTGTCTTTGAAAGCTCAGAGTTTTGGAAGACACTGCATCTTGCTGTCCTTTTCTATATAGTTTTTTATTTATTAGTATTTAAAATTATTTTTACAGAATTACACTGAAAGTGCTCCAATATCCATTTTGTCTTTCTTCCTCTTGTTATGGTTATTTTTTCCCTTTCCTCCTCTTCCTTTCCCCTTCTCTTCTTCCTTCTCCTTCCTCTTCCAATTTCTCTTCTCTTCCATTTCTTCCTCTTTTCTTTCATTTTCCTCATCACACTTCACATTTCCTTATGTCTCTTTTGCAAAAGTTACTATTGACTTATATATAGACTCATATTTTATTATTAGTTGCACAAATTTATGCCTGGATATATGTATGTAATCAGTGGAATATATTTCTTATTAAAAAATAGATTCTGCCAGCAGCATGGAGTGTATTGGAAAGGCAGGTACTTGTGTAGAGATCAATTAGTGGCCAGGTGGCAGATAGTCATGTCTTATCACTGTTTAGAAGTAGTAGAAGTCTTAAAGAGAAGCCGAAATTTGATAAATATTTAGAAGATTATATCAACAAGACTTGGTAAAGGACTAGTCCTAGACTGAAATTTCAATAATGACTCCTAAATTTGGGTTTATAGAAATGGATAGATTTGTTTAGAGAATCCCATAGAATAACAAACTTGAGGGAAAAGATTTTAAGTAGAGTTTTGTAAGTTTTTCCCTTAAGATGTCTTTGAAACAACCAAGGAAGAGATGCTAAGAAGTTCTAAACCCAGAATATAGGTTAGAGAAAGAGACCAAATTTGTAGGTCATTAATTTGTAGATGTTAATTTAAACTGTAGTTCTAGATTAGTATGCTTACAAACACTATACAGAAAGGGCCTAAGTTTGTACTTAAAAAAACTCACCATTTAAAGGAAAGTCAGGGGAGAATAATAGGTCATAAGAAAGACCAACATGGAAAGGTTTATATATTGTTGTTACTATTGCTATAGAATAAATTTTAAAATAAGTTACTAAATCAGAAATTATAGATCCCTAAAGCATACATAATGGAAAAATCACTGTTGATCAAATTTATCAAATCTTGAATCCCACAATGTTTAAGAATCAGTTCTCCTTTAGTCTTATCCAAATTGATATTATCACTTTAAAAAGTAATTTTATTGTGGTCAGGTTAAATTTATCTATAATTCTTATTTTACCAAATATATGCTCAAAAATTTAAAAGGTCAAACAAGACTTTTAAAGCCATTTAAGCATTTAAGGTTATTTTCTAGGCCTCTATAATTCCACTCACTACAGTCAACTGATAGTAACTCCTCCAATTGTTTTGTTTTACATAATCTTAGTATTTTTTTCCACATACATAAGTGAAATATCTCAATTGTTGTCAAGCAATCCATTCACACTAGACATTGTCTTTTGATTTCTTCTTTTCTATGGACAATTATTAAGTCTTCAAAATAGCATCCTGTACTACTCACCTCACACTCCTAAAGTCACATTTATAGTCTTGTTGATATCCTATGTTTGTGTTATTAGGATGATGTTTACAATGTTCACTTCTAAACCAAGGTGATGTGCCCAAGGTTAAGTTTATTTTCTTATACTCTCCTCTTCTCAACAAACAATTGATTTGTTTATTTACTGAACTCTTTTGTACCTACTGTAAATATCTCCCCTAAGCCTGTGGTGAGCTCTCTATTTTATTTTCCACATATCGAGAGAGATTTATTGATTGCTCTGGTAAGATATTAGAATGGAGACAGAGGATATAGCAATAGTAGAGACAGACATAACCACTGTGCCACCCTCTGTGAAGTAGTTGATAGCTGAAGTATTTGAAAAGGTAGGAATGGAAGAGATATAGGGAATATTAATATTTTCCAACCAGTAATGTGTTATTATTATGTAACATGCTTGATTCTCAAGTTATTTAACCATACTCTTGGATTTCAACTTGCAAATACTATGAATTTTTATATCTATATTCTAAGGAAAAATTGGTCCAGAATTGATTGTTTCTTTTTCATTTTTTTGTCATATTTCAATATCATTGTTATACTAGTATAAAATTAGCAGTGTGCTTTTCCTTTTCCAGGTCTTGGAATAGTTTAAATATCATTGGCATTATTGTGTCTGTCATTTGAAGGTTGAGAGGACTCATTTGTAAAACCATCTGGTCCTAGCACCTGTTTCAGAGATTAGATCGCTAGCTATTTCCATTTCTCCTGTCCATTTCTTCTTAGTTCTATTCAGGTTATCTACTTCTTTCTCTGAATTTTGTTTTGATAATTGTCTAGAACATTATTCTTTGTACTAAGAATGTGCATTATTTTGCATTGGTCTTTGTTCTCCTTTGTTTTTTGTATTGCAGAGCTGAATTGTTTATTATAACTAACACATTTTTCTTCCTGTGATTTGTAGATTTCCCTTTATTCTTTCAATTAAATGTATTACTACACACTAGAATGAATGCAGTGCCATTTTGGTAGTATAACTATTTTTACTATGTTGATTCTACCAATCCATAAGCATGGGAGGACTTTCCATGTTCTGTAGTCTTCCTTAATCTCTTCCTTCAGTTCTCCTTGAAGAGGTCATTTACATCCCTTTTTAAGTTTACTCCTGGGTATTTAAAAATTTTTGAGGCTATTATAAATGGAATTGTTTTCCTGTATTCTTTCTCAATATGTTCATTGTTGGCGTATAGAAAGGCAAGTAATTTTTGTAAGCTGATTTTCTATCCTGCTACATTGCTGAAGCTGTCTATAGTGTCTAGAGGTTTTTGGGTAGAGTTTTTGGGTCTTTGAGGTATAGAATCATGTCATCTGCAAATAGGGATGTTTTCTCTCTCTCTCTCTCTTTTTTTTTTTTTTACCTATTTGTACACCTTTTATTTTTTTCTTCTTGCCTTATTGCTCTGGCTAGGATTTCCAGGACTATATTGAATAGGAGTGGGGAGAGTGGGCATCCTTGTCTCATTCCTGACTTTAGTGGAACGGCTTCAGTTTTTCTCCATTAATTATGATGTTGGCTTCAGATTTGTCACATATAGCCTTTATAATGTTGAGGTATATTCTTTCTATTCCTAGTTTTCTTGGAGATTTTATCATGAAATGGTGTTGAATCTTATCAAAGGCTTTTTCTGCATCTATTGAGATGATCATGTGGTTTTTGCCTTTGCTTCTATTAATGTGCCGTATTACATTTATTGCTTTACATATGTAGATCCATCTCTACATCCCTGGGATGAAGCCGACTTGGTTGTGGCGAATGATCTTTCTGAATTTGGTTTGCCATTATTTTATTAAGGATTTTTGCATCGATGTTCATTAAGAAGATTGGCCTGTGGTTGTCCTCTTTGGATCTGTCCTTGCCCAGTTTGGGGAGGAGTGTAATACTGGTTTCATAGAATGAGTTGGGCAGTGTTCCTTTTCTTTCTATTTCATAGAAAAGTTTAAGGAGTGTTGGTATTAGTTCTTCTTTGAAGGTCTGGTAGAATTCAGCTGAGAATCTGTCAGGTCCTGGACTTTTCTTTTTTGGGAAACTCTTTATTGCTGCTTCAATTTCATTATGTGTTGTAGATCTACTTAGATGGCTAATATCTTCTTGGTTCAGTTTTGTATGGTCGTAAATATCTAGAAATTTGTCTATTTCTTCAAGGTTTTCCAATTTATTGGAATACAGTTTCTCAAAGTAGTCTCTGATGATTCCCTGAATTTCCATGGTGTTTATTGTTATCTCCCCTTTTTTGTTTCTGATTTTGCTCATTTGGGTCTTTTCCTCCCCATTTTAGTCAGATTTGCCAGGGGCTTTTTGATCTTGTTTATTTTTTCAGAGAACCGGCTTTTTATTTTTTTGGTCTCTATTTCATTAATTTTAGCCTTCATTTTTATTATTTTTCTCCTTCTGCTTGTTTTTGGGTTTTGCCTGCTCTTTCTTTTCTAAGAGTTTGAGGTGCAGCATTAGGTCATTTATTTGAGATCTTTCTGTCTATTTAATTTATGCACTCATGGCTATAAACTTTCCTCTTAAGACTGAGTTTGCTATGTCACATAGGTTCTGGTAGGTTGTGTTTTGATTTTCATTAGCTTCCAGGAAACGTTTTATTTCCTCTCTTATTGCAATACCCATCAAAATTCCAATGACATTCATCACAGAGATTGAAAAACCTACCCTAAAGTTCATTTGGAAATACAAAAGACCAGTATCAGTATTAGCCAAGGCAATAGTGAGCAAAAGGAGCAATGCTGGATGTATCACAATATCTGATTTCAAACTATACTACAGATCCATAGCAATAAAAACAGCATGGTACTGGCTCAAAAACAGATATGAAGACCAGAACAGAATAGAGGACCCAGATATGAATCCATGCAGCTAAGCCCACCTTATTTTTGATGAAGGTGCCAAAAACATACAATGGAGAAAAGATACCTCTTCAACAAATGGTGATGGGAAAAGTGGTTATCTGCCTGCAGAAAACTGAAACTAGATCCATGCCTGTCACCCTGTACTAGTATCAATGCAAAGTGGATTAAGGACCTTAATACCAGACCTGAAACCTTGCAGTTAGTACATGAAAGAGCAGGGAATATCCTGGAAACAACAGGAATAGGCAAGGACTTCCTCAGAACTCCAGCAGCCCAGCAACTAAGACAAAAGATGGACAAATGAGACTACATGAAATTAAAAAGCTTCTGCACAATGAAAGAAATGTTCTCTAAATTGAACAGACCATCCACAGAATGGGAGAAAATATTTGCCAGCTATACATCAGACAAAGGACAGATAACCAGAATATACAGAGAGCTCAAAAAACTAAACACCTCCAAAAATCAATTAACCAAATAAAGAAGTAGGCAACTGAACTAAACAGAACTTTATCGAAGGAAGAAATTCAAACATTCAAAAAACACATAAAAAAATGTTCACCATCCCTGGCCATAAAGGAAATGAAAATCAAAACCACACTAAGATTCCACCTCAGCCCTGTTAGCATGGCTATCATCACGAATACCACCAGAACAAATGCTGGTTAGGATGCGGGAAAAAGGAACCCTCATACACTGGTAGTTGGAGTTTAAACTAGTACAACCAGTATGGAAAACATTTTGGAGGCTCCTTAAAAAACTAAACATAGATCTGCCATATGGTCCATCAATCCCACTCCTAGGAATATACCCAAAGGAATGCGACTCAAGTTATAACAAAAGCACCTGCACACAGATGTTTATTACAACACTATTTACAATAGCCAAGTTATGGATACAGCCAAAATGCCCCTATTCATCTACTGATGAATAGATTAAGAAAATGTGGTATTTATACACAATGGAATTTTACTCAGTCACAAATAGTAATGAAATCTCATCATTTGCAAGTAAATAGATGGAACTAGAGAACGTATCTTAAGCGAAGTTAGCCAGGCTAAGAAGGCCAAAAATTGTATGCTCTCCCTCATATGCAGATAATAGACCTAAAACAAATGCAGTAATATTGTTGGACATGGATCACATTCTAAGGGGAGAACACTCACAGGAGGAATAGGGAAAGTGGGGGAAAACTAAAACTCGAATGTGGTTGATGTGTTCCCTGTTGAGGAGTGAATAAAGTAATCTTAAATTAGCAGAGGCCACTACGGGAAGGGGACCAAGAAGTAGAGAAAAGGTCTGGTGGAAATGAACCAATGTAGGTTGTAATACACATGTGCATGGAAGCAATGCTAGGAATCTCTCTGTATAGCTATCTTTATCCCAAAGTAGCAAAAAATGCTATGTCTTTCTTATTATCTCTTGTCTTTTTTCTTCAACAAAATCGGAGAAGAGGAGTGAGGAACAGGTTTTGTCCGGAAGCAGGGGCTTGTCGGGGGAGGTGGCACAAACAGTGTTAAACACATGTAAGTAAATGTAAAAACGATAAAATAAAAGAAGAAAGAAGAAAATGTAGTGCTGTGACTTTTGCAAGAGCGTGCCCAACATGTGGCATAAGCCCAGGTACACTTTGTTCCTCTCTATCTGCACACTTACAGTGAACTCTTTCAACTGTGTATACAAGTTTTGTCACATAGTTCTGTCTTTTTCCTCTGCAGTACCATTCATCCATATGATGACTCTTTGTTTTCAAACCTCTGTAACTCATCTTCTGCCTCATTTTTCCAACTTTCTTTTCCTTTGTCTACTGTGAATATTTCCATTTTCTTCCTCTACTCCTTGGTAATGGTTTTAAAAGTTATCTTCCTTATCTTGATTTAATATGCTGGCATAATGTCTTCTGAAAAATGTTTATTTTCTAATTATTGCAGAAAACTATTTCCCAAAGGATATTCTTTTTTTCTTTTGGATCTTCTAGCTATCCTTCCTATTCACTGTTTCCATGTGTCTAAAAATTTTGTTTTCATACTAAAAACAGGGCAAGATTTGTCTTATTGCTTTTCCTTAAACCACCCAATGATAGGATGGCACACTAAATTCCACTTGTGCTGAGATGGTTTGTTCTCATTTTCAAACCTGTAACTGGAGGCTTTTTTTCTATTCCTTGGTTAATTCCTGCTCTTGAAAGGAATTAGCTTCCCATCTCATTTGGCCTTCTCTTTCTCCCTTTCTGATATTTTGGTATAGTGGCCTCTTGTTATAACAGGCACTATCCCCAAATTTCTTCCCATTGCCATTCTTTCCATGGCTGATTCACACTTACAGTGACTCCTTTAGGAATATGTCCATATATTTTTACTTACATATCCCTAATAGCTTGTATAATTGCTAGAGCAAGCAAATGTTGAATGAATTTTTGAATGATTGAATTAACACAAATAAACCATCCTATTGATTTGTAATAATCGATAATAATTTACTGTCATGTTGAGAGAAAATCAAAAGGAGAAATAGTATACATCAGTTTTTATTTAATGTCTTGGCTTCTAGTTTTATGCCTGTATATTTTCTCTACACTATTGTATTGATTATTAAGGTAAAGTCAGGATGATTAAAAATGTACATTTCTCTGGATTTTATTTTTTTCAAGATTGGAAACCTCCAAAATGAAATCAATGAAAATATTTAGGATATATATTATTAACTTGCCCAAGACTCTTACCATTTCAAGACAAACATCAATGAAGAAGTTAAGAAATATTATATTAGAGACTGAGAAAGGAAAATCACAAGAGGGTCTGAACACTTCAGCATTTTGAGGCACAAAATCTATCTTTTAATCTATTAGTAACCACTGGATATCAATAAGTATAGTAGAGAAAGAAACAACTAAATTATTTTATTTGGCACTGAAAAGTTAAAAATGCCATCTTTTTACTAAATTTGATTTTCTTTTTTTCTCATGGTATAGTAGCTAAAGACACCCTCTGAACATGGAATTTGCTTGTTCTTTATCTTTTACCTTCTGAGCACAGTGAGGTATGGAGGATCATGAAAAATATATGCAAATTAACATAATTTGTAAAGCCCTTACTTCTTACTTGCCACATGAGAAATTATTATAACTACACACATAGTTATCCTGAACTATAAAAGACATGTAATGACCTCTGAAATTATGTTGAAAGTAACAATCCTAACTAATATGTACTTCATGTAAAGTAATATATTGAAATGAAAGAACAGAAAATGCACTGTCAAGACATAATGTCACTGTCAAAAGTTTACATTCTATGGAGATGGGTGGGGGATGGGTCCATTAGATAAAATGTAAAGTCACATTATTCAAAAGGTATAATGACTATTCAAACATAAAAAGAAAGAAATCTTGTCATTTGGAACAACATGGATAAACTGGAAATCATTTGTTAAATGAAATAAGTCAGGCACAGAAAGACAAGTATAGCATGATTTCAATATTGTGTGAAATCTGAAACAGTTGGTTTCATAGAAGTTGAGAGTAGGATGGTGGTTAACAACTGGGGAGTGTAGGGGGAAATAAGGCATGAGGAGAGGTCAATTAGTCAGTATCAAGTTACAGTTAGATAGGAGCAAGTTCTGGTGTACTATTGAAAAACAGGGTAAACACAAATAATGATAATGTACTCTTCTGTTTCAAAAGACTAGAAGAAAGGATTTTGAAAGTTTGCACTATAAAGAGATGACAAATTTCTGGGAGATATATATGTTTTAACCTTATTTAAACACTAGACAAATATGTACTGAAACATTGAGAGGAACCTCATTAATTTCTATGTTTCTTATGTTTTCATCTATCAATTAAAGGTAAACAAAAATGGTAAAATGATTCATGAAAGCAAAGAAAAGACAATCACATGTTTTAAAAATTTAATCTTAGAAGGAGGTGTGTTTTAAAATGGAATTTGAAGACCAACAGGTTTTCACAAAGCAGAGGGGAAAATGGCATTCAAGGTAAAAGCAAAAATCAAAGGCATAGATGAGGGCAAGTATGTCTGTCATGTATAAATATCAGGCAGAAGTTGCTTGACTGTGACACAGAACATGCCTACTTCATGTTAGCAGATAACTAGATAGGTCACTGGGGAAGGCGTTGGATGTCACAACAAAGAATTTATGTTCAATGTAGTAAGTCATGGGGTTTCCTGGAGAGCTTTGATTATGTGAATGGCATGATAGAAACTGTTCTGTTTATAGTCTGGATAGTCAATGGAAAGTACCTGAACTGCTGAATCAGGAAGGGAACAGTAGAATAGAGACACGAGAGAAAAGATGTAAAAGGAACATCTGCAAGTTTTAACAAATAATTGAATACTAGAGAAATTGTAGAAATAGATTCAAAGATGATTACTTTCGCCACTCCAAGTTGTTGTTAGGATGATTGCTCTGAAAATGATTTTAAACAGTGGCTCAGTTGAGGAGCATATGGTGACCTTCACAATACCTCTTGGGAGAAGTCTTCTTCTGTTTCCATACTCCAGTCAAACCAAATTTCATATGAGGTTTATGCATCTTTGACTATATAAATGCTGCTCCAGCAGCCTCTTAGACATATCATTTCTATTTTTTAAATGATTTCAAATGCTAGTTCTTTCTAAAGACTTAGATACCTGTCTCCTGAAGCATTTCTTCCAAGTCTCACACAGCATGAATCACTCTCTACTATAAGTTCCAATAGCCTTTTAGTGGCACCTCTAGAATACCACTTACTGCACACTTCATTTGTTTGCTTGTCAGCCTTTTCCACCAGTACTATGTAAGATCACAGAGGAGAGATATTGTTTACTCTCTTATGTAACCCCAGGACGTAATGCAGTTCTTGGCAAAGAGCAGGTTCAAAATGATTGGTGAAGAAATTAATAAATGAAAGTATGAAATGGCATTGACGTTTTGAGCCTGAGTCATTAGGAAATAAGTTTTTCATTTACTGAAGTAAGATATTTAGACTAGGCTAAAAAAAATGGGATTGAGACCAGTTAAATTTAGGGCCGACTGAATAATTGTAAATGTGAATATGATGTGGGAAGCAGCTTTACCTGATCACCTACATGAGGAGCTAATGGTGGACTGGATAGGGAAGAAAGGAGAGAGACATGTGAGGACTGAAAAGAGAGGGTTGGGCAGTGGGCTGGTGGAGTGTCTCAAGTGGTAGAGTGCCTGCGTAGCAAGCATGAGGCTCTGAATTTAAAACTTAGTACCACCCCCCCAAAAAAAGAAAAGCCTGAAAGTAGGATATTTAGGACTTTCTTAATGAATTATAAATGAGATATTTCCATTGACTTAAAGATAGTTTATAATATTTGAGGTAAGAAAAATAAATAAAAAATGAAGTCATAAAGTCTAGATGATTCATCCAAGAATTATGAGGGAAGAAAGTAAAAAAAAAGTCATTTGAAATAGTAACAAGACTGAGAATTTTGTTTTCTGCTCATGACCTTTTTGTAATTCTCATGTTCCCAGGCAGATAGAAATTATTTTGTAGGGAGGAAAAAGTTACAGATGTAAATAAATGAAAGTACTTATGAAGTGAAGTCTTAGAGAAGGGAGAGATTGAGAATCCTATGAAGAATTACTGAGGGGAAAGGAATAGTCATAAAGGAGCTGAACAAAGACAGAGAAGAGGGATGAAAATAATGAGTAATTTTAAAATGAGGAAAAGGAAAGCAAAGAAGATAAATGCAGTATAGTTCTTCAAAACTGTGTAAGCTTAAGATTATTCACTGAATAATTTGGGGAGTATCTAGTATTAGAGCATTAACTGACTAGACAAGGTAAGAATATTCATGAGAAATGAGGTAAATAAACACATATAAGGAATAAAAAAGATGCAATAAGGAGGTCTACCTGGATTTCAAAGTAAATAATTACCTTAGATCCAGTAATATGACTTTGTGCATTCTCGAGCATTGTGCAGCAATAAGAGTAGTTGGGAGACAGAAATACTATGTAATGGGATCCAAGATCAAGCTATGCAACAAAAGGATTATAAAAGAGGATTAACTAGTTTACTCTGTGGTTGAGGTTTTTCCTCTCCTAAGTTGAGAACCAATGGTGAGAAAGACAAACTCAACTAGCAAAAAGGCTTTGTCTTCCTTATTATGCTTATGTCTTTTCTTCAACAAAATTAGAGATAAGGGCAAAACAGGTTCTGCCTGGAAGTGATGGGGGGTGAAGGGGGGTGCGGAAGAGGGAGAAATGACCCAAACAATGTATGCACATATGAATAATTTAAAAAAAAAGAAAGACACTAGAATTAGATAGGGACCAGATCACAAGATTTGTTACTGATATAGCTGAATTACAGAATGCAGTTAGAAGCTCATATCTAAATATTTCCACCACTGAATTAAGATTACTGACATAGTTTTTGGTAGAGCTGAAAAACTTATCTTTCTGGCTGGTAGAGAAAAAAACTACATTCTTAACTCAGAAGAGGAATAGAGACTGATCCTAAAGCTCACCAATCAGATGATTGTCAATCACATCCTCCATTGGAGTTGTGTCTAGAGGGGCTCTAGAAAAGAGAGGTCAAGCATTCATCTGATACTTTTCTTTCCCAGGAAGCAAAGTTCCCTCCTCTCTATGCAAAAATGATAACTCAGAATAAACATTCCTTCCTGTTTGGTGGTGGTATTGTTAAAATGGTTGCCCACAGGTCTGTCAGAGCAGACCTGAAAGTGAAATCATTAGGTGTGACAAGTTGTAAAAAGTCAAGAAACAAAACAGGGTCATAATAAAAACCTAAAGCTTATTCATTGGAAGTGGAAAAAATGAGAAAAAGGATTGCAATTATTTCAGTGTCAGAATTTGAGATTATGCTGGTAGATGGTAGAGCTATTTCAAGTGATTACAAGTTGTAAAGCATGTCTGAGTGATGGGGTGGGTGAATCAAAGTGACAGTGCTTTAAATGGGAGATGAAGGACTAGGAATTAAGGGAAATCTTAATCTTACATGTTCAAACTGGTGAGCATAATGTTAACTCAGTGATTATTACTTGGAAAATGTTTTTTAAGATACAAAATGTTTCGGCCTTTTTCAAATAAATTAGAATCACTATGGAGAATACTGGAGAATACATACTTTAAAGTTTTTCAGGTGATCTGAATGTACACCTGAGGGGAAAACCATGATGGTGAAAGGAAGAACATTGTGAAACAAGTACTAGAGACCGTGATGAATGTAGGGTGATGCCCTGAAGGCAGAACATGGACAGGAAATGGAAGAGAAAGGGGCAGAAGTAGATTCAAAAGTTGGGAAGATTACTGAGCAGATGCAGTGGAACAACAGACTGAAAAAGAAAGTAGAACTCAAGTTATATCAGGAGCACTCAACCTACAAGAGTACCAAAGGTCAGGGGACAAGGACAAAAGGAAAGTTAGGGTAGATTAAGATGTAGTGATCTGTGTCTTCAGGGTACAAACCGATTTCATTTAATGGAAAAAGAGTGATGAAGAGAAATTTATGGAAAAGCAAGTTTGAGTAGACATTTTAGGTGAGGAGATTATTATATTATGAACCATGCAGGCAGGGATAGATAAAGAAGACCTGAATAAATCAGAATTGCAAGAGCTAAAAATGAAGGGCAAGTGGAAAGTTTTAACAGATCCAGCTGCAGGACACTGTAGGGGTATCTGAGCCAAAAAAAGGGGCAAGAAGACTCTGGAGAGAAGCCCAGGATCAGTGCCAGCATAGTGAAGCCAAGGACAGACAAGTAAAACAGACCCCAGAGCTTGAGTTCCTGATGTGGGGCCAGAGGGAAATGGTCAGAGGAGCGTTCTGTAGCTGTACAGATTTTTTTTTCTTTTAAAAATTATTTTTATTAGTGTATATTAATTGTTCAAGGTGAGGGGTTTCATTGTGATATTTCTATACAAACATATAATATACTTTAATTATACTCTATATTCTTTCTTACTCTCTTCCCCCACTCTCTTTCTAAAACTTTCTTGCCAATTTTTTTTTAAATGGGGCTCATTGTGACCTTTTCATAGTGTATACAACATACTTCAAACATATTCTGCCCCCACCCTCACTATTCCCCCTCCCATTTCTGCTGATTCTTCCCCCAAGTCCCCCTTTTATGTTCATGACTTTTTTATTTTCAAAATCTAGACTCTGCATATGAAAAAAAACAATTTGGTATTTGTTTTTCTGTATCTGGCATTTTTGCTTACCACAATGATCTCTAGTTCCATCTATTTTCCTGAAAACTGCATAATTTCATTCTTATTTTGCCTCAATAATAGTGCATAGTATATATTTATATCATATTTTCTTTATCCACTCATTTCTTGTTGGGCACCTACATTGATTCCATAACTTGGCTATTGTGAATAGTGCTGCAATAAACATGGGTGTGCAGATATCTCTAATGTATGCTGACTTACATTCTTGAAATAGATGCCCAAGAGTGGTGTAGCAGGATCATATGGTAGTTCTGTTTTTAGTTTTTTGAAGAAACTCCATACTGATTTCCATAGTGGCTACACTAATTTACCCCTCCAACCATGTATAGGGTTCCTTCTCTCCAACCCCAAAATTTCATCAGCATTTGCTGTTGTTTGTTTCCTTGATATCTAGTCTGACTGAGGTAAGATGAAATCTCAAAGACATTTTGATCTGAATTTCCTTTAGGGTTAAAATGTTGAACATGTTTCCATGTGTTTATTGACCATTTGTACTTCTTTTGAGAACTTTTTATTCAATTCATTACCCTATTTATAATTAAATTATTTGTTCTTTCTGTGTTGAATTTTTGGAGCTCTTTATATATTCTAGATATTAATCTTTTATCTGATGAATAGCTGGCAAAGATTTTCTCCCATTCTGTAGGCTGTCTCTTCATTTTGAGAATTGTTTCCAATGATATGCAGAGGATTTTTAATCTGATGCAATCCCATTTGTCAATTCTTGCTCTTATTTTCTAAACAGTTGAAGTCCTATTTAGAAAGTCATCACCTCTACTTATATCTTAAAGTGTTTTCCCTATATTTTCCTCTAGTAGTTTCAAATTTTTGAGTCGTACATTAAGGTCTTTGATGCACTTTGAATTCACTTTCAAATTTTCTTTTTTGTTAAGATTTCTTGAATTATAATGATTGTAGGCTGACATGGTCACAATTTGCCCCACCCTTTTCCCCTACATACTCTCATTCTTTAAAGAAACACCCCTGAGGATAAAAAAATAATGTTAGTGGGGGAAAACACTAAAGATGTTGATACTAGAGACAGATTTGAAAGATAGCTAATATTATTGAGGTCCTGGGGAAAGAAGAGCATGTTAGTTTCCTGGGGTTGCCCTAACAAAACACCATGAACAGGGTGGTATAAAACCCACAGAGATTTTTTCCCTTGTTTTGGTGGAGACAAGAAGCCTTTACTGGATGCAGTGTTGTGAAGGCTCATGAAATCAATCTGTTCTCTGATTCTCTGGTAATGGTTGGCAATCCTGATGTTCCTTGGTTTGTTGATGCAGCAACCCAATCTGTGTGTCTGTCTTCACATGACATTCTTCCTCTCTGTGTTTCCTTCTTATAAAGTAACAGTAATGTTGAATCAGATCCCATCCTACCCCAGAATATGTCATCTCAACTGGTCATAGCTACAAACACCCTATATAATGCCAGTACCACTGGACACAGAAACAGTGGGGGAAAGATTTGAGTAGGTCATTCAGGGAAAGAATTTAACCAATAACAGAGGGTTTGTTTTTATGTAAAAATTTGTTCATTAAAGGACTTAAAGATTCAGAAGATTAGATTCTTACTATGATCCTACTTCTGGAAGAATCCTACTTTAGGAAGATACCTTAGATGAATTGTGGTTTTAGTAAGGGAAAAAGACAGTTGGTTATCTTGTATGTGTACATATATTCATATTTTATGCATATATGTCCTTGTATATTTTCTATTACTTCAGCATTATATTTGAGAGCATATGAAATGCTACTCTTTCTTTATATAGTGGTCCCCAGACCAGGTGCATCAACACCATTTGAGAACTCTATGAAACTATACCTCAGTACTACTCAACTTGGAAACTCTACGGTGAGACATCTATCTGTGCTTTTATGAGCTTTGATATTGTTTCTCATTTAAGACTCAGGTGATTCTTGTTACAGAGCCTGGCCTGTAAGTATGGAAAACGGCTGCTAGGTAAAAGTCATATTCTTTTTGGTTGTGGTACTTTGGCCAATGAACTTGTGTCTGAAAGAGTTTTGATTGTCAGGTGCTAATGGCTTATGCCTATAATCCTTAGAAGGCAGAAATCAGGAGGATTACAGCTCAAAGCCAGCATGAGTAAACAGTTCATGAGACCCCATCTGGAAAACACTGAACACAAAAAAGGGCTGGTACAGTGGCTCAAGCGGTAGAGTGCCTGCCTACCAAGTTGCAAGCCCCAAGTTCAAACCCCAGTATCACCAAAAAAAAAAAAAAAAAGATTAATAAACAGATAATCATTATATTGTTATCCTGAGTTTACCATAAAAACTTTTGAAATAATTTTTCGTGTTTTGTCACTTTTTAAAAGGTCTTGTTAGTTCTGTAGAATTCATTATTTAAGGAAGGTTTAAACTACTATTTCTTGCTGAATTCTGTCTATGACTTGAATGTTTTAAGTCTTCAGGTATTTGGCAGCAAATGAATCCTTGGCTTCATTTATGTTTACTAATACACCAGGTGCCCTATATGTGTCATATATTAAAGTGATTGTTACAGAAGTATTAACAAAAATATTGTCATCATTCTTTTAAGAATGAAGAAGCAGAGACAGCAAAAGGTTAAGTAAATCACCAGTATTTCATAGAACAAGAGACAAAAAAATAAAGAAAAAAGATGCCCAAATCAAATTTGACTTACTACATGATCCATTTTCTGTCAACTACAGAAAATGTAGTGCTTCTATTTAGAGACCAAAATGCCTAAACTAATTAATTTGCTGTTCTAAATGCTCTTTTCTTATTTAAAGCAAAAACAAAAATTTGGTAGGCCAAAGAAGTTAGTGTCTTCTTGCTGGTCTCTAGCTCACAGATTCTTCTGAAACAAAAATCTGAGTCTAAAATAAGGCAACCAATAAAATAGGTAACAAGAACTTATGATTCCCATGGGGTCAACATTGTCTGTAGCACATCAGTGAAAAAAGAAAAAAAAACTTGACTTTTTCCAATTTGCCACACATGTTGCCATTTCAGTAGGAATTATCAGAGTTTAGGTATTCCTAGAAAGTTTTTGGGAAATTTAACACAATGATTAAGTTCTTGCATTAATCCCTTCTCTGGAATTCTAATTTTTTAACTGAGTTTAAGATTTGCTATGCCTAAGAAAACATTTTAGTGATAGTAAAATTCAATTTTTTAAACATCATGACAAATTAAACAGAGTGATTTCCCTACAAGATTGAGAGATTATATTCTCAAAGTCAGTGAAATATGATTTCAGAGTATTTATAACTCTTCTATGGTACCCTAAATATCATAACCTTCATACCATTTGCTAGATGAATGAAAGAGAAAGCCAGAAGCTATACCTTCTGATGATGAGGTGGAATGTGGGAAAACAAGTAATGTATTTTTTTCACTGGTTGGAAGATCTGATTTTGATGTATTTGGTATTCTTCTATCCTGCTGTGACTATCTTTCCTCTTGACTAGGCTTAGCTATGCCTTCAGTTTATAAAAAGCAATGGAAGGGCAGAGATTTGAGGTGCTCTGAAAGATCAAGCATTGACCCCATGTGCCACACAAAGAGTGATGACCAAGCCCTACCTCATCTTCTCACCGGTGGTTGCTGCTTTTCTCTATGATAGAGAGGAAATGGTGCCAGATCTATCTTATCTTATTCAGCTGATTGAGTCAGGGGTTGCATGGTTTCTGAAAACTCGAAAGCCATTCCTTGTAAGAAAATTATTTTGATAAGTGCATAGAATTACATTTAAATTGCATTTTTAATTTCCTAAAGAAAAATCCTTTAAATAAAAAGCTAATAAGTATGTATCACATCATTGCTTCAATCTACAAAAGTGATAGTTACAATACACTTCCCAAGGATTATCTTGTCACAGAAATATACCAGATTTATAGCAACACCTCATTACGTTAAATTCACTAAATTGTTTAAAGAGAGGGAAACGTAAAATGGAAGCACTTGCTTTTACCAGACCCACAGGGAAGGAGTAATAGCTAACAGAATAATCATTTATTACAACAGTTTTAGTCTTCAACTGATCATCATTGGGGTATCTCTTTCTGATAGTGATGGTTCCTTCTTTTCTGAAAATGAACTCCCCTGTTCCCTTTAAGTACAGCATTATATGGATGGGTCCCTTTGTTGGGGAAATGGTATATTCCTCCCTCATGCAGATGGAATCAGAGGATTTTGCTGGAGCCCATGAAATAAAATGCTGCCTTTTGTAGCCTGGGTTCTCTAGAAAACAGAGCCCAATTAATGTGCCAATGCTTTGTTTGCAAAGTGCAAACCTAAGGCAACTTGAGTGAGAAAAGACAGAAGTAACAGATGAGAATGAAGAATTACCGTGTGGGCTACAACATAAAAGTAATCATAAATTACTCAAAAGTTACGCTTCTTACCATACAGGATTTCTGTGGATGGGACCAAGAAAAGACAACTCTGTATAATCCATGGAAGAGAAGAGGAAGTAGTATTCAGTTAAAGTTTGCTTCTTGGAAATCAAGCTGTCCCATACCTTGAGGTTTGTCATCTGGTGCTTTGGCGCTGTACAATGTGCCTAATTCCACACGCTCTCATGTGGTATTTGATTTAAGTCTGACAGTGGTCAGGAGAGACAGAATTCTTAGCACATGGCCCATCAACCTGCCTGCTTGGCGACAGCCAATAGGAGAAAGGCCAGAGCTCAACATTGTTGGGATAAGTGCTCAAATGTCTTTAGAGACGGTAGTGCTTAGGGCAACCAATGAACGTGTACAAGATTTGTATCTGAAATAATACTTTTTTCCAAAACTTAGAATAAGGACTTAAATTCTACTTTCATATTGAGTTAGCCTATTGGATGGAGGAGATGTGAAACCCAGAATCTGTGGGGTAAATTTTCTAAATACATGCTCAGAGAAACAGTCTGCCTGTAGAAGAGTAAAGAAGACATTCAGGTTGAAGCACACACAAGAATGAGGGAATGTATTCTCTGGATCCCAGGCTTTTTATTCCTTGTGCCATTTCCTTATAAGATACAGCTACATTCCTGCCCTTAGATACTCAGTCTTCAATGGAAGGTTGTTATTATTTTTTTCTAAATCTCACAATCACAAGACACAAGCTATTACAAGAACTGCAAGAGGGCAAGTCACTTGCTGACCCGTCTTAAAAGGAACAAACTCAGTATTCAAATACTGATTTGCTAGAATCTAAAGCCTGTACTTTCTCAACACACACACACATACATACATACATACACACACAGAAAGAGAGAGAGAAATAAGAATTAAAATTAATTGAGATACACTAATTTTCACTTTAAACCATTTTCTTAATTTTGTTTAACTTGCAGTTATGTCCTTATTTTAATGATTGATTTTAATTTACAGATAATTCTTATTTATCAATATGTTGTTGATCTTTTTGAATGAATACTAGTGTAAAAAACTTAATCCCCAGACAACTTCTTCCTGTTAACCAGTATGTTTTAGATATAATTCTTCAAGATCAGGTGTTGTGTCTTCAAGTAGTGCAGACTAATTTTAATACGGTCTAAACAAGCTCTAATCAAGAAGATAAATATGCTTCAAAAATCATGCAAAGCATTTTAAATTCAAACAGAAATGATTCTAGGATTACCTATATCACAGTTTTCCATTTATTAAAAGTTTGAGTATATGTATTTTTTGTCTGTATTTATATAATCTATAAAGTATATTTAAATATATAGAATAGATGTTCATACATTAAAAATGCACTCAAATATATATATATATATATAAAACTTGTCTTAATAGGCTTTAAATTCCATATAAGGGAATATGACTGAAAGAAATTTTCTTTTGGTAATCAGTTTTAATTAAGCCAGAAATCTTTCCTTAAGAAAATTAACAATTACCATTGAAAAGTTTTAAATTGAATCACAGTTCTTAAATTTACAGTTTGTTCTCACTGTTGATATCAGAGTGCATTTTTTCTTAAGCACAACACGTGAACCCATAAAGAGCTATAATGATGTATACTGAGATAAGAATAAATCAGTTTCACTTAGCTATCATCATGTTTGTACTTCCCCGTGTTGGATTTAATGAGTGGGACTGCTTTTGAATTTCGTCTGCCTTAAGGGTGTTTGTTTTATTTTTCCCCTGAGGGTATAAAGTTTTCCTTTCCATATTTCTACTTTATTTTATACAAAAACATTTTTATTGGAGTATATAACATTCATATAGCAGTGCTGAAATCATGTGCTTAAATTGGTGAGTTTACAGCAAGTGACTTGTAGATCATTATGGCACCCAGAAGCCTTCTTCTTGCCATTCCCAAAGCCAATATTCCCACAAAATAAACATTACTTTAATTTTTCTCAGTCCTGATTATTTTTCTTGCTTTGAATTTTACATAAATGGAATCATTAATACTGTACTGTTCTATATTTAAATTTATACTTCCAAGATTCATACATGTGCGTAGCAATATTGTGGCATTTGAATGTATGAAATTGCTTTATTTATTGATTTTGTTGTTGATGGACATTTTAAGCTACTCTACATTTTGGCTATTATAAATAACGCTGCTATGAATACTTTTTTTTCTGCTTGTTCTACATCCTTGCCAAAGGTTGATACTTTCCATCTTTTCACTCTTAAGATGTTTTGCTGGGTGTAGAGTAGAAACTCATTGTGTTTTTAGTTGACATTTCCTTGAGTTTGAGTACTTCTCCATATATTTATGAGTCCTTTGGATATTTTGTTTTAGCAACCTATTCAGATCTTTTGTACATTTTTTTAAGTTCAAAATTGTCTTTTTCACATGATTTGTATCTCTGTACCCTAGATTATTTTTCAGATATTTTCTCCAACTCTGGTTGTCTTTTCTGGTTCTTAATATTTTTTAAATAAAAACTTCTTAATTTCGATAATATCCAACTTATCAATCTGCCCTTTTAGTAGTAATGCATTTTGTGTCTTATTTTATAAATCCTAACTCACCTAAAGGTTAAAGATGATTCAAATATCATCTTATCTTCTAGAAAATTACTGCTTTGCCTCTCATTTTTATGATTTATTTGGAATTAATTTCTATATATTATCTAAATTTGGGTAGAAGACTAATCTTTTCCAGGTAGAAATGAAATCAACTCTATATCATTCCTAAAAAAGCTCCTTTCTCCCACTGTATCTTTATCCTATTTCACATGCTGTACTAGAAATATCATGTGACATAGAATGCTGCATTACATTGAGGAATAGGATTTCAACATGCCATTTTTAGGAAAAACACAACATTCAGTCCACTGCAATTAGTGTTACTTGTTTTGAAAATGAACTGATAATGAATACATGGGTCTATATTTTATGCCTTCTATTTTGTTCCCTTGTTCTATTTGTCTATTTTTTAGTTAATTCCATAATGTCATTAAATGTATAGTTAAGTCTTGATATCTGATAGGTATTGCTTTATTTCCTTTAAGATTATATTGACTATCCTTGACTATTTGAATTTCTGAATGAATTTTGGAATCCACCTGTATTTCCATAAAAGAAACTGCTGGATATTTTTTATTGGTATTGCACTGAGATTATAAACCAATTTGAGAAAAATCAACATCTTTATGACATTGAGTTCTTCCAACATACATACATGGCATATTCCTACATATATTTATGTTTTTTTTAAATTTCCACTAATATGTTTTAGTTTTAGCATAGAGGATTTCCACATCCTTCATTTAATTATTTCCTAGGTACTTGATTTTTCATGCTGACTTAAGTAGTGTTTTACTTCAAACTAAAATTTCCAGTTTTTTGTTACAAGCATATAGAACTATAATTTATTTTGCATAATGATCTTATATCCAGCAGCTTTTTAAAAAGGGATAAAATGCTCATAATTATCATTAGTAAAAAGTTTGAATAGCTCAATATTTTGGTGAATGTTCATATTTACACACAGTACTTGGAATGATTGTATGAATAAGACTATTTTAGAAATGCAAATATTTAAAATGTTATAGAAATTAAACCCAAATTGGGTTATTATTTACAAATTGACTTTCTTCTCCCTTATTGTTGAAATGTATTGCATTTCAAATATTTAAAAATTTTAAGAAAAATCCTAGCCTTCCTAATTAAAATACATTTTCTTTACCTTTTTCTGAAAATGAAAGCTTTCATGACATCATCTTGGATGCTATTTTTAATTACCTTAAATGTCAATCTCCAAGTTGTTTCATTTCTGTCCCCTAAATTTCTACCAAATACCTGCATTTCTACGTGCAACTCCTATATTATTGAATTCAGGGCAATTTTATTCAATAGCAGATTTCCCTAAACAGATTTCCTTTAATGTCAATCTTAAGTGACATGCAATTGAAGGAAAATTCCTAACAAATAATAATTTGAGGAAGATTTGTATTCTTCATGAGTGGGATTGTGGTGGGTACAGGTTTTGGGAAGATATGTGCTTAACAGGAACATATCTGCCAATAGCTTTCTTTACAGAATTTGAAACTTTAAAACAGTAGGACGTTCTTTTAATCATTAGAAAGACAGGCCAGGAATAGTAACTTCCCTAAACTCCTTCAATAGATATTTCTATTTTCTTTTAAAAGACTATTTAAAACCTTGCTTTTCTTTAGTATGTTACAATTTTCTATGTTAGTCAGAGTATCTGAAGGGATATTTACTTCTCTCTAATAAAAGGTGCAAATATTGTGCTTGCCATTTTAAGGAGCAAAGCACTGTAAATATGCTTTTTAAAAATTTAGTTTGTGATTTTTCTGGATCAGAGGTTGTTTCTTTAAAAACAATCTTGCATATCTTTCAATGAATTAACTTTCACCCCCCCAAAAAAAATCTCATTAACATTTAAAATGTATCTAAAACATGAATCGATTAATTAATCAATTAATTAGATTAATTGGTTATGATTTCTTTTTTGAGTCAATGAGATAAATGCATGTTTTCCTGTGTGGTTGCCTTAAATAAATAAGTCAGGAATAAAAAAAGATAAAACCACAAGTCTGCTCTTCTTCCTTAGTGCTGATTGCAATAATCAAAACAACACGCATGAAAATAAAGGAGTGATTCCATGCATTTAAAAAAAGATCATAGGGAATTTCAGCAATCTAGGATACCAGCTTATGGGAGCTAGGAAAGGTGAACTGGCCTCTGCATTTCCCTATGTAATTAGTGCAGTAAACATGGAATGTCCAGTAATTATTCCCAACTTCATGTTGGAGTTCACATTGGCTGACCACAGAAAATTAGTACCTTAGCTTTCCAAGGTCAGGCATCTGTATAAATGGCTTCCCTCTAGTTTTCATCATTTGTCCTTTTCTCTTCTATTCTGAACGACCATCTCAATCTTGTTCTCCACATCTTCTGTATGGTTTATTGTATTGTTTTGCTCTGTATGGATTTTAATGCCATATCAGGGAGAAGTCCAAAAGCCTAGAGGTTTGTGGTCTATTATAGATACCGACATATTTAATGTGCTAGGCACAGCCTTTCTGTTGCAGTAATGGTGGACATTGCAATCAATGGTAGACTCTTCTATCTACAGATCTGTTCTTGCTTTGGATCTTTGAACATTTTAACATTATTAGAGATCTGCTTGGCTTTTTTCCCCTTTCTCTATGAATATCCTACGGTTTTATTGGAATTGTGTGCTATCTGTCCTGAAATTCATTTGTTTCCATACACACCAATGACAGCAGAAACAATGCATTAATGTTTAAATGGATAGACTCCTTTCCTTGCTTCCAGTATCATGCAGGATCTTGTTGTTCTCTACCCATTACAATGTTTTAGCTATTTTTATAGTTTCTGGGTAGGGCAGATGAAGGGGAAGTATTGAACCTCTTAGTTCATTCACTCATATTTTTTATAGGTTTATCTACTATATTTTCGAATTCATTTTATGAGACCATGAGAAAAAACTTATAATAATCTGGGCAATGACATATCAAAAATAATTTGCAGAACATTTTTAGTTATATATGCAAAAATCCAAAGAATATTGTAATATATTAACATACTTAAACTATAACCAACAGAATTCAATCTAGGGGAGCAAAGAGGGTTAAATGTCAGAAACCCTGTTAATATAATTTAGAACTGCATCATTTTATTGATATATCAAGAGACAGAGACTACATAATCAGCTTAATTGAATCTAAAGATAACCTTTAAAAATATCCAAAAACATATTACAGCATTCTGGGACTAGAAGAACATTTCTAATATTGGAGTAAAATAAATATATGGTTGAAACAGACTATGACTAGTTGCCTCTGTATGTGTGTAGCTATTTACTATATTATAAAGAGCAAAATTGAAAGCAGTGGGGAAGGAGTGTCATTGGAGAAGTGGCCTTTACACAGTTGGATTAGGTTTTGGAAAATGGTAATGATCCAACACAGACCATGTACTAACATGAACTACATTTGTTTTTAGAAAAGAGTAGGATTATGGAAAATATATATATAAGTACCTATCTGGTATCAGAAGAAACAGTTTTTCTAAACATAAAAATGAAGAAAAACATTATGGAAAATTAAGGTATATTTGATCATACAGCAGAATAAACACACCTATGCATTAAGAATCTAAAGATAAAAATTTAGGTAAAAATATGGAAAAATATTTTCAGCAAGGAAAGCAGTAATGTTTTTAATATATGAAGAGTTCTTTTGAATCATTCAGGAAAAAATATCCCCAACAGAAAAAAGTGCCAAAGACAAAATAAGCAATGATAAGGAAAAGAAATACAAAATTGCTAAAACAGATGTAAAAAAGAACTTAGCTGCACTTACACACAGTGACACTAAGGAACAACACAATCGTCCCCTTATCACCCAAAGATACCCAATCAGAACACCTTGGCTTTGCCTGGTTGCTATAAGGATTACGTAGTCCCTGCTATTTGCCTGATGTCTGCCTGATGTTGGATGTCAAGCAGGGAACTAAATCCTAAAATTTTAAATAAAACCTGTGCTTTCTTCAAAAGTACAACTTTGTTAGTATTTATAAATGGATATAGAAGTTTATAGAATGCTTTAAAAAAAGAAGATAGAAGGAGAAAATCTTGGACAAATGAGGGCTCATTTACCATGTTCTACCTGATACTGCTTTCTGCTCCTGTCCATTGGCATAGAATTTTAAGTCAGTGCTGGGATAAGGGTGAAGGGATGGAATTGGAAGGAGATTGGTGAATTTCTGTTTAAAGTAGCTCTGAGTAATGCACTATCCTGACTCATCCTTGGACCCTGCCTTTGCCTGACTGACTCATGGTTTATGGAAGAATGTCACCAGCCAATAAAATATCCTTAGATGTCTCCTGCCAGATGGTTCCTGCTTAGTCACAACTACAGAGGGAGGGGGAAGACTCATGGAAGCAAGATCAGAGATAGCTCTGGTTGAAATCTCAGAAAGGAAAATAATGATCTGACCTTGGCAAAGGTGTTTGTGATGCTTATAATATAGACTTCCTCATAACAAAATTGGTATGCCAAAGGGAAAATGAAGCCCTTTCAATGGCATGAAAGAAATTGGCAGGTAAACAACATATGTGTATCAAAATGATTAAAACCATCCTCTAGCATTATAAAAGTATATAAAAAATAACTTAAATATCTTCTAGGATTTTACATTTTATCTTTTATATTCAATAACCACCTGGAACATTTGTAGAAGAGAAATAATTTATACAGCATCAAGAACAAAACTATATGGAATGAAATTTGGAAATTTGGTGATGTGGAATACATAAGGAAGCACATGCAACCTGAGTATTTGGGAAAACAGGCTTTATAATTTCTTTCAACCTAAGTGGCATATCTTTTGAGTATATATAGTGTGACTAATTTCCGAGGTCACTTTGACCTTTACTTCCCAGAGTATAAAGCATTATTCTTCTGTAAACAAGTTCATGGTTTAATGGATAAGGTGCCAGGGAATTTTAAAAAATGACACTAAGCAAGAATACCATGATTCTTGGGCTCTCTGTTATAAATAATGCTCTCATTAAAATTCTGCTTTGGAAGAAAGGCAACTCCATTAGTCTGGGAGCTAATTTTTACTGGCTCCTTAGATGCATGCATATTAAAAATTCAGCTTTTATAATTGCCAGTCATCAACCACCTAGTCAATGCTGTTCTTGGAGGTTTTAATTATTTACTTCATTTGCATAGACACACCAATTTATGATCAACCATTTGGTTGTCAAGGGACAGTTTAGTAATTTTTCTTTTACATTTTTATTTATCCCCTTTGGATTCCTAGCAAAAGCTCTGAGTCAGATCTTGTACCAGTGATTTTTATTAGGAAACAAAACTATTGCCACTTCTATGAGTACTATTTGGAAACTATAGTTTCTGATAGAGCTTGGGTGAATCAGAGTTTTATTACAACAAACCAAGGCTCTACATGTGCTTAAAATACACTTTCTCTGAGTTCAACATAATGGTTTGTTTTAAAATATCTAATAATACAGTGCAAACCAAAAGTACCGTTTCCTTCAATTTACATTTGGGAGTGAATCTTTTCAGGAAAATAACAAAAAAATGACATACTGAGAAACTAAAGTCACATAGTATTTAAATCTTCCCAATATTTTTATGATCTGGATCTCATGTTAGGAAGCTGTGTCATTGCTTTCAGTTATAAAAATGTGATTAGAAGGTATCAGAAATTAACAAAGCAGCTTTAATGTCACAGGAGCCAAGGAATATTATGGAATAACTTCTGAGTGCCATCCTTGTGTTGTCATTTTCTAGTATACTTTATGTGTTCTAAACAAATTCAGTGTTTTCTCATCACTTCCCCAAAAACAAAAAAAGAAGAAAAGAAATTGAGGTTAAGCTCTAATTTGAATCCTATTTACAAAAATATGCATGTTTTTGGGCTTCAAGAGTGGCTTAAGTGGTAGTTGCCTGCTTTGCTAACATGGCATGAGTTCAAATCTTGGTCTCACAAAAAAAAAGAAAGAAAAATATACATGTTTTCACAATTACATATCTCCTCCTCTAAGTAAATATTGTCTCTCCAATCCCCAGGGAAAGCTTTATATCCCTTTGCCTCACAATTAATGTGGGTGTTATATTTAGTGCAAATGAAGGAGAGAGTAGGGGTCCAAAAAGTAAACAAAAACACCATAGTGACATTTATATAGGATATTTAGTAACATAAAACTCTTATTCCAACAAAATTCTGTACACATATATTTTATATCCACGTGTATAAAAATCGTTTGCCTAAGTTTTGAGCCCATTTTAGAAATTATTGAAATGTAATTAATACCCTAATTTAAGGGATGTGTACCTTCCATTTTTCATATGAACAGATGTCCCAGATATTTTGTCTATATGGCTTCAGCAGAGCTTATCCTTTCCCACATCTAATCAAACCTGTGTTATAACATTTGATGTTCACAATAAGGGCTACTACTATTGTGTGTCAGCAGATGTTTGAAACAATATATGTATTTTCAAAAAGAGTGGCATATTGAAAAGACTTCATTTTCCCCTCTAAGAAAGCACTCAATTATTGAACAAAACCATTGCTTTGTCTATCATCTGTGTTCTGTTACAGGCATAAAAGTGATTGATTTGTAATCACTGGTCTCATTGCTTCCTCCCTCTGCTACCTGGAGGCTTTCTTCATATAGAACACTAAAAAGTTAATGTGAATGGAGCCAAACAGCACCACCTGGAAAGTAGAAAAATTGATTACCAAGCCTTCCTGCTCTGCAAGACTTCAGCGCCATTGTGTCCGATGCAACGGGTGTGCAATCTGCAGAAAACCCCCAGAGAGCAGAGTGGGTGAAGGACAACAGTGTAACAAAAGATGACAGTTTTGGAAATTACAAAATCATTCTTTCCCAATACAGACAAACATAATACCTGAAAATAATTTTTCTCTGAAAACTTAAAATCAAAGTATAATTTTGATTTATTTTTCTCTCTGCTCTTCTATTTTGCTTTTCCAATAAGGCATCCATCTAAATTTATCTAGTTATCAATACCAGTGTTACCGTTTTTCATTTCTATAACAGGAAGATTACGTTTTCTTCCTTATGTGCTTCTTGTTTTGTATACTTGAAACTTTTTATTATGTTCTTTGAGCTTGATATTTTTTAATAAACAATATATATTTGTTGGATTAGAATTTTTCTCTTGCTATAAACATTGCCCTGCTCTAGGCATAGAAGTAGTAAAACTTAAACAAGCCACTGATTATCTATAAAGAATTCTATATAAATGAGAAAAGAACAATGGCAAGTATAATAAACACAGGGTGGGGATATAAAGTAAATAGATGTCAGAATAAAGTGTGGTGGGAATGCTTCACTCTAAACTGGGAGTAAAATGGCAGAACCTTTTACTCTAAGTTGGGAATAAAATGGCATCATAACTAGATGGCATTTTTTTCTGAGTTTGGATGTTTAAAGAGGATTTTGACTGACACCGTCTGCAACCTTTCAGAAACAAGATTCAGCCTGAGATGGGCTTGATGGTTTGGTTCAGTCATAAGGTTCTCTTCATGACTGTAATTCAGGTGTCCTGAAGTTTATGGGAAGGTAAGCCAGGCGAGGAGGCAGAGGCAAGCTTCTTTAATTTCATGAGGAGCCTTAGACCTTCTAAGCATCTGCAAGTGACACGAAATCAACAATATTCAAGAATAGGTCTACATCTAGGAAGATAAACGAGGTGCCAGTGGAAAGTGGGACTTTTAACCTAAGGAGAATAATTTGAAGGTGACTTCATTAGTTCCAGCGATTGATAGTGATCTGCACTGATAAAGTGGCAGATGATGGTCCTCCATGGTGCACTAGAGTGAAAAGACGACGTGCACTTGAGAACCAGCAGCATGTACACAAAATCCAGTGTGACATACGATGTTTTGAAAGTGCTGGCAAGCTTTGCAGGAAAGAGAGCATCAAGGAGAAACTGAAGCATTACTGGTTTTCTTGACTGGGTCAGAGTGATATTTCAAACACTAAGTGAAATCTCCTAATTTAATGGAGAGGAATGGGAGACTCATTATATCTGGACTTCAGAGATGGTTTCGTATTTTAACTAGGGCCTCATATATTTCAAGATAAAGAAACTAATACATGAAATAAATATTTTCCTATCAACTATGTGAACTCAGATAATCTCTTTTTGATAAAGTTTCTCTCTGATAATGTATCTGTTTCTCTCTCTCCCTCCCTTCTCTCTCCAATTTATGGAGTCTACATATTGTAGTATATCCTGGAACTTTCTAGCTTTCACTCTATGATTTCTAATTCTAGTCAAGTTTACTCTCTTTATTAGATCATTCCATTCTCAAATACCAACTGTTCTCCATATCCTTTGCTTCTGTCCTTTCCTCCTTATAAGGGATTTTCCCCTTCACTTTATAACATTACAATAGACAAAGACTTTCATGATTTAATTAATTCAACACTATTCATTGTTTACCTACTATGTACAGTCACTGTTTTAAGGGTTCTGATATGATACTATATGTGACAAAATTTCATATAACTTATTTATAATACATTTTGGATCAAAATCTACTGTTAATTTTAGGAACACATTAAACTGGCACCAGTGGCTCATGCCTGTGATCCTATTTACCTGGAAGGCTGAGATCATGAGGATCATGGTATTAAGCCAGCCCAGGCAAATAGTTCACAAGACTCCCATCTCTAAAATAACCAGAGCAAAATGGACTGGGAGTATGGCTCTAGTAGTAGAACACCGGCTTTGCAAGTGCAAAGCCCTGAGTCAAACCCCAGTCCTACCACACACAAAAAAATTTAGGACACATTTTAAAGGTAATCAGTAGGTTTTGTTTTTACTAAAGGAAATATATCTGTGACATAGTACTTAAGAACACAGATTTAGAGTGAAATCAAATTTAATATTTCAGTGCTGATTCTAATCTTAACTAGTACTGGACTTGAGCCAGTTACTTCATCTCTTTAAACCTCAACTTTCTCATCTGTGAAAATGGGGATAATATTTCTACCAACTTTAAGAGTTTATTGTAAGACACATGAAATAAAATGTTTAAAACTCTTAAATAGTGCAATATTAGGTAATGTTAATATTTCAATTTTTAAAAGAAAAATTGAATTAAAACATGTCAGCCTTACAAAGTGATAAAATAATTAGTCCCTCTTTTCTTTTGGGTCATATTTTCTTTTTAATTCAATCCATAATTATTACTTAAATAAACACAAATCAGTTGCATTACTACATGAAGTATTTAAACATCTTCAGTGAATTTACAAAATTATATTTAATAGCAGTTACAGGCTAGAAAGCTACCATGCGGCCCATTAAAACCAATTCAAATCACTGTATAAAATGGACAACTAAAATCTGTTCATTTGTTTATAGCTGATTTCTGTAATTCAGTTAGAAAGTCAGCTTGCACTTTAATTGCGAAGACTATAAACTCAGGAAGTTTAGAACATTAATTCTAGGAACTAGAATGATGAAATACAGTGTGATCCTATATATTTATAATAAGGAAGATGGCAGAATAATTCATGTACAACATCAATGTATAAGACTATTTCTGGGCCTGGAGGAGTGGTTCAGGCAGTAGAGCACTTGCTTAGCAAGTGTGAGGCCCTGAGTTCAAAACCCTGTACCACCACCACAAACAAGAATATTTCTGGAGCTGTAATGGTAACCGCTACGGAATATATTTTAGCTCCCTATATGACTTAATTTTCATAAAACAATAATTAGTACTCATAATATATACAGCATTGCCAGTTTTTAAATCTGTATTTTTAAGTGATCATAAAATAGCATGTTCAATATTTTAAAAAGCCAAAAGAGGATAATATATAAATAATATGTATGTTATATATTTATTACAATATATATATGTATATGTTGTACTGAGGTTTGAACTCAGGGCCTCATACTTGCTGGGCAGGGACTCTAACCATTTTAGTCATACCCCCAACCTTTTGGACTTTGATTATTTTTTGCTTTATCTATGCCAGAGCTGGCCTGAACCATGATCCTAGTATTTATGCTGCCTGCATTCCTAGGATGACAGGTGTGTACCACTATGCCCAGTTTTTTACTGGTTTAGAGGGGGTCTCGTGAAATATTTGCCAGGCTGGCCTTGAACCAGTCTTCTCAATCAGTTCCTCCTAGCATTACAGATGTGAGACACATGCCCTGCCCCAGAGCATATCTTTGAAACAATAAAATGATGTACAGAGGAGAGTCCAAGGTGGCAGAAACCCTGGACTCCCCAGTATCAGAAAACATAAAGGGTACACATAAAGTTTAATGGCAGACCCTTAAAATACCTTTTACTTGCACATAACAACGTGGGAAAGTTCGGGTGTGGGCTGGGACCTACATAGCAGCTAGTCTGCCTTGGGAAAAGCTGCTCTTTCCCCCTTTTCTTTTTTTCTATTTTTTTAAATTTGTTTTTGAGAATAAACTGAACTAGATTCTGTGATGTCCTGGACCAGCACTGCCTGGACACAGCCTACCTGCATCCCCCAGACCTGACCCAATTCCACTGCAGTGAATCTGCAATCCTGCCAGGTGAGCATGAAGGATCACCCGCCCTTGAGGAAACCACATAATCCAGTGCAGCTGGTAGGAAGATTGCATCACCTTCCCCCCCAAAAAAACTGGACGTCATACATGAAGAGCATAATTCCCTTCTGCCTGGCAAGGGTGGGGCAAAATTCTAAGTCTACCTGCCAGAGTGGGGTGGAAAGCTGAGCTTAAGAGAGATTGTGAGCAGGGTACATTGAGCTGTCCTAACCTATTGGGGGAAGAGGGGCTGAACTGCCAGAGCCTAAGTGTTGGTAGAGCAGCACAGCTGCCACCTGGTGAAATTAGAAACAGATTTGACCACCTTGGAGAATCTGTAGTGAGCCAAAAAGTGAGTGATCAAAAAGCTCAAATGCAACTTACCCTGTGGGCAGAAGGGACCAACAACTGCTCACAAACAACCTCCTGGTGGAACAACTTCAGAGGACCTGCCTGCACCAGATGGCCCATCACAACAAGGAAAAACTGGGTCTAAACACCCTAAGCCAACTCCCTCCAAAGCTGTCCAATAAGGAAGGCCAACATCCATTGCCACACAGACCACCATACCAACCTTGAGAAGGAACAGACACACTGAGAAAGCTTCTGTAAAAAGCACCAGCACCTGGATTTGAAGCCATAGGAAATATCTAGAACTTTCAGTGAACTAATTTTTCTTCATTTCCCCCTTTTTTATAAAGTATTTTTATTTTTATTACTATTATTTTATTATCTTTATTTTCTTTCCTTTTATTGTGCTACAGTCCATTGTTATCTATCTCACTTTTCCATTCTGTCCAAATATCAATCTGCTTAGCCCTCTCTTGCTCCACTTTCTTTTCTTCCCCAACTATTTTTTCTGCCCTTTCTTCCATTCTCTCATCTTTTCTCCACCTTCTCTTCTTGCCTCTCCCTACCATTCAGTCCACTGTCCCTACCTATTCCACATTCACCACACTCTGAATAGTCTACTAAACCAAATTTACACATTACTCCCATCCTTCCTATCCCTCTGCAATCCCTGACAAAAACACCCTCACCTACAATACCTGAGCTATACTTTATCACATATTAGGATCTTATTACCCTATAGCCCCACATCTCATACTTCTTCCCCTCATACCTCATTCCCCCCCTTTTTGCCCCCTCTTCTACTACCATCTTTTTAATGACTTAAGTATCTATCCAAATAATTGTTATCCTTCCAAATACCCGCTATTTATAGATAATATCACCAATGAGTTTTCTATATAGTATGTAAACAACTGGTCTGGCATTGAATCTGTGCATTTGTTATTGCTAAATTATACCTCCAGGTCAGGGAGCAGAAATAGTACAACCTAGATAACAACTAATCCAGTCACATCATAGTAATTAAGTCAATGGAAAGATAACAAGTGATTAAAATTCCTAACTAGCTAATTAGCAACACAGGAGCAAAGCACAAAATATAAAAATGGGGAGAAGAAGACAGGGGAATACAACCTTTCAAAAGACTAACAGTAACTCAAGAGGGGATTTAGTGGAAAGTGAAAGAAATGAATCCCCAGTTGCTGACCCCAGCAGAATGATGGTAAGAATGTCCAATGAGCTCAAAGAGGAGCTTGAAAAAGAATTTCAGAGAGGAACTTAATGAGGGACTTAAAGAGAATTTACAAAAACAAAGAATATCAAGAAAAAACAAATAAAAAAACACTCAAGAAGACACAGAAATAACTTGATGAACTCAGAGAGGACAAACTCCAAAATGACATTAAGGAGATTATAAAAAAAAGAGATATATGAAATAAAGATGACAGCACAATATATGAAAGGAGAATTTAAAAATATATGGAAAATCACAGAGAAAAGAATCAAACAGAAATCCTGGGTATAAAACATTCCTTAAATCAAAAAATACTGTTGTAAGCCATTCCATCAGACTAAAACAAATGGAAGACACAACTTTAGGGCTCAAAGACAGTCTAGATATTAAAGAAAAATCAAAAGAATTCTTAGACAAAAGACTCAAGAGCTACAAAAAGAGTATGCAAGAAACCTGCAATTCCATCAAAAGACCAAATATGTGAATCATAATCACTGAAGAAGAAGAAGTGCAAGTCAAAGATACATGTAATATATTCAACAAAATAATAGCAGAAAATTTCCCAAATCTCAAGAAAGAGATGCCTATTCAGACACAGAAAGCCTCCATAACACCAAATAGACATGACCAAAATAGAACCTCTCCATGACTTATTATACTTTAAACAACTACAGGATGAGGAAAGACTATTTAAGGCTCAAAGGGAGAAAAATCAAATAACATATAGAGGTAAACCCATCAAAATAATAGATTTCTCAACAGAAAATTTAAAAGCAAGAAGGGCATGGAGTTTCAAGCACTGAAAGAAAACAATTTCAGTGCTAGGATACTCTACCAAGAAAAACTATCATTCGAAATTGTTAGAGCAATAAAGTCTTCTATGATAAACAGAAACTAAAATAATATGGCCACCAAACCATCACTACAGAAGATCCTGAAAGGAATCTTACACACAGAAGACAAAAATAAACATAACTATGAAAGGATGGGAAATATTAAACCTCAAGAGAAGAATAGACAAGAAATCAGAAAGTAGCATAGAATTAACTATACACACAAATCCTTAATAAAAACAACTAAATGGCAGGGAATCACAATGTATCTCTCAATATTAACAATAAACTCAATTCCACCATCAAAACACACCAATTGGAAAACTGGATTGAAAAGGAAGACCTGACAATCTGTTGTGTATAAGAAACCCATATTATACACAGAAATAAATACTGTCTTAGGGTAAAAGGGTGGAAGAAGAAATATCAAGCTAATAGCCCCCCAAAATAGGCAGAAGTAGCAATACTTATATCTGAAAAAGTGGACTTCAAACTTAAATTAGAAGAGGCAAAGATTATTTCATACTAATAAAAGGAGCAACACATGAAGAGGAAATAACAATTATTGATATATAAGTTCCCAGTGTCAGTGTACCCAACTTCATTAAACAAGCACTAATGTACTTAAAAACACATATAGACCCCCAAACACAGTGGTGGTGGGAGACTTTAATACTCTATCACCAATAGATAGGTCATTCAGACAAAAAAAATCAACAAGAAATTCAAGAATTGAATTGCACCACAGATCTAATGGACTGAGAGACATATACAGAGTATTCCATCCTGCAAGAGCACAATATACATTCCTCTCAGAAGCCCATTAAAGTTTCTTCAAAACAGACTATACCTTAGGTCACAAAGCAAGTGTCAACAAACACAAGAAAATTCAAATAAATCTCTGCATACTGTCTGATGACAATGAAATAAAACTCAAACTACTGGAGGATGAATAACATACAGTCATCATAAGTCATAGAAGAAATAAGAGAGGAAATAAAAAAGTTCCTGGAATTTAATGAAAATGAAAACACAACCTATCAGAACCTGTGGGACACAGGAAAGGCAGTCCTAAGAGGAAAGTTTATAGACATGAGTGCATAGATTAAAACACAGAAAGATCTCAAATACATGACCTACTGCTGCATCTCAAACTCCTAGAAAAAAAAAAGGACAAGCAGAAAGGGAGATGTAATAAAAATAAGGGCCAAATCAACAAAATAGAGACAAAAAAAAATACAAAGAATCAATGAAATGAAAAGCTGGTTATTTGAAAAAATAAACAATGTCGACAAACCCCAGTCAAATCTGCCTAAAACAAGGATGGAAAAGACCCAAATTAATAAAATTAGAAATGAAAAAGGGGCGATAACAACAAAATTCAAGGAAATCCAGGGAATTATCAAGGAGGAAAATGTATATTCAAATAAATTGGAGAATCTAGAAGAAATGAATATATGTATATGGTCCTCCAAAACTGAACCAAGAGGATATTAACCACCTAAATACCATGCAATGAAATTGAAGCAGGAATAAAAAATCTCCAAAAAAAGAAAAGTCCAGGACCTGACAGATTCTCTACTGAATTCCACAAGACTTCTCAAGAAGAACTAATACCAACACTCCTTAAACTTTTCCACAAAACAGAAACAGAAGGAACACTGCAAGAAACCAGTATTATGCTCATCCCAAAACCAGGCAAGTACACAACAACAAAAAAGAGACAGAATTACAGGGGAACCTCTTTAATGAACATAGATGCAAAAATCCTCGATAAAATAATGGCAAACTAATTCAACAGCACATCAAAAAGATCATACACCATGATCAAGTTGACTTCATCCCAAGGAGGCAGGGATGGTTCAACATATGCAAATCATTAAATGTAATACAGTGTATTAACAGAAGCAAAGACCAAAACCACTTGATCATCTCAATAGATGCAGAAAAAGCCTTCAATAAAATTCAACATCTTTTCATGATAAAAGTTCTGACAAAACTAGCAATAGAAGGATTGTACCTCAACAAAATAGAGGCTATATGACAAGCCTATAGTCAACATCAAACAAAATGGGAAGAAACTGAAACCATTTCCTCCAAAGTCGGCAACAAAACAAAGGTGTCTACTCTCTCTACTCTTATTCAACATAGTCTTGGAATTCCTAGCCAGAGCAATAAGGTAGGAATAAGAAATAAAAGGAGTACAAATAGGAAAGGAAGAAGTCAAACTATCCTTATTTGCAGATAATATGATCTTATACCTAAAAGACTTGAAAAACTCCAACAAAAAGCTCCTAGATACAATAAATGGCTTTAAGAAAGTAGTTGGACACAAAATCAAATTATAAATATCAGTAGCTTTTCTATACAACACCAATGAAAGGACTGAGAAAGAATATAGGAAACCAATTCCATTTACAATAGCATCAAAAAAAAATTAAATACCCAGGAATAAACTTAACAAAGGATTTGAAAGAACTCTATAGGCAAAACTACAAACCAGTGAAGAAAGACATCAAAGAAGACTATAGAAGATGGAAAGATCTCCCATGCTCTTGGTTTGGTAGAATCAACATAGTGAAAATGGCTATATTACCAAAAGCAATCTACATGTTCAACATAATTCCCCTCAAAATTCTAAAGACACTCATCACTGAGATTGAAAAAACAATCCTAAACTTCATTTGGAAGCATAAAAAACTGTGAATATCCATGGCAATACTGAGCAAAAGGTGTCAAAATACCCAACTTCAAACTATACTGCAAAATCATAGCAATAAAAACAGCATGGTACTAGCACAAAACAGATATGAAGACCACTGGAACAGAATAGAAGACCCAGATGTGAATCCATGCAGCTATACCCACGTAATTTTTGAGAAAGGCACCAAAAACATACAATGGAGAAAAGACAGCCTCTTCAACAAATGTTGCTAGGAAAACTGGATATCTCCCTGTAGAAAACTGAAACTAGCTAGGTCCATGTCATTCGCCCTGTACAAGCATCAACTCAAAGTGGATTAAGGACCTTAATATAAGATCTGAAACTTTGAAGTTAGTGTAGGAAAGAGCAGGGAATACACTGGAAGCAACAGGCATAGGCAATGTCTTCCCCAATAGAACTCAAATGGTTCAGCAACTAAGAGAAAGGACTGACAAATGGGTCTAACAAAAGAAATGGGTTCTAAAGTGAAGAAAATTCCCACAGAATGGGAGAAAATCTTTGCCAGCTATACATCAGATAAGGGATTGATAACCAGAATGTGTAAGGAGTTCAGAAAACTAAACTCCCCAAATATTAATGACCCAGTGAAGAAATGGGAAAATGAACTGAACAGAACCTTTTCAAAGAAAGAAGTCCAGATGGCTAAAAAACACATGAAGAAATGCTTGCCATCTCTGGCCATAAAGGAAATGCAAATCAAAACCACACTAAGATTCTACCTTATTCCTATTAGAATAGCTATCATCAAGAACACCACTAACAACAAATGTTGGTGAGGATGCAGGGAAAAAGGAACCCTCATACACTGCTGGTGGAAATGTAACCTAGTACAACTAGATCTGCCATATGATCCAGCTATACCACTCTTAGGGATATACCCAGAGGAATGTGAGTCAGGTTACATCAAAGGCATCTGCACACTTATGTTTGTTGCAACACTATTCACAATAGCCAAACTATGGAAACAGCCAAGATACCCTATTACTGATGAATGGATTAAGAACATGTTGTATTTATATATAGTGGAATTCTATTTAGCCAAAAAGAAGAATGAAATTTTGTCATTTTCAGATAAATGGATGGAACTGGAGAATGTCATCTTAAGCTAAATTAGCCAGGAGAGATTCTAGTGAAAGGAGAGAAAGATAATAAACATGATAGATAAGTAATTTATATATAATTAAAGAGTGATATAGGATATTTTATAATTAGAGTAGGATAAGAGAAATAGGAAGTAGAAGGTGGGGAAAAGTATGGATATACTAAATAGAGTAATCTGGCAAGACCTATGTAAAATGGTAGCATTTGAAAAGACTAGAGGGAAGTGAGAGAACAAGCTATTATATGTCTGGGGAAGCAGTTCTAGGAGAAGGAAACACATGTTGTAATGATTATCTGTGATCTGAATGGCCCCTGAAAATCATATGCTGAAATGTAATCATAAAGAAATATTAAGAAGTGGATCCTTGAAGACTGAGATTAGTAACCTTATTAGTCACTGTTCTCCTTGCTTTGACAAAATACCTAACAGAAACCACGGAGGTTTCTCCAGGGAAGAAGAGTATGTTTTGGCTCCTGATTTTTAAAAGCATTAGTCCATCATAGTGAAGGGGATATGGCAGAGCAGAGCAGTTCATTTCATTGTGACCAGGAAGCAGAGAAAATAGGAATACAAGAATAGGCTGGTGCAAGATATAACACCCAAGGACATGCCCCCAGTGACCTACTTCCTACAACTAGACCCCATCTCCTACCTTTCACCATCTCTCAATAATGGCATCATATTATGAATCCATCAAGGGACAAACCCATTGATTAGTCAGAGTCCTCCTGTTCTAATCATCCCTAGAAATTCCATCACACACACAGACACCTGGAAGTATGCTTTACCAATTCTTTAGGTACCTCTCAACCCAGTCAAGTTGACAATGAAGATTACCATCATACCTTATAAAAGGGCTGGAAGGAAATTGCCCTTCCACCTCTTGTTCCTTGTGAGGGCACAGAGCTCCTCCACTCTACAGGATTCAGTAACAAGAGTGCATCTTCTAAGCAGAAAGAGCAGACAGAAGACCCCAATCCTGCCAGCACTATGATCTTAGACTTCCTAGCCTCCAGAACCATGAGAAATAAACTACTGTGGATCATTAGTTACCAAGTCAGTGATATTTTGTTATACCAGTACAAATGAACTAAAATCGGTTATGAGGCAAAACTGTGGCTGGAATGTTCCAGAAATATCAGAGAAACCAGTATGACCAGCAAGGAATGAGCAGGTGCTGTGCTGTCCAATATGGTGCCCACTCTTCCTAGGTAGATACTGAGCTAGTCCAATATGGAATGTGCAGTAAGTATAAGGCACACTCATGATTTGCCAGAGTTTATATGAAAAGTACTGAAAACATTTTTATATCCATTATATTTTGATCTTTTGTAGTGATTATATGTTGAAAGGATGTTCGTGATATATTCAGTTAAATAAAATATGCTATTAATTTCATTTATTTTGAATTTTTAAATTTTCTAATACAACTTTGAAAGTGCATATGTCAGTCACATTGTATTTCTACTAGACAATGCTTAGAGAAGGATGATAGGATGTGTGGTCATAGGGAGAGGGGAAGGGTATTAGATTACTAGGCTATTAGACACTAGCTTTTATTTGAATAAAATGAAGAGCACTTGGTGAGACTGGACAGAGAGGGGACTGATCATTCTTTTATATTGCAAAAATCACTTTGAGAATAAAATATAAAGAACAATTAGGAGACTATTCAATAAGAGAGGTAGTATCAACAAGATTTTAGGATGAATTGGATGTGGAATTGGCGAGTAAGAGAAAAGTAAAAAATAGCTTCAAAGCTTTTGGTATGACTAGAAGAATGTTTGTTATCAATCAAAATGTACAATATAGTGGGAGTTGCAGGTTTGAGGATGTGGGAATGAAGACTAGTTAAGCTTGATTTTGAAATGTTAAGTTTGAGATGCTTATTAAATATCAAAATAGAAATATTGAGAAGACATTCAGACATACCAGTGCAGAATTCAGAGGAATGACATATATTTCTAATCTTTCTTGAATTCAACACAATTGTGTGTGTGTGCCTTTGTCTCACATAATGTGGGGACATTTTTCACACTCTTTTGAATGCCTATAAGTTTTGATTGGATAATTAACTTTACCTTGTTGAGTTCTATATTTTTTTTCTTATTCTCATTAATACCCTGTGTTGTTTTTCTGGATGCAGTTATGTTATTTATAAATAGTTTCTTCCTTTAAAGTCTTTTTAAATTATAATTTTTATTAGGATATATTCATTATATGGGGGGGTTGTAGTGAAAATTCCAATTAGACTTATATTTTACCTTATTTACATTGCCCCCACCATCTTTTCCTTCCCCACTCCACTTAAAGCAATTGTAAGAGGCTTTTTAGTTCTGTTTCACATAGTTATATGAAGTCCATCAACCATATGCCATCATCTTAATCTCCTTCCTTCACCATCCCCCTCTCACTTATATCCCCTCCCCACATACTATGCCTATTTTACAGTCCTGATTTTAGTTATTAATATTTAAGTTGACGTTCAAAGGGGTGTCTCAATGTATGCCCACTGTGGGTGTGGTTTACTTTGGTCTATTCAATCCTTTTGAATATTCTCCCTTTCCTTTTGAGTCTTGAATTTGCAATTTGTTAGATGGAGCCAGAGTAGTAGCTAATTTAGGGCTGGTTATTCCCCACTACTGAGGAAATTTTTGAGTATTAAATTATGCAGTGTGTAGTTCAGTGTCAATTTGACTAACTAGGGTATACAGCTTTTGGTTAAACATTAGTCTAGATGTTCCTGTGAAGGTACAATTTAGATATAATTAATATTTAAATAATTAGAATTCAAGTAAAGATTATCTTCCATAATGTATCTGGATTTTATGTAATCAGTTGAAGGCATTAAAAGAAAAAGATGAATTTTATTATTAACTCTATCTCTATCTATCATCTATCTAAATATCTATCTTGAAATATACTACATAGAGATGAATATTTCGATCCTCTTCATCACCAAGTATCTTTTCCTTTACCCCATTAAAGATGGCGGAGGAGGTAAGGGAGGAATAGCAATATAATGGAGGGGGTGAACTTGTTCAAAGTGTAGTGTATGCGTGTAGCACACCCTGAAATAGCTCAATGAAACACCCTTGCATTATTAATGTATGTTAATTCTAAAATAAAATTTAAAAAATCAAAGGATAGTAGGCCTCCAAGGAAGAGGAAATTCTGCCTTTAGACTGTTTTCAGATTTGAGCTACAATAATAGCTCCTTCCTGGGTCTCTAGCCTGTCAGGCTTTCCTGAATATAAGTCAGATAACCAGTTCTTTAAAACACATGTATACATATAGACAAACATTCTTTTAGTTCTGTTTCTATGTAGAACACTTCAAGTACATTAAGCAAAATAATAAGATCTTCTAGAGTACTCAACCCAGTGTCCCATGCATTAAGTTTTAGAAACTGTCTGGTTTTAATAGCTACTACTCCCAGCACCAAATAAACTCTAAATATTATTTCTTCTAATCCTTTCATATGCTTCTTTCCCTCACACTTGTTTGTTGATCAGTATTCTGCTAAATGCTTGAGAAATTCCTCTTTAAGACTTTTGAGTTCCTTGGCCATAAACTATATAAATTTAAATCAATAAAGTATTTCTTAAATGTTCTTTTTTTAGGTGGTACTGGGGTTTGAACTCAGGGCTTCATGCTTGCTAATCTTAACAAATGCTCACCATCCCTGACCATAAAGGAAATGCAAATCAAAACCACATTTAGATTCCACCTCACTCCTGTTGGAATGACTATCATAAGACCATAAGCAACAACAGATGTTTGTTAGTATGTGGGCAAAAAAAAACTATTACATACTGTTGGTTGAATTGTAAATTAGTACAAACACTACGGAAAACAGTATGGATGCTCCTCAAAAAACTAAAAATAGAACTGCCATATGATCCATCAATACCACTCCTAAGGATAAACCTGAAGGAATGTAAGTCAGGCAACAATAAAGTCACCTGCCCACTCATGTTTATTAAAGTATTATTCACAATAGCTAAGATATGGGAACAGCCCAGATGCCCCAATACTAATGAATGAATTTAAAAATGTGGTATTTATATTCAATGGGATTTTATTCAGTCATTAAGAAGAAAGAAATTATGTCATTTGCAGGTAAAAACTGGAGAACATAATTTTAAGTGAAGTTAGCCAGGTTCAAAAGGCCAAAGGCCACATGTTTTTTTTCATATGTGGAATATAGACCTAATAAAAATCCAAGCAATAATATGAAAAACAGATCACAGTAAGGGAAGGTTACATACGAGAGGGAGAAAGGGTAAAAGAAGGTGAATATGGGATGTATTTCCTATACAAGAATGAATGTAGAATTTTTAAACCTGTTGAAATCATAAGAAGGGAACTAAAGTACAAAGGAGAAAAATAGAGGAGATGAATCAATTTGAGTTATAATACAGATATGCATGGAAATGTCCCATGGAAACTCCCTGTATAAGTATCTTAAACAAACAAAATGTCAATTTATTTTTACAAGCTCAGAGGACAAGAGAACAGAAGAGATTCTGTCTAGGGAAATCTTACCAGTGGGAAGGGGGAGGGTGTAAGAATAGGGGATAGAGGGTGAATATGATGCCAATACTGTGTGCACATGTATGTAGATGGAAAAATGAAAACTGATGAAACTATTCTAGGAATGGTTGGAGGGGGAATAAAGAAGAATAATGAAGGGGGTGAATTCAACTATGATATATTGTAAGAAATTTTGTAAATGTCACAATGTACCTCCAGCACAACAATAAAAAAAAAATTTTAAGTTTCTCTGTGTGTCACTCACCTCCCAATACTCTTTCTTTTGGATTACTTATCATGATTTTTTATTATTTTTAAATTTTTTAAATTCATTTATTCACATGTGCAGTCATTGTTTCTTGCAACCTCTAGTCAACTTTCAACTCTTCCTGCTCAACTCAGAAAGTCTTCCATATGCCATTTCCTGGAAGTTTTCTTAAGGTTTAAGTTAAGGATCCTTCATGGGGTTCCACAGATAATGTTTGCATTACTCAGGTACCACAGTTCTTAATCTCTTGGAATTCATTGTCTTAAAAACCATTGTTTCATCATATATTTCTTCACTTATAGCACATTATAATTGTAGTTTTATAACTTATTTTTGGAAAGCATTTTCTTCTCATCTGAAATAGATTAGATGCTTGAATTCATTTTCATTGTATCATTCCAACTTTCTGCCCAACCCCCATCCTATGGAAGCAATCCTATTGGAATTTTAAAAATGCATTCAGATTTCATAAAGATATTTTGGGAGATTTGACCTTTCTACCACATTAAATATTCCAATCTAGCACAAAGAAAACCTTTCTCAGCACAAGTCTCTTTTATTTCTCAAGTTTTATAGTTTTATTATTATAAGTATTATACATTATTGATTTCGTTCCAAGAGTTTTGTGGTTTTATTATTACTATAAATAATTCTTTTTCCTTTCTTTTTATGTTTTCTGTTCCATATTTGGACATCTACTAACCTGCCATCTTACTGAATTCTCTTATTTTCAAAGAGCTTTTCACTTTATTCTCTTGGGTTTTAGAGTAATAAAGTCACATCGTCCAGGATAAACAATGATTTTGTCTTCTTCTTTTCAAAATAAAGATCCTTGGGAGTTTAAGATTTCAACCACTGCTCCTCCTACTCTTAACTCTTAACTTCAGGGTATGTAGGTTGGTGGCACCAGTATAGCATTAGAGAATGAATCTAAAAGTCTCCCTGAGGATAATCATTTGAAAGAAGCCTACTCCTCTCTCATCCTCTCAACCTCCTAATGAGAGAGAACACTGGCTTTGTGTTGTGTTTAAGTGTGTACATGATCCCAGTGCCTCTCTTATTTTCAGATGAAACCCAGTCAACTTGTACACACCTACATTAGTGGGTTTCATTGCCCCAAGTTCTTATGGCTGATGGAGGGCTCTTACATGTACCTAGGAAAATCAAGAGTGAGAAATGCTGCCTTCCCATGCTTCGAGAGAGGATAACATATTTGACAGTTAATGCAATTGATCATAATAGCAAAAATGAAGTATTTCATATGCACGTATACACATATCACAATGAAACCTCCCAAATTGTATAATTAATACAGACTAATAATGGTGTTAAGGGGGGGAAAAGAGCAAAAATAATCATATCTTCCATTTTATTTTACCTACCCTCATTAAAAGCTTCCCATGGCTTGAAACCCATAATAGCCTTATATGGGAAAAGCCAAATGCACATAAAATGAAAATATATTGAAGGAAAAACATATTTGTAATCTCAGAAATGGTGAGTGGAAGAAACTCTACCTGTAAGTGATATTTCCAATAATGTAGAGCTGATGAAGGAGACAAAGAAAATGTTAACATAAAGCAAACCAGGATCATCAAAGGGATATAGTTAGAAAATATTCAATAAATTATAAAATAGTTGAGCTGAAAAAAAGTAAATGTCAGCTATGATTCAAATCTGTATTTTAAGATCAAGTGGAAGAAATAACTTGGGATAGAAAAATAGAAGAATATGAGAATTATAAGAGAAAGAGAAAAGAACTAGAGGACATATATAATTGACAATGAGAAGAGTTTATAAGAAGAAGTAACAAGAAGAAGTATCAAAGGAGAATGAAGCAGTAACTAACAAATAAGAGAACAATCTACAAACTGAAGAAAAGATTTGATTTTCAGAAATCTTAGGTTGAAAGAGATTATAAAAAATCCTCGATGACCTTCCAAGGAAAAATCAAAATGAAGAGCAAGATATCTTAAAAGGTAAGAAAATTGTACTGACATCAGATTTTATGTGCACTACTAGGCACAAGAAGACACTGGAATATATAGACCACTGATAGAAATTGTGATCGCCAAATCCTACAAAAGCCAAGAGCTCACTAATGTTCCCATGTCATTGCAGCAGTCAAATTTCAGGGGTTTCCTTAACTAGGGTTTTTCATTTAGTGTGACAAAAGATGACTATTCTTTGTACTTCGAAAGTTCATGGAAATCTTTGATCTATGGTTCTTCGTCTAGTCTTCTCAGTATTTCCATGTATTCATTTTTCTTTGTTTTTCTTCCATGACTTCAATGAGATTTGGAGATATAAGTGCCTGAATTTCTCTGTGTGTTTCTGCTGTATCTTTTGCAAAAAAAAAAAAAGAAAAAAAAAGAAAGAAAGAAATTCAAGACATTTTGGTTACGTGGGCATGCATTATGTATTTAGGATTATTTCCATTTTGTATATAAGGAGTTTACTGTCATGTTCTTTCAGTTATTAGAAGACAAATTACACACACAAAGTAAAGGGGGTATTAAGAGTCAAAGCTTCCTGTCTTTTCTTGCCACTTTGTACTCCATTTAATAGCTGAAAATTACTAGACATAAGTATAGTAATTATCTGAACACCAACCAGGGATCGTACCATTGAACTGATTATTTTAAATTGCTGTTGACAGAATGCACTCCAACAAAACAAAACATTAGTGCTTTACTTCATATGGAAGTTTTCCAAAGTACTGGTTTATTTTTTCTATATTAAGACATGTCTATCATAAACGATCACATGGTTCTTTTTTGGCAAGTACTTAGTCTAAATTTTTAGAATTTTGTGCAGGATAAACCAAGAACATAAGTGCTCCAACACAAGGATGTATAATTGGGATGTATTTATTAAATTGTTTTGTTTATAAGTAAAAGACTTTTTTAAAAACAAAGGCACTATCTGTTTTTGCTGGAAATCACCTTGGCATTCAGCTACCTATACCCTAATTTTATAATTTTTATGCCTCTTGGGCTAGGTAGATGTTTATCTAAATCATTTAAATCTCTATCTCTTAAATTTTAGACACATTTAGCATTAAGAAATGCTCCCCATGTAACACCATAGATTAAAAGTTAATTAAGAAGTAGTTAAAGAAGGAAAAAAGTAATTACTTTTTCCATGGGCATTTGTTTCAATTTTGGCAGATTAAAAATGAGGATGTAGAATTAAGGCTTGAAAATCAAAAACATTTTAAAAAACATTATTGTTTCTTTATATTCTGAGAAGTGCCAAGCTAATTAAGAAAACTAATCTATTTAATAATGCAGGATGGTATAATGATAATGGAATCCTGCTTATTCAGTAGGATTATTTTTATAAGATTTATGTTTTTAAAGTTCTGTTCATAAATTATCCATCAAAAATCGATAGCATCAGTATGTACTTGGAAATTCCCATAGGGTCTCAAGTATAGTAGGATATGAGAAGAAAAATTTAGGGTTTTTTTTTTTTGTCCTTTAAAGACATATATACCCTAGTGAAAAAGAAATGTAATGAAGTTATTTTATCTAATTTTATGCTACTGTGATTTAAACTGTGGGGGGGGGTGTGGGGTGAAGGCAGAATTCTGTTACATGTCTGCAGAATTTAGGTAACCCTTATATGTCCTGCTGTGAATATCATTTTAACCTTTTGACATCCCTAGAGTTATTTCATGCAGGGATATTGTTAAGCAAAGGAATTAGTGTATGAATATTATGGATCTCAAAAAAACCTCCAGATTATGACAAATTGTTTTCAGCTTTTCCCAATAGAACACTTCTAGTTGTTACACATTTATATTAAATTCTTCAGGGTAATAAACACTACAATTAGAGTTGCAAAATTACTGCCATTAAAAGCCATCTTAATAACCTTAAATTTATACTAGCAAAAAAATCTCTGGGCTTTAATGATATACAGAGGTATGTAAGCAAAGAGTTACTAAATCTGAGATGTAGATCCTTTGTGGGGAGTCCAGGTCTCCTATTCCAGGCTCCTCCTCAAAGAAGGTTATGTTGGCAAAAAGTTACAGAAATGTTACAATGTATGGTTCTATTCTCATTCTCATGAGTGTAGTTAATAGGTTGGTACATATGTTCTTTATTGAGGTCTGAAAGACCTTAAAATATATTGAGGTTTGCAAAAGAAATATATTTTCATATCTTCTCTTTTCTACTCTTAAATGCTTTGCAAAAAATTTTAAGAAATTGTGTAACAGCTATATCAATAAGTCTTTGAATTAAGGATTTTTGATGAAATTTTAATCATTAATTTGTATGTAGCCATGAAGAGATAAAAGGTTATAGAAAAAAAGAAGGAAAGTAAGAAGTTACTTTTTAAATTCACTATTAACCTTTGAATTCCACCTAGCAAATAAAGCAAAATTAACACATTTATTTCTATCACCCGTGAAATGTATTAATAAAATGTGAGGTTTGAAAGGACTTTTAAACTTCACCTAGGTACACATTGCAGAATAACAAAAATAGAAGCTTCAGCATTCAGAGTCTGAGATTGTCCTAAGTTTGCTACTTACTGTTTGTGAGAGTCTTGTCAAATCACTTCTCTGAACCTCCATCTCTTGACTTGTACTGTTGTGTTCAGTACATTTGTACTGTAATTCCAAATAATTGTGTGTAATATTGAAATCAGTTCTGGGGTCTCTGGTGCTGGCAAATTCCATATAAGAATTATCTGTAAATTGCCTGTGATCAAGAAAAGGTTTCTCTGCATTTCTCTACCACACTTTTTGAGTTACAATCATGGAAGTCTTAAGTGTGAGACTATTCAGGAGACATAGTACTTCTAGAGGATCTACTCCTGCTTCAAAGGATCTGGCATGACCGAGCACAGAGTCATACCTATTTTTGTCTATAACGTAATTTTGTTTTTAGGCAGCATTAATCAAAGGCAATTTTTGACCAGTTCTTAATTATAACTAAATAATATCTAGTTTGCATTTTCCTTTTTTGTGATCTAATGAAGATGTAATGTCAACTAAAAATATTTCCATGTATAGATCAAAACCAGATTTGATTATGAATTATAGTTCAAGTGATATTAAATTTGAACTTCTGGTTCAAATAGAATTGCTACCTTCTATATTTTATGCAGTAATGTCACTATGCTTCAGTTACACTTCTCCCTAGTTTTTCTCCTCCAGATAAAATAACCTCAATTTCTTTAACTTTTCCTCCAAACATCTGGTTTTCATATCTTAAATCATCTTTATATCTGAATACAGCTGTGGTCTAAAACAAGAAGAGTCATTATGCTAGCTGGGTGTGGTGGTACATGTTTATAATCCCAGTTACTTGGGAGGAACAGACAAGTGGATCTTGAGTTAGAGGACAGCCTGGGCAAAATGAGTGAGACACTATCTCAAAAACAAAATTAAAACAACAGAGATGGTGGTGCTTGCCTAGTAAGCACTAAGCCCTTCAATCCCCAGTAGAGAGCAAACAAACAAACAAATGGCCAAGTTCAAAATAAGCAGAAGAGCTTCTGTCATTTTCAAAGGAGATGATTTCAGCTTTTGCCTAATTGCCTTTCCACAGCTTGCCTCAACCACATTGCCAGTGTAGGAAGCAAACTGTACAGAAAATCTGCTAAGTTATGAAGCTTGCCCTTTTTGTTTCCTTTTGAGTTTATTTTGTATTCATGGTTCTTTTAGAAGTTTTCAACCACAAGAGGACATGTGAGAAGAAAAATTAGTCTTGCACGGAGACTGAGTATTAGCATATGCAAGTGGAATCAAAGAATAATTAAAATTGGCAATGTGTATTTTTCATTTTAGTATTAAAAATAGTTGTTCCAAATTGAATCTATACCCTTAGAGAAGCAAAAATCTTCTCTAAAACTAAGTCTAGAACAGAAAGACTAGACCCTGACTCCAGATCATTTCTGTGCAACACTGCAATCAGCATTGAGTCTGTGGTGAGTGCAAGCAAGTCAGAGTTCTCCTGGTGTGAATTATACAGAAGTGAATTGGTTGTGCCCCAGGGGCAAGGTATCTCTTTTCCTTTGTAATTCTCTGCCACAATCCGAATTAAACTGGGGAAAAAAAAAACAAAAAGCAGTATGACTACAACAAAGGTCATAAGACTTCTAGAAGGTCCATTTTTGCTACAAAGAAGATTACCTGATAGCCAAAATAAACTACTAGTTGCCAAGTTCATTGTTCAAATCAATTCATTTCAGGAGATAACAGGTGGAAAAAAATGCTAATGTTTATATTTTTAGAAGCTTTTAAAAATAGTTACTCTTCTCTATGCAAAAATAGTACCACTAATAAAATTGATTTTATAATAATGGAAAAAGTACATGAAAATCATTGTTTTAATTGACATGATTATAGCTTACATAGATATGCACATTCCTGAAATAATACACAAGTATGTTCCACTCATTATCTGTTAATATGTTATACTAAAAATCACATAGGAAAAGGGAGAAATTTATTTTCATCAAATAAATAGAAATAGGGTAAAATTAAGTTCTGCCTCTTGGGTAAAATTTATCAAGTACATTTAAGAACATAAGATAAAAACCTGTGATATGCAACTTCTGCAGCTTGACATCAGATTACCAAGGAAAGTGAAATTCATGCACATCAGGCTGCATGAATTCCCTTAAGGCTGATCATCTGCAAGAATGTCATCTGTCAGACTCTGCAAGGAAGATTCCCCTTGGGTATGTCAGTATTCTTGCTGACTCTGTTGAAACTGCATCTACCTGAACTTCCCCATCATGGGTCACCCACTATAGGTGGAAGAAAAGTTGTACCTGAAGATTTTACACTATTCTTAGTAAAACTACAAAGTGCCTTATTAGAATGTTGGGAGCATACACAGTACCTAATTTAGAAAAGCAAAATGAAAGTTAGTACCCTCAAGGGAACAGTTTGAGCTTGACACAACTTTACTTTCTAAAGTCTGTTTCTCCAGATCTGGCCATTTCATCAGCTTTCTGCAAAGACTCCTCAGATACAGCATTAGTAGAAGATTTTCCTTGGCAATTCATCTTGATCTCCTCATGCCTACCCTTAGTTTGAAAAATGTCTTTGCTTTTTGGCATACCCTAAACTATGAAGTATTTTCAGAGAGAAAAAACAATGAGCTGAGTGAAAGATTGTTATGTAAAACACTAGCATTTGCAAAATCATAATATATAAAGTCCTTTAAAGAGTCCATTCTGTGTGGACGCCACTGGAAAGGTAATGCTAAAGTGCTAGATATACTCTTTGAGCTAAATTTAAACATAATGAACCATTGTGTTGTCAATATTAAAGGTTAAGACAATGCTATGATAGTATGTTTCCAAAAACATAGTCATAACTAGTCCTCAGGGAATGAGCAACCCCTTTTTCTTGGCATGGCTCATCCTTCTGGATTCTGGGTCTATTCAACAATACTGTTTTAGAATAAAGATTAACAATACCGTCTCCCAGTGACTGTCATGGTTTGGTTTTTATCCCATAATCTCTTTTGCAAGTGGAAATGTTTTCCAAAACCCATATTGATTTTGGTGAAGGAAGAATTTAGTTTAATAACCTAGGAGAAGAAATAGTCTGGTGACAAAGATGAATAAAAGGAAGATGAGAGAAGGGAGAAAGATATTTGGGGATGTAGACCACCAAACCTCAATATCAAGAGATGATGTTGCTGCTTAATATTTTCAGAAAATGACTTTTACAGATTCATTGTGAATATCAGGCAGAGCTAAAGTTTATCATTTTTTCATGAAATATGAAATACTTTTCTAGGTTTTAAAATTATTATTAAATAAAGCTAGACAGTAGCAGTTAAAACAGAAAGTAATAATCTAGAACTATATTTTCTTTGAGATTTTAAATTGATTCTTCATATATAAGTACAATTATTAAAAAAAATACTAGTTTCCCATTCAGAATTAATGCCTGATCTACAAAGATACAAATATGAATGTAAACATAGTCTCTGACTATATGGAACTCATAGTGTAGTGTGAAAATTTGTACTTCCATTGGTGATTATAATAATGAAATTCTGCAAGGCAAGGCTTGCTTGGAGAAAATATTTCAGTAGTAATATCTACAGGATGAATAAGTGTTAACTAGTCAAAGAGCGGTTGAAAGATCACTATAAGTGGGAGAACAACATGTGCAAAGACTCAGCAGAGGAACACATGGTAAGAAGAACGACTATAAGAAAATCAGTCAGAAATGGAACTACATGAAATTAAAAAGTTTCTGCACAATAAAAAAATGGTCACTAGATTGGAGAAGCAGACTGCAGAATGGGAGAAAAATATTTGCCAGCTATACATATGTCAAGGGATTAATTACCAGAATATACAGGGAGCTCAAAAACTAAACTTCCCAAAAATCAATGACCCAATGAAGAAATGGGCTAATAAACTGAGCAGAGCTTTTTCAAAGAAAAAGTCCAAATGGCCAAAAAAACACATGAAGAAAGGCTCACCATCCCTAGCCATACAAGAAAAGCAAATAAAAACCATGTTTAGATTCCACCTCACTCCTGTTAGAATGGCTATCACCAAGAACACAAACAACAGCACATGTGGGCAAGGATGTGGGGAAAAAGGAACCCTCATACACTGTTGGTAGAAATGTAAATAAATTAATACAAACAGTGTGGAAAACAGTGTGGACACACCTCAAAAAACTAAAAATGGAACTGCCATATGATTCAGCCATACCACTCCTAAGGATGTACCTGAAAGAATGTAAGCCAAGTTACAATAAAGGCACCTGCACACCCATGTTTATTGTAGCACTATTCACAATAGCCAAGCTATGGAAACAACAAGATGCCCCACCACTAACGAATGGATTAAGAAAATACTGTATTTATGTACAGTGGAATTGTATTCAGTCATAAAGAAGAATGAAATTATGTTGTTTGCAGTTAAATAGATGGAACTGAGAACATCATCTTAAGTGAAGTTAGCCAGACTCAGAAGGCCAAAGGCTGCATTTTTTTCTCTCATATGTGGAATATAGACCTAATATAAGTGTAAACAATAATAGAAAAAAAAGATCATTCTAAGGAAAGGTCACCTATGAGAGAGGAACTGTAAAAGAAGGAAGTTAGGAGGGTGAATCTGGTTGATGCGATTTCTAAACAAGAATGGATATAGAATTTTTAAGCCTGATGAAATCACCATAAGAAAGAGACTAAGGTAAAAAGGAGAAAAATAGAGAAGATGAACCAATTTAGGTTATAATATGGAACTGTCACAAGGAAACTCCCTGTATAGCTATCTGAAACAAACAAAAATTTTATGGTGTTTTTTACAAGATCAGAGAATTGGGGTGGGGAGAATGTATCTTGCCTGGGGGGTTGGTACCAGAATGAGGTGGAAGAATGTAGGAAGAGGGTATAGGAGGGTGAATATGTTGCCTGTATTTTGTACATATGTATATAAATGGAAAAATGAGACCTGTTGAAACTATTCCAAGAATAAGGGCATGGGGAACATAGCAGAATGATGGAGGGGATAAATTCAACTATGATATATTATAAGAACTTTTTAAAATGTCACAAAGTACTCCCAGCACACGACAATTAAAAAAAAAGAAAGAAAGAAAGCCAGTCAGATGGGCGAAGGAGGGCAAAGGGGAGTGTGGTATGAGATAAAGTTAGAGAGGTAGGTAAGGACATAGTTATTTGAGGTCTTATAGGATATTTTAATGAATTTTGATTTTATTTTCCTAAAGGCAAAGTGGCACAATTTATGACTCTTAAACTAGAAGGGGCATGACTGTATGGAGTGTAGGTATACAAAATCAGAATGCGTTTTGTAAAACCACTATGGGTGATTTTATGGGTACAGTATGAAAAACAGATGGTGTCAGGTAGAATAAATGGATGTATTAAATAAGAAATTATTGCAGTTATAACTAAAGAAGTAGCCTTTTCCTCAAAAAGTAAGGTAGAAAATAGTCCCACCTTTCAGTACATCCTTCTCTTTTCTTCAAAGATAACGTTTTTACAGCCAGATAGTTCTCCTGTTCTGTCCTTTAAAAGCCCAAAAGTCTAATAATCTTGCTTATTTTCTCCTATTTCTCTTCTCAGTCCAAGCTGACAATGGTTATACTGGAATAACCCTTCTCTATTCTTGGCTTCTACTGAGAAATGTCTAATTAGATCCATGAGTCAAACCCATAATCTTTTTATGGAGTTATTGTTCAGATACCCTCCATATTTCCTCCACGATATGCTTTCTCCTTTCTTGCAGTATGAATGAACAAGCTAATAATTTTCCAAATTGTCCAGTTCCAGGTTTTTTTCCTCAGTAATTCCTTCTTCAATTTATTTCTTTTACTCACAGTTTATTATAAACAGCATTAAGAAACCAGGCAACACCTTCAGCAATTTGCTTAGAAATCTCCTTAGTTCAGTATCTAAGTTTATCTCTCAGAATTTCTGCTTTCCATAAAATACTAGAACTCAGTTCAGTTTCTTTGCTGCATTATAATAAGGAAGGCTTCTCCTTCAGTGTTCAATAACATCTTCCTCATTTCATCAGAAGTACCTTCAGCATCTATAGTTCTACCAGCAATCCCTTCAAGGCAATGTAGGTTTCTTCTAACATACACCTCAAAACTCTTCCAGCCTTGATCTATTAGCCAATTGCAAATCTATTTCCAAATTGTTAGGTATTTGTTACTGCAGAACTATACTTCTTGGTATAGAAATTTAATCTGGATTAAATTTCTAGAGCTGCCATAACAGGATAAAAACTGGGTGGCATAAACAGGAGAATTTTTTTTTAAGAAGCAGAATTTTGCTATGTGGGTCAGGCTAGCCTGAGACTTGTGGTCTAAAATGTAAGAATTTTACTTTCTTATAGTTCTGGAAGGTCAAGATCAAGGTGTCAGGAAGATTGGTTTCATCTGTGGCCTCTCTTTTGGCTGCTTTCTCACTAAGTCCTCACATTAGATTTCCCCCTATAAAGATATACCTCTAGTGTCTTGTGTGTGTGTGCATGGTGTGTAACCAAATTTACTCTTAAGGATAGAGATTGGATTAGGGACCACTCATTTGGCATAATTTCACCTTAATTTCTTCTTTAAAGGCCCTATCTCAGCTAGCAGAGTATCTCAGCTGCCAAGAAAGAAAAAAAGTCTTATCTCCAACTGCTGTCACATTATGAGGTACTAAAAGTTAGAGCTTCAACATACAAATTTTAGAGGGACCATTCTACTCCATTACAGCCTCTTTCCTCTGCTCCTGCCTAACTGCACAGTTCCCTATTAGGTATTGCCTAGATGAGAGTGGGGCCTGATCATTCCATTTGTATTCCATTAGTCTTTCTATCCCATCAACCACCCCTAACTCTGGTACCATTACAGTAATTACTGTCAGATTTTAGCTCAAATATTTAATTTATAGATTGGTAATTTTGGTTTATTGCAATGAGAGTGAGGTAAACTGCATCAGTATATCAGTATACATACAACTCTTTTACACATGCATGTGTATAGAGCACACAGTCTGTTTTCTAATTATCCACAGGACTTAATAAGAGTCCTACTTCTGTTCTCCAATTTCATGCAGTGTGTTACACCAAGTTCTTGGACAAGAATATGATGAGCTGGGTGTGATGCTGCACACCTATGATCCCAGCATTCAAGAGACAACAGGAGGATCATAAGTTTGATGTAAGCTTGAGTGACATGGTGAAAAAAAGGATGACTTGAATCTTCCTGTGTGTTCTATGCAAAAGATTTGAATTTCTCAAATCAGACAATTCAGATACTAGTGCTGACATAGAACAAGCCAAGTCAGTATTTCTCAAAGTATGCTCCATCACCTAACTGTAAGTACTGGGATATTTGTTTAAATACAGCTAGCTGGCATGGAGCCCAGTGAATGTATAATTGCAAGATAAGGTTTGGAGACATTATAGAAATATAACTCTATGTGACTGGGTAACATTCATCTATAAGCATATATTTTAAATTATAAACAATTTATATCAACATTAACTGCCTGTATCAGCTAGCAATAGGAATATAGCTACATGAAATATATGTAACCAGGATAATCAGCTCAATTTTCGTATACATACTTGCACACAATTTCCCCCCAAAATAATACTGTCATTTTTGAAACAAAACAAAAATTTATTTATTTATTTATTTATTTATTTATTTATTTATGCTTTTGAGGCTGTCCTGGAACTGACAACCATCCAGCCTCAGTCTCCTAAGAGTTGATATTACAGGAATGTGTCATCATATCCTGCTTAAAAAATGCAAATTATTATTGTAAATCAGAGACTATAACAAAAGTTTAAAAAGGCACCTCAGGTCTGAATAAGGAGGTGAGGCTACCATTCTTATAATCCAGCTCAACAAAACCAAACATTGAGGGAAAATGAGAGGTGCATCTACTAAAGATCAAGACCTCTAATTTTAAAAAGCCCCATTTAATTTCTTAACTATTACACCCTACAACAGGCAAGGCTTTTCAGATTGCTATACATATATTTTCAGCTCAGAAAATGTCTATGCTACTATGTACTCCTTAAATTTCACCAACAGGAAATAATGGATAATAGTTATTTGTTTCTTTCTTAAAAGCCATCTACCAAATTGTCCAGGGGTAATGTGACTTCAGAGAGTCTCTGAATGCAGCCACTATTGATTGTGTAAAACTCCAGCATGGAAGCACAGAGAAGATGAAAGTCAATGGTATTTATGAACTTCAGTGACTATGATGTTTATACCACTTAGTGAAATTTTATTACTTAGAGAATTCAAAATCAGAACAGTTTCTGGAGTTTTATACATTAAAAGTATACATACATCAGACTTGCCCATATTATTTTCTTGATATTATATTTTTTGTGGAAGAAATGAGGAAACATTGAGAAAAAGTGAATGTGAAATACAAGAGACAGAGAAGACAGTAATATACCATAATTATCATTCTATAAGAAATCAGGGATTATACCTGGGGCTTATGTTCAAATAAACAGCATGTGGATCTAGAAGTTTGCTTTATTATAATGAGAATATGAAAACCTATCTGGGTATATGTGTATGTGTGTGTATGTGTGAGCATGTATTATATTTACTTATCATATACTCCCTATCCCTATACTGTTTTCTAATTTTCAGAATTTAATAAGAATCTTAATTCTTTCTCAGATACCATGAAAAATCCGAGTTACCTAAGCAACTAGACCCTTGCATTGTTCTTCAGATGAATGGACCTTCAGCTCTGAAGTCTGCTCTTTATGTGGACAAAGACCAGAGATCCATCTGGGTAAATGAGTGATTCTGACTCCATGACCTGAGTAATCAGGCTATCCCTCTCACTTCCATTGCATTAATTTTTCTTCTAGTTATGAATTCAATACTTAATATTTAAAACAAAAGAAAAACACAAAAACTAACAAGATCACATCGAATTATTGCAAGAAAGGAATTAAAGCAACTGACCTGTAATCCACTAACTCTCTCCTGGTGGCTGAGTGCTCCCAGGGAAAGGAATGTTGGCAGGTGTCCCTGTCCACTTTCCTTGTTAATTGGACATGTGGGTAAAAGCCTATTGATATTTGCTAGGAAGAAGAGAATTTACCTCTGAAAGGCACTCCACAGAATGCCCTTGCTAAAGGTAAACTATAAAACCCAGGATCTGTGGGGTACCTGAAGCTCACACAAGTAACTCTAGCTACTTGGGATGCTGAGATAGGGAGGATCATGGTTTAAGAGCATCCCAGGCAAGAAGTCTGCAATATCTCATCTCAACAGAATCAGTTGGGCATGGTGGTGCATGTCTGTCATACTAGAAATGGCTGGCCTGAGCAAAAAATGAGACCCTATCACCAAAATAACCAGAGCAAAAAGGGCTGAGGTGTGGCTTAAGGGATGGACCACTTGCCTAGCAAGTGACAAGCCCTGAGTTAAACCCTAGTACCTCCAAATCAATAAAAATTTAAACAACATAAAAATAAAACCTACGATATATATGGTTCAGCTTGCTGGAAAGTGTGGTGTAGTTATGTACATATAGGAGTTAATAAATGGATGATTTTTTTAATTTACATGTTCCTACAGTGTGGGGTGATACCAAGGTCCTCACACAAATATGATATGTGCTATTCTTGGCCAGAAGTACAAAGTATGAGATGCTGCCTTTGGTATACCAGACCCTCTATCTACTTTGAACTTTTCTAGTATATTTAGCAAAGCACAAATGGCAGGTAATGTCTCAGATTCTTCCAGATCTGATTTGAAAATGCATTCCTTATGTTTGCTCACTATCTGTAAGTGTTTTTAAGAATTTTTACCCACTATATTAAACAAAGTAAAACTGTGCTATGTTTTATTAAAACTGCCCTCTAACAAAGGTTGACATGGAAGGTCCTTTTTCTGCTGAGCACTTTAATCAAATTCGATATATAAATTTGGTAAAAAAAAAATTAAGAGAATTATACTGTTCTCCATCCCAGAAAGAGTTTTGGATTTTGGAACACAAACCAAGACGTATACATACATAAGGGAAGGAGAGTGTCAAGACTCTCTCCTTCATTGAAGAATGCATGCTCAAATCTTCAAATAAGTCTAGTAATTCTCAAGAAATATTGGACAATATATATTTCTTGCAAGAACTCATTCAAAGGATAATATTTGGACACAGACAAGATAGGGAAATTTTTCTTGGCCAAGGAATAATGAAGCCCCTACAAGGTGATTTCTTTTTTACAATTATTTTTTCAATTTGCTATCATTGGAGTTTATAAAGAAGGCAAGTAAGATAATGGGGAAGGATTAATTTTTAAGGGAGGAAAGAGGAACGTTCCTGTGTAGGAAATAGGTAGGATTGTATCACTGAAACATGCAAATAACATAGTAACATGTTGAAAAAGAAAGGACACAAATAAGGAAATTAAAAAAAATAATTAAAATGTTAACTACTAAAACAAAAGCCATTCCTAAATACCAAAAGAACTTTTTGAAAAATAAATTAAAAGTCTACTTTACATAAACATAGCAAACATACCACATATCATTATTACATAGAAAAAATTCAAAGGAGTTGCAATGAAGCATTAAATACTCATCAATAAATATGAATGGATAGGCCTAGCTTCTCCACTAAAAGTAAATGATTTTCACTTAAGCTCACAAAGTGGAACCCACATATATTCTGCGTGTAAGACACATAACTTAAAATAATTCAGAAAGGCTAAACAGGAGACAGGAATAGTCAGCAGACTTCTGGAAATGATAATAAGCAAAGGCAATGAAGAAATTGAACAAAGTGAATTTTAAGTAAGAAGCATTAAATGTGGTAAAGCTTATTCTCTTTATGCTAAAAGTCTCAATTCACAATATAAAACAACTGTCAATATCTATGTACCAAAATAATGTAACAAACACCTTGAAAAAGCCAAAATGAAGAGATGGAGAGACATTCATAGGGGATGTGAACCCATTAGGGTTAGTATGAGATCAGCTAGGTGGATGCAGGACATGACACACCCATCCTTTAAAACATATTAAGGGAGGTAGAAATACATAAAGAAATTTACACCCAGATAGAATAAATATGTCTTCTCAAGGACTCATTGGACGTCCATAAAATTTGATAATAATAAGATTCCTAACTATATATGTTGCTAATATAAAAGTTATTGATATAAAAATCAATAACTCTTTATGCCAGATATGGTGGCTCATGTCAGTAATTCTAGCTACTGAGGAAGCTGAGATCTGGAGGATCACACTTTGAGGCCAGTAGAAAGCCTGTGGTCTGAGGTCAGTCCCACACAAAAATGGGAGACTTTACCTGAAAAAACAAGGCAAAAAAAAAAAGTTGAAGGCATGACTCAAATGGTAGAGCATCTGTTTAGCAAGTGCTAGGCCTTGAGTTTAAGTCCCAGTACTGAAAACAACAGCAACAACAACAAAACAACCTCTAATAACATAACATAAAAGCAATGAATAATTTAAAAAAGTAAAAAACAAAAAACAGTGAAGAGGTCATTTGGAATAGTAAAAATATTTAAATAAACAAGTATTGAGTAAATGAGTATTGAGTAAGTGAGTAAATGAGTATTGAGTCAATTTATTTTATTGAGAAAATAAATAATTTCCTTAAAAGGAATAATAAAAACACTAATGTGCTCATAACATACATGTAGCATTTATATATTTGTCTGTTTATACTGGAATCTGTGAGACATAAAACAGGGATAAAAGGAAGTATCATAGACTTAAAAACTTTTAATACAAATTAGAGAACATTCCTAAATAAATTAAATTTCATGCTCAGAAATATCAAAATATATAAAGTAAACCAACATAAAACACAGGAAGGAAATTATTTAGTTGATAGTAAAAACAGTTATGACTTGTAAAATATGGATGCTTCACAGACCCCAAATTAAAAAAAAGAGAAGAAAATACTAAAATTAAACATAGATAGAAAGAAGTGATCCATCGTATTTCAAATCAATAATAGTTTGAATCAATCACATTTACTGATAGGGATGGTTGAACGCACTAGTTGGACCATAAGCTTCAGGCTAAATATAAAAGGAACTCTGAATCCTGGTCAGTAGTTTCTTTTCTTAGAAATGTGGCTTAGGAACATTGAAAGAAATTTCTGTATACTAAATTGAATATATAAGTTAATATATTTTAGATAATAGAAACTAAGTTTGTCACTTTTTGGGGAGAAGAACTATAAATATGGTTAGAGGGAAAATTAGAATAAATTTTTTCATTTTGGATTGATCAGATATTCCATTGTGATCCCATAGTTAATATAGCTAGTTTGTTATACAAATGGATTTAGGTAGGGGTGTGTGTACACATCTATCTTAATATCTTTTTAGTTTGGTTTCCCGAATGTCTCTCTTTTGGTGTTCAAAACAGGTAGAATCCAGATCTTGATTTATAAAACCATTCTTCACTGAAAGGAACCAGCACTATTAGATAAATGGCTAATTCCAAGTGCTAATGCAAGGAACATACAAGAAGACCTTGAGATATTTTTGGGCTAGAAGTGAAGGAAGTGCTCAAGGAATCATGGAACAAGTCAAGAGCACCACATGAATCTCTTACAGGAGCTTCCATTGGCCAAGAATGAAACAATTTGAACATTCAAATAAGTAATGGCAATAACATTAATGGACTGTAACCTATTAAGTAAAATAGGAATTCATTAATCTACTCTGTAAGTAAACAATGGGGAAGAAGGGAATTCTCTATCCTTAAGCAGAAAAATAATTAATAAGTGAAGAAAATGATGGAATTAGAAAATCACCATAATAATAATGAAGGTGAGAATGATCAATAAATGCTAAAACTATTAGGTGTAATTTTGAAAAGATGGGATATTTACACATTTTCAAAGAAACAATACATATACTAAACTTAAAATGAAACCTTCAGCTTTGTGTCAGGGATAGTTAGCAGAGTCTACCAAGATAGAGTGATTGAAGTTATCACCAGTAATGAGGTAGGTCAAAGCCTATGCCTCTCTGAAAGTATCACCACTTCTGAAATGTTCCTGTTAAAACTGAAAAAGCTAAATCTAACCAAAAGGAAATATCAAACACAAATTAAGAGATAGTCTATAAGTAACTGGCCTGCACTCTTCAAAAAATGTCAATATCAGGAGACATAATGAAATTCCAAGGTGCTCTCTCAGATTTAACTGAACAAGACAACTTAATACTTACATGTAATCCAGGGATTTTGTTGTTGTTTTAAAGGTATTATTGTAGTACTTGCACAAATTTGGAAAAAGTTTATAGGTTAAATAATTATTTCAACATCAGTTTATTGACTTGTGTAATTTTCCTAAAGTGTTTAAAAGAATATCCTCTTTTCAGATACTGAACACTAGTTTATAGTGCATAAAGGGTTATCATGCCTGTAATTTGCTATCCAAAGTTTTGGAGGAGCATATATACATAAGCATATTCAGATAGATACAGAGAAAAAGTATAGCAAATGAGTAAAATGCTAACACCTGAGGAACATGGACAAAGTATAGGTTGTGTTATTCTTATAACTTCTGATAAGATTGGATGTATGTCCAAATGAATGAATAAGTGGATGCATACATGAATGAATAAATACAATTAAAGCAATCTTTTCTCATCACCTTCATGGATACCATCTCTTTCCAAAGCTACCAAAGTCTTCTACCTGGACTTCCATTTCCAACTCTCCTCAACAGAACAGAGTGATTTTTGGAAAATATAAATCAGATCATGCTATTCTCTGAATCAGCTCTGTTAAAGACCCATGCCTTATTCACACTTCTAAAGTGACTCACTTTTGCATCTTTTTCAACTACTAAACTATAAATTGTTCAAGCAATGAATTGAATTTTATTCATATCTGCCTCATTTCCCCCTGCTCACACCCATATACTCATCATTAGAGTACTGACACACTCCAAGTATGCTTTTTAAAATCAATCTACTTAGCAACAGTCTTGGAGAGAAATACATGTTCATGTTTTGGCTGCAATTTTCACTTACTTTACAAGTTCATTAATTTTTATATATTATCTGCTTAATTTGGTTCACCCTGCTTTGACTAAAAACATTGAAGTTTCCCTACATTGCAGGAAAATAATACAGGATTTCTGACTTTGGAGATTTGCTTATTTTTCCTCTGCTGACTGATTTATTGGAAAATCTTTTCATCATATAAGATAGGTGTTCTGTATTAACATTTTCCTATCTCTAAACAAATTGTATCTTTCTAATTTTTTACATAAAACAGAAAAGTCATTTCTTCCATCATGAATATTTCTGGTTCTAAATCACTGAATCTTTGCTCATCCATAGTCTGTATATCTCAACTTTTCCATGTCAGAAACTCTTCTTATACCTCCAAAGTACATCAACATAAAAATTGAATACATAATTTGGTTTTTATTTTATTTTCATCTCTTCTAAATTCTTCAGATTCTTCTACTTTCTGAATGTGATCTTTATCAAGGGCTTATAACATGTGATTTCCCATAATGTAGTCAAACTGTAAATCCAGTTGTTCCCTCTAACTTATTGTGGCACTTTATGTTCCTCCTAATTTTACTGTAGATGGCAGAAACAGTCTTCCAGCAAAGTCTCTCCTTTGTCTCTAAGCTGGCTTATGATCTAAAAGGCTACATTCTTCCTTCTCTTTTACTGACATAAGTGATCATTGTATCTCCTCGGTGTGTCCATGAATTTTCAGCTTCTTATTATTCATTCTGCATTTCATGTCTGTGTTCACTTGTAACTATTGGCAAAATGATTTATTACAGAAATAGCACCAGCTTCATCATTTGTGAAATATACACTAATAATTTCATTTGGTAAGGCAACTTCAGGAGCTCTTGGCTCTTTAACACCCTTTGGTTCTGTAATGCTAGACACAGTGAGTGCAATAAGGGCAAAGCCAAGAGAGCCACTCACCACTTTTTCTTAATTTTTGAGCAACACTGCTCATCTTTTTGCTCAACCAGCCATGAACAACTTGACTAAAGGGTCTCTGACTAGCATGGCATGAGTCCCGTCAAAGTATTCCTGAGACAAATACTTTGGAGGTGAACCAAAAAACAAAGGCCAGAGAATTAGAAAAAAAAAAAAATGAAGAAAGGTAAAAGGCAACAAAATGAGTGTTAAAGGAAAACTCTGAGTCTGCAATTTGTACTTATCAAAAACTATGAGGAACTATGTGAAACATGCTGCATGCCTGTCCCACAGAAGGGCAGTAATGCTGAGCTATTATTCAGTGATTTCCATTTGTCCTTGACTTTGAGTCAAACTGCAGCCTTGTAGAAAAAAATCCCATATGCAGGGAAAGAGAAATGCAGATGAAAGTCCTTGAAGTGGGATGCTGACAATGGCCCTAGGAACTGTCCAGTATGGCTGCAGATGAATGGGAGGCTATAGGACAAGGTATAAGCATTTACTTTGGAGAGTGACCCAATGTAAATGCATCATCTCTGAATGCAGTTCTATTTAGAGAACTTATATGGAATAAAACTAATTTGAAAGGCTTACGTATTGGCAGAATTCAGATGGACCTCAAACTCCTAACTATAGCACTAAAAATCTGGTACTCCTTTATATAAAACACATAAAAATATACAAACTGAACATGATTACTTGCAAGGTCAATATATGTTATAAAATAATAAATAAAATAAGCATATGTATCCATTCATCTGTTGATAGGTATTTGGTATGTTTTTGTATCTTGACTATTGGGAGTACTGCTCCAATGAACATTAGAGCTGTGCAGGTGTAACTTCAAGATCCTGATTCTAATTCTTTTGGTTCTATACCTAGAAGTATAATTGTCAAATCATATGGTTTATACATTCAATGCAATAGTACTCAGCCATAAAAAGGAAACAAATCCTACAATTTAGGACAACATGAATGAACTTGGAAGACATTATCCTAGGTGAAATAACCAAGCATAGAGAGACAAATATTGTATGAGTCCATCTACATAGATGTCTCAAAAGTCTACCTCATAGGAGGAGAAAATAAAATGGTAGTTATGGGGGTTGGTGGATAGAAAAATGGGGAGTAGTTGTTCAATGTATTTAATGGATTTAAAGCTTCAGTTTTGGAAGATGAGTAAGTTCTAGAGATTTGCTATGTAAGAGAGTGCCTAAAGACAACACAGTACTGTCCACTTAAAAATGTGATAAGAGAGAAGCTCTCATGTTGTGTTTCACTGTTTTTAAAAAGAGACTCCAGGAAGCTTGTGATAATAGTTTGCATAGGTGTATGTGTATGCCCAAAGTTATCAAATTGTATACATTAAACACACATGCAATTTCTGTATTATAGTTATACATCAATAAAGCTATTAAGAATGCATTACAGGGGAATTCCAAGATGGCGGCTAGAGGGAGGAAGCAGAAAGAGAGCCTCCTATAGTGAAATCTTGGAGAGACGCTGGAGACACATTTTGCAGGCATAATCACTGAGAAGAGGCATAACTTTGACCCCTCCACACCTCCAACCTGTGCAGAGAATCTCCACTTCACGTTAAATGGAGAAACCAGGAGGGCCCCCAGGCCGCCAGTCGCTGGCGCCCAGATGGCTTGGGAAGATGCAGAAAAGGTGAGTATTGCGGTACCGCGGTACTCCCACAGACAAGCCTGGGCCAGAGCAGCATAGCCCCCTGGACAGACTGACCTCCACCCAGGGAAAAAAAGAGAAACTGAGTAATAAGCAATAAGAACAAATAAGACACTCAGGAAAGAGGGTGGGGCACACTGAGCGCTGAAGATTGGGGGAAGGGAATCCTTCCCGGGACTGTAAATAAACAAGCCGGGCAGGCCGGAGAGCCTCTGGCGGGAGCAGGAGCACGCACCCAGCAACCAGGAGCGGGAAAGCTTGTGAGAGTGGTGGAGGGAGGAAAACTCCACAAGAGAGGGGGGGAAGACCCACTTCCTACATGAACTGTAAATAAACACGCAGGCCTGAGAAAGCAGGTGCGTGTCACCTTTCCCAGTGCTTGGAAAGAGGAAAGCTTGTAGCAGAGGCTCCCGCACAGGAGAACTCTGAGCAAACAAAGCCTGTGGGGCCAGGTGAGTGCTAAGCACACCCCAGAGATCTGCATAAATAACGCCTCCAGCAACAGCAGTGTCTCCCTGCCTTTGATGAGAGAACAACCAAATTACACCTGCATGCTGAAAAACTTACTGAAACTGTTTTGCATTTGAACTTGGGACACTTGGTGGGATTTTTTTTGTGCATGTGTGTGTAGCTTTGTTCTTCTTTATGCATCCCCTTTGATGAGACAACTACAGAACAACATCTGAGGCACCATCTCCAGGATTGTAGACTGAGACTTCACTGCATTTGAACTTGGAGGTTTTTTGGTTTTTTAAAATTTTCTATTTTTTCATTTTATTTTAATACATTTTTATAAATAGATTTTTCTTTCATTTACTTATTTTTTATTTTTATTCTTACCTTTATTTTTTTTATTTTTGATTTTCAATCCTCTCTCTGTCTCTCTAATGTCTGTTCAGCTTACTGTCAATTAGTACACTAAAGCTCCCTGTTTATACCTTTGAAATCTTCTTGTCTGACACCTTGTTCTGTTTTCTCCCTCCAGTCTGTGTATTTGTTTTTCCCATTTCTTTAACTTCTTGCTTTCCATCTCAGCTCACCCTTCCATTCTAAATATTACCATTGTTATTATTACAAGCTAGAAAATACTTAATTGCATACAGTACAGGGACAGTAACAACACCAAAGACAATGATGGGAAGACAGAAAAAACAGGGAAACCAGTTTCCCCACAGCAAAAAATTGGTACAGGAACCAGAGGGGAATGAAGAAAACAGGTACACAGATCGAGACTCCAACAAAATGAAGATAAACTATGCCAAAGGACCCAATGAAGCCCACAAGAATAATTTAAAAGAAGACATACTAGAGGTACTCAATGAGAATTTTATAGAGATGATACTGGATAGGGTCAACCAAAATGTACAGGAGACACTCAAGAAATTCCAAGATAACAAAAATAGAGAATTTGAAAAAACAAAAGAAGAAATAAAGGAAACCATAGAAGCGCTGTATAAACACCAAAGTGAAAGAGAGAACACGATGAATAAACAGATAAATGAACTCAGGACAAAAATACACAACATTAAAGAGGAAATGACTCAGGATATGGAAAAACCTCAGAAAAAAAGAAGAAACAGAACTGCAAAACAAAACGGAAGGCCAATTCAGCAGTATAGAACAAACAGAAGACAGAATCTCAGAACTTGAAGATGAAGTGGTAATTAAAGGAAAAAACCGAAGAACTATTAGTTAAACAACTCAAGACCTGTGAAAAGAAAATGCAAGAAGTCACTGACTCCATCAAAAGACCAAACTTGAGAATCATGGGCATCGAAGAAGGAGAAGAGGTGCAAGCGAAGGGAGTGCGTAATATATTTAACAAAATAATAACAGAAAATTTCCCAAATCTAGAGAATGATATACCCATACAGATGCAAGAGGCCTCCAGGACACCAAACAGACCAGATCAAAATAGAACTACCCCACAATATATCATCATTAAAACAACAAGTTCAGAAACTAGGGAAAGAATATTGAAGGCTGTAAGAGAGAAAAAACAAGTAACATACAAAGGTAAACCCATCAAAATCACAGCAGACTTCTTAACAGAAACATTAAAAGCAAGAAGAGTGTGGGGTGAGATCTTCCAAGCACTGAAAGAAAATAACTTCAATCCTAGGATACTTTACTCAGCAAAACTATCATTCAAAATAGATGGAGCAATAAAAGTCTTCCATCATAAGCAGAAACTAAAACAATATGTGACCACAAAGCCACCACTACAAAGGATTCTTCAAGGGATTCTGCACACAGAAAGTGAAACCCAACTTAACCATGAAAAGACAGGCAGCACCAAACCACAGGAAAAGAAAAAGCAAGACAGTAGAAAGTAACCTCAACTTAGGTCCACACAATCAAACCTTCAAACAACTAAGACAACTAAATGACAGGAATCACCACATACCTATCAGTACTAACACTTAATGTCAACGGACTTAATTCACCCATCAAAAGGCACCGCTTGACGAAATGGATTAAAAAGGAAGATCCAACAATTTGTTGCTTACAGGAGACCCATCTCACCGACAGAACTAAGCATAGGCTAAGGATGAAAGGCTGGAAAAAAGATTTACCAAGCCAATGGCCCCCAAAAACAGGCAGGAGTAGCAATACTTATCTCTGACAAAGTAGACTTCAAACCTACATTGATCAAACGAGATAAAAAAGGACATTCCATACTAATAAAAGGGGAAATAGACCAAAAGGAAATAATAATTATTAACCTGTATGCACCCAATGTCAACGCACCCAATTTCATCAAACATACCCTGAAAGACCTAAAAGCATATATAAACGCAAACACAGTGGTTGTGGGAGACTTTAACACCCCATTATCATCAATAGCTAGGTCATCCAAACAAAAAATCAATAAAGAAATCCGAGATCTAAAATATGCAATAGATCAAATGGACCTAGTTGATGTCTACAGAACATTTCATCCAACTTCTACACAATATACATTCTTCTCAGCAGCCCATGGAAACTTCTCCAAAATAGATCATATCCTAGGGCACAAAGCAAGTCTCAGCAAATATAAGAAAATAGAAATTATACTGTGCATACTATCTGATCACAATGCAGTAAAAGTAGAACTCAACAACAAAAGTAAAAACAAAAAACATGCAAACAGCTGGAAACTAAATAACTCACTACTTAATGAACAATGGATCATTGATGAAATGAAAGAGGAAATTAAAAAGTTCCTGGAAGTCAATGAAAATGAAAACACAACCTACCGGAACCTATGGGACACAGCTAAGGCAGTCCTGAAAGGAAAGTTTATAGTCATGAGTGCATATATTAAAAAGACTGAAAGATCCCAAATCAGTGACCTAATGATACATCTCAAACACCTAGAAAAACAAGAACAAGAAAATCCCAAAACAAATAGAAGGAGAGAAATAATAAAAATAAGAGCTGAAATCAACGAAATAGAAACCAAAAAAACCATACAAAGAATTAATGAAACAAAAAGTTGGTTCTTTGAAAAAATAAACAAGATCGTTAGACCCCTGGCAAACCTGACTAAAATGAGGAGAGAAAAAACCCAAATTAGTAGAATCAGGAATGCAAAAGGGGAGAAAACAACAAACTCCATGGAAGTCCAGGAAATCATCAGAGGCTACTTTGAGAACCTATATTCAAATAAATTTGAAAATCTAAAAGAAATGGACAGATTTCTAGATACATATGACCATCCAAAACTGAAACAAGAGGAAATTAATCACCTGAGTGATGAGACTAAGTAGACTGGGAAAAGAAAATATGTACATAAATGGCCTTTGACAGGACAGAGAATCAAGTAGCTTTCAGGAAATGGACAAAAATCCACATGAATGAAACAAAGACTAAGGCAGATAGTGGCATAATGAAGACTGAGAAGAGGTCAGACCATGCCAGAACCTCCTAGTTTGAGGATTTTTGTCCTCAAATGCCACCAAAACCTACCGTGAAATTTATATGGAAACACAAGAGGCCACGAATAGCCAAGGCAATACTCAGTCAAAAGAACAATGCTGGAGGTATCACAATACCTGACTTCAAACTGTATTACAAAGCAATAACAATAAAAACAGCATAGTACTGGCACAAAAACAGACATGAAGACCAGTGGAACAGAATAGAGGACCCAGATATGAAGCCACAAAACTATAACCAACTTGTCTTTGACAAAGGAGCTAAAGATATATGATGGAGAAATAGCAGCCTCTTCAACAAAAACTGCTGGGAAAACTGGTTAGCAGTCTGCAAAAAACTGAAACTAGATCCATGTATATCACCCTACACCAAGATTAACTCAAAATGGATCAAGGATCTTAATATCAGACCACAAACTCTAAAGTTGATACAAGAAAGAGTAGGAAATACTCTGGAGTTAGTAGGTATAGGTAAGAACTTTCTCAATGAAACCCCAGCAGCACAGCAACTAAGAGATAGCACAGATAAATGGGACCTCATAAAGCTAAAAAGCTTCTGTTCATCAAAAGAAATGGTCTCTAAACTGAAGAGAATATCCACTGAGTGGGAGAAAATATTTGCCAGCTATACATCAGACAAAGGACTGATAACCAGAATATATAGGGAACTTAAAAAACTAAATTCTCCCAAAACTAATGAACCAATAAAGAAATGGGCAAGTGAACTAAACAGAACTTTCTCAAAAGAAGAAATTCAAATGGCCAAAAAGCACATGAAAAAATGCTCACCATCTCTAGCAATAAAGGAAATGCAAATTAAAACCACGCTAAGATTCCACCTCACCCCTGTTAGAATAGCTATCATCAGCAACACCACCAACAACAGGTGTTGGCGAGGACGCGGGAAAAAGGAACCCTCTTACACTGTTGGTGGGAATGTAGACTAGTACAACCACTCTGGAAAAAAATTTGGAGGCTACCTAAAAAGCTAGACATTGATCTACCATTTGATCCAGCAATACCACTCTTGGGGATATACCCAAAAGACTGTGACACAGATTACTCCAGAGGCACCTGCACACCCATGTTTATTGCGGCACTATTCACAATAGCCAAGTTATGGAAACAGCCAAGATGCCCCACCACTGACGAATGGATCAAGAAAATGTGGTATCTATACAAAATGGAATTTTATGCAGCCATGAAGAAGAATGAAATGTTATCATTCGCTGGTAAATGGATGGAATTGGAGAACATCATTCTGAGTGAGGTTAGCCTGGCCCAAAAAACCAAAAATCGTATGTTCTCCCTCATATGTGGACATAGATCAAGGGCAAACACAACAAGGGGTTTGGACTTTGAGCACATGATAAAAGCGAGAGCACACAAGGGAGCGGTGAGGATAGGTAAGACACCTAAAAAACTAGTTAGCATTTGTTGCCCTTAACGCAGAGAAACTAAAGGAGATACCTTAAAAGCAACTGAGGCCAATAGGAAAAGGGGACCAGGAACTAGAGAAAAGTTTAGATCAAAAAGAATTAACCTAGAAGGTAATACACATGCACAGGAAATTAATGTGAGTCAACTCCCTGTATAGCTATCCTTATCTCAACCAGCAAAAACCCTTGTTCCTTCCTATTATGGCTTATACTCTCTCTACAACAAAATTAGAGATAAGGGCAAAATAGTTTCTGCTGGGTATTGAGGGGGTAGGGGGGAGAGGGAGGGGGTGGAGTGGGTGGTAATGGAGGGGGTGTGGGCAGGGAGGAGAAATGACCCAAGCCTTGTATGTACATATGAATAATAAAAGAAAAACAAAGAAAAATGAAATCAACATATAGGAAAAAATGCATACACTCCCATGTTACTACAGTGCTATGCACAATAGTCAGGATATGAAATCCATGTACATGCTCATCAATTCAGGGAAAGATAAAAGAAAAGATGAAATATATACAAAATAAAATACAATGCAGCCACAAAAGACCTGAAGTCCTATCACTGGTGACAACATGGATGGTCCTGGAGGACATTCTATAAAGTAAAGTAAATCAAGTACAGAAATAAAAATGTATCATGCTTTCAACTCAGAATAGGAATCTAAGTTGATCTCAAAGAAGTGGAAGGCAGAATAGTAGTCACTAGAGACCAAAGAGAAAAGAAAGTGAAAAAAGAGAAAAGTCATTCAACAGGTGCAAATGTAACTGTGAGGAAAAGTAAGTTTTGATGTTTCCTGGCACAGAAGTGTGATATGATAAACAGTAACATATATTTCAAAATAGAAGAGAAAAATGTGAATATACTTATCACAAATGATAAAAGTTTAAGGGCACAGATATGTTAATTACCCTAAGTTAATCACTATCTAATGGGCACAAGAACCTAAACTTCACAGTGTAACTTAGGAACATATAAAATTACTGTAAGTCAATAAAATATAAATAAATGCCTGAGTTACTGAATAAAGAACTTCTATTCCGGTGTTTGGCAATTAATCTCCTCATAGCACATTTAGTCCCCTGTTCAGCACTATTGGGGATTGAACCTAGGGCCTCATGCATGCTTGGCAATTGCTGCACTACCTAGCTGCATCCCCAGCCTAGTTAGTCTATCTAGCTGAAACCAGGAAGAGCTCTTTGACTTCAGTCCACTCACAATGATATGTTTGTTTTGGGTTTTTGTGTTTATTTTGGTTGCTGGGATGATTTTATTAAAATATTTTACTGTTTTCTGCGGTTCCTGGTAAAATTAAAAATGTTTGTAAGCTCATTATGAAAAAAAAAAGAATGCATTACAATTTCATCTGATTTCTTTTAATTTTATTTTTTGTGACTGCATATGCTGTTTCCTTTTTAAAGATTGGATTAATAGCAAAATGCTTAATTTTGAGTGAGGCTTATTTCTCTCTCTCATTTTCCAAGTCCCTGCTCCATTTCTTTTCTCCACATCTTTGTCCTTTCTTATGTGTTTTTATCCATGCCCAACTTTTTGCTGTCATGCTTGTCCAAGCTACTGTTATCTTTTGCAAAGATGAAGTACATCAGCCACAACTGATTTTTCTGTTTGTATCCTTGCTTTCCCCTGTCTCTGCTCTCTGGTCTGATAGAAGTCATTTCTTTTCTCAAACCCACCAGTAATTCCCCGTATGTGTAAAGACCGAAGTCATTAAAATGACCTACAAAACTACGGAACTTGCCCCACTCTTCCCACCCACCATCAGGTCTTTGGTCTCCTTTTATGTTGTTCAACTGTGCTTTCCTTCACTGACCATTCCAGTTATAACTTGCTTGCTCTTCAAACACACTTGGTACACTTTTACATTAGGGTTTTTGCACCTGGAGTTTTCTCTCTCTGGAACACTAACTATTCCCCACAGACTTATATTGGTTGCCCTACCAAAACTTTTTTATGCCTTTCTTCAAATTGTATCATAATTAGAATCAAAATAACTTTCTTCTTCATCAAAGACTTGTTACCTTATTTCTTGTGTTTTTTTTCCTCCAGAACATGTTTTCTTACTTTTTAAATCTTCCTTCCATCACTCAAAATCTTCCCAAAGGGATTTTTTTCTGGGTTTTATTTTATTTTACTAGTTATTTTATACACAGAATTTAGAACAGTATCTACTACATGTTAGGTATTCAGTGCTTATATGTTAGCTTATTGATCATATTATATTTGGGTGTACAATATATATACATATACATATATATACATATATACACACATTTTTTTCAAAAATAAAATTTGGTTTCACATATACTTTGTAAATAGCAAAATTACTCAGGATGTTAGGTCAAGCACTTTCAAAAGTATAAAGGATTCTTATTTAAGAGTATTTAAATATACATTAAAATTTTATCAAATGCATATTAAAAGAATAATCATGGATTGAGACACTTTCCATGAAATTGTCACTGGGAATCAGGATCTACAAAGTATCCAAAAAGACATAGAGCGCGACTACAGCATAAAAACACGGAAAAGATGCTGAAGGGTAGCCTAATTCCTAATTTACATGAGCTAAGAATCCTATTGGAGTTTTGGTAAATGTCAAATTATAGTTTTTCTTCATGTAGTGGTGCTTGTTTGTGAAAAGGTTCCACCATCTGTCTGCCCACTGACCTGAGTCCTGGGCTTCTGTGAACTCAAACATCAACATCAGTGTGATCCTCTTCCCAGGAACAACAGTGGTGGATGAGTGAAGAAAGAACAGTAGAAAAATATAAAAGGAAACCAGAGAGGTGGTGGTAGGAAAAATGGAACAAATTTCAAGATACACAGTAAAGTATTTCTGCTCCTTGATATTCAATGCTACACTTCTTAAAACCTCACCCATTTTCCTACAGATAGAGTAAAAAGTATGAGGAAGACCTGACCAGTTGAGTGCAATCTCAGCTCCTCAGTAGAGTAATTTGGGTCCAGGAGTATGCTAGCTATGCCAATATCACATCATTCAACTGATAGAGGTCACAAATCCCAGAGAACCATAGGGAAGTGGAGGTTAAAATTACAAATATACATTGTAATTAGTTACTTAATGGAATGCACTTCATCATATATTTTACCATTAAGGCAATCATTATAAATTCCAAGAAACACTTAACTCTCAAAGACAAAGAAAAAAATTAAGCATCTGAAATTTAGCCAAAAAAATCAATTACATTCAATTTAAAACAAATGAATCAAATAACCACTTTTTTAAAAGTCAAAAATTCTATATCAAATAATTTAAATGTGAATTAGAGAGTGCATAGGATGCATATCAAACTTATGCTTAGTGAATATAAAAACATTTTGACAGCCCCAATAATTATACAGTAAAACATTGGCAAGGTCATTTTAACCTTTCTAATTGCCAAAGTTCACGCTACAATGGTGTTGAGCAGTAAGCACACTTGTGGGGTGTTGAAAGCTGTACACAACAAGGTTTGACTAACATTTTATAAAACTTTTATCAATATGGTTGAAGTGCTTTTTAAAAATGCAGCTTATATCACCTTAAAATGTAGCCCAATGAAATGAGTTGACAAGTGTGAAAAAATACACCTGCAGAAATGACTTCTGCAGACTTGTTTAGAAAATCAAATGCTTAGAAGCAATGTGCATACCTAAGAGTAAGAAATTCCAGGGGCTGGTTGAATGGCTCAAGTGGTAGAGTGTCTGCCTAGTAAGCATGAGGCCCTGAGTTCAAATCCCAGTACCACTCACCAAAAATTAAATCTTCTCATAAGAGTAAGAAATTCCAAGCAAACATTGATGTACCTACATAATTAATTATGATATATACATGGACACATTTATGGGGATGAAATGCATAAATAATAATATTAAAATATTCATTTAAAGATTCATTTAAAATGCATATTAAAAGAATAATCATGGATTGAGACATTTTCCATGAAATTGTCACTGGGAATCAGGATCTATAAAGTATCCAAAAAGACAGAGAGAGAGGCTACAGCATAAGAACACATGAAAAGATGCTGATGGGTAGCATTTGAAAATATTCAAAACATATTATAAAGTGAAGAAAATGCAGCCTTTGTGTCACTAGGCATAGAGCATGCTACAGTCATGAAGAGAGGGACTTTTAATGGAACTAACATCTACAGCTTATTAAAAATCTGAGAGCTTACAATACTGAAATGTTACTAATTTTCTTAAGGCTTTATTTTAGTAATTTTGAAAAGCCCACTTTTCCCACCTTGAGAAAAGTTTTATTTCTATAATAAAGCAATAAAAAATTAAAAGCAAAAACTCATTCAATAGTGGCTTCAAATTAGATATATTTGATAAATATTAGATACAGTACTTGGTTAGTTTTGTAATCAAATATTCAAATTCCAAAGACATATGAGATTTATTCACACAGGGTTTTGGGAATCAGCAACAAAAGGCCAAAATGGGGAAAAGCTGGAAGGAAAAAAATGACAACTAGGATAATTCCTTCAAGGAATGTCAAGCAGATTTCCCTTTCGAAATGGTTTATACTGTATAGTACACATTTGGGATCTGTTTCTTAACTCCACAGTTCGTTTATAATTCTCTTAGGTATTGCATTGTCAATCTCTTATCTCTACAATAATTCTATCATATTCTGTATGCTATTATCAATCTTTTTTGAGTTCTACAACATTTCTTTTATTGTAATTTCATAGTTTAATACCTGGTAGGCTAGTCTTCTTTATCAATCTTCTTTTTAAGTTTAGTTTATCAATTGCCCTTATCTAACCATTTTTAAAAATTATAATAACTTTGTCAACTTCCAATAACACCCAAAGCAAAAATAAATATCAAGATCTTCTCTGGAATTTAATTAAATTTGTATACTACTTTACAAAAAAGTTGGGGTGTGTTTGTCTTCTTCAATTAAAGAACCTGGCATATTGTGTGTATGTCAATATTTACTTGCAACTTTTACTTTTATTATTATGTAAATATGCTTTTTAATATTACACAAGCATTTTTATTTATTTAGCATATCTATTAATGTCACTAATTTGCATTTTTAACTTTTTGTTTGGTTAACAGAGAACAAAGTTACTGATTTCTATAACTTTTTTTTCCATTTATTTCTTTTTGACATTATTATTACTTTTAAGACTTCACATACATACACACACACACACACACACACACACACACAGACAGACACTCACATATATAGTAGAAGTTATAAGAAGATGATTGAAGTAAGGTAAAACAGGTCTAAGTCTGGTTTGTTGTTGGCTTTCCCAAACAAATAGCTTTTGGATAAACAAATCCTGCTTTTCCTTCTCAGTAAGTTATGCTTTATCAGCTCTGCCTCTTACCAAGTTTCGTGCATTATAGGTTTCTCTCTAAATAAGAATATTTGTTGGATTCTCAGTAGTCAAAACAACAACAAATGGCCCTTTTAGTATAATTTTACAGAAGTTCAACAGTTGAGGAAACAACATTTGGCCATGTCAGTATATCTTTCATAGAAGCATAGATATTAATTTTATTGTATAATTAAATTTCAGAGCTTTTGCCTTATATATAAATTACATGTCCAATCCAGGAGGATACACAAAACAGCTTGTCTTCTTTTTCAATATTTTCCTGTTGAATGAAAGACTTGAATATAAGGAATGATTGGGGGGAAAAGCATGATTCAATGCAGCATTCATGAAATGCACTTTAATTAATTGTTAATAATTTTCTAGTACTACAGATTTATGTAACAAGAGGCATAGTTTGACTTTACTCTAAACACAATCACAACAGATGCCAGAAACACTGCATTTAATTTTAGTTTCATCAATGATTCCTAAAAATTATAATTAACATGTAGTGCTACAATGAATTCAAAGTTAAGTCTGTTGTCTTGAAGTAAAGCCAGGACATCATTACTGAAGTTTTACTGGATTGAATATATAAAAGAATAAATAACAGTTACAAGATTATTATTAAATAATTTCTATGTGTTAAACTGAAATCAAGGAACTAGAAGCAACATAGGTCAAATAAATGTTGTATGGGCTGTGGAATTACAAGCTTATGCAATGAATTACAATTGCTGAGTTCTTGAAAGTGACAGCAACAGACAAAACACTGGACAAAGCAATCTGCAATGAAATTGTTCAGTTTCATTAAGCATCACTTAACCCACCAACCAAACTGACAGAATCATGGGAAGACTTGGCCACCAGCAGTCACAGATACCAATACAGGGAAATAGAACTGAACCTTTGTGACTTCCAAACACTTACACCCAGTGCTAAGATTGATTTAAAAGAGAATATTGAACTTGACAGGTGTTTTTAAATATGCTGTATCACATACAACCAAGAAGTAACAGAACTTAGACTCAAATTCTACTCTATCTGACTTCAAAACTTATGTTTTTTTCTATGTTATACTCAAAATAGAAAAGACTGGAGTAAATAGGGTGAGGATTTCTTTTCATGAAATTATTCTAGGATTAAGGTACCCTCAATATTCTTATTTCATATTCATTAATTATTTGATTCAAAAAAGTTAAAAAATGCTTTTCCTAGAGACTGCATGTAGATATAGATCTATGTCTTCCCTTTGGTTTTAACTCTACCTCAATCATCTATCCATATAATTTCAATGGCAATCTGAATAAAAGAAAAAGTCATTTATATTATTTAATAGAGGGAAATAAACTAAAATTATATGAAATTTAAATTAACTGAAAGAAGTATAAAGGAATTATTTCTCTTTTGTTTCTCTTTTCTTTTTTTTTTTTTTTTTGGTGGGACTGGGTCAGAACTCAATCAAGACTTTAAACTTCCAAAAAACAGTACTCTACCAATTGAGTCATGCTTCCAGTCCATTTTGCTCTGCTGTTTTGGAGACACGGGTATCTCAAGTAATTGCCTGAGGCAGCTTCTAATTGTGATCCACTTTTCCCAAACTAAGTCTCCCAAGTAGATAGGATTTTAGGCACCATACATTCCTAACATGTGGAGTTGAAACAATACCATAAAACTTATCCATCCATAGGTTTCAAATGGAAATACACACTGATTATGAGCCCTTGTCTCATTATTGAAATGTGATGTGTTTTCAAAGACTGAAACCCAGATACAGAAAAATCTAGTCTTCCTATTGCTAGGGATGATAATGGTATTATATTAACTATAAGGGAAAAGAGAGAAAATGATTTTATTTGTGATTCATATGCAAGGGATTTATGTGGAAGGTATGTAGCATTTTTTTTCATTTATTCATATGTGCATAAAATGTTTGGGTCATTTCTCCCTGCTACCCTCTGCCCCCTCTCTTCGCCCCCCACCCCCACCCCAGCCCCCTCGCTTCCAGGCAGCAACTGTTCTGCCCTTGTCTCTAATTTAGTTGAAGAGAGAGTATAAGCAATAATAAGAAGGACAAAGTGTTTTTGCTAGTTGAGATAAGGATAGCTATACAGGGAGATTCCTCGCATTGCTTCCATGTACATATGTGTTACATTCTAAGTTGATTCTTCTCAAACTGACCTTTTCTCTAGTTCCTAGACCCCTTCTCCTATTGGCCTCTGTCGCTTTAAAGTTTCTGCATTAGTTCCTTTGCATTGAGGACATCAAATACTATCATGTTTTTGGGGTTTCTTACCTATACTCATCCCTCCCTTGTATGCTCCCACCTTATCATGTGACCAAAGTCCAATCCCCTTGCTGTATTTGCCCTTGATCTAAAGTCTGCATATGAGGGAGAACACATGATTTTTGGTCTTCTGAGCCTGGCTAACCTCGCTCAGGATGATGTTCTCCAGTTCCACCCATGTACTTGCAAATGATAAGATTTCATTCTTCTTCAGGGCCGAGTAGAATTCCATTGTGTATAACTACCATATTTTCTTAATCCAGTTGTCAGTAGTGGGGCATCTTGGCTGTTACCATAATTTGGCTATTGTGAAAAGTGCTGCAATAAACATGGGTGTGTAGGTACCTCTGGAGTAACCTGTGTCACAGTCTTTTGGGTATATCCCCAAGAGTGGGATTGCTGGATCATATGTCAGATCTATGTTTAGATTTTTAAGAAGCCTCCAAATTTTTTTCCAGAGTGGTTGTACTAGTTTGCATTCCCACCAGCAGTGTACAAGAGTTCCTTTTTCCCCACATCCTCTCCAACACCTGTTGTTGGTGTAGCATTTTATCAAAATTAGATAATCATCTTTCATGCTTGCTTTGGCAGTAAATATGCTAAAATTGGAATGATACAGAGATTAGTGTTGCCCCCAGGCAAGGATGATACATAAATTTGTGAAGCATTCCATATTTTAAAAAATAATAATCTTTCAAAACCTTGCAGCATATTAAATCGGTTTATTTAATATTCACTGGTTTTATTGTGATTAAAATACTTAATTTTAATTTTTAGAAAACAGTGAATTATTCAGATAAAATGCTTTTCTATCCAAAAAGAAATCTATGTGATTTGTAGTCTATGATAAAATAAAAATCTATGTACTTGTACCTAAACCCAATGACATACTTAAATAACATTAATGTAAGTTTTAAAAATCTTATGTATTTTAGAAAACACATGCAAGTCAGTTTTTAAAGTAAACGTCTTAAGAAGCAACACTAGCTTTGCAAATACTACTCTTCTAAGTGAAGATGTGAAAGATAAGCCAGTTGGTTGTTTGTAAAAAATCAGCACTTTTTACTTTCATTACTAACAACACTCTGACAAATGACATAATGCTCAACTTACTTATAAATCAGTGTAACTTTCCTTAGAACACAGTTTCTACTAAACTTTTAATGAAATGAAAGAAATTATTTGGAAAACTGAGGCCTGCTGAACCTAAGTGATAACATATTGGAAGCTTTGCAAATACCCAGAGAAAAATGAGGGGAAAGAAGAGAGGGATGAAACAGATGATAAAATAAACATAAAAGAGGAAGAGGAAAATTAAATTCTTCGGAGGCTGTGTTAGGGACTGACTGAAAGTTAACTTGAGAAATCTAATGAGGCCCTTGTTGCAGAACTATAGCAGCAAGGAGGTAGATTGTATCATTATTGGAAAAGCAGGTGGAGGATAGTTTGGTTATAACCTAGAGAAGCAGAATTGAATAATCTATATATTTCATAAATTTTTACTTAGTCCCAGTTTTGTGGAATTCTTTGGCATCTCTCTAAATGGAAATGAAGGAAAGGGAATGCAAGAGAAACAGATTACATCTGACAAATGTGACACAAGGCCTGGAGTTAGGAAAATCACCATAGTAAGATATACTATTCCTTCCCCCGCTCCCTCTTTTCCATGTGTCTCCCTCCTTCTCTCTCCCCTCCTTTCTTTCAACATCTATAGAGCACCTATTGCAACAACCATTGTAAAAGTACAGAATAAACTGCAAAGTTTCATGACAGAGAAATATTGGTAGGCAAAGAACAAGTATACTTTGCTAAGTTGCTATGAACATATCTAAAATATACTGAGTTCTTATCACTCTTCTAAATACTTCATACAATTAATTATTTAGTGTCCATCACATCCTTATGTAATAAGTACTGTTACTATCCACGTTTTGCAAATGAGGAAATGGCTAAAAATTTCATGCAAGTTTTTCAATGCCACACTTCTAATAAGCTGCAGAATTTTCATTTGAATGCAGGGAAAATAGCTGTGTGCCACTTCTGTGCTCTATTACATGATGCAAATACAAAGTAGAAGATATAAGGCCTGGGTTCTACAGAAACACAAAAAGTACATTTATTTTTCCAACTATCTGCTCATACAACATTCCTGAAGCCATTAGTCATTACACAATATGTTAGCAAATTGGGGAGGTTTGTCTTTTGGTAGGAAAAATAATGGCTCATTCATCAAATTCAATATTTTATGTATGCTACAGAAACAATTAGCAATGTCTTAAGTGGTATAAATTTTCTTAGTTGCCTATTGAAATGATAAACTCTAAGGCATGAAAAGTTTTGAGAGCAGATGAGGTAAGCTTTTAAGGAAAGATGCAAATCTGCCAAGGACAAGGAGGGAAATTATGCTAGGTAGATCAAATAGTGAAGGTAAATCTTTTTCAAAAGAAAGATCACTGTATACACTGGCTAACTCAATGTGGTTAGGACTTAGTGTGTTTAAAAACTGAGCATAGCTGACATGTATTTGTGAGACAGCATAAGATTTTGTATAGTATTTGTGAAATAATGTATGTCTTTGAGTCATGGTCTCTAAAACCAGGTGCATCACAAGCTATGAAAACAATGCAGTCAGGCTTCTTTGACCTTGTGCAATGCAAGTATTATCTGCAGTTAAGAGAACTAGGAGTTGGGCATGGCAATACACACTTGTAGTCCCTGAATGTCTATATTCCTGCTCAAGCAGGAGAATCGCAAGTTCAAGTCTTGTCTGGACTACATGGGGAGTTCACAGTCAGCCTGGGCAACTTATTGAGATCCTGTTTCAAAATAAAATTTTATGAAAGGAGGATGGGCTGGGATATAAAGATCAGTGGTATAGTGCTTGCCTAGCATGCACAAAGCTCTGTGTGGAGAAATACAGATATTCTTTAGTTGGTTAGTTTTATGCAAACTAGTCCTTTGATGACTATAATCTTTCTAGTCTTTCTTGAGTCAGGGAGCCAAGAAAATGTTTCCTACTCCCACAGAATTTCACAGTTTTTTTTAAATAAAGCACTTTTTAAAAAGTTGATCTTGATGTTGAGTTGTGCTTTTTCCCCCAAAATACAAATATTCCTAATTTGTTGACCTTTTATGTATCAACAAGCATTTGCTAACAGTGTGCAGATATTTTTAAAAATAATAATACAGTTAATCGTCCCATCAAAGTAAAGGTGACACTTTAAAAGTGAACAAAAAAAGCACCGTTTTCAAAGATAACTCGTGCTATAGAACACTTGATAATATGTTTGATGATGCTTCCCTTTGACAAATCTATGTAACGGCAGTACCCTTTAAAAGTCTTATATCTATTTCTTTCCTCCTTTCAGTGTAGGATTTTCTACCTTGTTTAAAATATTGGAAAACTTCTGAGCATTGTACAAGAACAGTTGATGGACCTCAAGGTGAGAGAAATGCATACCAAAATTTTACCAAAATACCTTTGCATGATGGGTAGATGAATTTGACAACCTTGCCTGACAATTGATAGGTACAGACCAGGATGCAATTGTTCCTTTTAGAGTTTCTTATCCTTGGGGATCATTTTCTGCGCTGGTAGCTGCTAAATGCAATCATAGACCTGACTTCTGACTCATTACAGTCAATATTTATAAACCGTAAATCACAATTTTTTGAAAATATGAGCATATTGAATCATCTTTTCTCACCAAAGAGTCATTTTACTATTATTATTTTTTTTAGTTGTAACCAACCCATATCAGAGGCTTAACATTTTTAATACTGGTATTTGTATTCTCCTGTCATTCTTTATATTTCAGGTTTGTGTATATACTATTACATATATAAAATAACAGCTCAGTAACAAATGCTTAAAACTTTTTTGTGAAAGAAATTTGGGAACCACTGTGATAGAAGCTGAAGAATAGGTTGATTATAGGAGTCACAGAAATGGCCAACTGACCAAGGTTGGTGAAGCAGCCTGCTTTTCTGGCTCTGCCACTCATAGTTAACTTATCTTGGGCAACTTATTTTACCTTCCTGAGTATCATTTGTGTAAAAAAGATATTACCTAATCAATCAGATTCTAGTGAGCATTATGTAGATGTAGGTAAGTGATGGCACATTGAACATATTCAATAAATGCAGCTAAAAAATCACCTTTGGTATAGCAAGATTTAATACAAAAAAGCCAAAGCTACAGTTCTAAAGAACATAGAACAATGAATACATTATTTTAAGATAATTTGTCTCTATATCTGCTCCTTAAAAGTCTGTATTTATTGAGGACAAGGGTTCTGTCACAGTTACCCCTCTAAAACCAAGAGTGTTGCCTGGTACATAGATCTCCAATAAATATTCCTATGAACATGAGTGGGAAATAAAACCTAGAGAGAAAAGGGGGGTACACTGGCTTTAGTTTCCACATTCTGGCCATTTGGAAAATGCCGGGCTCCACTAAGAGTTCACCAGATCCCATCTGGGAAAACCAACAGGTCTCTGCAGATGAGGCTGAACCCCAAAGCAGACAGGAGCCAAACAGTGGCCAATTGGTTAACTCCTTTTGTGAGTTCTTAGCCTTTCCATGTTATAAGAATTCACAGTGATCAGTTATTTTTGGCTAAAGCTAAGTCAAGACAACTGTATGCTGGACAACAGCCTGCAGGTAGTTAGTCTAGGGAGCAGACATGACCACTAAAGGCAATCCAGTCCATGAACTCTGCGTCTGACTGAGCACAAGAGATGAAGTGTCAGCAACTCTGACCACTGCCAGCCCAGCTCTGACATGACTCACAAACATATTACTCATCTCATTCTCACCTTTTTTACTGTCCAGTGGAACTCAATTTTCCTTTAAAAACTAACCAAAAGCCTAAATATTTTCATTAAGCTTGTGAATGACCACTAATTGCATTGCATTTAGTTAAATAGGCTTCTGAATTATTCATGTACATTGGGATTTTTTTCCTGCTGCTTTTTGGGAAGGCATTATCATCAAATTTCATTAAATTTACTACATGAAATAAATTTTTCTGATGATAAAACAATCTTATTTTTCAATTCTAATAAAACCATTTTACTGATTTTTAACTTTGAGAAAAAGTACATGCAGCTCTGTAAAACAGCAATTTCATGAGTTTCCAAACTCCAGGCTCCTTTATAGCTCTATTTGGCAATTACAGAGATTTATATCCTGTCCTCGTCCCCCACAAAAATGCAGAGCTGAGCTGTCTAGTTGACTTAGAGACTGACTTAGAGGTCTTCACATTCATTATCTTCAATAATAAGCTGTTACACTAAGTTAATGATTTAAAACTAGTATATGTTTGAGAGTGGAAAAAGGAAGTTTAAAACTAATTTATGGGAACATAATCCACTGGTCATTTTCACGTTTCATCAAAAAATATTTTAGAGGGTGTCTATATAGTAATTGATCACATTAGACTGACAGAATGTAGTGTTATTGCTTTACTAATAAGAGAAGGAAGTCATTCATCTTCTTTTAAGTCCAGACTATCAGCATAACTTGACAATTCATCATTTATTGAGAAATTAACACATTATAAAAATTATAAAAAAGAATAATACCGTGCATGTGGTTGATATTATAAGTCAAATGACATTCATATCAATACATTATGTGGTTTACTACATAGTAAAAACTGTAAATATCTTGGTCACTCTTCAGTATCTCATAATATTCAACTATAAGTATAAATTACTTTCAGTCTTTCACTGAGACAAAATAACTAATAGACAACATACAACAATCACCTTTATTTATTGATTGATTTTTTTGTCTTTTCTTTTTTGGTGCTGGGCTCGAACCCAGGGCCTCACGCATGCTAAACAATCACCTTTAAAAACTATGTATATAATATGAATTTTTACAAATCTGAGTGATTCAAGTTTTTTGTTGTTGTTATTTTTGTAGTAAACTAAGTATACTTGAAATAAAGTCACCAGGACTTCCTAGTGCAACTTTGGTGAAACAATTCTGTTTGGTTCTGGAGTTGTCATATTTTATTTATAGAATTTATATTAATATTTTAACTAACAACTTGCACTATTTAATTTCTGATAACATAAATTAATTTCTCTGTGCTTTACATGCTGGTTTTCTATAAGACTTAGATATCAATTTAATTTTTTAAACACTTGGTTTGAAAGTGTTTTCAGAAAATAAACTTATTAAATGAACCTAATTTCTAATCAACATCTACCATATGCTTAATATTTCATTTGCATCAAGATATTTTGAAATCATTTTACTGGTATTAATGAACATAAAGCTAGCATGTAAAATTATAAAATTTACAATAATAACATTAACAATCTAAAATTTAATTTATTATTAAATGAATTTTAAAATATTTATATTGATTAAGGCCACATTTTTGGAATTTACAAACCATTCTATGCACTTACATTCAACACATAAGCAATGCTACGACTACACTAAAGGCTTTGTGCTGTACTGTGTCCTTTTTTTCCTCCTGATACCTCAGGGAATAAGGACAGTGGAGAAAGAGCTAGAAACATCAGGGAGCAAGTCACCATTGATAAAAGCTTTAAGCATTTAAGGCAGATATATGAGAGGCAACTTTTTTTAATTAGAGAAATTTTATCTCCAAGAATTAGAGCTTTGGTTTTTCACATGAGAGTAAATAAGAAATACAAAATCTAAGAACATCCAGTTATGGTATGAGAGAGGAGTGAGGAGAGAAAGAGAGAAGAGAAGAAAGACTCTGAAATCAATAGAAAACAAACTTAAAATTTAGATCACTGTTAATATTTTCTATATTATTTCCCTTTGCCAATTGCCTTTATATAAACTTCATACCTAAAATTTTAAGGCTAAGTACATTGAAAATCTTGTTTTTCCACTGATGCTCCATAAGCAGGAGCAAACCCAGCTATATCAGTATCTCTGCTCTAAGGAGGTGTTTGTGGGATCTCTGTGTCCAACAAATCATTCTTATTTTATTGTTAAGCTATGTGTGCTACACTTTTCCCAAAATGCTACCTTTCTCAGAAATCTACATTTCTGCAATGTGAACTTGTAAGACACATATCTCTCTGTCATTACCTTTTATTATATTGTGCTCCTGATTTACCCTATATAAATTTATACTAGTGAACTAAGTAAGGCATCACATACTGAAATTGTATCCTGGTGACACAATTGGTATACCCATCATAATATTCCTTTAGGTCAATCATGTTTTGTATATGGGAAAATAAATGAGAGAAATTACAAGTTGCTCTTCCTTATTGGCCCAAGAAGGACAAACTAGAGATATTTCATTTTTTCTTCTACAGTCGGAGTATTTATTTGCTTAACAAGTGTCACCAGATACTGCTTTGAAAATTATGAAAGCATAGTCTTACACATCATAGCATTCTTCAGATTATGGCAATCTGTGCTCCATGAACTTCTGAATTATCTCCTCTCTTTCCTGCATTTTTAGTTCCTTTTTTTCTACCCCTCCCATCTTTAAAAAAATAAATATCTTATCTCCTGTTGAACACAGAAGGACCCTTTATTTGATCCTAATGCTACAATCTTTTCTCCTAAACTGTTTGGCATGTAGGACCTACAATTTGTTTTCATTTCTTCTCACTAAATTCACTCTTGAAACCATAGTAATTCAGGACCATCCTGGATTTTAGCTCTGAGAGTCCCAATTTTAAACAGGAAATACTCAATATTAAGCAAATCAAGACAGTTGGTCACCAAAAACTCTTCTTCTTCCTGTCATCTCTACCTCTAGTCACTCTTTCTACTGTGGTAGCTAAACTTACCTTTAATACATTCTTTCCTTCTCATCATCAAAGACAATATTTAGTTCAAATTCTCATTGACTCAACAGCCTGTTGTTCTAATTTCCTTGTGAGACTGATTCCTTTGCTTTTTTCCCAAAGCTATCTATCTAAAAGGCAAATCTGAATTTGTTACCCTGCTTCCTTAGCACTCTTAATAGATTTCCTTTGAAACTTACACTAGATCTTTCATGATCTTGTTTAAAACTTAAACTAGATCTTTCATGGATCTTGTCCTGCTATACATGTACACCCTTGTCTGTCATTTCTCCCTCCTTCCTTACTATCTTCCTCTAGATATTATTACTCTAAGAGTATGCTTCACACTTCTGTGGTTTTGTGTACACATTGCTCTTTCCTGGAATCCACCCTTTTCCAGAACACGTGGCTTGTCCTTCTTATCCCCCAAATTTCAGCTCAAGCTGAGCTTCCCAGGAAGCCATTCACATATATCCTGCAGATGAGGTTTCTCCTTGCCATCCCCTTGTACTTATATATTCTTCCATTTTAGCCCATACCTCATTTTATTACGATAATCTCATGTTTCTCTTTTCTTACCAAACTACAAGCTCCTAAAGGAGAGACACAGTAATTCCCTTTTGTATTCCCAGTGTCAGCAGAATTTCGGTCTCAATTAGTAACTGTGAATTAATGTTTGATGAAGTAATTATATTTCTTTAATGTGTTAGCATTTAGGAAGCAGAATACATAGAGTGCAGAGGCAGGATCTTGTAATTAAGAACTTAAGTTTACCCTACATTCCCTTACATACTTTTTAAGTGCGCATCCAATAGCTGAAGAGTGACTAAACTTATCAAAACCTGGGAAAAGTGCAGTTGATTGGCTTACCGTTCGCGCATCCCATACAGACAAAGTCTTGTCTGCAGAGCCAGTGAGAAGAGTGTTGGAGAAAGGAAAAAATTCAATGCTGTTCACAGAATCTGTATGACCATACAGTGTAAATCTGCATCTTTCACTGTATAAAGAGAAAACAAGAGTTAAAATTTTATCCCTAAGTATCTAAATGCTTCTGATGTCTACACATGCTAATGAAAATAATTTAATAATATGAGGCATAAAGGAATTCTATAAATTGCAAAACTTTTTACAACATTTTAAAGGAAAAAAAATTATAGCCAATTTATATTCTAAGCATTTTAAGAAATTAGTGGCATAAAATTGACTAAAGTTAAATTCTCTACAATTTAAAGAATCATGTTGTAAGTCATCTTTATGCTATCTTATTTATATCATGAAATAACTACATAAAATTGTCTCCAAATAATAAAGGAATATGTTAAGAAGAGAAAATCTTGTACTAATCCATAAAATAAACCAAACTTTTTTCCCCCAGTACTAGGGATTGAACCCAGGACCTCAAGACAGAAATTTTGGGGGGCATAATGTTTTCCTCAGTCTTATCTATTAGAATCACTGGAGACTCTTTTATAAAATATTCACATCCAGTCTCAGCCTTACAGATATTCTATTCCAATTCATCTGGGATGCACCCCAGGCATTGGTGTATTAACTCCTCTCCTGGCTATTGTAATTTGCCTTTAGGAATGAGACTATAAGCCAGTGTTTTTCAAAGTGTTTTACCCTGACTAGCGGAGTGAGCATCACTTGGGAATGTGTCCAAAATGGAAATCTCACCATCATCTCAAACTTACTAAATCAGAATGTCTGGAGTGGCCCAACAATCTGTTTTAGCGAGCACTCCAGGGGATTCTTCCACATGCTCAAGATTGAGAGCCGGTTAGCCAAACTACCAGAACTGACTGAGAAGGAAAGACAGCTGCAACTTTGCCTTTTGCCAGTTTAATACACACGGAACAGAATCATGACGACTGATTATTTTTAAGTAAGATTATTTATAAGACTATTTTCTTAAAAAGATTAGTAGAAACAGAGTAACTAAAAAAGTGCAGAGAACAGAGGAGTCAACATAAATTAATTCCTAGTATAATAACCAGTTAGGTAGTTTCTGACTATCTGATTCCTCTCTGGCTTGAGCCATATCATCGGCAACTATGCAGGGATGTGGGGCAGAAGACTAGACGGCAATCCTGGCTCTGACAAGCTCCAGCAGGATACCCAGAGCCAGGTGCTTTACTCTCAGTGGCAGATTTCCTTCCTGCGGGAATGAAATTATTTAATTTACTCAGATAGACAGCCTGGCTCCAATATTCTGAGATTCTTATACCAAAGTAGTAAATATAAAATAAAGGGGAGAAGTCAACATGAGCATGACATCTAAGAACTGTTAGGAACAAAGTTTGTGCTTCCCTTCTTAAATTTTAGCATTTTTGAAAGGACGAAGGATACTAAGATCTTTATGCATATTAATATGCATTCAAGTTGCTCAGCAAAACTCACCTTTACATACCAAGACTAGTATTACAGTCATTTATATCAGGAATAAGGAGATATAATCAGTAAATTCATTAATTAGGAACATTTACCTCAAAACTAATGAGACGGGCTGATAAAGTTTATCATAAAATAAGTTTATGATAAATAAAGTTTATGATGTGTAAATATATAATGGGATCAGAAAAATGACCTGTGATTGACTCCTTATTCTTGTGAGTAAAGTATATTGAAACATGTTAACTTGTCTGTATGTGTATATTGCTACTTTTCTACTATGGTTATAGAGTACCATAGTAATATTACAGACTGATATACAAGCCTAAAATATTTAATACATGGCTTTATCAGAAATAGAGAATATATTTCCTATGATATATACTAATAAATTTGTAGGTGAAATTGAATTTTACTTAACGATATTTAAGTTTTCACAGAAAGTTGTTAAAACGTAAAATAAATTGTTTTCTTTATTCAAAGAATGACTTTGGTAGAAATTTTAACTATTTTCTAATGATCCTAAAGTGTAAGTACAAAACATTTTTTTTCTAAGTTTATATTCCAAGTTCAATATCTTCAAGTAATCATCTTTAAATATTAGTATTATATTTATAGCTGTATGGAGTTATAGCTCTATGGACAGACAGAGAAGTAGGGAGAGGAGGGGGGACTTACAAGAAAAATGAGAAAATGATATTATTATATTAAAATTGCAAATATTAAATTAAATTATATATAAATCAATCATAAAACAAAATGAATAAAATTAAAGCCATTCCTGAATGTGGAGTAAATACATTCTTAGTACAAGAGATATCACTCTCTAAAATGTGTGAGGATTCACCACAAGCTGTTGTCAAGGGTTTATGTGGCATTTCCACAGAATTAGATTTCACAGTGCCTAGCAGAGAGTTCCTGTTCTACCATGAAAGGATAAACAGTGACACCAGTGGTCAGGCCCTGATAGAAGACTGAAGATTAATTCTAATCAGAGTGCAGAAACTTGACCAAGTACCTCATATACTCACTTTGGATTCCAGCAAAACTCCACTGGAAGAATCATGATCAGATTTATGAATTAAGTTCAAAACTAAAGTAGATTTGACTTACCAAAGAATAAAACCAGTCATGAAAAGGTAATGATAATATGCCCAAAATTACACTGCTCACTGGAACAGAACTCACTACTTGAAGTAGGAAGGAAACCTAATGTAGTTTCCCTAAATTTGTCATCCAGCGTAAATTTTTTAAATGCCACATATATTAAGAGGTTGAAAAATGCAAACCATAATCAAGAAAAACAAATAAATAGTGATAGAAACAGACCCTGAATCAATTGTTGGAAATCAAAGATGAAGACTTCAAACAATCTATTATAAGCATGTCTTAGGATGTAAAGGAACAGAGAGTTAAAATGTGTGTACAAATAGAAAAATCTAAAACATAAATCAAAATCATAAGAAAGAGAAATAGAGGGGGTGAATTTCATCAAAGTACATTATATGTATGTATGGGAATATCACAATGAAATTCCTTTGTACAATTAATACATGGTAATAAAAAGAGGCCCATGTAAGAATGGGATAAATACATGAAATAAAAAAGTTCATTGTGTGAACAAAATATCAGCTTGAATACTACAGGGAAAAAGGGGTTCACAGAATTGAACAGAGATCAATAAAAATTCTCTAATTTGAAGCACAGAGAAAATGTACTGCAAAACATATAGAAATAGTTTCAGTTATTAGTGGATAAGGTCACAAGGTCAAACATATTTATATAATTGGATTTTAGGAGACAGGTGTAGAGAAGAAGGGAGAAAAGGGAGTAGAAACATTTTTGAAGACACAATGGCTAAAATATTTCCCAATTTAATGAAAAATATCAAAGTACTAATCCAAACAAAGCTCAGAAAAATCCAAACATGATTAATAAGAGACAGACTGCATCTAAACATATCAAAGTTGAACTGACAAAGCAAAACATAAGACAAAAAAAATAAGAAAAAAATCCAAAAGTAGCCATAGATAAGAGAAACATAACATACAGGGAATTATGATACAAATGACAACTGACTTTGCACAACAAATAATAAAGAAAGAATAATGATTTTAAGAGATGAAAACTTCTATATTCAATTAAAAATACCTATAATCATGAGGATAATAAAACTTGAGAAAATTCATTGACAATAGATCTTTCCTACAAGAAATGCTGAAAAGAAGTTATTTGGACTAAATGAAAATGATACCAGATAGAAATATCTGTATGCAGAAAAGAATAAAAGCATCTGAAATGATCAATGCATAAGTAAATATAAAATACCTTTTCTTCATTTTAAAAGATAGCTGGCTGCTGTAGAAATTTCAATATTTGGAGGATATATAAAGGATGTAGATGTAAAATATAAGTGAGCAATACCACAAAATATAGGGGTATAAACAAATTTATGCTATTTTAATGTCCTTACATATTAGATGAAGTTAATATTAACATGTTACATTTTGATTAAAATAAACAATTGAGTGCTGCAACAACATGCTTTAATCTCAAAACACCTAATTTTAGTCTCAAAAAAATTAAAGATTCCAGACAAATAAACATACACATTAAACGATTCCACTTATATGAAGTGTAAGCATATTTGTTTTATGATTCCAAGAGTTAGAAAAGTATTTGCTATGTGGAGTGGGTTTTCACGAGATGAAATTTTCTATGGTCATAAAAATATTCTACGTCAATATTAGTTTCCCTGACATAAACTTTTGTAAAATCTCACCAAATTGAAAACTTAAAACCTGCTTGTTTCACTATAGACATCTACTATCTCAATTAAAGGATTAAATATGACTTGCCAGAATGCTTTTTCCTCCAGCTTTATTTTGATAATTGGGACACTAGAAATCTTTAGAATACTTATTTCTCTGAATAATTCAATATTGGCCATGATCTTATCTCCTATTTCTTTTGCTTTCTGAATGTATGTACTGTATAGCTGCTGCATATTTTTTATTTTTAATTGGAAAGGCAAGGAAACATATAGAATTAAAAAATTAAAATCTACAAAAGATTTAACAGAAAAAAATAAGTGAAAGGAAAGCAATAAAGATACTTGAGGGAAAAAGAAGCACAATTAATAATAGCAGCAACAAAATATTATAGTATGGTGAAGATTTTAATTTGTTATTAAAATAGTTTTACCTATCACTAACAGAAGCATTGCTAAATGTAAATACCTTATTATTGTTAATTTTTTAAAAAAATAAATGAGTATGATTTTTATTATTTTTTAAAAAGGCATTTTTAACTGTAAAGATTTATTTTCTCACCTTAACATTTTTTGCATATAGACTTTGCCATTAATTGAATTAAAAGTTCTTCTGTTTGCAGACTTTAGCAATGTTTTTAGGCAAATGCAAAACCATTAAAATATATGTTTTATCACAATCTTAATCTAATAAATTAACATACACAAAGAATATATAATCTGATAATATGTATAAATGTAATCTGGTATGTGTAATCTTACACATATACCAATGTGCTTTTGGCAAAGCATTGTGCACATTCATAATTTATATTCAGGGTTTGTCTGTTGTCATTAAAACCCAGTTCAATTACTTGGGAGTATATTCATTTAGGTGGCAGGTAAGGGAAGCATTCTTCAATAATATATTATAGCACACATTTCTTCTCAAACAAAATGGAAAAGTTAGGTCTTCACATAGCTTAAGGGAAGAAAAAACTGCTTAAGAGGGGAGAAGAATCTACTGACAAGTGAGTCACTGGCTTAAGGAGTGGGGCATTCCTGGCAGACAGGCTGCAAGAGCAGGCTTGTGAGAGATTAATTAGCTGCCAAAAAAGGAAAGTCCATTCAGAATTCCTTTCCAAGGTGAAAATGGACTAAAGTGATGGAGCATGACAGTACCACAAAGGATGAAAATGATTTGTACATTTCCATCAAAACATAAACACTGGAGCTTCATGCAATTCTCTCTTTTTCCCTGTCTGCTATTTTCCTAACACTTTGTAGGAAGAAGTTAATTCATGGCCAATAGCTCTTTCTTAACTTACCTCATGTTTTTCCTTTATTTCTTTTTGTCTCCTCTACTCTGTTTCCTTGCTGCTTTGATTTCATTTATTATTTTGGTAACTGAATGATAGCTATTTCTCTCAACTTTCAACTTGCTATAAAACAAGGTTATCTATGTTTCTAGGTCAGACATATTTCATTTAAAATGTATTTTCCATATATATGCTAGTTGTAAGAAGACACCACTTTAAGACACAGTTTTCCTTTTGAGACATTATGCTTCAGGGCTTTTATTTCTATGTGGTTGTTTAATGCCACTGATATTAAATATGAAATGTCACCTTCAAAACCTTGGGGTTGTATGAATATGTAGACCAAGAAAATGTGGTTAATGAAACTATAGCACATTTACAGAAATACAACCAGCAAGATATTATTGAGTTTTAAAAATCTGCCCTTCTTTTGAAAGCAAGTACCAGAATTTACCTCCATGTTAGCTTGTCATAAGAATTTAGCATGTAGCTTGAATTTTAAATGGCATTTTTGTAATTGAACTAACATACAATGTTAAAACTTCCCATGGACTTATCTGAAATAAAAGTTACCATATATCTAAATCTAATAATTTAACATGAACAAACAAAAACGTACTTAAATCACTACCCTGCAGCTCATAAAATCCAAGTTCAGTGAGGAAGTTACTCTACTGTCCTATTTATTTGTAAAAGTTTAAATGTAAGCTATTTTTAAAACCCACCAGAATTCTGTATCTTGACAAGAAAAACTCTTCAAATGATACCCATAATTTGATTTCAAAGTCAGAATGCTTTTACAATGAAAGCATTTTGTTTTATATTACCAAAAATAATATACAATACTTCCTTATATAATAGTCTCTTTCTGTGTGACCTCAGAATTCAGTTGAATGTTTAGTAGCAGGGATAATATCTAAGTATTAAATATTATGTAGGCTCCGTAGCACTATGGGAAAGTTCCCTACAATTTGTATGCATGTGGAAAGGGGTTTGATAAGATAGTCTAAGACAAGGGAAGTCCTTTGCCCAAACACTTGACAATAAACATACAAACAGAGCATTCCCCACATGATCATAAAACTCTTCTTACAGGAGGGCAGACTCCTGGCAAGCTCAAGTACAGTCAGCCCTCTGTGTACAGGGATTCTTCATCTGTGGATTTAACAAATCAGGGATAAAAACTGCACAAAAACTTTACACCTGTTCTAAACTTATCCACACATTTCTTCTTTGTCATTATTTCTTAAACAATTCAGTATACTAACAATTTACATAGGATTTAGATAGTTTGAGGTATTTTAAGTAATCTAGAAATGATTTAAAGTATTCAGGAGGGTGAGGATATGCATAGGTTATATGCTCCATTAGTCAAGACTCTTGGTTGCTGTAACAAAATACCTGATGGAACAACTTAAAAGAATGAAAGATTTATTTTGGTTCATGGTGTCGATCCATCATTGCACCTGTCTCTATTACTTTGGGCACAAGACAAGGCTGAATATCATGGTGACAGACCTGTGTGGAACAAGAGGCTGTCTTCACCTCATGGTAGACATGAAACAGAGAGAGACAGAATGCCTATGCTAGTGGGCTTTCTCTTTTTCCCCTTTATTCCACCCTGACTCCCATCCTCTGGGATGGTGCTGCCCGCATTCAGGTTGGATTTTCCTCCCTTTTTTAGTAATCCCTGGAAATGTCCTCACAGACACACCTAGGTGCTTATCTCCAAGGTGCTAACCTCCTAGGTGCTTCTCACTCCAATTAAGATAGCAATGAATATTTATCATCACATATGAAAATATTGCATCATTTTATATAAGAGACAAGCATTTCTCAGATTTTGATATGTGGTGGGAACAGGAGTGTTTTAGCAAGGTGGGGTTGTGAGGTGTCAAGGAGGGCATGCACATGACAATGAGAAAATTTGGAAGCATGGCAATAAACTTGAAAATAGAAAATGAAAAGAAGGTCCCATATTAAAATTGTAATCAGAGGCAAGTTAATAAAGGCCAAAGAAAATAACTTTGTAACTCAACAATTCCTACATTTCACATTACAGTTTAAGCTTACATTATTACTTACTATTTTTAGTAATTTACACACATTACTTACCAAGAATGTGAAGTACAATCAGCAATCATCATCTGTGTTTTCATACTTCCTAATTTGCCTACTTGCTAAAATATATTTGTATAGCAAAGATTCTCTACTTGATCAAACTCTAGTCAGGGATCTCTGAGCCCTCTTCTCAACAAGGGCTCGTCCTTGACCTAGAAAAGTCTCAAAACATCACTTCAATTATTCCTCTCCACCACATTAAAACACTTGAACACTACCCCAGTTTCCAAAAGTTCAAGGTTGCTTCCCTAACATGACCCTAGCTCCTCTTAATGTGCCTGCCTGAGAAAGCTCAGGGCTGTCAAAAAATTGTTTGTTCAAACCAACACCTGATAAGAACTCTTTCCTGGAGCAGAATCCTTCTTTTATTCATTTGAGATGTATATGAATCTCTTAAAACTCAGGAACGTCTTCTTCAAAGGACCGGAAAATCATTCCTTTAAAATGGAATCATTGGCTAAGCTAGTTAGATAGATAGGGTAAAAAAACCCAAGATTATATGCTGTATATTTCTAGAAAGCTAGAAGAAAGAAATTTGTAATGTTTTCAGCACAAAAAAATGATACATGTTTGAGGATATAGATATACCTACACTGATTTAAGCATTGTATAACATACACATGTATGGAAATTTCACACGGTACCTATAAATATGTGTGAATTGTAAAAATAAAAAGTAACTACTAGGGATGAAAGTGCCCTGGCTTCCATTCTCTCTTGGAAGATAGAATTGTTTACAATAACCAACTGTTCCTAATTTTCACTACCTTGCATGTAAGGTTTCTGTTCCTTCCTTTCCCTTTTCCCTAGTGCTGTCTTGAAAATGTTCGGTCACTTCAAAACATAGTGGAGCTCAAATCACATGGGACCCTCTTCCTTTTACAGTAGTACACTACTATTGTCCAGATAGATTTCTGTCCTTACCACATTAACAAGTGTCTAGCTTCACTTGTCTTTGACAATAACCCCCAAATCAATACCTGTAGTACTTATATGGTCATGAGCAGACATGGTATGTATGAGTGGTAAAAATTTTGAGTCACATGTTTGCAGATGTGATTAAACTCTGCTCTGCCTTCTTATTTCAACTCTGATCCTGCAGAGTGCCTTTCACAGTATATTTTGTGCCACGTTTTTCACACTTCTATGTTTCTTCATTGGTAACTTCATTATTTAGCATGGGCCCAAGTGTGGGACTGAAGTGCTATCTAGTGTTCCCAAGTCCAGAACACTTTGGCATCATGTGTGTTAGATAATATGTTTCATTGACATCTGAGTTTTAGAGGTGTTGTCTGTGAGTTCCATGTTATTGAGTCAACAGTATCTGTTAAATAAGGTGTCTGTACAAAACAAACAGAAAAAGCAAGGTGGAGTATTGAGTGGTTAAGGAATCAGCCTGCAGGAAGCTAACCTTGTATTTCTCCTAGAAGCAATGATTCATATTTACTAATTAACTTAGTATTGGTAGTGACATTATGGAATATAAGTATCTTAAATAATAACAATTAACAGCACTTATAAGTTCTTTAATTTACAGATAAGGAAAATGCTGCATAAAGAATTAAGGTAACACTCCATATAACACAGATGTTAATGGAGGCTGGATTTTTATTCCAAACAGCTGGTTTAATACCATTTCTTTTAATCACTATCTAAACTACCTTCTTCCTCATTGTACAGAATAATATTAATGTCTACTGAGGAACTTGGGTTGTGAGCAATTGATGAAATTATGTTCTGTGGGCAGAAAAAATGTACTTCACAGAGATTTTCTTTAATATTCACTATTGGAAATATTTCCGTGCTTATAGATAAAACAGCCATTATATGGAAAACTACATCTACTCATCACCCATAATTCGAGATAAATCAACTTCTATGGATTAAAAGCATTTTTAAATTTAGATGAAACAACTGTTAATTGGTCTAACATAGCAGTACATGCATATTACTTATATTGGGTCAAAAGAGACAATAGTACACATCTCTTCCCAACTCCATGTTCAGTGACTTTACATTGGTATCAGGAATTTATCTTGGTGGGAGTACTTATACCATGGAAGTCAACAAATGCTACACACCAAGACCTTCATTTTTTTGAATATAGATTTAAAAGAACACTATTGCCTGATGCCAACTAGCCTCAATGGGATGAATAAATTTAAGTGTCAACTTGGCTGGGGATGTCTAGATAGCTGGTACACATTATTTCTGTGTACATGCAGGAAGATATTTCATGAATAGATTGCATTTGAACCAGTAGACTGAGTAAAGAAGGTCCACCCTCACCAATGAGGGAGGATATCATCCAATCCCATAAGGGCCAGAACAGAACAAAATGGAGGAAAGGTTGATTCACTGTTTGCTTCCATTGTTGCGCCCTCAGGACATCAGACATTACAAAGTTCTTGTTCAAGTCATTTAGACTTGGACCAGGCCTTCCACCATTGGCTCCCTGGTTCTTGGGTCTTTGGGATTATATGGAAACTACACCATTAGCTTTAGACAGCATATTTGTGGGGCTTCTCAGCTCCATAATCACATGGGCTAATCCTTCAGGATAACTCTGTTTCTCTATATCCATATATGCCTTATGGGTTATGTTTTCCTGGAAGACTCCGGGTAATACACTCTGTTTACCTAGAATTTATTTACCTTTTGCATTTATACTAATTATTTTAAGATTTAAAAAAATATTTACCATCTGTTCATATTTTGCCTGTGTTAACTTCAGTTTCCTCTGTCTTCCTTACTTTATTTCTTTTTTTTCCAATTTTTAAAATATAATCCATTTGATACTATGACTAATACAAATGAACATAAAGATAACTATAAGTCCTCTGTTGTTAAGGCTGCAATGGCAAACTATTGCTTTAGTAATACCCTTTTATTTTCAGAACTTGGATTTGCTTCCTGCCATATTTACCATCTAGTTATGTATTGTGTATACCATAGTCTAAAGTGGTATAAAATATTATTTCCTTGAATATCATACAGGATAGAAAGAGCTAGACAGAAAATGTCACAGTACTGAGTTGATTCTCAGTTTCTGAAAGTTAATAAATTAAATAAAATGTAACTAAGCTTTAGAACCTATGTCTTATGATGTGGAACTATAACAGCAAATCCTTCATGTGCCTGAACCTCAGACCAAAAAAGAATGAATGAATGCTCACAGCTGCAATCATCTGGTGTTGCTTTTATATGTTTTACAGTTAGATAAATTTTTCTAAAGAAATGTAGCTTCCCAAAAATCCATGATTTAAATCCATTCAGTAGTCATTTACTGTCTTATATGTATATATAAATGTATATATATGACATCTAAAAGGGTTGTTTGAAGCATATCTAGTATATTTTTCTAAAAAAAGTTATACATAAAAATAAATTAGCACTTAAGATGACTGTGATTAATTTCTTTGTTAGCTGTAAGTAGATAAAAAATGATGTGACTTCAAATATTCTAAATCCAAAAAACATTTCTTAAATCTTTTATTCAAACCTCTTTCTACTGAGAATTTTAATATCATACGCTCACAATAGCCACATCGATATACTGAAACCTTCTGTGCCTTATCCTTTCATATCAACACTTTGAAAGATTCAGGAATGGGAACAGCTAACAACAAAAGGCAAGATCTCTAGCCACAGTAACTTTGCTCTGGGAGACTATAGAGGCTAAAATCCATAGCATAAAGGAGAAAAGGTAATGATGAAATGAGGGGGTGGGGAATTCCTAGATTATCCAGGGACTGGGTTTTGAACAAATGATATGTTAACCAGGTGTTCCCTCATGCTGAGAGCTTTCATTTAAGCTCCGTGTCTTTCTTCTAACCATAAAGGCATGGAAAACTGAACAGACTGATGACATTCCACACTGTCATATTATCCTATTTATTTCCTTCATCGCGCCAATGAATTTTGCTTGATTGTTTATTTACGTTCTTGTACTCTCTTGCCCTTGCCAACCCTGTTCACTCTATGTGGATTGTGGTCTTGACTGCACAGAAGTATATAGCTAGCCCAGAGAAGTTACTTAGAAAAAAATTTGTAACCTTAAATCAAACTACAAAACTGCATGATCTCTGAAGAGATGGCATTAGTTTCTAATACTTAACCCTGAATCCGGTATCCTTTCCTTCGAACTTTATCTTAAAATTCTAAATCTATTGTTTTAAAATAAACTCACTGATATTTAAGTGAATACCAGTTGCCATAAAAAAGCAATGGCTAGGAATGCAGCTCCGTGACAGTCCACATGTTCAATGTGTACAAGGCTCTTAGCTCAATCTCCACTATTGCTAAAAAAAGAAAAAAAATGAAAGGGTTATATGATCAATAAAAATATAAGGAATTATAGAAACTTCCAATTTTTTAGATTTGGTTTCTCATTAAAAAGTGTGATTTAGAGGACCGAATGTAATGGTGCTCACCTGCAATACTAGCTACTCAGGAGGTAGAGATAAAAGAATCAAAGTTTTAGGCCAGCCAGACAAAAAATTAAGGAGATCATATCTCAAAAACCAACTAAAAACAAAAGGACTGGGGGTGTGGTTCAACTGGTAGAATGCTTGTCTAGCAAGTGCAAGGCCCCAAATTTAATCTCCAGTACCTCAAAAAACAAAGTATAATTTAGATAAGTTAATTTTCTGACTTAGTTCACATTCCTGTTCTTAGAATTGAAATCTCTGTAAGAACATAAATTGATCAATCCTCTGTAACCATCCTTGATAGGATCCACCTGATGGGACTATTTTTCCATTTTCAGATGCTCAGCAAAAGTAGTTTTGAAAATGTTTGAATGAGGATAAAGTCATTGTTAAAGAAAATGTGGGAGATATTATCAGCCTGTCATAGGACCTTGAGGGCTGCCATAACATGTCAAGTATACAGCATTCCTCTTGACTTTATTGCTCCTATCTTTGTTACCATGGTCTTTCAGAAATGACTTTATACAAAATACTATTATTTTTCTCTTTCTGCCATATAGGTCTACTACCCCTACTGAATTGAGTAAGTCTTTTTTTTTTTCATGCTAGATATCAAATCCAGGACCTTGTGCATGCTAGGCAAGCACTCTACCATTGAAGTATATCCTTAACCCTAAGTTGAATAAATATTAAGGTAATAATTCATATAGAGTCATTGTATTCGATTTTCATCACTAGAACAAAACACCTGACATAGGCTACTTAGGGGGGAAAAGGCATCATTTAGCTTAGATATTGGATCTGAAAGTCCACGTAGCAGAGGTCAGGGTATGGAGAATAGCAATGGCACTAGTGAGTATCAAAGCAAGAAATAACAGCTGGATATAGGAAGAACAGAGCTGGGTAGGGGCAAGCTTAATTCTTTTATTACAATGTTCAGGTGAGAATTTAAAGGGTTGCATAAGAATTATCTCATGCTCTCACTGTCTTAAGGACCCCCTGTTAAGCTTCACCTCTTAAAGGTGCTGTTACCTACCAATGGCATTGCAGTGGAGAATCAAGTCATTAACCACAGTGGACCAATGGGGCACTCAAACAGCAGCCAAACCATAACAGTCATTCTCAACGTCTGAAGGCAAGTGGTATGCAACTGGCTGGGCTGTCTCATTCCCCAGTCCCTGTTGTGACTTCTATTTTCTTCTGTTCTTACTCTTTAATAAATTCTGTAACAACTAAAGGGAAAGGTGAAAGATGAGGAGCATTGAAAGTAGTGGGGTGATGTGAAACTCTAGAAAAAATAAAATTAAACAGAGCTTGTGCTTCCTAAGTCATCATAATTTTTTTTACATATGTCCTCTCTTGAAATGAAAATGCTGGATATAGTAAACACAATCTAAACACAGATCATTTTTCTCAATTAGCACAACTTTCTCATTTATCCCAAGGATGTCTTCTTTTGTTCTAGATACCAAAGATTTAGAACACAGAATACAAGAAAACATAAAAACAAGACAAAACAAAACAGATGGACAAAACTAGAGAGGACAAATAGCTTGGAACTGGAACTGGTAGAATAGCTTCCTCATTACTTTCTCCTATTTTAAGTGCCTTAATTCAATATCTCTTCATACTGAGCACAGTGACCATACATTCTGGATCTTTCTGACAGTACTGATTTTGTATAATTTTATTATTGTTAATAAAGTAATATACTAAAAATATTGTCTTAATTTAATTTCAATATCTTAGAAATAATGACATGGATAATGCACTAAATGCTTTGAAGACCTTAGCCATTAGGTCTTTGCTTAAAATTGTATTTTGGGGTTAACTTCTTCACCATTAGTGTTCCTATGGATATCAATGTGCAATAGTTTTCCTCTTTGGTGTTTAATTCATTTATTATAATTTGTTGAAGTATTAATTCACAATTGTATTTCTGGTGATTTCGCCTTGATCTCTCTGTGGAAGCCAGAAACAAGGTTGGTAATTTCTTGCATCTGTAATGTTGGATAAGCAGAGGGCAGAAAGTAGCTGGAATCAAAGTGTTTCTCATCTCTCATAAAGCTCTAAGCTCATGCTAGTTATGTGTGAGGGAAGGAAGGGGAGGCTGCTGGCAAGCTTTTAAAGACAAGGAGAAAAAGTGAGAGGGATTCTCATGGGGTGGGAAAGGACTATGTATATTTTTCAGGATTTTTGAAAAGGACAAAGTATAGTATCCCTCCATTGCATTACCTAGAGAAGGTAGTCATCTCTCAGAGGGAAAGACCACATGATTCATCTAAGAGGGTGGGTCCCAGGCTCAAGGCTCATCTTTTGTCCAAAGATGTCCTATGTGTGACATCAAAGTAACAGGCATCACCATGATGATGGGCACTGGACACCTCAGTTGTGGGCAGGTAATCAATGACTAGGAAAGGTTCCTGAGGCCTAGTATTGAATAAAACCTCAGAACCTTGGTGCAATTATAAGGAAGAATGATCAAGGGAGAATTTCTACCTAGATTTATAAGAAAGAGATTCGAATCTAAATTAGCTTGGTTGTTATAAAACAAAGAAATGCTGTATGTCTAAATTATATGTGGTAAATAGGATTACATTCATCAAATAATTAATATTAATTCCATATAAAGTATTTATGGCAAGGAGAGAGAGGCATTAGGACATAAGAAATCAGTCTTTGCTACAGTTTCAGCACTTTGGAGCAGCCTCCTCTGACTCCTGTTCTCCCTTATGATCCTCTGGGCTTCCCCATGGAAATCTACCTCACAGCGGGCCACCTCATCATTCTTAGGTCAGGCTTTGGTAAGAAATTGGCTAAATTAATTAATTAATGCATGCTAATGAAATGGGAAGGATAACTTAGAAAGCTTCCTTTCAAGAAGCATGCTCCTGCACTTTCCTCTTGGGTCCACCCTATCAGAGCATATCTTTAATAGTTACTTTCTATATTCCATATTAATACTATATAAATACCATAGGAAGCCCTCTCTTTATTCTTTTTTCCAAGAGGAGTTATTTCACTTGCAGAAATCTAGTACATATAAGATACAAATAAGATAGTAAGCTGACAGAAAAATAAATATTCAGGGTCCAAAAGGACCTTGTAATAACCCTTAAATTATGTGATTAAGTACATTGTCTGAGTTTTGATTTGTTATTGATTATGGAAATAATTTTTCTTCATGGATGTGTTTAAGCCAAATATATTTATGTCCTTTATATTGTAATAGTAATATAGAGAGAAAATTCAGAATAGGGTGTACTTAGCCAAAGCTGACACAAATATGGGAACATATTGAGTGGAAACGGAAGGTTTAGAAATAAGCATAGTCCTATTTTCTACCTACTCCTTGATTTTCTAAAAAAGCTTAAAGAAAATCCACTGGGCACGGTGGACAAGTCTGTAATCCTAGCTACTAGGGAGGTGGAGATCAGAGAATGGTATTTTGAAGCCAGCTCCCCAAAAAGTTCACAAGACTCTCCTCAACCAATGACTAGACACGGTGGTGCATACTTGTTATCCCAGCTACACAGGGAAGCACAAATACAAGGATCATAGTCCAGACCAGACCAGGAATACAGCAAGACCTTATCTTAAAAAAAAAACAGCTGGCAGAGTGGCTCAAGTGGTAAAGCACCTGCCTAACATCAAAACTTAAAGAGAATCATTTTCTCTTTTTGAAATGCCTAATAATAACTAGAGTGTACAGCATGCAACTTATAACAGGATCTCATATTTGATCTGTAACTAACTAGTTAACAAAATATGATCATTCTTTTGGCCAGAAGGCTATAAAGTAGCAAATTTTTAATAATCTTTAAGAATCTATTTCCTCATCTCTATTTTTTAAATTCAATGTCCTCTTCCTTTTGTATTGAAAACAAATTCTCTCCTTTCTTGGTCATTCATTTACTAGTCCATTAAAATATGTCACCTGCTGATTGTTTCTCACCACCACTACTGTGAGTTATAGATTAGGGTACATTGCATTTTACTGCCACCACAATAGCTATTCACACATCCTCCCTGTAAAATCACACAGGGAACTAATTAATGTTTTTAAAGAAAACTGTTGTGTATAAAAATAAATAAATAAATAAATAAATAAAACCAAGTTTGAAAAAAGAGAGACACATGCTTCTCTTTGTATTTTCAACATCACATCACACTAGATTTTCTTAACTTCAGCCTGCTGTTTTTCAATCACAATTGATTTGCTAGGATGTGAAAAGTTCTGCGGGATCCAGCCTGTCATCTTAAATATATATAAGCTCTGTTGTGTTGATAGAAGTTACCAATTTAAAGGGATCACAAACAGAACGTTATTTGTATCCTTCATCTACCATGTGCTTTTTGCTTGTCATATGTGGTGTGTTCAATACAGGAAGGGAACTTCCCAGTGAGGACCTATTTACAAATACAACAAAGTGACCCACTTAAGATATTAAAATGCCAGTTTGTTTTATGAGGCTATAAATATGTTCTATCATGTCTTTACAGTTTATGACCACTGTTCTATTCCTTTGTAGATTCACATATGACATACCCATTTATTCATGTCAAGGATTTAAAAACTACAAGGTTTTCAATAAAGAAGCATATCCTGTTATTTTTTAGTATGCTTTATCTTTGGATTTAATATTTTTTCTTAAAGGACAATTGGTTTTATGTGAGAAAACCTTGCATTTCTACCAATCACACTTTTCTTTAAAAGTGATATAGAAATTTATTGACTCAGTGTTTCATTCACTTAACTTTGTGTACCCCATGCTTTTCGACCTGAGCCTAGAACTGGGCTCAATACAGTATGATTTTCCAAATAGGATTGGGATTGAATGTGCAGTTATGCTTCTGGGTGTTTAGTTTTGAATATCTATTTTTTCTTAAAAACAACCTTAATGAGCACATTATTCATACATGTTCAAATGTCATATTGACAGTATTCTTGTTAAGATAACCTCAGCTAGTCCACTAAATCATAAGCATATGGCAGTATCTTTTGCACTGTGTGATTGTGCTGTTAACCTTGATGTTTCTTGGTCTAAAGAGTGGGTTTGAAAAGGCCAATTCATGTCAGGCAATGGCTTTCCTCACAAATTGCATGAATAAATATACAGACTATATATTCTGTCCTCTGGGTGTTGGCAGCATCTGTTACCTGCAGGGTGTCATTCTCTGTAAGCTGCCTCTCAGTTCCATGCTGAGCATCCTCTTCTGTTTAAATGAGGCAGTGAAGCAGTACAAACTCTGCTTGCTTCAAGTCAACATGATCTGCTTATGTTTGTGCCTGTCACTCCCTCGCTCATTATGTTGCTGTTAGTTTTGCTTGAAGTATTTTGTTCATCCTTTGGGTATGACTACCCTCCTTCAGATAGCCACATAATTGTTTTCTCATTCAGGTGCCATCCATTTTTCATTACATGACTGGTCAGCATGGCTGAAAGTTGATAAGGATGACTTATATGCTTCTTAAACATCTGTATTGTAAGAATAACTTTTATATGACTTCGTTTCATCATTTGTATATAGCACCACTTAGGGACAACAGAAATACTAACCAATGCATATAAGTATGCCAATTATTCCCAAAAAGTCTTCAGGCTTATATAATTAGCACTTTTTTTGTTCAGCTAAGTAGTTTAATATGCAGTTTCTGTACCTATTAGTTTATACTAGTCTGCTTAATTTCTTCATTCAGTAATTCTTAATTCTGTCAGTTTTAATGATCTCTTTGAAGAACAAATATATCTAAAGTGTTCCCTGCTGTGTTGAAATGAACCAATAATAATAATTTAAAAACTGAATATATTGGCCAAGCTATAATGTGAATAAAGAAATTGACAGCAAATAAATACATTTGTATTAAATATAACTGCTCATGCCCAACTACACTACAGCATATCATGATGGGGGGGTGGGCTCACCTCTACATACGGAAACATCATTATTGTGACAGCCACAGAAGCAAACTGCTAAGCCTCTTGCAATTGCTTTAAGGGTGAGGTGAGGGCCATGTGTGTGGGGCGGGAGATGATGGGGATCTAACCAATGTACAATGTAAGGCTGTTCAAAACTATCACAGTGGATTCCCCTGTACGATGAATATATCCTAATAAAAATGTAAAAAATGCAAACTGCTAAGGTATACTATCTAGGAAACTCAAATTCAAGGAGCTTTATTGCCAGCAACATGATTTTCTGCAAAGGTAATCACCTGTTGGTAAAGATCTGATTAAAATTCAATAAACTATTTCCTTGATTTACATGATAGTTTCATTCCTGAAAAACAACATGCATTTTAAAGTGGGAAATTTTAAACAATTTATTTTTGAAGTGGAGATGGGTTCTAAGCTAAAAATAAGAATTTTAAAAGCACTCAAAATGAAGACTTTTTCTTTCAATTTCATGAATATACATAGGAGTATTTGGAAGTTATGTGGGACACAAAGCATGATTTCTGGGTGCTGGATAGCCCCCCTCATAGCAAGATGTTTGGCTGGCTAGCCTCACTCACAGTATGACAGCAGTCTCCCGGAATAATTAAAACAAGAGAAAACTAACTAAACTGCCAACATGTCTGCTTGAGAATGATACTGCCCTTTGTGAGTGAACCCCTTGCTTAACGAGTACATTGAGTTTGCTATTTATTCTTGATACTCAGTGTGCTCCCTAGTAACGATTAGATAACCCACCTATTGAGGGATCCAAGAAAAGCAGTCCCACCTGCTATCATCCCTACAAGGCCTGTTCGTCCCATCATTCAATCTCATTGTGAACAAAGTGACTCACGTGACAAAATGTTGCAGCTGTTTTAAAAATTCCATTTGGAGTATCAATTTCATTGACTTCTCAGAGAAATTAAGAAAATGATGCAAAAAAGTGATAAATTTCCTAGCTTCTAATGTGGTCTTTCTCCACAATGCAACTCTGATATTTTTGCTAGAGGAAATGTATCACTCATATTCAGACAAAATGATATTTAAATACAAATATAAAACACAGCTATAGGCATATTATTATTATGCTTATGTAATCTTCTGCTTGGAGTCATACACATTTCTAATTATTGTATTTCAAAATAAGAATTGAAGACATAAAACTGTGAAAGAGGAAGGTACTCAATTTAGATCTGATACTTAATAAACATAAATATCACACCATGTAAATCCTTTTTGAAATGAGACAGGATGCCTATAAACCATTAAAATTAAAGAAAGACTCCACAAAATTAATGACTCTTCTAAAAGTCAGTCATGATGTGAATATGAAATATTCCAGTGGGCTTGTGTTGAAGCCTTGGTCCTGAGTTGGTGGTGCTATTTTGGAGGTGCTGGAATCTTTAGGAGGTGGGGCCTAGCTGGAAGAAGTAGGTAACTGGAGGTGTGTCCTTGAAGGGTGTCCTGTCCTTTCTATTTCCTGGCCTCCATAAGGTGAGCAGCCTAAACTAACTTATGCTCCAGCCACTGTGATATTCTGCCTCACCTCAGTCCCAAAACAATGGACTGCTGACCATGGACTGAAACCTCTGAAACCATGAGCCAAAATACATCTTTCCTACTTTGAAATTGTTTCTCTCATATATTTGTCAAAGTGATGAAAACCTGAGGTAGTTTTTATTTGTTATACTATTGATAATATATACCACAAGGACTGTTTAATAACTGTACATTTCCTAAAGTTTCATAGAAAGTATAGTAGGCCTGGGATTTAGGCTTATGAACTAATAACTATCACTGACATGACTGTGGACAATTCACATATACTCCCTACATTTACATATAATCAGAATTCAATAAAATATGTCTGAAAACAATTTGGAAATTATAAAATGCTGGCTAGATGTTAATTGATGTTGTTAACTCTCCTTATTTGCATATCAAAAAGGTAGGAGCTTGATTATTCCCATCAAGAATGGTTTCTGCTAGATGTAACATCTTATATAGATATAGTGGTACAGATATGACTCCTCTTGGCTGTGATCAACTCTGAAGACAGGATTAGTTGTGTCATGAAGAGTCGATGTGTCTAAGAACATGATCAAATGAATTGAATTGGAGTTTTAGAAAAAAGATAATTTAAAAAACCAGTAACCCCCCATGATAACGTACCAAGTGGTAATGGAAATGCAGATATAATGCAAATGGAAATTGCTCTTACTTCCTACAAACTGGCCTCAATGGTCTTATCTTTTGTGTAGTGGAATGTCTGCATATGGAAGGAAGACTAATAATATGCTAGCAAACACTAGGGCACCCTCTTGAAACTGATGAGGCAGAAAGATAGATATTATCCCCTCAGTAGTGCACAGGCCCAATCTACAGAGTTAGGCTCACCAAAGCAGGTAATTTCTAACTGGGGAATCACCCTCACTCTTCTAGTTGTGTCATCCCATTAAAAGATCCAGATCACCCCTGTTGACAATTAATCTATTGTAGCAATCCATCCTATGATACCATTCTACAACTTGGCCCAGCAAAAGTTTGGATCTAGCAGCCAACCCCTGACACCCATGTGGTCTCAGAGCTATATAGTTTTGCCCTACCATTTCAATAAGTGCAATAACTGGACCCCCCAATTTAGACAATTGAATTCTATATTTACCTCCATAAAAATATTGCTGGAATTTTTAAAGGAACAGCATTATACTTGTATATCAATGTAGGAATAATTTATATTTTATATCTTTACTATTTTGAGTCTTTTAAGCCACAAGCATTGTAAATCTGTCATTTATCAATGTCTTCTTGAATTTCTCCCCTCAGCATTTTGTAGTTTTCAGTATATGAATTCTGTACATATGTTGTTAAGATTTATACACAGTGTTTCTCTCTTTGGAACAACTGTGAATGCCATTTTATAAATTTTTGGTACAATTATACATTTGCTAGTATTTAGAAATAAGACTGAAATTTGTGTGTTAGCCTTGTATACTCTAATTTTGCTGAATACTATCCCACAATTTCTGATGTGATTTTTGAATTTTGTTCTGGTCAGAACTTTTCTACTTCCCTTCAGATTTCTTTGATCCCTAAGTTATTTAAAATGTATTATTTAATTTAAAAATATTTGGAGATTTTCTAAATATCTTTCTATTATTTATTTCTAATTTAATTCAGCTTTGGTCAGGAAACACTCTGTAAGACTTAAATCATTTTAAATTTATTGATCTTGTTTTATGGTCCAACATTCAGTCTATCTTGGTGATGTGCCATGTATACCTAAAAGGCACTGCTGTTAGAGAGCCTCAATTAGGGAAATGTGCTTGATAGTGCTATTCAAATTTTTTATATCTTTACCGATTTCTCATCTATGCGTTCCAGCAAGTATTCATAGCATCTATTGTAGGAATGATCTTGATTTATTTAAAGGGCTAGAATAGCCCCTAGAAAGAGCTGAAGCACTTAGCCCACTAATTATAGATCCATATCATATAATGTAGTCATTTCAAACCCTGAGGTTTTCAGTGCCTGCTTTTTTCCACTCCAGTTGGCTAGTTCTTGAAATTGTAAAATGTATGTGCTTAAAATTCTGTGTTTCTTCCCACACTAGAAAGATTTTTTTAAATAATCTGTTCAAATTACAGTTCCTCTCTTACGTATTGCTTTTAATGTCGTTTATTAGATTTAAATCCTTTGTGGTTAAGAGTATGAATTTTTTGATGTGTGCAGAGCTCAATTGTAGGCCCTTCATCACAAAGTCAAATATAAGCTTTACTGAGAAATTAAATATCAGCCAAGTGGGCAAAGTTATCACTGTCCAGAATGAGGATTCTAGATTCTGGCAGAAGCTGGAGACAGAAAAATGGGAATATGAATAGTGGTGTATTAGTCTGTTAATGAGTATTTAGTCAGCTTAATCAAGTGATAGAAGGAAAAATCTAATTTGGCTTATCAAACCTATCTAATTGAGCTGGGTGTGGTGGCACACACTTGTGATACCAGCACTCAGGAGGTGGAGGCAGGGGAATTGTGAGATTAAGACCAGCCTGGGCAACATACCAAGACCCTGGTTCAAAAAAAGTTTTTTAAATAAAGAAAAAAAAATTAAAAGATAAAAGTAAATAAAATGGCAAGGTTAACTTGACTTACAAGGATATCAGTCCAAGACTAAAGGCATAGATAGCATGGATCATTAAACAAGATCAAGATTACACAATTACTAGATCCAGAATTCAGCCTGTCCATCTTTTGCAGGACAGTGAGCCTCTGAGGTCATTATGGAGATCTAAGATTGTGGACAGAATAAAGTAGGCAGGCAGTGGGTAGGACAGCGAAGTTGGATAATATCCATGTTTGCAATAGAATAAGAACAGGGTTTAGAGCCAGGCAAAGAGGAGTCTGAATATCAAAATGCTTTGCAAATGAGAGGTTTGGACTGAATGAATGAATGAGTGAGTGAATGAATGGATGTAATGCATGACCTAATAAACTAGCCAGTCTTTGAGCTAATGAACTTCAGATGTTCTATTTCACTCTACTGAGATTCCCACACTGTATAAATGTGCTCAGAGCTCAGAATCAATAGAAATGCTTTGTAACGTTTTGCTTTGCCCCTCTTTTAACATAAAATAAACTTTATTTTAAAAAGACATGATTTTTTTCTTAGACTTTTTCCTTATACCAGAGGCAGGGAATTTGACTAGAAACTGACTTCAGCTAACTAGCTTTATTTTCAAAAACAAATGCTTATGCTATATTATATTAAATTCTAAAATTTTTCTTCCCAACGTCACAAGCTTAGTAATAAAGCATAGTTAAAAAACCTGTTATATTTTCTAAGGAAATCTGAAAACATTAGCACTTTTTCAATTTAATAGTAATATGAAAATAGCTATTTGAAAGTAAAGTTTCTCCCAGATGGCGCTTGTTATTTCTGTCACCAAAGTTTTCTAGCAGATGATTTCAGTTGTTGCTTTGTAACTGCTCTAATAATTCATAGGTTTTAAAATCAGACATTTTATAAGATTTTTATTTCATCTTATTTATACTTAACATACAGTTTTTTCCATGTATTTCAATATATTCTAAAATATAAAAATAAACATAATTTAAAAGATGGTCCTTTAAAATCAAATATTTATTTTGACAAATGTATAGGATAGAATTGGATAGTTTATTATTAACTATAAATAAAACATGGATAGTTTATTATTAACTATAAATAAAACATGGCATTAAAAAGTTAAAACAAATATTAAGAAAAATATAGCCCAGCAACCTCTTCTACTCATGGATCCTTCCAATGCTTCTACCCCAGAGATTATATTTGCTCCCTTACAATGTCTTCCTGGGCCTTGGGTGATCTAAATTGTACCCAACCTTAAGGTTTGTGTCACATCCCGCCTTTCCTGTGAAATATTCCCTTATCATCCTAGAAAAGGTGAAGACCTTCTGTCTATACTCGCATAGGGCTACTAAATGTCACATTCTTTTAGCATTTACTACTCCCTGCCTTGTATTAACCATTATAATTAATTTGTATACCAAATTTACATTTCTTGCATTGTAGAAAACAATACCTTTTCCTCATTCCTCCCTATAGAAAGAGGAATTACTAATTTAGTTTACTAGCATGCGTGGTGTAAACAAGAGTGGATTCACTAGTTTGTAGATCATTGATCTTCAAAGATGAGACCCATGCAGAACTCTGCTCTTTTCCTGAGACCTGACTCCAGCAGCCTCTGCCATTTCCCTGCCTGGCTTTCTGCTTCCTCCATGCAGTCGAATTCATTAGTGGAACGATATCCCTCCAGACCCCCTCTTACCACTCTGCTATTCGCACATGCGCTCTGAGAATGCGGGCTATTCCTCCAGTTTGCTACCAGACAGATATTTGACTTCACCTGGTTTTCCAGATTTTGTCCACTTGACTTTGGTGTTTTCGTGAATAGCTCTGTGAGGTATTGCTTGGAAAACAATTTAAAAAGCAGGATTCGCGATTATATGAGTTTTCTTTCAAAATAATATAAATTGTTATTGAAACCCCATCGAAGCTACAAAACCTTAGTTTTACTTTTGCATGTAAATTTGGCAATCCTTTGATACAAAGATGGTTTTATATCTATTATTATTCTAATTTTAAAATTTGACTTAATAATTTGTAGAATTATTTCCAGTAGCATTAAAATACTTGTATGCACTACTTAGCACCACATATTTTAACAAATCAAACTTTTTTCAAACTATTTTCAGACACAGAGACTGTATTACAAAGTAAATATCTAGAAACTCACTCTGTTAAACAGAAAAAAGTCCACAAAATTTGGTTGGTATCAATGTAAGGGATCCATTCTCTCATTCAAAGATACTTTTTTGAGGGCTTATTCTCTTATCACCAAGTCTAATCAATGGGACAGTACAATTCTGATAAACCTCTCCTCTCATAAAACTCATTTTATGTTTGTTTGTGTATGAGAGAGACAATAAACAAATAAATATTTAAGACATCCTACTGAAAAAAGTTCAAAAAAGAGAAGTAAGAGCAGCAGAAGGTGCTGTTTGAGTAGGTAGTCAGGAAAATCTTCTGTGGTAAGATGATTCAGGAGCAGAGATGTGGATGAAGCGAGGAGGCAATTCATGTGGATATGTGAGGAAGTAATTTCCAGGCAGTGGGAAGTCACTGAGGCACACCCTTGTTGGAGGGGCATCAGAGACCCCAGGGGCATCTGGACTGGGGCAAGTGACAGGCAGAATAGCAGCAGACAGAGTGGGAGGCCACGTCAAATAGGGACAGAGAACCATGTAAGGATGATGGCTTTTCTCCCCGCACCTCCATTTGCTTCACCAAAGCTGTAACTAATGCACCTCTCAAAACTCTTGTGGCCCCCCATGAAGTCTAGTATTACAATGACTGGCAGTGATAATCAAAGATGATCAAACTATGGTGATTCACACTTACTACTTCCCACCCCCTTGCAATGTACTGGATTTTGAAGATAAAACATTGTATAAAAGAGACAATCAATGCATGTGGAGCTAGAGGTAGTAAGGGAATGGGCAGTACAGGTGAATTTACTGTTCAGTCATCCAGGTTTAACAGGCACAAAGAAGGCTTTGATAAATTGCATACCTTTTTGGATATTGTGCATATGTATGTGTGTGTGTGTACATGAGTATAAATGGCTATAGGTGACATATGTGTGTATATACATTGCCAAATCATAACTGAGGTAGAGTCTTGAAGGCAATGTCAATTTGAAACATATCAAGAAGCAGCTCAGTATCATGTTCTTTAATCAACAATTAAATATTTTAGTCAGTTGATAATATTCATGTAATTGGATTTGATAGAATAACATATCAATTATTTCAATCATATTCATTTTTGTGTATAATGATGGAAGCAGCATTTCAATTCTCCATTGGGACTTCCAAACAGAACTAGAGATTGCCATATGAGTCACAGAATCTCTCAATCCCAAAGCTAATCCCACTCAGTTCCCCTTATTAGTTTATTATTTCTTCTACTTTGCTGTGAATGACATGCACAGTAGTTTATACTAACTCGCATGCCTGTTCCATTGTCATTTCTTCGATATCATCATGATGCCCTATGCTAAGGAAACTACTGTCTTTGTCATTTTCTACCTGCATTATGTTCTAAACGTAGGAGGACAAAAACAACAGGTTGAGGGCTTTCCCAACTCTCCCATTGTCATGATAGCCAATAAATATTGTTTGCTAATGGCAGACAAGCTAAATGACACTCGAGATATAGACTGTATTTGGGGAAAGGAGGAAATTATTGAGTGAAACTCATGCTGTTTGGAGAAAGTAGAGAAATTGGTTCCCAAAGATTCTCTTTCATGGAACAACATAGGTCTTTTAAAAGTATGTTCACAATTATGTTAAATTTTATTCTAATTAAGTAATTTATACACTACTAGAGCTTTTAAAACTTTTTGAGGATGTTTAGCAGTCCTTTAAGCTGGGCAGCTAAGCTGTGGGTGACAGAAGCAGAGTTTGGCATTGAGTGGCATCTGAGATTATAATGAGTAACAATTATTGTTATTCTTTCTGAAAAACAGGCTACCTCAAACATTTTACTAAATGAAGCTTGCACTGGCTCACTCTAAACTTGTTACCTATCTTCAAAGCAAAAATACCAAACTCTCAAATGACCTTTAAATGATTGATATATTTAGCATTTTCAGCTAATTTTAACAAACTTGCATCTGTAAGATAGGGGACCAGAGTTATTTCTTTTAACTCATAAGCAAAAAATTATAAGCTTAAGCCCTTATTAAAAATTATTGTGCTAAAGTTACAAATTTCAATAGCAATAACTAATGTTTATTCCATATCCTACATCATTGTTCATAAAAGCTTAGAATTCATATGATAGAATATTAAAGTAAGTGTTCAAGATTGCAAGTGAGACAGACCCTGCCTCAACCCTCTCCCCTCAAAAATGGTAGCACATTTGAAATATAAAATCAGAAACTGAAATATTAATCCAAGGGAATGGATACCTTCATTATTTTTTTTATTTCACCTTCATAAAGTTTTGTTTTACCTCAAAATGTTTCATCAGCTAATTGCTTTGATTACTGGGGGCATGTGCATCTAGACGGGGAAGAGGAGAATAATTTAAGACAGGACATTGCAGTCTGTCAGTACTTTTGTACAGAAGAGAATCTCTGATGTATAATGGGTTTGTTGTAAGATCTGATTGTAAAACTGATTGTAAAATCAGTTTGGCCCTCTAATAAAGACCTACATGAGTGAGTGAGCACAAATTCAAGTCCACCAACAGGTGTACTGTTTAAATTCTACTTCATTGTTAATAGTCCCAAGCAGGTGTATTTTGTCTATTTCCCTTTAAAAGACAAGTTTTAAACTCTACGTATAATATTAAATTTTTTTCAGAACCTCAAGCTCAGGAAATACAGATTTCTACAATAACAGCAATGATGGAACTCCACATCTTATGAACAAATTACTTACTGTTAACTCAAATATCTGAAAAAGCTACTGTGTGGACTAACATTGAAAAAAATAATGTAAATGAACACAAGTCTCTTTGACCAAAAGAGCCCTGTGGAAAATCTCCATATTCCAAACCCAGGCACTAACTTTTTTTTCTGATAAGAAGCTCCATATGCTGAATTGCGTACCCTCAAAATTCACATGTTAAAGCCCAAACCCTCACTGTGACTATTTGGAATAAGGAATTCATTTGTTAAATGATTTCTTAAGGATGAGTCATGGACCTGACAGGATTAGTATCCTAATAAGCAACGGCCTTGCTCACTCTCCTCTGCATGTGAGAACTCAGCAATAAAGCAGCCTTCTCCAAGCCAGGAACTGGATCAGCTGGCACCTTGATCTTGGACTTCCCAGCTTCCAGAACTGTGAGAAATAAATGTCTGTTGTTTAAGTTCTGCAGTCTGTGGTATTTTGTCATGGCAGCCTGCACAGATGGAAACAGGGAGACTGGCATAGATTTTGACTCTAAATGTATTTACTCTTGCACTTCATGTGATTCTAACAAGTCTGGTTCTATAGTATACACAGTTACTGCAAACAGAAACATGGTAATCTGGAAAAGAGGAGAGAGAAGTTGTCAGTCTTGGAATGCTTATTCCAATGAAGGAAGACAAAAGGTAAATTGAAGACTAGAAGAGAAATCAAAACTAGAAAAGATGAGTTAAGATGATTTTAAAAGCTCAGCAATACAGGTCAAATTCTGTAGCGCCTGAGTGAATGGATTCAAATTTCAGCTCTACCATTTTCAGGTTATATGGTAAGACAAGGTGTCAGGTTGTTCATTCATAAAGTGGGAGTGATGATAAAAATGGTAGCTCGCTGATAAGCTTCTGTGAGTATTTCATAAGCAGTCACTTTATAAAGCACTTAGGATAATGTACTTATAGGAAGTATATAGGAATAAATCCTGAACATTTCTTGGCATATAGGAACCACTCCATAAGCATTGGTTCACACCATGATTAACTGTATTGTGACTTTCAAATGGTATTTATATAAGTATCTTCCTTGTACTATTTATATTTCATTAAAATGCACTTTAATATTGATATTTTAACATAAATTGTCTTTTCATTGAATTTGCCTAGTATTTTGAAACCTTAATTGTCATGATGGTTAGATGGGTTTTTAAATAAGAAAATTTAGTTATTGATGTAAATGAAATGGATTTTGAGAGGGTTCAATCTAGTCATATTTATTGTAGTAGTTAATGTTGTTATTTACTTTCACTTTTTATTATTTTTTATTCTATGAAAAGTATTCTTTCTCTTACTATATTGATTTTAGATTTATCTTTTTCTATACCAGTTAAGAAACCATATGAAAATACTTTTCCTTAGCTTGTGGTGAAGAATAAAATTGTCACTGATTTATTTCTATGGAATACAATAAATATATTATGCTTTTCATCTTTTTCTCTTAACCTTCAAACCCTTCCAGGTTTTATAAAAATAACCTTGGACACTTGATTTACATCACTATGTTAATCATTTTATCCTTAATATATTTGAACTATTTTCTTAAAATATAATGCACTAGTAATTAATATAAACTTAGTAGTATATTATCTTATTTATACCACCCCTGGTCTTTCATTCATATGCTTCTTAACTTCTTAATTTTAATTAATTACTAAGTTGGCTTGAATATTTTAAGAAATATTTGCAAGAAGTAAAGGTAAATTTTAGCCCCTGACAGCCTGTTTATCAAATTCCTGAGTCCCAAACTCTATGGTATTTATTTATTTATTTATTTATTTATTTATTTATTTATTGTTAGGCTATATAAATTTACCTGGTTGTTCCATCTGTTTTTGAATGAGCTATAATTTATAAAAATTCCTCAATATTTCTAGAATTTAGAATGAGGCATTTTCCTGATTTAGTATAGTAATATATCTTTTTCTCTTTTCTTCCTCTTTTGCTATTGTAATGATAAATTTAAAGCAGAGAGGTATGTTCATAGGCCAGATCAATACACTGGGTTAAAAGTGACTCACATGGGATTTCTGAGGTTCTTCCAGATAAGGTCCTGACAGGTTGATTTTATGCACTGGTACAGGTTACCTCTAGTTAGGTCCAAGTATCATTCTCTAGAGGTATTTCAGTTGTATTAACTATTGGAAATGAAAAATAGCAAGGATGAATTCTGCTAGTTTTGAATGACTACATAGGTTGGAGAGCCTTGCTGGCTGTCTAAACGACTTGGAAATTAATTTTTCAATCTGCTCAGAGACAAATTAATCAATCCATTTTAGTCTTCATTTGGTATTGCAACCAATTGATGGAGATGAGATGTGAACAAAAATACAGGCAAATAAAACCCCTATGTATCTAAACTATGTTGAACATTTTTGTTGTTATATCTGTACTCAGTCACCTGCTATTATAAAGATTTGGGAGAGTGGTACTAGCATTATGGGTTTCTTAAGGATTAAGGCACAGAAAATCATTTTCCCAACAATCACAGGTGATTCTTTAGTATTTCATTGTCAGAAAAATAACAGTTATTTGATATCTAGTATATATAAAATATAACAATAAATTAGAAGTTTTAGAATTTATAAAAATTAGAAGATTAAATAATGTATATTGTTAACATAGACCTATATAAAAGAATTAATTAATATTTCTGAATCTTTGAATAGAAGATTGCTTTGTCCTTTGGTTCTTATGGGGACTGGCTCCAGGACCTCTCATGGAAACTAAAATCCTTAAATGCTCAGATCCTTGATAACAATGGCATGGCGTTTGTATGTAAACTTTGTGTCTCCTCATATGTTTTAAATGATCTCTAGAGAACTCATAATACTTAATACCATGTAAATGCAGTGTAAATAGCTGTTCTACAGTATTATTAAAGGAATAAGGGCAATACAAATGCCTGTATATACTCAGTACAATACTTTTCTGAATACTTTTGATCCGTGTTTGGTTACATCCACAGATTCCATGGATATGGAGGGATGACAGTACGATTATTCCTAAATAGGGACCAAAATACTAAAATTAAAAGGCACTGAAAATTCTCCATCCACTTCATTTTGACATTTAAAGTCAGTTTAGTGACATTTATTAGATGAAAAATCATTTCATCATAGGGACAAATGTGCCTGCTATTCTTGTGAACAATCTTGTAAATAGAACCTTTTGTTGTAAATATAAAGTTTGTCATAGACTGAAACACCAGACAATGTTTTCATTCATATTTTTAAATGATGCTGAGATTTTTAAGCTACTATTTAAAAATTTTTTTTCCAATATTGAAGAAATTCTTATGTATCTATAAAATACAAAAATTCACCTATGAAGAGAAATATGGCTATCTTAGCTCTACATATACATTTGTGTTCTCAATTCATACTACATATCTCTTCCAAAATAATCTTCTGTTGCTACAGTTTAAATCATATTATTTGCTTAAAACCTATTACTTTCATTGCTTTCTGAATAAAATGTATCAATACTATTTTCATCAGTCTCTATCAGCTCTACAAATATCCTGTATACCCACAATGTAAGTCTCTTCTCTATTTTGTTTTGGATTTCTTATGTTACACTTATGCTAAATTTCCATTTGAACCCTTTCCCCCCACTACCACCAACTATAAGACTTCTACTTAACCTCCAAAGTCCACCTTGAAAGTTAGCATTATTAATCATTTCCTGACTGCCTCAGCTCATTGCATGTCATAAACTACATTGTATAACAGATGTTTATATGCATATTACATCAGTTCCTAAGGTCCTCGAGGACTAGTCTTCCACCTATATATCTTTTACAGTACTTAGTACAATGCCTGTCTTATACTTGCAGGTTACTTAGTGATTCCCTTGACTCAAGTTAGAATATAAAATATAGCACAGGGGAGTGACATCAGCAAAACAGCAGACTAGGCAGCTCCAAACACATGTCCCTTCACAAAAACATTGACTAACTCTAGAAGACAAATGAATACACAACCAAGTGAATGCTTGGGAAATTTTAAATTGATAGGAAAAAGTTGTAACATTCTAATTTGCCTTAACCAACCCCCATTTAAAGTTTGGCAGTAGTCCTAAAAATGACAACCCATACTCCCAATGTGGGACCGTGAACTCTGGTTCTTGGGGGAGCAGAGCCAGTCTAATTAAAAATTATTGTTTGTCTCCTCTAATTTGTTTGGAGACTGCCTGAGAACTGACACATGCACCTTTTTCTGATGTGTCTTTCTTAGATGGCACTGAGGATGGAGAAGCACAGGTATTGATCAAGCCTAGGGAGAAAGAACTTGAAACGGGTTGGGTAAGTTTAAAGCCATGATCAAACACTGAGAGAACTGTTTGTTTGTAGGTTTGTTTGAGGGTTTTATTTTAACTTCAAGTTCCTAGAACTCAAGGGAATCTCTGTCAAAATGCTGGCTGAATGCAAGTTAAAGGAAAGAAGGGAATCAAAATGCACACTATCAAAAAAGTAAAATCACAAACCACAGAATGGAAGAAAATATTTGTAAGTCATATGTCTGATAAGAAATTGTATGGTTATATCCAGTCTATATATGTCCAGAATGAATAAAGAACTTCCAACAACTCAACAACAAAAAGAGAACCTCAATTTAAAATGGGAAATGGATTTTGTGATGGTTAATTTTCTGTGTTGAATTGACTATGATACAGAATGTCCAGACAGCCAAGAAAAAATTATGTCTATGTGCTTCTGTGATGGTGTTTCAGAAAGAGATTGGCATTGAGTTGGTAGACTTACCCTCATCATTCAGTTTGACATCATCCAATTGGTTGAGGGTCCATGTAGAACCAAAAGAACAAAAGGGAAAATTTGCTCTCTACCTGAGCTGCCTTTAGTTACCAGTGTTCTTGTTTTTCAGGACCTTTGATGTGGACTGGAGCTACACCACCATCTTTCCTGTGCCTGAATCTTGAAGTTGGCAGATGATGGGACTTCTCAGTCTTGGGAATTGTGGAAGACAAGCCCTCAAAAAATATCTTTTTACATACCTCTATACATCTGACATTGATTGTATTTCTCTGATTGATGCAGATTTGAACAGAACTTCTCCAAAGGTATAAAAGTGAGCAATAAGAACACAAAAAGGGTTAAACATCATAAATTATTAGGAAAATGCAATTCCTTTTGCTTTAAGTGCTTACACATGTAGAGGAGACAAATACAAATAATATTCATACAAAACATAGATGGCACATAGAAAGATAGTATTTCACACCTACTAGGATGACTAATATCAAAACACAAGCCAATACCTTGTATTAGAATGGAAACTAGTGTCTTCATATACTGTCGTTAGGAACAGGAAATGAAGTAGCCACTTTAGAAAACACAGTTTCTTAAACGGCCTTTGTTTGTGTATCAGTGTCTGTCTGGATTCCTGCTTTTACATCTTTTGAATATATTACTAGAACTGGAATTGCTGGATTATGTGGCAACACTATGTCTAAATTTCTAATGTACAGAGTTTCCATTTGAGGTAATAAAAATTTTTGAAATAAATATTGATGATGGTTCTCCAATACTGTGAATGTAATTAATGCCAATCAAACTCATGCACTAAAAACAGTTAAAGTACCAAATTGTATATCTATTTTGCCATCAAAAATATGATACATAATTATGTGTTTAAGTAGAATATATAGTATTTGTATAATCAGAAGTTGGCAGATATAATTTCTAAGGACTTGCAGAGTTTAATTCAAATATATAAATACTTTATAAATCATTCCTGTATAAAAAAGGATTTAACATATATCATTCATTCCATGTGCAGATAAAGAAATAACCAAATGCAGTTCTGCACTAATAAAGCAATAGCTCTGATTGGAAAGGTGCTCTTAAGATACTCTTAGATATAGCATATCAATAGCCTAATTTTTCTTGAAAGTTTCTAGTTAATATATTTTGAAACTTCTTAAAACAATTAGCTACATGAGCTTTGAGAAAGAATGCTTATGTTAATTGTTAACTAGATGACTAGGGTCACAATCAATTGACTATTCTTAAATTGATATGAAAAATTAAACCTATACCAATTTTAATATGTATATTACATTCACTATGATGAAAAACAACCTAATTACTTTTTTGGGTATGAAAACAAGTTTGACATTAATATTATCAGAGTAGTGAAACTATAGTTATGCTTAATGAAACTTAGATCAGTTCTGAGCAAAATGCATATCATATTGGTAGATGTTCTTCCATTAAATATTCATTCAGCACACATATTTGTGAACATTGCCTCTGTCCCATAAACTTACACATGTACATAATATGTGAATTGTTTATGTTCATGCATATCCTACAAAACATTCTGGAGAGACCAGATCGCACTTTTTCCTAAAGCACTCTGTCTGCATAGTCTATGTCCAGCTATTTTCATCAATGGTGTAATATTAAAAAGTGTAGCATTACTTGACTGACAATATTTCACTACTGCTAATAGCCTGAATATTTGTGTTTACCACAATCCATAGGTTGAAACCTAATTGTCAATGCAATAGTACTAAGACATGGGGCCTTTCAAGGGTGGTTAGATCATGAAGGCAGAATCCTTAAGGTTAGTGTACTTATAAAAGAAGCCTGAAGATAGCCTTTTCACACCCACTCTACCACATGAATACACAGCAAAAAGGTGCCATATTTTAAGCAGAGAGCAATCTCTCACCAAATGACAAGTTTCCTGACACCTTGATCTTAGTCTTTCAGGAGTCCAGAACTTTGAGCAACAAATTCCTGCTTCTGTAAGTTATTCCATCTAAGGTGTTTTGTTTCAATAGTCCAAATGGACTGAGAAAACTATACACTATTTCATACTTATGTAATGACTATCACAATAGTTTAAGTATGCTTTTCCTCTTCATTTTAACGATAGCATTTGAGTTCTGGGTGTCAGGTCTTAGTAACTGTCTGGGTCTGTGCTATTATAACAAATATCTGAGACTGGATAATTTGTAAAGAAGAAAAATTTATTTCTCACAGTTCTGGAGGCTGGAAGGTTAAGGTACCAGAAGGTTCAGTGTCTGGTGAGGGCTCAGTCTCTACTTCCAAGATGGTGCCTTAAACACCATCCTCACATGACAGAAAGGAACAAGACCAAATGCTGTGTGAAAACTCTTTTATAAATCCCCTAATCCTACATACTTGGGAGAAGCCCTCAAGATCTCATCACTTCCTAAAGGACCTACTCTCATACTATTGTATTGGAGATTAAGTTTCAACATGAACTTTAAGGGGACACAAAGATTCAACCCACAGAAGATAATAACTACTTGTTATCTTCTCCTGCTGCAAGATTTCGTATCCCAACTGCATCAACTGGCCATAATCTGAGTGAAGAATTATTAAAGAGTTCCAGTGGCTCCCCATTAAGCCAGAGAAAAGATCAAGACTCCTGCCTTGGTCACATGGCTCTTTGTCCTCTGCCTCAAAATGCTTCACACACTTTAGTTCCTATCATGTCTCCTCCTATGTCCTGGTGTATCCACTCTAGCCAAAGTCAATTTCACATCACTCTGCCACTATGGTATTTCTTGAATCCCATTTCTTGGACTATGTTTTTATCTCCATGTGGAGCTATTCTTTGTCTCTTTGTAAACTCCATCTCAAATCCCACTACATTAAGCAAGTCTCTTATGTTTGGACAGTTTCTCCTCTGAAAACCTCTTATAATATTTGCACATCTGTGTGTCATCTGTGTTTTGTATGAATATTATTTGTATTTGTCTCCTCTATAGAGATGTAAGTACATAAAGCTAAAGGAAACTCAGTATAAAAATAGGCACTAAATATGTATGCGTTACATACAAAAGTAAGAATAAAGGTCAGCAGTTTATAAAACACTTACATATTCATTATTTTATTTGTTTCTTTCAAGGGGTAGGTATTCTGATCTTACAAATGAGTGAATATTTATAGAACTTAAGAAATGTACTCAAGGTCAAACATTTAACATTAGCTGATGGAGCCAAGATTTAAATCTAAGACACCTGACTTCAATTTACAGCTCCCTATGTCTTGGAGAAGAGAGCTGAGCTCAAAAAGGTTAGTTAATTATTGCCGAAGAATATGTTCTTTGAATTTAGTTCTTCTAAGTCTAAGCTAAGTTAATTTTCCATTACTAATGCTGCAGGCCTAAAAGCAGTACTTGATATTTTGATTTAAAGACAAATTAACAGATTGAGACAGCTATGTGGACAGCTCCATATGATGTTGAACAGTATAGACAGAGTCTGCCTTTACACATTGAAATACATTAAAAATTGGCCATTAAATAAATCAAAGAAGACACACAAATGACCAACCAATATATGACAAAATATTTAACAACACTAATCATAAGGGAAATGCAAATCAAAGTCACAATGAGATATTACCTCACTCCAGTAAGAACGGAGATTATCAAAAAGACTAAAGATAAGTGTTGTCAAGAAAGTGAAGGAAAGGGAACATTTTCACACTGCCAGTGGAAATATAAATCAGCACATCCATTATGGAAAACAGTATGGAGATTCCTTAAAATCCTTAAAATTAAAAATAGGGCTACTGTGTCATCTAGCAGTCCCACTACTGGGCCTATATTCAAAGCAGATGAAATTGGCATGCTGAAGAGAGAGCTGCACTCCCATGGTTTCTGCGACACAATTCACAATATCCAAGAAACAAAAAGACCCTAAGTGTCTCCCAACTGATGAATGGATAAAGAAAATGGGGTACATATGCACAATTGAATACTCTATAGCCAAAAAAATTCTTGTCACTTGAGACCACATAGATGTTTCTGGAGACCATGATGGAAGGTGAAATAAATTAGGCAAAAAGACAAGTATCTTGTGATACTTGTGGAGTTTGAAAGAGTTGTTTGATTCCTCTGGAGTGGGGACATCAAATGCTTTCATGTTGTGAGTTTTCTATCTAACCCCGTACCTCCCATATATGTTCTCCCCTTGTCATGTAACCCAAGTCCTACAACATTGCTATATTTGCCCTTGATCTAAAGACCACATATGAGGGAGAACATATGATTTTTGGTCTTCTGAGTCTGGCTAACCTCGCTCAGAGTGATGTTTTCCAGTTCCATCCATTTACTTGCAAATGATAAGATTTCATTTTTCTTCCTGGCTGAGTAGAATTCCATTGTGTATAACTACCACATTTTCTTGATCCATTCGTCAGTTGTGGGGCAGCTTGGTTGTATCCATAACTTGGCTATTGTGAATAGCACTGCAATAAACATGGGTGTGCAGGTGCCTTTGGAGTAACCTGTGTTGCATTCCACAGAGGTCAACACAAGAAGGGGACCAGGAATCGGTGTAAAGATCAATTAGAGATGAATCAACCTGGGTTGTAACACATTTGTACATGAAAGCAATGCTAAGAATCTCTCTGTATAGCTGTCCTTATCTCAACTAGCAAAAATGCTATGCCCTTCTTATTATTGCTTATTTCTATTCTTTAACAGAACTGGAGAAAAGCTCAGAACAAGTTCTGACTGGAAGGGAGTGGGGAGGGGAGAAAAAAGTAGGGGGAGGAGAAATGACCCAAACAATGTAGGAACATGTGAATAAATGAATAATAATAATAATTAAAAAAGAGTTGGTTGAGGAAAAGTTGAAAGAGGAATGTTGTTTACCAGAGGCTGGGGAGAGTAGGGTAAGAGAGGAAAGTATAGAGCTTGATCAGTGGGTACTAAGTTCCAGTCAGATAAGAGCAAGAAGTTCTGTGTGACCACAGGAAACAATATTGTGCTGTACATTTCAAAAAGCTGGAGGAAAAAATTTGAAAATTTTCACCAGAAAGAGGAGATAAATATGCTTAACCTGCTTTTACATTGTAAAATGTGTACATGTACTAAAAGGTAATACAATGCCTCATAAATACATATAATTTTGTGATTCTATGTATGCATCAAAAATAACTTTAACTTTAAAAAATAAAAGAAAAAGTAAACCATTGATATGTCACAAAGGAAAGCACAATCAATATAAACATCTATTATTTAAAATGTTGCTATTGTCATTCAAGTTCCATAAATGACCTAAAATTAGTACATGTGGGGATTATTCAAACAGCTTCAACATTTAATAAAGTGTACAGAAAGAGCACAAATGTGACACTCCTACAATATATGTTTAATGTAAAATTAGGTGCTCGTTCCAAAAATATCAAAAATGTTGACAACTTCATTTACAATATTTTTATGGTACTAGGGACTGAACCCAGGGCTTCATGCATGCTAGGTAAGTGCTCCACCACAGAGCTACATTTCCAATGCCATTTATTATGATTTTATTTCACTTTTTATAGTCTTTACAGAGTGAAGAGTAGAAATTTTAGCTTAGTTCTTTTAAAAAGGGTTATATTCAATATTTTGAGACTATATATTTTTCTGGATTAAGCATTTGAAATTGACCTTGGAATTACAAATAAGAAGGCATTTTCCTTCCTTTATCCTTCAAATTGCTACAGTCATATCTGAATATTTTAAAATCTTGTAAATCATTTCATCTGTGAATTCAACATATGTGTATTTTGGGTTCGCTTCAGTTTTTTATTTACCTTCAATATCCAGCTGTGTTAAATTTGAGGGTTTTTAACTCTGAAAAACTCAAAATGATAGAAAACCCCATTCCCATTCTGTAATGGCTATCTAAGGAGAGAAGCAGCTTTGCTGACTGCCATATTGTAGTTCAATAAAAGGAAGGCGTTCATGGGCAAGTCTGTCCCACAGAACACAGTTTGAGATGAAACAAGGGTAAGACTAGCAGTAATTGTATGTTCTGACAGAAGAATGTATGCTGAATATAACAGGTTCTAATTCAAAATCACAGGAATAGTGAAGACAAAATTTACAGGTAATAAAAGGAGAACTGGGTTGAACTAAGTTATTCAAAAGTTGAAACAGCCTGAGAACCTCCTGTTGAGTCCGGTTAAACTCTGGGCTCCAAAACTGAACTCTGTGTGAATCTCTCAGAGCTTTGTGTGACCTGCAAGAGCTAAAGCAGCTTGAAGCAGAAGAAATAACTGCCTGGGTTTGAGTTTCATCTTTGCATACTTCCATTAATGAATAGAGGAACTGAGGTGGCTGGAGGAGGTCACATGCCATAGTAATCAAGATGAAAATATCAGGCAGAATCAGCAAGTACAGTTAGAAGACCAGAGAAGAATTATGAAGTAAGCAGCAACCAAGAAATTCATTTAAACATTTGCAAGGTCTGAGAAAGGCATTACTATTTTTAATAATGCCTGTTTCTCTAATTAGCAAGGATTTAATATATACTATGGGGGAGTCAGAAAATCTGCAAAGATATGTCAAAGAAAATAAAAGTAACCTTTAATTACATGGCTCACAAGAAATTATTCTAAACATTTTGGCAGATTTAAGAAAATTATTTCTTGCTTTCTCTATTATCCTCTCAGGTATGCTTGTGTTAATATCTTGAAGATTTTATAGAGTATATAAAGGCTGCTTCTGCTTTTCTATCTAGTCTAATGTTAGGGACATTTTCTTGTTTGGAATTACATAATATTTTGTGACACATATGTATATGTATATATAGATACATATATATATATATATGCTTATACTCTTTAATTCACTTACATTTTTGACTTATATAGTAAAGTTAAAACTTAAACTTGTGTTTTCCCCTGTAAACATTCACTAATTACCTAAGCTTGTATTTTAACTATTATAGATTTTAATATATTTTATATGCTCAGTACATTAGATATTTTGATATATAATGGGTCAGTCATTATTATTTTGTATTATTGAATGATTTTTATCATTTTCATACTTTTTTTCCCAAAAACTATTAAAATTAATTATTTTACCAAAATACAAAAAAAGTTCATGGTGATAGATTCTATATCTTATATCTGATTATAAAGGGTACATATTTAAAGTTTCACCATTAAGGCAAACACAGTAAGTTTGAGACAATTTTTTTGTTAACAGTTTCTCTATTCCTTGCTTGTAAATATGTTTGCTTTTGAATCAGCAATATATAGTAACTTGATCCATCCTTTTTGGCAAATATTAAAATGAGTGCATAATTTTGTTCATTATCCTACAATTTTATTTTTATTTAATGAACAATGATGTTTATTTTTACGTTGTAGTAAAATATGCATAGTATCAAATTTATTTTACTATTTTAAGTGTACAGTTGAATAGTGTTAAGAACATTACACATGGGATTATATCTCCAGAACACTTTTCGTTGGGTAAAACTAAAACTCTACACTCATTAAACAACTTCCCATTCCCTCTTGCCTCCAGTCAACTACCATTCTAGTATTTGTCTCTATCAATTTGACTACTGTAGGTAACTCATATAAGTAGAATCACAAAATGTTTTCTTCTTATAACTGTTTAATTTCATCTAGCAAAATATCCTCAAAAGTTCATATAAGTTGTGGCATGTGTCAAAATTTCTTATCTTATAAAAGCTGAATAATATTCCATTAAATATATGTGTGTATATATTATATATGTATATTTTTTTTGTTTATCCATTCATTGATGCTAGACACTTGGATTGCTCCTTTGTTTTAGCTTTTGTGAATAATCTGCTCAAGATATCTCTTGGAGATTATAATTTCAAATTTTAGATGTATACCAGAAGTGGAATTACTGGATGATAAGGATAATTTTATTTTGATTTTTGAAAAAAATCTATTGCTTTTCATAGTGTTGCTGGCCAGTGTCGAAAGTTCTTGCCTTTACAGGCCAAAGAATTGGCTCATGAGGCAGCAGACTGACTTGTGAGACAAGGTCAGCACACCAAGTAGGATTTATTAGAGAGAAAGGAAAAGCTACCCCTAAAGACAGACAGGGAGCCTGGAAAAGTGGTAGCTCTCTGTCATTTACAAAGGATGGTTTTTTATTTGGTCCTTTTTGTTGGGGAGGGGAGTCAGGAGTCAGGGGTGGAGTGGTCTTTTAACATATCTCTGCAAGAACATATTCACAGTCCTGTGAAAGTCTCCTGTTTATCACCCATGTGGCATTTTTGAGGCATCCCCAGGGAGTCATGACTTGTGAAACCTTATGTCCCTTTACAAGATGTAGGGCTCACAATGCTCTCATGGGGATCTGGGCACTGGCTCATTTTTGTTTTCTGATTCCCCAGATCCAACAATAGCAATTGCTCCATTTTACATTCTAACCAAGTATACTGAGGGCTTCAATTTCTCATGTTTTACATTTTCTTTAACTTTTTGAATATTCTACTTTAAAAATAAATTTGGGGAGGAAAAACAATTCTGTCATGCATGATGACATGAGGAGCTCTGCATGCTCTCCCAAACAAACCAATCATAAATCACGAAAACCAACCATTTAAAATTTCTGGAAATTGTCCAAGTGGAATATTCCAAATGAAGAAACAGTTACGTAGAACCTATATTCAATTTCAGTAAGAACAGTGAGAAACTATGGCTACAACTTATTCCCAGAGCTCTTAGGCTCAGTATCATAAAAATTCACTTTGTACAGGTATACCAAAAAGATGGGACTCCATCTCTTCTAAGATCCCAGAATAGAGCTATGTTTTCTTCCTAGGATAAGGAGGTCACCTACTAGCATTTTCTCTCTTCTTTGCCTCCATGTTGCAGGAACTTTATTACGGGCAAGCAATGGTGAGAGTTGGTCTCGGGCTTTCTTTTTCCAACCAGCCCTTATTATACCTCAGAAGCTACACTCTAGTAGTCTAAATGCAATAGTCATATTTCTGGGTCCCCAAAAGTATTAGATGAGCATCCTTATTAAAGGGAGACAGCACATGAGGACTAAGGGCTGCCATCCTAACCCAGCACCCCACTCACAGTACAGGTATGTTACTATAAGAGAAGATACAACTGTTCTCTGGAGCACAGCCAGCCATTCTTTGCAGGGAGACAGGCAGCTTATAAAAACAGAAAGTTTTGTGGTCCTCTCTAAAGAGACTGACTTTATTTAGAACAAAGCATGTAGATGTTCAAGCATAATGGTGATATAGACAATAATAAAGATTTTAATGGTAAGCAATTAAGAGAAGTCTTGTAGCTAAAATAGAATAACAAACAAAAGATTTAACATAGAGAACCAGAGAAAGAGAACACCTAGGGTCAGAACAATCCTCAAGGACTGGCCTCAAAGATGACATTGGCAAAGATTACTGAGATATTAACAAGGTCAAACTGTAGATCAATTCATACTCTGAGAAGTTTTCTAAAATAATAGAGCAGTCCACCACCAATTAGTGGAGACAAATAGCTGGGTATGATACCAAGGGAAAAACACCAACCAAAAAATGATTAGGGAAATATGCAGTAAAATTAAACAAGTTTGAACCCATTGTCATTTGTGGATGAGGGGTAAGCACACACGTGCCTAAGGTTGCATCCACTACTGAGTGACTTCAGAGGCTGCACATTGTGCAGAAAACTGACCACACTAATCAGTCAAGTCACAAACAAATAACTCAACAATAAGCCTAAGTTGGGAGGAAGGGAATCAGTAGTCAATGTTGCACAATATCATCTACAATGCCCAATTTGCAGCAAAAACCTACAATACTTGCTGACATACAGGGCAGTGTAACTCATACACAAGAAGACAAATGGGTCACAGAAACTACCTTTGATAAGACCCAAATATTGTACTCATCAGCCAGAGACTTCAAAGGAGCTATTTTAAATAGCCTAATAAAAATAAATGCCATACTTAGTTTAAGGACGGTCTGATGAAAAGATCCTAATAAATAGAATATGTTTATTGAAAGAGCAAGACATCGTCCCGCTGGGCTGCTGCCTGCTGCCCCATCAGGCTGCTGACAGCCCACTGGCCCGCCCATGAGCCCGCTGGCCACCAGCTCAAAACATGCTTGGGAGACATTCAGCAGACCACACAGAATACTTTCCTGCTGGAGCCACACTGGACAAAAAAAATAAAAACCAAAAGGAAGAAACAAAACTCCAAAACCCTGAATCCCCAACCCTTAAAAAGCTTCTCCATGCCACATTACACAGAGAAAACAGGAGGGCTCCAGCACTGCCAGACTCCAGCTCCAAATCTGCCTAGGAGACAGAGACAAACAAGACTGGATGCTAAAGGAGTAACACCAGAACTACTAAGAATGAAATTCTACTGTTCCTGAACCAGGAATTTTTTTTTCTTTAAGTGCTTGTTTGTCTTGTTTGCTGTTTGATTGTCTACCATCTCTCCCTGTTGATTTCTTTGGTTCTCCATTTTAGCTCCTTCCTTTTTCTTTTTCTTTTTTCTCTTTCTTTCTTAGTTCTGTTGTTAGTTTGTAAGTTAGCTAATACTAAATTACACACAGACCAGGGACAGAAACAGTACCAAGTGGAACGATGGGAAGATGAAAAAGGGATGGAAACCATTCTCCCCCAAAAAATAAATTAGTACAGGATTCAGAGGGAAATGAAGAAAAAGGATACCCAGATACAGAATCCAACTAAACAAAGACAAACTATACCAAGGATCCCAACAAAGCCCACAAGAACAACCTAAAAGAAGAAATCCTGCAAGTAATCAATGAGAATTTCATAGAGATGTTACTAGACATGGTCAATAAAAACATAAAGGAGGAACTCAAGGAATTCCAAGACAACAAAAATAAAGAATATGAGAAAACACAAAAACAAATAAATGAAATCATAGGAGCCCTAAATAAGCACCAAACTGAAACTGAGAACACCATAATAGAAAGATAAATGAATTAAGGACAAAAATTGACAACATTAAAGAGGAAGTGACCCATGATATGGAAAACCTCAGGAAAAAAAAAAAATGAAACAGAAATACAAAACAAAATGGAAGGCCACTCTAGCAGACTAGAACAAGCAGAAGACAGAACCTCAGAACTTAGAACTTGAAGATGAAATGGAAATTAAAGGTAAAACAGAAGAACTACTAGTCAGACAACTCAAGACCTGTGCAAGGAATATGCAAGAACTCACAGACTCCATCAAAAGACCAAACCTGAGAATTATGGGCATTGAAGAAGGAGAAGAGGTGTAAAAAAAGGAATTCATAATACACTCAACAAAATAATAACAGAAAACTTCCCAAACATAGAGAAATCTATGCCCATTCAGGTACAGGAAGCCTCCAGGACACCAAACAGACTTGATCAAAATAGAACTACCTCATGACATATTATCATTAAAACAACAAGCACAGAGAACAGAGAAAGAATATTGAAGGCTGTAAGAGAGAAAAAATGAATAACATACAAAGGTAAACCCATCAAAATCACAGCAGATTTCTCAATGGAAACCTTAAAAGCAAGAAGAGCATGCAGTGAGAGGTCTCCCAGGAACTAAATGAAAATAACTTCAACCCTAGGATACTCTACCCAGCAAAACTACCATTCAAAATACATGGAGCAATAAAAGGCTTCCATGATAAGCAGTAACTAAAACAACATATGACCACCAAGCCACCACTACAGAAGATTCTTCAAGGAATTCTGCATACAGAAAGTGAAGCAAATGAAAAACTGAATGGGCAGGCAGTACCAAACCAAAGGAGAAGAAAATTCAAGAAAATAGAGAGTAACAGTGATTCAGCTGCATAATATCAAACCCTTCAACAACAAAGACAGCTAAATGATAGAACTCCCCACATATTTATCAATTATAACACTGACTGTTAACAGACTTAATTCCCCCATTAAACACCATTTAGCAAACTGGATTAAAAAGGAAGATCCAACAATAAGTTACCTACAGGAGACCCATCTCATTGACAGAAACAAGCACTGGCTGAGGGTGAAAGGCTGGAAGAAGATTTACCAAGCCAATGTCCCCTAGAAAAAGGCAGAGGTAGCAATACTTATCTCAGACAAAGTAGACTTCAAACTTACATTGATCAAATTAGATAAAGAAGGACACTCCATACTAATAAAAGGGGAAATACACCAAAAGGAAATAACAATTATCAACCTGTATGCACCCAATGTCAAAGCACCCAATTTCTTCAAACATACTCTGAAGGACCTAAAAACATATACAGATTCCAACACAGTGGTAGTGGGGGACTTTAATAGCCCCCCCCCATCACCAATAGATAGGTAATTCAAACAAAAAATCAATAAAGAAATTCCAGAACTAAATCACACCATAGATCAAATGGACCTAGCTGATGTCTACAGAATACTTCATCCAACTTCTGCACAATATACATTCTTCTCAGCAACTCACAGAACCTTCTCCAAAATTGATCATATGTTAGGGCACAAAAGCAAGCCTCAGCAAATATAAAAAAAAATTATCCCATGCATTATATCTGATCACAATGCATTAAAACTTAAATCAACAATAAAAACAACAGTAAAAAACATGCAAACAATTGGAAGCTGAACAACACATTGCTCAATGATCAATGGGTCATTGATGAAATAAAAGAGGTATTAAAAGGTTCCTGGAAGTTAATGAAAATGAAAACAAGACCTACTGGAACCTATGGGACACAGCAAAGGTAGTCCTGAGAGAAAAGTTTATAGTCATGAATGCATACATTAAAACGACTGAAAGATCCCAAATCAATGACCTAATAATACATCTCAAACTCCCAGAAAAACAAGAACAAAGCAAATCCCAAAACAAGCAGAAGGAAAGAAATAAAAAAATAAGTGCTGAAATTAATGAAATAGAAGCAACAACAATAAAAAAAAATACAAAGAATTGAGGAAACAAAAAGCTGGTTCTTTGAAAAAATAAATAAGATTGACAGACCCCTGGCAAATCTGACTAAATTAGAAGCAAAGACAAACACTACTTGATCATCTCAATAGATGCAGAAAAAGCCTTTGACAAGATTCAACACCACTCCATGATAAAAGAGCTAAGAAAACTAGGAATAGAAGGAAAGTAACTCAACATTACAAAGGCTATATATGACAAACTACAGCCAAAATCATATCTAATGGAGAAAATTGAAACTATTTCTCCTAAAATCAGTAACAAGACAAGGGTGCCCATTATCCCCACTCCTATTTAACATAGTCCTGGAATTCCTAGCCAGAGCAATAAGGCAAGAAGAAGAAATAAAAGGAACACAACTAAGTAAGAAACTGTCAAACTATCCCTATTTGCAGATGATATGATCCTTTACCTTGAAGACCCAAAAAACTGTACCCAAAAACTCCTAGACACCAGGGACCAGCTATAGTAAGGTAACAGGATATAAAATCAACTTATAAAAATCATTAGCTCTATACACCAACTATGAACAAACTGAGAAGGAATATATGGAAACAATTCCATTTACAATAGCCTCAAAAAAATCAAATACCTAGGAGTAAACTTAACAAAGGATATGAATGACCTCTACAAGGAGAACTACAAACCCCTGAAAAAAGGGATCGAGGAAGACTACAGAAGATGGAAAGATCTCCCATGTTCATGGATTGGTAGAATCAACATAGTAAAAATGGCTATACTACCAAAAGCAATCTACATGTTTAATGCAATTACTATCAAAATCCCAATAACTTTCATCACAGAGATTGAAAAATCTATCTTAAAGTTCATTTGGAAACACAAGAGACTGCAAATAGCCAAGGCAATATTCAGCAAAAAGAGCAACACTGGAGGTATAACAACACCCAAATTCAAACTAATTACAAAGCAATAGCAATAAAACAGCATGGTACTGGCATAAAAACATACATGAAGACCAGTGGAACAGAGTAAAAGACCCAGATATGAATCCACACAACTATACCCACCTTATTTTTGACAAAGGTGCCAAAAATATACAATGGAGAAAACACAGCCTCTTCAACAAATATTGCTAGGAAAGTGGTTATCCATCTGAAAAAACTGAAACTAGATCCGTGCTTATCACCCTGTACTAGTATCAACTCAAAATGGATCAAGGACCTTAATATCAGACCCAAAACTCTGAAGTTAGTATAAGAAGGAGCAAGAAACACTCTGGAAGTAACAGGTATAGGTAACTAAGAGAAAAGATGGACAAATGGGACTTCATAAAATTAAAAAGCTTCTGCACAACAAAAGAAATGTTCTCTAAACTGAAGAGACCACCCACAGAGTGGGAGAAAATATTTGCCAGCTACACATCAGACAAAGGACTGATAACCAGAATATACAGGGAACTTAAGAAACTAAACTCTCCTAAAATCAATGAACCAGTAAAGAAATAGGCAATTGAACTAAACAGAACTTTCTCAAAAGAAGAAATTCAAATGGCCAAAACACACATGAAAAAATGCTTACCATCTTTAGCCATAAAGGAAATGCACATCAAAACCACACTAAGATTCCACCTCACCCCTGTTAGAATAACCATCATTAGCAGCACCACTAACAACAGGTGTTGGTGAGGATGTCGGGGGAAAAAGGAGCCCTCGTACACTCCTGGTGGGAATGCAAGCTAGTGCAACCACTCTGGAAAAAAATTTGGAGGCTTTGTAAAAATCTAAACATAGATCTGCCATATGATCCAGCAATCCCACTCCTGGGGATATATCTAGAGGACTGCAACACAGGTTACTTCAGAGGCACCTGCACACCCATGTTTATTGCAGCATTATTCACAATAGCTATGTTATGGAAACAGCCAAGATGCCCCACTACTGACAAATGGATCAAAAAAATGTGGTATTTATACATAATGGAATTCTACTCAGCCATGAACAAGAATGAAATCTTATCATTTGCAAGTAAATGGATGGAACTGGAGAACATCATTCTGAGAGAGGTTAGGTAGGCTCAGAAGACCATAATTCATATGTTCTCCCTCATATGAGGACTTTAGATACAGCAATGTTGTAGGACTTGGGTCACATGACAAGGGGAGAGCACATATGGGAGGTATGGGGGTAGGTAGAATCCCAAAATGTGAAAGCATTTGATGTCCCCACTCCGGAGGAACTAATACAGAAACCTTAAAGTAGCAGAGGTCAACATGTGAAGGTGATCAGGAACCAGTGTAAAGATCAGTTAGAGATGAATCAACCTGGGTTGTAATACATTTGTAAACGGAAGCAATGCTAGGAATCTCTATGTATAGCTATCCTTAACTCAACTAGCATAAACACTTTGTCTTTCTTATTATGCTTATGTCTTCTCTTCAACAAAATTAGACATAAGGGCTGAACAGGTTCTGTCTGGAAGTGAGCGGGAATAGGGGGGAAAGAGTGGGGTTAGGGTTAGGGAGGAGAAATGATCCAAACAATGTATGTGCATTTGAATAAATGAATAATAAAAAAATGTAACAATAGGCACAGTCCCAGACATTATGCATGTTATGTGAAAGAGACCAAATACAAAAATTTATATAATGTGTGGTCACATTTAGATAAAATTCTAGAACAGGAAAGACTATACAATGAAGAAAATGTGAAACAATATTGTTATAAGGCTGAGGAATTGGTCTGGGGGATAGAAAATTTTGTGTATTGGTAGGACAAATGTGGACTATGTAAGTTGTATGTATTTCTCATCACTTGTTAAATTGTACCCTTCAGATTTGTGTTTCACCGTATTTAAATTTTAACTTTGAAAAAGAACTGTAAACAAAAAAAAAAAAAGAAAGAAAGAGCAAGACATAGTAAAAAAGAACTAAATGGAAATTTTGGAGTTAAAAAATACAATAATTGAGATAAAAAATATTAACAGTGGTTTTGAACTGATAGAAGAAAGAATCAACAAACTTGAAGATAAATTTATAAAGCATGCAATTTGAAGAAAATAGAAGTAAGGAGAAAAAAAGGGTCCTTGGAAAAATATGACATACTGCACCACCATCAACAAACATGTACTGGAAGTATTCAGAAGGAAGAGGACACAGAAAAATATCAAATAAAACATCTCAAATTTAACTTAAGTTATTAATGTATACTTTCAATATGCTAAAAGAATTCAAAGTAAGAATTAAAAGAAACAGACTCATAATGAACAAGGGAACACAAACAAAAAACTAATAGCTGACTTGTAATCTGAAAAATGGAGTTAAGGTGGTAACTCATGACATAGTTAATATGTTACAGGATGGATGGTCTAAAGACACCCTGGATCAGAAGATTTCAGATACTTGCTTCTCAGGAGAGAAGAATTCAAGCAGGACGTGAAAATGTAGGGAAAGAGATAGCAAAGTTTATGAAGGCGAGGGAAAGGCACCGCAAAAGGAAGAGCAGTGGTCTCTGGTCAGGGGAATAGAAACTCCAACCTCTGTTTTAACAGGCCTTTGTAAATTGAAAGGGTAAGGTGGAAAAAATTTGGGTGGTCTTTGCAGGATGGGCTGGGGTCAATTGACAAGTTTGATTGACAAGGTTTGTCATACAACATGGGGCACTCTGCACACACACTTATACTAACTCTTAGGCATTTTAATTGCGTGTATGAGGTGTCATCAATATTCATGTTGTAAGCAGAGGGCTTTAACCTGAGAGGTTATTGAGGGTGGAATTCGCCCAAGGCTTCCTGTCTTTTTTGGAAACTTAGAACTGCAGAAGATTTACAATTGAAGAGTTTCACACCTGCTAAGGTTTTATAATTGAAAAGAAATTTGCAACTGCAAAGGACAACGCGTTGACAAAAGTCTCACGGCACCTGGAGGTCCCACAGTGCCTTTCTCTAATTACTAATCTGCGTCAAGTGTGCTGACAGAAAAGTAAACACCTGTGCATCAAGAATCTTACATCCAGCAAAACTTTTTCTAAGATGTGGGTGAAACTATAATACTTTCAGGACAAACTTTCAAAAAAATACTGAAGAGTGTTCTTCAAGCTGAAAGCTAGTGTGACATCAGGTAGATTTATGAATAGACAACAACAAAATATCGTTAAGGGCAATTACAAAAGATAATATACTGTCATATTTATTCTCCTTCTGTTACCTGACTTAGGAAGGCATTACCTAAACAGCATGTATGCACAGTATGTATATACCACCAGTTCCCATCATTTGCAGTGGTTATGTTCTGTAAAGTTACCACCAACATTGAATTAGCGGATGTTGAACCACTGTTTTTTTCTAGTGAAAAAACAGGGTTAGTTTCCTGTGAGCCTCTGGTCACATTTCATCAACCAATCAATACAAAATTCTGTGTATAGTTCTATTTGAAAACATAGTATTTATCAATTACAAATAATCATGTACAATATTTCTTTAAAATAAAATACTAGTAAAGAAGGACTTAACACTTTCCTGACCATGGGTAATGGACCGTAAATTTCTTTAGATTTCAGCCTCAAAGCAATGCTGTCTACTTATTTTATTTGTTATTATTTTATGAACACATAAATTTAGTCACTTTCTATCCATAGCTACATCACTCTTATAGATCTTACTTCAGGACATTGTCAAGAACCCTCATATGCAGTTTAGAGAATTGCCTCTTCAATTTTCTGGATATATTTATTGTTGATATATTAATATTGAACTCAAAGCCAACAGCACAATAACTCCACATCTGATTGAAATTTAATGATGTGGTTTAAGTGTGGTTTGTATCATAAGGGTTATATACTAGAATTTTGTTCCCAGAGTGGCAGTGCTGAGAGGTGTTGTAAAACCTTTAAGAGGTGGGGTCTAATTGGAGGTGATTAGGTCCTTAGTGGTGCTTGCCTCAGGAGGGATAATGTTAGTCATGAGGAGTGAATTAATTCCCCTGAGAGTGAGTTGTTATAAAAGAATGAAACTGCCCCTCCTTACTCTCTGGTTTCTGTCTTTCCATGTGATCCCACTCTGTCACGTGCACTCCTGCCATTAAGCCATCTACCATGATGTAATGGTAGTCAAGGGAGTCCTCATCAGAGGCTGAACTAATGGGGCTCCCCAGTCTTGCACTTTTAGTTTCCAAAACTGTGAGTTAAATGAATTTTGCTTTATAAATACACAGCCTCAGCTATTTTGTTAGACAATAGAAAACACACTGATACACTTGCCTGTCACGCTACTTTTTTCTATAAGGTACAGCACAGCTGTCTTTGTGCTTAGGAACACCAAATAATACTTAAACCCTCAACTTGGGAGTCATTTCAACCAGCAATTAAACAGCAACAAAAACATAAGAATTCAGAAAATATAGCACTAAGTATACTGGAAGATGGGTTTTATTTATAGTATAAGAGCTAAAATAAGAAAGCAGAGCATTACATTGTTCTATCTTAGCTGTGAATGTTGGACAACTCAAGCCTTTTCCTGTTTTATCAATCTATATGGATAACTGTGTAAGCACCCCAAGTATGGACTAGGGGGTTACAAAAAAATTTTAATGAACAGATGAATTTGCAGTAAGGATCACCTGTGACCATGATCAGGTTTAGTGTCCCAAGGCCTCTATACAAGGTTGTCTTCATGTCTGCACATGGTCTTTCCTCTTATTATAAAGACATTAATGCTTATAGTAACTGAGGGCTCTACAATCATTTAACTTTAATTACCTCATTTAAGTTCCTATTTCCAAGTAGGTTACATAGGGGTTAGGACTTTAACATACAGATTTGGGGTAACCTATTTCAATTCATAGCAATTACTAATTTCAAAACGTCCTAAAAGCTGAGCATAGTGGCTCAATTCTCTAATCCCAGCTACTCAGGAAGCAGAGATCAGATTCATACCCAGCCTTGGCAAAAAGTTCACAAGACCCAATCTCAACCAATGGCTGTGTGTGTTGACTGCATGCCTTTCATCCCAGCTATGCAGGGAGTTTGTTCCTGTCTTTTCTGAACTGCAGGATTGCAATCCAGGGCAGCCTGGGCATAGCAAGACCCTATCCCAAAAGTAACCCATGCAAAAAAAAAAAAAAGAAAAAAACACTAGAAATATGGCTCAACTGGTAAGCTCCTGACTACCAACTGTGAGGGCCTGAATTCAACCCTCAGTACCACCAAAATTAAAATAAACAAACAAAACTTTCTACAAAGACCAGGGCCAGAAGGATTCACTGGTGAGAGTTCTGCTGAAATTTCAAAGAATTAATTTCATTTATTCAGAAACTTTCAAAACAAAAGTATAAAAGGGAAGTCTTCCTAATGAATTCTATGCTGTCAGTACTAAACTTATAAGAAAACTAAAGAAAGACATCACAAGAAAACTACAGGTTAATATCCCTTAAGAATATTGATTTAAAAATTCTCAACAAAATACCCATAAAATACCAGTAAACTAAATTCAGCAGCATATAAAATGGATTATACAAATTTGAAAATTGAAATTTTCCCAAGAAATGCTAGAACGGTTTAAGAATGGTAAAAAGTTAATATGACTTAAAAGGAATAAAAACAGAAAGAGGGTAATAACACCCAATCACATCGGTGGACACTTTAAAAGCATGTGCCAAAATCTAATGCCCTTTCATGAAATTAAAAAAAGAAAGAAAGAAAAACCTTAAAAAGTTAGTGTTAGAAGGGAGCTTTCTCAATTTGATAAAAAGAATCTATGTAAAAACCACAGCTAGAGCCGGGCACTGGTGGCTCACATCTATAATCCTAGCGAGTCAGGAAGCAGCAATCAGGAGGATTGCAGTTCCAAGTCAGCCAGGGCAAATAGTTTGTGAGACCTTATCTTGAAATAAAAGGTAACAAAAAAAGGGTGGTGGAGTGGCTCAAGGCATAGACCCTGAGTTCAGTACCACAAAAAAAAAAAAAAAAATTAGCATCATATTTCACGGTGAAAGATGAAAACTTTCAAAGATGAAAAGCAAGGCAATTATGACTTATCTAATCATGTCTGTTCAATATTTTGTACTATAGTTCTAGCCATGAAAAGGTCAATAAGAATAAATAAAAGACATCTACATTTAAAAAGAATTAATATTCTCTATTTACAAATTACATGATCTTCTATGTGAAAAATTCAAAAGAATATACAGAAAACTATCAAAACCAATAAATGAGTTCAGTAAGGCCGTGGGATATAAGAACAATATGCAAAATCAGTTGGAGAGAAGATTCTGGGAAAGTGGCAGAGTAGAAAGCACCATGAGTCTATCTTCCCAGAAAACAACTGGCAAGTGGACAATAAACACATGAAAATGCTTAACCTCACTATCCATGAGGGAAATGCAAATTAAAGCCACAATGTGATATAGGTTCACATCTAAAAAGAGAGCCATAATAATAATAGTACGTTTTTAAAACCAGGTAAGAACAGTGTTAATAAGGATGTAGAGAAATGGGAATTCCTCATACATTGCTGCTGGGAATAAATATGAAGCTTGGAAAGTAGTTTGGCAGTTCTCAATGTTAAACATAAGGCTACTTTGTGACCCAGTGTCTACTCCTAGTTATATAATAATAATAATGTAAACATATATGCTTGCAAAAACTTGTAAGTAGATGATTCAAAGCCTTATAGTCCATACGAGTCAAAATACAGAAATGCCTCAAATACTATCAGGGATGCATGGGTAAATAACTGTTCTATATCCACATGATATAATATTGCTTGGCAATAAAAGGAGAAAGTATCGATAGATTCATGCTACAACATGGATGAACTTTGTAAACATTGTGCTAAGTGAAAGAAAACAGTCACCAAAGGCCACAGGTTGTGTGATTCTATTTGTATAAAATGTCCTTGATAGGCAAACCATAGAAACAGAAACGAGGTCAATGGTTTTGATTTGCTGAGGGGGGATGGACAGCAACACCTTAGGAATATGGTGTATGGATTTGGAGTTTCTTTTTGATGCAAGAAAATGTTCTAAGAAGCTCGCTTCAGCACATACACTAAAGTTGGAACACAGAGATTAGCACGGCCCTTGAACAATGATGATATGTAAATTACTGAAGTGTTCCATATTGCTAAGCCAGACTGAGAAACCCAAATACTGCATTTCTCTCTTATATGCAGATTCTAGATCTAAAAGGAAAATAATGACATGAGCAAAGATTGGGAGGACGATTTGGGGGTGGGAACCAGTGGGAGGGGCTTGGCAAAAGGAGAGGGTGAAGAGGGGTGAATATAATCACAAAGTATTTTATATTCATGCATGAAAATAGAAAACAAAACCAATTAAAATTGTTTTAAAAAGTAGGATAAGAAAGAGTAACAGGGGAGAATTTGATCAACTTACATTATAAGCATGTATGGAAATATCACAATGAAACCCCTTTATACACAATTGATATATAGTAAAAACAATAAGAGAAAATGTTCTAAGATTGGATTGTGGTAATAGTTGGACAATTCTGCAAATATACTAAAAATATCAAATTGCAAATTTTAAAAGACTAAATTTTATGGTGTGTGTATATTTATATCTCTCTATATCCATAGCATAAGATTGGGTTCCTGACAGCACCCATCCACTTGTTCTATTTTATTTTCTTTATACACATACTTTTTGTGATACTGGGGCTTGAACACAGGGACTTACACTTGTTAAGCAGGCACTGTACCACCTGAGCCATTTTGGCAGCTATGGATTGCCTTTTGTGACCATTTCATACAAATAGACTCACACAATATGTGGCTTTTGGTGACTGGTTTCTTTTATTTAGCATAATATTTACAAAGTTCATGTTGTAGCATGAATCTATTAATACTTTTCTCTTTTATTGCTAAGTAATAACATATGGATACAGTACATTTGTTTATCCATTCATCATTATTCATTTTATTTGGTGGGACTGGGGTTAGAACTTAGGACTTTGCACTTGCAAAGCATGTGCTCTACCACTTGAGCCACCCCTCCAGTCAATCATTATTCATTTTGTAACCTGACAATCTAAGGTCAGTATGTCTGGTTGTAAAATACTTGGAATTTTATCAGCATGTATCTGATAATTTTTACAGAAATTTTTTATTTTGGAATGCTCATGATTGCTTTTTCATTTCTTGAAATTTCAAATTCCACCAGGATATGTATGCACATGTATGCTTGTGTGTCTGTGCATATATTAGATTTTTTTACCTTAATTTTGCTAAATTTTCTGGGATGAATTTATGTTCAAATAACTATATATTTTTTAGCTCTGAGAATTTATTTTTAACATTTTTATATCATTTCTTTGACATACTTTTTCTCCTGTATGAATTTCTCTTTCTTCTATATTACTCTCATCATATTCATTTTTTTAAATTTTCCTTTGGATGTTATAAGATTTTTCTTTTTGCTTCAGCTTTCAGTATGTAGTTTCTTGTGTTCCTTAAAACTTCAATGTTAAGAAATTTGTTTATCTCAAAGTAATTTTTATTTCATATTATTTCTGCTTTATCAATTAAATACATTTTCTAAGTTTGGGGGATAAAAATAGAATTTTTATAAATTTTCATTCTTGGAAAGTATTTCACAGAAAGGTCTTCATCCTCATTTCCCTTGTGCTTTTCATATATGTAATTTTTTCTGGTCTTTTTTTTTTTCATATTTAGCAGAGAGCAGCTCTGTGTGTTCTTTGTTGTTTTCTCTGATTCTCATTAAAATTATGTTTTTACCTGTCCAACTTTTAATTTTACTCCAAAAGGGCTAAGGGAAATTTGGAATACCCAGTGATAGAAACTTGTTATTATGAAATTACACTTAATAGAGATGGGAATGAAGCTATAGTTAATACAGCCATTTGAAAGAAAACATCCACATTTATCAAAAGGCTTTATAACCATATCTATATAATTGCTTGGTAGGCTTGTAACTTTCATTATGTCCCATCTACTTGTATCTACCATGAATCATGTACCCTATATTTCTTAGCCATCCGTCCATGATTGGAGTGAGCTCTAAAATATACTGCTCTATGGTTATCAAAACAGCATTGAGGACTGATTTAAAGCAAGGTATCCCAAAGCCTGACTTAGTTCTTGTTCTGATATTTTGACTTTGTGAATGGTAGTTTCCATGATGACTTCTCTCTATATTCTCTTCAGGTGAATGTCATCTCATGTGTAGCAATTCATGAACTGCATAGGTAATATTTTCACCATATACATGTGATTTTTCCAGTGCTAATCTAATTTTAACCATTTATTTATATGTTTTTATTTTATAGAAAATTTGGAGAGCACAGAGTTCTATGAGTGGCTTACAACTATATGAGTGTATATGGGTTTTTTTTTAACTGTTTGATACTGAATTTACTGGTTTCTTTTTTTTTTTTTTTTTGATCGAACTAGAGTTTGAACTTAGGGCTTCATGCTTGCAAAGCAGGAACTCTATCGCTTGAACCACACCTCCCGTCCATTTTGGTCTGGCTATTTTGGAGATGGGGGCTGGCCTTGAAACCATAATCCTCCCAATCTAAACCTCCCAAGTAGCTAGTAGTATAAGCATAAGCCACTGGAGACTGGCTTTTGGTTTCTTTTGCTTCCTAGTGTTCAGCTGACTTTGCATTTGTTATAGGAATGTTCTGAAATAATATATATTCTTTGGTGTTCTATTCTTTTTGTTATACCCCCACCAGCACAACAATAACAATAATTTTAAAAAGCCTTGTTGGAATCAAACAATTAATAAATAGATAAAATAAGAAAAATATATGCCAGAAAAAATGTATGCATGTATTTTTGAGAAAAGGTCTTTCTATTGTAGCATAGGCTAGACCGAAACTTGCTATGCATCCCTGGTTGTCCTTGAACTCTCAGTCCTCCTGCCTCACCCTCCTGAATTCTGAGATTACAGGTGTATATGATCATGTCTGGTTTATAACTGTCTTTTATTATCAGATATATCTTTGGACATTTCTTGGGAATATCTATTTTCCTTATTTATGACCTTTTGAAACATTTTGTATCCTTTTCTATTTTCCATATTTATCCTCCAAATCACTATTTAATTTGTTATCATTAATGTTTTTAATTTGCTTTCAATATTTTTGTATTCTTCTTTCAGATAGGTTTCCTTGAACAGGAATATTCGAAAGCTCATTCAAAACAATTTTTTAAAGAGAATTCTTGTACCTCCAGTTGCTAATTCTTTGAGTCATCTTTGCATAATTGGCCGTAGGTTATACTATGATGAAAACAACCCGATGAGATTCATCCTTACCTCCATTATATGGACACTGTTGAGAACATCTTTTGTTGTACCTGCCTATGTTCTCTGATAAGCTATAACCATTAAGTCAAAAAGTAGAGAAATCATGACATACTCTATTGTGTTATCTTGATTTTCAATGTTTTTCTACCTTAAAGAGATATGTTACTATTGTGACCTTGAATTTATATACACTCTATAATGTCTGCTATATTTAGATGAATTTAAAGATTCAGTTCATGATAATACATGTTTCTATTTGAATGCCTATTTTACATAATCATAGTAGCCAAAATTTAAACTCCATAGGTTTTTGTAAATGTAAAACAAAGTACATTTAATACTTTCTAAAATCTTTCTCAATTTTCTTGCCTATATAGAGTTTATAAGCCATATTTAAATTATTAAATCTTGAATTTCAAATAGGAGAATTTGACCTCTATTGACTTGCATTTTTGAATATGGGGATGGTATTTAAAAATTCTTGGTTATCAAAGTAAAAGTGCTTCAGATGATAAACATTAATCAACTTATACCAGATGTATTATAAAGAAAATTATGTCAGTGAAGAGAGAAGAAGCATTTATTCCTAATGCAAAAGAAATGCTGACCTGAATAATATTTTCAAGTATCTTAAGGAGGTACAAAGGCAATTAGGAAGCAACTGACATTAGTGACATGCCCTTTCTAACTGTCAAAGGGCTAAGTGGCAAGGGAAACAGACCAAAGATGAAGAAAGACTGAAACACCAGTGTCACCACTCCTACAGCACAGACACCTTGGAACAAGAAATCTACGACTACGTACAGAAAAAAAAAAAGGCATTTAAAAGTTTGATTTGGGGGGGATGAGGGGTGGGAGTTATGGGGGAGAAATGACCCAAACAATGTACACACATGTGAATAAAAAAAAATAGATTGATTTTTTTCCAAAGTCTCATTTATTTTAACTCTTAGAAGAATATAGTGAAATAAGAAGGCATTTTCAAAGATTTGTCATAGGATCTAGAATCCAAATGAGAAGCAGAGATTTGTATATAGCAGCCCCTGCCTGAAGTTTTTCTTTGGTATAATATGACCAGCTTTCCTAATTCTAAACTAGAATATATTAACAGTTCACAACAGCTTAAGATCCATGTGACACCTTTTCATGTTAAAAAAAAACCCCAAACCTCATAAATAAGAAATATGCGTCAGCTGGTGCCCTGTAACCACAGATGTCTGCAGAGAAGGAGCATTCATCTACTTCTGATGCAAAATCATATATTCTGTGTCATCTGAATAAAAGCTGTGTTTTGTTCACACATGTATGGCTTGTACTCTGTGAAGTATAGTTACACAGCAGAGATTTGCTCTAGGGGAAGAAAGGAGTCATTTTAATTAATGTTAGTTTTAGAAAATAACCTGAATCTGTTGCTTTGCATTTCCTCACCTGCATGTAGGGTCACACACATCTCTGTACATAATTTTGTGTGGATTTAATTTTGTCAGACTCAAACCTGATTTCATAGGCTCCAATATGCAATCTAAAGGGCATATGTGTGTATAATAATAATATTTGGAATTAAATATTCAATGAGAATATTCTTTCAATTCTATAGTTGAAACTTGCTTTGATGAGAAAGGCTGAGTAGTGAAATGATCTCATAGTACAAAGAAGTATTTGAAGAGTTATGATCATTTTTGACAAAATGTTTTTAATTCATTAGAGATTTCCAGTGTTTAGTAAGTAAAAATTGCATATTAAAAGGGACTGCTGTGGCTGATTGGTACCCTTGCCTCAGAAAATATAAACAAGTGTAGACATTATTTTCATCCAATATGAGCTTTCTCATACTCTATCTTATAAACAATGTTAGCCAACAATCTCAAGAAAGTTTCCAAAAAATACTCGGATTTCTTTAGCTCACATTCAATATGACTATGTAAGACAAGGTCACAGAGACCATATTCCAGAAGATAATGGATCAAAGAATGTTACATGGGATCACTGATGTAAGCTGAAGCACTAGAGGATATTTACTTTTCTTCAGAGAGAGGAGTTATGGAATAGTTTAACTATTCTCAATTTTTGGAACAGCAACAGAAATATGTATGGGAGAATGTGTAATAACCATTTGTTTTGAAAAGAGATAAAAGAATCTGTGATGCAGTGGATGAGATAATATGGCATCAGTTAACTAATAGGGCCTGGGTAGAATGTTAAAAGGAGAGAAAAGAAGTCATTGTGATGTGGGAGAGAGAGAAAAGATTCAGTGAAGTAGAGCAGAAACATGAATGCTTTGTGACATAGAACAAATTATTCATAAAAACTCAATCGAAAGAGGGTACATGTGCCTTAGGCACCAGCTAAGCAGCTGCACCAAATTGGGGAGGGAGATAAAGGGCAAAGGAGGAAAAGAATTAAAGAGAAATTAAAAATTATTTAATGTTCATAATATAATAAATTGTGTAGTACCAATGGGTTCTTCATGGAAAAATCTCAAAATTTGATGGACTTTTATACATGAACTTCTATTATTTGATTTAGGTATGTACTTATTTATTTATCTATTTATTTATTTTCACAGTATTGGGTTTGAGATCAGGCCTCAGACTTGCTAAGCAGGTGCTGAACAAATTTAGCCATGCCCTCCGCCCTTTTTGCTTTGCTTATTTTTGAGAAAGCATCTTAAATTTATGTTCCAGCAGGTCTGGATCAAGGTCCTCCTAATTATGCTTCCTGTGCAGTTGGGATCACAGGTGTGCACCACTGCACCCAGATTTTATTGGGTGAGAAGTGGTCCCGTGAGTTTTTGACCAGGCTGGGCTTGGACCTCTCTCTCCCTGATCTCTGCCTCCAGAGTAGCTAGGATTTTACACTTGAGCCACCATGTTTTATTTTTCTAGTTTTGAATTATATGTGGGGAGAGTGCATTGTGTGAGTGTATACAGGTATATATGTGCTTAGGCTTAATTCACAGTTGGCCCTAATAAGTAAAAATGAAATAGGAAATAAAAGTGTGACCATCAGAGATTGAGTCTAGACAGGAAGATTTTCTAGAAGGAGGTCGTCTTCACTTCAACTTTTGGGAGAAAAATATAAATGTATTTCTGGAAAAGAGTCTAGAGGGGAATTAATTTGTATGATAGCACGGATAAACAAAAGGGATACTAGTGAGGGACAGAAAGCAACAAAGGGGGAGAAATCAACTAGTAAAGGAATGTACATGGGACTTTACTAGTGACCAGGTAATTAGATTAAAAGGATTTTTAGATTAGGAGAAAAATAGAACTGGTAGATAAACTGGAAGCAACAATAAAACAACAATAGCTACAAAAAACAGAAACCAGGCACAGTGGCTCATGCCTGAAACCCCACCTACTCAGGAGCCAGAGATAAGGAAGATCATGGTTCAAGGCCAGCCTGGGCGAAAAGGTGGCAATGTCCAATTTCAAGCAATAACTGGGTGTGGTGGTGTGCACCTGTCATCCCAGGTACTGTGTGAAGCATAAATAGAAGGACTGCAGTCCAGGATGGCTTGAGAAAAAATGTGAGACCCTGCCAAAAAATAATTTAAAAAGTAAAAGGGCTAGGTCTGTGGCTCAAATGGTAGAGTCCCTGCCTTACAAGTGGAAGGCCCTAAGTTCAGACCTTAGTACTGCCCCCTACTAAAAAATGCTAAAGGAATCACACTACCTGATTTTAAGATTTATTGCATAGTTGTTGGTAAGAAAACAAACAATCCAATTAAAAAAGGGCCAAAACCTGAATAGATACCTCAACAAAGAAGACAGAAAGATGGCAACTAAGAATACAAGAAGATGCTCAGCATCATTGTTCCTTAGAGAAATGCCACTCAAAGGCATAAGGAGATGCCTATATATATATATATATATATATATATATAAATGACTATGATAATAAATACTGATGAGGCAAAAGACAAACAGTTTCACATGTATTGACAATAAGTATAAAAAACAACACAGTTACACTGGGAAAAAAATTCTGCCAGATTTTTTATAACATTAGATATACTACCATATGACCTAGCTTGTACTCTTAGACACATATTCTAGAGAAATGAAGACTTCATTCATAACGAAAACCTGTAACAAATGTTCACTGTAACAGCTTTGCTTGTAATATTCCACTAAATCTAACCAACATCATTTTTGGGATGAATGGATAAAAAAATTTGTGGTATATAAATGAAATGGACTATTATTCAATGAGAAAAAGAAATGAACTATTGATATTGGCAACAGGCCAATTAATCTCAGGGGTATTATACCAAATGAAAAACCAAAAAGCTAATTTCTAATGATCATATCCCCATATGATTGTATCTATAGTTAGTGTGTTGGTGTTTGTGTTATGGTTGATTATTGTGAACATGGTAATAGTTAGCAGGATACAGATGATTAGGTTTAGTATGAAGGCTATGGAGTTGTATGAGATGATGGCTATTATTCATCTTATATGGGCGATTGATGAATAGCCTATGATTTTGCATAGTTGTGTTTGGTTCAGTCCTCCTCAGCCTCCTACCATGATTGATAGTAGGGCTATTGATATAATGAGTTGGTGGTTGATTGATGGTGTTAGTTGATATAGGATGGAGATTGGGGCTAGTTTTTGTCATGTTAGTAGTAGTATCCCTGATATTAGGGTTGTTTTGAATTAATAATTAAAGTGATGGAGAAAATTTTAGTGACTGTCAAGGGCTAAGGCTAGGGTAAGAGTATATAATTAAGGAAAAACATGGAATTTCTAAATGATAATTAACCCATATATTTCTACTTATGGAGTTGGTTCTTCTAATCTACACATGAGATAAAATTTCATAGAACTGCACACACAAAATACAGCTGCATGTATTACTGGTGAAATTCAATTAGGTCTATATTGAGCTAATGTAGTATCAATATAAGTTTCCTTGTTTTGTCACTATGCAATAGTTATATAAGATGTTATCACTGGGAAATTCAGATGAAATGTACAAGGAAACTGTACCATTTTCAACTTATTGTGATTAATTATTAAACAAGTTCAAGATGAAAAGGAAATAGTAATAAGGTTCATCAAAAACTTACTGAGCAGAAAAGTACACATAGCCTAAAATTACTCCAACAATTTGTAAGAATTTCTCTAACAATCTATGTGTAAGAATTGAGATAAGAGGTCAGACCCCATTTGTCCTAGAAAGGTTGCCAAAGTTGTATTTAAGCACCTAGATCAATGGAAAAATCAACAGTTCTGTAATAGAAAATAAGACTAAATATAATATCATACTTAAATTTGTAAGATTTATTCTAATAGGAATAACAGTTAAAAAGAGAATATAGCCTTTGCAGAATTGTTACTATCCTAGTAAATTGGGTTGTTGCAGCAAGTAGACTGGATTGTTCAAACACTCTCACAGTTCTGGAGGTAAGAAATCCAAGATCAAAGTGCCTGCAGACCTAGGGTCTAGTACGAGCCCACTATATGGTTTGCAGACAGCTATCTTCTTATGGTACTTTCATATGGTGGGTAAACAGCAAAGACAGAGAAAACAAGGTCTCCTGTCTCCTTTTATAAGGGCATTAATCCCACTCATGAGGGTCCACCCTTATGACCAAGTAACCTCCCAAAGTATTCACCTCCAAATACTGTCACATTGTGGATTTAGTCTTCAACATGAATTTTGGATGGGTTACACTTAGTCTAGAGCAGTTGCCTTTATTTATTTTCCTATGTGCATGCTCTTGGGTATTCCCCTCCCACATGAACCTAATTTTGGCCACATGACTTACTTTAATCAATACAACAATCGAAGTGAAAGCTCAGATGAGTTCCTGTTCAAGGGGACTTTTGCTCTCTTGCTGCTGGACCATTTCTGCTACTGGGCAAACTGCTCATGGGTGAGATACTCACCTGCTCAGCCGAAGTTTCAAACATTTGAACAAGGTCATCCCAGATTACCTAGATACAGATAAGCCAGCCTTGAACAGAAGAACCACCTAGCCAACCACCCAGGGAGAAAGAGAAAATACATACATCATTGAAATTCTCTTCTGATTCAGCCTATTTACTCAATGAAATAAAAATTCAAGTCATCATCATTTCACAAGGGAGTGGGGATGAATTTGAGGATAGAGGGTAAAGATATGAAATACTCAGCTCATATGGCAGAAATTAAATTGACAAAAGAAAAGCAGTAGAATCCAGTTTCTGAGGTCATAAATATAAGGTGATACCAGTTGGCGTGATGCTGTGGGTTTTCCTTAGCCGTGTTCAGCCAACCAAGCATAGAGCAGGAAGAAAATTTGATTTAGCAAGAGAGGATTTTGACAGGGACAAATGTGGAGAAAAGAGGGATAAGGTAATTAACAATATGGGAGAAGGACAAATCACTGTAATGGACCTTGAAATCTGCTCAGGGTATAAAGAAAAGATTAGAAAGGCTGTAGTGAAGGGGAAAAAATGGTGACGACAATTACCAATACCATTGGAATCAAATAATTGTTGCAGGGAGTGGTATTAGAGCACATACACGGGAGAGATGAAACAGAACAGAACAGAAAACCTAAGATGAAGATTTAAAAACTGTTGAAAGTAAGGGAGGGAATAAACTGGGAGGATAATGGATTTTCTGCTTAGATATTAATGTTGCAATTGTGAAGACAGTAAGTCAAAATAAAATGGGATGACTAAGACATCAGTATTTGACGATAAAATGGAGGATCAGCTAATGGTACAGTCTCAAAACATGTGCTTATAACAAGCTATGGCTTAGGATGAACAAAGGGGGAAGGAAAAGTGGTCTAGAAGTAACAGTAAAGGGATCAAGGAGTGAATGTAAGTCATTTATTTCTATATTAATTCAACAGATATTTATCACTTTCCCAGAACATTCCAAGTTCTCTTCTGGCTACTGATAATATACTAGTGAAAAGATTCCTCTCTCTCTCTATCTATAGATAGATAGACAGATGTATATATATATATATATATTTTACATATATGTACACACACATATATACAACATATATACAAACATATATATGCACACATATGTATGGATTAATATGTGATAGATATATGAAAACTCCAAAACAAATTTTATGCATGCTTCTCAGTGGCAGTGCATATGTGTTCAATATTCATTATGAGTTGTAACTCTCTTGAGAAGGATTAAAGGGAGGGAGTTACAGGCTCCATTAGAAAAGGGAATCAATATCCTCAAGGGATAGACAATTCAAGCAACAAGATAAATTGCACATCGAAGAGATTGAGCATACCACACATTTTGCTGATGAAAGGATTGAATTCTGAGATATACAGTGAAAGATCAGACTTGAATGTGATATGAGGTCTGATTGGGCAATATGGAGATATAATGGCTGGCATTTTTGTGGTGACCCAGATAAACAAGGCTGTTATTCTGATGGAATTAATACCAATGCCCTTTTAGAGAAGGTGAATAATCAGTTTCAATTTGGAGATTGGGTCCTTAGCTACTTTTGGTGGTACAGATATGAACATAGATAATGAAAACCAATGTAATTCATGTAAGGAAGAAATAATTTATTGTTGGCTATATCACCAAATGCCTATAGTCTAAGGTGTGCACATCAGTAAATCAGGAGGAAATAAAAGGAGTAAGAAATGATTATATATATGATTAACACATGTTTGTCAATTAAAATGTTACGTGTGTAAGAGATTTACAATTCATATTATTAATTGCTTAGGTAATATTTTGGGGCTGCAGACAATATAATTTATTATTACGCTTTTCATATACCTATGATATATGAATCCATATATCTAAAACAGGAAAGTTAAATTTATTTGGGGGACACTAGCACTAATATTTCTCTAAAATTTGCATTTAATTTGTCATATAATTAGAAAATAGGCAGTGGAATAAATTACAGGTCACCTCTAAAACTGAGCACATTAGATGCTTGTATAAAATTGCTATCAGAGATGTTCATAAAGGAAAAATGTTAAATGTCCACCTTCTTTTATGATAACTATGGCTTTTATATAAAAATATACTTTATGTTCCTAGGCTCAAATGTTGCACTTTTTAAAGTGCATACTTAATTAATTATCATGAATCTCCAAGTTTGTTTTGAATATGTGGATAAGAAACTTTACTTGGACATATATTAAAACAATACACAAAGTAATTATAACTAGCTCAGTCTACATCCTTAACAGTGATTTTTAAGTGCCTGTATTATTTTACATAAATAAGTAAAACAGGCCAGGTATGGCGGCTCACAGTTATAATCCTAGATACTCAGGAGGAAGCAGTGGAAGGATAGTGGTCCAAGGCCACTCCAGCAAAATGTTAGAGAGCCTCTACTTCAAACACGGGCTGGAAATGATGACTTCACACCTGTAACCCCAGGCACCCGGGAAGTGGAGTAGGAGAATCATGGTATGAGATGCACTGGGCAAAAGTGCAAGACACTATCTGAAAACCAAACTGAAGCAAAAAGGGCTTGAGGAAAGTGGTAGAGCACTTGCCTAGCAAGTACAATCTTGAATTCAAACCCCATCATGGCCAATTATTTTTAAATAAATAAGAAAAACATGATTTATATATTTAATAAATCACAAAATTTAGGTATACAGTGTGCTAGCAAGAGCTATGAATTTTAAACATGAACAGATCAGGGTATAGCACATATTATTTTTTTTTTATTGTTATTACTGACTAGCATTTTAGGTTGATTCTTGCTAATGTGTTATTCTATTGTTTTTCATTTTCTTCCTCACTCAAAACAAAAAGCAAACTTGTACGACAACCACAAAACAAGTTTGAACAGAACCATCACAGGAAAGTTCACCCTCTCAATACCTACTTTGAAGTATCTTAATTGGATAGTTTATGTGTCACAGGTACCCACAGGCTGCAAATATAACCCAAATGCCAATGATGAAGACGACCTTTGAAAGATGAGAAGACCACTGTAAATGTCTACCTCATTGGTTCTTCCCAACAGCAGAGAAGTAGGTCTCACTCATGACACCTCAGAAAGACTGCCACTCTCAGTCATCTTCCCTTTGTATCTCTAGTTGTAAGGAATTAGAATTAGTTTTTTGATCCATGGCAATGTCTAAGCTTGTCTAGTGCTTTATATGTCATAGAGGAGCAGTGACTTTGTCCTCTGGTGTGTGAATTTCACCAGGATAAGAGCACTCATGCTCCAATCAGTGCTGTAGTCTCAGCTCTGGGGATACGACTTGGCACATATGGATACATGCCAAGTAAACAATTGAATAATTAATTTCTAAGGAAGAAAGAGAATTTTATTGCTTATATAGTGAGATACAGTAAGTAATGCAAGAAAATGTCAAAAAAAATCAGCAGCAATGGCCTCTTAGAAGGTAAAGCTCTGTTATAAGTATTTCTTCCACAAGGCTCATTCTAGGTGTTAAGTGATCAAAGGTCAGACCAGGGGATAAACATTTCATGTTCTTGACTTAAGATGGTCTGTTTCATTTTTTACCCAGGACACATGTTCATGACCTAGTTTTAGCACTTCCAACAAATTCATGTCAATGTGAGGTAACATTATTTAAAACTTCCAAGGAAATTATATTTCCTAATTCTTTAAGAAAAACTATTCATTGTTATTATGTAAGTAGAAAGTATTTTCTCATCTAATAATATGGTTTATATAAGAAAGTATTTACACTCAAATGTTTATTCTTTTGTTTTTGATCTGATGGACTTGGACATTCAATTCATTTCAATGGTAAGTGAATCAAATCTTAAGATATTTCTTTAAATGAAAACTACCTTAATAATTCCAAAACAATGTTTCAGGGACATGATAATACTTTGTGTGTGCTCTCTCAAATAAATGGTTTTGAAACAAGTTTAGTTTCAGAGCCAAGATAAAAAAATAAATAAAATATCATTTCAATTAGATATTTAAGATAGAAAAAATATCTATTGGTCACTAAAATTAATTTTGAGCTTAATTTTTAAACTTAGTTCATTACTAATAAATGGATATATATATTAATCTGTGGGTATTCACCCATGGGTATTCACACACCTACATAGATAATTAACCTTAACTCTAGAGAAGATGTGATTTTTGTCTCTTACCTCATGTTTTCTATGGTTATATATAGAAATATATAGATATAGATAGAGAGAGATATAGATTTCTCTCTATATATAGAAACATATACTAGTGAATAAATATATTCCTTTTTAGTCATTAGCATTGAGGAAGACTCATATTCATTTATCAAGCAGATTATCTTTCATAGGATTGACTATTTGGTAAAGTGCCTGCTTTGATTAATGGTAATAGAGTAAAAGTATATCATGTTATAAAATATATTCACTGATATTGGGATATCTTTAGTTTAATTTATATTTGCCCACATTATATAAAGCTTATTTGCTAAAAAAAGATATAAACAGAAAGTGTGCCTTACTTACAACAGGTTACATGCAAACTATACAACTCATTTATGTGAAATAGTATTTTCAGTATAAAGGCATAGGAATAAATTTTAAAACTCTAATGACATTTATCTCTTTTTATTGATCCATGTGTATGATATCAAAGAATGTCCACATCAAGTTTATTGCAATTGACACTTGCTTGAGGCATTCTTCACACATACAGAAAAAAACAAATTGGTTGTAAGACATCTCAATTTTTACATCATGGTATCACTTCCTAAACAAATTATGAACCTTAGCTTTTAATATATTTTCTTCATAAAATAAGTATTTCTTTAAAAATGTTCATTAGCTATGCACTTTTTGGGGGAGAAATGAAAGTGAAAATATGATATTTTCTTTTTTCACCTTTTGTCCTTATTTTATGTGCTTACGCTCAAACACTTAGACATCACTTGAAGCCTGTATTTCAAGGTAACTATTCATTTGAATATAAATGAAAATCCCATACAATGTATTAGTTGATTTATTATCTTGGTGGAACAGGATAAATTAATCACAAGAGGTCAATTTAAGTATCTTACTATTTTGTATAATGTAACAAAATTATGTTTCCAGCATTACTCAAGCAGTCTGTTAATGTTACCTTGGGTGTCTTTTCAAGTATAAGAAGGCGAACTAGAGATCTTCACAATACAAGATAGGTATTAATGTAACAACAGTCCATGCCTTTGAGTCTTAATATTTCATCTTATATTATTATGTTTCAAAACCATTAATATCATACAATATGCCCTTCTTTCCCAGCATAGCTAAATTTGCAAATGAATCTTAAAGAACGTGAAATATATTAATGGAATATTTTATATTTTAATTCCTAAGCCCTATTTTTATTACTTTTTTAATAAAGAAATTTTGCTTTGTAATAAAGAAATTTCTCTCATTTTGGAATCCAACACAGTGCATTATATGCACAAATATTAATAGCATATATCAGCAATAGAAGATAATTCACCACAACAGAATCCTCATATTTTGCATTTCCCTTTTCTTAATTTCAACTGGTTTCTTTACTGGCAACCTTCTGTTTCTCTGATCTCTACTGCCCAAGGGTATCACTGACCAGTGAATTATTAAATTAGGAAGGAAGTGATACAGTAGGCAGAAGGGGACATTCACTTCTCTTTGATAGAAATGTTAAATGAACAACGAGCAGGCATTTCTCATTCTGCGGTTCTTGCTGGAATGTGAGTTGATATATATCTTGTTGGTAAAGCCCTTTATAAAGTTATAGTAATATTCTAGTATAAAGAGAATGGGTCTTTTGCCTTTCAAGTGTTTCAAAATGTAACAGGTCATTGCTTTCTCTTTCTTTCACAAATCACAATACCTCAGACACTCCTGCTGGCTTTATCAACCAAATCTATCCAGAAGTCAATTCTTATTACCTGCACTGGTCCCATAATGGCTCTCAAACCTCCTCCATCTTTTACCTGTATTGTTGAATGCTCCCGCAGCTGATTTTCCTGCTTTACCTGCCTTTCCCATTTTACCCTCAGCTACAATAACCAAATTCACCCTATAAAAGTGTAAAACGAATTATGACTTCTGCTCAAACCTCTCCAGGGGCTTCTCTCTTCATTAAGAATAAAGGTCAAAGTCATTAAAACGTGTCAGTCGCCAAGCCCTATGCTATATGCACTCACACCTCTGCAGATATTCATCTGCTCACTTTATTCCAGTTATAAGGCCTCATTGCTGTTTGTTAGCCACTTGAGTCCTGCGACCACACAGAAAGGTACAGGGGCATTTGGAATGCTCTCCTCTCCAGTTATGGTCTCACTTTATTTGGGTTATCCAAATGTCAACTTCAAAGTAAGAATTAATTTGACCTTCTTCTTTAATATCACAATTCATTCCCATGTCCATCATCTATGCAATTTTTCTGTACAAAATTTATCATCTCTAAGTGCTATATAAAATCATTTATTATTATTTTTAAATTTTTATTTTATTCAAATGTGCATACAATGTTTGGGTCATTTCTCCCCTGTCCTCCCTCTCCCTCCCTTACCCCTCGCTACCTGGCAGAAACTATTTTTCCCTTATCTCTAATTTTGTTGTAGAGAGAAAGCAATAATAGGAAGGACCAAGGGTTTTTGCTAGTTGAGATAAGAATAGCTATACAGGGAGTTGACATGCATTGATTTCCTGTGCATGTGTGTTATCTTCTAAGTTTATTCTTCTCAAACTAACCTTTTCTCTAGTTCCTGGTCCCCTTCTCCTATTGGCCTCAGTTGCTTTAAAGTATCTGCTTTAGTCTCTCTGCATTGAGGGCAACAAACGCTAACTAGTTTTTTAGGTGTCTTACCTATCCTCATACCTCCCTTGTGTGTTCTCACTTTATCATGTGCTCAAAGTCCAATCCCATTGTTGTGTCTGCCCTTGATCTAATGTCCACATATGAGGGAGAACATATGATTTTTGGTCTTTTGGGCCAGGCTAACCCACTCAGAATGATGTTCTCCAATTCCATCCATTTACCAGCAAATGATAACATTTCATTCTTCTTCATGGCTGCATAAAATTCCATTGTGTATAGATACCACATTTTCTTAATCCATTCATCAGTGGTGGGGCATCTTGGCTGTTTCCATAACTTGGCTATTGTGAATAGTGCCACAATAAACATGGGTGTGCAGGTGCCTCTAGAGTAACCTGAGTCACATTCTTTTGGGTATATCGCCAAGAGTGGTATTGCTGGATCAAATGGTAGATCAATGTTTAGCTTTTTAGGTAGCCTCCAAATTTTTTTCCAGAGTGGTTGTATTAGCTTACATTCCCACCAGCAGTGTAAGAGGGTTCCTTTTTCCCCACATCCTCGCCAACACCTGTTGGTGGTGGTGTTTCTAATGATGGCTATTCTAACAGGAGTGAGGTGGAATCTTAGTGTGGTTTTAATTTGCATTTCCTTTATTGCTAGAGATGGTGAGCATTTTTTCACGTGTTTTTTGGCCATTTGAATTTCTTCTTTTGAGAAAGTTCTGTTTAGTTCACTTGCCCATTTCTTTATTGGTTCATTAGTTTTGGGAGAATTTAGTTTTTTAAGTTCCCTATATAGTCTGGTTATCAGTCCTTTGTCTCATGTGTAGCTGGCAAATATTTTCTCCCACTCAGTGGGTGTTCTCTTCAGTTTAGAGACCATTTCTTTTGTTGAGCAGAAGCTTTTTAGTTTTATGAAGTCCTATTTATCTATACTATCTCTTAGTTGCTGAGCTGCTGGGGTTCCATTGAGAAAGTTCTTGCCTATACCTATTAATTCCAGAGTATTTCCTACTCTTTCCTGTACCAACTATAGAATCTGGGGTCTGATATTAAAATCCTTGATCCATTTTGAGTTAATATTGGTATAGGGTGATATACATGGATCTAGTTTCCGGTTTTTGCAGACTGCTAACCAGTTTTCCCAGCAGTTTTTGTTGCAGAAGCTGTCTTTTCTCCATTGTATATTTTTAGTGTCTTTGTCAAAGACAAGTTGGTTATAGTTGTGTGGCTTCATATCTGGGTCCTCTATTCTGTTCCACTGGTCTTCATGTCTGTTTTTGTGCCAGTATCATGCTGTTTTTATTGCTATTGCTTTGTGATATAGTTTTAAGTTCGGTATCGTGATACCTCCAGTGTTGTTCTTTTGACTGAGTATTGCCTTGCCTATTCGTGGCCTCTTGTGTTTCCATATAAATTTAACAGTAGATTTTTCAATCTCTTTAATGAATCTCATTGGGATTTTGATGGGAATTGCAGTAAACATGTAGATTACTTTTGGGAGTATTGACATTTTTACTATGTTGATTCTACCAATCCATGAGCATGGGAGATCTCTCCACTTTCTAGAGTCTTCCTCAATCTCTTTCTTCAGAAGTGTATAGTTTTCCTTGTAGAGGTCGTTCACATCCTTTGTTAAGTTTACACATAGGTATTTGATATTTTTTGAGGCTACTGTAAATGGAATTGTTTGCATATATTCTTTCTCTGTTTGTTCATTATTAGTGTATAGAAATGCTAATGATTTTTCTATGTTGATTTTATATCCTGCTACCTTGCTATAGCTATTGATGGTGCCTAGGAGCTTTTGTGTAGAGTTTTTTGGGTCTTTACAGTATAGGATCATATCATCTGCAAATAGGGATATTTTGACAGTTTCTTTACCTATTTGTGTTCCTTTTATTCCTTCTTCTTGCCTAATTGCTCTGGCTAGGAATTCCAGTACTGTGTTGAATAGGAGTGGAGATAGTGGGCATCCTTGTCTAGTTCCTGATTGTAGAGGGAATGGTTTCAGTTTTTCTCCATTAAGTATAATGCTGGCTGTAGGTTTGTCATATATAGCTTTTATAATGTTGAGGTATTTTCCTTCTATTCCTAGTTTTCTTAGAGCTTTTATCATGAAATGGTGTTGGATCTTATCAAATGCTTTTTCTGCATCTATTGAGATGATCAAGTGGTTTTTGTCTTTGCTTCTGTTAATGTGGTTTATTACATTTATTGATTTTCATATTTTGAACCACCCCTGCATTCCTGCGATGAAGCCTACTTGGTTGTGGTGAATGATCTTTGGGATGTGTTGTTGAATTCAGTTTCCATTATTTTATTGAGGATTTTTGTATCAATGTTCATTAAGGAGATTGGCCTATAGTTCTCCTTTTTGGAAGTGTGTTTGCCTGGTTTTGGGATAAGTGTAATACTGGCTTCATAAAATGTGTTGGGCAGTTTTCCTTCCCTTTCTTTTTTGTGGAACAGTTTAAGGAGGGTTGGTATCAGTTCTTTAAAAGTCTGAAAGAATTCAGCAGAGAATCCATCAGGTCCTGGACCTTTCTTTTGGGGAGACTCTTGATTGCTGCTTCAATTTCATTTTGTGTTATAGATCTATTCGGGTGATTAATATCCTCTTGGTTCATTTTTGGATGATCATATGTATCTAGAAATTTGTCCATTATTTAAGATTTTTGAATTTATTTGAATATGGGTTCTCAAAGTAGTTTCTGATGATTTCCTGGACTTTCATGGTGTTTGTTGTTATCTCCCCTTTTGCATTCCTAATTCTACTAATTTGGGTTTTTTTCTCTCCTCATTATAGTCAGGTTTGCCAGGGGTCTGTAGATCTTGTTTAGTTTTTCAAAGAACCAACTTTTTGTTTCACTAATTCTTTGTATTTTTTTTTTTTTTTTGGTTTCTACTTCACTGACTTCAGCTCTTATTTTTATTCTTTCTTTCTTTCTATTTGTTTTGGGATTTGCTTGTTCTTGTTTTCCTAGGAGTTTGAGATGTATCCTTAGGTCATTGATTTGGGATCTTTTAGTCTTTTTAATGTATGCACTCAGGGCTATAAACTTTCCTCTCAGGACTGCCTTTGCTGTGTCCCATATGTTCCGGTAGGTTGTGTTTTCATTTTCATTGACTTCCAGGAACTTTTTAACTTCCTCTTTTATTTCATCAATGACCCATTGTTCATTAAGCAATGAGTCATTCAGTTTCCAACTGTTTGCTTGGTTTTTTTCTTTATTTTTGTTGTTGAGTTCTAGTTTTATTGCATTGTGATCAGACAGTATGCATGGTATGATTTCTATTTTCTTATATTTGCTTAAGCTTGCTTTATGCCCTAGGATATGATCTATTTTGGAGAAGGTTCCATGGGCTGCCAAGAAGAATGTATATTGTGTAGAGGTTGGAGGAAATGTTCTGTAGACATCAACTAGGTCTATTTAATCTATTGTTTGGATGACCTATCTATTGATGATAGTGGAGTGTTAAAGTCTCCCACAACCACTGTGTTGGAGTTAATATATGCTTTTAGGTCCTTCAGGGTATGTTTAAGGGAATTGTGTGTGTTGACATTGGGTGCATATAGGTTGATAATTGTTATTTCCTTTTGGTCTATTTCCCCTTTTATTAGTATGGAATGTCCTTCTTTATCTCATTTGATCTCACCCCAAGCTCTTCTTGCTTTTAATGTTTCTGGTGAGAAGTCTGGTGCTATTTTGATGGGTTTACCTTTGTATGTTATTTGTTTTTTCTCTCTTACAGCCTTCAATATTCTTTCTTGGGTCTCTGTACTTGTTGTTTTAATGATAATATGCCATGGGGTAGTTCTATTTTGGTCTGGTGTTTTTGGTGTTCTGGAGATCTCCTGCATCTGTATGGGAATAGATTTCTCTAGATTTGGGAAATTTTCTGTTATTATTTTGTTGAATATATTATTCATTCCCTTTTCTTGCACCTCTTCTCCTTCTTCAATGCCCATGATTCTCAGGTTTGGTCTTTTGATGGAATCAGTGAGTCTGAGTCCTTGCATTTTCTTTTCACAGGTCTTGAGTTGTTTAACTAATAGTTCTTCAGTTTTTCCTTTAATTACCATTTCATCTTTGAGTTCTGAGATTCTGCCTTCTCTTTGTTCTATTCTGTTGAATTGGCCTTCCATTTTGTTTTGCAGTTCTGTTTCATTCTTTTTTCTGAGGTTTTTCCATATCCTGAGTCGTTTCCTCTTTAATGTTGTCTATTTTCATCCTGAGTTCATTTATCTCTTTATTAATCGTGTTCTTTGTTTCACTTTGGTGATTATACAGTGTTTCCATGGTTTCTTTTATTTCTTCTTGTGATTTCTCAAATTCTCTATTTTTGTTGTCTTGGGATTTCTTGAGTGTCTCCTGTACATTTTGATTGACCATATCCAGTATCATCTCTATAAAATTCTAATTGATTACCTGTAGGATTTCTTCTTTTAGATTATTCTTGTGGGCTTCATTGGGTTCTTTGGCATAGTTTACTTTTGTTTTTTTGGAGTCTGGATCTGAGTATCTGTTTTCTTCATTTCCCTCTGGTTCCTGTACTAATTTTTTGCTGTGGGGAAACTGGTTTCCCTGTTTTTTCTGTCTTCCTGTCATTGCCCTTGGTGTTGTTATTGTCCCTGTACTGTGTGTAATTAAGTATTTTCTAGCTTGTAATAATAACAATGGTGATATTTAGAATGCAAGGGTGGGAGGAGATTGAAAGCAAAGAAGGTAAAGAAAAAGGAAAAAACAAACAAACAAGTAAAAAAACAAAACAAACAAAAAGTTCCAAAGATATACACAGGGAGAGATAGTGTACTAATCCACAGTAAGCTAAACAGGCATTAGAGAGACAGAGAGAGGATTGAAAAAAAAAATCTCCAACGTCAAATGCAATGCAGTTTCAGCCTTAATAATTTTGGTTTTAGTCTCTCAGCCTCCAATCCTGGAGATGGTGTCTCAGAAGTAGTTCTGTTGTTGTCTCATCAAAGGGGAAGAAAACAAAACAAAAAACCAACCAAACAAAAAAAACACCACAAAGTGTCCCAAGTTCAAATGCAATACAGTTTCAGTAAGTTTTTCAGCATGTAGTTTGGTTGTTGTCTCATCAAAGGAAGAGAGAAAAAAAAAAAGAGTCTGGAGACAGCTTTGTAAATGTCTATCTGAGGCTGTGGCCCACCTGCCCACTGCTGTGAGCCTGCTGTTGCTGGAGGCGTTATTTATGCAGATCTCAGGAGTGAGCTTAACACTCATCTGGCCCCCCAGGCTTTCTTTATTTAGAGTTTTCCTGGGCATGACCGCCACTTTACAAGCTTTCCCCTTTCTAAGCACAATGGGGGAGGTGGCACTACATCTGCTTTCTCAGGCTGGTGTGTTTATTTACAGTTCACATAGCAAGTGGACCTTCCCCCCTCCTGTGGAGTTTTCCTCCCACTGCCACTTTTTCAAGCTTTCCCGCTCCTGGTTGCTGGGCGGGTGTCGCCACTCCTGCCTTCCGTGAGGGATTGCCCCTCCTGCTCTCTTTGCTGCTCAGGGTGCCCCATCCTCTTTGCTACATGTCTTTTTTGTTGTTGTTGCTTATTATTCAGTTCTTTTTTTCTTTTTTCCCTGGGTGGTTGTTGGTCTGTCCAGGGGCTATGCTGATCTGGCCCAGGGTTGTTTGTGGGAGTACCAAGTGACACTTAGCTCACCTGGTGGTCTGCATCTTCCCAAGCAGTCTGGAGCTGGCATCTGGTGGCGTGGGAGCCCTCCTGGTTTCTCCATTTAACGTGGAGTGGGGATGCTATGCACAGGCTGGGGATGTGGAGGAGTCAGAGTTTTGTCTCTTCTCAGTGGTTTTTCCTGTAAGGTGTATCTCCAGCATCTCTCTAAGATTTTACTTTAGGAAGCACGCTTTCTGCTTCCTCCCTCTAGTCACCATCTTGGAATTTCCCAATAAAAGCTAAAATCATTTGTTATTGTTCATTTGCCTAATTATTTTCTATCTCCCAATAGAATGCCATCTACATTTGTCAATTTTGTATACTGCTATAGCTTAATGTATAAACAAAGCAAGTGCTGCTCAACCCATATTTGTTGTACCTACAAATAAATAAATAAATCTGTGAAGTTGAGCATGTGGAAAAAATGACTCATATTCCATCAGCTTAACTACAATCAGCTAACAGATTGTCATTTGTAAATATAGTCAATGTTACTATAAAATTAAAATTTGTGGTGTTTTAAAATGCTTAAATTATCATTATTGTATTAGCATTTGCATGTTTCCTTACAGTTTCTAACTCTACTTATGAATTATTCAACTTGGAAATGTTGATACTGGAAAATTGGATGTCGTTGGCTCCAACAGTATTGGCAAAGAAATTAAGGATAAGAAGTAAGAAAGGGTGAAGGAATAAAATGTTGAGACTGCTGAAAAGCCTTCTATTATGTCTATGTCTTCTGTCATCTGCATCTTCAACAAAATAGAAGTTTATTTCCTATTTCTGAATAACTTGGAGAAATTTGTAGGCTAATTGGAGGTTGGGAATAAGGGCAGCTTTATTTCAAGTTGGTTTACAGTTACTCTTTTATTTTAAATTATTGGCTTCTAAGATTATTGTGGCCATTGTAATTGACATCCCATCCCATCGGAAAGGGAAGGAACATGCCTAGTTCTTGGACTAACAAGGAAGCTGAGAGAAACCAGTGAGATTAATAGCCAAATCCCAAGTGATGTGGAAGACAAAGAAAGTAGATTCTAGTGAATAGCTAAATCTCTCCCACAGCCTCTTACCCACCAAATATCTTTGCCATCCTTTCTTCCACATACAGACTATCCACTCACCTCTTCTCCATATTCAAAACAGGAGACAATCCAAGGTCATATTGAGTCACTGCATGTGATATACAGACCATGAGCTCTGGATAACACACAAGCTGCTTCTTAGGTTCAGGATACTTATGTCAGATGGCAACTATCTCCACTATCACCACCAACAACACAATGCAAGGAAAAAATAACTGTATACAAACTACAATACAGAAAACAGAAAAAGAGGAAACACACAAGCATCAGTATTCTAAATGGTGCTGGAATCCTGGGCAGGCATCATGAAGAACTTTGCCCCAGCACTGAAGACTGTGCCATCATTGGACCATGGCATGCTCCCTTGCCTTTCCTTTTTGTAGCTTCTGGCTTCTGGTAGGTCTTTCCTTGTCTGGTATGCTCTACAGTAATATCTGGAGGAGGTACAGTGGTCTATTCTTTCCTTGGGAACTGAGCCACGCTAGAAGTTAGTTTCCTTTGCATGCAAATCTGGGACCTTTAGGAATATTTTACAGTTAAAGGGTTAGAGAGCTACTTAGAGAAAGCTCATGGGTTCTTTCTCAATTCAATTCTCTTACAAATTTTGTAGGTTTCTGATCCATTTGCTTTCAGGTAAGATAATACAGCAGAAATCACAGATTGAACAAAGTTCTTAAACCTACTTTATTTTTCTCTCTCCACACAATCTCAAGGGCATCTGAACTATCACACTTAGACATAAGAAAAGCAAATTTATCTCCCACTACTTGGGGTCCAAGTGCTGTTGAATTTTACAGGGCTCTCTGATCTCTTCCATCCTTGTTACAAGCCACCAAAATATTTTTTGGGGAAGGTGAGCAATACAAGAGTTTTAACTCAGGATCTTGTGGCTTGCTAAGCAAGCACTCTGCCCCTTGAGCAATGTCCCTACCCCTTTTAAATTTTAGTTATTTTTCAGATAGGGTCTTGCACTTTAACCTTGGCTGCCTTTAGTCTGCAATTCTCCTACCACCACCTCTTGCAAAGATGGGGTACAGACATGTATAACCATGACCAGCGTGTTCTTTGAGACAGGGTATCACTAACTTTTGTCCCAGGCTGGCCTCAAACTGAGTTCTTCCTATCTTGACTTACCAAGTAGCTGGGAATACAGGCATGAACTACTCTACCCAGCCACAAACCAGTAAATTCTTGCCTGTGCAATATCTTGTTAAAGCAGCTGGGGCAGCTATATTCAGTAACATTTTGGCTATTTCTAACCTCTTTCCCTCAAGCTGCATGCTAAGCAGACACGTGGTCTGCTTTCCAAATATCAGAGTGAGAGTGTGATAAAACTTCTCAGACAAATACCCAGCTACCTTGGAAAAAAAGGCACCAGGAATATACCAGAATACCTGATGTGATATTATAAACAGTGGATGCACTGGATATTCTACAACTGCTTCAAACTTGCTACATTTTTAAATTATTTATCATTTCATTGAGAACAGTGATTGAGTCTGAATTTTTTTTGTCTATAACACACCCCAACACTGTTAAGTCATTTCATGAACACATTAATTAATATTATGTACAAATGCCTAGAAATAAACACAAATTAAAATTTCTAGCTGACAGAAATCCTTTCCGACTCCCTTATCCCATTTTCATCATTTTACAGATTCATGTACAGCTTGAACGTGGAGAGATGGAAAGCACTTGGAATACTTTCTTCACATGTTCTTACTGATTTATGTTTTGTTCATTTGTGCAAGTAAATTATCATGTGCCAAGAGCTTGTTGTTCAGGACACAATGGTGTGTATTTGTGTGTTGTCAAGTGTGTCTGTGTGTCTTAGGACTGACATTTAAAGAATACACTTGACAATTGAGGTAAAAATCAATTATCTCTAAGTGAAACACATGTGCATCTATGCTTCATATATGTGGTCATTCAGGAATTCATCAAAGTGCTACTGGTAACTATTTATAGCACCTTTGCAGACTAGGAGGGTCAGATATCATTCAGAGATTCTTATTAGCACTTAGTAAATATGAATTGTTATCTGCACTTCACAGTGATCCAACTTTTTGGTGAGAAGCTAACTGGATGATTTTGCCAAATAACACTCAATTCTAGAACAGATGCAGGGCTAGGGATATGATTTTAGCTAAAGGGTATTCTGGACTAAGCCAGAAGCAAAAAGGAAGGGTGGATATGAACAGAAGAGAATATCTCCTGAACTCTTCCTTCTCTTGTGAACAATAGCATGTACCGGTACAAATTATTTTTTTATTAAGAATTATATGGCATCAAGGTAAGAGTATATGACTTAGCCGCAAGGCACAGGTGACTCACACCTGTAATCTTACCTATTCAGAAGGCAGAGATCAGGAGGATCATGATTAGAGGCCAGGCTGAACAACATGTTAGTGAGACCAATAGGTGTGAAAGCATGTACCTCTTATCCCATTTTCATGGGAGGCATAAATAGGATGATCACAGTCCAGGCCAGATGAGGAATAAACACAAAACCTCATTTGAAAAATAACTAAAACAAAAAAGATCAATGGCTCAAGTGGCAGAGTATCTGCCTAGCCAGTATGAGTTCAAACTCCAGTACCACATAAAAAAAAAGAGTATTAGACCCAGAGAACACAGATTCCACCAATACCATCTCACTAAAGTAAATAACCTCTTCTCCTTATGCAACTATATCAGTTTAAGTTACCTATGAAATTGTAAAGCAAAACACTAGTTTTGGACATGTACAGTGTTTATCATGAGTATTACAAATTAGAACTTGGTATTTTGATTATAACTTGGAAAGATATATCAATGGCTGCAATAGAAATAATCTCTCCCTTATTTGTCAAGATTTTCCCCACTACATTAACTTCAAAATTAGCATATATACATATATATATTTATGTATATATGTGTGTGTAGATGTACATATGTGTATGTGTATAAATATATACACATATATATTCATTTATGTTAAAAGTGAACTCTTGACATTGATAGAAAACTTGAAATTTAAACAACCTTGACATCAATCAGGAACAATTTTTATCTCTTATGTCAATATCTACTGTACCTTAATGGGAAGAGAGTATTTGGATATCTGGGTCATGTGGAAATGTTTAAGGGTTTTGAAGATGTATCATATTTTAGAATGGACTACAATCTTCTGTTAGGATCTTCATCTAATTCAACAGTGATAAAGATTAAAATTAGCATAGTTAAAATTCTAGTAACCTATTATAATAAATATTTATGAAACATGGCCATATGATATAAAAGAATAATAGAATTAAGAATTATATGTGATTATAACAGATAAAATGTTCTCATTTGAGAATTAATATGTCTTAAATTGTCACTAGTTTAGCTAGAAATAGTTCAAAATGTGTCATTTAGAGCCATGCTTTCTCATACAGAGCATGCCAAAATTTATTTAGCTGTAGCTTTAAAACTCAAGTGGATTATGCTATTTATCCATCTATTCTTGCACCTGCCACTGCCCGGTCAGGGACAGAACTTGAACCATCATTTTAAAAATAAGATTTTAATAGACAGGATTGCTAGCTATATAAGTTAACTAAATAACTAAAATGAGGAAAAGAGAACACTGAAGAATTATGGAGAAAGCAACTTCAGGAAAGCCCTAGTAACTCTAGGGATGAGTGAACAATAGGAATAAAAAAGAATTAAAACTCAGAGTCTGGCAAACTTGAGTAGGGGCACCTGTTCACCTGTTGCTGAGGCCAGTGCTCTTGATGATGCTCTGGTGAGGCTGTTTCCACACATGTTGAAATAAAATCAACCAGCTGGATTCTGCTGTTGTGGTGAAAATAGAGCTGTGGCTGAGGTGAAGTAGGACTGGGGTGAGGCAACTCCACAAGACGCCTCAGGGAGGAGACAGGAAGCGTAAGACCCCTTCTCACCCCCAGACTTGAAGTCTTCCACACCCACCCCTACTGACAGAAGTCTGATAGTCAGCAGAGTGGTCTGCAGAGTCCACCTCCTGCATCACAACAGCAGAGCACAGCAAGTTGAGTTTGGTGCTGAAAGAAAAGAGCTTAATAATAGCCAAGAGGCTTTGGAAAATCATCTGCATAGAATTTAGTACACTCTCTCACTGAATCCTCTCAGAAACAAAGCCATTGACTTTTGCAAGCACCTATTTGCTCTCTGCTCTTAAGATATCATTCATAATTCAAGGAAGACTAGAAAAAGATTACTTAAGGTGTCTGTAGTACACATAATTGAACAATCCCAGTCTTTACAAAATAAATTACATTGAAGCATGACAATTTTTTTGCCTAAATGTTCAAGAAGCATTATCTTTATTTTGGGGCCTGGGCACTGTTTCAATGATAAAAGTGATGAGAAGTTTGACAGATGGCTTTAATCTCTTAGCTGAAGCAATTAGGATGTTTGATAGTAGCTTAACTAACCTTTTTGTTTCATACTTATGTACTTAATAGATTATAGTAATCATTCAAAAATACATAGATGACAGGAATATTGATACAGCAAAGATAATGGATTTATTTCTCTATCTTGAATTAAGATCAAAACATAAGACTTTGACCTGCACATAAAGGGACTGTGTACAATACATTGCGTTGTTTCTTACAATTTGTGAGTTTCTGGAAAAGCATTCAATTAGGGAAAACACTGTAATGTATCAAGATGAAGCATAAATTAAGCAATTATTTCCATTATAACCAAGTCCATTAAATTAAATTCCATAGTACAGAGACATGTACATGAGACATAGTACAGCATGCCTACAGAAGGCAGAACTAAAAATCTATCTCTTTAAAGTGTTTATTTTTATCCTGCTTAAAACAAACAGCTTCCCAATGAAGCAATTCTAATCTTTTTACAGATTGCTACCTACTTTTAAAAAGGAATTATTATATCAACAAAGACTAATGGTGTTAGAAATGGATTTCACTAAGATTATTGAAGTAGCTCTCTACAATTTTATCAAGGGTTTATTTCAATGTTTCCCAGTGGCAGCATCGAGAGGAGAAAAAAAAATTTTACTTATGTTTACATATCAACATAGATGGTTAATGCTTAAAGGATTTCTTACCTATTAACATCCCAGATTTTGCTAGTCATATCCAGTGAGGCAGAAGCCACAAAACTGCCACAGGAGTGCCATGTGCAAGACCATACTGCATGGTTGTGTCCTTCAAGGGTCAAAATGCAATCACCTTTCGAGAGGTCCCATAACTTAACTGTAGTGTCACCACTTGCAGTAGCCAACTTGTTACCACTGTTTGCAAGAACACAAAAAGATAATTTGTTTAAAAAAATTCATAATTACTTACTTTTTAATAAATGACTATATCCTTGTGAGTAATGTGTATCTTTTTTTTTTACTTTTAGTGACAGATCTACATAACTAAAGCTTATGATCTTATTTGGGTCTACTAATTACTTACTTGAATTGTTCAGTAATTCAAATGATGAAACTGGTACTATGCAGTTTTCAGGTTAATTTTATAGATTATTCTAGATTAATTCTCAAAATTAGTGTTTTTGTCAGTACGTGCTGGGTTCAAAGTTATTTGTTAGGCTCTATAGGTAAGGTGACCTGAAATGACGATAATTTACCTGGGGGCTAAGACATTGTTCAAACACAATACAATTTAATAAGTCACCATTGCTGACTAATGTTTGCATTAGTTAAATGCTCCAAGAGAACAGTTTGGATGATGGAGGAAGAAGAGAATTGGGAACAAGATGACATGAGTAGATCATGAAAGAGATTTGAAATACTGGGTAGTTGAGTAGGAGCCAAAGAATTTTCAATTTAGGTTACTAGTAGATATTTAAAAGGCAGTGCTTTCAAACAGTTGACACAAAAGCTAGTTTAAGAAATGAGTCAATAATCAGAAAAATCTAATTTATTTGGTGAAATACCAGCTGTAAGAATTTTCTGCTTTCATCATCTTCTGCACAGACTCTGTGCTATATGTTCTTTTAATGTGTTCCTTTAGTAACTTTCACCTATTAAATAATAATGAACTACTCTTTGCTCTCCTCCCCAGACTACATTTTGTGATACAGAAATAAATTTTTTCCTCTCAGTTTCTATAACATCAAGCATTATAATTGACCAGTTCAGGTGCTCAGTAAATGCTTCAGAATGAATAAATGCATGAATGGCTAAATACATGAATAAAGTTGTGCTGTAAATGGAGAAGAAAAAGTACCCAGAATCTCTAAAAGAGGAAATGACAAGATCATAGAAAATGTTTGCTTACTTGTATGTTTGGTTATTTGTATGCTGAGGAAAAGAAGTTTCTTCACAGGAGAAACAACCACCACTGAGAGGGAGAACTTGAAGGTACTTCAGAGATGGTGGATTATAGAGTGAAGCATAGTTGAAAAATTGCTACATAACTGGAAGTCCTTAATTAATAGGAAAAAAAAAAACAATCTTTGCTTTGTAGCAATTGTTTATTTGTACATGTGTTTGCCATTTAGAACTTTAGTTAATACTGAACATCAAACAATACATTTGTCTAAAAGAATCCAAGCAAACAAAAACTAAAAAAATCCGTGTTGTCTTTTTCTCAAATCTATCTTTTTGATTGGCTAAAAGGCTATTAGTGACTAGTCATAGTAAAGGGTAAGAATTACTTTGGTGTATTTCTACCTGAATCTGCAAAACCATCTTGTATAACACTTATATAGTTCTCCCTTACTTTAAACCATATGCCAGGAGAAACAGAAATCCTAACTGGAATAACTACAGCTCAAATGAAGTAGTGTTATTTCTTTATAAGTGCCATAAACTGAGAGTTAGCCTATAATAAATAATACTCTCATAAGTTTTTAATATGTTAAGAGTATAGCCCATGTGTGTGAACTCTTCTAAATCTAAAATTAAAAGAATATAGATTTCTGAATATTGTTTTGAAATGTTTTTACTATTCAGACTGCATGATTTGAAATAGAAAAAACTGTGTACTTTGACTCTGGTAGCTGAGACAGGGAGAGAGAGAGAGAGAGAGAGGGAGAAGGGGGAAGAGTGGTAAGGGTGCACTAAAATTCAAAATGTGAGCTTACAGAGATGCAAATGTCAGGGTTTCCAAGGCTCCACACAAATAGAAGGAGCCATAACCCCAAAAAAGAGCAAAAGTGGCTGTTATGAGCTGAATGTGTTCCCATTATCAAAATTCCTTTATTGAAAAAATAAATTCTTAATGTGATGGTATTTGGAAGTGTGGCCTCATGAGTGTGAGATTCCATAAATAAAAAGATTAGCGTCCATGTAAGAGAAAGGGACTGGAGCTCACTCTAACCCTGTTTTGTCAGGACACAGCAAGAAGGAAGTTACCTATAAGCCAAGAAAATCCAGTCATGCTGCCACCCTAATCTTGGACTTCCAGTCTCCAAAACTGTGAGAAATAAATTTCTGTTATTTAAGGCATCCAGTCTATGGCATTTTGTTAATGATAGCAAAAGTTGACCAAGACATTGATCTAGGTTGTTGGTAGTCAGCCTAAGTCAACCCAGTTTAGGCCCTTGTGTTCCATAAATAAAAATTAATTAAATATGAGCTTAGAAAAAATTTGTCAAACACAAAATGGGAAATAAAATGCTATTATTGAGGGTGAGCTTAAAAAATCAACAAAGGTAATTGAAAGTCATTAATTATAAAAGTACAAAAAACAATAAATGTATAAACTGATGAAATAAAAATGATCAAAGAATAAAAGGTTATCAACTAAATCAGCAAATCTGAAAAATTAAAACATTTACAAAGTTAAAAAATCTAATTATAGATATTACAATATTATTTAATAGGTTAATAACAGATTAGCAGCAGAAAAAAAAGTAAGTTAACTGAATATTAAACCTGAAAAATACCCTTACTAAAAATAGACAGTTATAAAAGTTAAAAAATATGGAAGATAGAATATAAAAAAAATGTGGTTTTATATCTAAAATCCCAGAAGAGGACGGAAATAAAACCTTTAAAAAACTTAAAGGTTGAGAATATGCAGAAAACAAGAAAATTTAAGACCACAGAGTCTGGGAAAAATGTATACCAAATCTGATAAACAGTGTTAATTAAAAGAAATCTATGCTTAAGTATATTTTAGTGAACTCAAGAGTACCATAAGCAACATAATAATTATTAAAGAAGAGAAGGGAAAGGAAGAAAGTTATTTTTTATATTGTGATTACTGAGTTAGAAGTACTATCATGCAACGTATATATTATTACCTCCAAATCATTTGAACAGCATCACAAGCAAATAAGACACAGAGACAAATGTCTTTCAAATAACTTAGAAGAACTGGTGGAATGGCTCAAGTGATAGAATGCCTGCCTAGCAAGATTGAGGCCCTGAGTTCAAACCCCAGTACTGCCAAAAAGAACAAAAAAGATAAATAGCTAAGAGGAAATATAGTTACTCTGTAATTATTAAAGATCTTTCTTAAAACAAAAACAAATAAAAATGGTCAGCTAACCAAAGTAGTCTTCTCCTTCAGGAGGAGGAAAAGATTCCAGAAGGAAGACCTGAGATTAGGAAGGATGAACAAAGAATTTGATAGACATTTAAGTAAATTCAAATATTTCCATAGATTAAAATTGAATTAAAATGCTTTGAAAAGTCAAAATAACAATAATATTAACAGCAACATTGATTAGTTACAGACTTTGCTAAATTAAGTCTGCATGCTAAAATGTCAAGAGCAACAAACAGAAGAAGAGGAATAGAGCACATAACTTATAAACAGTATCAGACAAAGAAATGGGCATGAAAGGTAATAATTTCAATCATCTATATTAATATAGCCTTCAGAAACAGGAAAGGTTAATAACCACTAGGATGATGATACAAATAGAAAACCAAGAGTAAGATTGTAGAAAGAAATCCCAATGTGTGAATAATCCCATTACATATGAATGGGCCAAACTGGAAGCTTAAAAAATAAAGATTTTTTAGTTTGGCTAATAAGGAAGAAATTCAGGTACATGTTTTTACAAGAGGCACCCTAAATTCCTAAAACAAACAAAAGTTTAAAGTTAAGAAAAATTAAATAGATATTTTAATATTCAATAAAAAGACTTTAAAGCAAAAATGTGTTATCAGAATTAAAATGAGTCCTTAGATATGTTTTTTTTCCAAGAAAGGTTTAACAACTAAATTATATACAAATATTAAATGTACCTTAACTGATAAAAGGCAATAATACTGGAACCATAGAAACAAATGTTCTAGTGAAAGATCTATACAACTTTTCCTAGCTTTCTATTTTAAAATATAGTGATATAGGCTATTTGAAAAATAAAAATTGTAAGTCTTAATTGCTATATATAAAATCCTCTACCAAATCAATCAAGACTATCTTCTCAATGACCTACAGGAACATATAAAAATAAACCATATAGCAAGTCATAAACAAAGCCAACAAATTCAATAGAATTGTTATTGTAGAGACTATTTCCCGACCACAATTTGATTAAGTTACAATCAACATTTTATATTTTCAAAAAATCTATACATTTACAAATTTTAAGGCACAGTTTTAAATAACTTTCATACCAAGAAGTTTGAAAACCATTACAATTGAATGAAAACACAGTATATGAAAACCATAGCATCTAGCAAAGCCAATATTTTTAAAGGAAATTAGTATTTTTACCTGTTTATAATAAAAAGACAGGCTGAAAATTGTGTTATGCATGAAAACTATACATTAGTATAATGAAAAATCAACAAAGACTAAAATGGTTTTTTGACAAAACTAATAAAATAAATGAATTTCTTTTTCTATTAAGGAAGAAAAAGAAAAGGAAAGGTTTGCTCCTGAGACACTCTATTAAGCCAGGTTATATAGAGATTTTACAAAAAATGTACCATAATGTCATTCTTTTCATTAAATTTTCATTGTAAATATCATATAGACTTTTCATTAAAATTTCATTTATTTTAAAAATGTAGCTTGTTATAGTTATTTTAAGTTAATTAATATACATTTATAATTTCTATTTTAACTTATAACAAAATAAGCATCATTCAACATAACCCCCTCAAAAAAAAATCTTTGAGGTACTTAACATTTTTATGATCAAAAAGAAGTCTTATATAAGAGCTAATTTTATTTATCAACTTAGCTAGGCCATGGTACCCAGATATTGGACCAACAATCAGTTTAAACATATCTGTGAAAATATGTTTGGGAAGAGATTAACTTTTAAATGTGTAGACTGAGTTAAAGTAGATTACTCTCTATAATGTGAATGAACCTCATCCAATCAGCTAAAGGTCTTAAGAGAAAAACACAGTTTCTCCTAAGAAGAAAGAATTCTGCCTCCCAAATGTCTTCAGAGTCAAGCTGTAACACAAAATATCAGTTCTTGCTACCATCAAGAACACCACCTTAAAGCAACTGAGGCCAATAGGAAAAGGGGAACAGGTACTAGAGAAAAGGTTAGATCAAAAAGAATTAGCCTAGAAGGTAACACACACGCACAGGAAATTAATGTGAGTCAATGCCCTGTATAGCTATCCTTATCTCAACCAGCAAAACCCCTTGTTCCTTCCTATTATTGCATATACTCTCTCTGCAACAAAATTAGAAATAAGGGCAAAATAGTTTCTGCTGGGTATTGAGGTGGGGGGAGCGGGAGGGGGCGGAGTGGGTGGTAAGGGAGGGGGTGGGGGCAGGGGGGAGAAATGAACCAAGCCTTGTATGCACATATGAATAATAAAAGAAAAATGAAAAAAAAAAAAAAAGAACACCACCACCAACAAATGTTGGCAAGGATGCTAGAAAAAAGGAACCCTCAAACACTGCTGGTGGGAATGCGAGGTAGTACAACCACTATGGAAAATAATATGGAGGCCTCTTAAAAAACTGAACATAGACCTGCCATATGATCCAGCAATCCCACTCCTGGAGATATACCCAAAGGAATGTGACTCAGGTTACTCCAGAGGCACCTGCACACCCATGTTTATTGTGGCACTATTCACAATAGGCAAGCTATGGAAACAGCCAAGATGCCCCACAACTGACGAATGGATTAAGAAAATGTGGTATCTATACACAATGGAATTTTATTTAGCCACAAAGAAGAATGAAATTTTGTCATTTGCAGGTAAATGGATGGAACTGGAGAACATCACCTTAAGTGAAGTTAGCCTATCTCAGAAGGCCAGAAGTTGCATGTTCTCCCTCATGTGCAAATTGTATACCTAAGACAAATGTAGCAATATTATTGGAAACGGGTCACACTAAGGGGAGGGATAGGGCAAGGGAAGGAAATGAAAAACTTGAATGTGGTTGATGTGCTCACTGTACAGTAATGAATATAGTAATCTTGAATTGGTTGAGGCCACCATGGGAAGGGGACTAGAGAAGAGTGAAGAAGACTGGTAGAGATGAACCAGTTGGGGTTGTAATACATATGTGCATAGAAACAATGCAGAGAATCTCTCTGTATAGCTAGCTTTATCTCAAACTAGCAAAAATGCCCATGTTTCTCTTATTATCTTTTATGTTTTTTCTTCTACAAAATCAGAGAACAGGAAGGCTGAACAGGTTCTGCCCAAATGGGGAGAGGTTTGGCACTGGTGTGTGTGGGGGGGGTAGGAGTGTGAATATAGTGCAAATAATGTATACACATGTATATAAATGCAAAAATGATACCTGTTGAAACTGTTCCAGGAATTGGGGGAGGGGAACATAAATAGTTGGATACAATAAATAACTACCATTTTGTTGTGGTCTCATTTACTTGTGTCTAGCTACTTATTAGGACTATTTGAATTGTGAAAAGACTATCAGTTATAATGTTCTCTGTTACCATAGAATACATATGTATCATTGATACAACAAAATAACATATAAACAATATTAAATTAAATTAAATCAAAACATTTTCTTGCATTGTATTTGTATAGGTATAATGAATAATTTGTTTCACTGAACTCATAAAATGGATTTATTAGAAAAACCCATGTTTAGAATTTATATTATTTGAAAAATATGAAGACATAATTAGCATACATTTAGTATATAGATTGTAAGAACCTCACCCCAAATTTTAAGATGAGTTGGAACAAAAAGGATGCTATCATACAATTTTCTTTAAACACTTATCCTGCACAGGATGAGATCACTGTGCATTATGATAAAATAAATCAAGATACATACAAATCTACACAAGAATGGTCATGATTGGCTTTTTAGAGTAAAAAATACCCATGTTCAAGTTTTCCTGCCATGATTTCCAGATGATATGCTCTTCTTTTTCCCACTTTTAAAAAATGTAATACTTCACCTTATTATATTAATATGAATTTTACTGATTTCTTTTGTTTGTCTTTATTCTCAAGCTCTCACAGTTTTGTAGGCTTCTATTTTAACCTAATTCTTTATTCTTTGGTATGTCCACAGATAATAAGTGCCTTTAAGTTAAATTCCATCCCTTGCCAGTATCCAGTTCTGATGATTATTTTAAAATAAAAAGCCTCAATCCTACCATCTTTAGAGATAAAATTACCATCTCTCTGGCCTGGCTGTAAAGACCCAGCTCTTGTCCCTGCTTCTTACAGAGCTCTGGGAGATCCCTCCTTTTCATTCAGAGCAAGGCCCAGCTTTTCATAACCTCAGATAGTGCACTCCATGTATAAACTCCTTGTCTGTTTCTTATTTTGTTTTCAAATGTTCCATAGGATAGAGAAAGCATTCTTTATTGAGGATGACTTCTTTTCTTTCTGCCATATATACCAGGCCTTTTCCACACTCAACCTTGGGTCTGCAGACTACTGAATCTGCTTACATACAGATTTAATTCCACTAATCTACTTCTTGGTCTCCTCCAACCTGATCTGTACTACAGATGAATAATTGTATTTTTAAGATCATGAATTTATCCAATTCCTTTTGTAAACCTACTATATCAGGGATGCAAAAAATATTCATGATGAAGAGTATACACATTCCTACATATTTTTACATTTTTCCCACAGATTAAATTGTATTCAGAGATCACTTTTTCCACCACCGTATAATTGCTTGTAATAAATTAACTGTGGTATTGTTCCTCTGCCTTACAATAAGGGAAATTACAAGGTACCTATTTATTGAAAGGTTATTGGTGAGGCTATTCCTTCACAGTTTTTACATATCCCTAGTGTGGATCCAGTGATGAAGTGCTTTCAGGCCTTCCAAACAGGAGTCATCATGCAACTCTTAAACAGTTTGAGGTTATTTCTCTTCCCAATACTGAGAATCATGTAACTGACTAGGTCTCCATGTCGTTGGCTGCTATAATATGTACACCAAAGGTAGAAGCACTATTCTAGCAATTTCAGAAAAAATATATTTATATATTATGGTTTTATTAATTAATGAACATCTTATAATCCTCATTTAAAAGAAAAGATATAATGCAGGTTTACATGTATTTTATGTGTTAACTTCTGTTTTTATCTTCTTTTACCTTTTTTAAGTTACCCTTTACCTTAACTACCTCTCAAAAAACTCATATTTGCAAGTCTTCTAAATATTTTTGGAGAATGAATGTTTAAAATATTATTTAAAATTTACAGCATGCACTATGTTCTAGGAATACAAAGATGCATGCAATAAACTCTTCCCTGGAGGACTTCATGGTCTAATATGTTACACAAATATATAACCAATTAACAATAACATTTTCCTGCATATATTAGTAGGTGAACATACAAGATGTAAGTGACAAGACAGAGAAGAGTATAATTGATTTTCTAGGCTCAGAAATAGTCTTGAAGGCTTCATAAAGGTGAACAAAATTTTGAACAAAATCTATCCATAAATAAGTGTTCACATGTAAAACCAGGATAAAAAGGATGAGAGTTCAGCATGTGGGAATTGTGATATAATGAAAGATTTTAAAATATTTTTCATTTAAGAAAAGTAATGCAAAATTAGACTGAGTAGATAAGTAACAGTCAAATAATAAAAGATTTTTTCTGCAGTCCTATGAAATTTTAATCTAGAGGCTAGCTGAAAGATTATAGGGTTTTAGGAGGAGCTGGTGAGGTGATCAGATGCAAATTTTAGGATTACAACTGTGGGGCATGGAAGAGACCAAGCTTTCTGAAGGGGGATGGCGGAAGCTATGTTTGGGAATTGTAACAATTTGTGTTACAGATTTGTGCTTAATTTTTGAGCTTCATTGTTTTGATATTAATGCTTTACATAATCACAGTCACTCCCAGATCTGGGTAAATGAGTCTCAAAACAAGGTCTCAGTCTCACATTTGCCTTTTCCACTAAAGGATTTTTCCAGGTCTAAATTATAACGAATAGGATGTGTTCTTGTTCTGATGAAAAGTTCTCCCATGAGGATGAGGCTTCTATAACTTCTTTTGACCTCCAGGCTGAGTTAGTAAAAATCCTGAATTGCAGAAATGTTTAATGTACTCTTTTCTGACTTTCACCAGTATATAGTAACCAAAATACATTAGTGTGATACCAAGTTCAAGTCTCAGGAGGATTGATTTGACAATACATTCTAGGTCAACAGAGGCAGGATGTATTTTCCATCACGTGCAGCCCAAACCAAATGTGGATTGGAATACTTTCACAGTAGCCTCTGTTTTTGTACACAAATTATTGCATGAAGCTACATTAAGGAAGATAAGAATGATAGTGAAGAGCATTGTTTTTTTTCACAAACTTGTGGAAATTCTAAGTAAAATTAGGGAAAGTGTTTTCCAGATAATTATTATCTACCCTCATCTAGGAGGTGGAAAAACAAAAACTTTTCATTGCATGTTTAAAAAGGAACATTCAATATAGGGCTCAGATGTAGTCATGATCCACAGCTGGCAAAGCCACACTGTGTGAAAGCTCTATGATGAATAAGAGCAGTGTATCACTGTGGTCCCAGAAGCAATAGTGCTTCTAATAAAATAAGATGTTTTCCATAATTGAAGATAACATAATGATGATATTTGGATAACTTTGAAACCAGCTTGCTCAATTGCATTCATGTATCTCAGAATTCTAGGATCTAAACTTAGAAGAGCCTTTAAATATACATAATCTAATCACACATCCTTCATTTTACTTATTTATTTCTTGTAAGTATGTATTCTGTCATTTTATCATCCCTTCTTTATTTAAACATCTAGTAACAAGATGTTTAGTTCATTTGGTTTGAGTAGCTCTGCTCAAAAGTCTTCCTTTGACTGAGGTGATTTTCTTCTATATAAAACTTCCCTTTGTTGAAGTTAGATATAATCCTTGGCATCATTCAATAGCTTTCAAAATACAGAATACAAGAGGAAAGTTATCATGTTCTGTAAAATACTCTATTCACCTCCTTTCTTTATCATCTAAATATTTTTCTTTACTATGTTACTTCCTCTTTGAAGGTACATGAAGTTCTAAGAAGGTATAAATCTACACTATCCCAACTCCTAACTTGTCTATTTTTATTGAATAGGGTACATATTTCCATTATTTGATTCCAAACAATTATCACATTACTTTAAATCCTGGTAATAAGTATAAGGTCACATTTATTTCTACACATTAAAATATCAGATTCACTTTGTTTAACTTCCATTCTGAGCCATTAGAGACTCTTCTGTGTTCCTCTGCTTTTTGTTTCATTTTCAAACAACTTTCCTTGCTACAACAGCCCTGTTTTTCTAATAACCAGCCTCACATGCAGTGCAAATAGATGCTCGTCACCAAATCAGTTTGTTTCAATAAAAACAAGCCATCTCTAACATACTGAGCTGTATCATATTCCCACCTAGGAACTCCAGTGCGTATTTCAGTTTATGAAGCCACTTTTCAGGAATCCAAATACCACTAATTTAAGCCATGTTTAAAAATAGTTATTTACCTCTCCTGTCCTTCCATTCCTACAAATACAGATGTGAGAAAGAAGCAATGGTAACAACACATGTATAATAACTAAATCCTTAAATGTTTTGTCAAGGATTTCAAAATCACTAAAACGCTTAGTTTGTCTTTATGGAAACACTGTCTGTTACATAACTAACTCAGTGCTGTAAGCAGGGGAGCAACAGCTATGACCTCAGGAGTCTCTCCGCCATATTTCTAATCAACTCTAAATCTGAGTGAATTTCACCTGAATTTGCCACGACTTCATAGATCAGATCCTTCACCTGTGCTATACTACTCACCAAGGAGTGAGGAACCATTGGGGTAAGCATTTAGTTTATCTAACTGTGTGAATTATTCACCACAAGGTTTACAAGTGTAAGTAAATAAGACTCTTTAGGTGAAGTAAATTCAGTACTTAACAGCCCTTAAGAATCTGGAAATAAGTTAAACAAGAGCATTAGCAGAAATTAGAACTGTTACGTTCTAATCACATCTTTGCCATTTAAAAGGCTGTTGCTTGTGGAACATATTTAGTTTTTCAGTATTCTCATCTGTAAAGCCAGAAATATTACTTCCCAGCTGTGATTCTGTAGTGCAGATCAAACTAAGGCTATGTGCCAAAATAATGTGCTATAGGCACTATGAAATAAAACTTGTGGATCTTCATGTCATGGTCTTTAAGGACTTGTTACTTGCATGGAGCACACTGCTTGAAGAAATTTTAAAAATAAATAACCCAAAGACCGGGAATTTTTATTTTTTAAATGAGGATGATCACTCTTGCTTCCATCTGGTAGGAAGTTGCATCTTTTCATACAGAAAAAATGCAGTGTATGAGCAAAATAAATGTGAGCCTCCTTTGTGCAATCTCTCCATATAAAGACTAAATTACTGATCATGAAGCTGGAATAAGAATATAGGTGAACATCATATGAAAGTTCAGACTGGCATGGTGTCAGATGAGCTCAGTGACTAGCGTACCACCAGCAAAGCTATGCACAAGCTTCAGCATGAGATTACCAACAGAAGACATGACACCTCAGGATTCAATCTCTATAAAATAAGATACCATAAAAATGAAAGCATAAGGAAATGCACTTTGATGGGTGCAAAGACAGAAAGGAAGGGATGCCTCATTTTAATGATAAATAAGAAATTAATAACTTCTTGAATAACTTTTTGAATATTTTGTAATTTACAGTTACAGAATAATTAAGTATAAAGAAAATGACAAGGAAGGTTAAAATGCTATGCAGCAATTCAAAGAAAAAACTGTAGAAATCCAGGGGGCACAGAAAGCAACAAAGACAGAATAATGTTAATTATAGTATTGTTATTGTATTGAGTGGATGCTGGTGTTCAAAATGAACTTATATTTGTAATCCATAAATCCAAAGATGCTTTAATATTAATTAGCTATAAAATATATCATATTATATAAATGATTGTATTTTTTCAATAACCTTTTTCACTTTAAATACCAACTAGGGAATTCAAAATATGTTTAATCTAAAGTAGAAGAATATGAATTTGAATGATCTCTATTGATCAAATGCCACTTTGATTTTTGTCCATTTACAGTCAGACCATCTCAGAATGTTCAACCTACAGTTCTATCTGCCTGGATTACAACAGAGGGGACATATAGCCTGTCTGCCAAAGATGAACTACTTCATTTCAGTCTCTAATCAAAGTATCCAAAAATATATTTTAAATTTTCATTTATTTTGGCACCATTTTGGACTCTTAATGGTGGCCCATTTATTTCATAAAAAAGCATTGTAAGATTATGTTATAATTCTTTAAATTTATATTTCTATATATGTAAAATTATATTTAACAGGGCAAAAATTAGACCAGAAAAAAAAATTCAACAGTATTAGCACTAACAGCAATCTATGAAAGTTCAGAAATATTACAGAGACAATGTGATTTCAAAATATAGAACGCTAGGAAAATATGATTGAATATTAATCAAATTTTAAGTGGGAAAGTTGATTTTCTAAGCCCTGTATTCATAGAAAACGTCACTCTGCTCTCCATGCCGCTCCCAAAATGTTGACAATTCAATTACATTAAAATCCAAGCTTCAATATATCAACATTTAAATAAAAGAAAAATAGAGTAAAACAATGGTATTACATTTTATAAAAGGTGAAGCATGGGGTGGAGTATGGTTCATGTTATAGGTTCTGAGTTTAAAACCCCAGTACTACAAATAAATAAATAAGTAATTTTTTAAAAAGTAAGCCATATTTCAACTGTACCTACTTCAAGCAAATTGAAAATAATTATGCAAGAAAAAAATAAGCAGATAATTAACAAAGGAGAAAATAAATGACTAGTCTCCATATAGAATACTGAAATGGTGGCAAAAATGTATGATACCTTTCCTCACTTGTCATAGGGGTCTTGGGTGTCATTTTCCTAACAAAAGACAGGTTAGCATGAGAAAAACCTGACAAGTTTATGTAACCAAAGTTTGTTACATGACAGCCTTCTAAAATGAAGACCAAAAGACCCAAAGAAAACTTTACTTTTATCTCTAGGTTGAATGAAGACTACATAGCCATGAATAAATGTGACTGGACAAAAGGTCTAACTTAATAGTATTAAACTGAGAAATCCAGCATGGTCTGTCTATTCAGATTTTTTTGGCGTCTCTGTGTAGCATTCTTTCTTCCCAGGTACAGAAAAGTCCTTCTGGAATACGGATTTTCAAAAGAGAAGAGAGAGAATCACTGCTAGAGTTTGGATGTTAAATGTCCCTAAAATCTCATGTGTTTAAAACCTTTGTTCCCAGGGTGCTGTGCTACTGGGAGGCAGTGGAACCTTTAAGCAGTGGGGTCTAATGGGAAGTCTCTAGATCATTGGAAGTGGATCCTAGAAGGAGATTGTGAGTCCCTGGCTTCTTTCTGTCCTTTCTTTTACTTTCTGTACATGAATGAGTGGTTCTGCTCCACCTGTGCTCCTGGCATGATGTGTTGTCTTGCCACAGGCTGAAAGCCATAGAACCAGATGATCATGGACTAGAGCCTTCAGAACACTAAGCCAAAATACTTCGTTTCTCTATTAGTTGATTATCTCAAGTATTCTGCTATAATGATGGAACACTAACACAGTAACCTTTCTAGGTTTTATGGATTACTTTGGGTGAGGCATTCTAGTTTCTATGACCCACCTTAGGAAAGAGCAATTCTGGTTTCTATGACTCATTTATGAGAAAAGGAGAGGTAAGAAAGGAGAATGGGAGAAGAACAGCAAGATGTCACCTTCTGAAGCTCATGATGAAGTTATTCATCATGCCTAAGTGTCGACTTTGGGGCATTATGTTCTGAGTCCCAGCATTGGCTAAGAAAATAATTAAAGAAACACATAGAGAGAGAATGAAAACACTTTTTCTATTGTCAAAATAATAGATGGAAGTCATATTAAATTAATACTATTCATGATAAAATTGTTGCATGTTTTCCTGAAGATATTAGAAATAGAAGAATTGAAATAATTTTGATTCTATTACTTACTTTCAGAAACTTATTTTCTAATAATAGACATTTCTAATAGACTGTTTGCTGATAACTAACGTGTTTTCTATTGCTTATACACAGTCATTCAGTCTTCAAATACTAAACACTATTTTCCTGATATGAATATATAATTGAGAATCACTGGGAAATACAATAAGATTACTGAAAGGAAAATGTCACTTACTAATATGACCTTTCTGATTTAGCATGATGGTTTTTCTATTTAGATTTTGCATTTCTGTATTCAGGATATTCCTTCATCAACCTCTAGGTATTTAACAATGCCACTAAGTCATTACTGTAAAAATTGTATAAAAATGAGTCTTTCTCACTAAACTGGACAATGTTATAAGATCTACAATTACTTAACTGGCTTAAAGGCTGTCAAATTATGGCTAATGTTGCTTTATTGAAATTAACTCATATTGTACAATTTTCATGGAGATACAATAAAAATTACTTAATGATATCAGTATCTGCATATTATAATTATTTCATTTATATCTACTACCTTTCACATTACAAATTCATTCCTTGATGATTTATTTTTTCAAATAATCGCATAGTAAATTTTTGTAATACATTTAGAGGATCTCAAATACTTTACAATGGTGCAGTAGTATGTTTGGGTGTTGAAATCTAAATAGTTAATAGTTTCCCATCGAGAGGTTTCTTTGTCACTATTTTTCTTACCTATCAGATTGGATAGAGAGAGTGCTTTACATACTCTATTTTCTTAAAGATTAAGAAAAGGAAAGAGAGAGATTTCATGAGACAATATTTTGTTCTCAGAATTATCCCTATCTTAAAAAATTGTAGGAGGAGAAAAATACCTATTTTTCTGTTCAAGGAAATATTATAACCATAAGCCTGCAGCTTCCTTGGTAATTTAGTCTAATAATAATTATACATCTAGATAATTCTTGTCAAGTTTTCTCACTTTAGCAGAATCCGTTGAAAAAATATTTAACATGGGAGTTCAGGTATCTTTAGATAATATTTCCTATATTGAGAAGGTGGTTTGTTACTTTATACATAAAGTGAAAATGTTTTATATAGAGAACATATATAAATGTAATTTTCATTCATATTTTGAATACAATTTTTTTATCTTTGCAAAGTGCAATTTATTAGTATTTAAATCAAATAGAGAGAGAGAACATGATTGTAATAGTGGGTCCATCTGAGGGGACTAGAGGGAGAAAAGAGAGAAAAAGAGAATGATAGTTAATAATATTGAAATACATTGTACCTGTGTACAAAGATGACATAATGAGACTGAAAACTATTGAATAATAAGGGCACAGAGCAATAGAGAAAGTGTAAGTGATAGAGGGAGTTAGTCTGCAAAATACCACAGTGAAATACCCCTGAACAATCCATATATACTTAAGAAAATGAAGAACAGGAAGGTAAAACAGGTTTTGTATAAGGGTGGGTACCAGTGTGTGGTGGAGGGCAGAAGGAGAGGGTTTAGGAGGTTCAGGGAGGGCAAAGATGATTGAGGTACTTTGAAGATGCTTATGAAAATAGAATAATGAAACCTTTTGAAATGGTTCTAAGAAGGGGGAGGGGGATTAGGGAGAACGATGGAAGGTGTGAATCTAATTAAGAAACATTGGAAGCACATATGTAAATGGCACAATGAAACCCCCTGTAATATATGCTAATAAAATGTATTTAGAAAAAGATATGGAAATATAGCTCATGAAGTCTATAATGCAAGGGCATTTAAGCTGTGACCTTTTTGAAAACCACAAACAGTTCTTTATCAATATTTTGTGTAGTTTTAAAATTAGTTAAGATTAAAAGGAACAGTTCACACCTATTATCCTAGCTATTCAGGAGGCAGAGATCAGAGATCGGGAGGTTTGTGGTTTGAAGCCAGCCTAGAAAAATAGTTGGTCTCAAAAAATCCAATCACAAAAAAGAGATGGTGGAGTGGTTCAAGGTGGGTCCTGAGTTTAAATCCCACAGTTCAAAAAAAAAAAAAGATTAAAAGGAGCAAATATAAAGGCAGAACTACAGTTTGTTATCATAGGCCATTCATGTGTATAGTATTTTAATGTTGTGACGTGGATTTCATTTTGTCCTATATATTCAGGACTATTATATTATTGCACCACTTTCTTCTTGTAGTAGTGAGGAAAGAAATGTTTTGCTTCAAATCTGATTTTATTCTCCAGTCCAGTGAGTATTGCAGCAGAATCACTAGGAATGAATTGTCCCTGTCCTCTACTCTTACCACTCAGCTATCTGATATACAAAAAGCAATGTGTTATCAATACAAAAAGAATGACAGTGGGACCCCAATTGTAACAAAACATAAATACAGAATTTCACAAACTCTTTGCCTCAGACAAATATCTGTTTTCCAGCTATATCACAGTTAACATGAGACAGCTTTTAATACCAACTGCTATTTTCCCATCAGAGACTTTCATAGGTACTAAGAGCCCAGACTTATTTATTTAATGTGGTTTTTCAATAAAAAGAATCAGGAATCCTTGTAGGGTAGTTAATTTCATGTCTGAAGACAGTGAAAAAAAATTAGATGGTTGAGAAATATCTTCTTGTTTCCATAAAGCAAGAATTCTTTCAAAAATACTGATGCAGTCTTGAAGGAGTAAAGGAAATAATGTAAATTACAGTGGTGAATAAAACAAATTTTGGCAAACTAAAACAGATTGAACCTATGTTCAGTCATGAATTCAAAATGATTAGTTGTGAATACAGTGGGGTAAAACAATATAATGTGTTTAATCATTAACTATTTCGATAGATGGATGGCTTTTTAGATCTTCTTTTAATTATGTCTGTTTTCAAAAAGTAGATATTTGCTATCAGTTTAATAAAGAATAAGCACAAGAAAAGCCAAAATATTAAGAAAAGCCATTTGTCCTATTCTCAGAAGAGAAAGGAATTATGAGCAACAAAGATCAAATTGGCACAGAAAAAGATGGCTCAACAGCATTCCAGAATCATTAGTTTGCAGATCCATCCTTTATCTTCTAGGACAGAATTCATAAACAAGGGGGACATGAAAAAGATGCAAACTCTCTGCCCTGTTCCAAACCTGCTGAATCAGACACACTAGAGATTGGGCCCATGAATTAGTGTTTTAACAAATCCTGCAAGTGACTGTGATGCATGCTAAAGTTTGAAATCCACTGTGGTAGCCTTTTCCAAAAGCAGAATATTTGACTCTCAATCATGGTCTTCCTTGAAATATAATTTATTTCAATTTTAGCACAGGATCACCTTCTCAAGAAAGTTCACATTTCATAGAGATTTAAATCATTACATGTATTAGTCATATTTCAAAGCAACATACCAGATGAAAGGGTAAAAAGAAACTTGCTTCTAGCTGTGATATTAATTAACCAGAAAACTTCATGCCAAAATTGGTTGAATGAAAGATTAAGAATTTCAGGTGCAGTCTCGTGTCAAGTCTGACAGGCACAGATTTGTGGTGTCTGTTGAAAGGGAAAAGAAGTCAAAGAGAAAGCCTCTCACTACTGCATCACTGGGATTAGGGACTGGACAGAGAAGACACTATGGTGCACCAGGGGTAGATGAGACATGGAAGATTAGTTCATTTTAAGCAAACCACAAAGACACAAATAAAAATAAAACAAAATGGCAATGGGGAGTAAGAAATACAGCTACTAAGCAAGCAAGGATGCTCAGATTTTCACATTGTCTTCCCCAACCTTAAGAGTTTGAAGTAGAAGTCAGTTTATGCTTAGAATATTCTGTGGTGATCCTAAAATTCTACCAAAGCAGGTCTCATTATTATTTACATATTTTTTAAGATACATGATATAATCATCATTACTATTCGTACATCATCTGGTCTAGAATCTGACACACTGACAAATTCCTGCTTTCTGATTCCACTGATTCCACAGAGAACACTTCTTCTGCTTACACTTTCTGCAGACAATCTACACCAAACTTAGTAATAAGCTAGTTTGAAATAACCACTTTCCAAGCAAAACTTTCCAATCTCCATAAATAGTCTCACGGTTGATGACCTAATTCATTTCTTTAGGCTGAAGGCCAGAGGTTTTAGTGAAAATGGCTTACAGAATTTGTTTTAACTCAATTGGTTGTTGTTGTTGTTCTTTACCAAGATAATCTTATTTATATATCAGGAGATTTCACAAAAATTCTCAATATGGGACTTATATGAAGAATTTTTTTAAGCCTGTAATAACACACCTGGTGCTAAAAAGAAATTAAAAATAAAGCAGAACAAATTAAAAGCAAAAAGTGAAAAAAAGCTAAAGTACAATTCAATAATCCCACCATCTAACATTATCTAAGTCAATGTTTCCTACAATTTATTTTAGAATTTTTTTTCTTTCTATGGTTGCAGCTAAAAGTAGATATAGATACAGAAATGATAGAAATACAAATATAGAAAACAAAACTAAGATTTTATTAAATACTTTATTAAAATTTTTTAAAAATCATACTCCATACATTATTTTAAAATATGACTTGCTTAAAGTCACTATTATATGAATTATCTTGAAGAAAAACTGAATTGAACTGTATAAACTTTTAAAGTTTAAGAATATTTTTCTTGACCTGGGCCAATGGCTCATGCCTGTAATCCTAGCTACTTAGGAAAAAAATCACAAAAATGGGCTGGTGGGATGGCTGAAGTTCAAACTCAGTGCTGCTGAAAAAAAATGTATATTTTTCTTTCACTCCAGGCTATGAGTGAATTAACTTTTAGTGAGTATTTTTAATTACAATCATCATCACCAGATATGATATGTGGAGGACACATCATTTTTACCTTACCCTCTCAAAAATCCCTGTGTTTCATCAGGGAAAAACCAAAGACAAATGCAAAATTACCAAATATATAAGCAGTAGTCAGACACCAGGATCATAAAAGAGAAGGAAAAGTGGAGGAACAAATTGTCACAGATTGGAGATGAAAGAGAGCTGACAACTGAATGCAACAATGGGTCCTGGGGTAGATTCTGGAACAGAGAAAGAACATCAGTGAAAGAACTGAGAATTCCAATTAAAGTCTATAGTTAAGAACATTATACCAATGTTAATTTCTTGTTCTGCTAATTGTACCAAGGTTAGGTAAGGTGTTAATATTAGAGTAAGTCAGATTGAAGACAGTATGGGAACTCTGAACTATATTTACAACTCTTCTGTAGGTCTATAATTACATCAAAATTAACAAGGTCTTAAAATGGAAAAAACATTTGTCTCACTTTTATAACATTTCTGCCAACTTGCAGCTCTGATACACATAGAAATTATCCTTAACAGATTCTGATAGCTGTAATATTTCCAAGTTTTGAATTATATACCGACATACTGACCAGCATTCTAATTTTAAATGGCTTTGATGTTCTCCACCCACCCTTTATTAGCTTCTCTTTCCTCTGTTGATTTTATTCACTTGAGGGGTTGGATAAATGTGCTTGCCAGGTTTGGTTTTCAAGAAGGATTTATAAGACCTTACCCTCAAGTTCTAATACATTTGAGACCTATTTGTTACTGCAATAGTCTTGCTTTTTTTCCTCAGAAGTTTGTTGGCACTGCTCCAGTATTTTCTGGCATTGAGTATCATGCCAGCCCTTTGTCACTGCATCTCCGTTCATGACTTGTTTGGGGGAATATTGCTCTTGTGCTTCTGCTGATGCTACTGGAGTTGTTATTTGTTTTCTTCAACAAGATTAAGCACATGGATTTTATATTCTCTGAGTTCTTAAATATTTGGGAATGATTTACAATGTTTGGTTAGACATGATGCACTTGGATTATAGTTTTCCTCCCCTTAACACTTTGTAGAGACTGCTGTTTTTTTTCTGGCATTCATGGTTGCTGTGGAAAAGTTTAACGACAGCTCATTTTAAAAAATTTTTTCTCTTTGTAAGTAATTTTTTTCCTATTTGAGGATTTCTTTGTCACTGAGTTTCAGTAATTAACAAGGTTATATCTCGGTATCACTCTGTGTTAGAATGATTTCTATTTTACTATACAGATTTAAGTATTCATTTCAAACTTTTTTCATATATTTGAATTCATTTTCTGTTTCACATCAGTGACACCACTTATTCTTATGAGACATCGTTTGTGTCCTCCATACGTGTTAGCTTTGCCTAAATTTTTACAATTATTTTCATATTTTCTCTGTAGTTATGATTATTGCAAGCTTTCCTGAGAATTCATTTTATAATATCTTTCCTTTGTTTCACATTTAATTTTTTTTGTACATTTTTTTTCTTTTTATTAGTATAAAAAGGGGTTTCACTATGATATTTTCATATTTGCATAAAACTACTTTGATCAAATTCAGCCTCTCTTTTATATATCTGATTTCTTATAAATTATTTAGCTTTGATATGATAGTAGTAAACTCCCCTTTACCCTCTTAGTTCTTTACCTCAGATTTGTTTGCTTTCCCCAGGAGAGTTTAACAACCAAAGCTTTTATTTATTTTTCAGATATTTCTCAATTTTATTAGAATATACTTATAGACATATATATATTTTCTACAAATAACAGGATAATTTAACAAGACAATTTGGAAGTTTTGTTTATTGAAGTATTAATTATGAATTGTTCCCTTTTAGTTCAGAACATACTAATACAATCTGTGCCTAATACATTTTCTCTATTTCTTGTGATTGATGGTTTCAATACCTTATTTAACAGGAAAACAATTCCTAATAGAGGAAATAAAGAGGTCCAGAACAGTCATGAAAACCATAACCAAAGCTTTTATATTTTTAATTTTTAATTTTCATACCATGTGTGTGTGTGTGTGTCAAAGAAGAGCAGCTTACCTGGAATGTGTTAATTTTTTTCAAGGCACTGGAGAGGTAAGATGTCCTGGGGACTGCCCTTTTTAAAAAAATACTCCTTAAGAATATGCATTCTCTTTAATGTAGAATATGTTTTCTCCTAAGGCTAGCATGAGGACTTGGGTCTTTCCGTTGATTTCCATGGAACTCTAGAAGAGAAGCACTGCTCTTTCCATTCATACTTAAAAAAGGTAGGAAATGCTATTTGATCCATTTGAATGTACAACATTCCCGTAAGTGACACATCATATCTTCTTTTTCCTAAGTACCATCGTTAGTGTTCTAATCTGTTGACCCCATCTTGATCAGAAGTATGCATTCATCATCATAAAATATCAATTGATTTTCATAAGGAAAATTATCCATTATTAATACATGCAGTTGCTGTATGTGTTCATTAATTTTTCAGATCTTTGAAATATAGAGATCAGAATCAAATGTTTTTCATGGTAAATGGTAAAACTTGATAGAACCATAACTGTACACAATGGTATTTAATGGAGATTGAAATGAAGATGAAATCACTAGAGACTGGATCCATTATAGAATCCTTCAAAAAGGTGTAGGATGTGCCAGGATGTCACAATGTGGAAAGTTCTGGATAGACAGGTGAGAAAGTGGAGAGCATCCAAAAGGAGTGAAGAAGTAGGATAGAAAGTCTAAACAAAACCCATGAAAGTATTCTGTAATATGTGTCTCAGTTACTGTCTAGGACTAAGTGTTTCTGGTAGAGAGAAGATATGACAAGATCAGAAAATTGATCTGATTAAATTCACACAGGTTCTTGAATGTTACACTAGGGTGTGTCCTCTTCTGTTTTTTCCATAAATAACCGACAGTTAAAGAGTAGCTTTGCTAGAATGTAACATGATAAAGCAGTCTTTAAGGATGACGAAATCAGTCAGGAAGGACTTGAGAGAGGTAACAGAAAAATAAGGCAACTTGTGACATGACCCATGCATGAGATCCAAATGACAGTGAGATGACTAGCCAAATAAATGTTTTTCAGTGTCACGAGCCATTGGGAATACAGAAGAAGACATTATGGTTCCCAGTCCTGTTCTGCCAGAATTCACAATCCATTCTTAAGTAATGTCTTAGGTGATATGTGCTGATAAAGTGTAAGGTAAAAAAAGCTATTCAAAAAAATCATGAAAATGTCCATAGGAAATGGATGTGAAAGTTAAGCCTTGAAACAAGTTGAAAATTTACTACATGATAAAGGGAGGGACACTTGGGAGACGATTGTAAGTGGAAACAACAGAACATGTGCAAGCAGTGAGCTGCAAGATAAACAGCAAGTTTAATCTTTTGGAATTTCCTATGATATCCAAGAGTGTTTTGTGAACAAAATGACTGAACACACCTAACTATGGCTGAGCTGATCAATTTGGGGCAGAATTATTTTGTAAAGCATGTTTCCTATACTATAAAACTTACATATGCCTTTTAAAAGTTGAAGGCCCAGGATAAATAACTTCTGTAAATGGGGTTTGTAAAATCTCTTCAAAGTTTAAGAAGTTCAGGGATACAAGGCATGACATCAGAGCAAGAAGCCTAAATACTGAAATCACAGAGAAGAGAGAGAAGTATATGACTCAGAAACAAATTCTGAGGCATGAGGCATTATGACAATAAGCAAGGCAGCAATTACTGTAGCAAAGATCAGATTAGAATGGGGAAGGGCCATTTAGCCTGGGAAGAGAGAGGGTGGAGGGAGAAAAGTAAATATTTTAATCAAATCCAGTACTTTTTTATTGATTTCTCTTTGCCAGACTTACCTTGTAGAATACATATAATGCCTTTGACATTGAGATATTTGGCCAAAGATATTGGATTAGTCAAGGTAAAAGCTCAGCTGCTGGTATAATCTCTTGTATTTCATTTAAATGTGATTTATTCCTTTCTCCACAAGAAGGCTCTTTATATTGATAAAATAAATGAAATTGAAAATCCCAGAGGGAATTTGATGTCCACTTACACAAAATAGGTTTGCAAAGTATAAGTAGCAGCCAAAAAAACCCAGATTCAACTGCAATAAGATTATAGGTTTTGTCTTCTTCTTTTTCCCTTTTTTTATTTTTTCTTTCTTTCATTTTTGTTGTGAAGTCAATACTAGTCATGGTTTCTGTTCTTTTATGTGTTAACCAAGTAGTTATCCTTGAAGCTTCAATTACTAAAACCTATCTTCTTGCATTCCAAATGTAGGTTTTGTTATTCAAAAATTTCAATGTCATTTATCACCATCAAGCCTGTACCTGTGTGCAAATGGAATCTTTCACATGATGTCAAATCTGAAAATATTTTTACAGTAAACTGTACTAGGGAAATTGGTATTTTCTTATTTGCTTCATCAAAGTTAGGACAATTGTCAAAATATCTTGGCAAGCCTTAAAGCTGTTATACTTAATATGCTCTGCAAGATTTTGGATCAAGCTGAATATCACAGCCTCCCAAATGTTTCAAAATAATGTCCCGATTAATATTTCTTGTAACTACAGTTAAGTCTTATTGAGTTTTGTGTCAATCAAAGACATTGAATACCTGAAGAAAAATGAATTTACAGTCATAATGAAATAAAATTAAAATAATTCCTAATGAATATACATCATATCATTTTCATTTAGTGCCAAAAATGATGGATAGGGAAGAAATGTAAGCTGTATATCTTGATTCTTACACATTTGGCTTTAGCTTGCATCTGTATTTGCTGTGCAAACATGGACAATGTTACTACTCAAAGGACATCAGTTCCTTAGTCTAGTCCCTATTGTTTCAAATGCAAGACACAGAACAGTTAAATTAAAAGTTTCAATGTTAAATTAGCATGGGAGCAAGAATTAGGATCAATCCATTAATTTAAAAGCAATGACTCCTCTGAAACCTCTGATCATGTTTGTCATAGATGTTTCTAGGTGACAAGTATCATAGATTATTTATTCCATATTATATTTCATAACTCAGTGTTGTTGACTATGTCATTTAGCCCTCTTTCATGAACCTCTACTCTCTTGGTTTTTTCAGCATCCCTTGCTCCCTAGCACCTCCTTCATGGACTCTAATCTTAATCTAATTCTTCTGTTCACTTCACACATTCTGCTTCAGTGAGATCATCTATTCCTATTCAAAGCCCCACACACATGTAGGACTTACATAATATATGAATCAAAATGGGACTTTTTAAAAGAGTAATGGTGATATTAATATTTTTATAAGAATAGCAGGGATAAACTGAAACTTCTCTAGCCAAATCTTATGCAAGGTTTCCATGTGCATATGAAATGGTAGAAGTTAAAAAGTGGTTTCAATTCCCCAGTTCTTGTGCTAAGCTGAAATATTTTGGGGTGATTAATTGTGAAATATTATTATGGCAGTAGAAACCTCTTATACAATCTCAAAAGTCATATTAAATTATCCTTACCTGAATGCCTCATAGGCATTGCAAACTCAATAAACCTAAATAAAACTATAAAATTTTCCAAAATATATCTTTTATTGATATTCCTTATCCTAGAAATCTACACTTTCAAGTTAAAACCTGGAACTATACCAATCATATATATATTTATATATATATATATATACATACATTATATATATGTACATATAATATACATATATATACACACACATATATATATATATTTGTCAATCATTGTTTTCTCCTATCATCACTGACACTTGTATCACCACTAACACTTGACTTTGGCTGGATCTTCTCAATGTAATGGCCTAATCCATCCATTGAACGTAAGTCATTAATTTATCTCCTGTATAACCAGAATTGTAGAATTGAAAACATATTCATATAATTCTCTAAATCTAAATTCTCCTAAGGAATCAGAGTTGAAAAGTATTGATAGACCTTGCTCATTTTTCACATGGACTATTGTGATAAATCTCTGCCTGTACTCCCTTTAACCTCACCTTCTTTGCCTTCTAATTGGTCCTCCATAGAAGTTATGATTTGCTTTAGACTTTGCCATTGCTTTTCACCTGTGGGTCAATTGTTTTTAAGAAAGGCTTTAATCCTCTGTGAGAAAGATGATAATAAAAATTAAAACAATGTTATGTTTAATATATTAATAATATCTATTTCTTACCTCATTATATATCAATAATAATACCTAAGTAGAAAATTTGCTACTTTCTTGTCACTGTCTTTACAATGGCTATTGATCACTCTGTGATAGACTCTGTGATTGAGCGTTTGACATCATCTTTAAAGACAGTGGAGAATAAATGGAATACCATGTCACAAGCCATTTTGCCTATGTGGACATGGTCCTAATGAATATTTACATCAAAACACATTGCAAACCCAGAATGGGAACTCCTGACCAACCGCTTGATGTCTGTCAAGATGCTGTGTCCTCTCCTAGGACACATTCAGGCCATCAGTCAGCAAGGTTAGGTCATACAAGTTAATATTTATTTAAGGCTTAGATACAGTTGAGTGATTCTTGGTTTAACTAGAGGCAAAATTTTACTTCTTCATGACATTTAACAGTTCCTGCAGTCATTATTTTGACAGCATCTATTTGACCTGGGAAATTTCTTGCTTACAGAAATAGTGTTTGGGCAAAATTTGCTTGTATAAAAACTTAAGAGTGACAATGATCTTAAAGGTCAGTTTCAATCATCTATTAAAAATAAATATGGACTTCTGAGTAAGATGATGACATGGACCCAGACTTGTAACTTGCCTTGCACAGCATTCATTAAAAATGATCAGGAAAACATGAAACCAAGGGACAACATAATCTAATCCTGGAAAATGGGAAATTTGTCATCAAATGCCCAGGATTTTAAGGAACATCTGCTAAATTAAAGGTAAGCCAAGTAGTTGAAAGATGCACAGAGGTCTGGTTCACAGTTTCTCTCCTTGTAAAAGAGCAGAATTAATGTTCTCCTATGATGAGGCATTGCCTATACTCCCAGTATTTGGGAGAATCCAAATTTGAGGCCAGCTCAGGGTATAGATCAAGACCTTGTCTCAAAACTAAATAAAAAGAGACAAAATATCTAAACAAGAATCCTAGAAATTCTAGATTCATGTGACTACTTTTCATTTAAAAAGTAATTACTGCAGCCAGTAATGTTTCCTGGAAAAAGTAGCTGCACCACACAGAACATCTAATGGAAGCTCCCTCTAGATTTGTCTGAAGAGACTAAAGAGTCACAGAACCTCTGAAGCAGGCCTTCCTTTTTGGTAGAAGGAAGAAGAAGAAAGCATATGAAATCTTAAGGCTTCTTCCTGGAAATGGAAGATACAATTAATGGAAAGCCAGCACACATAAGCCAGTTTCCAACTGAGTACTTTCATCTTCTTTTTTAGCCTCTAAACTATAAGACATTTGAAATGATGCTAAAAGTAAAATGAAGGGGACAATTTCTAAAGAATCAGAGAAAATAGCTCTCTTAAATCTATTCACTAACAAAACAGGAGAAAAAATGAGAATACTGCCATATTATGCTTCCCAAATTTCACGATAATTTAGCATCAAACAACTTGATACCTATAAAGTTAGAAAAAGTAGTAGTGAGGTAGAAAAATTCCTAGATGAGGACAGTGCAGCACAGTGAGGGATAGAGTGTTTGTAAAGATTAGATCAGGGAAGGCATTAGAAACTAAATGATTTCTATATATGTTGGACATATATCTTGTTAAGCTAAACACATCAGTTACACATGGTCTAATATTCTCTGCTAATTCAATAAACACCACTTGTGATTCAAGAAGCATTTATAATTCAGACCATGGTAGCTTCTCATGTTGAGCAGATGAGACAACAGTGTAGCAGGTTCCTGAACCTGCAGCAACAGCTACCTGAAGACCCAAAGGAGCTCACAGTGGCTGTCATGAGAATGTCATTCCCAATATGCCTCATACTTGTATCCCAAGTCGAAAAATAAGTGTGGGAATGAATGCTATATTCTATCAAGTCTGTTGAGAATGAATCTGTGCTATAAATATGTATGTGGACACTGAATATTTGCCTGCTGTGCAATATGTCAAAATGAAACCAAATCTTCATGTCTGGTAGAAGCAGCAAGACTACATTCAATGACAGCCCTATGGAAGCAAAATATTTTCATGTGGTCCCATTTAGAGCTCTTTGAACATGAGCCCCAACACGCAGCAGCCAGCAGCAGACGTGAGTGTTAAGGGGAGACATGGAGAAAGAAGAAGATGGTTGATGTTGCTTCCAGGCTGCCCTCAGAGGAAGATGATATGCACCCCAGTTGAGTTACTTGTGTGTGTCATGTATAAGACAATTATATGACAATTATAAGAAGCATAAGTATGGGTCTATTTCATCTAGCAATAAAAAACATAATTACCAGTCAAAAGTTGCACAGGAGCTATAACTATAAATATTCTACAAATGTTAATAGCAAAAGTATAAATTATTTTTAACTTCATCCCTAACATAGAAAAGCAGAGATGAATTAGTTGAGGTTGACAAAAATAGATGAAAAGCTTGAGAAATTAAATATATGTATGTTTAAGAGAAATGAAAAGATGAATCAGAAAAATTAATTATAAAATAATATGATTAAAGTGCCTTTGAATTAAAGAAATGAAAATTAAAGTCTACATTTTTATTCATAATGAGAAATTTCATATTTATCAAGATAAGAAATTAAGAAACACTATGAATCCATGCCTTACAGCATTCAGTAATCATTAAGAGGTAAATTTTAAAAGTCTTAGAAATAGGAAAGTCTTGGTATTAAAATCCTAGCAGTAAATGATATTACCAATTAGCTATAAAGTTGTTTAAACAACTGATATTAAAACAAATCTAGACAATAAAGAGAAATAATAAAAATTTATTTCAAGGTGACACACAAGTTGTACTTCATAAGCAAAACTTATAGATAATCCATTAAACTCCATAAGAAAAATATTTTTTAGCAAACTACATCTAGGAAATTTTGATGTATTATACACTATAAATGTTTGTATTTAACAAGTAAATGGTTCTTATAAATAATTATAACTTCTTTGAAATAGAAAAAAGTGTCAAGTAAGCTACTCACAAAAGAAGAAATGAAAATACCTAATAAACAAAAAAAGATCTGTTTCACTAAATGCAGCTTTAAGTACCAGTGGCACAATCATTATTAATCTGATCATCAGTTAATAGCAATTTGGATTATTTCCACTTTTTTCTTTCTGGTGGGACTAGGGTTTGAACTCAAGGCTTTGCACTTGCAAAGCAGGTACTCTACCACCTGAGTCACACTTCTTGCCTCTTTTGATCTGGATATTTTGGACATGGGGTCTCAAAAACTATTTACCCAGGACTGGCCTCGAACCGAAATCCTCCCAATCTCAGTCTTTTGCACTCGGCTTGCATTAGTTCCACTTTACAGCTACCACTTATGTACAGAGTTTTCCATGGACATGTGCTTTCACTTTTCTTGGACATACATCTCGGTGTTGCATTTCTGAGTCACACAGTAGCTCTATGTGTAACATTGTGACATTATGAAGAAGCTTGTCAGCATTTCACGATCCTGTCAGCAGTGTGTGCTTCCCATCTTCTGCACATTGTTTACTTACACCTTTGTCTGTGTTTAACCATATCAATGGCTGTGCAGTGACATAATTTCATACTTGTGCTCTAAGCTTTATCGTGCTTTCTCTTCTTATCTTGTTTAATGCTAAAGTATTGAATCTTATGGTTCTAATTAAAGTTCTTTGTAATTGTTCTTACTTCTGAATTATTTTTTCTGTAGTTTTTTCCCTTGAGTTTTCTTTTACATTTTTCATTTCTACATAGCCGTCACCTTTGAATGAGTACTCCTGTTTAGCAATTCAGCATTGGACTGATTTACTTCAATTTTTTTTTCCTTAAAAAAATCGTTTTAGCTAGTCCACAGACTTTCTTTTTTCATATAAATTTTAGGATCAGCTTTTCAATTTCTGAAAAAAATAATAAGACTATTGATATTTTGGTGGGGATTGCATTGAATCTATAGATCCTTTGTGGAGTACTGCCATATTAGCAATATAGTACTTGGTCTGTGCTTTGTAGTTCATGCCTGTAATACAATCACAATTGTGAGGACCACAGTTCAAGGTCATCCCAGACAAAACAGTGAGACCCCATCTCAAGAACTAAGCCAGGCATGTGCACATCTGTAATCCAGTTCTGCAGAATCATAGATCCCAGTAGTCTGAGGTTAACCCTAAGCAAAACTGTAAAAAACTATCCAAAAAATAACTAGAGCAAAACAAAGCTTGGGGTATGGCTCCAATGGTACAGTGCCTGCCCAGAAAGCACAAGGTCCTGACTTTAAACCCTAGTACCATATGTGTGTGTCTGTTTATAAAAAATATATATGTCTAAATATGTATTATAAATGCATAAAATATATGTGTATTTATATATTTTTTCTCTTTGGAATCATGATATGAGTATCTTCCTTCATTTTCAATGATGTGATGAATAAGTTGTGACAACGTACTCTCCTCCTAAGCAGAAATCCACATTCTGATTCCCAGGATTATAAAATGCTACCTTATAAAGCAAAAGGGACCTTGAAGACAAGTAAGACAAGTTTAAATTAAAGCTCTTGAGATGGAGAATTATCTTGTATTATTTGATGGACCTAGTGTAATCACATGGGCCTTCAGAGTGAGGTAGGAGAGCAAACAGACAAAGCATGAAATGATCACAGAAGCAGAGCGACAGAGAGAAACAAAACTGGAAGATGCTCCATTGCTAAATTTGAACTTGGAAAGGGGCCAAAAGGCCTCAAGAAACTGAGAAAGACAAGAAGATGGGGTATGTCATAGCCTTGTTTACTTAACTCCTTATTTAAGCCCAGTAAGATCTAATTCTGACTTATCTCCGTTACTATACAATAATAAATTTTTGTTGTTTTAAGTTACTATGTTTATGATAATTTATTACAGTAGCAATTTAAAAAAAAACTAATACAAGATCTAAAATACATAAAGCAAAAAGTGACAGAATAAATGGGAGAAATACATTATTAAATAACATTTGAGGATTTTAATAATCCATTTTTAATAATATAGACTAACCAGGCATACCAGGCATAAAAGAAACAAAAGATTTAACACCATATCTCTGCAGACCTCACCTATAGAGAACACTGTACCTAACAAAACTAGGATGCATATTCTTCTCGTGTGCACATTGGACATTCTTTGGGAACACATATTAGGGTGTAAAGTAAGATTTAGTATAAAGTGTTTTTCAACCACAATGGAATTCAAATGGAATTCAATTGCAGAAGGAAATTTGAGGAGTTCATAAATAAATGGAAATTGAATTGCACACTTCTAGCCAACGGACCAAAGAAATTATAAGAAAAATCAGAATATATTTTGATATTAATGAAAACAAAACACACAAAAAAAGTATGGAACAATTGTACCCTGCTTAGAAGGAAATCCCTATCCCTAGCTGTCAGTGGAACATCAAGGAGGGATAAAGAGGTCGATCAGCCTAAGCTTCTACTTCCAGAAATCAGGAAAAAAAGCAAAAACAAACCAAAGCAAGCATTAGGAAGGAATGAGGAAATATTACAGTATAAATAAAGGTAACAGAATTAAAATATATAACACCAACAATAAATATTGGTTCTTTGAGAAGCAGTATAATTTAAAAATCTTCAGATTGATAAACAAAAATAGATATAACTAAAATTATTAAAAACAGAGAATGAGAAGGAAAATAAATACCAAATTTATGGAATTTAAAAGGATTATAGGGGAAACTGTGAAGATGGAAACAAATATAGCAAAAGATTAGAAAACTTACATAAAATAGACAAGTCCTATCATTTAACTATCAACCAAACTTTTCCACAAAGAAAATCCTAGGACTTGATGGTTTCAGTGGTGAATTTTGTCAAATCTGTAAATAATACTAGTCCTTCACAAACTCCTCCAAAAATAGAAGTGTGAGGTTACTTCCCAATTCATTCTGTGAGTCCAGAATTGCCCAGATACCAAAACCAGACAGTACATATTAGCAAGAAGTATATAGATGAACATCCCTCAATAAAATACTGGGATGTGCATGGTGGTTCATTTCTATAATCCCAGCCACAGGGAAGACAAAGGAGGATCAGCTGTCTGAGGCTGACTCTATGAAGAAACATGAGACCCTATCCAAAAAATACCTGCAGTATAAAAGGGCTTAGTATTAGAGCTCCTGCCCAACAAGTGCAAGGCCCTGAGTTCAAATCCAAGGACCACAAAAGAAAATTACTACCAAATTTAATCCAGTAACATATTAAAAAGATTCTAAATTATGACCAGCTAGCTTTTATTTCAGAAATATAAAGTTGGTTCAAAAAATAAATATCAGTGTAACATATCCTATAGACTAGAATAAAGGTAGAATATAATAGAATAGAATAGAGGACCTACACAATCAATTCAATAGATGCAGAAGAAACATCCTCTCATGATCAACGCACTAGCAGAAGTGAATTTCCTTAGCCTGATAAAAACATCTACAAAAACCCACAGCCAATATCATACGTAATGAGGAAGACTGAGCACTTCATTCCAAAGATCAGAAATAAGTCAAGGATGTCTTCTCTCACCACTTCTGTTCAACACTGCATCAGAGGTTCTAGCCAGAGCGTTAGATAAGGAGAAAAAAATCAAGGGCATCCAGATTATAGGGAAAAAGCAGAATTATTTATCTTTCTTTGGAGTTGATATCTTATATATAGGAAACTCTAAGAAAGCTACTATTATTCAAATTTTTGAAACATTCAAATTAATAAATAAAGGTATACATTAATACATCATGTGAAATTAGCAACTATTTTTCTATTCTCTAATGTTGAAAAATTTTTAAGTTAAAGAAACAATTTCATATCCAATGCTATCCAAAAGAATAAATACATATGAATAAATTAAACAATAGTTGTGCTAGAGGAGTTTAATAGATTTATTTTTGCTACTGTTAATAAATCACCACAAACATAGTGGCATAAAATAAAAAGCATTTATTATGGAATAGTTCTGGGGGCCAAAGGCAAAGGTAAATTTCACTGGCTGAAACCAGTATGTTGTAAGAGGCTTGGGAATGTAGCTCGGTGGCTGGTTCCTTGTGGTGTCTCTCAGTTTGCCTTTCTCACATTCTGCCTTTATCTCCCACACTTAAAAGATACCTGTGATTATGGTGAGCCCCCCTGGACAAGCTAAGATAATCTTACCTTAAAGTCAGCTGACTAGACACATTAATTCCATCGGCAGCTTGAATGCATAACTTGGTGACAGGTTCTATATGATGTCCTCTTTCACATTTTCTATTTTTTGTCATTGCTGAAAAATTTATATTTTAAATAATATAATGTGGAAACTCTGAAATCAGATTTACTTTTCTCCAGAATTTGTTGTTGCTGCTTGTCTTAGTCCATTTTGTGTTGCTATAATACTGGACACTGAAGGCAATCCTGGTGGCAGACATCTATAATCCTAGCACTCTGGGGGCTAAGGCAGGAGAACCATGAGTTCAAGGCTATACTAGGCTACATAGGGAGACTTGTCTCAAAAAACCCAAACAAATGAAGAAATTGAGGCAAGATGTGGTGGTTCATGCCTGTAATTCCAGCTACTTAGGAGGCATAAGCAGAAGGATTTCCAGTTTCAGGTCCAAGGCCAACCCTGACAAGGGTAGCATGACACTGTCTCAAAAATAAAATAAAAACAAAACAAAGGTCTGGTGTATAGCTCAAACATTATGTGAAAGGCCCTGAGTTCAATACCCAGTACCTCAAAAAAGATAAAGTAATGTTGGAGGCAGATACTTTATTTTAAAAAGAGGTTTAAAGCATGGCACCAGCATGGGTTGTTGCTAAAGGTCTCCTGGCAGATAGCATCAGATGGCAAGAGTACATGTGAGAGGGAGAAAGAGCAAGAACAAGAAAGGCCACATGGCAAGAGATGAAGCATAAGACTGGGGAGGGATCAGGCCCAATCTTTTATTTTATAAAAGCTGCTCTCTGGGAAATAATCTTCTCCTTGAGACCCAATCCACTCCAAAGCAGCATTAATGCCTTCATGAGTCCAGTTATGACCCAATCACTGCCAATCACTAGGCTCTACCTCTTAAAGACTCCCCCAACATTTTCAGCATGGTTACATTGGGGAATTAAATGTCATCATTAGATTTGGTGGGTACAAACCACATTCAAACCATAGCATCACAGTTGTCTGCATTGTTCTTGTTTTTTGGGTTTTTTTGATGACTTCCCAGAACTCAGTAAAGTTTGTGTTCCATACTTATACATGGCCACACAAGTTTCTGTTAGGTTAGTTTAATAGGCAGTGCATTGGAAAGCTAGTGATGAAATGCTTTGAACCAATAAGTCATCCAGACTTTGACAGAGTTGAGCACAATGTCCACACCCTGGAAGTTTACAAGTCAGTCTAAGCCTTTACTTGGTGCTTGTTAAAATCCCTGAAGTCAGCTGAAGGTGAGATGCTAGACCTTTTCCAGATCTTTTGTGGGTATGCACATACCTCTCCACATGCCTGTGTCTTCCATATTCAGAGAAATATGTCAGAGTACTTTAAGTTACCTATAAACATTTCATTATCCAGACTTTCTGTGTGGGAATAGGGAAAGTTAAAATATAAAGAAGTTCACTGCTCTTACTAAGACTTGAAAATTTTTCTTGAATAAATGCTTCTTGGGTTGGTTAAGTTCTAAAGTTCTGATAAAGTTGCTTTTGATAAGTTTTCCATGCTTTTATAGAGGAACATATTTTTTAATGTACTTTCACTTCCATGCTAGAACTGCTTCTCCCCATTGCTGAGTTTTGACTGAAATTTAATCTTGGTATAGAATTCATAGATTTTGAATTTATGGCTTTATTTCAAATGAAGGGCTAATCTTAGACTTGGGGTTCTTTTGATAAAGTGTTTTCAGGAATAACAAGTACATATGTAGGTGTGTATGCATGTAAATGTGAGTTTCTTCCTAAAATAAATTGCATAATACCTATCAGAAGTAAGAAAGTAGACACATTCTTGGTCTAGCATCTTTAGTTAGATAAAAATTTGCTCATTCCCTATAATGTTTCAGCTGACTTGCTGTATCTCGGGCATACAAAAAAAAATATGATTCAGACTTTGCTCTTAATGAGCCTACAAAATTCCTCAATTCTCTTATTTTCTTCCTTGAAAGAAGGAGAAAGACCAATAGACATGGAAAAGATACTATTTTCAGAGCAAAAGAGAGCTGGGTTAGAATCTTACCAAACAACAATATATATATGTATATATATGTGTGTGTGTATATATATATATATATATATATATATATATATATATATTTACAGATATTTCCTAATATAGCCTTCATGAAAACCTTGTGAAGTGGCTTATTCTCATTTTTGAAAAGTAAATGAGGCTCTCAGAGGTTAAATACAATAACAAGTCAGGTTCTTTGTCATACTCATACTTAAAAATAAATGTGACTTTAAAAGTTGTACAACTAGGGATTCCAAGATGGCGGCTAGAGGTAGGAAGCAGAAAGCTACCCTCCTATAGTGAAATCTTGCAGAGACACTGGAGACACACTTTGCAGGCATAATCACCGAGAAAAGGCATAACTTTGACCCCTCCACATCTCCATCCGGTGCAGAGAATCTCCACTTCACGTTAAACAGAGAAACGAGGAGGGCCCCCGGGGCTGCCAGTAGCCAGCGCCCATACGGCTTGGGAAGACACGGACCAGGTGAGCTTCGCGGTACCATGGTACCCCCACAGACAAGCCTGGGCCAGAGCAGCATAGCCCCCTGGACAGACTGACCTCCACCCGGGAAAAAAAGAGAAACTCAGTAATAAGCAATAAGAACAGTTAAGACACGCTGGAAAGAGGGTGGGGCGCCCTCAGCGCTGAAGATTGGGGGAAGGGAATCCTTCCTGGGACTGTAAATAAACAAGCCAGGTGGGCTGGAGAGCCTCTGGCGGGAACCAGGAGTGGGGAAGCTTGTGAGAGGAGGGAAGACCCACTTCCCACGTGAACTGTAAACAAACATGGCGGCCGGCAGGAGCAGCAGCACTGCCCAGTAAGCAGGAGCAGGAAAGCTTCTGAAAGTGGCAGTGGGAGGAAAACTTCAGAGGAGAGGGGGGAAGACCCACCTCCCACATGAACTGTAAATAAACACGCAGGCCTGACAACACGGGGGCAGTGTCACCTTTCCCAGTGCTTGGAAAGGGGAAAACCTGTAGCAGAGGCTCCCACACAGGAGAACTCTGAGCAAACAAAGCCTGTGGGACCAGGTGAGTGCTAAGTTCACCCCAGAGATTTGCATAAATAATGCCGCCAGCTACAGGCTGAGAGCAGCAGGCAGGCAAGCCACAGTTGCAGATACCACTCTCAGAACTGTCTCCAGATGCTTTTTTTCTTTTTCTCCCTACCTTTGATGAGAGAACAACCGAATTACACCTGCAAGCCGAAAAACTTACTAAAACTGTATTGCATTTGAACTGGGGACACTTGGTGGGGTGTGTGTGTGTGTGTGTGTGTGTGTGTGTGTGAGTATGTAGTTTTGTTCTACTTTATGCATCCCCTTTGATGAGACAACTACAGAACAACATCTGAGGCACCAACTCCAGGACTGGAGATTGAGACGGACACCCAAATTATTAAGACTGAAACTGCATTGCATATAAACTTGGAAGTTTTTTGGTTTTTTTTTTTTTGTTTTTTTGTTTTTTTAATTTTCTATTTTCCATTTTATTTTAATTCATTTTTATATATAGATATTACTTTCATTTACTTATTTTTTATTTTTTTATCTTTGATTTTCAATCCTCTCTCTGTCTCTAATGTCTGTTCAGCTTATTGTCAATTAGTACACTAACACTCCCTGTTTATACCTTTGAAACTCTCTTGTCTGATACCTTGTTCTGCTTCCTCCCTCTTGCCTGTATATTTGTTTTCCCCTTTTCTTTAACTTCTTGCTTTCCATCTCAGCTGACTCTTCCATTCTAAATATTACCATTGTTATTATTACAAGCTAGAAAATACTTAATTGCACACAGTACAGGGACAGTAACAACACCAAGGACAATGACAGGAAGACAGAAAAAACAGGGAAACCAGTTTCCCCACAGCAAAAAATTAGTACAGGAACCAGAGGGGAATGAAGAGAACAGAAACTCAGATCCAGACTCCAACAAAATGAAGATAAACTATGCCAAAGGACCCAATGAAGCCCACAAGAATAATTTAAAAGAAGACATACTACAAGTACTCAATGAGAATTTTATAGAGATGATACTGGATAGGGTCATCCAGAATGTACAAGAAATTCCAAGACAATAAAAATAGAGAATTTGAAAAAGCAAAAGAAGAAATAAAGGAAACCATAGAAGCACTGTATAAACACCAAAGTGAAAGAGAGAACACAATGAATAAATGGATAAATGTACTCAGGACAAAAATAGACAACATTAAAGAAGAAAACTGCCAGGATATGAAAAACCTCAGAAAAAAGAACAAAACAGAATTGCAAAACAAAACGGAAGGCCAATCCAGCAGAATAGAACAAACAGAAGACAGAATCTCAGAACTTGAAGATGAAATGGTAATTAAAGGAAAAACCGAAGAACTATTAATTAAACAACTCAAGACCTGTGAAAAGAAAATGCAAGAAGTCACTGACTCCATCAAAAGACCAAACTTGAGAATCATGGGCATCGAAGAAGGAGAAGAGGTGCAAGCGAAGGGAATGCGTAATATATTCAACAAAATAATAATGGAAAATTTCCCAAATCTAGAGAACGATATATCCATACAGATACAAGAGGCCTCCAGGACACCAAACAGACCAGATCAAAATAGAACTACTCCATGACATATCATCATTAAAACAACAAGTTCAGAAACTAAGGAAAGAATATTGAAGGCTGTAAGAGAGAAAAAACAAGTAACATACAAAGGTAAACCCATCAAAATCACAGCAGACTTCTCAACAGAAACATTAAAAGCAAGAAGAGTGTGGGGTGAGAACTTCCGGGCACTGAATGAAAATAACTTCAACCCCAGGATACTCTACCCAGCAAAGCTATCATTTAAAATAGACGGAGCCATAAAAGTCTTCCATGATAAGCAGAAACTAAAACAATATGTGACCACAAAGCCACCATTACAAAAGATTCTGCAAGGGATCCTGCACACAGAAAGTGACACCCAACTTAACCATGAAAAGGCAGGCAGCACCAAACCACAGGATAAGAAAAAGCAAGACAGTAGAGAGTAACATCAAGTTAGGTACACACAATCAAACCTTCAAACAACTAAGACAACTAAATGGCAGGAATCACCACATACCCATCAGTACTAACGCTTAATGTTAATGGACTTAATTCACCCATCATAAGACACCGTTTGACAAAATGGATTAAAAAAGAAGATCCAACAATTTGTTGCTTACAGGAGACTCATCTCACTGACAGAACTTAGCATAGGCATAGGATGAAAGGCTGGAAGAAGATTTACCAAGCCAATGGCCCCCGAAAACAGGCAGGAGTAGCAATACTTATCTCTGACAAAGTAGACTTCAAACCTACATTGATCAAACGAGATAAAGAAGGACATTCCATACTAATAAAAGGGGAAATAGACCAAAAGGAAATAATAATCATCAATCTGTACGCACCCAATGTCAACGCACCCAATTTCATCAAACATACCCTGAAAGATCTAAAAGCATATATAAACGCCAACACAGTGTTGCGGGAGACTTTAACACCCCATTATCATCAATAGATAGGTCATCTAAACAAAAAATCAATAAAGAAATCCGAGATCTAAAATATGCAATAGATCAAATGGACCTAGTAGATGTCTACAGAACATTTCATCCAACCTCTACACAATATACATTCTTCTCAGCAGCCCATGGAACCTTCTCCAAAATAGATCATATCCTAGGGCACAAAGCAAGCTTGAGCAAATATAAGAAAATAGAAATAATACTGTGCATACTATCTGATCACAATGCAATAAAAGTAGAACTCAATAACAAAAGTAAAGACAAAAAACATGCAAACAGCTGGAAACTAAATAACTCATTACTTAATGAACAATGGATCATCGATGCAATAAAAGAGGAAATTAAAAAGTTCCTGGAAGTCAATGAAAATGAAAACACAACCTACCGGAACCTATGGGACACAGCTAAGGCAGTCTTGAGAGGACAGTTTATAGCCATGAGTGCATATATTAAAAAGATTGAAAGATACCAAATCAATGACCTAATGATACATCTCAAACTCCTAGAAAAACAAAAACAAGCAAATCCCAAACAAATACAAGGAGAGAAATAATAAAAATAAGAGCTGAAATCAATGAAAGAGAAACCAAAAAAACCATACAAAGAATTAATGAAACAAAAAGTTGGTTCTTTGAAAAAATAAACAAGATCGATAGACCTCTGGCGAACTTGACTAAAATGAGGAGAGAAAAAACCCAAATTAGTAGAATTAGGAATGCAAAAGGGGAGATAACAACAAACACCATGGAAGTCCAGGAAATCATCAGAGACTACTTTGAGAACCTATATTCAAATAAATTTGAAAATCTAAAAGAAATGGACAGATTTCTAGATACATATGATCATCCAAAACTGAACCAAGAGGAAATTAATCACCTGAATAGACCTATAACACAAAATGAAATTGAAGCAGCAATCAAGAGTCTCCCCAAAAAGAAAAGTCCAGGACCTGATGGATTCTCTGCTGAATTCTTTCAGACCTTTAAAGAAGAACTGATACCAACCCTCCTTAAACTGGTCCACGAAATAGAAAGGGAAGGAAAACTGCCAAACACATTTTATGAAGCCAGTATTACACTTATCCCAAAACCAGGCAGAGACACCTCCAAAAAGGAGAGCTATAGACCAATCTCCTTAATGAACATTGATGCAAAAATCCTCAACAAAATAATGGCAAATCGAATTCAGCAACACATCAAAAAGATTATTCACCACGACCAAGTAGGCTTCATCCCAGGGATGCAGGGGTGGTTCAACATACGAAAATCAATAAACGTAATAAACCACAATAACAGAAGCAAAGACAAAAACCACTTGATCATCTCAATAGATGCAGAAAAAGCCTTTGATAAGATCCAACATCATTTCATGATAAAAGCTCTAAGAAAACTAGGAATAGAAGGAAAGTTCCTCAACATTATAAAAGCTATATATGACAAACCTACAGCCAGCATTATACTTAACGGAGAAAAACTGAAACCATTCCCTCTAAAATCAGGAACCACACAAGGATGCCCACTATCTCCACTCGTATTCAACATAGTACTGGAATTCCTAGCCAGAGCAATTAGGCAAGAAGAAGGAATAAAAGGAATACAAATAGGTAAAGAAACTGTCAAAATATCCCTATTTGCAGACGACATGATCCTATACCTTAAAGACCCAAAAAACTCTACTCAGAAGCTTCTAGACATCATCAATAGCTATAGCAAGGTAGCAGGATATAAAATCAACATAGAAAAATCATTAGCATTTCTATACACTAACAATGAGCAAACTGAAAAAGAATGTATGAAAATAATTCCATTTACAATAGCCTCAAAAAAAATCAAATACCTAGGTGTAAACCTAACAAAAGATGTGAAAGACCTCTACAAGGAAAACTATACACTTCTGAAGAAAGAGATTGAGGAAGCTCTCCCATGCTCATTGATTGGTAGAATCAACATAGTAAAAATGTCGATACTCCCAAAAGTAATCTACATGTTTAATGCAATTCCCATCAAAATTCCAATGACATTCATTAAAGAGATTGAAAAATCTACTGTTAAATTTATATGGAAACACAAGAGGCCACGAATAGCCAAGGCAATACTCAGTCAAAAGAACAATGCAGGAGGTATCACAATACCTGACTTCAAACTATATTACAAAGCAATAACAATAAAAACAGCATGGTACTGGCACAAAAACAGACATGAAGACCAGTGGAACAGAATAGAGGACCCAGATATGAAGCCAAACAACTATAAGCAACTTATCTTTGACAAAGGAGCTAAAAACATACGATGGAGAAATAGCAGCCTCTTCAACAAAAACTGCTGGGAAAACTGGTTAGCAGTCTGCAAAAAAGTGAAACTAGATCCATGTATATCACCCTACACCAAGATTAACTCAAAATGGATCAAGGATCTTAATATCAGACCCCAAACTCTTAAGTTGATACAAGAAAGAGTAGGAAATACTCTGGAGTTAGTAGGTATAGGTAAGAACTTTCTCAATGAAACCCCAGCAGCACAGCAACAAGAGATAGCATAGATAAATGGGACCTCATAAAGCTAAAAAGCTTCTGTTCATCAAAAGAAATGGTCTCTAAACTGAAGAGAACACCCACAGAGGGGGAGAAAATATTTGCCAACTATACATCAGACAAAGGACTGATAACCAGAATATACAGGGAACTTAAAAAACTAAATTCTCCCAAAACTAATGAACCAATAAGGAAATGGGCACGTGAACTAAACAGAACTTTCTCAAAAGAAGAAATTCAAATGGCCAGAAAACACATGAAAAAATGCTCACCATCTCTAGCAATAAAGGAAATGCAAATTAAAACCACGCTAAGATTCCACCTCACCCCTGTTAGAATAGCCATCATCAGCAACACCACCTACAACAGGTGTTGGCGAGGATGGGGGGAAAAAGGAACCCTCTTACACTGTTGCTGGGAATGTAGACTAGTACAACCACTCTGGATAAAAATTTGGAGGCTACTTAAAAAGCTGGACATCTATCTACAATTTGATCCAGGAATACCACTCTTGGGGATATACCCAAAAGACTGTTACTCCAGAGGCACCTGCACATTCATGTTTATTACAGCACTATTCACAATAGCCAAGTTATGGAAACAGCCAAGATGCCCCAGCACTGACGAATGTATTAAGAAAATGTGGTATCTATACACAATGGAATTTTATGCAGCCATGAAGAATGAAATGTTATCATTTGCTGGTAAATGGGTGGAATTGGAGAACATCATTCTGAGTGAGGTTAGCCTGGCCCAAAAGACCAAAAATCGTATGTTCTCCCTCATATGTGGACATTAGATCAAGGGCAAACACAACAAGGGACTATGAGCACATGATAAAAGCGAGAGCACACAAGGAAGGGGTGAGGATAGGTAACACACCTAAAAAACTAGCTAGCATTTGTTGCCCTTAACACAGAGAAACTAAAGCAGATACATTAAAGCAACTGAGGCCAATAGGAAAAGGGGAACAGGTACTAGAGAAAAGGTGAGATCAAAAAGAATTAACCTAGAAGGTAACACCCACGCACAGGAAATCAGTGTGAGTCAATGCCCTGTATAGCTATCCTTATCTCAACCAGCAAAAACCCTTGTTTCTTCCTATTATTGCTTATAGTCTCTCTACAACAAAATTAGAAATAAGGGCAAAATAGTTTGGGTATTGAGGGAGGGGGCGGAGTGGGTGGTAAGGGAGGGGGTGGGGGCAGGGGGGAGAAATGAACCAAGCCTTGTATGCACATATGAATAATAAAAGAAAAATTAAAAAACAATATTTTGATAACCACACACACAAAAAAAGAAACAATTTGAAAAATGATAACAACAAAAGAATGGAGTCTCTCCACCTTCATCTTGGACCTATCTGATCTCTGTCAGTGTCTGAGGAAAAAAATGCAGAAAAAACTACACTCATCTGAGCTCAACCCTTAAAACACCAAGCAGCTTCACTTCATTCTGTTATGACTCAGCTAACATCCCATAAGGACGTCCATGCTGACCTTGAAAAGGGCACAAGGAAAGGTCCTAGAAGAAAGGAAAGACTTTCTTGTCTCTAGCACAAGGGCCAAGACATATGCATGAGGCCTGCTTGCACCTTCCAGCCAGCTGCCTGCTGTAGCATCCACGAGTGAGTCCTGACATCCCAGGATGGCCAGGCAGTGGTACCATGCTCCATCCGGATAACTTCCCATCCTCATCCCTGTGACACTAGCAGAGTTACATGAATGCTACTATTACTTTGGGATTTGAAATGCAGAAGATCATCTCAATGTATAAATTCAGTGCAACATGTATTGTTTGTGAGACAGCTTGAGGTGCCTGGGCCATCTGGGCAGCTGTGTTTCCCTTCTCCCCCTTGTAGACCATTGCCAAGGCCAAGGAGATGCTCAAGGGAGAAAAAAATATGTTTTCCAAGTTGCTTCCACCCAGATTTTTCAAAAGGTTCAAGCCAAAGTTTCCATTAGCTTCTGTCAGAGAATCCATGATGCTAAATCTGAAAGAATTGATTTTAAGACTGAAACGCATAAATATGTTCACATGCCTCTTAAATATTCACTCTATATATAGTTATGGTTGATCATTTCATTCAGTGAGTAAATAAGTACATACAAAAAACCTAAATATTTTGGTGGAGCCCTCAAGTTTATATTGCATGATTTTAATATTAAAATGGAAAAACTGACTAGTAATGTATTTAATATAATCCCATTTTTTTCAAAAGGAACAGAATGGGCACTTATCTGACTATGTGTTTGTAAGCATAGAGTATGTGTGGAAGAATACACACCTGGCTGCTATCTTATTAGGGGTAGAAATAGAAATTAATTTATTTAACTTTACTTACATCATGTATTGCTTGGTTTTTTGTAAGGGATTGTACATTATTATTTGAAAATACTTCGGTATAATAAACTAAATCACAAAGTTAAAAAAAAAAGTTGTACAACTAGATTTGGCAGTATTTCCAAGTTTATTCCTTAATCTATGGTACGTAATTCTTTTCTTTAGAGAATACCTAACAGTAGGAGGCACAACCAAGTGCCACTACAATAGATGAGCCATTCAACCTCGAAGGCTTAATACATATAACAAAAATGTCTGATTTGCCTTGACCATATCACATTTCAATGTAGAGTAAGTTGCCCTATTCCATCACAAAGCTGTGCCACCGTGCCACGTGGCACTGAAGGCAGGGGAAGGGAGAATGTAGAAGACACACTGCTTTTCAATCTGCCACAGATGGAAATGTCACTTTCACTCACATTTCAGTGACCATGATTAGTCCACAAGACCTCTATCAACTCCAGAAGAGACAGAGGGATGTAGTACTTTATGAAAATGAAGCAGCATGCAATTACATAGTATCACCACTGCTATTTGCAGCTGCTACATTTGACACATGTAGTAACTGCTGCCAGTATTTAATCCAGCCCTTCCAGAACACAGATAGATCTAAGTTCCTCTTTTGAACTGAATTTCCTTCTACAACATTAACTAATCAAATAATAAGCAAGTAGCTATTATATATGTAGACATTGTGATGAAGGAAATAAAGATGAGTAAGGTACAGCCTGTCAAAAAATGATCAATCAAGAGCAACTGAACTATTTGCAAATATTTATGAAGCTAAAGTTAATATTGCAAGGTTGGTTTTTACAAAGAAAATACGGTTTTCACTAAGCAGTGGGACTCTCAGAAATATTTATCTTCTTAACACTTTTCTCTATGGTGACTCTGAACTACATTTAGAATTGGACAAAAATATAATTAAAGAAGTAGGCTATTACTTTTAATGCTTAGCCCTTCATAAAAGCGACAAATTATATTAAGAACAGAAGTATTACACACCTCTTTGAAAAATATAAAGTAGAATATTGCCATTTAACAAGTCTATGTCAAAGTTCTCTGCTAAAATCTACTAAAGCTTTCTCTGCAGCTCAGGATGCAGCAAGACATCACAGTCTTAGGGAGATGACTTATCTCTATATTTGTTATACTTGGCAATTTGAACTCATAGCTTTATGCTTACACCAAATAATACAGTTACCCATGCTTCTTTTTTTTAAAAAATAACTAAATGATATTCTTGTCAAGCAGCTTTCAGACTATGGTTTTAGGCACTACATAAATACACAAATCGGCAGCTTGTACAATGAAGAGAGAGTACGAGGTATTATGGAGAGGTCCATTTATTCACAATCCGTAAATCAGCTCATAAGGGTAGAAGTTACGTTTAACAGGATGCTGTCAGCTCTATTTCTGCCTCGGGCAGTGAACTCAGGATAAAATGCAGAACTGTGAAATTGTTTAAATCACTAATCTCACTGCTTTTATTTATAGAGCTATGTAGGGCGATACATGCTGTTTCATATAACAAACTCAGGTCAGACAGAAAAAAATGCATCTCCAAGAATGAGATATTATATGCACATTCAAAACTATATTACTGCTACAGGGAAAGACTAACTAATATATTATGATGATAGTAAAGCTTTATTAACCTATTAATATTAACCTGGAGATTGATGTCCAATTTCTGTGTTTTGGTTGCCCAAAGCTACTATAAATGGGTCAAAAACAAAGCATGCCTGTGGATAAAAGAAGTCAAGCACTATATGCATTAAATCCCTCAAAAAACATCTACTTTGAAAAGTAATTTTGTTTAGTGGCTAAACAGTGTTTTTCCTTCTAAAATATAATCTAAAACATAAAATAGGAAAGAAAGAGAAGGAAAATATGCAGAATTCTATCTCTTGTTGGTAAAGAATACATAAATCTGGTACAATTTTAAAAGTAACATACATTTTTTAAGAGTTAAAGACAGCTGGATAACATACATCTATTCACATTAATTGTACTCATTTGATGTTCAGCTTATAACTATTTTCATGTTTCATTTGCTAAGAACTTGAGACATGTTCTTACCAACTGAAGTTTTTTGGATTCATCACATCTTTTTAATGGAACTTGGTGTAATCCAGACATCACAATGGATTCTTTCCTTCTTAACTTACTGCATTAAAGGATAGGAGTTCTATGAAAACTTTTGAGCTATCTCTTTAAGTTCTCAAAATACCAATCAATAAATAAAAAGTAATGGTAGGTAACATTTAAAGAACATATAGGTGCTAAGCATCAGCATTTGTGTTTTTACAGATACAGCATTTAGCTTTCACAATCAACCTACAAAGCAGGTATCATTATTCCCATGTTGTAGATGAGAAAACTGATAACATGAGCAAAGATTAATCTAGGATTCTAACAAGGGCTCCTGAAATTCTGATCCCGTGAGTGCAATTATAAAGCATGGCCTCCTACCTTCTGGCATCATATGTTTCCCTCTACCATACTGAGAAGACGGCACCAGTGGACATTCCCTGCACTTGTCCCACTCATTCATCATTTTCAACAACTGATGAGTTATTTTGAACAGCTAATTCATCAGTCTTCCGAGTAAATGCAAAGGGTGCTTTACCTACCGATGTATGGCCGCCATCTAGTGGTAAGCGTGTTGTAACAGCCGGTTATTCAATGATGAGGGAGTTAACCTGTGTTATTCATTCCTAAAGAGTATTTTCATAACCAAGTCTTCCTAAGGAACTTAAAAACTAGATTCAAATAGAGCTAATTTTACTATAAAGAGTATATGATAATTGCCAGTTGCATTATAATGTTATTTTGAATTAATAAAGCCTTGGGAGACTTTTTTGAAATTGAAGTTTTTAAGTGCCTTTAATTTTTATGAAACGTACATATTTTTATAAAACTTATGCTTTTTCCACATTCATTTTCTTTTTTGAGTTATGCATATGTTAGAAAATGTCAGTATTATGACAACTTAGTAATCATTATTCAGGAAAGGACTTGTGACTAACATTTTTTTAGAGTAAACAGCAATTGGAAAAGCATGCAGGCTTCCATGTACGTATGAGAACTTGGACAAGCAGACACTTGCTCCTGTTTCAAGCTGGACTGCTGTATACATTTTTACCCCTTTGCTTCTTTGTTCTCCACTTTGAATCCTTATAAACACCCCTTCTTCTTTTGACCCATTTAACTCCATGGCATCCAGCTTTACATTCAATTTGTAGGTCTGTGTTCCCAGATGTTTCAAAATCTATTTCCCTTGTCAATTTACACAAAAACAGAAGGCTTAAAAATACTGCAAACATATGTGACTTAACAGGTATAAATGCCAGAATCTACACAAGCACTTTCAGGTAACTTTCAATATTTATTAATATATCATAAAATTCCCTTAAATTTGGATTATTTATGTATTCCAGACTTTGTAAGTACAAATTTTTTCATTGCATATTACTCTTTTTATTTATTTATTTATGTTTGGAGAAAGGATAATGTTTCTTTTTATTATTATTATTGTACTGGAGGTACATAGTGACATTTATTATAGTTCTTATTATATATTATAGTCGAATTCACTCCCTCCATCATTCTCCTTTAACTCCCCTTCCCCCATTCCTGGAACAATTTCGACATGTCTCATTTTCCATTTTCATACATGAGTACATGATATTTCCACTGCATTCACCCTGCTACACCCTTTCCTTATATCCTCCCCCCTCCCACTGCTGCCAGCTCCCCTCCCTTCCTGTCCACATTTTAAAAATTTATTAATTTTGATTATTGTTGTACTGAGGATACATTGTGACATTTACAAAAGTTCTTATAATATATCATAGTTAAAACTTCTCCCCCCCCCGTTATTCTCCTTTAGTCTCTCTCCTTCTGTTCCTGGAATAGTTTCAACAGGCCTCATTTTTCCGTTCAATAACACGTATCACTCTTTTTAAACATTCAACTAAATTCCATTTCCTATACTGTCTTTAGACATTTTATATTTATAATTGTGAAATAGGATCCTAGTTATCGTGTGGAAACGATTTGTTAGGCCTTGAGTGATGTTTATGCATTAAGTTTAAAACCAATAATAAAATATCTTGCTTCTTCGACTGTTTCTAATCTATTCTGAGTTTCTACTTCATTTTGATCAGTACTGACAATGTCGAACTTCCAAAGGTATATGCATTAGTCCCTGAATATGTGGTATTAACTGCTTCCAAATTGCTAATGTTTATAGTTTTGCTTCCTTTCAATTTTCCAGAAATTTCCCAAGATATCTAGTTAGTAAATTATAGGTCCTTCTTTTCCTATTTTTTCTCTTAAAAAAATAAACTACTGCATGTACATAGAATAGATAGCTAGATGACAGATATAGATATACTTTTTACTCTTTTAATTCTATTACTTTCTATGTTTTATGATTTATCATTTTGTTTTTCTTTATTTTGTTAACCAGTGTTTTTATATATGAATTCATAATTCCCTTCTTTCTTTTTAAATAATAAAGTATTTAAGTTATGAAATTTATTCTGAACACAGCTTTGGGTACTTTTGGACAAGGATTGTGCTTCTGATTATATTTGTGAAGCAGGTACTAACAGTTTATAGATCATCTCTGCCCAATATTACTTGACATACATTTTAACCACTCAAACTATACTATACTGTATTTTAGTTACTCATTTCTTATTACTTTGCTTTTTATTGAATTTGGATTAAAAATTTGACTTAATTAACTTCTACTCTGAAAAAATCATTTATGCCATATTTTTTTTTTCATTTTTCTTTTATTATTCATATGTGCATACAAGGCTTGGTTCATTTCTCCCCCCTGCCCCCACCCCCTCCCTTACCACCCACTCCGCCCCCTCCCGCTCCCCCCCTCAATACCCAGCAGAAACTATTTTGCCCTTATCTCTATATGCCATATTTTGGATACAGGATAGATGCCTTTTCAAAACTCAAGCCATAAGTGATCTCAAGGTATTTGTTATGATGTATAGAGCTCAATCTACTATATTACGAAGTATATTTACTGTTTTGATTCCTCTAATTCCCGAGTAATTTTGCTTCACAGAAAATCCCTTCCAAGATACTCTCGCATCTTTGACTCTGATGATTATTATGTTTGTCCTCATTGTCCTGCTTTGATAAGATCCTTCCTTTTATATATTTCAAGCCATGTTATCTGAGTCTTCTAGTGACAGTTACACTCTTGATTTATTTTTTACCTGTTAGCCCTCGTTTGCCTGACATTAACATTGCTACGCCTGCTGTATTTGTTGTCTATGCATTTGAGACGTCTGCTATCACAGGGAAGCAGGACAGTAAAGATTGATTTGAACAAAAAAGAAGACTGATTTGGCCAGTTAAGGTGTACTACAGTCATATCAAGTAATATCAAATAGGATTGACCCCAAATAAAATTTGACTTATACCACTTTGGCAGAAGAAACATTGCCTCAAATGTACTGGAATGTATCCAGCTATCAGTTACAGAGATCACTCAAAAAGCAGCAATACAAATTAAAGATAAAGAAAATATATGAATTTATTTTTCTTATGGGAAGAGCAAAGGAGGTAAGCAAATGTTATTATATACAATCTCCATCCTGACCCTTTTCTAAGGGTGAAAAATGTCCCTGATCCCATAATTGAGCTCTGAAGATGACTATCTTTGTATTCATTAACTAAAGCCTCAATTCAGATTAAATAAACATATATAAATACAATGTATTTAATGTATGATTTTAAATAATAGATGAAGTTGGAAATATTATCATCGACAATGGACTATTTTTAATGGACTAAATTACATATACAAAGTGAAAATCAAATGTCACAAATTAAAATTTCAGAAAGCACAAATTTCAACAACTTATAAAACATCAACATTATTTACATACATCTTATATGTACATAGCCATCAGTGCTGATTTGCATACATCAAGCATTATAAATTGTTTGAGGTCTGAAATATAAACTCTCAGAATTTATCTCCAGCTCAAATAAATCAAAGAGAGCTTTTTGTTACTTCTAGTTGTCATTTCTTCTTCTTCATTAGTTCTACAAATAAAACATTTGTTGTTCAATCTCTCTCTTAAAATGGTTATAGTTAAGTGTATTTTTTCCCATTACTTTTATATTTTTTGTATTGCAAAAAAAATAGTGTAACATTTTACAACTCTGCCATTACAAAGCACTGAATGAAAATTCATATTATGAGTGAATAATGATGTATCTCACCTCATTTTAATTCAGTAATTGAGTAGGGAAACAAGAAGATCTATTAAAAGGACCATTGCTGGTCAAGTACTAATGAGAAAAATCTCTGAGTCACTGGTTGTCATGGTAATGGGGCTTTATCAAAATCTGATTAGTATGCCCAGTAGCTACAGAAATGATAGGCTACACTTCTAATTGTGTTGGCGGTGCTTAGAAGATGGGCTTTATGTTTCTAAGAGATAAGAGAATGGCACAGCTCTGTTTATCGGATACGTAATATACTACATGTTCATAAATTAAGTTCAAACATATAGTAGTAAGGAAAAATTAAACTTTGAGAAGGTTTTCAAAAAATAAAATTAAAACAGACCTAGTTCAGTCTTGACACTAACTTACAAATTTCTAAATAAGGTTATTTCTTTCACTTTAATTTTATTGACATTCACACCAAAGATAAAACAACAATGGCTCAAGAAAAAGGAATTTAGTAAAAACATGAAAATGAAGCCTCCTAAGAACAAAACTTCCAAATGGAATCGTTTAGAAGCCATACCAAGATTGACAGGTCCCAAAAGTGATTAAGCCAGAGAGATCCCAGAGTATTGAAAAATGTGATGAGTAACAATGAGCAACAGAAACCAATCAGGATCAGTGGTAGCAGCTGACCACGACCATCTGGGTGGAGCTTCCCCTCCACCAGCAGCAGGGTATCTGTGTGTTTAACAACGCCATTCCTTATGAGCCCTCAGTCTTTTTGATACAAAAAATTCAGTGAATTCTGAAAGTTACAGAGTTCAGTGTATTCAGAACTTTGTTCTCTTTAATATCTTGAGTGTCATTGAATTTTTAAAGAAATTGATCCCTGCCTTCTGATCCTTTTTAGTAGATAACTTAATTCTAAAAGGAAAACCTGCAAGATTAAGAGAGACAAAGTAAACACCGGCATGCATTATTGACTAGAAATCTATGTGCCTTCCCAGAGTTTGTAAGCATAAGGAGTATTAATAATGCTTGTTTTGAGAAGCTTATTACTCTTGTCAAATGTATCAGCATGTGAACTAAGTTTTACATGTACTAAATATCAACAGCAATCAATCTAAAGTCAATAAAATGAAAGTCAAAGGCACATTTATCTACAGAATTCTAAATTCTGTAGAGTGTGTGCAGTTGCAGAGAAAAAACAGCATCCTCAAAGTTAGCTGAGCGAATAAACAGCGTACATAAGCACACTCCCTAAAAAGGGGAGTGGTGGGGGTTGGGTGGACAGACAACTGACCTGGGATCAAAGCAGCAGTCTGAAAGCCAGTCAGTGTGACCAGATCCTGTGAGAAGCATGTTGCCTTTTGGGAGGCCCACCACCTTCCAGAGGCGATCCTCACTGCAGGAGACTAGGATGTCTTTGTAGGGGTGCGTGACAACACTGAACAGGGAGAGAGAAGGAGTGTTACAGGGGGACAAGAACAAATGGCTTCAGAACATGAATAGATGGAATGGCAGTGAATATCCCATGTCAGCAAGGCATGATGGTTTATCCCATTCTGGCCCAGAAGTCAGAACAGCAGGCTCTACCGCCTAGCTGTAGCTCTAAGAGTAATAGCTTCTTGATCTCCATCAATCTACTCAACTTCATTAGATCTCAGATTCCTCAACTGAAGAAAAGAACTAGTAGGTATAACAGGGTTGTGCATGTCTAATATTGGCTTTAAAACAACAATTCTGTTTTTTTTCTTTTTAGGGAAGAAAAGTTATGCCAATGATATTTTTGTGTTATGATATTTGGACCAGTGGTCATGCTTACTTCAGAAAATCAAAATTCTTTTCAGATTACAGTCTGTCTTAAATCAGGCATTATCCAGGAAAAGATTGTGAATCATCACCACATTATCATAGTTCTATAATAAACACTATAAATGAAACATTAACTCCATGCCCCACTACACGAACTGATGGAGCTCAAATTCTGTGAACATTCTAGTTAAAGTGGCTTCAGTCAATGAACAGTACACAAATTACAGTAATGAATTCAAGATGCAAAAGGCAATTCCCACTCTAGAAAGTCATAGAGGAAAATGAGAAGTATTTAAAATTAATGGTTAATATATTAAGCACTATTATTTGAACCAGGCTCCGATTATTGCAGCTATTTAAATATTGAAACTAAACTATTCTAAAAATCAAGATCCTACAAGGTTAATGCCTGAGATTTTTATCTTTGACAATACTTTAATCTTATTTATATAGAGACTCATCTATGTCTTACAATGTAATGGGAACAAACCAGTCCAATGTTAAACATTTATCAAAATATCAGCATAAATATTAACAACAATTGTTCAGTTTCAGCTTGGTCATCTTATCTCAAACATATAATTTATTTGATTGCCTGGATAGTACAATGAAACAATGACTTTAAAAACAGTAATCACACACCCTTTCCTCCCATAATCCATTCTATGACTGATCTTGTTATTTTCTCAATATGGAATTTAAGAAATCAGTTTCCCAAAGAAATCATGGCTCTGGTTCATACCTCTATAATTTCACAGCTTACATGAGAGAAATTTTTTTGAATCTATCCCACCAATACCATTAGGTCCCCAAATTATGAGGTGAAGCTTCATTTCTTTGGACTGTTTAATAAGCTTTGGAAATCGGGTGGTGTCAGAGTTCAGTTAACAGTCCTTAGCCACCAAATGCAAGACCCTTTGCAAAACATTGTTTCATTTTTTACAGTATTTTACTGCTCAAACTAAATATAGTGAAAGGAAAATTATTCATTTTGCGATTCATCATAATGTTGGTCTGTGACTTTCAGAAGGCCAATTCAAGAAAAAAATTGATGATAGCCCAAACTGGGTAGAGGATACATTCATGGAGCTTAATTAGAAGAAAAAAATCATGAGAGGTAAAAATGTCATATTGAAATCAATTCTATATTCAAATACACACAAGACAGCAAACCAAATCTTTAAAGCTACTAAGACTGATGTATGTTGGCTCACAGCTTTCCTGGCAGACACATGCACACTTGACTAGATGATAAATTACCCTCTTTAAGTGAAGATAGCTAAAATCATTGATGTCTTTACGAACTTTGAAAGATAAGTTTCCAAAATGACTTCTATAAGGGATGCTATTCGTAGAAAGTATGAAAAAAGATATAAACAAATTCATTGTGGCCAGTTTGGGAAGTGTTTTTCTCTTTCATTATGCCTTCCACTTTGAGAGTTCCTGTGTACCATGACAACTTCTTCTATTCCACGTATGTGTATTTACATATATAAATTGCACTTGTGTGTGTGTGTGTGTGTGTGTGTATGTGTTTATATACACATAGCAGTCCCCTTTTCTCTGCAATGGATGCATTACAAAACTCCAGAAGGATACATAAAACCACGATAGTACCAAACTCTATATACACATTTTTTCTTATACATACTTACCTATGATCAAGTTAAATTCAGAAATTATGCATAGTAAGATATTAACAGAAATAGCCAATGATAAAATAGAATAATTATAGCACAGTTTTGCTTCATGTTTACTGCCTTTTCTGTCTTAATCAAACACTTACCATGTACTTTGGCCATAAGTTTTGAATCTTGAGGTATGATAACAAAACTGGCAAAAATTTCTTTTTCCTTCTTCACAATTTCCTGGATAGAAGATTTGTTCTTACCCTAGATTTTAGCAAGTTTTTAGCATTTTTTTCTTTCCTTGTTAAGTGAAGAACTTTCACCTTTCCAGTCAAAGGAAGCATTTAATGGCTTGTCTATGGCCTGACTGACTTGCCAGCATCACTGCTCTTGCACTTCAAGGACATTATTAAGTAAAATAAAGGTTTCTTGAGCATAAGCACTGTGATGGTGTGACAGTTGATCTAGTCACCAAAGCAACTACTAAGTGATTCAACAGGTAGTATATACAGAGTGGATATGCTAGACAAAGGATTTATTCACATCCCAGGTAAAAGGAAACAGAACAGCAAGAGATTGCATTACACTACTCAGAATGGCAGGCAATTTAAAAGTTATGAATTATTTCTGGAATTTTTCAATGAACCATAGTTGACCATGGATAACTAAAACTATTATGGAAAGGAAAACACGAGTAAGAGAATCTACTCTCTATAGACACACACACACACACACACCTCTAGAAATGATTTGCTGATATTTCTACACATATTTCATTCTGGTACTGATAATTTATTTTTCAAATAATTTTTTAGCTCATCTATGAAATGGTATTTAAGTAAATAGAAATATTTTCAGCATACATAAGAGGGAATTTATTTCCTTTTATAATAATCAATGAATACCTACTTTGAATTATTCACCGAATAAATGCATGAGCAAATTTTTAGTCATAATTATTAAGACTCCCCATAAAGAATTGCAGACCACAGTTCAGATAACTTGTGGGGTATGATCAACAAGAGGAACACATGCTAAGAGCCATGGATCAGAAATATTTCCCCACCTACAGAAATCCACCATTATCACCAACTCCATAAAGAAACCCTGATGTCTGAAGCCATCATCATTATTGTAATCATTAGTATCCATTAATGATATCTAAAATTGTTTAAAAACTTAGTGCACTCCACACCTTATACTAAATGCTCAATTCTCATTAATGAAATGAAAGCTCATGAGAGCAGAGACTTATGTTTGCTTTGTTTGTTGCATGCTCAATCCCAATGGTGATTGGCACATAAGTTGTTATTCAATAAACATTTGTCAAATATATGACTGAATGATATACTAGCACTATTGTATTGTTATTTTATGACTAAATAAAATATCTTGGATCCAGATATTATGTAAATTGCTTAAGCTCACATTTGGTAATGAATGGAGACTGAGAGGTCTGGCTTTGAGACTCATGATTTTAGTTACTACTACTTAGTAGTATAGTATGAATCTTTCATAGTTTGTTAATTATATGTACAAATATCAGTAATTCTGACTGTAGCATTTTCACATAACAATTATCATAAACACATAAGTCATTTAGTCATTGTTAAAGCAGTTAAAGAAAGTGTCAAGAAATTGTCAGTGTGCATAACAGATCTGGGCACCACAACACCTAGTAGAATTACTTGTTGCAGTTAAGAAACTTTGATGCTGTAGGAGAAACCAAGTGAGCAACACCCTTCCTACCATCTATTGACATAGGCTACTGGGAACATGGACTACAAGTTGCATTTACGACCTTCATTTTCTTATTCTAATGTTCTGAGCTTTGAATTGTACATGAGGTAGTAAAAGCACATTGCATTTTAGTCAACTATTTTCCATAAAAGTCTCTAGAGAATAAATGTGGTAGAATCCTTAAAAATCTCCTGTATACTCAGCCCTCAACTTTCACTATCCTGCTTATTTCTGAGTCAGTCTTGTAAAGAAACTGAAGAATAGGAGTGACAACTAACACTTTATAGGCATCAATTCCTGGTTATAATATTACTCTAAGTTAAGTGGCTCATGCCTGCAATCCTAGCTACTCAGGAAGCAGAGATCAGGAAGATCATGGTTTGAAGCCAGGCTGGGAAAATAGTTCAAGAGACCCTATCTCAAAGAAAGCATCACAAAAGGGCTGGTAGAGTGGCTCAAGGTATAGGCCCTAAGTTCAAGCCTCAGTATCACCTAAAAAAAATATTCCTATGAGGTAAGTCTACTACTATCCTCATTTTCACAGATGGAGGTACTGAAGCACATAGAAGTTAGGAAATCTGCTTAAGGTCACAAAACCAGGAAGTTGCAGAGCCAGGATGCGTGAAGATGAGCAAGCACAGTCTCCAGAGTCCATACTTCTCAGCAGAGTAACTCAGAACCTCACTTGCCTTTGGTTTTGTTTTCTGGAAACAGCACTGGCTGTGTTTAGAATATTTGAGTGATGGATCAAACAGAAATGATTGAGAAAGAAGTATCTATGGTCTAAAGCAGAGGTTGTTTTCTATAAGAGACCAGATCAGAAATATTTCAGTCTATGGGTCCTGTGCTCTCTGTTGTAACTATTCAACTCTACCATGGTAGCATAGACAAAACATACTGGGAAGAGCAAGGGTATGTCCCAATAAAACCTTAGTTATAAGAACAGGTGGGTAGACCAGATTTGGCTACAGGCTATAATTGTCATATCTCTGTTTCCAAAGTATTTGCATCGCCTGGACTAAACTAGTGATTAAGAGCATGGGCTAGGCAGGCTCTCTACTGCTTGAACCATTGCACCACTACACTGGTCACACTAAGGGTTGGTCATATACAGGAGGGGTAGGGTAAAAGAAGGAAACTAAGAACTTGAATAGGATTGATACACTCTCTATACAAGAATGAATACAGAAATCTTAAACCAGCTGAAACCACCATAAGAAAGGGACTAAGGTAAAATGAAGAAAATTAGAGGAGATAAACCAATGGTGTTATAATACATATATACATGGAAATACCATGAGGCAGCTCCCTTTATCTCAAAAAAGCAAAAATGTCATGTTTTTCTTTTTTTATCTGTTCTCTTTTTTCTTCTTCAAAATATGAGAACAGGAGGGTGGAACAGGAAGGAAGGGGAGGGTTTGGTACTAGTGGGAGGGGGAGGAGGTGGGGAAAGTGGGTAGGAGAGTGAATATGGTGCAAAAAATGTGTACACATGTATGTAAATACAAAAATGATACCTGTTGAAACTATTCCAAGAATAAAGGGGGGGTGATAAAGGAAAGGGGAGACGAGGGGATAAAGGAGAGCAGTGGAATTCAAGTATGATATATTTGCTACATTATAAGAACCTTTGTAAATGTCACAATATACCCCCACCCAGCACAACAAAAAAGGGAAAAAAATTTTAAATACTTGGCATCATTATTTCTTGGTATGTATAATAATTAATGATAATTCCAATATATTGAGTCATTATAAGGCTGTTTCAATTATCTTTTGTTTCTCTTGTTTTATGCTTGCAGTGTATTGTTTTCTTATGATTGGTGATTTTGCATTCCTGGTTACCTAAATTCAAACATTTTTTCTTTAATAATACTTGGACTACATATCTGGAACAAATGTTAAAAAACAAAAAGAGCATGGGATCTGGAGTAAGATGTAAGTTTAAACTCTTACTTCAGTCTTTACTAGCTATGTGTCTTTGGATATGTTTCTTTGCCAGCTTTTGCCTCAGTCTCTCATCTGAAATGTGGGAATACTGTAGCATTGATATGATAAGACTTGTGAGAATTAATTTAGTACATGTAGAAGACTTAGAACAGTGCTAAACACATAATAAAAACTCAATGAACATCATCCCTGTGTAGATAGACAGGGTCTATAAATTCATCTTACCAAGATTTGAAAAAGTAGTAGCTTTACTTATGTTATCTCTCAGACTCAGTTCTCTCATTTATGAAAAGTTAGTAAACATAAGACTGACTCACAAGACTTTTGTGAAGAAAAAAAACCAAGTATGTTGATATATGTAAAGTGGTTAAAACAATTATCTGAATATGGTCAGTCTTCCCCAACACTATGTTCTCTGACAAAAATGCATTCACTGTAAATAATTTTACAAGTGAACAGTAGGGCATTTCGTGGTTGTTTCTTCTATAGTAAGGTTTTCAGGAATGCATTGAGGCATATGGGGAAGGCTATGCACACATTCACCCCTATCTCTTCCTTTCATTGTGTAACTGGTACAAAGCAGTCCCTGGTCATGGGGAATAGCCCCTGCTAGGTCTTGGCCATGACAAAATGAAGACAGCACAAATCCTGTACTCAAACTCCATCTACAAATAGATGTCCCTTTTATAACCACAAAATGACTTTCACTCTCAAAGATGTCTTCCAAAAGTTTTAATTAATAAGAATAATAAGCTCCTACTTAATGTCTTCCTGGCACCTGTTCTAAGTGCCACAAAGTCATTCTACTTTAAATTTTGAATATAAGCTTTCTGCTCCCTTTAACTTACTATTAATTATAATTACAAGATATGAAGACAAAAGCCTTGTCACCTCATTCCTAAGTTAATAAGCTTGTGACGAGGGTGAAAATAGTACAAGAAAACATCTTAGAGATTTGAAATAGGAAAATGTGGGTGAATGCTAATCCTGCTTCTTAATCAAGTTGTGTCCTGATGAAGTATCTGTAAAATGTTTTGTTAAACAATATACCAGGCATGTTACATAAAATATTGTGTTCTAGCAGAGACTTTTTCTCTTGTATAATAGGACACATTCTTTATAATGGGCCACGTGATACACACTTCAGAAGCCCTGCTCTCTAATTGAAATTGCTCTTTCCAAGGGTGGTGTTACACAAGGAGAGTTTGGAGAGAATACGTGTAGGAGTGTGGCGAACACTACTAATTAGCAGCAAAGTCGATAACATAAGCACCACTGTTAGACTTTTCAAAAAGGAAGAATATTAATCGAAAAAGAGATTGTCACAAGGAAGACTAATTAGGTACTCTTGTCTTCACTTTAGGTTAGTCAGCATTGTAAATGCTTCCTTCACTTCAGTTCACAGCCTGTCCTTATTGCCAAAACTGAAGATGCAGCGTGAGATGAAAGTGAATCAACATCAAAATGTGTGCCCCATGAACATTAGGTGGCCACTCATCTACTTGTCCTTAAGGACAATGCACGTTCACATATTACATATACTTTTATCTGGCTTGCCAGGAGACAAATATCAAAGAGCCCCTGAGTATTCTTCAGCTAATATTTGGATATGCATCAGGATTTACAAAGCATTCTAGGATGTTTTTTTTTTCATTATTTCAACAAATATACATTGAGAGACTATAGTGCAGTATGCAAAGATGACAGGGGTCATTCTGCAAGAGTTTACACAAGAGTAGGGGAAAAAAAACCCAAAATTACTAAATGAAATAGCTCAGGTGTAAAGAAAATATAACCAAATGATAGGACATTGATTTGAGAGGCAGAGTTCTCTTTGATGATATAGTCAGGGAAGTTCTTACTAAATACAGGATATTCTAAGTAAGATCAAAAGGACATGCAAAAAGCACCTGTAGTATGTCCTAAAGAAGTGTCAGGCATAGGTGACTGCAAGTACAAAAGTGCTAAGGATGAAAGGAGTTACTGTAGTCAAGAGATAGAAGGAAGACAGGGGTAACTCAAGAGAGAAAGCAAGAAGGACTCTGTTGAGCATGGCTGAGAGATGAGGAAGAAAGTATCAAGTCACATAAGGCCTTGGAGGCTGAGGAAAGAAACCTGAGATTTGGTCTCAGATCACTTCATGGTTTAAGTAGGTGCTAGGACTTGGATATTGCTTGAGTATGTCCCTAAGGATTTTTGTGCTGGAGGCTTGAAGACAGTGTGACCATGTAAGAGTGGTGGAATGTGTAAGAAATGGGGCCTAGTAGGAGGCACTTAGGTCACTGAGGGAGCTGTCCTTGGAAGGGATCAATGATGGTCTTGGGGACTTAGTTCTCATGAGAGTGGGTTGTCAAAAAAGGGTGAGCCTGCCAGGCTCTAGAGGCTTATGCCTGTAGTCTTAGCTACTCAGGAGGCAGAAATCAAGAAGATCACGGTTCAAGGCCAGCCTTGAAAAATGGTTCACAAGACCCTATCTCAAAAATACCCAACACAAAAAAGAGCTGGTGAGTGGATCAAGTGGAAGAGTGCCAGCATAGCAAGCATGAGACTCTGACTTCAAACCATAGTACCACGAAAAAATAAAAAATAAAAAAGGTGAACCTGTCTCCTGAATTCTTCTGGTTTTCTGTTTCATGTATTTCTTCTACTGTGCTTCCACCGCTATGATACCACCTGCCATGAGATCCTAACCAGCACTGAGCAGAAGCCAGCACCATGCTCTTGATCTACTATGCTCTGTATTACCTTATCCTAAAGTAATAAACTACATTTATTTACATACTATCCAGCCTCAGATATTTTTTTATAATAATGGAAAATGGACTTAAGTGTGAATGGGGTATGACTGATATTTTTTTAATGAACTCTTTAGCTGCTGAAGAGTTGGAGCAAGAGAAGATGGCATCGTGAGGTTTGTACAGTAGCAAGCCAAAACAGTGGTTTTAGATCTATTTAATCTACAGCTCCATGCTATTATGACAGAAATCACTTTATCATATTCATATTTTCACTGTATCTTTAGAAAAAAACATCTTGTAGTTTCCTCATCATTAAGGAATATTAAATAACTGGTGGACTTACAGTCCCAAAGTAAATGCAAGAAAAGTCATAAAATGAATGTGTTTACAAGGCAATAGAACTCTGTCAAAATAAAATACTGAGCCTCATTCATTTTCAGAAGACAGCTAAGAAAATGTAAAAAACGAAACCCTCATACTTTCCTAATATTTTAAGTTTTAAAAATTATAACATTTTAAGCTTTATTCAAAACAGACTAAACTTTATATTGTTGGGAACTAGAATGTAGTGTGTTAATTTTTACTAAATAGAGTACGTCTACAGTTTGTGCTCTAATTAATAATGCCCTAAAAGGTAGTCACAAGAGGAAGGTCTCCTTTTTCTTTCTTTCTTTTTTGTCTGATATTCTTCTAACCTTATATGTATGATAAATTTGAGGAGAGGGAGAGGGAGAGGCGTTTGCTGTCTGGCTGGTGTGCTACATAATGCTGACAAGATAGAAGTCAGGCTCAACCTGAGCAATGACTTAATAGATACTCGATGGATTGATTAAAATTCACTCATGTTATGTAACATTACAAAATTCTTCCATCTTTTCAGTTAACAGACTCTAATCTTTTTCAACATAATATATATATTTGGTCTTTTCCAACTCATATTAAGAAGCAATTTTTGGAAAACCTGTGTTTTATTCTTAAATTGGCAAAATTTTATACTCGTAAAGTAAAACTTTAGTTTAAGTCTAGATACAATCAGTTCTGTAGGAAAAGTCTTCAGGTTGGGTAAAGTCGAGGTTTAGCTAAACTTAATAAAAGTAACTATTATTGTCATTTCAATACATTAATATGTATGATTATTTGAAGTATATCAACTTGTATTTTATATGAAAAAATACAAATAAAAATGTAGAAAATTACATTTTATAGTACTCAACTCAGAAGTTATTTATGAAAAATTGACATATGTGCAAATGTGCAGTCTGATAATCTTTCCTACTGCCTCAACACCCAAGTTTCATCAAACCTCCCCCAACCCTGCTGCACAGTTAGATATTTTTGGCTTCATAGGGTTGGGACTACGGTGGCTTCCACTTTGGTGAATCCAAAAGTCAGGCCCTTCCCAATATTTTCCCAAACAAAAATTCTTAAAACCAGAGACTGGTGGTCTTCAACAAAAGTCACTTTAACATTTTGTTTCTGTTCATCACATTTTAAAAATGTGATATCCAAGAGGCCATGAATAGCCAAGGCAATACCCAGGCAAAAGAACAATGCAGGAGGTATCACAATACCTGACTTCAAACTATATTACAAAGCAATAACAATAAAAACAGCATGGTATTGGCACAAAAACAGACATGAAGACCAGTGGAACAGAATAGAGGACCCAGATATGAAGACAAACAACTATAAGCAACTTATCTTTGACAAAGGAGCTAAAAATATACAATGGAGAAATAGCAGCCTCTTCAACAAAAACTGCTGGGAAAACTGGTTAGCAGTCTGCAAAAAACTGAAACTAGATCCATGTATATCACCCTACACCAAGATTAACTCAAAATGGATCAAGGATCTTAATATCAGACCCCAAACTCTTAAGTTGATACAAGAAAGAGTAGGAAATACTCTGGAGTTAGTAGGTATAGGTAAGAACTTTCTCAATGAAACCCCAGCAGTACAACAACTAAGAGATAGCATAGATAAATGGGACCTCATAAAGCTAAAAAGCTTCTGTTCATCAAAAGAAATGGTCTCTAAACTGAAGAGAACACCCACAGAGTGGGAGAAAATATTTGCCAACTATACATCAGGCAAAGGACTGATAACCAGAATATACAGGGAACTTAAAAAACTAAATTCTCCCAAAACTAATGAACCAATAAAGAAATGGGCACGTGAACTAAACAGAACTTTCTCAAAAGAAATTCAAATGGCCAGAAAACACATGAAAAAATGCTCACCATCTCTAGCAATAAAGGAAATGCAAATTAAAACCACGCTAAGATTCCACCTCACCCCTGTTAGAATAGCCATCATCAGCAACACCACCAACAACAGGTGTTGGCGAGGATGCGGGGAAAAAGGAACCCTCTTACACTGTTGGTGGGAATGTAGACTAGTACAACCACTCTGGAAAAATATTTGGAGGCTACTTAAAAAGCTGGACATCGATCTACCATTTGATCCAGCAATACCACTCTTGGGGATATACCCAAAAGACTGTTACTCCAGAGGCACCTGCACATCCATGTTTATTGCAGCACTATTCACAATAGCCAAGTTATGGAAACAGCCAAGATGCCCCAGCATTGACGAATGGATTAAGAAAATGTGGTATCTATACACAATGGAATTTTATGCAGCCATGAAGAAGAACAAAATGTTATCATTCGCTGGTAAATGGATGGAGTTGGAGAACATCATTCTGAGTGAGGTTAGCCTGGCCCAAAAGACCAAAAATCGTATGTTCTCCCTCATATGTGGACATTAGATCAAGGGCAAACACAACAAGGGGATTGGACGATGAGCACATGATAAAAGCGAGAGCACACAAGGAAGGGGTGAGGATAGGTAAGACACCTAAAAAATTAGCTAGCATTTGTTGCCCTCAATGCAGAGAAACTAAAGCAGATACCTTAAAGCAACTGAGGCCAATAGGAAAAGGGGACCAGGAACTAGAGAAAAGGTTAGATTAAAAAGAATTAACCTAGAAGGTAACACCCACACACAGGAAATCAATGTGAGTCAATGCCCTGTATAGCTATCCTTGTCTCAACCAGCAAAACCCCTTGTTCCTTCCTATTATTGCTTATACTCTCTCTACAACAAAATTAGAAATAAGGGCAAAATAGTTTCTGCTGGGTATTGAGGGGGGGGAGTGGGTGGTAAGGGAGAGAAATGAACCAAGCCTTGTATGCACATATGAATAATAAAAGAAAAATGAAAAATAAATAAATAAATAAATAAAAATGTGATATGTGATTGGAGCTATGACTCAAGAGGTAGAACATCTGCTTAGCAAACAGGAAGCCCTGAGTTCAAACTCCAACACCACCAAAACAAACAAAAATAAGTAAATAAAAAGTTAAAATGTGATATCATTTATCATGTCTCCTTCATTTCCTTCTTGTAACAGTGGAAGCGTTTTTATCCTGTGGGCCTTAAGCAAGCATAATACCTCAAAATATGGCACCTGGCATGCTGAATACATGACAGTAAAGAGATTGGAAAAGCCTTAGAAGCAAGGTCTTTTTAACTTTCTCTTTTCCTTTCTCCCCATATCTTTCTCCTCAAAGATGTCACAGAAATGAGAGTTCTTTTCCAAGGCAGGTCATAGACACTAGAACCCTCTCCCCCAAAGCAAACACCCCCCTTGCCCTTCTCTCTTGAAGGCCTGCATTCACAGTGAGGCCAAGAAGAGTGTAAACACAGAAGTCCAGAAGAATGTAAAAGGCTTGGTTCCCCACTCAGTGTTTTACCATTCTATCGCATCTTTCTATCCAATTACATTTCTACAAAGATGGTTGTGAATTTTTCATGATATCTAAGCATGAAAAGCAAAAGGTTTGGGCTGGGCATGAAGGCATATACCAGTAAATTATAATCCAAGCACTAGGGAAGCTGAGGCAGGAGGATCATGAGTTCCAGGTCAGCCTAGGCTACATAGCAAGACCTAACAACAACAACAAAAAAGACAGATTTCCTTGGATCTCTGGGTTTCATTCCTGAAGGCTCCCATGCCATGTAAAGCCCTGATTGTATACATGTGTTATGCTTTTCTCTTGTTAATCTGTCTTTTGTTATGAGTATTGGCTATAACTTGTAAAATGGATGAAATAAGATACCATACCTTTCCACTTCTTAAATCTATACAATATTACATCCATCTTCTCCATAAGTTGTTGACTCTTCTAATATGTAAAAGAAAAACTATTTTAAAATGCATGCAGTCAACTAAAGGAAATCTATAAGCTTCAAAGAGAAAGGAAGTCAGGCACCACAATTTTAGAAAGTGGAATGAGAAGATCAAGGAAACAGATTTATGAAAATATCTCTGGGAACCTTCCTGCTACCTTAGCAGCTGAACATTTTATGTTACATAGTTCTGTACACATCGTGCTTCATGTTATGAAATTGCTGTAGTTCTTTATGGTTTAACAAGTTTGAGAAGTTACATTACACACACATTTATGTTCTTAAGAAATCCATTTCAAATAAAGTTTATTTGGTTATTTCATGTTTCAGCAATTTACAAGAATTCTGCATTGCTATGAATATAAAAATATCCATTTCACATCACCTTTAGTATATTAGTGCCACAGAATTGATTTTTTTTAAGTAAAGTCAAATTTTCTCAAGGTAGGAGCTTTATCATGACAAATCTTTTTCTAGGAGGATATTTAGGAATACAAACTACATATAATCTAAGTAGAATTGAAGGAATTACAATATAAGAATTGGAGTTTAGGTTTATTTCATGCAGTTGTACAGCATTCTGGCCTGAACATTGTCCCAATTTATTAGATATTACCAAGCCAATATGATAACTATAATGACAATTAAATGTGGAAAAGTTTTGGTATTTACTTGATAAGTAAATTAAAAAGCAAAAATTAATCACATGTATTTGTTTTTATTGAAATATAGTTAGTGCAATTATTCAGCACTTTTTTATAATTTTTTTTGGAATTTGAGAGATTTATTGAAATTAAGGTTTTATATATCAATCTGAGTCTCAATTTCTACCCTAAAAGAAAAATATTCTAAGACTGTGAATAACTTTCATACCACATTTGGGACTAAGACCATCTACAAGGACTGGAGGGGACAAAAGGTGGGGACCTAATTCCTGAGCATGACCCTCACTGTATATAATTTAAGTTAGCAGTGGCTGAGCATCGGTTCCAGGGGACAAGAGAGGAAATGGGGGTGAAAAACAGAGAATAAGAATAAGAACTAAGATTGTAAAAACAGCTCAATAAAGTTATAAAAAAAAGCCACACATATCTAGGTGTGTTGGTGGACACGTGTAATCCCATCACTTGGGAGTCTGAGGCAGGAAGAATGTGAGTTTGAGGCTAACCTGGACTATAGAGTGAGACCCTGTTTTATAAAAACCCCTGCAAGCACAAGTAAGTTGAATTCAGTAAATACAGCAGGAATTGATGAATATGATGGGAAGTACAAGTTTGAGAGGGGCAGAATTAGGTGTTTAATTGGGCCAAGGAGAGAACCAATGAATGCATAAGACTGTGCGACCTAGATCTAAAAATGGGAGCTAGGTATCCAGAAATGTCTTTAAATAACGATAAATTAACAAAATACAGGACAGACATGAAAGGGGCCCGACACTCTGCCATGCGGTAGGATGCTACTCTGTCTTCCACCCCTTGAATTTAGCTGAATTGTAAATGCTGTTGACATCGCTCCTTTTACGCCTCATACGAATGAAGCAAACATGACGAGGGGTCTATTGCCACTTTGTTTTCTTCCCATCTACCTACTTTCAGTAAGAAAAGGGACAGGAAGAGCATGCATGCAGTAACCTTCTACAATCCCAGGTAAACCTTTGAGCTTCTGTTTTTACGGTTAGACCAGGAGAGACTCCACAGTCAATTACCTGATTTATTTTCTATACTAAGTTCTATTAAATTCAGAGACAACAAAAGGTAGCTACTATTCCCAAAAGTATACACTTAATCAATACTAGTTTTAGAAATCCACTTTCTTCATTGCAGTATTCAACGTCTAAAGCAAAGATCCTTCTCAAAATTACCCAAATCCCTTTCTGCAACATATGGCATTACCTTACAGTTATTTTCTGCCTATATGTCTGTGCATGTGTGTGAGTGGGTGTAGTTTCTATATGTTTTAACATTTTCTTGTTCTTCACAAGGAAAGGAACTCTCACTACAAAAGGCAGGAGGAGAGGTCTTCCTGTGCTTGCTGCAGTGTTTCACAACCCATTAGCCCTGCTTTCTTATGTTCTGTTGTCCTCTCTTATAGAATTCATGGAGGTAGAAGAAAGTACAAGTCTCTGCTTCTGGTGCTAGGTCATTCTGTATTTTTCTTTTCTCAGTGTAATGTTTCCATAAAGTATAAAAATTCTCTAATTTAATAACTTCACTTATTTTAACTCAATGTGGTATCTTTTGAGCCTTTTATTCAATACATGAGCGGCTACCCCACCCCATACTTTAATCAATATTGCTCACTTATGATTGCATTTATTAAAGCAGTGTTCAAACTGAGAGGGTGAAAAAGAGAATTCTTGGGGCAGAAGTAATGGGAAACATTTAAGTACATATGGGTAAACTAGCAACTGACAATTCTGAGCACAAAGTTGTAAATGTATTAATAAAAGTCATTCTTATTCCAGTACATTTTTGACAAAAGGAAATTATTTTATTATAACATAGAATATTAGTTTGAAAGAAATAGAAAATATTTCAGATGTTATGATAAAACATGTTTTTGGCTAAAACAATCACAGTAATAGTCTAAGCAAAAATGGTTACCTAAATGTTGTGTGGTTTGTGTCTACTATGGCTTGAATGTGTCTCCCAAAAGTTCATGTGTTGGATAGGTAATTTTCAAATTCATATGTTCATGGTATTTGGAAATAAAATCTCCAAACTGGGAGTAATTAAGATTAGATGAAGTCATCATGATGGGCACCCCCCATGATGGCATTAATGTATTTAAGATAAAGGGAAGAATGATGGCGCTTGAAGCTCCTGTTCTCTCACAATGTGATGCCTTCCACTATGTTACGAGGCAAAAGCAAGGTCCTCACCAGATGTAGCCCCTTATCTTGGACATCCCAGCTCTGGAACTATGAGACATAAAATTATTTTCTTTATAAATTACTCTGCCTTAGATATTCAGTTGTAGCAACACAAACAGACTAAGACATGTACTCTAGACTTGGCACTTAGAAAAGAAGCCTTAGTTTTGTAAGATATGCAGAATTGTTTCCCAAAGATGTCCATCCAAGCCCAAATCCTAGAACCTGTGAGTATGCCTAAAAATGAGAAATTATCCTGAAATATGGGTCTAATCAAATCACAAGTACAGTCAAAAGCAGGAGAAGTGGGACAGAAAGATTCAAGGCAACAAGGAACTTGATTCACCTTGCTTTCTTTGAAAATGGAGGAAAGGTATCAGGGATGACCTCCGGAAGCTAAGAACTATCCTGCCCATTTCTCAGAAAGGAAATAGGGACCTCAGTCCTACAGCCTTCTGGAACTAAATTCTTCAACACTTTGAATGAGCTAGAAGCACACTCTCAGAAAGCCTCCAGATTATGCCTCAGCAGAGGGTCCAGATGAGCCTGCTCAGAATTCTGACATATGAGGTAAGTCTGAATACATGACAATTTCTTATAACAGCAATAAAAAATAGTCTTACACTGAGTAACAAGAGAAATTAAATTTAACTTAAAATAAAATAGTTTTATTTCATGGAATATAAAATAATATATTCTAACATTTCAAATCTAGTATAAATAGGTCTCACCATATTAGATTTGCTTCCAGTAAAAACAAATCCATTATTATTTCATTTATAATTACACTCTTTAGTGTCAAACTAAACCTGCAGAGAATAAAATATTATGATATGGACTAGTTTTCTTAAGAATATTATCAGTTTTGAACCACTGAGAAACATTGTAATTTAGTCAGAAAAATCGAAGTCAAAGAAAAGTACTCAGAATATGCTAATTTATCTTCCCTCTCATCTTTTTTCCAAGAGTTTCTTCAATTAATTCCAGAATAGATATATACTTATATATGCATATATACCATATAACATACTATTACAACATATTTCATAATATACTATAGTATATTATGTATATATCATTTATATTCCAAATTTTCTTTTTGAACACCTTCAACTGATTTTATTGTATTTTTGTTGGTGTTACGCTCTATTTTCCTACAAGATAGATGCAAAGGTAATTTTCAAGACAGCAAATCTCAAACTTTCTAAGATCTATAGCAGTTTTTTAAAAAATTAATGAGTTGATATGTCTTAATTTATGAAAAGTAATTGAGGCACATAAATTTACCTCATTAAATTGTGTCATTTACTGTTTTGCCACGTGTAGCTTTTTTCTTCAAATAACCTTTGATTATTCATTATGATCAAAGTACATATCTCTAACGAAATATAAATAACTAGGCAAAATTATTAAAAATATATTATTTCACCTTTTTAAGCATTATAGTTGCAACCCTACAGTAATAGTTTTAGTTAAAATTTGCATTTTTCTTCTGAGGTATGTTTTATTTTATATAATAGATATACATCAGCTCTTAAGGTCATTGCTGCTTCTCTACCATCCATTCCTGTATTGAACCTCATGCAATGTAACTTTGCAGTATCTCCCTAACTCTAATACGGGTCTGACCATGTGACTGGTGCTAGCCAGGGAGATGCAAGTAAATTTGCACCCTCAAGGTGTTTGAGCGGTGTTTAGACGCTCAGGGTTGCCCTCTCTTTTGCCTTCTGAGGTTGTAAGAAGCACCTATCTGCCCTAGCCTGATGGAGGATGAGAGACATACAAAAGATCTAAAGAGGGCTGACTTTTACTTCCAACTAGATCAGCTACCCCCCATACCTGAGTGAGTTCTGTCAAGGACAGGTACCAGCTAGCTATACACAGGTAGCTGTACCCAACTACAAACAGAACTGCCTAACTGACTACCCCAGGTGCCTGAGCACTAAATACCTCTGTGTATGAGGTTTTATGGCATTTTTCTTGCTGTTGTTTTTAACACAAAATTAAGGTGACAAAAGTTTACTAATACAGGTACATTATTTTATAATACTTAGTGTCACATAAAATATTATTTTATGAAAATCATTATTTTGTTGTTTGGGACTCATTCTGTACCTCAGACTGGCCTCGGAACTGATGATCCTCCTGCCTCTGATTCCATAGTGCTGCAATTGCAGGAATCACACGTGGCCAGGGAAATTGTTCTTTTCATATTTTATCCACTTATTGCTGTTACAGTAAAGTTCCTTGTGCATGTATTTACTTTGAATTTACTAACACATTTTATGTTCATCAAGTTTAAGAATTTAATTAGATGTTAAAATAAAATATTAACAATTTAAAAACGTTTCCACTTAATTTCATTTTTAGAACCACAGTCATTTGACATTGTAGCTAGGAATGGATATGAATGCAGTTATGTTCTGTGTTAAGTACGTACTTGGATAAACATTGAATTCTAGGCTTGCTCTACTGCTACTTAGTAAAAGTTTGACTCTCATCTTCTGTTTTCAGTTTATCTGTATTATTATATATGAAAATTTATCATAACAACTTTTAATTTGGAAGGCAAATCAATTTCAAAAAAAAAATAGGTGAGTAACTAAAAATATTTTTAAAATTACTATTTTTGACATAGCTTCCATCTCCTAGTAAAAGCTTAGTCATATCTTTGCATATTTAAAACTAATTTTAAAATAAGCTATGATTTTTAGAGCATAAATCTTATCCATAATCACTAGCATATAGTCACAATTTACTATGCATGTAGGATTTCACAAATCAACAAAACAAGAGAATTCCAGTGTTTTTTTTTTCTGTGTCATTGGATTTCTAATTGAAGTATGTAATTTTGCATTCTCAAAACTGGTGAATGCTGTGAATATTACATGAATGCTATGTGTTTCAAATTTCATATGCATTAATTTTCCTAAAGCATTTTGCTGGAAGTCCTTTTAGTCTTGCTAGAAATCAGAGATGACTAAACTCACTGTTTTTATTTCTTTCTATCAATTATAGTCCATCTTTATCAAGTACCATAATTTCTCTTTAATTTTTTTCTTTCTTCTTGACTTAATCTTTCCCATCTGATCTTTGAATGTTAATTAGGCTGAGATAGAACTCTTGTGTCAGGTACTCCTCCTAACTTATTTTCCCATCTATTAATTCAGGTTTCATTTGGCCATGCTACTGAGTTGTTGGAAATGTCAAGAGAAATATAAAACCTTTATGCAAAATGAGTGTCTCCAATTCGAACCCTCTGTTCTCTAACAGTCTGAAGATATGAGGACAGTTAATAGAAGGCAACTAGCTCCCTGACCTTTAAGATTTAGCTTTTTTATTCCTGATATTATTGCTACTCAAAGCAGCCAGTCTGATATAAACAATTGACAGCATTATCAAGTGGCCAAATAATTAAAATTTTTATGATTTTCATATATGATAATTATTATAATTATAACAGCTCTCAAGGAGATATTGACTGGATGAAGGAGAGTTTATTGGCTCTCTGAATTTTAAATCTTGAGAAAAAGATAAGCATTGGATTTTGAAAGACAGAAATCATAAGGTTTTCATAATCTTCGGTGTGCTAGAAGATTTGATCTTGGTATTTTTGAGTAGTTCCTAGTATGCCATGTGCTTTGGGGTTTGCTGCTGCCTTTATAGACTTAGAGATAGTTTTGGGTAATGGGGGCCAAGTGCATGGTTGAGTAGCCACATTTATGGGTTCTCCGTGATACGGTTCATGAAACAATTTTTTAAACAATATGAAACATTAAATTTTAAGAATCTGCTTTGGATGATGGCTATTCTAACAGGGGTGAGTTGGAACCTTAGTGTGGTTTTGATTTGCATTTCCTTTATGGCCAAAGATGGTGAGCATTTTTTCATGTGTTTCTTGGCCATTTGAATTTCTTCCTTTGAAAAAGTTCTGTTTAGTTCAGTTGCCTATTTCTTAATTGGTTCATTGATCTTAGGAGAGTTTAGTTTCTTAAGTTCCCTGTATATTCTGGTTATCAGTCCCTTGTCTGATGTCTCGCTGGCAAATATTTTCTTTCACTCTATGGGTGGTCTTTTCAGTTTAGAGACCATTTCTTTTGTTGTGCAGAAGCTTTTTAATTGTATGAAGTCCCATTTGTCCATCCTTTCTCTTAATTGCTGGGCTGCTGGGGTTCTATTGAGGAAGTCTTTGCCTACACCTATTCGTTCCAGAGTGTTTCCTGCTCCTTCCTGTAGTAACTTCAGAGTTTCAGGTCTGATATTTAGGTCCTTGATCCATTTTGAGTTAATACTAGTACAGGGTGATAGACATGGATCTAGTTTCAGTTTCTTGCAGACGGATAACCACTTTTCCCAGCAGCATTTGTTGAAGAGGCTGTCTTTTCTCCACACCACCACAAACAACTGCTGGCGAGGATGTGGGAAAAAAGGAACCTTAATCCACTGCTGGTGGGAATGCAAGCTGGTGCAACCACTATGGGAAAAATATTTGGAGACTTCTTAAAAATCTAAACATAGACCTACCATATGATCCAGCAATCTCACTCCTGGGGATATATCCAAAGGAATGCAACACAGGTTACTCAGAGGCACCTGCACACTCATGTTTATTGCAGCACTATTCACAATAGCCAAGTTATGGAAACAACCAAGATGCCTCACTACTGATGAATGGATCAAGAAAATGTGGTACTTGTACACAATGGAATTTTACTCAGCTATGAAGAAAAATGAAATCTTATCGTTTGCAGGTAAATGGCTATACTATCAAAAGCAATCTACATGTTTAATGCAATTCCCATCAAAATCCCAATGACATTCATCACAGAGATTGAAAAATCTACCCTAAAGTTCATTTGGAAACACAAGAGACTGCGAATAGCCAAGGCATTACCTAGCAAAAACAGCAATGCTGGAGATATCACAATACCTGACTTCAAACTATATTACAAAGCAATAGCAATAAAAACAGCATGGTACTGGCAAAAAACGGGTATGAAGACCAGTGGAACAGAATAGAGGACCTGGATATGAATCCACACAGCTATGCCCACCTTATTTTTGACAAAGGAACCAAAGACATACAATGGAAAAAAGACAGCCTCTTCAATAAATGTTGCTGGGAAAAGTGGTCATCTGCCTGCAAAAAACTGAAACTAGATCCATGTTTATTACCCTGTAGTAGTTTCAACTCAAAATGGATCAAGGACCTTAACATCAGACCCAAAACTCTGAAGTTAGTACAGGAAAGAGCAGGGAATACTCTGGAAGCAATAGGTATAGGCAAGGATTTCCTCAATAGAACCACAGCAGCTCAACAACTAAGAGAAAAGATGGACAAATAGGACTACATAAAATTAAAAAGCTTCTGCACAACAAAAGAAATAGTCTCTAAACTGCAGAGACCACTCACAGAGTGACAGAAAACATTTGCCAGCTATACATCAGACAAAGGACTAATAACCAGAATATTCAGGGAACTCAAAAAAACTAAACTCTTCCAAAATCAATGAACCAATAAAGAAATGGGCAACTGAACTAAACAGAACTTTCTCAAAAGAAGAAATTCAAATGGCCAAAAAACACATGAAAAAATGCTCACCACCTCTAGCCATAAAGGAAATGCACATCAAAGCCACACTAAGATTCCATCTCACCCCTGTTAGAATAGCTATCATGAAAAACACTGCCAACAACAGGTATTGGTGAGGATGTGGGGAAAAAGGAACACTGGTACACTGCTGGTGGGAATGCAAGCTAGTGCAACCACTCTGGATGTCAATATGGAGGCTTCTAAATAAACTAAGCATAGATCTGCCATATAATCCAGCAATCCCACTCCTAGGGATATACCCAAAGGAATGTGACTCAGGTTACTCCAGAGGCACCTGAACACCATGTTTATTGCAGCACTATTCACAATAGCCAAATTATGGAAACAGCCTAGATGCCCCAGTGCTGATGAATGGATTAAGAAAATGTGGTATTTATACACAATGGAATTTTACTCAGCCATGAAGAAGAATGAAATCTTATCATTTGCAGGTAAATGGATGGAACTGGAGAACATCATTCTGAGCGAGGTCAGCCAGGCTCAGAAGACCAAAAATCGTATGTTCTCCCTCAGATGTGGACTTTAGATCTAGGGCAAATGCAGCAATGTTGTTGGACTTGGATCACATGACCAGGGGAGAGCACATACGGGAGATATAGAAATAGGTAGAAAACCCAAAACATGAAAGCATTTGATGTGCCCACTCCAGAGGAACTAATACAGAAACCTTAAAATGACAGGTTATCATGAGCAGGGGATCAGGAACCAAGGTAAAGATCAGTTAGAGTTGAATCAACATTGGTTGTAACACATGGGTTCATGAAAGCAATAGTAGGAATCTTTCTGTGTAGCTGTCCTTAACTAGCAAAAACACTTTGTCTTTCTTATTATGCATGTGACCTTTCTTCAACAAAATCAGTGATAAGGGCAGAACTGGACCTGCCTGAAACTGAGGAGGGGACGCAGGTGGGGGGCAGGGAGCAGGGTGAAGAAATGACCCAAACAGTGTATGCACATGTGAATAAACAAAAAAACAAAACAAAACAAATCTGCTTTTACCTAAACTCTTTATTAAAATTATAAGCCTGCTTGATATACATAAGAAGTAAACTTTTTCTTTTCTACAGTTTTCTTAAGATTTCTACAAGAATGGCACCTTAGAATGTATTTTTTCTCCAGGTGAATTAGTTTTGCCTCTTTTCATTCCCTAGAAATACAGCAAACCTACATACATCTTCAGGGAAATGCTTACCTGCCTATCCAAGGACAATTCATATGCAGAAGAAGATGAACATATTACTAACAATTCATTCTATAATGTACAGATAACTACAATATCTAGTTTGGGATGATATTAATGAACAAATAAAATGGTAGTTTGGCAAGCAATGAATTACATCTAATGTATTCATTTTCATTTTTTTTTACGAACAATTCACTTCTTAAAAAATTTGTCTAAATGGCAAGCTATATGCAATAGAATCAAATGCTTACATAGAAATCATATCTTTAATTTCTTGTAAAAGAGATGTACATCCTATTTCTTACTATTAAATGAGCCATAACAAAACAAAACAAAAACAAATAAACAGCAAATACCTTTGTCAGAAAACATTTCTACTTTGAAAATACACAAATGAAAGTGCATAATGTATGTGCTACAATAATAATAATATATGCTTGTAATAAGTTCTTTTTGCCTGTATTTTTAATCCACTAGATGCTTCTCTATGTGAATGAATGAGATGCACAAGGTTCTAAAACTTTGTGCATTCAGGACAGAAATAAAACTGAAGTCTTCAGAACAAAACTATTCAAAATCCTCAACTCTTAGCTCACTTGTTATATGAATTATTATGTTTCTCTTGTTTCTTTAGTCTTAAGAATGTTATATGGCACAAAACTACTTCACAAGACTGTAGAAATGAACAGAAATGCTTAATTAGGAACTTAAAATCATTTAGCAATTATATGACATCCCTTTTTTTTTTTTACTAAAATATTCTGGTTTTTATCATTAATGGAAAAGTAGATGCTGAGAAATCAGGGATTTTTTAAAAAATGTAACCTAGATTTTAGCTATATAAATATTTGTGCCACTAAGCTAAAGCTCCAAAACAGTAATGTGTAGAAAGTTTATTAAGGCTTTTGAAGGTCTAATAATGCATGTATAATTTGATACCATAAATGTAGTTGGTAATCACAGTCTACAAGAAAGAGCATTTCCTGTACTTAAAAAATTAAGTCCTTAATACCAAATAAGCTATATTATATTACATTAACTTAACAATATAATTCTACTTTAAATGAGCAAAGTAATGGAACCTTAAAAATACATCAACAATTAAGTCAAAACTGCAAGTATGAAAAGAGCAATGCTAAGACAATGCAAATTATCATTACAGTTATGTGACTTTCGAATGTTAACCTTATTTCCATTAAAGTGAATATTTAATCATTTTGTTAAGGGAATGGTTTCTTCTTGAAAAAAAAGACATTAATATCCATCAGGTAAATAGCCAAGCAATTAATTCAAGCAAGGATCTAAATTGAATATGAATCCTTTACTTTCTTGGGACCACCTTGTGGTAACACCAAATGACATTTAAGTTATGATCCGTTGGTTTCCCAAGTGAAGAATCAACCTCACCAACATAAATTTTTCCCTTTTCATTGCACTTTCACATAATTATCATGCCTGTGACATAGTTTAGAGGTAAAGAGCAGTACATATAGACACTTTCTCCCCCTCCTGTTATTGTAAGGGCAATTAATCAAAAAACAAAATGCACCATAATAACAGTAACTCTTTTTCTACAGTGGAAGTTGATATAACTGTTATATAAATTAGTTGTCAATAAATGAACTTCTTTGGACTCATGAAGCTAATTTGAGACACTAGCCGAGATGGTTTGCAGGCTGAGAAATATTTCAGGATCTACTGTGTGCTTAGTCTTCCCTACATCTTCTTGATTCATTTACAATGATTTTTATTACTTTATGATCTTAGTTTCCAATTAATACCAAGCACACTATGTAACACACACTGTACTTCTGGTCATTTTTTTGCTTCTGCCTTCACTAGAGCTGTCTTGTGATAGTTTGTTTTTCCATGGGCACATGCCACCCCCATCCTACTTACCAATTCCAGCCCTATTTGTATTTAAAAGTCCCATCTCAATGATGACCTCTTCCAAGAACCTTTCCTGATTTTCACTTGCTATTGTCTCCCAGGTTTGAACATACAGGGTGTTTATTATACACCATTACGGGTTTATCTTATTCCATCTTGAATAGGTTCTTGTCCTGCCCAAATTAGTGAATAGGGCTTAAACTTTTTAAAATTCAGGGTGAGTTTCCAAAGTGAAATGATCACTTGTTAAGTTCTCATTTCTCTCTTAAATGGTTTCTTATTGAAAGGGAAACCCATGCTAGAGTTTGTCACAGAAGGACAGGGGAAAAAGAAAAAAGTTTCTATTTTTTCAGTAGCTGAGTGTCTTCTGAGTGAGCCCAATAAATTTCAGGTCTCTTGTCCAACTAACTAAAAAGGATAATGTCCTGTAGATGATTTTGTCTCAGTTATCAAGGTAATGCCTCCATTCTTACTATCGTAAGAGAGACCTGGCCTAAATATATATTATTAAAATTAAGTGAATAAAAATACAATTTCCTTCCTATCTACTTCACTTCTGTCAACATTTTATTGTGCAATCTTAACTTCGAAGTATAAAAACACTATTCAAATTTGAGATAACAACCACCAAAAAAATGTGCCTTATTTTGAAAATGGCCTGGTTTAGAAGCCCTCAGGACATCTCAAGAGTAATTATAAACAAGGAATATAGAAAGCTTGTTGAGCACATAGTTTTCATTTTGGAGACATTGCCAACTTAAATGGTCTCCTCCTACCTTCTCTATGTTTCTTCCTTTTCATCATAGGAATAGTCATCCCCCCTCCTCCTCTCCTTTCTATAGCTGCTAACAGGAAGTCACAAGTTTCATTTTAAAAGTGATGTTTTAAATGGTAGCGCATGAGAAAATGGGTAATTCTCCACTACAGGATTGTGCTATAGTATAATCAACCCCTGAAATTTCCTTGATGGATGACATGGTTGGATGTGTGCCAGACACTGTACACATCAACTTTACTGCTGTGCAACAATAATGTCACATTCTAGGCTGTGAAATATGTTCTCTTTTAAGCAAACTTGTAATATATAAAAAAAAGAACTCATTTTAGAGCTGTTGATTTTGGCTACATACCATATGTGAGAGTTCTGAAAATGTTTTAGAAATTTTGCAACTTGATTAGCATGCTTAAGTGTAAGTATCATTTATTTAAAATCATCGTCATGCCTAAAACCTTGATGGAGAGAATCTATTGAGCAAGTAGCCATTTTCATAAGAATTATTTGGAATTCCATTATTACTTTTTATTGTAAGAGTGGGAAAGAGATCATAGAAAATATTTACACATGGAGGGAAAGGATGCATTTTAATAACCTGTTTAAAATTTTACATTACAAGTATTTTCCCTTTGAATCAAAGACTAGTAAGAAAAGCAAAAGACAACAAATCCTTAATAAATCTGGTGATCATTTATGACATGCTTCTGCAGAAGCACAATGCAGCTCAGTATTTTAAAGAGGATCAGCAGTTGAAGTATTGTGGTATCCATAGAAGAGTTAGCTAATCCACCTTACAGAAATCACTCATTTAAATTCTTGCTTCACAGGCTTTGGGTACTGGCTCCCCTAATCATTCACAATCACATATCCCCCCACCCCCCACTTTTTTCCACTACAAGGTTTGGAAAGCTAAACCACATTTCTAGACTGTCTTGATAGTAACAGTAACCATATGACGTGGTTTTCTGCTCAATGAAACATAGTCAACCTTTTCTGCAATACAAAGTCAAGCTCTTTGCCCTTTGCCTTTTTTTTTTTCAAACTCAGGGATATTATGACTGAAGTGCATCAACACATCTCAAAACTATGAGGAAAATACAAGACACTGAAGGAGCTCAGGACATAACACCTCAAAATATGACTGTAGGAAACTAGACTATTCCATAGCAAAATATGACTCTGGCATATTATTTTCTGAAATGGTAAATGCAAGAAGTAACTGAAAAGTTGTCCAGTTGTAAGAGAAATTTATATATACAAAGGAAATTTCCATTTGTAAGAGTCTCTACCACTCTGCATCAGGGAAAGAAGAATAATTAATTCCTTACAAGCTCTTAAAAGTGGAGAAAGCATGGATTTTAATCGTGTAACAAACCTTAGGTTTGTTTGAGATGCTTTTCCAAACCATCTCATCTTAATTGATGTTTCTTTTACATCTATCATTCTTTGTTTTAGAAAAGAATGAGATTTAAGCCTTTAAGATCTATGCTAGAGATTTACTAATTTCTTTGAGGTATACATGTTAATATTTTTTTCTCCTGGAAATCTGTTTTGTTACAGTGAGTCCCAGTTAAGAACTATGATGGGCAGAGAGAAAATTATTTTTCTTTTTCTACAATACTAAGGATGACGATCCAAAAAGAAAGAAAAAAACCTAAACTCTGTGATGGTTTTGTTGAGCCTGTCTACCAGCTCTGCACTGCAGGAGATAATGAAATTCTTATGTGTTTATATTACTGCTAGTCATATTGTATCTTGGCAGCTGAACACATCCTAAGTGATATCCAATTAGGCACCTGAAAGTGAGTTGCTACAGTGTCAGAAACTAAAATGTGGAACTGCTCTAGTGGAGGAGACATATGTTAAGTATCCAACAACTTTCGGCTATATATTTGGTAACTCTTAGGTTGGTGAAACATTTGCTCAAGCCAGCAAATGCTATATACAGACCCCATACTTATCAAAGACACATTACATTTTTATATTACACAAAATTGCTATTATCAACGTTCAACTCTAGCAATATTGGATACTCAATATCTCTATTTCCACCACTTTCACAAAGACAATTAAGCAACGCTGTCAGTTAAAGAGGATAGAATATACCACTCTCAGGATTGTCATGGTTATAGCCCAGAAAATGATACCTTAGCATATGGTGCTCTGTCATGATGATTAAGCTAAAACAGATTGACGTATGTTCTCCCTCATAAGCAGACATTAGATCAAGTGCAAACACAATAAGGAGGTTGGACTTTGATCACATGATAAAGCGAGAGCACACAAGGGAGGTATGAGGATAGGTAAGACACCCAAAACACTAGATAGCATTTGTTGCCCTCAATGCAGAGAAACTAAAGCAGATACTTTAAAGCAATTGAGGCCAATAGGAGAAGGGGACCAGGAACTAGAGAAAAGGTTAGTTTGAGAAGAATTAACTTAGAAGGTAACACACATGTACAGGAAAGCAAGGCGAGTCAACTTCCTGTATAGCTATCCTTATCTCAACCAGCAAAAACCTTTGGTCCTTCCTATTATTGCTTATACTCTCTCTTCAACAAAATTAAAGATAAGGGCAAAATAGTATCTTCCTGATACCGAGGGGGTAGGAGGGAGAGGGAGAGAGTGGGGGAGGTAAGGGAGAAATGACCCAAACATTGTATGCATAAATGAATAAAAGAAACATAAGTAAATAAAAAATTTTTAAAGATCTAAAACAGATTGAAAGACCTCAGAAATAATGTAGAACCTTGGTCTTTCTGATCTTCTCCTCTCTACCCCATCCTTTCCCTCCAGAAGCACTGAGGAGTATTTTCTCTGAAGTTTCCTCATCTAAGGAAAGAAAGAATTCAATTGTCTTGGACTCCCTCTCTATAATTTCATTAAACAGAAACTACTAGAAACAGGGCAGAAGACTAGAGTTGATGCTATATCCTGAGCCCAGTGTCCCAGCTATTGCCTCTTCTTTAGATGTCATCCTTAAAAATCATTTTCTTGTAACAGGGCTGCTCCTTTGGAGCTCTTTGGCAATTACTTTTGATTACCCATTTTTTGGCCTTCTGCATCTCCCTAATCATTCTGTAAGGTTTATACACCCTCCCTTTGGCCCAGCATTCTAAATTCTAAAGAGGAGCTTAAATGGTTAAAATGTTAAGTGTTAAATAATGTTACTTGAGATTTATAGAACAGGACATCTGATGACCTCTGTAGTACTCCTCCTCAGTCTTTAGTTCTATGAATTGCTGAGTGGTTTAGAATAAAGGTAACTAGTTGCAGTGTTCTGGAGAAAAAGGGACACACTCTGTGGGAGATGAAGACTATGCTCAGCACATAGCCTTCCTGTCCTCCTCCTATAATATTTTGCATGCCCTATAAATGTCCTGCTTGCCCTAAGTTCCCCCTGTCCCATCCTTCCCCCTCCCTTACAGCATAGAGCTTTAAGGTTGACTACCCTTCATCTTCTCAAGATTGTTGGGCCTTGAATAAACCTGATTCCTCCCTACTAACTCATCTCCTGAATGTTGGCTTTCAAGTTGGGGTCAGCCCATTCCTTCATTCTAGCAACCTACCCTCCCTCTAAAAATTGCAGACATCTCCTCTTCTCTATCCCTATGAAGAGGGTATATAAGCTTCCAAACTTCCTTGGAATATTGGGTACTCACTTTTTTTTTGTAATTCATATGTGCATACAAGGCTTGGGTCATTTCTCCCCCCTGCTCCCACCCCCTCACTTACCACCCACTCCGCCCCCTCCCTCTCCCCCCTACCCCCTCAATACCCAGCAGAAACTATTTTGCCCTTATTTCTAATTTTGTTGTAGAGAGAGTATAAGCCATAATAGGAAGGAACAAGGGTTTTTGCTGGTTGAGATAAGAACAGCTATACAGGGAGTTGACTTACATTAATTTCCTGTGCGTGTGTGTTACCTTCTAGGTTAATTCTTTTTGATCTAACCTTTTCTCTAGTTCCTGGTCCCCTTTTCCTATTGGCTTCAGTTGCTTTTAAGGTATCTGTTTTAGTTTCTCTGCATTAAGGGCAACAAGTGCTAACTAATTTTTTAGGTGTCTTACCTATCCTCACCCCTCCCTTGGGTACTCACTTTTCATTCTTGTGATGATAAATAATAAATCCGTATGATTTTTCTTCTGTTAATCTGTCCATTGTAAATTTATTTCAACAGATTCAATTACTGATGCTTCAGAAGGCAAAATTTCCTTCACCCTTTATACCATATATTGCTAAAGTGGCAGTGGCCAATTTACATAGCCTTATAAATACACATAGTTGTGGCCACCAGTGTCACTGGGTATCAGGCACCAGTTTGGGAGCCAGAAGGTTTTGGGTCTCAGCAGACAAAGAATTCAAGGACTCAATGAGGGAGAAGGAAGAGACTTAGCAAGAGCAGGTTTGTTAATGAAAAGCAAAGTGAAAGCACATTCTCCAGACAAACAGCAGACAGGCTGCAGAATGAGTGACTGTCCTGAAGGTCTTAAGACTTTGAGTTTATATTAGTGTGAGTGGAAAATGGAGTGGTCATTCCTGGAAAGGTGAAAGGATTTTCCTGGGAACAGGGTTATGCAACATTACTCCAGGAGAATGGTTATGTCATTAACTTCTCCTACACGGTGGGTGAGTCTTTGGCCTTAGATGGTCAGACAGGGGTTGTGGGTCAACAAGACTTGTTATGAGTTGTTCTGTTGATATCAACAAACCATTATTATTATTTTTTTTGATGGTACTGAGGTTTAAATTCAGAGCTTCAGGCTTCCTAAACAGGTACTCTACTACTTTTAGCCACACTTTCATCCCTTTTTTCCTCTGGGTATTTTTGAGGTAGCATCTCCCTTTTTGACTAGACTTGCCTGGACTGCAATCCTATTTTACACTTCCCACCATAGTTTTGATGACAAGTGCATGTTACCACAACCAGTATTTTTATGCTGAGATGAGCTCTCGCAATCTTTTTGCCCAGGCTGGCTTTAAACCAGGATCCTTCCAACCTCAGGCTCCCATTTGTCTGGTATTACAGGCATGAGCCAGTGACTCTTGGCTGGATTTCATTAAAAAAAAAAATCAACATTGAAGCCATGGTTCTTGGTCATTAGGTTTTTCAACTTGCTGCTTAACCCCTATGTCACTAGTGATTTTCCTTTAGCAAAATGCTGACTCTTCTTTAAAATCCTTGAATAGAGTTCTTCCAGAGAATCACAAACTGCTGAGAGCTTATCTCTAATGGAGCCTAAGAGAACATACATTTTTCAAGGACTGTGGATACTTGTATTAGTTTCCTGTTGCTCTAACAAACTACTATAAACAGTAGCCCGTGACAACACAAATTTATTATGTTCTGGAGATCTGCTAAGTTTGTACACACAATGTCCCCCAAAGGCTCATGTGACTTTAGACTTAGTCACCAACCTATGGCACTATTAAGAAGTGGTGACACTGTGAAGAGGGCCCTCATAGGGCCTAGTGGAAGGGACTTAGGTTATTGGGGGTAAACACTTGAATGGGATATTGGTACCCATTTACTTCCTCTCTCTCTTTGCTCTCAAGCATAACTAAATAAACAACTTTACTCTACCATATGCTGCCTGCTATCTGTTCTCCTTTGCTCTAAGCCCCCAAATAATAGAGCCAACCAACCATGAATTTAAATCTCTGCAACCAAGAGCTGTCATAAACTTTTCTTTAAGTTGTTTAACTTAGGTATGTTGTCAGAATGATGAGTAACACATGGTTTGACATTTGAAATGGGCTTCATTGAGCTAAAATCAAGGTGTTGGCAGGACTCATTCTGTCTGAAGGCTTTGAGATTCTAATTTTTTTACTTTTCTGACTGTGAGAGGCTAACTGCATTTCTTGGCCTTTTCCTCAATTTTCAAGGTGAGCAGTATAGCAACTTCAATTTTCTCTTTGACTCTGACCCTACTTCCATTGTCATGTCTCCTGGATTCTTCTGCCTCCCTTTTGCTCTATACTATGGACCCTTGTGCTTACATTAGGCTCACCCAGATAATTCAGGGTAATCACTCCATGTTAACCTTTTTAACTTAATTGTATCTGAAAAATTCCTTTGGATATGTAAGGTAACACTTACAAATTCTAGGGATTAGGATGTGGATTTTTCTTTTTTGGGAGGGTAGGCACTATTTTTCCTAACACAGTATTGCTTTTTTTTTTTTATCTTCAGCAAAAATTTAAAATGGGGAAGTAATTATTTAAACTTTGCTAGGAAAATAAGCCAATGTCCTTAATTGCAAAATAACAACATTAAGCTGAGGCTGTAAGAAAAAGTGCATTTAAAAAAAAACCTATAAAACAATCTAAGATGTATAAGTGATTTTTGCATGTCTGAAGTTTCCTTTGCAGATACAATTTGTATATTTGAGATTAATTTATGATTTTCATTTAGGAAGAGCATAGAAGCTGTCAGGTATAAATGATGCTTATTTTAATATGTAGGGATATAACAAAACAAACTCCTTTTAAACTTGGTCTAAAGACTACATTATAAGTAGGTTTAAATTTTCTCTTGTTTAGCTCCTTAGCTAAACAAACTAAACTATTATCTATTATTATGATCCTCCAGAAGACAGGTGCATTGGATGGCCACAGAAGAAAATTTCATGGCTCATTCCTAAAATAATGGCAATTGCAAAGGAGGGAAGCCACCAAGGGTTTTTCTTTCTTTGCCTTTAGAGATAATCTTAAAAAGTGTGCTTGGCAACCTGATGATATAAAATTTCCGAGTTTAAAAAAAAAAGAATTTATAGTGTAGGGAGGGCCCTAAGAATTAGGATTTCTGCAGTAAATACTATGGTGAGAATGAAAATAGCCCATTCCAAAAGTCATAGCACCAAGAGAAAGACTCATCTCCCAGGAGAAAGACTGTCTATCAAGGCAAATACTGAAATACCTAAACTTTTTAGTCTGAATTTATTCTTAGGAATAAAATTACTACTATTAATTCATTATATTCATTCAAGCTTTTAGATACTGTTGGTCTTGGTTACTAACAGATAATGTTACCATTCACTCACTCAATTTGCACTAAATTTGTTCTATATAAATAAACCTGTTTTTAAAAATATACAAATTTAATTATTTTTCAAAGCACAAAGTAAAAATCATTATAGGTGCAACTTTCCTTTATTTAAACCACAGAATAAATAATGGAATCCAAACTGTTATCAACACACTCACTCACCCATTCTTACTCTGCTTCAAGTGAGAAAACCATAACTTTCTGATTTTAAAATATAGGATTAATTGCTAATTACATGATTCTTCCTGGTTAGTGGCTGCTACTTCAGCAACTGAAAATTTGTTAGTATTTTTCCAATAATAATATAAATTATTGATACCAGATTAGTACATATAATAATGCACATGGGTTAAAATTTCAGGACATAAATTTTCCACTGGGAATGATTCTCATTATACACTCATAATTATGAAAAAAGGGGAAAATATAACAATACATAATTAGGAGGGGATGGCAAACACCCACCCAGGGAAAGTGTAATATGTTAGCATGGGTTCTTGAGAAACATGTCTGAGAGGTAAAGTTCCTAATGAGACTTACATTGAAAAGCAATAATTGGAGGAGTTCAAGGAGTTTTCTAAGATTTATTCCACGCAAAATGGACAATTATGAGACAAGCTGGCTGTTTGGGACTGCAGTTAACATATTTTAATTTGGATTATAAGACAGGAAATTGAATTTTACATGATTTGCCTGGATCATTGATTTTTCAAAAAGGAAAAAAGAAATGAGTTTGGGCAAAAATGGAAAAACAAACATGGACACAAGAGTGAAAAGAAGCATCAGAACCGGGAATTTCTAGGTTCCAACCAAGTTCAGATGGTAGGGCCTGCAACAAGTTACTTGATACTTCCAATAAGGCTTTGTTCTAGTGTTGATAAAATTTATTTGCACTTGGTTTCTTGAAGTTCCCACAGAAATGCTTATCAACTCAAAGAAAAAGAAACTCCCCCAAATATTCTATTGCAAACATAACAGTCTATAACCAGAGACCAGGAAAGTAGGATGGGGCTGGAATAGGAGGTTCAAATGCCTTTTGCAGCTTGAAATAATATCCAATGAAAGAACTCATGGTAGCAATTTAAGGACCAAAAGACACCTGTGAAATATTTCAATCTACCCAATTAAATGTCTCCTAAACCAAGCATAAGCATAAAATGACTGGAAAACCTGTCATTCCTCCTTCCTCTGAGAGTGTGGTGCATCTGAATGCAAACAAAGTGTGATGACCTCTTTAGTTACCTCTATTTGCTACATTACTTCAGATTCTGCAGCTGTTAGGACTCAGAAAACAATATCCCAAAGTATGGCACTTTGACAAGCTGAGTGCATTCAACAAGCTGAAGGAGATCGAGAGGGCCTCAGAAGCAAGGTTTTGCTAAGATTCCCCATCGTCTTTTTCTCCATAATTGGCCACAAAAGCCAAATTTCCTCCCCCAAAAGCAAACCATAAAACTAGAAATGCCATTTTTTGACCTATTGGTCATGAAAGTAGGTCAGAAGACTCTCTTTCAAGAGAGTGCTTATACCTGAGGGAAGGAACACTGCACAGTAAGACTGCCTTATTCATGGAGTTTTTACCTGTTGTTTTCTTCAAGTGATGTTTAAAAAATTTAAAATCAAAACAAATTTCAAGAACAAATCTTTTAAATTCCCCCATATATATTTCTCAGTTCAGTTGACTTGATGCTGTCAGTGAGTCCTGTTATCATCATTTATTTGTGATCTGCTGAGTATTTTCCTGCCATGAATTTTTAAAATATGTGTTTTCCAAAAACAAATGGTGCCCCCAAAACAAGGTCAAAGTTATGGTAACCCTCCCAAGACAAAAAAAAAAAAAAAAAGAAAAAACAGGGCACATAATGTACTTAAACTGACAAAGTAAAAATTTGATATTTATTGAAAGCTAGCATTATGGGAAAATAAATCAAGCATTCTGTAGTACTCCAGGAAAACAGCAGGAAATAAGATCTAGTTTTTGGTGAGCAGTGTTAATCTGCAAAACAGGAAATTTTGTCAGTAATGTAGCATACTTAAGTGATTTGAGAGTACTGAACTCTGCATCCTCAACATTCGCAATATCACTAGCATAAACATAGTGTTCCTTGGGATTTTGGTCTTTATGTTTGAAGGTTCTCATATCATGTCAAACATTGTTAAATAAATTTGCTTCTGCTTACTTGCTCTGCTACAGGAGCATTGACTACGACCCTTGTGATAGGTGTGGGAAGGTATTACCTTTTCTTTCCTATAGAACTAATAGACTTGCGCTACTGGGAGAAAGGGGAAGTGCCTACAACAGGTTCACCATGAAAGATGGATATGACAGCAATGACGTTTAGACTATGAAAAAAGAAAGTAAGTCTGTAGGTTTCCATGTCATCTATTAGTTTAAATTACTGAGAAGCAAGGCATGAGGACAGAAGATCCTACAACAGTGCAATGGAGACACATTCAATGACCTCTGAGTAAGTATTGTCTAGGAGTTGAATACTTTCTCTCTCTCTCCCTCTCTTTCCCCACAACCCTTCTTCTCTCGCTCTCCAGCTATAGCAATAATATAGAGTTATAGTAGTGTATGGGGAGACTAACAATTGATTAAAAAATTCACATACTCTATATGTCTATATGTTAAAAAATAGACTACTTGGGTTGGAGATGTAGCTCAGTGGTAGAATGGTTGCTTAATATGCAGTGATGTCCCTGTGTTTTGATCCTCAGTACTAAAAAAACAAAATCAAAAAATCAAAAAGCAAACATTCTGGGGGATTTCTTCTCATTAGGCAATGAACAAAGACAAAACTCCTGCTACAAAAAAGAGCAATAACAATCTAAGACCTCTAAGAGCAGCATGACAGAAAGAAAATGGAACAATTCAGGTGAGGAAGGACAATAATCTCTGGGGGACAGAAGGGGCAGAAGGTATTACAAAGTAATGCTTAGGATACAAGAAGATGTTAGCAGTGTGGTTTCTAGGAAGAAGGATTCAAATGCCAAAAGAACATATCAAGCTGAAAAAGTGAAGAAAAAGAAGCATAACAGTTGAAGATTAAAATTCAAGGAGTACTTAGATAATCAAGGATTATACAAACCATATGTACAACTTTTATAGAATTAAAATTTGTGCTATACAGAGTTAAGAAAGCAAAATTTGCACCTCAAAGGCAACATATCCTTGCAGTCAAGAAGATGAAAATTGGAGCACAGTTGGGTTTTTCCTTAATAGTTTACCTGATAGTGGACAAATTAAAAAAAAAGTTTATGTCTCTTTCCTCATCAATAAAATGGGAGAATTAGAATATCTTTCACATAGAATTATTAGAAAAATTAATAAACACTTGTCAATTTATAAACAATGGTTGCTGTCTATCAGTAATATCCAACAGGTGAGGTTATATACCTGAACTCTCCTAGAATGCAAGAATGGTAAGAGATGGGAGAACTTGTCAGACATTAAGTGTTATTAAGTTCCTCAAAAAGCACTTGTAAAATAGAAGTGAAATGAAAATCAAAGAGACAAATTAAGAAGCAAAACTCCTTGAGCTGAAAACAAGCAGCCAAAAAATGTAGCAAAAAACAACTATCGGCACAGCACAGACAACTAGGAAGAACTATAAATGTTGGTTGATAGTGTTTATCAAATTCAACACAAATGTAACAAACGGATAATCTAAAAATACTTTTTAAGAAATACAAAGTTAACTAAATTAAAAATCCTAAAGCATTTTGGCAGGGGGAAAAATATCAATTGCAATCTGAGCCAAAATGTATGCTTTACCTTTCAGCAAATTTGTTTTGTTTGAGACAGTGTCTGGCATGCTATGTAGCCTGGGTTTGCCTTGAACTCAGCATGTACCCCTGGCTGGCCTCAAACTCATGAGCCTCCTATTTCAGCCTCCCCAGTGCAGGCATGAAAAGTGTGCACCACCACAACTAAGCCAACAATAAGTTGGCATAAATTAAAGTAACAAGAATTTTGAGAGAAAACAATTGTAAATTAGACCCGTATTCTGACAAGTATTATTCCCATGAAAAGATCATAAAAAGATTATCTACCTATTAGGTATCTCAGAAAAAAAAATAAACATCTTTACAAAAAGGGCAATATTTTTTCAGACAACAAAATGTGAATAAACAATTAAGTCAGGTATGGGAAATTTGTGGTTTTGAAAGAATTGGCAGTGAGCCTTTGAGAGAAGTAAAATACGTTCTGAATAAAATTGAATATAAGACGAAGTCAAATAATTGGAGAAATAGTGGATCCAAAGTGAAATAAAAAATTACCTATAACATTGGAAAATAAATGTATATAAGAAATAATATTTTACAATAGGACTATTTATTATAATGATCATTACTATGAAAAGAGAAGATTTAAAAGTCACTTCATTTTGATGAAGCAAACAGATAAAAGAATGTTTTATAAATGCTAAGGTAACCCCAGTAGAATTAAAAAGATGCTAAACACTTAAGTCAACATTGCACATGAATTAATGAAAATGCAAAATGGAAAAAAATGGTAGAAGAAATAAAATGTACAAGCTGAGTAAAAGAAACAACACAATGAAATTTATCTGTATTCATTCATTTTAAAATTTTTATTAGTATAAATCACATGTGCAAAGTTTCACTGCGACATTTACATACATGCATATAATGTACTTTGATCAAATTAGTCCATCTACCTTACTCTTAACCCCTTTTTTCCTCCCCTCTCTCTCTTTTCTAAAGTTTTTAGTGGGCTTTTCATTGTGCTATTTTCATACATAAATATAAAGTACTTCCATCATGTTCAACCCCGTTACCCTCTCTCCCCCAACGATTCTCTTTTTATAACCATATCGTTGTTTTAGATCCAGATTGTGAACCTGAGTAAAAACGTGATATTTTTCTTCTTTTTTTTCCCTTTTTACTTCTTTTTTTGGCAACACTGGGTGTGATTTCTTTCTGAGCTTGGTTTGTCTCTTAACATGATGATCTCCAGTTCCGTCCATTTTCCTGCAAATGACATAGTTTCATTATTCTTTATGACTGAATAATACTCCACTGTGTATATGGACCATGTTTTCTTTATCCAGTCATCAGTTGTTGGGCGCCTAGGCTGATTCTGTAGCTTTGCCATTGTGAAAAGTGCTGTTATAAACATGGGTATGCAGACCCTCTATTGCATGTCGGCTTACGATCCCTGGGGTATGCACTCAGGAGTGGTACAGCAGGATCATACCATAATCTATTTTTAATCTCTTGAGGAACCTCCATACTGATTTCCATAGTGGCTGGACTAATTTATATTCCCACGCCAGGGTGTAAGTGTTCCTTTACCCCTGCATTCTCACCACCCTTTACTGTTTTCTTGATAAAAACCATTTGACAGGGGTGAAATGGAACCTGTGTCATTTTGATCTGCATTTCCTTTGCAACTCAGGATGCTGAATGTTTCCTCATCTATTTGTTGCCATTTGTTCCTCTTTTTAGAACTGTCTGCTCAGCTCATTTGCCTACTTAATTGGATTATTTATTCCTTTTGTATCTAATTTTTTGAGCTCTGTATATATTCCTGATACTAATCCTTTGATGAGTATGTGGGCTGTCTCTTCATCTTGGTAATTGCTTCCTTTTGTGTGCAGAAATTTTGTAATTCAGTGCAGCACCATTTGCTAATTCTTGCTCTTTTTTCCTGAACATTAGGGTCCTATTTAGAAAGAAATTGTCTATGCCTATATCTTCAAGTGTTTTTTGTTTAGAAGAAACACAATGCAAGAATATTAACCAAAAAAAGATGGGTACTTATCAAAATTCAGACAAAATTCCTTTGTTTACAGTTTAGGCTCATTTCCAATCCCAGATCCCTGCCCTGTAGGTAAACTTAGCACAATTTAATATTATTTAAATATAAAAATGATCAAAAGTATTACACACATGAAAAGTGAACAAAATAAAGATCAGTAGTACTACTTTTGTACAATTAGCAAGTGCATTAAGAAGGCAAAATTGGTAATATGGGTCATTTAATATTCATAAGGCATGCAACCTATAATTATACAAAGACATAATCCTGCACACAGGATGGTATCAAAATATACATAGTAAATCTGCCACAATTTATTTAGGAATCTTCATTAGACAAATAAACAAAAATAAATATTGGCACAAAATAATTTAAACAACAATGTTTCCAAGATTACACTGTGTCTATGAACACTGAAATTAGGAGAATTTAAGCATCCATTCTTATGAAAACTACCAGAAAAAAAACCCACCCTGATCCTAATTCAGGTGTCAGGGACCCATTACCAAAAAATGTAAGTTTACTGAGTAATTTGTAAGCTTTGATTAAGTTAAAAAGTTTCCTGTGAATATGTTGCCAAAAATTTAAAATATATATAAATTGAAGTTTCTATTTTTTAAATATGTTTTGTAAAGATTAATTAATTCATTCACTCACTCATAAAACAAATTATTGAACATCTGTGCTATTAACTGAAATTAGAAGGATAAAGAGGAAGCAGTCCCCAAGTACTTTTGAGAAGATATAGTACCATTAGCAAGTACATAAATAAAATAGTTTGTAATTAGTCCTGCATTAATGCAGTTCTTATCAGGGAAGTCTTTCAAACTTTCAGAAAAGCAATTTCCATGTGATGTACTGAACAGCCTTTTCTCAAAAGTAGAAAGAAATGCAAAGCAGCTGATTAGAATTAAATGTTCACAAACTGCTCCTGTAGAGCCTGTTTTAACCAAGGAATCTGGGTGTAAAAATAAAAAGCAATATGATTCAATGTTTGTAAACATTTTGGAACTCTATTTTATAAAGAATTTCATCACTTTCATTTAAAAAAAATTTCAATAAGGGATGGTAGAATGCTTCAAGTGGTAGAGCACCTTCTTAGAAAGCATAAAACACAACAAAATCTTCAACAAAACATAGAAATAATCATTATTTTTTAAAAGCATATGTGTACAGAGGATGAATGTCCACCTTCATTTATTCATATGTTTACTTCTTCATGTCCTCATGTGACATCTTCAGTTTTGTTGAATGCATCTGTATCAATGCCATTTTGTGTATCTGGCTATTTGTCTATATTTGTTGTTCCTTAAATCTTTTGTATTCTTCCTAACTTAAGTGTAAAAATAAATTTTAATGTATAATATATATAAGAGAGCACATGACATATTAAGTCAAATTATTAAGTGGTATATGAAAACTACTAGAAGTCCTTACATAAATTATTTTTGAAAAATTAAAGCATTATAATATACTTATACCTATTAAATACACAAAAATGATTCCTTTTCTCTGTTTTCTAAGTTTCGTTTTCTTAATCATCAGGTTTTGTGATGATTTTTTACTTCACCTAAGACCTAGGCAAATTTCCCTCAATCAGTCTGTCTGAGAATCTGGTTCCTGTATGTTCTCATTTGACTATTGATTATTCTTGGCACTCAATCAATTGTCTCATTTCTTGAGCAGTTATAAAAGTCATACTGGATTTTGAAAGTGAAATACTTATAACTGCATTCATTGTAAGGTCAGTAATTGTGGTTCCTAGAGCAATGGAATATGGAAATATGCAGATTTTTAATCTGTGAACGTAGTATTGTGAACACGTATTGTCAAAGTGCAATGCCACTACAGACCTAGAATGTTATGTCTTACACTTAGGACATAAGAGATGCAAGTGAAGGCCATTTTTATATTGCACAAAGATATAAAGTAAGGTGTCCTGAATATTCCCTTAAGTATTTCCTAAAATGTTAAACAGATAGGTACTGGCATTAATGGTTTGACATAAAGCATTGGCTTTTAATATCAAAGCTTTAACACTTTAAAATATTACAAATCTCCTACTCAAGAAAAAAATTTCACCTGAGAAAGATCTATACTTGTGTGAAGTTGGATGATAGGACTCATGTCCTATTATCTGACCATTGCATTCCTAGATGTAAACCATCAGAAACTTCTATGTATTTCACCAAAGACATATCCAAGAATGTTCATAGCTACATGCTGTGAAATAAAAACCAAAATTGAAAAGATCAACATGGTCATCAACAGAGGAGTGGAAAAATAACTGCAATTTTTTCAGACCAACATAAACTTACACAGTCAAAAGAATGGCCACCTTACAACCTTCATGTAATGGTATAGGAAAATCTCATACATAATGCTATGTCAACAAAAAGCTAAATACTGTAGATTTCACTTATATAAAATTAAAAAGAACAGATAATTTGGTGGGGAATGTGTAGTGATTTCAAGGGGCAAAAAAAGGGATTTCAGGGAGCTGATAATGTTTTGTCTCTTTTTTAATTTTTTTAATTCATTTATTCATATGTGCATACATTGCTTGGGCCATCTCCCCTCCCACCCCCGCTCCCTCCCTCTCATCCCCCCACTCCCTCGCTTCCAGGCAGAACCTGTTCTGCCCTTTTCTCCAATTTTGTTGAAGAGAAGGCATAAGCAATAATAAGAAAGACAAAGTGCTTTTGCTAGATGTGGTAAGGATAGCTACACAGAGAGATTCTTATTCTTAGCATTGTTTCTGTCTCTTCATTTGTTTACACTGTGAAAATCAATGTAGCTGTATAATTTGTGTGTTTATGTATGCTAATCTTCACTAATATTTTCTTTAAAGAATTTGTTATTCTGGTAATTCTTGTAGTTAAAGTTATTTTTGGTAAAAGTAATGGTATAACCCTCAATTATGGGACAAGTTTTTATAAACTACTCAATTGAAAAAAATATAAATGTGCCATGGATAATGAATACCAAATTATAAATTGTCATATATATATAAGTAAACATTAATTAACAAGTATGTTTTGAAAACAGGCATTTAATTTGAGATTATCTTGAAATAAACATTAATTGATCTTGTTATCACAAATAAGCCAGGAAGTTAGTTGTAGAAAGGACAGGGTTCACATAAAAGGACTGCAAAGAAATGCCTTTTGGTTATGGATAACTCTTGAGTATTACATAGCCTATTGTTAAATAAGTTTTTTTTAAATCTCATGGGAATCTGATTGCATGACACTTCCAAAATTTGACCATTTTGTCTAAAAGGAATTTTTTTTAATCAGGTTGATCAATGTATAATTTACCTACAACATAATTCATAGCTTGTATTTGCACAATTTAATGAGTCTTGATAAATTCACAGTCCTATAATCACTGCTACAATTAAGATATAAAATTTCCACCATTTCCCCAAAATTCCCTTGTGCTCTTTGCAGTCAATTACCTCCACTGCAAATCTAACTTCTGTCAACCTCTGTCTCAACTGTTTTTCCTTTTCTAGAATGTCATATAAATGAAACAATATAGTATGCAATTATTTGTATGTCTTCTTTAACTAAATGTAATGCTCTCAAGAGCCAAACATGTTGTTGCATCTGTCGGTTATTTCCATCTCCTTAACCTTATTTAAACTTGTGTGATTTCCCAGAAAATCTTGATCATTCCACATTTTTTGGTCAGTGTATTCTGTAAATGTTAAATTAAGTAGGCCAAGTTGATGGATAGTGCTATTTAGGATTTTTATACTCCCTTTTTCTTTTGTCTACATATTCTGCTGATTACTGAGAATTGTTGAAGTATCCTACTGTAATTGTATGGACATACATATTTATGATTGCTACATTGTCTTGAAAAATTAAGCCTTTTCTTCATGAAACGTTCCTCTTTATCACTATTACTGATTTCTTTCCTAAGTGTTCTTTTCTGATATTCATTGTAATGGTTAATTTTTGTGTTACTATGGCTAAGCTATGGTGTCCGATAGTTTAGCCAAACGCAGGTGTGGATGTTATTATAGAGGTATATTTCTAATGTTTATTAATGCTGAGATCATTAGCTACTCAATAAAATTAATTACCCTCAGTAATTGGATGTGCCTTACTCAACCAACCACAGGCCTGAAGAGCAAAGATTAAAATTTCCCAAAGAAGAAGCTATTCTGCCTCAAAACTGCAGAATTAGAAACCCTGCCTATGATCCTAGAATGCAGATTTTGGACTCAAGACTGTAACAGCACTGAATTTCTACCCTTCCAGCTTGATCTAAAAATTTGGAACTTGATTATCCTTATGTATGTAAGCCAATTCAATTTCTCTCTCTCTTCTCTCTTCTCCCTCTCTTCACTCACCTTTTTCAACTTTGCTGATGTTCAAGCCTCAGTCTTAACCCCATGCACTAGAGCCTCAGGGTTTGAAATTTCTCAGAATTTCTTTCCTTCCTCTTCTTCATCTAAACTCTCTATGGTTTTGTGGGAACGAAGGGGCATTTAATGATTTGGAAGGCATTTCTTGTTATTTCCCAGAAGCAGGAAATCTGGCCTCTCTGGTTCAGAGCAGTGCATCTGGAACAAAGCATCTTTCTTGCTCCTCTCTCACTGGCAGAAAACTTTTGCTTCTACTTATCCTCTAGTAGCACCAAACTTTTGCCTAGGACCAGAGGACAGAAGTGTTTCCTACCTCTCCTCTAGCAGAAGACAGTTTTTGCTTCAATGAGAGAATGGTATGGGAAACGCAGGGAGATTTTTGCTTGTGCCCTGAGGTGAACTCTCTCAACTCTCCAGGCTGCCCTCAGTCTTTCTTGTCATTATGTGGTAGAAACCTGTACAGCAGGTAGGTGCTGGTTCACCTGGTATCTGGTTCTCTTAGGGATTCTATCATGCTACACGAGACTCACGCTTGAACTGTAAGAACTCAAGGACATTTTTCTTCACTTCTTACCCATCTTTATGGTTTCCACCCTTCTCTCTTGCTCTGCTAAAGGTAATATAATCTGGATAAATTGTCTCTTTTTGAAGGTATTTGTCTCCCCTTTGGATTTCAGTTCACCTAGTTTTCTGTGACCTCAGTTCTCTGATGGATTAAAAAACAAGTTATGATTTTGTAGTTTATCTTGTTTGTTCTCATTGTTGGAGAGGGTTGGAGTGACATTCTTACAAGGCTATTTCAAAAGTGAAGCAGAATTCTCAAAGGAAAGTTTAAGCCAGGAAAGGGGATCAATTTTATAACTTCCCTTTTTTGTTTATCAAATTTAGACTATATATTAAAAGCAGTTTCCCAATCTTTAAAAAGATATCCTTTTTTTTAAACACATACAAATCTCATGACCTTTTTCATGTTATTTGAAATTCAAAGAGGTCAATAACATAAGGAACAGTGCACCAAAGCAAAGAGACAAAACATGCTATGTTTTTATGTTTTTAAACACTCAACCCAGTTTCCTAAAGGGATGATAGCACTTGCCTAGTTGCATACCATTGAAGTAAAGTAATATCTGTTGTACGAATGAATGAATAACTAAATCAAAAGTTCACTATGAGCTTGTCAGTATTAAAATTATTTGCATACCAAATGGTTCAGATGCCAGGAAAAAACTTCAAGCATGTTTGTCAGTATTAAAATTATTTGCATACCAAATGGTTCAGATGCCAGGAAAAAACTTCAAGCATGTTTGGGGTCAAAATGTTATAATCTCTTCTCAGAATCAACCCCCGACTCTTCCCCAAACACACCAGGAGGTAAACATCTAACCACTTCTCTCTCAAATTCAATACTACACTTTCTTAAAATATGTGATACTTATATATGTTTATGAAGTAAGGTGTAAAAATGTTTTAGTTTTGGTAAAGTCCAATTTATCTAGTTTTTCTTTTGTTGTCTATATTTTTGTTGTCATATCTAAGAAGTCATTGCCCAAATGAACATCATGAAAAGGTCCTCTCATGTTTTCTTTTTGTGAAATCAAATCAACATGTAATAGTTTTGTACAGTGCAATATTTCAGAAGGATGTTTTGGTAGTAACAACCCACTAGGATTATCTTTGTCTATTAACCAAAAACTCTATCTCTTAGCCCCAGCTACAGACTTAATCCTAGATCATGTCAGAAACAAATATTTTCTTCAGCCAACTTTTGGTTTCGTTTGAATAGAAAATTCAGTATAACATGGGTGTTACAACCATGCTCTTCTTCTGAGTCTCACTAAGAGACTAAGAGACTAAGTATTATCTCTTGCCATACTCTCTGCTTGTCTGAACTTCATTCAGTAGCTGAGTTGACCCATGTCAACCAGATACCGCAACACAGTTTCTGGCACCGATCTCTCACTACTAAATGTTCTCTATGGCTTGCCTTCTTACACTATCAGAAATCTTTCTGATAGTGCTGATATTACATTAGTAGAGTAAGAATGTGTAAATTATCAGATAAAAATAGTTTTAGCTCTCAATCACCTAATCTGCCCCTTGTTCTTTCTCTGGGTAACCTCTTTCATACTTTTGTCTCACCCTTCAACTGTTGGCAGTAAAATGCACAGAGGTAAAAAGAATGGGAAGAAATAGAGAAGAGAAACAAAAGAAAAAAAAAAAGGAAACTCCCAGCTTGTCACTCAGTGAGGCTATTGTCCTCCTCACTATCCTGCAAGCCCTCTAGTCTCTTCAACAGTATATAAAAAACACATGAGCACATACATTCACAGACACACACTATTTAAGAATTTTATTAGCATATAAACTAGAGGGAAAGAAAAAAGAAAGCAAACCCTCATCTTGCCATGTTTTATCTGCCATAGCTAACAATTACTATGGTATGTTTATTGTGGAACCTAATTATTGGTCTTTTAGAAAAGGTGTACCTTAATTACAGTGATTAGTAAGTGAAAGATATTTGCATTTCCAATATTAAATAACACATCTTAACATTCATACTACTAAACTAAAAGCAAAGTCTTTGTTTGAAAAGAAGCAGAAGTACAAAAATTGAGTATTAATGCATACCTTAATTATTCTTAAAATATATGCATTAGTTATTGCTTACTTTTTAAATATAATAAAAGTGAACATGAAAAGATTTCCAAGATGTGCTAGCTTCATCGCAGCTACTCTATTGTTCTCCACATTACACACAATGGAGGCCCCCAAGGAGGGCTAAACAGCTGCTTATGACTCTTATTCTAGTACTTAACTCATAGGAGCCTTGTCACTGGTCTGACTCAGAATTACGTTTCTGCAAAACAAGACTCTTGTCACAATGCTGAAATATTGTTTTCTCTGCATTTCTAATACCAGGTGAGATATTGCCGTGTCCCCTCAGCCAGTTCTGCAACCAAATAACCTAGACCAGTATATTTGAAGCTAAGTATGGTTAGTTATAATTCCCATTCAATAATCTTCCACCACCAAAAAGTTTTAGCATTTCCCTAAAACTTCATGCTTTATATGCTCTGCTCCTTGTTCTTGCTACATCACTTTCCTTGTTACAGGCTCTTCTGATGTGTTCTCTACAACTTCAGGGTCTATCCTCATCTGTCGGCTGGAGATATTTTCCTTGGCTTGAGGGAGTGACACCCCCATATCAATACCATTTGGAGATGGTGAGAGGGGAGTGACAATGTTTTCTTAGATAACTGTCATCTCTTATAACATCTTGCCTTCTCTTAAAGATCATGGACTTATGTCAGTTGGACTTTCCTTTTTACTTGCCACTCAATAAATTCTTTGAATTTGCCAAAATGTGAGAGACTTCATATTTTTTCTTTCTATCTAAACTCACATAATAATATTTCAGGGATTCAGGATTCATGTGAATGACTTTCCATTATCCCTACACTTAAAGAACCTGGAATTTTTAATCCCCATGTTATTCTCAGTCCATTTTACCAACAAAATCCTGATGTTCTAACTCTCACTTTAAATGCCTCATCTAAAAACAAGGTAAATACCACCATTACACAGTCTAACAAAAGCCTCTCCTATCCCAGTCCCCCGTGTTGTCACTCTTATGATCCATGTGAATTCTAAAATGGAGAGAATACTGTTCTTGATGGATTATTTTCACCTGGCTCATCTGTTCCCTGATGGCTTCTATTGTCTCTGACTAAGTGCACATGCCCAGGTAGATGGTTTACATGTAGACAGATCTCACCTAGTGTCCTCAGTTACCATGATCCCATCCTTCTATACATACATCTAGAAAAAACAAGTATGGATCAGTTCTATAGCCACCTACCTGATTTTATAAATGTTGTTTAATTAGAGGAAAATAGGTACTGAAATACATGCTAATATCATGAAAACATATAAATTTGATTCTCTATAACAAAAAACCATCAGTTGGTTCTTTAATTGTTTATCAACCTTCACTTTCTCAGCTTCTCTAATTTCCTTAATGGTAGTTTTAAACTTCTACAATGTCCCTCAACCTTAACACAACTCTTCCTATTCTCAGCAATGGCCTTGCTGCCTGCTTCACTTAGAACATTAGTTGCTTAAAATATCATTTCCCTGGCCCCTTCCTACCTCAAATACCTTAACTATTATGTAATCAATTATTTTTTTTTTTAGTCTTGGAAGAAGTATATCTTCTGTTACTCAATGGTGTTATTTTATTAGCAGAAGTATTTAAAAATGACCTTAGATGCTTACTTTGGGTTAATGAGCTTACTAGGGCAGATTTTTTTATACAAGCTTGAGGTAGATACTGAAGTCCAGCCTCCAGTAGAGCCAGTGGCTTCTTCCCTTCACCAAGATGTACCAAAGAATCCCTCAATGGCCTCACATTCCCCAAGTATAGAGTACTCTGGCATTCAAACAGAACTAACTCCTAGCACAGCAAATTCAAGCTGCCTTGTGCTCAAAATCAACATATTCCAGTGTGAGAAGACCACTTCTCTTGCTAGCTCGATTAATGGGAACACACAGAGGTAAGGGGTTCTCCCACTGAAATGGGTTGGTGATAATGAGACTTGGGACCTTTTGCATCTCAATCCTTCTGAGCCCAGCCTTACAAAATTCTCCTTTCACACATAAAGTCTCCACAATTAACTCACAGTAATGTAAAATTTGTTCTGATTTCTTGCACAACTTGAGACAGCTTTGGCATGCTGAGAACCAACACTTCTCAATTTAACTCTTGTAAGAATATCTATCAATCAACCCAATCGATAGATAATACATAGATTTCACATCCTAAAGATTTGTAATCCTAAAAAATAAAAACAAATGCAAACAGTACTCCTTGGCCTTGTCATTGCCTCTAGTTTCTCACAGTCTCTAGTATTTGCCCCCTTTAAGGACTTCAAAAACAAAAGATCTGTAGTTCTTCACTGAGTTCAAACCTCAGTAATACACAAAAAAAAAGAAAAGAAAAAAAGTACTAGGAATCACAGGACATAAAATCTGATGAGGATATAAAGACAAATAGTTATACAACCAGACAAGAAATTTTCAAGAGTGTTTAAGTGTTACAGAATTAATAAAATGGATATTATTCTGCATCAAAGTACATTGGGGACATTTGGAAGATTACCTTGAGATGACCACTGGGTTAAGATTGTGAATGCAAAAAGGTGTTACCCTGGCAAAGATTTTGTGGAAGAACATTTTAGGCAGCATGAACAATAAATGCAAAGACCTTGATGTTGAAATTAGTAAAGGAAAGAATAGTGTGGCTGGAGTGTTTTGAGTGAAAGGTATCAGAGATGTGGGAGGAAAACAGATGGTCTGAGGATGGGCTTAATCTCCAAAGAGAATAAAGACTTTCAAGAAAAAGGTAATATGATGTGATAATTGATTACACTGACTGTTGTATGAATCAAGAGGGACAAGCCTAAATCTAGGAGGCCATCTCAGTTAAGAACTACAGAAATCAGGAGGATCACTGTTTAAGGCCAGACCTGGCAAAAAGTTCAGCACACCCTATTTTGAAAATACCCAACACAAAGAAAGGGCTGAAGGAATGTCTCAAGTACTAAGTGCCTGCCTAAGAAGTAGGATGCCCTTAGGCAGGCACTTACTTTCTGCCTCCCAAGTAACTGCTGGCACTTTGTTAGTCTACTTGACTTGTAAACAAGTGTTTAGAACAATATTTGCCACATAGATACTTATTTTAACACCATTCTTCCTCTTAGAACTAGCCTCACTCATACTTGGCCTCTTCAGTAAATTAATCTAGTGATTTCACAGCTGCAGACCCACTACCTAATTTTCCATGTTTCTGGATTTCAGTTAAAAGTGAGTATGTGTTTCAGTTTAGATTCATTTGGGCAGAATATTGACATCAAGATATATCACAGGCCACTAGCTAACCTTGTGGGGGCAATGATTCTTGGGGACAATTTCCTTCTCTAGGCAGTTAGAAAATATTAAAATATACATCAAAGGCATATTTAAGTTAACAGGCCTTTATAACCAGTAAAACCAAACATCTTTACTGCAAACACATTTATAAATTAACACATTTGTGAATTTATACATATTGGCTCAAGTTTATTTTTAGCACCAAGATGTCTACCCTGTAAACTAAGCATGTCTCAGTTGTGAAGCTATTACTGCTCTAAACAAAATGAAAATTTCACAACCCTTTATAAATACTTTGTTTCAGGATGAAAGTAATGATAATTTGGTTCTTTTATAGTGTACTTTTTCTTACCTGTGATGAAAATATATGTTGTCAGGCTGGTGGAGTCACTCAAGTGGTAAAATACCTGCCTACCAAGCATAAGGCCCTGAGTTCAAATGCTAATACTGCCAAAATTTTTTTTAAAAATCTTTAAAAAATGTACGTTGTCTTGTTTTTTATCACATTTTTGGCAATTTTATCAGAAAGTGAAACTTTATGAAGGAAAACTAGACTAGCCTCTTCATCAACTTAACAACATTAAGGAGCCAGTTGGATATATGAATCTGGAAGCCAATGAAGAAAAGTGAGCTGGTGAGACAGGTATTTGGGAGGCTTCTTCAAAGAAATTAAAGTCAAAGGAGAGAAAAGGAATTACACCGTGTAGGGAAATATTGTTGATGGAGAAAACAAGCGGTCCTATGATTTCTGCCATCTGCAGAATCTCTTCCTTCTGAAAGTAAATATACGGCTGAAAGTAAATGCACAGGAGAACAGGGAGGAGTATGGTATCATAGAAGTCATGGAAAAGCCCCAGTTCTGGGGCTTGAACTCAAGGCTTACACCTTGAGCCACTCCACCAGCCCTTTTTTTTGTGATGGGTATTTTTGAGATAGGGTCTCTCGAACTATTTGCCCAGGCTGGTTTTGAACTGCCATCCTCTGATCTCTGCCTCCTGAGTTGCTAGGGTGTGAGCCACTGGTGCCTGGCAAGATCATGTTTTAAGAAGGAAAATAGTCTGCTTAGTCATGTGATCCTGAGAGACTAAGAACAAAATGGTCTGTTGGTTGGCGAAGAAGAGATTGTTAGAATCAAGTGACTCTAACAGACAAATTTACTATATAAGCATTTCCTTTATAATAGTAGGATGACAACTCAGATGTAGAGGACCAAACAGTTAACCTGACATATGAAAGTAGAATTTTTAAAGGGATAAACAAAATACACCAGAACAAAAAAGGGAACTGAAATGGAAAGCCACTAATACATCTTCAGTCTTTGAAAACATTTCTTAATTAGTCATGGCATTTGCTATTCAGTAAATAAGTATGCTGATAGCTATCTCATACATTTCTTCCTTGCTTTATACTTAACATGAGCATAATGCTTTTAAACTTGCCAGTGTTTATGAGTCCACTGGCCATCTTTAGAAAGGTATAGCAATTATTAATACATAAAAGATAAATATTTGTTTTATACATTAAAACATGTCTGTGGGAATTCATTGAGACTTTTCTTTTCAATAAAGAAGAATGTTACCTTAAGGCAATATTTAAAAATATAATGAAGATAATTTCTGAATTTCACTTTAGCTAATATTTTTCATCTTTACCATACTTCTTACTAGAGCTTCTTAAAAATATGTGAACTATCTGTTTTCATTTAATCTAATTATGGAAAACATATTAAAACACCTTAACTATAAATTCTTACTTAACTAATGCCTACTCCTGCCATCTGGTGGCAAAATCAAAAGGAATATTCATATCAAGGTTGTGAAAAAGGCCTCAAGAACAGCCCTAAATTAATCTCCCATATAGCAAGTATCATTTTTCACTTGAAAAAAAATCAACATTCACAGGTGTTTTTGTTTTCATTTTAATAAGCAATGCTCTCTGCATTTGTTGGGAACATTGTTATCTGATGCTGAACACATTAATAATGCCTCATGTTAACAAAGAAGCTATCAATTTTATACCAACAATCAAGTTAGATAAAAAAATTAATCATTCTCCATTTATTCAGATGTGTGGCATTTCCTAGAATGTTTAAAATTTTAGTAAGATTATATTTCAAGGAACCTTTCAAAAGAATAGCTGTTTTACTGTATTTCCAGGTATTTATAATTTGCTACATTGCCTAGAACCTGGCTTTTTACTATGCCTTAGACCTTACATCCATCATTATAGGAAGATATTGCAAAATTCGAACAAAAATAGTTTGAACTATGAGCAAGTTCATTTACTATATAGGCATTTTGCCATGTTTATATTTTTGTTTTCTTCCTTTAATAAATTTAATAAGTTGCATATAATAATATATCAGAGGACCACAGAATTCAGGAGCTGTGGAAGAGCTCTTAGACATCACAAAGTTCATTTCTTTGTCCAAAGGATAAATGTTTTCTATGCTATTACTAACAAGTGGCTATCTTGATCTCCTTATATACTTGTAACAATAGGAATGCCCTACACTTTAGAACAAGGACCATTCTCAGAAAATTCTTCTTTTTAAAAACCTTCAACATACTTCCCACTACCTTACCCTTATCTGTCTTAGGTAGTTTTCTGGAGCTTTGCAGAATAAATTCAGACTCTTAACAATGAGCTACATCCCCAACCCTTACATTTCACTTCTTTAAGGCATATGTACCTCCTTCCTTCAACTATTGCTCACATCCCACAGAAATTTCTCCAACAATCTCATATTTTTCCTTACAATTGAAAATTATAAGCTTTGGGGGTAGCAAAGTGGTAGAGAGTTTGCCTAGCATGTGTGAAGCCTTGGGTTCAATCCTCAACACTGCCAATAAATAATAATAATAATAATAATATTGAAAAGAACTGGATTGCTTTCTTTTCTCCAGGCATTATCGGATAACCAAATTGAACTGGTGGTACTTACCATTAAGTTCTTTCATGGGTGCTCTGCTTGTTTCACATTGGGCAATAGGGATTAAAGGGAGGATTGTGAGCAGGGAGATGGAATTGTGAGTTGGAGTCCAGCTCCATCACTTGTTAGCTGTATGAGCATAAACATGTCTGACAATCTCTGAATTTTAGTCTCCACAGTAACATTGGTTTACAATATTTAATTATATGATGATGGTCATAGTATAGCCAGTTAACATCTCTCTCTCTGTCTCTCTCTCTCTTTTTTTTTTTTTTTTGCAGTACTAGGGCTTGAACTCAGGGCCTACACTTTGAGCCACTCCACCAGCCCTTTTTATGATAAGTTTTTTCAAGAATAGGGTCTCACAAAGTATTTGCTCAGGCAAGCTTCAAACCACAATCCCCCTGATCTCTGTCTCCTGAGTAGCTAGGATTACAGATATGAGCCACTGGCACCCGACTAACACTTCTAATAAGCACTTTTTATCATTACATTATTCTCTGGCTTAAAGTCTTTCAATGGCTTTCCACTGCCCTAAGGATGAAAATAAAACTGCTTAGCCTGGCATAAAAGGCACTACATGAATTGACCTCTAGCTCATATCTGCCCTTCTCACTTGTCATATTTCCCAAGGGTCTCTCATTTCAGGTACTTTGGTCTTCTCTCCATTTCTCATTCCAACCACACTGTACATGCCTTTTGGGTTTGTGCTCCCTCTCTTAGGAATCAATGTACTTTACTGCCTTCCTTCCTTAATTACCTCCACTAAATCCTTAATAAGAAATAAAGCATCATTTCCTTAGAATATCCTCTTCTTACCTAATCCTTCTACTCATATGACTCCAGTTTTAGTCTTTTTGTTTGTTTGTTTGTTTGTTTGTTTATGTCTGGACTCCTCTGGTAGACTTTAAATTGCAAGAGGGCAAAGACTACATTTATTTCTGTGCTCCATTGTTCCTTAGTACCTACCCCAATATGTGGTTTCCAATAGGTCATCAATGAATATTTATATGTGAAAAATGGAAGTATAGGGTTGCCAAGAAAATAAAAAATTAAAAGGTAGAGATTCTGAAAAGAAAAGCACAGGGATATGGGCCCAATATTTGGTAGTGGTTTTTCTCCAAGGGAATTTTCTGACTCTAAGATGAAAAGGCTTAGAAGCTAATAGGTTGGGGAGAAAGCCACTGAAAGACAATGTGAAATTTTTAGTAGTTTTGTGGTGCTGGAAGACGAAAATTGGAGGTAGGGACTGAGTGAGCATACCTCAGGTTCTCAGTTGGAACCCTTGGAACTACTTGGCTGCTTTTTGTTTGTTTATTTGTTTGTTTGTTCTTTAAATCTCTAGAGGCTTTGCTTCTTGAGGTTACTTGTAGTCTTGCAGAAGAGACAAACAAGTCCAAGCGACAAGAAAATTTAAGGCTAAAATTTGTCTCTAATCCTTTATCTTTGCATCTTCTCATTTAGCATCGAGACCACCAACTCTTTGGCTTAAGCTATCCTGTCTCATTATTCTATTTATCATGCCTCATTACCATCTCATTACATTTTAGCAGGGTCATGTTGAGTTACTGACTCTTGTACAATTCCTGTCCAGTCTGTAGTCTAAGGAAACTAACTAACTGTTACAGGTGATCATTAAAGGTGACATATCTCTTGTCCTACTTGTAGGCAGGCTATCCACATTTTGTGAAGGTTTTTTTAACTGTGCTCGAATTTTCTGTTATGCACTTGTTTCTGCTCAATTATTCCTAAGCTTAGATTACTGACAACTTCTCATATACTTAAGGCTTAAATTCAGGGATTTGTGATTATAAATAAACTATAAATATATGATTATAAATATATCTATTTTATTGCCAGATCCTAGTTTAACACCTGAAACAAAAGATTCCAGTGCACCAGTTCCCTGGAATTTAAGACAGATGAGGCTAAAGACTACAAATTCGTTTAATATAGCTACCAGGACACTTTCATCTTCACATATGGTAATGCTAGGTACTAATCATGCTTAGATTCCTTCTGATTTCACATTTTTAGTTCACTTTTTTGAAAGTAATAACAAATGGTGAAAGAAAATCATTCAGATCAAAAGAGATAGAGAAGCAAAGTCTACATAAATTCGCTGAATGAAAAATGTACAAATTAGTCTCTGAATAATCAGTTTGCCTATTTCTTCTTCTAAAACCGTTACTTCTTTTGTAAAATCATGAATATTCTTAATATTATTCCTTTTAAGGAATCACATGTTGATTCTTTTAGTACAATATTAAAACCATTCATTACTGCCTTTTTCTTCAAAATCAAGGTAAGGACTTGTTTTAATTTTTTTTCCAAAAGAAATTGTTCTTTCTGTCCCTGAAACAAAATACAATAGTTGGGTATCCTAAAAATTATTCAGTCATATAGTCACATCATGATAAAAAACTGAATTTCAACTTCATATATGTAAGAAGACATGAGTCATTTGGATTTTTATAATTGAAGTAAAAATTTGATTTCTCAGAAATCCACAGCTTAGATGAGGGCTACCAATAGGCAAACTGCATCTCCTTTGTCTGACATCTTCTCCTAGTCCCTGTCTTCTCACTACTGCAGAATGGACCAGGGACATGCCAAGATCTAAAGTGGTCATCTGTCCTTGTGACGCATCCATTTCTTCAAAGCCATGCCAGACATGTTAAAGCCACCATATCAGAAACTCAGTCTTTTCCTTGTGCCATAAGGAAAATTAAAACAAGCAAAAGTGGCCTTTTCTTTTGTTTTCAGTGACTGCTTGTGCATTGTGACCTGAAAACAGTTATAATTTACCACAATGACACTATAAATAAAAGCCCATGCTTTATATTGGATTTATATAGCATGATTTCTCATTTATAAGATGTTTCATTTTGATTTTATAAATTAATAGAGCAAACTCAAATCTGGTTAGATAAATTATTTTTCACATAAACTTTTTATTCCCACAATAATCATCAGGAATAATTAAGCAATCATCCCTAAGCTTAGAATATTGACATCCTCTCATATACTTAGGCCTAAACTCAAGGGTTTATGATTATAAATAATGAGTGTGAGATTGACAATTTATTGTTCTCAAGGTTCCTTCTCAGATTCTCCACTCTACCATCCAGTTTTATCTTTCAACCTCCACTTTCTCCTAGTATCTCATGTCTGGGACCAGTCTTTTCATCTTACTCTCTTTGGAATTTGCCCTTAGTTAATATGTCTGTTTGGACTATAAGAAAATTGTTTGAACAATGTGGAAAGATTTGTGCCTCATTTTGCAGTCCTGAAAAGATGGTATGTCTTGTACTCTGCAGAGTAGATTTGGAATTGACTCTAGAGCTAATTTGGAATTTGCCCTGACAATCTGTCAATCTCCTAAAATATAGATTTTTTTAACTTTCTATCTTTTAGTATGTGATGAAAACAATAGGAATAAATGACAGAATTTGGTGATAGCTTTCAAACTTGTATTATCAAGGAATGCCTTATTGTCTTAAATGCTGATAATTCCTAGAAACATAAATTAGAGAATTTAGAAACTATTTTCTCCACAAAAAAAAAATTCTAAGGTTCTCCTTCATCCCTCTATTTCATAGTTGAAAATCCTTTCATGGTTGCCTTGTCAATAACTGTTTTCCAAGCCTGTTAGACCAGATCTGAAAACACAAAAAGGTTTATAAATATTGCCTATTTACTTTTATCCATACACATTCAGTTTCTAGCTGGTGAGCTTGATCTTTTAGCCTCTTCATGGAGTAGTCTGCATTTTGAAAGTTTCACTCACAAATAAAAGAATCTTAAGTGCCTAATTTCCTATTATTCACAGCATTGATATTATCACCTTTATGATATAGGCAATAATGACGTAAAAATTCCAAAAATACAGTCACTGGGAAACTGGGATTAGAAATAGGATGGAAAATTTTTCAGCTTTGTTCTTTTCAGAATTGCTCACTCTACTATGTCATGTGGATGTGTACTGTCGATGCTATACTTATATAAAACACCAATGCAAATTTGATATGAGATCTGGAAATAGTTAGGTGGATTATCCCTAGAATGTTAGCTTGGTTCCAAAACAATGTCTTTAAAATTTAATTCTAGTTCTAGACAGTCAAGAGAACTTGTTTAAGATTACACTGCAATGGGATAAGATCAACAGGATGAAACACATGAAGAAGAAACAGAAAATACACAAGAAATATGAGAGAAGCATGATTCAACAAAATTTATTAAAGTAAGATAATTGGGTTACCAGATGATCACAAAATCAGTATGAGCCAAGACTGTACTGTTGCTGCATTACATATAAATTGACAGTAATTAAAGTAAAGGCTGTCCAGAGCTAGGAGACTGATTCCGTCAATCTCATACTTTGTTAGGTAAACTAAAGAGCTTTTAAATGAGGATGACATGTATTGTGTGAGATCTGAAAAAACATTTTTTTTTCTATTTATTCAAAAGAGTCTGGATATCCATGAGTACCAAGAAGACTGAATAGAAATGGGTCAGCAAACTGAGTCACAGGATAATCTTTTGTTCATTCATTTATATGTGGATGCTTTTGTGCTACAACTGCGTAACTGAGTAGTTACAACAAAGGTTACAGGAACTAAAAGTCTAAAATATTTTCTAGCTGATTCTTTAAGAAACAGTTTTCTGACTTCCTATCAAGTAGAAGAAATAAAAGCTATAGTACAGAGTCTCAACTAAAGTACTTAGAAGACTGTGTTTCAGGCCATGCATGCCAAGAAACTACCCTAGGCTGAGGAAAGAACCACCAAAACAGATTAGAGGAAATGGCAGCCCACTTTCATACAGGGTGAGGTGCCTATTTCCACCAGCCAGAATAAAGCTGTGTACTTTACTAGGCACTTGGTACAGTACTTGAAATCGTCTTGTCCCAGAAATTATCCCTGGGTAAACACTGCTTTAGGATTAACACAGAAAATTTTTAAAAGAAAGGTCCTAAAGGATGAACCTTAATGTGTTCTACAATAAAGTTTAACAAAATTTATAGAAATCAGGACATTCAGCACTGCTATGGTTTGAATATGGTGCAAATTTCTTCCAAGTCTTCATGTGTTGAAATTCAATCCTCAAGGGCTGTGGGTGTGGCTGAGCAGTATGCAAGGCCTGGGTTCAATGCTTAACACTAAAAAAGGAGGGGGAAGAAAAAAAGGGAAAGAAGGAAGGGAGTGAGGGAAAAGAAAGAGGGCAGAAACTTAATCTGACTGTGTTAAGCATTGAGCTCTTTGGGAAGTCATTAGGATTAGATGAAGTCATTGGGGTGGAGAATTCATAATTGAATCTTGGCAACTTTCTAAGAAGAGGGAAAAAGAAAACAAAAAAAGAAAAAGGAGCAAATCTTGGTATGAGTTTTTTCCTGTCTCTTGACCTGTGATGCCCTTCACTGCCTTGGGACTCCACCACATCACCAGATGTGGCCCCTCAACCTCACACCTCCAGAACCATGAGCCAAAATAATCCTCATTTCTTTGTAATTTACCTGTCCTGTGGCAGTGTGTTATTAACAACAGAAAGCATCCTAATATAAATATTTTTTATGGATTTGATCATGGTGTCCTAAATTTAGCAAAGATCCTTATCTTCCTTCCTAGCTTCCTACTAGCTAGCTTCCTAGTAGCTAGCTCATTAATTTAGTACCTTCTACATTAATGTTTTATTATATGTTTCTTACAGATATTAAAATCCATATTTCTGACCCTAGAATCCACATTTTATTCCTAATTACTCTTATGCATAATAGTTTGCCTTGATACTCTTAATTATGGATTCTACTCTCATAGAATTAATTTTTCCAATAAGTAACTATTGATACTACATTTTCCCTAGAACTTATGAAGAAATACATAGAAAATAATATTAAGTTGAAAACCAGGATGTCCATTACATGCATCAATTGTATTCATGTAAAATTAAGTATACATTTAAAAATTTTAAATGTAGTAAGTCACAACAAAATGTCAGTTTATTTTAACAGGATGAATCACAGTAAATTTTCCCTCAAATATTCTATTTGGTAATCAATAACTATTTGGGTTGGGTGTTCTGGTATTCAAATAAAATATCAGAACTATCAAGGTTGCAGGATACAAAATCAACACAGAAAAATGAATTGCATTTTTATACACTAAGAAAGAACTACCTAAAAATGAAATTAAGATTTATTTTCAAGAATAAAATACTTAGGAATAAATTTAACAGAAGAAGTGTAAAACTTGTATATTCAAAAACTATGAAAAATGCTGGAACAATTTAAAGAAAGACCTAATAAGTAGAACAACACTGTATGTTGGATCAGAAGGACAATATTGTGAGGATTGCAATAATTTCCAAGTTAGCCTGCAGAGATGCTTTCCCTATGAATATCTGGTTTTTTCTTTTTCAAAAATTGACCAACTGATACTAATATTCATTATGTAAATGTAAATGGCCAAAACTACCTTAAAAATAATAAATTTAGAGAACTTACATTTCCCTATTTCAAAACTTATTACAAAGCTACACATAAGCAATATGGTACTGGCATAAGTACAGACATGGTAATCAATGGAATATAATTGACAACCTAAGATAATAAACCTTTACATTTATAGGCAATTGATTTTTTTTTAAAAATGGCAGGAAAATTAAATGGGAAAAATGTCTTTGAAATAATTGGTTCTGTATGGATTGGGTCACCATGTGTAGAAATAAGAATTTGAAACTATGTCATGCATGAAAATTAACTGAAATTGCCTCATAGTGCTAAATATAAGAGTTACCACTATTAACAGAAAACATAGGAGTAAGTATTTTTGATCTTGAGTAAGTCAGTGATTTTCTTTTAGATTTTAGGAAAACAACCAAAACGATATATTAGCCTAAATTATCACAATTAAAAACTTTTATTTTTCAAAAGATATCACAAGAATAGGAGAAAGTATCTGAAAGCCATAATTCTAATAAGAGACTTTTATTTGGCTATATAAAGAACACCTACAATGCAATAATAAAAGCATAAATAACTTGAAAAATGGGCAAATGAACAATATAGACATTTTTCCAAAGAAGACATGTAAAAAGGCAGTGAGCACATAAAAAGTGCTCAAGAGTATTAGTCACTAGGGAAGTACAAATAAAGACTACAAAGACGTAAGTATTTCACATCCATTAGAATATGATCCAAAGACAGACACTAACAAGTGTTGAAAATGGAAGAAACTGAAACTTTCATAAATTTCTGGTAGGGATTCAAAATGGTGTAGGCAATGTGGAAGCAGTTTTCCAGTTTCTCAAAATGCTAAATACAGAATTACCATATAACACAGAAACTCCACTCCTACCTGGGAGAAATGGAAATATATTTCATGAAAATATATGAACTCAAAAGCCTATGGAACCTTTATTTATATATACCACCCTATGTATTTCCATGGAATGAAATACTATTTAGTCATGAAAATGATTGAAATACTGCTACATGCTACAAAATGAATGAACTTAAAAACATCATTGTATGACAGAATGAAGATGAAGAAGAACATATAAGATTATTTATGAAATGTGGCCTAGAAAAGGGGATCTGATGGGGACTGACTGCTAATAGGCTTGCTTTTAGGGTAATAGCAATGTACTAAAACTAGATTGTGGTGATGACTGCAAAACAGTAAAAAAAAAAGAAAGGCCTAACAAAATGTTTGACCATATTTATGGGTTGGTAAATAATAGATTAAATGCTTTCTTAGTATGTATACTGACCTTGCCGGTTTTTCCATACAAAGCATCATATATACACTGGAATATTGAGTGCCAGGGTGAAAAAAATAAGTAATTAAAACATTCTTCAGAATTTCTACTAAAAGAAGTGATTATGTTTTCTGATGACAGAGATTTGACTTTTTTATTGTGAAGCATACATTAATAATAACAGAATAACCTTCAAAGCTTTAGAATTTCGAGGATGTAAAGACAAAAATGTACAAAAATAACTCTTGATTTTCATGTTGGTTTTATATATTGATTACAATAAAATTGTACATACCAAGTATTGTATGTTCAAAGCTTATATCTAAATTAATCTAAGAGTACAAACAAGAGAGTCACTTCTTTTCCACAATTTGCAAGTATTAATCTTTAGTCATGCTAAACACAAAATCTTATTATTTGTTACATTTTCAGAATTTATCTTAAAATTATGACATCAGATGGAAACTTCTCAGACTTTTAGAATAAACTCTCGGTTATCCTTGAGGATGCATTTAGTGGAGCTCACCAGTAATCTTCTCCGTTTGCACTGGTCTTTACTCTCATTTGCTCACGTCATGATCACAACATTTCAACATCACTTGGCACATTTTCAAGAACTATATATTAATATGAGTAGTTGTCAAAATGGAGAAATCCATTCTAACTGCATAACCTGAAGATTTAGAGTCATATCATTTAGTAACTTCAGAAAAATCATAACACGAGATTTGTTTAAAAACAGACCTGTGTTTTTTAATTCCAAGATGGCAGCTAGAGGGAGGAAGCAGAAAGCGTGCCTCCTATAGTGAAATCTTGGAGAGACACTGGAGACACACTTTACAGGCAAAACCACCGAGAAGATGCAAAACTTTGACCCTTCACACCTCCAGCCAGTGTAGAGCAGCTCCAATTCACGTTAACGGAGAAACCAGAAGGGCCCCTGGGCCACCAGTCGCCTGCATCCAGACGGCTTGGGAAGACGCCGACAAGATGAGCTCAGCAGAACGCGGTACTCCCACAGACAAGCCTGGGCCAGATCAGCATAGCCCCCTGGACAGACTGACCTCCACCCGGGGAAAAAAAGAGAAACTGAGTAATAAGCAATAAGAATAATAAAGACACACAGGAAAGAGAGTGGGACACACTGAGCGCTGAAGATTAGGGTGAGGGAATCCTTCCCGGAACTGTAAATAAACAAGCCGGGTGGGCCGGAGAGGCTCCGGCAGAAGTGCGCCCAGCAACCAGGAGCGGGAAAGCTTGTGAGAGTGGCTGAGGGAGGAAAACTCTACAGGAGAGGGGGGAAGACCCACTTCCCACATGAACTGTAAATAAACACGCAGGCCTGAGAAAGCGGGTGAAGTGTCACCTTTCCCAGTGTGCTTGGAAAGGGGAAAGCTTGCAGCAGAGGCTTGTGCACAGGAGAGCTCCAAGTAATCAAAGCCTGCAGGGCCAGGTGAGTGCTAAGCTCACCCCTGAGATCTGCATAAATAACGCCTTCAGCAACAGCAGGCTGACAGCAGTGGGCAGGCAAGCAATAGCCCAGATACCATTCAAGAACTATCTCCAGACTCTTTTTTTCTTTTCTCTCTCTCCCTACCTCTGATGAGAAAACAACCAAACTACACCTGCATGCTGAAAAACTTACTGAAACTGTATTGCATTTGAACTTGGGACACTTTGTGGGTTTTTGTTTTTTGGTTTTTGGTTTTTTGTGCAGTTTTGTTCTACTTTATGTATCCCCGTTGATGAGACAACTACAGAACAACATCTGAGGCACCATCTCCAGGATTGCAGACTGAGACGGACACCAAAATTATTAAGACTAAAACTTCATTGCATTTGAACTTGGAGGGTCTTTTTTAATTTATTTTTTTATTATCTAGTTTTCATTTTGTTTTATTTTATTTATATATATATATATATTTCTTTCATTTACTTATTTTTCATTTTTATTCTTATCTTTATTCTTTTACTTTTTATTTTCAATCCTCTCTCTGTCTCTCTAATGCCTGTTCAGCTTACTGTGGATTAGTACACTAACGCTCCCTGTTTATACCTTTGTAACTTCCTTGATTGATTCCTTGTTTTGTTTTCTCCTACTTGTCTGTTTATTTGTTTTTCCTTTTTCTTTAACTTCTTGCTTTCCATCTCCTCTCACCCTTCCATTCTAAATCTTACCATTGTTATTATTACAAGCTAGAAAATACTTAATTGCACACAGTACAGGGGCAGTAACAACACAAAAGACAATGACGGGAAGACAGAAAAAACAGGGAAACCAGTTTTCCCACAGCAAAAAATTAGTACAGGAACCAGAGGAAAATGAAGAAAACAGACGCTCAGATCCAGACTCCAACAAAATAAAGATAAACTATGCCAAAAAACTCAATGAAGCCCACAATAATAATTTAAGAGAAGACATACTACAGGTACTCAATGAGAATTTTATAGATATGATACTGGATAAGGTCAACCACAATGTACAGGAGACACTCAAGAAATTCCAAGACAACAAAGATAGAGAATTTGAAAAAGCAAAAGAAGAAATAAAAGAAACCATAGAAGCACTGTATAAACACCAAAGTGAAACAAAGAACACAATTAATAAACAGATAAATGAACTCAGGACAAAAATAGACAACATTAAAGAGGAAACCACCCAGGATATGGATAACCTTAGAAAAAAAGAACAAAACAGAACTGCAAAAAAAACCAGAAGGCCAATCCAGCAGAATAGAACAAACAGAAGACAGAATCTCAGAACTTGAAGATGAAATGGTAATCAAAAGAAAAACTGAAGAACTATTAATTAAACAACTTAACACCTGTGAAAAGAAAATGCAAGAACTCACCGACTCCATCAAAAGACCAAACTTGAGAATCATGGGCATCGAAGAAGGAGAAGAGGTACAAGCTAAGGGAATGCATAATATATTCAACAAAATAATAATGGAAAATTTCCCAAATCTAGAGAAAGATATTCCCATACAGATGCAAGAGGCCTCCAGGACACCAAACAGACCAGATCAAAATAGAATTATCCCACGGCATATTATCATTGAAACAACAAGCTCAGAAACTAGGGAAAGAATATTGAAGGCTGTAAGAGAGCAAAAACAAATAACAAACAAAGGTAAACCCATCAAAATCTTAGCAGACTTCTCAACAGAAACATTAAAAGCAAGAAGAGCATGGGGTGAGATCTTCTGGGCACTGAATGAAAATAATTTCAACCCCAGGATACTCTACCCAGCAAAACTATCATTCAAAATAGATGGAGCAATAAAAGTCTTCCATGATAAGCAGAAACTAAAACAATATGTGACCACAAAGCTACCACTACAAAAGATTCTTCAAGGAATTCTGCACAGAAAGTGAAACCCAACTTAACCATGAAAAGACAGGCAGCACCAAACCACAGGAAAAGAAAAAGCAAGACAGTAGAGAGTAACCTCAACTTATGTACACACAATCAAACCTTCAAACAACTAAGACAACTAAATGACAGGAATCACCACATACCTATCACTACTAACGCTTAATGTTAACAGACTTAATTTCCCCATCAAAAGGCATCATTTGACAAAATGGATTAAAAAGGAATATCCAACAATTTGTTGCTAACAGGAGACCCATCTCACCTACAAATAAGCATTGGCTTAGGATGAAAGGTTGGAAGAAGATTTACCAAGCCAATGGCCCACGAAAACAGGCAGAAGTAGCAATACTTATCTCTGACAAAGTAGACTTCAAACCTACATTGATCAAATGAGATAAAGAAGGACATTTCATACTGATAAAAGGGGAAATAGACCAAAAGGAAATAATAATCATCAACCTGCATGCACCCAATGTCAATGCACCCAATTTCATCAAACATACTCTGAAAGACCTAAAAGCATATATTAATGCCAACACAGTGGTTATGGGAGACTTTAACACCCCATTATCATCAATAGATAAGTCATCCAAACAAAAAATCAATAAAGAAATCCTAGATCTAAAATATACAATAGATCAAATGGACCTACTTGATGTCTACGAAACATTTCATCCAACTTCTACAAAATATACATTCTTCTCATTAGCCTATGGAACCTTCTCCAAAATAGATCATATCCTAGGGTACAAAGCAAGTCTCAGCAAATATAAAAAAACAGAAATTATACCATGCATACTATCTGATCACAATGCAGTAAAACTAGAACTCAACAACAAAAGTAAAGACAAAAAACATGCAAACAGCTGGAAACTAAATAACTCATTACTTAATGAACAATGGATCATCAAAGAAATAAAAGAGGAAATTAAAAGGTTCCTGGAAGTCAATGAAAATGAAAATACAACCTATCGGAACCTATGGGACACAGTAAGAGCAGTCCTGAGAGGAAAGTTTATAGCCCTGAGTGCATATATTAAAAAGACTGAAAGATCCCAAATCAATGACCTAATGACACATCTCAAAATCCTAGAAAACAAAAACAAGCAAATCCCAAAACAAATAGAAGGAGAGAAATAATAAAAATAAGAGCTGAAATCAACGAAATAGAAACCAAAAAAACCATACAAAGAATTAATTACACAAAAAGTTGGTTCTTTGAAAAAATAAACAAGATCGACAGACCCCTGGCAAACCTGACTAAAATGAGGAGAGAAAAAACCCAAATTAGTAGAATCAGAAATGCAAAAGGGGAGATAATAACAAACACCATGGAAGTCCAGGAAATCATCAGAGACTACTTCAAGAACCTATATTCAAATAAATTTGAAATCTTAAAGAAATGGACAGATTTCTAGATACATATGAGCATCCAAAACTGAACAAAGAGGAAATCAATCACCTGAATAGATCTATAACACAAAATGAAATTGAAGCAGCAATCAAGAGTCTCCCCAAAAAGAAAAGTCCAGGACCTGATAGATTCTCTGCTGAATTCTATCAGACCTTTAAAGAATAACTGATACCAACCCTCCTTAAACTGGTCCACAAAATAGAAAGGGAAGGAAAACAGCCTAACACATTTTATGAAGCCAGTATTACACTTATCCCAAAACCAGGCAAAGACACCTCCAAAAAGGAGAGCTATAGGCCAATCTCCTTAATGAACATTGATGCAAAAATCCTCAACAAAATAATGGCAAATCGAATTCAGCAACACATCAAAAAGATTATTCACCATGACCAAGGAGGCTTCATTCCAGGAATGCAGGGGTGGTTCAACATATGAAAATCAATAAACGTAATAAACCACATTAACTGAAGCAAAGACAAAAACCACTTGATCATCTCAATAGACACAGAAAAAGCCTTTGATAAGATCCTACACCATTTCATGATAAAAGCTCTAAGAAAACTAGGAATGAAAGGAAAGTAACTTAACATTATAAAAACTATATATGACAAACCTACAGCCAGCATTATACTTAACGGAGAAAAACTGAAACCATTCCCTCTAAAATCAGGAACCAGACAAGGATGCCCACTATCTCCACTCCTATTCAACATAGTACTAGAATTCCTAGCCAGAGCAATTAGGCAAGAAGAAGGAATAAAAGGAATACAAATAGGTAAAGAAACTGTCAAAATATCCCTATTTGCAGACGACATGATCCTATACCTTAAAGACCCAAAAACCTCAACTCAGAAGCTTCTAGACATCATCAATAGCTACAGCAAGGTAGCAGGATATAAAATCAACATAGAAAAATCATTAGCATTTCTATACACTAACAATGAGCAAACTGAAAAAGAATGTATGAAAACAATTCCATTTACAATAGCCTCAAAAAAAATCAAATACCTAGGTGTAAACCTAACAAAAGATGTGAAAGACCTCTACAAGGAAAACTATACACTTCTGAAGAAAGAGATTGAGGAAGACTATAGAAAGTGGAGAGATCTCCCATGCTCATGGATTGGTAGAATCAACATAGTAAAAATGTCGATACTCCCAAAAGTAACCTACATGTTTAATGCAATTCCCATCAAAATTCCAATGACATTCATTAAAGAGATTGAAAAATCTACCATGAAATTTATATGGAAACACAAGAGGCCACGAATAGCCAAGGCAATATTCAGTCAAAAGAACAATGCTGAAGGTATCACGATACCTGACTTCAAACTATATTACAAAGCAATAACAATAAAAACAGCATGGTACTGGCACAAAAACAGACATGAAGACCAGTGGAACAGAATAGAGGACCCAGATATGAAGCCACACAACTATAACCAACTTGTCTTTGACAAAGGAGCTAAAAATATACGATGGAGAAATAGCAGCCTCTTCAACAAAAACTGCTGGGAAAACTGGTTAGCAGTCTGCAAAAAACTGAAACTAGATCCATGTATATCACCCTATACCAATATTAACTCAAAATGGATCAAGGATCTCAATTTCAGACCACAAACTCTAAAGTTGATACAGGAAAGAGTAGGAAAAACTCTGGAGTTAGTAGGTATAGGTAAGAACTTTCTCAACAAAACCCCAGCAGCACAGCAACTAAGAGATAGCGTAGATAAATGGGACCTCATAAAACTAAAAAGCTTCTGTTCATCAAAGGAAATGGTCTCTAAACTGAAGAGAACACCCATAGAGTGGGAGAAAATATTTGCCAGCTACACATCAGACAAAGGACTGATAACCAGAATATATAGGGAACTTAAAAAACTAAATTGTCCCAAAACTAATGAACCAATAAAGAAATGGGCAAGTGAACTAAACAGAATTTTCTCAAAAGAAGAAATTCAAATGGCCAAAAAACAAATGAAAAAATGCTCAGCATCTCTAGCAATAAAGGAAATGCAAATTAAAACCACACTAAGATTCCACCACACCCCTGCTAAAATAGCCATCATTAGCAACACCACCAACAATAGGTGTTGGTGAGGATGCAGGGAAAAAGGAACCCTCTTACACTGTTGGTGGGAATGTAAACTAGTACAACCACTCTGGAAAAAAATTTGGAGGCTACTTAAAAAGCTAAACATTGATCTACTATTTGATCCAGCAATACCACTCTTGGGGATATACCCAAAAGACTTTGACACAGGTTACTCCAGAGGCACCTTCACACCCATGTTTATTGCGGCACTATTCACAATAGCCAAGTTATGGAAACAGCCAAGATGCCCCACCACTGACGAATGGATTAAGAAAATGTGGTATCTATACACAGTGGAATTTTATGCAGCCATGAAGAAGAATGAAATGTTATCATTTGCTGGTAGATGGATGGAATTGGAGAACATCATTCTGAGTGGGTTAGCCTGGCCCAAAAGACCAAAAATCATATGTTCTCCCTCATATGTGGACATTAGATCAAGGGCAAACACAACAAGGGGATTGGACTTTGAGTACACAATAAAAGCGAGAGCACACAAGGGAGGGGTGAGGATAGGTAAGACACCTAAAAAATTAGCTAGTATTTGTTGCCCTTAATGCACAGAAACTAAAACAGATACCTTAAAAGCAACTGAGGCCAATAGGAAAAGGGGACCAGGAACTAGAGAAAAGTTTAGATAAAAAAGAATTAACCTAGAAGGTAACACACACACACAGGAAATTAATGTGAATCAACTCCCTGTATAGCTATCCTTATCTCAACCAGCAAAAACACTTGTTCCTTCCTATTATTGCTTATAGTCTCTCTACAACAAAATTAGACATAAGGACAAAATAGTTTCTGCTGGGTATTGAGGGGGTGGGGGGAGAGGGAGGGGGCGGAGTGGGTGGTAAGGGAGGGGGTGGGGACAGGGGGGAGAAATGACCCAAGCCTTGTATGCACATATGAATAATAAAACAATAAAAAAAAAGAAGGACTGGTGTAAATAGAATTCTATGTTCAAACTGTCTGCCATGTTACTTTGATGATCTAGAAGATGAAAATAAAAATCTGTTTTAAACTTTCAAAAAAAAAAAAAAGACCTGTGCTTAATTCTAAGTACCTTACCAACTATAATCTTAGATATTATTTATCTTCCCAAAATCTAAGTTGGTTTTAAAATATTTAAGATGCAAAGTATCATTTTAGTGTCTTTTTAACATGTTTAAACAGAAGTTTAGCATCTTTTCAAAAGGCAATAAAATTTTCACCTTTCTTACTTGTGAGAAATCAGGCACATTCTCTGAAATACAGGGAGTTTGCTTAGCTTCTTGCTCAGTAATTTTATTGCCTCATCTCACCAACTGTCTTTGGAGACAAATATTTTGGAAAAAAAAGTTTTAAAGAAAACTATGTAATCAACATAAAGGAAGAAAAAAAGACAAAGCAAAGTAGCAAAGAAGACCAGGAAAAGGAATATAGCCCCCAAGGATCTATTTTTAGCAATGATTCCTATTTGCTGAAAGGCTAAATACTTTAAAATACTGCTTGTATGGACATCCATTATAGCATGTATGCCATTTGCATACTAAAGCTGGACAATGTGCATATAAATTGTACCCATTACAATTTCCTTCTTGAATGATCTCATATGGAACATACTGCTGGAACGAAATAGCATCTTGGCTTTTCTGTCACTGTAATTAAAAGAGTTTTCATTTCAAATCCAGCTAGCCTTTTTAGAATACAGTAGGAGAATTGCCTCCTTATATTAGAATGTCCTGACTAAGAATACAATGAACAGTTTAAGGACAAAATTTGAACCTTAATTCAAAACATTTTAGCCTTTTATACACACCTCATTAATGCAGTAAGAAGTCTACTATACTTTGTGAAAGGCTGGAGGGTTTCTCATATTTGGATTTGAATGTAAGGGTTAAGCATGTGAAGGATAATTTTTACTAACAAAAGAACTGGTTAAAAATCAACAGTATTGAATATTTGAGAAACAACGCATATCCACAATCCACCAAGAAATGTCTCATTTGTGTATGGCTCATCAAGAAGTTATTTATAGGTAGATCATAGATACACTGAGGTGTTAAGGTATATGACTTTTGGGATATGCAAACTTGAACAAGAAGTAGAAGAAACTAGCATTTTGACGTGAGCATTTTGACATGGTGGTGCAGTTTCTAATCTCAGCACTCAGGAGGCTGAGGTAGGAGGACAACAACTTCAGGCCTGCTTGGGCTAATGATACCCTGTCTCCAAAAAAAAATGCAATATGAACATTGACTTGTCTTTTTATTTCTGATTCAGAGAAAAATTTTGCTTTAGCCATTAAACATCTTTAGAGAATTCCATTTTCAACTGCTACCAGCAGTTACAGCAATCATGATGTTCAGGTGGTCTATATGTCTTATGTGAATCAAAGAAACTTAGAACTTGAAATCAGTCTTCCTGAAGCATTTTTAGAGGATATTAGTTAGAGTTGTTACAGACCAGACTAAATTTGAGAGTACATTTTATGTGAAGAAATCACATTGGTATTTATATATTCACAGTGACTGGAAGATGAGGGGAAGTGAGACAATATACAGATATTCTTTAAAAAATTTTTTGATTCTGAATGAGAGGAAAAGGTTTAATGGTAGTTGCAAGGTACAGATCAAGGTTTTCATACTTTAGTGTTGCTTTGTTTTGTATGCTTTTGGTATGCTTTGTCTCGATCTTAGAGGATCAACTTAATAAAAATACGAGGTTGGGAAGGAAAAATTGCTTCAAAAAAAGATAGGATTCAGACCTTCTGTAACTGAAGGAAGGACATTAACATTTCACAGTGAAGACATCACTGGCAAGGTGCAGGTAAGCTTCAGAGACACAGCAGCAGCACATTGAGGACTTCCTGAGTCACATTTTCACTGAGAAATAGGAAGCAATGTCATCTGATGAGCAATACAGCTAAAAGGGGTCCCCCAAAAACAAGAAGAGTAGAGCATGCTTTAAAAACAGCCATTTCAGACAGAGGAAACTAAACTTACTTGAAAAATTGAGGTTACCAAGCAGTGTGAGGCAAAATTAAGTTGGAAAACTTGGCGATTTTTGTAGCATTTTAGGGCTGTTAAAATTCTATATGTAATCCTCCAACATTACATTGATGGAGGCACAATTGTTGCTCCTTTATAGAAGAGAAATGAACAGTTTAATGAGGTCAAATTGGAGTTACCATAGTCAGTGCAGTGAGTAAACATGAGTCCCAAAACAGCCACAGGACTCCTGTGAGTCTTCGTCTTATGTGATGTATGCTATGGTCATTGAACAGCTATTCTTCAATTCTATTCTATGTATAAAGTTTTATTTTATTTGTAATTGGTGACATTGTAAAACAACATTTTTACAAATTTACCTTGATGGTCATTGATTTGGCATTTTGAGGGGAGAATTGGGTTTGATTGGGAGAGTATTTTATTCTGAAATATTTTCAGAAAATTTGGCTTTCAGTGTGTCCAAAAACACTGTCTTTAATATGTTAATGAGTGACTTGACTTTAATGTAGGATGACAATATGTGCAATATTTTCAAAACATTTATTCATGAACAGTTTTTTCATTAAATGTCTTTCTGGACTTATATCCCAGAACAGAACAAACTTAGGGAAAGGTGATATAAAATATTTTTACATTGACTCCTAATCCCTTCCATTAAATGATAAGGACCTGTCTTACCATGCTTGACTTACATTCTGAAATAATGGATTTTAGAAAATCCATATGGATATTATAAAAACTTTTTATTTTTTAAAATATTTACCATATAGTTAAGAATGAACATGTTTTTCATGTTTAGAATTAGAATGCACACATTTCTTTTCCCACTCAGGTTCCAGATTTATGCAACTCACCCTATTACTGAGAGAACACTACTCTAATCCATTTTACATGGTTTAATGCTCTTATTTTATGTATCCTTTAAACTATTGTCAAATAGTCTTCCCTGAAAATTATGATGATCTAGTCAAAAGTTGAGCCCTATGTACCATATTATTCCTCAAAGCCACTTTTTTGTATAAGTAGGAGATGTATTAAAGATTAGTGATAGTATTTGTTTGCCACTTTTACAGAAAATACCTTATGATTCAAAAATGAGAAGTTTATAGAAGGATTTACATTCTTTTTCAAACTTTGGTTTTCTCCACTAAGGAATTTATTTTTCCACTGTAAGCTTTAAAACAAATAAAAAACCACTCAATAAAGCTTTGGATTTGTAAAGCAGCCTTGACTATAAAGACCCCTACATTCATTTTGCTCTGAAGGAAACTTGGCAATCAAAATGAAGCCTTGCTTAATATTTTAACACTTATTACCTTGTCCACACCACTGCAAACTTATTACTAAATTAACCACAATTAGAGACCATTTCAAATTACTTCTAAAAAAAAATCAGTGATAATTAAACCACCAGGGATTTCTCCAGTGGATACTTATGTGTTATTTTTATCTAAAACAGCATTTCTAATTTAGCTGAGTAGAGAGTAGATTAAAGCAAAATACCCAGGCAGCTTCTGGATGATAAGTTAAAGTGAGACAAAAAAAGTCAAAACAGGCAGAAGAAAGTTATCTAAGATAAACTGATGTGCGATGTCAACTAATGTGGAGTAGTCAGAGTTGGACCATGACAGAATTGTTAAAACAGTCAAATGTGACCTCATATGCACGGCTTCTACTTTGTGTACAAACACACACGCCTGTGCACATAAAAGCACATATACATATACTCCTAGTTACATTGTGTACGTCAGATTTTTGGCTTGTAATATAAACCAGAATTACATAAACACCTGAATACATATTAAAGCAGAAGATTAATATTGACATTTTGAATAAAGTAATAAAAATATAAATACTGATGAGGTTGAAATTGACATATATAATCCAACAAACCTTCATGGAGGACAAAATATTAAACAAAAATACATGCTTGGTTATGATGGTCTGAGTAACAGAGAACATTTAAAGCTAGTGAGAATAGTGCTTTGGGAAAGAAATGTTCAGAGACTGGTAAATGATCTACTGGAATTGGACCTATGATAAAAGTGTTGAGAGTTAGAGGTGAAAAAGAAAAACATATACAGAAATAAGTTATGGACCTGAAAAGAACATTTGGGGAATTATTACTAAGATTTTTGAATCCCCCCCCTCTAAAAATAGCATCTTTTACAGACAGTGTGGATTCATCAAATATGCTCAATAAACTTGGAGAGGAATTTTGGCCATGAAAAGGACACTGTATTAGGGAAGGACAAGGGAGTTGATGTGTCATGGAATCAGAGGTAACTGAGGTAGCAGTAATCAAGTTAAATGATATTGAGAGATTGTAACAAGTAGATGGGAAAACAAGAGACTCAAAGATAAGGGTCAGTTTTAAAGGGCAGATTTTAATAGTAAATATTTAAGAAAGACGTACAAAGCTGAGAGTAAAAATAATACCAAAGATTTGATTCAAAATAGATTAAATGTGCTATTCGTACTGGCATGCCCCTACAATCCTGGTACTGGAATGCCCCTACAATCCTGGTACTGGAAGGCTAAGGCAGAAGGATTGTGAGTTCAGGCTATTCTGGGGCAAAATCCTGTCTCAAATAGATTGGCTGAAAAATGTCATTATTTAGAATTATAAACAGAAACGATGTAAAAGTTATTTTTAACTTTCTTAAACTTAGAAAGAATTATAGGCAAAATATGTACTTTATGCTTGGAAATGAGTAGGTAAATAAATACAATGTCAGTTAAAAATCAATCCTTCTGGAATTCCAAGCAACATAAAGTCAATGGGCAAAGTATTGTGGAAACATTGGCACAGGACTCATTCGGAACGGGAACCCTTACATCATATGAATGATTAAGGTGCAGAACTGTCAAATACTGGATGAACTTTACTGAAATGGTGTGTCTCTTTTAAGTGACCAATGAAAAAACAAAGAATGGCAAATTTAATCTTTTAAGGTCCACAAACAAATCTCTTTAACAAAATACAAGACTTGTGCACATTTTTTCAGAAAAGGTGCCAGATATGCTCTTAGACATATCTTAATACAAAGGCAACTATCATTCCCAGCTACAGTTTTCCTTATCAAATGAGCATAGCTACTGATTACTCATTCTTATTGGTGAATACAGAATGAGTGAATCTCAGTGGGAATCTATATAAAACATGGAAGTCAAATATATTAATATGTTGAAGAGGATATCTTTTCTCCATCATATATTTTTGGCACCTTTGTCAAAAATAAGGTGGGTATAGTTGTGTGGATTCATATCTGGGTCCTCTATTCTATTCCGCTGGTCTTCATGTCTGTTTTTGTGCCAGTTATTGCTATTGCTTTGTAGTATAGTTTGAAGTTGGGTATTGTGATACCTCCAGCATTGCTCTTTTTGTTGAGTATTGCCTTAGCTATTTGCGGTCTCTTGTGCTTCCAAATGAACTTTAGGTTAGATTTTTCAATCTCTGTGATGAAAGTCACAGAGAACATTAAACATGTAGATGGCTTTTGGTAGTATAGCCATTTTTACTATGTTGATTCTACCAATCCATGAGCATGGGAGATCTTTCCATCTGTAGTCTTCTTCGATCTCTTTCTTCAGGGGTTTGTAGAGTTCATTCACATCCCTTGTTAAGTTTACTCCTAGGTATTTGATTTTTTTTTAGGCTATTGTAAATGGAATTGTTTCCATATATTCCTTCTCAGTTTGTTTGTTGTTGGTGTATAGAAAAGGTAATGATTTTTGTAAGTTGACTTTGTATCCTGCCACCTTGCTATAGCTGTTTATGGTGTCTAGGAGTTTTTGGGTAGAGTTTTTTGGGTCTTTAAGGTATAGGATCATATCATCTGCAAATACAGATATTTTGACAGTTTCTTTACCTGTCTTCTACCATTACAGATCCATTAAAATTCCTTATTCTGAAATGCTTGTTTTGCTAAAATTATGTTAATGGTGCTGTTAACTACATGTAGATTTTGTATGAAGAATAATGCTCTGACACTAAGGACTACTGAAGGTTAGTAAAGTGTTACAAAATTTCCTTTTCTTGGGAGTATTTGGATTTGAAAAAAAAATTTTCTCTACAATAGTGTTTTAAAGTAGTATTTATACAAATTGGATATCTCTTCCAGATTTCTGGGGTTTTTTTCTTATTTTCATTACCAGGAAAACTAAAAATGGGAGAAAAAAGATTTTTTTTTTTTGCATTTTTGTCTCCAAAGTTTTCAAAAATTGATGTGCCAAAATTTTCTTTCTTTTTATTTATTTTTTGGTCTGGTGTTTGTTTCTATTGCTACCCTGTAACAAACTATTACAAACTTGGTTTAAAACAAAACACAATACCATCTTCCACTTCTACAGGTTAGAAGCTAGATATGAGTCTCACTATACTAACATCAAGGAACAAAAAGAGCTTCCTTTCTTCCTGGAAGATTCTCTAGTGAATCCTTGCCTTTCTTCTGGTTTCTAGTAATCACCCTTGGCTAGTGTCCGCTTCTTCTGCCTTCAAAGCCAGCAGTATCTTTGAGCATTCTTCTGCAGTCGTACCTCCCATGAACAGCAGTAAGAAAGAAGTTGCTGCTTTTAAGGACTCCTAAGATTAGATGAGCACACCACGATAACACAGGATAATCACCACATATAAAGATCATAAAATAACTTAATCATAATCACAGAGTTCCTTTTGTCACAGAAGGTAAGTAAGATATTCATAAATTCCAGAGATTAGCATATATAGGTAATTTTAGATTGGGGAGATTATTCTGCCTGCTGCAGGCTTCAATTGTATATAACTATAGACAAAATGATTTATTATTTTTAAGAGAACATTGTAAATACATAACCCTTGGGAAGAAAGCAACAACAACTATTTGGGACTAATTTATTGGGGATTTACTAAAAATCTGTAGCCCCAAAGTATTGACCAAATGTTTATAACTTGTGTTTGTGTTTTTAAGCTGTGATGGAATATACATATGTGGACCAAGAAAATGGAAAAGTAGTTTTCACTTAATATAAAGTAAAGATGAATTTTCAAAAAGCTCTTTGAAAAGATTACCAATAACTTCTACTTAAAAAATTGTACAAAACTACAAAAGGACAAATACTACAGGATATCGCAGTACATAATAATCTATACATATAATGCACAATGCTAATCTCTGTGCCTAGACTGGTGCACAAAACACATTCTAATGAAATGATGAAAGAATGACTTCTTTTCACCAAAAGGGTGTTATGTATATCATAGTCTCACATGCAGAACTGACATTTTTACTTGAAGTGTCTGTTCAATCGATCACTTAAATCATCTATTTCAAGGAAGGAACAGTGACTCTATCAGGATTTAACTTTTTAAATACACATATTTTTGCATTCAATTATATAAGCATGTGTGACTTTCACATTTCTGATACAACATAATATCAATAAAAAGCTATTTAAAATACTTAAATAACCTGGGTTAAATAGTTAAATGTTTTGTAAAATTTCACTGTGGTATAGATAATACTGAAATAAAATGTCTTTCCATTTGAAAAAGTAATAGCCTTGGTAACCATAAACAACAATAACATCAAAAAATAAAGTTTAACCTAGCAGTTACACTAAATATTCCTTCTAGTAATATGTTATTATATCATCAGAAGATCAAAATTGAGTAGTTCTAACACACAGAAGTTGTTATCATTTGATTACTATGCCTGTTTGTATGTTGCTTCTCAGTCTTTTAGACATATCCAGATTCAGTAATGAAAGCCTAGAATTAGTTAGGAAATAGTAATTACAGGTTTGCAAAGACTAGATTGCAGCCTCCAGCATAAAGCTCAAGTGCCAACAGCATGAAATCACTATTCAGCTGTTTCTTATAATAAGTTGCCTTCAAAAAGTCAGCAGGTGAAATTAAAATCGCATTTCTTAACATCTCCTAAAGCCTCTACAATTTAATGCAACTGAGCACACTCCAGATGATTTTATCTCAACTTACAGACAGTCTTGAATTCATTAAGTGAATGAAAAGAAACTAGTCACTGGGCTGTGAAACTGCATTTTCATGTAATTTTAACATTATATTTAAGGTTTAATTTTGACTAATGTAAGACTTCCCAGCTTTCTTAGTTACTACAGAAAAACAAGTGAGACTATTCAAATCTATAAAGCTTGAAAAGATATCATGAGTTCTAACACATTTTTTAAATCCTGTACGTTGTTTTATCTTGATTTTAAAGCTGTACTGGCTAGACATAATCTTTAAGTCCTTGATAGGAAAAGCAGAGTGGAACATGATGAGGTGAAAACGAATTTTCATATTTTATTGTCACAGTCAACTGGTTTAGAAAAAGTTGAAGATGAGCAATATTACCTTGGTTCATTCTGTTCCAGATCCACTTCACTGCACATATAAAACTCATAGCGAAGTCAGTCTTCCCAAGCCTTTGACCACATTGACAAGACTGAGAGTGAATTAGGGAGACTGGTCTTGAGATTTAGGTAAAGGGCAAGGAGCAAGTAGGGGAAAATGCCTGGAATTCATCTTTGTGTCCTAAACTCAGGATTTGATGTGCATAGAGAACTGGTGACCACATTTCAAGTCTCATAAGGCTCACTCTGGAAGATTAATACAGAATAGTAGATCCTAATTCAAGCCTGGAACAGGTTATTTGAAATTTTTACCTGGAATTCTAGAGAGTTATAGAAGACATTTTGATAAACACTAGGTCAGAATTAACCCTCAGGATACCTCTGTGCCTATGGAGCTGCAAACTTCCAACATATGCCATGGCTTCCTGAGTATGCAGCCAGAATTATGTGGGTTGTTTCTTCATTGTAGTCTATCTCCCTTTAAAGGTGGAGCATTTTCCTGAGTCCTGATTACCTAAACATATCTTGCCATCCTCTTCTTCCTAAACCACATTTTTTCCTGTTCCTGTTATCTCAGTTATCAGCAGCTGGAGTAGATCCTGCAGACATAGATAGGCAATCTACAGCTATGCTTATTTGCCATATGAAAAGATCTTTCCACTAAACAAAAGTACACCAAATCAAGGAGGTTCAAACAACCAAGAAGGCAAAGACCCAAGTGTTGACTTTGCAGGAACTGTTAAACAAGGATTGATAGGATGGCCAAGATACACAGGTAGTGGGGGACCCACATGACCTATGGCCTCATATGGAACTGCATATATATTGGTCCCCCACAATATACAAAATGTGTTTACATTGATGGATACAGAGGCCAAATGGACTTTGTTATTCTGTTACCCTACAAAATTCCAAGGGCCCACAACAGTAATGGATGGTTATGGTGGACCCTCCATCCATGTAGTGGAGACAAATATGACATTGGAAATTGGATAATTGGTGCCTTGGCTATATAGGGTGTATATATCGCCAGTGCCAGAATACATCCTGGAGATGGGTATCCTCCAAGGACTGTGGCTAAACACTACTGCAGGAGAATTTCAACTAGGCACATACCTAGTAAAAATGGTGGTGCAGGGGCATCCACATCACCCTCCAGTATGTATGCCAACACCTACATGAATAGTGTGTATGAAACAATATAAGTTGCCAGGAGGCTATAAAGAGATAACAGGCACTATTGCAGAACTGCAAAAGGCAAAAATTATACATCCAACTCTTAGCCCTTTTAATTCTTCTATATGGCCCATATGAAAACTGATGGAACATGGTACATGACAATGGACTATAGGGAGCTTAATAAAGTTAGTCCTTTACATGCTGCAGTACCCTCAGCTAAGGACATTTTGGACCAATTGATTTTGCACCTAGGACAATACCACTATGTGGTGGATTTGGCTAATACCTTTTTCTCTATAGACTTGGCACCAGAAAGTTAAGATCAATTTGCCTTTACCAGGCAAGGTCACTAATGGACATTTTTGGTGTTACCTCAAGGATATTTGTATATTCCAACACTATGCCATAATTTGGTTGCCAAGGATTTGGCTACTTGGATATATCCTGGTGTATACTTGGTTAGTTATATTGATGACATTTTATTAACCTGTCATTCTCTTTAAGAACTAAAAGTAGCAATGGCATCTGTTCAATTGGGCCTATCACAATGGGGTTAGGTGGTCAACAATGCCAAAATACAAGTACCTGGCTGTTCTGTCAAATTCTTGGGTGTTGTATGGTTGGATAAGACTTGGGTAATTCCCAATGCCATTATTGACAAAATATAGGCCTTCCTGATACCTCAGGATAAATTAGAATTATAAGCCTTCTTAGGCCTTTTAGGATAATGGGGAGCATTTATCCCACATATGGTTTTAACTGTAGCTCCCCCATATACCCTAACTTGAAAGGTCATGACATGGGATTGGACTAATTTAGAACAGACCACCTTCCTTAAGGCAAAACAGTTAGTAGCTCAAGTACAAGCTCTTATGATTATTAGGGAAGGTGAACCATTTGAACTGGATGTCACTGTAGAGCCAAAAGGATATGGTTGGGACCTATGGCAATGACAAGATGGTACATGAGTGCCTATTGGTTTTTTGGTATCAATTATAGAAAGGAGCTGAAATCTGCTACACTTTAACTGAGAAACAGATAAAGGTGGTGCATGCTGCTCTAATAGCTATAAAACCCCTAACTGGGAAACAAAAGGTTAAGATCTGGACTAAATATCCCATAGTAAGATGGGTATGATCTTGGTCTAGTACTCTTAAGATGGGAGTGGCTCCAATTCTCACATAGGTCAAATGGGGAGCCTACTTGAAACAATGTGCCAATCTATAGTCTAGTCCATTAGGTAAACAGCTGGCAGCTGTCTTGTGACCTTTAAAATTTATTTCTGATTAAGATGATGTCCCAAATATAGAAATGGACCCCAGTCCATATGAAGTAGGGAATGATGCCCCTTCCCCTCACTACTTGGTATACTGATGGCACTTGTTGGGAAATGCCTACCCTATGGGTAGCGATGGGATACTGGGTAGATCCTGAGGAACTATGGTATGAACAAGGCTATGGACAAAGTGCTCAATGGGCTAAATTACAGGCTTTATGGCATATTGTAAAAGAGGAAGACTCCCCTATATATATTGTTATGAACAGTTGGGCTGTGTATAGGGTTTGACTGTATGATTGCCACAATGGAAGAACCAAGGCTGTGGGATGAGGCACCCTATGGGATATGCAGTTGTGACAAGACTTATGGGACTGGGGACATCATAAGCAAGTGTTTATTACACATGTCTGCATATCGGCCCACCAATATTCCTGAACATGTAAAAGCAGATGCGTTGTTCAAAATTAGGGCTGGGAGAATTCATCCTCTGGGAGTCACCTGACTCCATGAGACACTTGGTGATGTGGGATAATGGGCTATGGCAGCTATAGAACCTCAATTAGGAGAACTATTATCATCACGAAAGCACAAGAAGCATGTAACGCTTGCTTCAAGTGTGCTGCGGAGCATCCCATGACATTGTTCCCTTAGGGAACCTTGATTGGGGGGCAAAAACCCCTGCAAAATTGGCAGGTGGACTATGTTGGGTCTTTACCAAGATCACTAGGCAAGTATCATATTTTGACTGCGGTAGATACAGCCACTGGCCTTTTGTTTGCATTCACCACTACACAGGCATCCCAGGATATAACCATATGAGGCCTAGAACAGTCTAGGATCAAGGATTACTAATGGTACCTGCTCCAACTATAATTTCAAAAGGGCATGCACAAAAGTGGTCTTAGCCATGGGTGATTTATGGTCCTTCCTTACTATGGACGGTGATGGTACGGCCTACTGCTCTGGGACAGGAATATCAGTTGATCATTGAAACCCCTCTGGGTCTATGGCCCCAATCCATTGTTGTCTCCATTTCACAGACTTGTACTGCTATTTTTAAAGGTTCTTATGCTGTATGTTAGAGCCCTCTTTCAGTATTACCCATAACCATGGAATCTGGACTCCTCCTGAGAGTATCCAGAGCATGAGGAGGATGTGGATGACCGGGTCATCTGCCTTTATTGACTACATGCCCCTTGGCTATAACTCTCCCTAGTGCTGCAGACATCTATACTGAAAAGAAAATTGAGGCCTTTGCAGAACACATAGTGGCTACTCTTAATAGCACTAAACAAACCTTACTCTACTCATGGACGAGACAACCCAGATAAGGAAAGTGGTCCTTCAAAACGGTGCAAAAAATGTGTACATGTGCATGTAAATGCAAAAATGATACCTGTTGAAACTGTTCCATGAATCAGGGGAGGGGAGCATAAAGGGGAGCAGTGGAAGGGGTAAATTCATGTAGTATATATTTGACACACTGTAAGAACCTGTGTAAATGCCACAATGTACCCCCACCCAGCACAATAATAATGGAAAAATATATAATAAATAAATAAATAAAAATAAGATATTAGCCTATTCATTATAACAAAGTATAGTTAGTTATGTTTTAGTATAATATGTAACTTCTGATGCTCCATAAAATATGAAGTAGAAAAAAAGATTAAGATAACAGAAAATTATAAATTGAGGCAATAGATGAATCCCAGTTTGAGAATATACTATTGTGGAGCTTTGGATTTGAAAAACCAGGCATTTCATAATCATGAGAGAAGATAATACAATCATGAACAATCTGAAGGATTGGTCTTCATGATCGAATCTAGTATATTTAAATAAAGATGAAAACCTTCCAGTTCAGGAAAAATTTAAGAGAAAAATGTACTATTTATCATAGTTATTGTAACTACAGGAAAAAACAGAAGTAGAAGAAGGAATGGTAGTAGAGAGAGGGATCCAGGAAGGTTGAGGATGATAATAGCCTATCTTACAAAAATGTAAGTCAAAATATTATTCCTAGAGTTGATGGAAAGTATCTTAAACGTGTACATAGAATATGTAAAGTTAAAAACACAATCAAAGTAATAAAAAATGGTAATACATCTATGTTGGGTGGTTCTGGGGAGAACAGATGGGATAGAGGATAACAGTCCCAAGTAGTTATCTAGTCTAGCAGAAAAAAATCAACACAAGTACATCAATATTGTTGGAATATTCATGTTCAGATATATGAAGTAGCTACTGAAACAACAAAACCCAGACATATTTAAAAGTGATTGTCTCCAGCGATAGGGAATAGGAATAGAGTGGTAGGGCCAAGGCATCATTCTTTCAAATTATTGGACCAGTATTACATAATTGGTTTATTTTACTATTTTGGTTTTGGTTGTTATGGTTTGTTTCAAATTTGGTCCATCAGCTCCAGCTTCTTCCTGCCCTAGAATTCAAGGAATTTGGGTCACAGACTCACAGCATGCCTTTCACAGGATACTTCCTTACCCTGGTGACACCCTAATACCTAAGCGTCCAACTTGTGATCAAGTGTCCCTCTCACAGGAAATTAGTTTATACTGACAGATGCCCTTGTTGTTTTTGTTTGATCTGTATTCAGCTTGTGTGCAACGATAACCACTCTCTTAACGCAGCCCTGACTGAAGAAGGCTGGATTTAGGGGTATAGGTATCAGGTCAGACACAGTTAGCAAGTGCAAATGAAACTGAAATGCATGAAACAGAAGAAATTTATTACTTACAGACCCTAAAGAAGCTAGGAATACCAACATGAGACTGCTAAGAAAGCGACAGGTAGCACAGAGCTCAACCAGTAGGTGGGGAGCAAAGCAGGCCACCTCCATGACTGCATTTACTAAGCTCCATGGAAGTCAAACCTTGGATTTGCCTCAGGTGTTGTGATTTTGATGATTTAAAGGAAACATTTGTGAAGAGGGAATGGATTTATATGGCTCTGTTGTTGTCCATTAGCTTTCATCATGGCCAGCAGCGGTGGGGTATGTTGAGCTTTGTGCCAATGAGATGAGGAATAGGCCATATGGAGAATACCCACATGTGGAGGGGAAGTTTTAATTAGCTGATTGGGTACAACTGGGTTTCAGATAACTTGCAGTGCTTCACAGATTCATGTTAAACAAACTTGTCACATTCACTAGTTGAATATATTTCTTTGGCTAAAAAATAATTGAAACAAGTAAATTTAAAATGCTATTGTTAGTTATATGAATGGGTTGAAAAACAGGACATACTCTATTTTTCTAGAATAGAAAGGAAAAGATGCTGTATGAAATCTGAAATAACTTTCAAAATCACCAAGGCTGGAAACATCACTCTAAATTCCATAATAGAACTATGAGGCTCACAGAACTAGACCAAGCAGGGAGTTATTGAAGCTGTCATGAGGAGGATAGGGCCCTGCTCGTGGGAGCCATGGTCTTGCGAAGACCCCGTAAGAGATATTAGATCATTTCCACCAGGTTGTTTAATTAATGTTTTTAAGATTCACTTGGCTTAGCACAAACACAAACCTAATGTCTGTCTCCTTGGAAATACAACCCAAGGAGGCTGGTACTAGGCTGATGAGTGGGAAAAGAGATTACAAGTCTCTCAACCAAACTTCTACAGTCATGGATTCTGCTAAAGAATACAACATATTTATTGAGTATCTAAATGGAAACTATCTCTCAAAATGTACAAAACTAAGAGAAGTTAAGTCAGGAAAGGAATTGACCAAGGAAAAAACTCAGGCTTGAAAAATAAGTTTGCAGCCCAAGAAATTACAAAAAGGCAAGGTGCTGGGAGTGGTGGTCCATGCCTGTAATCTCAGCACTCAGAAGGCTGAGTGAGCCTGGGCTATACAGTGAAACCCCTTCTGAGAAAAGTAAAAGCAAAAACAGAAAAACAAGACAAAAAAAGGAGAAAATCAAATAAAATTTATAAGAAGAATACCAATTTAAGATTTAATAAGCTAGGATATTTTCACTAAGAATAGTAAACAGTCATAATCATTAATTTAAGTTGTTCAAAGTATAATAAATTATTGCATTTAGATCTTTAATATACTACCCAATCATTTTCCTTCTAATTTTAAGAAGAATCAAAATGACTGTGTACACTAGTCCAGACACACGGAGGACCTGACAACTGATCTAAGGAGAAACAAAGGGTAGGAAGGGGAGAGGAAGTAGCAGTAATTAAATTTCTTCTAAATGGTTTTAACAGGGGTAGAATAAGCCAAACAAAATTATTTTATATACAGAAAAGCACTTTTGTTTTCACTTACAGCATGAGTAATAAGTTTCCTATTTGTGTTATATATCCAAAAAAGTAAAAAGAGGTTGTTCATGTAGGTATTAGTAATTTTAGCAAATATATAGATATCTGAATATGGATATTTAGTCAGTTTGTGTAATAGGCTTTACACTTTTAGCTTCCTTCTTTATATGCTCATCAATTGCACAGAAAAATAAATATACCCAATTAATACCTTTAAACTAGGCATGGTGACATGTGACTGGGTTCTCTACACTGGGGGTCTCAGATTCAAGGCCAGTCTGGACTACACTGGACTTCAAGGCCATCCTGGGCTACATAGAAAAAACTGTCCCTTCCCCTGAAAAAACCACATTTCAGTAGCATGAGCTGTTTTTACATATTCTGCTTCTATTTTATAAAGAACAAATAAAATAGGCAGTAACCATATTAATGATTTTATCATATTTTTCAATTTTAATAAAAAGAGAAAATATAAACTTAAGGCAAGGAACATAATTCATAACAATGTAATTTTATATATCTTTTATAAAAAGACCTGTTCCCGAAGAAATTAAAACCCATTTGTTTTATCTGAAAGAATATAAACAGACATTCACTCAAGTTCTATTTATTAAGCAGACTTGAATAAAAGTGCTTCTGAAACATTCACACAAAAGTAATTTTTCATTCAGAGATTTGTTCTTTTTTAAAGTATTTTATAAAATATTCTTGAGAAAAATAACTCTACTCCCATGGCTATTTATTGTAACCTGATACATGTGGACAGAGATGTCAGTTTATGGTAGATACTGGAAGAAAAATAGAATTAAATTGATAAGGTTTTAAAATATTCCAAAAGAGCAGGGACATCTCAAAAACTAACTTACCAACTTGAATAAGTACATTGTTATATAGGACTAAGTTTTATACAGATGGAAAATTCAGAGTGTACATCAAGTTTATACTTCTGAATGATAAAGTATGTTTCATTGTGGGTAAAAGATTCTTTATATCAAATTATTAAGACAGTTTTTCAAATAATATTGCTCTTAGTAATTACAAAGCCCCTCAATTTCAGATGAACTTATATGTGCAGCATTGACAAGAGGGACTTTGTTATTCCAAATGATTTCAATATCTTAATGGATAAAATGTGATGAAAAATACACCTTTTGGCTGGGCACCAGTGTCTCATGCCTATAATCCCAGCTACTCAGGAGGTAGAGATCAGGAGGATCACGGTTCACATAGTTCTGGAGACCCTACCTTGAAAAAACCCAACACAAAAAATGGATGGCAGAGTGGTTGGAGTGGTAGAATGCCTGCCTGGCAAGTGTGAGGCCCTGAGTTCAAACTCCAGTAGTACCAAAAAAAAAAAAAGAAGAGAAACACACTCACAAAAAGAAAAATGTGTATTTTGTTGTAAAAAAGGCCAATATATCTAAGAAGAGAAATATACTAAGGATTAGACTTTCAGTAGATCTTTTTCTCAGGGTCTGGTGATTTCAGGTCAAGGTAGCATATGTTATGAGAAATTTAGTTAATTAAATGTTTATAATTAATCTCAATAAGGAGAAACCCATTTCTATGATCTGAAAATTAGAGCATGAGTCAATTGTACAAGAAATCAAGACATGAAGAGAACAAACCTCCTGCTATATTAAACACAGACCAGAGAGAGATCTATATCTAGATTTTACTTTGACAATTTAGGCACTCAGTTTGATTAGTTTTAGTACAATTTATCATTTCAGATAATCGGTTCTAGTATCTCATTGTAATCTTCTAAGTCAAAAAATTCTTCCTCAAAACCAAACAAATATATACTTTTAAAGATAATTATTATATGATATTTTGATAATTATGGCATTTGAATAAACTGACATATACTAAAACAAACCCATAAGGAAGGAAAACAAAAGCTAGGAGCCATGATTCGTGCCTACAATCCTAGCTGTTTGGGAGGCTGAGATGGTGAGGACTGAGGTGGGGCCAGCCTGGGTAAAATGTTTGAGGCCCCCCCACCCCTTAGTCAACAAAAGCTGGGCATAGTGGTGCATGCCTGTCATCCAAGTGTAAATAGAAGGATCACTGTCCAGGCTTGTCTAGGTATAAACATGAGACCCTATTTGAAAAATAACACAAAAAGGGCTGGGTCATGGCTCAAGTGGTTAGAGTACCTTTCTGGAAAGTGCAAAGCCCTGAGTTCAAGCTCCAGCACCACACAAAGAATAAAGAAAAGTAAAACATATAGCTGAAATTCAAAACTACTTATAAATACTATAATTATGGAAAATGAACCTGATAAAATTTATCTTAAAAATATGGATATATCTATAACTTGAATGTAAAATGAGAAGGAACCTTCATAATAACTGGCAAATAGTTATATATTTAAAAGAATGAGCAGCCCAGAAATAGATCAAATTACTTTATATTATAGGCTGAATTTCAAAATTGTGTGCATAAATAATTAAATGCTATATGTAACTATTTAGTAAAAAAAGTTTAATTCATAAAAAATAAATTCCTGATGAATTATCAAATAAAAGCTGAATAGGTGAATTTATGTTTGCTCTTTTGGTTTTGTTTTTTGGTGGTACTGGGATTTAAATTCTGGCCTTGCACTTGCTAGGCAAGCCCTCTACCACTTGGGCCACAGCCTGAGTCCTTTTTGTTTCAATTTATATTTCAGATAGGGTCTCACTTTTGCGACAACTGGTCTTAGACCCTGATCCTTCTTCCCTGCCTCCCACTCAGGTTGGGTTATAGGTGTTAACAACATTCCCAGCTTGTTTTTTTGAGATGCGGTATGGTCTTGCTTACCTTTTTTTTTTTTTTTTTTTTTTTTTTTTTTTTTGCCTAGGCAAGCCTCAAACCTTTATCCTCCCTTCTTTGCTTCTGTGTAGCTGGGATTATAGGGGTACACCATCATGCCTGTCCGTTTGATGATTATGTGAGGAAAGATCTATTTATTTCTTACAATACAAAAATCCAGAAATAATTAAAAGTTTTAAAAATTTACAAAAATGACATTACAAGTAAGCACCCACTAGTGCCTGAAAATCTATGAGTGCCAGTATTTTATTCTAGTTATTATTGTGAATCAGAAGAAAATGCTAAAAATAGCAATGAAAAATATGTATAGTTGCAATGTGAACGTGAGCTAGGTTCAAGTCACATAGCTGTCAGTCTTCTTCAATACCTCTAGTTGTTAGCCACTTCTCCTAGATGTTTTCTTACTAAACAATTCCTGATACTTCCATGGTAAAATTATTATTTGTAGAGAACAGTGAAACAGGGATACTATGGCTGAATAAGTTGCCAGATGCAGTCTCTAGCTAAAAACTATTAAATATATTAATAATATATTATTCTGGTTGGTCTGTATAAATATCTCAACAAAGACTTGACCAAAATAAAGAGAGAACTCAAGGAGTTGGGGAAACACTGAAGTTTGTTTTTCCTATGCTGTGGTTTAGATGTGCTGTGTCCCCCAAAGAGTTTGTGTGTTGGAAGGTTGGCCCCCAGTGTGGTGATGTTAAGAGGTGACAGAACCTTCAGTAGTCCTCATGGGACCTTTGTTAGTTTTAGTGAGACAATTATTTTTAAAAGAGCAAGACTGGTCCTTCCCCTCTCACTGGTTCACTTCTAGTCATGTGATATCTTTTTACATGTACTCTTGCCATGATACTGTCCACAAGATATGACAGAGTCATAGCAAACCTCACCAGAGATCAGACCAGGGGGCCCGTCTGATCTTGGACTTTCAGCCTCAAAACTGTAATCTAAGTATACCGCTTTTCCTTTGAATGTTCCCACCTTCAGGAATTTTGGAATGCCTGAATAGAACATGCAAAACATACTAATACTTCCTGGATGTTTTCCAAACATAGGAAACTCAAGCTTCCATTGCTATAAGCAGCCTGGGCAAGGAGGTAGGGGATGAGTGTGGAGTGATGAAAAACAGAAAGCTAACTACACCTTTCGGCCTAAGGGGAAGCTCAAGGAGGAGATTCTTAACTATAGAGCTTCATCTTCACTGGGTATACTTGCACCATCTTCCCTGGACTCCAAAGGGGATGGCCAAAAGCTGCCTCGGCTCTGAGTACAAAAGTAAGACATAAAATTCCTGAAATGTCCAAATCCAGACTCCTTAAGCAGAGTTACCTGCAAGTTATGACTTGAGTCATATGACTCTCAGACAGGGTGCGCCCTGGAAGATAACAAAGGTGATTCCTCTCAAGGAACACACCCTTATTATTGTCTCAAAAACTCCCACAAATAATTTTTTGAGGAAAATTCCACAGTAGAGAATAGATAGGCATGGAGGAAGCAAGGCAACATAAGTCAGGGCAGGCAGAAGAAAGAGTCAGCAGAAACCAAGACAGAAATCTAAAAGAAAAATTAAAATACATGCAGAATAGAGTAAAGCCTACAACATGGTAATAAAAGTTTAAAAGGAGAATGATATACTGGCATTGTGGCTCATGTCTGTAATCCCAGCTCACAGGAGTGTCAGAAAGGAGGACTTTGAGTTGGAGGCCAGATTGGTCTATGTAGTAAGACCCTGCCACAAAAAATCAAAAATTAAATAAACAAACAAGCAAACAAATGGAGACTGTAAGGAAAATGAGATAGAGAAAATGCTATAGTTGTGAATTTTCTAAAATTGATGAAAGATAATCCACTGGGTCAAGAATCTAATGAATCTCTCTGATGAGGTTAACTAAAAAGAAATCCACACCAAACACAATACAGCAAAAATGAAGAGAATCAAATATGAAAGGAAGGTCTTAGTAGTAGCAGAGAAAAATGATGAATTGTCACAAAGGAGGGACAGTTAACCTAAGAGCTGACAGATCAGCAGCAATAATGGAAGCCAACTGTCAAGAGACTGACATTATAAATACCTTAATATAAAAATTTAAAACCCATTAAATTCTATACACTAGAAGTTATCAAAGTAGCTAGTATATACATACAATGGCCAATTTAATATTTAGAGATTTTATACTGCATTAAAAAAGATGTTTTTGAAAACATTCCATTTTAATTTACCTTGGATTTGTAAATCTAAAATGATAAAATAATCTTTGCCTTCCTTTATTTGCATTTGGTTAATACATATTTTCCTAACTATGAATTTATAATCTCTTTGCAGCATTTTTCTTTAGTTAATAGTTCACTTTTTCCTGGATCGTTCAGTAGGTGAGGTTAACTCATTTAGTATTATGACCCTAAACTATGCTTGCATTTACTTCTGTTTTTGAAGTCAATAGAGTATACTTAGACTATGAGTAGAAAAATAATTGGATTTAATTCAGGTTCTAAAATATAGTAATAGGTGTATCACTCAAATTCTCTGTGCCTAAATTCCTTTATTTTAAACACATAAATAATGGAAATGTAATTATTATGCTTACATGTTTTTAATGTTTAAAATAGTGACTATAGATATGCACTCAATAAAAGTTAGCTATCATTTTATTCTCAATTTTGTTTGGATACTTCATGCTTAAATCTAACAGAAATAAAATAAGATTTCCCTTTAATAAACATTTATTACATTTTACTTTCTTTTGATTATCATATTGGCAAGACACAATGTATTGTGATATATGACAATATCTAGTACCTTCTGTTTTACACTTCAAATTTCCCAAACCTTTTAAACACGGTATGGCATACTTTTTTAAAGATTGGAAGAATAGTTATTTTCTGTTTCAAATTTTTTAACTTTTATTTTTTGGTGGTGCTAGGGAGTTTGAACTCAAGGGCTCTCTACCACTTGAGCCATGCCCAGCCGTTTCAATTTTATAAAGTATTTTCTATCGTCTCAGCGAGCCTTGATGGGGATAACTGGAGATAATAGGTGTACGACAGTGACATGGGTTCCAAGTGATTGGCCCTTATTTTGTCCACAGCCCAGCTTGCCTGAGGTCTTGTCTTGCACTCCACATGCATGGGTGTTCAGTTAACATTTGCTCTATCTTTTTTGTCATACTGCTTTCTCATTAAGGCAGTGAGCTATGCACTCTTGTAATTCTCATTTTAAACGTCTATATGCCCTCTACCTAGTAAAAGTCTGTGGCGTATTGTTCCATGCTGAGATGGATTCTTCCACTGTGCTTATTCATTTTCATTTGTTCATTTTGGTCAGTACAAATGAAAAGGGCAAATGCTCACATCACAGTCTTTACCAGAAGACTCAAAACTGACTTTTTAGAAAGAAATGTGGCCCTATTTACAGGCACAGCCCTGACTCCCATCTTTATGGTAATGGCAGCTGGTCCTCTTGGGTTTACTTCCCTCACAGACTTGTCAAATGTCATGAAATGTCAACTTTGCTTATAGCTTCTTTGTTACAGAAACTTTGCTCCACCAGTGTAAGTGTCTAGCTTAGAATATATATTCCTGAAAATAAACGTTTAAACATCAGAAGAGATGTTTTACCATTGTCAACCCTGATTCAGAGGAAATCATTTGAAATAATTTGTAACTATAAATTATCTTATAGCTAAAGCTCTGATTTCACAGGTATTGAATTTAATGCTCATTTTTAAATAAATAAGATGTTGGTTTTTTCACTATGAGAGAAGGAAAGTCGTTTTATAAAGTTTTAATTTTTAATAAGGATAAAATAAGTCTTCCTTTTCCAAAAGAACTCATAATGCTTTTGCCTGGACAGTAAGCTTTCCCAAATGTATTTGGGATTTAGAAATTCTAATAGAAGGACCAATTATATTCAATCTTTTAAGGAAAATGCATATATTTTAAAGTTGTACACAAGACAAACTTTTCCATAGATGGTATGCCACAGTGTGCTCCCTTAAATACTGTACACCTGTAATATTTTCATAAATGAATTACTAACAGATTTATTTATAAGGAATTCCTGAGAAACTTCTGTACAGCTATAAATTTAAAGTAAAAAAGTAAGTGGCACTTAGAGAAGAAATAATTTGAAAAAGTAGTGCAATAGCTGTGTATTCTAACATTTAATCTGTAAATGAAATAGCTCTATGCAAAAGATACACTTTAATTCTGAATTAATCATATAAAAGCAGTGAAATCTACATTACAAAAGAAGTAGTCATGAGGTTAACTTGCCAGAGAATAAGTAAAACGAGACCAAATTACTCAGATCACCTTTTCCTATTTAGGCCAAAAGTGAAAGAATCAGCAATTTGAAATCAGAAATCTTCATTAATCATTTGAGATTAATTTTATAAGGACTAATTTGTTAAGCAAATATTAGATGAGCAAAACTGGGCCCAAAAAACAAGAACTGACTTTCTTGTTATGTGCAGAATTCACTTGTTTATGCTATGGCAACAATCCCCATATCACACCTGTTTAAATAAAGAGGTTTATTTCCTGCTTGTCCTGTAATATGGATATTTGTGGTGGCAGAGGAAAAATGAGGCTCCACAAATTTGACCAGAAAATACTTATTTCAAAATTCACTGGCTAGAACCTACCTTATAGCTCTACCTCACCAACACAGTGACCAAAAAATACAAACATGTTACATCCCTAAAAAATTAGTTGGAAGTAATCAGTAAACAGTATCACAACTACCGTATGTTCCATGGACTACATTGTTACATGTGTCAAACTAATGACAGCAACAACAAATTTAAAAATGGTAATCTACTAGTAGAAATCAATGAAGAAACTTTTAAAGTTTTAAGATCAACATTTTATGGTGTCTCGACGTTGATAGAGATACAGCCCAGGCCTTCTAATTTCTAAAATTTACAATGAGTCCTAACATTAGATTTTTCATATGCCAAGAATATTAACCACTGTTAGGAAATTAAACCCAGTTAATTTTATATCTTTAAATACTCAGTGTTTAAGGAATGTGAAAAATGTTTTTCAAGTTTATTAGTTTTCATATTTCATATTCTATTTGACTTGCAGACAGTTTTTCTCTGCAATCCCATGTTGTCGTTAACTATAATGGTGCTACAAAATGCTCAATAATGAGGTTGTGGAATGCAGCCAATTTATGGGAATTAAATCATAAACAGTGCAATCCTGATGGTCTTGCACTGTAAGACTAGGGTGTTAATACAGGAGTTGATTTAGTGTTTAGAAAAAGAACAGACTTTCTCAAAATTAAAATGGGAAGAAACACTCAATAAACTCTATGACTGACTGAAAACTATGGCTAAAAGGAGGAATAAAACTTTTTTCAAAAGTGAATAGGTAGCAACTGTAGAGAGAAATACAGATAAAATTAAGCCAGAATGTCATGCTGACACAAAGTGAAAATAATTTCTCATCCTATGTTTACTGATGCTAAGAAGAAAATAGCTGCATGAGAAGATGTAATGAAGAATCAAGAGTTGGCATTGGTTAAATGTGACCAGTTTTGCAACAGAATAAGTGATGATCCACAGCACTAACATGGTAATCTTGATGACTGTAGAAATGTATGATTGAACTAAGAATCAAGAAAAATATAAAGAGTTAAGTATTCTGCAACTGCCAACATGTACGCATGTACGCATGGAGAAGGTAGTAAGAGAAAGGCAAACATGAGTGGTGTTAAGATAGATAGTTTTCTATTCATATAGGTTTTATTCTGTCATAATTTTTTCTAAACAGTTCTGAGTAATAAAATTGAACTAAAATGTCACGGGATCTATATAGAAAAACAGTGAATATAATTAAATCTGTAACAAGACATCATCTTGGTGACGTGTTGAATTAATTTGAAACTGCTAAAAATGTTGGCTACTTTTAGTAGGGCTCCTAAGATTGAGACTGTTACAAAGATCAACAGCATTTTTAAAGATATCATTATCTCCATCAGATTAATTATCATTTGAGAAATCTATTTTTCAATTAAAAAATGCAGATCTGACCAATTTTTATTTATTGTCCCTCTGAAACATTTTCTGTAATTGTCATTGTATTAAAACTGAACCTACAGCAATTAGAAACTTAAGAATTGGTGTCAATATCATTAATTTTCATTATGATGATCCAAAGCATTTTATAAAATGATCTTATTTATGTCACTCTATTAAAGACTTCTTGATTTATCATTGAAAAACGTAAGAATGCATGTGCTTTATGAAAGTGAAAAGTAACTAAATTACTGAGTGGAGTAAGCACAGTGAAGTGAGACATGAAAGGTTTTAAGGGCTGGAAGCCTGGCTCAAGTGGTAGAGTGCCCACCTAGCAAATACAAAGCCCTGAGTTCAAGTCTTGGTCTGAGTTCAAACTCCAGTACCACCCAAAACAAAACAAAAACCAAGAATCCAGGTTTTAAATTTTGAATAACTTAGGCTCAAATTCTACCTTGCAAACTTTAAGAAAATTACCTAGTCTCTATACATCATGATTCTCTTATCTGCAATATGATATTAAACTTGATTTATGTGCTCCAGTCATCATCTTCAAAATGTACCACTTATAGTATTAGACAACTATAACATTCTATGTCTTGCCTATCACAGTCAGACCTCTGTATACAGTATTCTGAATCCATGGATTTGATTGACAACAAATTGAAAGTATTTGGAAAAATGCATCTGTACTGAGTGTGTACAGTTTTTTTTCTTGCTATTATTCCTTAAACAATAAAGTGTAACAACTGTTTACATGACATTTACTTTGCATCTTTACTGTAAATCATCTAGAGATGATCACATATCTGGGAAATAGTCAAGCTAAGGTATAAAACAATTGTGTGATGCCTGACCTTGTATCCACAGATTTTGTTAGGTGCTTGACGAATGATAACTATTATTAATCAAATAGGACTGCATTCTCAACTAGGATAGAAATGTGTCCAAGAAATAAAAGTTGGTTCATGGAGATGGGGTGAAAGTTGAAGATATTACAAGTCCTTCCTAAGGACTGTAGTACATGAACTGACATAAATTTTTCTGTAGTAATACTAAAATTTTATGGGAGAGGAAGCTATTAGGAAAAAAATACTTAGAACAGCACCTTAGGGTACAATAATGAAAAAGTTTGAGACATACTGGAACACGGACCTGAAGACTCGCAATGGTCATATCATATGTAAAATAAATCAATCATTTTATTTTATTACTACATTTTATTTTATTTTATTGCTACACAATGTGATATTTTTCCAGAGATTAAAGATAATTTGAACAAATCAATAACACATTATCTGGCTTATAATGAATGGCACTGAAAACTGAAGAAATGCACATTAACACCAAAAAAGCATGTTCAAATACCAATAGAGTGAAAGAAACGAGGACTTATCAGGAACAGACTGATGTACTTGCATATAATCCCTTCATTACAACTAAGGTAAACCAATTACTTAAATTTATAAAGTGAAGGCAACTTCTGACAACTTGATTTCATCAAATCAATTGCAAGTATATGATTTCTAGTATTGCTTAGTATTTTTATTATAAATAATTATAAATAATCATTAAATTATTTCTTAGTATATTTATAAAATGTGAAGTATAAATATGTTTATAGTAATATTTATCTTAATAATACTAATATTGTATATTATGACATGGCATTATATATTAATGATGTATTTATATTAATATTTTATGGCATTTTATAAAATCAGCTTTATCTATTTTTTTTCAATTTATCTCTACTACTAGCTTGTTAGATACTCAATTATATGAACTATATCAGTGCTCTTGGCTAGAAGGGGTATTAATTTCTCACTTTCAAAAGCTGACATCCAGCAGCTTAGAACTGAATTTAACATGTTAGAATTGAGAACAAATAAATAACAATTTTCATGTGTCATTTCTTTGCTTTCTTTACTCAGCCCTGTCATGGTCAATTTCCTTTACAATGTTTGAAATCCTTCTCACCCATTGCTCAATCAAGAATGAAAAGTCTTAGACAACCTAAACCAAATTCAGCTGTGTAAGTGTTTAAGTCAGAAGTGCAGGACCAAACTGGACTTTCTCCAGAACTTTGATATGGAAGTGACAGAAATTGTACTCACAGAGAATTGCAGTAAGTCCCAATGTGATATTAACTTCTATCCCCAGTAAACCTTGGGTTTAATAAGGGATCCTTTCCTTGTCTTGAGTTCTACTCCCCAAAAAGGAAAAAGAAAACAGCTTTAAAAAGTAATAAGGAGCCTCCATACAGCTTTCCATAGTGGTTGTACAAATTTACATTCCCACCACTAGTATATGAAGGTTTCTTTTTCCCCTCATCAACATTTCTTGCTGTTTGTGTTCTTGATGGTAGCAATTCTAACAGGACTAAGGTGAAATCTTAATGTGGTTTTTATTTGCATTTCCTCTGTTGCCAGGGATGTAAAGCATTTCTTCATGTGTTGCTTTTTTTTTTTTTTTTTTGGCCATATATAATTCTTCCTTTAAAAAAATTCTGCTCAGTTCCTTTCCCCATTTCTTCATTGGTTAATTGAGTCATTGGGAGTTTCATTTTTTGAGCTTCCTGTATATTCTGGGTATTCAACCCTTGTCAGATGTATAGCTGACAAGGATTTTTTCCCATTCTGTGGTTTGCCTCTTCAGTCTGGAGACCATTTCCTTTGCTGTGCAGAAGCATTTTAGTTTGAGGCAGTCCTATTTGTCAATTCTTTCTCTTAATTGCTGAGCTGTTGGAGTTCTATTTAAGAAATTATTGCCTATGCCTATAGGTTCCAGTGTTTTGCCTATTCTTTCCTTAGGTAGGTTCAAAGGTTTAGGCCTTTCATTAAGGTCTTTGATCCACTTTGAGTTGATCCTAATACAGGGTGAAAGACAGGGATCTAGTTTCTGTCTTCTACATGCAGATATCCTGTTTTCCTACCACCATATCTTTTCTCTATAACATGTCTTGGGTGACTTTATCAAAAATGAGATGACTGTAGCTGTGTGAATTTATGTCTGGGTCATCTAGACTATTGCACTGATCCTTATTTCTGTTTTTGTGCCAGTACCATGCTGTTTTTATTACAATGGCTCTGTAGTATAGCTTGAAGTCATGTTTTGTGATACCTCCAGCATTGCTCTTTTTGCTCAGTATTGCCTTGGCTATTCGAGGTCTTTGTGATTCCATATGAACTTTAGGATTGATTTTTCAATCTCTGTGATGAATGTCATTGGGATTTTGATGGAGATTACATTAACATATGGGTTGGTTTTGGTACTTTAGCCATTTTCATGATATTAATTCTGCTGATCTACCCTTGGGCATAAATCTAGAGAAATGCAAGTCAGAATACAATAAAAATAATTGCACACTCGTGTTTATTGCAACATTATTTACAATAGCCAAGCAATGGAAACAGTACGATCAACATACTAAGAAAATGTAGTATATATACAAATAATGGAATATTTTTTCAGCCATAAAGAATGAAAATTTGTCACTTCCAGGTAAATGGATGGAACTGAGGAACATCGTGGTAAGTGAAGTAAGCCAATATAAGTACAACGTATTTATAGGAAATAACAAGGCAAAACTCCACTGAACAATGAACAGATGCTTAAAAAAGGAATGACAGGAATGTAAAACAGATCATGTTAAGGGGAAGGTATTAGTGGGAGGGGAAGATAAGTGAAGAGGGAAAAGGAGGGTGAATATGGTTGATGAATTTGCTACGCATGTATGAATATGTAACATGGGAACCTGTCAAAGGCATTTTGAGAAGGGAGGGGGAAGAGGGAGAATAATGGAAGGAAACATTGTATGCATATATGGACATGTCACAATGGAAGCCCTGTGTAACTACTGTATACAAATAAAAACATCTTTTAAAGTTTTTTTTGAAAAAGTAACAAGGGACTTCTTATTGTAACTCTGATATGTAAAGAGCTTGTAAATCATTTTTTTCATCCTTAAAATAAAAAGAAGTTGGAGGTGTGGCTCAAACACCCCTTTATCATTATAAAACATAAGAAAAGAAAACTGAAAAAGTAAATGTGAAAAAATTGAATAAAAAAGTCATTAACTTTTCTTGAACTGATCAGAGAACTGAAATCATCGGGCAAACCACAGTCCTTAAATTTGGAGACATAGGCTCATGAAGAGTAACACAAGAGAGCTCACCTGGAACAGAAACTATAAAGTGGTAAGAACATTTAGATAGCATTACCTGTGGCTGTACTGGAGTTTGAACTCATGGCTTACTAGGCAGGCGATCTACCACTTGAGCCACTCCACCAGTCCCAGTTTGTGTTGGGTATTTTCAAAATAGGGTCTCGCAAACTATTTGTCTGAGCTGGCTTTGAACTGTGATCCTCCTGATCTTTGCCTCTCAAATAGCTAAGATTACAGATGTCAGCCACTGATGTGGACCAAGTATGGTTAGCCTATGAAGTAGAAACTCTTGGGGGCCATAGTTCTAGGAAGGCCTTCACACTTTCTTTGGTTTTACTTCCAAAGTCTCTACCATGTTTGTATGGTGAAGATCCAAGAAAGATCCTTTCATGACTGGCAGGGGAAGGGGGGGGATAACACTGTTAAATACATCCATATTTATTCTCTAGGGAAAATCATTTTCCTAGACCCTTATTAACAACTGCAAGAAGGAAATTGTTCTCTTTCTGCCCCTCCCAGCCTTATCATCTCAACAAAGAGTGTAAAGCACAGTCATGCAAAGTCACAGCTTCCAGGAAATAGATTGGGAATACTGAAGCATAGGAAGAGCGTAGGTGTCCGGGACAAAAATCTCTATCATTGGAGCAATATTTGTGGAGGCCTCATCTCCAAAAAAGGAAATCCACAAAAACACTGAGATTTAACACCAAAATTAAAGAATGCTCCCTCTACCATGCCTTACTATCAATACTGAAGGAAAAAATACAGTGAATCAACCAAGGCATTCTAATGGTGCAGTGTTCCATCCTAAGGAGGGTAGGCAGCTAATTAATCAGCATAGCATTTTGATTCTTAACTTCCTTTTATCTACTGTTCTTATGTTTCATAAACCCTGGCATCAACTGCTACCATTTCTCCCTTGGTATTAACAGCAAATGAGAATCAGCACACATATTGCATATCAGAAACAAGATTTCTCTGATGGTTAAACTGCTAAAACCTCATCTAATGGATGAGATGACTCAACCGTGATTGAGTGTTTAAGCTACAAGGCAGGTATTCCTTGAATGACCTGATAAAATCACAGAGCACTTCACTGGAAAGAGGCCATGATTTACTAAATGAAAATCAAACTACACAAGAATGTCTGAAAGAGTTGCTCAGTTTGTGTAGTTTAAAAATGAGGCATCCTCTCAGTCCAATGATGGTAATTTCATCTAGACATTAAATGTAGAGGCTTGGTCATGATGGAGCTGAGGGATGATGTGGGTATGTTCTCTCAGGTCCTAAAAAGAATATCTTCCACAACAATCTCACTTTTCTCTCTCTCTTTTATCCAATAACTTCACAAATGTCTGATTTTGTTCTTGATATTCCCAAATATCCTTATTTTAAGGTATCATGAATAAGTGACATGAGAACAGTGTCTGTAAATAACATTAAACTAACCAATTGAAATTTCTGCTTCTATACAGTGTAACTTATGAGTTGGCATATATAGTCAGGCTTTGCAAATATAGTTTGTTCAATTCCAGGGTGTAAATGAGTATGAACACTGAGCTATTATAAAGATGACATGATCTTTTGAGATTTTTTAATGTCAGTTTTCTGTTATTATAACAAAATACCTGAGATAATCAACTGAAAAAAAGGAGGTGTTCATTTTGGTCCAAGGATGGTAGGGTCCTGTTGCTTTGGGGCCTATGGCAAGGTAGCACATCATGGCAGAGAACACCTGGCAGAGAAAGCTTCTCATCTCATGGTGACTGGGTTTTTTGAAAAAAGGAAAAGGGAAAGGAAGCACTGCAGTCCTGATACCTGCTTGAGAACACATCTGCAATGACTAACTTTCTTTAGCCAAGCCCCATCTCTGAAAAGTTCCACCACCTCCGGATAGTGTTTACCATGTGGGCCTTTGGGAAATATTTCAAAGATAAAGCACAGCATCTTGATGGCTAGGCATTCAGCCTCCTCCTGAATAATCCTGCATCTCTGTTTTGTTCTTTCTTAGCTACAAAGAGCTGGATAATGCTCCTCATGTGTTTCACAGTGTCTATATGTGCAATATTTTTATAACCCTGTAAGGTAAGCAATCTACAAGGTAGTATGTCCATTTTCAGAAACAAAACAAAATAAACTTCAAATATGGTAGAGTTATTTGAAGTCACACAGAAAGTATGTGTCAAAGACTAACCTATTGCCTTTGTCCAATAATTCACTTATCTTCTTTTTCTTTTGATGGGCCTTATGCATTGCTGGCAAGCATGCCATTTCCTGAGCCAGCTCCCACACTATGCTATAGTCTGCTTTTCAGACGGGTTCTGTGCTTTGTGCTTGCTGGCCTCAGTGGCAGTCCTTCTACCCTTACTCCTGAATAGCTGAGACAGCAGGTGTGCATCACCACAGCCAGCTTGGGTTTTTTTGTTTGTTTGACTTTTATTTTGTTTTTTTTTTCAGCATATATTACTCATACAAAGGGATGTTGTTGTGGTACTTCCATAATCTATGTAATATACTTTGATCATTCACTCCATTACTTGTTCTTATCCTCCCTTCCTAGTTCCCCTTTATTTTATAGCTTTAGTGGGTTTACTATGCTATTTTTATTCATACATTTAATGTCTTCTGATCATATTCATCCCCCCAATCACTCTTTCCTTTCTCTCCCCACCTCACTGGTTTTATCCCAACAGTACCCCTTTTACATTCATATCACATTGGGCTTTTTTAGGTCTAGATTCCACTTACTAGTGAAAACAGAAACATATTTTCAAGATAGAGTAGAGAACTTTTGCTCAAGCTGGCCTCAAACCGTAATCCTGTACCTCTGCCTCCCAAGTAGCTGATTACAGTCATGACCTGCCATGGCTGACTCTGTTTATCTTCTTAAAGAATATGCTTCGGAATATTAGTGAAATGAAATTGTCAATTAAAATTTTTTATTTTTAAAACTGCATATTATTATTTAAAATGACAAAACAAGAACACTCAAACCTAATGAAGAGTCCCAGAAATCCTGTGTAGAAAAATCCAGATTTCCCAATCGTATTTGACTACTGAAACAAATTTTTTTTCATAGTGTCTATTAATATTGCCCCCTCAACCAGAAACAGAAAAATAACACAGAATAGCCCGAGAAATTCTTCAGAGCATCATTCCTGCTTTATCCTCTGGTACCACTGTGGTCTAGTCTGCCATCATCTCTCTCTTGGACAAAAGCAACAGCCTTCCAATTATTATCTCTGTTTCTAACCTTATTTCCCATGGGAGAAACTATAATGTATTTTCCAAAAGCCATGTCCTTTTCCTCCTTGAACATAGACGTAGACAGCACCTCTCAGTCTCCTTTGCTGTGGTTGTGTTCTGGCAAGTGAATTATTGGAGAAAATAATACACACTATTTCTCAGGGGCTCTTCTCTCATCTCAACTACAGGAGAGGGAAAGAGAGAAGTAGGCAGCAGACACTCTGGGGTTGGGACTCTACCCTGAGTCACTCAATGATGACTTGAAGAAGAGTAACTCTCTGCCAAACATACAAATGCATTCAGTTATGCAAACAAGAAAAAAAAATGGGTTTTTGTGTTAAGCTGCTGAATTTGAGGGTTTAAAAAAATAGCCATTTGCCTAATCTGACTAGCAGCACATTTGTGAGACCGATAATACTAAAAGGTACAATTCATGTCAACATTTAAGATAGTTCTCCATTTCACTCAGACTAAAAATCAAAGTTCTTAAAATGGTCCTCAGAACCCCACAGGGGCAGGCCCACTTCTGCTTCTCCTACAGCCTACCAGTCCCTTTCTCATTCATTCCTTTCCACGACTCGCTAATTTAATCTCTGTGGGGAAACACTGCCAGCTCAGTGCCTTTGGGCTGGAGGTCCTTGCTGCTTAGCTTGCTTTCCCTGAGTCCTCTCTTGCCTCATTCTCACCCCTTCCTGATTGTACTCAGTCCTCTTGGTGACTTTTTCCATGGCTACCTTAGTTAAAATTGTGACTCAGGCTTCCAAACCCACTTCCACACGGCCAGTCACATCCTTTGATTTATATATTTTTCTCCATAGCACTTAATCACCATCTAAATTATTTTTTAAAGTTTTTTAACTTCCAGTCTCTCCTCTAAAATTAATCTACACAGAGGCATGTGTTATTGCATTGTATTTTTCAATCACTTTTTAATTTCTAACACCCAGCACAAATGATTAATTGCATTAATCAGTGAATGCAATTGGATACAAAACTGACATTTGTACACAATATGAAATCTAATAACTAATTTTCTCTAGATTCAGCTGATAAACACCTTGAGTTTAAATTTCAGTATATGTTCATTATGTCCTGAGACGCTTGGGAAGGTTATGTGACAGTGTCAGACTCCAATCATGACAACATAAAGACTGATTAATACCAAGATTGAATGCATGAGAGTGTCCATAAACTTTTCCAAAGATCAAATTCTACTTTGATTATTTACTCAAAATTAAACTTGCAGAGAAGAATGTTTAGTGCATTTATATATTATTCACTACATTTTGAGAATTCTTAAACTGAAAGGACTGAATTGGAACAAAATAATCTGACATTTCCCTCTGACATGAAGACTCCTAATTTCTCTACAAAGAGTTCTATCTTTGTCAGAGACATAAGCTCCTCCAGCAATACTGGACATTTTAAAACAACCCATATGAATGTGAACACACCAATGAAACCAAGTAGACACTCATCCTTGGCTTGGCTGCTACTCTAGCTCTTGAAACTTTCAAAGTGAATGCCAAATGCCAGTTAGTGACCAGTATAGTGTGATGCCTATAGGGCACACTTCTGATGAAAACAGGCAAGCTAGCAGTTTATTTTCATATTTCCATACATTTGATTTGCATGGTTTTCAGGAAGTAAAATTACTGTGTTTTTTAAAAACAAGTATTGGTAACTAATAATCTCTAACTATATTCACACTAAAGGCAAAGATCTATGTAAATAATATTTTACATAGGGAAAGTTATATTCAATTATCCTTGCTCAATGATTCTAAGACAAGAAAGGAAAGATGGCTGATAAAGGGTACTTATCCAGGCAGCTACCATTGTAGGGGAATGGAGCTTAACGTGGCTAGAGAACCTCTGCAGTGTAGAACACATCTCTCAGAGATACCCAAAGTTAGGAGTGAGTGAGGTGGGGAATTTATACATCAACTACTTTTAGTCACTGATTGAGGGAATCCATTGTTCCTATTAGGTTTCAGTGTCCCATCACTTCTGCACTGCCTCATGGATAGGCAAATTGGACTTGAGCATTGAGAAAAATTCCTTAGGCATTTCTTTGCCCACTGTGTTGGTAGGTGGAAACCAGGCTAGAGGGCAAGGGTGAGAGCTTATGGGCAGAATACTTACCACATTGGCTAATGATGTGCTACAAAATAGTGGAAACTGATACTCAAAAGTGTTGTCTCTTCAAGTGATCATTGGGTGAGGGATTGTATGTTCTAGTTTGCCTTGCCTAGTTTCTTTGTGTCTTGACCACTCTGTGAACCAGCCAGTTGTGTGTTTTTTCCTTGAACATTTCCAGGTACTGACAAAGTTGCTTAGGTTGTTGATTTAAAATGCTGAAAGACCAACTATGTAGCCAAGCATGTAGAAACTAGATCCATCCTTGAGCCAGATTCTTTCACACTAATCTTAAATCTGTAACCCTACTTGCTCATTTCAAATTTACCTAGGTAAAACATCTCTTTTCTCGCTATCAACTACTAAGACATGCTGTTGCAGTCTCCCCTCTATGCAAGTTGCTTTAATAAGTGATTTCGGTGGACTATCCAGACATAAATCACTCTTTTTTTAGATGTGAACCCTAACCAGCTCCAGGTTGGGAAGATTTGGTACAGTTTCCTTATAGGAACTCTGCCCTGAGACTTTTGGGGTAATTCCCACAGTAGTTTCACTGGACAAATAAGGTTCTGGATAGATGAGCATTCTGTGACAAAGAAATTCAGAATATGAATTGTATCGCTGAGATAAAGGCTTAGGAGTAAAAACAGTAGAGGGTCATTAAATAATAAAGTACAGGGAATTTTTAGGTTTTTATGGTGTTTTATTGACATATACATATATATGTATGTATATGTATCTCTCTATATACACACACACACACATACACACACACATCCTCTATGCCTAAAATTGACAGAATTTGCACATTGTTGTATTTGTTAACTGAATGAAAACACTATTACATTTCTCTAACTATTCTTATATTTTTCCAAAGTCTGCTTTTTCCCAATTTATCTGATGTATTTCATTTTGGATGTATGTTATATTTTCATGGTCATCAAGTCAATTAGATCTATCTCTTTTTTAAAAGAGTTTGACCTAATCTACAAATATGTCACTTAATTTTACCATTTTTAGTTCAATCTCTACTAGAAGTTGTATGGGAATGCGTTCACTTATTTTTCTTCTATTCCTAATGCTAACAGTACCAGTTTCTGCCATTTGTTTTCTTAAAACACTTTTGAGTTCACTCTTTTATCTATGTTCTCATTGTCACCATCATAATGTCACACTCACCATCTCATGCCTTCTGACTGGCCAGTGTATCTCCATTTGCTCACTCTTGAACTTTTCTGTAATATCCAGTTAGGCTCTTTTTCCCCAATACATTATTTTTCTTATATTATTTCTGTTTATGTCAAGTAGTGATATTTACTTGTCTTAATGCTGGAAGCTGCACTATATCTATTCTCACTCCTATACTACTCTATCCCTGTCAAGGGAAGAAGGCATTAAAACAGTTTGCTTATGGCTTACCTTTTCCTCTCAGTCTGCTTTCCATTAGGCATACTCAGGGAAAGAAAGCAAGTGACCGGAGTAATAATTACCAGGAAATGCTGATAAAGCTAATGGGATTTATTGAGAAGAAAGCTCTTATCTATAGAAGGCTCTAAGAGGGTGTTCCTGGTTTGGAATTGTATACTTTAGACATAGAATATGTACATTTTTTTGAAACAAGCTCCCTAGAAATGTCACATTAACCATAAAGTAAAATGGCTAAAAATTACAGACGTGCTATTACCTAAAAATCCCTGCCAGATGAGATAATCTGCAAACTTTCTGTTCCTCTGGGTTGGGACACGTTTGTTGCAACAAAGACTCAGGGAGCCCTGTAGGATGTTCTAGATCTTTCCCTGTTGCTTGTCCATGTTTCTTGACTGCTTGTAGCCAATCGGTAAAATTGGAGGCTAGGTAAACTCTCTAATCTTATTCATTCAGTTTGACAATCTGATCTTTTGTTTAAATAAAGGGCTCAATAGTAGCATTCATCTCTCCTTAGATTCCAGAAACAAATGAGAATAGACAGAAGTGTCTAGATTACATAACCTAGTTTTTATATATAGACACAATAAACTTCCTAATAGCATGATGTAGAATTAGTTTCTAAATCTCAGAGTGGCTGAGTTGAACAGACACAGGCCACATAGACAAGGGCAGGCTGCTTACTAGATGAGTGAAAGAAAGTAGTCCTGAATGCTTATGTAACTGTAAAAGAAACTGTAAGAAAGGAGCTCAAATTACCAATCAGAAAATTCACTCTTCATTTAGAGGAGAAGAGAAAGTAAGGAGTAGAGAAAAAGTACAGGAGTGTTGTTCTTTTCGAAATCTCCCCAAATGGAAGTCCCTGCTGTGTTCTGAATGTCCCTCTCCCCACCGAAACTCTAGAACTCATATGCTAAAGCCTAACCCTCAATGTGATAGTATTAAGAGGTAAGGCTTGGGGAAGGTAATTAGATCAGGAGCTCTGAGTTCTCATGAATGGGATTAGTGCCCTTATAAAATAGGCCAAGGGAACTTAGTTTTCCCTTTTACTATGTGAAAACAGCTAGAAGGCACCATCTGTAAGTTAGAAAGCAGGTCCACGTTAGATTCAAATCTACCACGCTCTTGAACTCAGCCTCCAAAACTGATAAATATGGGCGGGAGGTGTGGCTCACATGGTAGAGCACTTGCTTAGCCAGTGTAAGGCCCTCGGTTCAAACCCTCAGTAACAAAAAAAAAAAAAAGAAAGAAAACTGTGAAAAATAATTTCCTGCTGTTTATAAGGAACCTATACCCATATATGGCATTTTGTTATAGTCATCTGAATGGGCTAAGGTAGTACCTCCTCCAAAGAGACAACTGTACTACTTATTTTGAAAGCTCCCTTGTCCAATTTTGATACCTTTTAAAAGACTTACAGAATGGTACATAATTCAGAATTTAGCTCAAAACTGAGATTAGTTTTGCTTCTGATTCACCATTTTTTTAATAGGTTAATATTGAATCAAACCTTGATCGTTTGTTCTGTGCCTAGATTCCTACATTCCTCAACCCTGGACTCAGTGCTTATGTCTTTCAGTTTACACTCCCTTAATTCAAAAATACTGACTCACTGTTTTGAGTTTCCTGGACTGAACTATGGACACCTGTTAAGATTTGGATATGGTTTGAATTTGTCTCCCAAAGCTTCATGTATTGAAATTTGGTACCTACTGCGAAGAATTAAGAAAGTGGAATCAACCTGACTGTGGTGTTTAGCAGTGGAGCCATTGGAAGGTAATTAGGATTAGATAGGGTATCAGGGTGGAGCCAACATGATTGAATCCTTGTGGCACTATGAGACCATGGAGAAGATGCGTGTATACACGCCTGCCCCTGTCCCTTATCGTGTGATGCATGCCACTCTGGGACTCGGTCAAAGGGAAGGCCATCACCAGAACAGATGCACTCCCTCAAGCTTAGACCTCTAGAACTGTGAGTCAAACAAATCTCTTGGGTTTTTTCTTCTTTCCTTCCCCTTTCTGTCCTCCTTTTCTTCCTCCTCCTCCTCCTCTTCCTCCTATTCTTCTACTTAGGCTGGCCTCAAACTCAAGAATTGCCTGCTTCAGTGCTGGGTTCTCAGATGTGTACCACCATACCCAGCTTCAAAATAAACCTCTTAAAAAAAACTTACTCACTCTGTGCTAATAGAACTATTAACAACAGAAAAATGAACTAATACATCACTTACTGTTTCCTGTACAGCTCTGACATGTCCACAGAGCCCAAGTCAGTTGCTTGGTGCTGATGCCATACTATTTGTTTTTTGTGTGGTACTGGAGTTTGAAGTCAGGGCCTTACAATTGCTAGGCAGATGCTCTGCCACTCGAGCTACTCCTCCAGTCCCTCTGCCATACCATTTTTACTGGACAATACAGAATCTTCGTTTACTCACATTGCACTTAAAGTACTGTCATATATTTATCTTCTCCGTTACTCTTTTGACATCCATTGTGTCCTTCCTCCTAAACAACATGGAGGAGGGAAATGAGGAAGAGGAGAAGAGATGCTTTCTTTCTTCTTCCTTCTTCATGAAAGACTTCACGTCAAAATCTTCCACCTAAGTGGCTAATGCTTTCTTCCTTCTTTCCCTTTCTTCATTTCTTCCTTCTTTCTTTCTTTCTGTCTTCTTTATTTTTTCTCTCTTCTTTCTTCTTCTTCTTCTCCTTCCCCTTTCCCCTCTCTCTCTGCCCCTCCCCTTCACCCCTCCCCCTCCCCCTCCCTCTCCCTCTCCCTCTCCTCTCTCTCTCTTTCTTTTGACTCTCACCATGCAGGTAAGGCTGGTCTGGAACTCAAGAGCTCTCTGCCTTAGCCTCCTGAGTGCTGGGATTACAGACATATACCACCATGCCCTGGCTAACAGGTACTACCTTCTAACTGGTTGCTTTTCATTTCTACTCTCATTCATTGAGCTCAACTCTCACTCATAACATCTAGTTATTTTATCAATATTTCTCCCATTTAAAATTCTTTGTATACTGTTATTTTCCATTCATTTGGACTACAATTAGTCTCTAATTATTTGTGTGTAATATTTTTTACCTCCTTGAGGGCCAGGAGGGTAAGTCTTATGCTACTTTGGTACATCTTATTTCAGTACTAAACATATCTGTTACATTTAGAAAGGAGAGCATACCTTTTATAAATACTTATTTTTATTTATATTGTATCATTTCCTTTAAAATAAAGTGCTTGTAATATGATTGCAGGCTAATCAGACATTTGAATGCTTAAAACCTTTATTAAAAGCCTCCAGTTGTTTTTTTCATTCTTTTGGCTTCCAGGAAAAATGTGTGATTTTTGTATAAGATCAAGTAAAAACTTATAAAAAAAAATGAATGCATAATACCCTGATAATCTTACCACTTTAACATGATGTTAGTTAGCAATCTTGAAATTACTAAATTACTGGCACACTAGTGTTCACTACTTGACTAGTACATTACCACACTGAGAAAAAAAATATACACTGATTAGCTTTAGTGCTGACTAATGAAAACAACAAGTGAGTACATTCATAATTTTCAGTGAATGGTTATTACCAAGAGTCATTATTTAAAGAGGAAAAGTGATATTATTATCTTAACCAACCAAGTCAGTAGAAATACAAATTTGTCAGTTATATCTATAATTCAAATAATATCATTTCTTGATGACTAACACTAAATATGAAATATAAGCACTTAAGATTTCCTCTTGGTTGATTAGCAAGATATACTACTAAAATTGGAGTTACAATAACAATGACAATAGACAATGTCTTCAGAGCTTATGTGGACCAGGCACTATGATAGATGATTTGCATGCATCTTAAACTCTTCTGACACCCCTGTGATGCAGATGTTTTTATTCCATTTACAAAATGGAAACTAAGATCCTCAAGAGGTTAGGTAATTTCATAATCCACATTTTGCTTATTGAGGAAAGAAGTAAGTTTGTTACTCTCAACTGCTAAATCTGTGTCTGTTTACTTTTTTTATACTTTACGGATAAAGCTCTACACTCTAGAGCTATTACATGACCAAAGCAAGTAGTCCATATAAGATGCCTAATGGTGAAATAATGAAAGAATATATTTAGAATACTCCTCATCTTCCTTTCATTTTATTTATCTTTACTGCTCAAAATTGGTACTAAAGAACACCTGGAAGATAAGAAATAGAATAGAATTTAAGGTCTCCAGACCTACTGAGTTGGAATCTTATTAGGATTGTCAGGTGGTCACTATGCACACTGAAGCTAGAAAAGAACTGTTGTATATAGTGGAGGTTTTCAGGAAACAGGTGGAATAGAGTAAGACTGTGTGGGTTTTGTACTCTGCTTTACAGAAGCAATAATCTACTTTTATTTATATTAAGCATCAACCAATCTTTACAATTGTGAGCATATCAAATAACTTTATCAAGAAAATATAAAAATGCAAATTATGAACCAAAGATGTATGGCAAAGGAAAGAAAAACTTTAAAAGCTGACATAAAAGCAAAAGTGGTGGAATCAGGGGTATATAACTATATTTAATTTTGGCTGTGTTTACCACTCTGAGTGCTACAGAAATTTCAGATTTATACTAATAATAAAGTAGTGACAATTTCAGGACCTGAGAATTTTAGCCAAATGTGATTTAACTTGTATAGTGTTAATTCTGAACATAATTAGAAATGATAGATTGAAGAAAAGAAGTGAAATTGCCCTTGCAAGAACTGTAAACAAAATTTAAGCTGATTTACCCTCAAAAGCCAGTTGATAAATTATTATAAATGATGCCAAAACAATAGGAGTTTAGGATATCTAATTCCTGTTTGGGGAAGATTCTTTTCTTCATGTTGGTTAAAGAAAAGCATCATTGTTATTCACTTTCTCCTTCATGACTTTTTTCTTAAATCCAAACTTTGGGTTTGCTTCTAGATTTATATGGCTCTCAATTTATAAGTGTTTGACTTGTTTACAATTTTCATTTCTGTATATTATTTATTGACACACCCACAGAAGCTAGTACACCATCTATTAAACATTCCAAGCTATGATAAGATGGAGTGTATCAAATCATAAATCACTTTATTTGTAACCATCTTGATAAGTCTGGCAGTGTTTTTACTTGAATATTTTGTTTCATCTTAACAGTTTATAATTTGGAAAAATACAAAGTTTTGTTAACTGCTTGTATCAAAAATGCAATGCTCTTGAGATAGCAAATGAAATAGAACTAAAAGAGATGCCGATTTGTCTTCCACAGATTTACCATATGCTAAATACCAAGGAAATAGAACCAAGTTAGTGATCATATGTGAACACAGAAAATGTGACAGCTTTATTCAAGGTCTGAAAGAGACAGTTGCAGGTTAATTTTATCCCTTGATATGGCTTTATTACCTCCTACTTGATGCAATATTTCATTCTGTAGTTAGATTGATTTTTCCCAGTTACCTGATTATCTCATCCATGTGGATGGGTTGATGTCCCAGTACTCACCTCACTTGTATCATGCCAAAATAGAGCAGTTTTGTCAGAGGCTACAAAATCTTAAGGAGTGTCCCTATTCACAAAAGAGCAATTAAGTAGCTTCATGAAGTATTAGCTTCCTCTGAAGGCAACCATGTGTCTTTTGTTATGTGTAAAATTAACCTCAAAGAGCAGTATCACTAAAGTCAGACAGATAAAATGAAAATGCTCTGGCAAAAGATAGATAGCATTAATTGAGATCTTTTGTGTGCCAATAACTATTCTAATTTCTTTACAAGAATCATTTTATGTGATATACTCAATATGCCCTGCAGAAGATAGTGATGATTCACAGATAAGGCAGAGGAGTCCTAGGTAGTTTGTACCACTTTTCCCAGGGTATGCCCAGGGTGAATCCAAAGTACTCCCACCTCAGCAACCATTTTTAGGCACTTACAGTAGATATTGCCAAGTGTTTGTCATGAGTTATCTAATTTAATCCTTCCTCTATAGAGTATTCTTGCACTATAGAGATAAAATACAATTTTTCTCACTCCAACATTCAATTGATCATTAAATTATATCTATTCTATCTTGGTTGGTTAATATATACATATACAGACAGAGAGATATCATCTACTTTCTTCTATACTTCCCATATCCATTGCCTCCCTCAATTCACAATAGTCTTTCTAATCCACCTATTTTCTTCCACTCTTGTGCCCTCCAAACTATTCTCAACACAGAAGTCAGTGTAATCACACCCCAAAGCAAACTATCAGAGGACAAAATCTTATTCAAGCTCTTCAATAGCTTCTAACAGCAGCTAAAGGACAAAGTAAGCAATCAGTACATTGAACAAAGAATTATAGTTGTAAAAGCAATTTTGTTATTGTCTCCCTCTCTCCATTCAAACCTCCTTAGTGGGAATGTGTTCCTTATGTCTGGCAATTGATAAAAATAGCAGGCCATGAAATCTACCTTCATTTTTAGCATATGAAGTAGTGGTTGGAACCATGAATTCTGGAACCAGATCACTTGAGTGTAAATCCCTAACTATGTTCTTTATAAATTATACAACCTTTGACAAATCACTTACCTCTGTTTCTCAGGTTTGTTCTATATGAAAAGCAGAATTGTTGGGAATCAAAAGCCACAGTCTGACAAGATCACTGTGGCTTAGCAGCGTTCCAACAAGGTTGGAATCTGCAGGTGTACCATGTCTCTATCATGGTGGGAAGGAACACTAAGTGGTTTCTCTTGACTGAAAAGAAGTTTATACTTATTCAAGGACACTGGCAGTAAGAATGCAGAGCGGCAAAAACAGAAAGGTTGTAACTAGGTCAGAGTGTTTTTGATGTTTAAGTCTCTTCCTCTTTTGTATAAAGCTTGCTGAGAAAAATAAAATTTGGCCAGTTGGTCATCAGCCTTCTGGCCCTCTCGATATGTGTTTTGTCATTCCCTTCCTGAGTGAGTGAGACCTTTTGTGTGTCCTGTCTTGTTCATTCCTGCCCTGAGCCCTTTAGGGTCAAAGACCTCTGCGATCCTGGTGCAGAATATTATCAATTCCTACATTCTGTGAGAATTAAGAGTTATTAGGTATAAAAGCTCTTAGAATCATTCTTCACACAGAGTGGAGATCATATTTATTCATATTATGAGGGGAAGTGGAAAACTGGGGTGACTTTAAAATCAAAGACAGTTTTTAATTCAGTAATTTAATATGATTATTCTAGGTTTCCAATTTTGATCAGTCATAAGATCTCTTTTATCCTCCTTCCCTACCACATGTTAATTGCTCTTTCTATCTCCCCTCTAGAGCCAAAAGAGGAGGAAGAATTCAAAGAGAAGAATCCCAAAATTCTTGCTTGACTGCAATTTCAAGATAGCTTCACAATTTCTGAGGCTGGCAGGTCTTTAAAGCTTTCTTTCACTCATGATATGTTTTTGTAGATTCTTAGTATATACCACTAGAGAAAATTGAACACACTGAGAATATTTCACTACATACCCTAACATACATGTAATATATTTTTCTCTAATTTTTTGACCTCATTCAGCCCCACCTCATAAAGATAGCTCACCTCCACAGTCAGTATCTTGGGCAGGATTTACTATAGATCCAAGGTCACTCTTTTCTCATCTACCTTCAGCAGAATAATTGCTAGTAGAGGTGATATGAGTAGTTAGAAGTTCTTCCCCCTCTGTCTCCCTAAAATCCTTTATTTCACATATTATACAACTCATGATATTTGTCATTGCTTTTTGTAAATGATTGTTAGAATGAACTAAACTGGATAACAGGAACTAGATTTTGTACTTAGTCCAATTTTTCTGAACAACTTCTTCCTGTGGTCAGTTAAATTTCAATTAAATGTCATTGCTCTTTAAGTTATGTCATGGTATAAAAATTGCAGTCTGGTGTGATTCAGTGGCTTCTTCAGTGGCTGATGTCCAAAATATGTTTAATTTGTTTTTCTTCTGTGGGTACTTGGGACTTCTTCAGGGAACTCCTTAGTAGAGATTTCCATTTGTCATTCTTAAGAATGTGACTCCTCCCAAATGCAAGATACTTTCAGTACTCTTCTTCCTGAGTCTGTTTTGCTTTGTTTACTACATCCCTTCAGAATATCATCTTAGGCAAACAGTTTTCATGACTTCTCACAATTCTCTCTCTTGTTTGGCATCCATATCAGAACTATAATAAATACAATCCATACCTTCATGCCTAGGGCAGTATCTTTGCCTCGCCATCCAGGAAGGTATCTGTTCTCTTGCCTAAAAGCCTATTTATCTGTTTTTGCTTTCTTTCATTTTTTTAAATGAATTAAGAACCAGCTTCAATATTTTTCCAATTCTATAGGTCTCAAGCAAATTTTTAGAATAGTTTTCATGGACACATCTTTCCTTGGTAATAGGAGGAAGAGAATTTTCACCTTTCCTAGAAAGAGAGGAAGGCAAACCCACAAATCTGTATCTCTGGCTTCACTCAAAGAAATTGTCTCCTTCATATCTCAACTTTGAGTGACTTTTCACCCTTGTGTGGAAAGTAGGTGATACTGGCAGAACCATATGTCTTGTCACCATTTCAAGTCTGGCATAAGTGGTTCAGCACCCCAGTTCAAATGCAAGGATATTATTTCCTAATTTCTCTCCACAGTCTTAGAGCTATTAAGCACCTTAGAGCTGTGTTATCAGTAAACCTGCCCTTTTAATAACCTTTTATGCTATTGCCGATGATATTTTCAAAAGAGGACAGATGTCTTTTTTGCTGACATGCATTTCCCTGACCCTTAGCTCAGTTCATTGAACATAAATATTTACTAAATGAATAATAAATGAATTGAAAGACATTCAATTTTTACACATTAGTCACAGTTTTGTAGATGGAATTAAATACCGATATTATATATATGTATGCATGTATGTATATGAATACAGGACACACTTCATGAACACACATACACCTGGCTGTGGCAATGCACATCCAGGCCACATCATTCTCCTAGACTATTCACATCATAGTCTACATAAATGAAATTGTACTTCTGAGTATGTCATTTATAGAGATAATAATGGGAGTGGTGCCTCCAAAAGTGTACAAACCCTTGAACACAAACATTACATGAATATAAATACTCATTCTTCTGGCATCTGAAGGTAAATAGTAGATTCAATTAATCACATTTACTAAATATCTATTATGTAGTAGGTATGGTGTTAGCTGATACAAATTGTACAAGATGTTCACAAATATAAATAAGAAAAATATAAACTTAAAAAAATAGTGATTGCGAGAATATTACATATATATAAATGGACAAATAATTTAAATATTTTTTAGTTAAAAGTTAGTAATACTTTTTTAGAGTAAGTGGAAATGCATATGTTGCATTTTTGTTTACTTTAAAAATTTTCTATATACATGTGCATGCATAGGTTTCATAATGAAAAACTAATCACATTCTAAATGATATTTAAATTTTTCCTGACCAAATATTTAAAGGTAATTATTTGAAAAAATGTAGTTCACCAGAAAATAACCTTACACATGAGAAAAATAAAATTTGAAAATTGAGTGACGGGAGTAATAACTTAGAAAATTAGACCATGCTAACTTAGGAATATTAATTATGATTTTCAACAGCTAAAATTGTTCATTGAAAATGTAACTAAAGTTTATTTGAGCAGTCTTTTACAAAGAATAACTGAAATATTTAGTTTACTACAAATTCACTAAAACGCTCTTGGAGGTCACTTACACCATTTTCTTCTCTTTCATTATTATATCATTGTTTTTTTAAATCATCAGAAGGGGTTTTTGCTAAAAAGAAGCCATTTATTTACCTTCTGTTTTTGTAGCATGTGATGAGAAAACAATATGTTCATTGCTTAGTGATTTAAAACTTATTAAATTCCAGTTTCAAATCACATCTGTAAAGATGGGTGAACAGACAATCATATTTTCAGCAGTTTGAGTTACTTTAATACCAGTATAAGCCCTTAACGTAGACTCCTAACACCAACAGTATGGATTTCTCGACATTTGAACTTACTGGTCACTGACATTTTGCATTGAAAGTAGGAGCACTTTAGGGAAAGCCATGAAGAGAAAACACATTTCACTAAAGTATACTGAAAGAATCATGACACATTTATTTATGCCTGATTGTAATAGCAATTTGTCAGTGTCCTCACACTAATACACCAACACAACACATCCATACACGTGGTTCACACCCCAAAGTAAATTTATGAATATGAATATTGAACTATACATTTGTGACAAATGTATTATTGTTTAATACATAGATACATGTCCATTCTGGTTCTAGAGACCTAAAATATCTTAGGCTTAAATATAATAAATTAAATTTTAAAATTATGACAAAATTGCTTATGAAAATGTAATTTTATGTAAGATTTATATCATCTTCTATAATTTGTAAATTTTTATACAGTGTCTTGAACTTACACATGGGTAGCTTCAATATCAAAATATACAAACTTTGCAAATTTTGTCTTAAAAATAAAATTTCTTAAATCAAATATAACCTTGTCAGCTTTTGATGGGTATGTTTATAAGCACTTTCTGTCTTCTTAGGAGGGACTGGAAGATGACAAAGCAGATATATAAAAATAAGCATATTCTCCAAGTTCAATAACTTTTCTTTTTGGTGGTGGTGATACTGGGATTTGAACTCAGGACCTCATGCTTACAAATGGCAGGTGTTCTACCATTTGAGCCACACCATCAGCCCTATTTTGTGTTGGGTATTTTCGAGATAGGTACTTGTGAACTATTTGGCTGGACTGCCTTTGAACTGTGATCCTCCCAATCTCTGCCTCAGGAGTAGTTAGGGTAACAGGTGTGAGCCACAAGTGCCCAACTGAATAACATTTTTTATTGATTAATAAAATCCAACTTTTATTTGAAAACCCAGAGAGTTGGGTTCACAACATGATCTCTCAATTGTGTTTATTTTTTCCTTCCTATTGTCTGGATTTCTTTGTAATATGTGTCAAGATGGCAAGAGTAACAGAAACCCTGTTAAATCAGCTAAAACTCTTTCAATCATGGTACATAAAACATAGTCTAAAACTTTGATGAACTGAACCATAGCTCAAAATATTAGATAAGGGTTTTCTATTTTTAATATCACAAGATATTTGTAAGAATATGTTCAAATCTTTAAGTAAATGGTCATTCCCTCCTACACCCAGATCTTACATAAGCATCAGAGGCAGAAAGGAACCCTATGCCTTCCCTTTTCTTTACATTGTACCTGTTCCAAATATACCCCAAATAATAAAATGTCACGTGACGGTTTTCTTTTTTTTTTAAACAAAAATGTGGATGTTAAATGTATAAATAATGGTAGTATACAAGAAGACCTATGTTATCATGAATTGTTTACCAAATAATGTATTAAACCTTGGTCTATATAAATAGTACACTAACAAATTTCAAGATAATCATTATAGTTTGGGAACTTTTACCAATGTGTCTGTACCATACAGTGGGGCAGTCAGAAAATAAATGCAGTACCAAGGGAATTAATGCCAGAATGGTAGTCTAAGCAGAATAGGGCTTAGAGTATGTAACCAATAAGGAGGTTCAATTCAGTCTGTTGAATGCGTAGGCATCACATAAACCCATGCAAAGACCGTACTCAAAGACCTCAACACTTGATGGGTAAGATAGGACATGAACTCATCCTTCCCTGCCTCTCTCCATTTACTTGTCACTTAACATTTCATGGAAATATATACCTCAGTACTTTAAAATACTAAAAACCTAACTGAGATTTTACCACTGAAATATTCCTCTTAAGTGCTGCTATTTCTATAAATGCAATGCAGAATATGTCCTCGTTGTGAATTGTGATTTGGTTATATTTAGTGTGACCTCATATTTAATGAGGGGGAAAGTGACATATTTAATGGGAATATTTAAAATTCACTTAAGTGTCTTCAAGTGATTTTTTTTGTTTTGTACATTTAATTAGTGATACTGCATTTTTCCAAATGATATTTTCTCCATCTTTAAAATGATCTATGGAAGATAATATATATGTGATACCAAATTAAAGATAGGAAAAATTTGTCTATTTTAATGACAGCATTATAATTTTGCAGCCTTGAAAGAAAAATGTAATTTGTTAGAAAAAATCTTACGGATTCTCAAATGCAATAGTACTGATTTGTAACCTAGAAAAATAAAATCATTTTCACTTGTGTGTCTTTCATTATTGAAAGAGTAATGCGGGATCTATATTACCAGTATTATCTCACAGAGAACCAAACCCTATTACTATTATATTACATCAGATTTTTCTTTTCTGTTTTTAAGATTTACTAAGAGAAATTAGTTAAGTAAAAATAATGGTTGGTGGGTTTAGCTCTTAGATTTTTTTCCCTCTTTTAGAAAATTAGGGTAAATATCACTTGCTGAATGTCAGTCCAGGTATTATTCCATTTGTTTACATAATTCATTCATTCAAAAATATTCCTGAGGCATAATGATAAACAAACTGTGCAAAGTCCCAGCATCATAGATTTCAGTCTATTAACATATATACTATGGGAAAAGGGAATTTAAAAAAGTGATAAATATTATTACTAAGCAAGGCAAGATAATATGGGGGGCTAATATATGACTGGGAAGTCAAGGAAAACTTTGAGAAAAAGGAATATCCAATAACTTAACCTAATGAATGAGTAAGAGTGAGTCAATTAGAAGAACGTGAATGTAAGATCAAGATGGGTGTGAACAATATGATGCATCAGAAGAACAGAAGAAAGGGGTTTTTTGTTGTTCATGTTGTTTATGGATTACACATGATCCATGGAGTTGGCAGGATGAAGGTGAAGATGTAAGAAATGGTCAGTAAACAATGCTCAGTAGTGTGGACTTTGTCCTAAAGTAAATGAAAATCAACTGTGATAGCCAAACTCCAAGATCGTACCTAATGACCTTTCCCTCCCATTACTCACACCTCTGTATAGTCCTAACCATAATAAATCAGTCCTTGATAATATAATGAAAATAGCACAAGTGATGAAGAAAGTTCCAATATTAAGTTATCAAAATATCAGTAAAGAAACCTGCCTTGCTTTTTTGAATCACTCTGGGGTAAGCTAGTCACCATGTTCTGAGGACACTCAAGCAACCTCGTGGAGAGAAACCAACCTGTCATCAGCTATGTGACAAACATGTAAGTGAGCCTCCTAAGAAAAGGATCTTCTAGCCTCAGTAAAGCCTTCTCCGAACTGTAGCTCTACATAGTCAGTCACTATATACTCATGAAAGACTTCAAACCAGAACCGTCCAGGAAAGTCATTCCAGATGCACAGAGCCACAGAAAATATAAGAAAAATAAAAGATTTTTAAAAAATTTTGAACAACTTAGTGTTGGTATGGATCCTTATATACCATTTATACAATCAGTTAATGAATTAAGCTACTAAAGATTTTTTATTTTGGAGGTTTTGAAGACAGGTGAAGATGTAAGAAATGGTCATTTCATGTGATCCTCATGCCTAAGTGGTGGAATTACATGAATCTGCCACCATACTCAGCTAACCTATGAAACATTTTTCAGAGGTGAGACAATGAGCTATTTAAAGTAGAAGTGCCATGATCAAACTTTCACTTCAGAAAAATCTCACTGACTACATTGCATGTAAACACTACAGAAAGCCAAAATGGGAGGAAAGGAAACCATTTCAGTATCTCAAGCAAGAGGTATTGGTACCTAAACCAACGTAAATATTTAGAATTGAATAATCATCACTGCTACATTTATATCTACTGATATTTTAAAAATAAAATATGAATTGTTTCATATTTTCAAAATCAATTATTGCACATCCTTTAAATTTAATTTAACATTCAAAAAACAACATGGAGTTCTAGAAATGCAAACAAGTTAGGAGAAGTTGTATTTACTCAACCACTGTCTCTTGAAGTTTTGCCAAGTGAGAATAAAGTTCAGCACTTTTCTGCCTCCTGAAATTGATGTCATCTATTCATCAGATGCTAACAAATAGCCTTGATAGTGCTAACACATAGTGACCCTGCCACCTCAGCTCCAGAATGACTTCAAAATCTCTGCTGTAGTGCACAATAACCATACTCAGCAGCAATTTCCAAAATGATACACTTTACTTTGCCAGGTCTGTAGCAGATGCAACAAATTTGCAGAAGCACAAGAGAGTATTCCCTACTTTCTCTGCAATTATCTGTATTGCTTGAGAGATAGGCTCAGTTCACTATTCTTTATGGAAAATACCTATTTTCTTTGACTATCAAAGCTTAAGGAATTTGCATAAATCCCATATAGGATTTGCATAAATTCCAGAATTTTATTTTAAAGAAAAGCTGTGATATTTTTATCTCTTTTTTTTTATTTGTGGAAGTGTGCTTAACACATTATACAAACTCCTCCACTATGTTTGAACTCCTTCTTCATATTTAAGTGACAATTCCAAGACATTTTAAATTTTCCTTCAGAGGATAAGAATGTGATTATTATGTTAAGAGTTTAGAAATTGCTCAAAAAAATTAAAAAGAGGAACATAAAGCTGGATGTTCAATTTGCTTTATTTAGATTTTTTTGTCTAAAAAATCACCTTTCTTAATAATGTCATAAATGCACAAAGTTTCCAAAACAAAGTTATTCCAAATCTCTTTCACTACACTCATTCCTAGAATTCCACCCCTTTTCCTCTCCCTTTCTCTCTTCACTCCCAGCTTAATAAATACCATACAATTGGGAAAAAAAAAAAAAAAAACTTTAGCAGTTGCCTATTCAAATCAGTCATCATTCACAGATGAATGAATTGAAACAAACTGAGTAAGTATTTGGACCAAGGTTATACAACTCGGTGGCAAGGCCAAGTCTGTAATTCTTCTTAAACTTTTCTCGAATCTTTTTTTCTTTTCCAGTTTCTATTGTCACTATCATAGGTCAGATAAGCATCCCCATTTCCTTACCTCCATTGATAACCCAGTTCAATCCATTAACCACACTGTAAAAGTCACCTTTTAAACATCTAAATCTGAATGCCAGTCCCTCTTAACACTCTCCAGTAACTCCTCAGTTGCTTCAAGACAAAGTTCGAATTTATCAACTTGGCTTTAAAATGTCCTTTGTTTCTTTATCTAACTTATTCAGTGTTTTTTATTCTTCCTTCACTTTGAAAATGAATAATGAGTTATAATGGTTAATAGTTATCATGTGCCTACTCCAACAAATCATGATAGAAATGCATGGTAGGCATGTTGCCGACCAATGAGACAGAGGTACATAAGTGTGTGTTGATGTCACTGTACACTGCAGTCTCCACTCAGTCTACTATAAACCTTACCTGATGAAGTAAATTGCTACCTGGGAAATGTAGCATAAATTGAACACTTAAAAAACTTTAGTTATTAATTCTTCTCAGTCCTCTATAAGGAAACTACTACCTTAATTTATACTTGAGAAAACTATAAAGGAAAACATTTTATTTCAAAATTTTAAGAGAAACAAGAATATATAGTTGCTTATATTGCTGTGTGGTTACTATATGTTATTGTTCTGTGATTCAGTGTGATTTTGCTGTTGATTGTAAAGCTACCCTGTGAATAAACACAGACAGGAAACCAGAGCTATTAACAGTCATAAGGAGATGAAACTTTCCTGTTGGGTTCTGACTTTATATCTAGGAGGGAGCTCCCCCAAGATATTGTGCAAGTTTGTTTCTCTGAGAAGCAAATGCCTAGCTGAAGTTTGGAGTACAAAATATTTTAGAAAGTATTATCTATGAAGAAACAGGAGGATGCAGGATTGGGTAGAAGCACTGCCAGACATAATACAGATCTGACATGAAAAGAAAGAGCTAAGTGTTTGCACTGCCTTCTTTCATGGCCATTGACTAAAGCTACTCTAAGGAGAGGATGACCTGGACACAAGCTGAGGTGGGCCTGAAGGAGTTCACAGATGGCCCTCACAGATGGACAATGAGTTCTTTCTTGAAAGGGGAGCTGGTCTGTGCATGTCTGAAGTGTCTTCCATATATGCAAAGAGCTACTCATTTGGAAACCAGGTGTAGGAAAGAAAGACAAGGTTATCATCAAGATGCTCTGACTGTGAAGCTCCATATGGAATTGAGGAATCAGTAAAAATATGGAGAAATATGCTAGACTCTGTGATTGTTTCAGTTTTCTGACAACTAATTTTAGTAAAGCCTTTGAAATGTCACTGTTCTTTGAGCACTAGAGAATCAACAAGGCTGCTTATGACTGACCACATTTCCACCATAATATTAAAAAGGAAGCAGCAGCACTGGAGATAGGATAATGAAGTCCCTGATGATCTTTGATCAAACCTCTTTGCCAACATGGCTTCTGTAAAATGAATCCCAAATATCAATGACTTATAACACACAGGTTTGTTCTCACTCTTCGTATGTCCATGATGTTGGCTGCAGCGTTTTCAAGTCATCTTCTTTCAGAACACAGTATGTCTGTCAGCACAGGAGATGGGAAAAGAATGACAAAATATGCCCTGACTCTTAAATCTTTTGGCAGAAAGTAACACGCTGTACCTCTTCTGACATTTCATTGACCATAACACAATTATCAATGTGCACATCTGAGTTCAATACAGTGGGCACAGGAAAGGGCAGAGCATACTGATGAATAAGAAAAGAGCCCATGATGGAACTCAAGGAGGAATCTACCTCACTGGGTCTGCATACCACCACTATTGGTGAGGCTTCATTCTCACAAAGAGATTGTTTTATTATGGACCAAACTTAAATCATCTTGATTTGCATCAACTATAGAAACGGGTCTTTCCAAAGAATGGTGAAAAGAAAATGCAGTATTTTGTTTGTTGCCATGCTGAATAGTGAACCTCATGCAGGCTAGGCAAATGCTCTAACACTGAGTCATATCTCCAGTCCTAATAAGATTATTGTTGTTTTTAATTTTTTTCACAATGCTGGAGATTGAACCTAGGGCTTCACACATGATGGGCAGCCACTCATTCACTCAACTACACCCCAAAAAAGAAAATCCATTTTGAGATTTTCAATTTGTCAAATTACTTTCCCTAAAGCAGGCACGGTGGTTCATTCCTCATTTCACATCATGAAATATGTGATGTTCATTTTAATAGCTGAAAATAGATGGAAATATGGTGTGTTATATTTTCTTCCTCTCATAAATAGTAACTAACTACTTTAGGTCAGAATCTTAGCTACTTAAGAGACTAAGGTTGGGAGAATCATGGTCTGAGACCAGCCCAGGCAAAAAATTTCTTAATAACTCTTCTTAGTCAATAAAAAGTAGGTAAGATGGCATATGCCTATCATCTCAGCTACTTGGGAAGCACCAATAGGAATTTGGGGTCCAAACCAGCCTGGGTATAAACACAAGAGACTATTCAAAAAAATAACTAAAGCAAAAAGGGGTGGGGCGTGGCTCAAGTGATACAGCACCTGCCAAGCAGGCAGGAGGCCCTGAGTTCAAACCTCAGTATTGCCAAAAAAATATATACTCTCCCTTCAATTAACTGGACTGTGGAGGTCTCAGATATCTGATATTTCTATATTAGAAGTATCATTATAAGATATAATGATTGGGGAAAATTAAAATGACTAAACAAAGATGAATAATATTACCACTATGGCATTGCAATTGTTACTATCTTTTCTTTCAAACCCAAATGTCTTTTTTACATTCCCAAGTCTACACTACAAGCCTCTCTCTGTTTAGATAATCTTTAAAACAATGATGGAAGAAAAGCAATGTTAAAGATTATGTATGGAACCATCAATAAGATGAAATACAGAATTTTTAAAAAATTGTAAAAGGATGAAAGAAAAGGGACCTTATATAGATTAACTGAATTCTTATCAATGAACAAAACTCACTTTCATTTAAAATTATCTTTATTTTCCATATCATATATGTTACATTAAAAATAAAAAAGAATGAAAATTGTTTTTACAAAATGAAAAAACTACTAAGAAATAAGTGTAACATCCAAAACATAAAGTTCCATAGCATGATTATCCCTTCGTTAATATTAAGTAACAATCTAGGACATGTTGTGGCCCTAATTACAATATGATGGAATATATATTTGTCTGCAAGATAACACATTAGTGAAATATGTAATATTCATTTTAATAGCTAAAAAAGGACAAGAATATTTTGTGTTACATTTCTATCTCTCATAAATAATAACTAAATAGCGTAGGCCAGAAAATTCAAAAGAAGATGGGAGGTTTTAAAAATAATTATTTATTTGTAAATTTGGCTCATATGTAATTCAGAGAAGAAATTTGTATATTTCTATGTAAATGACTTCTTAACTATCTCAAAGGCTACATGAATGAAAAGAGTAGTGGTAGTGTAATAGAAGGCTGTGAACATCCAAAGTTGTGGACAAGATTAAGAATTCCTAAAACAACAGCAATGGGAAATAGAAGTGTGAGGTAGTAATTACCAGCATACAACAACATTTAGAGAGGAAAAGAAGAAAACTAGTACCAAGAGTAAGTGCCAGCATTTATTAACCACCTGCTACATGCCAGGTACTGTGACTTGTGGGTGAGGTGCATTATTTCATTTAATCATCACAGTTTATAGTGTTTTTACTATTTTACAAACTAAGATGGCAAATTGCTTGCTATTGCTGGTACTAAGGGAGAAAAACGGAATTCAAATTCAGTTTGGTAATACCAGATCCAATCTACTCCATCTTTCCAGTCTGATAGGAGTGGACTGTGGAACAGGACATCAACAAAGGCTGTCATTCCATCTGAGTGTGACAAGGTATAAAAGATTAGGTGAGGACTAGAGTGTCAAGTAAAATTTTAATAGCAATTGGTATACAGATGGTAACTGAAGTTCTAAAAATAAATAAAATTACTGAAAGAGACTGTACATACACAATGAAGAGCAAACAGCTCTCTTAAGAACACTAACTAAAGAAGCACAAATAGAGCAAAAAGTAGTAACAACAACAAAAGACTGTGTCATGGAACCCAAGAGGAGAAAACACAACTAGAATGAGGGAACTTGCTGATTAACAGAGGTTAAAAAGGTAGAAGTGAAAAGAATACACTAGAATAATGAGAAACAGCGCACTGCTAAGTATTGAGAGTCCTGTGCTAGATTAAAAAGGGTTGAAGATAATTGGTAGTGGACTAAGAAGTGGATGAGACATGAGGAGGAAAGGACAAAAATAAAATTGTAGTTGTAAAAAGGACTACATAAAAGAGTGTGGCAGCTAGAGTTAGCAAGTGGAGCTAAGAAATTTTATTTGTATGTTTTTGTTTATTATTTTTTTAAAGAACACTCTTAAGCAGGTTTATATACTAATAGCCTGAAAAAAAATAAGAGGTTAGACAAACAAGAGAAATTAATTAGTGGACTATATTAGTTTCCAATTGTGACGCGAACAAATTACCTCAAACTGATTGCCTTACAACAGAAATTTATTTTCTTGTAAGGGTCAAAAGTCCAGAGGATGATCAGCTAACATGGTGCTAGCAGGACTGATTCCTTTTGGAGGCTCCAGGGAAGATTCTATTCTTTGTCTCGTGCAGAAGGTTGTTCTCTGCATTCTTGGCTTGTGGCTGTATCACTTCAAATTCTGCTTCTGTTATCATATTGTTACCAATCAGCTGGCTGGGGCTCTTTTTGCTCTATCCAAATAGATATTGTGAGTAGGTGAGGAGACCCTCTTCTAGTATTGGTAGAACTTTGCCCACAAGTGTCCAAGGCCTAGGAAGTAGACTGGAAGACCCAGAAACTCACAGCTCCAGACACTAAGAGTTAGGGCCCTATTGTTCCAGGCTTTGGAAGTCAAACTTATGGCCCTCGGTAGTAGGTTGGAGGTTTATTGTTTTAGTCTTGTATACCACCAGTAGCCCCAGCACAGGGCAGGTACTGTAGTCCTTGGATTCCAACATGAGGCAGCCACTGGCAGTGCATTCTAGTGTTACAGTTCCTCAGTGGGCCTTGGACGTTGAGATCCTCAGTTCTTACAGTGGCTAATGTTACACTTATTAGGTATCAGGACCCTTGACCCTTGACAGGTCTCAAGCCTAGGCTCTTTTGCCCTACTGGCTTGGTAGCAACCTGAAGCTCTTCAGGTAACCAGGGCCTGCGGCTTCTTCTATATTCAGCTCCTCACAACCTTTATTTTCTCTACCTTCTCCCACCTCAGTTGCTCTCTGGAGCTCTTCAGCAATCCTCTGGCTACTACTGCAGCTGCTGCTTCCATCATCTCTTCTTCATTACACCTTCTCTTCTTTGTGTTACCAGTTCAGCCTGTTCTACTAATCACAAAGACCAAAAGTAGGCAAGAAAAGTTTCTCAAAGGGCCCAATGTTGCAGTACTAGAGTGGTGTATAGCTGACTTGAAAAGTGAGCTGAACAGCCTGCTTATATAGTCAAGCAGGGGCTGTGGCAAGGGTGTTTGTCCCAGTCATGGCATCACCCTCATGCAAATGAAAGACTGAGTTTGTGCCAATCACGATGAGGGCTTGCACCAATCACAGACCTACTCCTAGGACACCAGGGGAAGTGCTCTCCCTCTGGCCTGAAAACAGTTGCCAAAGTAAGTGTAAACAGGGTCATTTAGAGTTCACTGAGGCTTGTCTTGCTTAGGTTGCTGCTTTTCAAGGACAATGCAGGTTGTCTTGTAGGGGTCCTCTGCAGCTGCTGGAGTGTTCTCATAGTGAGGACAAAGTGTCCAAAACAGTTGAGTTTCCAAGAAGGTCGTCTGGCCATTTGCCAGCAAAGGGATAGCAGAGAGATAAAACCTGAGAAATCTGAACATGAGGAAGGTCAGGTAGCACTAGGATAAAGTAGCCAATAAAATTAAATTTAACCATATATGGATTAGACCTTGCATTTTGCATTTGTAACCTGCTTGCAAGGGTATATAAGGTGAGACCCCCTTTGTTCTCGGGGCTCAGCCTTTGGACATGAGTCCTCTGAGTCTGTGCTGAGATAATAAAACATTGCATCCTGCTAATTACCTCAAGAGTCCCATATCTCAGCTAGCAAACTCCCGCAACATTTCTTTGGGGGTTTGTCTGGGATTGCAGAGATGGTGAGTTATCACCTCCCTTGTTACCGGGGTGCGTCCCCCTGTACCACCAGGAGCCAATGGACAGCTTGATCAGGAGGGGGATTTGTCCTCCCAGCGAGTCGGGGTGAGGGTCTTGGATGCACAATGGAACCCAGTGAGGTGCAGGAACGAGCGAGGGGAAGGGAGCACTGCTCATCAGACTGGTAAGAACCAGGGTTCAAATTCAGGCCTGCCCCAGGAGGCAGAAGGGGAGCTTAATCACCTCCCAATGGGACACCTAGTAACCACCTGTTTTGGGGGTGAAACCTGTCTCTCAGGTTCAGGGAGCAGGATGGAAATGCTGTGCTGTATAAGAGTATATGGAAGTGCAAGCTGAGATGCAGTTCAGATGTGAAGTGAGTAAGGAGTTCCCTCCCACTCTGTGTCTGTCTGGCAGTCTGGTAATGGGAGGAGATATGTAGAAATCAGAATAAAAACACTCCCTTGGAGTGTATGATTAATAACTTTAAAAAGGGATTTAATGGAGAGTATGGTGTTAACACCTAACAAGCTAAAGATCCTGTGTGAAGGATATTGGCCTGCTTTTGGTGTAGGATGACCCCCGGAAGGTCACTAGATAAAACTGTGATTAATGAAGTTCACAGAGTAATTGTAAAAAAAAAAAAAAAAAAAAAAAAACCTAACACCCAGAAGAATGGGAAAAGCTAAGAGGCTAAAATTGGTCTTCAAAAACCAGACTCTGTTGTTTATTTAAATTCAGGTAGCAATTGATTGCGTGAACTAAGGAGAAATCAGAGTCTTTCAGTCTTGATGGGTACCTTTGGTGCCCCAGTTTGCACATGAACTTACACTGATACATAAGCTCTGGTCTGACTTGAAAGAAAAGGAATGTTGCAGAAGCTTGTGAATGTAGAGAGAGAGAAGTGGAGGAATGAAAAAAAATTGGGATGAGTTCTTCATGGATAAAGTGAAGAGAGAGAGAAAAAGAGGAGAGAGAGAGAGAGAAGAGTAAACAAAAGGGAAAAGAGAGAGAGAAAAATTAAAATGTCATAAAATGTTTGGAGACAGAAAAGGATGAAAGGTTTAATACACTTCTTCAGTTAAGTTTTTATGTCTTAAAAATAAAAAGTAAATAGCAAACAATTTAGGATTGTTAAAATATACCAGAAATAATAAACTTGCTGGCACCTTTACTTCTAGGGAGCATAAACAAGGAGAACCTACATAAAAGAGTGAAAAAAAGAACAACTTTGACTGTTGCTGGTAAAAAAAAAAAAAAAAAATTGTCCCAAAAGGTTGGTGCAGTAAGCTTGGTCTGTTATTGAGACAGTCATGATATGCTTATGTTTCCCTGTTTCCCTTGCTGATGGCTGGTCAGATTCTGCATCCATCTGGTGTGCTTGCAGTGTGTGTGTATGTGTAAGCATCTTCAAAATGATGCTTAAACTGCTGCTATAAGGTTAACATGATACTCAAAGTAACAAAAAATCAGGGTACTTGATTTAAAGATCTCTGTTATACACTGCTTAGGCTTTTTACACATAAATATGTAAACATCTTGAGAACAGTTCTTTTAGAGTCAATGTAAAAACTATTACTCTGCTCTGTTTCTACTTTTTATGAAAACAGGTTTTCAAACTTATTTCAATCAGGTCTTGCTAAGACGCAGGCATTCAGGGGTTAACACTTTAGCTCATACTCAGGGCGGGGGAAGAAAAGGGGGGGCCACAGCTTGCAGCAGGAATCTTGAAATTTGGGTAATTAAAGAAATGACCTTTGCATGTTTCATTCTGTTATAAATACAATTTGGGATTAAATTCTCTCTTACAATATATGGGTCTATTAACAAATGGGATTTCTATAAATTGCTTTTATACAAAAATAATTACAGGGTTGCTTTCTTATTTTTTTCTTACAAACATAAGGCTCTAAGTTTAAAAGTTTTATAAATTAATTTCAACAAGTAACATGATATTAAAGATATGATTTTTTTAAAGATAAAAGGATAAAAAATACTTTTGAATTAAAAAAAGGGATAAAGACAAGCTCCCCCAGGGATACAAAATAAGTTGTCATAAAGATACAGAGTAAGTTGTCATAAAAAGATGGAGCTTATAGATGCTTATGTAAGTAATTAAGTTGACTAGAATCTAAGAGTTACATTAAAGGTTTTGTAAGGTCAGTATTTAATGTACTAATGTTAAACTAAAAACTTAAATCTCTAAGCTCATAACAACAAGGCTATCTTTAAAATATTGTATTGTTCTTGATACTATTTACAAAAAATGTCTTAAAATGGCTTTTGTTTTGTCAAGATAATGGTCAGGAATTTTTGATGCTACAGGTTAATCTACAAATTTGTCAAGACAACAAGAGTTTATTAAAACACAGAAAAACAAGAGGTAGCTGAACACAGGTAGTATGGTTGCACTGATAAAAGGGTTGAGACAGATTTACTTATGTAAAGCCAAAATGCACCTCCAGATGGGATTAAAAAAAAAAAAACTCAAAAAGGAGTACTACACTGGAAGTCAAGACCTCCAGTTTCTATTGGATTCAACAGAGTGGAGATGTTAGTCCTACTTCTTCCACATGGCAAGTAGAGGGAATTTTTGCCCTGGGATGGCCAGATTGGGCCTGTTATTTTAGGGGGGCTCCATTGACTACAGGTTGGTGGGATCCTACTGTATGTCATGAGCCATATGTTAATGTCAACAATCTGGGATGTGATCCCTCATCAACATCTGAGCCAAGATTCTTGGACACTATGTTTCCTAACTCCATACTTAGTCTCCATAAATATTTACCTGTGTTCTCTGGTGATTTTTGTCAGGGTTTTAACTACTAAGGTAACTGAATCATGTTCATTTAGGAGTTGGTTTATGTAGGGGTTAACAATAAGGACAGTAATGTTAGGACTAGACCCCCTACCCCTTGCAGATGGCTTACTTTTATCTCCTTGGATAGATGCCAAGGACAGTTGGGCAGACAGTGACCCAACTACAACCTATCTTTCTTGGTTGCCCAGCAACAGTATCCCTTAGTGACCTTCCTGGTACTTTTCCACTAGCCCCCTAGATCTAGCCCAAGCCTGTGTATGGCAATGGGCTTTAGCTCTCTTGCTGGGGAGAGCCTCCACAGGGCTCCTCCCTAAACAATAAACTGTGTACTGGTGTTTCAGCCATCTCTCTGCCTCTTCCATACCCCTTATTTTAACGGTTTATATAAAACTTTCTAGATGACCTCATGGTTAAACAACTGTTGTCTTGGGTGATTCTAATACAGTTGGTGCCCTAAATGTGTCTGTGACTGGGCTATTTGGGTTTACTAAAATTGTTCTTTCCCCCTACAACTGATAAAAATCTAAGGTTTTACTTCAAGAACAACTAAACTAATTTGTATATAGAACTTCTATAGAGCTGTGATGCTGTTGCTGGTTCCTTTTTAAATATTTAACATAAATATACATATATTTATGTTTTTCAAGTATATCAAGCCTTCTAAAATACAAAATTAAGAGAAACACAGTAACAAAATGTTAGTGGTACTGATGTAGTGTTCTGTTAGTTGCTAAATTGTCCATCAGAATTTTAACCATAGTTCTTTTAAGTTTTTGTCATTACAATTCTGATCCTTCTAGAACATTTACAATCAAGTCCATAAAAAATGACTCTAATAACTACTTATGTGTCAACCAGGTTAGCTTTTTAGACAACTGCTTTGTTAGATTTTGTTTTGTATTGTTCTTGTTTAGAAGCTCACTGCCTAAGAGCCACTCTTTCTAAGCGTCTTTGTTCCTTAAATTTGGCCAAAGGGTCTAGTTGGCTCTGACTCCCACCTGAACTACTTGTTATTTCCCTCCCTGATGTAGGACCAAGACCAATCACACAAACAAAATTCAGGAAAGAACAAATCCTGATGATAACAAATCAAGAAAGATCTTCAGTCTATGGCCATACCACCCTGAATGCACCGATCTCATCTGGTATTGAAAGCTAAGCAGGGTCAGGCCTGGTTAGTACTTGGATGAAAGACAGACCTTCAGAAGAGACTGCTCAGAGACAAGCAGTTTGGAGATACGGTGGGAATGCCATCAAAGTTCAAATGGAGTCACTGGTGCCAGACCACTCAAAAATAACCAAGGCAGAAAGAATTAAAGAAATGGTTCTTATGCATGTGTGAATATCTGGCATTAAAACCCTTCTAGACATAAACTCATATTTTTAGACAGGTCTTCTACTAAAAGAGAGACAAAATAACTATTTTTACTGGCTCTAAATATGTTCTTTAATACTTAAAGATGGTGGTTTTAACTTTTTTTAAACAACGAGTTTTCTTGGACATATACACTAACAGTATTTTGTTGCCAAAGTAATTCTACTCAGTTAAAAAAAAATACTGTCTAGATAAAAAAAAATGTCCAACCATTAAAACCCCATTGGAGGAGCCCTTTTGTTGTTATCTTGTCTACTCCCACCATAGTTAAAGTAGCATCAATTTCTTCTTGGATCCACCACAGTCAACTCAAGCCAGCTTCTCTCAAGTGGGAGTGCATCCCTGATCCAGCTTCACCATGCAGGATCATCCTCCGGAACCTGAACTCCCTCCCTCAGCAGGACTCCACTTCCCAGGAAACAACAGGGGACCAAGAACAATGGGAGGACAGCCCTGCTCTAGCCCCTCCCCCCCAATCTGACTAGTCTACGCATGGCAGAAGCTTGGGGTGTCAACTCTCCAACAGGACAAATGGACTGTTTCTTACACCAGTTATTTCACTGTAATGCATTGTCACCCCTTGTCTGTATCTGTTGCTATAGCTCTTACCCTAGTCTTTGCCATAGGCTCAGCAGAAACCATCCCCACTGATTGATCTCACAATAAAAGGTTTTTATTTGCTCTATTCTATCTCTTTTGAGCAGGATACATAATTACTATTTATTGTTATTGATCTGGTTTAACAAAGGACAAAATACGCAGCTTCCTTCACAAGGGAAAGCTGCCCCTAATTGTACCCGTTCACCTGTAACACTGTAAATTTCACTGTACTTAGGCCATCTGATGAAATATGGGATAAAGTAATTAGTATAGATAAAAAGGGTCTTGACCCTGAGAATCTGATATACCTCAAATTAGTAGCTGTTACCCATGAGAGTTCCTCATACCAAGTTTTTCACTCCTTTTATAAGGAGATGAAAAGTGAATTTTCCATCTCTGCCAAGCTAAAAATTTGTTCCTCTCACTGACTGAGTCTATAACCCAGACACTAAATGTTACTTTATGCTATGTTTGTAGGGGGGACCAACATAGGAGACCACTGGGCTTAGAAAAAAGATGACAAATGGCCTTATGTGTAGTGATGTTATGAAAATACAAACCCTAAATCAAGATGATGCTCTTTGACCCTAGGTGGGTCTGAGCATCAAAGGGGGGAATAATGTAGCAGGGAGGAGAATCAAAAGAAAACAGACGAGGCCTGAGTCCTGAGAAAGTAACAGGGAGGTAGGAATGGCATAGCAGAGAGATAAAACCTGAGAAACCTCTGATAGAACAATAACGTCACCATTTATAAATCAGCAGCCATTTTACCCTCAGACCTCACTTGAAAAACTCCCAAGGACAAATTCCCATGCTCTAAGACAGCCCCACCCCTACCAGAGACTACCGCATATATGCTAACTTCCTTAACCTACCCCTTCTATAAAAGCCACACCTGGCCCAGGTTCACTGTTGTGCCATCTTTTCCCTGGCCAGCCTGGCAGTTTGAGCCTGCCATTAAACTTTGCTCTAAGGATGTGAGACTTTTCTTGTGAGCTTTCTGTATGAGCGGCATTTTTCCTAACATTTGGTGCTGTGACTCAGATCGGGGTGCACTCCTGGCACTGAACTTGCTCTCCCAGCCTCCCCCACCCTATCCCTCTCTCTCTCTCTCTCTCAACTCCCATTTCCTTCCTTCGAGATCTGAGCTGCTTTGCCAGAACCCTGATCCTAGAAAGCACTTCTGCCTCACTAGCTCACAAGGAAGTTCTTCTGCCCCAGTGTGCCTCCAACCACCATCCACCACCAGCCAATCTTCCTTCAAGGTCCTCTCTCTCAGTAAGTCCTCCTTGCATGCAGAGCTGTGATCTCTCTCTCTCATTTCCTCAAAACCCTAGCACTAGGTCACAGCTCACTCTCGTCCTTGGGAACTGGGTGCCCCACTAGGGACTGTGGGCCCCCCCTGTGGTGAAGACGTTCCCTCTGGGTGATCCACAGCTCTCTCTCTCTCTCTCTCCTGAGGACCTGATATTTTGGAGATGCACACCATATCTCTCCTCAGATCAGGCCTCACCATGGGAGTTGGATTGTCCCAAATTCCTTCAGACTCCCTATTGGGATGTCTCCTGGCCAACCTTGGGACCTCTGCCTAATGCCTGATCTTAAGTCATGAAAGCTCATTTTTCTCTGTAATCAGGCCTGGCCCCAATACCCATTAGACAATGCCTCCAAATGGCCACTGAATGGCACTTTCAATCCCAATATTTCAAAGGATTTATACAATCTTTGTGAGCATGCTGGTAAATGGAAGGAACTTTCCTATGTCCAATCCTTTCCCTATCTCTGCACCAAACCCTCCCTCTATACTTTCTGTTCCCCTGTGCAGATTCTATTAGTCTCTAAACCAGTTTCTAAATCAACCAATTCCTCTCCCAAACCTCCTCCTTCCCATGTAAGCAGACTTCTTGTGCTGCTTACCATACCTATCTCCTCCTATCTTCCTGAGGGATTTTCCATCATGGCATTAAAACAAGCCACTCCTTGCCAACTCTGGCCTCATGGTGATTCTGGCTTTGGGGAGCTCATGCTTCCTCCTGTGGGCTGAGACCAAGCCTGGGGTTTATTCATATATGCCTCATGCTATGTTGTGGGAGTCCTGTTTGATTATCTGACAACTGCTTCTCTTTTCCCCCCTGTCTAATGTCCCTTTTCCCTGAGACAGTGACCGGAGAGTGGAGGTTTCATTTTGCTGAAAGTGTTCCAGTACCAGTCAATGGGAGTGACCTAGAGATGCAGGTGATGGCTAATCCCTCAGGCATGTGTCATGCCTCCAGGCTCTGCCTTCCCCTCCATTACCTAAGATGTCAGGACACCTTTTCTGCTTTCTCCATGGTCTCACCACATATCCTTTGTCTCTGTCTGCCTTCCCCTCCCTGGGCTTACTGGGACCCTGCCTCCCATGAAAACTTTGTAGCATGGTACCTTATGACTTAAGTTATTCCAACTAGTTTGCCAGGCCTCTCAGTCTAAAGTAACTTTAAATCAGCTGCTCTACAAAAAGCGCTCACATCCTAACTCCACCCCCACAAAGGGAGGAGGGAAAGCAAACAGGCGCACCTGTGCACAGGATGCCGGCTCCTGGACACAGCAAAAATGCCTGCCATAGCTAAGGAAATCCTTAGCGAGGACCCAGCACATCCTGGGCCACCAGCCACACGTGGCAATGGCTGTGGCCTGCAGCCACTTTCCCTAGAATAAACATGCACAGAGTACACAGGAAGTGGGGAGGGGTGACAGGCCGCAGGATCAGGCCTAGGCAGACAGGGTCATTTGTCCCAGGTGTGTGTGGGGGGAGTGGCACCTTGTACAAGCCCTGCTCCTAGCCCAACCACACATCAGACCCAGCCCTTGTAAGCCAATTGTTAGCTCAGGGTTATAGTTCCAGAAATAACAAAATAGACATTACTGTGGTCTCTAAACTTCTCATTTAGAATTTTCTATACCTTTGGCCTCAACATAAATTTTTCCCTCCAAATATTAACACTAGTTGTCCCATATGGTACTGTTATTGGCCCAGGATGCCCTCTGAATGCCCTTCCCTAACTTTACAGGCAATTTATTCCTTTTTTAAAAAGTAGCCTTTATTAAAGAGGCTGCCTGCTGTTAGCTAAAAGACAGGATCCTAGCATTTTGTTCTTTCTAGACGGGACCTGCATCTTCCAGTCTTCTGGCTGGCAGATGTTGGAAGCTTTGTACTGAGGTCCAGCCTCAGTATGCCTTGGGTGACCAAGAGAAGTGGCTTTCACAGGGTTCCTTAAATTATAATACCATATTCCAATTAGACCTTTTCTATAAAAGTAAAAAAAAGTAAACTGAGGTCCCCTATACAAATTTCTACCTTCTAAGCCACCCCAATACTCAGAACCTCTTAATGAGTGTTTCTGCCTTCAACAGGCAATGGTAGGAAGAGGGAAAATCTTATGTCCCCTTCAAGTTATCAGGTCTAAGGGAAATTTAAAAACATCTAAACAACTATGCTAATTCTCAGACAAATACATCCAAGCCTTTATCTCTGTGATCCAAACCTTTCAATCGACATGAAAGGATATTATGCTTCTACTAGACCAGACTCTTTTCTCATTAGAAAAGCAATGAGTTCTGGCCCAGGCTGCTCAGGTTGGAAATGATTACCATTTACAATGAGCCCCAATACTCATGGCACCTGGAAATGTGGGAATAAATGTGCCTACCAACAGGGGCATAGGCAGTCCCCTTGACTGATCCACACTAAAAGGGGCTGATGATGTGGCTCAAGCAGTAGAGTGCCACTTTTTCAGGCATAAAGCCCTGAGTTCAAATCCAGTACAGTCCAAAAAAAAAGATATTTGGGGCTGAGAAAGTAGTTCAATGAAAAAATGTCTGCCCAGCATGTCCAAAGCCCTAGGTTCAATTCCCCAGAATTGCCAAATCAAAAAAAAATGGTAAAAAAGATAAGTGGCGTTAATGTCACTTCAGCCATCTCATAGTGGAAGAAAATAGTTTAACTAGATCAGATCCCTCATTCTTCAAATGAGGAAACTGAGGCCCAGAACAGTTCAGAGACCTGCTCTCCAGAGTGTCAGGTGTCAATGTAAAATAACAACTTTACTTTATAGCAATGCCCTAGAGGAAATCCCCTTACCTTTCTACAACATCTTAAGGAGGCTATCAGAAAACATACCACAATGGACAAGAGTCACAGGTGAGAGAGGTTCTCCTCAAAGATAAATTTCTAACAGTCAGTCCCAGATATTTGTAGAAAACTGAGTCTGTGGCTTAAGGAGAAAAGTCATTGGATCAACTAATATGACTAGCCATGTCTGTGACATTACTAACAGAAAGAAAGATAAGAGACATGACCTCATTGCTGCCCCCAACTGACTGGGGCCTGTATCTTGAACTTGCTACCATGATGGACAGGAGGGGCATTTCTGCAGAGAATGCTTAAGGGGGGGACAGCACAGGAGTTAGCCCCACCCCCAACCAGGACCCTGCCCTCTCTGCAAAGGTAACCACTGGAGGTCTAAGTGCCCCCATCTCCAGATGGAAGGCGAGATGCCACCTCCTTGGATTGATGGGTCCCAGCCTCCTGTTCATGCTCCACTTCTTGGCATCGATGTTGAGGAGCCTCATAGTAGCCATTATGGCAGAAAAACAAAAGATCATTTTCCTCCTAGACAGTGGAGCCCGTTTCTCTGTTTTACCATTTTCTCCTGGTCCCTGGTCCAATGACAAAAGTTATTGTTTGGGGCAATATTTTACCCAGCCTCTGGCCTGCTCTTGGGGAGACCTCCTCTTCTGTCACTCTTTCCTTATAGTACCTAAAACTCCAGTGTCCCTGCTGGGATGGGGTTTACTATCTCCATTAAAAGCTCAAGTTCTCCTCCCCCCAGGCAGCTATCTCTGCTGCCCTCTCCTTCAGGAACAAAGAGATTCCACAGTGTGAACCAATAAGATGAGTGTAGGGTGAGCCAAGATGGCCCTCCCTATTCAAATAAAACTCAAAAGTCCCTCACAGTTTCCACACCCAAAACAATATCCCCTCAAGCCTAAGGAACAATGAGGCCTTATGCCTACCATAAATTCCTTAGAACACCAAGGGCTACTAATTAGTTGCTCCAGCCCATATAATAAATTTAAAATTTTTATAAAAGTTAATTTTAAAATGCAAGTTACAAAGTAAACAACTAGAAAAGATACCAATAGGTAGTAAATGTATTTTTTAAAAAGTTAAATAAAAAAGGAATATTTTTTAGATAAAAAAGGATTTTATAAAAAAGGGCTTGTCCTAAAGATTGTTTCAAATAGGAGGGATAAAGACAAGCCATCGAAGGGTTTAGTATGCTATATAAAAGTCTGAGTAAGTTTTAAAAGTGTATAATAAAAAGATTCAATGTGTAATAAAGTTAAAGTTGAGTATAATCTAAGAGTTGTCTAAAAGATTTTTAGGGTCATGTCAAACTAAAATCAAATCATCTATGTCTATAAAATAACAAGGTTATCTTAATATTGTTCTGTTCAGAGTAACATCTACAAAAAACTGTTACAGAGAAAAATTTTATCAAAAAAATTATTTGTGTTTTCTGCTGATCTTGTCAAGCTTTAAGTACTACTAAATCAGAGTTCATTTACATATTTGCTTATGCATCTTAAATGACCACCTTGTAACAGTGTTGTGTCTATCTAAATATGGTACAAACATTTACAAATGTTACAAAGCTAGAGCTCTCTTTTATCCAAGAGTGTTATATTTAAATCCTGACAGCCCCTGCCCCCCACAGGCCACCTACCTAGGTGTGGCCTTAAAGGAACAGACTCAATCCCATGAGTGCATCGACCCAATCTTCCATTCCCTCCCCCCCATACCATAAGGCAGCTTAGATCTTTCCTGGGAGTTATAGGATTTTTCAGAATTTAGATCCCTAAGTATGTAGTACCTGAGCAGACACCTTTTTTATGCTCCTCCTAATATTACTATTTGGGTCTTAAATAATGTATGGCCACTCATTTCTCTTAGAAAATTTGCCTCCAACAGACTCTGCTCCTCTGCCTTATCTTAACCTTCTCAGGGAACTTCTCAGAAAGCATGCAGACCAGATCCTGCCCCACCCTATAACAATTTCTATTAAACCAGGGGATCTTTTTCTCCTAAAGTATCTTCTACCCTCTCCATTGGGACTTCAATGGACCAGCCCTCAACTGACATGACACCCACTGCTGTCAAGCTCAATGGGTTCCCCCAATGGTGGCACCTCTCAAGAAACAATTAGAAAATGGAAAAGGGAATTAGAAGACTCTTGGAATCCTCTAGGGAACAACATTTCACAGTGGTTCTCCTGGCCAATGCCCATCCCAATGCCTATGATCTTGCTCTCCTATTCTTAAGCTTCCTCCCTGTATCATCCTGCATGTCTGCTATTGCTAATCAAAAATTTAACCACTTGTACCTCCAGGGATACCGACCTCTCCAAAACCACCTGAAAAAACTACTGTGAAGGCCCCATCCAGGACGTCACAGGAGCCTGAGGATCCTGCCCTGTACAATGCCCCCTGACAGCAGGAAACAGCTAAAGAAACTGATGCTTTGCCCCAATTCTTGATCCTCAGCCCCTACCCTCATCATTATTAAAGAAAAAATGGGGGAATGACAGAACAATAATGTCGCCATTTATAAATTGGCAGCCATTTTACCCTCAGACCTCATTTGAGAAACTCCCAAGGACAAATTCTCATGCTCTTTTGTAAATGCCACAATGTATCCCCACCCAGCACAACAATAAAAGAAATTTAAGTTCTGCTGTGAATTCCATGCATAACTATATACATGTGTATGTAAATGAAAAAATAGTAACTGTTGAAACCATTCTAGGAATGGGGGGAGAGAGAGATAAAGGAAAGCAGTGAAGGGTGAAGGGGATGAGTTCAAATTTGATATATTTGATACATAGTAAGAAGTTTTGTAAATGCCACAATGTACCCCCACCCAGAACATTAAAAAAATAAAAAGGAAATTTCAGCATACAAAAAAAAAAAAAAGAAGAAGAAGAAGAAGAAAGGAAAAGCTGCGGCAAAGAAAAGCACTTGAATTGAATAAGAATAGTTTGAAATAGCTATTGTGAAGATTAAAGACAAAGTAAGGTTAACTATATGTAGAAGAGATCTAGAGAATTGTGAGGTTCAATCAAATTTCGTGACATAAACTTACAGTAGTATTATTACAAAAATGTTATTACAAAAACATACAGTAGTGTTACTACACTTTCAGGGGTGTATGAATACAGATGAAAGGGACTTGGAATAAACCCAGGGCTGGAATTTTACCTGTCAAAAGCATAGAAAAATCAAAATAAAAGTTTAGTTTGAACAAGACCACAAAATATTGGGAGCTAAGGAAAGTTGTTATAGAGGAAAAATTACAAGAGTAAAAGAATTTAATTAGACTTAAAAGATAGAAACAGTGCAGTGATAATGGAAAGAAAGAAGTTTAATGATTTGAAAATCTGAGTTCAAACAGATTCAGTGAAGAGGGAGCTTACACAGAGCACAAAAGAAGCAAATTTCAATATTTATTAGTTAGGAGAGTTGATGTAATAAATCCTTATGTCTGGCATTTCATGCCAAAGCAAAATACCTGATACCCTTGCTCCACACTCCAGAATGGCAACTTTTGGTAGAATTTAGCAACTGCTTCATTTTGATAGGGTTTATGAGCTTCAGTCTTCACTATGTGCACTTCACACAGTTTTACTTTGTTTCAGGCTTGCACAAAATCAAAGTTGCTAAAGCAACTACTTAGCTCCACATGTATTCTGCAAACTAAGGGCTTGTCATGTCTCTCCTTATGTACATTTTCATTTCTTGAGGGGCAATTTGGCACTTTATTGACTTGACTTACTACTTAGGGTACTCCATTTTATAAGAGAATACATATAGAAATATTGGGTTAAAACCTATTAGTATTATTGGGTTTAACCTATTAGTTAAAACCTATTAACTTTTAAAACCTGAAAATCATTTAGCAAGTCACATTCTGTAATCTTGTATAATACCATTTTGTTTTGGTTTGGTTTTCAATGTGCATTCTGTATAGAGGAAAGGTAAATAAATGTGAAGGAGTCCTGTCTATAAAGCAAACATGTAAAATTTGAGTTGTAGTATGCTGCTGTAGGGCTTGGTACTTAATCTTGGTTTTGCTCCAAATTTAGGCTAAATTTTAGCCTTTGCACTTTGCTTGTGTTACCACATCTCGGTTTTTATGTTGATTCTGTGTTGTCTACCCATATTCATGCTTCTAAGCACCCTCAGTAGTTGTGCCTCATTGCTTCAAGTTGCATGTGCCTGTAAGATAGTCAAGTACACAGGCCATCAAAGAGGATTAATATAAAATTCTCATACATTCTATGCTTACAGAAGAATTTTTGTCATTATACTTTGTTGTAGCTTGCTTAAAAATGCATGTTGGCTTATGAATTAAATCTCAAACATTGATGATTCTTTTATAATAATATAAAGATTCCAGTTGCATATTAAAAAATGAGTGCTCTTAGATGTTTTAAAAATTTGCCCTTTAGTTTAAAAATGATTTTTAGTGAACATTCTTAAATATTTTTGTACTTAAACATATATACACATACATATATATCTATATTTACATATATATATACATATATAGTCCTAACGCTATCTTCCAGTTTACTAATATATTTTGTCAATGTCTTAATTTAGTATTCTAGTTTAGGGACTGCCACAGGGGCATAAGGAAATTTTATGTATGGATATGTTAGTAATCTTGATTGTGATAGTAGTTTTGCAGTTATATAAATAAGTGAAAATTTGCTAAATATTGCTTTTTCTATGTGTATTATATTATAGTCATGTACCACACAATGAACAAGATTTTGGTCAGCAGTGGACCATATATCCAATGGTAGTCTCACAAGATTTTAATGGAGTGCAAAAGTTTCTGTCACTCAGTGACATGTTGGCTATCATAACATTGCGTCTGTGTTTGTGGTGATGCTGGTTTAAACAAAGCTACTGCCCTGCCAGTCATCTGAGTGCAGCACATAATATTTGATAACAGTAAAACAAGACTATGTTATTGGTTTACTTATTTGTTATACTATACTTTTTATTGTTATTTTAGAGTATATTCCTTCAATTTACGTAAAAAAGTTTATTATAAAACAGTATACCATGTTATACCTGACATAACAGCCTCATGGATTTTGTGTTTACTTTGTCCCTTCAATGACAGATATGTATCATCTAGGTTTGTGTAAGTAACTCTAGGATGGTCACACAACAAAAGCTGCTTAATGATGCATTTATCAGTACATGTCCCTGTTGTTAAGTGATGCATACCATTTATGACAACTATTCCTCAATTTGCTAATAGCAATCAAAATAAAAAGAAAAACAATGAAGAACTATGCTGAGGAGAATCTATTAAAACTTGAAAAATGACAGTGAAACAGGTCAGAATTGCCAGAGTGATGTCCTTAATTAACCTCAAATTTTGTAGTTCATTCATAAATTTCTCCCCATTTCATTGCCCATTGACTTATTCCCAGGACTATTGCTACTACTCTACTCAAACCTGCTACAATCTGCTGAAGGGGAGAAGGTGCTGCTTAAACCCTTTGCCCTTAGAATAAAAAAAAAACTCCTAAAAATGGCCCTCAGGGCTGTTGGTGATCTGACCCTGCCTATTCCATCTTCAAGTTGTGCTTCCTCCCTTTTTAATCTATTCTTATGGGGTTTTTGGTTGTTTTATTCCTTTCCTAGGGCAGCTATAACAAAGTGCCACAAACTGAGTGGCTTAGAAGAACAGGAATTTATCTTGTCACACTTCTGGAAGCCAGAAGTCCAAAGTCAAGGCAAAGGTATGTTTCCTTTTAGGGAACTGAGGAAGGAACTCTCTCTCTCTCTTGATATCTGGTAAGAACTCCCTGGTTTTCAGGTGGCTATCTTCTCCCTGTGTCTCTTCCCATCATCATCCCTCTCAGCCTGTCTGTGTCCAACTTTCCTCTTCTTATAAGAACACAAACCATATTAAACTAGGGCCTACATTAATGCTGTCACTGTGACTTTGCTAAATCTGCAGAGACCCTATTTATAATTAAGGTGACATATCTATCCCTTAATCCCTTAATCTCTGTTGTTGAACTCTATTTTGCCAGTGGGCCTTTATGCAGCTTTTCTGCTTAGGTATATCTTTTCCCTCCTTACTTTTTAGACTGAAAAACATCTACCTAGATTTTAAAACTCTTAGATTTAATTTCAAAGATTATTTCATTGAGCTCACTTCTTTGGCCTTCTTTATGCCAAATCTTCCATCATAGTCTCTCTCATAGTCTTGGAAACTTCTCATTCATTGCATTTTTATACCACAGAATTAATTAAATATGTATCTCTTCCCCAACAAATTGTTAACTCCATGGGAAGCAGTACTGTGTCTGCTTTGTCCAACATTTTATTCCCATGATCATGCAGAGTCCAGAGAATACAATGCATTATCAATAAATGAATGTCACATTAAAAGCTTATTTTTGATTAAATAAGTTGTTCATGAATGACTTCAAGTAATAGAAAAACTTTGAAAGATAATTTTTAAATTCCTGTTAGAGAGAAGAAGAATCATGAAGGTCAGATAATTTTATTTATTATTTATTATATATAATTTAAGTAGAACTTTAGTAAGGTTTTCATTTACTATATTGTAGAAGTAGGACAAATTTTCATGTTTTAAATGAAACTAATTTTGTTTTAATATGTGCATCAATATGAAAATTTAAGTGGAAAATCAATTCTGAAATGAAATTCAAAAAAAGAGATATTGTTCCTTATTTTAGCAAAAATCAAAATTACTTCTGTTCATGTGCATACTCTGATCTAGTTTTAATTAAAATTTCATATTTCTTTCATACTGTTTCCTTAGATATAAACTAAAACAAATGCCTACAATATCTCACTTCTTAATCATAAATATGCACATATACAACACAACTCATAAATAACTCACACATTTTGTGATAGAACTGATTGATTTTGGGGGGTTTTATTAGCAATCAAATTTAGTTTAATTAATTTTCAATGAAATGCCAATATCGACAAGATAGCTTCAAGCTTTTTCATGCCTTCTTGTCACTATTAAGTTTCAGTTTGACAGGCAATGCTGACAGCTTTGTTCAGCTGCCAATCCAATGTTGTCAGTCTAGAATCAGAATGAATTCTTTATATGCACTTGCAAATCACAAAACTGTTTTGTTTAAAGCAATGCAGGCTCTTTTCTAGACCCGAAGTTGAAATGTTCTGATATCCTGTAAGCTGAAAGTTGATCGACATACTTAGAAAAGAAGTATTGTGTAAGGAACTTTGGGTCGAATATTAAGAAAAATTTCAAATGAAAGCAAATTTTCCAAAGCTTGTCATGATAAATGCCCTTGTTTTCCAAAATGTAATATTGCTAAATATCTACCAAATTATGTGCACATCCATATATAATCAGTAATACAGCATAAGAAAACTAAAAGGCACCCCATTCTCTCCTGCTAAGAAGTAAAATGTGATTTGCGTATGTATGGTCTTCATCCTTGATTTGAAACAAATGATAAAGAAATAAAGAGCCTTTCAATGTGAACATGTTCATGTCTAGAAAATAATTAGGTCTCCTGATTAGGTATTCTTCTGCCTAGAAAAACTGTATTAATTAGTTCTATGAGTTTAATGTATATGTTGTAAAATAAAAAGCTGTGTTTCATCAGCAAGGGAATTAATTCTTTGTAAAACCATCGAAAAGATCACCAACACGAATTCATTGTTGGGATGTAGCATTCAGTTTGTGGCTTTAAGATGTGGATTTATCATACTCAAGACATAGTTTTTATAGGTAGTTGAATCAAATAACTAACACAAATAACACACCATGAATATTTTTAAAGTGTAAAAAAATCGCCATTATTAAAGGTATATATGACTGAGTAGATGTGGGATAAAAAGAACCCAGATTTAATTCCATCCTCTAGAGAGTTGTAATCGAGTTTAGGAAATAGAACAAATGCAACAAAGCCTATAACAACCCCAGGGGTTATTCTTTTAAATCTTGATCTCCTATTCTGTAGTTTCACTCTTCTTTGCAGATGTGAAATTCCTTAAAGTCAGCCTCTGTCATTCAATAGATAGGCCAGATATATAAAAAGATAGAAATCAATTCAAGGTATTGTCTCAAGGACAATTCTGGAAGGAAAGAGAGAGACGTAAGGCTATTTGTTGAAATTAGTTCCTCATTAGGATCAGTTGGGCTGGGTATAAGAAGGGTGTCATGGGCAATCTCTGGAGGTGTGGGGCCAAAAATGATGTCAGAGGACAGCTGTAACAGACTCAAATTGAAAAGAAAGGGGCCTGGATCAGGGTGGTAGCTGTATATTTCAAAGGAAGAGAGGAATATCAAGAGAGAAGGATTAATACATTTAGTGTATCAAAATTAGAGAAGGAGAAGTGAGTAGAAGAAAGAAGAACAAGGTTGATTCACTAATTTGAGTTAGTGGCTGAGAAGTTATGGTTTTATTTTCTGAAAGAAAAAACTGCAGAGGGGAATTGATTTAATATGCTGACATATTTCATTATGTGCTCCCCACCCCTTTCATTAATTTCTGGGGAAATCTATGCTCTCTGTCTCAGTGTCTGCTTTTCCTTTCTTTAGTTTTGTCAGTACTGGTGTTTGAACTCAGGGTTTGCACTAGCTAGGCAGGCACTCTACTAACTTGAGCCCTATACCTAGCCCCTTTTTTCACTTAGTTTATTATTTCAGTAGGATCTCCCATCCCACTCTCGCCTACTTCCTGCCCCAGGCCAGCCTGGACCACCATCTTCTTACCAATGCCTCCCATGTAGCTAGGATCAAAGGATTATGCCACAACACTCAGCTTATTGATTGATTTGGGGTCTGCCTAACTTTTTGCCCAGGCTGGCCTTAAATTTTGATCTCCCTGATCTCTGTCTCCTGATCAGCTGGAATTACATTTGTTAGCCACTGAGTCTGGTCTCTGCTACTTTTTTAACACTGTTTTTTTCTAATATTCCACATGTTTGCCTTGGGAAAGTAGAGTAAAAATGGATGCCTGCCTGAGAAGCAGCTCATTATTAAGCTGGTCTTAGACACATGACTTGGCCTGGTATCAATGCCTCTGCAAGAAAGCAAAAGTCTAAGCTTTAGTCAGACACCCTCTTCAGATTTTGAACCTGAAAGCATGGAATGAGACTGCCTGTTGTTAGCAGGCATTGGAGCTAGAAAGTCAAGTAATTCTAAGATTTAAGGTGTCTCTTAAGAGAAACATCCAAGATTATTAGGAAAAAGAAGTGTCAACAAAGAGAACAAGGATCACACGCACACATACTTGAGCAGTTCTTCTGCAAAAGGGGGAAAGAGAAGCTATCATCTTTTAAGAACACAAAACACAAGTTTGAGTCTTGGCATTGTCCCTTAATCTGGGGCTTGGATTTCTGTAATAGTTCTTGATTTTCCTTTATAATAAAACACTCTTTTTAAATATCAGAAAAAATATTTTTTCTTATTATTTAAAGACAACACAGGAGTCATTCCATGTTATAAGAACTTAACCTAAGACCCAATGTATGTGCAGCCTTGGTATCTGGTGAAACCAGAAGAACTTCAAATCACAAACACCCCTCTTCACTCTGCTCCCATAGGAAAGGTCTCCCAGCCAACAAGTCTTCTTGGCAAAGACCCTACCTAGGAGTAGTTCCTATTTATACCTGCATAGCAAATTTCAATTCCTTACCAGCAGTGGTGTTTTTCAAACAAGCCTACAACATCCTTCTGTGGAAACCAAGGGTCACCCTAGCAACTTGACATACAAAGTCTGCCACTCACAGCCTCTACTAGCTCACTGCTTCTGAGTCTAATCCCTGCCTAGGCCAGAGCGGGGAGCAATGTCCTCCTTTTGTGGGCTGTGTGTATATGTGATAATAATCTGCCGTCAACTTCATCTGCTACTTTGGTTTTATGTGCAGATGCTACTTGATGAATATCATAAGCTAAAAACATTTAAATTGAAAATATATTTAATATATCTCTGTACCAACACCACAGTTTAGCTTAGCCTACTTTAGAACACGCTCAGAAGACATATTATCCTTTAGTTGGCAAAATCAAAGCATGATTTCTCGTAAAGTGTTCCCTGTCACATGCAATTTGTTGAAAATTTTGTATCCAAAAAACACAGGCAACACTGCAGTGTGCTGGTTGTTTGCTGTTGGCATCATAGCTCTGACTGGGAACTGGGGCTCCTTGCTGAGGCTGTCCAGCATCTGGAGACAATGTCTTAGGGCACATTGGTAACCTGGGGAAAAGACCAAATTCAAAATTCCGGAGCCATTTTCACTGGATGCCAAACATAAAGTTGAAAAACTGTTACTTGAATGATTACAAGTCAGGACCATCTACATGAACAATACCATCAACATTATTTAAGGTGAGAATCCCTCTCTCAATAAAGTGGTGACAGGGTACCTTTTTATGCATGTATCTGAATACTGTAAGTACTATCTGTAAGGCTCACTCATCTAGTGTTTCATTCCAGGCACTTTAGTCTTAGCATCTCACTTATTTCTTTTAAAATAAACAAACAAAAACAATTGATATTGCTGTAAAAATACCCTTATCACATTCATTTGAATAATTCATTTAATTCTAAGTAAAATTAATGTAAAATCAATGGGATATACTTAATCCAAAGTAACTTTAACAGTATTTTTTTCACAGATAAAATGGAAAACATAAATCACTGGAATAGCAATGAATTGTGAAAGCAAGATGTACATTCTCCCGTGCAGCTTCTCCCAAATTCTCTTGCCAGTCCTGGTAAGAGATGACTGTAGGTCAAGGCCATAATAGCCTCTGGGGCAAAATGATGTCAAGCTGAAGAGTAGGGTATTCCTATTTCTACATTACAAACAGCCAGATTCTGTGTGGTCAGGTAAAACCAAAAGGAAATGCTGCCCATTCAAATCTGTCTTTTTTAGCCTACAGGGCTGTGAAAACATCACAAGGTAGAAAACAGCCTTCTCCTGGGGTACCTCTGACTGCCTTCCAATGAGCTATGTTTCAGTAGGAGGCAAAGAGAGAAGCATGGAAGAATTGATATTGAGTGACGGTAAGACACAAAAGGGACTCAAAGCACAAATAAGAGAGAGTTTCCATGATGAAACCAGGAGAGACTGTCACTCTAAAGGTCCATAGATTAGCAAGATAGGGGAGGCCTGGGCCATTTTAGATTGCATTGCAATGATTTGGAACAGTTACACATCTTATTTGCACCAGAGTCTAGTCACAAAACAATTCAGTGTGTTTTCCCAGAGAAAAGAGTAAGGTTACAAGCTGTGAAATATGATAAATATAAATAAAAAATCATAACAGCCTGTCACTTTTGACAGATGGAGTTAAGAGTGAATATTATTATTTTATTATTTGAATGTCCATATTCAGATGAAATGTACATAGCAAATTAAATTTGTTTAAAAATTATAATACCTCTTTGGTAAGATAAGCAATATATACTTCTGAAATAAATAAAATGACTAATTTTTGAAATCTTAGAAACAAGGTCAACATAATGAAATATTTTTAAAATAAATCTATTTATAAATGATTCTTGCAACTACTAAATATTATAGTTAACATTTTATTTAACATGTACTCCGACATAAGACACTTTTCATTTTCACCATGAAGCAAGGAATTAGTCTTCTATAGTTGTAGCTATTTGTCCACTGTCTTTACTTATATTGTTGTTAAGTAGTGAATTAGTTTTAGCATAATATTAATTGAGGCATATTATAAAATTTCAAAATAAAATAAAATGTATAAAGCAACTATTGCAGTTTCTTAGTAGGAACCACAGTTAATAATTTGTTGTGTAATTTTTTTTAATGATACTCAGATTTGAGCTCAGGGCTTCATGCTTGCTAGGCAGGTATTCTATCACTTGAGCCTCCAGCCTCCTGCATAATTACAATACCTGCTCTATAAATGTGTGTGAATGTCTGTGGATAAAATGATGTTAGTGTACTCTCTTCTGCAATATGTTCACACACACATACACACACACACTCAACAATATTTCAGGACATTTGTCAATATGGGCACATACTTCTTCAAAATGCTGTATTGTTCCAGTGTATGAAAGTACCAGAATGTACGTTGTCTCTAATCTCTTACTCATTGGAGTTTTTCCCAACCCATTAGATCTAAGCCCAATAATTACATGTCGGACCTGCAATTATTATACATTAGCAGTACAAGCCTCTCTGACTACAGTAACATTGTAATGACTACAGTAGTTTCAATTAGTATTTTAAAAAGTGTTTTCTGTAATATTTTTTATTTCTAGAAATAACTTTCTGTTTTTAAAATGTCTCCTTAACTTAATGATTGCTAATTCATGTGTTATTAGGAAAAATATAGTTAAAGACAAAGATGATGAAAAACTACAACAGTCATAAAATCTTGTAAGTCTGGTAATATTAAGGTCCTTAAAGGATCGGGAGGATTTGTAGACAGAGAAAAAAGATTTTAAATTTTGTGAACAAACATCTACATGAACATCATCAATAAAGGGAAAAAGTGGTAAAACACAAAAATTCAAGAAAGAATAGACTAGGGAGCAAATCCGAGACCTAATCATTGGTAAGAGTTAATTATCTGAGAGCATCCCTGTTGGGAATGGGACACATAGATGATGCTTTAATTTTCAAATGCATTGAGATGAGGCAATAGTGAAACATCCATGTGAATATTTTAAAAGCACTGGAAATATGACCAGGAATGGATAACATAAGCTGAGAGATGCAAAAATGTATGCCTTGAGAATAGACTTAATAGGATAGAAAAGCAAAGAGGCGCAAATATAGAGCTGTGGGAGAACAGCAGTGAGCAGTCAGACCAGTGACAGAGGGAATGTAAAAATAAGTGAAAAGAGGGATGCAAGAAACCAGTGAGAGAAGAAAAGGAAACGTGATGCTAGAGAGTCTTCCTTGGGAGAAAGCTAATCCAAGAAGGGTTGACAATGGCAATGATAAAAAGGTAGTTAAAAATGCTGAGAACATTGTTGGAAGGAAATCATATCTAAATTCCAATAGGGGCTGAGTGAAGAAAAGAAGGAAATTCTAGACCAGTGCATATCATGGTTGTACTGTGCTCCCGGAAGGGAAATGACAGAGAGCCACCAAGGGAAATGAAAATGAGTTGAAATAATTCGGTGGATTCAGGAATTCCCTTGAACTCTTCACAGTTCTCTTATAGTGGAAAGTCTTTTTACTTCTATAGCCCTTTAGTTGCCCTTCCACATTATGATGATCTATTTCATATACAGTAAACTTGCCTTTATTCATAACTTATTCCTTATGTTTTTGACCATGTTTGGTGAAAAGAAAAGAAATCCCGCATGAGCGTTATGCAGCTCAGTGAAGGCAGACGAAGAAGCTCTGTCAGTCCTGGGTTATCATTAGTGTTCAATTGTTATGTGTGATTTGTTTCAGTTTGTGAAAATCTTTCTCTAAAAATGCAAATGGTGCTCCAAAAGCAAGGTAAAAGTGAATGTGCTTAATTGAAATTTGGATAAAGTGTAAATTTTAAATTTGTTGAAAGGCGACATGTCTTTAACAGACGTTGGGCAGCATTTTGGGCAAAAATGAACCAAGCACCCACAGTACAGCACTGAACTATGTGCGTCCTGAGCAGTCAGTTTTTTACTCAATAATGGTCTCCTTGGAACCACATAGTGAGGATGCCCCAGGTCTACCATACTGGTGTCCTAAAGTTAAATGTTTGTATTTCTAAATCCCTTTTAGTCACTTAATAATAGTTTGTATGTTGCTGACCTAAAATAATTCCAATGAATACTGATTAGCAATGTACCTAATGAAAACTGGGTTAAAGTCTTAGCTCTGTACACATTTGCTGTATGACCATCTTTAGGTCACCCTCTCCTCACCTGCAACATGTGTGTACTGGAGATGATATCTGTCATCTTTAGTTCACAGGATTCCTTAAAGAACAACCTCCGCTCACAGATCTGTGTGGACCTGGCATCCTGCAGTACCCTGGGTAGCAGGCTTAACATATGTGAATGTCTGGAAAAGAACTATGGAAACATGAACAGGAAATATAGTAGTACTAAAGTGTTTGTAGCAGAAGTTGAGGCTGAAAGGATGGACAGAGAAAGAAACTTTATGCAGAAGATGGAGAGTGGGAAGCAGCAGAAGCAGCATGGGGGAGGAAGACCATGCTTCAAGGAGACCTGATGAAAGCAGCACCTGAGGTGCTTTCTTGGTGGTAGTTCCAATCTCCATCCTGTCCTGTATGTTTCCCTGGAAACAAAACCCCTTGCTCCAAGAGTACTCTGAGAGATCTTGGCTCCTAACAATAGTGACACCTCCAGAGACAAAAGGGCAGCTTTGAATGATCCTTTACTGAACCTCGGTCAGTCTTACACCAGCTTCAGAATGGCCCATAGCCAAACTCATAAAATGGTCTATTTTTTTCTTTAAAATCACTTACATTTCTAATTATAAATTTTCTTTTACTTAATCCTGAGCAATACAAGGCAAAACTTTGTATCAATATCTTATACTTCTATAAGATGTTAAAATAAATATACACGTAACTAGAAAGACTACTCTATGCTATAGACTTAAAATTCCTTTACGTTATTTTGGGCCTCTTTCAATTTGAAAATAATCTGGGAATTGATTATAGAGGATGTCAATGAATAATCTGCATAGTTGCTTTCAAAATTAAAGGTACTTTTAAGCAACCATGTAATGTTTTCTGATTGGTAGAGTAGCTTCGGGAAGTAATTAGAGAGACAATTCTGCCTCCTTTAATTTATTATATGAGAATTGCCTGTAATTCTATTTTGAAATTCCAATTCTGTTCTAAGTTTCTAATGGCATTTATTTTGCTTGCTGATATACATGGCATTTTAAAAAACCCTCAAAATTCTAAAATATTACAAACACATTTAAAAATCAGAAATAATAAAAGCAAGAGAGAAATTTTATATTTGCATGCATAGGATGAGCAAATTAGTGCTCTGGTGATCAATCTGCAATAGTTAGGGGGTGAGTTTTGGAATATTAATGTATGCACTGTCAAATCTCTTATTTTTCCTAGAACACATAAAGCATACTAAACATTTATATTCTCAAGGACAAAAAGGTTTTTTTAAAGGCCTAGAGGGAATTTTAAAATTGTCCTTTTTGGGGAAAAAAAATTCACAAATCATTGATTTACTAACCTTCTCCCCAAAGTCCAGGCTATATTAACCATACAACAGTTTATGAGAAACATTAGTTTGTGACCTGAAATTAATATTTATATTAATTTAAAAAAGTATAAATAATAAGGAATAATCACTCTATGCAATAAGTGATAACTCATTCAACATTTTTCAGGTGAATTTTAAGAACTAGAGAAAGCATGTTTGTCAAATGAAAAGTAGAAGTAAAAAAGTCTCAATTTTAGTAGATTTCTAAATCACCCAGGAAGTAGTAGTAAAAAATCAGATGCTGCTAAGTCAAGCTGCTTTGCTCACCCTGGAGAGTCACTAAGAAGCACCTTTCCATTGTAGGAGGTAAGAATACAGAAGTGGAAGCCAGTGAGGGTCTGGGAACTATTATACTCGTATGGAAATGATACAGCACTAAGAAGCAATTGCATGAATTAAGAGACTCAGTTTCCTTTCATTCCAATAGAATGCTTCCCATTAAACTCAGGAGCTTTTCATCCCCAATGGGAGAAGCACTGGGACTAGTAGAAAATTCTTATTATATTATTTTAGCACTAAGGAACATAAAGTTTTGGGAGACCTCCTCCTCCTATTTCTTCCTCCTTTTCCTCCTCATCCTTCCTCTTTCTCTTCCTATTCCTCTTTCTCTTCTTTGTCCTTCTCCACTTCATTTATTCTTAATAAACAAGCCTCAACAAAACAACTACTTGGTGTTGCTGAACATTACAGTTTTGTGTTTAACTATTCATTTTCTATTTGTGGATATCTCTGAAAACTCATTTTAAAAAATGAAGACAGGAGTTCTGTAGACTTCTCATAGTGAAACTAAGATAAATGATGTTTTTCTTAGAGGCTGCCTTAGAGAGAATACCATAGTCAAAACGACAATATCTTGTGACAAGACCAGTAATAAGAAGGTGAAATTGTTACTCTTCTATCCCAAAGCACAAACTTTAATAGCTGTGTAACTTTGGTAATATGTTACTAACATGAATCACAGTTTTTCTAAGGAAAACAAGAACAGGATTAAGGGAAACAGTGTTCATATCATATCTATGAGTTAAGAATGCCACTGGGAAAGATTCCCACATTCAGGTTAAAAATATGAAAACAAATTCTCAAAATAAAACTGATTTCTAACAATTTTGCTCAATGAAATTGTAATTAAGCAAATATGCAACTCATAAATATTTTAAACTGTTAAGCAAGAGGCAAAATTTGCATTATAATATAATGACAAAATTTATGGGCTAATTTCCCCAAAGACATTTTTTCTTACGAGCTATTACATTATTCACAAAATGTGTATTAATAATGTAATGTGCAACCAAAAGAGCTATGCTAACTATTAATTGAGAGTGAAATGAAAATGTAATAAAGATTTAATAGAATTCAATCTGTAAATAAACTTATGATGTCCAGCTTTAATTAAGATATTACATACTAATATTCCTTGGATGCTCACAATCATAATGATTGCATGCATGGTTGAGTCCCTGAATTATTTTAATAGATTTGAATATGTGTCTGAGTATCTCTAAGGCCAATAGTATATGGATTCCTTAAAGTATGTGTATTAGAACTAAAACATTAGAAAAATTATCTAAATATGGGTAAGATATACTTTTAACAAAATATGAGTTTTATTTAAATATGGTTAATTATATTACATAAAATTAATTATGTACCCCACTCTGTCATTGATACCTCACTACCTCTGGAAAATATTTAAAGAAGGCATTTTGTAAAAATAGGTAAAAATAGATAAAAATCCGTAATGTCCACTGCTCATATTTCTTCCTCTACCTACTAGTATGTGAGACATGACTTTCCAGTACTTTTTGTCATTGCTCTATTCAGCAAATAAAGACTTACCTTTCTTTATCTTCCAGTTTCAGTGATCTATAACTTAAAAGAAGATGACATCTAAGGTGGTGAGAGATGTGTGATTGCCTGATCCAAAAAGCAGCTCTCCAATGTCAGCCTGCTTGACTTTTTAGTGGTATCATTTTCTTCTTCACAGCATCTAAGGCACCTAAAACAGGGCTTCCTCACCTCACCTCTCAGTGAAAATTACTATGACTAAGTGAATGTTAATTATGAAGATTATGTTAATATAACTTAATTTACCTGTGTCAATTTACAACCAAGGAACCTGAAGTGCCAAAAAGCTTGCTCACCAATGTCCCTGTGCAGGTGGGGGAGCCTGGCATGAGTTTTGCATCTCTTAGAATTCCTCACTCAAACTTGTTTCTTTACAGATCTCTTTCAAAACTTCCCCTCTTGAATTCCCTAGTAATCTACTTCACAAGAAATTATATTATTTTATTTTACCCAGAACATCTGACCCCTGATGTGTTATGATAGTTCAACTTTTTGACTGACACAAAAGTATTCTCTATCCAGATTTAGGTACATTTTTATTTCTTTTGCTATGAAAAATATAAAGTAGATGCTCAATAATAGAAATGTAAGGCGAAGAGAGAACAATCTTTTCTCTATTCCATTTCTCAAACACCATCCTTATCCTAATAGAGAAGAGATGTTGAACTATATTAATATATTCTGTCTGTATACAGAAAAGCATTCAGTAACTATATAGTACTCATTCTCATCTGGACTCCTATACTTTCATTTTGCTGGCTTTCAGCAGCTACACAGTCACGTGGCTAATCCTTTGTGTGACTCTTAAAGTCTTCTCTTCATCTCTTCCAGTAAACACATCAAACTGTCTATTCATAAGTACCTCTGAAGTAAATAGGTTTATAAGTCAAAGCTGGTGAAGGCAAAGCTTAATTCTATCAGCTGAACATTAGTAATTGTCAAGAAAGTGAAAAAAACCAAACAGATCCTTGATTAGGATATTGGTGTTAGTCATTTGAAGTATCTTTATAAACATGACTCATACAGTTTTTTTTTTGGTTTATTTATTCATTTATTGTTACATGCATACATTGTTTGAATGATCTTTCAAACCCACCCCGTGACCTCCAACCCCTTCCCACTCTCCCCCCGCCACTCCCCTAACTTCCAGGAAGAACCTGTTCTACCCTCTTCTCCAATTTTGTTGAAAAGAAGACAAGCAATAATAAGAAAGACATAGCATTTTGCTAGTTTGAGATAAGGATAGCTATACTATATTCTATATATACTATACTATATTCACTGCTCTACAGTTGGCACATCAAACACTTTCAAGTTTTGGGTTTCCTACCTTTCCCTATTCCTCCTGTGTGTGTTCTCCCCTTAGCGTGTGACTTGTGTTCAATAATATTACTGAATTTGTTTTAGATCTAAAGTCCACATATGAGAGAAAACATAAATTTTGGCCTTCTGAGCCTGGCTAACTTCACTTAAGATGATGTTCTCTGTTCCATCTATTTACTTGCAAATGACAAGATATCATTCTGCTTCATGGCTGAGTAAAATTCCATTGTGGGTAAATACCACATTTTCTTAATCCATTCATCAGTAGTGGAGTATCTTGGCTGTTTCCATAACTTGGCAATTGTGAATAGTGCTGCAATAAATGTGGGTGTGCAACTCAGGTTATTATGGAATAACCTGAGTTGCATTCCTTTGGGTATATCCCTAGGAGTGGGATTGCTGGATCATATGGCAGATCTATGTTTAGTTTTTAAAGAAGACTTCATATTGTTTTCCCAAATGGTTGTACTAGTTTACATTCCCACCAGCAGTGTATGAGGATTCCTTTCTCCCCACATCCTCACCAATATTTGTTGTTGGTGGTGTTCTTAATGATAGCTATGCCAACTGGGGTGAGGTGGAATCTTAGTGTGATTTTGATTTGCATTTCCTTTATGGTCAGAGATAGTGAGAATTTTTTCATGTGTCTTTTGGCCATTTGAATTTCTTCCTTTGAAAAAGTTCTATTTAGTTCAGCTGGCCATGTCCTAATTTGGGGGGAGTTTAGGTTTTTTAGCTCCCTGATTATTCTGGTTATCTGTCCTTCATCTGATGTATAACTAGCAAATATTTTCTCCCACTCTGTGAATGGTCTCTTCAGTTTAGAGACCATTCCTTTTGTTGTGCAGAAGCTTTTAATTTCATGTAGTCCCATTGTCCATCCTTTTTCTTACTTGCTGGGTTGCTGGGGTTCTATTGAATAAGTCCTTGCCTTTATCTATTGCTTCCAGAGTGTTCCCTGATCTTTTCTGTACTAGCTTTAGAGTTTCAGATCTGATATTAAGGTCCTTGATCCATTTTGAGTTGACACTAGTACAGGGTGATAGACATGGATCTAGTTTCAGTTTTCTGCAGGCAAATAACCACTTTTCCCAGCCATATTTGTTGGAGAGGCTGTCTGTTTTCCATCATATGTTTTTGGCACCTTTGTCAAAAATAAGGTGAGCATAGCTGTGTGGATTCAGATCCGGGTCCTCTATTCTGTTCCACTGGTCTTCATATTTGCTTTTGTGTCAATACCATGCTGTTAGTATTGCTATTGCTCTATAATATAGTTTGAAGTCGGGTATTGTGATGCATCCAGCATTGTTCTTTTTGCTAAGTATTGCTTTGGCTATTCACAGTCTCTTGTGTTTCCAAATGAACTTTAGGGTAGATTTTTCAAACTCTGTGATGAATGTCATTGGGATTTTGATGGGAATTGCATTAAATATATAGATTGTTTTTGGTAGTATAGCCATTTTTACTATGTTGATTCTACCAATCCATGAACATGGGAGATCTTTCCACCTTCTGTAGTCTTCTTCAATCTCTTTCTTCAGAGGTTTGTAGTTCTCCTTGTAGAGATTATTCATATCCTTTGTTAAGTTTACTCCAAAGTGTTTGATTTTTTTGAGGCTATTGTAAATGGAATTGTTTTCATGTATCCTTTCTCAATTTGTATGTTGTTGGTGTATAGAAGAGCTAATAAATTTTGTAAGTTGATTTTGTATCCTGCTACATTGCTGAAATGTTTGCTGTGTCTAGGAGTTTTGGGGTAGTTTTTTTGGTCTTTGAGATATAGGATTATGTCATCTGCAAATAGGGGTATTTTGACAGTTTCTTTACCTATTTGTATTCCTTTTATTTCTTCTTCTTGCCTTGTTGCTCTGGCTAGGAATTCCAGGACTATGTTGAATAAGAGTTGGGAGAGTGGGCACCCTTGTCTCCTTCCTGATTTTAAGAGAAATAGTTTCAGTTTTTCTCCATTTGATATGATGTTGGCTGTAGGTTTGTCATATATAGCCTTTATAATGTTGAGGTACATTCCTTCTATTCCTAGTTTTCTTAGAGCTTTTATCATGAAGTGGTGTTGGATCTTGTCAAAGGCTTTTTCTGCATCTATTGAGATGATCAAGTGGTTTTTGTCTTTGCTTATATTAATGTGTTGCATTACATTTATGTATTTAAGTGTGTTGAACCACCCCTGCATCCCTGGGATGAAGCCAACTTGGTTGTGGTGAATGACCTTTCTAATGTATTGTTGGATTTGGTATGCCATAATTTTACTGAGGATTATTGCACCAGTGTTCATTAAAGAAATTGGCCTATCGTTCTCCTTTTTGGAGGTATCTTTGCCTGGTTTGGGGATGAGAGTAATAATGGCTTCATAAAATGAGTTAGGCATTGTTCCTTCCCTTTCTATTTCCTGGAAAAGTTTAAGGAAAGTTGGTATTACTTCTTCTTTAAAGGTCTGATAGAATTCTTCAGAGAATCCATCAGGTCCTGGACTTTTCTTTTTTGGGAGAGTCTTTATTGCTACCTCAATTTCATTTCATCTTATAGATCTATTTAGGTGTTTAACATTCTCTTGGTTCACTTTTTTATGGTCATAAGTATCTAGAAATTTGTCCATTTCTTCAAGATTTTCAAATTTATTGGTATATAGCTTTTCTATAACACAGCCTTCTGTGTTTCTGATTTTTACCTATTTGGGTCTTTTCCCTCCTCATTTTAGCCAGATTTGCCAGGAGCTTGTCAATCTTGTTTATATTTTCAAAGAATCAGCTTCTTGTTTCATTGATCCTTTGTATGGATTTTTTGGTGTCTATTTCATTAATTTGGCCCTTATACTTATTATTTCTCTCCTTCTGCTTATTTTGGGTTTTCCTTGTTCTTGTTTTTCTAGGAGTTTGAGATGTAGCATTAGGTTGTTTATTTCAGATCTTTCTGTCCTTTTAACATATGCACTAATGGCTATAAACTTTCCTCTTAGGTATGCCTTTGCTGTGTCCCATACATTCAGGTAGGTCATGTTTTCATTTTCCTTAACTTCCAGGAACCTTTTATTTTCCTCTTTTATTTCACCAATGACCCACTGATCATTGAACAATGTGTTGTTCAGCTTCCAATTGTTTGAGCATTTTCTGCTGTTATTTTGTTGTTGAGTTAGAATGCAGGGGATTATTTCTATTTTCTTATATTTGCTGAGGCTTGCTTTGTGGCCTAAGATATCAATTTTGGAGAAAGTACTATGGGATACTGAGAAGAATGTATATTGTGTGGATATTGGATGAAATATTCTGTAGACATCAGCTAGGTCCATTTGATCTATGGTGTGATTTAGTTCTAGAATTTCTTTATTGATTTTTTTGTTTGGATGACCTATCTATTGGTGATAGGGGAGTATTAAAGTCTCCCACTATCACTATGTTGGAGTCTATACATGTTTTTAGGTCCTTCAGAGTATGCTTGATGAAATTGGGTGCACTGACGTTGGGTGCATATAGGTTGGTAATTGTTATTTCCTTTTGGTGTATTTCCCCTTTTATTAGTATGAAGTGTCCTTTATCTCATTTGATCAACGTAAACTTGAAGTCTACTTTGTCTGAGATAAATATTGCTACTCCTGCCTGTTTTTGAGGCCATCTGCTTGGTAAATCTTCTAGCCTTTCACCCTAAGCCAGTGTTTCTTTCTGTCAACAAGATGGGTCTCCTGTAAACAACAGATTGTTGGATCTTCCTTTTTAATCCAGTTTTCTAAATGGTGTCTTTTGATGGGGGAGTTGAGTCTGTGACATTCCGTGTCAACATTGACAGGCATGTGGTGATTCCTGCCATTTAGCTATTTTTGTTTTTTAAGGGTTTGATTGTGTGCAGCTGAACCAATGTTATTCTCCAATTCCTTGTCTTTTCTTCTTTGGTGGTTTGATATTGCTTGTCCTCTTGTGGTTTTGCTTACTTGCTTTCATTTTCTCTGTGCAGAATTCCTAGGAGAATCTTTTGCAATGATGGTTTGGTGGCCATATATTGTTTTAGTTTCTGCTTATTGTGAAGATTTTTATTGCTCCACCTATTTTGAACAGTAGTTTTGCTGGGTAGAGTATCCTAGTTCTGGAGTTACTCCTCTGGTATCCAGTGCTGGTATTGGAATATAAGCAGAAGCTCTGAGGTGGTCTCACCAGATGATTGGCTTGTGAGTAGTGTTTTGTTCATCTGTCTACCAGTTAAATTGAAATTGTGAGGTGAGGTAGCTTTGCCAGATCATGTGTGGTGGTCAGAGCTATTGATTTCTTCAGCTGATAGCTGTGTTGCCCTTCAGCAGCAGTTGCTTGGTCAGCTACTCCCCCAGTGAGGTGGAGCACTTCAAGTTTGAATGTTGCCCTCAGGTTCAGAAGATCAGAACTGTAGTCCACTAGTTGCCCTGCTTTGTAGGTGGCTTTTCACTGAGCTTGTTTACTGGATTTCCACACTGGGAGTATATGTCTTTGCCCTGCCCCCTTTCTCTGGGGCAAGCTCAGTGTTCCATCAGCCTCCTCTGCTGTCAGTGTGTTATGATGGTTCACTGTTTGTTTTTCAGTTTTGCAGAGCAGTTTGGCTTGGGTATTGTTCACTGGCTCAAGAAATGTACTCTGTGCCCTGCTTTGGGGAGTGGCTTGTCATTCACCCCATTCTCCACCTTTCTGCCTTTCCAGTGTTTGTTTACTGATAGTTCATGCTGAGATTATCTCCTTGCTCTTCCTCCTTTCTCCAATGTCCTTTCAGCATTCATGCCCCCTCTGCTGTTGTGCTAGATTACAGTTGGCTGGGTTTTTTTTCTGCATTTTCATTTTTTTTTAATTATTTTATTATTCATATGTGCATACAAGGCTTGGGTCATTTCTCCCCCCTGCCCCCACCCCCTCCCTTACCACCCACTCCACCCCCTCCCTCTCCCCCCTACCCCTTCAATACCCGGCAGAAACTAATTTCCCCTTATCTCTAATTTTGTTGTAGAGAGAGTATAAGCCGTAATAGGAAGGAACAAGGGATTTTGCTGGTTGAGATAAGAACAGCTATACAGGGAGTTGACTCACATTAATTTCCTGTGAGTGTGTATTACCTTCTAGGTTAATTCTTTTTGATCTAACCTTTTCTCTAGTTCCTGGTCCCCTTGGCTGTTTGTTATTCAGTTTTATTTGAGGGGGGCATCAGTCTTCCCAGGGATGTGCTGTGCTGGTTTATCCTGAGGTGGTTGGGGGAATTCCATGTGATGTGTGGCACTCACCTGTTTATTCTGTCAAATGTCTCGCAAGCAAGTTTGGAGCTGGTGGCAGCAGCTATGGCGGTGGTGGTGGTGGCAACATCACCTTGCTGGCTGTGCAGCAGGTCACAGCTGTTAAGTGCAATTAAAGACTGATTTGAGGGTCAGTCTTTGAATTTTTTCCTGCACTTAGTGTGATGGCAGTTATTATTTTGGCTAGAGGCAGTCAGAGTTACCCAGGTGTGGCTTCAACTTCTCAGGGAAGTTTTGGAGTCACAGAGGTTAGCTTTCTGCTTCCGTACCCTAGTTGCCATCTTGGACTCCTGAGAATATCTTCCATAAATTTTCTTTCAGTCCTTTTACTCCAGGCTGGCTTCACCCCAAATGTTAACAGCGCTGGTCCAGTATGTGACCAGAAGACTTCCAAGTTCTTTGTCCCATGTGGAAGGATCCATGGCAGGATATGCTGGCATAAATGGAGTTTATTAAAAGTTAGGGAAGGGAAATACAAAAGGGGAGCATGGTTATACCAAGTGGAGTCTGGAGGCCAAGAGGATTCATGCAGTTTTAGATTTTATAAGACTAAGCATACAGATAGAGTAACTGCTATCACTGAAAAAATTTTCTTTGCAATATCAGAATTCTGCTTCCAGTTAAGAAATGCCAGGCTGAACAGCACGCATTCAAACCACGTGAATTGGCAACAGAGAAGTGACCAAATGATTAAACACAGATAAAGGGACCAGGCCCTGAAATGAATTTAGTGTCAGTCTATACTTTGCACAAACAGACTTGAGAGAATGAAGCCACACCCTTCCATGATCAATTTTGTTTTTAACACAATATGGCTGTATGGGAGACAACTGATATAATTATAAAATAGTAGAGAAACAGAGAAGCCAAGGTAACAAAAGAGAAGATTATAAGAAATGCAGCTTTGGAACAAAGTTATTAAGCTATGCTAATAGCCAGCTATAGAATTTTACTTTTTACCTAAGACTATAAGATGTCCAAAAACCTAGTGCTGGAGGAATTTCCATGTAGGGTAAACTATTAATAAGTGTGATATGCTTGTAAGGCCAAAGAAATGGCAAAGAACAGAACAAAAACAAGTAAGAAGTAAAAACATGTAGACCTACTGATGAAACCATCATGCTAAGTACCAAGAGGTAATAATTTAAAAAGCAACATAACATTCTCATCTGCAAAACCAGTAGATACAAAGACTTGTCTTTACTTTCAAATTTCTCTGTACAGTGGTTAAACCAAATCCTATAAGCAACTCTCTCTACCACAAGGGATAATAAAACAATTGCTTTACTGAATATAAAATATGGCTTCAGTGATTACAGGAAGGGAAAGGACAATCCAAATTGAGTAGAGCTTCAGTTTGATTACCCAGTTAAGAAAGAGTAATGGTGATTCTGACATTACCATTGAGCCTTCCAAGATGCAAAGGATTTCAAAAGAGTGAATAACAGTCAACTGGCAGGCAACCAATAATTTCAAACTACACCAGTGTGAGCTCTTGAAGACCCTGTGGCTCCACTATGAAGCTGCTCTTTCTTTATCATGATTTCAGTAAATGGCATCTACCAAGTTGATCAAATTTAAAATCCAAATGAGAAATTTCCTTCTTCAGACCTGCAAATCCTTAATCACTTAACAAATCCTATGAATTCCACTTCCTATCACAAATCTGCCCAGGTCTCACCATTCTCCCTTATAACTGGTGTTCCTACTTCCTTATTTTCCCTTTCTTATCTAGTCTTCACACAGTGGCCTGAGTTATATCATAAAATGAAAGCCAAACAATGTGATACTCATTCTTGAAAACCTTGCAGTGACTTTCTATTTAACTTGGAATGAAACAACCCTCCATAACATGGACCAGCTGTTCTAATCCTTCTCTGTGTCAAACATCATTTCTTACTGGGCTTCACATTGCTCACGATTGTTCAGCTAAACCTGGTCTTTTCTCTGAATTTCTTGAACACATTCCAGTTACTTTTCTCTTTATACTTTCTGGCTTTTTATGCCTGGAAAGTCTTTTCCCCCTGCAATTCTTCCTGTGACTAGAGCCATCTCATTCTTCATACTAAAACAAATAAAAGGGCTGGTGGAGTGGCTCAACTGGTAGAGTGCCTGCCTAGCCAGAGTGTAAGGCTCTGAGTTCAAACTCTAGAACTGCTAAAAAAAAAAAAAAAAAAGCAAGAAACAAATAAAATAATAAAATAATTTTATCAGTGCCCTAATGTCAGTCAAATTCATGTTCTTACATTTACATGGAATATTGCTTTTTTTCCCCTTTCATAACAAAGTATAAATATGGTATATATTTATTTGCACATTGGTTCATTGATGTTTTTAATCTAACAATAATATACAATTTTGTTTTTAATGATTATGTATCTAGCACTTAAGAATACCTAAAGAATGAATTAGTTAATAAATACCACTAAAATCTGGTGCTGAGATACCTATGAGCATTTTATTTATTGATAAGTAAGACTCCTTGGGGGAATCTAGGCTTCTTGGGGACCTGATCTTAAGAAGCAATCTGAAAGTTCCTGGAAGTACCCTCAGTCACATACCACAAAGACCACAACTGGGTTCTTCCTTTCCCCTACTCAGAAACAGTACCCAATCGCATCAGATCATTAGTGAAAACTAGTTTCCAGTGTGGGAATAAGTGATAATTGTAGAGGATCTGTGCAGGTAAACTACTGACATTTTGAGCATGGTGACTATTGTTTTAAAATAAAAACATAATACTGGACACACCATGCAAGCAAAACCACCAAGAAGAGGCAAAGCTTTGACCCCCTCCACACCTCTAGCTGGTACAGAGAATCTCCACTTCACGTTAAACGGAAAAACCAGGAGGGTCTCTGGGCCGCCAGCCGCCCACGCCCAGAAAGCTTGGGAAGACGCAGACAAGGTGAGTTAGAGGTACTGTGGTACTCCCACAGACAACCCTAGGCCAGAGAAGCATAGCCCCCTGGACAGACCAACTTCCACCTGGGGAAAAAAGAGAAACTGAGTAATAAGCAATAAGAACAATAAAGACACGCGAAAAAAGGGTGGAGCGCACTGAGCGCCAAAGATTGGGGGAAAGGAATCCTTCCCAGGACTGTAAATAAACAAGCCAGGTGGGCCGGAGAGGCTCCAGCAGGAACAGGGGCTCATGCCCAGCAACCAGAAGCAGGAAAGCTTGTGAGAGTGGCGGAGGGAGGACCCACTTCCCACATGAGCTGCAAACAAACATGGCAGCTGGTAGGAGCAGCAGCACTGCCCAGTAATCATGAGCGGGAAAGCTTGTTAAAGTGGCAGTGGGAGGAAAACTCCACAGGAGGCAGGGAAGACCCACTTCCCATGTGTACTGTAAACAAACACGCAGGCCTGAGAAAGCAGGTGCAGTGTCACCTCTCCCAGTGTGCTTGGAAAGGGGAAAGCTTGTAGCAGAGGCGCGCTCACAGGAGAACTCTGAGTAAACAAAGCCTGCAGGGCCAGGTGAGTGCTGAGCTCACCCCAGAGATCTGCATAAATAACGTCTCCAGCAACAGCAGGCTGACAGCAGCAGGCAGGCAAGCCACAGCCACAGATACCATTCACAGACCTGCCTCCAGACTCTTTTTTTTTTCTCTCTCTCTCTCCCTACCTTTGATGAGAAAACAACTGAACTACACCTGCATGCTGAAAAAATTACTGAAACTGTATTGCATTTAAACTTGGGACACTTTGTGGGTTTTTTTTTTGTGCAGTTTTGTTCTACTTTATGCATCCCCTTTGATGAAGAAACTACAAAATAACATCTGAGGCACAATCTCTAGGATTGGAGACTGAGACAGACACAAGAATTATTAAGACTGAAATTTCATTGCATTTGAACTTGGAGGTTTTTTTCTTCTCATTATTATTGTTTTATTTTTTATTTTCTATTTCTCATTTTGTTTTATTTTATTTATATATATATATTACTTTCATTTACTTATTTTTTATTTTTATTCTTATCTTTATTCCTTTTATTTTTTATTTTCAATCCTCTCTTTGTCTCTCTAAGGCCTGTTCAGCTTACTGTTGTGTGTACACTAACGCTACCTGTTTATACATTTGAAACTTTCTTGTTTTGTTTTTTCCTACCTGTCTCTTTGTTTTTCCCTTTTCTTTAACTTCTTGCTTTCCATCTCCTCTCACCCTTCCATTCTAAATATTACCATTGTTATTATTACAAGCTAGAAAATACTTAATTGCACCAGTACAGGGACAGTAACAACACCAAGGACAATGAAGGGAAGACAGAAAAAAAAGAGAAACCAGTTTCCCCACAGCAAAAAATTAGTACAAGAGCCAGAGGGAAATGAAGAAAACAGATACTCAGATCCAGACTAAAACAAAATGAAGATAAACTATGCCAAAGAACCCAATGAAGCCCACAAGAATAATTTAAAAGAAGGCATACTACAGGTACTCAATGAGAATTTTATAGAGATGATACTGGATAAGGTCAACCAAAATGTACAGGAGACACTCGAGAAATTCCAAGACAACAAAAATAGAGAATTTGAAAAAGCAAAAGGAGAAATAAAGGAAACCATAGAAGCAGTGCATAAACACCAAAGTGAAACAGAGAACATGATGAATAAACAAATAAATGAACTCAGGACAAAAATAGACAACATTAAAGAGGAAACGACCCAGGATATGGAAAGCCTCAGAAAAAAAGAATGAAACAGAACTGCAAAACAAAACGGAAGGGCAATCCAACAGAATAGAACAACAGAATCTCAGAACTTGAAGAGGAAATGGTAATTTAAGGAAAAACCGAAGAACTATTAATTAAACAACTCAAGACCTGTGAAAAGAAAATGCAAGAATTCACCGACTCCATCAAAAGACCAAACTTGAGAATCATAGGCATTGAAGAAGGAGAAGAGGTGCAAGCGAAGGGAATGCGTAATATATTCAACAAAATAATAATGGAAAATTTCCCAAATCTAGAGAAAGATATTCCCATACAGATGCAAGAGGCCAGGACACCAAACAGACCAGATCAAAATAGAACTACCCACAACATATCATCATTAAAACAACAAGTTCAGAAACTAAGGAAAGAATATTGAAGGCTGTAAGAGAGAAAAAACAAGCAATATACGAAGGTAAACCCATCAAAATCTTAGCAGACTTCTCAACAGAAACATTAAAAGCAAGAAGAGTGTGGGGTGAGATCTTCCAGGCACTGAATGAAAATAACTTAAACCCTAGGATACTCTACTCAGCAAAACTGTCATTCAAAATAGATGGAGGAATAAAAGTCTTCCATGATAAGCAGAAACTAAAACAATATGTGACCACAAAGTCACCACAACAAAAGATTCCTCAAAGGGATTCTGCACACAGAAAGTGAAACCCAACTTAACCATGAAAAAACAGGCAGCACCAAACCACAGGAAAAGAAAAAATAAGAAAGTAGAGGGTAACCTCAACTTAGGCACACACAAACAAACCTTCAAACTAAGACAACTAAATGACAGGAATCATGATATACCTATCATTACTAACGCTTAATGTTAATGGACTTAATTCACACATCAAAAGGCACCACTTAACAAAATGGATTAAAAAGGAAGATCCAACAATTTGTTGCTTACAGGAGATCCATCTCACTGACAGAACTTAGCATAGGCATAGGATGAAAGGCTGGAAGAAGATTTACCAAGCCAATGGCCCCTGAAAACAGGCAGGAGTAGCAATACTTATCTCTGACAAAGTAGACTTCAAACCTACATTGATCAAACGAGATAAAGAAGGACATTCTATACTAATAAAAGGGGAAATAGACCAAAAGGAAATAATAATCATCAATCTGTATGCACCCAATGTCAACACACCCAATTTCATCAAACATACCCTGAAAGACCTAAAAGCATATATTAACACCAACAAAGTGGTTGTGAGAGACTTTAACACCCCATTATCATCAATAGATAGGTCATCCAAATAAAAAATCAATAAAGATATCCAAGATCTAAAATACACAATAGATCAAATGGACCTAGTTGATGTCTACAGAACATTTCATCCAACTTCTACACAATATACATTCTTCTCAGCAGCCCATGGAACCATCTCCAAAATAGATCATATCCTAGTGTACAAAGCAAGTCTCAGCAAATATAAGAAAATAGAAGTTATACCATGCATTCAATCTGATCACAATGCAGTAAAAGTAGAACTCAACAACAAAAGTAAAGACAAAAAACATGCAAACAGCTGGAAACTAAATAAGTCACTACTTAATGAACAATGGATCATTAATGAAATAAAAGAGGAAATTAAAAAGTTCCTGGAAGTCAATAAAAATGAAAACACAACCTACCGGAACCTATGGGACACAACAAAGGCAGTCCTGAGAGGAAAGTTTATAGCCATGAGTGCTTATATTAAAAAGACTGAAAGATCCCAAATCAATTACCTAATTATACATCTCAAACTCCTAGAAAAACAAGAACAAGCAAATCCCAAAACAAATAGAGGGAGAGAAATAATAAAAATAAGAGCTGAAATCAATGAAATAGAAACCAAAAAAACCATACAAAGAATTAATGAAACAAAAAGTTGGTTCTTTGAAAAAATAAACAAGATCGATAGACCCCTGGCAAACCTGACTAAAATGAGGAGAGAAAAAACCCAAATTAGTAGAATCAGGAATGCAAAAGGGGAGATAACAACAAACACCATGGAAGTCCAGGAAATCATCAGCGACTACTTCGAGAACCTTTACTGAAATAATTTTGAAAATTTTAACAAAATGGACAGATTTCTAGATACATATGAGCATCCAAAACTGAACCAAGAGGAAATTAATCATCTGAATAGATCTATAACACAAAATGAAATTGAAGCAGCAATCAAGAGTCTCCCCAAAAATTCCAGGACCTGATGGATTCTCTGCTGAATTCTATCAGACCTTTAAAGAAGAACTGATACCAACCCTCCTTAAACTGTTCCACGAAATAGAAAGGGAAGGAAAACTGCCAAACACATTTTATGAAGCCAGTATTACACTTATCCCAAAACCAGGCAAAGACACCTCCAAAAAGGAGAACTATAGGCCAATCTCCTTAATGAACATTGACGCAAAAATCCTCAGCAAAATAATGGCAAACCGAATTCAACAACACATCAAAAAGACTATTCACCACGACCAAGTAGGCTTCATCCCAGGAATGCAGGGGGGTTCCACATACAAAAATCAATAAACGTAATAAACCACATTAACAGAAGCAAAGACAAAAACCACTTGATCATCTCAATAGATGCAGAAAAAGCCTTTGATAAGATCCAACACCATTTCATGATAAAAGCTCTAAGAAAACTAGGAATAGAAGGAAAGTACCTCAACATTATAAAAGCAATATATGACAAACCTACAGCCAGCATTATACTTAACGGAGAAAAACTGAAACCATTCCCTCTAAAATCAGGAACCAGACAAGGATGCCCACTATCTCCACTCCTATTCAACATAGTACTGGAATTCCTAGCCAGAGCAATTAGGCAAGAAGAAGGAATAAAAGGAATACAAATAGGTAAAGAAACTGTCAAAATATCCCTATTTGTAGATGACATGATCCTATACCTTAAAGATCCAAAAAATTCTTCTGAGAAGCTTCTAGACATCATCAATAGCTATAGCAAGGTAGCAGGATATAAAATCAACATAGAAAAATCATTAGCATTTCTATACACTAATAATGAACAGACTGAGAAAGAATATATGAAAACAATTCCATTTACAATAGCGTCAAAAAAAATCCAATACCTAGGTGTAAACCTAACAAAAGATGTGAATGACCCCTTCAAGGAAAACTATAAACTTCTGAAGAAAGAGATTGAGGAAGACTCTAGAAAGTGGAGAGATCTCCCATGCTCATGGATTGGTAGAATCAACATAGTAAAAATGTGGATACTCCCAAAAGTAATCTCCATGTTTAATGCAATTCCCATCAAAATTCCAATGACATTCATCAAAGAGATTGAAAAATCTACCATGAAATTTATATGGAAACACAAGAGGCCACGAATAGCCAAGGCAATACTCAGTCAAAAGAACAATGCTGGAGGTATCACAATATACCTGACTTCAAACTATATTACAAAGCAATGACGATAAAAACAGCATGGTACTTGCACAAAAAGAGACATGAAGACCAGTGGAACAGAATAGAGGACCCAGATATGAAGCCACACAACTATAACCAACTTGTCTTTGACAAAGGAGCTAAAAATATACAATGGAGAAATAGCAGCCTCTTCAACAAAAACTGCTGCGAAAACTGGTTAGCAGTCTGCAAAAAACTGAAACTAGATCCATGTATTTCACCCTATATCAATATTAAGTCAAAATGGATCAAGGATCTTAATATCAGACCACAAACTCTAAAGTTGATACAAGAAAGAGTAGGAAATACTCTGGAATTAGTAGGTATAGGTAAGAACTTTCTCAACGAAACCCCAGCAGCACAGCAACTAAGAGATAGCATAGATAAATAGGACCTCATAAAACTAAAAAGCTTCTGTTCATCAAATGAAATGGTCTCTAAACTGAAGAGACCACCCACAGAGTGGGAGAAAATATTTGCCAGCTACTCATCAGACAAAGGACTGATAACCAGAATATATAGGGAACTTAAAAAACTAAATTCTCCCAAAACTAATGAACCAATAAAGAAATGGGCAAGTGAACTAAACAGAACTTTCTCAAAAGAAGAAATTCAAATGGCCAAAAAACACATGAAAAAATGCTCACCATCTCTAGCAATAAAGGAAATGCAAATTAAAACCACACTAAGATTTCACCTCACCCCTGTTAGAATAGCCATCATTAGCAACACCACCAACAACAGGTATTGGCGAGGATGCAGGGAAAAAGGAACCCTCTTACACTGTTGGTGAGAATGTAAACTAGTACAACCACTCTGGAAAAAAATTTGGAGGCTACTTAAAAAGCTAAACATTAATCTACCATTTGATCCATTAATAACACTCTTGGGGATATGCCCAAAAGACTTTGACACAGGTTACTCCAGAGGCACTTGCACACCCATGTTTATTGTGGCACTATTCACAATAGCCAAGTTATGGAAACAGCCAAGATGCCCCACCACTGATGAATGGATCAAAAAAACATGGTATCTATACACAATGGAATTCTATGCAGCCATGAAGAAGAACGAAATGTTGTCATTTGCCTGTAAATGGATAGAATTGGAGAACATCATTCTGAGTGAGGTTAGCCTGGCCCAAAATACCAAAAATTGTATGTTCTCCCTCATATGCGGACATTAGATCAAGGGCAAACACAACAAGGGGATTGGCCTTTGAGCAAATGATAAAAGTGAGAGCACACAAAGGAGGGGTGAGGATAGGTAAGACACCTAAAAAATTAGGTAGCATTTGTTGCCCTTAACGCAGAGAAACTAAAAGCAGATATCTTAAAAGCAACTGAGGCCAACAGGAAAAGGGGACCAGGAACTACAGAAAAGGTTACATTAAAAAGAATTAACCTAGAAGGTAACACACACGCACAGGAAATCAATGTGAGTCAATGCCCTGTATAGCTATCCTTATCTCAACTAGCAAAAACACTTGTTCTTTCCTACTATTGCTTACACTCTCTCTTCAACAAAATTAGAGATAAGGACAAAATAGTTTCTGCTGGGTATTGAGGGGGTGGGGGGGAGAGGGAGGGGGCGGAGTGGGTGGTAAGGGAGGGTGTGGGGACAGGGGGGAGAAATGACCCAAGCCTTGTATGCACATATGAATAATAAAACAATAAAAAAAAGTAAATTGTAAAATGTCAGCAAAAAGAAAACCATAATACTAAGGGTAAAATGATTGATTTCCTATACTGTAAGCTTTCCATGAAACTCCCAGGATGTTTTGTTTTGTTTTTTATTCTCTGTGTTAAGAATGTATTTCCCCATCATTGTGTCAATTAACAAAATTATGTTTAACCTCTCAGATGTCACCTTGTAAAATGTAGAGAAGGCATGAGGGAGGGAGGCTGGCAGAAGGGAGAAAGGACAGAAGAGAAAGAGGAAAGGAGGGAAATAACAGAATTCTTAAGAAGGTAAAGAAAGAATTAAAAATCTGAGTGAGTCAAGCATTAATTTTGTAATTTTTTGCTAATTTTTCCCAATAATAACTTGACTTTTAAAAATACTTTAGAAAACCCTGTGACATCCTGCACCCCAGCCCATGGAACACCTCCCTACACCACACTGAAAACAACAGCACCATTTCTCCCTGCCAGCCAGCTCCAAACCTGCCAGTGTGAAACTACAGAAGATACAGGTGAGCGTCATGCACCATGTGCAGCACCCCACCCACTCCCCCACCCCCTACCACCTACACCAGGAAAATAATTCAGTGCAGCCCCTGGGCAGACTGAACTCCCCCCCCATGCAAAACTGAAAGCCATAAACAGTGAACTATAATCTAACACCAACATTGGAGGTGGGTGTGGAACACTGAAACTGCCCTGGAGAATGGGGGAAGGGAAAAGAGCCAATCTCTCACTGCTGAACTGTCAGGGGTATGGCAAGGATCCCAACTCTCAGCACCATAAAGCACCAAAGGAGGAGAGTAGGGGCAGGCCAACAAGCCAACCACACAGAGGAGCCACCAACACCCAAAAGAGATTGAGAGAGGCACAAAGGCTAAGAGAAGGAGTGGAGTGACAAAGTCACTTCCCAAAGCAGGGCAGGAGGTAGATCCCAGTGCTGATCTCTGGGACATAGGGCAGCATTCAAAATTGAATTGCCTGACCTTGCTGAGGGAGGAGCTGTCCAAACAGCTGCAGCTGAAGAATAACACAGCTGCCATCTGCTGAAAATAGATCTGACCACCCTGCATGAGCTGCCAATCTTACTTCACCTCACAACTCCAACTAGTCTTGTGGATAGAAGGGCCAAATATCACTCACAAGCAAGTCACCTGGTGAGACCACATCAGAGCTCCCACTTGAACACCAATACCAGGATTGAACACCTAAGGAAAAATTCCAGAAATTTCTGAGGTTCCTGAACCTGTTCTTTTTTTATGTCTTGCTTTTTTTCCTTTTCTTTTTTTATTCCTGTATTATTAACTCCATCATCACCATTCTCTTATCCCTATTTTCATCCTCTTTACCCTCCCTTCTTCAACTACAATACATTGTTCTCCTTCCCAACTATTCATTCTGCCCCTTTGCATCAACTCTTTTCCCTCCCCCTCCCATCTTCCTCCAACCTGTCACCACACTACCCCTGCCTCCTACACACTCGCCACCTGCTGACTAGCCTACTATACCAACTGCATACAACCCCAGCACCCTACAATCCCTGGCACAAACACTCTCCATTACAACAACAGAAATACACCCAAATACACATAAGGGCCACAAACACAGCAGCCACCAAACCTCTTAACACAATCACCCACTCCTTTTCTCACCCCCCTCCATTTTTTTAGTGCCACCTTTATAAATTCTCCATGATTCTGTAACTAGCCAAATAACCATTACCTAACCCCAACTCCAACTGTCTATAGATACTATCATCAAGGAGTTTTCTATAGAATATGTTCACAACTGGTGTGGCATTGAACCTGTGAACTTGTTAATGACAAATTACACCTCTAGACCAGGTTCAAGTAGAGCACATCAACCTAGCTAACAACCAAGTCAGTCACAACACAACAATTAAATCAGGGAAAGAAATCAGGCAATCAAATCCACCAACTAGCCTACCAAAAACAGAGTGGCACAGCACCAAATAGAGCAATGGAAAGAAGAAGAAGGGATGGAAACCATTCTCCTCAAAAAAATAAATCAATACAGGATTCAGTGAAAAATGAAGAAAATGGATACCTAGCTCCTGACTTCAACAAAATAACAAAAATGTAACTAAGGAACTCAAAGATGCCCAAAAAATACCCTCAAAGAAGAAATCTGGGAAGAAATCTCTGAGAAATTCATGGAGAAGATACTAAACATGGTTAAACAGAATGTACAAGATGCACTCAAGAAATTTCAAGACACCAAAAATAAAAAACATGGAATGACAGAGAAACAAATAAAGGCACTCAGAGAGAACATCAACAAATACCAAAGTGAAACAAAGGACACTATAAAGAGAGATACATGAATTAAAGAGGACAACACAAATTATAAAAGAAGAGTTGAACAAAGATTTAGAAAACCTCAGAAGAAACAATCAAACAGAAATCCTGAAAGTAAAAAGTCCCTATAGTCAAACAAAAAACACAGTGGAAGGCCATGCCAGTAGACTAGAACAAGTAGAAGACAAAATCTCAGAGCTCAAAAACAAAATAGAACTTAAAGAAAAAAACAGAAGAAATCTTAGCCAAACAACTCAAGAGCTGTGAAAGAAATATACAAGAAATCAGCGACTCCATCCAAAGACCAAACCTGCAAATCATGGGCATTGAAGAAGGAGAAGAGGTGCAAACCAAAGGGATACATAACATATTCAATAAAATAATGCAGAAAATTTCCCAAATCTCCAGAAAGTTTTGCCCATTCAGGTTCAGGAAACCTCAAGAACACCAAACAGACTTGACCAAAATAGAACCTCCCCATGGCATATCATCATTAAAACAACAAGTGTAGACAACAGAGAAAGAATACTGAAGGCTATAAGAGAGAAAAAGCAAATAACATACAAAGGTAAACCTATCAAAATCACAGCAGATTTCCAATAGAAACCTTAAAAGCAAGAAAGAAATGGACTGAGGTATTTCAGGCACTGAATGAAAATAACTTCAACCCTAGCTTTCTCTACCCAGAAAAACTATCATTCAAAATTGACACAGCAATAAAAACCTTCCACGATAAACAGAAACTAAAACAGTATATGGCCACCAAGCCGTGATTATAAGGAATTCTGCAAATAGAAGATGAAAGCAAACAAAACCTTGCTAGGATGGGAAGCATCAAATAACAGGAGAAGAAAAGATAAGCAATCAGAGTAGCACTGATTAGACTGAATATAATAAAATCCTTAAACAACTAAAAACAACTAGGAATCACCACATACCTATTATCAACACGGAATTTGAACAGACTCAACACCCCCATCAAAAGACACCGTTTGGCAAACAGTATTAAAAAGGAAGATCTGACAATCTGTTGTTTATAAGAGTCCCATCTTATTGACAGAAATAAACACTGGCTTAGGGTGAAAGGCTAGAAGAAGATTTACCAAGCCAAGGGCCCCCCAAAACAAGCAGGACCTGCAATACTTACATCAGATAAAGTAGACTTCAAACCTACATTGGTCAAATAAGATAAAGAAGGACACTTCATACTAATAAAAGGGGCAATGCATCAAAAGGAAATAATAATTATCAACCTATATGCACCCAATGTCAGTGCACCCAATTTCATCAAACATACCCTAAAAGATTTAAAAGCACATATAGTCTCAAACACAGTGGTAGTGGGAGACTTTAATATCTCTCTATCACCAATAGATAGGTCACCCAAACAAAAAATCAACAAAGAAATCCTAGAACTAAATGACACCATAAATTAAATGGACTTAACTGATGTGTACAGAATATTTCATCCAACAATGGTACAATATACATTCTTCTCAGCAACCCATGGAACTTTCTTTAAAATATATCATATCTTAGGGCAAAAAGCAAGCCACAACAAGATATAAGAAAACAGAAATAACCCCTACACTCTATCTGCTTACAATGCATTAAAACCACAACTCAACAACAAAAGCAACAGTAGAAAATATACAAATAATTGGAGGCTGAATAACACATTGCTCAATGGTCATAGAAAAAAGAAGAGATGAGGCCAAAGGTTCCAAAACTAATGAATATGAAAACACCACCTACCAGAGTCTATGGGACACAGCAAAGAGACCACCCATAGAGTGGGAGAAAATATTTTCTAGCTGTATATCAGACAAAAGACTGATGACCAGAATATACAGGGAGTTCAAAAAACTAAACTCCCCTCAAATCAATGAACCAATAAAGAAGTAGGCAACCGAACTAAACAGAATTTTTTCAAAGGAAGAAATCCAAATGCTCAAAAAACACATGAAAAAATGTTCACCATCCCTGGCCATAAAGGAAATGCAAATCAAAACCACACTAAGATTCCACCTCATCCCTGTTAGAATGGCTATTATCAAGATCACCACCAACAACAAATGCTGGTCAGTATGTGGGGAAATGTGACTCAAGTTATAACAAAAGCACCTGCACACCCATGTTTATTGCATCACTATTCACAATAGCCAAGCTATGGAAACAGTCAAGATGCCTCACAACCGATGAATGGCTCAAGAAAATATGGTAGTTACATGCAATGGAATTTTACTCAGCCACAAAGAAGAATGAAATTTTGTTATTCGCAAATAAATGGATGGAACTAGAGAACATCATCTTAAGTGAAGTTAGCCAAGCTCAGAAGGCCAGAAGTCACACTCTCCCTCATGCGTGGATTATAGACCCAAAACAAATGCAATAATAGTATTGGATATGGGTCACACACTGAAGGGAGAATTCACAAGGGAGAAATAGGGAAAGGAAACGAAACCTAAAACTTGAATGTGGTTGGTATGCTCCTTGTTACATGTATGTACATGTAAGTAAATGTAAAAATAATAAAATAAAAGGAGCAAGGAAAAAAATACTATTAAATGCTTTAATTTTTTATACAGCAATTAAGTATAGTGGAAAGGATAGTTGAATGGGAGACATAAATTCTAGTCCTGCCTTTGCTACTCTTATGTTGTGTTTATTCATCTGTAAAATAAAGGAATTAAAACTTCTCTTGTCTTAAATCCCACCCCACTCAAAAGTAACTTGGTTCCTACATAATTACTAAACAAATTAGCCCTTCATAAAATATGTCCTTTTTACTTTGCAGTGGGAAAAGGCAGATAACCATGAGTATGGGAAGACCAGGGCTCTGCAGAGGATCCTGAAGGCAACTGGTAATCTGTTCTTATTATCTGAGCCAGGTGAGACACTTCTCTGAACCTGTTTCCCATTTCATACCTTCCAGAACTGTAAGCCAACAAAATTGTGATTCTTTTAGCTACTAAATTTGTATACATTTTTACACAAATAATAGGAAACTATTCATATCATAAATAGTTTAATTTCCCACATTCTTCCACTATATAATAACTTGAATCTTTTCTGATATTAAAGCCTTTTCATATAACTATATTTTTAGGGTTTTGTTTCCATCTTTTTGTTTATTTGTATTGAGATGAGATCTTGTTAACAGACTGGCTTCAAAATGATATTCTCCTGATCTCAACACCTGAGTAGCTGGTATTGTAGGCATGAGCCACTGCAACCAGACATTTTGGGGTGTGAATAGCCCATCCAAATATATGAATCATTATTGTCTTAATTAACTCTGTATTTTAGGTATTTAGCTTGTTAGGTTTTATTTAAAAACAAAAGTATTCATAAAATATTCTTATAACACCCATCAGAATTATTTACTTCTCATGGAATATTGGGAGAATGTAATCAGTGAGTCAAATAGGATGGATATTTTATGATTCACTAGGTTTAAAATGCTAAAAAGCTTGATGGTTCTCATTTTAAAAATGTATTTGTTAATTGTTCTATACAAAATGCATGAATTTAATTTGCTGTTTTGTTTACTATTTTTAAAGTCACTTACTGTTCAAAATTTAAAAAAAAACAGATTGTTAACTTACATAACATTAATAAAATGTGATGTATTCCAACATGTTAAAATTTGAGTCTGCATTAAATCCTAAGTTATACTTGATTAAAACGATGAGTTATATTGAAGTATACACAAGGAATTAAGAACTGACTATAGAATTTCTTTTTCTTTTCTTTTTCTGGTCATTGTACTAATAAATATTTAGCATGAATTAGCAAATGTTGCAACTCAATAGACTTTAGCAGACAAAATAAGGATTATAACTTGGTAAGATAAATATTTTAGCTGCTGAAAAAATTTATATGAAAATTCAACTCCAGCTTAATATCCAGAATGACTAAGTCATCCTAATGATCTGTTATTTGTTCCCTAAATGCTTAATCAAAGAAATTTGTCTTATTAATTCTTCCATATTATAGGTTATACAGTTTCTTGGAATATTCAGTTCTATTCTTGTATACTTCATTTCCAAGCCCTCTTTGGCACATTCAGCAATTAATAATCTGTCTTATTTATTTGACACTAATTTGTAATACTTCTTATATTTTGTCCATTATTATTAAGTAATTATTTGTTTATTGATTACCTGACTTAATTATAAGTTCCTTTAGAAGATAATCGTTTTTTTTTTAATTTTATTTTTGAATTATTACAGATTAATAATGTTAGGGGATTCCATTGTGGTAATTCCATATATGCATACATTGTGCCTTGAACCATTTCACCCCCTCCATTACATTTCCATTCCCCTTCTTGCTCCTCCTTCTTTTTCAAACAGTGTTTGGTGCATTTCATTGTGCTGTCTTCATATGTGTATATGCAGTGTATTTCCATCCTCTTCACTCCTCAAGATCCTTTCCTTTTCCCCCCTCTCCTGCTGTTCTTCCCAGACAGTCCCCCATACACATTTGTGTCCAATTACCACCATAATCATTATCATTTTAAATCTAGGTTCCACAAAGGAGAGAGAACTTGCAGTATTAAGCCTTTTTACCTTGGCTTACCTCTCTCAGCATGATGATCTCCAGTTCCATTTCTCTGCAAATGACATAACTTCATTTTTCTTTTCTTTACCCATTCCTCAGTTGTTGGGCACCTCAGCTGTCTCCACATCTTGGCTATTGTGAAGAAAGCTGCAATAAACTTGGGTACATAGGTATCTCTCTTATACACTGATTTGCACTCCTTTGGATATATGCTCAAGAGTGGTCTGGTGGGGTCATAATGGAAGTCTATTTTTAGATTTTTGAGGAACCTACATATTCATTTCCAAAGTGACTGCACTAGGTTACATTCCCCTAACAGTGTATGAGTGCTGCTTTTTCCCACATCCTTACTAGCATTTGTTGTTTGTTTCCTTGAGGATTGCCAGTCTGACTGGGGTGAGATGGAATCTTGCTGTAGGGTTTTTTTTGGAGAGATGGGGCACTGGTGTATGAACTCAGGGCTTTGTGCTTGCAAAGCAGGCACTCTACCACTTGAGCCACACCTCCAGTCCATTTTTCTCTGGTTGTTTTTGGAGATGGGGTCTTGGGAACTATTTGCCCAGGTTGGCCTCAAACGACCATCTTCCTGATATCGGCCTCCCAAGTAGGTAGGATTACAGGTAGGAATCACTGGTGCCTGGCCTTAGTGTAGTTTTGATTTGCATTTCCTTTATGGCTAAGAATGTTGAATATTGCTTCATTTATTAACCATTTGTATTTCTTCTGAGAACTATTCAATTCAGGTGCCCATTTATTAATTGGATTATTTGTTCTATTGCTGTTTAGTTTTTTGAACACTTCATATATTCTGGATATTAATTCCTTATCTGTTGTCTGGATATTAATTCCTTATCTGTTGAAGAGCTGGCAAAAATTTTCTTCCAATTTGTGCACTGTGTTTTGATTCTGGTAACTGCTTCTTTTGATGTGCAGGAACTTTTTAATTTGGCACAGTCCCATTTGTCAATTCTTGCTCCAATTTTGTGGGCAATTAGAGTCCTACTCAGAAAATAATTATCTATGCCTATATCTTCCAGAGTTTTCCCTATTTTTTACTAAAGTAATTTCAACATTTTAGGTCTTATATTAAAATCTTTGATCCATTTCCAGGTAGTTAATAGACTTAAGTGGTATCCACAAAAAGAAGAAAATCATTGTAATTAAATTTCCCAACTCCACAGGTGACCAGTCTGTATTAGCATCAAAGTAGCCCATCAAGGCCAGGAGGGATCACAGGACATTTTGAAGTTAAATCACTTAAAATTTAATCCTTTCTTTAATCGAGTAAACCACACCCTCAACATCAACTGGGCCTGGGGCTGGGAGTTTCATAGAGATAATCTCTTTAATTTAGCAAGACAAAGACCAGGCTGCATCCTAGGAATCAGATAGACCATAGGCTGAGAATTCCTCAAGAAATATTCCAGCTCCAAATGCTGATATGCCAGAGATGGCCCGTTTTCAGTGTATTGAAAGAGTACACCTTTCCTATTAAACTTTACTACCATTTTCACTATATTTTCTCATCTTTCGTGAATGCACTTGCCAGATGCAAAAACCAAGGTGTATACCAGTACTAAACTTTCCATAACACATTTAGAGTTGATTTTTGTACATGGTGAAAGATAGGGATCTACTTTTAGTCTTCTGTATGTAGACAGCCAATTTTCCCAGCACCATTTGTTGAAGATGTTCTCTTCAGCATATGTTTTTGTCAAAGATCAGATGACTGTAGCTGTGTTGTTTTATTTCTGAGACTTCTACTCTGTTCAATTGGGCATCATGTCTGCTTTTGTGCCTGTACCCTGCTGTTTTATTTCTATGGCTCTGTAGTATAATTTGAATTCTGGTATTGTGATTATTTGTTTTGCTCACAATTGCTTTTGATATTTGAGGTTTTTTAGGTTTCTATATGAATTTTAAGACTAACTTTTCTATTTCTACAAAGAATGACACTGGGATTTTAATGGGCATTGCACTGAATCTATAAATTGTTTTCAGTTGTAGGGCCATTTTCATGATATTAATTCTGGAAATCCATGAATATTGGAGGTCTTTTCATCAAGAAGATAAATAGTTATCCTTGAATGCCATGAAAATAACGTACCAATTTTTGTGAGAGTATTGGAATTTGAACTCAGGGCTTCATGCTTACAAGGCAGACACTCTACCACTTGAGTCACAACTCCAGCCCTTTTTACTCTGGTTCTTTTGGAGATAGGGTCTCACTTTTTGCCCATGCTGGTCTGGACCACAGTCCTGTTTTATGCTTCCCACTGTGGCTGGAATGATAGGCAAGTGCCATCATACCCAGCTTTCTTGTGTTGAGATGGGGGTCACAAACATTTTTTTATTTTTGGCTCAATCTGGCCTGGAAACATGATCCTCCCATTCTCAGCTTCCTGGATATCTTGGGGTAGCAGAGGCATGCCACTGTGCCCAGGTATTTGTTGAGACTGGGTCTTACAAACTATTTGCCTGAACTGACCTTGAACCATGATCCTTTCAAATTCAGCCTCCAAAGTAGTCAATTATTTATAAATTTACCCCAAACTTCAAGTGATGACTCCTTACTTAATAATGATATGTGATGGGCATATCTTCAGTCATTATATTCACATTAAATATTGCAATGATATAAATATACTGCCAAATAACAAATACTTACTTCCACTTGTTTTTGAAATAGCAAGGAAAATCCTTACTATGGTCTGTATGAATCTGCATGGTGTGGCCTCTGGCAACCATTTCATTGTCCTCTATTACTCATTTCCCTCTTGGTCTTTGTCTTTTTTCCATACTGGCTTTAATTTTATTTTAATTTTATTAGTTCATATTAATTGAACAATGTAAGTGATTTCATTATTACATTTCCATCCATACATACAATACACAGTGAACATATTCATCCCCTCCATTATTCTTTCTTATTCCTTTCCCACCAACCCTTTTTCCCTTTCCACATCCTGAATAGTCCTCCTTTTACTTTTGTATCTCACACACACATGCTCATAGGAGAGAAAATATGTGATATTTATGAGACTGGTTTATCTCACTTAACATGATGATCTGTGGTTCCATCATTTTCTTGTAAAGGACATAATTTTATTCTTCTTTATGGCTGAATATTACTCCAGTGTCTCTCTCTCTGTGTGTATGTGTGTGTGTGTGTGTGTGTGTGTGTGTGTGTGTGTGTGTGTGTGTGTATGTGTGAGACCATCCACTGATGGCCATCTAGACTGATTTCATGACTTGTCTATTGTCAATAGTGCTACAATAAACATGCAGGGTATCTCTACAGAGAGTTAATATTGATTCTTTTGGCTATATACCCAGAAGTGGTATAGTTGGATCATGTGGAAGTTTTAGTTTTAATTTTTTTGAGAAAACTCTGTACTGATTTCTATAGTGGCTGGACTAATTTACATTCCCAACCAACAGAGTATAAGAGTTCCTTTTTTTACCACACCTTTGCTAGCATCTGTTGTTTGTTTTCATGATGATTGCCATTCTGACAAGGGTGAGATGGAACCTCAGCATGGTTTTGTATGTCCCAGATGACTAAGGATGTCGACATTTTTTCAGGTATTTATTGGCCATTTGTTCTTCTTCATTTGAGAACTTCTTATTTTGACCTTGTTTTAGATCCTTAACTATCAGGGTTTCATGTCTTTCATAGGAGAATCCTGTTTAGGTTGGTCTTAAATTTCTCTCATTCATTATAAATTGTTATCTCTTGCTGAGATTTCAGATCTGAATTTCATAGTAAGTCTTATGATAGATGTTTGTCTTCCCAACATTTTCCCCCATATCAATGCCCCCCACAACTTTGTAAGGTTGATAGACCACTTGATTTGTTTCCCATTGAATCTTAGCACCTACCTACTGTCAGTTCTGGAGGAAGCTTTTAATAGAGTTATTGATACTGTATGTTATAGGTTAAAATAGCTACTAGGAAAGAAGATATAAATATATATTAGAAATTTTGGGAAAATATTCCACAACACCTAAACAAAAAAATTATGTTGGTGAATAACAACACAATCCTTAAGAAGGAAAGATGTGACATTTCCTCATATGTCCCCCCCTTACTGTGGTGTCGCTTTCTGGAGTTTCAGTTACTATGATCAGGCAAGGTCCAAAAAATACAACATGGAAAATTCCTGAAATAAACAATTCAGAAGCTTTAAATCATCCACCATCCTGAGAAGTATGACAAAATTCTGCTCTGTTCTGCTCCATTCCCCATCTGGGGCTAGGATCACCCTTTGTCTAGAATATCCACATTGTATATAGTTGCTGCCTTGGTTATCAAGTAGACTGTCAATATCACAGTGTTTGTGGTCAAGTAACCCTCATTAAGAATAGCTCCAAAAAGAGCAGGAGTAGTGACACAAATGAGACATTGGGGCATAAAACCTGGAGGAACAGATTAATTCTGCAATGCTACAGGGAAAACAGTAAAGCTAGGCTTATCACAAAGTGTGCTCTCAAAAGCAAAAACAAAAATTTTATTTTGTTTTCAGAGAGGGACCACATTCATGTACCTTTTCTTATATTGTTATAACTATTATATTTATTACTAGTTGTTAATTTCTTACTGCATTTAATTTATAAATTAAACTTTATCATAAGTATGTAAGTGGAAAAAATGCACAACAGAACAAAAGCATACATATCTACATCTGATTCAGTACCATCTGTGGCTTCATAACTCCATTGGGGTTCTTGAAACATATCTACTACAGATAAAGGGGAACACTACTGTAATTCAGGAATTACTCACTGGCACGAGCTTTCTCTCTCACTGCTTTGTTGGAGCGAGCTTCCTCTTGCTCCTGGTTATTATTGAACATAACTGGGGCTAACTGGGGCAACTGGAGATGCAGAAAAGACACAAGATAGACAGACAGAAAGTGGGATCAAGTGTGTTGGGTTCTTGGGTGGAGACACACAGCAGCCTCATTGCTTTTTTTCTCTATTGTTCTCTTTATTTTACTCTGCTTCTTTTCTGTATCTTTATTCTTTAAGGCTTACTCCTTTACAGTTCATTAAAACCTTGCTTATGTTTTCTCTTAGCTGTTCTTTAGCTTAATCTCTCAAAGTCTTTGCCTCAGACTTGCACTGTCCCACATTCTCTCTTTAGCTTTCTTAAAGTCTCGGCCCTCAGGCTTGCTTGCAATTCCCCGTTAGCAATTTTCCTTCAGCAATTCTTTTCCTTTCAGAAATCTTTTTCCTTTCAGCAATTCTTTCCCCTTCAGCAATTCCTTTCCTTTCCAAAAGCCTCCCACACCAAAAAGTCAAAAGCCCAAAAGCCTTCCCTATCAAAAAGGCAAAAAGCAAAAGCCTTAAGCAAAAATTGTCTCAAACCAAAGGCAAGAGCCTGGAGTCCTCCATCAGTGAGTCTTTTATACCCAGTGGTAAACAGGGTGGAACAGCTGTTCTTGGGGAGGTGCATGACATTGTTACAGGTGAAACCTGCCTTCCAGATCCTCTGAACATAAACAACTTAGGAGAAGCAGCTGTTCTGCTGGCGAGGGCTGTGCCGATCTCAACCTACAGATGAAAGCAGCTGAGCTGCATCTCACCTTGCTTATGTCTAGTTCTCACAGGCTTCTCATAATCCACTTTCCACAACTCACCACATTTTATTATCTGACAACTGAATATGAATAACACATCTTTTAATGAACTAGAATATTTTAAATATTTTAATTAGTGAACATTATCTTTCAGGGGAAATAATTACATCATCATTAAAATTCCCCTGCTTTTTTAAAAACTACCTTTTAAACAAAAGACAAAATTGAATGATGAAGGATATTTTGCAATAAAGTGGCATTAGAACCATAAACCCCTGACATTTGGTCTTAAAATCCACTGTTTTTAAATCAAAAGAAACAAAACAGTCAATCCTATTTTCACATATTGGTGCCCATTGAATACCGATCAATCTAAGTTTGAGTATAATTGAAGTAGGATAGAAAATCCAATGAGATTATTTCTAAAATTATAGTCATGCTATAAAAATACAAATACTTAACAATAATCTGAATAAAAAATTAAATATAGTATAATAATTATTATAATATAAATCTATCTTTAATCTTTATCCAAACAGAAAAAAACTTACTAAAAAGACAATCTATTCTATTATTGAGAATCAAGATAACTGTTTATTAATATCCTTAAAAAATTTCACTTAGGGTTTATTGAGGTATATTCTACTTCTATTTCTATAATTAGGTAACCATATTCACAGCAAACATATTTATAGAAGTAGTATGCAATATCACACAAACAATGGTCAAACACCAGCCAGACACCTAACACCTCTATGGATCAATGCTATCTAAAGCAAACACACACATGTGCATGTGTGCACACACAAACACATACACACACATACATAACTCACCTTGGGATGTTTTATAAGAGAATTTTATATGTTAGAAAATTATGCGACTCTTTTAACTTTATAACTGGAGAATTTTTTAAACACAAAATATCTTTTTTCATCATATTTTAATGCAGAATTTATTATGTAAATGTTTATTAGTAAACCCACTCTGTGAGTCAGTGAAGATTTTTTCTTTCCTTTTCTTTTCTTTCCTTTCCTTTTTTCTTTCTTTCTTTCCCATTCTTTTCTGTTCATTTCTATGTGTATGTCTTGAGTCCTGCATTATTGCAATTGAGTTAAAATATCTATGAGGCTGACCTGAAAATAAATACTTTAAAACTTGAGAACAATTGCTTTCACACACAACATAACAAGATATAAGTAAAAGAAAATTTGTAATAGCAGTGGATATTTAGATGTGAGTTGCATTGAAGAACATATAAGAATAGCATAAAAGTTTTAGACAACATTTAAAACATACACATGCACTCATTACACAGCAGAGTTGTGCACCCTTCAGCACCTCTTGAGAGGAGTAAGTTCATAGCAGCATGGTTAAGCACAAAGGCTCTGGAGCAAGCTATTTTTCTTTGATCCAGCTTGGTTACCTACACAGCTCAGCTGCCTCTCCTATGCAGTAATATAGTACAATAAATACAGTATAAGCCAAAACATGTTAAATGCTTAGAACTGTGCTTGCCGCATGATACCTGACTCATTGAATGTTGGTTCATTGGTTCATTATTCTACAGGGATAAACAAAATAGCTATTTCTGCTGCTTGTGGCTTATAGCCAGATATTCCATCACAAACGTAAAAAAAATGTGATGAGGCTACATAGGAATGATATACAAAACAGGGAGCCTGGTTTGGCTTTAAGGAGCTAGGGACAAGAGGGGCTATGTTATGGGGAAGGAATCAGCAAACAACAAACAGAAAGAAGTAGACTAAGAAGGACTGAGTATTCTGGGCGCATTTTTAGCAAGAGGAAGAAATAAGGTTTGGGCCAGAGAGAGAAAAAGAGGGTTCAAGATGGGATTGGAGAAGTGGTCCTGTAAAATATTAATGCAGGGGATGGAGCAAAGGCAAAGGATTGTCTCCTGGTGATTAGGGTGTGTTTCTATTCAGGAACAATCCCCCCCCCCCCCCCCCCCGCCATGAGCTGCATGAGTGACCCTAAGAGCAAAGAAGACTAGGGAATCAATACCTAAGCATTCCACTGTCACAGATAATCAAAGATAAAGTGGAGAAAGGGATTGTGAATGCTTTTTGAGCAGCTGATCCACACATTTTCCTTTTGGTAAAAAAAAAAAAAAAAAAAAAACCATAGGGGAAATTACAAGTGGAAAGATTCATTCTTGCTTTTTAGCCATAGACAGAACAGTTGAACCTCTATTAACCCTTTTCTGCATCTTTTTTGTTCCTAACACATTTACAGAGAAGCTAGGAAAAGTGAAGACTTTATCTTTTCTGTCTTAACAGATATTAGATTGTGACAGTAAACCACTGAAAAGGGGAATTGGTTTTAAGATGATATTTAGGATAAAAAAATTCTTGACAATCACTGTCTCTTCCATTCTATAAAGGTTTTTCCAAAGAAGAGATTTCAAGACTCTGCTATTTAGTCAGTGTTAAAAGCAACCAAGCTTTAATAAAGACATAAAATTAAAATAGCACATTTTATACTGTACTTTAAATTGTTCTCTAAATTATCTTTTTCTATACTTGGTTTAACATAGCTTGGTTTTCTATATATTAAAATAATGTTTTAAAAGCTACCATATACATAGTTGAATATACAATATCCCTGTAAAAACAATATAGTTGATGTTTTAGTGCTCAGTGAGCACTTATAATGTGCTAACCACTATGCAAAAATCTTAACTGTACTAACTCTTTTAATACCATAAACTGAGTATGATTATATTCCCATAATGCCAAAAAAGGAATTGACAGAGAGAAATGAAGTAACTTGATCAAGGCCACCACTCATAAATTGCTAAACTGATATTAACCCTTTGGAGTAGGATTTAATACAGTTAGGATTTTGCCATGTCATAGGAAAAATATATATTTGTATATGTTCCATCCATTTATATAATATACTCACTAAAGCTCTTTCTCGTATTACTTTGTAGAATATTTATTAACACTAAGAAAATATGATATAGAAAACAAATCCCTAACAAATTTTGTTTGTGCCCTGGCAAAAAAGAAAAGAAATAGCAGAAATAATGAAGTTGAAGAATATTTACACTGTAAAGATGTCAATATCCAAAGAAATGAGAAGTCCAGACAGGTATGGAAAAGGTCTTATTTAAATTTAATTTTAAGCTGTACTTGTCAGAGATTCTCCAGGAACTATTCAAAATTCTTTAAAATGCACACATTTAAATCTTAAATTCCTGAAATTAAATTGTCAATTTTGAAGCATATAATATATTGAGATTCTCCAAATTAAAAAGCATTTTATTATTAGACATAAAATTTGCTTACTAAATTATAAATGAACTGCAATCACATTAGCTCTTGTACAATTTATGAAGGCATTTTTTTGTTAGTTGAGGTAAAACCACAGATCCAAGGGCCTCGGGTTCTTCTTTGCTGGCCGGCCAAAGGCGGTGAATACGAACTACACAAACACACATGAACAAAAACACTGCAAAGCTGGCCCCTTTGCCCATCAAAGAGGCAAAATGATGTGCAACTCTGTTAAGTGATTCCAGCCATGATAAAAACAGCATGTACCAAGACAATTAATACTTGCATATAATAGCATGATGGCTGTCAAAGAGAAGCATATTTGCCTGAAGATATTCACTTTGGTCTACAGTAGCATATTAGGCCAAAAGAAATGTTTACAACATCCAAGATATTTTTTCTTGAACAAAGACTGCTAGTAATTAAGAGTAAAGGACTGCATAATAAAAAATCCTGTCTTGTCACCATATTTAATTTCAAAAACTATCAGAAGCAGTTCTCAAAAATGACTAAGAAATTCCTAAAAATGCAAATGATTGTATTTTTAAAGTGGTACATACAAAATGGAGCATTTCTTAGCCATAAAGAAGAATGAGTTCACATCATTTGAAGGAAAATGGATGGAACTAGAGATCATCATTTTAAGTGAAATAAGCCACTTAGAAAGACAAATACCACATTTTCTCTCTCATATGCAGAATCTAATCTTTAAAAATGAGTAATAGGAATATAAAAGAAGTCCTGTTTGAGTGTGGTTATCAGTGGAGAGGGGAGGATAAAAGGAGGAGGTGAAGGGGATACATATGGTCAAAACATTTTATACCCATGTGTGAGAACAGAACTGTGAAACCCATTGAAATTGTTTTAAGAAGGGAGAGGGAAACTGAGAGGGAGGGGTAGAGAGGATGAATTTGATCAAGGTATGTTGTATGCACATGTGGAAGTATCATAATGAAATCCCTTTGTATGACCAACATATGCTTGTAAAAAAGTAACAAACCTCTAAAACACATGATGACATAGATAGATCTCCAAGGTGTGCAAGAAAAAGAAGTCAAACTTATTCTATAACCCCACTTTTATGAGACCTCCAGAAAAGGAGTGTTTAAGAGAGAGAAAGACCAGTGAGTCTAGTGGCAGTCAACTGCAAATGAGCATGAGGGAAATTTAGCAGGTGATGTAAATGTAGTAGAAAAAAAAAATAAATGAATAGAAATAAATATGTGAAGTTAAAAATCAACTAAAGAAATTCCTTTTCACTTATGCACTGGAACGTGGCTCAGAAACAATTAAATTCCACATGTTTTCTTATATATGATTGGGATTAGTTGCATTTAAATTTTAATACTTAAGATATATTATGAAACAGCTAATGGAACTTGACCATCCGCAGGTAGCCAATAAGAAATTATTCAAGTACAGATTTTGAGGTAAGGCTCACCTTGAAACTGATTGCACCTATGCAATCAGAGCCAGGATACAAAACAAACAAGCACACACACAAGCAAGCAAACAAAAAACAGTATTTCCATTGTCCCAGAAATCTCCCTTTTCAGTCACTACTCCTGCAAAGGTAACCACTCTCTTAGTTTCCAGCATCATTTAGTGTCACTTGGGTGTCTTGTAGCTAAACACATGTAAATCAAGCTCGCATCCAACGTTGCCAGGTAGACAGTAAAGGACTCTGAATGCAGACTCTTCCATCTGAGCAGCTAACCTTTGTTTTGTTTTTAGGGGTTGGGACCTAAAGTTTTATGATAAATTACCTTGTTTTTCTTCTTCTCTCTGATATCCAGCCTGGTTTTTCTTGTAAATACATTTTATTTTATAGATTAGTTTTAGGGTCACAGCAAAATTGAACAGAAGGTAGAAATTTCCCATGTACCCGCTGCCCCACACATCCATTACCATGGTCACCAGAATGGAACATTTGTTACCTCTGAGGAGCCTACGTGAATATATCATTTTCACACAAAGTCACTCTGTTGTGCACTGTATAGGTCTGGAAAAATTTATGATGATACGTATTCCCCATTATAGTTCCATACAGAGTAGTCCCACTGGTCTTTTTCAGTGACAAAGTTATGCTCATTGTATATTTTCCAATGATTCAGGTAATCACTATGTCCATTAAATAGCTTACTTTACTACACTCCTCAGTTTTGAAGTTATCCTGTTGGCTTTCCCTTTAAACTAGATTTTGTATAGCGTAAAATTCTCAAATTATTTCTAATGATTTCATATCATTCCTTTACCCCTTAATTGACATATATACACAGTGGTGCCACTTATAGTTGTAAGAGAATTCCTGTTTTTAAAGCTTCTTCTGCCTTTATATTTTAAACTTTAATTTGCTTACATTAGAAAAACATGCTTATGTGGCCATCAGAATTGCAGATCACCTGAATAATTGTCTTGGGAATTATTACTTGATGAACTTCGAAACATGTATTTAGATGTTATACAAATGTATCCTTCATAGTAAAATACTGTTTCAGTTGTGTTTTCAATTTTTAGGATTCAGGCCAGTGGTAGTTGAATAAATAAATATTTGGATTAAAGCCAATTTAGAGGTTGACATTACTCAAATCATTGACTTAGTATTGATTATCAAGAGATAGTGGAAAATGCAGCAGACATTCTAGTTTAAACTACAAACCTGCAGTCATCTACTTTAGAATCTACCAATTCTTTTTTATATTTACAAGGTGCCAAATTTTATTTTCCTCAAGTCTGTTTCAAATTATTAAAGAGTTCTATTAAAAATGAGTATCAGGTCTGGCACTGGTAGCTCACCACCCGTCATCCCAATCTATGTAGGAGGCTGAAATTGGGAGGATCACAGTTCCAGGCCAGCCCAGGCAAAAAGTCTGGGAAATGCTATGTTAATGGAAAAAGCTGAGTGTGGTGGTACATGCCTGACATCCCAGCAACTGTGGAAAGCCTAAAATAGGAGGATTGTGGTCCAGGCTTGCCTAGGCAAAACACTGGGACCCTATCTCCAAAATAACCAGAGCAAAAACAGGCAATGTTGCTCTAACAATAGAGAACCTGAACAGCAAGCACAAAGCTTTGACTTCAAATGCCAGCACTGCCAAAAAAATGAAAAACAGAGTATTATAAAAACATAAAGCTCATTTAAGTAGAACTTTAGCACTTTGTAATAGCCAAATATCCTTTTAACTATTATATAAAAAAGAAATGATCATTGCAGCTGAACTGTATGTTTTATACACAGAATATACAGAACAAATTAATATAAACCATAAAAATGTTTATGATTAACTTATATGGCATAAATTAATCAAAACTGGTAAGTGTTTATAGTTCTAAGGAAAGGAAAAAAATTCAGTAATAGACAATTTGAGGGATTTAGTCTATTTGGAGTACAGCATTACTACACTTTTCATTCAACTTTCAAAGATTGTATGCTTTTGATTTGCCACTATGCACATTATTTTTTTCTCAAATAGGCTTCACTCAAAAAATAGACATTCATAGAAGACCAAGTCTCTGCTCATGTGTTGAAATCATACAGAAGGCATTGGCCTGTATAATTTAGGATGAAAAATTTATAACAAATTATCTCAATTGAATTACATTTTAAAGGTAGTTTCTATCAGTACATATAGAGAGGAGATAAATGTAAATGGGAGTTCAAGAGCTTAGAGCAATGTGGAAAAAATATTAGAGTTATACTGTTGAATATTTCAAAGGGCCTGATATTCAAAAGTTACATTGAGACTATGGAAGAATGAAGCTTATCTGTCCTTTTCCTGTTAGGATAAAAAGGGATATTCATGTCAGTATTCCAAAATACCTTCAAACAAAGATTGTTCAAACAGAGATTTTCAAGATTTGCTTGGAATAGTTTACAAATGACACTAATCAGAGATGTGGAACAGTGGTTATATTACACTTCCTTACCCCAAGCAGTAGAAAAGACCTTGAACCAGCAGTGGTAGTGAACTTTGTTTAGGAGCAGTAGGGAACCATGAACAAGTAGGCAGGGAACTGCTTAGAGCAGTAGTGAGCAACAGATGTCCCATAAGTCACATGTTTAAATGTAAAATAGTGAAACTCTCAGAAGAAAAAGTAAATAATCTTCTGGACCAAGAGCTAGGCAATAAGGTCAATAGACGTAACTAATATCATGATCCACAAAAGGAAAAAAATATATATTTTAGTTGGTATTAAAGACTTTTGCTCTGTAAAAGACTGTGTTCAGTACATAGAAAGATAATCTATAGGTTGGGAGTGTATATTTGTAAACCACATACATGAGTATTGAGAATATGTAAAGAACCCTAGTGACTCAAAAGTTAATACAATACAACTCAACATTAGACAAAAGATATTAATAAACAAATGAAAAGACGTCCAACATCAGTAGCTATTGGGGAAATGCAAATTATAATCATGATGAGCTATCACCATCATTGGAAGAGATTAAAAAAAAAACAGACAATATGAAAAGGTATCAAGAATTCAAAGAAACTTTACATGGTATGGAAGTGATACAGGTGTATGTTTAGCTGAACAGTGCTAGATTCTTTTGCAGGATGTTCACATCATCCGTACTGGGGCAATGAGAACTGATGCTGTCCAGTCCTTCTTTCTGGCTCTCTTTACTGTCCGTGGGCTCCATTTTGTGTGTGTGTGGTGTGTGTGTGTGTTTTGCTTTTCCTCACTTTATCAAACTTCCTGCCTGCCCTGAAAACTTTTAAGTTCTAGCCTCATGTACAAAGACAACAGACTTTGTACAGAATATATAATCAGCTCCCAAAATTGCATATGGGAGCAATTGCAAATACCTATTACAAATCCTTTATTTCATTACATTTCAGGGACTGTTCATCAGTCGTTTTACTTTTTATCCCAAGTACCATTTCAAGGTAAGTAAATAATTACTAAATTAACTTTTGCTAAATAATTTTAACCAGAACTTCCCTTCTCCCCTTTGAGAGAGCATAGTAAAATTCAGGAACATCTTTTTCTTCTCTTTTATAAAAGTATCACTGTGGACAGTCTTTAGACCTTTTATTGGCAATGATGCTCATGCCAGATCCTGAATAACCTGATGAATTTCTTCACGTAGTTTTGAATAACTAACCCTGCAATGGTCTTCTTAATAAAATGAGATGTGCAAAATCAAGCCTAATTTTGCTCTAGTTTATTTTGGTATTCCTGTATCTCCCACCTTTCCAGCATTCTGTCTGAGTTTTTTAATTATAAGGGGCACTTTTTGCTGTGATGAGTTAAGAAATAACTCACCCATAATTACTGCAGCCATTAAGGTGGAATTAGTACAAATGTCATCACCATCTGCCTCCTCAATGTGTAACCTTCCTCAGAAAACAGAGCTGTCCATCTGTGCTGATTCCCTTTGCCTCACAGCTGCATGACCATGATAATCTCCTGCTTTTCTGGCTCTATTCTGTCCAGTCAGCCCTGCAAACTGCTGGCAGGTAAGGTGTCATGAAAGTCATTATTCAAAGTTTCCTTTTTGCCTAAAAATATTTTAACTGATATCTTAGTTTTCTCTAAGGAGAAGTCACTGTATTTTCCTAGAAGGAAAATAAAAGTTGCACCACAATTCATAAATAAGCAATGAAGATTTTATGGAAAAAAAGTGAAAACAGGGAGTTTACATTTTATCCTTTAAACATACCTGCGTCAGTTGTCCTACATTGTTCATTTAGGGTTTTTTTAATCAAACTGTATTTTCATCACCTGTTTCCTGCACATGCTTATGAGGCTTCCACCCACATCTTATTATTGCAGCCACAAGGTTAGGCACCCAATTTAGCTGTGTCACCCAGGGCACCCAATCAGCACATTCAGAATTGTCAAGTTAACTGAGCTCAGCAAATTGGAGCACTTCCCTGAAATTTTCAAATATAAATTCACCCCTGCAGTTTCTGTGTTTAAAAGTCTGGAAAGCCTTTAGCCAAGATTCCCATATATGAGAGAATAAAGAGATGAAGAGAAGCAGAGAAGAGAAAACTGCTCTGCACGGATTCACAATTATGGGTGTGAGCATACTTGAGAGCATGACAGGGCTGGTGTGTGATTCTTTTTCTCTTTTTTTGCTATGCTGTTTTAATCTAGATTTTACAATAAGTTTATATAAAAGTTAGTGAATTCATTCCATTGCTGAAGCTGCAGGTGGTCTATAGCTTAATCAAGGTGTTAATTGGCTGGCACTAAGTGTGGTTTGAGGTTAGTGTAGCAGATGGAACCCAGTGAATATAGAATTTTGTTATACAAACTATAGATGTACTTACGCTTTCTACATCTGTGCTATATTTTTTTTCAAATAGACAAGGGTGATAAAACACCTGCTACTTAATTAACACCCTTTGTAGTCATTCACAAAGTTAGATTATTCTAAAACCTGCTTTGCCAGCTGTAAATGTTAAAATTTTGCTTGCTGTTCCTGAAGGTTCATTTTTCCTTTATTTTGCAAAGTAAGAGCTGAAAAATATTCTGGTCTTGAAAATGAAAGAATATAGAAATGATTAGCAAATGAGTGAATGCGAATGAGAACTATCAGATAGAATATACCTGTAATTCTTAGCTAACAAACCTATTAAAATGAAAACTTTAGTTAACAGAATCTTTTCAGAGTAGACATTTCTGGGGAAATAGCTATTTTTAAACAGGATCTCTTCCTTTTCTCTCAAGTCTAACACATCTGCCTCCTGTGGGCCAAGAAGGGAGGCAATAAATTGAAGAAGACAGCTCAGCTTTCAGGTCTTCCTTGGTTCTCATGAGTATATTTAAGGCATGACTTGCACCCCTCAGGGCAGACAGTGCTAGAGAAGCCTGTGGTTGAGATAAGGCTGAGTCAAATCCTTGCAGGAGCTTGGTTTATGGAGATTCTTGGGGTTGAGACCTTGAAAAGAAGCCTCAAGGTTCTTTACACGAGAGAGACTGAGAGACTATGAGGAGAGTGGTGAGCAGTGATGCCTTCCTGCTCAGGCTTCCTCAGGAAACTTCCAAACTTCCTGCTGCTGAATCAGAAACCCAAAGGAACAGAGCAAACCTATCACCTCCAACACTAGCCATGAAACCCATAAAAGTTAAATAAGCAGCAGAATCTGAGTCTTAACAAGTGGGCAAAAGAAAACAATAGCATATTCTTAACAAGGGTGGGAAGAAGAAAGAAAGAAGCAAATTCTGAACTGACTCCAAGAAAACAACTATTCTGGAGTAGAAAAATGGCCACTTTTTTTATACCAAACCATGACTTATAGAATTTTCTCAGTGATAGGCCTATATGTGAGTTTGTTATAGTTGGTCCATGTGCAGCTCTCTGTCTTTGTTTTTTGGTTCATTGTTAATGACTAGTATTGATAAGCAATTGAGAGCCCACCACACAATGCAAAAGCAGGATTTCCTCAATCAATCATATCTGTTTATGTGATCTTCCCTCATCCCAAGAGAACAATCTTTTTGAGGTTTGTGTTTGTCATTTCCTTTCTTGCCTTTTCATGTGTGTATGTGTGTGCACACATGTGTGTAGTTTTGTTTCACCTATATTTCTTTTTCCAGTTTATTTTCATTTTAATTTCCTTATGTATAAATTGCTAAGTATATATGTTTTAGGATTTTGCAAGGTTTCTTCAGTACTATTGTATGTCTTTATAGTTTCTTAATTTATATTTTTTATGTCTGTTACATGATAGTCAGCCATTCTCCTACCCTGAAAGCATTTGATTTGTTTCTGAGTTTTTGTTATTGGGAAGACAGCTACAATAACCAGCCTTGTTCATATCTCTGGCATAGACAGTAAAAATTTTCTCCTGGATCTACAGCCAGAATTACTTCATCATACAATAAGCAGAACTATACACAAGAATACAAACTGCTTTCCAAAGCATTTGTACCAATTTATATTTAAAGAAACAATGTATAAAAAACCCTGAGGCTCACATTCTCTTAACCACTTGGTATAATGAGCTTTTTACTTCATGTTTCCAATCAAATGGATGTAAAATGCAGCTCATTATAGCATGATATGTAACTCTTTGATCATTATTGAGTCTAAAATACCTTTTCATATGTTTATTGGCAATATATAGTTCCTCTTCTATAAAGTGCTGTTCATGATTTAGACCCATTTATCTATTGAATCACCCCTGTTTTTTGTTGATATGTAGAATTTATTTATAGATCCTCGATACTTAATACCTTGTTGATTGTATGGAATAAATATGATTTCTGCCAATCAGTAATTTAACATTTTTAAGGAATCTTTATAGATCAAAAGTTACTACTTCCAGCATAATCAGATTTATCAATCTTCTATCTTACAGTTAGTACTTTTTATGTCTTGTTCTAACACCCTTACCCTTCTCCAAGTATTTGCCTTTAAAACTCATCTAGAAGTCATAAAATGTTGTTTTGAAATCTCATAACTTGGACAATCTAGAATTTGTCTTATATGGAGTAAGGCCACATTTCATCTTTTGCTGTTGTCATTGTTCAGAAAATTTTCTGATTCTCTATTAGTGAGACAGAAATCCCACATAAAAGAGAAGTGGTTTTGGAAACAAATAAAAATATTGGAAACAAAGAGGGTCAAAAATGAATTGAAGGATAATCATGATTGACAGTCATATTAGCAACCTGACATATTAAATGGAAGAAATAAATATCTGAAAGTAGAAATCAAAGAAACTAAGAAACAGACATGAGGGAAAAACATGAGGCTGAAGAACTAAACCATTAAAACTAAACTGTGAATAACAGAATTTTTAGAAAAAATAAAATAGGTGAAGGAAAAGCAGTATCAAAATATTGAAAATTTCACTTGCTTAAAAAGAATGGAGTCTAGAATAAAAGCTTCAGCAGTTAAGGTAAAAATAAGAAAAATGATAGCACTTGGTATATTCTTATCAAATCCCTGAATTCCAAGATTATAAAATCAAACAAAAGTCTCACAATCTCCCAACAGAACAGATACAACAGGAGAAAAAGAATCAAAACAAGTAAAAGTAACTATTTAAGAAAATATCAATACTCATGTTAATAGATTCATTCCTCATAAAAAGTTTAGAAAAACAGGAAATTGATGAAAATAACTTAGTTATGATAAATACTGTTCACTACTACACACCATACCAAAAGACAATTTATCATTCTAGACAAAAAAGTTCAAAATTATTATTTCAAGTAAAATTAGAATTTTGTAGTTATAACTATCAACACAATTATTTTACTTTGAAGTTCTGAACAGGTACAATTAAAAATTAAGTACTCAATATATAAATGTTTTTATGTTAGCATGAGTTTGTACCTAGAAAAAAATGTTAAGTACTCTCATAAAGTACTAGAATTAACTGAATAATTCATATGATTATTCCATACAAGATACATTTACCAAAAATCATGGCTGTTTTCTATTCTGGAAGCACAGACAAATAATGAACTAAATATTAAAACAGACACACATGTATATTCCTCTTTTACCAATACAATGTTATACAGGTCAAATGAGTTAGTCTACTTACTTTCAAAATGATTCAATTCTATAATTTGTATAATTGAACTATTTTTGTCATTTTAGAAAACAATATGAATTAAGAGGCATTAAAAGCTGCACAGACTTTTGAAAACCATTTTCTAAATACAGTTTGACAGTTTTACATTATTTAACAAAGGAACTTAACAAATGGTAAAAAATTTGAATTTAGACAATCCTACACTTGAATCACTGATGTATTGATATGTGTGCTTTGATACAACATAGTAGGTATTAAATACTCTCCTTTTAGACTGATACGCAACCGGTGAGGTTGTATCCCAATCTCACTGATATCTGTGTTTGAGTTCCTGTCCTCTGCATTAACCATGAAATTATAGCCAGTCCATTTTACTCAGCAAACTACAACATAGCAGGCCCTGTGAAGAAGGCAATGGAGAAAAAGTTATACAGGAACCTATTGTTTAGTGAACTAGTATTACATAATGATACAAGACAGAAAAGTAAAGAGAATTCCACATACTTGAGGGGGATACAAATGGTAAAAGCTCCATCATGCGAGAGGAGATGATTGCAACAGGGTACTGTATTAATGCCAGTCTCTGTGACTCACTTCCCTTAAAGCTGATTGCTCAGAATCTCAACTTTAAAATAAATACTAATTATTGTTCCAAACTACAGAGTAATGAATACTTTCTTCAGGTCTTTCTTCCTTCAGTGACTGGAGTGATACCACTTAAGTCTCTGCTCATATAGAACTACCTCTAACAAAGTCTCTTTTGACTTCTCAGTCCTTTTCACATTTCCTTCTGCTCTCAAAGCAGTTTTAGACACTGATTTGGAAATTTCAATGTGTACAGCTTTAGTTTTTTGTCACCTTCCCTTACTGTATTGTTAACTCTTAAAGCATCATGTTGCTTTCATTATAGTGTCTAAAATATGAAAAACCTCAGGAACTGTTATTGAAAGAATAAGAAGAAATGAAAAAAATGAGAAATAAATGAATAAGCTGAATAATCAGTTCTGAGACCTCAAATATACAAACAAAAACAGCATGCTAATGAACATTCTAAATGGTAAATGCACCCGTATTTTTAAAAACAAACATTATATTACATTAATGTAAACATCTCTACATTAAAGTTAAGGTCCCTGTTCAAGCATCATACAACAAGTAGGGTGAGACCTCACAACATCACTGATAACATTCTTTCCTCCAGTCATTCAATCACCAATGTCCAAAGTAGTATTTCTCTTTCCTTCATCAAAAATGTCAATATTTAAAAACTGTAGTATTTTATTCTTTTCAAAGAGAAAGAAAGATAGAAGCCTTAGCATTGTCTCACTCATATTTTTCATATTCCTCATTGCTTAAAAAGCCAGTGAACAAAGTTGTGCTCTTTTAACACTAGCTTGAAATTAGATCTTTCAGTGTTGTCATGGCAAAGTTCTCCCAAATGTGTGAATACCCAGTTAGGTTCAACTTTGAGATCAAGTTTTCTTAGGTCTGGGCTTCCAGTCCTTTCTCATGAGGTCAGATAAATCCTGAGTGTTTTTCAGGATACATTAAGACCTGAATAGAACTCTGGATTCCTCCCAAGAGTCTAGTAAAGCACAAAGCAAATTTTACCTATTTATGCCCCTTCTGTACATCTAAAAATACAGCTGGTCCTCTGCAATTTTTATGTTATGAAGGAGTTTAGTGACCTTATTATCTTTATACTTAAAGTTATGAAGAGTATTATTGCCTTCCTGTATGGTCATCATTCAAAGCACTATACAATTTCAACCAAAGGAGAGGTATGGGCTAGATTTAGAAAATTAGACAAGCAAGAATATGTGACTAATGCCTGGTCTTATTACGATGTTTTGCATATCATCATGATATAAGTCTGCACAACTTGTGTTTTACTTATAAAGTTCATCTTCCAATTTTTTTACTGGATTGCTTTGAAGTGGCCTTACCTTTCTCCAAATGTTCTGAGTCATTTTAGATTCTTTTTTTTTTTTCAGAAGTACTGGGGTTTGAACTCAGGGCCTCATGCTTGCTAGGCAAGCACTCTACCGTTTGAGCCACTCCACCAACCCTCTGGGTCACTTTAAATTTGTTAATAGGTCAAGAGCCACTACCAGAAGAAAAAGCAACTTATGAGGCTACAGGAACAGGCAGAAAAGAACATGGATAAGAAAATCAACAAGTTCACAGATATCTTAAATATTTACAGACTTTTGGTGTGAACCCAATAAAGACTGTTTATGTCTCAAAAGAGAAATTTGTTAATATCCAGTCAAGGTATGAAATATGGTATTTACCTCACCAGGAAGGAAACTAGATAGATTTAACCAATTAATCATTTTACGTACTCATTCATACATTAAATGAAATGTGAATCTGAGGTGATTTTATCTTTGGATCTTTTCCTCATGTCTTTCCAATTTTGCTCAGTGCTTCAGGCAGAGCTGATATGAATGCTACTTTCCTCTAGGCTTCTTAATCAGTAGACTTTTCACTGGGTTTGGCTAACGGGGAGTGCTCACTGGAGCTTAGAGAGTAGCTGGTCGGGAGTTGGTAGGGTATTTTTCCACCAGCTTCTCAGTCTAACATGACTTCGCAGAATGTGGCTGGGTCTGGTTCTGGGATTCAAGGCACAGCTTCCTGCCTTCAGGGAACCCTGACTCTCTGGATTCAGAGGAACACAGTCTTTTCATTTTATCTCTCCAACCTGAGGGTGGTAGCCACAGTGTTACTATTTTTTCACTTTGCTTCATTGTCTCATTTGGCTTTTCAGTGTTTCCATGGTCCATATAACCACAGCCCTGTGTTAAATTCCATCTGTTTTAACTACTTAAAGGTATTTGTTTTCACAGACTCATAATAAGGATACAAATTAAATAAACAATTATACCACTTTGAGATAATGGAAGTTATCATAAATGTAATAATTTATGATCAAAGCCTATATAAAAATGATAATGCTTCTTTTAGCATTCATCAGTAAGAGCTGGGACATAATGTGAAAACACAGTTCAATAAACGTTATTCTATAATTTTAAGAATAGAAAAATGATAAATACCAAATACTAAAAAGAAAAAAAAAACAGAACAAGAAAATCTAGAGAAATGGACAGCACTGCAAATGACTCAGACACCTCCAAAATGAATTTTTCCACTACAATCAAGGTTTAGGTCAGTAGTAAGAAACAGGAAGAACTTATTTCTGGCTAGTACCTAGAAGACCAATTAGGGCACTCCTGTTCTCCTCTAGATGAAGCTGAATTGGAAGGAAGATTGCCAATGAATGGCCTACTCAGGACATGATCTCTGCCCTCAAGAAGTCTTAGTCTAGGAGCAAAATTAAAAAATAAACAAGTAATAAATGAAAGCAGGAGTGGGTTGCTATGGCAGCAGTGAGAGAATGTTGGATTGAATAGCAAAGGAAGGCTGCCTAGGAGGTGTGATGGAGCTGACTTTATGAAAATTCAGGGAAAACACCACCAGTAAGGCAAGTGCAAATATAAAAGCCCAAAATGGAATAAATTTGGCCTGTTTTGAGAATTGGAATGATAAATCCATGTCTGAATCAGAAACTTGTAACTGCTAGTCACTCAAATGGCAAAAAGTTCAAAAAACTAAAATAAAACTAAAATTGAACTTGTGTTTAAGTAGCAACAAATTCATTTCCAAAAAAACTCCATGTAATATATAAGTGTGAAAAATGTAAGCTCCCAGAAAACACTGTAGCACTGGTAGCAAATACTATAGCTAACTACTTGGCAAATTTACTTGTGCACTGACTAAAATACACTGTTCATTCTGAATGCTTTAAATATGCTGATTCATGTAATCCTTATAGCTGCCTTATGAGGTAATTACTATTGCATGTATTATTATTATCATCTCCAGTTTGAACTGAAAGCCTGAGACACAGGGTTTAAGTTAACTTTTCCAAGATAATGCAACTGGCAAATATGGAATGGATGTTTGAATCCAGGTTATCTGGCTCAACAAAATATCTTCACCACTATGTCAAGGTATGGTAGTTAATAGTGTGGAGACTTTATTTTGAAAAACTGGGTTCAAATCCCAACTGTAACTTGGCAGTAAGTGTTTTAACATAACTTAACATACAAGAGGAAGGCATTTTTTTTTATCATTGTAATTAATAGCCTACACATAGTTTCTGCCTTTCTTTTCAAAGACCCAGGGCTATAAACTTTATGAAAATGTTTCTACTTTGATATTTTTGAAGCATCTGAATTTTCTGTTGCCTCTAAGTCTTAAAATTTTTAAAGAATTGTAGAGATATAGTCTTAGAGAACCAAAGTATATCTCAAATAATTTTTGAAGCTGCTTTTTAAAATTCTATTTGCTTCTGGAGTCACAAGGAAATTAATGTGTCTTCTAAATGGGTTATATTATTATTTTATTTTTTTAAAGATGATGATAAATAGCCTAAATTATTCTCCAACCATTGATATTCTCCTTTTAAAAGAAAAATTACCATAATATAATTTGTTCAAGTAGAAGAATTTGTAATTTAGAATACTGATAATCAAAACCTACAATGCAAATATTTTCCTCAAGTTTAACTTCCACAAGGTTTCAAGTATTAAAAAATAAAGAAAAAGAAAAGTCTTTTCTTTATATTAATGAAATTTTGTCATACCATAGTTTAATTACTAATTAAGCACCACATAATTAATCTGATAAAGTATCTTTAATTTTATTAATTTGCTACATTAAGTGTGCACCATGATTGAGTGTTCTAATCCCATGTAATCTTCCAGTAGAGAAATTGATAAGTACCAAAAGTTCACCTTTAAGAGTCTATTTGATATTTCAGTGTTTGGATATTTATAGACAAATTAAGGTAGAAATGGAAGTGAACTTATTGATGTTTACATTTATGTATCCCAGATTATGATTAACACAGTTTTATGAGTTCTATAAGCCAATTTTTCATATTAATCAAGATGACTTACATGTATTAATATAGTTTTTAAAAGTGCCTAATCTACTTCTAGTTAAATATTTAATGCTGGAACAATTTGTTTCTTAATCCATTTAAATTGTTACTTACCTAAGCAAATCAAATAAATGCACATCACCCATAAAAATATAAATTAGTTTAATTTCTAACAATTGCATTGAAACATAACAACATGATCTATAATGGCCACACCCTATGAAAATGGAACCTTAAGAAAATCCTGACTACCTCCAATAAACCTGAAGGTGAACTATTCATGAATATTTTCCAAGCTCCTTTAATGCCTCGTTTATCTATTTCAAGGGAAGCACAGAATTCACAGTTCAGGCAACTCCATAAAATTTTCCCTTAGCATTAATAACAACATAGTGAGAAAGAAAAAAATTCATACACATGTCAAACCAGTAATTGTTTCATACTTAGAATGAAAAGCATGGGTTTATGTATTAAATACCAGAAGCAGTAAAAACTGATTTTGCAGGAATAGGTAAGTCATGAGGGAAAACCTCTCTAATTAAGATCATGTGGCAACTTCCATGACAGCCTCAATCCCATCAATGACAAGGTGCAGAGACTTCCAAATTTGAATGTCAACATCTAGCAAATGGAAGGCAGAATAATTTGATTTTTTAAAGTAGAAAGTAAAGGAGAAACATTCATGGATTCATGAGTACAAAGTGAAGCTTTCACTATTCCTACATACACTCCACAGTGACATCATGTAAGTGATTCAAATTGATGCAAAGGAATGAGGTTGCATTTTTTTTTTCCTAAATGTGTTTTTAGACTCATGCTTTCAAATGCAAAAAGAACTGGACATCATAGTTCAGGCCTGTAATCCCAGCTATGTGGGAGGCAAAAACAGGAGGATCACAAATTCACGGGTAGTCCAAGCAAAGTTAGTGAGACCCTGCCTCAAAAAACCAACCAAATAAAACTAACAAAAGGGCTGGGGGCATGGGGCAAGTGATGGAGCATTTGCCTAACATGTACAATGCCTGCGTTCAATTCCCACTGCTGTTTTAAAAAAAAGTAAAATTCCTAATTTATCCACAGAAAAGTTATTACTTTACCACAGTTAAAGATATTGTTAAATCTACACATTCTATGGAGTTTATTCATGCAACTTGTTCTAATTAATATTGTGACAATTTAAATAAAGGTGACCAATAGTGTTTTTTGACATACTTGGCTCTGAACACAGATTGGATGAGAATCAAAATTTCTGATCATTTCAGATTCAAGACAGAAAATATGTAGTCATCTGCAATTGTCCAGGTTTATTGTTCAGTTAGAATACTCTAAAACAAGACTGGAGGGTGGCAGTTTTACATGGGGCTCTCACTCCCTCAAGCAGAACACTGGCTGTGGTCTCTCCAAAAGTAGTTCTGGAATTATATTGGGAAGAAAGAAATAATAAGAGGATTGCTAGAAATGTAGTTCTGGATCCCACATGAACCTACTAATTCAGAAGGTGAGGATTTAGGGAGCATGAATATCCATTTTGAGTAACTCCCCAGGTGATTTTATCAGGAGATCATCTTTAGACCACACTTTAAAACAAATATGTCAAATCTCCCTCTCAAAGAAATATTCCAAAGATTCAAAAACTTTTGAACAGTCCACCATTGCTAAAGTACACAATGCCAACACTAAACTCTTTAGAATTCTCTTTAATATGCTTTAAACTACATTTTCAAATACATTCATCTTGCTATTTCCAATATAATTAATCTTCTCTGATTATACTCATATCCACTCTATGTCCTGGACTATTTCTATTTTCATTCCTATCTTCCTCTATCAACTGTTTCTTGAATGTCTCATCCATCAGTATTCTGCCCCTTGAAACTAAATAATTTCATTTGCTCATTGAAAATTCTCTCTCCATGATAAAACTTTCACACTAACCAGTCAATAGTGGCTTCTTCTAAGAACACAATAACTTCTTTCTAAAAATGGGTTGATTTTTAAATGAAGTATTTAGCCTTATTTATGATGTTTATTTCTTAAATTATCTTTTCATAGCTATATCCTTTATTTTTTTTTGAAGTACTGGGGCTTGAACTCAGGACTTTCATCTTGAACTACTCCACCAGCCCTATTTTTGTGAAGGGTTTTTCAAGATAAGGTCTTGCAGAATTATCTGGCCAGACTGGCTTTGAACTGAGATCCTCCTGATCTCTGCCTCCTGAGTATCTAGGATTACAGGTGTGAGCCACCAGTGCCTGGCTCATAACTACATAGTCATCTTAAGGGCTATTATACCATTAAGTCTCTTCTATAACTTGAGCATCTTAGATATAAGAATAAAACTCACTATCAAATAGTAGGTTTTAATAAAAAAAAAACTGTACCTAATAAATCAAATACATGGATACACACAAACACATATATATTACATATGTGAAAACTTGTATTTTAAGCAAACAGAGCTAGGACACAATTATTTTCTGACTCACAATTAGCTATAAATACCCTCTCTTATTTTTCTGGATTATGATAATTATTTTCATTTTAATATGCATATTTGCCGATAATAACAGGAAATCTCAAAGTACTCTATTATTACTATTGGATTCCCATGCTATGAATTGAAAAAGTGTACTTTCTGTATCAACTGTTTTACTCTCAAGAATATTAATATTCATGAAAGATAAATGATACACTTTCCATTATTTTCTGGAAAAAAGTAATTATACTGAAAATATAGTAATTAAAATTTGGTGAGATTTTCTTTTTGAATTGAGAATTTAACCTTAAATATATTATTCATTAACTGAAGATTTAAAAACAATTTAGCCAGTTTAAACTATGCCTGCATATTGATCTCTCTTCTACATCTATAAATGCATAGAATTTTATTACATTAATTACATACTATATAGAATAGTATGTTTTAAGTAATGCTAAAAAATTAACATAGTATGTAAACTGTGATATTAACATAGTATGTAAACTGTGATCAACCCTAGCCAGAATTCATTGACTTGCAAAGAAAAACAATCTAAATATTTATTAATTTTATTTTAAAAATAATCAATAAAATCTAAGAGCCTTTTTTATCACAAAAGCTAACTTTATACCAAATTACTATTCAATAAAGTCACCCAAACAGGTTTACTCTCTTATCTTATTAAAGGTCAGTAATAACACTATTTTTAATTTTAAAAACACAAATCAAACTTGAAGTACCTCACTAGAGTAACATTTTTCAATTGCCCAAACAGTTAAGCATAGGCTCTTGAAAACAAGCTCATGCATTTGAATGTAAAATCTCTGATGTATGTGAATTTCTTATGAGGAAAAATTAAATTAAAGTAAACAAAATATATGTAATTGTATTTCATAATAAAATTATAAATGCAACTTTAATTATCACAGTTTTTAATGTTTCAGGTCTAACACTTTTCATGTTCCTTGATTTTTATCCAAAATTTAAACACTCTTGACTTGTGATGAGACTAACATTTTGCTTTAGAGCTATAATAATTTTTTTCACTTATGGATTAAAGACACACTTAAGGGTAGCAGAGTGGCTTATGTGGTAGAGTACCTGCTTAGCAAGCATGAGGCCCTGAGTTCAAACCCCAGTGCCAACAAACAAATGAACAAACAAACACACACTTAAGTTATTTCTAAATAAATACATTCACAAAATAATGCTTATTTTAAAATAACATGCTTAATTTTGTTAGTATGAGCCAAATATTGAATCCTGTATCAGAACTAGTTACTAAGTCTATGGCCATAACATCTTGACCATGTCTGATCTCATCTGATCTCAGAAACTAAACAAGTCCAGCCTGGTTAGTACTTGGAAGGGAGAACTAGTTACTAAGAGAATAACTATGTATAATACTAATTTGTACAAAAGTACAGTTAAACTTTTAATAAAGGAAATCTTAAAAGATAACATAGCAACAGGGGATCCAAAATGGAAACTAGCATAGGGAATCACAAATCCTAAGCTCTGTTACCCCAGAAACTTCCTCAAGATGTTTGAGCTACACTTGGGTAATTCTGGTTGCTCCTAGTCAAAATAATAACCACCACCACCACATTAGATGCAGATAAAATTCAAAGACTGACCCTTAAATCAGCCTTTAATTGTACCTAAGAGCTGCAAAAATCCAACATAGCACAGTCAGCAAGGTGTGTCTGGTCTCTGGCCCTGGAAAAAAAGCCACCTAGCTATTTCTCTTTTCTTTTATCTACTCCCAACAAGCAGAAGACAGAGCATCAATCAGAATCAAACTCTGCAACAACCTGGAATCTTAGCCTGTGAAAAGCCTCCCTATACCACACCACACTGAAAAAAGTGGGCCATTTCTCTTTGCCAGCTGGCTCCAAAGTTGCTTGCATGAAACTGCCAAACAGGTGAGCATCACCCACCACACATGACTCCCTACACATGCCATGGGAAATAATCCAGTGCAGGCCCTAGACAGACTAAACCCCACTTCCCAGCAAAACTGGAAAAAACCCAGCAAACTGTAATAAAACACTGACAGCAGAGATGGAGGTGGAACTCTGAACCTGCCCAGTAGAATGGGAATGCGGCAAGGAGCCAAACCCCCAGCACCGAACTCTCAGTGATCTAACACAGGTAAAGCAACAAAGGCTGAGATTGGGAGCAGGGTGACAAGAAAACATCCCAGAGGAGCTATTGGCACCCAGCAGAGATCAGGATAGGCATAAAGGCTGAGAGTGGTAGTGGGGTGACAAGTCAACCTCCCAAAAGAGCCACTAGCACACAGCAGAGATTGGGAAAAACACAAAAGATGAGAGCAGAGGTGGGACAACAGGCCAACCTCTCAAAGCAGGGCAGGTGGTGGATCCTGGAGGTGATCTCTGGGAAAGAAGACAGCATTCAAAACTGAATTGCCACATTTTGCTAGGGGAAGAACTGACCAACAGAGCTGCAGCTGAAATGCAACACAGCTGCTGCCAGGTGAAAAACAACAGCTCTGACCACCCTGCACAGGCAGTCTTACCTCACCTCACCTCACAATTCCAACTTATCTTGTAGATAGAAAGAACCAAATACTACTCACAAACCAGGCCCCTGGTAAGACCATATCAGAGCTTCCACTTATATGCCAATACCAAGATTGGACACCTAAGGAATAACTACAAAACTTTTACCAAAAGACTGAACTTTCTATGGTTCCTGAACCTGGTGTTTTTTAATTGGGTTTCTTTTTTTTTTTAATTTTTATTATTCCTGTATTACTAGCTTCACCATCACAATTCTCTTAACCCTATTCTTACCCTCTTCATTCTTACCCTCTTCATTTTCCCTCCTCCTGTGCTACAATCCATTGTTATCCCTCTCAACTACTCTTTCTGCCCCTCTCATCCACTCTTCCCTCCATCTTCACCTCCTCTCCTCCCTCAACCTGAGGACACACTACCCATCCCTCCTACACACTCACCCCCCACTGACTGGCCTACCATACCAACTGTACACAACCACAGCCCCCTGCAATCCATGACACAAGCACCCTCCACTACAACAACAGAAATACACCCAAACACACACAATAGCCACAAAACCCAGCAGGCACAATAACTCTTACCCCACCCTCCCACCCTTTTCCTATCCCCCCTTTTTAGTATCACCTTTACCAAATCCCCAAAATCTATAACTAGCCTAATAACCATCACCTGCCCCAACTCTCACTATTTATAGATACTGTCATCAAAGGGTTTTCTATATAATATGTAAACAACTGGTCTGGCATTGAACCTGTGAATTTTGTTATTGCTATATTACACCTCCAGGCCAGGGACAGAAAGAGCACATCAACTAGGTGACAACTAAGTCAGTCACAACATGAAAATTAAACCAAGGAAAGAAATCAGGCAATCAAAACCACCAACTAGACTATCAAAAACATAGTTGCCTAACACCAAGTGGAATGATGGGAAGAAGAAGAAGGGATGGAAACCACTCTCCTCATAAAAATAATTCAATACAGGATTCAGTGGGAAATGAAGAAAATGGATAACCAGCCCCCGATCTCAACAAAACCATGATAAATGTCACTAAGGAGCCCATGACACCCACATAGAAACCTTCAAAGAAGAAATTTTGGAAGATATAACTGAGAAATTCATGGATAAGATAATACACATGCTTAACCAGAATGTACAAGATGCACTCAAGAAATTTCAAGACACCAAAAATAAAGAACATGAGAAGACACAGAAACAAATAAAGGACCTCAGAGAGGACTTCAACAAACACCAAAGTGAAACAATGGACACTATAAAAAGAGAGATATATGAATTAAAGATGACAACACAAAACATAAAAGAGGTGTTGAACAAAGATATCAAAAACCTCAGAAAAAATAATCAAATGGAAATCCTGGAAATAAAACTTTCCTTTAGTATAACAAAAAACACAGTGGAAGGCCTCTCCAGCTGACTAGAACATGTGGAAGGCAGAATCTCAGCATTCAAAGATTAAACAGAAATTAAAGCAAAAACAAAAAGAAATCTTAATGAAACAACTTAAGAGCTGTGAAAAGGAATATGCAAGAACTCAAGTGACTCTACCCAAAGTGCAAATCTGAGAATCATAGACACTGAAGAAGGAGAAGAGATGCAAGCCATAGGGATATGTAATATATTCAATAAAATAATAACAGAAAATTTCCCAAATCTTGAGAAAGTTTTGCCCACTCAGGGACAGGAAGCCTCCAGGACACCAAACAGACTTGACCAGACCTCTCCCACAGTATATTATCATTAAAACAACAAGCACAGAGAACAAAGGAAGAACATTCAAGCCTGTAAGAGAGAAAAAACAAATAATGTATAAAGGTAAACCCATCAAAATCACAGCAGATATCTCAACGGAAACCTTAAAGGCAAAAGGAGCATGGAGTGAAGCATTTTGGGCATTGAATGAAAATAACTTCAGCCCTAGAATACTCTGCATAGCAAAACTATCATTCAAAATTGATGGAGCAATAAAAAATCTTCCATGAAAAGCAGAAACTAAAACAATACATGACCACCAAGCCACCACTACAGAGGATACTACAAGGAATTATGCACACAGAAGATGAAAGCAAACAAAACCACAAGAGGATGGGAAGTATCAAACCATACAAGAAGAAAAGACAATTAATCAGAGAGTAACATAGATTTGACTGCACACAATCGAATCCTTAAACAACAAAAACAACTAAATGGCAGGAATCACTATATTCCTATCAAAATTAACACTGAATGTCAATGGACTCAACTCCCCTGTCAAAAGACACTGTTTGGCAAACTGGATCAAAAAGGAAGATCCAAAAATCTGTTGTTTATAAGAGACTCATCTTATTGACAGAAATAAACCTTGGCTTAGGGTGAACGTCTGGAAGAAGATTTACCAAGCAAATGGCCCCCCAAACAGGCAGGACCTGCAATACTAATATCAGATAAAGTAGACTTCAAACCTACATTGGTCAAACGAGACAAAGAAGGACACTTCATACAAATAAAAGGGGCAATGCATCAAAAGGAAATAACAATTATCAACCTATATGCACCCAATGTCAGTGCACCCAATTTCATCAAACATACACTAAAAGACTCCAACACAATAGTAGTGGAAGACTTTAACACACCTCTATCACCAGTAGATAGGTCATCCAAACAAAAAATCAACAAAGAAATCCTAGAACTAAATGACAGCATAAATCAAGTGGACCTAACTGATGTGTACAGAATATTTCATCCAACAATGGCACAATATACATTCTTCTCAGCAGCTCATGGAACTTTCTCCAAAATAGATCATATCTTAGGGCACAAAGCAAGGCCAAGCAAAATATAAGAAAACAGAAATAACCCCCTGCATTCTATCTGATTACAATGCATTAAAACTACAATGCAAAAAAGCAACAGTAGAAAATATGCAAATCATTGGAGGCTGGATAACACATTGCTCAATGATCAGTGGGTCATAAAAATAAAAATAAGAGAGGAAATCAAAGTTTCCTGGAAGCTAATGAAAATGAAAACACCACCTACCAGAATCTATGGGACACAACAAAGGCAGACCTAAGTGGAAAATTTATAGCTGTGAATACATATATTAAAAGGACAGAAAGATCCAAAAAAATGTCCTAATGCTATATCTCAAACTCCTAGAAAAACAAGAATAAGCAAAACAGAAAACAAGCAAAAGAGACAAATAATAAAAATAAGGGCAAAAAATAATGAAATAAAGATAAAAAAAATTCCACAAAAGGATCAACTAAACAAAGAGCTAGTTCTTTGAAAACATAAACAAGATTGACAAGCCCCTGGCAAATCTGACTAAAATGAGTGGGGAAAGGACCCAAATTAGTAAAATCAGAAACAAAAAAGGAGAGATAACAGCAAACACTAAGGAAATCCAGGGAATCATCACAGACTACTTGGAGAACCTATATTGCAATAAATTGGAAAATATGGAAGAAATGAACAAATTTCTAGATACTTATGACCATCCAAAACTGTACCAAGAGGATATTAACCACCTAAGCAGACCTATAATATGCAATGAAACTGAAGCAGCAATAATTAGTCTCCCCAAAAAGAAAAGTCCAGAACCTGATGGATTCTCAGCTGAATTCTACCAGGCCTTCAAAGAAGAACTAATACCAATACTCTTTAACTTTTCCATGAAACAGAAAAGGAAGGAACACTGCCCAACTCATTATATGAAGCCAATACTACTTCCCCCAAAACTGGGCAAGATCACATTCAAAAAGTAGAAGTACAGGACAATCTTCTAATGAACATTGATACAAAAATCCTCCATAAAATAATGCAAACCGAATCCAACAACATATCTCAAAGATCGTTCACCATGATTCAGTCAGCTTCATCTCAGGGATGCAGGAATAGTTCATCTTAGGCAAGTCAATATATGTAATAAACCACATTAATAGAAGCAAAGACAAAAACCACTCGATCATCTCAATAGATACAGAAACAACCTTTGATAAGTTTCAACACCACTTCATGGTAAAAGCTCTAAGAAAACTACTAATAGAAGGAATGTATCTCAACATTATAAGGGCTATAATATATGACAAACTTATAGCCAACATCATACTTAATGGGGAAAAACTGAAACCATTTCCCCTGAAGTCAAGAATGAGACAAGGATGCCCACTCACCCCACTCCTACTGAACAGAATTCCTAGCCAGATCAATAAGGCAAGAAGAAATAAAAAGAATATAAATAGGTAAAGAAATAGTCAAAGTATCTCTGTTTGCATTTGACATGATCCTATATGTCAAAGACCCAAAAAATTCCACCCAAAAACTTCTAGACACCATAAACAGCTTCAGCAAAGTAGCAGGATACAAAATCAACTTACAAAATCAGTAGCCTTTCTATACACCAACAATGAACAAACTGAAAAAGAATACAGGAAAACAATTCCATTTACAACAACCTCAAAAATATCAAATACCTAGGAATAAACTTAACAAAGGATGTAAATGACCTCTACAAGGAGAACTACAAACCACTAAAGAAGAAGATTGAGGAAAACTAGAAAAGATGGAGAGATCTCCCATGCTCATGGAATGGCAGAATCAACATAGTAAAAAGGCTATACTACCAGAAGCAATGTGCATGTTCAGTGCAATCCCCATCAAAATCCCAATGACATTCATCACAGAATTTGAAAAGTCTACTCTAAAGTTCATTTGGAAATACAAAAGGCCACAATCAGCCAAGGCGATACTGGACAAAAAGAGCAATGCTGGAGGTATCACAATACCTGACTTCAAACTATACTACAAAGCCATAGTAATAAAAACAGTACTGTTCTGGCACAAAAACAGATATAAAGACCGGTGGAACAGAATAGAGAACCCAGATCTGAATTCACATAGCTACACCCCCCCCCCTTATTTTTGACAAAGGCACCAAAAACATATGATGGAGAAAAGACAGACTCTTTAACAAACATTGTTGGGAAAAGTGGTTATCTACCTGCAGAAAACTGAAACTAGATCCATTCCTGTCACCCTGTACAAGTATCAAATCAAAGTGGATTAAGGACCTTAATATTAGATCTGAAACTACAGTTAGTAGGAAAGAGCAGGGAATACTCTGGAAGCAATAGGTATAGGCAAGGACTCTCTTAGCAGCACAGCAACTAAGAGAAAGGGTGGACAAATGGTACTACATGAAATTAAAAAGCTTCTGCACAACAAAAGGAATGGTCTCTAAACTGAAGAGACCACCCACAGAATAGGAGAAAATATCTGCTAGCTATACATTAAACAAAAGTCTGATAACCAGAATATACAGGGAGTTCAAAAAACTAAACTCCCCCAAAATCAATGAACCAATAAAGAATTTGGCAATTGAAATAAAGTGAACTTTCTCAATGAAGAAGTCCAAATGGCCAAAAAAACACATGAAAAAATGCTCACCAATTCTGGCCATAAAGGAAATGCAAATCAAAACCACACTAAGATTCCACCTCACCCCTGTTAGAATAGCTATCATCAAAAACACCACCAACAGCAGGTGTTGGTGAGGATGCAGGAAAAAAGGAACCCTCATACACTGCTAGTGGGAATGTAAGCTAGTACAACCACTTTGGGAAACAATACAGAGGCTTCTTAAAAAAACTAAACATAGATCTGCCATATGATCCAGCAATCCCACTCCTAGGGATATACCCAAAGGAATGTGACTCAAGTTATTACAAAGGCACCTGCACACCCATGTTTATTTCAATATTCTTCACAATAGCCAAGCTATGGAAACAGCCAAGATGCCCCACTACTGAAGAATGGATCTAGAAAATGTGGTATTTATACTCAATGGAATTTTATTCAGTCACAAAAAGAATTAAATTCTGTCATTCACAAGAAGTAAATGGATGGAACTAGAGAACATCATCTTAAGCTAATTTAGCCAGGCTCAGAAAACCAAAAATCACATGTTTACCCTCATGTGTGGATTATAGACCTAAAACAAATGCAGTAATATTATTGGACATGGGTCACACAATAAGGGGAGAACGAGCACAGGAGTAATAGGGAAAGGGAAGGAAAGCTAAAAATTGAATGTGGTTGATTTGCTTACTCTAGAGTAGCGAATAAAGTAATCTTAAACTGGCAGAGCCCACTATAGGAAGGGGACCAGGAAGTAGTGACAAGGTCTGGCATAGATGATCCAGTCTGGGTTTCAATACACAAGTGCATGGAAGCAATTCTAGGAATCTCTCTGTATACCTATTGTTATCTCAAATTAACAAAAATACTATGTCTTTCTTATTATCTTTTATGTTTTCTCTTCAACAAAATTGGAGAAGAAGAGACAATACAGGTTCTGCCTGGTAGCAGCAGGTGGGGTATGGTAAGAGGGGGAAGGTGACCCAAACAATGTATACACATTTAAATAAATGTAAAAATGATAAAATAAAAGAAAGAACAAAAGATAACATAACAATAAAAAGAAGACAAATTAAAGAGACAAAGAAGTCAAGATGTGTCACAACATCTAGGAACACAATCCACCCTATCATTCTCTCTCCCCCCCTCTCTCTTTCTCTCTCTCTTTCTCCCTCTCCCTTTCCCTGGACAGGGCTGTGTTAAGGCATGAAGTGAATGGTGAGATGTGGTTCAATATAGGATAGAAAGGAAGGGCTTTCTGTGCTCCTGCTAAGGAGAATGACATTATGAGAATTACATACTCAAGAAAAAAATCATTAATTCCTGCTTGAATTAAGTCTTAGATCCTGCTGAAAAGGGCAGATACTTTACAATTGGGAGGAGTGTGTACATGCAGAGGTAGGTATAGTGAGTCACACTAAACAAGTAAATAAATGCATAAATAAGTAATCTCAGAGATAGAAGAGTGCTGTGAAGGAAAACATGGTTCTAGACTACTTTGGGATCAGGCAGTAAGGTGGAAGGCAAGGTTGGGGTGGGGAAGTATATGAAAATTCATCTTTAAGAAAATGTCATTTGAGCTGAAATAGGAATAGTAAGAAGAAGGGAGAAAAGTGATTTAGAGGAATGTTCTAGGGAGAGGGAAGGTAAAAGCAAACAAGAAAACCTCACAGCCCCTGGACGCTATAGTTGCATGAATTCAACTTCCATCAGTTGACTAACTGAACTGGGTACTATTATGTTATAAAGTTATTAATCTCTACTGTGTTTTTACTGAAAAACATTGTTGAATTAATTAAGCTAGGATACTGCAGCCTAAAACTTGACAGGTTCTCTTGTAGTGAGGATACCGGAATAATTTGATTTATACAAGGAAAAGCTCTGCAAACACACAGCACCACCAAAGGGACGGGGAGGTTGGACTAAGGGTTTTAACGTTCTAGCACTCATTCCCACTTGGTGAGATTAGAGCTCATGACTGTCATTTAAATGTCTCATTGCTTTGAGTGAAGCTCCCTTCTGGGCTAAAAGGTATTGCTTAAGGAGAGCAGTATGAGGCTGCAATCGAAAAAGAAAGTAACCAAAAATCGTATGTTCTCCCTCATATACGGACATTAGATCAAGGGCAAACACAACAAGGGGATTGAAGTTTGATCACAAGATAAAAGCGAGTGCACACAAGGGAGATGTGAGGATGGGTAAGACACCTAAAAAATTAGCTAGCATTTGTTGCCCTCAATGCAGAGAAACTAAAGCAGATCACCTTTAGTATCTGAGGCAAATAGGAGAAGGAGAACAGGAACTAGAGAAAAGGTTAGATCAAAATGAATTAACCTAGAAGGTAACACACACGCACAGGAAATTAATGTGAGTCAACTCCCTGTATAGCTATCCTTATCTCAACCAGCAAAAACCCTTGTTCCTTCCTGTTATTGCTTATACTCTCTCTACAACAAAATTAGAAATAAGGGCAAAATAGTTTCTGCTGGGTATCGAGGGGGTGGTGGGGAGAGGGAGGGGGCGGAGTGGGTGGTAAGGGAGTGGGGGTGGGGGAATGACCCAAGCATTGTATGCACATAAGAATAATAAAAAAAGAAAAAGAAAGTAAAATTTTAGGTAATGTACTGTGAAAAGGGAAGTTGTATATTGTTCATTCATCATTGAATTCTCCTTATAGCATCTATTTTCTTTATTGCAGTTGTCTTTTTCCCACTGATTCCAGTCTGGTCTGGTCTGCAGGGGTTCAAGTACTCATTGGACAAAGGGATAACCCCTGACCTGTGCTACTTCAGAGAAGCAAAGACACTAAACAAAGGGTGGAGAACATCCACTTTGCATTACAACCCCACAAATAAATTGTTCCTGTTGAGTTCCTCCTGGTTCCTAGTACACAAGGATTAACTTCATTCTTTCCAGGTTCCAATACTGGTGCTTCTGCTTCAGGAAATTTTGAGAGCTCTCAGTGAATTCCTGTTTGTTTAAATTAGCCTAAGAATGCAAGTACAAATGAAGCACCCTAACTGAAGCACATTGACTCAGAAGATTCTCAGAGCCCCAATATTTAATGGGCCAGAGTGAAAAAAAAACAAACAAAACATCATTACCTAGGGAGCTCCTCAAAAATGGCCCATTGGGGACTATGCTATGAGATGTATACTCAATAGCTTGGGTTGGAATTAGGAATCTGCATCTCTAGTAAGCTCTCTCAGGATTCTACAGGAGATCACTTAGTTTCCCCCTGCTACCACCCCTTTCAGGATTTACTGCTCTCTTATGATCAAGGTGCCTTACATCTTTCGGGATGCCCAAGGGCAGCTGTTGTAGCTATACTTGTTGCTGTTTGTTAGTCACCTCTATGCTACAGAAGTTAATGGGATGTTTCTGTTTAAAAGGCTTCCTGCAGAGTAGCAGACTCCTTAGGGAAAGAAAAGTAAATAAAAAACAAAAACAGTTAACTGTGCCAACACATTAATTTATAGTATCATCTGCTTAATTATACAATAAAATTAAACAGAAAAATTTGCTAGAGGATATTTCTTTTCACTCCAGACAACTAGGAAGTGAATTTACCTATTCACTTCTCTTGAACACAGTCAGGAAACAGCAGAAGAGGATGTGGTATGAATCTTCACTATCTTACTACCTTTATGGATTTGATCACCCATTAGCCAGGTTGATTTTTAGTTTCCTCATAAGCAAAATGAACTAATTTCATAGGGTCATTATGATAACCACACAAAGAAACAGTTTACACAAAGCATATATACTTGCTAAAATTATTAGGCTATTTTATTTGTTATTAGATTATTATGTCTATGCTTGCAAAATGAAGTTTGTTTTAAAAGATAGGTCTGATAAACAAAATCTCAAGAATCCAAACACAGTATTCATCCTAATCACAATTTTGATATTCCTATTGGTCAGTTTTTATTACCTGGCAAATCATGAGGATTGCAGTTGTGTTTATTGTCTATATACTTTCTCACCAGAATTACTGCCATGTTAGGTGTTCAATGAATATTTGCAGATTAATTGTCTATCAACTTGACCATGGAGAAATCAGTTAACCACTGAGAGACTCTCAGGTAATTTATCAGCAAAATGATTTTAATAATACCAACTTCTTGGTATTGTTGTAAGAATGAAGTAGATGTATACAAGCACTTAGTACAGTCCTTAACAGTGAAAAGTTCAAAGGATATACTGACTCCCTTCCCTATCCCTTACCCCACAGTTAGAAAACATGTTCAAGAACACCTGCCAATAGTTTCTGTACTGATATTTGAAACATAATTTAAGTCACAATTCACACTTGCTACAAACTTAAAAGTGTGCATCAATAGTGCAATAGTAACCAATCTTGCTCTATTTTAGTGCCTCATTAGTGCCTTATGAAAGCATAATAAGGAAGATTAATAAATGAATTGAAAGAAGAATAATCACTTTCAAGACACAAATGTCAAATTTGCATAATGACTTGTCTCAGACTGTTCCTAACCTTGTGATAACCTGACCAGCAGATGGAATGACTGAATTTCAAGAAACATGGATCAAGTTCTTGAGCAAAATAAAAGAGACCATTTTGTCATGGCTATTCATTCTCTGAAGCCTCCAGAGGACTCAAGCATCCATAATGGACTAGAATGTAAAATGAATCGCATCCACTCCTTCTGCCTCAGAATGACCAAAACCTGGGAGCGAGCTGTCATCAATAACTTCTGGCACTAGCACTGAGAGACACAGTAACATAGAAAAGATAAACGCTATATATCTTTTTATGACTTTACATCCCTCTTAACGAAATTTGTTATAAATCCAGATTTTACAAGAATTTAACTTAATTGGCCATTTGCACTGCATTGAAAATCTCTAGCAAATGCTGAGAACTTTAATTTTGTGTTGGCAACACAGACCTAGCTCCATATAATTCCAGAATATCCTTCTCATTCTACATATGCCTCAGCCAATAAAATTTCAATGAATGAGTTGTTTAAGAAACACTACTTCCCATATCCCAACTCAAAATATTTCCTAACAAAACATGAAAATGGGATTTCTTATTGGGTTCCTGTCCTGTTCCCAAAGCCAGAGGAGCTCTTGCTCCTTGACCATACCATGTGACACAGAGACTGAAAAACAGGATCCCTCATAACATCAGAGTTCATACTTGGAACTTCTAAGTATTCCCATTCTTATCTTATATTAAGCAATCTCCTCTCACCACTAAGGGTAAGACAAATCAGAAAAAGGTAGATAAGAAGTGTCAGGGAATTTCTACCATATTTAGATAGAAAAGACCACATTGAAAAGCTATCATATGAATAGAAACTAAAGTAGTTGAGGTGCAAAGGGATATTTCAGGGAAGATAATTCCAGGCAGTAGGAATGGCAAATGAAAAGGCCCTGAAGAAGGAATTGCCCGATCTACCTAAGGCCAGTCAAGGAAACCAGAATAGCAGGGGTTGAGTAATCAAGATGAAGAGTATTAGGAGATGAGATTACAGAGTAAGTGGGTCTCCAAAATCTTGGATGGTTTCTTACTGGATATTAGAAAGGTTTGGCATTTGTTTTAAGTTAAAAGCCAATCAGTTTGGTGAGCAGAAGAGTAGCATGATTTGATTATATTTTAAAGGGATCACTCTACTTCTATGCTGACAATACTTGGTTGGGGTGAAGGTTTCAAAGGAATAAACAGAAAGACCAGTTTGAAGGTTACCAAACAATTAGAGTGATACATAATAACAACTTGTACTATAAATGGCTCAAATTTTTTTGGTGGTACTGGGCTTTGAACTCAAGGCACTTGCAAAACAGGTGTTTTACTACTTGAGACACACCTCTAGTCCATTTTGCTCCGGTTATTTTGGAGACAGAGTCTTACAAACTAGTTGCCTCAACTGGCCTTGAACAGTGATCCTCCCAATCTAATCCTTGCAAGTAGTTAGGATATAACAGGCATGAGCCATCCAGCAGTGGTTCAAATATAATTGGTGAGAATTGGTCAGACACTATATGCTCTGAAGGAACTCAGCAGCTGTCCCCTAAATATCAGAATAACTGGTATATGAGAAAAAGAAAATTGAAGAATGAGTCCATAATTTTGAACCAAATAACCAGGAGAATGGAGTTGCCATTTACTAAGACAGGAAAGCAGGAAGTTCAGAGGGTTATATCTGCACATTAAGTTTGAAATATCTGTTAGATGTCCAAATGATGGTAAAAAGCAAGCAGTTAGAGTTCAGAGGAGGGGTCTTGGTTGAATATAAACATCTGGAAACCAATGATATAAAGAAGATATAATTCTGAGGGTGAAAAAAATAAAAAGAATTACAATGATTAATCCTGGGTCATGTAAATTTTACCTGTTTATATCTTACATGTAAAATATACTAATAGCGATATTTCCTTTTGAACCTTATTTGAACATAGTTACTTAATACATGTTGTTAATTAAGAAAACCTTAAAGTAGATTATGTATGTCCAAGCTAAAGATAAGAGGCAAATTTTCCTATAGAAATATTTATGAATTAAATCAAATATTCACTTTTGCTATGAATATCTAGCATGTATGAATTTGCCAAAATTATAATCTGCACATACACACAGTTTAAGATCAATGAACAAATGTCACAATGCTGTATTTCCAATAAAGTCTTGTTACTTTGTGACCAATGCCATTATTATCATTAACTACTGCTTTCATAGTTCAAGCCTTACAAAATATTGATTGTGGAGAATATTCTGAAACTAGTATTATAAATGGGTGAGGCAAAGTGGGAAAACTTGCTTTTAAATACAAAATTTAATAAGGCAAATGACCAGTTTCAATTGTAAAATGTTAATATGAAACAGAAGGTCTCTTTATAGCTCTAAAATGAAATCTAGTATTTCCTCATTTACATACTTCTATATGCTATCACATATCACCACCTAATGTAATTATAGGATATATATGTAACAAAAATGTGTTTCCCATTAAAAAATTCCATTACTCCTAGGAATGCTATTATGAGTTTACATCACAGATCTACTAAAAATGGTACAATTAATGGTATGGCTGTCTGCTAAGTAAATAAGACAGCAGACACAATTCAATGTATTATTAACTGAGCACTCCATTTAAGACAAACAAATCCATAAAAATGGGTTGAAATGTGCTATGCTGTATCTAATATATGGTATAAGGTTTTTTTCATTCTTCAATATGGTAGCCATTAAATTTATTTTTCAAGGACTATAATGTTAGTATAGAATTCTGAATATAAAATCTTATAAAACATGCTACTAGTGTATGTTTACACATTGATCTTTCTTTTAATCAATGTTCTTGTCTATTTTATTCAACCAAAAATATGCTTAATATAATAAAGCATTCAAGTATATTTTCTGCAGTGTAGATATATTTTGAATTACATTTTCTAAGGCTTTATGTGTTGAAATTTAACCTCTGTTGCAAGACATTAAGGGCAGAAACTTAGTCTTCTATGGTGTTTGGAAGTGGGGCTTTGGGAGGTAACAAAGATGAGGTGAGGTCATCAGGGGAAGTGCCCATGGTTTAATCTTGGTAGCTTCATACAATCGGGAAGAGAGACTAGAACACATGGATATATGTACTCTATGTCACTCTCCATGTGATGCCCTTCACTGTCTCAAGTGTCAGTAAGATGGACAGAAACAAATGTAGGTCTTGAACCTTTTGTTCATAAGGTTACCCAGTCTGAGGTATTTCATCATAATAATGCAAAATAGTTGAATATGGTATTATTATTAAAATAGGAAAAAGGGAAGACAAAAATAAATCAATCAACAAACTTTGAAATAAAATGATAGGGTGGGGCATTTAAATAAAATGGCCATTATTGCAGCACTGAGGCCAGGACAAAGGTCTGAGTAGGAGTTCTAGGCAGGAACCAGACTGGGGAATGCTTTCTCCATGCCATGGATGGATTTTGAATATGAAGAAGAAAAGTTTAGAGAACCTTAAAGTACTACGAATAAAAACTACACCTGTACACATCACCAGAACATCACTATCACTACCATTAATACAAGTGAAATTGTAAGGCCCAGCTAATGAGGAGGCAGAAAGACAGAGGATTGTAGTTCAAGGTCAGCCCAAGGGAAAAATTGGCAAAATCTTATCTTAATAAACAAGCCAGATATTGTGGCTCATACTTGTAACTCCACCTATATGGAAGGCAAAAGTAGAAGAATCAAGGTCCCAAGACTGGCCCTGGCAAAAATGTAAGACCCTATCTGAAAAACAGCTAAAGCAAAATGGGGCTGGGGCATGGTGCAAGTGCTAGAGCACTTGCCTAGCAAGCACAAGGGTCTGAGTTCAAACCCCAATATTGCCAAAAAAAAAAAAAAAAACAGTGAAATTAAGGATAGACACTTGATTTGCCAAGTACAAGGAGTCTGCAGGGGATAGGATCAATTTATACTTTTAATAATGGGAATTATGTGAAATAACAGTTTGGACTGAAGCAAAAAAAATGGGAGGAGAAAGATAAAACTAGTCCGAGTGGACAGGGCCCTGGTTAATAGCACAGAGAAATAATATCATATAACTTACTTGGAGCAAGACTTAAGAGATGTCTAGTGTGACATGGAAGTCCATAAATTATCCTTCCCGAGTCTAAGAGGTGATGGTTAGTCAGTGCAGTGTGTAAGAAAATTAAGCATCCAGGAGATGGACCGTTCAGATTAAATTTGAATGGCTACACAGAAGAAAATAGGAGGGAAAACCAAGATGGGAACAGAGGCTCAGAGCAATTGTAAATACCAAATATGTAAGATAAGAGATGTTACCATCTCTCTAAAATAAAGTGAGTTTAACCAAAAGACAGTGAAAGGGTTAGAAGCAGCTGGTCTAAGCCACTGTTCCAATAATTAAAACAAATGTGGAATTACACTTTTTGCAGTAATTTAGAACAAATGTAGACTCAAAATGATAGCTGCAAAGTGGCTTCTGGGAAGTGTCCAATGGTTTGATATTTTTTCCTACCTTTAATTTTCAGAATAGACAAATTCATTGGATAATATTCAGACCCTTATACTTGAATTTTGCTGTGAAGGCGAGTATCTGAGATGAATACCAGTTTTATTAATGCTTCTACTGGACAACTTATATAATTTTTTAAAGTCTTTTTTTTTAAACAATTTGTTCTTTTTATTTATCTTACAGTTTGTTTTTTGTTTGAAGATATGAAATCCATGACAAATGTGAACTCTACTTCCCTGTTAATCCCTCTCTCTCTCTTCTCTTTGTCTGTCTCTCTATCTCATACACACATGCACGCACACACTTAGAGAAAACAAAATTAGCAAAGAATTAATGGATACAATTTTGAACCTATGGTCTCAGGAATTTTAATAGAAATTACCTCCGATTGGGTAAAAGTATTATACTTCACACTTATGGAGAACTATAGTTAAAATTAGTACTTTTGAAAATATTAAAAATGAATTGGGGTACAGAAAGTATGAAATAAATTAAGCACTTCCATTATTAGCCTTAATGGAAGGGAAATTACTTAAATGACTTCCTAACATCAGAGGCAGTCAACTTGACAAATTATCTTCTTTCTTCAGAGAAAAATGAAAGAATTCCCTGAAATATGTGGGAAAAAGAAAATGAATATTTCTCTGTTAGGATCCCAATTGTATCTAGTTGTGTGAAAAATGCATGTGAGAGCAGATCATCAGTAAACAGAGCAGACAACTCACAACAGACACAGGGGTGGGCTGAGAATCAGAGGACTTAGCTGTGTCTTAAGCCCTGCCCTTAATGGCAAGTCATGCTGAGTGATATTTTTATCAGATCTAAAATGACAACAGTAACATCTACTAGCAATCACTTTTATAAAAAGCAAACTATTAAACAGACTCTAAGAAAATGAGAAATGCTATTTCTAAAACATACGTTATGTGTGAAGGTATCTTCCTAAATTTTGTAGAAGCAGGTACAGGCCAACACCAATCTAGAAAGTTAACTCATACTAATTTATTGTTTAGTCACCGAGAAAATATGGTTCAAGTTTTATTTAAAATATTTACCTTGGAAAATCTGTTAATTTGCTTCACATATGTAAGCAACTGTTTTACTAGAATATGTGCTTATATATTTAAATTTTTAACAATTGATGACATTTAAAAACTATTTAATTTAAAACTTTTGTGGCTGGATCCTCTCTATTTTCTATGAAATTAAAATGAAACACTAGCCCATCTTCAGGCATTTTGCTAACTTGTCTCTTCCTTCATTTACTCATGAGATATCATCTTCCTGATCAATCTGATACATGCACTATAAACTTCTCCAATTAACTTCTACTCTTTGCTTACATTCCTCTGCTCTTTCTTCTCTGAGAAGAGACCACATTTTTCTGTCAATACCTTCTCCACATTTTATTTTTTGCCTAATGATTCCCATAGTAGTCTGCAGATTAATTCATTCACCATTGTCCCTGTTCCCAAGAAGGTAAGATGGCTAAGACTTACTGGAGGATAGGTGAAACTCTGTGTCCTTTGAAAGTATGGATGATGTCAAATTAGGGAAAGATTCATTGGTAAGCATAGATTGGGAGACAGAGAAATCAGCTGAAGTCAGTATGCTAAAGAGAAGCTTAGGTCAGATGCAGATCATGAAATCCAGGTTGAAGATGAAAGTGGGGGTGATGATCTTTAAGAGGTGCAGCTACAAAGTAGTGACTAGGAATAGTTGCTCTCTCAGACCACAGAAGGAGACAATAATGCTTATGGGCACATTAAGGGAATTAGCACAAATCTGGAAACAATGCCAAAGAGCAAATGAAATGTGTTCAAGTCATTTAATGTTAGAAAATGGCCAGTTAAAGCATACTTAGAGGCTAGGCAAGGTTGTGCACATGTGTAATCACAACAATTCTGGAGGTAGAGATCAAGAGGATTGTAGTTTAAGGCCAGCCTAGGAAAAAGTTAGCAAGACTTCATGTTAATCAATAAGCTGAGTATGGTGGTATGTACCTGTCATCTCAGCTACAAAGGAAGTCACAGGTGGGAGGATAACGGACCCTGGCAGAAACATAGGACCCTATCTGAAAAATAAGTAAAGCAGAAAGGGCTGAGGTTGTGGTTCAAGTGGTAGAATACCTACCTAGCATAGCACAAAACCCTGAGTTCAAATCCTGGTACTGCAACACACACACACAAAGACATGGAAATAAGTTAGAAAATTAGTTCTAATCAAAAAAATTAATGTTGGGGACTCCAAGATGTCACAGAGCTAAGGGATGCAGAAACCCTGAGCTCCATGATATCAAAAGTGGGTAATTTTTGACTTTTTAGTCAATTCCCCCAAAAGCTATCTAATAAGGAGGGGCAACATCCATCACTACACAGCCCAGCATACCAACCTTGACAAGGAACACAAACACTGAGAAAGCCCTTGTCAAAAGTGCCACCACCTATATTAGAAGACGGAGGAAAACATCCAGAACTTAAACTGATTTTTTTTCATTTCTATTTAGTATTTTAATTTTATTCTCTTATTGTTATTTTTACTCTCTCCATTTTCTTTTCTTTTTTTTTTTTTGATGCTACATTCCATTGTTACTACTCTTCCTCTCCATTATGCCCAAATACCAATCTTCTTAGCCCTCTCTTGCCCCACTTTCCTCTCTCTCCCCCAACTATTTTTTCAGCCTTTTTCTTCCATCCTCTCATTATTTCTCCACCTTCTCTCCTTGCTTCCCCCACCTTTCACTCCACTGTCCCTGCATCTGCTACATTCACCACTTGCCAAGTAGCCTACTATACCAAATATACACATTACCCCCATCCTTCCTATCCCTCTGCAATCCCTGACAGAAGCACCCTCCCCCACAACAACTCAATACAACTTAACACACATTAGGGTCTCATAGCCCCTAAAACTCACACCCCTCCCCCTCATACCATCCTCCCTTTTTGCCCCCTCCTCTAGTGCCATCTTTTTAATTACCTAATTATCTATCTATATCCAAACAACTGTTATCCCCCTAATGCCCACTGTTTTGAAAATATCACCAAGTGGTTCTCCATATATTATGTAAATAACTGGTCTGGCATTGGATCTGTGAATTTGTTATTGCTAAATTTTACTTCTAGGTAAAGGAACAGAAATAGCACAACAACCTAGCTAATGACTAGGCCAGTCACAGCATAGTAATTAAGTCAAGGGAAAGATAACAAGTAATTAAAACTCACAAATAGATAATCAACAACACAGAAGGCATAAAATAGAAAGATGGGGAGAAAAGGAAGACAGGGGAACACAACCCCTCAAAAGACTAACATGAACTCAATAGAGGACTTAGTGGAAAATGAGAGAAATGAATCCCCAGTTGCTGACTTCAGTAGAGTGATGGCAAGTATCTACCATGAGCTGAAAGAGTAGCTTTAAGCTAGAAATGACCCAAGCCTTGTATGCACATATGAATAATAAAACAATTAAAAAAAAGAGAGCATTCTGTCAATTCACTAATGAAGTGCCAAAACTGCCTAAGCATTATAGAAGGGAAGGCAAATTCATATCCTGAATATAAATCACTGCCCCCTTCCATGGCAAAAGTAATTCAGAGTGAAAATATGTTACCAGTTTACTGGTATGTCATATTAGGAGTTCAATATTATCCTCTGCTGTTGGCAAATTAATAAGTCTCCCTATCATATTCCATCTACATGTAAAAAAAAAGAGTAGCTAAAAGAGGTACTCAAAGAAGGTCTCAAAAGGGAGCTCAAAGAAGAATGTATAGGAGAGCTTAAAGAGAAGGTTAAAGAGAACATAAAAAACAACTCAAAGAATATCAAGAGAACACGGGTAAAAAATTGGGAAGACACAGAACAACTAAATGAACTAGAGATGACTTCAACAAACCCCAAAATGAAATTAAAGAGATTATGAAAAAAGATGTATGAAATAAAGAAGACAGCACAGGATATGAAAGAAGAGTTTAACAAAGATCACAGAATCAAACAGAAGTCCTAGAAAGAAAAAGTTCTTTAAATCAAATAAAAAATACAGTTAAAAGCCACTCCAGCAGACTGGAACAAGTGGAAGACAGAATTTCAGGGCTCAAAGACAAAATAGATATTAAAGAAAAAACAGAAGAATTCTTTGACAAAGGACTCAAGAGCTGTGAAAGGAAAGCAAGAACTCAGTAATTCCATCAAAATACCAAACCTGCAATTCATGGACACTGAAGAAGAAATGTAAGCCAAAGATATATGAAATATATTCAACAAAATAATAGCAGAAAATTTCCCAATCTAAAGAAAGAGATACCCATTCAGCTACAGGAAACTTCCAGGACACCAAACAGACATGACCAAATAGAAACCTCTCCATGACATATTACTGTTAAAACAACTAGTACAAAGAACAAGGGAAGAATATTGATGACTATAAGAAAGAAAAATCAAGTAACAAAAGGTAAACTCATCAAAATAACAGAATTCTCAACAGAAACCTTAAAAGCAAGATGGGCATGGAGTGAGGTACTTCAAGCACTGAAAGAAAAACAATTTCAGCCCTAGGATACTCTACCCTTCAAAGAGATCATTCAACATTGATGGATGAATAAAAGTCTTCCATAATAAACAGAAACTAAAACAATATTTGACCACCATATCACCACTATGGAAGATTCTGGAAGGAATCCTACCCAGAGAAGACAAAAACAAACATAACCATGAATGGATGGGAAATATTAAACCTCAAGAGAAGAACAGACAAGTAATCAGAGACTAGCATAGAATTAGCTGCACACACACAAATCCTTAAACAACAAACACAACTAAATGGCAGGAATCACCACATATCTATCAATATTAAATTTGAATGTTAATGGACTCAACTCCCCCATCCAAAGATACCAACTGGCAAACTGTATTAAAAAGGAAGACCCAACAATCTGTTGCTTAAAAGAAACTCCCCTTATTTACAGAAACAAACACTATCTTAGGGTGAAAAGGTAGAAGAAGAATTACCAAGCTAATGGCCCCAGAAAACAGGCACGAGTAGCAATACTTATATCAGATTAAAAAAAACTTCAAACATAAATTATTCAGAAGAGACAAAGAAGGCCACTTCATACTAATAAAAGGAGCAATATTCCAAGAGGAAATAACAATTATCTCCTTATATGTGCTCAATGTTGGTGCACCCATTTTCATTAAACATATGCTAAACACAGATAGGTCCCAACACAGTGGTAGTGAGAGACTTCAATACTCTTCTATCACCAATAGATAGGTCATCCAAAAAATCAACAAATAAATTTTAAAATGGAATGACACCTTAGAGCTGATGGACCTGACAGATGTACACAGAGTGCTCCATCCTGCAACAGCAGAATATACATTCCTTTCAGCAGCCTATGGGACTTTCTCCAAAACAGATCATATCTTAGGTCACAAAGCAAGTCTCAACAAATGTAAGAAAATTGAAATAATCCCCTGCATACTGTCTGACCACAACACAATGAAACTAGAACTCAACAACAAAAGAAGCAACAGAAAATATTCAAACAACTGGAGACTGAACGACATGTTGCTCAATGATCAGTGGGTCATAGAAGAAATAATACAGGAAATCAAAAAGTTCCTGGAATTTAATGAAAATGAAAACAGAACCTATCAGAATTTACAAGATACAGCAAAGGCAGTCCTAAGAGGAAACTTTATAGCTGTGAGTATATATATTAAAAACACAGACCTCAAACAACCAACCTAATGCTGCATCTCAAACTTCTAGGAAAAAAAATAACAAGCTAACACCTTAAAACAAGCAGGAGAGAAATAGTAAAAATAGGGCTGAAATCAATGAAATAGAAATTAAAAAAATACAAAGAATCAACTAAACAAAAGCTGGTTCTTTCAAAAAATAAACAAGACTGGCAAACCCTGGCAAATCTGACTAAAAGGAGGAGGGAAAAGACTCAAGTTAATAAAATTAGAAACAAAAAGGAGGCAATAACAACAAACACTAAGGAAATCCAGGGAATCATCAGGGACTACTTTGAAAACCTATATTCAAATAAATTGGAAAATCTACAAGAAATAGACACATTTCTAGATACATATGAACATCCAAAATTGAATCAAGAGGATATCAGTCACCCAAAACTTATCTATAACATGCAATGAAATTGAAGCATCAATAAAGATTCTCCCATAAAAGAAAAGTCCAGGACCTGATGTATTCTTTTCTGAATTCCACCAGACCTTTAAAGAAGGACTAATATCAACCCTTCTTATGCTTTTCCACAAAAGGAAGGAACACTGCCAAACTCATTGTATGAAGCCAGTATTATACTCATCCCAAAACTGAACAAGAACAAAACAAAAAAGAGAATTAAAGACCAAACTCTTTAATGAACATAGATGCAAAAATCCTCAATAAAATACAGCAATCTGAATTCAGCAGCATATCCTCAAGATCATACATCATGATCAAGTCAGCTTCATCCCTGGGATGCAGGAATGGTTCAACATAAGCAAATCATTAAATGTAATACAGCATATCAACAGAAGTAAAGACAAAAATCACTTGATCATCTCAACAGATGCAGAAAAAGCCTTCTGTAAAATTCAACATCCTTTCATGACAAAACTAGGAACAGAAAGAATGTACCTCAACATAATAAAGGCTATCTATGACAAGCCTTTAACCAACATCATACTAAATTAGGAAAAACTGAAACCATTTACTCTTCAGGAATGAGACAAGGGTGTCCACTCTCTTTACTATTCCATTTAGTCTTGGAATTCCTAACAAGAGTAATAAAATAGGAAGAAGAAAAAAGAATAGTAAGGAAGAAGTCAAACTATCCTTATTCACAGTTGACATGATATTATACCTAAAAGACCTGAAAAGCAAAAACTCTTAAACACCATAAAAAACTTCAGTAGGATACAAAATCAATTCACAAAAATCAGTAGCCTTTCTATACACCAACAATGAACAGATTAAGAATATAGGAGAAAAATTCCATTTATAATAGCCTCAAAAAATTAAATGCCTAGGAATTAACAAAGGATGTGAAAGACTTCTATGAGGAAAACTATAAACCATTGACAAAAGAAATTGAAGAAGACTACAGAAGATGGAAAGAACTCCAACAGGTAGAATCAACATGGTAAAATTGGCTGTACTACCAAAAGCAATCTACATGTCCAATGCAATTTCCATCAAAATTCCAATGACATTCATCACAGACATTGAAAAATCAACTCTAAAGTTCATTTGAAAGCACAAAAGACTGTGAATAGCCAAGGCAATACTAAGCAAGAAGAGCCGGAGGCATCAGAATACCTGACTTCAAACTATACTACAGAGCCACAGCAACAAAAACAGCATGATACTGTCACAAAAATTGATATGAAGACTAGTGGAACAGAATAGACGATACAGATATGAATACATGCAGCTACACCCAACTAATTTTTGCCAAAGACACCAAAAACATACAATGGAGAAAAGACAGACTCTTCAACAACTGTTGCAGGGAAAATTGGATATTTGCTTGCAGAAAACTGAAGCTAGATCCATGTCTTTCACCCTGTACAAGTATCAACATAAAGTGGAATAAGGACCTTAATATAAGACCTGAAACTTTGAAGCTAGTGCAGGAAAGGGCAGGGAATACACTGGAAGCAATAGGCATAGGCAAGTAGTCCTCAAATGACTCAGCAACTAAGAGAAAGGATTGACAATTGGGACTACACAAAATTAAAAAGCTTCTGCACAACAAAAGAAATTGTTTCTAAATTGAAGACACTGCACACAGAATAGGAGAAAATCTTTGCCAGCTATGTATAGACAAGGGAGTGATAACAGAATATACAGGGAGCTCAGAAAACTAAACTCCCCCAAAAATCAATGACCCAGTGAAGAAATGAACAATGAACTGAACAGAGCTTTTCCAAAGGAAGAAGTCCAAATGGCTAAAAAACACATGAAAAAAAAGTTCACCATCCCTGTCCATAAAGGAAATTTAAATCAAAACCACATTAAGATTCTACCGCACTCCAGTTAGAATAGCTACCATCAAGAACACAAACAGAAACAAATGTTAATGAGGATAGAGTAAAAGGAACCCTTATACACTGGTAGGAATGCAAATTAATATAGCCATTATAAAAAACGGTATGGAGGCTCCTCAAGAAACTAAAATTAGAACTGCCATGTGATCCAGCAATACTACTCCTAGGGATATACCAGAAGGAATGTGAGTCAGGTTACAATAAAATCACCTGCACTCCTATGTTTACTACAACATTATTCACAATAGCTAAGCTCTGGAAATAGCCAAGATGCCCCACTACTGATGAATGGATTAAAGAAAATGTGGTATCTGTATAGACTAGAATTTTATTCAGCTAAAAAGAAGAATGAAATTTTGTCATTTGCAGGTGAATGGATGGAACTGGAGAACATCATCTTAAGTGAAATTAGCCAGGCTCAGAAGGCCAAAAGCTGCATGTTCTCTCTTATATGTAGAATATAGACCTAACACAAATACAGCAATATTATGAAAAACAGGTCACACCAAAGGGATGTCACATATGAGAGGGGTAGGATAAAAGAAGGAAACTAAGAAGATGAATACAAGAATGAGTATGCAGGAGTAGGTATAAGATTTTTAAATAGGCTGAAACTACCATAAGATAGGGTAGAATGCAATAAAATAGAGATGAACCAATTGGAGTTATAGTACATATACACTTGGAAATATCACAAGGAAACTCCCTGTGTTGCTACCTTTCTCTTACACAAGCAAAAATGTGATTGTTTTCATTTTTCTTCTACACAATCAGACAACAAGATGGTGGAACAGGTCCTGCCCTGCGGAGCTGGTTTCAGGAGGTGGGTGCCAATGGGATGTGGGAAGTGGTGGGGAAAGTGCTTAGGACAGTGAATATGGTGGAAGTACTGTGTATACATGTATGAAAATGCAAAAATGATACCTATTGAAACTATTCCAGGAATGGGGGGTGGAGGAAGGTATGAGGCATGGTAGAAGTGAATTCAAGTATGATATATTTGATACATCTTACGAACTTTTGTAAATGCCACAATGTATCCCCACCCAGCACAACAATAAAAAATAAACTAATAAGACACCATAGAAAAACATAAAAGAAAATTTATGTTGGCAAAGAACTGAAGCAACCTCAACTCAGATAAGTTGCTTGTGGGTGTGTAAGTTGGTTCAGATACTTTAAAAAAACAGTGTAAAAATATCTAGTATGCCTGAACCTATGTCTTCTTTGTGTCCAACCTAAGTTCACCAAGACACAAACAAGAGTGTTCACAGAAGTTTTATTCAGAACAACCAAAACCTAGAAATAATATAAATATCTCTCAACAGGATTGTGGTATATTTATATAATGGAATGTTATTCAACACTAAAAAAGAATAAATTACCTATATCCACTAAAACATGAATAAATTTCAGAAATATTAAGTAGAAAATACCAGACATAACAAAGACACCATTTGCAATCATTTAAAGTTAATAAAGCCAAAACTAGCTCATGTTCAAGACAGAAAAGGATTATTTGGAAATAACATTTGGGAAGACACATAAAGATAACGTCTTCATGGTGTTAATGTCCTGTATCCTGATATAAGTTGTTTTTGTACAATTAGGATACATTATATGAAAAAGTGCTTTAAGCTACATACTTAGGATTTGCATAGTTTAGTATATGTAAAATATATCTCCACTAAAAAAGAAAGGCTCATTCATAGATGAAATAATATGTCTGATATTTTCTTTAAGATTATTCAGCATATTGGGATTGTTGTGTGTGCGCACGGGAAGAGAGATGAGTCACAGTTTCCAAATTCTTGGCAGGTAGATGATATTCATTACATTTGTTGTTTGTACATATGCTTGAATTCTTTTATGTTTCATCAAACAATATTACTATGTATATATAAATTATGCATGTGTATTTGTATATATGTGTGTATTTTGCAATGAGGAATGAAGATGACAAAGTTTGATACATACAGGAATATTTTGAGGAATTTTTCTCAAAAATGAAGTACAAAAATGAGATGGTAGCTGAAAAGAACATGGAATCAAAGGACTGCTGCATACTCTGATCTCAGTTCTTTTCTTAAAGCCAATGGAGAAGAGCTAAAGGGCTACAATCAAGGAGACCATGTGACTGAGATTTTAGGAAGAACCATTGTGTAGACAGAGGACTGTGGGAAGGAAAGGAGAGTGTTAATAAATTCAACTGTATTAAGAAACAAATGACTCATAAAACATGGCATTATCAAAGTGACCAAAAAGCCACTGATAGAAGACACAAAAACACATACAAATTACAGAGGATTAGCATAAAACCATATTTAAAATTTTTCCATTCAAATTTGTAATGAAACACAAACAATCCAGTTAAAAAAAATAAATGGGGATTTCACAGAAAAGAAAACATATGAACTTTGTCCCTGACTTCATGGACCTTAAAGACTAGAGTTAGACATTGATGAAGAATCACAGCGCTTTGGGTTCCAATGTGAAAACACTCTGGTGGAGACTATCAGGGATGACCTGATTCTTTATGTGAATGAACAAGAAATACATCTGTGCTGCTGTTACATCATTTGTTCAATTTATTTATTGAAGAAAAAAGTGACCAACTTTGCACAATATGCAAATATGCCTCTAAGTGATTCAAAGACTAAATACATAATGTTAAACCATAAAAATAAAAGAAGGTGCAGAAGAATATTTCTACTACGTAGCGAGGGGAAAGAATTCTTAGTCAAATCTAAAAGTAAAGTTAAAGAATTAGCTCAATGAAACATGGCACATATAAAACTAAGAAATGGACAACCATTTAAGTGGAATCTACAACATTTAAAAACAACAATAGATAATATGTGGGCAATTATTGGAAATGATTTTCAGTCTACTTTTGCTGTGGAGAGTGTATCTAATGGAGGTTTTATTATGAACCATTGTGTTTGATTTAGTAATTTCTGATTTAATGTGCTCACAATTGGGTTGATTATAATTTTTCACTCAAAGTATGTTATTGAAACCATCCATGTTGTTTAGGAATATCTATCTAGCTCATTTTGGGGAGGGAAGAGGAATTCAGGGAGTTGCGCTTGCTAAGTAGGTGCTTTGTCTCTTGAGTCATGCACATAGGTGTTTTTAGCTTTAGTTATTTTTCAGATAGGATCTTGCACATTTCGCCTGGGGCCTGACCTCATACCCCCAAACTCCTACCTACTCCTCCTGCATAAATGGAATTACAAACATGAATCACCATGCTTAGTTTGATTGCTGAGATGGGATCTTGCTAATGTTTTGCCCCAACTGGCCTATAATCCTCCATATCTCCACCTCAAGAGTAGCTGTTTGTGTGCCACCATGCCTGACCCAGGAACATCTATGTCTAACTGCTTTATGGTACTTCATCATATGCATATACCCTAGAGGTACATATTTAAAGTTGAGTATAGATTCTAAATGCATGATGAACACATGCACATAGAGGAAGAGACTTGTGCAAAATTTTCTTCTTGGTGAAAATTCAACAGTTGAGGTACAAGGGATGTGGATGCTTAAATTCAGTAAGTACTACCAAACTGCTCTCCAAACAACTTTCATACTCATCAGCAAGTACATTATAATTCTAATTCCCACATTGTTCACCAACAAATTATAAAGAAATGGACAGAATGTTAATATCTTAAAGATAATGCATCTTTGAAAGGACAACTTAGCTATACCTTCATATAGATAAGATATACTTCCATATGACAGATGAGATAGATTCAATGATTACCTCAGTCCTGGAATATAGAAGAGCTCAATTAACTTATTAAGCAAATGTTTGAGGAATCCCTTCCACAGCTAATCCAGAAGTTTGAAGTTTCCATGGTAATAAGGCAGAACTAATTTTAAACTTGATGACTCAAAGTAAGATGTAGAGAATCTATAGCCCTCCTCAGAGAGGAACGATAAGCAAGTCTGGACCACTCAGAGTGTATTGTGCATGTGTGTGCATGTGTGCACATGTGTGTCCATGTGTATATATGTATAGGGCTCTTGGAATAGAGAGGTGGGGAAAAGGGACTGGCTACTAAACCAAGATTACTCAATTAAATACAAATTCCTTGTTTAAATGAAAAGAGAAAAAAGTTAGCCATAAAATTTTAGTGGGCTTGAATTGTAAGTCATCTATAACTGTTCTTTAAGAAGGCACTCAAGAAACAGCAAATAATGCTCATACAACCTTCCAGATGTATTTCCCTAAGAATTATTCCTTTTCTTCACTCTGTAATTGTAGGACTATTTACGTATTAAGATTATTACAAATAAACTGAGTTCTAAGACTATATTTCTCTACTGAATCATTAATCTAGAAAGAATGTCTTACTTGTGAATGTTTCTTCTTAAAGAACAAATAAACAATTCATAAACATTTATAATATTAACAGAATGACACTGAAGAGACATAACCTTTCCTAATACACATTTGCTCAGTTTAGATGACACAAAACTAATACTTTCTAAAGGTCGACTTTCTGAGTCAAATATTTCAGATTCAAAGACAATAAGTAACTAGGATGTCTACAGAGTTTGTTTTCCCACTGAAGCTTATGCAACCTGATGAGAAGTAACATAATTAATAATGCTTTATATCTAGGTCACATTACAGAAATATGCCAGCACCCCTTTCCTCCACAACAGAGAAGATATCTAATTTCATCATTTCATTTGAGATCTTAATTGACTTTAACTTATACCGAACAAAAATTATAATATAGAACATATAAGAAGCAACTCATGAATACAGGTCAGATCAACCTTGTAATTTATTAAATGCTCAAAATACAATTGAATTCACAGTCCTCTCATTTGGAATTTTTCCCAGTGATCATCAGTGCTTAGTATCCTGAATTTTTCACTTCAGTGAAGTTGGCATCTGGCAGCCTCATCTTATCATTACACTAATACCATACTGCTTGACACATTTTTAATAAAGATTAAGTTGATTACATCAAAAGGCATCTTGAAACTACTTAATGTATAGGCAAAACTCTTGTCTTTAGAAACTATTTGATGAAACATTTGCATAATATGTAATATTCACCTCTTGTTTATTAGATAAGAGAGCTATAAATTATCAAGATTTCAAAGAAACAAGACTCACAAGTCTTAGTTATTAAATTTAATTGGCCAAAAGTGATATTGAATTAAATTAACTTTAGGCAAAAAAGGAAATGACAATAAATCTAAATAAAATTTTAATTAAGATGTTAATTTGTAGTAAAATTCTAAAATTTCTAATTGCTAAGTGTATAGTTCACTGGTAACTATGGAATAAATTCTTTAAAAGTTCTGATGCTTATAGAGCAGTGGCTGGCAAAAACAAGACCTTAAGATAAGTTAAGAATAGAAAGAAATCATTAAAATTCACATTAACTATAATTCACATATGCTTTAGGTAGACTATAAACCCTTTGAGGAGAAAGTTCTGAAGCACATGTGTAGCAGTATATCCTCAATGACCAGCAAGGTGCTTTGAACAAAAATATACAGAACAAATATATGTTGAATAAGCAAGTGCATAAATATATTTAGAAATTAATGATTTTCTTCCAAAATAAATCAGATCTTAGTCACCAAAAATCTTCTACAGTGAGTCAGGCTCCACTGAATTGCCACATTTGATTCAGAAACTGTGGCAACACCATTTACTGCTGAGGCACATTCTTATACCAATTTTACTTCAGATTGTACCTGTTTAAAAAGATCAGTCTTTGGTGTTTTGAAATGTAATGTCTTTTGTGTTTGCATTCTCACAATTTTATTTTCATATGTTTCAGCAAAATGCTTCTTTAACCTCTGGTGTTTTCATGAAGTGGGAGGTGACTCTCTGGCCAGTATATAGCTGACCAAGATGTTCTGTCTTTGCAAGGGAAGAAAGTAACAGGTGCCCAAAGAGTCAGAAGTTTGCTTGGTGACCATGGAGTCCATTGAGAGAAGTGTTTAATTTCAGAGCTACAATGGACAGCAAGTTGCACTGCTTCACAATTGGAGTATTTGTCTATGAGAGTTCACTCTGCGTCACTGTCTTTCATAATTTTTTTCTTTCTAGCTGGGCATGGTGGCTAATGTCTGTAATCCTAACTACTTGGGAGGATTGCAGTTTGAGGACAGCTGGGTGAAAAACAGTTTGTGAGACCCCATCTCCATAATAACCAGAGCTAAGTGGACTGCTTTTTGCGAGCATGAAGTCTTGAGTTCAAACCCCAATCCCACCAAAAACACTATTTTTTCCTTTTCCTTACCTTTCAATGCCAAATAGCCTACGAGGACTATGCGGTCAAACTTGGACTTTTTATTTTCTTAATTGAACATAGATTTCTTAGTGGCCCAAACAATCAAATGAGTGTACTAAAGCACTGAAAATTTTGCTCTCCAGTTGATTTCATTTGAAAATGTGTTTAGTCATATTCTTAAATGTCATTCCTAAGAATATCATCTGGTATTAAGGTCAGAGAGGGGCCAGGTCTCAGATATGGAAGATTTTCAACTTTCTATTTTCAGATCACAACCTGTACTTCTACATACAACTAATTTACTCAACAACCCTAACCTATTCCCAACCACAAATACTACAAAAATAAAATGACGACACCCCAACAACAAACCCTCAATTCTTTTGCCCCCACTTTTCACCATTACAACTATAACCCTACCCCTAACACCTATCATATTTACCCTAAACTAGGAATTTAGGTTAAATAGACCAAGAGCCTTCAAAGCCCTAAGCAAGTTAAATAAACTTAATTCCCGTAATAAGGACTGCAGGATACCACCCTACATCTCATGAACGCAAATCAAGCACTTTTACTAAGCTAAGTCCTCACTAGATTGATGGGATTCAAACCCATGAAATTTTAGTTAACACCTAAATACCCTAAACAACTGGCTTCAGTCTACCTCTCTTGCCATCTAGGAAAAAAAGGCAGGAGAGGCCCAGGCAGAGTTGAAGCTTTTCTGAATTTGCAATTAAACGTGATCCATCACCTGGTAAAAAGAGGACTTAACCCCTTGTCTTTAGATTTACAGTCTAATGCTTACTCAGCCATTTTACCTATGTTCGTCAACCGTTGACTATTCTCAACAAACCACAAAGATATCGGCACCCTGTACTTAATATTTGGGGCCTGAGCAGGAATAGTAGGAACTGCCCTAAGCTTATTAATTCATGCAGAATTAGGACAACCAGGAACCCTATTAGGAGACGACCAAATCTATAATGTCATCGTTACAGCCCATGCTTTTGTAATAATCTTCTTCATAGTAATGCCAGTCCTTATCGGCAGATTTGGCAATAGATTAGTACCACTAATAATTGGAGCCCCCAATATAGCATTTCCCCGAATGAATAGCATAAGCTTCTGACTTCTCCCACCATCTTTCCTCCTTCTACTGGCCTCCTCAATAGTAGAAGCCGGAGCAGGGACTGGATGAACTGTATACCCCCATTAGCAGGTAATCTAGCCCATGCAGGAGCATCAGTGGATCTCACCATTTATTCCCTTCACTTAGCTGGTGTATCCTCAATCCTTGGCGCTATTAATTTTATCACAACAGTTATTAATATAAAACTCCCTGCAATATCACAATACCAAACACCATTATTTGTATGATCAGTCCTGGTCACTGCAGTCCTCTTACTACTTTCCCTCCCTGTCCTAGCAGCTGGTATTACAATACTCTGAACTGACCGGAACCTAAACACTACCTTCTTTGACCCTGCAGGAGGAGGAGACCCAATCCTCTATCGAAACCTATTCTGATTTTTTGGTCACCCTGAAGTATACATCCTAATTCTCCCAGGCTTCTGCATAATTTCCCACATCGTTACCTATTATTCTGGTAAAAAGGAGCCATTTGGGTATATAGGAATAGTATGAGCTATGATGTCTATTGGCTTCTTGGGATTCATCGTATGAGCACACCATATGTTTACCGTTGGAATAGACATTGATACCCGAGCCTACTTCACATCTGCCACTATAATCACTGCCATCCCCACAGGAGTAAAAGTCTTCAGCTGACTAGCTACACTTCACGGAGGTAATATCAAATGATCACCAGCCCTGCTTTGAGCCCTAGGCTTTATTTTCCTTTTCACAGTAGGTGGCCTAACAGGCATTGTTCTATCCAACTCGTCCCTAGATATCATACTGCACACGACACATACTATGTAGTAGCCCATTTTCACTACGTTTTACCAATAGGAGCAGTGTTCGCAATCATAGCAGGATTTGTGCACTGATTTCCACTATTTTCAGGCTATACACTAGATCAAACATGAGCAAAAATCCATTTCACCATTATATTTGTAGGAGTAAATCTAACCTTCTTCCCTTAACACTTCCTCGGCCTATCTGGCATACCACAACGCTATTCTGACTACCCAGATGCCTACACAGCATGAAATACAGCATCATCAATAGGCTCTTTCATTTCCCTAACTACAGTAATTATTATAGTTTTCATAATCTGAGAAGCATTTGCCTCAAAACGAGAAGTAGGAGTAGTTGAACTTACAACAACAAGCCTAGAGTGACTCCACGGATGCCCACCACCATACCACACGTTCAAAGAACCCACATACGTAAAAACACACTAAGAAAGGAAGGAATCGAACCCCCTAGAACTAGTTTCAAGCCAGCCCCATATCCTATATGTCTTTCTCTTCATAAGATATTAGTAAAACAATTACATAACTTTGTCAAAGTTAAATTACAGGCTAATCCCCCGTATATCTTCATGGATCACCCCCTCCAAGTAGGCCTACAAGATGCAACATCACCCATCATAGAAGAATTATTAAACTTCCATGATCATACATTAATAATTGTCTACCTCATTACCTCCCTAGTGCTTCATATCATTTCACTTATGCTTACCACTAAATTAACACACACCAATACAATAGACGTCCAAGAGGTAGAGACAATCTGAACAATCCTCCCAGCAATATTCTCATTATAATTGCTCTCCCATCCCTACGAATCCTATATATAATAGACAAAATCAACAATCCAGTACTAACAGTAAAAACCATAGGGCATCAATGATACTGAAGCTACGAATATACCGATTATGAAGACCTAACATTAGCCTTCATACTAAACCTAATCATTTATACCCTACTATTACCATGTTTACAATAATTAACTATAACACAAACACCAACACACTAACCCTAGCTCACTCCTGAAATATAACCCCAAAAATTACCCTAATACTACTCATCACACTTCTGTCACTCGGAGGACTCCCACCACTAACAGGATTCCTACCAATCCTACCTAGTGGCCCAAACAATCAAATGAGTGTACTAAAGCACTGAAAATTTTGCTCTCCAGTTGATTTCACTTGAAAATGTGTTTAGTCATATTCTTAAATGTCATTCCTAAGAATATCATCTGGTATTAAGGTCAGAGAGGGGCCGGGCCTCAGATTTGGAAGATTTTCAACTTTCTATTTTCAGATCACAAATCAAATCTATGTTTTCACATAATATTAGTATGGTCTGAATAATAATCACAAACAATGCAAAGCTGTATAACTTGAGGCCTAAATGTTAATTTAGTAAAAACTAAGCCTTAAATACCCTAAAGAAACCGAAATGTAAAAAAACTAGATTTCATGACAAATACAAGGTTCAAACCAACATATAACATCTCTTCACCATTATGCAAAACCTTACAATCTCCTTCTGTTTTCAATTAATTCATTATTATCACCAAGCAAAACTGTGCCTGGCCTATTGCTTATTAAATTAAAATGTATTATTCTATTTATCTGATATACCATCGGTTTGGTCTTTGAATTTGTTATAATAAGAAGACAGACAGGGAACTGTTGACGGTAGTTTACAATAGTTTTTGTGATCTGTCATTAGATAGTGCAATGATCTCTCTACAGGAGAACAACATTGAGTGGGCATGAACCCCGGTCAGTTGCTAATTAATGAGGCACAGCAGCACATTGACAAAGCACATAAAAATGATCAAAAAGTACATTTTAATAAATTACTTGATAATGAATGCAATAACTAGAAGAATAAATACATTCAATTTTAATAAAAATTGCAATCTAATTTGCACAATAGTGATTTTTGCCGTTTTCATAAAAAAATTACTTATTAGTATTTTCAAAGTATACAGTGAAACCACTCTCAAAATGTCTAAATTCTATTATTTGTTGACCTAATTGTAATTGAAAGTCCAACATGTTACAGAGGCAGAATTTTAACTTATTCAATGTATAGAAATATGTATTTCTATGCTCATATTTCATTTTATATATGACAAAGATTTTCATATGGTATAATAAGAAAAGTATAAAACTATTAGCTTTATAAATATATAAATATTTAAATTATCTAAATGTCTTATAATTACACATAAGACACTACTAAGTAATCCTAAAGAGTATAAAATATGTCATTTGATATATATTATAAAGAAAAGTTTCATTTTTCTTAAACTAATTGACAGCAGAATTACATGTTTGTTTGTCTAGCTGTTTTTTCTGCTGGATAAACTTAATTATTGCTAAATTTGACCCAAAAAAACTATAATGATATCATTAATGAAAGTAGCCACATGTTGTTAAAATTCCACCACAATATGCTAGTGAGTTTTAATTAGTTGCATGACATTTATGTTGGAGATAAAAATAGTTCTTAGGTTAGGATGTGAATTGTTTTGAGTTTGTTAATCTTGTTTTTGATGGGATAGCAACTATCATCTGCATACTTCAAAAATTAAATTATACCATGCTTGCAAATTATTATGTAAAATAGGAGTATGATTTTTTCCTCCCTAAGAAACTCATCTATTATATTTACTCGAGAATGTAGTTCCATCAATAACACATCACACATCGATTATAGAAGATTGAGAAAGCTTTCTAAAACAACTAAAATCTTGAGTTCATTTAGGTAGGTAAGTAGCTGCACAGACACAGGGATAGTCACGGGTATGCATATGTATATTGTGATAGTAAGCAAAATCCCAAATCTTTCTAATCCTTATGCTATGCAGGCAAAAAAATATACATTAAAATACTGGGGAACACAGTTTAAAATAGCATATAATAGATTCAAGACAAAGGTTTTAAATAGGATGAAAGTTTGGTTCAGTGCAACAGACATTGGTTATTTGTTTCCTATGTGTCCTGCTTATACCAGGATATATACATGCCATTACTTCCACTACCACACCTCTAGATTGTGTAGCACAAACTGGAGCAGTGAGACCATGACTGTGGAAAATCGAGTTTCTCTGATATTTCCTATGCCAGGAGAAGGCCCAGTCCCCATCATCCCTTACCCAAAGAACTCCACAGCTTCACCTTTCCTTCAGAATAATTTCTTTCCTCTGAAAATTGGGGACTCTGGCTGTTTTTGTTTTGTTTTGTTAAGTTTACACATTTTGCCACCTATATCTCAGGAGTAATAGCATTCCCTCCCATTTTTTTTTCAAATTTACATAGTTATAGATCTTCTGAAATGTATTAATCCTCAATCAACTCAAGAATCAAAAAAGGATACATTAACACACCAAAGGTCATAGCATTTTCTATGATATTTATGGTAGAAAATGGCTAAGTTTCTTAGAAAAGCTATAGCACCTAAATTCCAACAGTTTTTAAGTATGAGTGTTGGTTTTTATTCCACATTCTCAAAGGTTGTAGGAAGAACTATGATCTGCTACTTAAGCCATGTTAGATTCTTAAGTACATGTTTTAAAATCAATTCATTATCTGCATATTTAAGGAGAGAATCTAATTCTAACCTTTGAAAAGACCTGATTTGAAAAAACTTTAATAGTCATTCAGACTTCTAGAACACTTTTGCATGAATCTGTTTCAATGTTCCTTGCCTAGATCAATTAGTAGTAAGAATTATATAATTTTAGCAATATATTCCAAGGGAGGGCAATGCCTCTAAGATAGGAAGGCCTCTTGGCTCCAAAATAGGAATTAAATTTCAATGTATATGAAATAACATTTAATAATTAATAAATTGTGACAGTTTTATGTCTATTATGTCATGTAAAATATTACCACTGTTGGTGAAAAAAATTATTCAGTAAGACTTGTAAAAGAGTGATAAGGAAGACTTCATTCAAAATCATCAAGATAGGCATAGAGAAAATGACAGTAGATTCTCTTGGTCAGGGAGAAAAATTGGGCTCAATTCTGAAAACAAAAAGGAAAAGTGGGAGTTTGTACCCAAGGAGCAGGTAGTAGATAGAAAATTACTAAGAGGAAACATTAGGGATAAGAGGAATTCTGGCCAAGGTGCCTACAAGAATGCTGCTGAAGGCAGGCCAGGATGATTAGATGTCATCTGGGAGATGGTGGAGGATGAAGAAATTTATTAGATATTGAGGAGGAATCTGTCTAAACTGACATATCAGGATCCTTCCTAGAATTAGACAATACAAACATGAACAGGAAAAGTCAGAGCTTAGTTGAAAACAGAGTTCAGGGGAGCTTGTGTAGAGTTTGGTTAAGGAGATAATCTTGTCATATTTAAAATTCCTTGCCTCACAAAGCTCATTCATGTTTGAAATTTTATTTATATTTTAAAAAGTAGTGTAAAACAGCATACAACTTCAGCATATGAAAAAAGAAAGGTCCTATAATTCCAGCACAACTGTTTAAAGAGAGCTATGCTTTACTCTCAACATTGAAATATACTTACTACCTAAAATCTAAATCAAACCAATCACATGCATACATATATATTCAGAATCATAAAAAATGGGTCTACCTGCTTTACTCATGTGAAAAATGAGTATCTTTACAAAGTATTCCTGATTGAATCAGTCTAAATATTTATTAGATCAATCTTGTATTTAAGATTTCTATTAGGAAAAGTTAAATTAAGAGTTCATAATTCTACATACTAATTATTTGTTCTGAAATATCTGCCCAAACATTTAAAACTATAAAAGCTGTATAGTCAATAAGCCAAAATACCACTAAAAATGCAAATATATTTAACAAATTAAGTTCACATGTCTACAATCCTACCCTATCCCCTGAAGTTTAATATTTTAAAAGCATTTGAAATCTTAATAATGAGAATAATAGACTAAATGACTCCTCAGTTCTTTTTAGCCACAAAGTTCTTTGGAGACCTGTGGGAAGCCCCTCTTCACAGGAAGGATGTTGAATGGGGATAAGATCTGTATGTTTCCATGAAGGGAGGAAGTTCAGAGTTTGAATAACACTAATGAAATTCCTGCCTTGCAATGCAGACTATGAAATTTGAGGTTGTTGGTGTGAATGAATCTCTAAGTGAGTAGCCACTTGGTCAGTCTGAAATGTGCTGTTCTTGTAGCAGGTGACACTCACAGAGACCATGTCTCCTTTTGTTCTTCCTGCTTGAAGGCAGCTCTTCTAATAGACCAGTGTAACATTTATTATAATGCATTTTCATGATTTTAAAAATTATATCAATCTCCACTAATAAGTGGAGATACCAACATCACGTTTGCCAGAGGTTTCTGTATTTCTATTTTCACCTGATTAGGGAAAACAGCCTCAATCTAATTTATTTCTACTTGTAGAAAAGCATCTAATTTATATGTTTCTCATTCAAAGCTAAACCAATGACTTTTCATGGAAGCCACATCAGAAGTAGGAAACAATGTGATTTAGAGAATTGGAGTTCTCCTTCAATAAACTTCTTGATATTTTGGGTGACTAGAAACTTTGTCAAATATAACACTGTATTTTCTTATGAGTTCCTGTCACTTTTCTGGCACCTATCTAGATCTTGCTTACTAATATTTTGTGTCAACTTTGGTTAAAGTCATAGAATGATAATGACAAGTTTGGTCATCTGGAAAAAACCTCTCTCCTCTCTTTATTTCCCACCCTCATCTGTGTCTCATATCTGCTCATCAATTTATTGTAACTTGTCTTTTAATAATCAATATACTTTTTAGGTGCTTTTATTGCAAAATTGTAGGTATTTTCACTTTAGAAATGCAACTGTAAGGGCAGAACTGGTTATGCCTGGAAGCGAGGGGGGTTGGGGGAAAGAGGGTGGGGATGGAGGGCAGGGGGGAGAAATGACCCAAACAATGTATGCACATGTGAATGAATAAATGAATAAAAAAATAAACTTAAAAGAAAAAGAAATATAACTAATGTGACACATGTATTCTTCACATTTGGATATTCCCTTGAGAGTTCCCTCAACGTTGTAAGTATTGTTTGCTTGTTTTTGCTAATATTTCTTTTGAAATGCTTCAAGATCAAGTCCTTCTCTTTTCTAGATCAGCTTCTTCCTCTGTATTCCTTATTCATGGATATACTATTAGTTAGAGAATCAAAATAGACTGTTATGCTCCATCATTCCCCTCATCAAATACCAATTCCTGTAGCTATTATTCATATACACATATATATTCATATATATATATATATATATATATATATATATATATAAATCAATGTGTCACATTCTTTCCATTTCTACTGGCACTGCTGTAGGTCAGACCTATCATCTGTCACATAGATTATTTCAGAAAAAGCAGGAGTCTAATCGCTGCTTTCCACTAGTTAGTAGCTCTTTCCTCTAAATACTGTGTCTCAGAGCTTCCCATTATCTACAGATTTAAGTCCAAATTTCTGCTCTTGGCACAAAATCACTTTATGAACTTGAGGTGGGCTGCTGTGAATGCTCCCCCCCTGCTTATGCTTTATGTTTCATTACATGCCTCATGCTTCATTACAAGAAAACTACATGGAGTTTTTCCCTATAACCATGCTACTTCACGCTTTTCTACTATTTGCTATACTCACTTTACCCCCTCCCCTTTTTAAATTTTATTTATTTTAATTTTTTGTGGTGATGAAGATTGAACAGAAGGTTTTGTGTGCTAGGCCAGCAATCTACCATTGAGCTACATTTCCAGCCACTCTTTTCTGTCTTTCCATACTTGGCAAGTACTGATTCATCATGCTGCTATTCATATTTTAAAGCTCAAGTGTCATTGTTTCCTAAAATATTTCCCATTTCCCCTTGGGTTCCTTTAACCGATCATTCCCTTGGGCTGCTAGTAAATGTTAGTGCATGCAATCATTTCTATTTCTGATAGCTTCTGTTCTTCAAGCAGTAACTTGCCATATGTATGTCTGTATGTATGTATGCATATATACTTATATATGTAAATATCAACTGATCATTGATTAAAATTTAGAAAGTTTTTAATTGACTTTAATCCCCATTTGGAAAATTAATGTTTCCCATTTGTTCACCAAAACAAATATTTAGCTAAGTAAATTTCAGACAAAATATTTCCAGTAATATAAATCTAGAATGAAGAAATATTCCAGTTTGCTCATCCACATTGTGATCAAATAGTCTGCCATTTCAAAATTTTAGCAATTTCCTCAGTCTAACGGAACTGAGGAAAGTTGGTACGTGAAAACAATCAAGTAAACATTCTATATTATTCTTTCTTTTTCAAACACAAAAGAGTATTGTAGAATCTAATTGAAAGTTTACTTTTTAATTTTCATAAAACTTAATAAAATACCACTCAACTAATGTAACAATTTTTAAAAAATCATTGTCAACATAAAACTCTCCTTTCCAAGAAACAGTTAATCAGATTATAGTTTAATTTTGAACCAAATTTTCTAAACCAGGAATTCTCAATTCAGTAAGATCTTTGGTTGAGGAACTGATTATACTTTCTGATGCTAAGCTATCCAATTGTAGATTCTCTAAATGGATAGGATGTTTTGTTGCAATGTCACTATGCTGTACTTTTGCATTTTCTTGTAAAAATTTATCACAATTATATGAGGTGGTTAGTGTTTTGCTTCAAATAATTTAAAAACTTTCCAACAAAGTCAGTGTCATTTTAAATTACTATAGGCCTTCATTGTAATAGCCCATATTCAATTTCCTGTTAATATAAGGATATGATGATGCATTCTTCTTCAATGACAAGTAATGGACAACATATAAATATTCTATTAAAAAGATAAAAAGGAGGAAATGAACCAAAACTATTTTAAATTATTCATGTGCCTTTGATGTTTAATACATTGCTTAAATAAAGAAAAACTCTTTTTCACATAGTACTCAGACTTACAACTTTAAGTCTCAAAGGGGAACAATTTTTCTCTCTAATAATAGAAATGCACAGGAATAAATAAGAACACTATGTGACTCCCAAATTTGTATCTTCAAAGCTCAGACATTTTCCCTGAGCTCCAGATATATAGACAATTTTCTACTAGCAATCTCCATATTCATGGTGCTTTAAACTCAGTGTCTGTCTCCCTACATATACCCTCCCTTGTGTTCTTAATTTTAAGAAATAATACTGCCCCATACTCAAGGACCCAAGCTGGATGGATATTCAGAAGTCTTGATAGTTTTTTCACTGCAAATAACAAATATTCAACTGGATGCTACTTCCAACATCACTTTGAATTTGCCTAGGCTCATCCATCCACAGAGTTGTGCCTTAGTGCAGGTTCTCACTATAATATTAATGATATTTCATCTCTCAGCCTCTAATATTAATTATTTCTAGCCTGTCCCCTTTTCTAAAATATATAACATCATGTCATTGTCTCGCTAAAAAAAATCCATTAATGACTCTAAATGAATTAGAACAACAAGTTCAAATTCCTTTTGATGGGGAGTAAATAACATTGATTATGATTTGTCCTTTCCACACCACTCTTTTCTCATCTTTCCCATTTACAATTTCTCCAAACAATATTCAATTGCTTACAGATCCTTTTCACATATAAATTTTGTTGCCAACCTATTCAATGTCTCAGTTATTATCTGTGTACCTATGATTTTCTACATTGCTTGGTCTTTCTGAAGTATAGACCCTTTTCTTCACTATGGTCATCTACATACTTTCTACAATGCAACCTGGCTCAAATTCTGGGCTAAATTATAAAATAAACAGTTTAGAAACCACCTTGAGATGTTGGAGTTATACTTGAGTAATTCTGATTGCTTCTAGACAAAATAATAACTGCCATCACATTAGGTGCACATAAAATTCAAAGACTGACCCTTAAATCGGTCTTTGATTGCACCTAACATCCACAAAAACCCCATGCAGCACAGCCAGCAAGTCATGTCAGCCTGGGACAAAAGACCCCTGGCCATTTCTCTTTCTCTCTTTTTTTTCTTTTTCTTCCAACAAGCAGAAGACAGAGCACCAATCAGAACTGAACTCTGCAACATCCTGGAAATGTTCCATGGAAAGCCTCCCTACTCTGTGCCATTTCTACCCACTAGCCAGTTTCAAAGCTATTTGCATGAATCTGCAGAATGAACAGGTGAGCATCACGCACAACGTGCAACTCCCCTTCCTACCCCCCAGTAACAAAATCCAGTGCAGCCTCTTAGCAGATTAACCCCCCCCCCAAAAAAAAAAACTGAAAGGCATAAACAATGAACTGTAATCTAACACTGACAGCAGAGGTGAGGGTGGAATGCTGAACCTGGCCAAAGAATGGGGAGGGGACAAGGAGCCGAACCCTCATTCTTGAACTCTCAGTGAATGAACACAGGTAAAGCAACAAAGCTGAGAGCAGGGATGTGGTGACAAGCTAACCTCCCAGAGGAGCTGCTAGCACTGAGCAGAGGACAGGAGAGGCACAAAGGCTGAGAGTGCGATTGGGGCAACAAACCAACCTCTCAAAATGTGGCAGGTGGTGAATCCCAAAGTGGAATTCATGAGACAGAGGACAGTATTCAAAACTGAATTGCCCCACCTTTCTGGGGGAGAAGCTGACCAAACAGAATTGCAGTTAAAGGGCAATGCAGCTCCTGCTTGGTCAAAGCAACAACAGCTTTCACCACTCTGCACAAACTGGCAGACTTACCTCACCTCCCAATTGCAACTAATCCTGTGGAAGAAGAAACCAAACACAACTCACAAACCAGTCAACTCATGAGACCACATCAGAGTTCCCACTCTTATGCCAAAATCAGGATTGGATGCCTAAGGAATAACTCCAAAACATTTACCAAAAGACTGAACCTTTTGTTGTTCCTATACCTGGTATTTTGGGGTTTTTTTTTGGGGGGGTTGTATTATTAACTTCATCACTATTTCCTTATCTCTATTCTTATCCAATTCACTTTCACTCCTTCTCCTGTGCTATGATCCATTGTTCTCCCTCCCACTACTCTTTCTGCCCCTTCTCATCTGCTCTCTCCCTCACCTTCCTGTCCTCCCCTACCTGCCGCCACACTACCCCTCCCTCCTATACACTGTACCAACAGTACCAACTGCACACACCCCAGCCCCCTATAATCCCTGACCCAAGCACCCTCTATTATAACAACAAAAATTAACCTAAAACACGCAAAAGGCCACAAAAATCAGAAGTCCCCTTTCCTCTTCTCTTACCAACCCACTGCTATTCCAAGTCCCCCTTTTTAGTGCCACCTTTACCAATTATAAAATTTCTATACCTAGCCTAATAACCATTATCCCCCCCAACTCCCACTGTTTATAGATACTATCACCAAACAAGTTTTCTATATAATATGTAAACAATTGGTCTGACATTGAAATTTGAGTTTGTTATTGCTACATTACACCTCCAGCCCAAGCACAAAAAGAGCACATCAACCTAGTTAACAACCAAGTAAGTCACAACACAAAAATTGAATGAAAAAATAAGACAAGAAATTAAAAGCAACACCCAGCATATCAAGAACATAGTTGCTCAGCAACAAGTGGAGTGATGGGAAGAAGAAGAAGGGACGGAAACCACTCTCCTAAAAAAATAATTCAATACAGGATTCAGTGGGAAATGAAGAAAATGGACACCCAATTCCTGACCTCAACAAAACAATCATAAATGTCACAAAGAAGCCCAGTACTGCCCACAAAAAACAAGCAAGAAAACCCTCAAAGGGAAATCTTGGAAGAAATCATTGAAATTTTCATGGGGAAGATACTAGACATAGTTAACCAGAATGTACAAGATGCACTCAAGAAATTTCAAGACACCAAAAATAAAGAACATGAGAAGACACCGAAACAAATAAAGGAATTCAGAGAGGACTTCAAGAAACACCATGTGAAACAAAGGACACAATTAAAAAAGAGATATATGAGTTAAAGATGACAACACAAAACATAAAAGAGGACTTGGACAAAGATATGGAAAGCCTCAGAAAAAAAGAATCAAACAGAAATCCTGGTAGAAAGACATTCCAGCTAACTAGAACAAGTGGAAGACAGAATCTCAGAGCTCAAGGATAAAAGAGAAATTAAAGAAAAAACAGGAAATCTTAGTCAAGCAACTCCAAAGCTGGGAAAGGAATATGCAAGAACTCAGCAACTTGATCCAAAGACCAAATCTGAGAATCATGGATATTGAAGAAGGAGAAGATGCAAGCCAAAGGGATGCATAATATATTCAATAAAATAATAGAAGAAAATTTTCCAAATCCCAAGAAAATGTGCCCACTCAGGGACAGGAAGTCTCCAGGACACCAAACAGATTTGACCAAAATAGAATCTACACATGGCATATTATCACTAAAACAACAAGCACAGAGAATAGAGGAAGAATATTGAGAATACTGAGAAAAAACAAATAACGTGAAAAGGCAAACCCATCAAAATAACTGCAGATTTCTCAATGGAAACCTTAAAAGCAAGAAGAGCATGGAGTGAGGGATTTTGGGAACTGAATAAAAATAACTTCAGCCCTAGAATACTCTACCCAGCAAAACTATCATCCAAAATTGACAGAGCAACAAAAGTCTTCTACGATAAACAGAAACTAAAATAATGCATGACTACCAAGCCACCACCACAGAATATTCTACAAGGAATTCTGCACACAGAAGATGAAAGCAAACAAAACTATGAGAGGATGGGAAGTGTCAAACCACAAGAGAAGAAAAGACAATCAGAGAGTAATATTGATTCAACTGCACACAATCAAATTGTTAAACAAAAACAACTAAAAGGAAGGAATCACCACATTAACACTGAATGTCAATGGTCTCAACTCTCCCATCAAAAGAAACTGCTTGGCAAACTGTATTAAAAAGGAAGATCTGATAATCTGTTGTTTATGAGACTCATCTTATTGACAGAAATAGACACTGGCTTAGGGTGGAAGGTTAGAAGAAGATTTACTAATCAGATAACCCTCAAAAACAAGCAGGAATAGTAATACCTATATCGGACAAAGTAGACTTCAACATTACATTCATTAAACAAAACAAAGAAGGACACTTCATACTAATAAAAGGGGCAATATATCAAAAGGAAATAACAGTTATCAGCCTATATGCACCCCAGTGTCAGTGCACTCAATTTCATCAAACATACACTAAAGGACTTAAAGCACATATAGCCTCCAACACAGTGGTAGTGGGAGAATTTAATACCCCTTATCACCAATAGATAGGTCATCTAGACAAAAAATCAACAAAGAAATCCTAAACTAAATGACACCATAGATCAAATGGACCTAACTGATGTCTACAGAATATTTCATGAACAACAGCACAATATACATTCTTCTCAGCAGCCCACAGAACTTTCTCCAAAATAGATCATATCTTAGGGCACAAAGCAAATCTCAGCAAGTATAAGAAAACAGAAATAACCCCCTGCATTCTCTCTGATCACAATGGAATAAAACTAAAACTCAACAACAAAATAACAGCAGAAAAAATGCAAATAATGGAAGGCTGAATTGCTCTATAATCAGTGGGTCATAGAAGAAATAAGAGTGGAAATCAAAAGGTTCCTGGAAGTTAATGAAAATGAAAACACCACCTACCAGAACCTATGGGACACAGGAAAGGCAGTCCTAAGAGGAAAGTTTACAGCCATGAGTACATACATTAAAAGGACAGCAAGATCTCAATTAAATGACCTAATGCTACACCTCAAATTCCTAAAAAAACAAGAACCCAAAACAAGTAGAAGGAGAGAAATAATAAAAATAAAGGCCAAAATTAATGAACTAGAGATCAAAAAACCATACAAAGAACCAATGAAACAAAAAGTTGGCTCTTTGAAAAAATAAATAAGATTGGTAAGACCCTGGCAAATCTTACTAAAATGAGAAGGGAAAAAAATGAAATTAGTAGAATCAGAAATGAAAAAGGGGTGATAACAACAAACACCAAAGAAGTCCCAGGAATTATGAGACTACTTTGAGAACTTATTTGCAATAAATTGTAAAATCTTAAAGAAATGGACAAATTTATAGATAGTTGTGACTACCCAAAACTGAACCAAGAGGATATTAACCACCTAAACAGATCTATAACACATAATGAAATTGAAGCAGCAATAAGGAGTCTCCCAGAAAAGAAAAGTCTAGGACCTGATAGAATCTGCTGAATTCTACAAGACCTTTCAAGAAGAACTAATACTAACACTTCATAAACTTTTCCATGAATAGAAAGGGAAGGAACACTGCCCAACTCATTCTATAATGCTACTCATCCAAAACCCAGACAAGGACACATCCAAAAAAGGAAAATGACATGCCAGTCTCCATAATGAACATTGATACAAACATCCTCAATAAAATAATGGCCAAAACATATAGTAACATTGACAAAGGTGCCAAAACATGTAGTGGAGAAAAGGCAGCCTCTTCAACAAATGTTGTTGGGAAAAGTGGTTATCTGCCTGCAGAAAACTGAAACTAGATCCACGCCTGTCACCCTGTACTAGTATCAACTTAAAGTGGATTATGGATCTTAATATCAGACCTGAAACCTTGCAGTTAGTAGGAAAGAGCAGGGAATATTCTGGAAGCAATAGGTATAGGCAATGACTTCCTCAGTAGAATTCCAGTAGCCCAGCAACTAAGAGAAAGGATGAATAAATGGGACTATATGAAATTTAAAAGCTTACACACAACAAAAGAAACGGTCTCTAAATTGAAGAGACAACCCTCAGAGTGGGAGAAAATGTTTGCTAGCTATACATCAAAGGACTGATAACCAGAATATACAGGGAGCCTAAAAAACTAAGCTCCCCCCAAATCAATGAACCAATAAAGAAGTAAGCAACTGAACTAAACAGAACTTTTTCAAGGGACGAAGTCCAGATGGCCAAAAAACATATGAAAAAATTCTCACCATCCCTGGCCATAAAGGAAATGCAAATCAAAACCACACTAACATTCCATCTCATCCCTGTTAGAATGGCTATCATCAATATCACCACCAACAATAAATGCTGGCAAGTACGCTCATACACTGCGGTGGGAATGTAAGCTAGTACAACCACTTTGGAAAACAATACGGAGGCTTCTTAAAACACTAAACACAGATCTGCAATATGATCCAGCAATACCACTCCTAGAGATATACCTGAAGGAATGTGACTCAGCTTATTCCGAAGGCACCTCATATCCATGTTTATTGCAGCATTATTCACAATAGTCAAGCTATAGAAACAGCCAAGATGCCCCACTACTGACAAATGGATTAAGAAAATGTGGCATTTATATACAATGGAATTTTATTCAGCTACAAAAAGGATGAAATTTTGTCATTTTCAAGTAAATGGATGGAACTGGAGAACATCATCTTAAGCTAATTTAGCCAGGCTCAGAAGACCAAAAATCACATATTCTCCCTCATATGCAGATAATTGATCCAAAACAAATGCAGTAATATTATGGGACATGAGTTACACACTAAGGGGAGAATGTGCATGGGAAGAACAGGGAAAGGGAAGGAAAGTTAAAACTTGAATTTGGTTGATGTGCTCAACATAGAGGAAAGAATATAGTAATCTTAAACTGGCAGAGACCACAATGGGAAGGGGACCAGGAAGTAGTGAAGAGGTCTGGTAGAAATGAACTAATGTGGGTTGCAATGCACAAGTGCATGGAAGCAGCACTAGGAATCTCTGTATAGCTACCTTTATCTCAAAATAGCAAAAACATTATGTCTTTCTTATTATCTCCTATGTTTTCTCTTCAACAAAATTGAGAAGAGACAGAACAGGTTCTTCTCAGAAGCAAGGTGGGAGGAGTCAGGGGAGAGAGAGGTGGCCCAAACAATGTATATACATGTGAGTAAATGTAAAAACAAGAACATAAAAAAATGAATAAAACAGCTGGTTTTACTTCCAAAGTAAAATAAAACAAACAGTTCAACAATCATCTCCATGAAAGTGATTTCTCTGATTAACTCAACCCTCAGGCTGACATAGAAACTTATATTTAGAATTTATATTTAGAATTTTAATTACATTCAATTGTCAGTTTTTCATTTGCTGAATTGGTGGGGATCAGGGACCAAGCTTTGCTGTCTGAATACATAGAAGGTAGCTCAAGGCTTAGCACATGATACATATTATTAAATGTTTCTAGAATTACAAAAATAATTATGAAACATTTTAATTATAACCATAGAAGACTATAATTTGCTAAAATATATTTTAAGCTGGAGAAATGTGAAGTAAGGTGTGTAATGTGTGTTTTTTTATTTTATCAACATATATTATATAAAATAATGGGTTTCATTATGACATTTCATTTTTGTATACAGTGAATTTGATCATCTTCACTCTCTCTTGTCCCTATCCCCCATCACTCATTTCACCTCCTACCAGCCTCTTTCTATTTTCTTCTCTTTTTTTCTTGCAGTACTGGGTTTTGAGCTCGGGGCCTACACCTTGAGCCACTACACCAGACCTTTTTCTTGAGATTGTTTGTTTGTTTTTCAAGATAGGGTCTCATGCACTATTGCAATATTTGCAATCCTCCTGATCTCTGCCTCCTCAGTAGCTAGGATTTCAGGCATGAGACACCTGCACCGGGAAAGTCCCTTTATATTTTCATATCTTTAAAAAAAATCTAGATCCTATATATGAAAGATGTGATGTATGTCTTTCTGACTCTGGCTTATTTCACTTAACATGATAAATTCCACTTACCTGCAAATAACACAATTTTCTTCTTTATGGCTGAATAATAATACTTTATTAGTATTGGTATATAGATCACATTTTCTTTATGCATTCATCTGACAACAGGCACCTAGGCTGATACCACAATTTAGGATTGTGAATGGTGTGCAGGTATCTCTATTGTATGCTGACTTTGTTACTTTCCAGTATACACTCCACAGTGGTATAGCAGGATCCTATGGTAGTTGTATTTTTAGTCTTTTCAAGAGCCTCCATACTAATTTCCATAGTGGCTGCACTAATTTACATTCCTGTCTACAGTGAATAAGTGTTTGTACACACACACACACACACACACACACACACACACACTGTCTCCTCTCCCCACACAGATCCTTACCATCATTGTTTGTGGAATGTTTTCCTGATGGTAGCCATTCTGACTAGGGTGAAATGGAAACTCAATATAGGTTTGATTTGCATTTCCTTTTTGCCTAAAGATATTGGCCCATGTCACTTGTACTTGGAGAATTCTCTATTCAAGTCATTTGCCCATATATTGACTGTATTATTTGGTCTTTTGCTTTTTAATTTTTTGAGTCCTTTACATATTCTGGAAATTAATCCCTTGTCTCATGAATAGGTGGCAAAGATTTCTTCCATTCTTTAGGCTTCCTCTTCACTCTGATAACTGTATCCTTTGCTGAGCAGAAGTTTTGCATTTGATGCAATCCCATTTGCCAATTCTTCCCACTTGTTCCTGAGTTACTGGAGTCCTGTTCAGAAGTCATTTCCTATGCTTATATAGTGAAGTGTTTCCTCTTTGTTGCCCTCTACTAGAGTCAAAGTTTCAAGACTTATGTTAAGGCCCTTGATCTATTTTGAATTAATTTTTTACAGGGTGAGAGATAAGATCTAGGTTCATTCTGCTATATATGGACACCCAGTTTTCACAACACCATTTTTTTAAGAGGCTGTCTTCTCTCCAACAAGTTTGTGACCCCTTTGTCAAGAACCAGACTGCTGTAGCTTACATGGGTTTATTTCTGTGTCATTTATTCCATCCCACTGGACTACATGTCTGTTTTTGTCACAGTACCATAATGTTTTATTTGTTATTATGACTCCATAGGAAAATTTGAAATCAGTATTGTGATACATACACCATTAGATTTGGGGCTCAGGATTGCTTCGGCTTTTCAGTCTTTTGTGCTTTCCTATGAATTCTCAGATTTTTTTTTCTATTTCTGTGAAGTATGTCATCGAAATTTTGATAGGGATCAATAGAGATCACTTTCAGTAATTTAGCTATGTTTTCAATATTAAATCTACCAATCCATGAACATGGAAGGTCTTTCCATCTTTTAGTGTCTTCAATTTCTTTCTTCAATGTTTGATAGTTTCCATTTTGGAGGCATTTTACTCCTTAAATTTACTCCTAGGCATTTTATTTATTTATTTATTTTGAGGCCATTGTAATTGGGATTGCTTTTCTGATTTCTTTTTCACACATTTGTTATTGTTATATGGAAAGGTTACTGATTTTTGTATGTTGATTTTGGATTCTGCTGCCTTGCTGAAAGTGTATATCAAATATAAAGAGGTTTTTGGTGGAATCTTTAGCATCTTTTTAAATATAGGATCATATCATTTACCAATAGGGATACTTTAACATCTTCCTTTCCCATTTGAATTCCTTTATTTCTTTCTCTTGCCTTATTGCTGAAGCTTAGAACTTAATCACTGTATTGAATAAGAGTGGACAGAGGAAATGCTTTCAGTTTTTCTCCTTTTAGCATAATGCTGCTACATGTTTATATTACATAACCTTTATTATATTGAGGTATATGCCTTCTATTCCTAGTATCTTCAGGGTTTGTATCATAAAGTAATTTTGAATATTTTCATAGACTGTTTTTATATTTCTTGAGATGATTATGAGGTTCTGTCCCTGATTCTACTTGTGAGTTGTATTACATTTATTAAGTTGAGTATTTTGAACCATCCTAGCACCCCGGGAATGAAAACAATTTGATCATGTTGTGTCAGCTGAGAAGCTTGACTATGAGACCTCTCCTTAGATCATTTCATTCCATAGCACCAGTGAGTAAAGTAAGAAATACAGGATGCCCTTTTCCTGCATTTGCTTGCTGCAGATTGCCCACAATAAACTTTTGCAGAGCACCAGCTGATGTGCCTATGGATTTTCCCAAGACCTTTCTTTTCCCTTTTGCTTGCAGCCCCTCTGGAATAGATTCTCCCTCTTTCATATATTAGGGCTCATATATATATTATAAATCTAAAGTTCAATATTTCTGGATTGTTCCTGGTCTCTAGGTGTCTGTTTACTATTGCTCTCTCTTATCTTTCAATGCTACCTGCCTCTCCCTGAAACCACATTCCAGATACTTTGTTTCAGATTCACAAAAATGCAAGTACTGGATATCTCTAATTGCCATCTTCCTTCCCTATGTAACAATTTTCAGTTACAATATTATAACCAGAATAATTTTTATAATTCTAATTTAAAAAACAGCTTATGCATTCTAGAGTAGTTTTGCAACAACCAATTTCACCTGTGTAGAATAATAATTTAAAAATATTCTCTGAACTACAGTAACCTATAATGATTCTTTCTAGTTAGGAAAATCATTTTCTACACTCATCTTGACCTACAAATGAAAACTAAGCAAGGCTGAGGCTACACCGCAGTGATAGAGCATGAGCTTAGTGTGTGAGAGGCCTTGAGTTCAGTCTCCAGCACCACACAAACACATTATATAGATGCAGGTGAAAGAGAGTTATACAGCCTTAAAACCTGAGATAACTGCTAATCATAGCAATGGACAATTCCAGCTTAAGGAACTATAAGCACAAGACTCAGACACAGAGCTGTGGGGTGGTCACAAATAACCACCATGACTTACCCAAGTCATTGTATTTTGAAACACATTCACAAGTGCATACTGGAGAGCAATTTGCCTCAGAATGAATCATGCCTTGAGTCTCATCCATATCTGATTTAGATGATATTTAGATAAGGCTATAAGTTTAGAATATAAGACTGAGGCCAGGATAGACAGACAGATAGATAGATAGATAGATAGATTGATAGACAGATAGATAGATGAGAGAGAAAGAGAGAGGATAAATAGCTAGATAAAAAAAAACTTTTGGGGCTATTGATTTGGAATGTATATAGTTTGTATGTAAGAATGACAGGAACCTTGGGAATCAAAGATGGAATGCTATGGTCTGAGTGTCTGTGTCCTCCAAAATTCATACATGAAAATCTTTGCCAATACCTCAATCAGAGATTATTTAGCCTCTACAACTGTGAGAAATAAATTTCTGTTTATATGCTGCCTAGTTTATGGTATTTTTTTAAGAGCAGACTGAATAGACTCAGGCACTGACTCATCAGAGAAACTAGTCAAAAGTATTTTTTTAATTTCAAACAGACAATTTTCTACTAAAAATATTCTCAGGATAATATTTTAAATAACTTAGTTATTGTTATGGCTAAAAAGTGTTTGACTTGAACGTACTACTTCTTTTTTTATGTTATCACTAAAAAATGGAATCTGAATGTATGGTATACTTCAGGACATTCATCATCATATAATGTGTTATGGGGTGATTAAATTAAATTAAATGCTTTTCTTGCTTAAAAAGGGAGGGGATTAATAAATGTTTTTAAAAGCAGTTCCTTGTAATCTTTTTGGTACTATTTCTTTTCATGAATAAAAGCCATAACTCAAACCAGTCCTGACATTGTCACTTCCAAAAATGATTTGTAAAGATTAACTTATGTAAATATAAATGTTTACAAATCAATTCACTTATTTGATAGAGTTTGTACTTTACCTCTCCAGGAGCAGACACTCTGCTATATTTTAATGAATTAAATCACCCTAAAAGCAAAACAAAACTTATTAAGAGTTGCATGGATGAAATAAATATGCTTAGCAGGAGACATATAATCACCTTTGGTTGCCTTCAAGGGAAGTCTTTATATTCTGAAAAATATTTTATCATTAACATATAAAACTCAGGAAAAACTTCATGTCAAGGATTCTAAAAGGCCATCATCAGTCAGTCAAGACATTAAAAAGAAATAAGATCATTTTTTAGCAATGCTTGCTCCAACATATCCTTACACATGGTTGTTGGATTCATTACTATTAAAATCCTATATTTCTTAGTTACCAATAAAGCCTCAAAATAGAGACATCAGTGAACAAAATTGATAAATGAGTTGTTGCAATGGTCAAGTCCCTTTTACCAAAAATGCATTATCTAGATTTAAATTATCCTTTTCCAAATTTTTCCTCAAAAGCTTGCCACACACCTATGTCTAATTAACTAACCTTCCTTCCTTCTCCCTTCCTTCCTGCTTTTCTGCTTTCCTACCTTCCTTCCATCTTTTTTGTGATCTAGTTTCTGACACTTTGTCTTGGACAGAAAATATTACTTTGTCCAAATAATGAGCACAAAATTCTGTGGTATTTTTCCTTGAGTCTCTTTGATCTTCCCTTCCCCTCTATATAGTAGAATAATTTCCTGGGCAACATTGAACCCCAACTTTAATTTTCTTTGAAACCTCTCCATTGTTTTCCCATTTTCTATTCATGTCATAGTATGCCCCATTGCAGTTGAAAATCTCCAGTGTCAATATACTGTACCTTATGCTGCATATATATTAATCATACTTGAAGCAAAAGAAAAACTACATAGCAACAACAGCTTAATTTGCTAAAATGATGTAGATATTAATTTTCCTAACAAATGAAAAAATGAAATAACATGCAATAAATGTTAACGTGTCTTTTTCATTTGTACTTTTTCATATCATCTTTTAAAAATGTAGTAAATAGTACTATAGCATGCATAGTACTATTTCCAGACAGTGATTTATTTGCATGATTATCCACTCGTACCTAAACAAAGAACTTCTGAACAAAAGTATATCCTAGGAGCTATGGGTCTAGCTCAGGAGTAGAGTATGTGCTTGGTACAAACAAAGCCCTAGATTGAATCCAAAACAAAAGCAAAGAGCATCATGCCTTCTTACCAAAATGTAAGCTGACAGAACCAAGAAAGTTGCCTAAGTCCCTTATCCTTCACTGGGAAAAATATTTTCCACCTATTATCAGGAATCCCTTAAGACCTACAGCAGCAAAATTTGCTTCAATACATTGAACAATAACCTTTGCACACAACACCCTTTCTAAATACACCTTGTTAGCATAGAAAACAACTTAAAAATGACTATCTAATAAAAAACTCCTGCTTTTAAGATCCTCTATTTTCCATTTCTGTTCTGGTTCTTGTCCCAATCTCTAATTGCTATATCCTAGTTCAACCATATCTTGCAGCTCATGATGCAAGGCCTTACTTTCATGGCTTCTGCTATTTACTCAGGCACTTCTCAATTATAAAATGTGTTTATGTGAGAAAGAATCTGGGACCATTTTTAAAAGTAACATTTTTTTCTTTCTACCACTTTGTTGTTTAAACTCCAGTCTATTCATAAAAGTAAGGTATATTCATTATATCTCTGGTTATGTTAAAAATAATTAAGGATATCATATATGATGAAAATTGATATTATCTAAACTATAAAATTAAAAGACTTAGAGAAAGTTCACCATAGTATCAAAGGTACCATATGTAGATTTTACATGTTTAAAATTATTTCAATAGCAAAAGGTAAGCTTTTATATTACACATTAATATAATTTAGATTAAGAAAAATCAAGAGACATTGTTTTAGAGCACTGAAATGCATCATTCTCCTTCCATTCCATTGTTCACACTTCACAATTAGTGAGTGTACCTTACAGTGTATTGGCAGGAGGGAAGGGGACCCATATGAAAATACCTAAATGTAGAAATGAGTATTTTGACTTTTTTAACTGGGAGGAGATTCCCACCTCCACAGCATAGCATCATGTCTGGACTATGCTGCTTTTGAGGATTAGTTGCATTGCAGTCAGACAACAGCAATTTTAAGCATTGCATGTCAGCATCACCAAATCACAGGAAAATGGAAATGCTCCTTTTCAGTTAACTACACCCCAAATCTCCTAGGGACTCACTGGCTCTAACTGTGCTAGAAATGAGATGTGAAGATTATCTTAATCTGGTCAAGATCGTCTTGGACCCCTACAAGTGAAAGCAATAATATATGGCTGAAAAGAGGAGTGTGCTAAAGAACATTGAGGGCCTTTCAATAGCAAGAGTGGAAAGGTTCCCAGGTACCCAATAACAGGTGTTCAGTAGAGATCAAGCTATACGTTATTGCAATAGTTAATGATACATATGGCAAAGATGACTATAACTAAAAAGAACTACAATCTACTCAACAAAGTTATTCTCTGAGACTCTGTGTCTTAATTTGTAAGTCTAAGTGATATCCTTATGATTGAGTGTAAAATACAAAAAGTAAACACGAATCAGAGAGGAACTTATCAAGAAAGACAGGAAGAAATTCATAAAGGTGAGATAGGCTCACTTAATTATAAACAGTATATTTTCTAAGTGGTAAAACTACAGAGCAGTAATAGGCTGGGAGACATTCGCAAAACCTCTGGCATATAAATAAATGTACGGCAAGAGTACCTAAAAATTTATATTGAAATGACAAACTAATGAATAAAATTTTCACACAATAGGAACATCATAAGTATACTTGCCTAAATATAATCTATCTCCTTAATAGTAATAGAGAAAAAAGGTTAAAACAACTGTGGAATGATTTTTTTCATCTCTTTGAATAGAAAAAGGTTATAAAGAACAGCAATATACATTTGAGAAATGACTTTTTTTAAATGGCACTTTCCATTGTTGGTAGGTTGGAAAACAATCTGGCAACATTGATTGTAATTAAATCTTAGATACAGTTTCCCATGGAGTTACATAATGAAATATTTAATGGCATTATGAGGACAGAAATAATATTTTTCCTTCACCTATCACTAAATTCATGGCTGAAGTGCCTATTATAAAAGACAAATTAACAAATTTACTTAATAATTCAACATGACACTGGAGCCTTCAGAAATGAAAATCCAAATCAACAGAGAAACTTGTTTATTTTTATTTTTAGTTTAATGAATTGGACATGATCTAGTATAAGACGTATGTATGACTTAACAAGACTTGTTTGTTCAGATACTTCTTGAGTATAATCCTGTGTCTTCAGAGATAAGAACATGCCTTTCCTCTAGGTACAGTGTAGGCACCACTGAGGATCTTATGAAAATCAGCTGGAGGGGGAGGGAGGATCAACTAGAGTTTAAGACTTGCTATGAGGGAAGAGGCAAGGAGAAGAGTGACCTTTCTGCTTCTGCTATTTCTCAAATGACAAGGTACTATGTTTTGGAGATAGTATTTTCTGAAATCCCATCAGTATTCAGGCAAACGTCAGGTTACTCTATTTTCTGATGCTTATGAATAGTCAACATCAATAGTACTATGTTCCTTTTATTTTGATGTCATAGATGACTACAATGTCATCTTCACTAACACCAAGTTGCTGATGAGGAGATCAAGGGAAGAATTTGAAATGATTGCTTTGATTAACAAAACAGACATGTCATTGAAAAGCTATACATGAAATTGTACATTTTTAAGTCAAATCAATTTAAATGACCATGGAAAATTGACTATAAAATTGACTATAAAATGCCAATAGAAAATTGACTATAAAAAGAACATTCAGAAGAAATCATTTATAATGTGAACACAAATGAAAATCACTCCCTCTTTAATTAGATATCATAGGAAGATGCTATTTCTAGTGGAATTCTACCTATAACTTGTTGTTTTCTGTAAGTGTAAGATATCAAGAAAAGTACATTTAATTCTGATCATATAAAAATTAATGAGAATTGCCATTTATTAAGCTTTCTTTTAAATTTTTAAATCAGGTCAAAATAATGTATGGATTAGAATGACTACTATTATAAGACAGGGTAGAAAATAGCTTGTAAGCAGCTGCTGAGACTCAACAAAGCTGAGCTTGGCTACTAGCCCCTAGGCACCAAACTTTATGTGGAGAAAGCTGTACAATGGCTGCCATCTCCCTGTGGAATAAAGTCCCTATATTCTGTGTGAGGCCTCCTCAAATCTGTATGAGTTTCTTCCAGAACCAAAGAACTCCTTTTTATAATAGAAAAGTAACGAAGAAATGAATTTCAATAGCAAAGGAAATTCAAAAGCTTTCAAATGAAAGTAATCCAGAGAAGATATTATATGAAAAAGAAATACTATGTTAAATAACAATTCAAGGTACATATTAAAAATACTTTGAAGATAATATTCTAAAATGGGTAAAGCAGAACACTTTTTTGATTATTTTGTTATTTTAAAATAATGCAGGTTCTTAAAATTGCTTTACAATGAGAAACCTTTAAGTTACCCGGGCAACTTTTGTAATTTTCCCTGGGTTATATTAAGAGTATATATTAACAGAATGGGATGAAAGTCAATCTATGTAAAAAAAGCAAGTCTTCAAGAAAAAAAGAAACAGGTGATATTGCCTTAGTTAAAAAACTAAAATATTTATAATAATATCAGACAAAGTAATTAACATTTCCTCTGCTCCCATTTTAGTAAGTTTAAACTCAAAGAATCTTGATTCTCTTTACCTCCAAACCATTCTTATTTCATTAAAGTGACATTTTCAACTAAAAGAGTGCCTCCCTTTCCAGGTTTTACTTAGAGTTTCATAAAATAGGGACTAATTACACACATTGTTTATGAAATGTTTGTATCACTATAAAACTTTCAAATACTTAATTTTTAACAATGTGGAAAATGTAAGAGAGTTTAATAATAGTATTAATACAAAGTGTACTTTTTATACAGGTGATATGATTTCTGTTATTAAGTATAGACAACTTGCCACTTATTCATTTGATTATGATTTTCTTATACTTTAAGCAATTTTCATATTTTGCGCCTGTCACACACACTATCTAAAGTTCAAGTCATCAATGTCAAAATTGGTCAAGCTCTTGAAAATCTTTTCCAAAAAGAAAACATGATGTGTGAATAACTATGATATTGTTAAGACATCTACAGGCCAATTTAGGTCATATGTCTACAATCAGCTTTTTTCCACCAATGTTGCTTAGCTATTTGAATCACATGACTTTCTTCATTCTTCTGCTACAGCTATGAGGAGCTGGGGTGGACATTTGACTATATGGATTTGTGTTATAATAATAAAGTTCCAAAAGAGTTTTAGTTATTTCAGAGCAAATATCTAGCGTGAGAAACCTTCTGAGTGATAGCTGGGAAATGTGGATGGGAGCACATTATTACTAACATGTTCTACATATGAATTAGTATATGCTTGTTTTGTGTATATGTTTGTCTTTGGATCTGTCCTCCACATATGAAAGAAAACATGCAGCCTTTGTCTTTCTGAGCCTGGCTTATTTCACTTAACATGATGTCCTCCAGTTGCATCCATTTACCTTCAAAGCACATGTCATTATTCCTATAGCTGAGTAAAACTCCACTATGTATATATACCACAATTTCTTGATCCATTCATCAGTTGTAGGGCATCTGGGTTGTTTCCATAGCTTGGCTATTGTGAATAGTGCTATGATGAACATCAGTGTACAGGTGTCTTTGTTGTATCCTGACTTGTGTTCCTTTGCCCAGGAATGATACCACTGGATCATATAGTAGTTCTAACTTGGGTGAGATGAAATCTAAGTGTAGTTTTGATTTGCATCTCTTTTATAACCAAGGGAATTGACACTTATTCATGTATTTGTTGGCCATTTGTAAACTCTTCCTTTGAGAATTCCCTGTTTAATTCATGTGCGCATTTCTTCATTTGGATGTTTATTCTTTGGGAGTTGAGGTTTTTGAGTTCCCTGAGAATCTGGATATTAGTCCCTTGTGAGATGAATAGCTGGCAAATATTTTTCTCCCATTGTGTGGGCTATCTCTTGACTCTAGTGATTATTTCTTTTGCTGTGCAGAAGCTCTTTAGTTTGATGCAGTCCCATTTGTTCACTCTTTCTCTTAGACTCAAAGTTTTTGAGTTCTACTTACAAGTTGTTCCCTATACTTATATGTTCCAGTGTATTTCCTACCACTTCTTGGAGTTGTTTCAGATTTCAAGCCTTATATAAAGGTTTTGGTGCACTTTAAGTTGATTTTAGTACAGGGTGAAAGATAGGGATCTAGCTTCAGTCTTTTACATGTGGATATTCAGTTTTCCCAGCAACATTTGTAATAGTGGAACTACTGTATGGAACTCAGGGAAAGAGGGAAAGAAAAAGAGAATGATACAGCATTAGTAGTATCATAAAATATAACATCTGCTCAGGTAGAGGATATAAGGATGTTTATTGAAAGCTGTTGGGAAAGGGGAGGTGGAAAGTTAAGGGGTAAAGGAGAGCAATGGATGGGGTTGAATGGACCAAAATAAAGTATACCCACAATGGGGGTACACAGAAATATCCCTTTGAACATCAACTTAAATATAAATAATGAAAGACAGGACTGCAAAATAGGTACAGTGTGTGGGGGGGGGGTACTAGTGGGAGAGGAAGGGGGAATGAAGAAGATTAAGATGAGGGTATATGGTTAAATGACTTCATATACTTATATGAACTGGAACAAAGAAACCTCTTGCAATTTAAAAAAAAATTGCAGGGTGGGAATTGAGGGGTAAAGAGGATGAGGGTGATTTAACCAATGTACAATATAAGCCTAATTGGAATTGTCACTATGAATTCTCCCCTGTATAATGAGTAGATTCTGATAAAAAATTTTATAAAGAAAAGAAAAATGAAGATCTTATAGCAAAAGAGATGGTATAATGGAATAGAATAGAAACCTGAGCTGAGTTTTTCCCAGGCAGACAGAACAGTATCCTTATACAATTAAAGCTCTCAGAAGCAAATTAAATCTCTGGAGGGTTCATACGTGGTCTCATGAGGCTTTATAGCACACATAAATACATATAATGTGATTTTTCTGGGTCAAAATATGTGTGTAGCCACTGCTCCAAAGCAATTCCTTTCTTCTTCAAATAACCTAGTATACCTCACAAATTAGATTAATTCAAATGCATTGTTATGATCAACAAAAAGATATGGATTATTCTTACTTCATTAAGCTGTATCTGAATTGTTTCTATTCAAAGCGATGGTTTTTAAGTGTAATCAATTTACATAGTACTGACAAGTCACTTCATCATTCTAATCTGAAAAATTTTAATATATTATTTACTTTAAAATTTCTGTATTACTAAAATTGTTTTTGTACTCAATATTTCTTAAAATGTTTTAATATTCACATTGGAGATTTATATTTAGGAAGATTAGTTTTCAACTATGAAAGAGAATTTGTATGTGATATTAAATGTTTTAAAAGTTAAAATTTTGAAATTAAAATTTTAAATTATAATTGAAAATAAAGATGAGCAAACTGTCATACAAGAAGAAGGAGGAGGAGATGGAGGAGGAGGAGGGGGAGAAGGGAGCACATAGTAGAAAGCTCCTGCCACCAGGGAGAAAATGAAAGTGGAAAAGTCAAAATTGCTGTCCCCAGTGGCTTTCAATGTCTCAGCACCTCTCTCCAGAGTACCCAGTAGGACTTCAGTTTCGCAACATTTTTGTATCATTAAATAATTAAGCTACTATCAGGTTTCTGTTTCTTAAAATCAATAAGGTTTGCATAAAATGAAGATGATTAAATATGCATGGTAAATAGTTTCATGATGCAACTCAGAATAACATAAAGGAAAAATATCGTCACAACCAGAATGTTCTTAAGTGTCAGGACTGACTCTATCTGTAAATCCATAAGTATCCATTGGAAGCCCAGAACAGACGTGGGAACAGATAATGTGGCATTTGAACTGAAACAGACAGTTGACATGGGCTAGGGAGGACAGAGGGGAGTGGTGAGGATGAAAATCATTAGGAACAAATGGAGAGTTAGAAAAAGTTTCATGAAGTTTCATCTGAGCAAGAGCAGCTGTCAAGTACAAATTGCACAGATCCCAAGGGGGAATAAAAATTGTGGTGTAGGAAAGATAAGCATCTGTCTTACTAGGTCCAATTTTGACTGTAGAATTCAAGGCTAAGATGTGATAATGATGATACATAATAGAGATATATAACAATGTTCAAGTTAGGCAGAGCTATTTTGATAAAGGTGAACTTCTGAATATCTAGGATAATGTTGTAAGTAAATTTTTCAAAATTGAAAAATGATCTTTTTCTTCCATAAAGAACATTTAATGTTTATTGCTTTATAGGATTTGTTAATTATGTTTATGATTAAATAAGAGGGAGAAATAGAAAAACTGGATCTTGTGAGTTTCACTTTAAAACACGGATTTCCAAATTAAAGGTAAAAGAAAATTAAAACTGGACATGATGGTATGCACCTGTCATCCCAGGTGTGCAGGAGGCTGAGATAGAAGGATCACTGTACATGCCATCATGGGCACAAACTCAAGATCCTATTCCAAAAATAAATAAAGCAAGAAAGGCTGGATGTGTGGCTGAGTGGTGGAGTGCTTACCTAGCAAGTGAGACATCCTAAGTTCAAACTCCAGTACAGTCAAGAAAAAAACACAAAAAAGTCAGTAAATACCCTTTAGTTTTTTTTCAAATGCCAGACTATCATTTCATTATTTTAAGCAATCTACATAATTCTTCAAAAATAAAATGAAGGTGGGCTCTGGTGACTCATGAATCTACTACTAGCCACGTGGGAGACAGATCTGGTAGGATCGTGGTTCGAGGCCAGCCAGAGCAAATAGTTCATGAGACTCAATTACCAAAATAACTGAAACAAAATAAAGTGGAGGTGTAGCTCGAGCAGCAGAGTGCCTTCTTTGCAAGCACAAAGCACTGAGTTCAAACCCCAGTTCCCCCCTCCAAAAAAAAAATCCTATAAAATCAAGTATCACCGTAGACTCTTTTGAGAGTACAAAATCCACAGGTAATGTTATGACATTGAAACTAATGCATCCCCATTGGAATACAGCTATTACTTGGTCTCCTGAAGAGTAAATACTCTTAACAGACAGATGTTCAGTCAGTCTCTTCTCAATTTTTTCACAGATACACAAAAATTTTAGAGATTCTAGTAGCACTGTATTGATGATGGTTCATGGAGTTTTAGTTTTTTGAAGAAAAAAGAAAAGAGCTAAACCAATTAGGGTTAGTCCCTTCATCAGTGAAAAAGGATCTCAGGACTAATAGAAAAGCTCTTGTGTTGTCTCTCTCTACCTCTCTTTCTCTCTCTCTCCCTTCTTCCCCCAAGAAGCAATTGACTAGAACTATCCTGTGCTGTACATTGTAACTTGAGTACTAGTTCATAACTGACAAGAGAAAAATCAACTGATCACATGCTGCTTATACTTCCTTGTTATGTACATGAGTGGTGATTTCTAAGGAGGCTACAACAACAGCAAGTAAGGATAAGGATGAGGGATTAACATGAACCCAGCTGTCATCATTATCTACCAGCACAAGAACACATTTGTGTGTACAGAAGGTGTTAATCCTACGGTATGCTTCTTGGCACAATGACTTCCTCCCTCCCCAAACACCATGTTTAGCTCTTTAAATACTGCGATCTCTAGCACCACAGATGTTCTCATCACAATTACTCTAATTCAGAATGTTACTTGTCTTCTTGAAAGTTGTCCTATAAGTAAAGAGCATAAATAACCACAGTTTGGAGACAAATTAGTTCATACAGAACAACAAGAGAACAGTCATGGAAAACAAAGTGCCTATAAATTTGAAAGTGAGTAGTCCCAGAACAGTTAATGAAAAACTGGATGAATTAAGATTAGACAGTTTCTCTTAAAAGTTTTATGGTGAAAAGAGAGAATGATATATTATCTACAACTGCAGATAATTAATGAACTTGCTAAAGTTCAGTTTTACTAAATGAGAAATAAACACATCAAAACATTAAGTTTTGTTTCTCACATTATGCTCTAAAATTCAAAGCATAGGCATCACTTGATGTGTTTTTATAAAAGTAAAAACTCAGACCCTTGGACCTCAGCCTCCTTCTTACTGAATCTGAATCTCACTTTTTAATGGGATCCCCACAGTGTGAAGTTTGCACATTAGTTTGATATACACTAGTCTGTATTATCCTAAACTTTTCACATATTTTATAACTACATTCATATTATTGCCAAAATTAACTATTAATTCAAAGCCTCTGGAAATGTTTAGGAAATCATCAAAATTATTTTGTTTTGGCAAAATACATATCACAAAAATTTATGACAAAATTCAGAGCATTCCAAACTGAAAAAAAGAAATCATAGACCACAGACTATCATATATTTCAATAAAATATATATGAAAAGATGTTCCAAACAATTAGAGAATGTGAATTTTACACAAATACAAAATTGATAGCTGAACTTTTAACATTGAGAAATGGCTGCTGTTTTTACCAAAATGTAATTATATTTAGAATGCAAACAACAGAGATCAATAATGTGTGTCAACCACCCTTAGATTAATGTCAATTTTGGTGAGTTTACTTTCATTGTTATTTTAAATAATTGCATCCCATTAAAGAACACTGAGATGTCAAAATATATCACAAGAAATAAAAATGATTATTATATGTAATTATAATTAATCAAGGATTAAAACCTGAAATCAGAGTTGATTAGAATCTACATTGATGAGAAAAGATCATCCAACTTTGTCTCCAGAGTTTTTGGTCACTCTATTATATTTCTGTTTGCTTCTGACTCTAATCAGAAGATTGCAAAAGCACTGGCAAGAGCTCAAGATAAGTCAGAGGATGAGAAATCATATCACCAGCAATTAGTTATATGGGGATTATCTGAAACTGTTTTCCAACTACAAAAAGCAGTTTGATAAGAAAATTAAGTGCCAGAGTTAAAAGAAGTATTCAGAAGTTTATAAACTGATTTTGGTATTGGCTGTCATTATTAACATACAAGGAATACTCTTCATTATATAAATTAAACCTGGAAACCAAATCAGAAAAGGCAAGCCAAATATTTTTAAATCCTATTTTCTGGGAAAGGGCAGTTTCTTGAACTGTCACGGTATTAGTCTGCACCATCAGCAGAAAGACCATTTAATTTGGTTTGGAATCAGATTGCTATGCAGATGTTGCAGAAAAATAATTAAAAATGCTAGTTGATTTTTAGTTGACAGAGGGTATACCAGCTGTTACACAGTGAGCTAGGTCATTATTCCTTTGTCAAAAATTATTGTGAAGGATTGTCAGTTTACTTATAATGAAATAATAGCTATGGAAATTTTTTAAGTATTGAAAAATCCCTTTTCCTCAAATTATACTCTTTTTAAGGAATAAAGATTAAAATAATCAAAGGTGAAAAGAAAAATAACAGCGAAAGAACAACTTTTTCCTTCTTAATATTCCTCTGTTAAAGTTTAAATTTCTTTAATTATATGACTTCTAGAATTTCTTATCCAGAAAGACTTTGGCCTCTCAATTTTAATTCCTGGCAACATTTTTTATAATTTCACCACCAAATTTGGGTAAATCCTCCAATTTCCTAGCCACATAGTTACTTCAGATTCAGTTATCTTCACGCCAGCAACCCACTGACTTTGCCATATTCTGAAGTTCACTTTTACTCAATCCTTGCACCATTTTACTGGGAAACACTAGAATGTCACTCACGCCTTCTTGCATCCTGCCACCATGACCTCTAGTTTTAAAGCCATTCCTATTCTCCCAGACTATTTATCCTTTCTGTTGTCCACTCTCTTCCTAATGCAATATGGATCCCATAATCATTTAATCCTCAGCATTTTCCTCTTCTGCTCTCTATTTCTACAAAAGTGGCTCCAACAACCACTATCTTTGCTTCAAATCAGGAAATTTTTCTCATTTGCTTCGACATTCAATTGAGCTATAGACAAAGGATCTTTAAAAGTCTTGTCTGACTTAAACTGGCATTCAGTGCTTTAGAGACCTGGACTGATTGATTCTTGAAGTTTGTCTCTTTCTAGACTTTTACTTTTTCTAATTTTTGAATGTTAAAAACCCTGCTTTGTTCCACTTCCTCCTCAACTTTCCATCCTTTAACAGATGGATAAATAAAGAGAAAATAAAGAGAAAAGTAGTTTCAGGTGGTGGACTTGCCTGTTTAGATTTCCCATCTCTCCACATTTTGACTCCTGCAAATCTCACTATACAAGACATTTCCCCATGCCTTCCATTAGATGTTTTATATTTTGCCTAGGTTTCTAGTTGTCAATGGAAGAATTGCTTCAGAAATAAGCTAATTTCATTGCTGGAAGCAGATATATTATGTTTATATTTACTCATGGACTCTGTCTTCCCGTAGAATGTTAAGTTCCCTGAAGAGAATAACTTAGCCTTCTGGTCATAGCTGTCTCCCACACTCTTAGAATAGAGCCTGGCATGTAGAATTTAATACACATAGCATATCACAAGGAATGAAATGAATGCATAACAGAAAACTGGAGAACAGAAATAGTTATCAATATTCCCATAAAAGGTGTGTGGTATTGCTGAGAATACAACTAGCTCTAGTATTGTCGTCATAGAAAATGCTGACACATGTAAGCAACTCTTCAAAACAAATTGCTAATTTTTAAGACAATACATTTTTTGTTATTCATGACCATAAGACAGCCAGTACATTTTTGAATCTTCACATGTAAGCTTATTTTCGTGATTATAACATTTTCATCACAACAGTGATATAATTAACCTTTTAGGACTGGGGACTAGACTGTAAGATTGAATCTTGTCTCTTTCATTTAGTAGCTGTTTCACCTACGGCAAGTCTCTTGATTGTTCTAGGTTCAGTTCCTCATCTGTAACAGGTATTTAATAGAGTTAATTGTGGCATAAAACATAAAGGATTCCTGTGCATAATAATGAAGTTAATAAATGATAAATATTCAAAACAGTGCCTGACACATGAGATGTAGGAAGTGGTATTTATTGTTACATCAAGAACTATTTTGTGTGCTGTAAGGCATGTACTACTACTTGTCACCACAGTAATTTACAAGTATTCATTTAAAATATCCCATTTATTTAATTTCCTTCACAGATTTTTATGCCATAAGTTAGTGATATTCTCAGGTGTTTATTTTTAAGTTTTGCTTCAAGATGATGAATTAGACACATACATTTCCATTATTCTTTTGTTTTCTTCCTTCTCACTGAAATGACAATAAAAAGCACATTCATAAAACAGAAATGGTAATGGAACAGGAAAAGCAGATGATCCCAAGCAGAGGAAGTCTATACTCATTAAGCATGAGAAGGCTTCATAGAGGTGGATGCTATTTTTTTTTTTTTTAGTTAAATAGCTCCCTTTCCTCCTACTCCTCCCTGATTGATAGATAGGAAGTTGGGCAAAAGGCTCTAGTTTGCCAGTCTACATGTCCTTCCACACATCGAGCACCTGTGGTCAGCACAATCATTCAGTAGTACTGTAAGGTAGTGGCTAAGAAACTTAAACAGGCCACCTGTATGAATACATTTAGTCCCTCATTAATAAGTATGTGCAAACAATTTTACACAGAAAAAGAAGAATAGAAGAAAAAGCAAGAGAAAACAAAAATGACACACTACTCTGAACTGATAAATTCAAAATGACATTGTGCATATATGTCTAGCATGTAAAAGGAGCAGGGAATAAGAAAGAGTTCATAGAAATTAAAACTACAACTGTGAAAATAAAAATGAAATCAAAACTGAAAATTAGTACTGAAAAGAAAAAAAAATGAAAATTTCTCCCCAGTTCAGAGGGGAAGACTAAAGCAATAAAATATATAAAGGAATAAAGGAGAGACATACAAGATCAAATTAAGGGTATTACTGCTTTGAGATAAATTTTTGTGTCTGCCTCCGCCCTCCCCCAAAAATAATTCCTACATTAAAAATCGACCCCCTAAGGTGATGAGATTAGTAAGTAGATCCTCCTCGGGGGTTAGTGCCCTAATAAAAGATACCTCCAAGAGCGTGCAAGCCCTCCCACCAACAGGCAGAAGGTGCTGTCTATGAATAAGAAACTGCTCTTCATTAGGCACCAAATCAGTTAGCACCTTAGCCTTGGATTTCACAGCCTACAGAGCTGCGAGGAAAGAAAAAAAAAAACAAAAAACTGTTGTGTATAAGCTACCCAGTTAATGGTATGGCTTACAACCTGAAATGAGTAAGGCAGTCAACAACCATATCCATACTTACTCTCTAGAGAGAAATTAGAGAGACAGAGGAAAGTGAATAATTAAGGAAAGAGCATGAACTGTTCCATGTTTACAGACAGGAATCTTCAGAATAGAAAGTGTCACAAAGGGCAAAAGAAACTGCACAGCTTAGATAGATGTGATTAAAAAGAAGATCCTAAAAGCATAGAGGACCTTGTCATCCTCAACTTGCAGGGAAAAAGTCAGTTAGTATTTGATTCCTTATTAGAAATTCTGAACTCTACAGACAATGGAAAAATGTTTTCGACATTGTATTAGATAATTTTCCTGCCACTGTGACCAAAATTCCTGGGTGAAAATTTAGAGGAGGAAAATTTATTTTGGCCTTACAGTTTCTGAGCGAGGGGAGGGGATGAGGGAGAGGAGGAATTCAGTAAGAAATCATTACATATTAGTCATTCAAGATATAAGGTGATTAAAGAGTTAGAGGACAATAGTAAAATGACAGAAGGTACATATTTGTCCTTGTAAAAATAATGAAAACAGTTGAAAATTCTTCAAAAAATGCAATATTTAAAGTCTGTTGAAATAATGCAAATGAAAATATAGTATAATTCTTAACAAAAGATGATACAAAAAGAGAATCATACTGTTCTTCACTCATGGATAATACTCCTTCAGGCAGCTAAATTTTGCTACTGGTAAAGAATTGTGTTTTTTTATATACAAACCCAACAATAAAACCTAGTCAACAGTAGTTAGATAATCATAATATTATAAATTCTACTTGTTGAAGTCAATTTTCAGAATGATTCTACATCAAAAGTTAAAGATAGGTAAATAAAGCTAATATATATATAGCTTATTACCTGAAACTATTAAAAGTGCTAGCAAATCATACAGAATTTGGGATATAGAGGGAGATGGGAGAAAATTTAATGAATGATAACTCTCTCTTCATTTGTTATTTAATGAAAGTTAAAATAGATGTCAAAATCAACCTTAACTTTGATAGTTAAATTGATAAAGATAATTGATACAGCAAAAATAAAAAATAAACTCTTAAGAAGTAGGAAGTGGAAGAAGTAAAGAGAAATGGTTCTTACATTCCATTGTAGAAAAATAGTACATATTTCTTAGAGGTAAACATGGAGAAATACAGAAAGCATTCAACTTATACCACCAGAAGAACTGAAAACAAAGTTGGTCCCAGCTAATTCATCAGCTGTGGTTTCTTTGCTCCTTGCATTCGTTGGCTGTGGTTATGGTGCTTGTAGGCTTAGAGGTGAACTGCAGATAACTAGTGCTGGAAACAGGAGCCTTATTTTCTATTATGGCAGCTTGCTATTTTTGTAACGTGGTGACTGGTGTGAACACAACCAAAGCACAGTAGTAACTGATCTCTCCTTCTTCCTGGATGAGTGAATAGGTGATTAAACATTAATGTCAACATCTCTGAAAGATCCAAATGAGCAGTGTTTGACTATTTCTTTGAAATGATGCTGTGTTTTGATTATAGGCTGAAGCTTTGACGAGCTACTTGGCATCTCTCTTCCAAGGAGAGCTCACCATTCAAGCATGGCAGATTTAATAAATACCAGTTAGGTTGAGCCTTGCTTTCGTTCATTGGGTCTTCTTTGTACGAATCCAGTGTTTTTTTAAAATGCCTTTTTTTTTTTTTAAGCTGATGTTCAGGAAGAGAGTGAGTACTTAGGACTGTGCTGGTAATAAAAGGAAATCCTTTTTTAAGAAAGTACATTTCTATACAGAATTGTGTCATACCATCTTTCTGGTCCTCTGCTGGAAAAGTACACTTAGAACTCCAATAATGCCTTTATAATTGTGTCCTCTAGTATTATAAATGTAAAACAGTATTTTATCATATCTCTGCTACTGTAAAATATATTGTTGCTTCTTAAAGACACATAGTAGTGACCGTGCTTTATCAGAGTTGTTTTTATGATGTCACTCTAAAAGGTTTTCTTTCCAGATGGTGATTGAGAAGCTAATAAGAAAATGGTACTGGGTACCATGACAGTAACAGAAATTTTCTGTTTTCTGGAGTTTTATTTCTTTTGAAAGAGTAGGCTGAAAGTCTTTCTTAGTTTTGTTCAGATGGCTGCAAAACCTGGAGAACTTGTTGCTGCTATTGATGCATAAGATACAGCTATTATTGGTCATTTAAGATAAATGTATATAAATGTATATGTTGGGAACCAAAAGCCACAGTCTGTCAAGGTCACTGTGGCTTAGCAGCATTCGGACAAGTTCAGAATCTGCAGGTGCACCATGTCTCTATCACAGTGGGAAGGAACACTAAATAGTTTCCCTTGACTGAAAAGAAGTTTATATTTAGTTAAGGACACTGGCAATAAAAATACAGGATGGCAAAAACAGAAAGGTTGTAACTATGTCAGAGTGTTTTGATGTTTATGTCTCTTCCTCTTTTGTATAAAACTTGCTGAGAAAAATAAAATTTTGCAGTTGGTCATCAGCCTGCTATATATATATATATATATATATATATATATATATATATATATATATAATTTGAATTTTTGGAAATTTTAGTGGTGCTGTCAATGTTGCATAAAAGTCTCCTACTTTACTGTGCTGAGTTGGTATGGTATAGAAATTTATAGTCATATTGATCTAGAAACAACCTTTTTTTCCATTTGTACAGGGGTAACATACTGTCTTAAATATGTAAGATTTTATCTATGTGTGTTTGATTACAAACAGAGTATTTTCTTTTTTTTTTTGTATATATACATATATATTGATTTCTCCTTTAAGAAGTATTTTTTTTTATTTTCATTTTTCTTTTATTATTCATATGTGCATACAAGGCTTGGTTTATTTCTCCCCCCTGCCCCCACCCCCTCCCTTACCACCCACTCCACCCCCTCCCGCTCCCCCCCTCAATACCCGGCAGAAACTATTTTGCCCTTATCTCTAATTTTGTTGTAGAGAGAGTATAAGCAATAATAGGAAGGAACAAGGGGTTTTGCTGGTTGAGATAAAGATAGCTATACAGGGCATTGACTCACATTGATTTCCTGTGCGTGGGTGTTACCTTCTAGGTTAATTCTTTTTGATCTAACCTTTTCTCTAGTACCTGGTCCCCTTTTCCTATTGGCCTCAGTTGCTTTAAGGTATCTGCTTTAGTTTCTCTGCATTAAGGGCAACAAATGCTAGCTAGTTTTTTAGGTGTCTTACCTATCCTCACCCCTCCCTTGTGTGCTCTCGCTTTTATCATGTGCTCATAGTCCAATCCCATAAACAGAGTATTTTCTAACTAATCAAAAATAAAAGCAAAGATGATCAAAAAATAGCTATACCTGAGAAATGAACTAAAAATATGGATTAAGAGAGAGTTGTCTATGATTCACTTTTCTTCTTCATATATTAAAATATAAAACTGTGGGTTTCAGGTTTGCTGCATCTTGCTTCATGAATATTTATATCTAAATGCATACTCATCATGGTGTTAGTGTTGCTTGAAATGTATACATACTGTTTTCCCACAAAGGAAAAAAAAATGACACCTCATGTGTTTGTTAATTTCAGGAGATGAGAGAAACTTTCTCATTATGATTTCTAGATTTATTTTACCCAAATAACAAACATTCTACTATCTTATAAGTCTCTATACTCAAAATTCTTTATTATATAATAGACTTTTCTGGAGTCTTAATACCATTTTCTTATGGAGGTTTCTTAAAAGAAACATGGGAATAAGAAAGTAACTAGAGTATCCACGATGTAATTTCACATTTGTGTTTCCTGAGTGAACACAATCCCACATTTATAATACATGGGAAATATATGTGTAATGTATGTTCACATCCAAGCTGTGTGTGGTAGGAAGAAGGATGAATTTTCACCTTTGACTATCACTTGACTTTTATAGTTGTTTTTACGTATATAATAATTACAGCTGAATAGCATAAAATTGAAGAAAAATGTCTAATGAATTATAAGCATGTTAGCAGAACACTGTATCTAAAATACTGATTATCATTCACAAAAGTAATGTAAGACTAATTCCGTTAAGTGCTCCCTTGCTGAAAATGAGCCAAGCTTTGGTCTTTGAAGTAACAGCAGCGCATATTTATATATTTGTAATTAGACAGAGATCATCTCTATGAATCCTTAATCTAATAACCTACTGGGAAATTACATCTTTAGATAAAAACAACCAATAAAATTTTTACAAGCTTTTGGATATTTTTAGCCTTGCTATACATCTCTCATTGTGTGAATAGCTAAAATAAAAATATCCACACTATAATTCTGCAAAGATACTGAGGAAATGTTTTAATATGTAATCAACATTTAAAGTTCTACAATATAATTTGTAGATTAGATTGAATATCTAAGAAGCCAGGCAGGCAAGTATGTATTTATAAATTTATGTAAACTGGTATGTAACTATCAAATTATTTTCATTTCTCCTTAAAATGATTGCAATTACCATCAGTGATTTTATGCACCTGACACTAACTGCATTCTTTCGCTGAGAACCTATGTGACATTGAATTGCCATCACAAGGCTAAGCATTTATATATTTTATGTTTTAAGTTGAAATGAGAATGAACAGTGCCATTTCATTTGGAAGCTGTGTAGATAATGCAGTTGTTTTAGGAACACAGCTGTTAATTTGATTTAGAAAAGACCAACAGAGAAAACTATGATTCAGGATGACAGTTATTTTTTTTGAAAGAGACAAGTATAGAAAACTAACACATATGTGTCTCATATTTTGTTGATGGGAAAAATTAATAATTTTATTTCTTGAATATTTCATTCAGACTTTGTATGACTGAAATGGATTCTATGCAACTAAAAGAAATTGAGATGGTATTAGGAATTACTATTGGTCTTATTCGTTTAATAATGGTTTTATGCTTATGTGCTTTTAAAAGTTTTTGTCAGTTGGACACAAATATTAAAGTATTTATGACTGAAATGATACTATCTCAGGAAAGAAGAGAAAGGGAAAATATTAAGTAGTACAAAGTTGATGTCCTGAAGTTGAGCACGGCAGGTGGAGGTTCATTTTACCACTCTATTTTGTAGGTCTTTGAATTTTATATAAGAAAACAAACTAAAACAGAAATTCCCCCAATAGCCAAATTAGAATAAAAAGTATTATACTTTCTGATTTTCATTTTTTTGTTTTTATAGCAGAACCATTTTTTGTTGCTAAATATCTTGATTATAGTTAATTATATCATTAGTATTATATGTTAACCTCTTGGAGATGAAGATATTTATCTTTTTTTATTAATGTAGTATGTTTTTTAAGATTTTAAAATATTGTTGCACTCTTTCTTAATAAACTTTGTCTTTTAGTGCAATTTTGGGTTCAGAATAAAATGGAACAGAAGATTAAGAAGGCCACCATATTTTACATCATTTCTATCTCCACGGTTTGTTAACATGTAGAAAGTGTTGAATAAAATAAGCATAGAATTATTAAAGCCAAATCAAGAAATATAATATTTTATTAATAACTTTTATTCACATGTAATGATATATACATCATAAAAATCTTTCTGTGTTCTTTTCATTATAAAACATCTTTTCTTACCAATTTTCTACTGACATTCCAGGCTTAAATATATTATGAGTTCATCTGTTTTATGTTTCTAAATTCTAAAACCTGTTAGTGAGATGCTTTGCAGAGGCAAAAGGAGAATGTGGTTGTAAAGGTTATTTTTACACAATTTTATCAGTCACTGATAGGTTTGCATTCACTCAACTAATATGTTTGTAAGGAACCAACAAAATAAAAAGGTACAGGCATGACAAAGTACTAATTCAAAGGAACAATATTTAATGTTACTGTGAAATGTTGTTTTCAAAAGAAATTTTCTTACATTTTAAATGGAAAAAGCATAGAAGCTTCAGTTTTAATGAACATTTTATTCCATTCTCTTGACTTCTTATTTTAAAAGGAGAGACTAGGATTATACTTGTGAATACATAATCATAAGAATGCACTTTAAACATAGTTAAGTTAGAGAAGAAAATTAATTCAGTGTTCAACAAAGTCAGTATGCAGCTTTTGTTAAATTTGAAAAAATAAGCCTTTTCAAAGTGTAAAATCATTAAAGAAGTATAATCTATCCTTTTAATTTTCGTTTAACCATTTGTAACTTATCTTTATTTCTCATTCTTATATTTCTGTTTTTCCTGTAAAGAATGAGTAATATAATATTTTTCAAAATATACCACTCTTAATGGTTAATATTATCCCAAGAACACATGATAATACTTTATAAAAACATAAGACACAAGACAATACACTTGAAGGGTTTATAATTTTCCAGTTTTCTAAAACTGCCACCAAATACTATATCTATATGCAGTATTAGAGGGGATGGGAGGTGCATCTGTGATACATGTGTGTGCCCTTAAAATAAACAACAGACTGAGAAGAAGAAAGGGATAGTAAGAGATTACAAGTGACTTTTATACAGACAGCTGTCAGCTGGCAGAAATAAGTGATCCGAAGAGGGCACCTTCCCGATACTTCATCATGTAGTCGCATAACTAGCAAGCAGACTGCATTTACTGAGGGAAACCAAGATTAATTTGAATATATTCTAGTCTTATGCTAAGTCTTAAACATTTTATGTCATTGGAATACTTTTTGACTTCTGAATATTATTTTGGAAATCATAACGATAAATGGATAGAGAAATAAAGGAAGACAGGAACAAACATGTTAGAAACGTAAGTGGTAAATGGATTTGTTTCTGTACTGCATAATGTATGAAGCAATTGAATACACACTCATATCTGGCAAAACTAATGATTGCTCTAAAGAGAGGTTTCTACTCCAAGCAATAGCAAGAACCTAGCAAGGAAGATGTTTTAAGCTAATAGTCATTTTATAAATAAAGTCAGGTGTACATTCATTCAAAGTTGATTGAAGGAGCTGGCTTTTTAGATAAAGGCAAACATCTGATGACCCATTTGATAAAGAAAGGAAATGCACGAACAAAACACTGAAAAGAACAATTCATTTTCCTGCCTATCATGTAATAGCTTAATATTATTTAGAACGAACAGATATGGAAAATAATGAAACTTAAAGATTTGGATCATATGCATAGTAAGTTTGAGATATTTAAGACAAAGATTTTGGTCATGATGATTACCTGAAAATCCTGTGGTCTTTCTTTATTCCTTTTCATTTTTTTTCTCTTCTGTTTATTTTTAACAATCCATCTTTAAAGGTGACAGATGTTTCTTCTACTTGATCAACTGGCTGTTGATGCTTTCTGTTTATTTGTTTCATGAATTGTATTTTTCATCTCCAGAATATGCTTGATTCAAAAAAATAATATCAACCTCTTTTAAATTCCATTTTTGTCTCTGATATCATTTAACTGTTTCTCTGGAGTTTGTTGTTTCTTTTGCTTTGTTTTGTGGTACTGGGGATTGAAATCAGGGCCTATGTCACTTGAGCAATGTTCCCAGACTTGTTTTTAGTTTGTTTTTTTCAAATATGGTCTCTCAAACTTTGCTTGAGCTGGTCTCAAACTTCAATCCTCTTTCTTTCCCCTCTTCGGTAGCTGGAATTATAGGCACAGGCCACCACATCAGGCTCAGTGTATTTTTTTTATTTACTGAGCTTCCTTAAAATAATTACTGAATTTTTATACACATTTCCCATATTTTGAAAATTATTGTGTTCTTCTGGTAGTGTTATGTCTGCCCGTTGCATGGACCTCTTTCAAAAAACATGAATTAGTTTCACTGTAGAAGACTTTCCCCTCTGGGGAGTTCAAGCAAGGCTGCTGGGTGGGGTTTGGTGGTGTTGACTCTGATGAGATTACCAGCTGTGTACTCTGTTCCGCTCTGTCACCTGAGGATCTTTAGTGGTCCTTGGAAGTGAGAGTTGGGGTCTCCAGTGGTAATGGCTGTTAAGATCCTCCCAACTTCACTTTCTCCTATTGAGGAAGTTGTGACTGAGAGGAATTCTTCTTAGCACTAGATCTAGCTGTGTGCTCTCTTGCAATGGTGATGGCAATGGTGTCCATGGACTGACCACCAAGCTGAGGTGGGGCCTGAAGCACAAGCAAGCAGGGAGACACCATGCCTCGGGAGCTGACTGGAACCCAGGTATAGACTCTCCCAGGGTTGTGCTTGTAACAGGATGCAAGGCAAAGAAACAAGAATGGGAACATAGGCATATCAGAGCCAAGGTGACGTGGGGTCATGGTGGAACCCACTTCTGTATGGCAGCTGAGCTGGTGCCTGAAGCATGCAGACTGAAGGCTCAGCCTTGGATCTTAGAGTCAAAATTAGATTATTATGATAATGGCTGAAATTAGACTATTTTCTCAGTTTGGTACTTGTTAATTTTATGAGTTTTTTGGGTCAAAAATGTTTTAGACTTTATTTGTTCAAATCTATCATTATCTTCTTCTGTGGGTTTGTGTATGTATACAGACACACACACACACACACACACACAGATATGTAGGTAAATTATCACTTTTTTTATATCATGCTGCTTACTTACCTATATTTAAGTTCTCCATCTAGAATACTTTTTGGAATGTAACTCTTTAAAAATTATTCATTTATTCACATGTGCATGCAATATTTGGGTCATTTCTAACCCCTGCCCCCCCACCCCCACTTTCTCCCCCCATCCCCTTTCACTGCAAGGCAGAACCTGCTCTGCCCTTATCTCTAATTTTGTTGAAGAGAAGACATAAGCATAATAAGAAAGACAAAACATTTTTGCTAGCTAAGGACAGCTATACAGAGAGATTCCTAGCATTGCTTTCATGTACAAATGTGTTACAACCCAAGTTGATTCATCTCTAACTGATCTTTACACTGGTTCCTGTCGCTTTAAGGTTTCTGTATTAGTTCCTCTGGAATGGAGACATCAAACACTTTCATATTTGGGGTTTTTCTACCTATCCTCATAACTCCCTTATATGCTCTCCCCTTGTCATGTGACCCAAGTCCAACAACATTGCTGCATTTGCACTAGATCTAAAGTCTGCATATGAGGGAGAACATAATGATTTTTGCTCTTCTTAGCCTGGCTAACTTCTCTCAGAATGATGTTCTCCAGTTCCATCCATTTACTTGCGAATGATAAGATTTCATTCTTCTTCATGGCTGAGTAAAATTCCATTGTGCATAAATACCACATTTTCTTGATCCATTCGTCAGTAGTGGGGCATCTTGGCTGTTTCCATAACTTGGCTATTGTGAATAGCACTGCAATAAACATAGGTGTGCAGGTGCCTCTGGAGTAACCTGTGTTGCATTCCTTTGGGTATATCCCCAGGAGCGGGGTTGCTGGATCGTATGGCAGATCTATGTTTAGATTTAAGAAGCCTCCAAATTTTTTCCAGAGTGGTTGCAGTAGCTTGCATTCCCACCAGCAGTGCAAGAGGGTTCCTTTTCCCCACATCCTCACCAACACCTATTGTTTGTGGTGTTTTGTGGCTATTCTAACAGGGGTGAAGTGGAATCTTAGTGTGGTTTTTATCTACATTTCCTTTATGGCTAGAGATGGTGAGCATTTTTTCATGTGTTTTTTGGCCATTTGAATTTCTTCTTTTGAGAAAGTTCTGTTTAGTTCACTTGCTCATTTCTTTATTGGTTCATTGATTATGGGAGAGTTTAGTTTCTTAAGTTCCCTGTATATTCTTGTTATCAGTCCTTTGTCTGATATATAGCTGGCAAACATATTCTCCCACCCTGTGGGTGGTCTCTTCAGTTTAGAAACTATTTCTTTTGTTCTGCAGAAGCTTTTTAATTTTATGACGTCCCACTTGTCCATTCTTTCTCTTAGGTGCTGAGCTGCTGGGGTTCTATTGAGGAAATCCTTGCCTATACCTATTGCTTCTAGAGTGTTTCCTGCTCCTTCCTGTACTAACTTCAGAATTTTGGGTCTGATATTAAGGTCCTTGATCCATTTTGAGTTGATTCTAGTACAGGGTGATAAACATAGATCTAGTTTCAGTTTCTTGCAGATGGATAACCACTTTTCTTAGCAACATTTGTTGAAGAGGATGCCTTTTCTCCATCTTATATTTTTTGGCACCTTTGTCAAAAATAAGGTGAGTATAGTTGTTGGTTTCATATCTGGGTCCTCTATCCTGTTCCACTGGTCTTCATGTCCATTTTTTTGCCTGTATCATGTTGTTTTTATTGCTATTGCTTTGTAATTTAGTTTGAAGTTGAGTACTGTGATACCTCCAGCATTGCTCTTTTTGCTGAGTATTTGCTTGGCTATTCGCAGTCTTTTGTGTTTCCAAATGAACTTTAGGGTAGATTTTTCAATCTCTGTGATGAAAGTCATTGGGATTTTGATGGGAATTTCATTAAACATGTAGACTGCTTTTGGTAGTATAGCCATTTTTACTATATTGATTCTACCAATCCATGTGCACAGGAGATCTTTCCATCTTCTGTAGTTTTCCTCAATCTCTTTCTTGAGGGGTTTGTCATTCTCCTTGTAGAGGTCATTCACATCTTTTGTTAAGTTTACTCCTATGTATTTGATTTTTTTGTGTGGAAAAATATGGAATTGTTTCCATATATTCTTTTTCAGTTAGTTCATTGTTGGTGTATAGAAAAGCTAATGATTTTTGTAAGTTGAGTTTGTATCCTGCCACCTTGCTATAGCTGTTAATGGTGTCTAGGAGTTTTTGAGTAGAGTTTTTTGGGTTTTTAAGTATAGGATCTTATCATCTGCAAATAGGGATATCTTGACAGTTTCTTTACCTATTTGTATTCCTTTTATTTCTTCTTCTAGCCTAATTGCTCTGGTTAGGAATTCTAGTACCATGTTGAATAGGAGTGGGGATAGTGGACACCCTTGTTTCGTTCTTGATTTTAGAGAGAATGGTTTCAGTTTTTCACTGATAAGTATAATGCTGGCTATAGGTTTGTCATACATAGCCTTTACAATGTTGAGGTACATTCCTTCTATTCCTAGTTTTCTTTTTTTTTTTCATTTTTCTTTTATTATTTATATGTGCATACAAGGATTGGTTCATTTCTCCCCCCTGCCCCCACCCCCTCCCTTACCACCCACTCCACCCCCTCCCGCTCCCCCACCTCAATACCCAGCAGAAACTATTTTGCCCTTATCTCTAATTTTGTTGTAGAGAGAGTATAAGCAATAATAGGAAGGAACAAGGGGTTTTGCTGGTTGAGATAAGGATAGCTATACAGGGCATTGACTCACATTGATTTCCTGTGCGTGGGTGTTACCTTCTAGGTTAATTCTTTTTGATCTAACCTTTTCTCTAGTTCCTGGTCCCCTTTTCCTATTGGCCTCAGTTGCTTTAAGGTATCTGCTTTAGTTTCTCTGCATTAAGGGCAACAAATGCTAGCTAGTTTTTTAGGTGTCTTACCTATCCTCACCCCTCCCTTGTGTGCTCTCGCTTTTATCATGTGCTCATAGTCCAATCCCCTTGTTGTGTTTGCCCTTGATCTAATGTCCACATATGAGGGAGAACATACGATTTTTGGTCTTTTGGGCCAGGCTAACCTCACTCAGAATGATGTTCTCCAATTCCATCCATTTACCAGCGAATGATAACATTTCGTTCTTCTTCATGGCTGTATAAAATTCCATTGTGTATAGATACCACATTTTCTTAATCCATTCGTCAGTGGTGGGGCATCTTGGCTGTTTCCATAACTCGGCTATTGTGAATAGTGCCGCAATAAACATGGATGTGCAGGTGCCTCTGGAGTAACAGTCTTTTGGGTATATCCCCAAGAGTGGTATTGCTGGATCAAATGGTAGATCGATGTCCAGCTTTTTAAGTAGCCTCCAAATTTTTTTCCAGAGTGGTTGTACTAGTCTACATTCCCACCAACAGTGTAAGAGGGTTCCTTTTTCCCCGCATCCTCGCCAACACCTGTTGTTGGTGGTGTTGCTGATGATGGCTATTCTAACAGGGGTGAGGTGGAATCTTAGTGTGGTTTTAATTTGCATTTCCTTTATTGCTAGAGATGGTGAGCATTTTTTCATGTGTTTTCTGGCCATTTGAATTTCTTCTTTGCAGTCTGCAAAAAACTGAAACTAGATCCATGTATATCACCCTATACCAAGATTAACTCAAAATGGATCAAGGATCTTAATATCAGACCCCAAACTCTTAAGTTGATACAAGAAAGAGTAGGAAATACTCTGGAGTTAGTAGGTATAGGTAAGAACTTTCTCAACGAAACCCCAGCAGCACAGCAACTAAGAGATAGCATAGATAAATGGGACCTCATAAAACTAAAAAGCTTCTGTTCATCAAAAGAAATGGTCTCTAAACTGAAGAGACCACCCACAGAGTGGGAGAAAATATTTGCCAATTATACATCAGACAAAGGACTGATAACCAGAATATATAGGGAACTTAAAAAACTAAATTTTCCCAAAACTAATGAACCAATAAAGAAATGGGCATGTGAACTAAACAGAACTTTTTCCTAGTTTTCTTAGAGCTTTTATCATGAAGTGGTTGTTGGATCTTGTCAGAGGCTTTGTCTGAATCTTTGCATCGATGTTCATTAAGGAAATTGGCCTATAGTTCCCCTTCTTGGAGGTGTCTTTGTCTGGTTTGGGGATGAGAGTAATGTTGGCATCATAAAATGAGTTAGGTAGTGTTTCTTCCCTTTCTATTTCGTGGAACAGTTTAAGGAGGGATGGTATCAGTTCTTCTTTGAAGGTCTGATAGAATTCAGCAGAGAATCAGTCAGGTCCTGGACTTTTCTTTTTGGGGAGACTCTTGGTTGATGCTTCAATTTCATTTTGTGTTATAGATCTATTCAGGTGATTAATATCCTCTTGGTTAAGTGTTGGATGGTCATAGGTATCTAGAAATCTGTCCATTTCTTCAAGATTTTCAAATTTATTAGAATACAGGTTCTCGAAGCAGTCTCTGATGATTTCCTGGATTTCCATGGTGTTTGTTGTTATCTCCCCTTTTGCAATTCTGATTTTACTGATTTGGGTTTTTTCTCTCCTCATTTTAGTCAGATTTGCCAGGGGTCTGTCAATCTTATGTATTTTTTCAAAGAACCAGCTTTTCGTTTCATTGATTCTTTGTATTTTTTTTTCTTGTTCCTGTTTCATTGATTTCAGCCCTTATTTTTATTATTTCTTTCCTTCTGCTTGTTTTGGGATTTCCTTGTTCTTGTTTTTCTAGGAGTTTAAGATGTAGCATTAAGTCATTGATTTCAGGTCTTTCTGACCTTTTAATATATGCACTCATGGCTTTAACCTTTCATCTCAGGATTGCATTTGCTGTGTCCCATAGATTCCAGTAGGTAGTATTTTCATTTTCATTAACTTCCAGGAACCTTTTAATTTCCTCTTTTATTTCATCAATGACCCATTGATAATTGAGCAATGTGTTGTTCAGCTTCCAATTGTTTGCATTTTTTTACTGTTGCTTTTGTTGTTGATTTCTAGTTTTAATGCATTATGATCAGATGGAATGCATGGGATTATTTCCATTTTCTTATATTTGCGGAGGCTTGCTTTGTTACCCTAACATATGATCAGTTTTGGAGAAGGTTCCATGAGCCACTGAGAAGAATGTATATTGTGCAGAAGTTAGATGAAATATTCTGTAGACATCAGCTAGGTCAATTTGATCTATAGTGTGATTTAGTTCTAGAATTTCTTTATTGTTTGTTTGTTTGAATGACCTATCTGTCGGTGATAGGGGGGGTATTAAAGTCTCCCACTACCACTGTGTTGAAATCTATATATGTTTTTAGGTCCTTTAGAGTATGTTTGATGAAATTGGGTGCACTGACATTGGGTGCATATAGTTTGATAATTGTTATTTCCTTTTGGTGTATTTCCCCTTTTATTAGTATGTCATGTCCTTCTTTAGCTCATTTGATCAATGTCTATTTTTTCTGCTTTGGGGCTTGGTAAATCTTCTTCCAGCTTTCACCCTCAGCCAGTGCTTGCTTCTGTCGATAAGATGGGTCTCCTGTAGGTAGCAGATTGTTGGATCTTCCTTTTTAATAGTTTGCCATGTGATGTCTTTTGATGGGGGAATTAAGTACGTTAACATTCAGTGTTAGTATTGGTAGGTATGTGGTGATCCCTGTCATGCAGTTGTCTTTGTTGTTTAAGGGTTTGATTGTGTGCAGCTGAATCAGTGTTACTCTCTACTTTCTCACCTTTTCTTCTCCTGTGCTTTGGTGCTGCTTGTCCTTTCATGGTTTTGTTGTCTTTCACTTTCTGTGTACAGAATTCCTTGAAGAATCTTTTGTAGTGGTGGCTTGGTGGTCATATATTGTTTTAGTTTCTGCTTATATGGAAGACTTTTATTGTTCCATCTATTTTGAATGATAGTTTTGCTGGGTAGAGTATCCTAGGGTTGAAGTTATTTTCATTCAGTGCCCTGAAGACCTCACCCCAAGCTCTTCTTGCTTTTAAGGTTTCTGTTGAGAAATCTGCTGTGATTTTGATGGGTTTATCTTTGTATGTTATTTGTTTTTTCTCTCTTACAGACTTCAATATTCTTTCTCTATTCTCTCTGCTTGTTGTTTTAATGATAATATGTTGTGAGGTAGTTCTATTTTTGTCAGTCTGTTTGGTGTCCTGGAGGCTTCCTGTACCTGAATGGGCATAGTTTTCTCTAGATTTGGGAAATTTTCTGTTATTATTTTGTTAAGTATATTATGAATTCCTTTTGATCATACCTATTCTCCTTCTTCAATGTCCATGATTCTCATATTTGATCTTTTGATGGAGTCGGTGAGTTCTTGCATATTCCTTTCACAGGACTTGAGTTGTCTGACTAATAGTTCTTTAGTTTTTCTTTTAATTATCATTTCATCTTCAAGTTCTGAGATTCTGTCTTCTGCTTTTTCTAGTCTGCTGGAGTGGCCTTCCATTTTGTTTTGTATTTCTGTTTCATTCCTTTTTCTGAGGTTTTCCACATCATGGATCACTTCCTCTTTAATATGGCCAATTTTCATTTATAATATAATAGAGAGATAATTCATTTATCTCTCTATTTATTGTGTTTTCTATTTCACTTTGGTGTTTCTTTAGGGCTCATATGACTTCATTCATTTCCGTGTTTTCTCATATTCTTTATTTTTGTTGTCTTGGAATTTCTTGAGTGTTTCCTGCACATTTTGGTTGACCATGTCTAGTAACATCTCTATGAAATTCTAATTGATTACTTGCAGAATTTCTTCTTTCAGAATGTTCTTGTGGCCTTCATTTGGTTCCTTGGTACAGTTTATCTTTGTTTTGTTGGAGTCTGGATCTGGGTATCTGTGTTCTTCATTTTCCCTGAATCCTGTACTAATTTATTTTGGGGGGGAGAATGGTTTCCATCCCTTTTTCATCTTCCCATCATTCCACTTGGTACTGTTTCTGCCCCTGATCTATGTGTATTAGCTAACTTACAATAGTAAAATTAACAAAACCAAGAAGGAAGGAGAAAAAAGAAGAGAAAGAAAGAGAAAAAAATGGAGAACCAAAGAAATCAACAGAGATAGTGGACAATAAAACAGTGAACAAGACAGACAAACACTTAAAGAAAAGAAAAGAAAAGAATTTTTTAAATCCCTGGTTCAGGAACAGTAGAATTTCAGTTTTAGCAGTCCTGGTGTTACTCCTTTAGCATCTAGTCCTGTTTGACTGTGTCTCCTAGGCAGGTTTGGAGCCAGCATCTGGTGGTGCTGGATCCCTCCTGTGGCAGGCGGTGGCCCATTGGGTCTGCGGTGCAGAGGCCTGGCTGGCAGGTGGGCAGGCAGTGGCTCACCTGTGTCCACTGGCTAGCGGATCAGGGTGCCAAAGTTTCAGCTCTCTCTTGTGCTTTTCCTCAGCCAAGCATCTCTCCAGCATCTCAGCAAGGTCCCTGATTCCCGGAGCTCACACAGTCTGTGTCTGTGTCTCAGTTGCCATTTTGGATCCTCCTGAAATGTAACTTAATAGCTTTTCCAAAATTGATCTTATCAGTTATTGAATAATATTACTTTTCCATCAATTTTTAAATGCTATGACTATGATCTTCAAAGTTGTTATTTTTCTTTTGAACATAACAAAAGACACTATGTAAACACTATTCAAATATTTGATGACTTTTAATGTATGCATGAATATTTATTTCTCTTTATCTTAAAATTTTCATCTTCTAAAAAAAATCTTTAGCAATTCATTTAATTCATCAGCAAAGCATGCTGCTGGGATTTTGATTTATGGTACATTTTTATAGTTTTTAAAGAAAATTTACAACTTTTTGATATTAAGCAACATGAGGAATGTGTCCTGTCACATCATTTATCCAATATTCTTTTATGTCTTTCAGAAAATTCTTGTCATCTCATCACAATTTCTATTAAGCTTATATTTAGTTATTTTATATTATATTCACTGTTTAGAAATTATGTTCCAACTTTTATAGCTTTCATTTCACTTACCTATCTAAATAAATTAACTATAAAATATCTTTCTGAAAATAATGGAACTAATAGTGAGCACCTTTATTTTATTGCTGACTTTAATGGTAATGCCCTGATAGTAACAATAGTAAGTGTGGCACTGACTGTGAAGTCAGGAGAGTCAATTTAGGCTATGCTATACTTTTATAACCAATTTAAGATTTTTTAAAATCAAGACTGGTTACTTTTTAGCTTTTCAAGATCTCTAATTAAACATTTTTTATTTATGAATATAATCTATTATACTAACACATTTTCTAATGTTATGCCATTCTTGTATTCTCAGGAAAAAAAATCTCAGTTAGCTTTCACATTTCATTGTATAGGAGAGCAGGTTTTAAGCCTCAGAAATCCATTGAAGTTAACTAGAAAACAAGAGGAAATGAGATAATTTTTTGGAAGAAAGGATAGCTGATAAAATCAAGAAGTTTTGGAAAAATTCAGAAAAGTCTTAATCCCTGTAGACAGAGGTTAGAAAGGCATCTAGAGTTACCTTCTAACTTAATTTTGCTTTTCTTGGTTACTTTTTTCTTTCTTTTCTTCTACTGCATATAGTTCTCTTCATATTACTAAAGATAAAGCTACTGAAGCTTTTTTGGCTCCATGTTAAGAAATCTTTGAGAAGGCATTTCTTCCAAATCCTTGGACTAAACAGTTTTCATCCGACCAGGATACATTGCAAGATGTGGTCTCTCCTATAGTAACCATATGATTCTTCATTGGTATTGAAGAATATGTTCCAAGAAAAGTGTTGCTGGAAAGAAAATGTCAGAGATTTTCACCACAAAAGTGTTTTACTTGTTAAGTGTTATTTAAAGCATTTGCACTGATAGTGCAAATGAGACTAGTCAATGAAATTCTAAGCAATCATTATTATTACTGTTGTCATACTTTGGTAAAAAGGAGTTGCTTCTCATAATTATGTCAAAAACTCTTCAAGTTTTTATTTGGATATTTAATTTTCTAATATTGGGAAAACTTTCTATTTCCTGTAGACTCATTCTGTAAAGTGGGATTTTCAGATGGCTTTAGGAATACAGAATTAATGGAATTTTACTCAGCCACAAAGAAGAATGGAATTTTGTCATTCACAAGTAAATGGATGGAACTGGAAAACATCATCTTAAGTGAAGTTATCTAGGCTCAGAAGGTCAAAAATCACATGTCCTCCCTCATATGTGAACTTTAGACCTAAAACAAATGCAGTAATATTATTGAACATAGGTCACATACTAAGGAGAGAACGCATACTGGAGGTACAAGGAAAAGTAGGAAACCCTAAACTTGAAAGTGATGTTCCCACTGTAGAGGAGCAAATAAAGTAATCTTAAACTGAAGGAGTCCACTATGGGAAGGTGACCAGGAAATAGTGAAGGGGTCTGGTAGAGATGAACCAATTTGGGTTGTAACACACATGTACATGGAAGCAATGCTAAGAATCTCTCTGCACAGCTATCTTTATCTCAAGCTAGCAGAAATGCCATGTTTCTTATTATCTCTTATGTTTTCTCTTCAACAAAATTGGAGAAGGGGGCAAAACAGGTTCTGCCTGGAAGTGAGGGGAATGGAGTTGAGGGTGAAGAGGTGGGAGGCAGGGGAGGAGAGATGGCCCAAACAATGCATGCACATATGAATAAATAAAAAAGAAAAAAAGGTAAAAAAAGCACCTTTAGAACACAGACTGCCACTTGTCTGTTGACTAATTTCTTTTCCTGTGTTTGATAGAACAATATGATTTTGAATAATGACTATATTTGTTACTACTCAAAAATCTTTTAAAAATTCATCAATTTAAGATTTCACTAATAATGCTTCAAATAACTATACTAATAACTAGTCAATATTCTAGAGAAAAGGGTATAAGAAAAATTTGAAAATAGGTTATAGGAAGTTTTTTGAAATCTACAATGTAAAAATTACTAACTTTGACATTATGGATTTTTCTCAGCATGTATTAAAATGTTTAAAAACAATTTGGATTACAAATAATATGACTCAAATTAACACTGAGTTTTATAGACCCTAGGTAGAGACCCAAAATATTGAAGAATGTAGCATATGTTAAGGATGATATCTTAAATATATCGAGAGAAGACAGGTTATATAAACAGAGCTAGAGCAACCCAGTGGCCTCTGAAGGAATCTGAAGTACCCTTCATAGGATAAAATGGGATAAGTTCTGTGTCTGACATATTAAAGTATCAAATACACAAACATAAAAATATCAAAAGACCCAGAAACAGCTCTCTTACTATTTGAGTGGAAAAAATCTTTATAACATTTAACTCAAAATTTAAGAATTAAAGACCACAAAAAAATACTTGCAGTTATATCATAGAAAAAATAAATTTTCTTATACATAAAGAGCTCTTAGAAACCAATAAAACAAGCTCAAAAGAAAAATGAAGTATGTGAATGAAAAGTACACAGAAAAGGAAGCACAACTTAGTGACATTTACATTGATTATCTGTCTCACTATAACATCAAAAATAAAGATTAAAACCTTCATAAACATTCTCTTAATCACCCATCAAACTGACATAAATAAAAAAATCTTGAAAAAATAGTGTAGAGAAATAAAATCTCTTAATTTTTAATGGAAGTAATGCAAGGTAATACAAAATACCATGCGATCACCTTGGGAATGTTCATATCAACTGACATTACAAAAGCCTGGAAAACTATTTTCAGAAATTCCATTCTCCGAGTCTTTGCCATACAGATTTATGTTTCAAAGCAACATAAGTATTTACCATTGATTGCAGCAGTAAAATATTTGGGAAAAGTTAATATGCATTGATTGGACACAGATTAGATGAATCTTGGTATAAATTAATTGAACATATACCAAAATACTGGAGGAAGTTGGATATGTACTAACTGATGAATCTTAGTATATCATCCAATATGTAGATGTTATTTAAATGAGGAAAGCACACACCAATATTTGAAGATCTCCATAATATAAATGCAAAAAATATAGAAAATGATTTTAAAATATGCTAATTTTACATAAATAAGGACAAGCAAGAACATGTATTTAATCTTGTTGTACAGTAATAAAACCTTTGAGGGCCACACAAGGTATATTAAGTGGTTAATTCCAGGTAGAATATAGAAACTGGATGGGCCAGGACCATGGTATGAGAAGAAACTTTACTGTATAACTAACTTTATATATAGGATTTTAGAGCAGCCATATAATGCCTGAGTTAATCCCCAAATTAAAAATACTCCTTACTTTGAAAGCACACTCCTTCTATATGTTAAATGCCATGATTGAAAGATCACTCACAATGTTCTTTAAAAATAGAAGTTTTATCTTAAGTGTTTATGTTTAATGATTTTAATAGAACAATACTCTCATTAGCCATCTCTATAAATGAGCCACTATCATAGCAAATAACTATAAGATATTAAAAAGAAAATAAATTTTTAAGTTGAATAGACCAACTTAAAGTTCACTTTCAAAGCAATGTACTTGAATGTATTTGATATTGTTTCTCTTTCCAAGAACAAAGCAAGAAAATAGACAATGCATCCTCACTATTTTAACTGAGAAAATTGCATTTTAGAACCCTTCTCTATTTTACCATTTCAAGACCATAAAAAGGTGATGTTGCTAACATGATATTTTGTCAATGATACTGTCATAGGAAGAAACTATACCAATGAGGAATTAGGTTATCTTCTTATAATGATTTTTAAAAGAACCCTAAGGTTATTACTTAAATAGAAAAAGTAAATGAAATTTAGTTTGAATTCTGAAGGGAGATCCACAATAAAGTTTATTATTTTAATCTATGTTCCATAAGTGAGATGAAATCTATTTCTATTAGCCTCAGGTTCCTTTCCTTTTTTCCTTGGGCTTCATAAGCAAAGGACTATAACTACATTATACACCTTTTTTCAATAGCAATTTAAATTTCCAAAGGGTATTTAAACCATACATTAAAGGCAGGGAAACAAGGAGGAGAGCTATAGTTCTTGTAAGGTAATTATAACACCGTACTAACCATTATAAGTCTCATTCTTATTTCTAAGTGAATTTTTCAGTAATTCATTTGTCCCTCATTTTAATAGAATTTTTTTAAAAGAAATGTTAAGCAACAAGGAGGAAGCCTCCTTGAACAACCTATTTAAAAAATCTTTCAACCTTGTTTCTGTTTCCTTAACTGCTATATTTTTCTTCATCACACTGATCACCAACTTTAATTGTCACACAGCTTTTGTTTATTATTTCTTCCCCACAGGAGTGGAGTTTAATTGCCTAGCATGGTGACTGACATTTAGTAACATTTATTCAGTTAAATTGTTATTACTACATGTTCCTGTATGTTGTCATGGATACACATGCAGTTGTAAACTTTTATGGAATTCTTTCATCTGCAGATACTAATCTCAGCACTATGAGTACATCCATACTAAAAAATGTGTTTCTGACTTCTGGTTTTATTACACCAAGGCAAAGACTTATCAAAAAGCAAGGATAGCAATATTGCACATACTGTGTTTAATGAAAACAGGAGGCTCCTATAATTCCAATCTCCAATATAAGAAACAGGAAATAGAGAGATGATAGTGATTTAGCAGAGAAAAAGGCAAACCTGTCACTGCACAGAGGGATACAGAAGAGGAGAGAGTTTCAGGCAGAAGATTACAGTAAAGGCAGAGGAACTGACCCGGTCAGCTTCAGAAGCAGTGAGGTTTAGAGCTCTGGTTTTTACCTTCCCACTGATAGAAGAGTTGCATGATATATATTCTAGAGAAATTCAATCATAAAGGTTCTACACTCAGAGACCCCATTTCAGAGTAGCAAAAGTCAGTTACCAGCCTATAGACAAGAGAAAGTAATTCTATAAACTGAATAACAGCCCTTCCTCACCAGCTAAGGCCTCTTCAAACAGTTTTGACATTCAAGAAACCAAATTTTTCTCTCTGGAAGTCCATATAGGGAGAGAAGACCTATAGACATTAATATTTGGGATGCCCCAATTAAAATGATGGATTAGTTTTACTAATAAGTCACACAGATGCATGTACATATTGCCTCATTCTTTAAACTGCACAATGAGCCAATGATTATAAAACATCATAGGCAAGACGCCTCTGTGAAAAAGAAGGACAAACACAAATTAGCAAAAAAAAAAAAGCAGCTCAGAAGAAGTAACACATGCAGAAAAACATTTCAAAAATTCCACAATCACACATCTAAATATAAAATGCAAAACTACATAAATCCTAGAAGATAACACAGAAGAAACTCCAGATGGCCTGGAGTTTGGTGATGATGTTTTAAAAAGAACACCAAAAGCCACAATCCATGAAACAAATTTATAAGGTGCTGACCATTGAAATTAAGCATTTCTGCACTGCAAGACACTGCCAAAAAGACAGAAAGAAAAGCCACAGCATGGGAGAAAATACTTACAAAAGACATATCTGAAAAATGACTATCATACAAAATAAAGAGTTCTTAAAACTCAATGATAAATTAAACAACTTGATTTAAAATTATCCAAAGAGCTTAACAGAAACCTTAAAAGTAAATAGATGGCAAACTAGCATATGAAAAAAAGATCCCCATTGTCATGTGACATTAGGGAAATGCACACTTACTAGAAGTGACAAAATCCAGCCACAAAAAGCATTCTCCACACCTGTTACAATGGACAACATTTATAACAGGAACACCAAATGCTGGCAAGGATGAGAAACAACCGGACCTCTCATTCATTGCTGATGGTAATGCAAAAAGGGACTACAATGTTAGAAGATATTTTGGTTGTTTTTCTAAAAATGAAGATAATGTTACTGCACAATACTATAATCATGTTCCTTGGTATTTACACAAAGGAGTTAAAAACAAGTTGACACAAAAACCTGCACAGCTTTATTCATCATGCCAAAACTTGGAACAAGGAAGCTGTCCTTCGGTAGGTGAATGAATAAAAGAACCTATGGTATATCAAGGCAGTGGAGTACTTTTTAACATTAAAAGGACATGAAGCCACAGGTGGTAGCTCAAAGCTGTAATCCCAGCTTCTAAGGAGGCACTGAGGAGGAAGAGTGAAGTCCAAGCCTAGCATGGGAAAAATGTTAGTGAAGCCTGATGTCAACAAATAAACTGGGCAGGTGACCCATACTTTTAATCCCAGATATGTGGTCTGCTTAACTAGAAGAATTTTGATCTAAGGCTGGCCCTTGGTAAAAACACTACATTCTATCCAAAAAATAAATAAAGCAAAAAATGGGTTGAAATTGTGGTTCGAGGGCTATAGCACTTGCTTTGCAAGCTCAAGGCCCTGAGTTCAAACCCTAATACTGCAATAAACAAATAAATAAGAAATAAATGAGCTATCAAGCAATAGAAGGAAATGGAAAAGTTACACAGTATCTGATTCCAAATTTATGACTATCAAACAAAATGGAACAAAAAGGCAAAATTACGGAGGCAGTGAAAAGATTATTTGCCCAGGGCTGGAGGGAAAGATGCACAGATATTTGGTCAAGAAAAAAGTGACCAATGAAATCGGATAGAAAGTTCACATAACTATCAACATAAAGAGGAAATGACATATTAAATCTCAAACAAATTAGAATGCACAGTCATTTTGTATATGTACTTAAATGGCAAAAAAATAAAAAAGAATACATGAAAATCTGGAACAGTAGTTTTTATCTAAGAATGAGGAAAGATTTAAGTAATCCTTTTATTTTTCTTTATCATTTTTACATTTACTCACAGGTGTATACATTGTTTGGGCCATCCCACACACACACCTCTGCTTCTGGGCAGAACCTGTTCCAACTTCTTGTTCTCTGATTTTGTTGAAGAGAAAACATAAGAGATAATAAGAAAGACATAGCATTTTTGCTAGTTTGAAATAAAGATAGCTACACAGAGAAATTCCTAGCATTGCTTCCATGCACATGTGTACTGCAAACTACATTGGTTCATCTCTGCCAGATCTCTTTGCTACTGCTAGTCCTCTTCTCATAGTGGCCTCTGCCAGTTTAAGATTACTATATTCACTTCTCTGCAGTGAGCACATCAACCATATTCAAGTTTTGGGTTCCCTTCTCTTTCAATATTCATCCTGTGCACATTCTCCCCTTGGTATGTGACCCATGTCCAATAATATTACTGCACTTGTCTTAGGTCTATAATCCACATATGAGGGAGAACATGAGATTTTTGGCCTTCTGAGTCTGGCTAACAATTCCATTTATAATAGACTAAAAAAAAAATCAAATACACAGGAATAAACTTTAAAAAGGATGTAAATGACCTCTACAAGGAGAACTACAAACCACTGAAGAAAGAGATCAAAGAAGACTACAGAAGGTGGAAAGACCTCCCATGCTATGGATTGGCTATACTACCAAAAGCAATCTACATGGTCAATGCAATTCCCATCAAAATCCCAATGACATTCATTCAGAGATTAAAACATCTACCATAAAGTTCATGTGGAAACACAAAAGAATAGCCAAGGCAATACTCAGCAACAAGAGCAATGCTAAAGGCATCACAATACCTGACTTCAAACTATACTACAGAGTCATAGCAATAAAAACAGCATGGTATTGGAACAAAAACAGATATGAAGACCAGTGGAACAAAATAGAGGACACAGATATTAATCCACACAGTTATGCCTATCTTATTTTTGACAAAAACATACAATGGAGAAATGACCTTCAACAAATGTTGCTAGGAAAAGTGGTTATCTACCTGCAGAAAACTGAAACCAGATCCATGCCTATCACCCTGTACTAGTATCAACTCAAAGTGGAATAATGACCTTAATATTACACCCCAAACTTTGCAGTTAGCACAGGAAAGAGCAGAAAATAATCTGGAATTAATAGGTATAGGCAAGGAATTCCTCAGTAGAACTCAAACAGCCCAGCAACTAAGAAAAAGGATGAACAAATAGGACTAAATGGAATTAAAAAGCTTCTGCAACAACAAAAGAAATGGTCTCTAAATTGAATAGACCACCCATAGAGTGGGAGAAAATTATTTTCTAGCTATACATCAGACAAAGGACTGATAACCAGAATATACAGAGAGCTAAAAAACCTAAACTCCCCCAAAATTAATGAACAAATAAAGAAGTAGGCAACTGAACTAAACAGAATTTTTTCAAAGGAAGAAATCCAAATGGCCAAAAACACTGAAAAAATGCTCACCATCCCTGGCCATAAAGGAAACACAAATCAAAACCACACTAAGTATTCACCTCACTCCTGTCAGAATAGCTAGCATTGCTTTTTTTGAGAACGCCTCAGGAAGATGGAGGCTAGAGGGAGGAAGTAGAAAGTGAGCCTCCTATAGTGAAATCTTGGAGAGACACTGGAGACACACTTTGCAGGCAAAATCACTGAGAAGAGGCAAAACTTTGACACCTCCACACCTCCAGCCGGCGCAGAGAATCTCCACTTCACATTAAACGGAGAAACAAAGAGGGACTCTGGGCCACCAGTTACCCGCGCCCAGATGGCTTGGGAAGACGGGGACAAGGTGAGCTTCACGGTACCATGGTACTCCCACAGACAAGCCTGGGCCAGAGCAACATAGCCCCCTAGACAGACCGACCTCCATCCGGGGGAAAAAAGAGAAACTGACTAATAAGCAATAAGAACAATAAAGACATGTGGGAAAGAGGGTGGGGCGCACTGAGCAAGATTGGGGGAAGGGAATCCTTCCTGGGACTGTAAATAAACAAGCCTGGCGGGCCAGAGAGGCTCTGGCGGGAGTAGGGGCGCATGCCCAGGAACCAGGAGCAGGAAAGCTTGTGAGAGTGGAAAGCTTGTGAGAGTGGCAGAGGGAGGAAAACTCCACAGGAGAGGAGGGGAAGACCCAATTCCCACATGAGCTGTGAACAAACATGGCAGCTGGCAGTAGCAGCAGCACTGCCCAGTAATCAGGAGCAGGAAAGCTTGTAAAAGTGGTGGTGGGAGGAAAACTGCACAGGAGAGGGGGGAAGACCCACTTCCCACATGAACTGTAAATAAACACGCAGGCCTGAGAATGCAGGTGTAGCGTCACCTTCCCCAGTGTGCTTGGAAAGGGGAAAGCTGGTAGCAGAGGCTCACGCACAGGGGAACTTTGAGTAAACAAAGCCTGCAGGGCCAGGTGAGTGCTAAGCTCACCCCTCAGATCTGCATAAGCAACACCTACAGCAACAGCAGGCTGACAGCAGTGGGCAGGCAAACCACAGCCACAGATACCATTCTCAGAACTGTCTCCAGACTTTTTTTATTTTTTTCTCTTTTTCTCCCTACCTTTGATGAGAGAACAACCGAATTACACCTGCATGCTGAAAAACTTACTGAAACTGTATTGCATTTGAACTTGGGACACTTGGTGGGGTTTTGTGTGTGTGTGTGTGTGTGTGTGTGTACTTTTGTTCTACTTTATGTGTCCCCTTTGATGAGACAACTACAGAACAACATCTGAGGCACAATCTCCAGGACTGGAGACTGAGATGGACACCCAAATTTTTAAGACTGAAACTTCATTGCATTTGAACTTGGAGGTTTTTCAGTGTTTTTAGTTTATTTTTTAAATTTTCGATTTTTCATTTTATTTTATTTTATATATATATATATATATATATATATATATATATATCTTTCATTTACTTACTTTCTATTTTTATTCTTATCTTTTTTTTTTTTATTTTTTATTTTCAAACTTCTCTCTGTCTCTCTAATGCCTGTTAAGCTTACTGTCGATTACTACACTAATGCTCCCTGTTTATACCTTTGAAACTTTCTTGTCTGATTCCTTGTTCTGTTTTCTCCTTCTTGTCTGTTTATTTATTTTCCCCTTTTCTTTAACTTCTTGCTTTCCATCTCCACTCACCCTTCCATTCTAAATATCACCATTGTTATTATTACAAGCTAGAAAATACTTAAGTGTACACAGTACAGGGACAGCAACAACACCAAAGACAATGATGGGAAGACAGAAAACACAGGGAAACCAGTTTCCCCACAGCAAAAAATTAGTACAGGAACCAGAGGGGAATGAAGAAAACAGATACTCGGATCCAGACTCCAACAAAATGAAGATAAACTATGCCAAAGGACCCAATGAAGCCCACAAGAATAATTTAAAAGAAGACATACTACAGGTACTCAATGAGAATTTTATAGAGATGATACTGGATAGGGTCAACCAAAATGTACAGGAGACACTCAAGAAATTCCAAGACAACAAAAATAGAGAATTTGAAAAAGCAAAAGAAGAAATAAAAGAAACTGTAGAAACACTGTATAAACACCAAAGAAAAAGAGAGAACATGATGAATAAACAGATAAAAGAACTCAGGAAAAAAATAGACAACATTAAAGAGGAAACCACCCAGGATATGGAAAGCCTCAGAAAAAAGAATGAAACAGAACTGCAAAACAAAACGGAAGGGCAATCCAGCAGAACAGAACAAACAGAAGACAGAATCTCAGAACTTGAAGATGAAATGGTAATTAAAGGAAAAAACAAAGAACTATTAATTAAACAACTCAAGACCTGTGAAAGAAAATGCAAGAACTCACTGACTCCATCAAAAGACCAAACATGAGAATCATGAGCATCAAAGAAGGAGAAGAGGTGCAAGTGAAGGGAATGCATAATATATTCAACAAAATAATAATGGAAAATTTCCCAAATCTAGAGAAAGATATTCCCATGCAGATGCAAGAGGCCTCCAGGACACCAAACAGACCAGATCAAAATAGAACTACCCCACAACATATCATCATTAAAACAACAATTTCAGAAATTAGGGAAAGAATACTGAAGGCTGTAAGAGAGAAAAAACAAGAAACATACAAAGATAAACCCATCAAAATCACAGCAGACTTCTCAACAGAAACATTAAAAGCAAGAAGAGCGTGGGGTGAGATCTTCCAGGCACTGAATGAAAATAACTTCAACCCCAGGATACTCTACCCAGCAAAACTATCATTCAAAATAGATGGAGCAATAAAAGTCTTCCATGATAAGCAGAAACTAAAACAATATGAGACCACAAAGCCACCACTACAAAAGATTCTTCAAGAGATTCTGCACACAGAAAGTGAAACCCAACTTAACCATGAAAAGACAGGCAGCACCAAACCACAGGAAAAGAAAAAGCAAGAAAGTAGAGAGTAACCTCAACTTAGGTACACACAATCAAACCTTCAAACAACTAAGACAACTAAATGACAGGAATCACCACATACCTATGAGTACTAACACTTAATGTTAACGGACTTAATTCACCCATCAAAAGGCACCGCTTGACGAAATGAATTAAAAGGGAAGATCCAACAAGTTGTTGATTACAGGAGACCCATCTCACCTACTGATAAGCATAGGCTTAGGATGAAAGGCTGGAAGAAGATTTACCAAGCCAATGGCCCCCGAAACAGGCAGGAGTAGCAATAATTATCTCTGACAAAGTAGATTTCAAACCTACATTGATCAAACGAGATAAAGAAGGACATTCCATACTAATAAAAGGGGAAATACACCAAAAGGAAATAATAATCATCAATCTGTATGCACCCAAAGTCATCGCACACAATTTCATCAAACATACCCTGAAAGACCTAAAAGCATATATAAACGCCAACACAGTGGTTGTGGGAGATTTTAACACCCCATTATCATCAATAGATAGATCATCCAAACAAAAAAATCAATAAAGAAATCCTAGATCTAAAATATACAAAAGATCAAATGGACCTAGTTGATGTCTACAGTACATTTCATCCAACTTCTACACAATATACATTCTTCTCAGCAGCCCATGGAACCTTCTCCAAAATAGATCATATCCAAGGACACAAAGCACGTCTCAGCAAATATAAGAAAATAGAAATTATACCATGCATACTATCTGATCACAATGCAGTAAAAGTAGAACTCAACAACAAAAGTAAAGACAAAAAACATGCAAACAGCTGGAAACTAAGTAACTCATTACTTAATGAACAATGGATCATTGATGAAAAAAAAGAGGAAATTAAAAAGTTCCTGGAAGTCAATAAAAATGAAAACGCAACCTACCGGAACCTATGGGACACAGCTAAGGCAGTCCTGAGAGGAAAGTTTATAGCCATGAGTGCATATATTAAAAAGATTGAAAGATCCCAAATCAATGACCTAATGATACATCTCAAACTCCTAGAAAAACAAGAACAAGAAAATCCCAAAACAAAGAGAAGGAGAGAAATAATAAAAATAAGAGCTGAAATCAATGAAATAGAAACCAAAAAAACCATACAAAGAATTAATGAAACAAAAAATTGGTTCTTTGAAAAAATAAACAAGATTGATAGACCCCTGGCAAGCCTGACTAAAATGAGGAGAGAAAAAAACCCAAATTAGTAGAATCAGGAATGCAAAAGGGGAGATAACAACAAACACCATGGAAGTCCAGGAAATCATCAAAGACTACTTCGAGAACCTATATTCAAATAAATTTGAAAATCTTAAAGAAATGGACAGATTTCTAGATACATATGATCATCCAAAACTGAACCAAGAGGAAATTAATCACCTGAATAGATCTATAACACAAAATGAAATTGAAGCAGCAATCAAGAGTCTCCCCAAAAAGAAAAGTCCACGACCTGATGCATTCTCTGCTGAGTTCTATCAGACCTTTAAAGAAGAACTGATACCAACCCTCCTTAAACTGTTCCACAAAATAGAAAGGGAAGGAAAACAGCCTAACACATTTTATGAAGCCAGTATTATACTTATCCCAAAACCAGGCAAAGACACCTCCAAAAAGGAGAACTATAGGCCAATCTCCTTAATGAACATTGACGCAAAAATCCTCAACAAAATAACGGCAAACCTAATTCAACAACACATCAAAAAGATTATTCACCACGACCAAGTAGGCTTTATCCCAGGGATGCAGGGTGGTTCAACATATGAAAATCAATAAATGTAATAAACCACATTAACAGAAGCAAAGACAAAAACCACTTGATCATCTCAATAGATGCAGAAAAAGCCTTTGATAAGATCCAACATCATTTCATGATAAAAGCTCTAAGAAAACTAGGAATAGAAGGAAAGTACCTCAACATTATAAAAGCTATATATGACAAACCTACAGCCAGCCTTATACTTAATGGAGAAAAACTGAAACCATTCCCTCTAAAATCAGGAACCAGACAAGGATGCCCACTATCTCCACTCCTATTCAACATAGTACTGGAATTCCTAGCCACAGCAATTAGGCAAGAAGAAGGAATAAAAGGAATACAAATAGGTAAAGAAACTGTCAAAATATCCCTATTTGTAGATGACATGATCCTATACCTTAAAGACCCAAAAAACTCTACTCAGAAGCTTCTAGACATCATTAATAGCTACAGCAAGGTATCAGGATATAAAATCAACATAGAAAAGTCATTAGCATTTCTATACACTAACAATGAGCACACTGAAAAAGAATGTATGAAAACAATTCTTTTACAATAGCCTCAAAAAAAATCAAATACCTAGGTATGTACCTAACAAAAGATGTGAAAGACCTCTACAAGGAAAACTATACACTCCTGACGAATGAGATTGAAGAAGACTATAGAAAGTGGAGAGATCTTCCATGCTCATGGAATGGTAGAATCAACATAGTAAAAATGTCTATACTCCCAAAAGTAATCTACATGTTTAATGCAATTCCCATCAAAATTGCAATGACATTCATTAAAGAGATTGAAAAATCTACTGTTAAATTTATATGGAAACACAAGAGGCCACGAATAGCCAAGGCAATACTCAGTCAAAAGAACAATGCAGGAGGTATCACAATACCTGACTTCAAGCTATATTACAAAGCAATAACAATAAAAACAGCATGGTACTGGCACAAAAACAGACATGAAGACCAGTGGAACAGAATAGAGGACCCAGATATGAAGCCACACAACTATAACCAACTTATCTTTGACAAAGGAGCTAAAAATATATGATGGAGAAATAGCAGCCTCTTCAACAAAAACTGCTGGGAATACTGGTTAGCAGTCTGCAAAAAACTGAAACTAGATCCATGTATATCACCCTATACCAATATTAACTCAAAATGGATCAAGGATCTTAATATCAGACCACAAACTCTAAAGCTGATACAAGAAAGAGTAGGAAATACTCTGGAGTTAGTAGGTATAGGTAAGAACTTTCTCAATGAAACCCCAGCAGCTCAGCAACTAAGAGATAGCATAGATAAATGGGACCTCATAAAGCTATAAAGCTTCTGTTCATCAAAAGAAATGGTCTCTAAACTGAAGAGAACACTCACAGAATGGGAGAAAATATTTGCCAGCTACACATCAGACAAAGGACTGATAACCAGAATATATAGGAAACTTAAAAAACTAAATTTTCCCAAAACTAATGAACCAATAAAGAAATGGGCAAGTGAACTAAACAGAACTTTCTCAAAAGAAGAAATTCAAATGGCCAAAAAACACATGAAAAAATGCTCACCATCTCTAGCAATAAAGGAAATGCAAATTAAAACCACAATAAGATTCCACCTCACCCCTGTTAGAATAGCCATCATTAGCAACACCACCAACAACAGGTGTTAGTGAGGATGCAGGGAAAAAGGAACCCTCTTACACTGTTGGTGGGAATGTAAACTAGTACAACCACTCTGGAAAAAAATTTGAAGGTTACTTAAAACACTAAACATTAATCTACCATTTGATCCAGCAATACCACTCTTGGGGATATACCCAAAAGACTGTGACACAGAGTACTCCAGAGGCACCTGCACACCCATGTTTATTGCGGCACTATTCACAATAGCCAAGTTATGGAAACAGCCAAGATGCCCCACCACTGACAAATGGATTAAGAAAATGTGGTATCTATACACAACGGAATTTTATGCAGCCATGAAGAAGAATGAAATGTTATCATTCGCTGGTAAATGGATGGAATTGAAGAACATTATTCTGAGTGAGGTTAGCCTGGCCCAAAAGACCAAAAATCATATGTTCTCCCTCATATGTGGACATTAGATCAAGGGCAAACACAACAAGGGGATTGGACTATGAGCACATGATAAAAGCGAGAGCACACAAGGGAGGGGTGAGGATAGGTAAGACACCTAAAAAACTAGCTAGCATTTGTTGCCCTTAACGCAGAGAAACTAAAGCAGATACCTTAAAGCAACTGAGGCCAATAGGAAAAGGGGAACAGGTACTAGAGAAAAGGTTAGATCAAAAAGAATTAACCTAGAAGGTAACACCCACGCACAGGAAATCAATGTGAGTCAATGCCCTGCATAGCTATCCTTATCTCAACCAGCAAAAACCCTTGTTCCTTCCTATTATTGCTTATACTCTCTCTTCAACAAAATTAGAGATAAGGGCAAAATAGTTTATGCTGGGTATTGAGGTGGGGGAGCGGGAGGGGGTGGAGTGGGTGGTAATGGAGGGGGTGGGGGCAGGGGGGAGAAATGAACCAAGCCTTGTATGCACATATGAATAATAAAAGAAAAATGAAAAAAAAAAAAAGGAACGAAAGAGTCGTCAATGAAATGAAAAGCTAGTTCTTTAAGAAGATAAATAAAGGTGATAGATGTCTAGCCCGAGTGATAGGAAAAGAGAAAATATTCAAATTGTCAATATCAGCAATGGGTAAGGGTCCATTGCTAAAAAATCTGCAAACATTTAACACAGTATATTAAGAAAAATAAACTCAGTGACTTAGATGAAATGAATAAATTCCTTAAAAGATGCAAACTACCAAAGTTCACTCAAAAAAAAAATATACAGATGACCTGAATTTCCCTAAGGAATTGGTGAGGCTGAATATTGGTTGTTTTTGTTGTTGTTTTGTGTGCGTGGTGTGTGCGTGTGGGTGCATAGTACTGGGGATTGAATTTAGAGCCTCACTCTCTCACTTTTGCTACACAAGTGCTCTACCATTTAAGCCAGAACCCCAGTCCTTTTGCTATTAGCTTGTTTTCAGATAGGGTCATGCACAACTTGTCCTGGCTGTCCTCAGGACATCTACATCTGCCTCCTGAGTGCCTGTGCCACTGCTCTCAGCTTGGTTTTGAAATTGGGTCTCCCTAACTTTTGTTCAGGCTGGTTTCCAACCTCCATCCTCCTGTCTCTGCCCCATAAATAGCTGGGATTACAGTCATGAACCCCCATATTCTGTCCTTTAAGAATGTTTTTCTTTTATGAATGTTCTTTCCGTATCATTTGCTCATTTCCTATTGAGCTGTCAGTTATTTTTTCTTTTGTTTGATTTTATTAAGGCAGTTTTTCAACTGTTCATCTTTCTCTAGACAAAACATTAATTATTGATTTTTGTAGAAGGAGAAAAAAACATTATTGTTTTCATTTTAGCTGTATACTGAAAAAGGCCTGGTATTCTTGTTCTTTATTTTTATTATGTGTCTTGGAAGGGCCCTTCCCACTCCTCTCCAGCCCAAGCCTCCCCATCCTTGAAGACATTTTAAGAACTGCACATAATTTTCACCTACTATAAAGGAAGAACCAGTGTCATCATTGGTACCACAAACACTGCATTAGTACTCCCAGATGCTTACATTTTACATTCTTGGTAACTTACTTTTTCATGTGCTCATGTTAACATGCACAAGTATTCTCTCTGTAAGTTTTCTGAAGGATTTCTTGTGATTATTAAGGGTGTTTACCAAAAACCACCCTCAAAGAGCCTACCACTCTCTAACTTCTCAGACCTGTTCTTCACGGCTTACTCAGCCCTTACTTTTCAATGTAAATGAAACAATCGCACAAATGCCAGAGATCAAAATGGGAAGATATAGCACTTATAAACTGACAAGAATATTGGTAGAAACAGGACAGAGGTAACAATATCAACTATTCAAAGAATCACCCACTCTAGGGTCTACTTATAACTTTAAACTCAAAAAAAGTAGCTTCCATATCTTACACTAACCACTCATCCTACAGAAAGTACCATAGCTTCCCACTCTCATATCTGGCTCCTCTGGTGGTGAAAAGTAAGGAAAGACACCATATTCCATCTTTTTCATCACAACATTGGCTAGTCTAATTAAAATGGATAATTGCATGTTAGTTCACTGAATACTCTCCAACTTTCCAGATAGTGAAAAACTACATATTAAACATTTTAAAAATATAAAATACTATTTTTCATAATGTAGAAATATTACTCTTTATATTAAGTTCTTCTTGTTTCTCTGACAGTAAAAACAATAACAAAGCAATCAACTCTAGGCTGAACAATGTCTGTTAATTAAAATGAAAAGAAATGATAACAGAAAATTAAATTGAAGAAAACATGAAATGTTTATTGATTTATATACAAGTAGAGTACATGGGTCATTTTAGAGTAATGCTTGCATTTGTCAAAATGAATGATAATTTTATATAGTTAGATGATGATGATAAATAGATGATAGGTAGATAGATGATAGATAGATAGATAGATAGATAGATAGATAGATAGATAGATATACATGGGTATTTCCAATATCAAGTAGTAATCTTTTAGATCATTTCAGACTTTGAGCAATACAAGGATTCAGTTAGATGCACAAAGATTTTGGTTTTTTTGTTTGTTTTGAGATGGAGCCTCCCAGGTTGGTATCAAATTTCTGAGCTCATGCTCCTCCTGCCTCAACCTCTTTAGTGCTAGGATTACAAGCATATACCACAATGCCCAGCTTCAGTGATTTATTTTATTTGTTTATTTTTGTGTGTGTGTGAGACTGGGTTTTGAACTCAGGGCCTCACACTTGCAAAACAGGCACTCTATCTCCTGAGCCACACCTTCAATCTGTTTTGCTCTAGCTATTTTGGAGATGAGATCTCATGACTCTGGGCTGACCTCAAGCTACTATCCTTCTGATCTCAACTTCCCAAGTAACTAGAATGACAGGCATGAGCCACCAGCACCCGGATATTTTTATTTTAGTTGTTATTATTTGTTTTTTAAGGCAGGATCTCACTATGTAGCCCAGGCTGTCCTATACTCACTATGAAATCTAGACTGACCTCAACTTCACAATCTGTTTGCCTCAGCCTCCCTAGTTCAGTGACTACAGGCATGTGGCATCATGCCCAACATATATGTGTGTATATATGTTCACATTTTTTGTGGCACTGGAATTTGAACTCAGGGCCTCATGCTGGTTAGGCAGGTACTCAATCACTTGACCCACTGACCAGCCCTCAATGGTTTTCTAATGTGGTTTCTTTTACAAAACTAAAATAAAAAATAAATTTAAAAAAAATAGTCTTGAGTTGGTTGTGGGCTTGTGAATTTGTTCCATTAGTGACCTTATCTCATTCAGATTTCAGCATTAAAATAATGTTGTATTATTAGAAAAACTTGATTTCATTTATGTGAATTGTACTGAGGTGATTATGACATGCAAAATATGTCAGTTTATAAAAATTACAGTTTAAAAAGATGAAATCAAAAGATTCTTGAGGCCAAGCTTATTATTTTAACTTCTGTTTTTAGGCAAATTGTTTAAAATAAATATATCCTTAATTTTTGATTATCAGTATCAATCTAAAAATAATTTTCACTAATAGCGTATCTTGTTTGTTTAATCAACCTTTTAATAAAATTAGTATGCTTAAAAGTATGATTTATTAACAAATGCAATTACAGTGCTCACTTTTTGTTAAGTTACAAGTCAGTGAAGCACTAAATTATTCTTGTAGCAGGAAGTCACTCAATCATGCAGTTTTTTACTCAAAAATTTACAATTGCGTGTTGTGTTTGCCAGAGAGCAAAAATAGTTCTGCTAAGTAGGAAGAAACAAATACTGCCAGTACCTAGTTAGGTATTGAATTAATACAAGAATGAATGAAAGAATAGAAAAATGAATGAACAGGTTCCACTGACATTTTTTGAATGAAAGAAGTAATTGTTATAAGCAAGAAGGAACTGAGGAAGATCTGCTGCCAAGGAGTAGTTGAATGACACCAACAAACAGCAGTCCTGGAAGATCAGGTAGTGACAGCCAGCCCAATATCAGAGCCATAGGGAACTGAACATCAGGCTATTGATGGGCTCTGTCCCTCAACGGAACAGACTGTCTAACCACAAAGCATAATGAGCATCTACGTTGTGGACTACGCTGAACTGAAATGCAAAGGACAGGAAAATGTTGCGAGGAAGGTAGCTTTGCCATAGAGATGTCGATAAAAAATTTAAAATCCTGACTGTGGAAAGAGATTTATATACTTTGTATACTTGTCTGTGCTAGATCTCACTGCTGTCCATTTACTCTCAGAGTGCAAGTCACTGAGAACCAACAACGAGCAGAATTCCTTTATGTCTGGAAGATTCTTCATGTATATACCTTCAGTAATTTTTAAGCAATTTTAAGCTGATCCAAATGAAATTCCTATTAGATGGGCTTTTGTACACTGAAGAAATTACAACTTCATGTAATTCAACCTAATCATTGATCCAAATAGCTATTTTACAATTTTGAGTAATGAAAAGAAGAAAATCATCAAAATCTCTTTGAAAAGAATGTGAACTATAGGAAAGAGTATGTCAAACTCAAGAAGAAAAGTTAAAACATTTTGAATAAAATCTAATACACAAATCTTAAACTTACAAATGCACACATACATGTGACAGAATATGCATCTGAAATATTCCTTACAGTTTCTTTAGAATAGTTTTTTAGAAGACTCTACATCTCTTACCTTAGCAAATCTTCACAGCAACACAAAGAGGCATAGACAGTTACCCACATGGTGTTACATTTAAATAGACTGCTGTCAAGATTTATGAAAAAAGTTATTGAATGTTACAGCAGGAATGTGATAGTTTGTTAGTTTGCACTCCAAATTGCTATGATACATTTCTTCTCTTGGTATGTGATTACAATTTTACACACTCACTCACGCATACTCACACTCATAAATGTTAAAAACTATCACTGAGTGCTGGTGGCTCACGCCTATAATCCTAGCTACTCAGGCAAATAGTTCTATAAGACCCTATCTCAAAAAACTCTTCATAAAAATGGGGCTGGTGGAGTGGCCCAAAGTGAATGCCTTGAATTCAAGCCTCAATACTGCAAAATAAACAAACAAAAAAATCAATGAGAAAATGTTAAGTGAGAGAAGATTGTTCTGAATATTATTAAATAACATAATAAAATTAAACTACATCATATGTCATGGAATACAAAATATACTGAAGGTGATATTCCAGTATACACTTAAAGCTGCAACTAAATTACAAGACAGTTTGTGTGACTATTTTGTCTCAGAATCATGCAGAAACAGCATAAATGCAAACAAAAGCACAGCTATAATTGACATTTCCATCTTAAATATTATAGTTTTCATGCCTAGACATTGGATTTATATCTTACTTTATGTTCTCTATGTCTGGACTAAGACATATTCAAACTTTCTTTTAGGTTCTTGAGCAAATTAAATAGTTATATTAATGTATTAATAATCTTATATACAAATCCTCTTCTCTATTATTTCTGGGTCACTCTAAACTAATGGCTTTTTAATTTTTTGGAGTTATGTTTTTCCCACTTTTTGTATGACTTGGTAATTTTTTTTTATCTTATCTTGTTAAGTTCTGACTATTTAAATTTTTATATAAATATTCTTAATCTTTACTCTGACAAATAACATACACCAGGTAGTTTAAGTGCCAGAAACTTGTTTTCTCATAATTCTAGAGTCTCAAATTTCAGGATGAATTATTAGTAGGGCTGGTTCCTTTTAAAAGGCCTCTTTCCTTGGCTTGTAGCTAGCTGTCTTCTTGCTGTTCTCACATGTTCTTCCTCAGTGCTTGTGTTTTAATCTCTTTTTCTTTTAAGAATAGCAGCCATATTTGATTAGGGCCACATATATGAACTTATTTTGCTTTAATTGCCTACTTAAAGTCCTACCTTCAAATGCAATTACATTCTTAAGGTAATGGATGAAGTTAGGACCTCAGCTTTTGACAGTAGAGTGTGTTGAGATGTGACAAATGTAAACCAGTGAAGCCAATGCTCCAAATGAGAAGCAGATATTACCGAAACCTCTGAGAGTTCCCTTGTCCCTGTCTAGTCTCTCTTCTTCCTGGCAGCAACCATTCTCCTGATTTTTAATTCTATAGATCATTTACAGCTGTCATTGAAGTTCATAGAATCAGAATCATCCGGTAAATATAATTTGTGCCCCACTTCTTTCAATATACATGCTTTTGAGATTCATCCTTGTTGTATAAACCCATCCACAGTTTACTCCTTTGAATATACCACATATTTTATGCATTGTTTTTATGCATATTTAGGTGACTTCAATAGTCTATTATCTTGAGGAATGCTATAACAAACATTTTTGTACAATTCTTCTGTGGACATACATTTTCAATTATTTGGGGTAACTACAAATAAAGTTCCTACATAATAAAGTAGATGTATATTTGGCTTTCTGAGAAACTGCTGGCCACTTTTTCATAGACACTATGCTAAAGTGGACATTTTAAATCAAGCTGCATATATAAATGCTGCATGATCTCAACATTAAACATATGTAATGCATATTCATGCATAAATATGGTCAAAGGACAATATCAATATATGAAAGCAATTATATTTAATTAGTAGGATTAGAAATATTATCTTTCACTGGTATTTTCTCGTATTTTCATAATTTTCCAATAAAAATAGACTACAGTTATATTCAGAGGAAGAAAGAATAAGACTCATTACTAAAAATATGCAAGACAATCCCACTTTACTATTTAATTTCAAAGATGGAAATTTTGCATGAACTGTAAAGATATATGTTACAGTCAACTTCTCAAGCCACTTGCTTCACTACATGCAAAATCAGTAAAAGAATGGCAATTCTTGCAGTGGTTTCACAATAGAACTGAATGAGAATTCCATTAGAGCAAGTGTCTTGCAACACAAGGAAAGAACTTACAAATTGTTTGTCAGTGAAGATAAATGTTTCTGCCTTTCAGCCTGAAAAGTGTCAGCCTGACCCTAACCACTCCATAAAGTGATGTGTGGTGAGGAATACTAAGACACAGGAGGAGCAAGGGGACTTGGAGAATTGAGGACACACACATACATACACATATATCCAGCAATCCCACTCCTAAGGATACACCCAAAGGAATGCGACACAGGTTACTCCAGAGGCACCTGCACACCCATGTTTATTGCAGCACTATTCACAATAGCCAAGTTATGGAAACAACCAAGATGTCCCACTATTGATGAATGGATCAAGAAAATGTGGTACTTGTACACAATGGAATTTTACTCAGCCATGAAGAAGAATGAAATCTTATCATTTGCAGTTAAATGCATGGAACTAGAGAACATCATTCTGAGTGAGGTCAGCCAAGCTCAGAAGACCAAAACTCATACATTCTCCCTCATATGCAGACTTTAGATCTAGGGCAAATGCAGCAATGTGGTTGGACTTGGATCACATGATAAGGGGAGAGCACATATGGGTGATATAGAAATAGGCAGAAAACCCAAAACATGAAAGCGTTTGATGTCCCCACTCTAGAGGAGCTAATACAGAAACCTTAAAGCAACAGAGGTTATCATGAGAAGGGGATCAGTAGCCAAGGTAAAGAGCAGTTAGAGATGAATCAACATGGGTCATGACATGTGTACACAAAAGCAATGCTAAGAATATTTCTGTATAGCTATCCTCAAAACTCAACTAGCAAAAACACTTTGTCTTCCATATTAGGCTTGTCTCTTTTCTTCAACAAAACTAGTGATAAAGGCAGAACAGGAACTGCCTGGAACTGAGTGGGGAAGGGGGAAGAGGTTGGGGGAGGGGGGAAGGGGGAAGAGAGTGGGGGAAGGGGGAAGAGGGTGGGAGAGGGGGAAAGAGGGTGGGAGAGGGGGGGAAGAGGGTGGGAGAGGGGGGAAGGGGGGAGAAATGACCCAAACAATGTATGCAGATGTGAATAAAAGAATAAAAAAAAAGAAATGGTAGGATATATTACACACACCATATGTGAATTGTTTTACATGTATATGAAATGTAAGTAACAATAACTGACTTATACACATGCATATATATGTTCCTTTTCACATTTAGCATTACATATGTGTAAAACTTTATACACATCCATATGCAGAGAAACTAAATTTAAAAAAATTATTATAATTGCATTCATAGCAATATACACAGTATTAATCAGGCAAAAATATGTTGTTTTATTTCTATCATCTGCTGGAAAAAATGAACACATATTTCTTATCTACATTATTTATTATTAAAATATAGGGTTAATATTTAAATAACTATATAATTAAATAACCACTAATAGATAATAGCAGTCTAAAAGTTGTATTACATGGTTTGAAATAGGAAATGAAAGGAGAAAATAAATATTATTTTAATATCATGAAATAGAAAGTAAAATTATAGCTCATTATGAAACTATATTCAAGTTTTAGAAATTCAAAATGGCTAATATAAAGTGAAACTCAGTCAATGAATTGAATTTGTCTTCAAAATAGCAATTGCCTTGAATCACCAAACCCTTCCCAAAATCATATTATTTTTTAATATAAGAATATATAAAAACTAATGAAGCAATTCTTATATTTTAGGTCAAAATATATAGCAATAAAATGTTTCTTAAAGATTGTTTTGTCAAAGGAAACACTAAGCAATGCAAATTTATATGTTGATTGTGATAAAGAAAGAAATAAAATCCAGCAGAATAACCTAATAATTCATAAGATTTTATGTTATTTTTCCATTTGAAGGATCTTCATAGATGCTAATGCCTAAAGTTTTAAAAAACAGCATTTGACCAAGAATTTTTACAAGTATGTGCTCTTTTAAAGAAAAGGAATTCCCTGATATTGATATTTCCTAAAGGCAAACAAATACATACATACATATGTGCACATGTATGTGTGTACATATATATATATATATATATATATATATGCTATCTATATATATGATTAAGTGTTTGCATTTTGATAGGAGCACTCTGGCTAAATACTGAGTAATACCATCAGCATTTGGTTTTGTTTCCTTATATAACCCATGCTGGATTCTAATTTATAACAGCCCCAAGTTTTCAATGACCATCTGTGAAGATCCCTTCAAATGGAAAAATAAAATAAAAATTAAAACTTACACAAAATATCATCAACCTGCATATCTGAACTTTAATTTAAATCTGCTCCTAAAACAATATCCTTATCATCAGAATTTCAAATAAACTAACACAATACATACAGTTCTTGCCTACTAGGAAAGAAATTTTTCCAAGCATGTGTCATTTAAGAATAATAAGACTTCTTTCATTTAGACACAAGAAAGGATTAAAGAAAAGGTACCCAGCTTGCCTAGGCTTTGACAGGGGGTTGAGACTAAATTCAATTAGAGTCTTCAGCGGGGAAACAAGAAGTGACTTCTGAATTTACACATATGATTTCAGTGAATCCTTCTGTATTTCAAAAGCAATTGAAGGAATGAAGTATATGTTCAAGGTTAGGATGCATGCAAGACTGAACATATATATGTTAAATTCTTGCTACTTTTGAAAAATCAAAACAGATTTTTTGTTCTGCAAATTAAGTGATCCCCTAAAATACCTTGCATATTTTTATTTGAAATGTCAAAATATTCAATTCTTTCTTTCCTTTTAAAAGACTGTTTTTTCCAGATATTACTATTTTAGAAAATAAATCCTATTTTTCTCTACATTGACAACATGGTATCGGAGTTTTCTCTCACTGAAAACGCCACTGAATACGCTGACTACCCTCTGACCATGGAGCGGATTGTGATAGTCAGCTCACTGAAAATCTGGGATTGCTGTGAATTAGAATTCAGCATAGGTAATATTTTTGTGCCTTTTCAGTTTATATTTTATTAATATCTACCTTATTTGATATTTATGTCTTGACTCTTCTTTTTTCACTTATCTAATCAGCTTAATTTCTTTCTTCATTTTATTGATTTTTCAAAACTTTCATCCATAATGTCGAATGAATTTCAGCAGAGCTTACTTCATGTTGTTTGTTCGACTTTATTTCTATAGTAGTTCATTTTTGAAAATTTTATATGCTATAAGAAATGTGTTGGTGATTGTGCTCTTAGCACCATTTCTTCCACAATTTAGTTTATGTTTCCTATACCACTTCATCTATCTCTTGAGCTGGAATTATGGCTGATTTTTAGTTTCTCTCTCTCTCTCTCTCTCTCTCTCTCTCTCTCTCTCTTTTTCTCTCTCTCGCTCTTTCGTGTCTCATCTACTCACTCAATTCTGAGACTACAGCCATGCACCATACCTGACCTGATTTTTTGTTTCATTAACATCATTGTTTCATTTTCTGTGTGTGGTGGTTTTGAGTGTCATTTTTGGTTTTCACAATTCCCTTTAGGATAGAAATTGCAATGAAAACCTTATTCTAGCATATTTCTTTACAATTTTTAAACTATTAATGATATTTACAATTTCAGCAAACAAATATTTTAGCAGAGAGTAAAAAGGGCAGCAATTATTGGTGGCCAGATGTTACAATATCTGAAGTTTTGATCAGAGGTTATAATTTAAATGGCATGTTGGAACATGCATGTTTAGTTACTCTCCTCAAACCTCAACTAAAATGACAATGAAGCATAAGTAATAAAACACCACACAAGGCCAAGATCTAAACATCTTCTGACTTTATAAGCATGACTAAAACGATTCATCAATAGCTCACAAAGTCTCAGTAAAGACTTCTTGTTCCTGTCGTTTTGGTTTATTTTGATTCAGTAGCTCTATTTCTGCGATTGTTCCATTCTCAGGAACATAAAACCATTTGGTAATTTTTACTTCATGCTGGGGGACTGAAACTCTGTGATGCTATCTTGCTACATACACAATGCAGTGGTTTCTTTGTGGAGGGTCTTGTCATGTCAGTACATGTCCCTTGTGCTCTTGGATCCCTAAAAATTATCTTGCAGGAAAGGGGTAGACCCAGTTCTTAACTTATTTTGTTTACTCCAATGTGTTTTAACTGTATCATGAGCCTTTTCTGCTTCTTCAAGGGCTTTTAATCATAAAAGTAAGAAAAGACATCTTCCCTTCCCCCACTCTCTACTTTTTCTGTCACTTATGAAAGTGATATTAGTACTTTACCAGGCAGAAGTACGGAACCAAATGTTTCAAGTGGGATAAATGAAATGAGAGAAAGGAAGTAACCAGGTTTTAAAAATCAATTAATATTTCAAAGATTTTGGGGGATTGCACACTTTATGCTTGTGTCAGGAGACATAGCAGAGAAATAAGCATGAGAAAAGCAAGGGAGGTAGGAGCCAAAGTGTAGAGGAATTTGGTTTTCATACTTACAGAATAGGAAGTCATCAGTGTGAACTGTAAATAGGGGTGTTACCTGATGGGTTTTCCTGATGTAAAAGAAGAATTGTGGCTTTAGAGGGCAAGTCGGAGTTAGGCATTATTAGTAGGCCCTACAGAGGGCAAGTCAGATATCAGGAGGAACTAAACTAAGAAACTTTTATGCTGAATCAGATAGCATAGATATTTTTACAAATATAAATATTTGTTATCTTAAATATTTATTTAGCTCATCTCATAATTATATGCTATTTATTTTGTGGAAAATAAGTCAAATATCACTTGAAATATTTTTTGAATAAAAAAAATCAATCTAATAAGTGATAAAATTTGAATGATTATTAAGAGAGTTTTCAGATTCTTGATGCTGATAAGTGAACTACTTACTACACATTAAAACAACTTTAGAACGGCCTCTGTGATTAATATAGAAAAATGTGTAGATTACTTATATTATCAAAATGATTGCATCCATCATAGTAAGATAACTTAATGGGATTCCATTTTAGGAATGCATAATAATTAATTATCTAGGTTATTAGAGCAATTAGCATGGGTTTGTACCTTCAGTGCTATAAATAATTTCAATTTTGTAAATTATATCTTACTTTAGGTCAATGAGGATTGAAAAAATTAAAAATTATAATAACATATTGACATGGTAATAATAATAATTTATAATGAAGGACACTATACTTTTTGAAGTTATAATTATTATCTTTTATGTATCTTTACAGTTCAGTGCTCCTTGTATTTGGTGCTACTTTCACTGAGAGTGAAACATTTACTTAGCAAAAAAAATCAACTGCATGAAGCACAGTCATGTGACCATTCCTTAGCTCCCATGCACTCCTTAGTAAAGCACAATGTGAGAAACACTCTTGTGCTTTCTTTTAAATGATGTATACTCAATCTATCAAGGATCATCTAGTTACCAGAATCAGCATCTTTATACTACTCATGAGCAATTCTTTTTAAAACTTTTCTCTCTTGGGTTTTATGATACCATTCTGTCTGTATTCTCTGTTATTAACAGTAGATTACCTGCTTCACATCCCTTCATGCTTTTTTCTTAATTATAGGATGCCTAATTTTGTGCAGATGTTCAGTACAGCAATTTGCTTTGTGACTAAACCTGCTAGAAAAGCCTTACATTCCTACATTCTTTCTCCCTCTCTCCCACTGAACATTACATTTGCTGCTGCAGCCATTTCACATGCATGAAAAGAACTGGAGCCTAAGTATAAAACAGAAAAACAACGTGAAAGATCCTAGGAGCTGCTTACTAACCTTAGAGCACATTATCCAGTCTGTGAAGCTCTTGCTTGACACCATATGACTAAATGCTGCCAGAGAGAGAGAGTTAACTCTCTGTTTGTCCTTTCCAGAACATTGAAAGTCATTTATTGAAGATGACAGTGTTACAAATATATAGGTCCTAAACCCATGAGATTCCCTGGATTTATCTCTTGGAGAAAGGATCTCAGAAAAGCTATCCAAACAGGAAAATCTCCCTTGCCTAGATTTAGGTGAGAAATTTTATTTGTTAAAACCCTGAGTTAAATTGCCTAAGAACATGTATAAGAATGGAATATGGAGGCAGAGATGTAAAAGAGTCTTGGAAAACTTGTAGGTGTCGATCCCCAAAGTGTTGTATTTATCGAGAGCTGGCACCTTGCTAGCTCCAGAATGAGTCTTTGCAAATATACGACATAGAGAAACAGAGAGAATGCATAGTCTTAAGATCTCAGAAGCCGCAGTCCTTTACAAATTTTGTCAAAGAAAAAAGAAGCAATTAGATAATAAAACTTACCTAAAGAGATGAAGCAAACATACATATATGATAGCAGAGAAGAGGGTCATAGAACAGATGGAATTAAATTTCATAGCTTTGAAAACAATTGGCTGACGGTGGTGCATCTAGACTCCATTAACAACCTGTGCAGTTTTCAGGAGTACTCTAAGGTCCCTGGAGAGCTATGGCTGACGATACAATCAATACCTGTCAATAAAAGAAAGCTGAGGATATGGGGAATTACCAGCAGCAATTTGGGTTTTTTTCAAATCTTGGTGGGCAGTGCAGAGATAGCCATAAAGACAAAGTAAAGGCAATGAGGATTCAAAAGTTCCAGAAACCACTAAACTCAGAAAGACCCTGGAAGGTGTACCCTATCTTCTGTCTAGCAGAATGGAATGATTTTGATGAGGATATTTGCTTTTGGAAAATCCTGGTAGCGTTTGGTAAAACTGCTAGAGACGAAAGTTGCTGTCAACTTGGCCTAACAGCAGCGCTAGGCTCCTCTACGTTGATTCATGTAGCTATAGCTCCACCCTCCTGTACCAAGACCTAATTATATTTCAAGTCTTCCACCTGAATTTCCATGACTTTAAATTAAAGTATCCTTTCATACATACACACTTTATGCCAGGTGGTGTTAATCATAACTTTTTTCTTTTCGGTTATCATATATGACCTGATAGGTTTAGGACTCTGAGGCTTAAGCACGAAGAACAATTGCAAACAACTTGACAAGTAATATTTACCTTATTTTGTCTTCCTCTCCTCTTCCTCCTCCCCCTCCCGACCTCCTTCCCTCTTCTCCCCCCACCCCACCTCCTTCCCTCTCCTCCCCCTCCCCACCTCCTTCCCTCTTCTCCCCCCTCCTTCTTCTTCTCACCTTCCTTCCCCTCCTCCTCCTCCTCTTCTTCTTCTTTTCTCTCTCTCTCTCTCTTTCTCTGTTTCAGTTCATCTGTCATCAGTTTTATATAACATGTTGTCTACAAGATTTAGTTGTTGCTATATTCTTTCCTCTTTGCATGCATTTCAACTGTCATTGACTTTCCAGTGATGTTGAACATTTTTTCACCATTGCAATAATATACTCTACGTATGACTTTCATATATTGATTATCATGACTGTTGCAATCATAGCTAATCAAAGTAAAATATAATCTGTACCTATTTATAACAAGAATGGAATAAGTTATTTCATTGTTACCCACAAAGGGAAAAAACTACACATCTATAATGTTTTTGTGGGCATCATAAAGAAAATAAAGCTTAGAATCAAAGTTTTGTAGGTACACAAAATAAGGCTTTGAAAAAATCATTATGATTTCATACCTTATAGATCAGTATCCCTGCTTTATATGGCCCTTACTTATTACTTCACTAATAAGAATAGAATGAACATGAAACCATAAAGGTATATGTTAGGAGAAAAAATAAATTTAAAATACAATGATAAAGACTATTGCTCTATCACAAAGAAATATCAAGGGGAAAAAAAACCCTAGCATAATGTAAAGGTCCCATCTAAGTAGCAAATCCTCCCCAGAGTATTTGGGGGTAAAGTAGAAAAAAGCAAAAAAAAAAAAAAAAAACCTTAAAAAAAGAAATAGTAATTGAACAATCCAAGAATAGTAACATTAAATCAAATTCTGGTTTTAGAACCAATTCACTTCAAACCACCACTACTGAAAAATGTAGAATTATAGCACAAGAGGACACGAAGTGACAATTTGACTATACATATTTTCCAAATTTGGCAACAATGATATTTTCTCTCAAACTAACCTTCAAGTCAAACTAAATTTTTTTCACTAATATTTCAAAGATAGAAGCATCTGAAATTCATTCTAGTTCAAAATATTCAGTTCCCTGTCTGAACTGTCTACCCTCATTTAGTTGATGTAAAAAGTAGTAACATATATGAAATACTGCGTCTGGTCAGTATGAACATAAGTCAATGGAAGCATCTGAATACCAGCAGCATAACTTTGTGAGAAAGAGATAAATTATTACAAATAAGTTGAGCTCTTAACATTATCCCTTCCACTCAAATTTTCATATACTCATATACTTAGTATTTTTTATACTCAAATACTGAAAATAAGTTTTCCAAAGGACTTTTAAAATTAAAAAGCTATTCTTATCATGCCTGATTTGTTCTTATAAGCCAAAATTATCTATATGGCACTTTAAACATTACTAAATTAAAAATCAAACATTTCAACCTTTGGTTTCAATAACATGAGATACATATGAACTTTGAAACTAAAAATAATTTAATTATTAGAAATATAAGTGCATTACTTATTAGACATAATTATAGACACAAATTTTGTATTGAGTGTCTAGTATATGACATATCTTTTTCACTTAATACAGTTCTGTAAAGAAGTTATTCAATGGTTAGGTGCATTTCTCAGGTGAGAAAATCATCTAGGTAAAGGTCACTATCACCACAAAGTTTGCACAGTAAGTGATATAGTCCATCAGTATAACTCTAGAACTAACAACCTCTGGACTTTGAGATCTAACAAATATCCAAACTAAAATTATTTTCAGTTACATATATTCAGAGCCAAGCATTCCATATCATTTTGAAGTTTAATGTAAAGGTAAATCTTTATCTTTCAAGGACCTCAAGCATTCAGAATTCAATGTGAAGCTCATCATATGTCTGACTAAAAAGTCACAGCATGGTGTAGTGACATATGTAACCATGATTTGCAAACAAAATAAAATAATGTATAAAATCATGAAAGATAGAATCTGGTTTACATTTTGCCAAACTTACAGAGTTCAACTCAATATTAGCTAATCATTCCTGTTAAAATCATACCAAACTGCAGTCATGCTGGGGTGAGCATTAAAACTCATAAAGAATACAAGGCACTGTGTGCTATTATAGATGAAACAAAATCTCCAGGAAGTGTTTGAAGTGATGTGAAAATAATTACAACTTAAGGGTTCATAAAGGCCACAGGAGGGATCTCTAAATGTTTTAGGGCCTACTAAAAATCATTTATCAAGTTGACAGTACACTACTTTTATTTGTATTTATTTTTTAATGATTAGCATATTATAATTGTACAGGGGAACACATGGTGACTATTTACATATGTGCTTATAACATATCTTACTTAGAGATTATTCTTCCTCTTCCACCCTTCCCTCCTTCTTACAACAATTTCATCAGATTTCATTCTTCTATTTTCAAATATGGATACAAAATACATCCACCATATACACCCTCATTCCTCCTTTCCTTGTGTCACCCTCCCCTCCACCTCCCACTGGTACCCAACCCCAGAAAATATTTATTTTTCCTTCCTTTCCTCCATTTTTTAAAATTAAGTGTATTTTGATAGTCCAAGAGGTTTTCACCTTGGTACTTTAGGCTTGTATATATAGTGCTTTTATCAAATTAATCCCCTCCCCTTGGTTACTTACTCATTCTCTAATACCATGTTCCCCTAATATTTAACTGTTTACTGTACAGTACATTATATTATATTCTACAGAGATGGGTTGTTTCAATATTTTTTGTTCTCTAACATTTCATTTTCTCTCTCCCACCTCCCATAGCCCCCTCAGACGGACTCACTAACACAATTTTGTTCTGTCACTATATAGATAAATATACATATATAGATATAAATATATGATCACATGTGTTTCTATATACACATTTAACTTACAGGTCTAACTTCTACATATGACAGAAAACATGTTATGTTTGACTTTTGAGCTTGGCTTACTTAACATAAAAGTCTTAGTCCTATCATCCATTTACCTACAAACAACATAATTTCATTCTTCTTTATGGTTGAATAAAACTCCATTTTTTATATATATATATATATATATATATATATATATACCACATTTTATTAATCCATTCATCAGTTGTGCAGTATCTGGGCTGCTTCCAAAGCTTGACTATTGTAAAGAGTGCTGCAATAGACATGAGTTTGCAAGTGACTCTGTCATATTCTGGATTACATTCTTTCAGATACATGCCTAGAACTGGTATCACTGGATCGTATGGAAATTCTATTTTTAGTTTTTTGAGTGGCCTTGATATTGCTTTCTATAGAGGTTTCACTTAATACACAATGTAACCAACAGTGTAGAAGTGTTCCTCTTCCCCCACATCCTTGCCAGCATTTGTTGTTGTTTGTGTGATTGATGATAGCCATTCTGACTAGGGTGAGGTAGAATCTCAATGTAGTTTTGATTTGCATTTCATTAAGGCCAAAGACGTTGAACATTTCTTCATACATTTATTGGTCATTTGTACTTCTTAATTTGAGAATTGTCTGTTCAGTTCTTTTCCCCATGTATTCAGTGGGCTGTTGATTCTTTAAGAGGTTAGTTTTTTGAGTTCCCTGTATATTCTAGTTATTAATCCCTTGTCAGATGGCAAAGATTTTTTCCCATTCTGTAGGCTGTCTCTTTAGTCTAGTGATAGTTTACTTTGCTATGAAGAAGCTTTATAGCTTCATGCAGTCCCAATTGTCAATACTTTCTCTTAATTGCTGAGGTATTAAGAGTTTATTGATAAAGCTATTACCTATGCTTATGTGGTCCAGTGTGTTCCCTATTTTTTCCTAGATTAATTTCACTGTTTCAGATCTCACATTAAGATCCTTAGTCCATTTTGAATTAATGCTTGTACAAGGTGAGAGACTGGGATCTAATTTCAGTCTTCTGCCTGTGGAAATCCAGTTTTCCCAGCACCATTTGTTGAAGAGGCTATCTTTTTTCCAGTGCATATTTTGGGCATCAAAAATCAGCTGGCTGTGTAGGGTCTTCTATTAAATTCCATTGGTTTTCTGTCTGTTCTTGTGGTATTAACATGCTGTTTTTTATTGCTATGGCTCTAGAGTACAGTTTGAAGTAAGATATTGTGATAATTCCACTGTTGCTTTTTTGGCTCAGGATTGCTTTGGCTATTTGATGCCTTTTGTGCTGCATATGAACTTTAAGATTGACTTTTCTATCTTGGTGAAGAATGCTGTTGGAGTTTTAATAGGAATTTCCTTGAACATATAGACTGCTTTCTGTAGTATAGATATTTTCACGACACTGATTCTGCCAATCCATGAACATGGGATGTCCTTCCATCTTCTGATATCTTCATTGATTCCTTTCGTTAGTGCCTTGTAGGTTTCATTGCATAGGTTGGTCACCTCTTTCATTAAATTTATTTCTAGGTATTTTAATTTTTTTTATGCTATTGTGAATGGTATTGTTTTCCTGATGTCTTTCTCAGACTATTCATTGTTTCTATACAGAAATGCTACTGGTTTTTGTGTATTGATTTTTGTATCCTGCTACTTTGCTGAAAGTGTTTATGAGATCTAAAGAGTTTTTCTGGTTGGGTTTTTGGGCTCTTTCCAGTACAGGATCATATCATCTGAAAATAGGGACAATTTGACTTCTTCCTTTCCTATTTCAATCTCTTGAATTTATTTCTCATGTCTTATTGCTCTGACTAGAAATTCCAGCACTATGTTGAAGAAGAATGGGGAAAGTAAATACCCTTGCCTCATTCCTGATTTTAGAGGAAGTGGTATCAGTTTTTTCCCCATTAAGAATGATGTTGGCTATAGGTTTTTCATATATAGCCTTTATAATATTGAGGAATGTGCATTCTATTACTAATTTCTTCAGAGCTTTTATCGTGAAAGGATGCTGAATTTTGTCAAAGGCTTTTTCTTCATCTATTGATATGACAATGTGATTTTTTTGTCCTTGTTTCTGTTTATGTGTTGTATTATGCATATTGATTTGCAAATGTTGCACCATCCTTGCATCCCTGCAATGAAATCTACTTGATCATGGTGTATGATCGTTGAATTCTCTTAGCAAGTATTTTTCTTGTTGACTTTCAAGTCTATGCTCATCAAAGATATTGACCTATAACTTTCTTTTTTTTTTTTTTTTTTTTTGATGTGTCTTTACCTGGCTTTAATATTAGAGTAATACTGGCTTCATAGAATGTGTTCGGTAGTATTCCTTCCTTTTGAGCTTTATGGAATAATTTGAGGAGCATTGATGTTAGTTCTTCTTTAAAAGTCTGCTAGAATTCATCAGTGAATTCATCAGGATCTGGACTTTTCTTTGTTGGAAGGGTCTTCATAACTGCCTCAATCTTATTACTTCTTATAGATCTGTTTAAGTTTTATAACCTCTTGGTTCAATTTTGGTGAGTCATATGTGTCAAGAAATTTATCTATTTCTTCTTCATTTTCCAGTTTTCAGGAATATAAATTTTTTAAAATATTCCCATATGATCACATGAATTTCATTGGTGTCTGTTGTAATATTACCTTTTTGTCTCTGATTTTATTAATTCAGGTTTTCTCTTTTCTTCTTTTAGTGAATTGAGCTAGAGGTTTGTTTACCTTGTTTATTTTTTCAAAGAACCATCATTTTGTTTTGTTGATTGTTTGTACTTTTTTTCATCTCCTTGTCTTGCTCTTGTTTTGTTAGGAGTTTGAGATATATCATCAAATTATTTATCTGAGATCTCTCTAGTTTTCTAACATGGGCATTCATAGCTATAAAATTCCTTCTCAAGACTAACTTTGCTGCCTCCCACAGGTTCTGGTAATTTGTGTCTTCATTTTCACTTGATTTTAGGAAACTCTTAATTTCTTTCCTAATATCTTCAATGACTCACTGCTCATTCAAAAATGTGTTGTTCAATCTCCATGAGTTTGAATGTTTTTTGTGGTTTTCCTTGCTATTTATTTCTAATTTGCCCCATTATGGTGAAGGGTGGATGCCAGGATATCCACATGTTCCCCAAAGATGGCAATTAGCCAAGGAAAGAAATGCCCTGTCTTTGATTTCTATCCAAGCACAGAACAAGAACCCTGACCACCCAAGTGTTGTAGTCCATCAATGATCTGTTAGAATACAGTAGATTATTTCAACTTTTTTGTATTTGTTGAAGTTTGCATTATGACCTGAGATGTCTGTTTTGGAAAAAGTTCAATGGGCTCTGAGAAGAATGTGTAATCTGCTGTCATAAGATGAATTACTCTATAACATTTTGTTAAAGGTACTGTTTAGTTCTAGGATATCTTTGTTGATTTTCAGCCTGGATGTTCTGTCTATTGAAGGAAGTGGGGTGTTGAGATCTCCCACAATAATTGTATCTGGTTCTATCTGTTACTTTAAGCTCAGAAGAGTTCATTTTATGAATGTGGGGGCTCTGATGTTTGGAGCATACATATTTAGAATTGTTGTATCTTGTTGCTGGATTGTTCCCTTTATTAATATATAGTGGCCTTCTTTATCTCTTCTGATTTTTGCATAAAATCTGCTTTGTCTGATATAAGAATAGCTATTCCTCCTTGTTTTCAGCTTCCGCATGCCTGGTAAATCTTTTTCCAACTTTTTACTTTTAGTTTGTGTGTCTTTGGTTGTGAGATGTGTTTCTTGTAGAATCTTGCTTTTGATTGGATCTTGCTTTTGATCTAATCTGACAATCTGTGTCTTTTGATGGGAGAGTTAAGTCCATTACATCCAGGGTTATGATGGAGAGGTATTTATTGATTCCTATGTTTCTTTTTTGTTGCTGTTTTTCCAGATTGTGTCTCATATTAATTGTTCATTACTTTCGGTTTTGTCCAACTTCAGGTTTTGCTGGTTTTCTCAGTTGATCATCCTTGGTGTTTTCTTAGCTATTGTAGGTTCATTATTTCTCCTTCAGTTCTATTCTTTCCTAGCCTCTCATATTTGTGATTGATTTTCATTCTGTTCCATGTGTATAATTCTTTTGAGAATTCTGTTTAATCCAGGCTTGGTGGACATGACCTGCTTTAGCTTGTCCTTATCTTGGAAAGTCTTCATTTATCCCTCGAGGTTGAAGGACAGCTTTACTGAATAAAGTATTCTTGGTTGGTAGTTATTCTCCCTTAGAGACTGAATTATATTACTCTGTACTTTCTTGGCTTTTGGAGTTTGTGCTGAGAGATCTGAGGTGATTTTTTTTTTTTTTTTGCAGTACTGGGGCTTGAACTCAGAGCCTACAACTTGAGCCACTCTACCAGCTCTTTTTTGTGAAGGGCTTTTTCTAGATAGGGTCTCATGAACTAATTTGTCAGGGTTAGGTTCAAGCTGTGATCCTCCTGATCTCTGCTTCCCAAGTAGCTAAGATTACAGGTGTGTGGCCAGCCTGAGGTGATTCTTATGTGTTTACCTTTGTAGGTGAGCCGGCATTATTCTCTTGAAGCTTTCAGTATCCTTTCTTTGTTTTCTAGATGTAGCATTTTAATTGTGATGTATCATGGGGTTGTTCTCTTTTGATCATGTCTATTAGGAGTTTGAAGTGCTTCCTGTACCTGGGTGCCTATATTATTACATAGATTTGGGAAATTTTCTGCTATGATTTCATTGAATAGATTTTCTATGCCTTTGGTTTGTATTTCAGCTCCTTCTTCCACCCCATGAATTCTTAGGTTTGGTTTTTTGATAATATCCCAAAATTCTTGTATGTTATATTCATGTGTATTAATTTTTTTCTTTGTGATCATTTGCTTGCAATAGCACCTCAATCTTGTCCTCCAGCTCTGATATTCTTTCTTTTGTTTGATCTTGTCTGCTGATAATACTACCCATTGTGGTTTGTATATTATTTATTGAGGTTTTTATTTCTAATGTTTCAACTTATTTTTTTCATAGTTTCCATTTCCTTGCTGAGTTTCGATCATTTCCAATAGTAAGTTTCTGAATTCTCTCTCCTATTTTTCAGCCAATTCATTGTCTTTGGATTCAGATGTTGAGTTGTGGTGGGAGTCTGGAGGTGAAACAGTGCCTTGGTTTTTCATATTTAAATTTCTATACTGTTTTGCACATCTTTTGGTCTGATATTCCTTTTACTTCCTTGGATGCATGTAGAACCTACTGCAGAAGTGAGGGAAACAACTCAGCAATAAATCAAGTATTTGAGTGAGTAAAGAAAAATTGATGTTTGATTTGTCTCTCCAGTAAGGTTGTATATTTACTTTTAGGAGGATGATCTGGGAGCTTAACATTGGTTGAAGGGTTGGGGAAGAGTTAGTAGTGGGGAAGGGAAGGGAGAGGATGAGAAGATGGGGAGGGAGAGGATGAGAAGATGGGGAGGGAGAGGATGAGAAGATGGGAAGGGAGAGGATGAGAAGATGGGGAGGGAGGTATAGGTGACAGTAGTCTGAGAGAGAGCTCAAGGTAACTGAGAAGTAGAGAATGGAAAAAGAGGAGAGAAACAGACCAATAAGGACAAATTAGCTGAGAGGAATTAAGTAAAGAACCAAAACAAAAGTAAGATAAGATCAACAATAGCAACAACAAGTAAACAGAACAAACTGACTTTACAAAAAATAAGGACACAAACACAAAACAACAGTAAAAACAAAACTTTATTTCTTGTCCCATGAGAAGCACGTCCTTCTTGCCCTGGTTGTTAGTGCAAATAGCTTCAGAAAGGGGCTGGGCCTCAGGGAGGGGCAGCCGTGACAGTCTCTATTGTTTTATGAGCTTAGTCCACTGAGTTGTTTTGGATCCAGGTGGCCTCCATAAATGGGGGATCGAGACTTCCTGTTGAAATGTGAAGAACTTAGAGCTGGTGGGCCACTCCTGTGAGGTGAGGGCCAGTGGCTTGAGAGGGCAGGTACACCACTGCCTTTCTGACTTGGATCCAATCATAAGCTCCCCCTCTCTATGTCAGCCTCTGGTGGTTGATTTCCATGCAGGTTTGGAGACCTGGAGTGTCCCAGGGTGTGGCTCTTTAAGTCCCAGCTTTTCTCAGAGGCTTATTGCTTGTTGTTTACTATTAAGCAACTGCTCTAACTGGAGTTCTCAGTCAGTGTGGAGGTGGGGGGGGTGGTTTAAATTGACCTTATTCAATGGTAGCAAGTGTGAATAGGGTTGCAGACCACTGGGTGTTTCCTTCCAGGTGTGCTCTTGGTGGAAGTTTTCTATACAGACATTGTGGCTGGGAGACCCAAAAATTTATAGTCTGTGATTTTTCCATTATCACTTCAATGCTCAGTCTCCCAACTGGTCTGCCTTCAAGGAGCTTCAGATATCTGAGCTCTCTGCCAGGAAAGGCTCACTGTTTTGCTTTGGTGAATCCCCTCATCAGTTAGGCAAAACACCAGTTTCCTACATTTCAACTTCTCAGCTCACTGAAAGTTCAAGTCAGGTGTCTTGGGAAGCAAGACACAGGGTCCAGTGGCTCTCTCAAAAAATGTGGGGCTCACTTGGGAGAAATTACTGTCTCGTGATATCCCTGTACTGGGGTTAAGATTTGTGGGTGGCATAAATATTGTTCCAGAGCTAGTTTTGCTGTTCTGGTGCAGCCTTGCTTGGCTTACCTTCAGTATTCTCCCCTCCCTGCAGGGGAGCACAGACAGGAGGGAGGGCACTTGGGCATATTTCTCAGATACCCATTTACTCTTTTGTATTTCTCCCATACTTTCCTGTCTTTGTCTCTTCTGTATGTATCTCTTCTTTGTTATCCAACCTCTTATTCACGTGCCCTGATGCAGGAAGCATCTATTCCTCCACCATCTTACCATTATCCAGTATACTAATTTTTAAATTTGTAAAAGCACCCTGGTTTTTGTTTATTGTTCAAAATACATGAAATTAAATAAAACACAAATTAGCAATTTTTTACTTTAGGTTATAATAAAAATGGCATATAAATGGAAATCGTATGTTCTAGCTTCAAGAGAGCCATCCTTATAGATGACGTAGATGATGATGGATGGATGGATGGATGGATGGTTACATAAAGTTACTCATTTCTTTTCCTTTCTCTTTTTAGCCTCAATTTGTTCTAATCATTCACTAAATGATGCACTGATCATGCACTAAATCAGGCAATGATTTGACAAGTCACAATGAAACTCTGAAAGATATTTATTAAACATTCTTGTGATATCATAAATTCTTTCAGTCTATCTGAAAATATTTTGGAAAGTATCAGCCTCAGTCAGCCAAAGGTTGTAGGATTTCTAGTTTTTAGTCTTAGTTATCATTTAAACTACCAAAGCAAAGCACGCAATGCGATGGACACTGTTTCCATTTTGTAAGCTTAAAGTATAAATAATTTACCTGAAGATCTGTCCAGCCAAATGAGTAATCTACTTTTCCGTCTAAAATTGCCACCCTTTACAATGCACTATTGATTCACAGCTATTTACTTAGATGAAAATGAAGGGATAGAGAATGGTCAGAGCTGAAAACAGACCTGCCTTCTAGAATCACACAGGTAAGAGCCCGAGAAGATAGAAAACAGATAACAACAAAGATTCAGTGGGTGAAAGCAAGTCATTCTTTCCACAAATTAACCCAATCTCCAGTCAAAAACTCCCCAAATCAAAGGTGAGTTTCCACAGGTGTAGTAACACTTCAGTTCAGGTTAGTACATAAAAAAATGTCTTAAAGATATATTCATAGGCAATAAATGCCTTGTCACAGATCACTGTATTGCTTAGAAGTACTGTATATTCTAAATAGGCAAAAATAAAAATCTAACATTATCTGAGCACACACCATGCTCCAAGAATCATGTCATGCACTATTATGTAGACCCACTCATCTGATCCTTAAATAATTTCTTTTGCTTGGTCTGTCTAGAACACAGAAAAATTTTCCTAGTACATTTGTGAATGTTCACAAATACATGACTGAATGTCTAATGCCAGTCATAATTTTCCTTCTGCTATGCAATGTAAATATGACGAGAATAAGACCTTAGTGTATCCCATGGCACACATGAGATACACTACAACTTGAAGGAGAGCAGATTGGTTAACACTGTCTGATTATCAGGTGTCACAGTTGAGAAAACTTGAACATCAAATGAACCGGTTTAGTATTTCCCTTTCTTTGTGGTAACAACACACAGGGTTTTTTGTTTGTTTTTTAAGGACTCTTCCCCATCTAGCACCACCTTCTACTGTCAGCCATGCATACTATCCCCATCTCTAGGGTAGGTCTTGATAGCTTTCTGTTAATATAGCAGTCAGTCCTTCTGGGCAGTTTTCAACACTGGGATGCCACATAATCTGGTCAGTCTGTGAATCAAGGAGGGGGCTGCCTAAACTTGCAGGAATATAGCTTCCTATATTTTTCTTTGAGAACTATGGAAAGAGACCTTCTCTCTTTCCCTGGATGACATGAAAGACAATAAGCTCTAGAACCGTTTCAGTCATTTTACCACCATGAAAGAGATGTGGGAGCCTGAAGACAGTGTTGATACAAAAAGAACAGAAAACAGTGAAATTGCATTCTTGGTGGAATCTTCGAAGCAGCGAATCAAATTTAACCTAATGCTACTCCTCTTTCAGATCTTTTCAACTAAGTAATCCAATATTTTCTTTTAATCTTTTATTCAAATTTTGTTGCATCAGTCTCTGCATACAGTGTCACAATTTAATCTTACAGTAAATGGATCACAGCCTGCCTCAGATGATAAACAGTCTCCAAAATTATCAGTAGGAAAATTTATTTAATATGCCCCAGTGAGTGAAGAGCTGAGGTGAGGGTGGTTGAGCTGAGGTAAGATGAAGAAGGCTTTATAGTCACCATGAATTTGAGCGACCTTTCAGGGAGGTCAATGGGTCTGTAAGTGAAAAAGGACTAGAGGAAAATTAGGAAGACAATAGTGCATTTATACTTTAAGAGCATGAAAATATATTTTCATACACTTTGGATAAATCTATTAAGAGAAATAATTTGTATTCATTATACTATAACCTGAATTTATAAAAATTTATATGATATGACTTTTTTTTCCTTGCAATACTGGGGACTGAACCCAGGGTCTTACACATCCTATGCAAGTGCTCTACCACTTGAACCAAATCCCAGCCCTTCTCTTTTATGGGGGGATTTTTTGTTTTGTTTTTGAGGTGGGGTCTTACTACTTTTGCCTGGGTTGGCTTCAAATTCACAATCCTCTTGCCGCTGCCTCACAAATAGCTGGGATTACTGGTGTATACCATGCCTACTAATATACATATTTTTATAATTGAGTGTTCCAGTATTTATTCTAACAGGTATTTACAGTACTTACTTCAAACAGGTAGAAGAAGAAAGTAAGCTCCCTATAAGTCAATGGCTAAAAAATAGTTAAGGTGTTTCCATATAAAATGCCATGTGATATATAAAAACATAAAAGTTTATTATTATAAGAACTGCCTAGTTTCTTTAAATTAAGAATAAATAGTAAAGGAAAATTCATAGAAATGGATTGAAATTTAAACTAATTTTACCCAAGAAATACTGTATTCATAAATACCTAATAGAGACAAGAAAAATGCAAAAAATAATAAATTCTAAAAGTTCAAATGAAGCACAAGGATCCATGCAGAATAGTGACTTTTTATAAAATGATATAAGATTAAATGAATTATTATATTGATATATTAATATTAATCAGAGACATGAGCAAGGACAGAATAGTTAACATAGAGTAGGTCTTGCAGAGTAATGCTACATGTAAGGACACAGCACAGTTCCTCAGTATCTTCAGGCGATGGGTTCCCAAGACATCCACAAATACCATAATCCATGGATGCTCAAATCCCTTATGCAAAATGGCTTAGTATTTGCATATAACCTATGCATATCCACTTGATTACTTTAAATCATGTTGAGATTACTTATAGTATCCAATACAATATAAATGCTATGTCAACAGTTATAATACTATATATTTTAGGCAATAATAGCAAGAAAAAAAAAAGATCTGTACATGTGCAATACAGACATGACCACGGCAGATCTCACTGCATCTCTGTGGTTAGTTCTTCAGATGTAAAATCTACAGATACAGAGGTCCAACTGCGTTGTATAATTTTTTTTGTGGTGGTGGTATTGGGGTTTGAGCATAGGGGCTCATGCTTGCTAGATAGGCACTTTACTGCTTGAGCCACACCCCCAGCCTCTATATTGTTGAATTTTATTCAATATCTCCAAATAATTTTAAAAAACAAAAAATAAATAAATCTTAAAAACCTCTATGTGAGGAAACTATGTTGTTCACACTTAAATCCCATTTCAATAGTAACTACTGGTTATACGTTTAAAATTGATACCCTTATCCATTTCTACAACAGTCTTTAAATCTTCGTTACATATAATCTGTACAATGCAGGTGAAATTAAAGGTCACAGTTGCCAAGTAGAAAGACCTACTTATGTTTATACAAAACATTTGCTGCTTTAAATGGTAATGAATACTGAAATGTCAATAATACAAATGATATTTTGAAGATGCATCAGTGCTTAAATGTTCTTCCTTGAACAGAAATGAATGTTTATCCATGCTGTGAAGCAAGTCTGAGGAGAAATGACTATGACGAAGAGAACACATTGCTATAGACAATTCTAAATTGTCTGAATTTTTTTGCCCATACAGGCACATTTGGTTACTTGAGAGGAACACAGGTTCCTGTAATATACATATGCATCTTAGACATCACCAAAGGGACAGTTAGACAGAATTCAACCTCCTGAATCTCTAGCTTGGAGTTTTTACACACTCCCCATTTTGCCATTTTTCTTCAAAGTACTAAAATGAACAATTTTATAACCCAAAGCTTGCCATTATTTTACTAATTCCAATTACTTTAATTTTTCCAGTTGTTTAAATTGTTCTTTTTAAAAACTTAAATTAGTTCACTATATCATTTATCTTTAGCTTCTGTATCTGTAACTGTTCTTCTCTATCTTTTCCTAACATAATTTTGTTCATTATCCATATAAAGAAAACAATCCTAATTGTCTCCATTTTTACACTGAGAATTATTATTTTTTAACTTTCCAGTATATCTTTCTTGGGTGATGACTTCTAGCCTTGTGCTTGCAAGGCAAGTGCTCTACCACCTGTGCAAGCCCCACACCTTATGTTTTAGTCCTTTCCCGATAGAGTCTCACTTGTGGGCTGAGATCTCTACCTATGCCATTCAAATAGCTGGGATTACAGGTGTACACCACCATGTTTGGCCTACTTTCAGGTTTTTAACCTGATTTCTTTTGCTTTAATACCTCTCTCACGTGAGCTTTTCCACGAGCTTCTGTGCTACTGACCTAATTGGGGGCAACTGGAGGTGCAGAAAGGAAAAAAGTTAGAAGACAAAGCTGGGGCCAGGTATGCTGGGCACTCAGATGGAGACACACAATAGCCTTGTTGCTTCTTTTTCTCTATTATTCTCTTCTTTTACTTCACTTCTTTTCTCTTTCTTTAAAATCTTACTTCTGAAGTCTTTCTTCTTCTTTTCTATTCTTTAAAGTCTCTTTCCTTAGCCTCACTCTGTCCCATGCTTTCTTTAATCTCTCTTAAAGTCTCCGTCCTCAGACTCACAGACACACAAACAGCCAGCAGCAGAGTCATTCTTTCAAGCAGCCCACCTATCCAACCATCCTCCAGTCCAATCCCATCCACCCAAATTCCCGTCCTCCTTCAGGGAGTCTTTTATATCCAGTGGTAAACAAGGAGGTGGAGCAACAGCTCTCAAGGAGGAGTATGACATCCTAACAAGAGAAACCTGCTCTCTTTCTGAACATAAACAGCTTAGGAAAAGCAGTTGTGCTGCACTTTCCTTCACCCCCTTCTGTGGCTTGGGCCATGCCAAACTCAGCCTGTAGATCACTGAGCACAACTGTGCTTATGTCAAGTTCTCATAGGCTTCTCATAATCCACTCCCCACACCTCCCATGTTTATTACCTGAGCTTTTTCCTTCATTGGAATTGAAATATTTTATATTCCAATTACATTTATTTAATTTAAAAATCTTTAGTGTCTGTATTTTACTGTTTCACTACCTTTTAATTTCCCTTTATTCCTTATCTCAAAATTTTTCTTATTTAATGACTTAAGTGTAGTAAAAAAAAATTTCTTTAGGAAAAATTTCTTCCAAACAAAATGAGATGGAAGCCTTTGCTCCAGCTTTCTCTGTATTGCTCCTGAAGGCTTCCACAGAGGACTCATCAGCCTTTCGATGAAGATTTTGTAACAAAAAGGACAATCTCTGAAAATATTTAGGTGACATAATGGATTGAATCAGCTGTGAAGAGATGAAGGGTGGTGTGGAAAAATGGTAGTGTTTGCTTCAATTCACTGCCAGATATTCTTCTTTCTTTTTTTGGAGGGGGATGGCAGTAATTGGGTTTGAACTCAGGGCCTTGCACTTGCTAGGCTGATACTCTACCACTTCAGCACAGCCCCAGGCCTTTTATACTTCAGTTATTTTTCAGGTAAGGTGTCATGTTTTTATGTTGGCCAGCCTGGGACTTAATCCTCCTACTTAAGGCCCCCCACATAACTGGGATGACAGACACAGCTACCATGCCTGACTTACTGATTAACATTGGGTTTCACAAACTTTTTGCTGTGGCTAGCCTAGAACTCTGATCCTCCCAATCTCTGCTTCCCAAGAAAGTGAGATTACAAGGGTGAGCCACCATGCCACCATACCCAGATTTCAAATATCCTAAAGTGGCACCTTTTAAGTACATTTTAAGATAATTTATAACAACACAACATTTTTGATAACTGTAATAAAGAGATATGAAAGGAAGCATTGTGAATGCAAGATGGTGAGAGACAAAGAGACAGTAGCCAAAGCGCAGAGCCCTTGCTCTCTCTTTTCTAAAGAAGTCAACACACAAACACCTTTACCCATTGATTTACTCCTGCACTTTTCAGTGAGGGGAATATCTCCCCGTGAAGAGCCAAAAATTAGTTCATGGGAAAAGGTGAAAAATATTGGCTATTACAATGATTTGTGGCCTTCTAAAACTCCAAGGACCATAGAGAGATATATAGTATATCTGAGCTATTAAAATTTCATGAAGGCATGGGTTACAATTAGGGAAAAAAAGAGTCTATGGCTGACAAAGTGGATAACATGCAGAAGAGCCTTTAAAAATTCTCCACATTTAGCCCTTCTCTAATGCATATAACTTGATTAGAAAACTTTCAGATTCTCCTTTTCCTAAGACTTGTCTCATTCATTCAACAAACAACTCTGTTTTAAATGCCAACTATGTTGTCACCAACTAAGCTATGCAGTAAAACATGGTGGTAAGAAGACCTGACCTTTTTTCCCAAAAAAGCTAACACACAATTTGAGATTCAGATATTCAGATACTGAAATGTGCTAATGCAATATATGATATGATAAAAATGCCCAGCACCCTTTGGGATGCACTTTATTTTATTTTTATTAGCATATATTAATTGTAGAAAGGGTTTCATTATGACCTTTCCATGCATTTATAGAATGTACTTTTATCAAATTCACCCTCTATTACTCTTTCTGATCCTCCCCCAAATCACCAACCACTTTATTTTACAGTTTTTAGTGGGTTTCATGATGCTATTTTCATACATGTATGTGATATGCTCTTTATGGCTACAGTACTACCAGGAAATCCAGAGAGAGAGAGAGAAACAGAGAGAGGGGGACAAAGAGAAGGAGGAGAAGAGACGGAGAGAAGAAAAATCCTAGAGAATGTGATATCACATGGAGAGAGGGAAGAAGAGGAGACTGAGACACCACACAGGTCAGTAAGTTTTCTTGAACTAAAAGGCAGATGCTTTATAAGGGCTAAATTATCATTTGAATCATCCACAAATTGCATTGGGGACAAGTAACCATCCTTGAGTGAGTGACTTCAGTCAATCCAAATGGAACAGAAGCAACAGCTGAATCCACACAATTGCGAGTCATTGTTTTTGGTTTAAGCTACTGGGACTTGAAGCGGTCTGGTTGCTGAAACATCTGGAGTATAAAGAGTAGACACATAGAGTTGAAGGGATAAACAAGAACTGGATGAGAAAGGGTCTCATGAGCCTTGTTAAACACTTCAGACTTCCTCTGTAGACATCAGGCACTCTTTGAAGGTCTTTCAGAACAGAGTGATACAGTCAGGTTCAAATGAGACAGGTTGGATGGGACATAGGAACCAGGTTTGTCAGTTCTCAGACAAGTTGCTTTTGAGGTGAGCAGATGATTTATCAAATTATCATTGGGAGACAAAAGCTGAATTTCCCACCTGTCTTCTTTCACAAGATCTAAAGATAAGAATGTTAAGGTGGCAGACTGTTTTTATTTAGGTGACTGCTAAAAACATCAAAAGTATGCTGTTTCTCCAGCAAGTGGACAGTAATCACTTGATATACATCGAGCAATAAAGTCATTATAAGTTTTGATTTATTTTCCTTTTTTTTTTTTCTCAGCTAATCAGGTTGTTTTGTTATACTTTAGTAAATTATATGTATACTTTAAGTGAATTTTGACAATGTAAGAAATAAAAATTTTTATTCCTCTAGGTTAGAGTAAGATTATGCTATTTCTTAATTTCTTCATTTAAATTTATTAAGGCTAGAGGCTGAAGAGTGGCTCAAGTGAGAGAGCACCTGCCTAGCAAGCCAGAAGTTCTGAGTTCAAACCCTAGTACTACCAAAAAAAGTTATTGAAGCAATCCAAAAAATTGTGTTTAAGTTTTAAGCTTCATGTGACTAAATACCTAGGCAATCCCTGAAAACATCTAAACATAAAATTCTTGAAATACAAAATACTCATCAAAAATAACTTTTAACCTGTAATAATTTCCCATCAAAGTGATATAATTTAGTCATTCTACTTAGATCTTCAAATTATTTATTATAAACATTAATATATATATACAATTATATATATAAATGTTTAGTAATGAACTTGAATATACACATATATTCACATATATGATATATATGACATGTATGTTTATACAGAGACATAATTTACAATGTGCTAGGTAATATATCAATTCAATCAGACATCATAACAGCCCTTTGAGTTATATATAATAATAATTCTGATTTTATAGGTAAAAAAATAGAAGTTAAATAACTTGTGCAAGACCACAGTACTAACATAAAGAAATAGAGATAAGTAGATTAAGTAACTAGCCCAAGATCATGAATTAGAATGCAGTGTGCCCATGGTTTGACAACATTTTTAATCTTAAAAATGTTTCCCTAAAGTTATACCTACATTTAAAATTTTTGAAACATCATATTAATTAGAAAGACATATAAAGTAAATAAAATAATCAATAAAAATAAGGCACCAAGCATTCCAAAATCTCATCAGTAAAATGGGTAAATAATAGTAAAAGTTAAAGAATTTCTCATGCGAATTAAATGGAACTATATGTGAGAAGACTTTAACATTGTGATTGGCTCAACTCAATATATGTTCACTGTGATAACTAATATCATCCAATATTTAAGGACAAATGTTAGCTGAAAAAGACTGATAAGCTGTTCATAAACCATATTTTTATTTAGCTTACTATTCAAAGTTTCTACATTTGACTAAATGACTTTATGGTAAGGTAAATCAATAAACAATAAATTCTTAAGTGTGGCTTCTCATATAAAAGGCACAGCTTTTGAAATGAACAGTAAAAGGTTCTACCTACTATTTACTAATCCAGAGTAAAAGCCACTATTTCAATGAAAAATTAGGCTGGAAATAGATAGGCAAAATAATTAATATGATTCCTAAATCATGTTGGTTAATAGCCTTAGGCCTCATTGGATTTAGTACCTGAATCTGTCAATTAACAATTTTTAGGATTTCTCACTTGTGAAATTCTTTTTTAAAAAGAAAAATTGGTAAATAACAAGAAAACAAATAGCAAACAAATAGCAAAGATTGAAATCAATAAGATTACTTCTCTGGATAACTGAGATTCAGTATGTACCCTAATATCTACTTTCAGTATCTAGAAAAACACTACAAATAAATATATATTCTCTACCTAGCACAAAAGGAAAAGAATGCTAAGCATTACACTAGATTTAATGTATTTTAGCTTGCTTTTCATAGAAAAAATTCTCAAAATTATCACTAAGAAATTGTGATAGTCTTTTCTCAACCACTTTAATATTCAGAGCAGGACTTAAGATGTACTACATTTAGCATCCTTGGAATAGAATAACTGGCATTATCTTTTAAATTTCCTGACAATTTTGTACATAAGAAAATATTATGGAGAAAAGCTAGAAATTTTAAAAAATAGATGTATTTTTTCACCAAATGATGTGTTGGTTTGTTGGGTTTCCTGAAGCATAAATACAAAACAAATGCAAGTTGATTCTTTCTATTCCTAGATCTTGATTTCTCTGGCAGTTAATATTACCATTTAAGAAGTAATCCAATGTGAGCTGGGTTTAGAATATCATGAGACAGGTTAGTTTTACCCTACTGATGAGGTGTTGTTGCCATGATAATTCTGCTCAGTATGAGAAGAAATGTTCCATACTGTTTCTGAAATGAGGTAAGTGATAACATACTTACCACCAAAGGTAAGTTTTTATTAGGTTTCTTAAGAAATCTTTGTTATCTAACCCACCTTAACATAACAACCCGAAAGTTTTTATAACACATTACAGAAATGTAAATATAAAACTATTGAATGAAGTATATGAAAGAAGGAAAATTACATCTCAATTTAGGACCACTTATTATTCTCTCACATAAAGCTCCAAGTTTAAGCAATATAACCTAATCATATTTCCTATCCCTTGCCTTGAACAAATTAATGCCCCTCCTCCTCATTGGTGGACTGATTAGAAAAGAGTGGAACTTTTTAAAAACTACATCTTATCATCCTGTGTTCCATATACATAACATTTATATGTCAAAGATACCTGGAATGACAGATTTTCCTTCTTACATATGCATCTATTGAAAAGTCCTAAACCCATGGATTCATTTCAGAAGAGACAATGTATTCTAAATTTATTTTTGCTGCTGACTTTCCCCCAAAACAATCATTCTTCACTTTTCTCAGGTATATCCCGACTTTTAAAATGGAGAATAATGTGAAACACAATTGCTTAGACTATCTGGTTGGACAGGTAGAAAATAGAACTGGGAGGTGAAGAGCAAAACACAGGTTTCAAGTCAGCAAGTTACTCAGTTACTTGGTTGTCAAAATTCAGAATCAAGTCAAAGAGGACAAATGGGTGAGTGGAATAAAAAACAGCATAAGAGTCAGGAATCTAGTCAGAGTTTTAGGAATACTTAAAACCAAATGTCTGAAAGTAGAAGAAAGTACTTATGAGTATGGAGAATACCAACAATCAAAAGTAAAAAAAAAAAAAAAAACTAGAAAATCAGGCAAAAAAGGTAGGTCATGTTAACAGGGCCTCTTTTATATTTCCTAATGAATGTGAGAGAATTAGACCTTGAGTGCATGAAGGAGCTAAATAACTCTAGCTACCCTGAGAGTAGTATTTATACCTACTCTGTTTTCACAGAATATGCCAATGATGGCTCTAAGTATTAGTAGGAAAATTAGACTGCAGGGATTCATAGAAAGCTTTGGAGATTTAAGCCCAATTTAATTTAAAGGTAGTATGACATTGTGTGATGCAAAGGTTGTAAGTGGATAATATATTTTTTTTAGTATTGGCTATAAAACTAATAGTGAATAGAATATTTTCATGATTTGTGCCCTCAAGAGTTCTTCTTTGGGGGTTAGAAGACATAGACCTATAAATAAGTCATTGGGATTCAACAGAATCTGTTCAGGGTGCCCCTATACTATGCTTCCTCAATATTATGTAAGTAGTTCCAAGGGAACAGAAAGATTTGGTTAAAGGTCAGAGACACACTTTATGTCACATGCAAATGTAGAAGTAGAACAAGGAGATAAAATGCATTCCAGTCAAAGAAACATGAGTCAACTCATGAACATGTACAAGGATTTCATAGAATCCAGAGCAGAAGGAAGTAGAGGAAAAGGACACAATAGAACTGGAAAGATGGTTGGGGCTAAACTGGGAAGAGCCAAAAGTATCTTCAGTGATTAGAAAATAAGCAAAGATTTTAAAGCAAAATAAAGTATCAGATCTTCATTTTAGCAAGATTATTGCAAACAGAGTAAGTAAGATAAGTTACAGCTGAAAAAAGACTAAAGGCAGACAGACCAATAGGAAGCTCTTGAGGGGAGTCTAAGTGACAGAGGATAAACTGGCAGAAGTGAGTGAATGAACAATGAACTTTGGATATGGAACACCCACGCTTAAAGTGATCAATTAAATATGATAAATAAGTGGTAAGTTGGATGCTTAAAAGAGTCACAGGGCATCTTGGGTTACTATATAGAAAATAATGACACTGAAATAGGAGAAAGAAAGTGAAGGCAGAGAAAAAGGATATGGTAGAAAAAGTGCTGCTGAACTTTAGGTGCTCATAATATGCAAGTTAAAATGTCCTGTTTTATGAGGTACTCTGAATTAATGGTTATTGCCTTAGGATAGTGTCAGTAGTTTTAAATTAAAGTTGAATTCAGAGCATAAATATTATTATGTACATTGATTGTATAAGTCTAATAAAAGTTTTATTACTTTCTATTAGATTATAAAAGCACTATTAATACAAAAAAGATGAATGATATAAAACCAACATGACAATATCATTCTAGACATGGCTATATAAAAAATTTCCAAAATTGGTTTAAGATTTAGACCTATAAGTACAACACTAATGTTTACAACTCACTTATCATACAATTATGAACCACAAGAAAAAATTATGTGATACTATTTCATATGCTTTAATTACAAAACAGATGAAAGACAAAGTTTTAGCAAGTTTAGGTGAGGCACCCCATCAAGTAATAGCAGAAATTACTGGAACTACTGATGGAATTAACAGTGCTATTTGATGCCAGTCACCCAATCTTACCAATCCTGACCATTTAAGAGAATTATGTGTATATATGTGACTATGGTACAGTGTGAAATTCTAAACAAAGTATCAGAGAGAACCAGAGCTTTATTGGTACTTGTCCTAAACAACCTTCCCTGACAGTCTGCATTAAAAAGATGAACCTTTGCTTTGAACTTCCATTTCCCTTTCTATTACACAGGTGGTAATGGGAAATACCATATGCAATGAAAGAAGAAGATGGAGTGAGACTATATGTACTGGAATTATTAATGCACTGCCATTCCATGGAAATAGACCTACCTTATCATGATAATATACTCCAGAAAAAGTTTTATGCAAAAACTCAAAGTTTTGATTTTTCAAAACCTGAAACTATATCCTAAGAGAGACAAGTAAAGCTTCATTTTTTGCTAGTCATAGTTAATAGATGAATTTTTATGCATTGTTGGCACTACATATAATTGCTATATGTAATTATAATATGTCTACCAATGCCTTCTTGTAGGTCACACTGGCTATTACTATGGATCTAGATAATTAAAAGGGAATGAAAAATGGTTATAGCCCCAGAAGGGCAACTGTCGGTCTGTGGTTGAGTTTGTGAAACACTGGAATTGAAAATGTTATACACATCATCTGTGACCAACATAAAAGCCCTTCCATAATTTTAGCTGCAAGTTGACCAAAAGAAAAAAAAAATCGTAACACCTTCTGGAAGATAACAGCTGCCCCACAAACCTAAAGTGTCTGAACAAACTTAGTCTAATGTTAAAGAAAGATACATCAAGGGCACTAAAGGCAATCTGAAGTAAATTGAAAATTGAATCTACTAATTAGATGATGTTTATCACGGAACACATTCCTCCCAAAATAAATAACTCATTAAAATGAATGTTTACATCTACTGTAAATTCACGCACATCTTCTTTCTTAAAAGTTAATGGCATAAATATTGCTATATCATTATTTGATGAAAACTAACTGAATACTTTAGTACTCTGATAATAAATTATAAAACTAGTAGAATATATCTTTATACTAAAGAAAATGATTTAAATTATTCTGTATGCTAGTTATAAATAATGACTATAAATATTTTGTCTGCATTATTATTATCCTGAGGAGAATTTTCTTGAAGCTTCAATAAACTGTAAGTTCTTTCCCTTTGATAACTAAAATTTAAATGTATACTTTACTCAATATGTTGCTTTTGGGTAGAGATGTAAGCATAAAATTATAATATAATTAAGCTTATTATATATATATATTTTAAATCTCAATTAGTTTTTAAAAAGACCTTGATAATTAACTTCAAAATTTACATTTTGAAACAGAACTTGTAATCCCATGAAAACATATAATTTAAAAACAAATCTCTTTCTTTCTCTGTCTCTCTCTCTCTCTCTCTCTCTCTCTCTCTTTCACCTCATATCTAGCCTACCAGGAAATCTTATTGACTCTCCTATGGGAAAAATAACAAATTTGATAGCTATACAACTATCATCTTGGTCTAGAAAATCTTGATAATTCTTGGATTATTATAAAATAGTTCTTAACTAGTGTCACATTCTACCCTTAACTGCTATAGAAATCTGATTTCCACATAGCACTTCAAGAGATCTTCTTTTTAAACATTAAATTGTATATCTTGTGTCAAATCCTCTAAAAGCTATCAGAATAAAATTCAAAGTGTTCTTTACTATGGTCTGTTAGGCCTTAACTCACACTCTTTTGAATCCCAAGCACCTACCACCTAACTTCATTTCTCTTTCTCTTCTCTAAACTCATACTGATTGTACTGAACCCCTTGGTGCTCCCAGCAAAGTCTAGACATGTTCCCAACACTCATGCTTTGCATGTGCTGTGCCCTGTGACCTTAATTTTCTTCCTAGTTGGCTACAAGTCTTATATACCTCATGTTTTGATATTGTTTTGCTTTGTTTTTTTAATGTGCTGCCTTTAAAGAAAAGTCCTGGCCCTTCTCTTTAATCCTTAGTCCACTCTTCACTCCATTTCCCTCTGTTCATGTTTCACTATGTAGTACTTATGGTCATCCAACATATGATATCATGTATGAGTTCATTATTTGTTTATTAATTCTTTCTGCCAGTAAACGTAATCTCCCTGAAACAGATTTCTCTATAGTTAACCACCTAGAGTAAGTCCTTAATAAATTTGCATTGAATGAGTGAGCAAATATGAATATCTTTACAATATCTTTTAAAATTGTTTACATATCCTAACACATCTAATTTCAAAACAGACACAAAGAAACATAGTGCATTGGTCTGGGAAATTGAAGCTTGACAGTGGTTGGGGAACTCTACAAACCTCAGATGACTCTGAGATCCATGCTACTTCTATCATGAGGCTCAGACATTTCAAAGTGGTTTGAATCTAGCTGAGACTCCCACTGGAAGTTCTAGGGGTTAGGCCCAATTGTGGTTTACTCTGCCTTGGATCATTTTTCTTTTTTTAATCTCGTAGCCAAGTTCCATGGAGAAAGCTAAAAGACAGAGTCTTCCAATGCACTCAGAGAGGAGGAAAGTGGACTGGGAAGCATCTACCATACTGCTCTGCTGCTCATAAGCATAAGTTCTTTTCTTTTCATAAAATGCTTTAACATGTATGCTTCTGCATGCCTACTGAGCACCATGTAAGAAATAAAGTAGAACGAAGTACTGAAAGTGACTGGAGGAGTGAGGAGTAAAATATCAATTACATTTTGGGTGAACTACTTATCTAAGGAGGTGGTGGCATGTGGGCCAAGAAAGATAAGAATGAGCCAGTGTGGTGGTATGTGCCTATAACTCTAATCCCAGCTACTCAGGAGGAGGAGGCAGGATGATCAAGAACTCCAGGTCAGATCTGGCAAAAGTAGTGGTGAGATCCTGTCTCAAAACCAAAATAAAAACAAACAGCCATGGCTCCAGTGGTGAAGAACTTGCTTAGCATGCACGAGATCCTGGGTTTAATCCCTAGCACTGAAAAAAAATAAAAATAAAGCTACTAAGAGAGAGCCATACACACAAAAATTGGCAAAGTAACTCTGCCAGTACAGGAACAGCTAGTGTGAAGATGTTGGAGCAGGAATAAGTGCAGCATGTTTGCATAACAGTGAGAAGAATGATGTGACTGGGGGTGAGAGAGAGTGGGGGAGTTGGTGGCCAAAGAGAGGCAATTTTCTCATCTTATAGAGCCTGGTAGGCCACAGTAGGAAGTGTAGATTTTATTTTAAAACAAGGGGAAGACATTCTTGCATTTAAAGCAGGAAATCAGTCATGACTGTAGTAATACACAGAGAAGTGGGAAAAATTGAAATGCATTCTCAAGGAAAGAAGGATCTACTCTAACACCGAGCTACCTCCCCAGCCCTTCCTGGGAGATTTAATGGTAGAAATTGCAGTGAAAGCCGGACATGTGGCTCAAGTGGTAGAATATCTGCCTAACAAGCATGAAGACCTGAGTCCAAACCCCAGAGATGCTAAAAAAAAAAAAAAGATAGGGTGAAAGAATAAGGAACCAAATAACTTCTTTACTGGTGCACTTTGCAAAATTGGAGAAGATTATGGGATCAGGTTTTCTGAAGAAACACAGTTTCTTTTTGGACATGATAATTTGGAGAAATCTATTAGGTACTGAAGCTCATGGGAAATGTGTAGAGTTCTGTCACATGGAGACTATTTAAAGCCAGAGAATGAAAGGTACCACCTGAGAAAAGTGTAGTTAGTGAAAAGGTAAAGCAGTGAGCTGCAGTCTAGACCCAAGGGGCTCAGCTCACTGAAGAAGCTGAGAAGGATGAGTGTGGAGTTAGCAGGAAGTCCAGCACATGCCAATAATGGGAGGCAGTAGAGGAAACACAGAAGTGGTCATTTGCTTTGCCATAGCAGAGGGAGGATGAAAATGAGAATAGATAAGTGGCCACTGGTGGTGGACACAAGAAATAGTTAATGACTACTTCTTGAAAAATGTAGTTTCAGAAGAGAGAGAAGGAAGGAGCCTCCATTGCTGGGGAGAATGGAATGAGTGAGTGGAGGCTGAGTTAAGTCAGCACTTTTGCCAACTTTTGTAGAGAAAAGGAGCAGGGCATGGTGAGAGAGCATAGGTTTGGTAGGGAGTTGTCTGGATAAGAAGGGAATTTTGTTAAATAATGGGAGTTACTGAAGGATATCTTCCAGGTTGAGGGGAACCATCCTATAAAAGTAGCAGGAAGAAATCTACCTAAATCAGAGCTTAATAATTCTCTTAGCTAATCTAATTTAAAATCCTTCCTGTTCTTTGACCTATGAAATTGTACTCTATAAAAATGCAAATTAGTAAGACATTAAGAATTTTTAAATTATCTGGATTTTAACGTGCATTTATTTTATTATGACCTTGTTGGAAAAGCATAGTAAAAAATACATTCTGTTTTTCTAGGAAAAAAACACATCATTAGCAAATTATGCACTTAAGCACAATCTCATTGATTATTTTAATATTTAAGTTTAAAGCAGTTAATAGTAGGTCATGTTTGTCAAGAAGATTAAAAAAATATTTTGAACTAAATTATAGGTTTTATAGTTGGACATTACTGGTAAATTGTATGCCAAATATAAAAATCAATTGTTTTCTTTGAATTCTTCTTTAGAATACTCTGTGGTTTACTCACTGATTTTGTGTTAACAGCTCTGATACAAATTCCTTATGATTCTCAAGGTGTCTGATCCTAATGTGTGTGTGTGTGTGAGAAAGAGAGAGGGGGGAATAATGACTCCTTTACTGAAATATGGTAGTCAGAGATAGCAGGTGAATATTGACTTCAGTGCTTAATACAACATTATTATTAATATTTTTTCTATTATATCATTACAACTAGTATTATTATATTTTTGAAGTTAAGGAAATGATATATCACAGCTGAAGCACTTTCTTTACACTAATGGTACTTGACAATGAAACAAAAATAAATTCATCATCACTTAAAGACATTATTTTTCTTTCCTAAAGGAGCATATAATTGAATCAATAAGCATTTTATTAATGAACTATTAAGTACAAAGGCACTATGTGTGCCTATGGGTATTACATATGGGTGCATAATTTGGTATTCAAATTAAGAATAGGGGTATGAATTTTGGGAAACACTAAATATTTTAAATTGAATTTTATGTTATGGCTAGCTAAGAACTGATATTATGGAATGAGAATAAACAGAAAGAAGTGATAGAATAAAATAGATGAGACACCAACATGTGGCAAAGAAGAAACAGTGGTATAAGAAAGCAAAACTGGTACAAATTAGAAATAAAGTAGGTAGGAAAAAAAAAAAAGGCCTGAGAAAACGAGTTATCCCAAAGTCACAACTTAATCTTCCTTTAAGGCATATTACCCTAAGAGATTAAAGATTGCTTTTTTCCACTATGGGTTCATTTTTCTACTGCATAACTATAAAGCTAGATAGACCCTCCTTTCCTAACAGGCTAACTAGTGAAGATTATGACAGAGCAATGATTCCCTGAGTTGCAGTAACAGTTATCAGGGCAGCTGTCTTTCCACAGGCAGAAAATAAATTAAGCTGAATCTAGATTTTGCCTTTGACTAAGAGTTAAATGTTTATCTCTTCTCTACATTTTTCCTTAACCTCCGCTTGTCACTGATTGCCCAACCTTTTCCCATCTCTCTGCAGTGCACACATGCTGTGCTGGCTGTACCCCAACTTCTTAGCACTCTCCTACATGTAAATCAGCAGCTACTGCCACCAGTCAAGATCCTCCATGACAGAGAGTCAAGCAGTTTGTTCTTAAACCTCTTTAAAAGTCAATTGTGTTTGCTACTGCAATGTAATTAAGTATTAAGTGATGAAATGTGTGTATGAGACATCAAATTGATATCAATGAAAATTAAAGTTATAAAAAAGTGAGGGTGCCTGAAATTCTTACTTTAAATTAAAGAAATCACAAATTAAAATTGTAGATGGTACATTATTGGCATTGTTTATGCAGGAAATATGGTGTAGAATTCCAATTAAAAGACACTAAAGAGTCATGATCATACATTAAAAGACTATAATATATATGCACATACACCTATTTCCAGGTTTCTAAGAGGAACCTTAAGGTATGTATGAACCATTTATGGTTATCTTACATGCTAAAAGAGCTTCTTAATTCACTAACCTGCTGATTTTGGTCATGACAACTAAGATCGTATTTGTTATGCTCTTTTTGGGGGGGTTGGATTCAGGGCCTTGCACATGTTAGTCTGGTGCTCTATCACTTCGGGCATGCTGTCAGCTTTTTTCTTTGGTGATTGTTGACGTAGGGTCTCACTTTCTGCCTGGGTTGACTTAACTGAGATCCTCCTATTTATGCTTTCCACATAGCAAGGGTTGGTAGGCATACCACACTGAGACCAGTCATTCGTTGAGATGGGGGAGGCGGTCTCACAAATTTTTTGCCCAGGCTGACCTTGAGCCGCAATCCTCCCCATCTTCACTTCCTAAGTAGTTAGGATGAAGACTTGAGCCACCATGCCCAGCCTGTTATGCTCTTAAATATCGTAAGTAATATTCTTATCACCTATTTAAGAAATAAGCAAATAGGTTTTAGGACATAGATTACACATACCCTAAAAAGATCAAGAGCACAGGAAGAATCACAAATGAAAAAGAAAAAAAGAAATAACTATAGGTAAAAGGTATGTAAGACATGTGAGTTGGTCCAAGACATTAGTACTCCTTAATAAGAACAATTTAAAGATGTCTGCTGTATATACGTATATATCATAGATTTCTTTAAAAACAATTACATAAACTTTGGATTATACGCACATCTAAACTATAACCAAAGTGACATATCCATGATTAATAATAAAAGCCAACCATTATACATTTCTTACTACAAAGAAACAAAGCAATCTTAGTTTTAAAACTGATAAATAATTAGTATTATATTTTGGTTTAATTATTTAATTTGTTCTCTATCTCACTAAAATTCCCTAAAATTTTAATGTGCCATAGAATTATAGGATTTTTATGCACAAATTCTATGTAGAAGTATTTTTCTCAGAAAATATAAACAACATGAGAAATACTACTATGAGTTTTCCATGAATATAGATATGCACATGCACAAAACATGTATTTTTAAAAGTGCCAAGAAATTAATTTTATCTTTAAACCAATTTGATTGCAAGTCACAAAATTATGGTCTTAAAAAATAAATAGAAAGGATGTATTTATGGGAAAAAAGTACATTGTTAAAAACCAGTAAAATAAGCAAATGAGATTCATAGTTTCTGAGATTGCATCTTTAAAATAATTCTAGAAAACTCTCTAAAAATGATTTTTGTATTATTGTAAGTCACAACTCTAACCCTACAATATTAACACACAACAGTGCATTGAATCTGTACTGCCACCAAGAGCTTAAACCAATTAACTTTAAAATGCTTCCAGCGCTGTAAGCAGATTCTTTCACTGCTGTGAGTAGCAATTTGGAAACAGGCTAAGAGCAAACCACCTTGACCACGAATGACTATAAGAAAACCAAAATTTGGACATGACAATAAAATCTCAAAAGCATTAATAAAAAGTCAAGAATCCTACCAGCTCACTGGAAGTTCATGAAGTCTAAAAATGTTGTTCAGCTTGTAGTCAAATTTTGTTGGACAAAGATTTTCTTTACACAAATTCAAGTTTGGATTTGGTTGCATATCTATGGGAAATTCTGAATCCTAGAGAAAAAGATAAGCAAGAGGCTCTGTGTTAAATATCTATATTGCTTTACACATTGATATTGTCTTATTTAATATTAACTACAACATAAATATTTTTATATTATATGACTCCTATCTTAAATTCTTCAAATCCTACTTTATCTTTGAGAAAATATACAAGAAAAATAAAACTTAAGAGGACACATCTATTTTTGTAATCTATTTTAACTCTAAGATGCATTATAAATATTGAAATCTACTTAAAAACATTCCCTTGGTGAATTCCATGGAGTGCAATACAGCATTGTCTTGCACAATTTGTCAGTTGTCATTTTTCAATAAGCTTTCCATCCCCAACAAAGTCTATGAAAATGCTTAGCTCCATTTTGCCCTCTGTAAATGACAGGATTAAAAAATACTTCCATCAGTTAACAAAATAACACTTGTTACAGATCATGTTTTTCCTTCTTTAAAGCCAAAGAAATAGGACAATTTAAAAGCATTTACTGAAGGTAAAATATTTCTATCATAGTCCTTCAAGTCACGTACATTAGAATCCACATCTGTCATTTGTTGATCACCTCCCTTCCCACCAAGCAAACTCCAAAGATCATTTGAAGTCCTGAGAAAGGAATCTATCCTTAGTGAAAAGCAGATATGCTATGAAAGGGACTCAATACCTAATGATAAGTGGACTAACTGCTTGACTCCACAAACAAGGGCAGTATTCAGTTCCCTTATGTTACCTCTTTAAAGCAGCCTTCAGAGATGGAGGAATATATTTATTTTTGCATTCACTCATTTATTCAAAATATATTTCTAAGCACCACTTTATCCCAAACAATATTCTAGGCATGGGAAATTCATCAATGAACAAAGCAGATAAACAATGCTTGCTCTCATGAAGGTGACATTCTAATGGATTCCATAACATACCCTCCAATCTAGAAAATGACAAAGTCAATTTTCATAAATAAGATTTTTTTCTAATTAACAAAGTAATACATATTCATATAGAAGATTATGCTTTTTTTTTTTTTTTTTTTTTTTAGTGTAGGGTGAGCCAGGATGGCCCTCCTTATTCAAATAAAACTAAAAATTCCCTCACAGTTTCCACACCTAAAACAATATCCCCTCAAGCCTGAGGGACAATGAGGCCTCATGCCTATTCCTAAAAACAATAAGGGCTACTAATGAGTTGCTCCAGCCCCTACAATAAATTTAAAGACTACAAAGAACCAAAGCAATCTTAGCCTTAAAGCTGATATATAATTATTATTATATTTTGGTTTAATTATTTAATTTGTTCTCTTGCTATATCAATTTTTGCAGTTGAGACCATGTTTTCTTACCCACCCTCTAGTTTTCATTTAACTGCATTTCATATCATTTAGTCTATTTTGAAAGAGAGCTAAATGCCATATTGATTAAGTGGCAGTTTTTAATATATTTTTATTTTCTTTCCTATACTTTGTTTTGCCAAATCGTGTATTTATGCTTTTGCCCAATTTCCTACTATTGTGACGACATTTCATTTCAATGATGTTGTTTGAGCTGGAAATGGAGGGAGGGTAAATGACTATGTTGAAAAATATACCCAAATGGATCAGAATTTGTATCTCATAATTTTTGACTATATAAAATATCTCAAATGACAAACTTATTATCTACACCAATTTTATAAGCATGACTAAACAAATTATTATATAAACTAATGAAATCAGGCATTTAATAAAACATAACCAACTAGGTCTATCACCTATTTCTATAACTCAAAAGAAAATTTAAAAATCTTATAATAACTAAACACCTATTTAAAAGAAGATTCACAAGCACAGCAAAGCCAGGGTAACAGGAATCCTGTATATACACAGGTGCATTTGCAGAGACAAAGCTTAAGCCAATATGTTGAAACATTCTAGGAGACAATAGCCAATAAATGGGTAGGCAGAATCTGTGAGGTAAACGTAGAATGCATAAATAAGGTTAATACCTACAGGGTAGAGGAAGTAAAATAAGCCTTTAAGCTACTCTTTCAAGCTACACAACCATTACCATTTCTTTGCATTGACAAGGTACAACTGGAGGTCAAAGCTAAGCTCTCAGCAGTGGCTTTAATAGTTCAGTGGTTCTCAACACTGACTACACATTAAAATCACTGGGCAACTTTTTAAAAAATATCACCATTACTGATTCTGTGCCAGACCTATTGAATAATAATTTCTGAGAGTGAGGCTCTAATACTGCCATTTATTTTAAAACTTCCTGTGTGAAATAAAAGTCAGGATTGAAAATCATGGCTTTCCTTAACAATTCAGTTCCATCTATTTGGATTCCTTCCACATGAGTCTCTTGGGAACCTGTTTCTCCCAGGTCTTATATTCATGACACTTGGCAGGCGTCTGTTTTTCTATCTCGATCTTTGCTTTGTATTGAACTAATGTCCATGGGAATTACCTCAAGTACTCAAGTGTACACTAAACATTTAAGTGTCTCAGGTACTATGTTAACTAAGAGGTCAAAAATTAAATATGATACATTTGTTTCACCCAAAAGACTCAAGGTTCTGTACGAAAGAAGCATTAATTAAAAACTACATCATTGACAAAAACTATAGTAGAAACATGCAAAAGATATTAAGATGAGGAAGTAATAAAACTATTGGAACAGAGGGTATACAGTTATTAATTATAGATATTATGATTGTGCTAATATATGATAGAGGTAGTTAGAACAGAGATCAATTACCACTGCATAGATATTATAATTATGTTCAGAGAATAGATAGATAGATAGATGAAATCAAAAGGAAAAAAGAACTGTAAATAAGCCATATTACTATGCATGACTACATCTAACAAATGAAAAAAATTAGTAGATTCTAGATATGAAATGAATGAAGTTATAATATAAAATATTACATTAACTCTACTATCAACAGCAACATAAAATACCTAATGAAACTATAGTTAGAAATATGCTATACACAAAAAATGAAAGCTATACTTTATTCATAGATATATAAAACAATGATTAGTTTAGATATTTTGTGGATTCAAAGTCTATTGACAAATGTTTTATTAAGTTTGATATAAATTTTTAATTCATAGTAGGTATAGGTAAGAACTTTCTCAACGAAACCCCAGAAGCACAGCAACTAAGAGATAGCATAGATAAATGGGACCTCATAAAACTAAAAAGCTTCTGCTCAACAAAAAAAATGGTCTCTAAACTGAAGAGAACACCCACAGAGTGGGAGAAAATACTTGCCAGCTACTCATCAGACAAAGGACTGATAACCAGAATATATAGGGAACTTAAAAAACTAAATTCTCCCAAAACTAATGAACCAATAAAGAAATGAGCAAGTGAACTAAACAGAACTTTTTCAAAAGAAGAAATTCAAATGGCCAAAAAACACATGAAAAAATGCTCACCATCTCTAGCAATAAAGGAAATGCAAATTAAAACCACACTAAGATTCCACCTCACCTCTGTTAGAACAGCCATCATTAGCAACACCACCAACAACAGGTGTTGGCAAGGACGCAGGGGAAAAAGGAACCCTCTTACACTGCTGGTGGGAATGTAAACTAGTACAACCACTCTGGAAAAAAATTTGGAGGCTACTTAAAAAGCTAAACATTGATCTACCATTTGATCCATTAATAACACTCTTGGGGATATACCCAAAAGACTATGACACAGGTTACTCCAGAGGCACCTGCACACCCATGTTTATTGCGGCACTATTCACAATAGCCAAGTTATGGAAACAGCCAAGATGCCCCACTACTGATGAATGGATCAAGAAAATGTGGTATCTATACACAATGGAATTTTACACAGCCATGAAGAAGAACAAAATGTTATCATTCGCTGGTAAATGGGTGGAATTGGAGAACATCATTCTGAGTGAGGTTAGCCTGGCCCAAAAGACCAAAAATCATATGTTCTCCCTCATATGCGGACATTAGATCAAGGGCAAATACAACAAGGTGATTGAACTTTGATCACAAGATAAAAGCGAGTGCACACAAGGGAGATATGAGGATAGGAAAGACACTTAAAAAATTAGTTAGCATTTGTTGCCCTCAACGCAGAGAAACTAAAGCAGATACCTTAAAAGCAACTGAGGCCAATAGGAGAAGGGGATCAGGAACTAGAGAAAAGGTTAGATCAAAAAGAATTAGAAGGTAACACACATTTATCTCAACTGGCAAAAACCCTTTGTCCTTCCTATTATTGCTTATACTCTCTTCAACAAAAATAGAGATAAGGGCAAAATAGTTTCTGCCAGGTATCAAGGGGATGGGGGTGAAAGGGAGGGGACAGGGTGGGTGCTAAGGGAGGGGAGGAGGTGGGGGCAGGGGGGAGAAATGACCCAAGCATTGTATGCACATATGAATAATAAATAAATAAATAAAAAGAAAAAAGAAAGAAGAAACAAGAAAAAAATAAAAATAAAAATTTAATTCAATTCAAATCAGAATTTCAGTGTGAATTTAGGGGCTTTTCTCTTGCAGAATCAGTGCTGCTTTCACTGACCAATCATGTTGGGAAATGATATTAGTCATTGGCCATTTACATTAATTTTTTTTAAAATACAAGGTTAAAAAATTAATGTTTTAAGATAAAATTTACTAAAAAATCAATAGTCTATTGAAACAGATTTTAATGAGGATTCTCTTTCCTGTCTTAATTCCCCATGTAGAGGAGTTTATCATAAGTTTGTTTAGACTTCTATGCCCTCGTTATTTCATTCATCACTCAAGTGGTCCATTACCTGCTGACAAACTGCACACATCGCTACCTACGAATGACTGACAGCTGACATTATCAGCAAGACTTGATTGCGCTGACATTCACAATCTAAGAATGAAATCCGTAGTGAGCCAGGGAAAGCCTTACTTATATATGTGTTCACGTTCTTGACCTTTATATTTGTTTGCATTATTGTGGCCTTAGATTATAGAAAAAAGTGTGACACTTGCAAAGGCTCTTTTCTCTTTTGAAACATTTTTTTTAGTACTGCTAAAGCACCTAATCATTTTTAAAGTTTCTACTCTATATGATTATATAAATTAAGATATTTTAATGATTTTAAAGCTATCATTGATACTTTCTTTACTTTGACTCACATTAAATTAGGCTGAAGCAAAAGGACTAAAATACTAAATGGACAGCCACAATTTATCACTTGGAAACTCCACCACTTTCGCACTTTTTAAAGTATATTTCCAGACTAAAGTGCTTCTTTGTGCTATAAGCTAATAGAATAGAGATCAAGGATTGATTTGTTTGTTTTAAAAACATATAAGCAATGGTACTAGATTCATACTTAGTATGTACCACATCTTTCATGACAGGAAGAAACAATTTTGGAATACTACTGAAGACTAATATTAAAATTGGCATGCTTAGAAGAAAAAATTAATTTCTAAAGTGAAAAATTGTACATTTTTGTTATGTTGAATGAGTGAGCATTATTTTAATTTTTAATTTCATTAGTAAATTTTAACAGTTCTCAAGCAGCAGTCCTCTGGTTGAAACATCAACATCAGCAGGGAACTTGAAAGACAAATTCTCAAGTCCCAACTTCAATTTTCTAAGTCAGAAACACTGATACTGGGGCCCAACAACCTGTCTTACCCAGCTCTCCATGTGATTCTAGTGCTCCCTAAAGACTGAAAATCTATCTGAGCACCAATCCATCTTTAAAGCATATCTATAAGAATATATATCATATAATCAGAACCTGAGCAAAGGATTAAATTTAGGAAATTCAATATCTTAAATAATTACTATGATATTAAAATGACTATAGTAATAAAAATATAATACACATGGATTTATATGATTTATTATACCTTTTTATAATTTGTCATACTGAAGTATCATCAAAAGAACATAATATCGTATTAGCTAGTCATGAACTCCTTCCCCCATTCCTGGAATAGTTTCAAGAGGTCTCATTTTTCCATTTACATACATGTGTACACAGTATTTGCACCATATACCCTCCCACACACTTTTCCCATCTCTTCCCCCCTGCCACTGGTACCAATCCCCTCAGGCAGAATTTGTTGTTTTGCCTTCTTGTCAAATTGACATTTTTGTTTATTTAAGATAACTACACAGATAGTTTCCTAGTGACATTTCCATGTAAATATGTATTATAACCCAAATAGGTTCACCTCCTCTATTTTTCTTCTTTCTATCTTAGTCCCTCTTCTTATGGTGCTTTCAACAGCTTTAAAAAAAATCTATATTCATTCTTGAATAGGAAGAACATCAACCATATTCACCTTCTTAACTTCCTTCTTTACCCTCGCTCTCTTGTATGTGATCTTCCCTTAGCATGAGCTGTTTTTTATAATATTGTATTTTATTAGGTCTGTATTCCTTGTTTCTCCTTTGTCCCACACCTCTAGGTATATCCCTAGGAGTGGTGTTGCTGAATCATATGGCAGTTCTACTTTTAGTTTTTGGAGGTGCTCCATACTGTTTCCATAGCAGCACTTCCCTTGATCGCCCTTTCCTGCTGTTTCCAGTCTTCAGTAGGACACAGAATAACACAACAAAATCTACTAAGATTATGTTAAGCATGACAGTAAGATGCTGTATTAGAATCTTCTACAGAAGTGCTCATTGATTAAATGCGGGACTTTGCTTCTGTGAGATTCCCACATTCTTTGTGTCCTTTGGGGGTATAACACTATGTTTCTGATAACGAAGTCTCCAGACTTCATTAATATGGCTTAATTAACTAGACTTGTTATGAAAACTGGTTTAAATATTTGAGGACAAAATTAGAATACTGCATTTTGTCTTGCTTGCAAATAAATTCTAGATGAATTAGAGCTAAGTGTTTTAAAAACTCACAAAAGAACTGGGCATGGTGGCACACACCTGTGATCCCAGCTACTTGGGAGGATCAAGAGTTCAAGGCCAGCCAAGGCAGACTTCTCAAGACCCTATCTTGACTCAACAGGCGACTTGAAGTGATTGACTTGTGACCCCTAGGTTTGTGTAAATACACTCTATATTGTTCTTACAGGCATATAATCATTTGAAGATTCATTTCTCAGGATGTGTTGCTATCTTTAAGTAATGCATGTCAGAATATTAATATTGACTAACTTTGCATGCTTTTTATTTTTTCTTGATTTAATTTTTGCATTTTCAAATTTTTCTATAAGGAATTAGATTATTTTTAACATTCAGAAAACATAGCTTTAAATATGTGGATGATGTAGAAATAGCATTTTAAAGAATATAAGCAAATTTTTTAAGTTAGTGGTTTGTCCATTTAATAATTCTTCCCTTCTTTCCAGTACCACATACCACGGAAAGAAAGAAGGAAGGTGGGGGAGAGAAAGGAGGGAGGGAAGGGGAGTGGAAGGGGAAGGAGAGGAGGAGGGAAAGGGAGAGAGGATATCTATTATTATTTGAAATCCCCAAGCAAAGTGAATTTCATTAATGTTCAGTTCCTTCCTTTGTTTACAAAAATCACCACAAGGGCAGTCATAAAAACTGCAAATAATGCAAATATAATGCAAATAATCAAGTCTGTATCCTTTTCTTGCACAGCCCTTTTCTGAGAAATGGGAATAATGATCAGATTCATTTGTGTTCCCTTGGCTACAATTTTTCTTCTGGGAATGCAAGACTCACCCAATGATTTTCTGTTCACCATGCACATTTCCAGAGGGCAGCCACTTGGCTGACTTTCTATTCCTGGCACAAAGCATACACAGCTGGGTTGCTTATCTTTCTATTTCTTTGGAAGCCATCCTGGTGGCTCCCATAATTCCCAGGAGCCTAAACAGATGCTAAGCAAACTGAAGCAATATTCAGGGAGGTCAGGGGTCATTAACACAACTTCTAGTTATTGTTTCTAGGTAGGTATTTAAATATAAGGCACTTATTTTGGTATGGTTTTAAATCACATTAGTTCATATTGTGAAAAATTATAACAACTATGTTTTAAAAAAAATGCAAGTAATTATTTGAAAGATGACAAAATCAATGAAAGACATTTACCAATAAAGGACATAATCTATTTAAGTTTGAAAAGTAAGGCAATCCTTTACTATCAGTTTACTTTGAAAAAAAAGGTGTTTCAAGCCTATATTAGTTCCCCTCAATTAGTAGCATGTAAACTAAAACTGATAGAAATAGAAATTTCAATGACATTTAGATTATATCCCTTTCACTATAATTTTCACTTGAAACAATTGTGTAATTTCTATGAAGCAGAGACCAAGAATAAGCCTTATAAAGGTTAAATTTGCCTGATGATGTATCTGGCTAACTAGAAATTGCTGAAATTGATACCTAGCATTGACTGCCTAATATATTCTCTTGTTGGCAGACTTCCAAAATGAAGACTATGCATGCATTTTTGTAATTGAAATTGTAACATATGTTGGCTATCTTATCCTGACTTTAATGCATTTAAATTGATAATGGCAATTTAATAAAAATATTTTTAAGTTGTTCAATTTTGTATTTTGATAAAGGTTGTTAAACAATAATGCAAACACCTAAAAAGTGTCCATTACATATTACATGTAAAATAAGCCTATACAATAAATTACAATTTTTGTTTATTACTATCATAATCACATAAAAGTGGTGCAAATCTAAAACATTCAAAGGAAGGGTAAACAAAATGAAAAGATAAGTAGGAGAAAACAAATGACAATTCATAAAAGAGTATGCCATAATAGTGATATATGCAACCATTTCTGCCACTGTTACGCACTGAAGCAGTATAGACAAAGGTTCAGAAAAAGTCAGTAAGTACAGTAGCTGTTGAAAATGATGATCCTGTTTTAAACAGATTTGCTACATTAATAGTTTATACTATCATCTCTGAGTCATTTGAATAAATGTCAAATATTTTCTGATTAGGAGGCAGAAAGTTATGGATAATTTTTGACATCACTCCTCACTGGATTCATCTGCTTCCATCCCTTACAAACAGTGCAAAACTTTGTTGAAACAAGATTAACTAATTTGCACTAGTGGCTAAGGGTAGGCACTTAATACTCCTGCCCTCACTGATGGGTACTGTTGGCTTTATGTGCCCATCTAAAAATGCAAGTCTATGCCTAATGTAATAACATCTGAGCCAGCTGAATTTTTCACTCTCTATGGATGTCCACAAGGATTATCTGCTTGTGACTTGGTGACTTATAATGCTATCATGCTCTACAACAAAATAACAAGTTTTTACTATGAGCTACTGGAGGTATTTGCTATTAATATAATCTTCTGCAATATTTATCTTATCTTTGTCAATCCATGATTCAATGATCGTTCAAATAAGGTTGTGGTTGTACTATTTAGAGCTGAGATCAGGCATGCAAAAGCCAGGCATCAAGAAGATAATTCAAATGAACTAACTGGTGAGCATATGGACATGTACATTTTATATATTTAACATGCAGAAATTCTTCACTTCAATACAGAAACATCTAGCCCCTTTTTGTTTTCTCATGCTTACTGCTCTTTCTTGATACCTTTTCATACAGATATGAGTATAAAACATACATAATTTCCTCTTTACTATAAGAAAAGAAAAGCAGGGTGCCAGTGGCTCACACCTGTAATCCTAGCTACTCAAGAAGCAGAGATCAGGAAGATCACAGCCGGAAGCCAGCCTGGGCAAATCGTGAGATCCTATTACGAAAAGCCCCATCACAAAAAATTGTGCTGGTGGAGTAGCTCAGGTGAAGGCCCTGAGTTCAAGCTCCAGTATCACCAAAAAAAAAAAAAAAAGAAGAAAGAAAGAAAAGAAAAGAAAAAGAAATATAAAGGTTAATATTTTCCTTTTAACTCTACTATAAGGAAAAGAAAAGGGCAGAGTGCAATAGGTCATAGCTGTAGTCCCAGGTACATAGGAGGCTGAGATCAGCAGAATGGCAGTTCGAGGTTAGCTTGGGCAAAAAATTAAGGTGATCCTCATCTCAAACAATAACTGTGTGTTGTGGCTTGCACCTGTCATTCTAGCTACACAGGAAGCTTCCATGTGTACCATGGTTTAGGCTGGCCCCAGGCAAAACCATAAGACCAATCTCCAAAATCAATAAGAGTAAAAGGGGCTAGGGGAGTGGCTTAAGTGGTATAGCACCTGCCTAGGAAGCATGAGGCCCTGAGTTCAACCTCCGAGTACTGTAGAAACAAAAAAGAGAAGAGAGAGAGAGAGAGAGAGAGAAAGGAAGAAAGAAAGAGAAAAGAAGAAACATGAAGGTTAATACAACGCATATAAGACTCACTAAAGAGAAGACAATTGACATGGTGATGGTGTATGGGATGAGGAATGCATGAATGTCTTGCCTAAAGCACCAGTTGCCACTGAGTTTCAACCAGTGGCAATCAGGATGTATAATTGAAAGCTCAAAGTTAACAGATGGTAGTTTATTTTGTCTGTTTTTCAAAGGATCAGATACTTAGGGTTTTCAATTGAGCCATTCAACAAATATTTATTGACAGTCCTAATGACAGAGCTAACAACCTGAAATATACTAGCAAACAAACAGAAACATGAATATCTCAGCCCTCATATAGCTTATAGTATATTAGGGAGTTGGAAAATAAACAAAAAACATATTCAAATCACATAAGATGTTAAAAGGCAAAAGTGAGTTGTGAAAAACAAAGAAAGAAAGATAAGAAGGTCTCACAATATATTCAGCAGGGAAAGAGTGTGTAATGGGGATGTGCACGGAATTTCACAGATAGTGGTTTACAAAGCCCCCCCATGGAGGAGGTGACATTGGAGCAAAGACCTCAAGGCAGTGATGGAAATGCCATGACTAGGGGAAGGGCATTCCCAGCAGAAACAATAAGTTCAAAGAAACAAAGGAAGGACAAAATGTGGCATGTTCCAACAGAAAAGGAGGCCAGCATGGCTCAAGAAGAATAGAATGAGTACATTTTCAAGTGAATTAGAATCTATTGATAGCAAAACTTTAAGTATTTAACCATGAGAAATTTTAACATTGGGAAGACCAAGCAAAATATATCTATTAACTGACAATTTCCTATCCCTATCTCTGATTTATAATTCACTAAACTTATAAGAAATCCTTAGTGGAAGTATGTAAGACTATTGGTTTTTAAATAACTGAAGCTTCCTAAGAGTATTCAGAAAATGAACGGATAAGAATAAATTAATTCTTCATCTTAGTTTACTTCTCCTCCCACTCAGAATGGGAATAAGACAGAAACATCTAGAACATCAAATGGTTTCTACTAATTCATTCAGAAAAATGCATTAACATCCAACTGGTAATCAAGTATCCCAAGATCTCCAAGAGTTTACTGGTGCCTAAAGAGAGACTTGATGGTGAATCAAAATTGAGAATAAAGATGGAGTATTTGTGTAAATACAAATGTTCATAGACTCCAACAATAATCCATAGTTATAAATTTTCATTAGTGAAAGTAGTACATATATATATATATATATATATATATTGTATTTACAGAATTTACAAAACCATTTCACATATATTGTGAAATATTGTGTAATACTGTGAAATATTGTATATATTGCTGCATTCACATAGCCAATATTTTGTTTTGCCATATAGTTAGTCTTAAAACAATAAAATTGCTTATTAAAGTCAGAGTGACTTGATAAAAACTAATTATAAAATTTAAACACAGTCGTTTGTTAGTCTTTAATCCTTATGACTTGACATAAACTGACCTGACAGGTTATTTCATCTAAATAAAATAAGTTGCTTTTTATTCACCTTCACAGAAAGGTTTAATGGGATGCCATTAATTTCTAAGAATTGTGCTGAGATTTTTTATAGCTTGGAGTGTCAATTAGAAATGACTGAATTCAATTTTTCCACCTGAAACTAACTCCATATACTATCTACTTAGTTTTATGGGCTCTAATTGATGTAAAATATTGCTTAGACTGTAGGAATTCCATATTCCCACCCCAAAAGTCCACAGTTCTTTAGAAGTGGTCTTTGATAGTAGGTTAAGCTAACCAGTTAGTCTCCTACAATTTGCACTACACATTGCCTTTGCCTTTAATTCATTTATTATGAATGAGTCACTAAACATTTTTTCAACATCTCACTTATAAGAGATGGTCTAATGTTAGCTAACAATTTCTCTGGCCTATCTAGGCATTGCCTCTGAATTTAGTATAGTCATTTGAAGACTGCATATCGATAGATATACATACCTAGAATACATATACATTCATGCCCCTTATACATTGAATTTCTACAGAGTCCATAACTGCTCTCTATCCTTACTCCACATGTATTCCTGTTGCATTTTAACCCATGCCTAAGGCTTACTCTAATGTACATTTGTTGGGTTTATCTAACACTGTCTGGATGCTCCATGGGTACCTAACACTAAACGTTTTCTTCCTTGCAAAAAGCTTTAGTCAGCGTGGCCCAGGTTTTGGGGGAGGACTCCAAGGTGGTTAAAAAGGTTCCTAGTGGCTGAAAGAAGTGGCTCAGGCAGAAGCCCTTACAAAAGAAAAGTCAGGGCTGTCCAGCCCGTGGAGTTTAATAAGGTGGTTGATGACCATCCTGATAAATTTTACCTCCTTTCTAGTGGATCTCCAGGAAGTCGCAGAGATGGGTGTCTGTGCAGGCAGAACACAAGGTAAGAAGATCCCAAAGCGTTGTATTTAGGCTTTTCTCCAGGACCCTAGAGGCTTCGAGGCCTCCTGAGATAGTTCCAACAGGTCAGGAAGAAGGCGTGGCCGTTGCGCTGATTTTGCTTCCTTAGGAGAGGCCCTCGTGCTTCTCCTTGGCCAACTGGCGGACCTGGTGGTCCATGTTCCTCTGACCCACATACTTGATTGAGATTAAAAAGATGCCCAGAGAAAAGCAGGTGCAGGAGGCCGCTTATGCAAACTGACCAGGCGATTCTCTGTGCCTCCAACTTGGTGTAATAGTTGTGACCACTCTGGGAGCTCAAGGTTGGTCAGCGAGAAAATAATCACAAAAGAACTGTGTTAGCTGGTCAGTCGGAAAGCAGGAGGTAGCTGAGAAGGTATTCGTTTCTTGGTCCATTCAGTCCTAACACTGCTAAAGCCGAAGATTGCTCCAGAACCCTCACTCCCACTTCCATCCTCACCCCACTTGCATTCCTTGCCCCCTGCATGCTCCCTGGATTTTTCTTAAACTCACACAAATTAAATTCCGTTATTCACATTCATGATTATGATTAACGCCGCTTGCCAGCCTTCATTCTAATCATTCTACTCTTTATAAACCACATTTAAAAAATCTGTCTCTCCTATGCTCCTTTGTATGAATTTCCATAGTTTCCACAAGACACTGCTGCGATCTCTCCTTGCTTAATGCATCCCTCACACAAAATGACATGAAAAAGGCCCATAAAATCATGCATCCTTCTTCTGTGTAACTCCATCAAATGACTCTACTATCTGGAGGGTGCAGTCCTAAGATTGGTCCACAGGACTGTCCATGGGGGATTATCCACACCTATCACTCTAATACTATAGTCTACTGCTTACCTAAATATATCCCGTCCTAAGCCATGCCACATTACCTCTTTCTCTATGCCATCCATCATTAACACAGAACTGTACTTTTTCAGAGCATTGCAATTGTGTCACTACATAGTTCTTCCATAAAACTACGAGCTTCCAGAAAACAAAGATATTGTATTACTCAATTCTGTCTCCCCAGAATAGGATCTTACACATAACAGGCACTCTATAAATGCCTACTTAGCGAACAAATGGTCCTCCCACAAGTCAGTGTGTTCTTTATATTTCATTGGTGCAACAGAGTCAACATTCTCTTGAGATAGAAATGGGATAAAAATAATATTATGATTTATATGTTGTGTATGGACTTACATAGTGATTTTATTTCTTTAATTCATCACTAGGTGGTAAATTCTGTAAGAGACTCACTGGAGGAGTGATTTTGTACCACAGAATGATAACACATGCTAAAGATTTAGCAGCTTTAAAAATACATTTACTGATTTACTGTGACCAACTGTAACACTATGTAAATCTGATTTTTTATGCTTCTAAACATTTATTTTAGTAATACCTTTCAGAGATTCTGATTCAAGTACTATCATTTAGCTTCTAGCCATGCACATTTCTACCAAATTTACTATGCAATCATAACAAAGTTAAGGATTAAGCAGTAATAATTCAAGAGTATCTGTATTTTAATGAATGCAACATGAGACTTACAGTCAAAATGAGCTAGCCACTTTTCCAAAGCATTGCTCCATTTCTGTTTGATGCTCCATAAAACATTAGTGGTTACATACAAGAGAAAAAAAGCACATTTATTTATCTAGGTAATTTTCAACATAGTGAAATAACTTGGAAGGAGAAGGGTCCCTTAAATGAATATAACCCAATGCAATGACATTTGGCTTCTTCTAGGTATATAAAACTATTAATTGCAAGCTCAATTGAATCAAAGTCTTGCAGACTATGTATTTGAAGAAGATGTTGGCAAACAATATACATTACCCAAAAGAATAATTTGGGCTTTGACAAATCAAAACTTGGTGCTAAAACTATATTTAGAGAGAAAGACAATGGAAATAAAATAGTAAATGCAAGTGAAAACAAAACACAGAGAATGACGATAGATAAGGCTGAGAGGTTAGAGGCAGAAGGACCAGAGAGAATGAGAAGATCAGAGAAAACAACTGGACATTTACAGACACTAGAGGAGAATTCCCAGAGCAATACTATGACTTTTAATAAAAGTATATTGTTTTAAGTTGCTTGATGGGGCCAAGTCCTATACAATTATAAAAATTTTAAACTTATAAATATTTCTCCTTGAAATGCATGAAGATTAACCTGGCATCCAGAGTTCATTTTCTACTGAATCTTTGGTAACTGTCAGACATTTCTAGTAAAGGAAACTAAGACATTGAAACAGAAATACTACAACTGGAGCTGAAGGCCAGGCAAAAGATAGGTTCTGGTAAACATTCCAGACTTTGGGATGAGACTCTGAGGGCACAATCTGAGGAGTATGAGTGACAGAGAAATTATGTTACCTACAAAAGAGTAACAAGAGACTTGAATCATCTCAATGACTTACTGAATTAAGGTGATTCATATCATAACTGATACTACTTATAAAGTAGTTGGCTGCAAGATGTCAGTATAAGTTTTCTTTAGAATAAGATAAAATCGTTCTTGGGCCTCAAATTCACTTTCCATTTCTGACTGAAATAATGCCCAAAACCCAGGAATAAAAAATAGTCATATAAAATGTAAGACAATGTGACAAAAGAGAAATGGACATCATAAATTCAACTATAAGTAATGAAAATATTTAATACAATCAATCACAGATATTTTGAGCTAGAAGACTGAGCCAAAGTAAACAACTTGGCTTATGCAGGGAAAGGCTAAAAAGTATAAAATCAAATATTAGATACAAAGGAAATAAGATGGTGAGACTCTACAAAAATATAAATTGGAGTCCTGATAAGAAGAGAGAGGCAAAGGGGACAAACAGTATCTGAGGAGAGAATAGCTAAGAATTCTCTTAACAGATAAATGACAAATCACATGTAGTATAAATAAAGAGAAAACAATACTTATATAATGTAACTGCTGAAAATCAAAGGTAAAATATCTTTAAAAAGCTACAAAGTACTGGGTATAATGACACATACCTATAATTCCAGCACTCAGGATGGGGAGGCAAGCAGATAGAAAACTCAATATCAACCAGGGCTACGTAGTGAGTTCCAGGCCTGCTACATAAGTAAGAATGGCAGCTGACTTCTCAGCAGAACAAGGGAAGCCAAAAGGTGATGGAATATCATCATGTCAGCACTGAAAGAAAATATTTGCCAACCAAGAACTATGTAGTCAATGAAAATATATTTCAAAACTGAAAGAAAATAAATGAATAAATGAAACACATTTTCAGACAAAATGAATTGGAGAATGTGTTATGAATTAGCTTACATTTGAGGAAAACTTTTTTTTAAATCATCTCTTAAGAAGGAAAATTATCTTAACTGGCAACTCAGAATATATGAAGTAATGATAAAAAATAACAGATGAATATGTGAAAGTATCTAAAAGAAAATTGTGTTTGCAATAATAGGGAAGTGCACAGAACTTGTAGTATATACAGAACAAAATATGTGAGAACAGTAAAAAACAAAGTACTTAAAGTTCTACAATCCTGAGAAGAAATAAAAGTTTTAATTTGGGTTAGAATTTGATAAGCAAAGGACTCCAAGTAATGATTGCTAACATGTCTTGAAAATTGCAAAGATGGAGAAAAATATCAAGTACTACTGACAATAATAAATTAGCTAAAAAATAGAGGCCATACACTATTCACAATAGCCAAGTTATAGAAACAGCTAAGATGCCCCATCATGGATGAATGGATTAAGAAAATGTGGTATCTATACACAATGGAATTTTATGCAGCCATGAAGAAGAATGAAAAGTTATCATTCACTGGTAAATGGATGGAATTGGAGAACATCATTCTGAGTGAGGTTAGCCTGGCCCAAAAGACCAAAAATCGTATGTTCTCCCTCATATGTGGACATTAGATCAAGGGCAAACACAACAATGGGATTGGACTTTGAGCACATGATAAAAGCGAGAGCACACAAGGGAGGGGTGGGGATAGGTAAGACACCTAAAAAATTAGCTAGCATTTGTGGTCCTTAATGCAGAGAAACTAAAGCAGATACCTTAAAAGCAACTGAGGCCAAGAAGAAAAGGGGATCAGGAACTAGAGTAAAGGTTAGATCAAAAAGAATTAACCGAGAAGGTAACACACACGCACAGGAAATTAATTGTGAGTCAACTCCCTGTATAGCTATCCTTATCTCAACCAGCAAAACCCCTTGTTCCTTCCTATTATGGCTTATACTCTCTCTACAACAAAATTAGAAATAAGGGCAAAATAGTTTCTGCTGGGTATTGAGGGGGTGGGGGAGAGAGGGAGGAGGCGGAGTGGGTGGTAAGGGAGGGGGTGGGGGCATGGGGGAGAAATGACCCAAGCCTTGTACGCACATATGAATAATAAAACAATAAAAAAAATAGAGGCCATAAAGAAGGGGGAAGTAAACAGAAAATAGCAAAACAGCCAACTACATTGTACAGTTACACTGAATGTAAACAGATTAAATATTGTGATCAAAATAAATGGGGTGTCAAACAGAAAGGCAAAGCAAAATTCAAGTGCATGCTGTTCAAGATGCAAAACTAAAATATGTGGATACACAAAAAGGCTGGGCATGGTAGCTCACATCTGTAATCTCAGCTACTTGGGAGATTGGGATCTAGAGGATCATGGTTCAAGGCCAGCTCCAATGGTGGGAGGGAAAGTTAATGAGATATGTTCTCATTAACTTGAAGACTTGAGTACAAAGGTTTTAATAACAAGAGAAATACAAATCCGTGACATTAAAGTATTCAAGATATTGAGCAGATACAACATTCTAAACTTTCTCCAAAATACAAATCTCAAATGTTTAAAGAGCAATGGTGTCTATGATAGCATCCCACAGTACTTCATCCAAGAATTATAAAGAATACCACAAAGAAACCAGGCACCATTGGCACAGGCCTGAATTACTAGCTACTTGGTAGGCTGAGATTGGGAGGATCGAGGTTCCAGGTCAGCCAAGGCAAGAAATTTGTGAAGCCCTTCTCAACCAATAGCTGGGCACTGTGATGCATGTGTGTCACCCCAGTGTTCCCAAGTGTAAAATAGGAGGATTGCAGTCCAGTCCACCCTGGGCAAAAAGCGAGATCCTATCTCCAAAATAACCAGAGGAAAAAATACTGGGGGAATCGCTCAATCAGTAGAGCACCTGCCACGCAAGTATAAAGCCCTGAGTTCAAGGCCCAGTACCACCAAAAAAAGGTACAAAGGAAAGAAACCACAAAGATCTGAAAGCACAACAATGAAACATTTAGGAAATTTTCCCAAATATAAAAATAACTAAAATACTTGCAAAACAATGTCTAATTTCAGCAAGCAATCTCTATGCCTCAATCCCACTTCAAACCTACATAGAGGAAGAATAGGATGAGAAAAGTGTTTCTTCTTAGAGGACAAGATTACAGGGAAAGACATTAGAAAAATATGTAACATTAAGTGGCAGTCTTTAAAAGGACTAGTTTAGAAAGAAGATCACAAAAAAAGGGAGAGATGTAATTTGACAGATGACTATTCAAATGCAAGGGAAAATATTAAAAATTTACAGTACAAAAGAAAACCAGAATATTGGAAGACACAGAACCCTGCCCACAAACAGAAAAAGGAAACAATAACAACAACAACAACAAAAAGTGCTAAAGAAGTCAGCCTTGCTATGTAGATCAAAGAGGGCATTAATAAATTGGAATCTTGAAAAACAACCCAAAATCAACAAAAATGGGTAGAAGAAAAAATTTAATCCATGCAGAGTTGATTTAAAAACAGCCAAGATATCCCACTACTGATGAATGGATCAAGAAAATGTGGTATTTATACACAATGGAATTTTATCCAGCCATGAAGAAGAATGAAATCTTATCATTCGCAAGTAAATGGATGGAACTGGAGAACATCATTCTGAGTGAGGTTAGCCAGGCTCAGAAGACCAAAAATCATATGTTCTCCCTCATATGCGGACTTTAGATCTAGGGCAAATACAGCAGTGTTGTAGGGCTTGGGTCACATGACAAGGGGAGAGAACATATGGGAGGTATGGGGGTAGGTAGGAAACTCAAAACATGAAAGTGTTTGATGTCCCCACTGCAGAGGAACTAATACAGAAACCTTAAAGCGACAGAGATCAATATGGGAAGGGGATCAGGGACTAGTGAAAAGGTCAGGTAGAGATGAGTCAACTTGGGTTGTAACACATTTGTACATGGAAGCAATGCTAGGAGTCTCTCTGTATAGCTATCCTTATCTCAACTAGCAAAACCGCTTTGTCTTTCTTATGCTTATGTCTTCTCTTCAACAAAATTAAGAGATAAGGGCAGAACAGGTTCTGCCTGGAAGCAAGAGGGGATGGGGGAAGAGGAGAGCGGGGGGAGGAATGGCCCAAACAATGTATGCACATGTGAATAAATAAATAAATAAGTTAAAAAAATACATATATTGGTCACAACTGAACTGTTGGAAATTTCCCAAAGAATATCACTAAGCAGAAGAAACTATTAGACACAACTCAAAACTGTATTAAATATACTCAAAGAAGCATTTGGTGAAAAGCATATTGAATAGCAAATCCAAATACCAAAGGACAGAAATGGGCATAAAAAGAAAGCCATAAAAGGAATAACTGAACTCAAGAAAGAAATGGAAGAAAAAGACAAAATTATCTCAGAAATAAAAAAGAAATTGCATGCTATCTAAGAGAAAATAGATTCAAGTGTAAATTTATTAAGGAGCATTGGAAGAAAGGCAGGAAAACCGAGGTAATGTCTGATGCCTTTGCATAGTACCAAAAACTATGTTATATTTTTTATGTTTAGACAATATCATCTACTAAGATCACTTCCTCATAGTTGATATTACCTCCCTAGCCACACATGCCAAATACAGCTTCCTTAATAAGGTTTGGGATTAAAGTGAATACAATTAATTTTTTCTGTTGGCAACGTTGTATATTAAGAATAGAATACAAAGTAAAGATGTTAGGGAGCACCTGAACATGCAAGAAAAGCACAGTTGAGAAAGTGGGTAATTATGAATGCAAACTTCTAAAAATACAGATAACTGTGGTAAACATGAAAAACACTAATTTTATAGCAGCATTATGAATAATAATGCCATCTAGAACATTTTAACTAACTGATGCAAAAATTATAATTGTTTTTGTTTTTTCTCAGATAACACTTCAGATTTAAATAATAAATTTTGTCACATTATTTAAGAAATCCTGTAATAATGAGAAAATGTAAAAGGTCTGTAGTTAATGAGATACGGGAAATAGGTAAAAAGTCAAATTTTAGATAGGAGATTTAACTGTCATTTGCTAACTAGGTAGTATCAAAATCTAGATTTCAAAATAGATAATGAAATGACTTTTTTCATGAGATTTAACAATACCAAATAATATTGAAAGTCTGTAACAGAATCAGAAAAATCCATAGGCAACAGACATAATACAATCCTCTGAAAAGACTTTAATCCTCTCAAAAGAGCTCTGTGCTAATCAAACTGGAGGAATGTGTATGCTTGTGCTTGAATTTCAACATTTCCTTCATTCTAATCAAGTGATAAAGCAACAAGACAATAAGATATATGATTTAAAACTAGGGACATATAGAACCTGACCACTCCATTTCTAGCTTTGGGTGTGTATTACAAAGTAACCATTTTTAAAAATGGTCAGCCCTGTATTTAAGTTTATGAGAAAAATGGTAACACATGTTGGCAACAACAGATCTTGAAGCCCAGCCAGAATCTCTGGTTAATAAGCATCCACAGGCTACACAGGAAGGCACTGCTAAGCATTGTAATTATTCCCAGATGGGCAAATAGCTTTAGTTCCCAGAAAAGTTTAGAAATGAAGAAATGATATAAATTTGATATGATATAAATTTGGGGATCATGAGTCTTATGTCCTTCTGATGAGAGTGTCAACTACAATTTGATTTAACGATCTTTGAAATATATAAACATCACAAAATTATAAATAACAAAATAAGTATAAGGAAAATATAATTATGACACTTTATGTACAAATTTATATATTAAAAATGAAAGAAAATGTTAAATTTCGCAATGAAATATATACTGCTTTCTTAATATGATCAATATTTAGTCAATATCAAAAATAAGGACATTTAAACTAATACAGAAAACTTGTGTGTTTTCTATTATATGAAACTTTAAAATCTTCATGGAAAAAAGAGAAAGCTGTAAATAACATGGTCCTGATCTGAATTTCACTGAAAGGTTGTGGTTATGCATTCCCCACATGCTTTAGAAAAAATATATTAAGGATTCCTGGCCATGCACAATGCTTTCATCCTAAAGTATTAGGGGTTAAATCATGGAGAAGAAGAGGCAGAAAGATTTAGGAATGAAGGGAGGGAGGGAAAGAAGGATAGATAAACAAAGAAGGTGAATGAATTTTTAAATTCTGTCAGCAATGAACCAGATCATTTTTTAATATTGCCTCTCCCTTGCTTCCCTCTGAGATGTTTTTGAACACAACCACAAGCAACATAAAGTCTCTCTGTATGATCACTGATATGCTGCACTCTCCCCATGGAACCAGTCAATCCATTGTCACTGACTCCCTTTACCCCTTCCACTTTACAGCTGCACTAAGAGAGGGATCAAGACAGTCCTCTGACTGCCTGGTGCTTTAACCCCTAGCTCAGCAGTCAGGGGCTCTGTTTTACCCCTCCCCCAAACAAGCTCTCTAGGCAGTTACTTAGGCATCTAAGTATCAAGTACCCTGTATCTCATCTTCCAAAATTTTTCCTACGCATCCCACCATCTCCCTCACCACAATCCCCCAATGTTTTTAATGTTATAACTCATGAATATATAATTAAACTGATTAAACTGGAAAAGTAAAGGGTTCATGTTTTGCTATATATACACAAGACAAATGCTGAAAAGTCAGTATGATCATTTATTATTATAATTTGCTAAATATATACTATCACGGCAGAATAGCAGTATTGGATGTAGTCAGCTCTTATTTTAAACCCCAATCTTTGCACTTAACAGCTATTTATATTCATTCACTCAAAAATTGTTTTGAGCCAGACAACACAAGATGCTGGAGATGTAGCAGTGGGCAAGAGGAGAAAAGAGCTCCTGCTCCTTTAGGGCTTGCAGTAAGGGACAGAAGCATCAGTCAAGAATGATGAAGGTTATGTTCTGAGAAGAAAAAATAAGGATCTAGGTTCTATGAGCTAGGGAATAACAAAGGACCTGACCTATAATGAGCGGCCAGGGAAAAGTTCTTGAGGAAATGAGGCTTGAGCTGATATCTGAATGACACACAGGAATTAGTAAACCTTAAAAGTCATTAATTCACTGGGTGCCAGTGGCTCACACCTGTAATCCTACTACTCAGGAGACAGAGATCAGGGAGATCAGTTTAAAGCCATCCTGGGAAAATAGTTCTCGAGACCCTACCTCAAAAAAACACATCACAAAAAAGGACTGGTGGAGTGGCTGAAGGTAGAGGCACTGAGTTCAAGCTCGAGTACCATAAAAAAAGTCATTAATTCAAAATGATCTCTTCAAAAGAAAACTCAGTTTCTAACATTTGTCTGGTTTCTTTTTTTATGTTCTGTTAATTAATAATAATGATGATGGAAACATGATTGTGTGAAGAACAAATTTTATTTATCTACCTGATACAAAATACCATCTTTAAAAAGCAGGTACTTTTAAGTTGTTGCAAAGGGGTAGCCATGGGAGAAGAAGGGCACACAAGAGAAGGACCTGGAAGATGGGAATTTGGTGCAGGATTCAGTAAGCAATGATCCACATTTACCATGTTAGTCACCTTTGTGCTTGTCTTCACAGCAATGGGGAAGTCACTGAAAGGTATATTTTGACTCAGATTACTTGGTTTCCTGAGTAGGGAAATCTTGCAAAAGAGCACTACAATACACCCAGCAAAAGGTGGTGATTTAACTAGAATTATGGCAGTACAGACAGAAAGACATGAATACGTTATTGAGATTAAAAAAGAAAATAATTTTTCATTATACGTTGGATGTAGGAGGAAAGATGTGGAAGAGTGCCTGTAGATGCCTCTAGTTTTCTGGCTTGCCTCTCAGGATGAATGATGATAATAGTCACACAAACAGCTACCAAACTGGAAGATAATGTGGGCTTGCACTAGGCTATGTTGAGTTTGAGACACTTTTGAGACACCTAAGATGTGAACCAAGCAAGATGAGAGGACAGTTAAGAGTTAGCTGAATGTATTTGGATTTCAAAGAAAATATGTGAGTTGAAAATGTAAAATTGGAAATTGGTAATGTAGAGATGTATAATGAGAACTGTGGCCATGGAAGATATTTCCTGGGAAAACAGGACAAAATGCTAGTTTGCAGCCCTATCAGAACTAAAGGCTTGCTTTGTTGCTAAAAACATTTTTAATTCCCTATGTCTATCTTAAAATGAAATAATTATCATAACTTATTTATATACATAATGAGATAATGTTCATGAAAATGCTTCACAGACAATGTAGAAAATTATTTACCTACAGTTCTCTCCCAGCTGACCAAAAAATGATTGGATACATTGTGTAAAATAAAACAAAACTAAATGAAATGTCTACTATCAATGCCTAATTAACATATAACACAATAATAATTAAACATAGGATTATATGTCAGATCAGTTTCATTTCAGGTTTTATGTAATTCCTGAACTAAACTCTTCAAATGTAGTAAACAATAATATAGTTCTTTTACAGAGCATAGTCCTACTCATGTATTTCAACAATATAGGGAATATTATTCTACAGATATATGGAATGAATCCTTAAGTATGAATAATGAAAGTGTTTTTATGTTTTAAGAGTAAGCTAATACTGGTGGTTATTGATTAAATAAACCTAAATTTTCATATGAATTAAAGTGCAAGAGTTGTATGTGAATCTAAGTATATTACTGATAAAATTAAATAAAGATCTAATACTTGTATAGGAAATACCCTATACAAGTATTATACTTCTAAAGAATAGGGTGAAGAAACAACACATACTCAGTAAGCATAAATAAAGACACAGTGAATTAATATGTTTACATGAAGAACTGTAGAACAATTAATACCTCAAAACTTTTTACATTTAAAGATGAATATTGTGTACCTTAAATGATAGGTCAAATGACTACTACATCCTGAAATAAAAGGCATCTTATATAACAAAGCAAATGAAAATAAAATCAAAGTTTAGGCAGTGAAGAACCAGCACTGAACAGGAAAAATAAATGTTAATAGAAAGATAACAATGTGTATTGGTCTAGAAAATAGAAGATATTAGACATAGGGGACTCCGCAAGATGGCAGAGTTGTAGAAACTTTTGTCCAGGGACCCCATGGATGAGAGTCTGGGTAACAAAAATAGTCTTCTTACAGAAAAGCAAAGGAGAAGAAGAGTACTGAGAAGTCAGAAAAAGGGACAGGACAGCTGAAAACTACAGCAAAACAGAAAGGGGACAGAGTAAATTAAGGAACAGTTTGTGGCTCTAGCCCAGCCTCCCTAGAGGGAAGGGGAAGCTGAATGAATTCTCCACCAGAAGAACCATATACAAGTTGATGTTGGAGGAAAAATAATCTTTAAATAATCAGTATCTCACAATTGCACCCATAAATGCCCAAAACATGTGGATCCATGTGGTGCTGGGGAAGGGAGGGATGAAGATGGGAATGGGGTGCAATAAACAGGAGAAGGTCTGTGTTCAGCATTCAGTGTAGGCCAGGGCAGTGGCAAACGCGAGACTGCAGCATTAGGCTTCACCAGAGATGTCTTTAGATCTCCAGGTACTGCCTTTCCCCACCCTCACTAGAGATGGAACACAACGCTGTCAACAGACGTCATTCCAGAGTCAGGTATCCAATTAGACTGCCATCTAGTGAACTGAAAGACTTGGACACTGAGGGAAAACCAAACCAAACCAAACCAAACAAGACAAAACAAGAAAAAAGCACCTACTCAGAAGAGCATTAGAAAATTCTGAATTTCTATGTTAAGATGTTTTTGTCACTGTTAAGTCTGCAATGTATAGATTTTTATATACTTGTTTGTATTTTTTATACATTCAAATTGAGCAACTTCTCATTCTCTCTCCCCTATTTTCTCTTTCTCTTTAGATCTGCCTTTCCCTCTTTTTCTTTCTCTGTAGTCATCATATGAGAGCCCCATAACCTATAATCTGCCTTTTAGCATTCAATCTAAAATGATTCCTTCTCCTCCCTTTTCCTATCACTCACTCCCCCATTTATATTTTCCTCCTCTCTACAACCAGAACTGCTTTCTAGTTCACATTTTCTCCTTTCTCCTTTTACCTACCCATAATCCTCCTTTGTTACCAATATATTTAGTGGGTAGATTGCCAGATTACTTTTGTAGTTTTGTTGTGCTTATATTTGTCTATTCAATCTTCTTCCCCTTCTCTCCCTTGTCTTAATATCAACTAGATCTCTTCTACCTGTTTCAGTCTGCTTTTTCATTAACCCCTTCTATGACCCTAAGCCACTACCCCTTCCTGCCACATAAAACTATATATACCTCATATCGTTCACTAGAGTTATCACCCTTATCTCTTTTCATTACTACCCTTATTACCTTTATTCTTCCAGGATCACAAAGATTCATCTTTAGTCCAATAGACATTAAGATACAGAAACAGAAATAGTAATTTATCTCCTTTAGGGAATGCCGTAATTTGAAAATTGCAGCTTAGCAACTGGAGAGCTTTAGCAGCTAAGCTGCTTCTCCCTATGCGGAACAGAGGGTGGTACCTAGCATCTTGAGAACAGGAGCTAAAGGTTTGACTACTGAGCACACACCCTCCTCCTGTCGAGAAACAAGAAAACTACATAACTCGATTACTACCCAGTCCTAAATAATCTTTCGGAAATGCTCAACTAAATGGACACAGGGGATTGGAACCTTCAACAAAAAACAATTCACAATGTGTAAGTCTCAATATAGAAACAAGAAGGAACAAAGCAACATCTTTCACTCAAAAGCCAACTCCATAATTTAAGAACTTAAACAATAGTGATGAAGAGGAAATATTAATTGTTGAATTCAAAAACAATAATAAGAAAAACCATCAATGAGCTCAAAGAGGAAATGAATAAGCTAGTAAGTGATCTCAAAGAAGATATGACTAAACAACTAACTGGTCTCAAAGAGAATTCAAACAAATGGATGAATGAAATAAAAAAGACCATGCAGGCTATGAAAGAGCAACTCAATAGAGATATGGAAATCCTGAAAATAATCAAATTGAATTGAAATTTATATCCCAAATAAAAACCTCAACTGAAAGTTTGGGTAACAGGATGGAACAAGTTGAAAATAGAGTACCATGAATGAAAGACAAAGTAGAGGAATTAGATCAATCAGTCAAAGACCTTGAAAACCAGATATCCACTATAGAAGACTGAAATTAGGTCTGTCTTTCATTTTATACTAATATCAATTGAAAGTGGATCAAAGACCTTTTTGTAAGACCTGAAATGTCAAAACTACTATAGAAAAGAACTTGGGGAACTCAAATATATAGGGAGAGGCAATGACTTCCTGAATAGAACCCCAATAGTTTAGGAATTAAGAGAAAAATGGAAAATGGAACTGCATCAAATTAAAAAGCTTCTACACAGCAAAGAAAACAGTCACTAATCTTAAGAAACCATCCACAGCATGAGAGAAAATCTTTGCCATCTGTTTATCTGATAAAACACTAATAACCAGAATCTATAAAGAGCTCAAGAAACTAAACTCCCAAAGACTCAACAATCCAATGAAGAAATGGGCACATGAACTGAATAGATGATTTTCAAAGGAAGAAGTACAAATGACCAATAAATATGTGAAGAAGTATTCAACTTCCCCAGCCATAAAAGAAATGAAAATCAAAACTACATTAAGATTTCATCTCACCCCAGTTACAATGGTTATCTTCAAGAATATAAGCAACAAATGTTGGCAAGGATGCAGTGAAACAGGAACCCTTATAAACGGTCAGTGGAAGTGTAAATTAGTACAACCACTATGGAAAGCAGTATGGAGATTTCTTAAAAAAAAATCTCAAAATAGAACTACCATACCATCCATTCATACCACTCTTGTACATATACCCAAAGAAATGCAAGTCAGGATACAACAGAGACACTTGCACACCTATATTTATTGCAACACTATTTATAATAGCTAAACTATGGAAACAGCCCAGGTTTCTTACAACTGATAAGTGGATTAAGAAAATGTGCTATATATACACAATGGAATGTTACTCAAGACATAAAGAAGAATGAAGTTATGTTGTTTGCAGGTAAGTGGATAGCCTGGAGAACATTATATTAAGCAAAGTAAGGCAGGTTCAGAAAGACAAAGGTCACATGTTTTCTCTCATATGTGGAAGACAGCTCCAAAAGATACAAGTATAAATAAATACAAACATAATCATGATAAGAGTCAACAATATCGAGATACATTGCACCTTTGTAAAAAGATGACATAACAAAACCTACTGAAAGCTGTTGAATAATAGGGGCATGGGAAAGGGTAAGAGGGAGTAAGCAAAAACCGGTGTTAATCTGAAGAAAATACAGTGTATTTACAAGTGAAATACCACATGAAATCCCCTTAAGCAATGAATATGGGCTTAAAAATGAAGGACAGAATTGTAAACAGGTTCTGTTAAGGGGACAATACTTGTGGGAAGGTAAAGAGTAAACGAAGAGGATAAAGGAAGGTGAATATAGTCAATATACTCTATATACTTATATGAAATAGAACAAGGAAACCTATTGTAATCATTTTAAGCAGGGGGAGAGGAATGAGGGAGTGAGATGGTGGGGGCAAACCTAACCAAGGCACATAAAGAAATATCACAATGAATCCACCCTGTACAACTAATATATGCTAATAAAAATGTTTTTTTAAAAAGAAATCACTTGCATAGTGGTGCATGCCTATAAACCCAGCACTTGAGAGAGACTGAGGCAAGAGAATCTCAAGTTTGGGACCAGCCTAGGCTACCTAATGAGATCCTTTCTTAAAAACCAAAAAAGTAAGAAATAGCTCTTTGTAGAAAATAAAAACGTGCACATGTTCTTATGTTCATTTTAAAGGACAATATTAAATTTATAACACATGTAGAGATTCTAGTGGAAAAGAAAATTGAATTCATATTTTAAATTACATAAGGACAATTATATAAATAGAAAGTATAAATATAGAAAGACAAAAGAGCATTATTAATCTATATTATATGAGATATTAAAAATAAACATTTTAATACATGGAAATATTTTCTTCTATACCAGCTTGTTTCCTGGCATAGTCTTCCAGGGATTTGTTCCTTTTCATAATTATTAAGCAGCTGATTTCTGGTACTTATTCTACAACCATTGAACTGTGTGAGGAATGTAAAGTCACTCCCACTGTTGAGACCTCAGTTTCTTCATCCATGGAATGTTCTATTTGAATGAAATGACACTGAGGAAAGGATAGTCTGTCCCATAAAAGATGTGGAAACTGGATACCTACATGCAAAAGAATGAAGCTTGATCCTTATCTCACACCAAACACAAAAATAAACTCAAAATTGATTAAAGACCTGAAATCTTGAAAGTCCTAGAATGTTAGTGAGACTTTTGTTACTGTGATAAGTAGCTAAGAGAAACAACTTAAGAGTGGAAGGATTTGTTTTGGCTCAGTTTCAGAGGTTTCAATCATGGTCAGCTGTCTACATTTCTTTTAAGTGATGAGGCAGAGCATCAGAGCACAGAATAGAGCAGAGCTCATCACCTCAAGGGAGACAATAAGCAGAGAGAAAAAGATATATAAAGGCAACATATACCCTTCAAAGACATCCCCAATGACTTTCCTCAAATTAAATCTTTCCCAATAATGCCATCAAATAATGAATCAGTGGATCAACCCAATTAAGTAAGAACCCTCATGATCCATTCACCTCTAAGTGATTAGAATCAACAGCTCCATTCCACTCCTTAAGCATGAGCCTTTTGGGAGAACACTTCTGCTCCAAATCATAACAAAGACACAGGCATAGGAAAGAAACTCCTTGATATTAGTCTTGGACATGATTTTTAATAACAAATCAAATACTCAGGCAACAAAAGCAAAATCAAGCAAGTGGGACTACAATAAAATACAAAACCTTCTGCATAGCAAACAACAAAACTAATAGGCAATTTATGGATAAAGGAAAAACATTTTCAAAATATATACTGATGAGGAATTAATAGCCAAAATATATGAGGAACCCAAAAGTCAAAAGAAAAATAAAATACCCCAGTTAACAAATAGGCAAAGAACTAAAGCTTCATTTCCCAAAAGAAGTCACAGAAATGGCCAACAGGCTATGAGCAAATATTACTCATCACCAGAGGAATGTAAATCAAAACCACAATGAGATACCACCTCACAACTGTCATAATGGCTATTATTTTTTAAGTAGGTAAGTGTCGTCAAGGATATGGAAGGACTGAAACCTCATATATCATCAGTGGGAATGCAAAAGATGCAGATACTATAGAGAATAGAACAGAGGTCTTTAAAAAGATTAAAAATGAACTGCCTACAGTATGATCCAGAAATCTCTCTGCTGTGTAGATAACCAAAGAAAATGACATGTGCAACTCACAGAAATATCTACACTATCATAATCGTTTTAAGCCTATTCAAAATAGCCAAGAAACAACCTAAGTGCCCATTGACAAATTAATGGATAAAGAAATCATGTTATGTGTATATTTTGTAATATTATCTTGCCTTAAAAAAGAGATTATTCCTTTCGAGAAAAAATAGATGAACCTGAAGAGTACTATGCTAAGTTGACTAAGTCAGACACACAAAGAAAAATACTATAAGATCTCATTTATATATGAAATCTAAAGAAAGGTCAAAAACATAAACTGGTGACAGGAAACTGGTGGCTTCCAGGAACATGAAGTGGGGGGAAGTTGGGAGAATTAGGTCAAAGAGCTCAAACTTGAAGTTTTGAAGAGTAAGTCTAGAGAGCTAATATACCATATAAGGACTACACTTAACAATACTGTATTATATAATGAAAATTACCTAAGAGTGTAGAGTTTAGGTGGTCTTATAAAAAGGTAACTATATAAGGCTTAACTATGGTAATCATTTTGCCATATGTATATCAAAACATCATGTTGTATACCTTATATAGATATAATTTTTGAGAAAATTACAATTTATGCAAATCAAAAATATTCTCAAATTTTATATATGTTAACACTACTGACTAGTTACAACAGTGATGATGTTTTTCTTATTTTGTTTCTTTTATACTAGTATCATATGTATAAATCTTCATCAATCCTTTTTTAACAGGTAATTTGCTGCATATATCCTACTTTAACTAGCCACAATCCATGGGATCTTGTCTTTGATATTTTGCTCTTTACATGAATACCCAAAGTTTTAAAAAATATGAACGGAGTTAAATACTGAATTTCAAATGACCATTATCAGATGCAAGACAATGGGTGAGTCCCCAGGGATAACTGTTATATTAAACTGTAAAAATATTTTCCATGACATCTCAAACCTAGTTATCAAAACTGAGAATCTTATCTGCTTTATAATTATTATTTAGGAAAGCTTTTGTTCTGGCAAATGACTATCATTAAAATATCCAGTGCAAATTTAACTCATTTGCTGGATATAAAATTCATCTAAGAAATAGTGCATCTTATTTTCTAGATAAAAATTTTGAGGGAAATAGCACTGGATGGAGAATAAAAGCTGTATCTTGTCATGTGGTTGAACATATAATCAAAAGCTAATATGAAAATATACAAAAGGAAGAATTTAATGATAATAGTATTTGGGCATTTTTATCCTTATATAATTCCTTATATAATTTAATTTAATATTTATTAAATCTTAAAGATGAATAGAATTGCATCAAATTGTACCAATTTTTCAGGTCAGAAAAATCTGAGCCAAATTTTCTATCTTAATGTGCTTCATCAAATAGCACAGACATATGTATTTAGACCTAGACTAAACAAGCTGTAAGATGTGTGTTGACTCTCTTGATAATTGTAGTGCTACTTGTCAGCTATATAATCTTGGACAGGTAACTTAACCCCATCTTATTTTTAATCAGTTGCCTTAAATTAGTTAAACTGTCTGTCCCAGATATACTTTTATCCTTACATCGTTAGTGCCTCTTAATTTCTATGCACTGATTAATTTAGATGACTGAGAACGAACTGACGTTATCTTCAAATTTCCAATTGAATGTAGCTGAGAGAACTTTGGGCTTGGAGTCAGCACCCTAATTCTCAGTCTAAACTCTGTTGTTTATTAGCAATTTAATGTTAAGTAACTCATTCAATCACACCTTTTTACACTTCGTCATCAGTGATGTGTGGGGTATAAGTAGAAATAAATTTGACAATTGCAAACAGTTTCTAGGTGCTTTCATACTTGAGTGAGGAGACACTTCAGAGGCTAGTGGAAGTACTGAGTAAGGAATGGAAGACACAAACGATCAACATTGTGATCTCCTAAAAGCAGTTAAATTCATTTGCTCTTCATTTGGCAAGAATGGAATGAGTGGACATTTAGAAAAATGTGTACTACTACAGACTTATGATATATTATCAAATGTATATAATTTAACACAAATAAATTGCTTTTAATATGATTGCATTGTTGGATTATTTTACTCTCATCATTCCATTAAACTTGATTTAATGTCTCATCCAGTCAAGTAGCTCATGAATTATTGGAGGATTGGAAATATTCATTTTATTGCATTATGTGTTGTACTTCATGTTACACATAAGCTATAATGGTGTATATTTAACAAATCTTGAAAGATGGAACTCCATATACTCACTTTGACTTTATTCAAAAATATGTAATTTATTAATAGTGTATCTTTAGCTAGCATAATATTCATTTCCAAGTATTAAAGTCCTTTCTAAATACTATTGTAACAGTTCTAAGGAAACTTTGCATTAATCATTGCTAGCGGTAACTCTAAACTAGTTTACATTTCCTGCGTTCCAGTCTTCATTCACAGGACAGCATGGAAAACATTGCCATGAAGATGATCCTAGTCTCTAAGCACATGGTGAAAAGTGTGACATTTACAATCACATTGTCCATGCCTTATTCCTGACTAAATTTGAAACCTTGGGCAAATTAATTTCTCTGACCTTCAGTGTTCTTAAATATCAAATCAGGATGATAATACTCCCATTTAAATAACTTTTCATGAAAATTAAATTAGAAAATATCTGTAAAGCTATTAGGTGGTCAACATAAAGCAAGACCATTATTATTACTAAGAAAAATCTACATTTAAATTTCTTCTTAAAAGATATTTTTGTTCATTAATTTTGTGAGCAGGGTTTGAACTCAGGGTCCTGTACCTGCCAGGCAGACACTCTACCACTTGATCCATGCCCCCAGCCCTTTTTGCTTCACTTATTTTTCAAATAGAGTCTTGCTTTTATGCCCAGCCTGGCCTGGCCCACAATCCTCCTATTTACGATTCCCATGTAGCTGGGATAGCAGGTGCATATCACCATGGCCAGCTTTTTATTATTTTAGATGGGGTCTTGTGGACTTTTTGCCTGGGCTGGACTTGAAGTAAAATCCTCCCAATCTCCTCCCAAGTAGTTAGGATTATAGAGGTGAGCCACTGCACCCAGCAGGGGTACTGAATTTCTATTGTAACCAGTTCATCTGCATAAATGTACTTTGGTAATCACACATTCTTATTTCTTCTTGCCTTGAGTATATCCTTTATTCCCAAAAAGAATACTAGGTATACCTCCCTGAAATCAAAGGTCTTCTGATAGCAAAGGCCGCAAATCTTGCTTCTTAACAAAGGTTATAAATTCTCTTCAAAAACCATGGTAAAGAAATCAATATAACTCAATAGCTGTATTCTCCACTTGTCAGAGGTCTCACTCCTAAGCCCAGAACCTAGGAGCACAAACTCTGAGCAAGACCCCTGAATAAGAAGACTCAAAAAATCTCAGATTCTCAAAGCTAAAATTCTGTACAGATTTATTTTAAAAGTATGAAGTAAAGAACATCTGTATAGTGGGTCCCCGTTCATATGCAATAGAATACCAATGAGTTCATAATGATACACAAAGGTATCATTTATCTTCTGTCATTAGAGTCATATAGACATCAGAAAATTAACATTTTCAAAGTAAAGATGAATTATTAAGTAAAAAATAAAGAAGTGTACTTTCAAATTATATCTAACAGAAAGATAACTCCTTTGGTATATTAGGTATAAAGAGAACACCACTCACTTATTAATTGAGAATGTTTTAATGATGTGTTTTAATATGATTCTGATAGCGAAAAGAACAGTTGTGTCCAACTTGTCATATTAGGTTATAGAGTCAGGTTTTAAAAATGAGTAGGATTAAATATAAATTCTGATACTTGATTATATAAAAGGTAAAATGATATATGCTTACATAGAAATTATTTCTTTTTTTGAAAGTCATTTCATCTTATCCAATTTCTGCTGAAAATAATGATTTGGCCTAAAATGAAAGTCTCTCTTCTCATATTACTGCACATTTTTGCTTACTTCTCCTAAGTTCCTGTCTCATTCTGTCCCTTCTATTCTTTCCAGACTGGACTTACTTTCCTCTACAATAAATCCTTGTCCCACTCTCCTTTCCCTGTATTTCTAGAATAGTTATATGGAAAAATTAAACTTGTCTATGCAAAGTGGTCTTTGGGTTCACACATCATATCCTAAATTTCATAACCTATAAGGTAGGATGTGTACTTTCTGGAAAGCACTGTAAAAATGAGACATCTTTGACAATACTAGTTTTCAATGAAGCTTATTATAAAAGTCAGCATAAAGGAAGACTGAGTATTGAGCAGACAGCAAAGTCTTTGGAGAAAAAGTCATGAATTTGAGCTTACTTTTGCCTTATGCTGATTGGATTATCTGGGACACCTTAATAAAACTTCTTGGGTTTTAGTATCTTTACCAACAAAATGAAAATTATGTCTCCTCTTTCAGGATTGCTGAAAGGATCAAAATGGATATGTAAAATATCTGCATTTAATAGTTTTATTATTATTGCAATATGATTACTAATGGCTAGTGATGTTGAGATGAAAATGTTTTAAGCACTAAGATTCACAATAACCATATCTAGTAGACAGAATTTTTAGCCCTTTTTAGATGCAGCCACTAAGACATAGAAAATCTACATAATTGAACTAAAGCCTAGCTATTACCTGAGTTAGCGTCTGAGCACCGACATTGCCTCTCCCCAGAGATGCTGATCTCTACTATCCTATTATCCTCCATTATTTAATTTTAATGTAACCTCACATAGTATTGTGATATTTCTTAAATATTTGTTTGTGTATATTATTAAGACTTGAGCACAAAGTAATTAAACTTAAGTTTTTGGCTAGGCACCAGTGGCTCATGCATGTAATCCTAGCTACTAAGGAGGCAGAAATCAGGAGGACTGTGGTTTGAAGCCACCCTGGGCAACTAGTTCATGAGATCCTATATGGAAAAAACTCATCACAAAAAAAGGCTTGTTCAGTGGCTTGAGGTGTAGGCCCTGAATTCAAACCACAGTACTGACATAAAATAAAAGGCTTTGTCTATGAACAGAAATTTTCTTCTGCACATTTGATTCTACACTTAAAAAATAGAAGTTAAGGCCAGATGAACATTAGGTAGCAAGAATGTATTGGTTTTAAGTAGCAAGACTGCATTGGCTCAAAATGCATCTGAAATAATTTTTTTCTGGTTGTCACAATCCACAGAAAAGAATGATCTATATCTCTGAATAAAAAATTAAGCAACAGCAGCCAAACCTTTATTCTTCTGCCTGTCTTAGGAGGAAGTAAGTCCATTAAAGGCCAACCTTTATAGTCTGACATAACAGACTCACCTTTTCTCTAATAGACAAGAGGGGAAAAATGGGAAGAACTTAGAAAATCAGTAATATCGTTACAGACTGAAGTTGCTGTTAGTGGTGTATCATCCATCTTTGGAAGCACTCAATATGGGGTTGCACAGAATGATTCTGGGAAATTATTTAGTTCCTAAAGATTATTAAGGCAACTCACATTTCTTTCTGTATCTATATCCTTCATTTATGTATAAATTCTAAAATATCTTCTTGGCATTTGTCTTTTTAAATGGAAATGTGTAAATGTGCCTTCCAGTTTATAATAATGCTATTTGTGAATAGTAACACACTCATTTTGCTTTGTGTAGCAACCCATTTTCTTCTGCTTTCTTTTTGTCATCTCAAAAATGGGTAATGTCATTCTGAGGAAAAATGTAACATAAAAAGTATGAGTACACTCTCAGGAGATGGTCTGACAGTGTCTTGTGATAGATTGCTCCAAACAATATAAATCACTGCTCTTATCTTTCATCATCAGATCAAATGCATCATTTATTCAGGGTTTATTCTCCGAGAAAAGTAAGTTCCAACAGAAAGCAATAAGCATCACATCTATTTTGACATGCATTACAAATGTCAATGGAAGATATACCACATTCTAGGCAACAATGCAACTGAGATATGGCATAAAAATGAAAAATTTGAACCAATGCATATTGATTTTATTATTGTTTAAGTGTGATAACATAAATACATAACTTTTTTTTTATTATTGTTTTATTATTCATATGTGCATACAAGGCTTGGGTCATTTCTCCCCCCTGTCCCCACCCCCTCCCTTACTACCCACTCCGCCCCCTCCATCTCCCCCGCACCCCTCAATACCCGGCAGAAACTATTTTGCCCTTATCTCTAATTTTGTTGAAAAGAGAGTATAAGCAATAATAGGAAGGAACAAGGGTTTTTGCTGGTTGAGATAAGGATAGCCAAACAGGGAGTTGACTCACATTAATTTCCTGTGCGTGTGTGTTACCTTCTAGGTTAATTCTTTTTGATCTAACTTTTTCTCTAGTTCCTGGTCCCCTTTTCCTCTTGGCCTCAGTTGCTTTTAAGGTATCTGCTTTAGTTTCTCTGCGTTAAGGGCAACAAATGCTAGCTAATTTTTATAACTTAATTTTGTCTATGTTAACTTAGAAAGCAACATTTTCCATACAGATTATTATAAAAGCTAACTGTCATATCTGCTTTAGGAACAGGCAGGAAACTGGATATAACTGGTTCCCTTAGTGCATGTTTCTGCACATAAAGGTTCTGGGAAGAATCCAAGTTACTGCAGTGGTTGAAACTGGATGTGTCTTTATCATGACGTCTTCCCAGTGATGCCTTATATTATTAAATTATCTTCATTTTTTTCATATTTAACATGTTCTTTTAAAATTACCTTCTCAATTCAAAGCCTATAATCTAATCTGCCAAACTACAATGAAACACATATAATAATAAGAACCCTGCATGTAATGTAACTTTTTTCAATTAAGAAACATCACCCCACCTGAGGAAAAAATAAAATAGAAATAATACCACATGCTTTTAGTGAGCATTAATTTAACAAGAAAAATTATATTTATTCCCCCAAATGTACACCTTTTAATTATTATTGGACTTCATTATTTTTTGAACAAATGCTAGTTCATAAATGCTATACAAATATTACACATTTTAGAATATGATCCTTCCATGTAAATAATTTCTTCTTCTTTTATTTTTGTTTGACTTCAATTAGTGATAATAAATTAATTTTTGTATAATCTTAATTAAGCAGGAAAGAGGTAGCAGAACAAGGGTGGAAAGGGCAGTGGCTAGAATATCTAATATAAGGGAAATATGAAGGTAGAATCCCATAATAATAAAGAAAATAAGAAATGAGAGTGATTGTAAAAGATAGACTGAGAATGATAAGAGGAAAACACAGACTAGAATTTTCATGAAGTGGGTATAGCTCTAAGACAACTAAGTTAATTTGCATGTCCACTGAGAATCTAAGACTAGGAAAAAAAGGTAAGTTTTCCAACAGTAGTTAGAAGAGTGACTAAAAATAGAGGTCTATTGATCTACACAGGAACAGTTGACTCTCCTTTACTCCTTGTCCTCACCATTATTCATTCTGCAGCAAAGAATGACCAGGAGCTGGTATGAAGACCTTGGTGAAAATATTCATTTCTAAAGAAACTAAAAAACAGATGACAGTTTTGGGAAAACGTAAGAAATAAATCAATTCGTAATTAACATAGGTGCTGTCAGCCCTTGCAAAGCCCCCTAAATTTTGGCATTTGAAAGGATTAAAACAATGATCAGCTGTCATCCACTCATCACATATAAAGAAGCCAGAAAACATATCAACTAATCTATGTAGAGAACCAACTCATACCTTATATTAAACCATTCTTAATGGTAAACATAAAATTTTTAAAAAATAAGCCATTTATGGTATGCCGGCAGCATTATAGAAGGGAACTTATTTTTTAAAATAAAATCAAGATTTAGATACAAAAATAGCCAGGATCAAAAGATAATACTAAAATATCTAATTATTATCCTTGAAAGTATCTGTACTCATTAAAATTTGTTTAAAAAGAATAGGCAGTCATGAAAAACTCAGAGAAAAAGTTAGAGCTGTTTGAAATCACATGTATCCTTCCCCAAACAAACTTTTTAGTAACAATAAGGGGAGAGGGGAGTAGCAGTGAAAGTAAAATAAAACATAGCACTAATCCAGGAGGACCAACAAACAACTGAAAAATCAAGAAAAGATATTAGATAAAAATGTATATTATTTTCAGATACATGATTGTACAAGGTCAATTTACCTAGCAAGTAGTAAATAAGTTCAGTTTTAAGTAATGAAAAGATAAAAAGAATAGCATATCATAGTAAAATTTCAAAAAAAACCCACAAAAAATCCTAAAGGAAAAGAGAATGAAATTGTTTCATACTTCTGTTAACATCATTAGACACTACAACACAATAAAGTCCATTCCAAGTTCTTAGAGAAAACTTTTTTTTTTTTTATAACTCACTCCTGGCCAGAAGTTAGGTTAGTATGAATAACACATTGTCTTAGGATGTTAGTTAAGAAAGTACTTTAAACTGGGCACCCATGGCTCGCACCTATAATCCTAACTACTTTGGAGGCTGAGATCAGGAGAATTGCAGATTGAGGCCAACCTGTGCAAAGAGTTTGCAAGATCCCATTTCCAAAATAACTAGAACAAGTGTGGCTAAAGAGGTAGAGCACCTGCATTGCAAGCATGAAGCCCTGAGTTCAAACCTTGTCCCACCAAAAAGAAGTCCTTTATCAAAATTAAAATGAAACCCAATAAAATGGAGGCAAAATATGGAAAATAGCTAACAGAAGTGTCAGGATGATATTTGGGCAGCTTGTCTGGAAAGCCAACTCCCAACCAAGCTGGATGACAGAAAGATCTAGAAGGGAGATCCCTAGGGAAATACAGAAGAAGAGAGTGGTACATTTCATTGAGTGGATATATAATATGGCGAAGAGTTTGGGAAAAAAATTAAGACTTAGTAAATGAACAGGACACACAGAAGCATAAGGACAAAGAAAATGTTAGGGAAAATTAAAAAATGGCAAAGAATAGTCAATGTCCAAGTACATTGTAGCTAAACTCTCATTAGAACAAAAAACAGCAGACTTCAAGAGAAGAATATAATAAACTCCACAGAGCAAATGTGAGTATTAAAAGTACAAGGGAAAATTCATAACTTCTTCCCACAGGAAATAAAAAAGTTAATTACACATTTGAACAGAAAACCTGCAGCAAGAGAAAGCATGTGTATATAATAAGAACAAAAAACCTGGCTTGATTTTGGGCACTCAGTGGCCAAATAATACTCTATCAACACATTTCACATTCACAAAAGAACAGATCAAAAGGAAAATGTGTAAATACATGTCACTGCATTTATCACTGCTGGTAATCACAGACACACAGCTTTGTAACTGTGGTCATCTGAAATACTATGACAGAAAACCCAACTCTTTTGATCAAACACCAGGATGGGTCACCACTGCAAACACAGTCACAGAGTTAAGATCTCAAAAAATTTTATCTTTCACAAATGCAAGTGTACAAAGACAGCATCCCTTCATTTACTGAGGAAATTTTCATGTTTTCACATACATGCACAATGGCTGTCCTGATAATTTATAATAGTGGAAAAAATTAATGAAAAAAGAAAACAAAACTAAACTAAAAGAAAATTCAGCACGTAAAAGTGTACTCCAAGGACAGATTATGGGCAATTGCTTCGAGGTAGTCTGTAAGAGCTGGCTGCCTTTCATGACCATTAATTACATTTTGAAGACCTGTAGATGAGAAGCTTCTTGTTCTGCCTTTTAGGGCACAGCTGTCCTTGGAGAACATGTTAGCATCCACTCTCTATATGGCCCTCTGCTCTTTTAGAAATACTTCTATGATTTGATATGCACTGACATGAACATCCCTTATTCAATTTTCCCTCCTCTGTGCCATGCTTCTGTGTTGTTTTTGGTACATGGAAATCCATTCAATGCATTCTTATACAGAGCACAGGCTTAGGAAAAACAATGAAAATACTAGTGGAGGACAAAACAGCAACACTGTTGCATGTGTTCTTATTCTACCATGCAAGTAATTCTTTTTCAAACAATGACTAACTTTTCTGACTTCTTATAAATCTGACTTTAATTCTTTAAAAGTTCCTGGAATCTCAGCAGCTACAAAGAGAGCCAATGTGACAAATGACATACTTTTCAAAACTTTTTATTAGCGTAAATTAATTGTATAAAGGAATTTCATTATATTTATATACATGCACAGAATGTACTTTGATAAAATTCTATGTATTTTGCTCTTTCTTTTTTTTTTTTCATTTTTCTTTTATTATTCATATGTGCATACAAGGCTTGGTTCATTTCTCCCCCCTGCCCCCACCCCCTCCCATACCACCCACTCCACCCCCTCCCGCTCCCCCCCCTCAATACCCAGCAGAAACTATTTTGCCCTTATCTCTAATTTTGTTGTAGAGAGGGTATAAGCAATAATAGGAAGGAACAAGGGGTTTTGCTGGTTGAGATAAGGATAGCTATACAGGGCATTGACTCACATTGATTTCCTGTGCGTGGGTGTTACCTTCTAGGTTAATTCTTTTTGATCTAACCTTTTCTCTAGTTCCTGGTCCCCTTTTCCTATTGGCCTCAGTTGCTTTAAGGTATCTGCTTTAGTTTCTCTGCATTAAGGGCAACAAATGCTAGCTAGTTTTTTAGGTGTCTTACCTATCCTCACCCCTCCCTTATGTGCTCTCGCTTTTATCATGTGCTCATAGTCCAATCCCCTTGTTGTGTTTGCCCTTGATCTGATGTCCACATATGAGGGAGAACATACGATTTTTGGTCTTTTGGGCCAGGCTAACCTCACTCAGAATGATGTTCTCCAATTCCATCCATTTACCAGCGAATGATAACATTTCGTTCTTCTTCATGGCTGCATAAAATTCCATTGTGTATAGATACCACATTTTCTTAATCCATTCGTCAATGCTGGGGCATCTTGGCTGTTTCCATAACTTGGCTATTGTGAATAGTGCCGCAATAAACATGGATGTGCAGGTGCCTCTGGAGTAACAGTCTTTTGGGTATATCCCCAAGAGTGGTATTGCTGGATCAAATGGTAGATCGATGTCCAGCTTTTTAAGTAGCCTCCAAATTTTTTTCCAGAGTGGTTGTACTAGTCTACATTCCCACCAACAGTGTAAGAGGGTTCCTTTTTCCCCGCATCCTCGCCAACACCTGTTGTTGGTGGTGTTGCTGATGATGGCTATTCTAACAGGGGTGAGGTGGAATCTTAGTGTGGTTTTAATTTGCATTTCCTTTATTGCTAGAGATGGTGAGCATTTTTTCATGTGTTTTCTGGCCATTTGAATTTCTTCTTTTGAGAAAGTTCTGTTTAGTTCACATGCCCATTTCTTTATTGGTTCATTAGTTTTGGGAGAATTTAGTTTTTTAAGTTCCCTGTATATTCTGGTTATCAGTCCTTTGTCTGATGTATAATTGGCAAATATTTTCTCCCACTCTGTGGGTGTTCTCTTCAGTTTAGAGACCATTTCTTTTGATGAACAGAAGCTTTTTAGCTTTATGAGGTCCCATTTATCTATGCTATCTCTTAGTTGCTGTGCTGCTGGGGTTTCATTGAGAAAATTGTTACCTATACCTACTAACTCCAGAGTTTTTCCTCCTCTTTCTTGTATCAACTTAAGAGTTTGGGGTCTGATATTAAGATCCTTGATCCATTTTGAGTTAATCTTGGTATAGGGTGATATACATGGATCTAGTTTCAGTTTTTTGCAGACTGCTAACCAGTTTTCCCAGCAGTTTTTGTTGAAGAGGCTGCTATTTCTCCATCGTATATTTTTAGCTCCTTTGTCAAAGATAAGTTGCTCATAGTTGTGTGTCTTCATATCTGGATCCTCTATTCTGTTCCACTGGTCTTCATGTCTGTTTTTGTGCCAGTACCATGCTGTTTTTATTGTTATTGCTTTGTAATATAGTTTGAAGTCAGGTATTGTGATACCTCCTGCATTGTTCTTTTGACTGAGTATTGCCTTGGCTATTCGTGGCCTCTTGTGTTTCCATATAAATTTCACAGTAGATTTTTCAATCTCTTTAATGAATGTCATTGGAATTTTGATGGGAATTGCATTAAACATGTAGATTACTTTGGGGAGTATCGACATTTTTACTATGTTGATTCTACCAATCCATGAGCATGGGAGATCTCTCCACTTTCTATAGTCTTCCTCAATCTCTTTCTTCAGAAGTGTATAGTTTTCCTTGTAGAGGTCTTTCACATCTTTTGTTAGGTTTACACCTAGGTATTGGATTTTTTTGGAGGCTATTGTAAATGGAATTGTTTTCATATATTCTTTTTCTGTTTGCTCATTGTTAGTGTATAGAAATGCTAATGATTTTTCTATGTTGATTTTATATCCTGCTACCTTGCTATAGCTATTGATGATGTCTAGAAGCTTCTGAGTAGAGTTTTTTGGGTCTTTAAGGTATAGGATCATGTCGTCTGCAAATAGGGATATTTTGACAGTTTCTTTACCTATTTGTATTCCTTTTATTCCTTCTTCTTGCCTAATTGCTCTGGCTAGGAATTCCAGTACTATGTTGAATAGGAGTGGAGATAGTGGGCATCCTTGTCTGGTTCCTGATTTTAGAGGGAATGGTCTTAATTTTTCTCCATTAAGTATAATGCTGGCTGTAGGTTTGTCATATATAGCTTTTATAATGTTGAGCTACTTTCCTTCTATTCCTAGTTTTCTTAGAGCTTTTATCATGAAATGATGTTGGATCTTATCAAAGGCTTTTTCTGCATCTATTGAGATGATCAAGTGGTTTTTGTCTTTGCTTCTGTTAATGTGGTTTATTACATTTATTGATTTTCGTATGTTGAACCACCCCTGCATCCCTGGGATGAAGCCTACTTGGTCGTGGTGAATAATCTTTTTGATGTGTTGCTGAATTCGGTTTGCCATTATTTTGTTGAGGATTTTTGCATCAATGTTCATTAAGGAGATTGGCCTATAGTTCTCCTTTTTGGAGGTGTCTTTGCCTGGTTTTGGGATAAGTGTAATACTGGCTTCATAAAATGTGTTTGGCAGTTTTCCTTCCCTTTCTATTTCATGGAACAGTTTAAGGAGGGTTGGTATCAGTTCTTCTTTAAAGGTCTGATAGAATTCAGCAGAGAATCCATCAGGTCCTGGACTTTTCTTTTTGGGGAGACTCTTGATTGCTGCTTCAATTTCATTTTGTGTTATAGGTCTATTCAGGTGATTAATTTCCTCTTGGTTCAGTTTTGGATGATCATATGTATCTAGAAATCTGTCCATTTCTTTTAGATTTTCAAATTTATTTGAATATAGGTTCTCAAAGTAGTCTCTGATGATTTCCTGGACTTCCATGGTGTTTGTTGTTATCTCCCCTTTTGCATTCCTAATTCTACTAATTCGGGTTTTTTCTCTCCTCATTTTAGTCAGGTTTGCCAGGGGTCTATCGATCTTGTTTATTTTTTCAAAGAGCCAACTTTTTGTTTCATTAATTCTTTGTATGGTTTTTTTGGTTTCTATTTCGTTGATTTCAGCTCTTATTTTTATTATTTCTCTCCTTCTATTTGTTTTGGGATTTGCTTGTTCTTGTTTTTCTAGGAGTTTGAGATGTATCATTAGGTCATTGATTTGGGATCTTTCAATCTTTTTAATATATGCACTCATGGCTATAAACTTTCCTCTCAAGACTGCCTTAGCAGTGTCCCATAGGTTCCGGTAGGTTGTGTTTTCATTTTCATTGACTTCCAGGAACTTTTTAATTTCCTCTTTTATTGCATCGATGATCCATTCTTCATTAAGTAATGAGTTATTTAGTTTCCAGCTGTTTGCATGTTTTTTGTCTTTACTTTTGTTGTTGAGTTCTACTTTTACTGCATTGTGGTCAGATAGTATGCATGGTATTATTTCTATTTTCTTATATTTGCTGAGGCTTGCTTTGTGCCCTAGGATATGATCTATTTTGGAGAAGGTTCCATGGGCTGCTGAGAATAATGTATATTGTGTAGAGGTTGGATGAAATGTTCTGTAGACATCTACTAGGTCCACTTGATCTATTGCATATTTTAGATCTTGGATTTCTTTATTGAGTTTTTGTTTGGATGACCTATCTATTGATGATAATGGAGTGTTAAAGTCTCCCACAACCACTGTGTTGGCGTTAATGTATGCTTTTAGGTCTTTCAGGGTATGTTTGATGAAATTGGGTGCATTGACATTGGGTGCGTACAGATTGATGATTATTATTTCCTTTTGGTCTATTTCCCCTTTTATTAGTATGGAATGTCCTTCTTTATCTCGTTTGATCAATGTAGGTTTGAAGTCTACTTTGTCAGAGATAAGTATTGCTACTCCTGCCTGTTTTCGGGGGCCATTGGCTTGGTAAATCTTCCGGCCTTTCATTCTAAACATATGCTTATTTCTGTCGGTGAGATGAGTCTCCTGTAAGCAACAAATTGTTGGATCTTCTTTTTTAATCCATTTTGTCAAACGGTGTCTTTTGATGGGTGAATTAAGTCCATTAACATTAAGTGTTAGTACTGATAGGAATGTGGTGATTCCTGCCATTTAGTTATCTTAGTTGTTTGAAGGTTTGATTGTGTGTACCTAACTTGATGTTACTCTCTACTGTCTTGCTTTTTCTTATCCTGTGGTTTGGTGCTGCCTGCCTTTTCATGGTTAAGTTGGGTGTCACTTTCTGTGTGCAGGATCCCTTGCAGAATCTTTTGTAATGGTGGCTTTGTGGTCACATATTGTTTTAGTTTCTGCTTATCATGGAAGACTTTTATTGCTCCATCTATTTTGAATGATAGCTTTGCTGGGTAGAGTATCCTGGGGTTGAAGTTATTTTCATTCAGTGCCCGGAAGATCTCACCCCATGCTCTTCTTGCTTTTAATGTTTCTGTTGAGAAGTCTGCTGTTATTTTGATGGGTTTACCTTTGTATGTTACTTGTTTTTTCTCTCTTACAGCCTTCAATATTCTTTCCTTAGTTTCTGAACTTGTTGTTTTAATGATGATATGTCGTGGAGTAGTTCTATTTTGATCTGGTCTGTTTGGTGTCCTGGAGGCCTCTTGCATCTGTATGGGAATATCTTTCTCTAGATTTGGGAAATTTTCCGTTATTATTTTGTTGAATATATTACGCATTCCCTTCGCTTGCACCTCTTCTCCTTCTTTGATGCCCATGATTCTCAAGTTTGGTCTTTTGATGGAGTCAGTGAGTTCTTGCATTTTCTTTTCACAGGTCTTGAGTTGTTTAATTAATAGTTCTTCAGTTTTTCCTTTAATTACCATTTCATCTTCAAGTTCTGAGATTCTGTCTTCTGTTTGTTCTATTCTGCTGGATTGGCCTTCCGTTTTGTTTTGCAGTTCTGTTTCGTTCTTTTTTCTGAGGTTTTCCATATCCTGGCTGTTTTCTTCTTTATTGTTGTCTATTTTTGTCCTGAGTTCATTTATCCATTTATTCATTGTGTTCTCTCTTTCACTTTGGTGTTTATACAGTGCTTCCATGGTTTCCTTTATTTCTTCTTTTGCTTTTTCAAATTCTCTATTTTTGTTGTCTTGGAATTTCTTGAGTGTCTCCTGTACATTTTGGTTGACCCTATCCAGTATCATCTCTATAAAATTCTCATTGAGTACCTGTAGTATGTCTTCTTTTAAATTATTCTTGTGGGCTTCATTGGGTCCTTTGGCATAGTTTATCTTCATTTTGTTGGAGTCTGGATCTGAGTTTCTGTTCTCTTCATTCCCCTCTGGTTCCTGTACTAATTTTTTGCTGTGGGGAAACTGGTTTCCTTGTTTTTTCTGTCTTCCTGTCATTGTCCTTGGTGTTGTTACTGTCCCTGTACTGTGTGTAATTAAGTATTTTCTAGCTTGTAATAATAATAATGGTAATATTGAGAATGGAAGAGTGAGCTGAGATGGAAAGCAAGAAGTTAAAGAAAAGGGGAAAACAAATATACAGACAAGAGGGAGAAAGCAGAACAAGGTATCAGACAAGAGAGTTTCAAAGGTATAAACAGGGAGTGTTAGTGTACTAATCGACAGTAAGCTGAACAGACAATAGAGAGACAGAGAGAGGATTGAAAATCAAAGATAAAAAAATAAAAAATAAGTATATGAAAGTAATATCTATTTATAAAAATGAATTAAAATAAAATGGAAAATAGAAAATTAAAAAAAAAAAAAACCAAAAAACTTCCAAGTTTATATGCAATGCAATTTCAGTCTTAATAATTTGGATGTCCGTCTCAATCTCCAGTCCTGGAGTTGGTGCCTCAGATGTTGTTCTGTAGTTGTCTCATCAAAGGGCACGCATAAAGTAGAACAAAACTATACTCACACACACACAGAAGAAAAAAAAAGCAAAAAAAAAGCCCCACCATGTATCCCCAGTTCAAATGCAATACAGTTTCAGTAAGTTTTTCAGGTTGCAGGTGTAATTCGGTTGTTCTCTCATCAAAGGTAGGGAGAAAAAGAAAAAAAAGCGTCTGGAGGCAGTTCTTAGAGTGGTATCTGCAACTGTGGCTTGCCTGCCTGCTGCTCTCAGCCTGTAGCTGGCGGCGTTATTTATGCAGGTCTCTGGGGTGAGCTAGCGCTCACCTGGTCCCACAGGCTTTGTTTGCTCAGAGTTCTCCTGTGCGGGGGCCTCTGCTACAGGCTTTCCCCTTTCCAAGCACTGGGAAAGGTGCCACTGCCCTGCGTTGTCAGGCCTGCGTGTTTATTTACAGTTCACGTGGGAAGTGGGTCTTCCCTCCTCTCACAAGCTTCCCCGCTCCTGGTTGCTGGGCGCGCCCGGCTCCCGCCAGAGGCTCTCCGGCCCGCCCGGCTTGTTTATTTACAGTCCCGGGAAGGAGTCCCTTCCCCCGATCTTCAGCGCTCAGGGTGCCCCACCCTCTTTCCAGCGTGTCTTAACTGTTCTTATTGCTTAGTACTCAGTTTCTCTTTTTTTCCCGGGTGGAGGTCAGTCTGTCCAGGGGGCTATGCTGCTCTGGCCCAGGCTTGTCTGTGGGGCTACCGCGGTACCGCGAAGCTCACCTGGTCCACGTCTTCCCAAGCCGTATGGGCGCTGGCCACTGGCGGCCCCGGGGGCCCTCCTTGGTTCTCCGTTTAACGTGAAGTGGAGATTCTCTGTGCCGGCTGGAGATGTGGAGGAGTCAAAGTTATGCCTTTTCTCGGTGATTATGCCTGCAAAGTGTGTCTCCAGCGTCTCTCCAAGATTTCACTATAGGAGGGTCGCTTTCTGCTTCCTACCTCTAGCTGCCATCTTGGAATTCCCCCTATTTTGCTCTTTCTTAACCGTTCTTCTTCCTCGCCCTTCCTTTTCAACAGTTTTTAGTGGCTTTCATTATGCTACTTTCATACATATATAATGTAACATCAATTATATTCACTGCATCACCTTGTTTTCCTTTCCTCCTCCTGTTAGTCTCCACCAAACAGTCCCTGTTTTATAATCATGTCATGTGTATGAGGGTTTGTATTTATTCTTATTTTCTTGATGATTTCCATTCTGACTGGGGTACATTGGAATCTCAGTGCCATTTCGATTTGCATTTCCTTGATGGCTATGGATGTTGAATCGTTGTTTCATGTATTAATTTGCCATTTTACTTCTCTTGTAATTATCAGCTTAGTTCATTTGCCCATTTATTGAGTTATTTGGTGTTTGATTTTTTTTAGCTCTTTGTATATTCTGAATATTAACCCTTTATCCACTGAATAGCTGAGAGAGATTTTCTCCAATTCTGTGGGTTGTCTCTTGACTCTGGTAATGGTTTTCTTTGACACAGATAAGCTTTCTAATTTGATGTGATCCCATTTGTGAATTCTTGCTCTTATTTCTTGAGCAATTGAAGTCATATTCAGAAAATCATTGTCTGTGCCTATATCATCTACTGTTTTCCCTTAATACTTTCAAAGTTTCAGCTCTTATACTAAGGTCTATGATTGATTTTGAATTGACTTTTGTAAAGGGTGAGAAATAGGAGTCTAGTTTCAATCTTGTACCTGTAAATAGTTTCCCCAGCACTATTCATTGGCGAATAGTGATCTCTTTTACTCCAATGTTTATGTTGGTCCATTTTTCAAAAGTCAGATAGTTGCAACTGTGTGGTTTTATTTCTGGATCATCTGTTCTGTTCCACTGGTCTTTGTGTTTGCCTTTGGACCAGTACCATGCTGTTTTTTTGTTACTATGGCTCTTAATATAATTTGAGTATTATATTGTTCAGTATTGCTCTTTTTTCTCAGGAATGTTTTGGTTATTCATGGTCTTATATTTCCATATGAATTTTAGGATTAATTTTTCTATTTCTGTAAAGAATGACACTGGGATTTCTATTGGGATTGCACTGAATCTATAGATTGCTTTTGGTAGTACAGCCATTTTCACATTATTAATTCTGCCATGAATATGGGAGATATTTCCATTTCTGGTGACTTCATCAAATGATTTCTTTTTAAAATTTTTTATTTTATTTTATCATTTTTATATTTACTTACATATGTATACATTATTTGGGCTACCTCCCCCACCTATGCCCCCACTTCAGGCAGAACCTGTTCTGCCATCTTGTTCTACAACACTGTTGAAGTGAAAACATTAGAAATGATAAGAAAACATAGTGCTTTTGCTGGTTTGAGATAAAAATAGTTATACAGAGAGATTCTTAGTGTTACTACCATGCATATGTGTATTACAACCAATATTGGTTTGTCTCTACCAGACCTCTTCAATACTTCCTAGTCCCTTTCCCAAAGTGGCCTCTGCCAGTTTAAGATTACTATGTTCACTTCTATACAGTGAGCATATCAACCACATTCAAGTTTCAGGTTTCCTTTCCTTTCCCTATTCCTCCCATGCACGGTCTCCCCTTTGTGTGTGATTCGTGCCCAATAATATTTCTGCATTTGTTTCAGGTCTAAAATCTGCATATGAGGGAGAACTTGCAATTTTGGGCCTTCTGAGTCTGACTAACTTTGCTTAAGATTACATTCTCCAATTCCATCTATTTACTTGCAAATGGCAAAATTTCATTCTTCTTTGGGGCAAAATAAAATTCCACCGAGTATAAATACCACATCTTCTTATTCATTGGTAGTGGAGCATTTAGGCTGTTTCCATAGCTTGGCTATTGTCAATAGTGCCACAATAACCATGGGTGTTGCATGGGTGTGCTTTTATAATAACCCGAGTAACATTCCTTCAGGGTTGGGGGAGAGAGAGAGGACAGGTGATGAGGGGGGAGAAATGGCCCAAACAATGTATGCACATATGAATAAATGAATAAATAATCCCCCCCAAAAAAAACCTAGAACTCAACAACTAAAGCAACACCAGAAAATACTCAAATAACTGGGGGCTGAATAACACCTTGTTCACTGATCAGTGGATCATAGAAGAAATAAGAGGGGAAATCAAAATGTTCCTGAAAGTTAATGAAAATGAAAACACAACCTATCAGAATCTATGGGACACAGCAAAGGCAGTCCTAAGAGGAAAGTCTACAGCCATTAGTGCATATATTTGAAGGACAGAAAGATCTGAAATGAACAACCTAATGCACTATCTCAAACTCTCAGAAAATCAAATGATTTCTTAAGTGTTTTATACATTTCATTGTAGAAGTCTTTCATATCCTTTGCTAAGTTTATTCGTAGGTATTTTCTGAGGCTATCATGAATGAATTTGTTTCTCTGATTTCTTTCTTAGCCTGTTCTTTACTGGTATGTGGAAAAGCTACTGATTTCCATATGTTGCTACATTGCCAAAAGTGTATATCAGATCTAGGGGTTTTTTGGTGGAGTCTTTAGGGTCTTTTAAGTTTAAGATCAAATCATCTGCAATAGGGATAATTTGACTTCTTCCTTCTAATTTGAATCATTTTTATTGACTTGAATATGCTGAACCATGCTCACATCCCTGGAATGAAATCAATTTTATAATGATGTATGATCTTTTTAATGTGTTGTTGAATTTGGTGTGCAAGTATTTTATTGAGAAGTTTTTTTATCAATAGCCCTCAAGGAAAATTTCTATAATTTTCTTTTTTTGTTGTTGTTGTTGTTTTGTCCTTATTGGGTTTTGGTATTAGGGTACTACTGGATGCACAGAATGAGTGTGGTATAATTCATTCCCTTTTTATTTCTTGAAATAGTTTGAGAAGCATTGGTGTTATTTCTTTTTTTATTGTCTAGTAGAATTAAGCAGTGAATTCTTCAGGTCCTGGTCTCTTCTTTGCTGAGAAATTCTTTGTTACAGCTTTAATCTCATTGCTTGTTATAGATCTGTTTTAGCGGTTTATATCCTCTTGGTTCAATTTTGGTAGGTCAAATATAGCTAGAAATTTATCTATTTCTTCTAGATTTTTCCAGTTCATTAGAATGTTTTCAAAGTATTCCCTAATGACCTTCTAGATTTCATTGTTATATATTGTTATATCCCCTCTACACATGTTAATTTTCTTTATTTGTATCTTTTCCCTCCATCTTTTGGTAAGTTTGGCTAAGGGTTTATCAATCTAATTTATCTTTTCAAAGAATCAAGTTTTATTCATTAATTCTTTGTATTTTTTTTAGTATCCATGTCATTAATTTTGGGGGAGGAAGTACCAGGGATTGAACTAACCTTCTCACGCTTGCTAGGTAGTTGCTCTACCACTTGAGCTATGCCACTATCACTTTTTGAATTGGTGATTTTTTAAATAGGGTCTCATTTTATGCCCAAATTAACCTGTTTTGCCTCCCCACATAGCTGGACAACAGTTGTGTACCACTGCTTCCAGTCATTAGTTGAGATGGGATCTCATGAATATTTTTTCTGGGTTGGCTTCAAACCATGATCCTCCTGATCTCTACCCCCTAAGTAAGCAGAATTACCTACTCAAGCCACCACACACCTGGTCTCATTTAATCAATTTCTACCTAAATCTTTATTATTTCTTTATACTGGCTAATTTAGGATTTGGCTTGTTCTTGTTTCTCTGTAAGTTTGAAGTGCATTATTAGTATATTTGAGAGATCTCTGGCTTTTCTTATTGTTGTTTTATATATTTACTTCTAGCTAGAAAATCCTCTAAGCACTGCCTTTGCTATATCCCAGAGGTTCTAATAGGTTGTTTTTTCATTTTCATTTGATTATAGAATGGTTTTATTTTCCCTCTTATTTCTTTGATGACCTATTGATTATTCAAAAATGTATTAAGTCTCCATGTGTTTGAAAATTTTCTTTTGTGGTTGATTTCATGTTTTATTCCATGTGGTCAGATAGAATACAGAGGAATATTCAATTTTCTTACATTATTCATGAGACTATGTCCTAAAATATTATATATTTGGAGAAAGTCCCTGTACAGCTGAATAGAATGTGTATTGTGCAGCTGCTGAATGAAATATTCTACAGATTTCTATTAAGTTCATTTGGTCTTTATAGTCAATTAATTCTCAAGTTTCTTTGTTGATTTTTTTTTCTGTGCTTGTAAGTCCACTACTATTTGTTTTATAAAATTTGGTGTGTCAATATTTGGAGCATATATGTTAACAACTGTTGTCTTCATTTAGTGGATTATTCCATTTATTAATATTAAGTGACCTTCTTTGTCTCTTCTAATTTTGGTTCCTAGTCTCTTTTTATTAGATATGAGTATAGCTACACCTGCCTGCTTCAGGATTCATATGCTTGGAAAGTCTTTTTCTATCCTTTCATCTAATCCACTGTATGTCTTTAACAGTGAGATGCATTTCTTGCAGGCAACAAGTGGTTGAGTCTTGCTTTTTAATCCAACCCTCCATCCTTTATCTTTTGATTTGAGAATTGAGACCTTAACATTCAATGTTAATATTGAAAGGTATGGAGTATTTCCTGTCATTTTCTTGTTTGTGATACTTCCTTCTTTCCTAATTTGCTAATTTACTTGTCTAGTGGGATTCATTCTTTCCTGTATTTTCCTGATTGAATTTATCTTTCAATTTGTGTAAATTTCTTTGCATAGGATTCCTTTAAATATCTTCTGTAGTGCTGGTTTACTGGTCATGAATTCCATTAAATTTGTTTATGGTGGAAAGGTTTTTTTTGTCCCTCAATTATGAAGGATAGCTTAGATGGATACATTAATCTAAGTTGGCAATTCTTTTCTTTTAGAATTTAGAACACATCATTCCATACTCTCCTTATTTTTAGAGTTTCTGTTGAAAATTGCTCTTATTCTTCTGGGTTTGCCTTTGTATATAACTTATCACCTCTCTTGTAGCTTTCAATATTTTTTGTTTTGTGTATTTAGGGTCTAGGAGTATTTCTTTTCTGATCTTACCTGTTTGGTATTCTAAAAGCCTCTTATACCTGGATGACCATGTCTTTCTCAAGATTGGGGAAGTTTTCTGCTACCATTTTACTGAATATGTTTTCTATGTCTTTATCTGGTATCACTTCTACTTCTACCCACAAGTTAAGCTTTGGTCTTTTAATAGTGTCTCAAACAATTTGCATGTTTTGTTCATATTTTCTTAGTATATTTTTCTTTGTCTTTTTCTGATTGATCTAATTCTTCTACTTTATCTTTGATCCCTGATATTCTATTTTCAACATGTTCTGTTCTGTTCTATTACTAAGGCTTCAACTGAATTTTTAAATTTGAATTAATGAAATTTTCATTCCCAGGATTTCAATTTAACTTTTAAGTATTTTTATATCTTTATTGAATTCCTATTTCACATCCTATATTGTTTTCCTTATTTCATCTTGCTTTCTTATTTCAAAGAGAATTCATTATTTGAATTCCCTAAGATCATTCAGGTCTCTATTTTTATCCTCTTTTAATTAATTTAGGTGCTTTTCAATTTTGTTGATCATTCTTACATTACTCTTTTTGAGTTCATTGTTTGAAATTTCACCCACATCACTATAGGTCCAGTTCTATAGTGTGGATTTGTTGATATTTTGAGGAAACATGTTGCCTTGCTTTTTTTTATTATTTGTGTTTCTATCACATAATTTACACATTGAGGCTAAGTCATTGGTTAGAAGCTTTAATCACCTGTTGTCTTTCAGCTGAAATAGACTCCACATTCAGGCAAGACAGTGTAGTGGCCAGCTTGAGATATAATTTCTCACCATTGGAGTGGGGGATAGTTTAGCTGGTGAACTTTTGTCCACCTGCTCAGATCACTGGGCCTGATCTTCAGAGCTGCTCATATACAAGTAAACTACTTGTGGTATGTTATAGAAGGACTGGTTGCCTGCTTCTGTTTCTTACACTATTGATGCTTTCCTTCTTTGATACTGATACCTGCTGTTGGCTTGAGGGAGCTTTACAGTCAGTGAACTAGGCAAATTTTCACTTGCTCCACACACATCCTTGGTTTGTGTTCCCAGAGGCAACAGGTGTCCAAGACTCGGTGATCCCTGATATGACAGAGAGATGGGCAAGCAAACAGAGTAATGAAATATTCACTGTCTAGGGGAGAATTGAGGGACTCAACCACTCTGCCTTCTCTTTTCAAGGCTTGTAGACACTGTCCACAATTTCACTTCCCTGTGCAGAGAAGGATGATGCTGTGGAAGTTTCATGATTCAGAGAGTCTGGATTCTGGACCTTCAGTCCTGACTGCCAGCAAATGGTTTTCTGGGCACAGGTCTCAGTGCTTTCAAGCCCTCCCCAACAATTTACTTCCCTTTTGGTGAAAGCAGACTGTAAGTATCACATGATTCATAGAGTAGGAGCCCATGGATTTCAACAGTTAACACATGCAGCCAGAAGGCAGGCCCTGGAGACCAAATGCTAAACCAGCCATAGACTCTGTGCCTTGTTTCCACCCTAGCCTCAGGCAATGGAACCAGTTTCCAATCAAGAGGAGAATGTCCTATCCCTACACGTCCACAGAATTCCCCACAGCTTGAATTTCTGTGTGGGATCACATTGGACACACTTTCTCTCCTTGACCATCTCTCATGGCTATCTGACACACAGAGTCTCTGGCAGGATGTCCAAAGTCTCCTTAGCCATAAGAGTTCCTTGTTTTCAGGGCTACAGAGAATCTCAGTCTCAAACAATAGGTGCTCTCTCAAGATTGTGCTTTGCTATTGCCCTCTGAGATAAAGAAAGCAACAAGATGTTTTTCTTCACCAAGGCTAACCTTTCACACTGGAGTAATCACTATTTCACAAATCCTGACACTGGGTTTAAGGATTGCAGGATGTGTGGGCTTATCTTGCAGCTTGAATTGCCAGTCTGTTGCCAGAGCCATCTATCTTATCTTGTTATGGAGTCTTTAGCTTCCCCACCCCCTCCTGGGAAGCTACAGACAAGATTGGAACAGTTTAATGTTTTTTGGGTTTTGTTTTTCTGTTGCCAAGATTTCTCTGTGCTTTTCTGCCCCTGCTAATCTTTCATGATTCCTGATGCTCTTCCTGTCTTTATCCCTTCATAATCTAGTCTCCCCTGTGTTACCTGGCTCTTCTCATTCATGGAGTAAAAACAGTGCACACTTCTAATCTTCCACCTTGTATCAACTCCCTAATCCTGTGATTCACTGTTTTGTTTTGATTTGCATTTACTTTATGGATAATGATGTTGAACATTTCTACATGTATTTGTTAGTCATTTGTGCTTCTTTTGAAAGCTGTTCCTTTTCTTTGCACATTTTAAAAATTGGATTATTTATTGTTTTTGTATTTAATTTTTGAGTTTTTTAATATATTCTGGATATTAACCCTTTGTCCAATGAATAGCTTGCAAAGATTTTCTCCCACTCTATGGTTGTCTTTCATTCTGCTAATTGTTTCCTTTGATGTGCAGAAGCTTTTTAATTTAATGCAGTCCTATTTATCAATTATTACTCATTTCCTGGACAACTGGAATCCTATTCAGAAAATTAATGTTTATGTCTAAATCATCAAGTGTTTTCCCAAAGTATTTGAAAAGTTTCAGGTCTTAAACTAAGGTCTCTGATAAGTTTTGAATTGATTTTTGTATGGGGTGAGAAATAGGGATCTAGTTTCACTGTTCAACATATACACATATATATACAATCTTTTCAACACCATTTGTTGAATGCATTATCTTTTCTTCAAAGTATGTTATGCTTCATTTTTCAAAAAATCAGATGGCTGTAGCTGTGTGGGCTTATTTTTGGATTTCCTATTATGTTCCATTGGTCTTCATGGGTTTTTTTTGGACCAGTACCATGCTGGATTCTTTCATTTGTTTGTTTTTACTATGATTCTGTAGTGCAGTTTGAAGTCAGGTACTGTAATACTTACAGCATTGTTCTTTTTTGCTCATGGTTGCTTTGGCAGTTTGGAGTCTTTATTCTTACATATGAAGTTTTGTGAAGAATTGAGAATTGAATTGAATTTATAGACTGAATTTATAGACTGCTTTTAGTAGCATAACCATTTTCATAAAATTAATTCTGCCAATGTATGAACATGGGAGGCCTTTATATCTTCCAGTGTCTTCAATGTCCTTAAGTGTTAATAGTTTTCATTATAGAAGTCTTTCATATCTTTAGGTAAGTTTACTCCTAGGTATATTTTTTAGGCTATTGTGAATGGAATTGTATTCCTGGTTTCTTTCTCTTTCTGTTCATTGTTGGTATAGAAAAGCTACTGATTTTTAGATGTTGATTTTATATCCTGTTATGTTGCCAAAGTTTTTATTAAATCTGAATTTGTTCATGCAGTCTTCAGGGTCTTTTAAGTTTAAGATCATATCATCTGCAAAAATGGTTACTTTGACTTCTTCCTTCCAATTTGAGTCCCTTTTATTTCTTTCTCTTGCCTTATTGTTCTAGCTAGGAATTCCACTACTATATTGAATAACAATGGAGAAAGTGGACACCTTCCTCTCATTTCTAACTTTAGAGGAGATGATTGCAGTTTTTTTTTTTTCCCTTTAGTCTGATGTTGGCTGTAGATCTGTCACATGTAGCTTACATTGTGTTGAGGTACTATCTGTCTATTCCTAGTTTTCTCATAGCTTTTATCATGAAGGAATGAATAATGTCTTGTCTTCAAGTCCCCTGAGTATCTCAGTGTCAAAGCAAAGACCATCTCTCAAAATGGTACCTCACTATAGCTCTTCAAGATACAGGGAGTAAAAAATTGTCTTGTCCAATACTAGCCTCTCACTTTGCACTGAGCTTCAGGCTTATGGGAGGTGTGGGTTTGTCCTACATCTGGTCTCCAATTCTGCCACAGAGGCTGGTAGCTTACTTTGTTGTAGAGACTTTGGCTTCCCCTTCCCATGGGGAAGCCAGCACTGGAACTGCAAATCATTTCCCAATTTACCAGGTCACCTTTATGCTTTGCTGTACTTCTCAGCTGTTATATTCCTTTTTCTTCATTCTCTGTGCTCTTCCTGTGTTTCGCTCTTCTGAATGTAGTCTCTTCTGTGTTACTCTGACTCTTCTCATTCACAGAGGCAGATAGAGAAAGCTTCTACTCCACCATCTTACTAGACAACTGACAAACTTTTAAATTGAAGCTTGCATTGCTGCTATATCTTGAGGACAATCCCTTCTCCACAATTTGGCTTTCTACCTTTATTTTGTATTCTTTTCTTTCACCAGAACTGTAGTTTTCAGGATTTTGCACCTTCAGGATTTTAACATTTTCAGATTTTGAGTTTTAAGATCTGAGATTTAGGCATTTTGATCTTTGGGGGATTTTTTTTTAAATTATGGCATTCAGATTGTGTTTTGGGGATTATGATCAGTACCAGAAAAAGTATATAGTCACAGCACACTACTCATATTTGTAGCAAATGACACTTAAACAGTCATATCAACCACAATGATTCATTTCTCCCTGACCTCTTTGCTACTTCCTGGTTCCCTTCCATAGTGGTCTCTGCCAACCTATGGGACGCTATATTTGCTCCTCAACTGGGAGCACATAAACCACATTTAAGTTTTAGATTTCCTTTCCCTTTCTTATTTCTCCCGTGCATGTTCTCTCCTTAGTGTGTGATCCATGCCCAATAATATTACTGCATTTGTTTTGGGTCTATAATCTACATATGAGGGAGAACATGCTATTTTTGGCCTTCTGAGCCTGGCTAACTTCACTTAAGATGATCTCTAGTTCCACCCATTTACAAAATTTCATGGAAGCAACTCTAGGAATCTCTCTGCAAAGCTATCTTTGTCCCAAACTAGCAACAACAATATGTCTTTCTTTTTATCTCTTATGTTTTCTCTTCAACAAAATCAGAGAAGAGGGCAGAACAGGTTCTGCCTGGAAGCAAGGGAGTTGGGGGGGTGAGGGAGATGAGGGGAAGGTGGCACAAACAGTGTATATACATGTAAGTAAATGTAAAAACAATAAAATAAAAGGAGAAAAAACAGTCAAAGCAATTAAAATGGAGTTAGCAGCTATCCAATTTTTGTAAACTATAAATATTGCTATAGTTTGGATCATAAATATCTCTCAAAAGACTATGTGTTAATGGCTTGGTCACCGGGGTGATGTTATTAGGAGGTGATGAAACCTAAAAGAGGTGGGGCTTAATAAAAACAGTTTAAGTCACTGGGGATGTCCTTAAAGGCAACTGTGGGAGTTGGTCCTTTTTCCTTCTTCTTTTGTGATCCTAAGGGGAATGTTCTAGCTTTGCCAAACCCTCCCACTATGTGGGAAGCACAAAGCAATGGGGTGGAACCTCAAAAACCATGAGATAAAATAAACCATTTATTAAGTTGATTAGCTCAAGTATTTTGTTATAGTGAATGAAAGCTAATTAGCACAGAGTATAAAATATTGGTTACAAATTAGGTTGTAAATGTTATCAATCTTGAAAAACATAAAAGCACATCTGGCAAATTTTAGGAAGGTGAAATGAGAGGTGAAGGAATGGAAAATGTGACAAGAGATACACAATTTATGAATCAAAATAGGTTTAAGTATATTAGTTACTACTAAATGAATTACTTTATTTCCAATGAAGGAAACAAAGATAGATAGTGATATAATACCAAAATCTTCAAACAACAGAGAAGGAAATCAGTAAATAACATTCAAAGTTGATAATTAAGAAAGAATATGAACATCTCAGGAGTTAGGAGGCTTAATCAGGAAAATTAAATGTTTGAGGACAGCCTGGTCTACACAGTGAGCTCCAGGTCAGCCTGGGTTACATAGTGGGACCTGTCTCAAAAAAAAAAAAAAAAAAAGGTGAAACAACCAAGGAGGAAGAGGAGGAGGAAAAAGAGGAAGAAGAAAATATGGGAATATTACCTATGAGCAAGAAACACAAACAAAAATGTTCATAGTTGCCTCTCAAAAGTAAATCTGACATAGCTAAGAATAGGATAGGAGCATTGTTAAGCCCTCCTGTAAAATTTAACTTTCTTTTAACCATGATAATACAAAACAATCAAAAATATTCAAACGCAGAGGGCTCAGGTGGCTAGCAGAGTAGCAAACATAAAAGAACCAGAGCCACAGACACAGTTGGAAAAAAATCTACAGGCTGCTTCTTGAAAATCCCCTAGAAGGGAATATCCTTCAGAGACTCCAGATTCTGTCAACAAAGTAGGATTCACTTGCTATAGTAATGTATGTGTGTGTTGTGTATGTGTGCATGTGTGCATGTATACGTGAATAGATATGTAATACAGAAAGATAACCATAGTTGTGTGCATACTTAATAGTATATATTTACAAATATAAAAATATTTTAAATATAATTAGTATATATTTATAGTCCAAACAATACATCTGTGAAGCTAACTAAATATGTATACTTATATACATGTACAGTTCTTACACATTTTATAATTAGACAAAATAAGTATTCACATACTATGGAAACTATTGTTTATGTAAGTTTGTAAAGTAGTTCCTCTATCTGCAATTTTGCATTCCTTGGTTTGTTTCCTGCATTCAACTGTGGTCTGAAAGTATTAAATAGAAAATTTCAGAAATAATTTATAAGTTTTAAGTTGTGTGTCTTTCTGAGTAGTGTGATGAAATCTCATGCCATCTCACTTTGCCTTGCCTAGACCATGAATTATCCCTTTGGGATGCATATTCACACAGAATATACTGCACTGTCTACACAGCCTGCCTGTTACTTGGTTAGTGGTGTCTGTTAAGAGACTGGCTGACTGTCATGGAGATGCAATGTTTGTTTTCAGTTTCAAGTCTCCACTGTGAGTCTTAGAATGTGTCCTCTGTGAATAAGGGGGAGATTTCTGTATTTCCTTCTATTTTGTTTAAAGGAACTTGTGCTGGTTAATGTTTGGTGTCAATTTGACTGGGTTAAGAATATCTGGATAACTAATGAAGCATTATTTTAGATGTGTCTATGACAGTGTTTCCACAGGGGATTGGCAAGTGAGTCTGAGTCAACCAAGTGAGGAAATCTACCCTCAGTGTAGGCAGGCACCATCCCAGTGGCTAAGGGCCTAGACAGAACAAAGACGAACTGGTCGCTCTTCCTTAGAGGTGGACTACATTCATACTCTTACCTTTGGACATCAGAACTCCAAATTTTCTGGCCTTTGGACTCCAAGGACATACCTGCACCTTCTCAGCACTCCCGAGTTCTCTGGCCTTTGAACCTCCACTAAGCCATGCAAGCGGAATCCTAGGGTCTTCAGTTTACAGATAGCCTACTCTCAGATTTCTCAGTCTCCATATTTGGGTGAGCTAATTCCCCTCTTTAAAAAAATCCTCTTTCATATATCCATGTATATCTATATTAGATTGGTTCTATCTGTAGAGAGAACACGGGCTACTACAGAGCTTATTTCTAAAACAGAAATTGTTATTTGCAAAACTAAAATAAGATAATATAATTCAAGCATGAAATACAGTTCCTGGTATGAAGTACAAATTAATAAAATGTTAAGTTACTTCCTTCTTGTCTATGTTCAGTAACAGACTACAAAACAGTCCTGCATTACAAAATAATCTAATTTGGGGGGGAAAAAACCCACATAATGTACCATCTGCAAATTACTTTGTCCTTTTCCTCTGTGACAGCATAGCCTCAAAAATGTTATAAGAAGGCCTGGAGACATGGCTCAGGTGGCACAGTGACTGTCTAGAAATAGGAAACCCTGAATTTAAGTCCCTATATAGCCAAAAAAAGAAAAAAAGAAGTTATAAGAACCTACATTTCATAATATAGTCTCTGTAAAAAAAACTGTAATTTCCACTAAAAGGAATTATTGCTTCCACATTGCTTTAGTAATTTGAAATAGAGGAGAGTACTGTAAGTAATGCAAGAACTCAAAGTTTTAACTCAAAGATGGATATCATGTCTGATTTATCAATGAGTCACTCCGTAACAGGGAAATCAAACATTGGGTACATGAACTAACAATGTTATCAAATTTATTTATATAAAACATTTTAGTGCATCTGTATCATGTCTCTTCACTAAAACTTGAAAGGTGAAGAACAGTGAATTTCAAACTTTGGTCTTTGCTAATAAGAAAAAATAGAAGGAAATGTAGGGGTAAGATAGCTTTAAATTAAGTACTTATCCATATGAAAACATGATTTATAAAAGCATGAGTTTCCAAGTTATGCATAATATGGTTTCATTTTTTCCACAACCAAACAAGCAAATGCATGTGTAGTCATGTGTTTATAGTGTGTATTTATAAATGTGTATCGTCAACTAAATAGAAACCAATTCATTCAAATGGTAAAAATGACTATATAAGAGAGGTAGAATTATAGGTTTATAAATTCTTCATTATGCTTTTCTACATTTTCTAAGTATTTTATGATTCAAATATAATATTTTATATTGAAAATTAAGTTATAGAAACTTTGTTATAATTTATAAAAATTAATTTATACCTAAAACATCAGGAACATACTTTTTCATAAAGCAAGTTATAAGCATTCAATATTTGAATATGACACTGAGAACGCTGTAGTTCATAAAGAGGAAAACAGGTCTATTTCCCTATGCAAAGTATATTTCACAAAAGTAATTTCTCAAATATAATGCTACATTCTTCTCTGTATGAGATACTGTGAAGATATGAAAGCAAAAATCATGAAGCAAATGTCAGAAGTCTTAGCATTTATAACATCTCTGACTCAAAGTCAGAAATGCTGAGGGCATGGCATTCATGAGCCATAAGTGACTTATACTTCCAGAAAGTGCGTAGAGTCATATGTGAAAGGACTTTCATCTTGTATGAACTTCAGAAACACTGCAAGTACATTTTTCTTCTCAACATTCACAGAACTACGCTAATATAACTCCTAGAACTCATCACCTGCATCACCTGGGTAAACCATCTGATTGCATGAATGTGTTATGTTCTCTGAACGACCAAGCATTTGGAGGACAAATAACTGCCCAGTTCAGTTCCTTATCTCCCCGGAGAAAGCCTTTCCAGTTAACTTGCTGCAAATGTGTTATAACAAAAATATTGTCCCTTGCATGTGCAGTTACATATGTGTGTATACATATATATATATATATATATATATATTTGTATATTATAAGGTTTTGTCATATCCTGGGGCTAACTCTACATTCTTTTTAAAATTTTTTGTTATCACATATATATATGTATGTATATATATATTGTACAAGGGGTTTCGTTGGTTGACATTTATGCATATGCTTACAATGTGTCTTTCTTAAATCCACCCCCTACATCATTCTCCCTAATTTCCCCTCTCTGCTTTTTTTGAACAATTTCAACAGATTTCATTATCCAATTTTCATACATGTATGCACAATACATACACTCCCCTTCACCCTCTCCATTTATTCTCTTCCTCCCACTGGTACTCATCTCCAAACAGGACCTGTTTTACCTGCTTGTCTTTCATTTTTTATGTGTATATTCATTGCTCAAGGGGGTTTCTCCTTGGTGTTTCACACGTATATATATTGTACTGTAATCTGAGTAAGCCCCTTCATTACTTGCTCTTTCTCTATTGTCCTGCTCCCTTATTATTCAATGACTTACAATGCATTGCACTATACTATCTTCACACACAGATGCAATGCATTTAAATATTATTCACTATCATTCTCTTTTCTTCACCTGTCTCCCTGTAGTACCCTCAGACAATTACAATCATATATTCTCTCTCTCTCTTTATATATATATATATATATATATATATGTGTGTGTGTGTGTGTTTATATGATCATATATGTATTTCATATATATATATATATATATGTGTGTGTGTGTGTGTGTGTGTGTACTTATTTTATCTTTCAGGTCTATCTTCCACATATGAGTGAAAACATGTGACCTTGTTCCTGAGTCTGGCTTACTTCACTTAACATGATAATATCAAGTTCCCAAGCCAGGATCATGACTTTAACATGTTAACAACCCACAGTTTCATGCCCTTAATTTAGCCCATATACTTTAGAAAGCAATATTACTTTGCCTTAATCATTGGATCCTCATTGCTACAACACCAGGGACCACTTCTATTGCTTATAGCCCTCCAAACTTATTCAAAATAGCTAGTCTTAAATTGTTCATTTTGCCCTGTCTTGCCTTTCCAGTAGAAACTTTAATAAAGGTGCTAGCTTAAAGTTTAAAGTTTTTCCTTCTCCCTGTCTTCTACTCCTGACCACCCTGTAGTCTATTCCATACTGTGTATTGTGCCTCCTAATTCTAGAACCATGCATATGATGAATTTTGTTCTCCTGAGCCTTTTCCCTTTCTCCTCTTTCAGCTATACCCAACTGACCATTTCATAAAACAATTCAAAACACTGCACTTTAGCCCTCCCAGTGTTGCCAGGACAAACCTAGGACCATTGGAGTCCAAGGGTTGTTCTTGTCCATCAAGGAAAAGCTTTGTCCATTTACCAAGATAAGCCATACAAATATTTATCTGAGTGCTTTCGTATGAAAAAGAATGTCAAGTAATACTGACTAAAACACCAAAAGTAGGGTCACATGCTCTGGGAAAATGTTTAGTTAAAGCTGATCTGGATTTCTACTGACCAATTTGGCCTATGACCTACTTTGACTCTTAAATCAGGTTTCTAACTACTGGAACACCAGCTCTGAGACTCATCACACAATCATAGAAAGATCTTCCTCCTATTCTCCCTGGTACACTCTGAGAATGTGTGCAAATGTCAGCATATAATTTCCTGACAATGTGTGCATGTATGAGAGAGAGAGAGAGAGAGAGAGAGAGAGAGAGAGAGAGAGAGAGAGATTTAAGCTCCATTTGAAGTCTGCTCCTCTAATACATACATTCTTTTTGGCAATGTCAAGCCAGTAACTCACTACACATCATGCCCTGCCCATTGGGTTACACTCAAAATGTGTATATCTTCTGGACTTGTATTGGCTCTCATCATTTCATCTTCACATGGCTCCATGTTGTGATCACTTCTTGCCACTGCATTATCAGATATTCCTATTTTATGGTTAGCCAACTCCTCTATGTCCTTAACATCTTTGCAAAGCACGGCTTCAGCTTCCTGCCTCAACTGAAACCAGGCTCCCATCTATAGACCCTATTTTTTTAAATCTTTAATTCATTTGTGCATTCAGTGTTTGGGTCATATCTCCCTCATTCCCCCTGCACCCTCCCTTTCCCACCAACCCCCCTTTTCCCTCCTAGCCCCTCGCTTCCAGGCAGAAACTGTTTTGCCCTTATCTCTAATTTTGTTGAAGAGAGAGTATAAACAATAATAAGAAGGACCAAAGGTTTTTGCTAGTTGAGACAAGGATAGCTATACAGGGAGATTCCTTTGCATTGCTTTCACATACATGTGTTACATTCTAAGTTGATTCTTCTCGAACTAACCTTTTCTCTAGTTCCTGGACCCCTTCTTCTATTGGCCTCTGTCGCCTTAAAGGTTCTGCATTAGTTCCTTTGTATTGAGGACCTCAGATGCTATCATGTTTTTTAGGTTTCTTACCTATCCTCATACCTCCCTGGGTGCTCTCACCTTATCATGTGACCAAAGTCCAACCCCCTTGCTGCATTTGCCCTTGATCTAAAGTCCACATATGAGGGAAAACATTCAATTATTGGTCTTCTGAGCCTGGCTAACCTCACTCAGGATGATGTTCTCCAGTTCCATCCATTTACTCGTGAATGATAAGATTTCATTATTCTTCATGGCTGCATAAAATTCTATTGTGTATAAATACCACATTTTCTTGATCCATTCATCAGTACTGGGGCATCCTGGTTGTTTCCATAACTTGGCTATTGTGAATAGCACTGCAATAAACATGGGTGTGCAAGTGCCTCTGGAGTAAACTGTGTCACATTCCTTTGGGTATATCCCCAGGAGCGGGATTGCTGGATCATATGGTAGATCTATGTTTAGATTTTTAAGAAGCCTCCAAATGTTTTTCCAGAGTGGTTGTACTAATTTGCATTCCTACTAGCAGTGTACAAGGGTTCCTTTTTCCCCACATCCTCACCAACACCTGTTGGTGGTGGTGTTTCTAATGATGGCTATTCTCACACGGGTGAAGTGGAATCTTAGTGTGGTTTTGATTTACATTTCCTTTATGCCTAGAGATGGTGAGCATTTTTTCATGTGTTTTTTGGCCATTTGGATTTCTTCTTTTGGGCAAGTTCTGTTTAATTCACTTGCCCATTTATTGGTTCATTGATTTTGAGAGAGTTTAGTTTTTAAAGTTCCCTGTATATTCTGGTTATCAGTCCTTTGTCTGATGTGTAGCTGGCAAATATTTTCTCCCACTCTGTGGGTGGTCTCTTCAGTTTAGAGACCATTTCTTTTGTTGAGCAGAAGCTTTTTAGTTTTATAAGGTCCCATTTGTCTATACTTTCTCTTAGTTGCTGAGCTGCTGGTGTTCCATTGAGAAAGTCCTTGCCTATACCTATTACTTCCAAAGTGTTTCCTACTCTTTCCTGTACCAACTTTAGAGTTTGGGGTCTGATGTTAAGGTCCTTGATCCATTTTGAGTTGATACTACTACAGGATGAACAACATGGATCTAGTTTCAGTTTTTTGCAGACTGATAACCAGTTTTCCGAACAGCTTTTGTTGAAGAGGCTGTCTCCATTTTATACCTTTAGAGCCTTTGTCAAAAATAAGTTGGGTATAGTTGTGTGGCTTCATATCCAGGTCCTCTATTCTGTTCCACTTGTCCTCATGTCTGTTTTTGTGCTAGCACCATGCTGTTTTTATTGCATGATACTTGATCATTGAGCAATGTGTTGTTCAGTTTCCAACTCTTTGCATGTTTTTTCCTATTATTTTTGTTGTTGAGTTCTAGTTTTAATACATTGTAATTAGCTAGAATGCATGGTATTATTTTCTTATATTTGCTGAGGCTTGCTTTGTGCCCTAGCATATGATCAATTTTGGAGAAGGTTCCATGGGCTGCTGAGAAGAATGTATATTGTGTAGAAGTTGGATGAAATGTTTTGTAGACATCAACTAGGTCCATTTGATCTATGGTATGATTTAGATCTATGATTTCTTTATTGATTTTTCATTTGGATGACCATCTTTTGGTGATAGGGGGGTATTAAAGTCTCCCACTACCACTGTGTTGGAGTCTATGTATGTTTTTAGGTCCTTCAGAGTATGTTTGATGAAACTGGGTGTGTTGACGTTGGGTGCACATAGGTTGATAATTGTTATTTCCTTTTGGTGCATTTCCCCTTTTGTTAGTATGGAATGTCCTTCTTTATTTCATTTGATCAATGTAGGTTTGAAGTCTACTTTGTCCAAGATAAGTATTGCTACTCCTGCCTGTTTTCAGGGACTATTGACTTGGTAAATCTTCTTCCAGCCTTTCACCTTAAGCCTATGCTTATTTCTATCAATGAGATGTGCCTCCTGTAAGCAATACATTGTTGGATCTTCCTTTTTAATCCAGTTTGTCAAGCGGTGTCTTTTGATGGGGTAATTAAGTCCATTAACATTCAGTGTTAGTATTGATAGGTAATGTAGTGATTCCTGTCATTTAGTTGTCTTAGGTACTTAAAGGTTTGATTGTGTGCAGCTAAATCGATGGTACTCTCTACTTTCTTGCCTTTTCTTCTCCTGTCGTTTGGTATTGCCTATCCTTTCATGGTTTTGTTGTCTTTCACTTTCTGTGTACAGAATTCCTTGAAGAATCTTTTATAATAGTGCTTTGGTGATCATATATTGTTTTAGTTTCTGCTTATCATGAAAGACTTTTGTTGCTCTATCTATTTTGAATGATACTTTTTCTAGGTAGAGTATCCTAGGGTTGAAGTTATTTTCATTTAGTGCCCAGAAGACCTCACCCCATGCTCTTCTTGCTTTTAAGTTTTCTGTTGAGAAATGTGCTTTGATTTTGATGGGTTTACCTTTGTATGTTGTTTTTTCTCTCTCACAGCCTTCAGTATTCTTTCTCTATTCTCTGAGCTTGTTGTTTTAATGATAATATGTTGTGGGGTAGTTCTATCTTGGTCAAGTCTGTTTGGTGTCTTGGAGGCTTCCTGTACCTGAATGGGCATAGTTTTGTCTCGATTTGGGAATTTTTATTATTTTGTTGAATATATTACAAATTCCTTTTGCTTGCACCTCTTCTCCTTCTTCAATGCCCATGATTCTCAGGTTTGGTCTTTTGATGGGGTCGGTGAATTCTTGCATATTCCTTTCACAGGTCTTGAGTTGTCTTGCTAGTAGTTCTTCAGTTTTCCTTTAATCACCATTTCATCTTCAAGTTCTGAAATTCTGTCTTCTGCTTGCTCTAGTCTGCTGGAGTGGCCTTCCATTTTGTTTTGTATTTCTGTTTTGTTCTTTTTTCTGAGGTTTTCCATATCATGAGTCACTTCCTCTTTAATATTGTCAATTTTCATCCTGAGTTCATTTATCTCTCTATTTATGGTGTTCTTTGTTTCACTTTGGTGTTTATACAGTGCTTCTATAGTTTCTTTTATTTGTTCTTGTGCTTTCTGAAATTCTCTGTTTTTGTTGTCTTGGAATTTCTTGAGTTTCTCCTGTACATTTTGATTGACCATATACAGTATCATCTCTATAAAATTCTCATTACTTGCAGGATTTCTTCTTTCAGAATGTTCTTGTGGGCTTCATTGAATTCTTTGGCATAGTTTATCTTTGTTTTGTTGGAGTCTGGATCTGGGTATCTGTTTCCTTCATTTCCCTCTGGTTTCTGTACTAATTTGTTACTGGGGGTAAAATGGTTTCCACCCTTTTTCCATTTTTCCCATCTTTCCACCTGGTGCTGTTACTGTCCCTGTACTGTGTGTAATTTAGTATTATCTAGCTTGTAATAGTAAAAATAATGATATCTGGAATAGAAGGGTAAGAGGAGAAAGAAAGCAAAGAAGGAAAAGAAAAAAGAAAAACAGAAAGCTAAAGAAATAAACAGGGAGTAGTTGTGTACTAATCAACAGTAAACTAAACAAGCATTTGAGAGACACAGAAAAAAGAAAAAAGAAGAGAGAAAAAGAAAAAAGAAGAAAAAAAAATCCCAGGTTCAAATGCAATAAAGTTTCAGTCTTAATAGTTCTGGTGTTACTCCTTCAGCATCCAGCCCTGGTGTTGGTGTTTGAGTAGTAGTTCTGTCATTGTCTCACCAAAGGAAAATAATAATAATAGTAAAAAAATAAAAATAAAAAAATAGAAAAGATATATAAATCTATAAAAGAATAAAAATTTCAGGTCCATAAACCATGACGCTTCAGTCTTAGTAGTTCTAGTGTTGCTCTATCACCATCCAGTCCTGGTGTCGGTATTTAATCAGTAACACTGTGGTTGTCTCTCCAGGTGGTTGGGTCAGGAGTCAGCTTTGTGAACAGCTATATGCCCTGTTTCAGGCTGCCACTCACCTGCCACCTACTGTCAGCCAGCTGCTGCTGCAGGCTTTATTTATTGCAGTTCACTGAGGGGAGCCATCACCCCACCTACTCCAGCAGGCTTTGTTTATTTAGAGTTCTCCTGGGTGCCTGCCCCTCCCCTTTCCTCCAGTGTAGAGTTCTACCAGCCAGCTAAGTTGCAGGCTTTGTTTATTTAGTGTTCACAAGGGGAATTGCCCTTCCCCTACTCTCCAGCTGAGCATGCCACAAGTCAGCCACTGTTGCAAGCCTTGTCCACTCAAAGCTTGCTGGGAGGAGCTGCCAAGCTCAACTTCTCTGTCAGGCTTGTTTACTTAAAGTTCTCATGGGGACTGCCCTTCCCCCACTCTCCGGAGCTCCAGGCACCCTGCCCTTTTCGTTACATGTCCTTTTCAGTTCCCTGTTTTTTATTCAGTTTTTTTCCCGGGGTGGGGGTCAGGCTGTCCAGGGGGCTATGCTGGTTTATCCCAGAGGTGTCTGTGGGGACACTGTGTGCCATTTATTTGCTCACCTGTTGGTCTGCATCTCCCCAGCAGGTTAGGAGCCAGCATCTGAAGGCACGGGAGCCCTCCTGGTTTCCCCATATATTGTGGCATTGGGAAGATATGTATGGGCTGGGGGCTTGGGGGTGTTGGAGTTTTGCTTCTTCTTGGTGGTTTTTCCTGCCAGGTGTGTCTCTAGCATCTCAGCAAGATTTTTGCTTTATGGAGCTCACGCTATCTGCTTCCTCCCTCTAGTCACCATCTTGGAAACTTGTCACTTTTGCAGTAATCTGATGCCCTTCCTTTCCTCCTACCACACAGATCATGAGGTGAGTTTTTACTGAACAGTAGTACCATGTGCATAGTCAACTGGATAGCTTTACTCAGATGTCCCACAGATGTCCAAATTTCATCATTTTATAAGCCAACTAATGATCTTTCCTCTAAACCCTTCCCCTAAGCTTACATCTTCTATACCAATGACTATTTAAGACAAAACATTTGGAGTCTCCTGTCTCTCATTCACATATTATACAGATAATCAACTACCAAGACCTACCAATTTGCCTTATAGTACCTAATCTGTCAAATCTTCTTCATTCTTACAGTTTCTTAACCAACCTGTTCCCATCTTTCACCTAGTTAGTTTGTTGCATTTCTCCTACCCTGATATCATGGCTTCCAATTTTGTTCCACTTCATTTCCTATGATCTAAAAAATGATCTTTTCTGGCACAAAACTTCAAAGCTCAGTGGGGAGTACTTTAGGATGAAGCCTGGGTTCCCAAGCTTGGCTTCAGAGGGCTTCTACAGCCTGGCCCAGGTCAGCTTTCAATACTACACACTCCTTGCATGATTCCCCAGCTGCAATGAAAAATTTTTAGGCTGACCTCTAGGTTTTTGTACATGCTGGCAGAGACTCTCCTTATCCTCTTCCTGGCTTGCTCCAACTTATCCCATCAGGCTGTAGTTTAGCTGTCACTTTCTGCAGAAAACCTTTGGGGATGGCTCAAAATCAAGATGAATCACCATGTTTCTCTGTGCTCCTTTAACACACTATACTTCCTTCATCAGAAAAGTTTTTACAATTGCTATGAAATTATTCCTTCTCAAGTTCTAGATCTAAGGCTTAGAGTCAATGGTAAAGATGGGCAGGAACTGTGTTTGCTTTATTTATTGCCATGCAGAGTCTTACTAGGTAGCCAGGTTGGCCTAGAACTCACTATATATCCCAGGGTGGGCTCAAACTCAGGATCTTCCTGTCTCATAGCACCCAGTGCTGAAATTACAGATGTGTACTACCATGCCTAGCTTTTCATTTCCTGGTTTTAAAATGAAAATTTGAAAACTCAAAAGTCATAATCTAAAATTACCATAACAATACCATGATTTGAAACTTGCATTCAAGGTATAAGTTAAACTAAAATTTAAAAATATTAAATGGATTTTTGTGCATAAGGAACTGAGATTTACAAATATTCTATAGTGAAAAAGCCAAATTAATATGCAGACTAATCTTAAATTTATTTTGAAATTTTCAGATAATTTCTTAGATAAACTGCATTAAAACACACATTAAGCTTGTTACATGATATCTGATTTCCACCTGAGTGTTTAAGAGACCAAGGCAAAAATTATAATCCTTTTTATGACTTAGCCTCAGAATCCTGTAGCATCAACTCTACTGTATTCCATTGGTCACTCAGATCCATAACAGTGTGAATACCGAGAGAGAATACAGCAGTGTGATTGCTGATTCATTAAAAGGTCTATCTCTGAAGAGTACCTACAATACATAGTTTGCATTTGATGTTTTCTAATTGCTACAAAGAAAGAGAGAAGCTAAAATAAATTATAAAACATAACAGTCCCATGCTTCTTTGAAGAGTTATAAAAGAAATGAGAAAGCACAGTTAGCTATTCCTTTATATTTTCTGGCACAGAGTTAAATATCAAGATTATAGTTAACTAAAGATGAATGATCCTGTGGTTAAAAAGAAAAAAAAGACCAGTACTTCTATTCCTCCAAATCCAGGCTTCTGATCAATCTGCCACAACCCTGCAGTTTGAAACATCCCAGAGAACTGATAATGTGGTTATAGCAGATACCCAACACTATCAGATGGAAAACAAGTAAAAGTGTGTGCTTGTGCTGTGATAGCCAAGTATAACGATAATGTAGTCACATCCATAATGCTGAGGGATGAGGTATGGTAGCACATTTTCTTGTTAGCTTTCCTTGCTATCTTTTTAGCTATCAATTTAGCCATTCTAAACTGATTCACCTAATCTCTCAGAAACCTTAATTATATACCAATTAGCTGCTATAAGCACCTGACTTGAAAGCAAACCTTTTAAATAAATATTTAAAAATAAATAAGTTTAGAATAGCTTTCTCAACAACTAAAAAGACATTCTTCTATTACTCTAAAATTTATACTATATTGGTTCAATTTTTTTATTCTTCATTGTTCCAGTGATAATGGGATCAGTGTCATGGCTTAGCCTTTAGCTGTTATGCAACAAGAGAGTGAGACGGGGGTAAAGATCTAATGGGACGTGAAAAGCCAAAATAAAAAACAAGTAACTTACTTGTGAAAAATATGAGAAAATTTATTGAGATCCTACAGATGATAAGATTTTGACCCATAAGTTACATGAGGTGCTTAGAATAAAAGTGCCTAAATCTATGAGATTTCTAAGCCCAAATTTTCCTCTATAATATGGTTATGGTCTTCATCCTAGTAAAGAAAAGTATAAATATGTGTTTTGTTAATTAAAATTCAACACTTTGACTCCTTTTGGTTCACGAGACACCTCCTAAAATACCTAAGTACAAATAATGAAAATTAACATTTGGCTAAATAAAATTTCGTAACATTACTTCAGCTCTCAATTAGTATATATGCACTAACATTCCAAATTTAACAGCTTAGAATTAAGTGAGATGGATGAATTTTCTTCCTGGGTATAAAATCTACTTGATGTAGCATGCGAAATCCTCAAAACTAGGATTCTTCCATCTTCCTTCTTAATTCCCCCTACCCACAACTTCCCTCGCCACACGTACTGAACGAGTTTATGATAAGCAAGAAGTAAGTGCAAACTGTTTATAAGACTTTTCTTCTATGACCAACCTCCACTATCTAGTTAATGCTAAAAGTAGAAACATTTTTAGAAAACAGAACACTATTGAGAAGGATGAGAAAATGTATGTGAACTAATCCATTGCTGCTTTTGTTGTTACTAGTTAAAAGAAACTGAACCTAAGACAACCTCCCTTTTGAGTACCTATAATTTTAACTTGCCTCACAACTTTTTTATTATTCAATATAAATCTCTTTTGACTTTATTTCACCTCCTACAGTCCAAATAAAGGTATTTTCCAAACTTACCTTTTTCTTTCTTTCATCCTATCTATAAGAAACTAAGCTAAATAAAAGTAAGGTTTATCCACTGAATATAAAATAGGAAATACTTTAATTTCAAATAAAGCATTTAAATCTGTCATGATTTCACTCCATAGATTAAAATGGATAATGATTTGCTTTTATTCTCTAAGAAGACAAGTAAAATGAAAATATAATTGCTAAAATTAAATAATGAACTTTTGATTCCAGGAATGTGTGACTACATACACAGAAGGATCATCCCACTAAAAATAACTAGAACCTGAGTAAAACTGAGGCTCATTATTTTGTGATAACAGCTAAGATGGCACAAAAATGCTGAAAATAAAAGGAGGGAAAAAGATGTATGAGGAAAATACTAATTAAAAAAGATGATGTAGCAGGTATAGTAAAATATATATCACAAAACATTATTAGAAAAAGAGAAGTACAGGTAAAAAAGTGACAAGTGCACAGAAAAAAGTGAATGAGACAAGAAGCTTCTTAAAGGAAAAGTCTTTATACTTCACCTTTGGAAATAAATAATACAATAAATACTTTGTACTCTTTGATCTAATAGTTCAATTCTTAACTTACCCCATGTAAATAATCAAAGGTATGAGCACAGCTTAATGAAACATTGTAAGGACACTGAATCTGATGTTTCTAAACAAATGTATTTAATTCCATAGGTAATTCTTCTGATATGTTGCTAAGTGAAAAATCAATTTTATAAAAATGTATTCAAAACTGCTTTAAGGCACATTGTATAATCACTTGTTGAAAAAATGTATGTAAAATATACCAACTGAATTTATTTAAATACATCGCATATAAAAATTTAAAAAACAGAATATAGACTTGGTTACTACAAAATGACAAATGTTTCAATCATCTGTTTTATATACTGATTCTAAACATATATGCACTCACTTAAAGGTAAGCGGTCAAAGTTGATACACAGAAAGAGCACTATGGATTAGGATTCCTTCCCTTGTTTGGTCTTCCACTCCATAGGACACTGTCCTTGTCTACATGGTCAAGGATGGGTTACAGGCATATCTTTGTTCCAAAACACATTGAAGGAAAATGCACATGAAGCAATTCAAGCCTGACATTGCTTTTAGGTCTAGGCCTTGGTCCTACTTAGGTATCAGTAAATTACATTTAATAAGCAACTGCAATAGCTCAGTGGAATAGAATAAAAACCATTTATCCAAGTTGTGCATTGATAGAGATTGATTAACATGGACTAGGCCCAGTTAAGTGCTACACATAAAACTATGCAATGCAGTTTAAACAGTATATAAGGACAAATTTATAATATTAAGTACTTAGAAGAATAAAGAGGCCAAAAAATAATTAGTTATGTATCCAAAAGAGAAAATCACAGCACTGATCTTCCTATCTCTCATTGAGTCAAAGGCTCAATGAGACATGGTAGAGGCACAAAGGAGCAAACCTGTATATGCAAGTACATAACAAGTTTTTGGCTGTGTTTAATTTCTTAAATTATCATTGGACAAAATACTGCATGACCAAGTTTTACATCAGTGATCAAGGAAATAGTATCCTTACTTTAAAGGAGGGATCAATGAGAACATATTTCTGAAAAGCAAATACACAGGCACATACCAATTAAGAGCACATTTTCTAAACTTAATTTAGTTTCATGGCTTAATTTAGTTTCACATTTGAGTGAAAATGAAGCTGAGAAATATGGGTGTCTGACTGCATTCCCAGCTACAATCCATGTCCCCAACCATGATTTATTTCAACTACAAATAAATAATAATCAAAAAGAAGATAACCCAAAGCCCATACATATGGGCATTTGAAAATGCCCTCTAAATAAATGATGGGGCAAAGACTAAATCATAAAAGAAATCTTAGAATAAAATTAAGCAAAAAATTTAAGTGCTACACATAAATCTATGCAATGCAGTTTAAACAGTATATAGGGACAAATTTATAATATTAAGTACTTAGAAGAATTTAAAGGCAAAAAAAATTAGCTATGTATTGAACATATGAAGCTGAGAAAAGAAAGAATAAACCCAACAGCTGTAGGCGAAAGGAAATCAAAGCAAAAAAAGGATGAAGTAATGAAAAAGCCAAACTAAGCAAAAGAGAAAATCATAAAACTCAAAAATTTTCTTCAAAAATACCAATAAAATTCATATATTCCAGGTAGACTGAAAAGAAATGAGATGGGACAGAAAAACTGTTGAAAGAGAAGAGAAATAGAATTCACAAGTAAAAAGAAAATGTAATTATGAGTGATTTGAAAGATAACAAAATTATGATAAATACCTATAAGTTAATAAATTTAAAATTCAGACAAAATAGTCAAATTCATACAATCATATCACTTTATAATTTACAAAATTGATCCAGAAACAGTCTTTTTATAGTTTTATTATATTAAAAAGAAATCAGAAGCCATAGTGTAAAATCTTCTCATAAGTATGTGACAGTTCCAGTTAGCTTTAAAGATGATTTCTACTATATATTTAAGAAACAGGTCTTCCATAGTATATAAACTCTTCCAAAGAAAAGGAGGAATCTTTACCCATTTTATTCAGTTATTCCAAAATTATAAAAAGACAATGACTTTAGGGAAATTAAAGACCAATTTTCTTCATGACATAGAAGCAATCATCCCAATAAAAATTGACAAAGTAGATCCAGTTATATAGAAATAAAATAACACATGAGGCATCAGTTTGTTTTAGTCTAAAAATAGAAGAGAATGTTTTCTTTAGAAAATTCATAATGACATTTAACATATTAAAATATTAATGGAGAAAACTCTCAGAAACAGAAACGCAAAACTCAATCATGATGAAATAAAATCCTAACACTTAAACACGAAAAGTCTAGCATTCATTTATTATAAAAAATAAACATGCTCATAATGAAACACAAATTTAGCCAATGTGATGGGAAAGGTTTTTTTTTTAACCTAATAAAGAATATCTTTCAAAAACAACAAATATCGTTCTTTGTGTTGAGCACCAAAGAATTTCCTTTAAATTTATAAGCACGATAAGAAAACCTATTTTAATAACTTCAATTTATGACTTTCTACAGGTCTTAGGTAAAATATAACAATAAAGAAAACAAATTTTTCCAGGATTAGGAAATAAAAAATCATGTTCATAGATGATATCATTACTCACAAAGAAAATCCCCCAAACCTACAAACTATGGAGTTTAGCAAATCACTCTTTCACCTCAATTCATAGCAAACAAATGCATGTCCTAGAACAGCAACAAACAAAACACACTTTTTCATTTATGAATTCACACAAATACCAGTATTTCTGAAATAACATTTGCCAGATATGTTTTCTGCACTTTGAATTTTAAAAAATGAAAAGATAAATATCCCTACTCTCATGGAGCTTACATTCTAGGGGGAAGAGGAGCCTTGCAGCAATTCTAGAATGTTCTAAGAACCAACAGAAGACTAGTGTGGCAGCAATTGAGTAGAAGATGGGAGACTCACAGAAGACAAAGGCAAAGAGGTAAAAGGAAACCAGACCAAGTAAGGTCTCAGAGGTTATGATTACTTACCCTGTGACTCTGGGTAAGATAAGCTCCTGAGAATTTTTCAGAGAAGGGTCATGAATAGGCATATTTAAGAAGGACACTGGCTCCAGTATATAGAGGAAACAAAAACAAAAGCAGAGACTAGTTTAGAAGATTTTGCAATAATCCAAGACAGATATGAGGGTCAAAAATAAAAAAGAGCAATGCTCACTGCTGGTGAGAAAAAAAAAAAAAGAAGTATAGCTCTTTTTCAAAGATAAAACTAAAATTATTCCTTTTCATATCAAACATGAGATATGAGAGAAAGAAAAATGAATGATATCTCCAGAGGTTTTATGGCTAAGTAACTAGAAGAATGTTTCTGTTAAGACAAAAAAAATTACATGAGACACAGTTGTAGTGGGGAAATCAGTATCTAACTGCAGATGTTAAGTAGGCAGTTCAATATATAAAATGAGAGTTCAGAGAAGAGATCTAGGTACATACCATAAATTGAGAAGTTTTTAACATATAAGTAGAATTTAAAGCCACATCACACCTATGTGGTAACAGGAGAGGTCAAAGAATTGAGCACTAGAATATTTCAACATGCATTGTTTGGGAAGATAAGGAGCAAACAGTATAGGAAATGAAGAATACTTGTAGTTGCTGGCAATAACAACGTCTAAGAAATAATCGTGAAAGTGACTGGCTAAGAATGAATGGAGAACAGGATCACTGGAGGAGAGGATGTCAAGGAAACAAAAGCCCAAGATGTTTAGAAACATCATCCATGTCACCATTTAAATTATGAAGTATTATGGAAGGAATCATTTTTAAGAGTGACAAGGTCACAGGGATTTTTTTTTTTTATTTACAAAAATAACCAGAGAAGAGGTGCCTATAATAAAACAAAAAGTATAGTAAAGGGGATAATCTGATCACAGTGAGATTCAAGGAATGTTATGTTCATGAAGAAGGGAAGGAGGGAAACTGAAAGCAGCAGTGAGAAACAAAAGGAATATTTACCTGAGTTCTTGGTCCAATGCCATGATTGAGTAGAAACAACAGATCCCCTTATGTGCTCTGAGACATAGTATGCTACAGCTGGCTCAGCTCAGGAAAAGCTGAAGGTGGACATCAATTTCCAACTCCTCATTCAGTGAAATGAGACTGTGGCTTAAATGGCTATCATGTATTTATAGGAGAGAAACAGGAAAAAACTATAAATCCAGGGTTCGTTTTTTTCTCATCTTTCTGAAGAGCTGATTGTTAAACATTACCAGAACCCCACTAGCTACAGAAGAAACATTACTAAGGGAAAGCTAGATTTCTATTAGCATAGGAAATCATCATAGTAGAAGATATATAGAGGGTTTTATTTTCACTGATCTTGAGTTCCATGAAGTGCAAAATGTTTGAGCAGTCAGGAAACAAGAAGGAGAGATTGGGTCAGAAAAAATTACATAGGGAAGATTAAAGTTCTATCAATAAATGATGACCTGGGAATCTTAAGCTCCTTATGAAGAGTGAAAAGAACATGGACAAAGGGTGTGGCTGTTAATGAAAGACAGCATTAATAGAGAAAGACAACCCAGAAAAACAGGTAGCTCAGAATCTCCCATTTGCCTGGGACAAAAAAAATGAAAGATGTCTTGTAGGTAGAAGGTCTCAATCTGAGTTTTCTATTCTATTGTCTCTTGCCAGTGGCGCCCTGCAAAGGTGTGGTCTTATTCCAAGTTTGAGAGTTCCCTCTCCATTCCTGCTGACAGAGGCATGGAATTCCACAGAGGGCTGATCTTGCACTGAGTTCATAAGCTCCCTCTTGTTTTCTGTTAAAGGAGGCCATGAAGCCAAGAAAGAAACAAGTTATTTATTTTAAAACATACCATTTACAATAGTAAATTTAAAGGTACTTAAAATTACATTTAACACAAAAACCTGTAAGATCTGTATAGAGAAAATTATAAAAATGTATAAAAAGACATTTAAAGAAAGTCAAAATAGCATTTAAAGACCCAATATTGTGGAGATGCCAGAATCACCATATTGATTTATAAAACCAATGATATACCAATAAACATCACAAGGAAAAAAATTCCCTAGGAATTTAGTAAGGTTATTTTTAAATTTACAGAGAAATAGGAAATTATACAAATAGCAAAAGCACTTCTGAAGATTAAAAATAAAGTTGAGAGAATTAAGATATCCAAACTTTTTAAAAACTAGAATAATTTTAAAAGTGTGGTAGTGCCATAGAAGTGAGCAAACTCACCAAAGGAAAGTCCACAGCAAACTTATGTAAACATGGTGTTATGGTTTAAATAGAAAGTATCTCCACAGACTGCTATGTTGAGGGCCTGGTCCGTCCGTCCCCCCCCCCCCCCGGTCATAGCTCCAGTCAATGACAGGTGATTGGATCATGAGGACTCTGACTTAACCAATCATTTACTGATAAATTCATAATTTGATGGCATTACTGAGAGGTGATGTAAACTTCATAAGGGTGAGTCTAGATAGAGGAAGCAGGTCACTGGGGGCATGTCCTAAGGGGCTGTCTTGTCCTGGGCCCCTCTTGGTCTCTCCCAGGATCCTGGCTGCTCTGTTCCAGAGTACTTTCACCATGATGCTCTGCCTTTCCACAAGTCCAGAAACAATGGAGAATGCGGAGACCAAAACCTCTGGAACCATGGGCCAGTCTTTTCTCCTTTTAAACTTTCTCTCTCAGGTATTCGTCACAGAGACAAAAAACTGACCAACAAGTAGAAACTAGTTAAATGGTAGACCTGTACTGTAGTTCACAGTGAAAAGAAGAATATGATAAATTGTACTGAACAAGTAATTATATAAATGAAACAAAGTAAAACTGAATTCCTACTACATTATACATTAAAATCAATTTCAAAGAGAAAAAGAACAGAATAAACACAAAATTAAAAGAAGTAAAGTTCAAAGCCAAAATCAGTGAAAAACAGGAAAACAATAGAGAAGTTTAATGGAACAAAAATCGTATACTTTGAAAAATTTAGTTAGATTGATAAACTTCCAATAAGATTAACAAAAAGTTCAAAATGAGATAAGACAAAAATCTCAAGTTTTAAGAATGAAACCAGATATCTCTACAGATCCTGCAATCATTAAAAAGATAAGTGCTACAAAAAATACTTTTTGTGCTCAGAAATTTAACAATCTAGAAGAAATGGGATAATCCCTCAAAAAACAGAAATTATCAAAACTTAACTAAAATGCAATAACCTGAATAGGCTATAAGCATTAAAGAAATTAAATTTGTAACTTAAATACACTCCATAAAGATAATCCTCAAAATCAAGTGGCTGTATCAGTAAATTTTACCAAATTTTTTTTAAATAATTGACAACTATTCGGCAATTAAAAAAAAAAAAAGAAACTATTGACCTACACAGAGCAGACCAAATCTCAATGGAATTATGCTTAACATAATGGCCAACTCCTGAGAGTCAAATACTGTGTGAGTCCACACTAGTGACAATCTCAGAATGAAGAAATTCTAGAAATTGGGAACAGACAGGTGGTTGCATGGAGTTAGAGCTGGGGGAAAGAGCTTGACTGAAGATGGTAAGAGCTGTAAAGGAGCAACACCACGGATCCTTAATGTGATGTAACCATTCCACACCTTGTTTGTGTCAATCTCAATTCTAGCTGCACTATTGTACTAGAATTTTGCAACACATTACTGTTGGGGAAAACTGGGTAAATGTTACAACTGTTTGTGAATCTGAACTATCTCGAAATAAAGAATTTAGATTAAGAAAACACGGACACAGTGGAACACAGAAAATTTTAAATAGATTCTGTAGATTAAATAAAAGCATTGTATTAATGTTAATTTCTTGGTTTAAATAATTATATTGTGCTTAAGTAAAAGAACGTGTTTTCAGAAATTATATACTAAATTACTTGATAAAGGAAAACAATAAACTAAAATGCTAAAAAGAAATACATAAGTATAGTATTTTGACATTGGGATAAGAAAAGGTTTGGGGTAAGAAAATATTTCTTATGCAAATGGCAGTAAGTATAAGTACTGATAAACTTGACTACTTTAAGAATCTGTATTCATTAAAAATAATGTAAGTAGAGACGGATATGGTGGCACATCCCTGTAATCCCATCTACTTAGGAGGTGGACATAAGAGGATTGTATATGAGGTTAGTCCTGGCAAAAGTTAGGGAGATCCTATCTCAAAAATAAGCCAGGTAATGGTGGTACACACCTGCAATCCCAGTCACATGGGAGGCAGAGGACTGAGGAGAGTTGTCTAAGGCCAGACCTGGCAAAAGCATTAGATCCCATCTGAAAATAAACTAAAAGCAAAAGAATTGGGGTGTGACTCAAGTGATAGAGAGACCATGAGTTCAATCCCAAGTACTGCAAAAAAAAATTCCATAAAACAAGAAATTAGTGTCAAATATAGATTTCAAATATACTTCAAAGACCAGCAATCTAATAGAAAAATGGGTAAAAAGAATTATGAATTATTATTCTACAGAAGTTAACATATAAATTTCCATTAGTCAAAAAGTACATGCTCCACTTAGTCGGAAAAATGGAAATTAAGACCTGCCAAGGTAACATATTTTACTCATTATATTGGCAAAAATCAAAAACCCTGATTATACTGACTGCTGAAAAGGATGTAGAATATTAGGAATTTGGTGTGCGGGTTTGTAAATATGTACAACTGGTTTAAAAAGAATATGATATGATGTAGTAAAATCCCATTCCTAAATCCACTCTGGGTTAATGTACTACAGAAAGTATTACCCAGGTGTACAGAAAGAGGTGTACAATAATATTCAGGGCAGCTGTTTATTACACTAAGACTATTAAAGCAACCCAAACACCCTTTAATAGCAGAAGAGAAAAATATTATAAAATTAACTACAACTACAGATAGCAACATGGAAGAATGTTAGAACAAAACACCATATCAACAAAGCAAGTTGCGGAAGACTACGTATATTATCCTTCATAACTTGATGTTATATAAATTTAATTTATATGTCACAGTCAAATATACACATGATATGTTTCAATTAAGCAAATATTAATTGAACATGTTTGTTTTAAATTATGGTATATTTAATTCATAAATTCACTTTTTATAAATTGGTATTTTAAAATACAGATACTATAGTCATGACTAGCTTTCAAAATGTAAATCCTAAGCATTATTACAATCTCATTTTTATGTTTTCTAGATGATCCATGGTTATATATGTATAATTCATAATAAATAGCATTTAAAACCTGAGAATAATCAGAATCTGTTGTTTTATTCTGATTCACATTTGGTCTCTATATGTTAACAGAATAGATTTAGTGTAATATAAGTATTTCCATTTATTTAATTTTCTACTCAGAACAGAATTATAAACAAATTGGCTTAATCCTAATGTATTTAATAGGTACAATATTATGAACAAATACTTTGTTAATCTCTGTCCTCAGGGTTTTTAAAGGAATTATTTCAACTGCTGAAGATAGTTAACATTATTTTCAAATTATTAGCATGAAGATTCCCATTTGCACATTATTGTACACTCTTTTGGACATTACATATTTTCAAACTCTGAAAAAATGTGAAAGTAATTTATTAACTTATGGTCTTTATATGTGAGAAATAGAATGATATAACATTCTAAGGCAATATTTACAATTACTGGCAAAATAGCACTCAGATCCTTTGTTGATGCCAGAGTAGCAAGGAATAATCACTGCCCACTGCCTAGAGATATTCAGGAATACTGTACTAAATGTAACTAAATTCACTGTAGCAACTATGCAAGGTACCAGCATGGAAGTGGATTAAACCTCTTATATGATACATTGTCATACAAGTGTGGTGTAAAAAATGAGGACACCCTCTATCATGCTAGAGTCAAAGAAAACTTTCTCCTTCTTCACATTTTCATATGGTGGTATTTAAACTACAATCTATTTCATCAAAGCACTGGTAAATGTTATTTGAAATATGTTAAATAGGAATTCATGTTTTAGCCAGGCAAAGTGGTGCACGTCTGTAGTCCAATTACTCAAGAAGTAAAAAATAATAATTTTTCATTAATTGTATCAAAACATAGAAAAGCACCTATAGAAGTGAGCATTGTGTACAGTTTCAATAAGCATACAGCACTTTCAACAATTAACAGGGAGAATGCAAATGTTAGAGCATGAGACTCACCCACCATAGTTCTCTGATCTCCATATTTCTATTTGTATATAATCTGAACTAGGTAAACTATACTATCAGAGAAAACTATTGCCTAATTTTTCTACCATTACATAATGAAATGATTAAAATGGTTAAAAAGTAATGAGCAAGAAGCCTTTAAAAGACTTCTATTCAGTGGATTTATGTTGCATTTAAAACAAAACAGAAAATAGCATTAAAAATTAAAGATCATTTACCTTACCTTTGCAAATAACCTTTTATACAGAAACACTATCATTACTCTAATATAAATTATGTTATGGGAACTGTGTTACAGATATTACATATGTCACAGAATCCTGAAAAAAAACTTTGATGAATACATTATTCTTTCTAGTTTATGGAGACAGAAACACAAAAGTAATGTACCATGTTTTTACAGGTAATAAGAGGTAGATCTGAATGTCAAATATAGATTAGATTTCAAAATATTTCATATTCTTAAAACAGCATCTGGCAAAGTCTCTTAATAGATGCAATGCTGAAAGAAAATGGACTATGATAGCTAACTTATGAAAGAACTAAATAAAGGCTAAAAACAATATCCTTTGTTACCTTAACAAAATATTATGTAGCACCTCTAAACAGCTAAAGGAGTTAAGATAAATGGTTAAAAATGAAAACTCATCCTTAGCTTATGAAAACTCATTCATACCTATGATAAAGCTGCTGTTTTTTTAATAGCTGAAATAAAGTAAATAAAGTATTGAAGTAAGTTTTAAAAAGCCATCCTTATATAACATGTGTTAGTGATTAATAACATTAAATTAAAATATTGAAAAAGTACATCTTGAATTAATAATGGCATTTGAAAGTTTTTTTAAAGGTTAACATATAAACTTTAGCAAAAATATTTTTCTTCATAAATAACTCTCAATAATCATTGCTAAACCAGGAGCTGCCTAAGCAAATAATATAATCATTTTAGTGTAGGCTTCTTAATGGCTCATCTAAAATTTTTTTAAACTTTATTTAAATATTAATATTATATGTATACTTCCCAAACTATAACAAGTATTTATTTCTTTTAGCCTTTGACATTGGAATTATTAAAATATAAAATATTTAAAATTTTTTGTTGTACATACTATAGTATTTATGTTTACAAATCTGTTTATGCACAGATGCCCTCTGTTTCTACCCATCTGGAGAAGAAATGTCTACTTTTTCACTTTCTTTATTGAAGTATAATGAACATCACAGAGAATTTAGCACCTCAATCAGCTTAAGGATAGGGTTTGCTGATGTTAAAGGCATTCATAACATTGTGCAACCATCATCCTCATTCACTTCCAGATCTCTTTTCATCTTATAAAACTCATACTCTATACCCACTAAACAATAGCTCCCTATCTCCCCATTCCAGCAGTTATGATATCACCATTTTTCTTTATTATCCATATCTTTGGCTACTTTAGGATAATTTTGGCTAATCTATACAAGTGAAGTCATATCATACAGGTCTTTAGACTAAGTAAATACAATAAAACTTCAAGATAAATCCCTGAGGCTCTTTCCAATAATATTTGAACACACAAAACTTCTCCCATGAAGAAATTCAGAACCTGACAAATACTGGGCAAAAAGCATTAGTGGGCACTTGGGAGACACTGGAAGGAATAAGATTAAACATGAGGTCATAATTTTGAACCAAATGAACTAATAGAATGCACCATTACCAGGAACTCCAAAGGTAAAGAAATGAGCTTATTTGTGAAATAAGATAATAATTTGTGAATTAAGTCATATTCATTTTGAAGTGATGGTATTAGCTCAAAATGGAAATTCTTATACATTGCTGCAAGTATTGGTGGAAAGCTATATTACGGTAATCATGAAAGAAGTGAAAATTTGAATTAGGAAACTCATTTTAGGAAAACCAACTCTATTTAATAATATGAAATGTTGTGGAGAAAATACATTTATTCTGAGTTAAAAATTACAGAATATAATCCAATTTAATTTGTTCAATTTATAGTACTTGTGATAATGTTTTGTTGTGATAATAAGAATATTACCAGAAAAGCATGAAGATTGATCTACCTACCTACCTATCATCTATCTAGTGGACAGAGATGCTATAGAAAAATATGAGACAATGCACTTGAAAATCTTAAATCTTCATATTTCCCCAAATTCTCTAAAACTGCAGAAATGGCCCGCTCTCCCTGTTAAGATTAGCATGCCTCCCTGACTGCAGGCAATTCAAAGTTCTATGTCTTGAAAGATAACATATGTCTATCTTACAGAATATTCCCCACCCTCCTTTCTGACCCGAAGAACAATGTCCCTTTAAGTCATAATAAAACCTAGCTTGAGAAATAATGTCTTTATTAAGAGATGAAAAGGCTAAAAAGATGAAGGAACTATACTAATTATCTGACATGTACCTGCGGGTGCCAAGAGAGTACAGGTAGGATTGAATTCCGAAGCTGTTTGATTCAAGGGATCTGGAACCTAAAATTGGGCATCAGAGAGTTTATCAATACAAGAGAATGCTCTTAAGGTACAGGATTCAACATCCTGGCAAGGGCCTTGGTGCTAATATGATGCCAGGATGGCTCTTCCAGGTTGGAGGAAAAGTGATAACCAAATTAAATGAAGTATAAATGCCAAACATACCATAAAAATTGAGGGAAGAAGGATCAAATGACTCAGAGATGACATACTTTGCAAGGGCAAAAGCCCAGTGGGATAATCATTTCCCCATGATGACAGAAGGATATTTCCCTTGGGAAAGAAGGATTGTACTGTAAGACAGATGCAGTGTCACTAAGAAGCTCAGTTGCGGTTCTCCTCTTGAGTAGTAGGAGGAAACTGTTAGTCAGTTTTTCATTACATGACAAATACCTGAGAGAAAAAAAAAAGGAAAGATTTTGTCTCACAGTTTCAGAGATTTCATTCCACACCAACTGACTCCATTCTTTCTGGGCCTGAAGTAAGGCAGAATATAATGGAGCAGGGTGAATTGTTTGAGCAAACCATCTCTCATCATGACAGCCAGGAAGAAGAAAGAGACATGATGAAGGGGTTACAGACAAGATAAAGCCTTCAAAGGCACACACCCCACCCATTGACCTACTTTCTCTAACTAGCCTCAACCTCCTAAAATTTCCACCACTTCCCAAAATAGCTATCAGCAGGGAACAAAGCTTTCAACACAAGAACCTGTGAGGGTACATTTAATATTCAAAGTATAACACAGATATTAAGGAACTAGGCTTCCTGAAAGCAAGGGTTAAGAGATACCGTTTTAAGCATAGGCCAGGTAGCAGCAATGTCAAAATCAAAGTGAGCATAAGGTCAGAGTAATTTTCATGATAGCCCGAACCACAGAAAGTTAGAAAGAGAGTATATGTAACATCCTTAGTGATCAGAAAGATGGGAAGCCAACAGTACTGATGCTCAATCTATACAACCATAAGAAGTTGAGGATGAATGAATGTTCAAGACGCTGAGGGCAGGCACCTCACAAAAAGTCACAATCTCTTGCTTGGTTTCCAGACCTGAGCCAGTTTTCAAACACTGAACTTCCTCACAGTGAGTGAAGTCAGGTCTCTAGGAAAACAGATCATGCAACATGATAAAAGTATACATGATTCCTCCATTTGTTTCCCAAAGGTACCACTACTCAGGAAACCACATACTAGAGAAAAAGGAATACTCAAACACTGGGAGACTGTTGACACAGAGTCTAGCATTTTTTTCTTTTTATCTATTAGCATATAATAGTTGTACATAAAATACATTGTAATATTTATGCATGGGCTTACAATATATCTTAGTGAAATCTACCCCTCCATCATTCTGCCTCTTCTCCCCTCCGCCTTATAAGAACAATTTCAACAGGTTTCATTCCTCTATTTTCATGTATTAATACAAAATACATCTACCATATTCATACTTATTCACCCTTCCCTTATTCCCATGCCCCTCTTACTGGTGACCACCCCAGAAAAGACCCATTTTACCCTCTTGCCCTTTGTTTTTTAAAGTGTATCTTGATAGTCCAAGGGAGATTCACCTTGGTACTTCAGGCCTATATACATGGTGCTTTAATCAAATTACCCCCCATTACTTACTCTTTCTCTATCACCATGCTCTCCTAACATTCAAGCACTTACAGTGCGTTACTGTAATATTATATGCATATATAATAGGATTTTGCAATATTTTTCATTCTCTAGCATTTTCTTCCCCCCTCCTGTCTCCTATGGTCCTCTCACACAGACTCACTTTTTCTCTCTCTCATCATCTGTGCATTTATACATACATTTAACTTATAGGTTAATATATGAGCAAAAACATGTGCTCTTTCACTTTTTTGAGCTTGGCTCATTTCACTTAACATGATGTTCTCCAGTTCTATTCATTAACCTGCAAACAATATAACTTCTTAAATAAAACTCCGTTGTATATATATACCACATTTTCTTAACCCACTTGCCAGGATCACAGAGGTCCTTGACCTGAAAGGGATCAGGGAAGGAATGAACAGACAAGATACATATTGAGAGGGCCAGAAGGCTGATGACCAAATGGCCAAATTTTATTTTTCTCAGCAAGCTTTATACAAAAGAGGAGGAGACTTAAACATCAAAAACACTCTGACCTAGTTACAACCTTACTGTTTTTGCCACCCTGCATTCTTACTGCCAGTGTCCTTGACTAAGTATAAGCTTCTTTTCAGTCAAGGGAAACTATTTAGCGTTCCCTCCCACCGTGATAGAGACAGGGTGCACCTGCAGATTTCAACCTTGTCGGAATGATGCTAAGCCACAGTGACCTTGTCAGACTGTGGCTTTTGGTTCCCAACACTCATTCACCAGTTGTGGGCATCTGGGTTGTTTCAAAAGCTTGGCTATTACGAATAGTGCTGCAATAAACATGGGTGTGCAAGTGGCTCCATCACATCCTAGAGCATATTCCTTTGGATATATGCCCAGGAGTGGTATCGCTGGTCATATGGTAGTTCAATTTCAGTTTTTTGATGGACCTCTATACTGCTTTTTATAGAGGTTGCATTAATTTACATTCCCACCAACATTGTAGAAGTGTTCCTTTACCAAACATCCTCACCAGCATCTGTTGTTGTTTGTGTTATTGATGATAACCATTTTGACTGGGGTGAGGTAGAATCTCAATGTAGTTTTGATTTTCATTTCCTTTATGGCCAAAGATGTTCAGCATTTCTTCATATGTTTATTGGTCATTCTTTTGAGAATTGTCTGTTCAGTTAATTCATCCATTTCTTCAGTGGCTTGTTGATTCTTTGAGAGGTTAGTGTTTTGAATTCCCTGTATATTCTGGTTATTAATCCCTTGTCAGATATGTAGCTGGCAAATATTTTCTCCCATTCTGCAGGCTGTCTCTTCAGTCTGGTGACAGTTTCCTTTGCTGTGCAGAATCTTTTTTAGTTTCAGGCAGTATCATTTGTCAATCCTTTCTCTTAATTGTTGAGCTATTAGAGTTTTATTCCTAAAGTTATTATCGGTGCCTATGAGGTCCAGTGTATTCCCTATTTTTTCCTGCAGTAATTTCACCATTTCAGATCTTACATTAAAGTCTTTAATCCACTTTGAAAAGATGCTTGTACAAGATGACAGACAACTGGGGTCTAATTTTAGTCTTCTACAGGTGGAAATCCAGTTTTCCCAGCACCATTTGTTGAAAAGGCTATCTTTTCTACAGTGCATATTTTGGACTCCTTTGTCAAAAATCAGATGTCTGTAGTAATCTGCATTGGTGTTGGGGTCTTCTATTCCATTCCATTGGTCTTCATGTCTGTTTTGTGCCAGAATCATGTTGTTTTTATTATTATGACTCTGTAGTATAGCTTGAAGTCAGGTATGTGACCTCCAGCATTGCCGAACATGATTTTGATACTCAGAGACTTGCAGTGTTATAATGTTCCCACTTCCCATTATAGTTGATGTTGAGACATACAGAGACAGAGAAATACATAAAGTACTTGTGAATTCAAGTGTGATGCATTTGATACATTGTAAGAACTTTTGTAAAAACCACAATATACCCCAACCCAGCACAATAATAAAAAAAAAAGTACTTTCCAAGACTGACTCACAGTGAGAATAGATCCATGAATACATCTGGTAATTACTTCCCCATCTCTAAAGAAGTAATGTGAAAGGACTTGTGTGGTAACTGGCAGAAGTCTCTCATTAATTCTTGACCCATAGAGGGAAATGCCAAGTGGTAACCTTTAAAACTGCCCTATCTTCTGATCAAGTTAATCAAATTAATATCATGCACTAGTGAGGTTGGTAAGAATTGGCAGAGATTAAACAAAGGATGTAGATTCAGGAGTTCCCATTATTATTATATTTTCACATAATTCCCTAATCTAGTATCTATTAGAGAGAAAGAGAGAGAGAGAGAGATCCTAGAGGATGACAGCAGCCTACTTCAAACTCAAAAGAGCAGCAGCTAAAATTGTAGCTGATCTGTCTGATGTGGTATCTTTGTAACAGTAAATTAACATGTCCTCAGTTAAATAATGTATAGCCACTGAGGTGACAAATGCACTCTTTTTTAACCCATCAGAAAGGAGGAGCAGTAGCAATATGCATTCTCTTGTGACAAATGTTCTTTCCCAGGTTTTATGACCCACAGTCATAAAAGAGTCTGAAGGAATCTCTATTGTCTAGAAATATCACGGAACATCACTAATCATATATTAGTTAATCAGAATGGATAAATGAGATGTTTAATGATATTTAATAAACTTTGGACTTTTTTATGATAATTATGTAAAAGAGGTGGTTGATGCAAACAGAAGGATAATTCATGCCCCATAATTTTTGGCTACCTATAGATCTGCTTAAAGATAGGTACAGTTTTGGAATATCAGGAGAATTTATGATGCTGTACCCTTGTAATGGAAATTCATTACTATCTCTGTACTATCTCATTCGAACTTCATACCCATTCACAAGTTCATACCATGATTCAAAATGATTCACATGACATTTATGTATACCGATTAAGATCTATAATCTTTTAAACAAATGAACAACTTATTTAGATATCCAAGTCAACCCATAAGACCCTTAAATTCTTCAAACATTGCAAAAAGTTGCAGAGCATGAAGCTAATTCATGATGGGTAAGTAAGAAACTAAGCATCTGCAAACTTAGTTTCACATGAGGAGGTATATTTTTACCTGAGACATAGTACTGTGCTATTTGTGGTACCTTTACTGGAGCAATATTCATTATGAAGCTGCTGATTTGATGAATATTTTCTTCCCAAACCCCATTAGTATGATATATAGCAAAGAAGCAGTACAACTTCTTTGCTTCGGGCCATATAAATTCACCCACTAGGTTTAAAAACATATTAATACTGTTATCTTTATTTCACTACACTGATAAATCAATCAGCTGAGCAAGAAGGGGAAAGTGTCCTGCATGTACCTGTCAGACACAAATGTAGCTCAGAGGACATAAACAACAAGGAAACTCTAAAGCCTGGGGCATGCTGAGACAAACTTATACAGGGGAAGTTGAAGCATTTTATATCCTCGATCTTGAAGAATGAATATAATTTAAATGATGATTAAACCAAGAAAATATTTCCAAAAAGTCCAAGGTCTATAATGTAAGGTATCCTGACCTTGGGCCTTAAGAATTCAGTAGTATTCAAAGTATCTGTGGAAAATATGGCTGTTAGAAACCTCTAATAATCCCTAATAGGAGAGCCTCAGTACTGACTTCTAGACTTCTAAAGAAATGGCATTCCAATCTTTGTTGATAACTATTATTACATAATCTTCTTTTAAGAATTAGTTCCTACTGTGGTCATGAGCTCTGGTAGAGACTGAGTACTTTTAATACAATGTGATTCCATGACCTGAGCTGCTTCAGCATGAACTGGGAATACAATCTGGCCATCAAAAGGAACATGTAAAAAAATTCATCTTTAAAAGAAGGAATTATAATTGAAATTGGACTTGAGTACCTCAAAAAAGCACAAATAAATACACTGATTAGTGGTTTTGGCCCCCAAACTTTTATTCCTGTTTCAGTGCCACATATCCCTCAGCTATAACTATGGCTTTGTGAGAAATTTACCATGACAAGCTATCAGAGAATGCAAAAGAAATCTTTCCTAGTTTCCAGATGGATTTGAAAAACATGTCACTCAAATTCAGCTACAAGTGAATATTTACTGGATTATAATTCTGCCAATGGGGGTGGGGGGCTCTGAAATACAGCGGCAAATGGAAAGACTTCATGTGAACAGAAGTTTGGACAGTATATCCGGTCATCTAACTTACCTGGAAGGAGGAAAAGCATGGAAAATTAATGTGTACTTATTTATGGGCAGTGGCTATCAGTTTGCTGATTGGTTAGGAATATACAGAAGAGTAACATTGGAAAATTTCGGATAAGCTATGGAAATGGTAATAACTGGACCTCTCAAAAATGGGCAAAAGTGTGAGAATATTTGTGTTCCATGTATATGATAACAAGCCATTCACTGCAAATAAGGGTCTCAATTATCAGATTGATAATATGCTCTACCCTGTGAATGCTATATTTTTTCCTTAGTTATACTGCTGTGTGTTCAGTGGGCCATTAGTTATTACATCAAGATAGATGCTATGCTTAAGCTCAAAAATAAGGATTACTCCTAATCAAAGTTATTTTGGCTTCTATTTGATGCAGAAGTAAATAAGGAACCCTTGTTATAGCAACTTACTGTGGGAAACCAACCATTCACCTATGGGCAGGTTTATTACACTGTGACACTTCATTTTGGAAGGTCAATGATTTGTTTTCACTAGACAAAATATCCATTCATTTGAAATGCAAGGTTCACTCTAGAAAATATAAATTGTGATTGTAAATACTCAAGACTTCCTCAGAGAGAGGCCATTTACAAAGACAACTTGTATACCTTAGATCTTTCAGAGATACTTGGAAATTGACTTGGGATGGATGCCCTTTCCTAAGCACCCTCTAGTTAAGCAAGGAGCCTCTTGATCAGTAGCTATGTAGCTCAAGTCTGTTTCACAGTAAATTTTATGGGATTGTGGACCCCTTCCTTGGTTATTTCTCCAATTTTGGAGTATATACTTAGAATATATATTAGTCTATTAGTAAACTCTCCCTAATGATTCCCTGATTTATGAAGTACTACTATGATAAGAAAAACAAAGTAGAAGCCCTAGACCTTGCCATCTCAACTAAGAGAATAAAACTTAAAAGCAAAGTACATTTCTATGAGAACTGTAGAAATTAATGCCGCCATAAAACACTCAAAAGACATAGACGATAGATAAATCCCCCATCACATCCCCACTGAACTTGCCGTATGGTCTTAGTAGAAAATTTAGTAGAATCTTTAAAAAAATGTGGATTATTATAAACTTAAAAGGTGTGGTCTACAATTGTAGCTACTATTCTAGGCTAAATATTTACCTTCAGTATTCCTAATGCAGTACAGCCACATAGTTACAAATATCCTTATTTATTGTTGTGATATGCCACAAAAATGTTTCTAAAGAACTCATTTTTCAATAAAGCAAATATGATTATGATGTAACAACAATGGAATTAGTGGTAGACCATCACCTAGAAACAAATAGCTAGATAGAAAAGTGTAAAAAATTATTAAAAGCATAAGTACTATGTTCATTTAAAAACAATATTCTCCAATGTTTTTCTTACACAGTCATTAAAACCAAAGACTCATAGAGCTACAAGTAGTCCTTCCCACTATGTATGAAAGCCAGTCTGCAGAGCCTTTCATCATGCTCCAACAACCCTGGACTTTTTTATAGATGTCTTAATTTGACAGGGAAGAAGTCTTCCACCATGGCACATATGAAAGGTGCCATCTATGATTCTCTGCTTGTTTGCTCTCACTTTCTAAGTAGAAATTGAATTGTTGCTAAATGGTGATTTTGGAGAGGACCTTCTTGAACCTAGCAAAAACTTGGGAGGATATTTTAGTACTTTCATGTTAAAAGGTAAATGTCAAAGGAACGCTAAAACAACCTAAGATGGAAGGACCACTAAACACTCAGACCATTCAGGATTGAAGAAATGGGTCAACCCATCAGGTAAAGAACTCCAGTGAGCCAAGGTGCTGGCTAAACAAAGGCAAACTCTGAATGAGAACTGAAAGGGAAAAAAAGTGTATCAACTAGGCATCACTGTTGAACTATGAATATTTTGTTGAATATATGTTATTCAATGATTTCTTTCTTGCCCCTAGTATTATAGATTAGATGTTTCTTCTCCTATACTCATATATCTTCCATGGTTTCATCTCCTTCTAGACAGATCCTTCCTCAATAATCTAACTTCCACCTACAGATTCTGGATTCTGGTAACACTTGTTCTCCCACTGTGACTCTAACACAAAAGATGGTAGCAGTGTCCTGCTATTATCCAGCTCTGGATTGTCTCACTGTCTTCTACCTGACTACTAGGTATTCTATTACTTATGTACTCACTTCCTTATTAAAGGTCATTTTATTCAAAATACCTAAAGTAACTTTCCTGACTGAAATCCTGAATATTTTCCTGATTTTGGATTAATGAAGATGCAAAACATCAGGGATATTCATTAAATAACTGCTTCAGAAATGCAAAAGCAGAGAAATAATTCCCCTTTCTAATCTCTTCTTCCCTGTTCTAAGTAAGGCTACATGGTAATGCTTTTGCGTGTACACTAAAACTACTGCCTAAATAAAATGGACAAGCATGTGTGTTTTAGAACTAAAGAAAAAAAAACAAGCATGGAATAACACTAGAGCCCTTCCCTCATCTCTGGCAAACTCTGACACCTAACCGTCTGAGAAGATGGAGTAGAGTGTGAGGTTATGGTGAGAAAGGAAAGCCAGGCTTAGTAAAATTTGTTAAAGTACTTCAAACCCCATGTTCCTTACTTGCTCCATTTACCCAGCCAATGTTAGTGCTGCGTTCTGCTCAGCCTCCCTGACTGTACTGCTCCAGTGTCCCTGACAGATGAGTTTCCCACCCACTCACAGAGAGCATAGAGTCAGTCCTCACATACCTGGCAATGCAAAAGACTCATGTCAGTTAGTAGTTTTGATATGGCACAGAAATCAATATCATAAATGATCAACCTGAGACAGTCTTACAGCCTAATCTAGTCCATACAGCATTCTGAATTCTTGACCAAAGATTAGTAGTCATTTGACGAAAAAAACTATTAATTTACATTAATAGTATTAATTTATTAATTTATATTAATAAATATGAATGTAAACTGACTCTAAGAAAAATAGGAAAGAAAATTCAAGGAGCAGAAAACCATCTTTAAAAAGCCCAATTATGGTGTTTGAGGACACTGAGGTAAGTATTGCATCAGTTAACACGCAATGGGCTTCTAAGAGAAAGAGGTAATTGGAGAACAATAAATAAGCTTTGGAACTAACAGTCTTTAAAATAAAAACAAATTCAGTGGTAAATTTTATAAAGCCAATTCCCTAGCATACAGCCGGAAAGCAAACTTCAGAAGACACATCAGAACGCAAACCAAAGAAATAGAAATATGAGAGAAAGATTAAATTTAATAAAATACTGATTTAAGAGGTCAAAATTTATGTATTACAAATTTCAAAATGAGTGAATGTAAATACTGTATTCAAATAAATAATAGAAACAAATTTCCTGAGCTAAAGGAACACACCAGGCTTAAGATCAAAAAGTTCTGTTTATGTGACAGATAAAAAACAAGAGCAAATAAATAATAACTTCATGTAGCTGCATTCTCATGGAATTTGACAACCCTTTCTAAAAAAGAGAAAAAAATGAAAATAGAAGAAAAAATGGGGATATTAAACTGGAAGTTTCCACAGAAACACCAAGGTTCAATACTTTCTGTATTCCAAAAGAAATGTTAGAACACTCAACAAAATTTGAAAGGATTTACTAATAATAGTTAATTGACTCTTAAATTTTTCACACATATAAAATACATAAGAAGGTAAAGAGCACAGAAATGAAGAGGATGTGTGAGAACTTCTTTAAGACCATTTGTGAGTCTTACTCCTCCAGGGCTTGAGGAGAGTCATCATTCAAAACACAGTTTGAGGCCCTCTAACAGTAATTCACTAGAAGGTGATAAAAGGAGAAATACATTGTTTTTAAACATATCAAGACAGTAACAAAAAAAATCACCCAAATAAGAAAGGAAACTGAGGTATAACATTAGGGATGGTGGCCCACCTCCCCACTTATATTATATAAATGGAAGTACTGCTCCAGAAAAGAGAATTGTTCAGCAAAGCTGGTAGTATGAAGAGCTCATACTAGTGTTCATCAGGGCAGTAACTTTCAGAATCTGGCAGGTTGTGATCTGAGCCATCACAAGGCAGTTCAAGTCAAATAATGACTTCTCTATTCCTCTTTAACTTTCTTCTCTATTCCAAATTTGACCTTGCCATTTAAATTAGAGGAGGAAAAAGAAGGACCACACAGTACTACTATCATGACTCCTCCCCACCTTCATGTAAGCCCAAACAAAATCCTCACTGAGGGAGAAGAAACTTAACTCTATCATATGTGAAGCTTTTATAGTATTTGAAGCTGGGTATACTTGATTACTGCTAAGAGAATATGATTTCCAACCGAAAGTGAATATAAACTAAACTAATAATTTTCACAAAGTCTGAAATTAATTTTCACCACAGGGTAAGGGTTGAATTGTCTCCACTAAGTAGCTTTAAAGTTTGATAGGTCACATAAATAAAGTTGCTTTCAGGATTGAACCTCAATGTTCTACTTTTTCAAAATACTGGTATGCTGGTATGTTGTATTGCATTTGGTAGTTTGTGCATTTGGTGTTTTGTGGAGGACCACAAAACAAAAAGAATCAGATCAATAGCAAATTTTGGTACTCTCTAAGACAATAAAATAATGCCTTCAAAATTCTGATTCGGAATTAGTTTAAACCTAGATCTCTAAAATCAGACCAATATGAACACAGTGTAAAGTTGAAATCCATTATCTTCATAGGCCCCTTTTGAAAATTACTCAAAGAAATACTTCAGAAAAATGAAAAAAGTCAATCCTTGAAAGAATAATGTGAGAAATAAGTGCCAACCTCAACTGAGTGTGAGATAGGAAAGTACTAAATGGTGGCTATTTTTGTCCCTGATCCTATGTACTCTGGCTATCCCCTTTCCTTCTCTATGGTTCTAGTTACAATAGTTAAGTCTGCAACAAATCACATTTACTTAAACATAATGCATTTAAGTGCTGTTTTATGGAATTAACTTCTTAGTATTAATTTACATATAAAACACATATAATGGACAGGAATACCTAATCAATATAAAATATACTACTTAAATCAGTGAAGTGCTATAAATGTCTCTATTTAGCCAAGGGAGTCCATAAGTATCATCTAAAGCAAATAACATAAAAAATAGAAGTAAAACTCAGCCATTTGTTATAAAAACAAAATTAAGAGAAATATTAGTAAAATTGGTTACTCAATGAGAATGAAGATTTTATTACATACTTAGGCCCCTTTGTAAGACCTCAATTTTTTTTACCATGCTGGAGGTATTACAATATATATTTCAATGCATAAAAAATAATATATTACACATATATGTAAAATGTGCACATATGCTATATTTTCTTAGTTTTAGTCACATAAAAAGTCAACCTTACATTACATATATAAAGTCTTATAATCCTTAGCACTTAATGCATAACTGAACAAATCATTTCTAAGCAGGACACATTACCTGAAAGAGCATAGTTATGCCAATAGTAGATGAAAATGATCTTAATGACAATCACCACTATCACCAAAAATTCTTAAGTTTGATATGCATTATATCTCAAATACCATAAATGAGTAGTGATAACAGAAGAACAGTAAAGTACTCTGAAAAGCACCAAAAGGTTATTGCCTAAAAATTAAGTATAACCTAAAAGAATTTATTATTTATTTTATTCTAATATTTTATATAATACCTGTTTCCAATGAATACCTTAAAGGAGAAAAAGTTATTGGCACTACCTAAGTAAATGGTATAATTTGAATTTACAAAAATATTTTCTTCTAGAGTTACTACTCTTCAAGGTTATTCTAATTACCAATATTTTAATTAAAGAAATGCCAGCTGTTATAGAACTCTGTGATAACAATTATCTTTGTAAGGAAATTCATTACCTCATCTAGAACTTTATGTAATTTTCATAACAAGAAACTAAAACTCTCACGTTTGTGTAATTTTCTTTCTTTTACAATTTTTAGTCTCTGACCAAATATTTTAATGTCATTTTAAATCATCACATAACCAGTATGGTCGCAAAACAAAGGCACTGACCACGTAGTCCATAATTCTATTTCACACTATTTAAAAAGAAAACTAAGAAAAGTTAGAAGTTGTACCTTAAGCAAATAAACAACAGATGACCCAGGAGTATTTATTTTGGACAGAGTTAACTGTCCAAAGTAAAATAATGGGCAGGTGTGTGACATAACCATGATTATGTTGGGGTAGATGGGAGAGACATTCATTGAGCTATCCCTATCACTAATAAGCATGTGTCCCTGATATAGCTAGTTGCTGATAATATTTGTAAACCTCCATTTCCCCTCTATAAGCTAAGGGACTTGTACTATGTACCATCTAAATTCCTTTTCTGATAAAGGTAAGTTGAGTATATGGATCTAAAGATCTGAAAGTTAGATATGAATCAATGGAAACATAAATAAATAGCACACCTTTGCATCTTCTTTCATCTTTGTACATTTTTTTTGTTCCCTGGCTTCACGAAGACCTTTCTGAGTAGGACCTTCTGGCCTATTTTCTTCTTCACAGATATGACCCCCTGCAAGATATTAGAGTTTGTTCTTAATATGCATATATTTATTTGTAAATATATATATATTATAGCCAGAATTCTGTATACCAAGGTCCTATTAATACATACCTTATAAGTTTTAAACTAATGACATTCAAGCCAAATCAAAATGCTTTAAGTTGGATCTAAAATTCAGTTCTCAAAAACACAGAATGGTATTATTCTAAGCTTAATGAAATAGATGGTGAAGCCAATATACAATCATGTTATATTCATGTGTTAAAATCAAAATTGTGGAAGGCCAAAGGAGAGAAGGATAAGAAATGACTAAATTTCCCAAGTAGAACTGAATAATAAAAGAGTTTTTTTAAAGAATGTTATGTTAATAAAATTTTATTATCTATTCTTCTTAATGTTGAAAAGAACAAAAAAGAAAAAAATACAAGGTAATATTCCAATACAGTTGCAACAATGATCTCCTAACTCTCCTGGACATGGGAAGTCCTAATGGAATCCTGTGAGGGCAAAAAATAAAGACAGGAAAAACTGTTTTGCTTTCACACCAGAAATTTCTATATACATACACATATTCAGGTACACATAATTTTCAAATGAATTTCCAAAAGGAAAGCAGATTAAAGTAACTATTAAAGTAAGATTTATTAAAACATAAATAAAAGAGACAAGTCAATGTGATAGATTATAGTACTGGATTTATAGTAGAGAACATATTGAACACAAAAGTTCTTTGATGATTTCAATGTCAAGGCCTTCTTAAAGAATCCTGAGACAATGAAAGCAAGGAATCACATGGCTGGCCCTTAGTTTCTATTCTATTCAGTTCTAGTTCTAGACAAAGGAGAAATTCTTCAAAATAACCTCCACAATAGCACAAAAGGGAACACTCCATACCCAGTGCTGTATGATAATGCTAGAAAGAGCTGGGCATCCAGACTGCCTATACTCCTTCCATGCTCATACAAGTTACAATCCCACAGGACCTAGGAAGCCATAGTGTTAGGGGAAAGGCAGCAATTACAGCTTGATGTGATACAGGGAAAGTTTTCACTTTCAATTTTATTTTATTGTATTTGTTTCTCATATACCAAAGGTGTTAACTTGATAATAATTAAAACTAATAATTAACATTTATACCTCAATGATCTTTTCTGTATAACAACCATTGTTCTAAACAATTTATGCATAATATTTCATGCAATTGTATCACTGAACCCCACAAAGGTCACTATTTTTTGCTCTCTTTACATATAAGAAAGAGAATTCATACAGTAACACACACAGGGTAGAAAGAAAGCAGTCATGAATGAAATCCACGTCATAAACAGATAATTCCAGGAATATAGTTAGATTTCATGAAGCATGCAAAATATAATTAAACATCACTTCTAAAAGAACATTTAGCAAGAAACAAACCAACAAATATAGTAAGAATAACAAACAAAAACAGAAAATCCCTAAAGGCTTAGTTTGTATGCTGCTACTCCACAAGCAAAATGCAATTACAAAAATACATACACTAATAAATTTTTAGGAAGACATTCGACACTTTGAACCAAAAGAGGAGGATAAACACTGCAAAATATGCACTAGACTAGCAGAGAGATAATAGCTCTCAATTATTTTCTAATACACTGCTAATAAACAGGACTTCCACTCCCCATCAAATAAACATCATTTTATTTATACATAGATTTATATAACAAGTGAGAGGCTCAGACATTAATGTGTATGCAACATCCATGATTAGGTGCATAAAATTCTCTAATTCTTAATTTTCAGTAAAATCCAGCAAATTCAACTCCCAAGTAGCTGGGATTGCAGATATTGCACCAACATGCCCAGCCCAAGATACACTGACTTCATTTATATAAATTTTATTTACTTGTAACTTCCAGTTTTAAATTTCATCTATTTAGTCATTCTTTAATGTGTGTACAATGTTACCTGATTCAGTAATTAATGTTAACCAAATATGCTCAAGTCCCTGTATAAATGTCAGGAAAAGCATGAATACTTTTATGTAACAAATGGTGATTAACTGCCACCTTTGCCAATTCCTAATTTCCTTAAAGATCAAGCATAACTGTAAAGATATTTAACTGGAAAAAAATGTTTTGAATAAACTATTCATAATTTTAACCCAGAAGGATAAATAGAAATTTCTAAGAGATTAGGACACATGTAAGCTAAAATAAAAACCAATCACATATCCAATTGGAATAAAAAGCAAAAGTAAACAAAAATAAATTATAGAAATGAAAGAAAATATATCTGAAAAGATTGCATCTTTCTAAATTACAGCACCTACTCTATAGAGTCATATGAAATTGGCATCTCATAATGGTATTCCGTGCAGCAAAACAAAACTAAATTTAAAGGGCTTAACTTAAAAAGTTAATCTAAATGGAGTAAAGAGTTCTTTGGTTGCTATATAGGAATATAAAGATGCTGTGTTATATTGCTAATTTGGGAGTACTAAATTAAGGGGTATTTCTTTACTACATAGGACATTTATTTCCTCTGTAAAGCTCTGAAGTCAACTGTCTCAATTTTTTAACTTCACTAAACAGTTTCATCTTCTAGCTATTTATCCTAAATTCATAATTTCCTATGATAAATTAAGATATATAAAATAGCATTATTTGCATCATTATGTGGTAGATGAAAGCATTTTCCATTAAAGTTGCAACCTTACATCAAACCAAATAATATAAATTAATAATACAACACAGCAATAAAAACCAGAATAGTTTATAAACTTTTTCAAAATTAATTCTCAAAAAATAGTTTTAATTCATAATATGTAATACCAAAGTGTTTTCTATACAGTTCATTACAAGTATTTGATACATATTACCTTTCATGACAATAAAGGCAAACATAATCCATAATTGTCAGTTTAAATATCTAGTCAACAATAATTTACTAGTTTATGGTTTCTCCTAGAAACTGTTCTACTTTTCTACCTACCACATAAAAGATAAATGCAGAATTGAAAACTCTTTTTATATGAGAAGGTTAGGCTCTAAAGTAATAACATCCTCTCTTTGTGGTAGTAATTATGAGTAATTTTTGAAACATATTCTATTATTGTCTAAATTTTTTATACTCAAATGCCACTTTCATAGACAAAGTGGAGTATGTTTAAAATTCTTTGATAACTCTGCTCTAAATCAATCCAATTTTCATCTTATTCCCTAAAGTTCAATTAAGTAACAATTAATTTGTCTTGCTAAAGTTCAGAGAAAATGATAATTTGTCATCTTCTAACTTCAAAGTGGATACATTTAATTGAAGAAACTGCCATACAACATCCTTGCTAAAAATAAACAAATGGATGAATGGATAAAATATGAGGATTGATGAGAGGGAAACAAATGAGAAAGATAAACAGAAACAGAATGATATGAGTTTTTTTAAACTAAAATAAGCAAGTGAAGAGATGGAGTAAAATATGAAAAAAAAATAAAAATAGCTTCATATGTATCAAAAATTGTGAAGGACAGTAGGGTTTATACAGAACAATCAATAAACCAACTAGTCAAATACTAGTAGAATATAACCACTACCAAATAGAGATGCAGGACATTTCCAATACATTTAAATATATTTTCTTATCTTTTACTTTCACATGCCTTGTAAGTATTGCCATACAATACTTTAATTTTTGTCTTAGTAAATTTTATTTTTGGAATATTAAGAAAAACTTAGTCTCTATTATAATTGGAAATTAACATTTCAAATTTTCTTAGTTTCCTTCTGGTATACTTATCTTTCTGCCCAAAGAAAATCTTTTGATATTTATTGTACTACAGACTTGCTTACAATAAAATCTCTCAGCTACACTTTAAAATGTCTGTATTTCACCCTATTATTTGAAGAATATTTTTGGACATAAAGTTCTGAATTAAAAATTTTCCACAAAGATGCCATTCTGTTGTTTCCAGCCTCTGTTATTTCGTACAAGAAATTACCCTTTTATTTGTATTGTTGGCGACCTGTATGTAGTATTTTTACCTTTCTTGCTGCTTAAGATTTCTCGTTACTTAAATTTTGACTATGATGTGTCCAGCAATAGATTTCTTTGCGTTTATAGTTAGCTGTTCTTCTTAACTCTGCAAGGTGGTGTTTTTCATTGAGTTCAGGAAACTTTAGGCCATTTAAAAAATATTCTATGCTCTATTACCAGTCTTCTCTTTGAGACTCCCATTACACATGTATTACATAGACAAGTTTTCCTTTAATCATTTTCTCACTTTTCTTTAGAAGAGATGATATTTATTGATCTTTCTTCAAATTCTCTGACATTTCTGTCATCTCCAATTATTTATGAAGTGCATCCAATAAAATTTTTAATATTAAAGTTTAAAGACTTAGTGTCTTCTCTGTTGGGTTCGGACTTATTTGGGGCCTATGTCCTTGTTCTTGCTACCTATGTCTCTCGTTTGGAAGGATGTATACCTGTGTCTGTCTCACCACTGTATATTGAAAGTGGATAAATTGTTTGATTTTACAGGCTCACAGTTGAAAAGAGTTTGCCATGAGTCTTGGATGAGACTTTGGATTTTTGGCTTCTGAGTTGGTGTTACAAAAAGTAAAGAATATGAGGCTACTTGGGTGGAACAAATCTACAAGGTATGTGAGAAGGATATGAGGTTTGAGGGAGGAGGGAGTTTAACACTAGAGTTTTAATGTCCTCACCAAAACTCATGCACAAATTTAATCCTCATTGAGGTATTAACAGGTAGAATCAACTGGGACCATTAAGAAGTGATTGGATAATGAGGACCCTATATACAATAAAATTTTCATTTTAGTTATTGCATTTTCCAGTTGTTGAATTTCAATTTCCTCCTGTGTGTGTATTTGCATTTCTCTGCTGAGATTCCTTATCTATCCACTTATTAACGTCATATTTTCTCTTAAGTGCTTGAACATATTCAAAAGAGCTGCTTATCATTTTCTATCTGCTAAATCCAACACCTGAGCTATCTCAGGGTAGGTTTACATTTATTGCTTTTTGTCTTCAAAAGCAATAAATTTATATATTTATAAATTTTAAATTATGTATTTGTCAGTGGGATGACAAATTGTAAAGATTCTGAGAAACTGACTTCCTCTGAAGGATATTAATTTTGTTCTAGAAGGTGGTTATATTTTGGGTTGATCACTTTGAAATTCTTGGCTTAATTTTATTATTTGGGAGGATTTATAGAAAGCTCTGTTTCCCAAGGCCTTGTACTTTGGTAAGACTCAAACTCTAAACTCTATCTCCCCTAAGAATTTTGTGGAAGCCATGCTTCTGGTTTTATGGGGGTGAGGGTTACAGGATATTGAATATTAGTGTTGATCTCTCTACCCAGGCATAGCTAGAATAGCAATGTCTCCCGTCACTGCTTGACCTATAATTTCTAGTCTCCTTTTAGTGCACAGGACTTTCTTCCTCTGATAAGTATTCTTGTTAAGCATATGCAGCCCTACAGCAATTGCCACACAGAACAGACAGCTCCTTATTACAGCTCCCTCTTTGCAGTGCTCTTTCCTACAGATTCTGGCTTTCAACAGCTCTGCAGTTCATCAAAACTGCCACACTCTTCTTGACATACAAAGTCACTCAGGCATGAAACCATGGTTGGTAGTGGAGCTCACCTCGTTAATTTTATTTTTGTCATTTGCCTTCTGTGACTTGTGCTCTCTATTGTCTAAAATTACATGCCTCATCTACATAGTTTAGTTTTACAGTTATTTATGGAAAGAAGGCTACAGTGTACCAAGCACTCCATCGTGATTGGACAGGAAGTCTTTCCATGATGGCTGACTCATAGTTTTCTCTAAAGCTAATCTATACAGTATCATGTCTATATTTCCTATTTATCATTTTATTATACTGTTGACTTGAGAACTAGTTACCACAATCCCTATTCACTTTTAAATATCTCTAGAATGCAGATCACTGATAAGGTTGAGAAATCATCAGATTAATATTAAATTAGAGATTTATTATATTTTACTTTACCTTTAATTTCAGGAACATGAAAACTATTTCCTATGTCTATGTTTTTCAGTGTTGACTGAAGTCCTGTAATCTAAAACAGCAAAAATTAAAAGTATGGCATTATATACTGAATGAGATTTAAAAGGTTAAACAAAGTGCAATGTCTAAAAGTTGATTATACAGTATCAAAATATCTCTTGAATTACTGCTTACAAATTAAAAAAAACAAACAATAACTAATGAAAACTTAATTTTTAGTTAAAATTCAATCTCCACTAGAGAATCTTTAGTTATCTACCATGGCTATGCTTTTGAAACACACATGTCACAACACAGTTTCCTGAATTGAGATGAATCCTCATTACACATCTTGATAATCATTCAGCTCCGTATTTTAAGAGAGATTTTCTTCTTTTTAAATGGCTCATCTTATGTCTATAAACTATGACGTAAGTAAAATTTGGAAAGTAATATATGAAGAGGTTATTTTTATACCCAAAGCTCTTAATTCACTTTCCACCCACAGATACTCCCCTTTTATTATTTAGACATGAATTTATAATTAAGAACATTTATTAGCTGAAGAGCATACTTTTTACCTATAGTTTATGAAGAACAGACTTAAATTTAAAATTCAACCGTAAACAGCTATCTCATCTGTCGTTGTATATGGTTACGCAAACACAAAATACAATTTTTTAATTAAATACAAATATACACATTTTATACTATCACTAAATAACATTATTTCTTTATTAATAGAAAATAGTTAAATTATAACCAACAGATTGGTGCTAATGAAATTCTTGGGTAAAAATATGTGACAAATTAGTATCTATTCTTTAAGGAAAATGGTTTACAAAATGTAAAATAATCTTATTTAGAATAGCATAAAATTCATAGGATAATTGTTATCATAGAATGGGAGTTTGTGTATGGCCCATACCCTGTTCTCTTGTTAACATCACACAATAAGATGGGGTATTTGTCACAAGTAATGAACCAGTATTAATACATTATTACCAACTGAAATTCGATCTGTTTGAATTTTACTAATTTTTCTATAATATCTTCTTTTTATATTCCTTACATTTAGACATTATATCTCCTTAGCCTCCTCTGAACTGGGACAGTTTTTTAGACTTTCCTTGATTTTAATGGTTTTAAATGTTTACAGAAATATTGGTTAGGTAGTATTTTGCAGAATTGATTGAAATTTGAATTCTCTTGATGTTTTTCCCATAGTTAAAATGGAGTTATGAGAACTGGGAAAAAGGCAACAGAGGAGAAATACATTTTTTAGCACAGCACATCACAGGTATTTGATGCCAACGTGACTTAAAACTGATGATATTACTCTTGATCACCTGACTGAGGTAACTGCCAGATTTCGCCACATTAAAGTTATATTTTCCTCTGTATCCACTATACCTTTGGAAACAAATCATAAAGTGCACCCAACACATAAAAATTGAGTGTTTAAGTTCCACCTCTTGAATAAAGAAATTCATGTTATGGGAGATTTCTTTACTCTCCCCCATTTACTCAATCATATATTTATACCATATTTTTATACTTTGAATTATAATCCAATGTTATTTACTTTGTTGCTCAAATTGTTACAGGTTTCAACTGGGAACTCTTTAAATTTGGATTCTATAACGAGGAATCTAACTTCAATTTTCAATGTTTGACTACTAACAGCTTTTAAGCTTTACCCCCTCTCTTCCTATCATGCCTACATCAGGACAAAGTGATAAGAACACCTAGGGACTATCCCTCTGGCACTGGTGTGAGACTCAAACCATGCAAGATCCTCTCTCATGAGAGAGTAAGAGTTGTCATTCTGACTCTAGCCCCCAACCACAATAAAAAATAAATAAATAAATAAACCTCAAGCCAGTCTCCTTTCCTTGATCTTTCCTGCATTTCAGAAATGCTTAGGAGCATCTATGCTCTCTCAAGTCAATTTTGAAATAAAAGTTTTCACACCCTCTCTGTGTGGATGACATCATCAATCTCAACATCCAAACCAAATTTGAATGGGGATCAAAATAGCTCTACAGGTACCCAACACAAATGCTTTGTCCATTGGCATATCCCATTGTTTTTGTTGAGTATTCTTCCCCTCCCTCCCTTCTTCTCTTTTCCTCTCTTCTCCCTTCCCCTCTTCCCTTCTCTCTCTTTCTCTCTCTCTCTCATATCCTTATTTTCTAGTATAGCTAGATGCTCCAAATGCTCCAAACACATCTTATATGTTCCTTACCCAGCCCAAAAATCAGCCAGTTTTCTAGTGAGCCTTGGTTTCTTTTCTTATTTTTAGAGAATGATGATACAAATCAAAATCTGCAAACAGGGTATACTCCTTATTGCTAACATGTTACTAGTTTTAGATCTTTTCAGCCAACAGACCAATAAACTGTATATATTTATTATACTATAGGTGCATCATATATACTATATGTGCATATAAATACATATTCTGAATTAGAGTCTCATCATCTAAAAACAGTAAAATATAATTTATTATACATTTATACTAACAAATATATTTTCTTTTTTGGATCATGGAGCTCTAGTCCTAAATTTTGAATAATATTTTCAATAAATTTGCAAAACTATAAACAACTAAAATTGTACGTTTTCCTTTAAGTTTTAAGTAAACTTAAAACATCTGTTTCACTGTACTAAAGGAATTTTAAAATGCATACTTACTAGACTTTTTTATATTATAGTAAACTTTCATTTTTTATGTACAAACTGAATGACATTAAAATTTCTAAATTCTAACCTGTTTATGCAATGTATATGGTTAAAAAGAAACACAGTAAGCTAAATGATCATTAAAATAAAGCTTTTGGAAGTAATGATTAAGAATTTTGATAGAAAAAACAGGAGGCTTTTTTAATGCTCTTAAGTTACATCTTAAAACGTTTGGAAAAAAGTGAATTCTCAGTGTATAAGTACATAAAACACTGAAATAAAAACATTTAAAAAGAAGCATTAATTGAGATATCCTCTATTTTGAATCACAGAGAAAACTTCATGTATTTTAATGTATTTCAACTATACAAATATTTTGATTAATTTCATTCTGCAGCTACATGACACACAAATAGGTTCAAGTTAAAAGATGAATCCACAGCCACACAATTCAGGGTGTACCTGATAAATATGTTCCAAAAGGAAAAAATGTTTTCAGGTAATAAGTTCTTCTTTGTCTTAAGGGTGTCCAAACAGGCTCACTTCATTATCTAGTAGCTTGGCTTGCTCTCCAAGAACAGATCTAGAGAGCTAATAGAAGCAAATCTGTATCCTCTGCCCTACTTTGGAGAATAAGCTAATAGCCTATGGAATTATAATGATGCAAGCAATATCTGACAGTCATCTTTGACATTTTAACTACTTGGGATTAGCAAATTATAAGTCTTTCACTCTCGGAAATAGATATCAGATACATACACAGCCTTTCCTGTATTTAGAATACTGATATTACTGCATAGGCTTCATCAATCTGAACAAATTTTGAACAAAATTTGGTAATGTGAGAAATCATAAATAGTTTAGGAATTATCCTTATAGTGGTGGTTGTTCCATGTAGTTTCCATTGAAACCTATAGGACAATTCTTAAAGACCAAGTGTCCAGTATCAGCCTTGCCCATGGTGAAACCTATAGGACAGCCCAGTGGTGGTAGCAATAGCATCTTGTATTTAAATCTGACTTTCTTGAATTATAGTGACTTCATCATTTTGAACAGCAGATGTGGTTGAGAGAGGAACTGCTAAATTATAACTGCTCCATTTTTTATATCAAGAAACGACCTCTATAGAATGTTTGTATTAATAAGTATTTTTTAAATAGGAATTCTTTTTCAGGAAGAAGTAGAAGCCATTAAAAAATACCCTAAAATACAAGTTTAAGGGAGAATAGGTTGAGACAAATGGGGGTACAGAGTGGCTCATAATGTAAAAGGGAACAGAAAGATATCCCATGCAATAGGACAAAAGAAGTATAAGAGGTTCTGTGACTAAGAAACAAGAGGTCAGAGACGAGAGTGTTGATTTGCCTCTGAAGCTAAAAATCCACGTGGGGCTAGTTGCAAGAAAAGGAAAATTAAAGCCAGCTAGTTTGGGGTTACTCTGCGTATAGAGTACACATGTTCCTACTTTCTCAGGAAATAAAGTAGGAATATTGACACCCCCCCTTAAAGAGTCCATCATATTTTGCATTTTGCTGAGAAAATATAGTGTTCTTCAGGTGGTGTTTGAAAATTTTGATTTCTAAATTGCTTATGGCTTATATTTTCAGTACCGAGAAATCAGAAGCCTCTGTACACCTCAGTGGGTTATGTAGAAATGTTAACATTTGAAGCACTAGACAAGTAAAAAAAGGACTAGAGTCAGAACAATGGGGCTATAGATGTTAAAAAGTTTTTGGATGCTGTGGCAGAAACCATGCATTTGAGTTTGCACTCAAAAGAACCACTAAGAACAATTCACCTTAATACCAGGAATATGAACAAGTCAGTCACACTACATTGCAAAGTAAAGACAGAGAATAGCATGCCATATGGATATACACGTGCTCTGTGTACTGGGAAGAATGCGTTTTGAAGGAAGAAAAGTAATTTGGAGAATTATTTTTCAGCTAAACCATCAGTTAATATAATATTCACATACCCTGTGTTATCTAAAAGAGATAGTTTTAACCCAGAAAAACCTGGAGAGTCTCTAACAAGCAGGCTACCTTTTCTTTTGCTTTCAGCAGAAAGAGGGACTCAAGGACAAATAAAACCAGTTGTAGATAATAAAGACAGTTTTTGTACATAAACAGTAATGTGCAAATTCAACTCTGAATCATAGAATGATTTTAGCCTTTTAAACATGTTTTGATTTTAGAAATGTATCAATCATAAAACAAGTAATTTATCCCTGTTTAAAAGTGAGAAAAAAGACATATATAAATGACCTTCATGTTTACATGGCTACTTTACAAGTCAATTGAAAACCATCCATCACTCCTAAAACTTAACTCTTCTACTCAACCAGTGAGGAACAATGTGAAACCCAAAGATTGTATGTGGCCCAAATACATTCTCAATGTGGCCTTTGCTCTAACCTCAAAAACCATCCTCATGTTAGAGATGTGGACATTAAGGATTTTTCTAGGAAGACAACTTAGCCTTACAGCAGAGAAGTAGCAGATCCAATGCTGCACAGGCAGAAGAAGTAGAAATGAAGAAACCAGAGGTAGCATAAAATGCCTGCCACAGGTTAGATGAAAAGAAGTGAGAAAGTGAAATTCTGAGAATTTGACACATATATGCCTTAAAATTTTACATCATTAAAAAAACCATTTTGTTCGATAATATTTATAATGCATTTCAAACATTCAAGGTTATAAAATTAAAATTCAAGCATAAAAGGCACCAAAACAAGTGATGTTTTGCATTTTAGTAGCTACGAATTTCACTGAAAACACAGAATAAACTTGATCAAACATGTCTTAACAATAAAACTGCTAAAGGAATAATATTATCATCATGCAAGCTTTTGTAGCTTCTGAGCATGGGCAAAAGTGAAAACAATAAAAGAATATTAAGCATAGCCACAGTTTTACAGTCTCTAATAAAGTGCTATATATTTTTAGTATGGCCTATAAACATTTTGTTTTCTTTTTCTCAAATTCTATGCCAATAGTTCCTTGTCACTACCATGAGACTGAGCCTATGTAAAAACCATGCAGGAATGTTAGCAAAAATGACAAAAAAAAAAAAAAAAACTCCATCAGTAACTATGACTGTCAAATATTCATTGGGGAGAAATGTTCATGGAGTTATTCTTCATCATTTCACGTTTCCCACCAGTCTTAAAAGATGGATTTCCGTGGCTATCTATTACATGTAACACTTTGGAGCTCTAAGCATTTAGCAACTTGCCTTTATCAACATACACAGAACCCAAGCTTAGCTACAGATGCTCAGTGTTTTCTTCTAATGATACTTTATTAAAAACCTCCTGTAACTGTTTCATTTAAATAGTACTTGATAATAATCATTTAAGTTTTTAAATGCATAAAATACTTTTTGTTACTGCTTTCAAATCTTTACATGAAAATTGATGGAAAATGCCTTAAAATTTATCTCAGAAACCAACTTAAAACTGGTATTTCTACTTAATGTTATGAAAAAAAAGGGAAAACATGGTTTCAAGGTAGATTTTGTTGTCTCCTTCTGTACCTTCCCAACAGCTCTGTCTCTTTCCAAAGAAGTCAGCATTTTCTCCTTCAGTAAAGCATGGTGCTTTTCATGCAACACTCGTAGAGTTGGTTCGTAAGATGCATAGTGTAACTTCAACCTATAGAAAATAAAAAGCCAGCTGCATCTTAGGGCAAAGCAGTTCAGTCAGTGATTTCCATCTAACATCTAAACCTTTTATTCTTTTTCGTTTTGGCTTGGAAGTAAAAATGAATTATCATATAAACATCAACACACCAGAGCCAATGAGCACAGCAAGTATGCAAGTTCAATTGCAACCTAGGGATATGGGATGAGGCACAGGGAAGGGAAAAATCACATATGCTGTAACCAGCCTTCTATTTCCTACTAGCACTTTCTGTGTATTCAAGTATGTCCTCAGAAGACTGTTGCTCTTCTTTCAGATTTAAGAAACTGCAATTCCTTTAATTAATTCAGAAACAATTTTCAAAACAACAAGGGCTACAAAGAATGATTAAACAGAAAGTATTATTCACACCAAAATAAGGGATTGTCTTGAAAACAAGTTAGATTGACCTAATATTAACAAAATAAAGTATAAAATATTTTAATATCTCATAGACAATAACTCAAAATATGATACAAATACATTTAAACTCTATTTTACCTGAAAATTCTTTCAAAACATTTTTTCTTTTTTCTTGAAGTACAATTGACATGAAGTAAAATATACTGATCATAAATGTTACAGCTCCTAGAAATTGGTAACTATACATATCCACAGTCCACATTGATATCAAAATGTAAATCTTTCCTAATAATCCCAAAATACTATAGAACTTTAAATGTTAGGTATTACAGAATATGCTCTATTTGGCCACTTGTTTCCTTCACTCAGCATAATTTTTCACCTTATTTCTTGTTATTTGTTTGGTTGTTTATTTATTTACTTATTTTGGCAGTACTGGAGTTAGCATTCAGGGTCCCCTGCTTGCTAGGCAGTCCCTCTAGCACTTGAGTCATATATCCCCAGGCCTTTTTTGCTTTAGTTATTTTTTAGGTACGGTCTTACACATTTTGCCCAGACAGGTCTGGTTGTGATAAGAAAAAAATTCTTTGTGTGATATCAATCCTTTGAAATTTATAGAGACTTCTTTTATGGCTCAGAATATACTTTAGTGAAAATTCCATGTATAACTGAAAAGTCCAAAACAGAATTTAAGAAATGTTAATTATATTCAATTGATTGAGAGTGTTCTATAGATTTAGGGAATCTGTGTCAATATGTAGTAGTCATTGCGAAAAAAAAAAAGAGTAGAAAATTTCCAATTATAACTGTAAAAATACCTGGGTTCTTTACAATTTTCTCAGATTTTGCTTTTTCTGTTTTGAAGCATTTAAAGTAATGAGTATTTAATATTTTCTTCTCAATGAATGGAACTATTTGTCAATATACAATTCCTCCTCTGTTTCTCAGGTTCTAAGAAGTCCCTTGAGAATGCTGTTCTATAGCCCCTCTTCCCAGGCCCCATAAGCACACAGAGGTAGTCCTTTTCCTACAATGCCTCAGATGTGCTGAAAACTGCTGCAAAGACCTCTTCTGCACAAGGTAACTAATGCCTTCCCTGGCTAGAAGTGCCCCTCAGGGAGGAAAGATGCTATACATCTAAACTGATGTGAGAGTCAGTCAACACATACTGGTAGAACCAGAATACTCAGGGGATTGGATTTGGGGTGCTTGATAAGTAGGGATAAAATGTACAACTAGATAAATAATAGTTCATTGACCTTAGAGCACTTTCTTTAGACAACTAATTTACCAGCCTAGCAAGAAGTCCAGTAGAAAAGATGAATTAACTAGTATGGTGGCACTTTGGAACTTGAAACAGATGAGTCAACATGCAACAAAATGGAAATATGGAAGCTTCCCTTGACAGACTATAGAGGAAGAACTCCATAACACCAGAGCATTTATACAATATAGAGATACCTTGAGTTCTGCAAAATTATTTATAGCCACTTACTTGAGTGACAATAAACTGAGGAAAGATATTTTAAGGAGTTGCCATTGATATCCAGGCCCAAAGTAACATTAGTCACTCTGTTAGAATGGGAGACTGGAGGGACCAGGGAATAAGTAGAGTCCTAGTTAAAAGATGGCACACCATCACCTTACTTTGTCGAAGCAGCCATCCAGTGGTCAAGTTCAGTGTTTCTGAGTGAATTATATGAATTGGCACACATGGCAATAACAGTAAGTTAGCAGAATGGGGAAAGCTGATAGCAGCCTCTTCTAGGATTCCAAACACATCTGATAGACTACTTGATATTGTCCCACAGGTTATATTGTTTTAGCTTTTCTCTGAAACTCTAATACATTTTTGACATTTTTTCTTTATAGTTCAGTTTATTTTCTTTTTATTAGCATAAATTAACTATACTCATGAATTTTATTTCCATGCACAAATATAATGTATTTTGATAAATTTCACCCCAATATTTTTTATTGCCCTCTCCTCCTTCCCCTTTTTAAGCTTTAGTGGGTTTCTTCATGCTATTTTAATACATACATATAATGCACTTCAATCATATTGACCCCACAATCACCCTCTCCTTTCACCCCTACCTTCCAGCTGGTCTCCTCCTAACAGTACCAATTTATATCATGTCATACTATTGGGGCATTTTTGGATCTAGATTCTGCACATGAACAAAAACAAGTGATATCTGTCCTTTTGAGTCTGGGTTATCTCGCTCATTGTAATGATCTCTAGTTCCATCCCAGTTAATAATATAACATGGTTATATTATTATTTATTGCTTAATAACACTCCATTGTGCATATATGCCACAGTTTCTTAATCCATTCACCAGTTGTTGGATACCCAAACTTAAACTCAGGCTTTGCTATTCTGAATTGTGATGCAATAAACATATGTTGACTTACATGCTTTTTTGTATGTGCCCAAGAGTTCTTAGCAGGCTCATGTGATAGTTCTAGTTTTTCTTTCAAAGGAACCTCCATACTGATTTCTATAGTAACTCTACTAACTTACACTCCCACCAACAGTACATAAGGGTTCCTTTCTTATTTCTTACATCCTTGCTAGCAGTTGTTTCTATTTTCTTTATAATAGCCATTCTGACTAGAGTGAGATGGACTCTCAGTGTCATTTTGATTCACATTTCCTTTATAACTGAGGATGTTAAACATTTGTTTTTGCACTTGTTGGTCATTTGTACTTCTTTTTTGAGAACTGTTATTCAATACCTTTACCCATTTATTAATTGAATTATTTGTTCTTTTGGTGTTTAACCAAAAGAGTCAGGCTATTTATATACTCTTGATATTAGCCCTTTTTTCAGAAAACTGACAGAGCTTTCTCCAATCCATAGTTGTCTGTTCATTCTGTTATTGTTTCTTTTGTTGCTCAGAAGCTTGTGAATTTGATACAATCCCATTTGTCAATTCTTGCTCTTATTCCCTGAGCAATTAGAGTCTTATACAGAAAGTACTTGCCTATTGCCTATATCTTCAAGTGTTTTCCCTACAGTTTCCAGACATATTTTCAAAGTTTGAGGTCTTTGATCCATTTCTAGTTGATTTTTGTACAGGGTGAGAGGTAGGAATCCAGTTTCAGTCTTTTACATGTAGATATCCAGTTTTCTCAACACCATTTGTTGAAAAGTCTGTCTTTTTTCCAAAGCATGCTTTTGACTCCAATGTCAAAAAAAATCACATAATTGTAGCTGTGTATGTTTTATTTTTGGGTCATCTATCCTATTCCATTAGTCTACATGGAGTTTTTGTTAGTATAGCTCTGTATTAAACATTGAAGTCAGGCATTGTGATACCTCCAGCATTCCACTTCTTGCTCAAGATTGCTCTGGATATTCAGTCTTTGTTGTTTCCATTTGAATTTTATGATTGACTTTTCTATATTTTTGAAGTCTGATATTGAGATTTCAATGTATTGAATATGTAGATGGCAGTCATTTTCACAATATAATTCTGCTAAACCATAAGTATGGGAGGTCTTTTCTAGAGTATTCCTCAGTTTCTTTCTTCAATACTTTTATAGTCTCATTGAAGAGGTCTTCACATTCTTAGTTAAGTTTGTTCCTAGAATTGTTTGCCTATGTTTTGGGGGGGATTTTTTTTTGAGCCTATCTAAATTGAATTGCCTTCCTGATTTCTTTGTGAGGCTGTTCATTGTCGATACATAGAAAAACTACTGATTTTCGTATGCTGATTTTGTATCCTGTTACTTTGCAAAGAAGTGTTATGAAGATCTAAGCGTTTTTGATAGAATCATGAGGACTTTTAAATATATGATCATATTATTTTCAAATATGGATAAAATTGTATTCTTCCTTTCCTACTTGTAACTCTTTTCTTTCTCTTGCCTTATTAATCTAGCTAGGAATTCAAGCACTAGGTTGAATAAGAGTGGACAGAGTAAACACCTTCCTCTCATCCCCAACTTTAAAGGAAATTGGTTTCAGTTTTATCCATTTAGTATGATGTTGTCTATAAATTTACTGTACATAGACTTTATTATGTTGAAGTGGTTCCATTCTATTCCTAGTTTCTTTAGGGCTTTTATCCTGAATTGATGTTGGATTTTTTAAGAGGATTTTTCTGCATCTATTGAGATAATCATGTGAATTATTTTATGTTGTTTATGTGCTGTATTAAGCTTATTGATTTACATATATTGAACCACCTTTGCATCCCTGGAATTAATCAAACTTGATCATGGTATAAGATCTTTTTAATGCATTGTTGCATTAGTTTTGCAACTATTTTATTGCTAACTGTTACCTTTATGTTCATCAAGGAATTTGTTCTATAATTTTATTTTTTGTTGTTATGTCCCTATCTAGTTTTAGTATCAGAATAATACTGGCTTCATAGAATGAGTTTGGTAGTGTTTTTTACTTTTCCACTTGTTGGAATAATTTGAGGAGTGCTGTGTTAAAGATCTGGTAAAATTCAGCAGTGATTTCATTTGGTCCTACACTTTTCTCTGTTGAGACGCTCTTCACTACTGCCTCAATTTCATTCCTTGTTATAAATTTTTAGATAGTTTGTACCCTCTTTGTACACCTCATGTGACAATTAATGTACTTATGGATGGGCTCAAACTTTTCATGGCTTACTTTTAAGTTTTTCTTAGGGCAAATCTAAAATAGATCCTTTAGTAGGATGGGACTAGCCTACTTCTATAACATGGCTTATTAATGGTCTTATCTGAATGTTTAGAGTATTCAGAGAGGTTCTTCCATTAAATCAGTCAGAACTCCTATATCCCTTTCCTCTTTCAGCATTGTACAGTCTCTGGAATCTTTATTTTGTTCACAGCTTCCAAGAAGCTATTCTTTGCTAGGCTTCATGTTCTTGAATATTATACTTCCACAAGTTATTTATTTGGTCAAAGACTAATGAGAGCAACTGCATATATTTATTATTTTTTTATGCACACTGTGGATACTCTTCTACAAATTCCCTCTTCTTCTATGGTTCTGAATTCAGATCTCTGCTTCATAGTTCAGCAAGATCACCATGTTCTGTTAGAGTTATGGTTTCTCACACTGTTGTATAAAAATACCTTCAGAAAGAAATTTAGAGTAAAGATGCCTCATGGTCTGGAAGAGATGACTCAAGTGGTAGAGCACCTGCCTAGGAAGTATAAGGCCCTGAGTTCAAATTCCAGTACCACCAAAAAAAAAAAGATACCTCATACATTTCATCCAGTTTTTTTATTCCTTATATTTGAAGAGCTAGTCTAGGTTCAGTTGTTTCAGTTGTGTTACTCTAATCAAATGTCCCAATCACCTACTGCTCAAATACTAATTTACCATTATTCAGAGTGGAATGTTAGTAGGAAGACTTCTGGTTTATTCAAGGCTGGCCCTGAGGAAGATCAGAGCTCTGTCTTTCTGGGCTCAGTGGTGTGAAGGGTTTTTACAGGTGCAGAAGGAGGTGGGAAGATTGCAGGCTGGGTAGAAGGTCCTCCTCAACAAACACATGGGCCTTATCACATGATATCCTGCAGCTGACAACTAAAAAAGGGTGCTACAAAAGCCATCTGAGTTCTGTGAATCTAAAGAAAGTTTGAACATCTTAGCTATTTAGGTGAAGCCTCTCCTCATAATTTCAACTATTTACATGCTGACTCTCCTTAAGAGTTTAGAATGCCAGGTAAAAGCGAGTGGGTGTTAAAGAATTATGAAGAGGTGAAAATAACTCTGCTAAGGATACTTTCCAAAAGGGCCTGTACTATTATGTACCAGCCACTCTGACATGGCCCAAAGTAAAATAATCCAAAAGTCCCCTCAATAATTTTATTTTTCTATTAAAATATTAAAACTAGTCCTCTTTTTGTACAATAAATTTTTCATGAAACTATTTGTGAAAATCATTGATTTGTAAATCATTATATATTTAATTAATGGCAGCAATAAAGTTTAATCATTAAAGAGCTACATTGTATATACATTCAATTTATTTTAATTCAGTCATGTTCAGTAACAAAATAAAAATTTAAGTAGCATGTACAATTTCATCTTCCATACCTCTTAATATGCTTAGCCTGTGTGTACTTTGCTAAAAATTATATATTTCCATAGACATTACACATTCATAAACACATATTCAAGTACAGAATTATGCACGAAACCATGTATGCTGTAATTTATGGACAACTGAAGAATTTTTAAGATAAATATTCTTGACACTTTTCACTTTATGTACTAATTGACATCTAACTCATTCATGGGATTTGTCTCCACTATCTTCTGCTCAAAGAATGAGAAGTACAGAGCACTGTTACGATACAACAAGGAAGCATCATTCAGAAAAACTGTGTTTAATCAGTTTGAAAGTGTATATCTGTTTCATAAGTTTCATAAATACTTCATAATACAACTGTTTGTAATTTCTATACTTAGCATTGATAATTCTAAAAATAAGTACATTCATAATAAGATATTCATGTTAAACAGGAAATTCTGTAAAAGTGATTATCAAATTATTTGAACAACTTACAGAAAAAATAGTCAAACTTAATAATCTACAATGAAAGGAAATATGGAAACCAATTGAAATATGTGGGTAAAATATGACATACATAACTCAAACCCCAACTTAGTCAGACATAAAAATATTCTAACATACTACTGATTATACAATGACATAGTTTTTAGAAAAGATGTTCATTAGTGACTGAGTAATTTGATTACTAGCTCTTTTTTTTTGTTCTGGGATTTGAACTTATGGCTACTTGCTAGGCAAGGTACTCTACCTCTTGAGCAACACTTCCAGCTTATTACTAGCTTTTTGTGACTGATGGTATCATTGATGTTTTGGTTTGGGTCCTTAGAAAATGCACATTAGTGATTCATCCAGATAGTTAAATGGAGAGATAATTCTTAATAATTAAATGAAGAAATAAAAGCTTTCTGAGTGAATAATAAGTATGGTTGTATCACAAGGTAATGTTGGGTTTTTTTCACCAGGGCCCATTATATATTATGAAAAATATGTATTCTAAAATGAGGAATTCTTATAAGTATGTAAGCAGCATTCCCTTTAAGCATACTTGGATGTTTAACAAAAATGGAAGTGGTCACTGTATTGAATAGCACAGACATAGAATATTTATCAAAACAGAAAGTTCTACTGATAGTACTGCTCTAGAGCCAGCAAAAGAGAATTTTAGCTAAAGATTATAAAATTCATTTTTTGTTTTTTAGAGGGAAAGAAAGTAGGGGCAAGGGAAAGAATAGCTGAACAATACTTTCAGAATAATTTGTAAAAGTATTATCATAAATTTAAGGTTAATTACGGTATGCCTCCTACTCCTGCAAATCCACATCTGTACTTTGCTCCCTATGTGTACAATGTGATGAATATGCTATGTTCCTTCAAGACTTGGGGCCTTTGCAGAGGATGTGCCATCTTCCAAAAGCACCCTGCTGATCCCGTTCCCCACTCTGCTTACTCTTAATTATAATTTAGAATTTAATTCCTCTGAAAATATATCCATGAGCCCACTCACACTGCAGTCTGATTGAGATGACTACCCTCTTAGCTGACATAGTAACAATATAGTATACTTTGTTGTATTTCTGTTTATCTCCTCTCCCATCATACACTCCAATGATATAAAAGGTCCTTCACAGAAAGGACTGTTTCAGGCATATATTTTATTGTCTGACACACACAAAATGCTCAGAAAATAGTTTATAAATAACTCTATTTTAAAATTTCTGTCATAGTCAAATTACTTTGCAGTAATAAAACACCTCTTTCACAAACATGCAAACAAATATAAGCAGCTTACCCTTTGAGGGCATTAATCAACTTGTTTTTTTCTTGGATTATTCGCTTGTGATGCATTCGATGAAAATCACGTTCTTTCTGAGTTTTCAGCAGATCTTCTCTAGCCTTGCTGAAAGAAAAATTAATAAGAAGAATTTTTAAAACCACTGCTACTATCTTTCTGAAAATTTGTTTAGTCTTCAGTTCAAATTCAATATTGAGCAATCCAAAAGATAATTGAAATACAAATATTTCACTAAATTCTCAATGAAAAATCAAATACAACGTAGTTTGTATGGGATTCAAAAGTAGGGTAGGAGATGAAAGGGCAAAATTTGTAGTTGCAGAAATATGATTCACTCACGTTTTGTTTTAAATCAAAACAAAATGTATGCTGTAAGTCTACTTTCAAAGTATAATACATCTACTTTCAGAGAGAATTTGTTTGGCTTAGAAATTTAAAATATATGTGAAAGAGTGATTCAAAATAAGTAAAAATAAAGAAAAAGATGACAAAATTTTACTCAATGTCCTAGGATAGAAGACTAAATGAGAATATATTGAATTATTTAGTTCTGATAATTAGGAAAGAGCATATACATTCTGGAAAATCAAAAATTTATTCTGGCAATTCATATGAGGAAAATACATCACCAGTGGATCAGATTTCTAAAAATAACTAACAGCCTTATAAGAAAGGCTAACAATGTCAGTGCTGTAACACAACTGGATATACGCCCTGCAGACTTTTGGCACAAAGCAAAAACACTAGAAATTTCTAAGCCCAGATCTATGTGAATAATTATTGTGAATGCTTCACTCGTCTCCATAATATGTTAGTTTCCATATAATAATGTAAAATATATCATGAAAAACAGTTCTCTAAACTATCTTGAAAAATTGACAAACTGCTATTGCATCGAGACTCCTGCATCCTGAAAATGAACTAAATTAAAGCCCTGGCATTTCACATTAGGATCAAAATGGAACTCTCCTTCTCTGTGCCAGGATAGTTCAAACTTTGAATTCATATAAAATAAATGTACACAAATACATTCTGCTGTAAGCTATGTCAGAGAAACCAGTGAGGAACAGTGTCTGGGGTGCTGCCAAAGAAGTCTGTGGGACTTAAAAGTTAGGTTTTCAGGTCCTGGTAGAGCAAATGTTCAACAGTGTGATTTTCTTCTGTAAAATCAGTTTACACATGCTGTGTGGGATTGATACACAGATATATTCTTCCAGGTTTGTTTTTTCTCCTCACATCTCCAATTATTTTGAATGAGCTATTATGTTGCTGACAGTTTTTAGCTTTCATCACATGTAAATAAACAATGCCCAGTGGCAGAATACTTACGGCAACTTCCTCCATCAACCTCATTTTTATGTCAAAAATCTTCCAGATTCAAGAAATTGCTGATTCAAAGTTTAAACTTGACAAATCAACTAAAGTGTATGGCAATGATTAATTAAACTAATTTTTTCAGATTTTAACCCTGTGTGTGTGCATGAGAGAGAGACAGAGAGAGAGAGGGGGACAGAGAGAGGGGAAAAAGAGAGAGAGAGATTTTGTTTGTTTTAGGAAGATTTTGTTTGTTTTAGGAAGGAAAAGCAAAATTTAAGAAGACATTAATTTGAAAAGTGACTATTTTCCCAACTAAGCTAGTGTATATTAACCTTTTAGTACTCTTTTCCTTTTTAAGTTTCTCAAAAATATGAGAATTACTACAACTTTTAAATTGCCATTTTACTCCTACAAAAGAAAATTAATATAATCACAGGCATTATGGTCCACACCTGTAATCCCAGGTACTTGGGAGGCAGAAATGAGAAGGATCACAATTAGAGTCCAGTCTTGGAAAAAAGTTAGCAAGAGCCCCATCTCAACAAAATATGCCAGGCATGGCTATAGATGGATGTAATCCAGCTATGTAGGAGATACAGGTAAGAAATGAGAAGGATCACAATTAGAGTCCAGTCTTGGAAAAAAGTTAGCAAGAGCCCCATCTTAACAAAATATGCCAGGCATGGCTATAGATGGATGTAATCCAGCTATGTAGGAGATACAGGTAGGAGAATCACAGTTGAAGCTGACCCTTTACAAAAAGTGTGAGGACCTATCTGAAAATGACTAAAGCTAAAGGGCTGAAGGCATAGCTAAGTGGCAAAGCATCTGCCTAGCAAGCACAAGGCCCTGTGTTCAAACTCTAGTACAGCACAAAAAAGAAGGAAGGGAGGGAGGGAAAGAAAAAAGAAGGAAAAAGAAAATCAAGATAGCAACTATTGGAGGCAAATTTTGCTTACTGACTAATAAAATGGCTGATGTATATTCATGGTATGCAATGACCTTGAAATGAACAGTCTCAAAGGTTTCTGTGTCATAGATTTAGCTTCTTATCCATGCAAGCAATGTACTACAATTCTTTTAAAAACTTCCTTAAAACTCTACACTTTTTATTTTACTATCAGGCTGTTTGCAATATTACATGTCTTTCCACATGATTCTTCTGACAACAATTACCAATTAAAGAAAAAATTAATAATATCCACATTTTCAGTAACTAAAATGTTTTAAAACCCACTTAACAGACTCCCAACTATTGGTTCAAAAATGTCCTTGGAGTTCCTCAGAGTGCAATGCTTAAAGTATTACTCAGTATTGACAACATTTTCTATATATGTTTTAAATCCAGTGATATCCTGATTTATTACACAGTGAACTATTTCCCCCCTTATTATTTAAGCATTATTTCCAAAATAGTATCAAGAATGATACTGGATGAAGATTTGAATGTCTTTTTTTAAAACTTTTTTTATATTGTATTGCTTCAGCCCAAGGCTTTACTATTGTAAAAATATAAATTAATGGCAATTTCCTTCAAATATGCAGCTCATTTTTGTTATTGGCAAGAATTTAATATACTCAATTTTAATAAAAAAGATGCCAGAGTTGGAATGGTTTTCATCTCAACAACAATGAAACCTAAATTCAAAATAAAAATATATTGTGCATCTTGAAATTTTTAGATTGTGAATAGATGAAGGATATAATCTTTCCTGTCAGGATCATTTAGAGATTCTTTAAAACAGTCCATTATGTTTCTGGCATCACTTTTTGCCATCAAATGGTTCCAATTCTCTTATTTGTAATAGTTTCACCAATTCCAAAGTACTTCTAACTTCCATCTAATATTAATTAACCATTTGTTAATATTGCTAAATAAAATTCCATTGTTAGTTTTAAATTTTAAAAATGAACTCCTGGAGGATTCCAAGATGGTAACTAGAGGGAGGAAGCAGAAAGCATGCTTCCCAAAGTAAAATCTTGGAGAGATGCTGGAGATACACCTGGCAGGACAAACCACAAAGAAGAGGCAAAACTCCAACTCCTCCACACCTCCAGTCCACACATAGCATCCCAACTCCACGATAAACAGAGAAACCAGGAGGGCTTCCAGACTGCTTAGGAAGACACAGACTACCAGGTGAGCTAAGTGGCACACGGTAAATCAGCATAGCCCCCTGGACAGATTGACCCAAAATTAATGAACCAATCTAGAAATGGGCAAGTGAACTAAACAGAACTTTCTCAAAAGAAGAAATTCAAATGTCCAAAAAACACATGAAAAATGCTCACCATCTCTAGCAATAAAGGAAATGCAAATTAAAACCACACTAAGATTCCACCTCACCCCTGTTAGAATAGCCATCATTAGCAGCACCACTAACAACAGGTGTTGGCGAGGATGCAGGGAAAAAGGAACCCTCATACACTGTTGGTGGGAATGTAAACTAGTACAACCACTCTGGAAAAAAATCTGGAGGCTACTTAAAACGCTAAACATTGATCTACCATTTGATCTAGCAATACCACTCATGGGGATATACCCAAAAGACTGTGACACAGGTTACTCCAGAGGCACCTGCACACCCATGTTTATTGCGGCACTATACACAATAGCCAAGTTATGGAAACAGCCAAGATGCCCCACCACTGACGAATAGATTAAGAAAATGTGGTATCTATACACAATGGAATTTTATGCAGCCATGAAGAAGAATGAAATGTTATCATTCACAGGTAAATGGATGGAACTAGAAAACATAATTCTGAGTGAGGTGAGCCTGGCCCAAAAGACCAAAAATCATATGTTCTCCTTCATATGCAGACATTAGATCAAGGGCAAGCACAACAGGGGGATTGGACTTAGATCACATGATAAAGTGAGAGCACACGTGGGAGGTATGAAGATAGGTAAGACACCCAAAAAACTAGATAGCATTTGTTGCCCTCAATGCAGAGAAACTAATGCAGATACTTCAAAGTGACAGAGGCCAATAGGAGAAGGGAACCAGGAACTAGAGAAAAGGTTACTTCAAGAAGAATTAATTTAGAAGGTAACACACATGCACAGGCAACAATGCAAGTCAACTCCCTGTATAGCTATCGTTACCTCTACTAGCAAAAACCCTTGGTCCTTCCTATTATTGCTTATACTCTCTCTTCAACAAAATTAGAGATAAGGGCAAAATAGTTTCTGCCTGGTAGCAAGGGGGTAGGGGGAGAGAGGGAGCAGGCCGGGATGGGGGGTAAGAGAGGGGATGTAGGGAAGGGGGGAGAAATGACCCAAACATTGTATGTACATAAAAAAAAAGAAAAAGAAATAAATAAATAATGAACTCCTGTTTTAAATTAAGTTGTAAAAATCTGCAAAGAGCACTGTCTCATCCTAATGACAATGAGAAACCTGATAAATTATGAATTCATATTTTTCTTTCATTTATTTTATGTGAATCTGAATTTTTATATTATGATACAGAGAAGCAGATTTCTACCAGAGAGAGCTTGCAGGTGCTGGGGAAAAGGAACAAACCACCATTTCCTAAGCCCCTGAGCAGAGGCAAAAGACACAATGCAGGTGAAGAAAGTGTAAAAGATGATGGAAACTCTTACCAAGTACAGATGCAAGGCAGAGTTTGCCCAGAATATTGTGGAGGCAAAAAGAGGCAAAAACACATAAAAGTCCTAAACCACAAGGCTTAGGCAGACAAAAGGCATTCCTAGGAATGAAGATGGATCACAAAAAGAAACTCTTTACCACCAGACTCCACCAACCTGGAAAATAATGAGCAAAGAAGAGATTTTAGGAAGAGAAAATGAAAAAAGTAAATTGTTGAGTTATTATTTTGCTGTGAAAATATAAGAACCTAACCTGAATTCACTCAATTAGAAAACAATCCAATATTCTATTAGAAGTGTGCAAAAACAGTGCATATAGAATAGATAAATTGTTCTCCATAAAACAACAATGAATATGTAAAAACACTGAAGAAAGAATAATACATGAGAAAAAAAATGCAAAACATCTTGGAACATTGATTTTTAAGCCTATATTTTAAAATAGTTCTACAGACTATCCTGATAGGTCTATCAAAACAATTTAGTGATAAAGGAGAATGAGAATTTATCTCCAAAATGGTAACCTATTTGTTTTAGATCAGCAGATAACAATATAATACCAGGTATGGTGGGGCACACCTGTAATCCCAGCACTCAGGAAGGAGAGACAAGAGGATAGTGAGTTCAAAACTGGCCTTGGCTACAGAGTGAGACCCCACCTCAAAAAAAATCTAGCGTTACGTTGCCATAAATAGCTATTTACCAGGTCCAATTGATCCATTAGAGTAATTCTAGTATGATAGCATACTCAACATAAAAAATGCTTTAAGCACTGTGACCTTCGGAAGCTATCATAACCTATGAATGTAACAGACTTAGCAACTACCAAATGACCATATAATAAACCTTAAAGTGGAGGGACAAAGCAAAATGGCACCTGAGTAACATGCTCCAGTGACTTCTCCCTACAAACACACCAAATTGAGTAGCTATTCTCAAACCAAACTACCTCCAGAAGAGCTAAGGAAATCAGGACTTGATCCAGTAGATTTGTGCACATGAACACTCTCACAAACACAGTTTGTGCTAGCAGTTGGGCACGAGCTCAGAGTCAGGAATTGGGACCTGGAGCTGTGAACTGGAGGGAGTGTGGCAGAAGCAGCGTGGCCAGAGCTATGTGGTGGCTGGGATCTCTGTGCCCCTAGACACCTTCAGACTGACATTCTGGACCTTATGAACTACATCAGAGAAATCCCTTCAAACCAAAAGATAGAGCCCTGACCAGCACAGCTCTGCCACAAGACCCAAGAGAGTCTTTGGAATCTCAGTACAAATCTAAGCTACATGATCCTGGAGAGCATTAGCAAACCCAGAGCTTGGCACTGTGTCCCTCATGAGGGCACTGCGTCTCTCATGAGGGCACTGCACAGGTTGATAGAACAGCCTGTGATTTGGGAGGCCCTGGGGCACTAGGAGTGGGGAGTAAAACCAGGGAGCCAGCATGGGAACCTGAAAATAATATTTTAAATCTACCTTTCTGTTCTGGCACTCTGGCTTAGAGCCTTACAGGTCCTGGGCAGCCCATCAGTCATTGACCTAAATTTTCATACCAGACAACCATACTGACCTAACTGGTTTCAGACATAAAAAGTAAAAAAATAGAAACCTATTCTGGCAAGGAGATAGAGCCATCCTCCTTCCCAACAACAAAGAAAATATTGACTGCTTTCAGTTTTGTCTTTGTCTTTTTTTGGTTTTGGTACTTTTAAAATCTCTTTCTTTCTTTTCTTTTTCTTCTTTCTTTTGCAGTCATTATACATGAACCACAACACCCATGTTTTAATATCCGATTTGTAACCATTTCTTCTCCCTCCTTCTCAAATTGCCTTACCCCATTTCTATTTTCTTTCTGTACCCAATTAGATCAGTTCTCTTTCTTATTTCTCTTCTCTCTCAATTTCCCTTTCCACAATCAGTATTTATTATTGGTATTTCTGACGGGTTATTAGATCACCAGATCACACTTTTCCTTTCTCCTTTCTTTCTCACTATACCTTTAGCTGTATCTTTTCTATTTCCTTCTTCCTTCTTATTACTAACTTTTATTTACTTTAGACACTTCCCATTCCATCCTTATTATACCATACATCTTGTACTATTCATTACTATTATCTCTCCTATCTTTTCATTTCTGTCCTTATTAGTGTCTTCCTGGTCATGAAGTATTATTATTGTTCCTTTATACCTCAAAAGATACTAGAGCAATGGTAGTGAATGCTCTTAATTGGGGTTAATGTATTTTTTCAATGGGTGTACACATTTACTGTGATTGCTTCCACAGCTAGTCTGCTTCTCCCTGAGTATACTAGGGAGCTGAGCTCAATGTCTTGAGCACAGTGGAAGAATGTTTGACTACTGAGCACACCACCACTCCAGTGGCAAGAAAATACACCACAACCTACCCAATACCCAGTCTTGCATAGGCACTGTGATTATTAACACTGAAAGAATGAAGGAGATTAAAACCTTCAACCAAAGACTTGGTCTCAAATGCATAAATCCCATGAATCATAAGTACCATGAAAAAAAATAAGGCAAGATGTCTCCATCAAAAGTCAGCAATTCAACAATAAAGGACTTGAACTATAGTGAAATGAATGAAATCTCAAACAATGAACCCAAAAGAACAATGATATGAACAGCCAATGAAATTAAAGAGGAAATGTATAAATGTGTACCAATTCAAAGAGAATTTAAATCAATACCTGAATTAAATATGTATGATATGTAAGATATGATATGTATGATATGAAAGAATAATTCAATAAAGATATAAAACTCTTGGAAAAAAAATCACATTGAAATATTATAAATGAAAAGGTGAATGACTCAGAAAAACTGAGTTAAGAGACTTACTCATATAATAGAACTAGGCAAAGATAGAGTATTGGGGCTTGAAAATAAAGTAGAGGAATTAGACCATTCAGATAAAGACAAAGAAACAACAAAAAGAACAAATGGAACATACAAGAACTCTGGGACATCATTATAAGACCAAACCCATGAATCATGGGCATAAAAAGAGAGAAGGTACAAGCTAACATGGATAACATATTCAACAAAATAAAAGCAGAAAATCCCACAATCTGTAGAAAGAGATTGTTATCAAGGGTTATTTAGGTCACCGGAGAGATCAGAAAAGAACTATGAAAACATATTATAGTTAAAACTCTGAACATACAAGAGAAAGACTCTTTAAAGCTTCAAAGAAGAAGTCACAATTCACACATAAAAGCAAAGCAATCAGAGTAAGAACATAGTTTTCAACAGAAATACTAAAAGTAACAAGTGCACAGAATAATGCATTTTGAGAATTGAAAAAATAATCGTTAATCTAGATTACTGTATAGAAAAGGTGTCCTTCATAACTGAAAGAAATAAAACCCTTTCAAAATAAACAAAAACTAAAGGAATTCATGACCACCAATCCAGCACTGCAGAAGATATATAAAGTAATCTCACACACAGAAGAGGAAGACAAATGCAACCATGAAAACATGGGAAAGAATAAATCCCGCTAGATAAGCAGATAAATTAACGGGGAGTAAGAAAGAAGCAAACATTACAAAACAACAAAATGACAGAAATTACTATATACCTTTCAATAATAATAATGAATGTTAATTGTCTCAATTCTCCAATCAAAAAACAGAATCATGGGTTGGATTTTTTATAAAAGACCCAAACATGGCTGGGAGCACAGCTCAAGAGGTAGGATACGTGACTTGCAAGTGTGAAACTCTGAGTTCAATTATAATACCACCAAAAATATTTAAAAGATCCAAACATTTGTTACTTATATGAAACACACTTCACTGACAAACACAAGCACAGGCCTAAAAGAAAAGGCAAATTCACCCCAAAAGCAAGCAGGAGTAACCATACCCATATCAAACAAAGCAACCTTCAAACGAAAATTAGTCAAAAGAGACAAAGAAGGTCACAACATATTGATAAAAGGAACAAACCATGAAGAGGAGGTAAAATTGTAAACATATGCACTGGATGTTGGCAAACCCTATTACATAAAACGAATACATAAAAAGCAAACATAGACCCCCAACTCAAAGTGGGTGGCTTTACTATCTCATTCTCGAATACATAGGTCAGAGAAAAAATCAGCAAAGAAACTTCATTACTAAATGACACTGTAAATCAAATGGTCTTAACAAACATCTACAAAGTATTTCACCCAACGCTGCAAAATACACATCCTTTCAGCAATCCATGGAAATTTCTACAAAACAGATATTTTAGGACATAAAGCAAGCCTTAATAAGTTCAAGAAAATTATAATCTCCTATATTTTATCAGACAACAATAGAATAAAACTAGAAAACAAGAGCAAAAGAAACTACAGAAAATACTCAAACAATGGACTGTTGAATGACCAGTGGGTCATTAAAGAAGTAAGTGGAATTTTTTTTTTAATTCCTAGAATCAAATGAAAATGGAAACACTACTTCCAGGACTTTCAGGACCCAGCAAATGTAGTATTAAGAGGAAAGTTTATAGCTACACATTCATTCTTACATTAAAAAAGTGGAGAAATCTCTGGGCTGGTGGCATCACTCAAATGGTAGAGTGCCTGCCTAGCAAGTGTGAGGTCCTGAATTCAAATCGAGTACTTCCAAAGAGACAAAAAATGGTTCTTTAAGAAGAAAAAAGCAATAGACAAACTTTCAGCCAAACTAATCAAAACGAAAAATAAAAAGAAAAATATCTAAATTAATAAATCTTGATAGGAGAAAGGAGATATCACAAAAATACCAATGAAATACAGAAGACCAATAGAGATTACTTTGGAAAATTATATTCTAATAAGGTAGAAAATTTAGAAGAAATTGATAAATTTCTAGATTCATATGACCTACCAAAATTGAATCAAGAAGACATAAACCTATTAAACAGGTCTATAACAAATTATGAGATTGAAGCAGTAACAGAGTCTCCCAACAAAGAAAATACAAGGCCATTACAAAAGAAACAGCACAGTGTTCCTGAGGTGTTCCATAATGTAGAAGGAAAGAAATGCTATCAAACTCATTGTATGAAAGCAGTATTACCCTGTTACCAAAGCCATAAAAAGATACAACAAAAAAGGAAATGGTATACCAGTATCTTTGATGAACATAGAGGCAAAAATTCTCAATAAAATACTTGCAAAACAAATTCAAACACATTAAAAATATCATACACCATAATCAAGTTGGTTTTATTGCCAAAATGCAAGGATGGTTAAACATATGCAAATCAATAAATGTAATGCTGCACATAAACAGAACAAAGAACAAAAATCACATGATCACTGCAATAGATGCAATAGATCACTTCTGGATTCAACATCCCATCCAGATAAAAGCCCTGAAAACTTGGGAACCAAGGAGTGTACATAATACAAGCTGTATATGAAAAACCAAAGCCAGCATTGTCTTAAATGGGGAAAAACTGAAACCATTTCCTCTAACATCAGGAATGAGACAAAAGTGTCCAACCTCTCCACTCTTATTCAATATAATGCTAGAGTTCTTAACTACAAAAATAAGGAAGGAAAAAGAAAGAAAATGGATATACATAGGAAAGGAAGAATTCCAATTATTCATATTTGCAGATGATACTGTCCTCTACTTAAAAGACTCTAAAGACTCTACCAAAAAAAAACCCCTCTTATTAATGATAAACATTTTTGTCACAGTAGCAGGATATAAAATCAACATAAGGCCTGTGGGATATGGTACAAGTGGTAGAGTGTCTACCTAGCAAGTCTGAGACCTGAGTAAAAACCCCAATACCACCAAAAAAAGGTTTAACAAAAAAAATCAGTGTCTATTCCAAATAGCAATAACAAACAGGCAGAGAAATAAGTCAGAAAACAATCCTATTCAAAATAAGCTCAAGGTTGGAAGCATGGCTTAAGCAGCACAGCACCTGCCTGGCACGAGGCTCAAGCAGCATAGCACCTGCCTGGCACAAGGCCCTGAGATCAATCCTCAGTACTACCAATAAATAAATAAATAAAATAGGCTTTAAAAAAAAAAGAAGTAAATACCTAGTACAAAGGAGGTGAAAGGCCTCCACAGTGAATACTATAAAACATTGAAGAAAAAAATCAAGGAAGATACTAGAGAATGGAAAGACCTCCCATGTTCATGAATTAGCAGAATTAGTATTTTAAAAATAGTTATACTACTGAAATTGATGTACAGATTTAATTCAGTCATCAATTTTAGAATATGTAACGCTGAACTGAGCACCCTATCAAAATCCCAATGTCATTCTTCACAAAAATAGAAAAATCAATCCTAAGTCAATTCTAAAATCAATTCTAAGATCACAAGTAATCAAAGCAATCCTGAGCAAAAAGAGCAATGCTGGAAATATCACACTACCAGACTTCAAAGTATACTACAGCATGGCACTAGCACAAAAATTGACATATAGACCAATGGAATAGAATATAAGACCCAGAAATAAGCTCATACAGCTCTAGCCATCTGATTTTTCACGAAGGAGCCAAAACATACTTTGGAGAAAAGATAGCCTCTTCAATAAATGGTGCTGGGAAAACTGGATATCCACATGTAGAAGACAGAAACTAGCCATATCTCTTATCCTTCTATAAAAAATTCAATTCAAAATAATCAAAGATCTTATTGTGATTCCTGAAACTTTGAAACTGCTAAGGACACTGAATGGAAAACACCTAAAGACACAGGCAGAGGCAAAGACATTTGAACCCCAATTGTTCTTGAAATAAGAGAAAGAATTTACAAATTAAAAAACTTCTGCACAGCAAAAGAAACAATTACCAAAATGAACAGACAAAAGAAGGTATTCTTTGCCTGTTGCTCTGCAGAAAAAGAATTAATATCTAGAATATATAAAGATCTCAAAAAATTAACCACCAAAAGAACAAATAATCCAATTAATAAATGGGCAAATAAGTTTGAACAGATAGTTCTCAAAACAAGAAATACAAAGCCCAACAAATACGTGAAGAAATGTTCAGCATCCTCAACTATAAAGAAAATGCAAATCAAAATGACACTGAGATTCCATCTCACTCTAGTCAGAATGGCTATCATCAAGAAAGCAAACATCAAATGCTGGTGAGGACACAGGAGAAAGGAAACTTTATACACTGTTGGTGGGAATGTAAATTACTCTAGCCACTGTGAAAACCAGTATGCGTATTTTTCAAAAAACTAAAAATGGAGCTACCATATGATCCTGCTATAGCTCTAGCAATAAAGGAAATGCAAATTAAAACCACACTAAGATTCCACCTCACCCCTGTTAGAATAGCCATCATCAGCAACACCACCAACAACAGGTGTTGGCGAGGATGCGGGGAAAAAGGAACCCTTTTACACTGTTGGTGGGAATGTAGACTAGTACAACCACTCTGGAAAAAAATTTGGAGGCTACTTAAAAAGATGGACATCGATCTACCATTTGATCCAGCAATACCACTCTTGGGGATATACCCAAAAGACTGTTACTCCAGAGGCACCTGCACATCCATGTTTATTGCGGCACTATTCACAATAGCCAAGTTATGGAAACAGCCAAGATGTCCCAGCACTGACGAATGGATTAAGAAAATGTGGTATCTATACACAATGGAATTTTATACAGCCATGAAGAAGAACGAAATGTTATCATTCGCTGGTAAATGGATGGAATTGGAGAACATCATTCTGAGTGAGGTTAGCCTGGCTCAAAAGACCAAAAATCGTATGTTCTCCCTCATATGTGGACATTAGATCAAGGGCAAACACAACAAGGGGATTGGACTATGAGCACATGATAAAAGCGAGAGCACACAAGGGAGGGGTGAGGATAGGTAAGACACCTAAAAAACTAGCTAGCATTTGTTGCCCTTAACGCAGAGAAACTAAAGCAGATACCTTAAAGCAACTGAGGCCAATAGGAAAAGGGGACCAGGAACTAGAGAAAAGGTTAGATCAAAAAGAATTAACCTAGAAGGTAACACCCACACACAGGAAATCAATGTGAGTCAATGCCCTGTATAGCTATCCTTATCTCAACCAGCAAAACCCCTTGTTCCTTCCTATTATTGCTTATACTCTCTCTACAACAAAATTAGAGATAAGGGCAAAATAGTTTCTGCTGGGTATTGAGGGGGGGAGCGGGAGGGGGCGGAGTGGGTGGTAAGGGAGGGGGTGGGGGCAGGGGGGAGAAATGAACCAAGCCTTGTATGCACACATGAATAATAAAAGAAAAATGAAAAAAAAAATAAATAAATAAAAAAAAAAAAATGATCCTGCTATAGCACTCTTGGGCATATATCCAAAGGAATAGAAATCAACATACAATACAAACACCTGCACACCCAATTTAATGTGGCACTATTCACAACAGCCAAGCTATGGAATGAGCCTAGGTACCCAACAACCAATAGATGTATAAAAAGACAGTGTGGTATATATATATACAATGGAGTCTTATTCAGCTATAAACAAGAATAAAATTATGTCAATTGAAGTAAATGGAGATCAAGTTGAGCAAGACAATATGAGCTCAAAAAGGCAAATATCATGTTTTCTCTCATATGTAAAACTAGACCTAAAATAAAAATAATGAAAGTAACAGTAATTATTATGAGGGGGACTATCTCATGGGGGAACCATTGGGCCAGGGAGAGGGAAAGGAGAAGGTGCAAGGAAGTGAACATGATTGAAAAAATATATATATACATACATATGTATGTATGTATGAAGCTAGCATAATGAAATACATTAAGTAGTCTTTGAAAGGCAGGAAGAGGGATGGGAGTTAAGAGTGTATAATGGAGGGAGTGAATTTGATCAAAGTACATTGTACGCAAGTATGGAAATAATCACAATGAAACCCCTTTGTCCAATTAATTTATGCTAATAAAAATAAGCCTCAAAGTATATTCAGTTAAATATTTCAGTACAGTTGCATATTGTTTTCCACATAGACAATACTCAATAAATGTATATTATCTTCATTATTAACATCACCGTATTCCTATTACTATTTAGTGTGCTAGGATACATATACTCATTTCTTCTAACAGATTTGTATTCTAAAATAGGAGATGTGGCAATAGGTGGTTAAATCTTCTCTAACGGATCAAAAATATCAAGATGGCTGATTATTATTGGCACCATATGTCTTTTTAAAAAATAAATGAACATACATTGTGAGTCTACTACTACTAAAACTATCTTATCTTCAGTACCTTGATGAATTATGTGAATGTACACGTTTTATTTATCTTATCTGAAATGCAAACCCACAATAGGTTAAAAATACTTGAAAAAATAATGCTTCAAAGTTTCTTAACCAAAACCATAAGTGTGAAGCACTGCACCCACTCACTTTTTATACACATTTAGAACCTATTTGTGCTCATCCTGGGAAAGAAAGCATAGGAATTGATTGAAGTATTAGACCTTAAAGTTTTCCTGACCATTAAATTGGTTTTCAGAGACTTGCTTTCTGTTTGCACAAATGAAGTCTACTCAATAAGACAATTTAAATTCATTTCATGGTGATGCTTCTCCTATTATGACCTTCTTGTTGCCCATCTGGTTAATAAAAGGAAAATAAGTTACACTGAAAAACAGTATAAAATATTCATATAAGCAATTAATGTTTTAAACTATATAAAATTTTCTCATCACAGTAGTAGAGTATCTTTGTGTTTTAAAAAAAACTATTAACACAGACAGGAAACACTGAGATTCTGTTTCAAGAACAATCAAAAGTTATTCAGTGAAACAGTCTATTTAAATTTGTATATCATATAGAATATAATTCACACATGCCTTGCCCTAATGAGATGGTACAATGACTGTTGAACCACCACATTGATGGCTACAATTCAGCTATGTAATATGTGTATCTTAATATACATATGTATCATACCATGAAACTCCATTTTCAACATGATATAAACATGATTTAAAAGTATGCTTTCAAAGATTATGTTTAAGTGAATATCCCTGATGAAATAATATTAACCAAATAATCTTAAGTAATTATTTTAGAATGACCATTTAATAATGAAATTCTTGAATTATTCTGTTATCATTATTTGGCAAGAGAAAACAATCATTTTCTAGTTTACCTGCAACAATCAAAGCAGGCTATTTTTGCCACATATTTTTCTCATACACCAAATGAGCCAAAGTAACTTTTGATAATATATAACTACCAAATACTTCATTAACTTCAATTGGTCATAAACAAACTACTTTAACTCACTAAAATTAATATTGGAATCATTTTTGAATGACCAAATGGAATTCAACCGGATTATAGCAAAACTTTCATTATATTCTTAGCCAAAAAAGAAAGGGGTATACCCATGTCCAGAAAATATACCTTCTTAATTTAACAAGCAATTACCTAAACACTAAAGCATGAAATTTTATGGCCTTCATTATTATCTTTATTTTCACAGTTATTGTTTCTGAAAGTCATTAAGTTAAATGGATCTTCACAAAAGCTAGGCACTCTTTGACCTTTTATAGAAGTGAATTTTGTAAGTGCAATAAGGGCCCTTTAATTAAGCTCCTATTTTTTTCTGAATATTAGTTGACATTTAATTTTAATTGTCTTTATGTCTATATTTTCCGGTAGAAGGTAATATAATCATGTTTCATTGTTTTTAAAATAGTGATTTTCCATCTTCCAGTTAATAATCTTAGAATTATTTTATACCAAATCTTCAGGGTTCTCAATAGACCCTTTTTGTCTGCATTATATTTCCTTAATGTAAAAACTCAGAAAAGGGAGACAATTCTCTAGGTGGGGCAAGACCTAACTTAATGGAAAGTTGTTTAAATTCCCCATCATGAAAATAAAATGATGCCTACTCCAAAATCATGCTATGAAAGCATCAAAAATCATCAATTAGCTGCTCTAAAAATATTAAGAGCTTAATTATGAAGCTAGACATTAAAAGCACAATTGCTTAAGCTACTACCATGTGCCAAGCACGGTATAGGTCTTAGAGATGTATGAACACAAGACCCAGTCTCTATTATATGGAACTCAAAATGCACCAATCAAATCTAAAAGGCATTAATTTCAAGATCTTTCATAAATACACAATATTAAATTTAAAAAGATATTTAAATAATGGAGAAACACGCTATGTAATAGGAAACACAAACTTGTGAACTTATCAATCCTTCTCCAGGATATATATGTTTATACGTACAGATACTCTTTCCAAATTAAGTTATATATTTAATTCCAATCTCACTATGTCTTTCTATTGAAATTGAAAAAACCAATCCTAAAATTTCTATGAAAATACAAAGAACCTAGAATAGGCAGCCTATCTTGAAAAAGGAACAAGGGCATAAGAATAACACTAATTTAATTAAACACTCATTTAAAATTACAAAAATCAATTTGTAGATTTATTTGGCATAAGGATAAACAAATAGATGAATGGAACAGAACAGAGTCTAGAAATAGACCCACACTTATAGGATTAATTGATTTTCAACAAAAATTCAAGAGAAATTTAAAGGAGATTTAAAGAAAAATTTTCAAGAAGTGATGCTAGGACAATTAAATATTCCTTAAAAGAAGAAAATTAACTGGTGGCTCTTACCTTACACTATACACAGAATCTAAGGACCAATCATAGGATGAAATAAAATTCTAAATCTTTAAAGGTCTTAGGAGAAAACAAAAGAATATCTCTGTGACCTAAAGGGAGGCAGGATTACATTAGATAAAATATCAAAAGCAATATCATCAACAAGATAAATTAGACTTCATCAAAATTTAAATCATCTCATCAAAAAAAAAAAACAGTAAGGGGCCAGACATGGTGGCACATGCCTATAATCAGAACTACTCAGGAGGCAGAGTGCAGGAAGATCATGGCTTAAGGCCAGTCTGGACAAAAAGTTAGCAAGACCCTGTTTCTCAACAAACAGTTCTGGGTGTGGAGATTCACACCTGAATTCCAGCTATACAGGAGTATAGGTAGGAGAATCATAGTCTGAGGCCAGCTCCAAGCACAAAGCAGGAGACACTACCTAAAAAATAACTAAAGCCAGAGGTAGAGTGCCTGCCTAGCAAGCATGAGGCCCTGAGCTCAAACACCAGTAGAACCAAAAAAATGGCATTAAGAAAGTGAAGAAGGTGGCCAGGTGTGGTCAGACATGCCTGTAGTCCCAGTACTCAGCACTCAGGAGGTTGAGGCAGAGGTACTGCATGTTCGAAGTCAGCCTGAGCCATTACCAATTTGAAGGGCAGCCTGGGCTTTTATAGTTAGTCTCTGTCTCAAAACAAAAACAACAAAAAAGAAAGTAAAGACACAAGCCATGGTCTGACAGGAAATACTCATAATATTCTGCAAGGTAATTGTATCTAGAGAATACAAAGAACTTTTGCAATTCAATAAGATAAACAATCCAATCAAAGTTAAACAGAAGGCTTAAAAATATCAAAATCAGGATAAATAAATGGCCAATTAGCACAAAAAAATCTGCTCAATATCACATCTTATCAGGAAAGGGCCTATCAAAAACAAAGATGCCATCATGCAATCGCTAAAAAGGATAAAATTTAAAAAGGCTAACAATATTCCATGCCAGTAACTGGGTGGAGCAACCTGAATTCTTACATATTGCTACTAAAAAAGTATAATGGCCTAACATGAATGTTGGAAAATCAAATGGCAGTTTTTATGAAGTTCGACATCCACAAATTAATCCAGAAATGTCACTCCTAAGTTTTTATGCACAAGAAATGAAAATACAATATACATAAATGTTTATAGCAGCTGTGTTCATCATATCCAACAGCTGGAAACAACCAAATGGAAAAGGGACAAGCAAACCATGGTATATAGTCTACAGCAGAATAGTACTGAGCAGTAAAGAGGAACAAACTGCTCTTAGATGCAAAACTCATCGACAAATCACGCAGACTATGCTGAAGGTAAAATGACAAACATACAAAAGGACACTCTGATGTTTGCTCAAATATGAAAAGTGAATATAAAGTAGAAAAGCCAAAACTGGAATTGTTAGGCCAGAGAATGATGGAGAAGGAAACCAAGGGACATTTGTGAATAGCTATAAATAGATACTGAGATGAGTGTAAATATTTAAGAGTTTATCTGTTTGTCAAAATTATAAAGTTAACACTTTTATACTTGTACTTTTTGATGCACATAAGTCATAAAAAACATTGCAAAAAACATATGCTATAATAAATTGGTACAGGGTAAGGAATGGGTGGGGTAGAAAGGAAATAAGTATGGCAAAAGTTGATAATGGCTAAAATCAGATATATACAGCAAATATATACAGCTTACTCATTTTTCTAGAATGAAACTTCATGTCCATTAATTAGTAACACCCAGTTTTCCACACCCTGGGTCCCTCACAATCACTGTTCCATTTTCTAATTCTATGAATTTGATTATTTTAGGTTCCGCACGTAAGTGAAATCACACATTGTCTTTCTGTGACTGGCTTAGTTCACTTAGTATAATGTCCTCAAGGTTCATCTATATTATCACAGATTGCAGAGTTTCCTTTTTTAGAGACGGAATAGATTACACTGTATGAAGACACCACGTGTTTTTTATCCATGCCGTCTGTCAATGTTCTTGCCTCTACAGCTTAGCTGTTGTGAATAATGAATATGAAGATGCTAGTTTCTCTGAGACCCTGATTTCAATTCTTTTGTACAAATACCCAGAAACGTTATTGGTGAATCATATATAGGAAGTTCTACTTTTAATTTGAGCATTCTCCATACGATTTTCCATGGTAGTACTCCAGTTTGCATTACCACCAATGAGCAAGTTTCCACTTCCTCACCAATACTTCTTATCTTTTGTTTTTGTTTGTATTTTTTGATAAAAGCCATCCTGAGAGGCATGAGATAATTTCAGTTTGGTTTTTATTTTTATTGCCTTGATGATTAGTGACATTGAGCATTTTTTTTCATATACTTGTTGGCCATTTATATGCCTTCTTTAAAGAAATAGCTATTCAAAGCCTTAACCCATTTTTCCATTAGGCTGTTTTTAGGTTTTTACTATTGATTTGTAGTTCTGTATATATTTTGGAAATTAACACCTTATTAGCTATATGATTTGCAAATGTTTCCTCCCATTCTGCAGGTTGACTTTTCATCTTGTTATTTTCTATTGTGTAGAAGCTGTTTACTTGGATGTGGTCCCGCTTGTTTAATTTTAGACTTTATTTTGCCTGTGCTTTGATGTCACATCCACAAAATTACTGCCAATAACAGTATCATTAGTTTTTCTTCCATTTTCTTCTAGGGGTTTTACAATTTGGTTCTCATTTTTGGTACCCTTGTAGATCAGTTGACCATGCAAGCATGGATTTATTTCCAGACTCTCTATTTTGTCCATAATTAAATGTTACAATTTAATATTTAATAAATATTGAGTTCCCTTCTATAAGACCATCTTTGGTTGTTTTTCTGTGTCAACGTCATGCTAATAATAAGAGTGATACAAACAACAATGATAATGGTGCTATTCTATCCACTCAATATATACTACACACAATGCACTGTGTTCACTATACTAGGATGGATAAACAAGCACAGTCTTTCTTTTTTGAAGACACTGGCATTGAACCCAGTGTCTTGTGCACGCATCACTTGAACTGTGCCTCGATCCTTTGTATTTTTATTTTGTTTTTGAGACTTAGGTCTCACTAACTTTGCCTGGGCTGGCCTAGAACTCTCAGAGGTCCTCCAGTCTCTCCCTCTCAAATAGCTGGGATTATAGGCATGAACTACCAAGCAAGCAGGAGTCACATCACATTACACCTCTTCTCAAAACTATCACACTTAGCTTCACTCAGATAAGGAAAAGTAAAGTTCTATCCAAGGCCTCCACCTCTAACTCCCTTCTTGTAGTCACTATGCTAATCCCCTAACATGCCAAGCTATCTTCACTATATACTCCTTATAATTCCTTTCACCCCTACCTGGAACTCCATTTTCTCAAGTTTACACATGATGGTCTTCAGTGTCTTCAGATCCTTCAATGTCTTTAGCTATCTGAGAGGACTTCCCCCACAACTATGTAAAATAGCACCCTGTTGATCTCTGTCTCCTTTACTGCATGTTATTTCTTCATACCACTCACCATCTGCTGATACATGTTATATTTGTAAATACTCACTTGTAGTTTACTGGGATTTCGGAAAGTCAACAGTGTGGAGGAAAAGGAGCTGGGCACTAAGGTAGAAAGAGGACAGGACAGCATGCTGCCACAGAAACTGAGAGGACAGGAATAAAAACAGAATGTACAGGTTGAAAATAGCTGCTAAATTTAAAAGGAAAGAGTTCTTTAACGTCTAGAAGGCCACTTGAGAAAAGGTATGATAAAAAACAGACTACTCATGCTTTGGGGATTAACCCATACACTGAGCTTTTGCATTGTCTATAGGAGGAGGAGAAGGCATAAAATGTTAGTGAAACAGGCTTCAAGATCAAGCAGTTTCCTAATTCATAAAACCCACCATAATTATTTATGTTCCTCAAACCAAGGTGAAGCATTTGGTATGTCAACTGTTTATGAACTATCTGAAGTTTGTGAGAGACATTAGGTTTCTATGTGATACTCTCTAGCCTTCGTTCTATCATCAATCCATTGCAGATATGGGACAGGTCACGTCACTTCTTGATCTCTGTATTTAAAATAAGAATTGGCCCACATTTCAGTAAAAAGGTAATGTTATGTTCTCCTTTTCTAAGAATGATATCAAACTATTAATTGTATCTTTCCTCTTCAGTATCCACTATATAATATATTTTACCTCCACTATAAGTTGTTTTAATATTACATTTTCTCCTTTAAAATAGCTGTAAGGAAATCTTCCCAACAATGATTTCCTAAATTTTATATTTTTGAAGAAAAAACTATATTCATAGTAAGTACGAGGAAAACTTCTGTTGCTCAAAAGCTGATTAACATAACAGAGAAAAAGACAATTCCTAGATTCAATTATACCACTGCAAATGATATTTAGCATAAAATATTTCCCCTTTCATTTCTTCCTGCATCATTGCTGAATTTCAAAAATATTAACAACGTAATGATTCCTTTTAAATCCTAGAGATGACAACTTTCAGAGATATTGGTAATAACAGCTGACATTTCAAAGCACTTTATGATTTTACACAGCTCTTTAACATAGATTGAATCATTTAATTATCACATCACTCCTTAGGAATCAATAATGTTATTACTCCCAGTTTACCAACAAGAAACTGAGTTAATCAATGGTAGAATATTGAAGTTAGGTATTTTAAGTTCACTACTCTTTCCATGGCAATTCTCTCCCAGATAAATATCAACTTTATAGCTAAATAATTTCTCTGGTTTTTCTTGATGCATCATTAAATGTAATCAAAGAAAATATAAAACATATCTATAATTTGACTCTTTTTTGCATATTGAATACTAATGTTTAAAAGGTATTTACATCTATAATTATCTTAACAAACAGCCTAATCCTAAAAAAGCAAACTTTAATCAAATTCTGTAAAAAGAATCTCATGTTTATCAATAACTACTATGGGAAAATATTCTCATAAGTCAAATTGAAAATAATTACAATTTGAGGCAAGCTTATAGCATGACATAGTTTGGAGAAAATATAAAACTTCATTCTTTGTTTTCTTACAATATATCAGAAGAATTAGGCTACAGAGATTTTACCAAAAAATAACACCTGCTTAATATTCACTCATCAAAATTAATATTAATCATCAACTAAGAATCAAGAAACTTTCCTTTAAATTTGCCATATAAGGTAGATTAATCTACCATATAATGTAAATTAAAGCAAATATTTGCCTGTTCTAACTTAGTAGATTTTTAATTACATTGAATGACAGTGTTGAGAAATAAACTCAAGCTATTGAAATTAAAACCATAATTTGATGTTTTAGCAAAAATAAATGAGAAACATTTCATTTGAGTTGCACCTGTTTTAATTATGTCTTATTTTAACATTGAAACAAAATTTACATGAATAGCAGTTTGTATAATTTTTATCAGGACTTTTAAGTATAATATTCAATAAATAGCCAGTAATCAACAATGACTATTTAATATTGCTGTGTTGAAACTCATTGCTTAAAGGTTGTATGTAGTCACAGAGAAATTAGAAAGCTCAAGCAATAATTCAAAGGAGATCAGGAACTGTAGATGATGCCAGGCAGCACTGTGGAGATGTGCTGCATCAAATTCCCAGGGTATTCACTCTGTGTCTATTCAAAATCACAGTAAGCATCAAGACAAAGAGTGAAAAACACTTTCTGAGAAGTAGAACCAAGAATAAAAAGAACAATGGTTCTAGTAACATATTCTTGTGGATTATCACATACATCTATGCAAAATGTAAAATTCTAAACAGTACACCCACAAATAATGTGAAATTTGTATACCAAGCGAAAACATTCCTATAAATGCATATAATAACTAGATAATCAAACTTTCTTTTATTTACTACCATCATTAAAAATAAAAGGCTATTTTAACCATTTCTTCCACTTTGCAAATGCAGTCATGTTTCCTTACATTAAATTATTTTTATGTCTTTATATTATCTTCCTACATGGTAGTACTGTTAATCTAATTTTTTAGTAGTACTGGGATTTGAACTCAAGGCCTCATGTGTGCCGGACAGGCACTCTGAGCCACTCCTCCAGCTCATTTTTATATTGGGTTTTTGTGTTATGACAGGATCTTGAGAACTATTTGCCCAGGCTGGCCTCGAACCCCATCCTTCTGATCTCTGTCTCCTGGGTAGCTAGGAGTATAGGCATGATCCACCAGCACCCAGCTGTTAATCTAATTTTTGTATTAACATGATTCTTTAAGAAAGAAAGCCCCTTCCTAAATATGTTAGATAACAAATAAAGCATAAATAAACCATGAACTGTCCAACATAACTAAGCATTGATTTCTCCATACAACATTGTCTTATGTGAGTAGATGTTCCCCCAATCAGCACATTCACATTCTTCTTTGTCAAAAAAAGACTGGTAAACAGCATTTATCTAAAATAATTCACTAAAAAATATCACATCTTTCATTAATTTGAAAATAAAGAAAAATGTGGGAATTATTTGGTTTCTGTTAAGTTTCTCTTCACTTAATTTGCTTGTGAAACCTTTCACATTTTACAGCTGTAACTTATGTATAATTCTTTCCTGCAAATTTAAATTTCTCATACATTACACATAAAAACTTCATTCCTCTCATTTTTATTTAGTCCAAAATGAAAGTCATTTAAAAATAACATACTCAGCCGCCTGTCTGAAGAACTTCAAATCTTTCTTCAAATTTTTGTTTTCATTCTCTAAAAGCATAATCTGTGTATAGACATCTGGAACATTGCCAATAGAACTGAGTTCAGTTACTCCCTTCTGTATTAGCTCATACCTAGGATAAAATCAAACAAAAAGCTGTATGTCACTTCTCTCTACTAAACTGGCTTAATTTATGTACAAATTCAAACTGTTAAATCTCAGAAAATCTGTTAGTAATTAGTTGCTATATTACATTTATAAATCAAAACATCAATATTAAAATATTATTAAAATGAAATATTAATGAATTTCTAGGTGCTAATACCCTCACAGTGTATAAAATATAACTACACATCTCCTATGCTCCAGGCAATGCTCTAAATATTGGTGAAGTTGCTAAAATTATCCCACTCCCTGTCTCTTGGAGTTTCTAGTCTAGTAGAGATGATGATAAATTCTAAGAAATAAGAGGGAAAGAGAAAGTGACGGGGAAAGATTGGCAGAAGGGTTCGAACTATTCTATAGAGAATGGTCATGACTGACAAGCATGAATGACAAAGTGATATTTGAGCAGAGACTTGAAAGAAATAAAGAATGGTGCCATGTAGATCTATGGAAGAGGAAGTATCCAGGGCTTGACAGAAAAGTAAATGCAAAGGATCTGAGACATGGAGCATTTAGCATTTATAAAAAGAGTAAAAACCCAGTGAGAGCCAGAGATAGGAAAGTGATTTTACACTGAATGAGGGTGAAGCCATGGGAAGGATGGCTTTAAAAGGATAAGCCTCTCGAAGAAACTTTAGAGGACCAAGCATAGAATCAGAGAGACTAGTTAGTAGGCTGTTTCAGTAGTCCAGGAAAGATAGAATGGTGGGTTGAACAAAAGTGGTTAGCAGTGGAGCTTATAAATGGGTACCTTCTGGGCATGCTGTAAAAGTGGAGTTTAACAGGATTCTCTGATGACTTGGTGGTCAGGTGTTAGCAAAAGAGAGGTATCAAGGATGACTTCAAAATTTCTACTAAGCAACAGACAGCTGTTTACTAAGTGAGGACAAAAACAACAGGAACTGGGTAATTGGAGGAATCAAGGAATTATTTCCATTCATACATCTAGCATATACTCAAGTGAACATGAATGTTGGATATCCATGTCAAGAGTTCAGAGAAAAAGTAACAATAGGCAATTCAAATTTGAGCATCATCAGTATATAGAAATTATTTCAATCATGACACTGGAAAAGACAAGCTAAGTAGTAAATGCAACAAGAAAAATGAAGAATTCCAAAGACTAAGCCATAAAAATACTCCACTGTTTCAAGGTTAGGAGAAAAAAACTAAACACTACTAAAAGAAACTAAGAAAAAGAGGCCAGCAAAGTAAACAGGAGAATAGGAGAGATCTGTGGCGGAGGGAATAAATGAAGAAAAGATTTCAAGAAGAAAGAAATGAGCAACTGTGACAATGTGGCTAGGACATTGAAAGAGTACTGAGAATACATCACTGGAAGTGGCAATGTAAAAATCATTGAAAAAAATTTGGGTAGAATAATGTGGATGAAAGCCAAACTGGATTAGGTATGACAAAGTAGGAAATGAGAAAGTAGCAACAAACCCTATCAAAGGAAATATGCCAATAAAGCAGATGCTAGGAGATAAGGATGAACTTAAAACAGGACATGGTGTTCAGAGTATGTTTTTCTTTTTGTTTTAATATGTGAGATGTTATGGTACTGTTTGTAGGCATGATCCAGCAGAGAGAGTAAAAAATGATAAGCAGGAAAGAGAGAAACAAATACTGAATAAGCAACATCCTTAAGTAGGCAGGAGAAGCCAGGATCCAGTTACAAGAGGAAGTCTGGCCACCAATGACACCTACATCACCCAGTATCTATGACAGAGGAGAAAGAAGAACAGCTGTAGACAGAGGCAGCAGATTGGTAAAGAGGGAAATGTGAGGCATGGATCTTTTCCGTTTTCTCAGTAAAGTGAAAAAGAACATAAGAGAATCACTGATAGGCTGAAAATAATTATAACTTTAATCACTGAATGTACCAACCAATAAAGCTAAATAAAAACCAACTTGAACGTAGAAAAACATTTCACAGGCCAGGTATGGTGGCTCAAGTCTGTAATCCCAGCTACTTAAGGGGTAGAGACAGGAGGATCACAGTTCAAAGTGAACCCAGGCAAAAAGTTAGCAAGACCCCAGTCTCAAACAATAATATTTATAATATGTATATCAATTAATGATATATATTATATTTACTACCATATTTTCTCCATTATAAACCCTTCTTTAATTTTGCTCACCAGGGTAAACTACAGTTGTTCTTGGTACTCAAACATAGACATAAAAAAACACTGAACAAACTTTGAACCTTGTATGAACAAATTCCTACTATACTCACCTATATACATTACAGAAAGCATTGCTTGATGAATTTTTGTAGAATAAATATTTTAGAACCTGCAAAATATGCTTTGCAGGCCACATAGTTTCTGTTGGGACTAATTAACTTTGCTTTTATAGTGTGAGAAGAGTCACAGACAACACTTAAAAGAAAGGTATGCCCGGATTCTAATAAACTTTTATTTACAAAAACCAAGTGGCAAACCAAATTTGGCCCAAGGGTCTTAGTTTTCTGACATTGGATTTAAAGTATTTACTGCATTTACTGTTTGAGAATTGAAAGAACATCAATCAATTTTGCTGCCTAATTTTGGGGATTATTGTTACAAAGTAACAACAGAAAATCATTGTAAGATGAAATGAATTCACAGTAATGACAATATTCTATGTGTTTTTTATAACAAAAATAATTCATGCAACAAGGCATGGTGATGCATGTCTGAGCTCTCAACACATGTAAGGCTGAGAAAGAAGGAGCACAAATTCCAGGAAAGGCTGGGCTGAGAGTGAGCTCTGCCTCAAAAGTAATAATGAAAAATAGCTGCAAAACTGGCTCAAGTAATAGACCACCTGCCTAGCTAGCAAGAAGTCCTGAGTTTAAACTCAGCGCTACCAAAATTTATTTATTTATTTATTTATTTATTTATTTATTTATTTATTCATTCACTATGCCTATATAACTACTATGTACCATAAGGGGGAAGTTTCTGAGGAAAATCAAAATGTTCTGTGTGAAATAATTATCCAGTCCAGGGTGTTCTCACTATAAGTTAGCAGCAGAGGACAAGAAAAAATTAGCTGAACCACAATATTAACTCAACTCATAAGAGATACATTATATAATTTTTACCTTTTGGTTGTATTATTATGCTAAAGGGTGCACTGACTTGGCATCTCTTTAAATCTTAATACTTATTTTCTCATGTTTTCCTGAAATTTCATCTTATAAATTCATATTACTAATTTAAAAGGATAATATGACAATGATTACGTAACTTTTAAGACTGTACGTGGACATTTCCCTAAGGAAATCGTTTCACACTTGAACCTAATGTGTAAGTAAGTACTACATGTCCTAACACTTTCTTATTATCAGCAAATTAATCATCTACCTAGTTGACAGAAAATGCATGTCCTAATATACTGACAATTATTTCTTTAGGGACTTCAAATAATCATGGCTAAATCATTCACACAATTTCCAAATTTAAAAGCAGTATTGTTTTTCTATCACCAAATTTCTTTTTTTTAGATAATTAAAATTTGTTCTCCTCATTAAATTATTAACTTACATGTGCAATTAAAAGTAATAAAATTGATTATTCATATGTGCATGCTCTTAGTAGATGAAAACCGAAACAAGCCAAAGAAGTACACCAGAGCTGCATTAGTGAAAATTACAAATTACCCCATATTAAAAATTAAAATTTAGTTCAAAATCACTACAAACATTTTGTACATCATACTAACCCCTCCTTCTACAATATGCAGTAACTGCTAAAAATTAAACCTTTCATATCTATCATTTAATAAGACTCCTTAGAGGAGTGTTAGTAATGCAAAAACATGCCTGCTGACCTTATTGTTTTGGCAAAGGAATAAAGACGGTATGTCTGCTGATTTTAATAAATAATAAGCTATTAAAATTTTCAACTATGAAATCTTGCTTTTAGGTAATATTTGAAAATACAATCCTACTTACTTTTTAATGAAACAATAGTTTTAGAAAAATAACAATCAGCAAGTAAGGCAAAAGCAGGCATTTACACTATATAAATAAAACAAGCAAACAAAGTAGGACTATTAGACAATCTAAATACAAGAAATAATATAATTAATAATTATGCAAAAAGAGAAGGAAATATTTCAGAAAATAGCTTTTTGTTAACTTCGAGAGATATTCCATTTTCTTGATGACTTGAAAATCAACTGAACTTGAATACACAGAAAGGCTGTTTAATAAAAATATCTTTGCAAATGGCTATCCTGATTATTTGGGGGTGTACACTGTGGTTTCAAAAGTGGAGATGGGAAAGTTTTCTATACATTTAGGTAAGCTGCATCACTTCAAAGAGTTTTAAAGTGTTAAAAGTATAAATGCAAATGCTGTTCCCATTTCCAGACAACAATTTAATTGTGCAATTGTTTACCATTCGGATTGAAAGCAATCAAGAGTTCTGGTCATCCCCATTTTGATCAGGAAATTGCAGAGAAAGTCTTCTATTACTTCAGGTACTGCATGCCTTGAAGGAAGAACTGTTTTCTTCTCCTTAAATACAAACGCATATTATTTATTTTGTAAAAATCAAGGCTTTTATTAATGTACAGATAGGCTTTTCATTCAATGACTCATCCATTCATTCATTTTTTTCCAAAAATTTCCTTAAATACTATGTGCCAGTGACTAGTTTAATCACTAGGGATAAAACATTGTTGAAAAGAAACAAGTCTCTGTGCTCATATACAACAGTACAAAGATGGAGGCAGAATATGAATAACTAAATAAAAATATATGTAGAATACAGACAGTACTAAGTTCCTAGGGAGAAACAGAGGCTTGTAGATAGGAAGAGTCAGGTCTATGACAAATGTGTGTGTGAAGCAGGTTTTCGTATATGTACAATGACAGAAGACTTCATTGATAAAGTAGGATTGGGACTATAAGCCCAAAGACAAAATCCAAAATGTTGAAATCCTAAAAGATCAAATTCCTCTTTTAGATCCCAAAAAGGGCTAGAGGCATGTGTCAAGTGGTTAGAGTACCTGCCTAGCAAGTGCAAGGCTCTGAGTTCAAAACCTAATGCCACCAATATATAGAATATAAACACTGATGTAAGGATAAAAATCCCAAAAATATAATTCTGAAAAAAAGACTAATTATATAAAAGTTGTTTATTTACATTTTATAAAGGATGTTTATTTACCAAACATAAAAACATGACAGGACACTTCACAGGCCATTTTACACAATGAAATAGATAATATTACATATTTTACATGCATAAACACTCAGATATAACTAATGACACTCACATGATTACAACAGGCTTGTGCATACAGGTCATGTTCACAAAGAAAGTGGTCAATGTAAAAGGTACAAGTCACTGCACCCATCTTGATAACCATAGTCACCTGAAATACCGTAATGGACTCTGAATCTACCAGTTACCATCATATATGCAGTTGCCCGAAGACTGAGGTCTGAAGAGACTTCATCTTTCACAAATGCAGATGTACAAAAAGGATATCATCTACTGAGGAGGTTTCGAAGTTTTTATGTACACACATGATGCTTACATACAAAGTGAACAAGGTTATTATTATAATGCACTTTCGCAGAGTCAAATTTGCCAAAATTGCTAAAATATATAGGAAAATGAATTGTAAAAAAAATTAACAAATTAAGGGAATAAAAGAAAAAAATTAAGATATAATTCAACATATGAAAAAGCATATTACAAGGGTAGATTATGGGAATGGCACGTATGTTGCCCATGATACCTGCCTGACTTTGCAATCACTGCTATATTTTAAAGTCTTGCATCATGATGAGTAACTACTCTTTCTTTTAGGGTATGGCTAACTCAAAGAATATGTTCATACTCTTTTTGAAATTCTTCTATAATTCAGTATATCCTGAGATGAATATTCCCTATTAAGTTTTCCCATCCTCTGTGTGATACTCAGAAATCCAGTTAGCATGTACTTGTATACAGACCAAAAGTTTGGCAGAAACAATATTGGTGATGGAACAGCAACACCACTGCATGTTATCTTACCCTACCATGCACACAATTATTTTCAAACTAGTCAGTAAGCTGGCTGGCTTTTTGAGGCATTTGTAGCTTTAATTCATTTAAAGCTACTATAATGTCATCAGCAGGAAGGAATGCCAAGGAAAATAAACAATGCATTTTTAAATGAAAGTTCTCCTCATTGCCGTATGTGTGACCAGTCTACTCAACTAATGTTTCTATGAAATACACTGAAGTGGAAGAGACAAACTTAACTGATAATGCCTTGAAGTTTACGTGGAGACCTTGATCACACCTAATTCTGAATCTATCATTATGATTTGGTGTTTAAATTCTAATCCATTTTGTTCTGCAAAGCCCACCAAATCACCAAACAAACATTTGTAAAATGTTACACTTTACCCAATCATTGATACAAAAATAAGCAGAAAAGTTCTATAATTTTAGGATCCAACAGGAGAATAGGTCGTTTATAGTTGACAAAAAAAAAAAAAAACAGTGGGGACAGTTTTAAAAGTGCCACTTAATTAAGCACAGGTGAAGCACACACTATTTTTCTAAGAATCATTATTTTTGTTTGTTTTTTGTCAGTACTGGGGTTTGAACTCAGAGCTTCATGCTTGCAAGGCAGGTACTCTTACCACTTGACCCACTCCACCAGCACTAGGTTCTATGTTTCATTTACTGGCAAATATAAATCTATCTTCTTCAGCAGTTAATTCTTAAATAATTCATCAAGAATAATTCATCGAAGTATCAGTGAATGAGTGCTTTTAATTCCAAAGGTGGTGAGCCTGTCAATTTCTTTCATTCTTTGCTAAACAGCACTTTTTTTGAAGGCAAGCATGGTATTATGTGTTAAGGACAGGAAGTAGTATGATTTAGTAATTGGGCTACTATCCTGGGTACAATCAAAAATTAAACTATTTCCTTCCCCAGAATTCAGCTTTCTGCTCCTCTATATTGCCTCTCCCTACCCACACTACCCCCACCCAGGAATTGTGGTTTTAGGGATTTGAGCTTTTAGGATTTCAACATTCAGGACTGTATCCTTCAGAATGATCATCAGCACTGAACAAAATGCTATCTTAACCCAAATCTGCACCAAAGAGGAAAAGCTGACTCATGCTCTAGATATAGTATCTTCAAGTGCAAAGACTCTGAGACAAGAGTGTGATTACATTGTTTGAAGGACAGTAAAGAGGACATCTTGCTCTTTCAACAGTATATAACACACTAAAAAAAAGAAAGAAAAAGAAATGTATGTCCTTTTTGATCCTTTTAATTGTTATTATTTTTAAGATACACTAACTCTGGTACCTTGATTTCTAGAAACACTATAGAAAAAATATTATCTGATGGAAGGAGATTGTACTACCACTCAATAATGGGAAAAAAAAGTCAGGGTCAGTTAACTGTTCTTAGAAATGAAGTCTGTTATAATACAGCCATGCCTGCTTGTTTACATACTGTCATAAATGCTTTTGCACTACATGAGACAGTTGACTAGTTCCCATAGACATTTTTATGGTCCCCAAAACCTGAAATATTTACCATTTTGACAAAACAACTTTAAATACCTAGACTAGAAAAATGGAAATATTTCAGCAAATAACATACAAAATTAGATAAAATCAGCTATATTACATAAATCAATGTGCAAACTAAGCCAAATAATGGGAATGTGATTGTTAATATTTCTTGTCAATTTGACTGGACTTAGAAGTACTTCAGAGATTAGTAACCCACACCTCTGGGTGTGTCTGTGAGAATGCTTCCAGATGCAGTCAGATCATGAATGCTCTCATCAAATTCAGGAAAGTTATATCCACTGATGGATTCAAAGTTTGAACAGACTATTGGGAGGTGGTATAACTGTGGAAAATAATGCCTGGTTGGAGAAAGTAGGTCACTAGAGAGTGTCTTTCGGGACTATGTCTTGGCCTGTCCCTTCCCTGTTATGGCTCCACCCTGTTTCTTGTCTACTATGATATGAGCTGTTCCATTCTGCCCTCCTCACCATGATGGAGTGAAGTATCTAAAATGTGAACAAAATAATTCTTTCTCCCCATAAATTGTTTATGGCAGGCATTCTGTAACAACAAGAAAGCTAACTAACACAGTTTCTTAAAATCTATGAAAGCATCATTGTCTCTCAAGTGCATTCATTTCTTCTCAACTGGTAAGAACTCACTGACTTATCTGTTGATCATTTGGTAAAGCAGGTCTACAGAAACTAGGTAGCAGACTTTCCTTCCTATTTCTTTTTCCTAACCTGGTAAATATGACAGACAAGATTACGTAGAATGAACAGAATGTTTACACAGAAATACACTGAGAAAAGAGGGTCTCTGTTTTCCTAACCTGGTAAATATGACAGACAAGATTAAATAGAATGAACAGAATGTTTACACAGAAATGCACTGAGAAAAGAGGGTCTCTGTTACCCCAAAATATCTTTCAAATGTGCTACACATAATTTAACACTAGTGTTTATTACTCATAGCTGCTTCATATGCATGAGTGGTGAACTGAGGCAAATTTGGGAAGCTGCAGAAAATCCTGACATTTGCAGGGTTTTATACTGATTATGTTGAAGCTTGAGCAGAATAATTTGGATTATCCTTGCTAAAATTATTGTAAGACTATTATATAACAATGTGCAGAACCCCTATACTAAGTGTCACGGGAGATGCCAAAGTAGCAGAGGACATTATATGCCTGCCTTCAAGTCTTTGCAGCATGGCACTTACCAGCACAGAAAACTATATGTAATTGTTAGGTAAGAGTATAATATTATGGCTGAAAACAAATAGCCATTACACAATAATAAATGCTGCCCTGGCCTCTTTGATCAATAACTTTGAAAATAACATCTGAGGATAAGGTGGAGGACAGTTGGAAGGAATTGGGAAAGTAGGAAAAAGAGGACAAAAAGATTGAATATAAGGTTTATCCACTCTAGTTTCTAAACACTTGTAAGGGCTGCTCAAAGGATGTTTGTATGTTTTGTTGTAATATGCAAGTAAGTCTTTGCTCTCAAAAAAAAGTTTTCCTTTCTAGCTCCTTCTGAACATATATGATGCGCACCTTAAAATAGCCACATAGAACAGAAATATAGTCACCTTAAGCTGCTATGATTTTTACTTGTACATTATAACATATATAATCCTGTATATATATATATATATATATATATATATATATATATATATATATACTTTATTCCATAGTGCAGCATTTATATACAATATACACACACTCCTAGTTAGAATGTGATCATAAATGTCTCTTTTATCTTAACATATAATTTTTCAACACATATTTGGTAAACATCCAAATATGGTTGGTATACACATTTGGTATGCACATATCTCATTATGACTTCAAAACTAAATTATGAGCACAAAAAATGTAAGCACTATAAGCCAGTCCTGAATTATAAAATAATACTCTACACCCATGAACCCCAAAATCTCTGACTACAAACAAAACTGGTCTAGCACAGTGAATTTTGTTTACAATGAAAGTCAAAGTTTGTCCTTTTCTAAGGACTGAAGTTTCTATAATCATGTTATGATCGCCAACAATAAAGATTTGCTATGTGAAAGGATACACGAAGAAAAAGAATACTTCTCTTGTCTTAGACAGGTCAACTCTTAAGTTGACTTTATAGGAGATAAGAAAGTTAATATAAAGAAAGCTAAAAGAAAACTCAAGGCAAGAAAAACAGCTGAGACAAAGAAAGGGGTGATGGTTTAGTCCCTTTTTTCTTAGTACCTTATGGAAAAATTACCAAAAATAAGGTTAGAAAGCTAGGCAGGAAGCATATCCAAAAGGCAAGGACTGGAGACATTGGGGATTCAAGTAAATAAGATATACATTTAAATTTTCACTTGGAAACACCTTTTAGGTAGGAGCAGAAGGAAGCACAGTACCAATAGCATTCAGATGAGAAAACACAGAATGTGGATCAGTGAAGGTGAGCAGAAGGAAATGCAAGATGCTGAGGGCTAAAAACTTATAGGACATAAGAAACAATTAAATGCTGAATTGCAAAGAAGTACTAAATCATATATCAAAATTAAGCAGCTTGATAAGCTCTGAACAATTCAGTGAGTTCCTCTGAAAACTGATATTGACTAGTGAGAAAAGAAAATAACATTAAAATCCAAGTGGTCTTAAAACACAAATTTTACTTTATTTAAGTTTTCATTTCACCAACTCCTTAATTCATATAAAGTCAACCATACGGCTTGTATAATCTGTAGGCAAGGCTGTGGGTACAAGAAGCCTGGTTCTTTAACTCAAATGTGCACATCAAGAGAATGCAACTCAATAGTGACTACCTACTATTTCATCATGACTTAGTAACTGAGCCTATATAAGGAATGAAAATTGTTTTATATATTTATTCATTAACATTAAAATATGCACGACCTTGCGTGAGGTCTCATGAGGTCAAAGTCTCAATAAAAAGAATATAAATTTACTAATCTTAGGCTAGTTTTTATATTATGTCAACATAATTCTTAGCAAGAAAAATATTTGATATTAATTCTTAATATATTTGATAATATCTTCAATACAGTTCTGCAAAACTTCTCAAAGTATATATGCAGAACATTTTAAACTCTTAAAAATTGATTGATGACTCCAAAGATCTTGTGTTTATGTGATTTCTTCTTAATTTCCCTAATAATTTCATGACTTTTTTTTACAGTGCTACAGATCAAACCCAGGGCTGTCATCATGCTAGGCTAGTGCTTTCCCACCAAGATCCCACCCCACACCCATCATGAACTTTTACTTGTGATACTTAAAGTGTTCATTCCTACTACATCCTCTGCCACAGAAGAAAATATATCTTGTTTATAACAGATATAAAAATATCATAACAAAAGAAAATTGACTTCATAAGCAATAAATAGTTTTTAAAACAGAAAGCTCATGCCACAATTCAAAGCAACATTCTAAAAACTGAAATACTATAAAAGAAAAAGCAAATAAAAATATAAAAGATTTACTTATGAACAAATGAATCCATTTTATAAAAGCCTGATTGGGCTAGGAGCATAGATCAAGTAGTAGAGTGTTATCTAGCAAGTGCAAGGTTCTGAGTTCAAACCCCAGTGCCACTAAAAAAAAAAAACCTTCCTAAACACAAATAAAAAAAGAAAAAACAAAATTTAAAAAGCCCTCTTCATTTGACTATGTAAAGCAACTAGTGAGGTGATGAGCAGTGAATAAACATAGTTGCACATCATTCAAAATCCTAAATTATTTTTCCTATAAATTACTACATTGAGATAGCCAACAGATTAAGAAGTCTGTAGTAAGAGGCCTCACTTCCCATCCTCAGGATACATTAGAAAATGCAGTTTACTATGAGCCAGAGCCCTTCATTTATAACAGAATGCAAACATCTTAGGCCTCATGAAGTCTTTGTTTTGATCTTTGGTTTTATAATCAAAAAGCATCCCCCATCATCTTCCTTAACAAAATTAGTGCAAGTGCCTCAGAAGAAGAAGAAAATGCCATAACATACTAAGCGTTCCTTGTACACTGAATACTTCCGTGAGAAACAAAGAAACAAAATGCATATAAAACCTAATTGTATAATCTCATATGATCCAAATTCTGAACATGATGTTGAAATGTTTTGGTCTAATTTCCAGTGAGATTAATCAGATAGAGTACTCAGGGAAGGTGTTACCTGTTGGAATGTCATGCAAGGGTTGCCATGATGTAGAAAATGACAATACAAAGAATAAATAAGACAGCTTACTTTAAGACTTGATGAAAAATAAATAAAACTGAAAAGGACAAAGTGGATAACAGAGATTAATTTAGTAAAGTATTTAAACTCTGAATAACTTCCTAAACTTCATATAAAAGTATTACTGTTAAACTATGGGTTACAATAGTTTCAAAATTCTCACCAAAATCTGAGTATCCGTATCCTGCTCTTGGACCATGTGAATTGTTTTTGCCAGATCTTCTTCACCTTCAGGAATGCTGAAATTGTCATCTGGTATCTAAATCACAGAGAAAGAGGTTAGGAAGAGTAAGCCCAAACATAAAGAACCATACAGCAGTTCTCTCATGGGAGAACTATCCATGAGGATATCTTCTAAGACGTTCTGCAGATGCCCCAAACTGTGTCTAGTACACAACATTACATATACTACATCATTTCCTTTACATACATACATATAATAAAGCTTAATTTATAAATAAAACACAACTAAAGATTAACAACAGTAACTAATAGTAAAATAGAACAATTATAAAGTACACTGCAATAAAATCTATTTAATATTTACGAACTGTTTCTCTTGGAGTTTTCTATTTAGTATTTTTGAATCACAATTTACTGTGGGTAACTGAAAACCACAGAAAGTGAAACGACAGATGTGGAAAGATTACTATATTTTATTACAGAAATAACTTTTCCTCAGAAACTAAAACATCAAAAAAATGTGATTCATAAGACGTCACATCATCCTAAAGATCTGTGAAACATGAATAATTAACAAGCAGACAACTGACTTCCTTGCAAATGTCATTCAAGGTCACTTCTAATAAACTCAAGATTAGTTTATGAGCAACTGCTTTTATCTGTAATGGAAAAAGTAGTTTATCAAAAAAATAAATAAATAAACTATCTAAATGCCACCAATCTCTCTCCATCCCAGGTTTTCTCCACCACTATTTTTGCATAGCAACTAGTCATAGTAAATCTCTAGTTTATTACAATATAATACTAAGTGTTAAAATCTTGGAAGAATGAAATGGACGGTGATTATAATAATGATAGCGAACGGATCACACTAAGGGGAGGTCACTAATGGGATAGGGAAGGTAAAAGAAGGAAGTAAAGAGGGTGAATATGGTTGATGTACTTTCTATACAGAATGAAATCACCGTAAGAGGACTAAGGTGGAAAGGAGAAAAGTGGAGGGGATGAACCAATTTTGGACACAATACATACATATATGGAAATGTCATAATGAAACTCTCTGCATAGAGATCTTAAACTAGGTATGTTTTTTAAAAAGGATGGGAAAGTAAAACAGGTCCTGTCTGGGGGTTGATTCTATAAGAAAAGGGTGAAGGGTGAATGTGGTGGAAATATGATGCACTTATGTATGAAAATAGAAAAACAGGACCTGCTTAAACTATCCTAAGAACGGGGAAAGGGGAATAAAGTAAAATGATAGAGAAGATGAATTCAACTGTAATGTATTATAAGCACTTCTGTAAATGTCACAATTTATCCCCAGTACAATGATAGCAAAAAATTTTTTTAAAAACACTATCCCCTGCTTCTTAGGTGCTGGCAACTACTTTTACTACTTTATAGTTAACTCATTCAGTAACTCCATATGATACAGATTATCTCCATTTTACCACAAGCCTGTCTCCCATGTTTGTCTTGTCTCTTACTCATCCAGGCCAAGCTTGCTTCCACAGTTTCATTCATACTTTCTGTTATCTAGAAGTGACTTTCTCCTCCAAATCGCACAAGTAATCATAGTAATTCATGGGGACAATTAATTAAAAGAAGCCTTGAAATACAGAAGCACAGTTCAGTTTGAATAAAAGCAAGAGGTCTGAGCTCCAACTGCATAGTAGGAATCTGGGAATCCCTGCCGAGAGCAGACTGGACAATGGAAAATAGTTCTTGGACAGAAATGACAGTCTATACCATGGGTCCAGAAGGTAGGAGACAGGGAGCTGAATCTGAAGAACTATTAATAGGAAACTCAAAAAATCCAGACGTGTCACCCAGTCAAAATGTTTGAACAGAATTTTACCATCTCACTCTTAACAAGCTTAAATGGGAAATTGAGTGCCTTTAAGGAAAAGAAATTTGCATATTTAAGAAAATAAAATGAACAGTTCATAAGAACAGCTAATATATTTATAAAACAAACACCTAGAATTAACAAATTACCTCTTCATATTCATAGTCGTCTTCGGATGCTTCAGTTATGGTGACCTCTGAGTATCTTGTCAAGTTTTAATCTCCAAAAATACAGTATAATGTTATTGCATTAAAATTTATTTGGCTTTAAAAGATAATATTATATCTGATTACCTCACTATGAAGTTTATAAATGAATACAATTTAATTTTCAAAAAAATTTCTAGACAAGCTATAAATTTAGACATAAATTATTTTAATTAGCATTATTATTTCATTGCCACCCAAACCCATGAAAAACCACATTTAGGTCTGACTACTATCAAGTGATTTCCAGTTATTGCTATCATAGAATTCCATACTCTCTTACATGGTATAAAGTTAGAAAAAGATAATAAAAATATTAATTTTTTTAAAGAGTATCTTAAACCACATTGAAATTTCAGAGCTCCTGAATTGATTATTCACAATGCAGTATGACTTCATTTGATACAAAACTTCATGAATAAACAAAATAAAAGGCACACCATTTTTAAACATAAGTGAAAAACACATTTCTATGTTTTTGTCAATAAAATTTATTAAATCTCTACACTTTAAATATCTCAAATTTTTAAATTCTTTTTAAACAAATATAAATTATACAGAAATCATAATTCCATTCAACATTATATAAGTGCTTAAGAAGTTAAATATCAACGAAAATGATCCTCACAAAAAAAAATTCTAAGAGCATTTTTATAAGACTTTCAAAAGTTGCAAGTTATTTTACCAACAAATAAAAACTTTAAGATAATATTTTATATTAAAAGAAATTACAATAAACACCAAAATTTTTTGGGTTTTTTTGGGGGGGAGCCAGGCATTGTCCTACAGTTTTCCATGTGCTAAATTATGTGATCCTCACTATGGAGCTAGGACTATTACTACCTCCACTTTTCAAATCAAGAAACAGAAGCACAATGTTCCAGAGCTAGGGCCAAATAAAGGGGAATTAGCCCTAGAAATTAAGGCTTCATTATGCTATATTGGCTTTCATATTCTATATTGGATCCTTGCACTGTATGAATACTCAAAGTACTTGCCAGTTATTTTCCACAGAGTTCTAAACTTCTAAATATATTCTCCTTACTCAGCTCCATCATAAATAATTGCTCCTCTCTGCCTGCTTTGTCCTATCACTTACAGGTAACACATAAGCCTACTTCAATTATGACCAAACCTCAGATACCAGGTATCTGTCAAAACAAAAAAAAAATGCTACTTAGACTCTACTTTGTAACTCAATTCACCCATATAAAATACTACAGAGAGTTAAGTACCTACTTCTATTGCTGCAGAAGAGTTTCCAATAGTTTTTACTCCACTGTCCTATAATCCCTTGCCTGCACCCTCCTTAGAGAACACCAGACCTCTAATAGCAATGCAGTCTGTTCGTTATTTTACCTTTATTAACACCCAACTTAAAGTCCTTCCAACATCTATCCAATTCTTCATTCCAAAACAACTCTGATTCCTTAAAACACTTCTATCTTAGCACTCTACTTCAGATACTAATCCCTATATTTGTTATTACTGCATAACTAACTTCTCAAAACTTGAGTCTTAAAAGTACAATAAGCAAATGCTGACATTTGCCACAATGTGGATGAGTTTCGATGACATTATGCTTAGTGAAATAAATGAGACACACAAAAATAAACACTGTTATGATTTCACATATATTTGGAAACTATAAAAAGTTCAATTCACAGAAATTGACAGTGTAGGGTGGTTACAAGAATGGAGGGGTGGAAGAAATGAGGAAAGACTGGTCAAAGAGCACACAATTACAAGACAAGTAAGTTCTAAAGACCTAGTATCAGCCATAGTGACTAGCTAATAATAACGTATTATATGATTGTTTGCAAAGAGTGTAAAATTTCATTATTCTCACCACACCAAAAAGAGGGATGGTTCTATATAAGGCAGACACATTAATTGGATGGATTGTGATAATCACTTGACACTTCACAATGTACTAGATGTGTGTATTGAAATATCACATTATAAAACTTTGAATCTATACAATTTATATACATCTCAATAAAGCTTAAAAAGGGAACAATAAGCATTTATTGTATCGTATTTCTTGTGGATCAAGAATTCATTAGCTGAATAGTCAGGTGTGGTAGCACACATCTATAATCCAGAGACGGAGTAGGAGGATTACAAGTATGAGACCAATCCAGGCAAAGGTAGCAAGACCCTATCTCAAAAACAAAAATACAAACAAAAGGGCTGGGGTGTGGTACAGAACGTGCCTGGGATAGACAACATAAGGAAGGAAGAGAGGGAGAGAGGGAATGAAGGAGAGAAGGAGGAAGGGAGGGAGGGAGGGAAGGAAGGAAGAAGAAAGGAAGGCAGGGATTCATTACCACTTAAGTGGAAGATTTTTTACTTAGGGTCTTTTGTGATGTCACAGTCAAGATGACAGCAAGGTGACAGTCATCTGAAGTCTGAACTAAGGTGTTCCAAGAGGACTTCCTGACTTTGTACTAGTTGTTTTCTGAATGCCTTAGTTTCTCCCCATGTGAGTCTCTGCATAGGCTGCTTAAGCATCTATAAGATACAGTGGCTAAATTACAGGCAGAATTATCAGTCCAAGAGTTGGAAGTCACAATATCTTTTATAACCAAGCCTTGGAAATCACACATCTTCATTTCTTCACTATATCAGCTACATAGATCAACCCTACATAGTATACAGGAACTATTCAAGAATATGAACAGATAGCTCAGTGATAAAACACTTGCCTTGCCTAGCATGTATGAGACCATGGGTTTGTTCACCAGCAACCCCCACCCCCTCCAAAAAAAATAAGGGGCATGAATACCAGGAGTGGGAAGTGCATCACTTTGGGGACGTGCTGGCTACCATACTGCCACATACTACCACACTTAAAAGAGGTAAAATATGCAAAGCATTGAAAATGGTGCCTGGCTCATAATAAATGTTACATAACTATTCGTTATTACTACTTTCCTCACTCTGGGAAGAGATGACTATCTATGGAGAAATCTCATAAATCTCTTACTTTCCCATAGGTTACAATGGATGGGTAAATAAAAGCCATGCTAAATTTCCCTCCAGTTATAGATTTATATTTGATGACACATTTTTATTTATTTCTATAAAATGTCCTGAAGTTCAGCTAAAGGAAGATAGCCTCTTTTCTATAGAAAGTATGCTCCATCTGAGACACAGCTAGTAGTCCTTTGAAAGTCTCCAGAAAGGCAGTGCCATCCTTTATATTCATACCACAATAAATTTCAAGAAGAAATAAATATTCCAAAATCTAGATGGGCTTTAAAATTATAAATAAGCCAACCACTGAGTACATGAGGAAGAGATGTTGCTGCACAGATTGTTGAACAAGGCAATTTAGAGAGGAAAAAGTGATTTGTTCTCAAAGTATTAGAAATATCAAACCATATTTGTAACTCCTACCCAACAAATATTGTAGGTAACATTGTTTAATTACTTATATTGATTCCCCACAATCAAAAAAAGATTATAAGGAAAATAACTACCATTTTATAAAGCATAATTGTATTTTCACAATAACCCTGTGAGATCAATTGACAAAGATGTAGTCATCTCTAAGGAAACTAAATCAAGGAAATTAAGAGATTTACCCAACATCAAATCATGGCAATGAACAACACAGGCAAGTTTCTTGAACATAAATGCCATGAATTTTCTACATCATACAACCTCTACAGTGACACAATAGGAATATGCATTTTTATTAATATCCTAGGTAATGAAGGCACGGATTTGTTTTCCAAGCTCTCAAGTACTGTGTTACTAATAGCTAAATCAAATCACTGAACTAACTCAATTTGAAAACCTGAAAGGAGGAAAAATACAAATAGTTATATGGACCTCAAGAATAATTTAACCAAGGTCAAAAAAATAATTTAACCAAAGTCAAGATATTAATAAGGAAAAGGCCCAAGTAGAGAATACAACACCCAAAACAGGAACAGATATACTCTTTGATATCTTTAAGTATCCAACATATGATCTGTACAGAAAATCTTCCTAAAAGTAATTTACCTTAAATACAATGTTGTAGTGTTTTTGAAGAAATAATTGTAGTTTGGCATGTATATTTGTATGCATCTGTCTTCTAGCCAGCTAGCAACCCATAGACAATGGCACAAACCAATCCTAAAGTGATTCTGTGGCAGTTTATGAATATGTATGCCATACTAAATATAAAAATAAATGAGTATGACACAGATCTCAAAAAACTAAACTTACAAAGAATCAATGACCCAGTAAAGAAATGGGCAAATGAACTGAAAAAATTCTCAAAAGAAGAAGTACAAATGACCAATAAACATGAGGAAATGCTCAACATCTTTGGCCACAAAGGAAATGAAAATCAAAACAACATTGAGATTCCACCTCACCCCAGTCAAAATGGCTAACACCAATAACACAGACAACAACAAATGCTGGTGAGGATGTGAGGGAAAAGGAACACTTCTACACTGCTGGTGTAAAGTAATTGCAACTGATATGGAAAGCAATATGGAGGTGCTTAAAAAACTAAATGCAGAACTACTATACAATTCAAAGTTACCACTTCTGAGCATATAACCAAAGGAATGTGCTCCAGGAAACGATAGAGCCACACGCACTCCATGTTTATTGCAATGCTATTCACAATAGTCAAGCTTTGAAAGCAGCCCAGATGCCTCATAACTGGTGAATGGATTAAGAAAATGTGGTATATATACACAATGAAGTTTTATTCAACTATAATGAAGAATTAAATTGTGTTGTTTGGAGGTAAATGGATGGTACTAGAGAACATCATGTTAAGCAAAGTTAAGCCAGGCACAAAAAGTCAAAGGTCACATGTTTTCCCTCATAAGTGGAAGCTAGACCTGTAAGTATATATATATTATATACATGATCATCTATATACACACACACACATATAGTGAGAAAGAATAAAATTACATTAGTGTGAGGGGACTACAGGAGGCAGGAGAGGAAAATACAATGTTAGAGAATGAAAAATATTGAAGCAACCCATTATATATGTGTATAATATAATGTACTATACCATAAGCTGTTGAATGTTAGAGGAGCATGATGACAGAGAAAGAATAAGTAATGAGGGGCTAATTTGATAAAAGGACAATATATACAGGACTGAAGTACCAAGGTGAAACTCCTTTGGACTATAAGTATACACTTAAAAAAACAAATAAAGGACAGTAGGATAGAATAGGTCTCTTCCAGAAGTAAGTACCAGTGGGAGGGGGTAGAACATAAGGAAAGGGGAAATGAGGGTGAAAATAGTAGATGTATTTTTTATTCATATGTGAAAACAGAAGAATGGAACCTGTTGAAATTGTTCTAAGAAGGGGGAGGGATGATGAAGGCAAATGATGGAAGGGGAGAATGTAAGATATATTATAAACATATGTAAATGCACAGTGTATCTGTATAACTACTATATGTTACTAATTTTTAAAAAAATAGCCAAATAAGTATGGAAATTAGAGGGGAAAGGGAAACAGTAGAACTAGGATAGGGAAAAGATGCAGGACATGATATAGCTCTCACTGACTTTTTCAACCATAAGTCACAGCTTTGATCCATGCTTCCCAGCAGTCAGGTAAAGATGGGGATATAATCAGATGCCAATTCAGCATCCACCCAGTGAAAACAGATGAGTGTCTCAGCAGATGTACAGCATTTTCTGGTTCCAAAGCCTCAGAGAAATTACACTCTTGGGTTCACATAAAGAGAACACTCTATTGTACAGATATTGATCCCCTTGAGCCTTGGGAAAGCCTGATAGACACACTGAAGAAGAATCTGATAGAACACCATGTGTGAAAAAGCTCTTGTTTGGACAGCAATCTTGCCAGAATAGAAAAGGGCAATTCATCAACAATTGTCTGAAAGATAAAACCCTTTACTCTGCTTCTCCTTTTAATGAGCAACTTTCTCATCTGTAATTTAATCTCTTAGATGATCCTACACTCTAGAAAACATCTATACAATTAAGCTGGTCACAGTTCTCATACAGAGCTGCTTTTCCACTGGGAAAAAATGAGCTAGCATTCTGGCGCAACATCAGCTTCATAATGCCAATCTGGCTATGAGCCCTTCCACAATTCCCTTCCCTGTATCTGCCCAGTATTCCTTCAAAGAGCATAGTTGAATGATTATTCCAAAATTCACTTTTTTCCACCTTCAGATCTTATTCTTCCCTTTCTGCCTGTTTGAACTTGACTGTGCCTACTTTTCTAGTCTGCTCTTATTCAAGGTACTTTTTGTGGTTCCCTTTGCTGCCTGCTCTGAAGCCACAACCCACAGCTGTTATTCCCCTGAAACATAATCACCATGGGTGAACTAACAGATACTTTCTGCACTAGCCAAATCTATAGTAGATCCTGACATTGTAGATCCTACCACAAAATCAGACTATGTAACACCTACATTGAAACCTTCACAGCAACTCTTTGGCTCAGAGATGCAATCAGCTGAACAGATAGAACAGAGCCTGAGGTGACCGCTGGTATGATGAGGTCACAAACAATGTTCTGCACAAGGACTAGAGCCAGAAACCAATGAAAAATTTTGGGAAGTGAGCAGTGTATAAAGCTCCGTATACTGGTTTCTTCTGTGATGCATTTGTAGGTCTGATCATAGCCAGCAGCAGCATCATTATTAAGAACTAAAGTGAAACACAGCTAATTATATTTTACATAATTTTCCCAGAGATACTACAGACAGAAGTCACTTTGCAATGTTTGCTATGACTTCAGAGCCAATGTTCAGAGACAATCTAAAGTCTAGATTGTCTACTTTCCAAACTGAAAAAGTACTACAAGTAGCAAACATTACAGTTATCTTCCCTTTCTTAGGAAAGTTAACTGAATAATACAGTCCAAAGGAATAATACATTCCTCATTGCTGTTTGCTCCCTGCAGTCTTTACCACTGAGTCTTCATGAGGTCTCAGAATTCTTATTAGTGCCATATCCTGTGGAGCCAGTGCCAATTCAACAGAATTGTAAAGAGTAAAAATGTTCTGGCCAATCCTGTCCTAGACAGCTGTCACATATCTTTTATCTCAGAAGCTGGAAAATACCTTTCTTTCAATACGTAAGACTCATAGCTCTTTCTAATGGTGGGTAGTGGTATAAATCTTTCCAACTTCTAAGCCAGGAGATCCAAAGGTGGGCTGTACATATTATATTTCTAACTGAAAATATATTTTGTTTAGTTGTTTTTGAAACAGGGTCTTGCTATGTTGTTCAAAATGGCTTCAAATTCGCTAAGAAGCTCAGACTAGCTTTGAACCAATGCTCCTCCTGCCTCAGCATCCCAAGTGGTGGGAATACAGGTATGTACCACCACGCCCAGCTCCATCTGAAAAAATAAAAGCAAGAAGTTTTGTCCACAACCTTATTACTCCATTTATAGTCCTTAGACCAGCAGCATCTGGAGCTTGTTAGCAATGCTGAAACTCAGTCCTCACCTAAATTAACTGCACTATAAGCTTCATTTAAAGATCCATAGGTAATTCATATGCACATTAAAGTTAGCCTAGACTGGAAGACACAGAACAAAACTCAACTTCTTCTCTCTAAATAGTCTACAACTTTCAAAGATGTAATATTCAACACTCTGGATTTGGTAACATGGTTCATGATCTAGACTCTACATTCAGGTTGTCTATCCTTTTGAATATATGTAGGAGACATATAGTCTAATATCTAAGAACTTATGGACAAATTAAGTTTTCAATGATAACAAAATATACTATTTCAGTACATAGTGATTATTAAGAATTTAAAAAATATCTTTTCACTTAATAGTATTAAAATTTCAGAGAGGCACAATTTATAACAGAAGAAAAAGAGGATATCTAAGGAATTATTAAAGAATGAGGAAGGAAAGAAGGAAGGGAGGGAGGGAGGAAGGAAGGAAGGAAAGAAGAAAGGAAGGAAACCTATAAAGCCATTATATTAGTTTCCTATTTTTTTTCACTTATTCAATTACAATGTTTATTTTCATAAAATAAAATATTTTTAAAAAACAAAATTATAAAAAGCAAAAATAATAAAAGTTCAATTTCAATTAAAATTATCAGTGAACATTACTACTGCAGTGAGATGGCTAGAATTTTCACTTAAGAAGAAAAATGTGCATCTGAGATAGGGCATAAGTCTATCTGTTATCGCCCTATTTCAGGGTTTGGAATCCTTAATTTTGCAGCTGCGGACTTTAGCATGCATCCATAGCTGATTACCCTCAAAAGACTGGCTTAAACTTGCTCACCCTTGAGAAATTACTGTTGGGGACAGAACAGACTTTTGAAGTGGCCATCAATCTTACATCCACAATCTAAGAAGCCAGATTCGCAGTGTTAGAATGCATAGAAAGATGAAATAATCAAAGCCAGCTTAGGGGAACAGAGTCAGAGTAAAGGGAGGTAAGTAACAAAACAATCCCTTGAGAACTGTACTTTCCTACAGCCCCGTCATTCCATGATTCTTTCTTCAACAAGGTCCTTCTTTAGACACATAACAACAAAATCAATTAACCTCTAGCTTTCTTATTACAGATCAATCTCAGCCTACATCTGCCAACTGGAATTGGGCACTCCACTTATCTATAGCTGCACCTGAATCATCAGCCCTAGTCACTAGTACAACTGAAAACCACACTCAAGTTGTGTTGACTTCTAACAGAGGATTCATTCCCAAAAAGACAACCATCCTTCTTTCCAAGTACTACACTTACCTGGCTTGTACATAAGCTTGTTCAAAGTACACTTTATGCATGTATGGAATTATCACATTTAAATTTCCTTATATTATTAATGTGTGCTAATTCAAAAATTAATTTTTTAAAAATCTAGCCTTATATTTTATAATATTTCAGATATTTTCCCATGAAGAATTCTATGGGGGATTCATGTACACTGTAACTAGATTTTTTTAAAGCTCTTGTGAAAGCTAAGGTAAGAATCATGACATGTATGTTGTATCTAACCTTGGGGAAGTTTAAAACATGAAAGCAATGATATAGTGAAGTTCTTCAGAAGAGAAACAGATGCCACTGTTAAACCGAGGCAGTTGCAAGGAAGGGGTGTTGCTTTTTCCTGAGCATGCTCTGGGCCATTACAAGATAGCGAGGCCTTCATTAATGAAAGCACTCCCCTATGATGAACCTTGGCTGCATCTTGTTTGGGTCACACTTGTCTATCAATGTCACTTATGCCTGAATGTTTAAGAGCAGAAAACTGGGTGATTTCCTGGAGAATTCAGGTCAACCTTTGAAGGCTTTGCCCAATACTGATATCTCATTGTCTCATGTACTAGAGTATCAAATCAGTCATAACTTAGGGGCCAAATGAAGTAGATTAAAGGTGATAAGTAGATGTGAAAAGTAGAGGATGTCAGATTTCTAATTCATTTGTCCATATTATAACTTCTATTTATCCACCAAAGTAGTTCAATCAAATTACCTGAGTGCCAAAGACTTTTAACCCAAGGAAGTCTCACTTCCGCAACTATCATAATTGCTTTAAGAAACAATGTCAAAAAACGTTATACCATCAACTCTTAATTATGCATGTGAAGAGAGGTCAGGATACAGAGATAATTGGTGCTCACAAGTAATCCTCAAACTTCATTTAAACTAAGAGTTAAAGCCTCTCCTGTGGCTAAACATCTTTCCTGAACATTGAATATAGAAAAATTGACTGGTTAAATGTTTAACTTTGCTATCCCCTGACAATCCTTTGATTGAAACACAAAATAGTAATTAGTCAACCAAAAAAGAAATGAAAGAAAAGCCAAGGGGCTAAATAATTCACAAACTGGGTAATAAAATCCTGAAAAGTTAAAATTGCTTACATTTGTAGATGTGATTATTTGAAGTAGTCTTTGTAAGACAGGTGTGCAAAGTGCTACATGTTGGTAGTTTTGGTTCAGTGATCTCCCTGCAAATTAAGGAAACCTGACTTTCATTGTTGAAAGTTTTATTATGCTGCAATCCTACCATATATTTCACAAAGATGCTTGCAAAAAGTTGTAACCCTGTATTAGTGTCATGTTGACAACAAAATGATCCATAGAAATCTTTTAATGCAAACAAAATGACAAGACACTTGGCTGTCACTCACTAGCAACACTACACAACTTTATACTTGATGTTGATGAGTTCAGAAAGAATTAAAAAGGAGTATTACTGGAAATGATAGAGACCCTCATTTATAACACTAAAGTACCATATACTTCATTCAAAATTATTTCAAACTATTCACTTACATTCCTATAAAAATCATTTTTTGCATCCAATAAAACAGGACATAGCTTCTGTAACATTGCCACTAAATTCTTCAAGCCTTCCTAAAACATGGATCTGAGCAGGGGCAGGGTAATCGGCTTGCCAAAGCTCACAAAATGAATCATTGCTGGAGCTCTGTAATCTTGAGCGAAAAGTGGAGGAGGATTATAATTGGACAAGAAATCAGGGAGATTTGGGAGTTTCACTGACATATTTAGGAATAAAATCGGTTAAGAAACCTTCCCAATCTCTCCTGTATAATTACTCTATATACCTAGAGAGGGGACCTCTAAAGTCTTACAAAGAAACAGTGAACCTAATTATCCACATACGGATATTGATGTTTCTAGTACTTCCATTAACATCCACTCATCACTATCTGCTTTCTTCCTAACACTACTTGTCAGCTCATCAGGTCATTCCGTAGCGCAAGAAAAAAAATTAAGTCATTAGTAGTAGTAGTGGTATTTAATAGTCAGAATTGAAACTACCCAGCAAGGTAATGCTGCTGAGACAAACCAAATCTTATCACTTGACAGCTGGGAGATGGAGTCTGAGCCCAATGACAATGACAAAGGTCTTTCCTTGGCCTCCCAACGTTCTCCACTGAATGTATTGCGAAGGTATTCGGAAAGGTGGAGGACTTTTTTAAGAAAACGACTAAGTGTGAGGAGGTCTGAATCACTTTGTTGCGTGGTCTTAACATAAACAGCAACCTTCGATCCCAAAGGAACTGTTAACTGAGTACGAGTTCCTGGAAGGTCTCCCAACTCTTCCAAGATGAACTCCTGAACCAAGGCTCCTAAAAGGAGAATTCGGGGTCGAGGGAGCTATGCGGGGACTGCGGTGGCAAGGGTCCCCCTGGGGGCCCAACGGCCAGCGGCCAGCTGGACGGAGCCCCCACAGAGCCCTGAGGCCGCCCCAGCCCGAGACCACCACGGCGGACCCCGCAGGCCGCGCTCCGCGGGAAGGATACGCTCCAGGTAGTAGGCGCCCTCGGTGGCCACCGCGTCCGTCGTGTCCCCGGTGGTCGTCAGACCCAAGGCCTCCTCCAGGACCCGCAGCGTAGAGCTGCGTGTCCCCTCCTGAACGGCCATCTGAGGTACTGGGGACCTGGCAGCCCCTTGGTCGTCTCGACGGCCCACGCAGCTCTCGCGATATCCCGGCACCCCTTCTCCTTCCCGAGGCCGGCATCCAAGCTGACCAGGGCCCTCCGCGTTCCTCGGTTGCCACAGCAACCGTTGCCTAGTTGCTGTAAATCTGGACGCAGCTGCTGGAGTGGACCGGAAGCCAGCAGCAGCGGGCCGCTTGGTTTTCTTCCACTTTGACACTCTCGTTTCTTTGGTAAATTGCCATTTCTTTGTTCTTACATGCCCATTATCAGTCCCCGAATTTTAGATGTTCAGAGAGTCCCAAGTGTTCCCAGGGAAAATTCCTAGAAAAGAGAAAAATACTCCGTGCCTGGAGGAAGGGTGGAAAAAAAAAAAAGTTCTAGAATTAGGAAATTGACAGGCTAGACCAGGAAAGCTACCAAATGCTCCTCAGACGCTTAGCAATGATTAGGGGTGGTCACCTAAGTCAATCCCTTTCTTGACAATCTTTAATGCATTTTTCTGGACATCTGTTTTGACTTTGGTTTCATACATAGGGACTTGAAATAGTCCCAGCAGCATCACTTTGTAGCATCGATTTTTGCAAGGTAAAGTCACTTCCATAAAAACTGTGATATAAAAATGGACCTATGTAATGTGTATTAATAGGTATTTGTCCAATCCTGGGTAGTCCTATTGCTATGACAGGTTTATATCGTGTGTATATTGTGTATTTTGTGTATCAGAAGCATCAGCAGGGCCCTTTTCAAGGCAAGTTCTTTTTTATATTCGACATTTCTCGATGAATACTTGGTGCTAAAAAGTGTCTCTATAAAAATCTTTCCATTTATTGCCAAAAAGTACTGGTGACTTTTAAAGGAGGTGATTGGGAACCTGCATGCTGGAGCCAAAGAAGCTGCCTGGTTACACGACTGAGTAGCTGTGAAACCTTGGGCAGACTACTTTAACGCCTCTAGACCTCAGTTTCGTCCTCTGTAAAATGAGGACGATCATATTACCTCCCTCAAAACAAATAAAGCATTAAGAACTTCATAGAAACATAATAGCACTAAGAAATATTAGCTATTTCTGTTAAATTTGATTGCTTTATTTTCCATAGAATAATAAAGGATCACATTTACACCTAATTGTTGGAAAGGTCCTTCCTGATATTTATTCTTTTACTAACCTACTCTTTGTACTTGACTTCTCACATCAAGCATATTCTGATTGTTTGTTAAATGCAAGGAACAATTACAGAGGGCTGAAAATACAGGAGAGGAATTCTGAAGCTAGGGAATCTACTGCTTTTATAGAAAGTCTCTTTATTTCAGAAGGAGGCATTGCCTCATCCTTGAAGGTTGTTCCCTATAAACCTATCCTTGACAAATGACCTGGGTAAGGAATTGTCTGGGCCTTGTATTTTTGGCATACTCAGCAAGACAGGCAGATGCATGAGGAAACTGCAGAGGAGGGTCGTTCAGAATAATTAATATTTACTTTGACTTTTTTTGGTCTGTTACAAGGGTTCTTCTTAGTTTTTAGATATGTCATCTTCTACAAATAGGTTTTATCCTAGCCCTTCATTATTACTTTAAATAATTTAATCTCTCTGAATTTTAGTTTCCTATGCTCTAAAAAGATTTTAATAACTACATTACAAAATATAAAGACTAAATGAAATAAAATATGCAAAAAGCACTATCATAACATCTTGTAGATCAGATGTTTCCAAAAAAGTAATGTGAATAAATTTTTGCTGTAAATATTCTATTTTAATATTCCAATCCCAAAGTGGATATTATATTTATAAAGAACTTATAAGATAAAACTTAAATATGCTTAGAAACATTAAGTACTTTTAAAATGGAAATAGTTTAATAAAGTCCTAAAAATAAATAATGACCAGTATCCACTGCATAAGAAGTGGGAAGGATTCTTGTCAAAAGGACTCAAAATAAAAAGTCTTCTAATGTAAAGATGTATCACTAACTACACTCCCAAACAGAAAAGTCTAACTCTGTAAAGGCTCCAAACCACCAAGATTTGTGTTGTTACCAATTTTCATGCCCATATAAAGGATATCAAGCTTAAAAGTCACCCCCCTAAAAAAAAGGAAGAAACTGGGGTGGGAGCATGGCTCAAGCAGTAGAGTCCCTGCCTAGCTAAGCAGAAAACCCTGAGTTCAAACCCCAGCACTGCCAATGGGGGGAGGGGGAGAGAATAAAAATCACCCAAATATTTGTGGTTTGGCTACAATTTAAAATAAATTTCATAGAAACCTAACCACCAGTGCTTTTAAAAATTCAAGTTAAAAGAAACTTTCACATTTTATTTTATAAACCTTTTGATCTCCAAAAAAGATGAGCAATATTTTTAAAAGCATATGAACAGAACCAGTATAATTGCCTTCAGATGAAAAACAGGATGCAAACTTTTGTGATGACTGCTATTATCTTAGAAGTTTTATGTCTTTTGCAAGGAATAAATTTGAGAATAGTCATATTACTGGAATTCTTATTCTGTTAGTTGTGTCTTTAATTAAGAAAGGGTGTGAAAAAGTAACTAGGAGAAAACAAAAACTTGAGATCACAGCAGTGGTTTGAGTTACGATGCATTCATATCTTACAGTCTTTACTTTCTTGTACATTTTACAAACTTCCTTAAAGTTGGGGAAGAAAAGAAAGTGCCTTAACATAGTGATGAATGAGTTGCAAACTATGTACTTTCCCTTTGAATTTGTTCCTAAAAGAAGTAAATAAAGAAAACCAATGGAAACTGGGGGAGAAATAAAGCAACAATCACAACGGACAACAAATTTAATCTTCTCCCAGCCTAACTGCTCCATTTATGTAAAAGTGAAATTATTTTTAAAAGCAAACCAGAAGAAAATCTGACAATGGATGTACTCTCTGCATTTGTAGTTTCAAAGACAGAAAATACTCATATGCAAATACATAGCAAAGTACTATTGAAGTTATGAGCATTCATTTGCTACTAATATAGCCTAAACCATTTTCTGTTCCATCTTTTTATAAAAGTAACTACCTTATTTTCTTTCAAAATGTCACAGTAAGTGGTAGTCAGTCTTAGAATTTCTGAATTCATAGAAGCCATAGTAATTGTGGTAGAAAAATTATCATTTTTCCAAGAATACACTGTATATTTTTTCCTTTTCCACTAACATCCACTTGAAAATCTACTTCTCCCATTTTCTTAGTTGGTTCAAGCAGAGTCCATCCACTGTCTCTGGTGAGAAGCATACAGTCCAGGCTTAACCTAAAAGAACTTCTCATTTCTCTTAGCTACCCTGAAAACTTCTAGAATTTTCATGTGTTTTTCAAGGAATCAAATTAGATATGGTAGGAATCTGTTGGGTAGTCCTGATAAGAGGCTCGTACTGTCCCTTGGGATGTAAGTTATGACATGCTAGAGCCACCATCGAAGTATAAAGAAAATTCCTAAGAACTGAATCAACATGGACATCAGTGAAAGAAAGAGAAAAATCTGAGCCTAGACAAAATCACTTGAACCCTTAATACAAACAGACATTCCCTTGTTCTGCCATCTGGGAAGACCTAAGAAGCAACAGCACTCCTACAACAGTGAGCAGAGCTAGCACCACAATCTTGGTTTCTAGTACCATTCTCCAATAAAAAGAATGAAAGCTTCATGGAGAAATAATGGATTCTAGTACTGAGCCAGGAATATACAAGGTGACCCTGGAAAATCTTCCAGTGCCAGAAAGTAAAAATGTTGTTACCCACTTAAAAAATAGCAAAAATCTCACAGTGATGAGACAAATCAAAGGACACAGCAACCAACTGAAAGAATTTCCGTGGACAAAGCTAGAACAGTTAGAGCAGGAAAATTAGCAATATAGTATTGGAGTATTACCCAAAGTATTAGATAAATACCTATGGACTGCACTGATATAAATAAATGATTGAATAGATATTTAAATAAATGCAGAATAGACAAGCTTCCTGTGAAGAATAATTACAAATAATTTATGTATACTCCATATTCTAACTGTCCATTCTTCAATCGTGGGGTATACATAGTATACACTGTAAGTCCCTTACAAAAAGTACAGCATGGAAAGGAGATTTAGGAAGAGGGACACAATTTAAAATAAATTTCCCTGAATCAGATCTAAATTCCCAGGACTTACACATTTCATAAATCCTTATCAAAAATGTTTATAAGTTAATTGGACACAAGCAGACATTTCTGAGGTTTTATGAAAAAATAAAGTCTGATTTACAAAGCCATCACACAGATTTCAGAGACAACCATTGATGATAGCAAATCAGAGCAGGAGAAAGACTTTCTGAGGCAAGGATGGAACGGCTGTGCTGACCATTGTGATGCCTCCAGTTTCCCCTGTTTTAAAACAGGAAGTTGTGAAAACTACCCTCTGATCACTATTCCCTAATAAGAATTCTACATTGACAACAAAATATTATTTTTTAATTCTTTAATAACACCAATATTCTGACAAAGTTTACTCATGTAAATCTACTCATTCTTTACAGGTTTTGTTGTTGTTGTTGTTTGTGGTACTGGGGTTTGAACTCAGGGCTTACACCTTGAGCCACTCCACCAGCCCTTTTTTTTATGTGATGGGTTTTTCCAAATGGGTCTCACAAACTACTTGCCTGGGTTGTCTTCAAACCTTGATCCTCCTGATCACTGCCTTCTGAGTAGCTGGGATTACAGGTTGAGCCACTGGCACCCTTCACAATATTTTTGTTTGCCTAATTAAACAGTCAATGCCCTGGAAGCATTTTTTTATTTTTACATCAAAACACTCAAAATGTTTTAAAAAAAAGAAGTAGAATATAAAATAGTCAGATGAGAGTGAATTTAACTAAGATATATTGTAAGCACTTTTGTAAATGTCACAATATAACCCCAGTATAATAATAATCTGATAATAAAATATAAATAAAATAGGTGAGCCAGGCGTGGTGCTGCATGTCTGTAATCTCAGCACTCAGCACTCTAAGGCAAGAGGATTGCAAGTTCAAGGCCAGTCTGGGCTAGCAAGAAAGATGGTCTCAAAAATAAATAAATGCATGTAAATGAATAAATAAATAAAATAATCAGATGAGTGAATTTAGAAATAAGAGAACATTTAGATAAGGACCATTGTTCCCAGAAACTGAGGAACTTAAAAATTATTGCTACACATAAAGGATTTTAAATATACATCCTGAAAAGTCTAATGGCTACTGAATTATAAACTGGAATTTAGCTAGAAATATTCTATTTTCTACAAAAGCTTCAGTAATGAAAATCTTTTTAATAAGATTATTCATGATTTTGGATTCCAAGAGTGAAAAGGTAATGCTAAAAGTGTTCTTGAACATGTTTTTCTACATGACTTTCCAACATGAGGACAGCTCAGCTAATAACCCCTGTGACACAAAGCTCTCCTGACCAAAGCACACACCTTTACCCCTGGGCTTGGGTGACACCCTTGGGCTTTGGTGAGCTGGGCACAACTTAAAGCCTGAAGTTAAAACAATTGCATGATCTTTGTTGGTTTCCCAGTGCTGAGAATAAGGACAATGATAGTTAACACTTATTGAATGCTTTATTGAGAATATTTTATTTGACCTCAATACAATCCTTTGAAGCATTTCCTGAAGGGAAGATAAGTGACCTTAGATGCACCAACTCCCTCATTTAGTGGGGCTGACTTAAGATGAATCCTCACCCCTAGGTGAGGATACAGAAAGTTAGACAGGTGGTAAGGATCTCTCATTCCATCTTGGAAAAGACTCACCTCTTATTTTCAGTCTCCACATGAAGCTATGAAAGTCCCTCTTGGTGTTAACCTACTTATTCAGGGTCAGGGTGTTCTGGTACATCAATCTACACTAAGTTTTAAACAAATATAAGGATTACAGACCAGCAATTCATTTTTTCCTCCTTCACAATCAATTTATTCTTTTCATCATAGAAAAAAATACATATATCCTGTTTCTGGTATGCCTTTTCAAAAAGACATACTGAAATAAAATGCATATGGTGTGAAGGGAAGCCCTCCACACACACTTATGGAGGCATAGTGGGAACAAAACACCAAGAGTCAGGAGGAATGAGGACAGGGGCCAAGCTTCTGAATCTTTCACTGTGAGAAACCATGATCAGAGGAAGAGACAACCAATCAATAATGTCCACAAAAAGGGAGACAACCAATCAAAAGTAGCCTAACCCAAGATATAAAAGTCACTCTCAACCCTGTCCGGTTGGCTCTTTGCCTGACTACTGCCCATTTTCTTTCCTTTCAATGGCATCCCAATAAATCTTTGCTTTTCCTACTCTCTCTTCTTAGTAAGTTCATATACCATTGCTCTGAAATCCATGATTTATAGTAGGCTACCAGTCAAGAAAAATAAAATATATGCTTGCTGATCTTAAATATTTTTCCTTAACAGTATATCTCAGTCATTGATCCATGGCAGTATAAGGAGAAACAGCACATTCTTTTTAATAGATTTACAGTACTTCTTTGTGTGGATACATCATGTTTTTAAGTAGACTGTAGGCCATATTTATGGCTTTATTTCAAAACTTGGCACTAGATCAAATCTGGAAATGAGGACTGTCACTGTCATCTTCCCTTCTTTCTATCCAAAGCTGACCAGATTGGAAGGGTCAAGGAAGGTACTGTTAGTAAAGCCACCAACCCTAATGCCTGGCTCTGGGTCTATGCTCATTAAAAGAAAACAATAGAGCATATAGAGGAAAAAACTATTTATAGTTTGGGCCAATACTGGAGGGAGAAATTTTTTATTTGTTTCTGCCTTGCCTATAGCAGTATTACAATTTACAGAATAGATGAAACAGAAGACAGGAAACACACTATGGAGATGGTCTTTTAGTCTTTCTCCTGAAAGAGTCATCTTTCTTCTGGCCCCAGAGCTCTTGCTTCTGGTCCATTTTCACTCCCAGCATGTACTTCCTACAGGAATCCTAATACCCAGGCCTCCCTCCCTGTTATAGTAGTAACCACATGCTTCCCAGAAAATGCCCCTTCTCTCATTTTCTGTCCCTAGAATAAGTCAATTCATTATTGATCATTTTATGGAAGCTTCTCCTGCATACATAATACAATGCTTAATATTTTTTATAACTTTAAAATTTAGAATTATATTTTAGAAAATTAAAGAATTAAGCCAGCCAGTTACTTGGGAAGGTAAGATCAGGAGGATCAAAATTCAAAGCCAGGCAAACAGTTCTCAAGGCTCCATCTCCAACATAACCACCACAAAATGGACTGGAGGTATGACTCGAGCAGCAGAGTGCCTGCTTTGCCCTGAGTTCAAACCCAAGACCCACAAAAAAAAAAAAAAAAAGAAAGAAAAAGAAAAAGGGAAAAGAAATTAAAAAATTAAATGCAACACAAAAGTTCAAAGAGAATTCTGAAGTTTTCTCTTCTAAAAAAAGCTTTTCTTATTGTTTACCTTTTCTTTCATTTTTTGTTGTTTATTGTGTTTGTTTGTTTTGAGACAGGATTTCAGTATCTAATCCAGGATGATCTTGAGCTGGTGATCCTCCTGCCTCATCCTCCCTAGTGTTGGGATTACAGGCATGCACCATCACCCCTAGTTCCCTTACTGTTTTCACAGTATTGGTATTCATGGTTATACTTCTTTCAAGTAACAAGGAAGCAATACATTTTAAAACAGTAACACTTAGGTTGTAGTGAGTGATGAAGAGCCAGGCAGGAACTGTAGGTGGAAGTCACTACATGCCACGGGTGGGGTACAGACCTCATCCTAAATTAACAGGAAGCCACCGAAACTTTTAAATAATAGTAAAATGGCCATTTTAGGGGTCTTGATGATAGTGTAGACTGAGTGTAGGATAAGCAGGAATGAGGTTACGCCCTGCGACAGCCTTTCATTTGCCTTCAAAGAGGCAGAATCATAAGACCCCTGACCACCCTATTTCCTCTTCATGGAAAACAGCCCATAATGAAGGCATAATGACTGCTATCTGACCTTCCACTGGCAGTGCTAGAGGGAAAACAGGATTAAATGCATAGGTGCCTGCCTTCATCATCTCAAAAACACAAGTATATGACGTCCATACCTGGGCAGCCACTTCTAAGTTGCAGAACCATTCGAGGAGGTTTCACAAGGGGAGGACCCTGAATCTGTGCGACTCCATAACCCTATTCTATTGGGTAAAACCCTAAGTCCCAATAGCTTCCACAAAGTCAATCCTTACCCAAACTGACTGCCTCACCTCTGCAGGTGCACTAGTACTTTGCTAAGTCACTCAACTATCTTCCTACTCTTCCTATTCTTTTGCCACACCTGAGGCCTAATCTTAGGAAAATATCCAAAGACAGAGAAACATCTGGAACATACCACCCGCTGGTAACATTAATCTTTTAAACACAATTTTTAGGACCCAGCATATGACTGTAATCACAGCTACTTGGGATGCAGATCTGGAGGTGTGAGGTTCCAGGAAAAAGGTAATCAACAAATAAGAGCATGATGGCACCTGTCTGTAATCCCAGCTACGTGGAACACATTAATAGGAAGATCTTGGTATTAGGCCTGTCATAGCCAACACTGCAAAACCCTGTCTGAAAAATAACCTCAAGCAAAAAGGGCTGGAGGCATGGTCCAAGTGGTAGAGAGCTCACCTAGCAGCAATGCACCTGAGTTCAAATCCCAGTACTGCCACACAAAAACAAAAACTATTTGTTTTGTATACTTTTAATTAAAAATATAATTATAAGTAAGTATATATAAATAATAGTTACATGTGCTTATTAAATACAGTCTTTTTCATTTACCTCATCCTTCCCCATCATTCACTTTCCCCAATATCCACTTACTCCCTACAGGTTACAAATGTTTAAAATATACAAGCCAAGTATGGTGGTTCACACCTGTAATCCTAGCTTCTTGGAAGGCTTAGGGATCAGGCAGATTGCAGTTTGAGGCCAATCCAGGTAAAGAAGCTCACAAGACTCCATCAACAGAAAAAACTGGGCATGATAGCACACTCCTGTCATCCCAGCCATAGCAGAAGCATGAATAGGAGTATTGGAGTCCAGGCTGGTCCAGGCAAAAAGTGAAGCCCTGTTTCAAAAATAACCAAAGCAAAAAGGGCTAGAGATGGGACTCAAGTGTTAAAGCAACTGCCTACTGAACGTGAAGCCCTGAGTTCAAACTCCAGTACTGCACGTTCTATATTTTTCTTTGCACTCATTTACAGTTCACCTGGCCCCTAAGTGTCATTTCATGGTCGTGCTGAGTGTTCCAGATTGCAAAGATCAGTCTCATGATATTGAGCCATTTCTCTAGTTAAATAAGTAATGAGAAGTTCAAGGGAACCACAATTTGGCTACCGGGTAAAACCTTGTTCCCCTGGAGAAGGCAGGTTTGTTTGCTGCATGCTGCAGTGTTTTCTGCTTGCTCCAAAGGTGCAGCCCTCTCTAGGTTCCATCGTACAATGCAGTCCTCTGCTTGTTCAAAATGTCATGGTCTTTTCTGCATCCCATAGGTCTTAGAGAATTGTCACAGATTTAATGTGTGTTTTGCCATGCATCATCTAGGACTCTTATATCTTCTACCAGTGTCCACGAAACAAAAGCAGGCCTACCTGATAGTCTGAAGTAGAAAAAAGTCTCAGAACCCACAGCAGTTCATATATGCATATGCAAATATAAACATAAATAATCACAGCTTTTTTTACAAAAAATAGGATGACATTATTTTTATCTTTCCCTTCTCTTTTTACCTTAAATTGTTCAATTTGAATTAATAAAGTTTACTTCTTTAATATATGGGTTATATTCTTCGAGGTTAGACTGTGTTTAACCTTCCCCACACAATGCCCCCATAAGCACCATCATAAAATCAGTGCACACATACCATTAATTAAGGCACTCTGATTTCTATGGTATTGATTCTTGGAACTGTGGAAGAACTGGGCCAAAGGTATGTTTACTTTTAATTTCAAAAACAATTTGCCAGATTGATTTCCCAAAGAAACTATAAAATCTCACAGCAATTACCTCAATGCATAGGTGTGTGACTTTCTCCGTAGTTTTTGACTATCTACTGGAAGTAACATGACATCTTCATATTACTTTAATTTTCACCTCTTAACAAATGGTGAACTATATAATGTCTTTTAAATGTGCATTTCCATTTCTGGTTGCAGTATTTTAAAGTGCCTTTTCTCCTTTTCTATATTTTTGTCATTTTGCAACTTATTGATAATAGGCCTATCAATTCTGTTCCAAATATTTGCTCCCATGTATCATCTTGTATTGACTTGATTTTTAATATATTTTGAAATGAACAAAAAAACTTCAATTTTTCCTATAGTCAATTATGGCTATATTTTCTTTTATGCCTCCTGGGTTTACAGACTTGATGAAGAGTATTTTGCTAAACTACAGTGGGGATCCTAAAAATTAGGATTCCTGAGGAAGTACTGTATGGTGAGTGGAAATGTGCCACAGGAGAAGAGAATGCTCAGGAGAAAGTCTGCCTCCATCTGTCTACTTCCTAGTTTTTGTTTCTTTTGTATGTTTGTGGTATTGGGGTTTGAAGTCAGGGACTTATGCTTGCTAGACAGCCGCTCTACCACTTGAGCCACACCCTCACCCCTTTTTTGCTCAAGTTGTTTTTCGGACAGTGTCTCGTACTTTTTGCTTGGGACTGGCCTAGAACCACAGTCCAGTCCGTCTACCTATGCCTCCTTCACCAGTAGGATTACAGGGATGCACCTCCTTGCCTAGCCTTTGCTTAATTTTTTTCTATAAATTGTAACAAATTTCAAGGTAGAAAGATTAAAAACTTCTCTCCCCTTGTTTTGGCCAAAACTGTAAATAAATTCATTTCTCTATTTTCCTCTTGATATTCTGTTGTTTTTCCTGACCATGGGCAAACATTTGGAAACAGAATTTCTGCTTTCTCATTGAATACCTTGTTATTTTGTATATCAAATTCTGATTTAAACCGATATTTTATGACGTTTATTCTATTCTTATAGCCTGTTTATCTCTCTATATCAGTGCCATATTGAATTGTGCTCAATGTTTTTTTTTTCCAGCTTTAATATTCTTATGTCTGAAATTTAAGTATCTCTTCCTGGCTCAAGCAATGCACATTAGTATTGTTTTATAAATGCTATTTCTTCCACAAGTAAAAACTACAGGATTCTGACTGAAACTGAATTAAATTTATATTTTAATTTTGGAAGAATTGTCTCCCAATGACAGTGGGTCTTCCTTTCCAAAGATGTAAGTAGGCCTTTCCATTTTTTTTTGTCTTTCAGTAAGATTATATATTTTTATATTATGAATACTTTAATTCCAAAGATAAAAATATTCACAAGTTCACTGTACACCTTATACACAGATCATACATGATCCTTTCATTTGAGAAAATATTTTGTATGTAACTTCATTATGATAAATTCCATGATTAAGTCACTTCATTTTGTCCTTTGAATCATTCTCTACTATTTCATTTCATTTAACTTATTTAGTAGTGACAGAATTTAACTAGTGTCCTCTGTAAACTATTTTCAAGTAAAATTCTATGAAGGATTTTATTTTGTTCTAACTCATTTCTGATCAATATATCTGCATTAAGTGCTCCCTTTCATGTATTGCACTATAAAATGCCAAATCAATAATCATTAAAACATGATACCTTCATATAATAGTGGGGTTTTTTTATTTTGTATTTTTTTTTTGAGATACTGTCTCTGTATGTAGTTTGTCTTCATCTCCCCAGTGCTGGCATTACAGGCATGTGCCACCACACCGCACATCAAATAAAGTTTTTAATAGATTAAGATTCTAACTGATTGGCGTTTAATTGTTTCATACCACCTTCTGTTCTTACAGGCCCCTTATTAGCCTTCTATTCCTCCCTTACTCCTTTTTTTGTCTCCTTTGTATTTAAATTTCAGACATTTTAAAATTCTCTGACATTTTTGCTTATAGGAGAAAGAAATAAGATCAAAATGTAGCAGTATTTAATTCAGTGCATATTTATGAATTTCTTCAATGTAGAGTGGTCAGTGCTATGTACTGGTGATAGGAGGAGAGTTGGGACTCACCCTAACACATTCTTTGTGTTAGGATGCTTAAAATCCAGCAGATAATTCTAATTTGAAAAATTACTTTTCCAGTAATGTATAGTAGCCATAAGAGAGGGAGGCAAAGACACATGTTGGGCTAAGAATGAAATGAAGAATAACAAAATAAAAATACACAATATTAACAGAAGAAAAGTAGATTCTATAATATGCAATAGTATTGCACTGTGCAAAATACATTTTGGAAAAAACAATCATCCTTCTTTCAGGTCTGTAGCACTGCTCAGACCTGAAGTAGCAGCATCTACTAGGAACATGATGGAAGTGTTCTAGGACTAAATGTGAATTTACTGAATTAAAATCTCCCAGGTGGAGCCCTTTTAAACAGACTTTTCAGGTGATTGTGATGGATACTGAAGTTTGAGAACCATTGACCTGCCATATTTTTCCTGCTAGATTTCCAGCAGGTGCTCTCAGGATATGCACAGGTATGAAGGATGCAAAAACAGTGCATGTAAACAGCACTTTCTCCAAATCATTAACAGATGTTAAATTTCTGGCCAATCATTCAGTTGTTTGAGGGGTAACCAGTAAGTGTATAATAGCTGGCTAACAAACTTTGATTTATAGATAATGTAGCCCATTTTATATCTCTGAATCACAAAAGTTTCACCCAGAAGATAACTATGCCAGTGTTACTTTATCTTCCCCAGAAGGAGTCATCCAACATTGCTACAAAGTAATTCAATGGCATTAATTCCACCTCCAAAATAGCTGTTTACACTGCTCTGATGAGTATCTTAAAAAGACAGAAATAGTGAATAAATTTAACAGTTGTTAAAAGAATTCCAAATGGCAAATAAATACATGAAAAATTGTCCAACATCTTTAGCTATCAGGGAAATGCAAATCAAACCTACACTGACTTTCCATGTCATTCCAGTCAGAAGGGCAATCATCAAGAAAAGAAATAGCAACAGGAGGTGATGGGGGTTGAGAAGGAACTCATACACACTGTTAGTGGGAGTATAAATTAGTAGTACCACCATGGAAATCAATATGGAGTTTCCTCGGAAAACTAAACATAGAACTACCATATGACCCTCCTATATCATTCCTGGGTTTATACCTAAAGGAATGTAAGTCAGCATATGATAAAGACACCTGCACACCCAGGTTTATCATGGCACTATTCACCATCCAAGTTATAGAATCAGCTTATGTGTGCATCAATAGATAAATAGATAAAGAAAGTGTAGTATTTATACACAATGGAGTGGTATTCATCCATAAAGAAGACTGAAATTATATCATCTGCAGAAAAGTAGGTGGAACTGGAGATCTTTATGCTATGTGAAATAAATCTGTCTCAGAAAAAAAAATATACCATTTTTTTCTCTCATCTGAATAATCTTGATTTAAAGAAAAAGACATGCAAGTACAAAGGGGACTATTTGGGAAGAGGACGAAGACCAGCAACAGGGGAGAGAGAGGAAAAGGAACTGTAAGGGGGCGAGAATATAATCAAAGCACCTAATATACATGTATGCAAATGTCATAATAAAACCCATTTTTTGTATAATTAATATATGCTAATAAAAAGGACGGTAAGCCAAGCATAGGTGGTTCACAACTGTAATCCTAGCTACTCAGGGGGCAAAGATCAGTAGGATTGCGGTTCAAACCCAGCCTAGGCAAACAGTTCTCAAGAACCTATCCAGAAAAAAACCATCACAAAAAGGGCTGGTGGAGTGGCTCAAGGTGTAAGCTCTGAAATCAAACTCTGGTAACAGAAAAAAAAAAAAAAAGGCAGGAATGGTAACAAATAGTCTAAAAAAAAAAAAAAAACCCAGAAAGCATTTCAACTGTCTTGTATCCTTATTTTCTAAATAACTGGCAACCTGACCAAGATAAGAAAAAAAAAAACTGCTTTTACTACCAAAATGATGCACACAAGTGCATTGGGAGTATTTAAATGTATTTCATTCAGGTGAGATCTACAGGTCCATTACCTTGGGTTGAAAAAAATACATAAAAATACATAGGATGATTTGGTTTGAATGTCTCTTCGAAACTCATGTTGGAATTTAATTGCAATCATGACAGTACTAAGAGATGACTTTGAAAGACGGTTAAGTCATTAGAGGCCTACCCTTATGAGTACATTCATGCTGGAAAGGAGATAACGACTCCACACTTCTGCATTTCCCAACCTCCAGGACCATGAGCCAAATAAACCTCTGTTGTTTATTATTTTACCCAGCCTGTGTATTCTGTAGTAGCAACAGTCTAAGACATCAATAAGTATATAGATGTAACTGTTTTTTTTTTAAATAACATAGTCATCTATGCCTCTGAAAAAGACCATAAGTTTCATCATCTTCAACCCCTGGCAGGTAAAGTAAGACAAAGGTAGGTGACGATCTAGAAACAATTTTTGAACTAGCGATTGATGCTTATTGGAGTCATAATGTATAAGAAATTGAGGAAATCTCCAAGGACAGGAAGAGATTATTAATGATCACAGTCAGTTAAGGCATAGTCCTAAATAGTGCAAACTCCGGAGCAACCATTTAAAAGTATGGTAGCACTGGAAAAATTACTTCACCCTTGTGGGCCTCAATTATTAATCCGTGAAATAGGATTATAAAATAACATATGGGGTTGTAGCAAAGTTTCTGCAATGTTGTAGAGCTCAATAATTCTTATATACTATTAATTATTTCTATAGACTACTCAAGATTTGGATGCCTCTTGGGGTCTGGCAGATTTGGCAAATTTCAGCTAGTGACATAATGAGAAAACTGAGCACTTTCCTTTGTTGCCTTAGAGTTTCACCCAACTTTTTAAAGAATTGAGGAAGCAAGAACAGGAAGCCTAAAGTCAAAAGTTTTCAAAATATTCTCTAGTTATCAGTAAAGTAAATTTCACTAACAACATTCCTATATTGCTATTGAGATTTTTAAAATAGAAGATAATTCTCCCCAATAGAACTGAAATCTTGTGAGAATACAATCTAAGGACAGAAGGTCATCTAGAGAGATGAGAATTCCATATTCTCTAATAAGTAACTTGAAATGCAGTGAAGTTGACAATGAGCTAGCAAATTTACCAATTTAACCTGGATATCATCACACTTGAAAACACTTTATCATCTAATCATTAAATTAGATATATGAGTTGTAAAGTGACAACTCATAGTCTTGAATTTCTGAAACCACAGGAAGTATCCATTACCTTTCTGATAGTCAAAGTGTTTTATTTTTTATGTTTTGTTTTGTTTATTCACATGTGCATACAATGTTTGGGTCATTTCTCCCCCCTACTCCCCATCTTCTCCCTTTCCCCCCACCCCCTTCCTCTTCCCTCCACCTCCTCGCTTCCAGGCAGAAACTGTCAAAGTGTTTTAAATATTATCTCTACTTAATTTCAATTTAATATTTAAATAAATGTGCAAGCACAAATAATATTTGGTGTAAAAATGGCAAAATATACTTAAAAAAGGATATAGTATGATACCAACCAAAAATAGGAATAAGTAGTTGGTTTTATAGAAATTACTGTTATTTCATTTATTTTAAAATAAATTTGCTCTCAAATTGCTTCAACAACATATTTTATAGAGGTACTGTAGTGATGATTATAAAGTAATACTGTTATTATTCAGTCTTTCAGAAAATATTTAATAATCATAGCAAATCCAAACAATCAATCAATTGCCCAAACCATTGTTAAGTGAAATAAACCAGTCAAGAAGAAAATCAGCATTATATAGGAAATATGTTCACACTTTTTTCAGATTGAGAAATTTTTCCTGTGACACAGTGCTCATTATTGCACTTAGAAATTTCCACTTGTAAATTTGAAGATATAACTTCTTTCCTTCCTCATCCATCTCACCTAACATCTGTTTGAGGGTGCAAACTTTTTTCTTTACAGCTTCATCCATTTCTATATTCATCTTCATGGTGCTAGTTAAGCAATACAAAGTTTGAGCTCTTACTATTTAAAAACTGCTTATAAGTTATTTGAACACCCTAGTTATTTCACATATGTAAGATATTACAGTTAAGCTGCCAAAAATATTGAAAGAAGGCAACACCTGGCTTCAAAGTGCCTTTCTAATGTGACCTGCCTCTAAAGAAACTATAGCATTTTCTGATAAAACTATGGGATCATTACACTGGACCACAAGGTATAACCAGTCTATATCTTATTTATTAGAAATGAAAGTTTTCAACTCAGAAGACAAAAAATCCTCCAATTGAGTTCACTTCCACACTAAAAATAGGTCAAATCAAAATTGTAACATTTTCTTATTTAGAGTTGACCTTTGTTCATTGAACCGTGGGCAAGATCATCCTGGTGGATTTGAAATAAAGACTCTTGAAAAAAAAGAAGATAGGAATAAAAGGAAGGTAGATCTGAAAATAAAAGACAAATTTAATTCTTGCCATTGTGAAAATTGTGTTTATAAAATATTAAATATACTAAATAAAATCTTGAATTAAAATTAGTATATAACTAAGAGAAAACAAATCAGAACAATTAACATTTCAAAAAGCTAAGTATCATAACATCCCAGCTATCAAGCACTTGCTGAATAATTTATTATTTGGGACAGTCAGTTTTTATAGGCATATGATATTTTACCTCTGAATGTTAGAAGAGATTGTTATTTGATATGAATATTTCCAAAATGCAGTATACATTTCTCTGAATCTTGAAGGAAAGAATTCTACTGATATTCTAAGTCTGCAACCAGATGATGGAATGTTCTCAACTGCTACTTTACTCTCTATAAATCAAAGATATAGGTGACCATTTGATCCACTGGAAATATTTGTAGTGTTTGTACAATCTGAGCATCTAACTCCTTTCAATACTTGCATGGTTTCCTCCATTGCAGATATCTGCTCTCTCTTCTACATTTTTCAATGTGCCTATACATAGCATCACTCTACAATTTATTTTATTATTTCTAATCTGTACAGGACACCTTCAAATTATGTGAAAAATAATAATACGTATCTTCTGGAAAAAGACCAGATGAAACACGATGCCATTGACCATAGAAGCATTTCCTTGGCAGAAAGTTATTTTTGCTTACTTTCTAATTGTAGGTAGATAGAACTTTTACTCGAGGTAGGTGATATTGCTTGAAAATAAATCCTAAATGGGAACTGTTATCATGTGAAGGAATATATTATAAAAAAATAAAATACTTAGACTCAAATTGTTAATATAAACCAATTAACATAACCAAAACCCTTATTGCATACCTGTAACCCCAACACTCCGGAAGCTAAGGCAGGAAGATCAGGAGTTCAAGGCCAACTTGGGCTATGTAGTAAGTTCCAGGCCACTCAAGGCCACACAGCAAGACATTATCTCTAAAATACCAAACAAACAAAAATGAATAAATTAGGTCAGTGTTTTTAGAGGCACTATTTATACATAAAAAGAAGCAATAATAAAATAATCTTAAAGTGTTACAATCTACCCACTATTAAGAGAGATCAGAAACAAGCAAATAAAACTGCTTTCATATTTGATGTTTTATAAAACATCAGAATCTTAGAACCATAGAATTTTAGACCTGGAAACTTTAAAGATGATCATCCTGGCCCTGTCCTCTGTAGATGACAGCCTGATGAATAGATCAATGTGCAATTTCATGATAGAGAAAAGAGAACTGGAAGTCATCAAACTCCTATCTGGTTTTGTTTTGTTTTTCTGCTGTTCTTATATATGGGAGGTGTCAAATCATATTCTGGGACCAACAAAAAAAAACAAGCTGTTGATCAAGCAAAGCTGAATGCATTAAATTCACTGCAACAAGAGAGAACCTCATCGTGACTGTCATATCCCAGGTATATGTTAGGGAAGCATATTTAGAGAATTTAAGACGTGTTCCCAAGGGGTTTTAGGCAGGTCTTTCTAGAAGAGTTGACAAAGTTAATGTCCTAATAATTTAGGAGAAGAAAGATGTAAGTCTTAAAGCAAGTCTTGGTAAACTAATTAATGGCATGTTAGTGAGTTATTCATTCAAATGAGCAAATCAGTGATCTGACAAGATAATTATTTGCCCAAGAAAAATTGGTTGGCAAAAATTTTTTGAAGCAAACATCTAAGATGTTTATGTTTTGGAGCCCGATTTAAAATGTCGTGGCTTCATGATAAAAGCGAGAGCACACAAGGGAGGGGTGAGGATAGGTAAGACACCTAAAAAACTAGCTAGCATTTGTTGCCCTTAATGCAGAGAAACTAAAGCAGATACCTTAAAGCAACTGAGGCCAATAGGAAAAGGAGACCAGGAACTAGAGAAAAGGTTAGATTAAAAAGAATTAACCTAGAAGGTAACACCCACGCACAGGAAATCAATGTGAGTCAATGCCCTGTATAGCTATCCTTATCTCAACCAGCAAAACCCCTTGTTCCTTCCTATTATTGCTTATACTCTCTCTACAACAAAATTAGAGATAAGGGCAAAATAGTTTCTGCTGGGTATTGAGGGGGGGAGCGGGAGGGGGTGGAGTGGGTGGTAAGGGAGGGGGTGGGGTCAGGGGGGAGAAATAAACCAAGCCTTGTATGCACATATGAATAATAAAAGAAAAATGAAAAAAAAATAATAAAATAAAAAAGCAAAAGGAAAAAAAATAAAAATAAAAATAAAATAAAATGTCGTGGCTTAAGGTAAGGAAAGGCTGACACAGGTAGTGTCATATTATCTTCTGATGTTTTTTTCTGACCTCAGTAAAACCACCTAATCAGTTGATGCTTCACTTTTTTATTATCAAAATAAAGCCAAAGCTTTTACTAAGCAATCAGAACATCCTGAATCCTTTATCAGTCAGATACAAAAAATGTGGCCATATGGACTACTCCAAACCTGAGCAAGTAACAGTAAGCCTTTACTTTTGGGGTATGCACATTTGAGTCAGCTGAAATCAGCTGATCCTGATTGACTCAGCAGGCCTTGACTCCAAAATCTGGACTGAATCCAAGTTTTCTCCATGAGTTGTTTATCCTCCTTGGATAAGAGGCTACACAAAGCACGTTCTTTTTGACAAAAAGAAAGAAGACAAGTTCAACCATTCTAGCATAGTTCAGGCCCTGGCACATGCCACATCTACTGAAATTTCTACTGACCAAAGTAAAACTCAAAAATCAAGTTTGAACATGTACCCAAAATAAAGCTCTGAAATCAAGCCAAAAGATTACTTGCCATGAGGCCGTACCAAGGACAAAAAAAACAAGCCCAGCAATTCAATCAACCAAATCTTTTGAAAGAAATGCTCTTAAATTTAGCCTTCAACCAGTCTCAGATATATGAGAAAATTGTCTAATGCAATATGGTTTGACAAATTAGGCATGGAAAAGTACTCAATATGAAGAACAGGAAGAGTTGTTCCTTCTCATCATTCATGATATCATTTCCACAAATCAGTTTATGGTCTGTGAGAATTAGAACCTAATAAAAATTTTGGCATCAGGCCAATCAAGGAAAACAGAAAATACTGCAATTCTGATTTCACCTGAAATTGTTTCCATGTTAAATCAATTAAATGTACCCAATAAATACCAACTTATAATGAATCCATATGAATCTTACAGAATTTTATACCACTCTCTCTGAATGTCCCCTTGGTTATTCAAGTAGCTCCCAAAGAGTTATCGTGACTGTCTTAGTAAGTTATATCCTTCCTTCTTTATTTCTGAGTTCTTAACTGCTGTTTCCAAAACTACAATGTCATTTTACTCAGAAAAGAATACACTATGTTTTGGTGTAGCTACTGTAAAAAAACTAGTAAGTAAAGGGTGAATTATGAACTTCCACATAACTTTAAGATTTGGAATAAAGCAATTAGTAATCCAAATCCAATTATCAGTGCACAATTATAGTTTGTTACTTTTAAAGATGACAACATTGAAATAGTTTTGGCTTTATTTGGAATAAAGCCAAAAGTCAGCCCAAAATAGGCATCAAATGATCATACTCACAGTCAAAACACAGGACTAAGCCAGGTATGGTTGTACCTGCTTATAATCCCAGTTCCTCAGAAGGCAGAAGGAGGAGGATTGCAAACTTGGTGCTAGCTCAGGCAAAGTTAAGGAGACCCTATGTTAAAAACAAAATAAAAACAACAAAGCTGAGGGTGTGGCTCAAGTACTATAGTGCTTGCCTAGCATGTGTAAGGTCCTGTCCTTTCCAATACTGCAAACAACACAGAATTAGCATAACTCGTGACCTATTGAAACAGTTCATTTTTCACTTGCATGACAGTGCCAGTATTTATAAATAAATGATAATAGAAGAATAATCAATACCACTGATCTTCAATATCATATTAAGAAAAAATTATTCTGCTACTTGTGGGGCTGAAATTGGGAGGATCATGGTTGGCGGCCAGACTGGACAGAAAGTTCACAAGATCACATCTCAACTAACAGCTGGGCATGATGGTGCATGTCTTCCATGGGAGGTCAGAAGTTCCATGCCAGCCCAAGGCATGGAACTGTTGAGGCCACATCTCAACAGAACAAAGCTGTGGGTGGTTGGAAGCATAAAATAGGATCTCCATCTAGGCTGACCCAGGCAAAAAATGAGACCTTGTCTGAAAAATAACTAAAACAAAATGGGCTAGAGATGTGGCTCAAGCAGTAGAGCCACAATAAAACCACCTAATCAGAGCACAAAGCTCTGAATTAAAGCACTAGTACCGCCAAAAAACAAACAACAAAACATTCTGATGCTACCTTTTGATTCTAAAACATTTGACAGAAATTGTTAGCTCTAGAAAACAATACTATCAGTATCCCCAATCTGTAGTAGAATCTTCTACCATAAATTTACAGAAATTACTAATATTAAATGTGAAAATGAAGTACAGTATTCTATTACTTTCTACCCTCTCCATGTGAGCTATTGTTTTTTTTAAACATCATAAAATATTTGCATTAACTTTTAATAATGCTAATAATAAAATATCTCCTCACACCTGTTAGGATGGCCATTGTTAATATATTGCTTTATTGAAAATATAAACAAGTGTTGGGTTGGCATGAACAATGAAAATTGGAAACTTGTAGTGGGAAAGTACAATAGTGTGGCCATAATGTAAAATAGAATGGAGGTTTCCTTAGAAAATTAAAAATTTCCTATCACTGTCATGTGATCCAGCAATCTTTTGAGTATATAGCCAAATGAAATAAAATCACTAACTCAGAGAGAAGATATCTATACTCCCATGTTCATTGCAGCACTAGTCATGGTACCAAAATTTGGGGGGAACTAAGTATCCATTGACGGATGAATTATATGTATGTATATTATGTGTATATATTTTTATACACATAAAATTTTTATATGCACAATAGAATTCAACCTTAGAAAAGAAGGAAATTCTGCCCCTTAAGACAACATGGATGAACTTAAGTGAAATGAACCAGACACAAAATGACAGATATTAAATGATATGTTTTGAATGCATAAACTAACAAAACAAACTCAAAGAAACAGACAGGTATGGTAGTTACCACAGATCAAGGGGCGAAGAAATGATGAACTCTTTGTCAAAGAGCACATACTCGCAGTTATAAGATGAATAATTCTGGAGACCTAATAGATGGTCTGATGGTTATAGTTAATAAATGAGTTGTGCATTGAAATTTGCTCTTAGATATTTTCACCACAAAAAAGGTAACTGTGTGAGGAGATGCTATGTTAATTAGATTGATTGTTGTAATCATTTCACAATATATAGGTACATCAAAACATTATGTTATGTCCTGTAAATATATGCAGTTTTATTTGCCAATTATACCACAATAAAGTGTGGAAAAAAATTACTCCAAGGTTACTTGGTATGTCATTAACAGCTAGATTTCTCAATCATACCCATTTAAGTCTACATACATCTAGTTATACCTAGGACATTTTGTGAACTTAATATACTTGAAATTTTCCTTTATGTAAATGGTGTTGTAAATATATGCTATTGCTAAAATTGGGTCCTATATCTACTTTTTGTAAGTGAGATAATAAAATGAATAGAGACATTCTAGCTTTAAAAAGAGTATTTTTACTGACTTCCTGGTCACCAACAGCCCCCTGGGACTGGTTTATGCAATGTCTCTATTCTTCACAAAAGAAATAATTTTCCATGGATGCTTAAAATGAGGTCCTTTTTCTGTATCATAGCAGCAGCTTGGTTTCCCTGTCAATCCAGTCCCTTTCAGTACCATAACCACCTATATTCAGGCAGCATCATTACCAGGTGAGGCAGAAGTGGAGCTTTTGGTATTTTATGTCTATAGCAATTCAGCATTAAAAACTCTAGATGCATCACAGCTCTTGACTATTTCATATCTGAGTGTGCCATTACAATTCCTGTCCCCTGCCATCTGTCGGGACCTCATAACAAACTCCTAAATTATATGAATCTCACAGAGCAGCTAAGGATAAAAAGATCTGCATGAACTTATTTCCATAAACACCTACTAGGTTGTGAGAAAAAGGAAAGATCTCCTTGAGGGACTGCTTTGACTGAGGGAGACTGGGAAAGTTATGTGTTCTGGGGAAAAGTATTCTCCAGCATTAAGGCAAAGAAACGCAGGGAAGCAGTACAGCAGATAAAAGATGCCTTCACTATGCAAGTCCGTTACCAAATGCAATTTGCTCTATTTTATTTGACTATCAGCTATAGAAAAACTCTTTGAATGGTATACCATCCCAAGATTAATAATTCCAGTAAAATGTTAATATGATATGGAAATAATGATAATAATGGGATTACTAAAAGTAGTACATCCTATGAGATTCGGAGTTTTCTCCAGCTGAGGAGAATTGTTCATAGAGGTTGATTCCATTGATGTGAAATTCCAAAACAAGTAAAAATAACCAACAGTGATCTTTAATCCAGTGGAATATACCCTGTGTGTCACAAGTGCCACCAAATAATTTTTCACTATTTGTTTGGGAGAGAGCCTTTATTAAATTTTACATAAAGCTTCTGCACTGGTTACTACTAAGAAATTTTCCTTCCTTTTTTTTGGAAAATATGAACCATTAATTCTCTGCCTATTTCCTGTGACCTAATACATATCTCCTGTGAATCTTCCTTCCTTCATATCCTCATCTTCACCTGAGTAGCAGCTCATCTTAAATTAATGAAGTTAATGTTTCATTTGCATTTATACCAGGGGTCCTGGGAGAAACCTTAGAAATGCATTGAAACTGGACTACTGGAAAATATTGTGAAATAAAATAATATGTTTAAAAATAGTATAAACTAAGACATCTGTCTTTTCTACTCTAATGCCCTCCCACTGTACTTCCATCTTGTATAAAGGAAAATTGAGTTAGTCAGCAGCATTTTTGGTGTACTGTGCACACTAGGTCACCTTCCTGACTTACCCAAGATTGTGAAAGCAATGAGGAATGATAGAGACTATACTTCTATATGAACACATCCAATGATAATGAGAATTGAAAGAAGGTGTGGAGTGGAAGAAGAAAAGGGGTTGAAATGTGTGGATCCAGAGCTAGTTTATGGAGTAGTCTTCCAATAATCAAACCAATAAAACTGTAAGCACAAAATTCCACTCTCGTGACTGACAAGTCAGTGCTGAAATGAGCTCAGGCCAGAATAAACTCAAAAGTACATTTGCTCTTAAAAACACTCTCCAGATTGAACCCTTTTTTGCCGGGAAACATATGAAATGGAATGTATTGGAGTGTCTGTATAGGCACCAACCCCTGGTAACATGAGGAGCAGAGAGATGTTGGTGCATAAAATTACATTTTATCTATCACAGTACTTTAGGCTCCAGTATAATCTGAGGTTAAAATAAACATTTCTGAAATACTAATAGTAGCAAATAAATGTCAATCTAACCATACTAGAGAAAACCTAGATTACCTATTCCCTTCATTTAAAGTAATGCTAAAAACTCCCAATAAAATGAGGTTATCAAAAAAAAGACAGTGATGTCAGCCAATATGAGTATTACAAACAATGATTTCATTAAGAATATTGTGTATATTTAGGTCTGTGATATTTGTGCTTATCAGCTTTTCAAAATTGTTTATTTACTGTTGTTTCTTTTTTATCATCAAAATACTTATTTACTGTTATGTCTAATTTTATTTTCATAATTTTATACTCTTTTTCTCAAAAATAGAACTTAAAAATCCTACCAAATGTATTCTCAAATGAAGAATAGAAATAATCCTTGAGAAATAAAGTTACAGATCAAAAGCCTATGTAGTAGCTTCCAATGGGAGATAGCATTCCGTCCCCAGGGGACATTTGGCAATGTCTAGAGGCATGTCTAGTAGGTATGATGAGAGAGAGTATTACTAGCATTGAGGAGGCAGAGATAAAGATGCTGCTCCAATGCCAAGGCAGTACACCATAAAAGAGAATTATCTGGTCCAAAATAGTGCCAAGGTTGAAAATCCTGGCCTACACTAAGAATGTTAGGCAGAAGAGAGAGTTACAAATATATCAGTGCTGATACAAGGCAATAGCCATGCTGATGTGGATCAGTGTGAGTCAAAATGAGATGTGGACCATCCCAGATTGCTGAAGTTAATAATATGGAACTGGAGTGATGTCCAGAGACAGTCAGACACAAATTAGGAGATCTAATTCCCTGACATTTGTGCATAAAATTTTCACTAATATCTGAGTGAGAGAAGATTGAAAGTATTATTGGATTAACAGTCACCATACTACATTGTAATTTGTTATTACTACATCTTAGACATCTAAATCTCATTTCTCACCTGATAGAAAGGAGAGAAATAGTCACTGCAGCATTATTATAAAGATTTTTAAAGTGCCTAGTGACCCTTGCTTATAGACTTCATTGCACTGAGTTAGAATTGGGGTGATGTGAGAGGCATTAGCTGACGTGTCTGCTCTGCATCTCATACCCCTACATGTACATTTATTCCTGAAGGCCAACTTGCTGGAAGGAGAGATATCAATGGGAATAACAGAAAGCCTAGAGCAAATTCTTAACTTTTTAGTATCAAAAAAAGGCAGCCAGGTAAGGCAGAGATGGGGAGGATTGTGGTTCAAGATTAATCCGGGGCAAAAAGTTAGTGGTACATGATCTCAATCTGGACATGTTGGTGCATGCCTGCCATCCCAGCTACTGGAGAATCATGAATAGAAGGATCGCAGTATAGGCTAACCCAAGTACAAACAAGAAACCCTACCTCAAAAATAGCTAAAGTAAAAAGAGCTGGGGGTGTTGCCCAAGTAGTAGAGTCTTGTGTCCTGCACAAGCTTATCCTAGAAACCTAACTGGGGACAATGAGAGATGCTGAAAGGACAAAAGACAGAAGACAAAACATGCACAAAGCTGGAACCAGGTGGGCTGGGTGCTCAGATGGAGACACAAAACAACCCCTTCCACCTCCAGAGAGTTTATTATATACAGTAGCAAAATGAGGTGGAGCAGCAGTTCTCAAGGGAGAGGGTGTGACATTGTAATTCTTGGGAACAGGAGGAATCTGTGACTGCTTCTCTCTGATCATGAGCATCTTAGGACAAACAGCTGTGCTGCATCTTGCTCTCTTCTGTGGCTGGGGCTGTGCTAAACTTAGCCTGCAGTTTATTGGGCATAACTGTGCTTGCTCCCTTCTGCAGCTGGTGCCATGCCAAACTCAGTCTGAAGTTTTTTTGACACATCTGTGCTTATGTACTCCATTCTCCACATCTCCCCCTTTTTTATTTCTTAAATGTTCCCGATGAAGCCTTAATCCAAGGAGTTGTCTTCATACCGTGTGGCATCTGACTGAAAAAACAAGAAAACAGGTGAACAATACCAGAAGGAGTGTTTTTAGCAAGTTAAACGGATTGAAACCCTTGAATTTATCCAGGATAGTTTTTGCAATATTAGCTGGATAAACAACATTATCATAAGCCTTTTGCATGGCCAATATTTGTTGCCTTAGTAGCCATAAGTCTATAGTATCGATTGCTTCATTCTCATGTGCCCATAAGATAAGCTTTACCTGTAAAGTTATACTTGCCATATTGAGGCACCAAATGTCCTGAGGAGTGACCTCCCATGTGCACCATATCATCAGTAAAGATAGATACAGAGTGGCTCACCAAGTGATAGGATGCACCACTGGAGAGTTGGGCATGAAAGTCCAGTATGCATCGCCCTGGACAACACCCACCTATATTGTTCTTAATTTGACCCCAGGTGGGTGGCTCACTGTCCCATGTCTGTCTTGCCAGTGACTGTTTCCTTGGCCACCCTCTGATCAGTGGAGGAGTCAGCCTCAGCAGCTCCCTGTCCCAGGGCGAGTCCTCCAGTCTCAGCCTCCTTATCTTCAGGACCACGGAGTCCATGAGACTTCACAAACCACAATGGTACCCACACTGGGTGTTCTGCACCTTCAGGCATGCCCTCAACCCCACATCAGGACAGGATTAGGACCATGCCATTTGCCAGTCAACACATTTTTCCAAAGAATCTGAGGCCTGACGGTCAGCTCTTGTAGCTGCCAATGCCTTTCAGCACATGTTAAACCCTGTTCTGGGCAGTTCAAAAAATTAAGGATATATAAACCTTTACACAATTGGCTAGCTAGGGGAAGTACCTCATCTCCCCCTTTCAATTTTTTTAATTGCATTTTGAGAGTGGCATATGTGTGTTCCACTTTGGCCTGCCCTTGAGGATTATATGGAATACCAGTAGTGTGATATGTCTGACAGTCCTCACAGAAATGCTGAAAAGCAGTTGACGTATGCAGGGTCATTGGGGTTTACCCATGGTGGCAAAAGCAACCAAACAATGAGCAATGACATGCTTTGTGGCCTCACCAGCATGCACAGAGGCATAGATATAACCTGAATAAGTGACCACTGACACATGAACCAACCAAAGGAGGAAATGTGAGTGACATCCATCTGCCACAAGATTCCAAGCTGAAGGCCTCAGAGTTAACCTTCTCAGGTGCTTGTGGCAAACATGTGACACACTTTTGACATGATTTAATGATTTGTTGAGCCTGCTCCCCAGTAGGGTGAAATTGCCTATGCAAGGCTAAAGCATATTGATGGTACACAGCATGATTTAGTTAGGCAGCTTCTATGGGTGTGGTAGTTTGCAAGCCCAGAGACTAGGTTATCTGCCCAGCATTACCATCAGCAAGTGGGCAGGGGAGATTAGAATGTGAGTGCAAATGGTTCATAAAATAAGGATAGAGGCAGGTTCGCACCAGACTACGCAACTGAAAGAAAAGATTAAATAATTCTTCACTACTAGTATGGCTAATATAAGCAGTTTCAATGCAGTATAAAACACCCACCACATAGTGACTATCACTGTATAGATTGATAGGTTGTTGTGGAAAGTCCCTGAGGACCATGACAACAGCATACAGCTCTGCCCTTTGACCTGAATCAAAAAACAGTATATTCAACTTTATGGCAATCTTTGGTGTAATAGGCAGCAGTACCATGCCCCAAAGCATCAGTGAAAATTGTGACAGAGGGAAGGATAGAATGATTTTTGGAAAGACAAACACATGAAGGGAGGTAAAAGTTTTGAATGTGGGAGATGTTCCCCCACCTGTCCTTGAAAATTAGCCAGTGCAGACTGCCATAAGTCTGAAAATTGCCATGACCAGTGCTGTTGATCTTTTGAAAATGGGACAACAATATTACTGGGCTTATGCCTCTGCAATTCACAACAACGAGTGTGTTCCTTAGCAATCAGCCTAGCTACCAGCTCATGCTATGGTGTAAGAACCTTAGCAGAAGAGTGACAAGTTTAACCATTTCAACACCCCCTGCAATTGCCAGAGTGCTCCGATTGGCATTGACAGAGAGTGTAAAATCAGTACAGCGCTGAAGCTGGGCTGTAGTAATTGCTCTCTCAACCTTAACCAATGTTTGTCGGGTGTCCTCCTTAAGTTCTCAAAGCTAGGAAGGATTAGGGTTGCCCTTGAGCAGTTGAAAAAGAGGAGACAAGGGTCACCAGTATGTTTTAGAGAGGGTCTGAGCCAATTGATATCTCCCAGCAGTTTTTGTAGATCACTTACAGTTTTTAAATTATCCTTCCTGATCTCTATCTTTTAAGGACAGATCAAGCTTCTATTGATAACTTGCCCTAAATATTGAAAGAGAGGCATTTTTTGTACCTTTTCTGGGGCAATGCACAATCCCCAGGCCTCAAGGTCCTTTGTAAGATCTTCCAAGATTAGTAAAAGTGTAGACTCACTGGGATGACATCAGAATATCATCCATGTAATAAAGGACATACACTCCTGGATACTCACGGCATGTAAGTTCTATTGCTGCAGCAACAAATTCCTGACACATAGTGGGACTGTTAGCCATGACTTGGGTCAGCACTGTCCAGTGAAATTGGTGCCCAGGGCCCTGATGACTTGGTGATGATAAAGTGAAAGCAAATTTTTCTCTGTCTTTTAAATGGAGAGGAATGGGGGAAAAAAGATCTTTAAGATCAAGAGTGCAAAGACAATAATCTAATGGAATAGCTGTGGGTGAGGGAAGGCCAAGCCAGAGCACTCCCATTGGCTGTATCACTCTGTTGACAGCTCTTAAATCCTATAAAAGCCTCCATCTTCCTGACTTTTTCTAATCACAGAAATCGGAGTATTCCAAGGGGTATGGATATGCCTTGCCTTTAATTGTTACTCCACCAGTGGCTGAAGCCAATTTCTCCCCTGTCAAAGGCCACTGGTCCACCCAGACTGGATCTGTTGAGAGCCAAGTGATCTGGGCTGCGTGTTTGAAAGGAGAGTGTTTAATTTGTTGGACCAGGGCCCCTACTGAAATCACTGCATGGCCTGATATCCTAACCCCGTCCTCCCTAGATTCCCTAAAGGCTGCAGAGGATGTAACCTACCTTGTTGATATTGTCCCAATCCCCTAAAGGAATTATAGCCTTGTTGAAACATTTGGTGAGAGAACACACTATTAGGACTGTAGAATATAGCTCCCATACCCTCTAATACATCTCTTCCCCACAGATTGACCAGAAGATTGTCCAAGACATAAGGAACAAAAAATGCCCTGAGTGTCCCTCCCTCCAACGGATATGCTCAGCACTCTGGAGGGGGCCATGACTGGCCCCTATCTCCTGCAGATCAGCAGCAGAGGGTTGGCAAGGCTAATTTTTTGGCCAATGTCTAGCAGCAACTACAGAGACATCAGTACCAGTATCCAAAAGTCCCCCAAACTGTTTCTCATTTAAGAACAAAGTCATTTTTGACCTATCTTTTGTTACTTGTACCCAGTAGGCATGATTAAAGGAACCAAATCCTCCATCTCTCCATGGGTTGTGAGTTAACACTGTGCCTTTCTTCACATTTGAGAGAATAACCAGCTAAGCTATTTTTATCTCCGGGGATACTGCTACAAAGGAACTGGTGCCTGGGTCATTACCTTAATTTCCCCAGTATAGTCTTCATTAATCACACCTGGATAAACCTGTAATCCCCTTATGGTTGTTCTACTTTTCCCTAATATTAAACCCACTGTGCCCTGGGGCAGAGGGCCATAGACCCCCATAGGGATAATTTGCACTCCCAAATCAGGTGTTAACATGTATCAGGAGGTGGGACTGAGGTCCAGTCCTGTGCTTCCTGGGGTGCCATGAATGAGGTCTTCAATTGTGGGTATTGGCGAGGAGCCTGCATAGTAATTGCCCCCACTGTTTGATGGGGCCAGGGAAGGCCTCATTGGAAGTTTCCCTGTCCTATAAGAGGTTGTCCATCTATATCTGTTTTGGAGTGACATTAGTTTGCCCAATGTTTTACCCTCGGATACCAAGGACATATCCCAGGGGGTCAAGCCCTGGGCCCATTGGCACCAGTCGGTGGCCCGGTGATGGGCCCCAAGATACCTAGCTGTAATCTGGGCTTATTCTGACACTCCCTAGCAAAATGTCCCTCTTTTCCACAGGAAAAACATGTTCTTTTTTTTCTTCCCCCAGGGTGGACCACTTCCTTTAAGGCAGCAGCTAAAGCTATACCCTGGATGTGACTTGGGCCAACATCTGCGCAAATTCTAATCATTTCCTGCAGAGTAGCTCTTTTTCTATATGGCTGAAGGGCTGTCTTACAGGCCTTGTTAGCATTCTTGAAAGCCAGCTGTTTTACCAGCATGTTTCTGGCTTCAACATCCATCACTATCCTGCCCAAGTTTTGCAGCAGTCATGTCACAAACTCTTGATATGGCTTATCAGGACCTTGGAGAATGCTAGTTCATTCCAAAGTCTTTTCTCCTTTCATGGGTAGTTGTCACCATGCCCTTGTGCCTGTGATGGCAATCTGCCGATAAGCTTGAGGGGGATACTGTAATTGATTATTTATGCCTTCAAAAGGTCCTCTTCTCCTGAGCATATCTGCAGTGATATGAAGTCCATGGGCCAAATTATAGTTTGCCTGCTCCTGTCATAACTCTGTAAAACCTGTTTTCCACAGCAAGTAATCACCTGGAGGGAGGCATGCTTTAGCCAGCCTTGTCCAGTCATCTGGAGGCATAGCAGTATCTCCTATCACACTCTGTAATAGCCTCAGCATAAATGGTGCCATAGAGCTAGAGCAAGCATTTTCTCTCACTCCCTTGTTACTACTGAACATAACTAGGGCTAACTGGTCAGTGACAGGAGACACAGAAAAGACACAAGATAGACAGACAGACAGACAGAAAGTTGGGGCCAGGTGTGTTGGGTGCTTGGGTAGAGATACACAACCCTCATTGCTTCTTTTCTCTAAGGCCTTACTCCTTTACAATTCCTTAAAACCTTGCTTCTAAAGTCTTTCCTTAAAACCTTCCTTTTAAAGTCTTCTTTTCTGTTCTTCAAAGTCTCTTTCCTTAGACTCATACTGTCCCATGTTTTCTCTTAGCTGTTCTTTAGCTTAGCTTTTCTAAAGCCTATGTATAAAGTTCTTGGTGCAGACTGGCACTGTCTTATGTTCTCTTTAGCTTTTTTAAAATCTCAGTCCTCAGATTTACTAGCAATTCTCCTTCAGCAATTCTACCTTCAGCCATTCATTTTCTCTTCCAAAGCCTCCCACATCAAAAAGCCTCCCTTCATCCAAAAGCCAAAAGCCCAAAGCAAAAAGCAAAAGCCTGAAGTCCTCCTTCAGTGAGTCTTTTATATCCAGTGGTAAACAGGGTGGAGCATCAGTTCTTGGGGAGAGGTGTGACATTGTAACAGGAGAAACCTACATTCCTGCTTCTCTGAACATAAGCAACTTAAGAAAACTAGCTGTTCTGCAATTTCCTCTTCTGTGGCTGGGGCTGTGCCAATCTCAGTATATAGATAAACATCTTAGGAAAAGCAGCTGAGCTCCAGCTCAACTTGCTTATGTCCAGTTCTCATAGGCTTCTCATAATCCACTCTCCACATAGAGTTATACATTGTACAGGCTTGTTTTACCTCCTTTAAAGTTTTAAATGAAATCTTTTCATGAAATTTCTGCTGCCTGCCAAGGTTGTTAGAGTCTAGTCTCTCGAGCACAGGACAAAATTTAAAACCAGCTGTATCCTTTCCTTGTCCATGAGCTGCCTGAAAGGCAGCCTACACAAGACTCTTAGCAAGATTAGGAAGTCTTTTGGCCCATGGAGGTAACCCCAAATGCATAGTTCCCTGTGCTTGATGGGCTGGAGCATTCTCCTCACCCTCCTCATCTGACACTGAATCAGAATCAGAATCATCTTTTGACTGAATTTTAATTTTATGTGAAAACTTATCCTCATAAGGTGGGGCTGATGATTCAGCATCTCCGCCTCCTGCAGCATTTTGTTCCTTCAAAGGATACTGCCTCTTAAACTCTTGGATGTCTGATTGTAAGGGGTGAGTCCCACATCCCTGCTTGAATACCAAGGAGGAAAATCTGTCTTTATGTGATGGAGTAGGCCCCAAACAATCTTTAATCATAGACCACAAACCAAAAGTAAAAATGGGCATGCATTCCAGCCCCTCAGCCATATATCATGCCCTCAGCCCATCTGTTACCTTGTTCCATGTTTCTAAATTTACAATGTCCTCCTCAAGGAAACACAGGCAAGTATCCTGTACAAAATTGAAAAACTGCATAAGCTGAAGTGACCTGAGTCTGCTTCCTCTAATCTTTAGCATAGTTTTAAAGCCTGCATATAGAGGTCTCAGTCCTTAGGCTCACACTGCCTCATGTTTTTCTACCTGGATGTATTCAATTCACTCTCCCCCTCACCTTACTTCTTTTCTATTACAACTTATATGCATACTTCTCAGAGAGTATCTCCTCGTCTCAGGCTTCAAGTTCCCCTGTAGTTAGGTTCCTGTCCAGGCATCACCCCTCTTGTGTCCTGCATGAGCTCATCTTAGAAACCTAATTGGGGGCAATGGGAGATGCCCAAAGGAAAAAAGACAGAAGACAAAACATGCACAAAGCTGGAATCAGGTGAGCTGGGTGCTCGGATGGAGACACACAACAACCCCTTCCACCTCCAGCAAGTTTATTATATACAGTGGCAAAACGAGGTGGAGCAGCAGTTCTTGGGGGAGAGGGCATGGACATTGTAATTATTGGGAGCAGGAGGAACCTGTGACTGCTTCTCTCTGAACTTGAACATCTTAGGAAAAACAGCTGTGCTGCATCTTGCCCTCTTCTGTGACTAGGGCTGTGCCAAACTCAGCTTGCAGTTTGTTTGACACAGCTGTGCTTATGTACCCTGCTCTCCACAGTAGAGCACCTGTCTAGCAAGTGTAAGGCCCTTATTTCAGCCCCCAAGGCTGCCAAGAAAAAATAGTCAGCCTCATATAAACTATTTAGAAGAATGCCTGCTGAGGACAATACTTGCTTCACTTTGCATTTCACCTTGTTTATAGATTAGGTAAGTGCTTCCAGACTTGTGGAGGGAAAGCACCAAAGGGAAGCAAAGTGAGAGAACAACACCCTGGTGTAGGAACTTCTGGTTCTCATTCTCCTTCATGTCAACTCCATGATGATGGAGCAGAAGGAAAAAGAAAAGAGCACCTCTATTCAATGTTGGTGATCGAAAAAGAAGGAAGAAGGGTCCACTGTTGATCTTGAAATCCTGAGAAGAGTAGCCATCCATTAACCTTGACACCATGGATCAGGAGAGTAGAGGTGGCTTTAGGGGGTACACAACACAGCTGGATAACCTGGACAGGACCAGGAACTTTCTAACACTCCAATGATTTAAAATAAAATTCAGTCCGGGAGTGAGAGAAAAATTCTGAATTGAACTGAGTTTGCATTTGTTCATTTTCATTTATTTTAGTTAAATACCTGGAGGCCTTAGAAAGAAGAGATTCCTTTAGCTCACAGTTTTGGAGGCTAAAATCCAAGATTGGTGAACCAGATCAATTCAGCCTTTGATGAAGGCTCTGTGGCTGGGTCATATCACAGCTGTTGGAATCAGGATAGAGTATATGTAAGAGGGGAGAGATTCCACAGTAAGACAGGAAGCTACAGAGATGGGAGGTGGCAGTCTCCATAATGACCTTGCACTAGACTCTACCTTTTAAATGTCTCATCACCTCTCACACTGCCACCCTGGGTACCAAGCCTGTAACTCATGAACCTTTAGGGAACACATATGAACCATATCCCAATTATAGTAGAAAGAATACTCTGAAAACCTGAAATGCCTGAAAAAAATCCCAGGAATGATTAAAATGTCCTGGATGCAACCAGATTATATTTTCTAAATTTAGGCATATGATTGTACACATGAACTTAATAGCTAATATGAACCATATACTACATATGTTTTTTTCTGTACTTCTTAACTAATTTTTGTATTATCTTGATGAAATCTCATGTTAAAAATAAAATTACAAAGCAACTACAAGAATCTCTAGGTATTTTTTAAAAGGCACATAAGCCAAATACAACAGACTAATATTTTTCAGGAACATCTTGGTCCTTAGAAAGGGTAGCAGAGAATCAATATACTGCTTAAAAGATAGGTTGATTGGGTAGCCCCTGACAGATGAAACTTTGAAGAACAAATTGTCAGGCTTACAGATAGTCAGCATTCCTGTTAAAAGCTTTAACAAATAATTTGCTGAGCAACATACTAGTCTGTAAGAGCTTTTGGAGCACATAGAGGGATAAGTACATCCCTTAACTCCACAGAAAACACACAGCCTTTCCTATTTGACTTGCAGTACTATGCCTAAAACATCTACAGAGCTCAAAGGCCGTGTGGGATAATGCAACAATGGAGTCAAAGCTGTGAACTTGATGGAGCTGAGCCAAATTGAAATAGAAATTGTGGATAATTTTGTCTCAATATCTCTAATTATCAATTAGGTTGAGTCATTCAGCACCAGATACAGGCCATTTGGCCTCTAATACCAATTGGAAATACAAAAAAGAGCAGCAATTTCGTCCAGATTCAGCAACACCTATGGGTAGTGAATGACACCAGGCATCTCAAGAAAATGATATGTTGGATCTCTTGAGTTTTCTTAAAAACATGTTTTATCTTTGTTTATACCATTTCTGTTTATGAAATTGTCAAATCAGATATTTAAATTTTAGCTTTTCACTTAGTTTACATGTACATGAGATGCAATGAATAAGGGAGTAATTGGATGCATTTTATATGCCCAGATTACTTGGAATATAATGTTGCAGATAAAATGTACCTAAATATGTTCAAGAAAATCACATGCAAACACCTAGGATGGAATATAATAGACATCTGTCAATTTTCTGAGTTAGAGGGAAGCATAACTGCAAATAAAACAAAAACAGGCGACCTTCCTTGAGTTGTATCCAAATTGAGGCATTATTTCACACTCTCTTTCAACTATAACAATGCTAGGAAGGCAAACTAGATCCCCTAAGATTAAACAGTATATATATACTAGCATGGCAAGCCTTGATTGGACCAGAACCAAACATTGCAAGAAGGGATTGACATGCTTCATTGCTCCTGTGAAACAAACATTAGCAAGAAGTTTTAGAGAAATGGTTAGAAATCCATTTGTGCCTGTCAATACCATCCACCTTTTCAGCTACAAATCCATTAGTGACTAATGGCTGACTCAGTATTAAGCCAGACAATAGAAACAGAACATTCATTGCAGAGAAAAGTAGTGAACTAAGTTTCTGTTGTTGTTGCTATTGTTGCTTTGTTTGTTTTAGGATCAAAAGTAGCAGCAAATGGATTTCAGATTGACAAAAGAGCTGTGGGAGGTAATTTCAACAATTCATAAAAAAATGTAAATACAGGTAATATTCCCATTGAAAAGTTTGTTGACTCTAACCTTCCTGATCACTGCCATATTACACATGCAATGCTACTGGAGAGGGATAATAAATATCAAAGATGAATAATAAGTATGATCATCGTTATCAAGAAGAGTGAGATTTTCCTCAACGACATTTATGTAAGACTTTGTTCCCTTGTGCCAACAAAAGCCCTAAAGTTACTTAAAAGAAAATCATTATACATAAAAGGATTTTAGGCCACACAAAGGGAGTGGTTTATAGAAAAGGTGTGAGGGGAATTTTGTTATTTTAAACAAGAGAGTGGCAACAGAATAAAACTGACATCATTTCAAATTCATAAAGACTTTCAAGATTGATTCTTGGATTGCAGTTCTCTTGCCTTAATTAAAAAAGTGTCTGCATCATGGAGCTCAGCCCACTCTGACTCAGCACATTGTTAGAAAATGACAATAGTGACATCTACTGTCCAAGTACAGAGACACTCATTTCATTTTGACTTACTGGACAGGTGATCCCATCCTATACGATGACTGAAATCTTAAAATTGTGATAAGTACAACTCATCTAAAATCCTTAGCAAGAAGAGACTCTTTCCACACTAATAAGTTCATTCTATGCTTTTTTCCACTTGTCTTTTATGCGCTTATATATTATTTATGGCAGTTTTACAAACATTATAAAAATAAATTGAAAATGTACCTTACGGTAGCATTGAAGACTTCATGGATAATTTTGATCTAATTTCCCCCTCTTTGTAAATTTATTTTTCCATTAGTTTCCTAACTAAATCTAATTAGCAATGAAATTTTCCTTGTTAAACTGGGAGAATTTGGTTTTGGAGGGAACTACACAAAGCAAAACAGTAAAAGACACATAGATGTGTTTATCACCTCGCCATATTGCTGCTAAACAATACCAATAATGAGTTTTAAATGGTAATTGTGAGTCCCTTAATGTACTTTATATATTAACTATCCTATAGAAGAGATAGTTTGAAGTCCCTGAGTAAATAGACCACAGACATGGCATTCTCATTAAGAGGCATACTGAAAAATTGCATTTGTTATGAAAGTCACAAAATCCTCAGAGACCTAGACATCAGCAAAAATAGGCCTAGAGGAAAACAGGATTTAGTCAAAGAATACTTTGAAAAATATAGGCCTTGATACCAAAAGTAATAGATACATGCTTGCTAATGCTATTGATAAAAGTTTTAAAATTGAGCAATTGGTAAGAAAATTAGTTGGTTGTCTTTAAGCTTCTTTTAAAAAAACTTGGAGTCAATTATACCCCGCTATATTTTGTTCTAAATGCTGTATATTGTTAAGGACACCAAGTTGCCAAGTGATAGCTAGGATTAGAACCCCAAGAGTTGGCTCCAAACAATTTGTTTCTACTTTTGCGTGTAGGAAGTACCAACCACCCTAGTGACTGGAGCTCGGTCTATATCATCCCTGGAGAATGTCCTCAGCTAAAACAAACTTCACATCCTGAATGCGTGCTCTACACCAGCCAGCATGCTAAATAAACCCTTGAACAGACTAGGCTCATCATATACTGTATATTCAACACAAATGTGTCCATTTCTCAGATTAGAAAATGGAGGGAAGAAAAATTAAACAACTTACCTGTGAGATTTCCCTCAATAGTTGCCTACATGACCCAGTTTCGGTACTGATCTAAGTGAAATGAGAACATATAGCCAATAAGCCACAAACCCACAGCGAGGCTCCTTTCTATTCTTATCCTCTTTGCCAGTAGCATGTAATACAGACACAGTAAGAAGTCAAAAGTGTGAAAGTTAAGAAACTTTCTTACTGTGGCACTGCATATCCAGAGGTGGAAGAGAGGAGTCAGGTGTAGTGATCCAGGGATATTTCTGACATAAGCTAAAAGTCCCATGTTTGTTACTTGAAGACATGTTTTACTTGAATATTCTAGGAGTTATAAAGGTAAACTTTTACCTTCCTCAGAAATCCTGTTCTCTTCCTTTATTCCACCCTGATGTCTCTAACCCTAAGCAAAATATTACTCAGGAACGCTATATTATAAAAAATTAAAATTCATTTTCTTTGGGTCCTCTCAGAACTCTCCCCTGGCCCACCAGTCACAGAAGTCAACTTAAACTAGTGGGCTGAGTTAACGGCCTCATTTATTTTTCATTTTTCTCTTAAAATTTTGCTCCTTCAAATTATCCCCTATGGATACATGTATATGTCCTGAATTACAGTAAAAACTAGAATTCCCTCATAGTGTAAAAAAAAAAAAACTTTCACTACAACATTAAGCAGAACGTAGTGTGTCTACTGATGGTGAGCATCGCAGAGCTGTCAGCTGTTTAGAATAAATCCCATTTCCATAAAACCAAAGCAGTTCACACAATTACTCATAACTAGCTCTTGTTAGTAACTTGCACCCTAAGTTGACACTAAGTTGAGATTGTCAGTTCCAGAAAACAATGAATGAAAATCTGCCTCGTAACAAATAGCCAAGACAGGAAGAGAAAGGAAGCTTTCAGATGACAAGACAGAAGAAAATTCTGTTTACAGGAGAAGGATCCTAGAAACAGTGGAATGATCAGGGTTTTTTGAGCTTTGTTTTCAATAGATAATGAAGTAGACAGGAGAATGTACTGTTACACTGGGGACACTGGGAAGTCTAGCAAGGTTGAGCAGCCACACAGGGAGAGAAAGGGTAACCAGGTAATTAGGACAGTCTTAGTCCCCTGCTGACCCTGTGGAAGTCATGTTTTTCAACAAGATTACTTGAATCAATGCTGGTCAGGTGTGGGAGTGATCTGGGAAGTGTTTACAGCCCAGGAAGTGATTCAAGTCAAAATTATTAGAATCCACATGACCCAGTAAAGCAATGGTAACACAGGTGAGTGAGGTCAGAACACAGACCAGAAGGCTCAGCGTTAAGGACAAAGGTATTTAAGCAAGCAACCAAATACCATGCATGACATAGGAATGATGCTGGCAGGTGAGACCAGGTGAAGAATCTGGACAAGAGAGTGACCAACATTTATACAAGACAATACAGTAGCCTTAGTATTCCTGGAGTCCTGAACCATAGGCCTAGCTCAGGTTATCAGGTCCTGTCACCTGCCACCTTTGGAGTTGAATTAACAAAGAGAGAAACAGTGGTGAGGTAAGAAAGAAATTCTCAGTATGGCCAAACCAAGCAGACAACTAGTCTAGAAAACTGTCTTCTTGTACTGACAACAGCTTCAGGATTACATAAGGAAAGACAAAAGTGGAGAGCCAAGAGTCATGCAGACCTAGCAACTTCCACAGGCTGTAGTCTGGTTTCAGCTCTGTTTCCACTTTGTGGAACCACCTTGTGCTAGGGCTTAGCATGAGATGATTGCCTGCGGGAAGTTGGGAAGATGAAATCCTCCCTTTCAGCCCCTTATTTTAAAGAAGTTCCAGTTACATAGAATATCAACAGCCAGGAAAACCCTGACTTAAACAGCAATGACACCACCAACATTCAGTCCAGCACTGAAGTCTTTATCTTCCTGATGCACAAACCAGTCCCAGAGTGAATCCAATCTGGACTCCCGTAAATAAAAATGCACTTAGGTTCATATATGATAAAAAATGTAAAAATATGGCAGGGAGATAAGTGTAAGGAATATGTAATGGAGGGCTTTGAAATCTCAGAGAGAAGATCCTTAAAGGTCATCCACAGAGAAGCAGTATGTGAGGGTCTCAGTCTGGTACTGACCCTTCTGGAGGACAGGAAGGCTAGGAAGTTGTGCCAGAGTTAGCAAAAACTGTATTTGCAATATTAAGAATTCTGGAATGTGTGAGATTCCTTTGCTCCAAAGGGAGGATGCTTTGACCCTTCCTGTGTGGGACCATATTTAACACAGAGGCATAACAGGGATCTCCACACAGCTAGAGGAGCTTTCAAAGCAAGCACAAGTTCTGTCTGCTAATATTAGTACTTAATGGACATTCACCTCTTTTGTAAAAGATGGTTATGAGTGAAGCAGAGAAAAGCCTTTGAGCTAAGCCATAGAACCAGAATTCTTGGTATTGCAAAACACATTTTTCTTTAAACTCATTAAGTTGAATGTTTCTTGAGCATAGGGAATATGCCTTTCTTCATAAAGTTTTGGCACTTTTCATCTCAAAATAAAAGGCACTATAATGTTTATTGTATGAAATTTTATTGATTGTATTTTAGAATGCTCTTTCAATAGAAAAAGGTTGGAAAATAATTACTTAAAAAGTCAAATCAAGTAAAAGATTTTATCTCCTCAGATTCTGAAAACTACCCAAAATATTACTTTAATATTTGTCACCTTTAAGCATATTCTAACTCTGAGTTTTACAAGTTAAGAAAAAAATTAAGAATTAAGTCTAAGCTGGATATAGTGGGGCATGTTTGGAATCTAAGAACTCAAGAGGCTGAGACAGGAGGATTGTGAGTTCAAGGCCAGCCTAAGCTACATAGTGAGTTCCAGGGCTGGCAGAATGCTTGCCTAGCACGTACAAGACCCTTGGTTTGATCCCCAGCACCACAAAACAGTGAGTTCCAGGCCAACCTGAGTTACATAATGAGACCCTGCCTCACACACACAAAAAAGAATTAAGTCCTCTCAGAGTCATTGATGGAAATAAGATAAATATTTCTTTTTGGTCTGATAAACCTGCAATATTTTTATAGAAGATAAATTAGGTATTAGAATTGTGTTAAGATTGGACATTGGGAATATTTTACCTATCTCTTTAACAGATGTTTACAGAATCTGTAGTATAAAAATAGCCAAGATTTAAATGGAAAAGTGACTTTTCTACAGGAAAATATTTTCCAAAGAAAGAGAACAACTTACTGTATTGTGGGCATGCAGAAATGATTTATATGGCATGGAAAGAAATTTATGTTATTGCCATTATAAATCATAACATTTATTTCTGAGAAAAAATTGTTAGCAAATGATTTCAACATGTGTATTTAATTACCAATAATTTTGTTACACTATTTACATTTACAGATCACTAGCACCGCCTTGTGGTCATGTATGAATATTTCTCATCCAAGTGCATGGGAATACTTTCAAGGTTTAAAGTACCTTGTTTTGAACTGATTATTCAAAATCCAGTTGAAATAAAATGTTTATTTCTATATAAATATGAGGCATAGCATGCATCCATATATGTCTACATGCATACAAAAAGGTACAGATTGTATAATATACATCGTAAATAGATCGCAAAATGCCCGGTGTTTTGTTCATATAAATGTCTATAAAATTTGTGGTGACCTCAAGCACATCTCCCAAAAATATCTCGTCTCTCTTCTACCACATGAAAATTATACAGGGACTTTTCAGCTCCCAACAGACATGATCTAAGAGTGGTTCTCAAGCCTGATTGAATTTGAAAATTACCAGTAATATTAAGAATAACAATAGTAACAACAGTAACAATGAATGATATCACGTGTCACCACAGAGATTTAATCAGAAAGCATGAATATAGTATAGGAACCTATAGTTTTATTGCTGATGTCTCAAACCTTGATCTGAAAGTTGTGCTTAAGGATCCTTTTTTTGTTTTGTTTTGTTCTTTGGTTTTGGTAGTGGTACTGGAGTTTGAACTCAGGGCCTTACACTTGCTGGGCAGGCACTTTACTACTTGAGCCTCACCTCCAGCACTTTTCTGCATTAGGTATTTTTCGAGATAGGGTCTTGTGAACTATTTGTTCAGGTTGACTTCAAATTGCTATCCTCCTGATCTCTGCCTCTTGAGTTGCTAGGATTATAGGCATGAGTCACCTGCAATAGGCATAAGGATTCTTCAGTAGAAAAAGAATATAAAAAAATGGAGAGAAAGATGTGGGTCCTTACTATCCAGAAGTGTGAAAATGGTGAAATATTGAATCTGACCATCTATTACCACTTGGTTTTGCACAGGGGCTATTATTCTGGAATTACAAGAACAAGGACAGGTGTTTCATCTCCTAGAAGCTTCTATGCTATTCTACAATTGCACAAGAGTCACACATAAAAAGATATTACTGTGCAAAATAAATAGAGATCAACCAGAAGGAGATATGGAAGGCCTGGGTTTTCTTGGGAAAAACACTGCCTGATTTGCACAAGGTCTGTCCTCACATTTTAATCAGTCCCTGTGTGTTTATGTTATCTTCTAAGTCTACGGTTTGAAACATCTCAGAATAATCAGCATTTGTATGTTAGATGTTTCAAAGTGTTATATGAACTTTTGGACCATGTGTGAAAGCCAAGCTTTTTAAATGAAAGGTTAGTTTTACTGCCAGTAGACACCTAAAAACACTCTGCAGTTCATATTAATAAGAGTAGATGTAATTGAATGTCAGCAGATATGGTGATTTATAAAGTACTTCATACCCTGTGTATAATGAAAACCCTTGGCACTGAGTCCTAATATTTGATGAAACATGATAGTGATTTTATTTCCAATAGCCAAATTGACCTAGAACCTTCTATCACTTTTATAGTACACTACCTTACCTTGTTTTTACCTGTGTCTTGGGTTTTCATCTTAAATTAAGTGGAAAAAGTATACAATTTGAATTTTAGCTTTTTCCCTTTTTCAGCTATTTGATACACTTTCAAGTGATAAAATTATTTTAGAAAATGTATAGAAATTGTATAGATAGATAGATATGTCTAATTGAATGCTAATTTCTTGAAATCAGACACCTAAGAAGATCAAACTTTCATTAAAAAAATACCTTTGCCCAAAAGAATTTGGAACTCATATTTGGAAATTGTTCTCTATGCTGATAGCATGTTCATTGAATATCTGTATCTATAACATAAATTTGCTTTTGGTGATGGATTTAAATTTTTTGAGCATCATTAAAAGGCATCTGCAGCTAAGACTAACAGGTAATTACATTAAGCTGGGTAACGAGTAAAATAAAATAAAACAAAATTAAATTAAAAAGTTGTGTGGGGGCTGTAATGTATTAAGCCTAGAGGAAGGGGTGCAGCAAATAGAAATTAACTCTAAAGACTACTTTGAAACTATCCTTAAACCATTACAGAGACAGTTCCCAAAAAATGTTACCAATTTCAGCAATTTGGGGATGTGTACAAAGTCTCACAAGACCCCTGCTTCAAGGGTAGTAGATATACTCTGTGGATATAAGTTTCTTATATAATTGAACTTTTTATTGAAGTGTTTAAATATTTATTAAATTTAAATGTTATTAAGTTGGAAAACAATTATAATTGAATCTTTTTATACATGCTCACAAAATCGAATATATATATATATAATATATATATTGCACACAGCTCAAAACTAGTTTTCACAAACTGAACACACCCAAGGAACTAGACCCAGATCAAGAAAGAGAACATTAGAATCTGGGTGCAGTGGCTCATGCCTGTAATCCTATATTCTGAGGAAGTGGAAATCAGCAGAATAATGGTTTGAGGCCAGCCTCGGCCAAAAGTTTGCAATACCTCATCTCAACCAATGAAGCTGGGCATGGTGGTGTGTGCCTGCCATCACAACTATGCAGGAAGCACAAATGAAGGATTGTAGTCCAGACTGTCTCAGGCATAAACACAAGACCCTATTGAAAAAAGAACTAAAGCGAAATGGGTGGTGTGTGACTCATATGTTAGAGCCCCTGCCTAGCAAGCACAAGGCCCTGAGTTGAAGCCCCAGTATAGCCAAAAACAAAAGAAAAGAAAGAAAGGGAACATTTTCAAGTTAGTTGAGGTTTTAAAGTAATCACAAGGCTTTGGGTTTTTTGTTTGATTATTTTTATTATTTTGCCTATTTAGAGGAAATAGTTCAACTATTTTTATTTTTCATGGGAATGTAATGTATTAGTTTGTTATTGCTACCATAACAAATTGTTACAAACCTTAGCAGCTTAGGCAACACAGATTTATTATATGGTTCTTTGGGTGAGAGGTCCAACCTAGGTGTCTAAGATAAAATCAAGGTGTCAGCAGGCTTTATCCTTCCTGAAGGCTCTGGGGAAGGATCTGTTTCCTTCTTGCTTGGGTTGCTGGTAGAACTCAGTTCCTGGTGTTTGTAGCACAGAGGTATCCCTTTCTTGCTGGCTGTTTCTAGCTTCTAGAAGCTACCCCTTATTCTTTGACTCTCTTCTTCCATCATCAGAGCTTTTTTTTTTTTTCTTTTTCTTTTTTTAAAATTGTTTATTTACTTTTTCTTTTATTCATATGTGCATACAATGTTTAGGTCATTTCTCCCCCCTACCCCCACTTCCCTGCCCTCTCCCCCCTACCCCCTTGCTACCAGGCAGAAACTATTTTGCCCTTATCTCTAATTTTGTTGAAGAGAGAGTATAAGCAATAATAGGACGGACCAAGGGTTTTTGCTAGTTGAGATAAGGATAGCTATACAGGGAGTTGACTTGCATTGCTTTCCTGTGCAAATCACAATGCTTTGTATTCACATGTTCACATGTTTGTTTTGTGATTACTGGGTTTGAACTCAGGTGCATGCTAGGCAGGCGCTCTACCATTTAAGTCATGCCTTCATCCCAAAAATAAGAAAGAAAATGAACCATCCAACAAAACCTGGGAAATTGCAATTTAAAAGCAAGCTCAGAGTTCTTTTCAATTCATTAAAAAAATTAATATATTAATATTATGATAAAACACTTAATGGAATGTTTTAAGGATACTTCATAAATACCTTGGTAATTAAATATTTTACATGGAAATTAAGAGAAAATAGAATTAACAACAAGCTCTGGTAAAATTATTAACATTTTTCCATCTTATTAAATGTAAAATTCAAACCTAAAAGAAAAATTCCCAAAGTGATTTTGATAACAATTGCATGTATACCTTTATTCTTGTTAATGTCAAGAGCAGGTCTTCCAAGGTTTAATCTCTATCGTTAATCATGCAAGATATTGTTAAAGTGAAGGTTTTGGCTTTGTCCAGGCTGGGGCCCAGGAGTCTGTATTTTCTTTCCCTATTTGGTGCTCTGTTGCTAGTTCTTGAGTCACTGTTTCAATAGCAAGGGTAAAGTCTTCAATTTTAATACAGAATCACCACATATTTTATCCTTCTCTTCCTAGTTATTTAAATATTTTCTCAAATACTGACACAACATTCATTTGCCAATTTTTTTTCTTACTTGGGTGACAAAAAATGAAAATATCTATTACTGTGGGTTGCCTGATTTTATGCTGTCAGTGGTAGAAATTCCCTCAAAAACTTGCCCTGTCTATTCTCATCCCACTCCACACACTGCAGTTTCATGGAGGTGCTTTGACTTCAAAGCCTAGTTTCTAGCTCCTACTAATTCACACCTTAATTCTTCATTGTGGTTTTATGTAAGAAGATGAAACTATAACATCAGTATCATGGGCCTATGAAAGTTAGAAACTTCCATGATTTGTCAATTAAGAAAAAATCAGTTCTGCTTAAAAACAAGCAAAACCCAGAGACATCTAAGGCAACAGTGCAATAATAAATTACCACTAGCTATAAATTTTGTACAACCTTGAAATAATTCCTGTCAATTTAGAAAATCAAAGGAAACACCCTGTGTAGCTACTTTTATCTCAAATAACCAAAAGTTTTAATTTTTTTTTCTTCTAGAAAATCAGAGAACAGGAGGGCAGAACAGGTCCTGCCTGGGGGCATGGGGGGGGACTGAGGAGGTGGTACCAGTGGAGGGGGGGAGATGGTGGGAAAAGGGGGTGGAAGGGTGAAGATTGTGCAAAAAATGTGTACAATGTATGTAAATGAAAAAATGATGCCTGTTGAAACTATTCCAGGAATTGGAGGGGGGCGGGATAAAGGAGAGCGGTTGGGGGGTGAATTAAATTATGATATATTTGAAGAACCTTTGTAAATGCCACAATGTACCCCCATTAGCATGACAATAAAGGGGGGGGAACACTGCATGAGAAATAAAAAAAAAAAACAAAGAAAGAAAACTAGTTCCTGCTGAGAGTGGTTACATGCCTGTAATCCCAGGTATTCAGAAGACATAGTAAGAGGATCTAGCTCAACACCTGCCCTGGGCAAAAACAAAGAGGGACCCCATCTGAAAAATAACTGAAAGAAGAAAAGGCTTAAGGTAGGACTCAGTGGTAGAGTACTTGCCTAGCGTGCTAACAACCATGAGCTCAAGCCCCAATACCACCAAAAAATCAATTCCTTTTCTATCACTTCTGTGAGATCGAAGTAGAACAACTTCAGGAATAAAAAGAGGGGTCTTTGAGGTCAAGTAAGAAAACAGGAATCTATGCTAACCTTAAAAGTTATAAGGTAAAAATGAAACATACAAATACAAATGCAATTGCGACCAGATAGAGAATTAATTACTTTAAATTAATGGTTGAACTTTCAAATAACATAGGAACTTACTTTGTATAAACTTTTAATTCAAAAACTTTGGATTAGAAAAACAAATAGCAATAATGTTTAAGCCATGATCAAAAAATGTCTTGAGAAGTTTTTTTTTCTTTTTATGCCATGTTTGGAGAATGAAAGAAAAGAAAACTTTATCAGTAAAATGGACACATGGAATTACATATTATTTAATAATTTTCAAGAATATAATTTTCTGATCTGAAACTCCTATAACTTGTATGCACATATGAATAATAAAAGAAAAATGAAAAAAAAAAAAAAAGAAAAATACCTGAAGCAAAAAAGGGTTGAGGGCGGGAGGGGGCGGAGTGGGTGGTAAGGGAGGGGGTGGGGGCAGGGGGGAGAAATGAACCAAGCCTTGTATGCACATATGAATAATAAAAGAAAAACTAAATAAATAAATAATCAAATCCTAAAAAAAGAATATAATTTTCTGATCTGAAACTCCTATAACTGTAAACAATTCAGAGAAATGTATAATCAGAAAATCAGTCAATTCTGATTCTAAGACAAACTCATATTTTACTACATATGTCTATGACATACTTCAATTTATCTCCCTAGTAATCTGACCCTAGTTATTAATTCTCTTTATAGTTATAAAACAACAGTAACAAGTAAACATTGTCAAAAACAAACATTAATCTTCATTTCTGATTCATTTAGAACATGGCACATGTTCTAATGGTGTGAGAACTGAAAACCCAGGGTCTAATTTTGTTTCTTGTGATCTTGAACGGTCAACTAAATTCTGACTTCTGGTATCTGATTCTGGAAAAATTTTTGACACCAGACAGGAAGACGATAAGAATCCTAGGAGTAAGTTCAGAATCAATTCTCATTCAGACCTAAACCCAGCTTCTAAAAACTAGGTTCCTGGCTTAACTCTTAGAAGAAGATATCTTTCCCTCTTCTCCTTGCTGCTCCTGCATCTGCCTCAGTTCTCACCCAGATCAAAGTTGCTCTAGGACTGAAATGCAGACTTAGTTCCCAACACGTCCCTAGTACTTGAGACTTTCTTCTAAATCCCTGTAACAAAGCTGCCTTTTCCACTTGTGCCCCAGACTGCCTAGACTTCTGGCTAATGCCTCCGATCAAAACCCTCTTGATTTTGAGACTGGTGTAACTGGTGTGGACTCCACATGCCACCAAACTTCTCCTTGTTTCTCAGCTATTCTGACTTAGTTTTGTAGGGTCTCCAAAAAGCTTGTGAGAATAATAAAGGTGTCAAAATAACACTACCTGAAATGTCAGGGCTAGGCATGGGATCGTTGTCTGAAGGTGACAAACTGAGCACAGTGCTGCAATAAGTCAAACAGGTCAGGTGGGAAAAAAGAGTGAGCAAGGAAATGTATGTTGCAATATGTATGTATTTTTTCTATGTTGCTTTTTTATTTTTCTTTTCATTCCTTCTTTTTTCTTTCTCTTTCCTTCTCCTTCCTTCTTCTTCTCCTTCTTCATTCCTCTTTCTCTTCTCCTTCTTCTTTTCTTCTTTCTTCTTCTTCTTCTTCTTCTTCTTCTTCTTCTTCTTCTTCTTCTTCTTCTTCTTCTCCTTCTCCTTCTCTCTCTCTCTCTCTCTCTCTCTCTCTCTCTCTCTCTCTCTCTCTCTCTCTTTCTCTCTCTTTTTTTCAGTCTTACTTCTTTTTCTTTTGGGATGGAGTCTTGCTATGTAGCCCAGACTGGCCTTGAACTCTGGATCCTCATGCCTCTGTCTTCCCAGTGCTAGGGTTACAAGTATAACCACCATGCTCAGCGTAATGTTTTCCTTACCCCAAATGCAACTGTGAAAGGCAACAGATTAAGAGAAGAAATATAGCATAACAACTGCCTACTGCCAACTCCTAAAATCATGCTAAAGAGCTTATTTTCCACAGATCATAGGACGTACACTTCTCAATCAAGTGTCAGTATTTATAACCAGTATCTCTTCTATGAAGCTGCTTTTCAAATAAGTGGGAATACATTGAAACAAAGAACTCAAATGACACTGACCATTTAGGATTTACTAGTACTAATTTACTCTATCCAGTGTTTTCTTCTCCTTGATCTGTCCTGTATACTGTGCCTGTAATACTTTACAAGAGCAAAAGCTAACATGCAACAAATGTAATAGATAGCCCATATGAAAACTGCCTTATATCTAGTCTCATTTTAGCAAACCCTTCTTCAGTCATTCATGATCCTTTCTGATGACTGATTATTTTTAAACATCTATCTTATTTTGATCATTAGCTATTTTTAACATGTTTGTAAAAATATGGTTCCTAAGACTACAGAGTTTGAATTTTCAAGTATGAACCAGAATCTGCATTAACAAACTAACCACGTCCTATTGGAGCTGCCTTTCTGCAGAGGCCACTGGAGAACAATTGCTGTGTATTCATTTCAATTTAGCCCGTCTGCCTAAAAAGTTAGGAGGCAATGGTTTTGTTTCATGAGTGCAGTGCTTTCAAAAATGAAGACAACTTATATGAAAATAGAATAATGAAACCTGTTGAAATTGTTCTAAAATGGAGAGAAGGGAAGATAAGGGAGAACAATGGAGGGGTGAATGTAACCAAGATGTATTGTAGGCACTTATGAAACTATCACAATGTATCCCCTGTACAACTATTATATGCTAAGAAAATGAAGACAATTTGCACATATTTAAGCAAAGTATGCTAGCCCTTCATCAATCCCCACACCTGCTCAGCAACACCAGAAGTATCTTATATGCTTGGCCCCTACAGCACTGGAATTGTTTGTCCTTGACCTAAGTTGTCCAAGAAAAATAATCACCACCAGTTGTAAAAAGATATTAAACAAATAAGGTAAAGAAGGAAGTGTGAAGATTTATATTTTTTAGTTCATCTAAACTTTCTTTCCATTCTAAAGATACCTGAACACAATCAATGTTATTTAAATCTAAGAATGAGGGTCATTCTTTCCTTAAGATGCTTCTTTAAATTATAGATAGACAACTGAGCTACACTGGCACAATGGTTTTATAATAAAGGTAAAAAAAAAACTTTTTAAAATGAATCCTTGATAAGTAAGGAAATTACTGTAAAACACCAAGAATTATTTCATGTATGTAAAATAGGTACTTTTAAAAAGTGTTTATTGAATGTGTAATTTTTTACATAGTCCATAACCAAAATAAGTTGGTAACAAATTAAAATGAAAAATGCATACTATTTCTTATGTCCCTTGGGAGATGACATATAAACATACATATTGCTTATTTGTACATATAATAGACAGATAATTTCACTTTTTAACCACTACTGATTTTCACTTAAAGATTTTTCTAATTAGAAATATTTAGGGTGATGTCTTGACACCTATCTTTATATTCTATGCAGACTATATGAGCAGAAGCTTTGCAAAAATATAATATTTTAAAGTGGAAATGTCCAAAAAGATAGGCAATGAGGACCAAACAATGTATCTCACAGGAAAGTCTTAGCTCTGAACATTCACTTACGCCAGCTCAGTATTTTTAAACTTTAATAATAACATTAGGTCATATAAAAATGGAGCCAACAACTAAGCAATAGTTTTTTAATTGTCTTTTTTTACTCTGATTTTAAATATATATTCTTATTCTTAAATCAAAACAAAAATGCCTGCCACTAATATCATTCTATTATAAAAAACATAAGCCATCATACAGGTCCCTGTTTCTAAACATGTAGTATATAAAATCCACGATGTTTTTGCAGCTTTTGAGGACTTGGTGTTTACAACTGCTTGTTTCATTTACCAACCAAATGTGTATTAGAAACATCTACCTCTCTTTTTCATGATCTGTATAACTCATTATATTTTGGGAAATAAAAATGGCCATTACATTTTGTCTTATTACATATTTTGAAGTGATCTCCATTCTTACACTGTGAGTTATTTCTGATTATTCTTGTGTCACTCGAGCACATGATATCTTAGTTTTAAAGAAACTGAAATTTCCAGTTTAAACTTATCCTCAGAAAAAGAAGTTTTTCTCTATTTTCTGCAGCTCATGGACACTGAAAGTGAATGAATCCAATACTCTGATTCTTTAATATTGCGGTACTCATGAACTATCAAAATGACTTTGGCAACACCCCAAGCCCCAGTGCAGAGGGTGTTACACATTTATCTGTTCAGTGCTAGACTGAGAAACAAAACTGCTTTTTGTTTAAAGAATAACTAACAGATGAGTAATGAAGTTACTTACCCAAAACCAAATTCCATTGTCAGTGAGGAGATTTGAATAGTAGAGTTTCATTTAGCAACTATGCTAGAATTGTACTTTTCTAGCAGAAGTCAGAAACCAATTATTCTTTCAACCAGACTATTTTTTTCTCAAGAATACACCAGCCACCCATGATGTATTTTCAACTGTTCAGTTTTTCTCAGAAAAACTGACTATATTTTAAGCTTACCCCTGAAACAAATTGGTGCTTTCCCTATTTGTTATCAGCAAAGGTTTAATGTTGTTTATTTCAGTATTCTTTGAAAGCTGTGGGGCTTCTCTGTTTTTGTTTTCTCTGTTTAACTTACTTTCTAAAAGGCTGTTTGTGACCCTTAAACAAAGGGATCAAAGTGTAAGTAGAAAGGTAGTTTTTTAAGAAAGTTTGCCCAATCTTAAAATTTTGTGGCCATGACTCCATTGTATAAGCAATTTTGCCCTTATATGGAGTGATAGAAATGGAATAAGGATACATCCTCTGTCAATGTGTACAAATTCAGCCACAGTGAGAAAAAAACTTCCATGGAGGTCTGTTGTTAGTATACCAAATTCATCTATCTATTATCTATCTATTATCTATCTATCATCTATCTATCTTTATGTATCATGAAAATGTCTACTGCTTAGATAAGGATGTGTTAATATTAACATCTATTAGCACAGTTAATGGGTCCTTCAAATTCAACAGATTTGCTGCTTCTCCTAGACATAGGAATAAATGTTTGAATAAAATAGATAAAAACATGTTCTTCTTTCATGGAACTAAATATCCACAATGCTGTCAATGGAAACACTGACTACAGACACACTTTTACTAGATTATCTTTATTATTTCTTAACTTGACAATTGACAGTGTCCCCACCACAAAATTACTTCCTTGCTCAGTCATATTTTTTGCATAAGACTTCTCTGCTTAAATTTATACACATTTCCTACAACCTTTCCCATTATTGTTGTCTCCATCAACCACTCTTTTGAATAAAATTCTGACTTTCATGTGTTTGTGTTGATTGTGCAAATCAAAGGATTATTTCTAGTTTCTGGTGATGAAAGAACTCTAACTGCTTATTTACGTGGTACACAGTAATCAGGAAGTGTTTAGAACATGGCATGTTAGCACCAGTTAGAAATAAGAAAGTAATCTTGTCTTACATCTATAAATTTTCCCAAGACTAGAACAACAGAATAGTCACTAATAAAATTTATGTTGACAATCACAAATGGTAGATCAATGTATGAGTAAGAACATAGGTCTTCTTTTTTTTTTTCTCCCTTGTAACCATGGCACAGTTAATCTAAATAGATTTTCACTGTTCTTTGAACCCTCAGGTAATGACTATAGCTAAAGACAGGATATTAGGTCATCCAATTATTTGATTTACTGCTATATGTTGTACATGCTTATGTCTTCAGATTTTTCACTATGATGCAAAAGTTCTAGAGCTGGAGGAGGCTGTTGTATAAAGTTTCTGCAACGTTCATTAGATTAGCTAAGGATTCTGATGGGTACTGCCTGTGTGGTCCCTCCTAAGTTTATTGAAATTCAAAGCAATTAATTGAAGTAAAACCCTGTATTTGTGCATGTGTCTGAGTAATTAACTGAAGTGAAACACATGTATTGCTAATCTTGCATGCTGTGATTAAGATAGAAATGAAGACATCCATCAAACCAGATTACTTCTTCATCAATGAAACTCAGAAATATCTCTACAGCTATTTGGCTCATTTTAATTTTATCAAAGCCTCATTTGATGGGTTTAAATGAGGTGCTATTTCTCCCAATAAAAAAGAAACTATTAAAATATGAGAGTTTATTAATCAGCATGGGAAAGGAACCACAAGGCATTTAAAGGCTTCTCCACTAGCAAAATTAGATTAGCTAAAGAAACAAAAGGCATTTGTGTGTTTATGGATCTATTTTCACACAGAAATGCACAAACCTAAAACTGGGAGGACAAACTAGACCCTCGTTTCCATTATCAAATGTGCCTGCATTAACTCCTCTGGTCACTCTAACTCCTTTATTTGAGAAAAAGAGAAGGGAATGATGCTACATTCCTTATTCAAAAAGAAATCTAATTAAAGATACACTCCCAAGAAAGACGATACTTGTTGCCTTTTCCTTGAGGTAACATTCCTCCTTGCAATAGGAATATGGGTTTTGTTTTAAAGGACCTAATATAAAAGACTACTTACTCTACCTATTTTGTGGTTAGTTATACAGAATTGCCTCTAATACTATAAACTTGGAGTTGGGTCATTCAATAGGACTGGAGAATAGTAGAATAAGACCAGAAGTTGCCTCCCAATAATGAATGATTTGACACAAAGTGATTTCTTAAAAGCCAACGTTACCATGTCAGGAAATTCATTCTCTTGTGGTTCAGTGAACCATGGGGGAGGTGAGCTGAACAGAATAAGAATAAATTAAGTTTAGACGTTTCTTAGATTTAGAGGCTTTTTTTTTTTTTGGATATCTCAAAATGCTGCAAGAAGCACCAGTTCTCATCTCTCATTTGATTAATCTACTGAATTTTATCTTAAAAACTAAGTGAACAACTTTGAACTTAGTGATTTAAGACAGAAATATATAGCTATAATCATAATAGCTTAAAACAGGAAAAATACCTTCCTATTTAATTGTAATTACTTTAGCTATTAACTGTGCAAAATAAAAAGTCAGTTTTAATTAACATTTATGGTTTTTTATCCACTCCATTTTATATTTAAGAGTTCATATGATTTCTATTCATTTTGATAGGTCTCCAAGTTGAATCCTAAACATATATGACTCTAGACTCAAACTTCAGGATTCAGAGTAGTTCAACTGAGAATGCAGTGACATATGCAGATCTATGGTGACAAAATGAATGAACCCTATGTGTTGCTTAAATTGGACAAGCAAATATTTATACCACATACACCTACGAACAGAGCAGAGCAAAGTATTAAGTCATGATACTGAAAATGACAGTGTCTATTTAACAGAATTTGAATACTAAAAAGAACACCTGCATTCTTTACAACTTTCATTACAATTGCTAAGTCAAGTGGTAGTATTAAAGATTAATACATTGAAAAAATATATGTCAAAGTAGGCAAAAACAAAAGCAATAGGAAATTGGAATATCCTATAACAACAAAAAAATACTGCGGTTAAAGTGAATTCATTGACATAGATGTTTTAAATAATATTATATAGTGGTAATATATTAAATAGATAATATTACCTATCATTCCATAAACTACATGTTTTAGAATAATTTTAATTATTTAATTATTAATTAACTTTAATTATTTAACAGTTTTAATTATAGCCATATACAATGTTGAAATGGTAATTGTGACTTTTAAGCATTTCTGTGTCTTCAGTTTTTCTACAATAAAAATGTGTTACTTTGTGTTTTTAAAAAAAGTTATTTTAATTCTAGCGACTTGGGTTTATTCTGGCAGTGTTAGCTTAGGACTAATGGTTAGCATAGGACTAATTAATGGCTGTAGGATCAATTTTTCTTACATGACCTTTGCACACCTCTTGAAATCTCTACTTTAAGTGGAAATTCTACCTAAACTATATTTCATAGAAAAACCAACGGTCTCAACTACATCCTTACACTTTACACCAAATAGGTATTTGGGTACTACTACCAAGTCCACTGTCAGCTAAGGACAAGCAGAGATAAGGAACTTTCCACTAACTAATGGAGACCATTTTTATTTGAAACAGGATAATCTTTTACTGATAATCTAACATGCAAGTTTAGTATATAATCTATGCAATTATGTCATTATTAAGTATACTATATCTTCTACAGATTAGTAATATGTATCCTTACATAGCAATCAGCACCCTGTAAAGAAGATGAAGTGCTTTTTCCTTAAGACTGGTAGAAAAGTCAATTAACCTAGGTTTTGCATCAAATAGCCTTTGATTTGATACTTGATATTAATTGTTTTTAACTGTGTGAATGTGATGTTATTTAGTGTGTCTAAACCACAAATGGCTCCTGGAAAGACCTCATACCATTACAAGATTAGCAGAGGAAAATTCAAAAACACTCATGGGGATTGTTTGTACTGTTTTTTGTTGGGTATGTTTTTGCTCTGTGGGATAGAAGACAGTTTAAAACAGCACTGGATGAAAAAAGAAGCGACTGACCGCAGGTTGCAAGTATGCTTCGGTGAAGCAGAGGTTTCTACAGCTCCTCCTCAGCAAAGGGGAGGTTTCTAACGGTCCCCTACTGACTTCAAATGTGTTCACAGCCTGCACACAGCAGCCACAGTGGAAACTTACCGGTGTGATAATAATCACTTAGAGTGAGACTGTGGTGCAGACCCTCTTCCCCCAACCAGAAATCCCCTGAGGAGATGCAGAGATGCAAAGACATGAAAACAGGTGAACCTTTCCCTTACATTCAGAAAATTTGGGTATGAACAGCATTTCGCTCTTGATCCCTTATGGGTCCAAAAATTAGCACAAACCACAGTGTTAACAGGATCTTTAGGTATCCAATTTAGAAGTCCCTTAAAACATTTGTTGAGACCATTTTGAATATACAAAAAGGGATAATTTCTGTGAAAAGGAAAATAAGTTTCTAGTGAAACTTATAGGGTGTGGGGGGTTATGAATAGAAATAAAATCCTGGAATATATACAACTATGTCCATAGTTATTGTCTGCTAAACATGACATTCAGGAGAGGGTAGGAGCCATTCTTTTTTTATATATATTTCTGCCTTATTTGAACTTATTACAATCACCATACAGTACTTCTGTAATTATTTTTAAAATCTCTTTTTTTATATAATTAACTTTGGACAGTTTTCTTTGATGAAGGTGAACTATCTCTTCTAAGAAAGCTGCCTAACTTTACAAAAGGTGTGGTAGGAATAAATGCTCCTAACAAAATGCCCTTCAAGGATCAACATGGTAAGGACCATTAAATTAACAAAAGCAATATTTAATTAGATTAGATATTTATGTCACTTTCCAGATTACAAAGTACTTTGCCCTTTCATGATCCATATATTATGCATCGACGGCCCTGAGGTAGATATCAACTTAAGATATCATGGCACTTAATTTATTATAACACTTATATTTAAGGAGCAGTATAATCAAAGCAAACCTGAAACTACCAATGTCCTAGAAAACATTCCACACAAGAGACATACCTTAGCTACGTGGAACTGAGATTGCTATCAAACCATTTGATAACAAGAACCTTAAATACTGGTACCTCACAGTATCAAAGGCTCACTCAAAACTTGAGAACATTTTGTAAGGAATAAACATACAAAAGAATGTAAGTAGAGGGACGACATAAGGAAAGGGTGAAGAAGGGCAAATATGCTAGAAATATTACATGCTCATATATGAAAATGGAACAATGAGAACTGTTGTGACTATTCTAAGAATGGGGGAGGAGAGATGAAGGAGAATGACGGAGGAGAAGAATAAGATATATTGTCAGTATTTTTGTGAATATCACAATGTATCCCCAGTACAACAATAATATGCTAATAAAAAATTTTAAAAGGAATGTCACAGGAGCTCTGCTTTGCACATAGGTGGCCATGGTGACACCCCTCATGAATCTGTTTTTTTCAATCTCTCACACATCTTTATTTTGCACTCATGACAAACTCACAGAAGATTGGCAAACAAAATTTCTGAGAAATCAATAGCATGTTCTCTCTACAGTTGTGACTACCAATGGAACAGTAAAGCTAACCTTATCCTCAGATTTAAAAGGTCTATGAATGCAAAAAGGACAGCATAATTAAGGACATATTTTAAAATCACCTGGGGATCATTTGGAATATATATCTTCCAGAGCAGGCTAAACTAAACAAAATTTCTGGGGCAGAGGAAACTTCTGCATAAATATACATGCTAAAAATATGTTTATATTTAATCTTCCTCAGGTGATAAGAATGCCCTGATGGTGGAATATTTAAAGCGGAAACTTGGATACTAATAAACTTACATAATAAAATTAAAAAGGCAGGGCTGGGAACTTAGTTCAGTGGTGGAGAGTCTGCCCAGCATGCTAAAGGTCCCAAGTTTAATCCCGAACACTGAAAAGAAAAAGAAAAAGAATGTAGTGGCAAAATAATTTAAAAAATCTATACACCAATGATCTAACTCCAAAATTGAGATTGAGATTATTTACCTACATTTAACAAATTTGATGTAACAATCAATTTAATTTGTGCCCTTACAAAATGTTAATCTAACTCATGACTCTCATTAGCCACCGTGGCAAAATCAAGTGTGCAGTTGCCAAATTTTTGGTCAATGTGCAATCACTTTTAATTTTGTAAATATTAAATGTCAGAAACTTTTAATAAGAAAACTAAAAAGCTCATGAAAAAAGTAAATTCCAATTAAATAAACACTATTTCTTGTCTATAAGCATATAGAACCTTTTCCCCTTTTCAATTACCAAAATGCTTTTCTAATCAAAGCAAATGCAACCTACTAACAAGAATTTTACTTATACTTAACATTTCTTTCTTCAAGAGAACTCAGGGGTTTGTGGATGTTCAATAGTCACTCTGAAATTTCTGTAAGTAGGACAGAAAGAGTTAATTCTATATATGTGTATAAGAAATTGAGGCATACACATATTAATAAGTTAACAGGAGTCTGCAGCGAGGCCAGGAATAGAATCCAGGTTACATATTTTTAGACTACTGCCTCTTTGGTTTTCACACACAATATGATACTTACCCATATGCTTTAAAAGGACACAGCTTTCAGCAAGGAGAGTAGCAAGAAAGAGAATTTGAATAACTCTAGAACTGAATAAAGTCTGCATGACACGGGCTTAAGTGAGTGTAAAGTCTTTTCTTTAACTCACTTGTGCATTCCTTCAAACCTTTTTTTCTCCTCCTCGTCTCTGGTCTCCACTTTCCCTTACTGCAAGGAAGCAGTTAACTTTCAAGGTTCCAACAACAAGGTAAGGGTACTATTATACTCAGGCTCCACCTGAGGCACTCGACACAAAGTATTTTATGTAATGATCACCACAAGCCTATAGGATTGGTATCAGTTCCTGTTTATAGATAAAGAAACTGAGTTTACCAAATGAAAACTTGAGTTCTTTGAACCTTTCCCCAGGGATAATGAAAAGGTCAAATTTCAAATTTTTCTGTTTAATTTTGGGTTTACCCCAAATTCCTTCACAAATAACTCAATGGTGACCAAAGGTGACCCTTGGTTTCACTCCTATGGCACACAGTAGAGAAGAAAATGTTAGGATGCCCATCAAGAGGCAACAAGGAAGTCTTCTGGGATTAGACTGTCAGGGTTATTTAACAGTTTATTACATTTTTTTTTTTACCTTGGGCAAATTACTTAAATCTCTGTTAACATTTCCTGTTCTTTAAAAAGTCTACCAGTTGCTGTTATCTCACAGGATTGTTGTGAGGATGAAGAGATAATCATGCATGCAAATGCTGAGTGTTTCACAGGGCACTGCTTCACAAACATCAGCCACTGCCATTCCAGTAAGCCGAACGCTGTTTGAGACCTTGGTGAGGGAGGGCGCTGGCACTACTGGGGTTGATTACATTTTGTGTTATCAGTAACAGGACGTGGACAGTCACAGATCAACTTCTGTTCGATCACATGTCCTAAAATTGTGTATTAACATGTAACAAAGACACTTTCTGCACATTTTATTTAGGCCTAAATTGGCTTTCCCTAACACTTATTGGCACTTACTATTATCTGGGCTGTAAGTGTATTAATTTCTTTAATTTTCAGCATAACACTGTAAAGAAAGATGCTATCATTACTGATAGGAAACAGATACACAAAAAGGGTAAATAACTTCATTTAATAAAAAAAACAGGTAAGAGGTGACGAAGACAGGATACAAATCAGGATATTTTGACCACAGCATGATGCTCTCATGACTTTACTACAGTGCTCTGGCCACACTGTGTATTTGATTATTTCATTGCCATCACTCTGTTTCACAAGAAGACATCTATAAACCTACTTTATTGTTCCCTGTTCCCAGGATTTTAAAGCCTTGAGTTTTTTGTAATATTGGATAGGCATTATTCAGGCTGAGTCATGGAAGAGGATAAAAGACCTGATTTCTTATTACCTGACAGGACCTTTGCTTTGGGATTACAACACTGCAGACTTCCACACCTGATTACTCCATTTGCTGCTATGTGCTCCTTATGTCAAATCAGCACATTATCAACGTCCTTTGAGTATTAAAAATTGAAAAACAGTGACTATAACATTTGATACTGCTCATTAAATTAAATGTGAAATGAAAATCTTGCATAAATAAAATTTACTGTTAACTCTTTTTAACATGAAGGGTACTATATTAAGAACAGTGTATTTTAATATGATGAAAGAATGTCAATGTTACAAGTCAGGTTCCTGGTTAGGTTGTATGTCGCCATCCTGAAAGAGTTCCCCCTATCTTCAGTTAATCCAAGTTTCCAGACACTTTTTAACCAGATTTGTTTTAAGTCTTCCAGTCTTATCTGTAGTTGATCACAAAACATGAGATTTTCTGTGAATAAATATCATAATTAAGTGCACTTTCTTTCCAGTGTGTTTGTGTGTGTGTGTGTGTGTATAAAGAGTTTTTTGTTTATTTGAGGGCTTCTTTAGTTTTGTTTGTTTGTTTTTGTTTTGAGGCAGGGTCTCACTTTGTAACTTCAGCTGGCCTCAAACTTGCAAGCCTCCTGCCTTAGCCTCTGGAGTACTGGGATTACAGGAGTGTGCCACCATGTCTGGCTTCATATATTCCTCATATAACTACATGGGCTTAGATTCATTTTATTTCCTCAGGCTCAGACATGTGTTTCAGCCCTGGGAAATGGTGGCCTAAGTAGTCTATTTACTCCATGGCACTGTGCATGTATTGTCGTTTCCAATATATACCATGTGCTCCAAGGCTGGAAGGCATCAGCTGAGACACTGTTCAGTATTCTAGTCCAATGTGTAAACGGTCTCTTATCTGTCACCTGAGCACACACTTTCAAGGAACAACCAGCAAGTTTGTAATTAGGGCTTTATCTACATACATGTTGTGTCTAGAGTCATTATTATGTTTTCATTTCATTTTTAAATAATTCATTCTTACTATCTTACAAAGCTGTCTATTCATGATGGAGTGGGGAAAATGGCATGTAAGCACAGAAAAGGACTTGCTATAGGCCCCATCTTCTTCAATCAACAGGAATTTAGTCTCTTCGCTCTCCTCCATAGCCGGTTTCTCCTCATGTATTTATTTATATTTAAAGTGTCAGGCTTCATTTTAACCTCTCAACACTCACGCCAGAACTCCTACCTGCCCCTTAAGGTTAGAGACATCAGTCATTTCTTGATGCCAACTGCACTAGAGCTTACAAGCATGATCCTGATGGGGTCACCAAACCCAAAGGTCTGCTGTTTTGTGTAAAATCTGACAAGAAGACATGTTTCCATTTGCTTCCATATGGTTAGTGCTACAGCATCTTTTCATTGCCTGCTGAAATGATACCAGGGCTGCCAATGATAAATGCTTCTTCTGCCCATTACAGTTTTCTGAAACCTTGACTGTGAAAACCCCTTATTCACTGTTGCTGAAATTCCAGTGTTTGAGCTTGTTGGAATGCTTCATGTAGTTTGTCCCAAGGTTCATAGGAATAGCATGTGTTCACTGCCCCATATGGATTCAGAATTACCATTCTCATTCACCAACCTGACCTGGTATAGGGATCAGCCAGCTACCCAGCCCCATTTCTTCCTACTTTTATGATGACTTTGTCTTAGATAGAAATTGCCCATCTGCTATAAGACTTAGGACCAGGTTACCCTAGCTCACTCTCCAAAAATCTCACAAACTTTCGACTTCATGTGGAAGGAGTTCAAGGTCTTGGACCATTTTATACTAAATAGCAACTAAGTTTAATTATCTCCTTCACCAGCAAGCTTCAGACTTTACTCATTAATAACCTTAGCCAAGACTATACATCACATATAGTAATTCTGCTTCTCTAGAAACCCCTTTACATATTTTTAAATTTTTGTTAACCTTAACCTTTCTCATACATCATAGTTCATTTTTGACTTTAACACCTCTGACATTATCCTGACAGGCAGTATCACCATAATATTTAAGTGTGTGGCCTTTCTTCTTGTATCTCACCAATTTAAGATCTGATCTTGTCAGTAATTTCCTGGGAAGTTACATTGGTTTCTTTCAGTACTTTTCTGTTCTTTTTAAAAATCCAGCCAATATGCAAATACATAGGTTGATAGTAACAATTTCCTTAATAACTTTCTTTAGCTTTTACTGGATGAAACAATCAGTGAGTTAAGACAGGAACTCATCAAATTCTCTACTTTAAAAAATGAGATTTTCAGCTGAGTAATGTCATTACAGTTCAACTTTGTCATTTGTACCAGATAAATATAATCTATTCAGTTTATTTGGTCAAATCATCTCTAATATGCTCCTATATGATAATAATAGTTTATATTTATTGAATACCATTTTTATGCCAGTATATTTATATTTAAACCTCAGTAACTCTAGGCAGTAGATATCATCATCCATATTGTTCCACAGATATATGATTTGCAGTATGAAGAGATTAAAGCACATTGTCCAAGGCTCCAAGTTCAAAGTGATGTATTCAGGATAGGAGCCCAGGCAATCCATCTTAAAGGTTACCCTGATAATCACTGTGAGCTATCACCTAATTTTGTCTCAAATCTCCTTTAGTTTCATGCAAAAACTCTCCACAATTCTTCAGATTTTCTTGAAGGAATATATCTTTTTAGTATACAACTTTAACATATCTTCCTTAGTCATACTTTGGTTTCTTTTAAGCCACGGATCGTCATATCATTTCATTGTGCATTCTAATAGTGAATTCTGCCATTCTTAGCCTCTCGGTTCATATTTATTTCCTTGTGTCACTAGTTCAGATTCACTTTGTTTATTAATCATTTTTTCAACTAATCTTGCTCCTAGATAATGCAAATAAAACAGATGGCCTGACCAGATTAATCTAATGTACTTCCCTCAAAAGCATATTGAGTTTTGACAAATACCCAGAGGAACATTTGCATTTATTTGTATTACTTATCTTCAATATATTTTTTCTAGGTGAGAACATTGAGAGAAAGGACATTTATAAGGGTTAAGTTGGAAGAGATTTTGGAATTCATCTAATTTAATGCCTCCTTTACTTTTGAAAAAATAATGATTGGATATGTTAAATGACCTGCCTATAATTAAAATGCGGATTTAAATTATTTTTGTTTTTGTTTTTGAGACAGTCTCACTATGTAGCTCAGGCTAGCCTTCAACTCACTATGGATCCTCAGGCTGTCCTTGAATTCAGGATCCTTCAGCCTCAGCCTTCTGAGTGTGGGATTATAGGTGACACCACAAAGATAACGTGTAAACTAAGTTTCTTTTATATTATGTACTTCAATTATGATAATACAGGCGCTTGTGGGATCATGTGACAATGACCACACACAGCCCTTGTTTTTTGTTTTGTTTTGTTTTTCTTTTTTGCATGTATTAAAGAAAAATTTTTGTGTGTTTGATTTGTTTTCTTATGGTGCTAGAGATCAAAACCAAGACCTGTATATGGTAGGCAAGAGCTCTACTACTGAACTACCCCCCCCCCGCCCCCTCCTTTCTTTTTCATAGTGACAAGTTTGGTAAGTGATCAGTAGTTTAAATTATATTTTTAAATTTTTTTATATTAACTTTATCATTCTCCAAAATTTTTCCTGAATTTGATATGTAATAAATTTAAAATATACCTTTTTATTTTCACATTTTGAGTTTGTTAGTTGTTTCAATTATACAATAGCTGCAGGCTCAGAGTGGGGAAGACTTGACATTGTGACATAAAAACTTAGGCAATACATGTTTTGGAAACACATGTGATAGCAGTGTACACAAAAAAATTCTATAGCATTTCTAATGAAGAAAACTTTCTGGACATTCCAAGTATGGGTTCTAAAAGTAAACTCAATAGTAGAGAAAGATCTGTTCAGAAAAGAAGCATACAGTCACTTTTTCCTGTATTAGTTTCATCAGCCCCCCCTTCCAAATGTAACAGATTTCCTCTCTCTTCCTAATAACGTTGTATACAGCATTTACCTGTGGTTGTTTAATTTATTATTTGCCATAAATGTTATATATTGATGCATTTTATAAAAATATTCCCTTTCAAATGTAAGCATTGGCTTAAAAAAAAAGCAGACCATTATGAAGAAAAAGTTTTCAAAATCTATGATTTGATGATAAAGATCTATACAAGAAGATCAAAATCTGCATGATATCTAGGAAGTCTGGAAAATTAAAAATTGGTGGAAAAGCTCTGACGTTTCAAATGTGATATAGCTATAATTATAACCAAACTCATGTCCTCTTCAGAGCTTATCTTCATATTAAAAACAAAATTCAAAGATAACGTGTAAACTAAGTTTCTTTTATATTATGTACTTCAATTATGATAATACAGGTGCTTGTGGGATCATGTGACAATGATTTAATGGAAAAGTAATGATCTCAACACAAAGGAGTCAGTTACTTTTCCATATTTCTCCTGCTTGTTTGTTTTAAATAGTAATCAACTTCTCTAACAGAGTCTCTTCTTTATAAGCCACCTACTACGGTACGATTCACCTGGATCCTCCTGCCCCATAATGGGCTTATCCCATTATTATTATCTTGAATCTGGTAGCAGATTCAAGAGTGACACTTAATTTAAGATCTATGATTGCAAACAAGGACAAGGATGTGTTTAGGAAAGTTTGCTTTTACAAGTGAAAATGCTGTTCTCCTCTTTACCTGGCTTCACAGATGTCCTCAGAAAAGAGGGGATAGGTAGAAAGGGGCTCCATTAAAAGGAAATTGGACCCCCTAACTTGTAGTTCTTGAGCATTCCTTGCTGTTTCCCAATTTAAAAGACTATTAAATAAATTGAGAAAAGTCACTCTTTTGATTCTATAACTTTTTAACCCATGAAACTAAGTCTCAATTTATTGATTTCATTTATGTGTTCATTTATAACTCAACTTCTCAAAATTGAATTGGGGACAGTTTCCAAAATAAATAGAAAAGATTATGCTAAAAGGTTTAAGCAGAAAAATCAGAGCAAGAGGAAAACAGAGAGAAAACAGAAAATGAAGTCAGAAGAAAAGTTGATCCTTTGCAGCACATGTCTGGGTGTGAATTGGTATCCTTGCTGTCAAGAGACAAGTCTTTGATAGTGGGGAAACAGTAAAGGAAGTATAAAATTCCCTAAATGCCTTAGAGACAGAGGATAAGGAAACATTCTTTAATTATTTTATAGTTTTGCCTTTAGTGGGATATTCTTGAAAAGAAAGGAGCAAATTACTAAAATTTTCACCACTCTCCTAATCATGGAAACACTTTTCAATGTCTTTCAGATGCATTTCCTTCTAATCCAAATGAACCTCAATAATGTTAGTGCTAGAAACTAGCTCCATAGTAACTATGACAGGAGCTTTTACACAGACACATATTTCTAGAGAAATTATGCTGTTACTCGCAATAATACAAAGAAACTTACAATAAAATTATCTTTTTCTTCTAGTAGGAAAAACAGGAGTACTTCAAAGATCTTGAGTTTGTTTCTTAAAAGCTCTCTCTAGTCAATTAAGTTGTATCATTTTGCAACCAGACTTATGTCTTTTTAAAGTAAGATTCACAGCCTGAAAGTGACATTAATCTCTTTTAGTAAAGTGATTCAAATGATTGTGGTTTTCAAACGATGAAAAAAAACCTAGGGCAATTTTGCCACTAAATTTTGTAATTTCCTATCTTACATATATTTTTCCTCTGAGAAAAGCTGCTGAGTTAATATGGAAGACATTTCTACTACGGGTACTAAAAAATCAGTCACCCTTACAGTTCATAGAAAGAAAATCAAATTCTATTTTAGTGAAGTTTTCATAACAGCCTTTTGGTAATAATGTGGAAGAATCATGATATATTTAAGAGATATTAATTCTAGTAATAGTAATTTATCTTTGATGGCAGAGAGACAAAGGCTTTGGAAATAGAAGATTTACAATGACATATTATAGACTCACTTGGTAGATGTTAGATTTTTGCTCTTCCTCTGAAATGACAGATAATGAAGCCTTATCAACTTCCTTTTATTAAGGCTAAAAATATATCTTATAATAGGATCATAAACATTTAATGAAACTCACAGCTGTACTGAATTTTAAAATTAGGTGAGGATGGGCAAGTAGCTCTTAGAAAAGTAAATCAGCATAACTCATACATTATGAGTTTACAACCCTACTTGTTTTAATTTAATATATCTCTGAGGCTGACCTCTCTCTTGGAGTGCAGACATACAGACATATACCGCAAACTTCCTAAATGAACCCCGATGTCCAAAATGAGTTGATTTTCTTCCCAAGCACATCTGAGACATGTCAGTGGCGAAAGCTCAAGTTCAAGAAGATAGAAGATTCCCGAGATTTCCTTTATTCTGCCCCCTGTTTTCTGGCAAGATTGAAATTCTTATTATCTTTCTTTCTTAAGTTTGGCTCCCCAGAAATAGACTCCAAGATGAGGATTCCAGTGAATGTGGCTAATGAAAAGTAAAGTAAGGTAGGGAGGCCAGGTAGTATATTACCAAGCAAAAACTCGTGGAGGAAGACTTTGGCTGTATGCTGAAGGGGATGTCTGAAGACAGATTTTCCTATCAAGCCAAGGTGGCTGGGAAGCTTAAATCCCTGCACCTGTCAATGATTGTTGAAGAACTGACTCTGGAGCGATATAAGTTCACAGGTCCTTTTAATGAAGTGAAACCAAGAAGGTTCTAGCAGCCTGAGGCCAATCCTCCAAAAAAGAAGCACAGGCAGGAAACTTAAAAGTGGAAATGCAAAAAGATGGAAGCAAGTTGTAGGGGTATTGCTATGTCTGCTGCAGTCCTTAAACAAGTCACTATATAAACTTAACACCTTAGGTTGTCTGTGTTTTTTTTCTACTTATTTACTCATATGTATGTTTTCCTTTATTCCTTCTCTGTGCCTGCTTAAGATTAGTCAGAGAACTTAGTTGCTGACAGTAGAGTGGGTAAAGGTCGTGATTCTTTTGTTTCACTGTGTTCCATGTATTAATAAAGTCAGTAGATGTGTATTGTTGGGCAGGTAGAAATTTCAAAAACTTGAATATGAGTAGTTTTATCTCTAGCTCACCAGAATCTTCTAACAGTATCAGCTGGAATTTCATTCAGCTTCATGTTGCAAAAAATCCAAAGTAAAACGGTGGTTCTCAAAGTATAGTGCTCCAAACCAGTGGTGTCAGCAACACCTGGTAGTCAACAAACAGCATGGTTGTTCTGTAAGTCATCAAGAATCCTCTCCCCCAGCTCTATGACATAAGGAGCTGGTTTAGGGGCATCCATCACATCCCCATTCCAAGCAGCAGGTATGGAGGAAGATGCAGGGGACTTATGCAAAGCCTTTTATTAAGCAGAGTAATAGATTACAGTTGGCTCATTGTCAAGAACCAGTAGTGTGCTGGTAAATATTTGATAAATAGCCCTCCAGTCTTCACTGCATAAATAATCCACTCGTGGTGAGTTTCAGACTACCACCTTCACCTTACTGAATGAAGATAGGGAAGAAAGGGGCACAAATGGCTCTCCTGAGCCTGGCCAGCCCCAACACAGCACCGTCCAGGGCTCTCATATGTAGTCATTTTTCACTACAAGGGAAGTTTCAAAATGAAGGAGTCATGGAGCCCTGTTTTCAGAGTAAAATTGAAAGTGACATTCTTAACCATGAAAGGAAGAATGGATACTATGCAAATGCTTGCTGTCTCTGCCACTACATGACTTCCTTTGTCCCCACCCAGCTTACTTACATACATTTGCATCCATTCTGCTTGGATTCTATAGACATAAGTCTCTGCCTGAGAGAGTGCCAAAATTCTAGTCAGATGGTTTTCAACAAATAGTAGTTCACAAAAAAAGACTAGGCAATGTAGTATAGGTGTCAAAATAGCTCAAAATACATTGTGTGTGATCGTACATGAAGAACAGCACATTTCTATAGATAGATAAAGCTCATTTGGTAACTAAAAAGTTGTCATCTTTGCTGTAGGAAAACAATTAGAACATTAGACTGTCCATTTGGGGATGCTGTGAGGTACACTGGAGAAGCATAGGCTATGTTGACTGGCAGAACTGGTTTCAAACCACTATTCTTTCACATAGATGTTGTAAAAGTTTATTCATATTTTTGAGAACTATATCCACACATGTAAGGGTGTATATACGGGAATTCTAATTTCAGTTTGGTCGTGAGGTTTTGGAATAATCTTTTACCACTCAAAATGGCCTTGCATTTGGTCTTGTTCTTTACTGTCAGAGTATACAAAATGGTCAGATGTGGAACCCACCCTATTAAAGAAACAGCTTTTTAAAGAAGAACTCCTGGTTTCTTCATGTGAAATGTAAATAGAGAACATAATCTTGAAATAAATTCCTGTCAGGAAATAGTAGCAGGCTTTATATATGCATCAGTGTTTATGACGTGAAGACAAACTGTTCTGTTAGAGGTAGTTCCATTTGCTTCGTGGAATGCTGAAACTCTATTTGACCCTGGAATAAACCTGAATGGAAAACAATCAGTTATTTCAAAAAAAGATTAGCATTGTAGCTTCTAGTGACTCACTTAGCAGTTGGACTTGCCCAAACTGGTTTTGGCTGTTTCTTTCTCTGCATTAGTCAGCCAAATCCAAAGTAAGCTGGTCTTGATTTCAAATATGGTTTCAACCTGTTATTTTTAAAGTTACATAGAGAGATTTGTGCTCATTCATTTGCAATTTCTCCCAAGAACAACTTCTATGTATTAGTAAGTCATACAGCTTGAAATGGCATAAGTTATAAACACTTCAAAAGAACATTACAAAATCCGTTTTGTAAGTTCAGGTTCGAATTAAAACAATTTTTATGATGTTTCTGAAAAAAATTGTTTAAAATCCTTCACCTAGTTCATTATGTCTTGATACCTGTAACTTTGGTAAAATATAATTTACCTTAAATTACTCTTTCTTCTATGATTCTTCTATGATTCTATAATCACTGGAAAGTTACTATATTAAGCAATGATGAGTTATGAACAATTTAGCATATTATATATTATTTCCAATTGTGAAATTTATTAAGATATGTCTTTGCTCAATGGAAGAAGATATCAAGTGCAAAAGAAATTACCTAAGAATAGAAGTCAATGGACTAACCTTTCAATACTGGAAGAATGGTATCAAAGACTGTACAGATCACAAATAGAAATGTAGAATCTTGTCTGCAACAGAAAGAAAACATAATTAAACATCTGTCTTATTCAGTTTGGGCTTCCAAAACAGAAACCTAGAAATTGGGTTCCTTAGACAATGGAAAATTATTTCTTACCAACTAGTGGCTATAAAGTCCAAGATTAAAGTGCTAGCAAATCTAGTGTCTGCTGAGAGCCTGTTCCAGAATTGTAGCTGGCTATTGTCTCCACAAGGAGGAGAGTAGAGAGAGCAGGCTCCCCTGTCTCCTCTTATAAGGACACTAATCTCATTCATAAGGGGGGGCTCCACCCTCATATCCATATTATCCTCCAAAGGCCTCACCACCTAACAGCATCACTTGAAATTTCAATATATGAATTTAATGCAAAGGTTGCAAATATCCAGTCCTTAGTAACATTTTCCCCTATGTCAATATAGAATTTCAGCCATACCACATAAGGTTGTTTTTATTATTTTTAATAGTATATTATAGTTACACAGGGGAGTCATTGTGAATTTCCATATACACATATATTGTACCCTGGTTTTGGTTCCTCCCCTCCATTATTCTCCCTCTTCTCCCACTCCTCTTCTTAAAATGATTTCCATAGGTTTCAATGTTCCATATTCATACTTGTATGCAAAGTATCTCAACCATATTTGCCCACCTTTACCATCTTCATTTACCCTCCTCTCCTCTCTTCCTATCACCCTCCCTTTCACATGACCTGTTTTACACTCCTGTCCTTCATTGTTTTAGTGTCTGTTCAGTGGAATTTTGCCTTGGTATTTTACCAGTGAATATACATTACTCAGCCAATACCCCCCCTCTATTATTCTTCCTTATCCTTTGAAGTACATAAAATATTTGAAAGTATATCAAAGCACAGAATTAATATGTGCCCAAAAGCCTCTTTGCTAGTTTATTGGGGCATTGATGCAGTGCCATTTAAAAAGAACCTGACAGTTTTTCATAATTTCAAAAAAGCATGAATCCAACATGAGTAGTATAGAAGGACCTAGTCTTAAGACATAGGATTAGGCTTTTAACTGAACCTTTACATAAGTGACAAATACACATCATTCATTTATTCTAATTATGTCCTCATAACTGTATATTTTTACCTGCTGCTTTGTTTGTAGTAAATTTTGCCAGTTTCAACTAAATTCTAATTTATTTATTGTTGATTCTCATTTTTATAGTTTAATTTGTTAATTTGTGCATTTTCTCATTGCTTTCTACTTTAATTCATTTTATTCTATCTTGTTTTCTCTTGGATAACAAAACATATAAAAAAGTTAAAAGTGTCTCACTAAGAACCTATAATTATATTTGCAAATAAAAGAATGTGTACAAAATATCTCTAAGTAATTCCTATGGAACTGGCAACTGTGGTTCCTCTGAAGAAAGCAAATAGGGAAGTGTGTAACAAGTATAACATAGAAAATACTTTCTACTGAAAGCCCTTGCACAATTTGAATTTTGTATAATATACACAATATTTATAACTGTAGTAATATTAACAATTAATATCTCTTCCCAAAATAATTCAAGGAACTTAGAATATTTAAAACCCAGTTTTCCTTGTTTTTACATACTCAGTGTATAATACGTCACTTAGATTTTCTACTTAACTGACAGCTAAAGAATCCTAGAAGCATTCAACAATAAACAATCCTTCCTTACTTGTGTGTTTTGGACTTAGCTGGGTGAGGATAGACCTGGCCGATCTGACACTGGGTCCAAACTGTGCCTTGGTTCCTGATCTGTTCCCGATATCTCTCATTTTCCTTGAACCACTGGCCACCTAAAGCATATTCTTCTCATTGAAAAAAGCAGGAAACCAAGAGCAAATATCACAAGTAGGCTCATGTCAAGCCCATTTTCTCTGTACATCTGTCAACACCCCGTTGGCTAAAGCAAGTTACAGGTCCAACATCAATGAAGTGGAGAAGCATATTTCCTCCAGGTGTGAGGAAGGCAGAGGGCAAATGACGCTTACTAAATGATAGTCAAGTCAATCACACCAAGTACTTCGATCTCCTTTTCTTTGAAATGTCCCCAAATCAGTTTCTTTTTAACTTTCAGATAGCCTTTGATTTGCTTAATTCTTTATCAATTTTCTTGCCAAACATTGCCCCTTTTTACTTAGTTTAATTTTCCTCTTAGCAAAATAAGTATTTTGGTACATAGTTCTTTCTGCAAGAGTTGTTGAGTGGTAAACTCCCACTGTGCTTTCCTAGAAATGTGTCTTGAATAACTTCACCAGCAATAAAGCAGAAATGGCTGGACCTTGGATTTAATAATTCAGTGAATAGCTAATGGTATTAAAACATAGCTTGAATTCACACCCATGCCACGTCTTTTGTGCAACAGATAGGAAATAAATGGGTCCTAAAACATGAAATAAGCACATTTTTGAGTCCTCAGACAAATCTGGGAATTGGAGCTATAAAATCTTCTTGAAGCTCCCTTGCCAACAGAAGCAGTCATTTTTCTGACAACCATTTGCTTGCTTGATAACTCCATAGTAACTTCACTAACTAAGGCAGTTACCTTGCAAGGTAAATCCTATTCTCAACATTTACCCTCTGACAGCTTTCATTGCTGCCATGCTTATAATTCAAATCCAAGCATGCACAAAGGGAATTATCACACTAATAAAGGTGTAGCAAGACTTTTTAAAAACTATCTTATTCATGTGAGATTTTGCTAATTTATATTTTAAAAATTCTGAGGAATACAAATTCTAACATTTGAATTCTTGAGAGACTCAAGAGTTGTGGTCACTAGCATCTTAGAATATATCAGTAAAATCTGATCAATGCAGTCCAGGGAAAACAGTGAGAAATGCCATAATTGAAATGCAATTCCTGATTTCAAGTGGTATAATGAAATCTGGAAGTGCCAAAGACATGCAGATACAATTACCTATTAGATTGCAAAGATACAGATGGCCAATAGAAGCACTCATATCTTATTATCTACTTTAGGACAATTAAAAGATTTTCTTAAACAAGACAGTATCCCTCCATGACCCCAACACACACACACGCACACAAATATCTGAAATCAACTTAAGATAATTTTCTTGATTCTACTATGAATGTGAAAAATACTTTGAAAGAAATATTAAAACAATTTTGTGCCTTGTAGTAGTGATTTAAGTGGAAGTCTCTCTGTTAGTTACCCAGAACCAGTAACTAAGTCCCAAAGTTCAGTAAAAAGAAGCCTTAGATAACCTCACTTTCTCAATATAGTAGCAAGTAATTGAGTACATTAAGGAGTTAGATATAAGAAGGCAGCTGGACTGCCAATCCTCTTCCTCTCAACTATCATCCCAGCTGCACCCTTCCTCGCTTTGTATATGAGCAGAGAACACAGTAGGAGTGAAGTAGTATGGTTTTTATTTATCCTCCTCCTTATAGCTGGAAGAAAGAACTATGTACCAAAATATTTATTTTGCTAAGAGGAAAATTAAACTAAGTAAAAAGGGGCAATGTTTGGCAATGGGATGGGTGAGGTGCCTCCCAAAGACCAATAAGGCAAGAACTCAATTACTTATAAATAATTTGAAGTACCTGTCAGAAGTAGAGAGTGGTATCTTATTCTATTTAACTAATGAAGTTGTTGGTTTGTGCCTGAGCCTACCAGAGCCAAGAGAAATAGAACTGAAAAAATGATAACTGGATGAAGGCAGGGAGGTAATGTGTCTACCAGTTCTATTACTATTTATCATGGTAGGGATGTCTATATGTCCTGTGTGTCAAGGAACTCAAACAGAAGGTAGCCAGATCTGAACTACCTAACCAATGAAAGACAGCCTACCAGATGAGAACATTAGTAGAGAGTAGCTATTGGGGAGAAACACGGAGGATGGTCCCAGGAACCAAAAAGTACTTGAAGAGGAAAAACCTGACCAATGTCAATGCAGAATCAGCTCCAAAATGCCTTTATGGGATGAAAAAATATAACTGTTGGCTGAAAACAGTGATTCAAGGAAAAGAAAATATTTTTTCTGTTTGCTTTATACTGAGTTTGGAATGTTCAGCAAATGGGTCTATACAGTGTTGAAAGTGAGTAAGCAAAAGAAGAAATAAGGAAGACTCAGAGATGTCAATTTTGAACAACTAAGATTCTCCAAGAGAGGATGGTGGTTTGAGATGTAGACACTTAACATGGGATGCGGGAAATATCTAGAGGTAACAGGACATACATGTGAGAAGGTAAAAATGAGGTTAGACCTTTAGGCTAAAACGGTCCAGTATGGTAGTCATTCAGAGATGATCACCAAATGCTATATAAGAAAGCAAATGAATTCTTTGTGGAAGGGTGCTCATTAATGACACTCAGATACTTCACTAAGTCAAAATACAAGATTGTTTTTTGTCTCCTTTAAGAGACAACAGAATATTAAAATATTTACATATCATATTGAAGTCATGGTGAGAAGAATCAAAACAGAGTGGTCTATGTCTTTTAGCTATTCTTGTTATTTGACTAACAAAACATTGAAATCTTCTACTTGATGATAGTATTATATTTAAAATAAAGTCTCTTCTACTTTTTACAAAAAAAGACATGCCTTTCTTTTCAAGAATGTCTAACTTTGTTGAAAGATCCTGTCACTAAAGGACTCCAGCTTTGCTATTTAAACAGCCTGGATTTGTCCTTAATGACCAGACAAGTTTCTGTTGCTGTAAAATTAGGCAAGTTAAATTTTTTCGCTTTCAAAAAGTTAAAGTTAACTTTCTAAGGCCCATGCTTCACAGGAATGAGGGGACAAAATGTATAAGGCCCTAATTTCCTAGACATGCAATCTTTCTCAGTCAAAAAAAAAAACTAATGCCACATTTATTTTTTTCTGTAAATCTCACTTCTACAACTTGAACGTCATTCATAAAACCTTTAAAAGATTGCACTGTTTATTTCAAACAGGACCAATGTGTATATCAGGGTGTTTATAGTGTTTACTAATGCATTCCCTGATACGAATAACGGTGAAAAGCCTACCTTTAGTCTAAAAGCGAGGGTTCCTCCACCCCTCCCCGCCCCATGACACTTTATGACACTTGGCAGCTCATTATCACATTCCACAGACTCTCGTGTCAGCATGTCAGATTTCTCTAAATTTTGACAGAATTAAAGTAGTGCCATTTGATGTAATTGATATTGTACAGTTAATCAGGCAGTAGCTCCATCCCAGAGTCACATTCTCAAAAGGCTTAATTACTGAACTGTGAAGATTTACTGCCATCTGGAAGCTCCTTCCCAAAGTTCTGTTCCTGAATTTATGTAGGGTTCACAAAAATAACTTGGTCCATTTAGAAATCATGCCCTTGATTTGGAAATTAAAATTGTTATTTTGGGAATCTCATTTGGCCTAGAGATCATAGAAACCTTATGAAAAATAAAGGAGCAATGGCAAATGAGAAAAAAGGAAATAAGAAGGGAAGCTTGAGAAATTATTTGCTTTATATAACATCTAAAAGAGTACAGATTCTGTGGCCAGATGGCTAGATTTCAGACCCCAGTTCTGCCACTTACGAATCATGTGACTTTGGGAAGCTACTTAAATTCTCCAAACCTCAGTTTCTTCTATAAAATGAGAACATGAATATCACCCACATTGTAGGGACAGAGTAAAGATTAAATATGTTAACTATTGAAAAGTACTTAGAATTGTGCATGACACATTGAAGAGAAGTATAAATGCTTGCTATTATTTATTATTTTTATTAAATATTTTAAACACATTTTAGTGGCATATATAAACTGTACACAGTAAGGGATTTCACCATGGCATTTCTGTGCATCTATGTAATGTACTTGAATCTTATTCACTCCCTCTATTACTCTCTTATCACCCCACTCTGACCTCCTCTTCTCCTTTCCCTTCTATCTCCCTAGTAGTTCCCTGTTTACTTTCATGACCTTGTTTTGTTTTGTTTCCTCCCTTACAGTCACACATGAGAGAATACATGCCACATTTGTCTCAATGAGACTAGCTTATTATTAAGAGTTTGAGATTACTTTGTCCTCAAGATTGTTCTCATTTAAAGAGACAAATGGATTATTTAAAAAGCTTCTTCGAGGGTAGTAAATTTCTTGTCTAAAGAGTAATAACTCAAGTACAAAGTACCATTACCATTTCACAGGAATCCAATAGTTGAGGCCTCTTTTGACTTAAAGATTGGATTCCCTCTAAATTTCATCATATTCTAACAGCATATGATTCTATACACTCTATAAAATCAATTTTAATGGATAAAGTAACTGAAAAGAAATTTTAGGAATGGAGGCTTTGATCCAGAAGACACAAACTCACAGAATTGATTTTATAAAATGAGGTTTATATTAGCAATATGTTCATAATTTCAAATCTAAAATTTATTGTGAATATCTGATATCATTATATATTCTTCTAGTATTGTATTTTTATTACCAATTCAGTCCCCCATTTATTTAACAAATCCTGAGTTGATGGAAATTTATCATTGCTTTCTCTAGTTTCATAACTTGATGAATGTTTTGATGATTATAATTTTGGAGACCTCTTAAGAACTCCCTTAGATCCCCTCAGTCTTACCTGTCTTTATTTCAGACTCTTCTGTAGCAATCAATACTGCACAGGCTCTGACTAGTTTCACACAGATGCAACCAGATAATATCTTGGCTCAGGTACCTGTGATAAGCCTCTCATCTTTCGTCCCAGGAATTCTCTCTTGACTCTAAGGCATTAGATTCCAAGGAACCACTTGGTATCATACCCTGGTCAAAATTTGGACTAGTGAGGATGAAACTGTTGAATGTATATATATGTATATATGTATGTGATATATATGTACACATACATATCACTTTCTCTCACTGTATGAACAGGCCTATTACGCATTTTATTTGGTTTCTTAAATGATCCCATAGGATCATCCAGCAGTCTAAAGTGGTTTCCCTCTTTCTCTGCTTTAATTTTCTTGTCTTTCTACTTTGCCAAATAAGGCATATGCACATAAGTCTTTGTTTTAAGCTTTGGTCTCTGGGTAAAATAAATCACAAAAGATAGCATCAGGAATGACCATGGAAAGCAAACCTTCTGAATAGGATTTTAGAACTGGTTATTTAATGGTTAGACATTCATAAGGGCTCCCTCAACTCCCCTCCACATTGGAAGTAAAAACTCCTCTTTTGGAATGGCATGACAGTTAACAAGACTTCCTCTTTTGGTTGGTTGAGATGAAGTATAGATAGGAGATGAGGCATTTGAATGGTATGGGGAATAAACTTATAGTTATTATAATGGTATGTATTTTTGCATTAGCAAGCTTCTTTTAACTGTGTAGGAAATTTTAAAAGGAAAATGATGCTTCCAGAATGTGAACATCAGATGACAGCTTTGAAAGGGAATCCAATCCTATCAAGCCACAGGGCAGATTTAGCTAAAAATCAGATTCAGTATACAATTGCCAGGAAGGATGGCAGAGCTTAAATGAGAGTAAAGCAGCATCTTGACAGATCTTCTGGATCAATTAAGGCCCATCAAGATAAAAGATTAGACTTAGGGCTGAAATGAGGACATTTGGGTAGAGAAGAGTGAGAACCACCAACCACTGCCTTCTTCCAAACCCTCCATTTTACTGAAGCCAACTCTTTGCCAGAAGACCTTCTTCCTTTCCATGGAGAGTTTGCAACACCCTCACCTGACTCTGGTTGGTGCCTTGTAAGATCTGCCTTTGAAATGCTTCATTGCCTCCAGGTCAATGACTATGACCAAATCCCTGAGGAGCTATCATGAGAAATCTCCACTCTTGGAAGATTAGCTTAAACACCAAGTAATTATGAGGCCTGACTAGTGTGTATGGATCTGCAGGATCTGGGCAAGCATGTGGGAAAGAATCTTACAGGTAGATAATGAGAGCATTGGAATAAACGACCGGATACAGGAGAATTTTTACAAGTTATTGATGAAGGTACTTATCTATAGCAGGAACCAGCAGTCCATAGTAGTTTCCCTCTTTCTCTGCTTATGTGTACTCTACTTATCTATAACTCATGATCAAGTATCTTGATAAGAATATGTGAATGGTCCTTAATTCTCTCTTGGGATGTGTCCTTGAACTTGACCTAGAATAAGTAAGATAATTGTAGATGCCAGAACTTTGGAATGGCATTGGAAAAGTGGTTTCAAGATTCATAGAGAAAGGAATATGAGAATGGATGTATTATGTTAGTGTAGGGAGTGAATGGGATGATTATATTTTTCAAAGATGGCCACAATATCATCTCTTACCTACATGTTATTCTAGAAACTTACCTTTCCCTTATAAAGGGGCTGAATCTAACTCTCCTTCAATTGAATCTAGGCAAGCTTGTGATTATTCCTATGAATAGAATGAAGCAGTTGAGAGTAAAAGATTTCTGAGGTTAGGGTATTAGTTGATCTGCTCTTAGATGACATCATAGTAATTGGACCGGGTGAGCAGCAGTTGGCAAATGTACTATATTCCTTAGAAAGACAATATATATCAAACATTGGTTGGTAACCCCACACACAAAAAATACAGGGCATGTAGCACCAGTGAAGTTTATGTGAGCCCATTGATCTGGTTTTGATGGAGACATGACCCAGACACCCCATGCCAACCACTCTGTTGCAACACTTCCAATTTTTCATTTCAAATCTTCCTTCAAGGAAGTGAACAGGAAAGTAATTTGGCCTGATTCATACACAGGTCAGTGTGATACCTGGTGTTAGCTAAAAAGGGGACTGATGCTGCATTACAGCACCTCAGGGGCAACCCAAATGACAGTAGTGTAGGGTTATTCTACCAGAGGGAATACTATGAGGAGTACCTTTGGTATTCAATTCATGTGAAAGGAAGAGTGATCTGAGGTATGTGGAACCATCGGCAGTGGCAAATGGTGAAGCTGATTTTTCAGTGAATTAAGAGTGAAATTAGGAAACTGACAACAAGGAAATCTGTGCAAGAGTAAATTGCCCCTTCACTCTTGGTCTCTGGGACAACACTTTAATAGAGGAGACACCTCAATAGTGGGGAACATGAGCTAAGAGACATTTGATTTCTTCATAGATTTACAGTTACTTAGGTTAGTTCCTAGATCTGGAAGTAGAATTAAAGCAAAATTTTCTGTTGTTTCGAGACAGGACTTTGCTGTGTATCCCAGGCTGCCCTCAAACTTGACCCTTCTATCTCTGCCTTCCTGGCACTGAGACTGTAAGCTCACATCACCATTCCCAGCTCACAGTACTTTTCAGCCTCAGGTGCACATTGCTGAAATCGCTCTCCGGACAGATCATCTAGTTTACTCTCATGTGTTCACTTTCCTGAGGAATCTATAAATCAGCAATGTCCCTCCATACCTATTAACGACGGGCATCATTTTTATTACTCTGTACTTCAATATGTAAAAGAGATAACCTCTTTAAAGTTTTTATTTTTCTGAATGAGAGTAAATTTGAACTTTATTCAATAAGCATATGCTTATGGCCCATTTATATTTGGAGAAGTTTGTGTGCTTTGTCATTTTGATAACTATTTTTATGTAATTTCAAGAGATGTTTTATTCATTAGTTATGAATAAATCCATTTTCTTTCTTACATGTTGACTGTATCTTTTTTCAATTTACTGTTTCCCTTTTAATTTTGCTTATGATGTTTTTAAACATACAAAAGCTTATTGTTATTTTGGAGTCATTACACTGACTCTCTCTATGTCATGATAACATTGTTTTATTATGACAGTTTTATGCTGTTTTATGCAGTGAAAACTTCCAATTTTCTTTATTAAATTTTAAAAATGTTCTTGTCTATACTTATATAATTATTCTTTCCAAAATCCTATTGGTATTTTGAATTTTAACAAATGACTCTAGATAACTATTTAGTAATTCATTATCTTTTTCATTTTGACTTGTTTACACTGTGAATTTTAGCAATACTCCTAAGTTAAACAACTTCTTAATTTCTTGGATAAACCCAACATGACCTCCTTCTTTCTATTCCCACTGCTGCCCCTTAATTTCGACCTTTGCCATTTTGTATCTGGTTTGTTATAATATCCTCCCTAAATTACTCCCTACCTACAATATTGAGCCCTCTCCAAACCATTCTAGTAAGGTTTATTGAAGGAATTAAATCTGATGAGTTTTCCTGGTCCATAGCCTTCAATATGAAGTCCACTTAACATGTCATACAAAATTCTTCATGTATCCTTTGGATATCTCTTTTACCTCATTCTTTGCATCTTCCTTTTCCTTTTCCCAATCCAACTCAAAGTGGGTCTCTGTGGTCCTTTCATTATTCCCAGAATGGGCAAGGTACTCTGTCCTTGGTGTTTCTGTCCAGGCTGCTCTGCAAAAACTACATCACCCTTCTACCATTCATCTTTGCCTAGATAATGTGTATTCATGACATTGGCTCAGCCCTCATCTTCTTAAGATGCCTTTCTTGACCCAATTTTGAATTTTTTTTGGTAATACTCTTAGCATATCCCAAACACACTATCTTTACAATACACATACTTTGTAGTCATTGTTAACAAACCTTTGGCATTAAGGATGTGCTCATTTACTTTTTTATTCCCGAAGTCTAATACAGTGTCTGGCAATGGAAATCAATTAATATATGATGGTAGATAAGATGAATGATTGTCAGTGTCGAGATCTGAAAATAAGAATAATATTTCAATTGAGTGGCATTATGTAACATTTACATGTTATAAGTATAATATATTTATAAGATAAATATATGAGAGGGTTTTGAGCACCGTAAATTGATATAAAAATAAAAGGCAAAATTCAAAGGCATAAAGTTATATTCCCAAATGATCAGAGTAACAGAGTTGTTACTTCATAGATTAAAGAAGAAAATGTAACTACATATTGAACTCAGTTTAACCCAGTGATTCTCAGGAATAATTTTGAGTTTTTAAACATTTCATTTGGGATTTTTTTCAGCAGTACTTAAAAATGTGCTTATGATGCATAATCACATTTATTTCTGTTTTACCTTTATCTTTTGTGACATTCTCAAATTTAGAAACTTTCCTTTGTTAACAGGTTAAATTTGAGCATTTTTTTTTTTACAAAGAAACATCACCAACTTTTTCTGAGTAAAAAATCATAACTTTTTCAGTCTAAAAGCTATGGATATCTAGATGCATTTGGGAACATTTTAGAGGGCAATTATGCATGCTAAATAACAAGTTACATTTATTTATTTCCTGCTCTCTAGTGAGAGCAGGAAAAACTGATCATAAATGTTTAAAAGTTGTTGACATTGTTTTAGCATTGCACACACACCAAACAGTGCGCAATTGAAAGATTTCTAAGCTACTGGTAAAAACAAAAAAGAACCAAAACAACAACAACAACAACAAAAACAGTTTGTTAAGTGGATTCAAAAGCTTTCATCTCCTAAAACTTAAAAAAGTTGAAAGTCAAATGTTTGTATTAACAAATTACCAAACTTATCTACAAAAACTATGCCATTTTGCTGAGAGCTTTTAAGGATTTTTCCCTTAAAATATACTTACTTATTCTTGTTTTCATATAACACAAATTTCATTTTGTAATTGCTTATCATTTATTTTAATGTAACATGGTTGAAACAAATTTACCTGGGAGCACCATTGGCTTAAGCACCAGCATATACCTTTAGAGATAGGAAGACTAATCTGAGCCATTTGACTCATAGTTAATTGATTGACTAAACACATCTAAAACTTACCAAAAAAATTTGACAGCTCACTCTCAATTTTCTAGAAATGATCTGAAAATGCATACTTCTCAAATTAAATTTTACATTTAAAATGCTTAAATTACTCTGATATTTTTGTTTCCTTTTTAACTCCTTAATCTCATAAGCAACTGGCATTGCTTTGGTTTCTCTTTTGATCACCTTTGCTACTTTTAGATATAGAGTATATTGAATGATCAACTTTTATCTTTCTACACATATGGATCTTTTTAATCTTTTCACTACAGGATTTGACTGAAATTATCATGTGTGTTGGGGGAAAATTTGTGCAATGGTTACATCAAAAAGCTTCCAGACACTCAATTTCCCTTATACTTACCAATTCTTACACTTACAGCCTTTTTCACTTGTATTTATTTCTCTTTCTGGAATCCAGGGTTAGACACTCACCTTCCCCAGGACCTGTATCCCTTCCACATTTAATTCCCTCCCTTAGGAGGTTCCCAACCCTTTCTTGCAGTCAAAACACTCCATGCAATGAATATAAAAGCACTCTTTGCACAGAGATTGCATCTCTGCACATACCTTTTTTTTAAATAAAGAAAAACAAAAGAGATGTGATGGTGGGGAGTATAATGTGTGGTCAAACCCCAATAATCATTCTTTTCTTGTTGATACATTTTCCAACACTGAATGAAGAAGTCATTCATGTTGGTACCTACATGGACTCAGGATAAATAAAAACATATTTTTCATCATTTGGCACTAGGCTTGTAGAAAGTGGTTCAGTGTGCTTCTTAACTTCCATTTGAAATGCCAGGAAGGAATTTTTAGCATCATGGGTATGTTGTGGATCAGCACAACAGACTGAGTATTGGGTCCATAAAAAGCAAATTTTAAAATACACTTTTTACTTGTCAGGCAGTAAAAAGAAAAAAAATAGATAAAAAATAAAACTGACAAAACTTCTATTATACCAGGTGTGATATAGATTTTCCACAAAGAATTTCTTCCACCATATGTAGTAAGGATACAGTATGGAAATATTTCATCTTTTAAGATATGTTCATTAAAATCATACATTCATTTCTTTAAAGCTGAACAAACAAAAGCCATACTTCATATTGTAAGCACCATGTTATGGAAGAAAGAAATTACTTAAAACCTTAATTTTAAAAGATGTGCTGTCAATATCGAAAATCTGGTGCACACTTTTCCAAGTTAAGGATAGACCTCCGTTTTAAGAGATAAACTTTAGGAACAAACTAAAGTTTGTCCCCTGGTAGCAGGGGACCACTCCTCTCATATCCGGCTATGTTTCTCAAATGCTTTCTTATCAAGGGGCCATTCTCCTTACATTTCAAAGTTTTCAGGCAGAATGGAACTTTCACAAGAAAACTCCTAAGTCTGTGTTGTTTTCCACATTCTTTTGCTCATAAAATTTATAAGGTTTTTTTCTCTATTTCTGGAGCCTCCTAATCAAACAAAATTATTTTACCTATTTTTGTTTTCTGATTTTCTGTTCTTTTAAAAATATATTTCTGTACATAGAAAATGCTTTGAAAATATATTCTATGTGAAAATATAAAATATAAAAAGAAAATTTCTGCAAATTTTTTTAATCAAAACAGCTTGGTTTTCTAATTTGCAAAATATTGTATGTTCAGTGCAAATAATTCAGACCAAACATAACCACTTTTCATCATATGGACTTCTATTTATACTTTGTACACAAAAATGAGAACCTACTTTGCTAATGTAACATTATATCTTTAAGACCCTAGATTGATAACCAGAAAACTTACCTGCTTTTTTGTTTTTCTTAATGAGGGAGGAACATTCCATTATATAACTGGTATCTTAATTGGCTCATGCAATCACTTACTAATATCAAATGTTTTTCCTGTTTTCACTATCTGAAACAGTCTTATATTTTTCACATTTGGTTTTGCTCACCTGTAAGGTTGTATTTTGCAATAAAAATCTAAGAAATGTACATTCTTTTAATGTGATATGAATAGCCAATTGTCCTGCAAGGTGTTTATATCCATGTACTCCCTCACTTACCAACTTTTTGAAAAAGCAAATCAGTAAGAAATGATATTTTTATTATTTAGTTTGAATTTCCTTAATTTCTAGTGAAATGAATTTTTCTGCCTTTGAAATAATGCTTAGAAAATATTACCTGCTATGGAGTAATTTGTATCCCCCAGTGTTCATGTGATGAAGGCCTGGTCCCAGTGTGTCTGTATTTGGAGATAGGGCCTTTCAAGAGGTAGACAAGATTAAATAAGGTAATAGGGATTGGGCCCTAATGAAATATGACTAGTGTCTTCAGAGGAAGCTGAAGAAACACAAGGATGTTTGTACACAGGGAAAAGGCCTTATGAGAACACAGCAAGAACAGAAACCTCAAAATCTGCTGGTACTTTGATTTTGAACTTTTAGACTCCAGAATTGAGAAAATAAATTTCTGTTGTTTAAGACACAGGAGTTTTGTTAAAGCTGCCCTAGAAGACTAATATACTTCTCAACCCCAAAATTATAATATTATGGTACTAAATTATCTTCTGTTACTTTATGATTTTTTTCATTTAAATCTCTTACTTAAAATTTCAAAATATAGTTAAGTGGGAAGTAAGGTTCCAACATAATATTCTTGCAAACACTACCATTTGGTCCAAAATGTTTTTTTAAAAATTCACTCAATTACTTGAAATGCCACCTGTAGTGCTTGATCAATTCCCAATGGTTTTTTACACTTGGGTTTGCTTCTGGACTGTTTAATCTCTTCCATTGGCTGTCTGTTTATTCTGAGGTGGGAAACACACTCATTGTACTATCACACTTTAGTAATACAGTGTAATATATCCTAGATAAACTCCTACTCATTACTCTCATTTCTCAGAATGGTTCTGGATATTCCTAAATATTTAGTCTTCCAAATAAGTGAAGAGTATATTGCTCTGTCAAAAACTATGGATCTCTGTGTTATATTTTCAAGTGCATTTGTAGAAAACTCACATCTTTACAGTATCTGTCCTCCCAACAAGAGCATATGATATCTCTCTAGTCACTCTTTTTATGCCCTTATTTGGTTGGTTGGTTGGTTGTGTTTTGTCTTCATACAGTTTCTGTATATTTCTTGTTAAGTATACTCATAGCATCCTTTTTAGTGGTCCTGGACCTTGTAAGGGAAGATAAGATTCCCTACTATGTTGATTTGAATCTGAAACTTATCCCCCACCTTCTCAGAATTGGCTTATATCTTACAACACCATCCTTGAAGAACTTTGATGGGCTTCCTGTCCATTTCATTCTTGAGAACTCTGTGGTTTATAATGGAGGACCAGGCATCTTGAAACAGAGGCTTCTCCCTGCCTCACAATATCCACCTTGTCACTGATTCTCAATAGCAGTAAACCTGACCTGGGAAAGCTTTGGTCACTTAGCAACAAATGGGACTAGCTCCTCCCTTCCCCATTCTTCTAGAAATAAAAGGCTTAAGCCTCAGGGCCCTGAAGGGAAACATCAGTTTGAAATCATCGCAGTAAAGAACCTTTCTTCCTTAATCTGCCTTTGCTTATTTCCAAAACCCCTGTGCTGCATTCCATTCTTTGGTCACAGGATGGATTTATAAAAGGATGTCTCATCACACATGGGAGGCAACTTATGCAGTAAAGTGCCTCAGAGAGGCCAAGAGGATGGAGAATCTGGGGATTCTTGGGATAACATTATTCTCTGTCAGGATCCCAATCCTCCCCTTAGAAGCACAGCTTAGTAGAAGACTGCTGGTGTCATTCAGTGCTCTCTGAGCAGGGACCAGGGTTTGGACTGTTTCCTGCTGCAATGACATACAATTCTCTTGTTTTTCTCTATCTGCTTCACACCTGCCAGTCTAGGGTAGAGTGGATTCACCCATCCCTCACTTTTCCTGCTATACTTCATATAAAGCTACAAAAAGTTACCAGTTCATTCCACCACCACATTTCCATTCAGCTCCACTGTTTCATTTCCAATTAAAAAAAAAAAAAGAATCTGATCCTCTCAAACCTTTTCCAGCCAGGACACAAAGCAAGGGCTACTAGGTTGCCTTTGGTCAGGTGTCTGTAACTGAACAAGTCACTGTAATCAAGGGTGGGCTACAGTCAGGTGATAAAGAAAATGGCCTTTATACCTGTGTTTGGGATATTATTGCAAACAATGAATGTGATTGGACAATAAGTTATTAGCTTTTCTACTGCTGAGCCATGTTTCTTTTTTCTTCTTTACACACCATTCAGAATTTTTTAAACCTAATTTCAGTGTTTATCTATTAAATAAATGAGTTTAGTCCCATTTCATTTAGATTTAATGATAGTAATACTTAATAATTTAAACTAAATGTATGAAATTATTTACTTTAATAAAAAATCAGCATTTATGGAACACAGTATTGCTAGGCACTATTATAAATCCTTTATATATAAGTGACAGGTCTCATTTACCCATCATGTGTATGTTGTTTGAGATGATGAAACTAAGGCACAAACAGATTAAGGAATTTTCCCAGTAGCATACACCTACTAATCAGTGAACTAGAATTGAAACTCAGGCTAACAGACTACTTTGTTCTTTTGTCTTTGTTCCAATTTCCATACTTCTTTGCCCTCTCCTCAATGTTTTATTTTGTGTTTAATTTTTCTCTCCTCCACCTCACCTCTTTTGGTATCCTTATTCCTGTTGTCTCTACTTCAGTTCTCCCTTTATAGTAGGGTGATCACTTCCTTCACCTGAGGGTAATTATCAAAAACCCAGGTCAGATCAACAATATGAGCAAGGGCAGGTGCCCACTTTACATCCCAGGGATGCTCTCATTGCCTTGGAATGCTGTTGGACTATGGTGGGAAAGAGGCACAAAGTTTCCATCATTGCTCAATCTGGTTACAGCTCCCCTCCTCGTTCTGCTAATACTGGCAATGGTTGCCAGAATTCCCTCTACTTCCCATAAGACTGCCATACTCTCAAAAAGATGACATCTTACTTTCGATCTGGTCCTAAACACTGATAAATTTAGAAGAAATTCTTTAATGTGTGTGGTCTGTGTTTGCTATCATTCCCAAGGCAGCATTACCCACTTCACCGCCCAAAGACAACCTGCTTTCCTTTCATCCCACAGTTGCTTTTGAATGGAAGTATGATAGGCATTTATACTGCCATCATTGTAGAATTGTTCATTTCTTTTTGATTCATCCTACTTTAAGTAATCTTTAATTCACTCCATCTACATGATGAAATATTTGCAGTTATTATTTATCACTATTAAAACTATACATAAGCACTTTAGGAACACATAATTGGCAAAACCTTATTATTTCTGGCTGGGTGCCAGTGGCTTATGCCTATGATCCTAGCTACCAAGGAAGCAGAGATCAGGAGGATCACAATTTGAAGCTAAACCAGGCAAATGGTTAGCAAGACCCTATCGCAAAAAGTCCTGTCACAAAAAATTGGCTGGTGGAGTGGCTCAAAAAGTTCAAGCCCCAGTACCACCAAAAAAAAAGAAAGAAAGAAAACCTTATTATAAACAGACTCCATTTAACCAGGGTGTCTAAAAAGTTAATTTGAAGAAAAATAATAATGATAATAAATGGTAATTTTAATATTTTATGCAATAAAAACATTAAGTGTATGCATACATTGCAAATTGATACTTAGCTACCAGGAATCTAATGTCACTCTAAAGGGTTCATATTTATCAAAAAAAATCCCATTGAGACCAGGAAAAACATTAAAAGAACATTACCGTGCTGTATGGCACAAAGTTCTCCAGTTTCTCGTTTGTAGTTTGTATTCTGGGATGTAGCAATGAATTAGAATCTGGATGTCTGACAAAATTTCTCCGACTCCAGTAAAAGTCAATGGAAGTTTTGCATGAGTCAGATCATGTTCCTTAAGTTATTTACACACTAAGTATGAATTTGGACTAATAGATAGAAGAGAAATTGATTAAGATCAAGCAGTTTATAATTAATGCTTAGGCCAATAAGCAATGCAGAAGGTTTAGTTCCAGAAGTTATGCCAAAGTAGGACGAAATAAAAACTGAGAGACATACACACAAACAGAGAAACAGAGAGAGAAAGAGAGCACTCCTTGAGTCTTATAATTTTTTTTAAAAAAGGTAAGCATAAAGGTGCAAAGATTTTTTTCTTTTAAAGTTATTTTAGGTACTAGCTGAAAAATACTTATACCTGTCTGGGACTTCTATAAGAATTTTTCTTAGAATTCTACTAATAAAGGTAGAAATGTCTGTGTGTGTTTCATTAATATTTCACATACTAGTACTAGAAAAATGTTTATCTTTTTTTCTGCTACAGAAACAAGGCAGTAAAAATGATTAAATATAATACCTACTAAATCTCACAAACTACAGAATCCTTTCTCATAACCAGCATATCCTGAGGGGGATACAACATGGTCAGAGTTATTTCTGGCTTTTTAAACATCAATTATGAAAGCCATTAGGATTATGTTTTTACCATCAATTGCTTACTACATATCTGGGAATTTGGTATAATTTTCACAAATGAGGCAGGTAATGCAGTTTTATGCTATATCTTACCTCAAAATAATTCCATCCTTCTCAAGGAACATCCTAGGTCTTGGACACACTGAGTACCACACAGGAAATTATATCTATGCTTTGTGGGAAAAAGAAAAATATCACAAGACTCATAAACCCAAGAAAAGAAGGGAGGCGAAGCAGAAAGAGAGAACAAATAGAACAGAGAAAGGGATACAAATTTGAGAAGATAGAAAATTATGACTTCTATTTGGCTATAAAGGAACAATTCTGGCTTTATTTCTGTGAAATAAAGTATAATAATAGTATTTCCATGAAATATTCTTTCATTGCTTTTTTAGTTATACTTCATACATCATCCAGAGAAGAAAAAATCACTTAGAAATTATGGCATATGTTTGAAAGCTAACCTGTGTCCTCAGCAAGAGAGAGGGTGATAAACTCAGAGGAAACTCAGTATCCAATCCTACAACACTGTGGACAAATCTGGTGTGTGGCTTCTCAGTGTATAATTCTTCTACTCTGAGTCATTTCTATAATAAATTATTTTTTGTAACTTTTTAATGTCTGAAATGATTGCTTTGGTCAAAAAAATAAGGTGGAATGAGTCTTCTTTATCACATTTTGAGTAGGATTTTAAAAATTCCTTTTGACCTATTAGTCTCAACTTTAAGAAGTAATCAGAGTAATCTTCTCCAAGAAGATATCCAAAACATGTACATCATTATTCAAAGGAGCCCGGAAACACAATTCCTGAGGCACTTCCCTGCAACTATAGGCAGTATTCCAGCTTCCTACTTTGACTTGAAGAATTTTAAGTTTTGATGAAGAATAACCTTGTTATGCATTGAAACATATGTAGAAGTACAATATTTCTAACTTGCCTCTTGTTGCCATGGCTGACAGTGGCCATTATCTAAGAAGCTTGGCTTCATGACAAATGATTTCACCAGTGATATGGCATTTGAGACAAATAGTATGTAATACAGCATGGAGTTAATAAAGTAAATAGAAAGGATGCAGAGAAAAGGCTACTGCTGGTTAGCAAACTCCAACGTCAAAAGGGCCAGGCATGTAATATAGAGGAGTGAACATGACCTACAAGACTATAGGTAAACAGCTGAGTGGGTGAGGGGAACTGTGGCAAACAGTACATCCTTTCAAAAAGGGGTACACTAATTGCTTATATATATATACACATAGTTTTTTTAGAAGCAAATCATTTGATAATTACTTTTTAGCATACCTTTGATATATACTCATGCCTAAATATCCTCATTCAGTCCCGTGACTTTAAACCATTTTATACAAAGGATAGAAAATGTTATATTCCAATCCAAACTGCTCATCTGAACTCCACTCTGTCATATTCAGCTTCCTATTTGACATTTCCATTTGGATTTATACCAGGTATTTCAAAAACAATAGATTCTTGATTCTCCTCTCTGAAATCCAAATAGGGTTGCATTTTTTTTCCAATCCATGTAAATAGCTCCATCACTTGCAGTTTCTCAAGTCAAAACCTGGAGGTTGTCCTTGACACTTATTTCCTTGTCCTCAGTTCGATCAGGAAGACCTGTAACTCTATACTCAAAATATGCTCTTAGCCAGATGACTCCCCAGCACACCCACCTGACACTTCCACTTCTGTCCCTGCCCTGGATGGTTCATTATAGACTCTGAAAGGTCTCTTTGCTTCTGCTCTTGTTTTTCCTAGTTTCCCATCTACAAAGAAGCTAAAGATTCTTTTGAGTAATATAATTTGCAAATATAAAGTGCCATCTTTCAGTGCCAAGATGATCCTAGTGAAAAGAAAAGGCTCTTTAATATTCTATTCCACTGGAGATTTGCCCTCTTTTTCTGTTTATTGAATGCCACTAAATATGTACATCCACCTTATCACAACCTCTAGAGCACGTCATCCTCATCTAACAAACTACACTTGCTCTTTTATTGTTCTTATTGTGCCTCTAGAATGAACATTCCAGAGAGCATGTCTTGTTCTTCACTGCTGTATCCACAAAGGCAAAAACTGTGCCAGGCACACAGTGTTCAAAAATGAACAAATGGGTTGGTGGATAGATGGATAGTTAAGATTTAAATCCAGGTATGTACTCTCAAAACTTGTGTTTTTGACTTCTGGTGCTAGGTCATGAAGATCCTCAAGATTCACAATAAAGAATTTCAATTCTATTGTCAGGGTAAGAAATTACTGCAGGGTTTTACATAGAAGAGTGACACAATTAGATTTGTATTTAAGAAAAATTGCTTTAACAACATCCTGAAGAGTATTTTGTTAGGGGATCAGCTACATTTCTTTACTCTATCAGTTGTGCTGTTGAAGGGACACTTGAAGAATATTTTAGGTAGAGAGAAACCACTTAGAAAGATCTTCAATGTCTCAGTAAGTGTTGCTGGTGGTTAGGAATAGAGATGGAGAGAAAATGATCAATTAGAAAATTATTCATAAGAAAGATTCATCAGGAAAGGTAATTGATTAATTGAGGGAACAGTGGGATGAGGAATTAAGGATAATTCTCAAGTGCCATTCTCTTCAATAGGCACTAGCAAGTTTGGGGAGATGATTAATTCAGTGTAGACATGCTGAATTTAGGTGTCAATAGGACAAACATGTGGAGATATCATAAGACCAGTTAGATACATTCAATTATAGAGAAAAGGTTTGAGAGTTTAGATTTTAAAATCATTTAATAAATAACTTATAGTTGAAGAACTCATCCAAGCAGACTCTGGAAATCAGTAATCAAGGAAAACTAAAGATGGAATCATGAAAGAAAAAGGTATAAAAAGAGAAATTTGCAAAGCAGAATAAGAAGGAATGATTGGTAGAAATAAGCAAAATCTACTTTTGTTCACCCAGAAATATCTAAAGCATATTACTGATGTGTCTGATATATTCTTCAGGACCAGTATGCACCAGGAGACTCTGCATCAGTTTATAGCATCATTCAAAAGAGCTAATGTGTAAAGCCATAAGAACAGAGTAGATAGACAAGCCAAAAAGACATAATGGGTTGATCAATACAATGTCATGCATAATATTAAATATGGTATATGATAAATAAACAATAACGGATAGCAAGGTGCTGGGAAATGTCAAGTGGAATGATGACAGAAGAAATAAAGGGAAATGAAATATCATACAAGGCTAATAGTCCATCTATCCATTTTACCCCAATCTTCCCTCCACACTCAACATCTACTTGTAAGATTTTGCAACACTTGAACTCTCTGGAGATTGCACCTTGTCAAAACATACATACACACACACACACACACACACACACACACACACACACACACACAAAACACTTTAGTTAGCAAACTTCTATACAGGTTTCAGTGTAATTCTGTTGTATACAACTAATAATGTCGCCGTTAATATTTATGATAAAGAGAGTAATTCTAATGGGAAAAGTCATCTAATTTTCATGGTTGTTTCAGGGTATTATTGCTAGAGCTCTTAGGGTGCTGTTTTAGTATATGTTTTCAATATAATTTCATATAATAGGGTACTTAGGATAAAAGTTGAGATTAATATTCAAAAAAAATTTTTTAGTAACAGCTCACATTCATGGAGCAATTATATTCTTGGGAATTGTTAAGTATGATACATGTATCAAATAATTTAACCCCCACAACAACCTAGAAGTTAGATTGTATCATTCTTGCTGTTTTATAAATGGGGAAGCCCCACCCAGACTGTTGTGAGTGTTTTGCTTGTTCTGAGGCACAGCCAACAATTCTTTCAGTCTTATTCTAACACTCAGTCATTTTTCTTTCAGTTTTTGTTTTTTTGCCTCAATTTTGGCCACTCACTTTCCAAACTTTATTTCAAGGTTAGTGCTAATTCTCGTACGAGTTATCTCCATCATTGTATATGATGCATTAATTTTTTTATATTTATAGTAGAAGCAAATCTATTGTGTTATTTTCTGAACTGAACAATAGTACAGAAACTAAACTCACTCATGAAGCACTTACATATAGATTTTTATATGAAATAAATATAAAATTGTGATCAATATTTAATCTCTTACAAATAATGGGCTTATTTCCATTTCCTGGTGAGTAAACCTCTGGAGACAGGATCAGCTGACAAGGCTGATGACTGGGAAGGGAACACAGCTCTGTCAAATATCTCCAAAGTAGTTCCTGAATGCTCATTCTCTTTGCACCGAGGTTATTTAAAAGCATGTACAGCACACCTTCTGAGTTCATCTTGCCATATTTCCATATCATTGACATAAAACTTTAGTTTTCTGTAATTTATTATACCTTGATGAATGTACTTATTGGCTGACAGGCATTTTTTTCTATAATTTTACACTTAGGAGACTTTTAAGAATCTAGATATGATTTCATTTTTAACATTTTATGTTTCATTTTAGCATTTTATATTTAAAATATATAAAATGTCTTTTATATTTAAACTTCAAATAACTGTATTTATATTTTAATATTTTTTCATTATTTTAATGTCATGTATATCTAATAAAAATGGGCAAAATGCTGGATATCAAAGGAGAAACAAGAGTTTGAAATTCCTAAGCTAAATAGCAAAGTCACTGAATTGATTTTGATAATAATGAATAGATCCTGTAATTTAAATAAATGAGAATTGAGTATGGAGTAAATTCTATTCTAGACAGATATAAATAAATGTGTGAGAGATGATATAGAAATTTACAAATGTTCACAAAAATATAAAGTCAGATGTGCCTGTTAATGAGTATAACTCACAGAAACTGACATCAGAAGCCTATAACCAAACCTGGGGCTTTTGTGAGCTAGTAGAGGAGATAGCATATATAGCAGGAGTGCTGAATGCACAAGTCTTTTTTTTGATTGATTTGTTATTTTCTACACTGATTTTTTGATCACAAAGTATGGAAAGGAAAGGGGGGAGTGTTGGAACGGCTCAGCATCGTGACTGTGGTGATAGATCACACTAATGGAAAACAGGTGGTAACACTGTAAAGCTCTTCACACATGCGTGTATACACACACTTGTATATATGCATGCACCACACTCACAAACGAGTACAAACGAAACTGAAAAGTCTGAACAAGATTGTGTGGGTTGTACCCAATGTTAACTGTCTGACTAGAATATTATATTGTGATTTTGCAAAATGGGAAAAACTGAACAATGTACACAAGAGATCTTCCTGTATGGTTTCTCACAACAGCATGTAAGAATACAGTTATCTCAATAAAAATTTCAGTAAAAAGTAATTATACATAATTTTTAATTAACAAACATGAATTAAAATAAAAATCAAATTAATTTTTAAAAACTTACTTTTCATTTATGAAATTCATTTTAAAGGCCAACGTGTCTACCATATTTAAAAGCTATTTTAGAGCAAGGCATGGTGGCACATTCCTGTAATTCCAGCACTCAGGTTAAGTCATGAGGATTGGGAGTTCAAGGGTGATCTGGATTACATACTAAGACAGACTCAAGAAGAGTATTTTGTATTTTTAGAATTATTTTATCTGTGATAACCTTCATGTACTCATCTCCAGAGTAGGTCTCCCTAGTTAATTTCTGACATGCATACATATCTGTTTCATGGGCACATGACTGACAAAGAGACCAGCTAGCTTTGATCTATAGTAGGTACATGGAAAGATTAGTTCTTATTGTAAAGGAGCAAATATATTTTATTGCACTTCAGAGTAAAAAGAAAAGAAGTAATTTGAATGAAAAAACCCATAATTGTTTCCAACTTGGATGGTACAAATAATAATATCAAAACAATATTTTAGAACAATAATAAGCATAAGAAAAATATCTAGCACTTATTAAGTATTTATTATATCCAGAACTATTTTAAGTATTTGGCTTTATTTTTAAATTTTATTTTATTGTTTTTATACTTACTTACATATGTATACACTATTTGGGCCACTTCCCCCCTTATCTCAGCCCACCCTTCTGCCTCCAAGTGACTTGATTAATTCACTTAAACCTTATACCAATATTAAAACATTGATTATAATTCCCACTTTATAGAAGAGAAAACTAAAACCAAAAGAAAGGAAATAAGTCTGTCAAGAATAATTCTGTAGGTTGGGCACTGGTGGGCTCATGCTTATAATCCTAGCTACTCAGGAGACAGAGATCAGGAGGATCGCAGTTCAAAGCCAGCCTGGGAAAGTAATTTGTGAGGCCCTATCTCAAAAACACCCATCACAAAAAAGGCTGGTGGAGCATCTCAAGGTGTAGGCCCTGAGTTCAAACTCCAACACAATAATATTAATAATAATACTGATTCTGTGGTAAGATGATATATACAATATATAAGATAAACATAGTAAGATACAACAAGATCAAGTATAGTAAGTGTTAAGATTTGAATTCAAAGCAAGGCAGACTTATTTTGGCCTTTGACTATCTTCATTGTGCCCAAATCCTTTTGTACCCAAACCTTATTGTAAATCCCTCCTTTACCCAAGATAAGGCCACATTAGCTAACTAAAATGGCAAACTACTCAACTTTAGTTAGAATTACATCCACAACACTGAGCACACTGAATATTTCATTAATCTTTAGAACTTTAGAGGAATTGTCATGGCAACTTTGTAATTTCTGTGGTATTGGGTGAAGGATGTCTAAAACATTAATCACCATTTCAATATTTCCTATAATCATGAAGGGAAACCAACAAAAATCAGACGATAGAACAATGATGTTTTTATATTTGGTTTCTTCAACAGCTTCATAATTATTATGTATTAAGTACAGCATGGTACTAATGAGATCAAATGGCCAAGCTCACAAGCCCAATTTATTCATTCTACAAATATTCATTAAGCATTGCTTTATAGGCAAAGAAGTATTCTGAAAGCTGGGTGAAACATGGAAAATATCTAAAGTGGAAGTACATAAATTCCTTCCAGGAGCTCAATATACAGGAGTTCAAAATATGTAAGGAAAGATAAATTCAGTGCATGGCAGCATGGTGTTTGGCTAAAATAAATGGGAAAAATAAAATATTTAGCAGATTAGTATAAATATAATTCAGATGGGTATTTCAGTTACGATTCTTAACTGGTTTTAAGTCAATAAAAGGCAATTTATTGACTTACAAACTCAAAATACCCCTTGTGGTAAGAGCTTCAAGCAAGGCTTCTGGCAGCTCCATGGCATTCACCAAGGAGTTTTATTTCTCCAATTTTCTTTTTATTATGGTAACTTTATTCCAGGGCTGGTTAATCTTATGGTCACAAAATATACACCAATAACCATGAAAAGAGGGTGAGGGTGAGATAAAGAGTCAGAGACATGATTGGGTAAATTTCTTACACCAAGTATCAACAAAAGACTTGGGCTTCTTTCTAACTGGACCTCTTAAGTCTTACATTGACCCAGGGTTAATCTCTCTGACCAGAGGAATTCCATGTGTTAAAATGGCTTAGGCCTAGAGTTGTATGCCCCAACTGTGAACAAAGCTCTGCTGTAAGGGAACATATAACTGGGTCACTCGGATTGGCATCTGCTAATCAAGGTCCAATCTTAGGGAAGCTAACTGCTTAATTCTCAAACAATTGACTCATGGACTATGAGGATAGTGTAGAAAGAATATGAGGTAACAACCAAGTATGTCTATGTTGTTCACTCCATGCATACATACATGCACTTTCCCAAAACAAAAGCCTTCTTGGAAGATGTAGCAGTTGTTGTGACAGTTGAAGAACAGGAAATACACAACTATTCATTTGTTTTTTTGATGATTTCCGAAGGCACCTGAAGATCTTTTAGTAAGTTAAGGACATTATTATATTCAATTTACTGACGTGAACAAACTATGAAATCTTAGTAATTCAAATACTCCAAATAGTCAGTCATTCAGTTATAGCCAGAGGCAGAGTTGTTTGGGCTCCTACATTCTATGAACAGTCTTCTCTTCTTTTCCAAGTAACCTCTAAAAGTCAAGTTTCCAGGATTGAAATCTGATCAGTTCCATGGGTGAGGAGGAGTGCTTAATGTACCATGAGATGTTATATTCTAGATATCAAAACTGACTCTGTATAACCATGTTTAAGCAGAGATTTGTCTCTGCTGGTATCCTTTGCCTGGGGATATCATAGATGTTCTCCAGAACATCTTTCCCCCTCCTTATTTCTGTCACTCATACTAGCTATCGGAGGTCTAAACTCTCCTGCTACCACTTCTCAACTTTTGAATTTTATTCTACCCTTCTATATTTCCATTTCCCACAGTGAATCCATTCTTCATAGTATATCTTATAAAAGTTCCACTACACTTTTGTAAACTCTTTCAGAATTCTTATCTGTAAGTGTCAGGAAATAAATGTTATATAGAATCCTCAATTTCTGATCTATTTCATTTCTCAGTCTCCTTCAGTGTCCCTAGATTTCTTCAGTAAATATCACAGCTTGTAGTTAGTCTTCAGTGAAGAGATGGCGTCTTAGAATGACATCTTTGATTATCATTCTCATATCTGCTAGATGGAGAAAAGAGAAAACCATGGATTTTTTGGTCTCCAAGAATGGAACACTAACTCATCATTAGTGCTCCATTTTCTCCCTTTGATGATTACACATCCACATACCCTTTTCAACCTGTTTTGAATTTCCTTCCTTCTCTCTGCCTCCAACCCTTAGGAGACACTGGTCCTTTCTTATTAGTTTCAATTTTTGAGACTCTGCCTCACATTCTTATCCTAATATTTAAACTTTGGTGTAATCCTCAACAATTCAAAGCTCTTTGAAATGGATATGCTATAATAAATTTAACATCCTGACTTTCTCTATCATGGTTTTCCTCCATGACCAACTTGGCAGATTTTGTCTTCATAAGGCTCAAATTTACTAAGATTTCTGCCTTGATCTTTTCCCTCTTGGAGCTTGCCTCCCATCTATCCCTTTCCCACTAATCTTGTTCTTTTTCTCCATCCAGAGCTTCAGACATGTGATCCATTCCACTTCAACCAGTCTAGTTAGCACTTCCTGCTACAATCTTCTTATTCTAGAATCTTTCACTACTCTTCAATGCTTAGCTATCTAAAAAGTATGTTTCCACAGTGCCAGTCCCTATTTTCTATTAACTTCTTCATATTCTTTCCCACTTCACTTTTCTTGGTCTATTTCCCAGATACCCTAAAAACTGTTTCATGAGCAGTCCTGCTTGATTTATGCTTTATGCTTCATAAATGTAGAGTGATTCTCCATTACCTAAAACAATGCTAGCTACCATTTTTTAAGCACTCAGTGAGTGGCATGCTATGTATACTGTACATATAAAGTACCTATAAAAATGTGATGCTAAGTTTAAGGAAATGATAGCCTAGGGAAAGGTTTGAAAACTTGCCTAGGTTTCCACATCTTCTGAATGGAGGAGCTCAGAATCAGCCCCAGGTACTTCCTCCAGCTCCACAGAAAAGCTTTGGTTGGTTCTTCAAGGATTTCCTCAATCTGTTTTGTATTTTCAGTTTATCTCTCATGTTTACCAATAAGGATTACAACATTCTAGTTAAACTGGTTTGGTTGCCACCCCATGGACCCATCAATGATTATTGACATCTTGCAATTTTTGTTCATTCTCTTTCCTGTAGAAAGAAGCAGGCATAGGAGATTATTCCCATTGCTAACTTACCTGAATTCTTTTCAACTTCTAAATAATCACTCAACTTCCACCTCCATTAGAGTTTTCCTGCCCATCAAGCACACAGTGGTCCCTTTCTCATGCCACTTGTCCATTCAACTCACTTGGAGCTTTATCTTACAGATTTTGTTATATTTAATCTGCCACATGGAAATGTGGGATTTTGTTTTTAAGAATATAAGATCCTTGAGGGTTTGGTCTATGACTTATGCTTCTTTCATACAGTGCTATGTATATGAGAAGGACATGATTCTGAATTGTTGGATGAAGTAAATAAGGAAAAACATGGTTTCTAAGATGGCAGGCCCCCAACTCATGCCTCCTGCCATATGGCTATGCAATATTTTGTTTAAACTACATTATTTATTGACAGAGTAATGGAACCATGTGAAAAAAAAGGACACAAGTTAATCTTAAGTTTTCTAAGAATCATGTACTGGACAAGGTTGCAGGCTCTGAAATGAGCAACCACTGGGTTTGAATTCTTTCTTAATATATTTGTGAGGACAATAGGCAAGTTTCTTAAACTTTTCTCTAAGACTCAGTTTCTCATTGTGAAAGCAAAGATTATAATGCTGCCTGTCGTATGGGGTTATTTTAAAGAGAAAAGTACTTAGCACTCTGCCATCTGTAATCGCAGTTACTTGATAGTTGGACATAGGAGAATCACAGTTTAAGTAGCCAGCCCAGGCAAAAATGTCAGTGAGAATCTCTCTCAAAAACAAGCTAGGAGTGGTGGTTCACACCTGTAATTCCAGCTAGGCAGGAGGCATAGGTAGGAGGATTGTGGTAGGAGGCTGGCCCAGGTAAAAAATTCAAGACCCTATCTGAAAAATAACTAAAGCTAAAAGAATGGAGGCATGGCTCAAATGGTAGAGTATCTACTTAGCAAGTACAAAGCCCTGAGATCAAACCACAGTGCCACCAAAAAAAGGAGAGAAATAAATATTATTATTGTTGAATATCTGTAATATAAAGGGAACTTATTATTTTAAGTGGTTGCTACAAGGCTAGGTGGCTACCCAGAAGTTAAACGACACTAATTGTTATGTATTAAATATCAATTTATGTTTTGCCACAGGTAGATTGCACAGATGTACAGTCCCACAATGTCAAACAATGAGGATTCTCCAGCAAGAAGCAACTTTTCATGCCAAAGTCTACCCCCCATTATAAGTTGCTGCCAGAACAGTCCTATGTAATGAAGATCCTCTGTGGAGACAACTGTTCACTATTGTCCCAACGTGTGTTCAGCACCATTGCTTCTAATGACAGACCATTCTGTCTTGAGTCTCCCTTTAGTCAGAGGTCAATCTCAGCTACACAGTACACTCCATCATGTGATTGGACCCTACAGTCCAACTGGTAGTGGCTTCTTGTGTCCTAAGGAAGGATTATTGGTATTTATTTGTTTCTTGGATTATGTATGTGTTTTTCTTGCAAAACCCACAGGTTAAAAAATGGGGTGCTTGTTATGGTATATTTTATGTCACCAAGACCGGGCTAAGGGATGCCCAGACACTTGACAAAACATTATTTCTGAGTATATTGTGAGGATGTTTCCAGAAGATACTAGCATTTCAAACAGTAGACTAAGTAAGATCACCTCACCAATCCTCTGAAGACGTGAATAGAGCAAAGGTGCATTTTTTCTCTTGGGCTGACACACCTACTTCTGCTCTACAGTGTTCCTAGTTCTTGGGCCTTATCACTCTTGGACTTACACCAGCACCTAACCACCCTACCCACCCACACTTCTCAGGTCTTCAGACTCAGACTGAATTGTAACCCGGGATTTTAGTTCTCCAGCTTGCAGATAGCAGATGGTAGGTCTTCTCAGTCTCCATAATCAAGTCAGCCGATTTCCATGCTAAATAAATATGTACACACACATATGTGGGTGCATGTGTACATTATGTGTGCATATACATGTGTATGTAAACATATATATCCTATTGGTTTTGCTTCTCTGGGGAACCTTGTTGAGAATACTAATATATCATGAATTTCCTCCCCCTAAGTCTTCTCACTTCTCTTTGCAACTTAGTGGCCTCTTTACACACTTCATGCAAAGTAGGAATCACCAACTTTTTTCCAAGTCTATTGGTCAACAAATATTTATCTATTAATTAATAACTGCATTTAATCACAATTTCTGTGTATACAATTAGGACCTCTGCTCGCAGGAGCAGAGACATGGAGTTTAAGTGGCAAAGGGACAGTCACATGCCCTTATTTTGAATTCTTGAATTCTCCTCTTTGGGCTATCAGGCAACAAGTTTCTATGCTACTATGGACTCACCCAAGACTTGTGCTAAACAGAGACCTACTCCAAAGATGTATCTCTTCTCTTGTCCTAGAGTTGACAAGAAACTTCAGTGGACTCTAGGTTCACTTTTATTTAACAATAAATAGAAATTGTCAGTCACTTGGGTATACTGATGACAAGCTGCTTCTTAAATGAAGGCTAATACTTCTTAGCTCCTAAAATAATTGCCCAGAGGGCAGCTATAAACTCTTTTATTTACTTAAGAAGGCTAAAGGTCATGTCTTGAATTCTAACTAAGCAGAGTAGTTTTATTATCCTAAATCCACGGATATGGCAGTGGTATCTCCTTACACAAATGTTGGAATCACTGCCGTGATCTACTGAAGTAACATTACATTCACGTGACTTCAGAAAACAAAAATTAGAGCAATGCAACCAACCAACCAAAATTTAAAATTGTTTTGAAGCTGAGTTTAAATTTTGGAGTCTACTTCTCATAAGATTTTTGCAACTTTTTTTCCTATAAATCTAAAATTGTCTTAAAATGAAAAGTTTATTTTTAAAATCCTTTCTGATTAAAAAGGACAGAAAAGAACATAAATGCCATGTGTCTCCCATTTTAGTCTTTCTACTGCTTCATATTCTGTTACTATGAAGCTATTGGAAAGGAACATAAAATCCTATTCATTTGTATAAATTGAATTTAAGATGTACCTCTCTTTTCTTTTTAAAATCTTTTGCTTGATTTGTCAGGAGTCGATCAGATTAAAAAGTTATTCTAACCTTCGTACCAGATAAAGAAAAGACTTAAGTGCATTGACATAATGTGTTGTCCGTCATATATAATCGTAAGGCTGACTTTCTGTCAATAGCACTCAAGTTTGAGTTGAGCAGTGATGACAGGTTGATGCTGAGCTACTTACAAAGAACCAGAGAACATGTTCAGTGGAAGATAGGTCTGACACTTGGGTCTAAACTTGATTTTGGTATACTTGAGTGAGAGTCAAACTATGTTCGAGGAAAACTTTGCCCAATGTATAAAATTCTTCTTACCTTTGACACGAAGTTTACTGGGAGCTGAGTGCAATATTTACTGGGCAATTATGGTCCAGTGTTGTACTGTTTACCTCAATGGCTTTAAAAGTGGTATGTGTATACCCAAAGAGGTCTGCAAAAAAACTCTCAGAATTGAAAGAAGAAAACATTAGAACTTGAATTTAAATTTATTTTTACCTAAAAGGAAATACATTAAAATTTACTGATATTTAATATATGAGTTGACCCTGGTATCTAGATCATGTAACTAGGTCTGTTACATGATTATCTGTAGAGAGGAAAACGTTTTTCAGGCACCTCATTTCTATTAGATTTTCCTAGACCAACTCTTGGCCTTTCTACCCCTCCAACTCAATGCTTTCATTCCTTTGTTCTTGGAGAGGCTGGCCCTCATCTAACAAAACTTTCAATGATAATTCTGGGGTCTATTACAGGCTGTTATGATTTGAGTAAGTGCCTCCCACCCCCACTCCACTTGTAAAAAGGCTTGGTCCTCAGAGTTAGTGCTATTGAGAGGTGGCTGACTCTTTCAGAGATAGAAAACAGTATGACGTCTTTAGGTCATTGAGGGCATGCCCTCAAGGGGGATTGTAAGATTGAGGCCCCTTCTTATTTTTCTCATTTGCTTACTTCCTGGCCATGAGGTGAGAAGTTTTACAGGGAAGATGGAAATTTAAATTTACAAGTAAAATTTCAACAAAATTCTTGAATAACTAGATAAGACTGAGAACTGAGTTTCATAAGTTTATTTCAAATATATATATATTTTTCACTTGACTCTACCTCTGACTGGGGTCTTTAACTGTGACATCCATCAAATCTAGGTGTTATAATAAACTGAACTTCCACACAGACCTTTTAATTGCTTCAACAGAACATTTTAAACCAAGACTTTCAAAAGTATAAATTTTGGTAATTAAAAAAAAAGTAATTTAAGATCAAACGATCTTTATTACTTCAATCAATGAGAGCTGTATTATCCATCATAAATCCACCAGTAATATGTTATGTGAGCAGAAAAAAAACCTTTGCTATATTGAGGCACTGAAGTTTTAGTGTTTAGTTTTAGCAGCTGTTCTACCTTGATCAATACAGAAATTGGTACTTTGAGATATGTTACTTCTGTAGCAAGAGCTCCTGATAAGTGGCATTCTTTCAGAGACTTGGCCAGAAGACAGTGAGACTAAAATATACTAAGCTGGAAAAGTTGTACTGCCTCAACAAATTTCAGTAGAGCTTGTTATGGGAAGACATAGAAGGAAGACATCATAGCTTTTGAGTCTATAACTCTAGGGGAAGAAGTTGAAGCTGTCAGAACAATAGTTTGTTGAAAGGCAAGAAAGAGATGCACTCAGGTGAGTTTGGGCTAATTTCCAAGCAGAAGAAATTTCAGGGACCTCTTTATGTTGTTAAAAAGTTTATAGCTTTTGGACCCAGAATAAAAAATGGTACTGAGTGACAAAGGACCAGTGAGAATTCTCACACAACTGAGCCCTTCAGTAAACACTGGCTTAAGAGAAATACCTTTTCACCATAGCAAATTGTTTCAGATGGCCTCAAGGTACCTGCCAATAAGGTGAAGGCAAAACATGGGGACTAGGAAACAAAGAGAAGGCAAGTTTAATAACTATATCTAATAAAATCCTTGGCACACGGAACTAACTAAAAGCAAATAGATCAAAAGATTACTAAGAATTTTTTTAAGGAATTGTATGAGCTAGGCAAAAAGAGCCTTAACACATCCCTTGGGAAGGAAGAGAAATGTGGAAGCTGCTAACTCCTAAGGAGAGTTCAACCACTGTTTCAGATATTGCCATAGAAGGTATCAGTAGAGGAAGAAACTCTCACTGAGAGTAGCCAAAGGTCACAGGCCAGTGAGATTTCTCAAACAACTAAGGAACAGATAAGAAACCATCCCAAATCTTGTGTCATCAAGAGTAAATGTCCAGAAGGATTTAATATTTCTATGGGTCATTCTATATGTACCCTATTTTCCTAGGATTCCCTTCATAGTTTTCAGGGCTCAATATAAAATGAAAATGCAGGGCCACTTGTCCAAAAAAAGCTGAGAAAGTATGTCATTATATAAAGCTTTTTCCTTTCTTCTGCTTTGACTTGTCATGGTGCCTTATATTTGCTACTTAATGTACTTCTAAATTAAAAAAAGCTTAATTTTACTTTTCATCTTTATATTGTGTAATGCTGATTTTAAATGTAAATACAAGAATTTAACTTGAAGGAAAAATTATTGAAATGGCATAATTCATATTTCATGGCTTGTGCATGCGAATATGGAAATGTTGCATACAACTAAACTGTTTTTATTTTGCTTCTCAATGTATGAACAACTTAGTAATACTCTTTACCTTTGGCTTACTGATGAGTAAAGCAGAACTAACAAAAAAATTATGGTTGCTTTATTGGTCCCTTTCTATGACACCATTTTAGTGTACATTGCTAACACATACATGGAAAGCTAGTACAAGAAGGATATAATAAGATTATTTGGTATGTTGTACTTTTGGAATACTATGTGTTCAAGGCATATTTTGGTTCAAATGAAAAATGTGGCTTCTCAGGGCAATCAGTGCTCTTCTTACTGAATGATAGACATAACATTGGTATCTTATACTCACTTTGCATCTTGCTAAACTCCCAAGCATCACAGGTCTACTGGAATTCTGTTTTTAGTGGGTATTGCAAACACCATATATGAGTGGGGCAGCAAGGAACTGAGGACACACATACTGCACACATCTGTTCTCATAGGTATTCTTTATTATCCCATCAGACTTCACTTTAAAAACACAAGTTCAAAGATATAATTACTAGTAATTTCAAGGCAGTGATAACAGAACATTAAATAAAGAGCCCATGTGAGGGAAGAGCTTTATGCAACTTTACCTACTGGCCACACACCCACAAGGCCAGTACCAACTAAACTTGAGAGAACCACAAGACACATGTCCTGGAGACTCTGGACTTTGAGCTAGACTCAGAGACTGAGTGGGACACTGACGATCTCACACGAGTTGAGGAGTGAGTTCTTTGCATGGGAAAAAGAGGGAAATGGAGTTTTAGATGAATGAAAAGACTTTCTCCAATTGTTCTTTTTTCTCTTCAGGGCACACAGTTAGACAATATTCCCCAGTCACTCTTTTGGTTAGGTAGGCCCGTAGCTGAGTTCTATGCAATGAAATTTGAACAAAAGTGATGCACAGTAATTCTGTGCCTGTAGAAGCTCCCCTACGATCTTGATCTGCTGTCATGTTCCTTTGTCTGAGAGGTATAGGCAGAAGAGCCAGGCTAGGACTCACATTCATAAAAGAAACGGTTGAGCAACAGTTTATAAAGGTCCTGAATCTCACCCAGTGCTTTGAGTAATGTGTTAAGCCTCTGAGATTTGGGGTGTGTTTACTATGCATGTTTCTTCTCTTGAATAGAAGAAACCTCCCCACCTAAAATAAGCTATTTTCAACTCAGGAACTTATCAACTGGGAAGAGGTGGGGCTTAAATGAAAACAAGACAAATCAGGACAACATATCAGCTAATTTTGGATACTGGACAGATATATGAAAGAAATTCAGGAACATGGGAGAGATTTTGGTGGTAGGAATCACTGGATGAGGGAGGCCACTGATTGATCACAAAACTTGGGGATGAGGTATATTAAATAGCCATAGTTTTGTTTTCTTCAGTTTTGTTTTGGTTTTTTGGTGGACCACAGTGGTTAGGGTAAAGATATTTTTTCTTAAATTAGTGTTGCATTTTCTAAGAGGCCTTCAGTGATGCCTTATAGCATCCCTTTACCCTCCCCCACACACTGCTTCATTCTTTATCATGACAACTTGCTTCCTCCATAAGACATTGTAATTTTACATTTATTTTGCAAATTAATTCTTCATTGTTTCATCCAGTAATATGTTTTTCATTAGGTTTAGTTTTTCAGCTTTATTAACTCCTATGTCTAGTAAAGTGCTTAGCACTTGAATGACAAATGAAACAACAATAAATAAACTATCCTCATTGTGACATTTAATACTAAACTCTTTCCAATTGTCTTCTGTCTTGTCCACTGGAATTACAGGTTAAGTCTCTCCCAGTTCTGGCTCAGTCTTTCATGACTGGCTCTCCACATCATGAAGTACACAGATCTCTATCATTTGCCTGTCATTTGACCATTACTTAAAACGTGACCCACCTTTGCTTAGGTAGATCCTTTGGGCTATCCCTTGATTTGGACTCTTGGTCCTTGGTTCTTCTGCCCACCCTGTCATTCCCTACCTATCTTTGCACTTACGGTTCTGTGTGTCTTTTACCAGTATAACTGACACTGACTACCTATGCAGGTCCAAGGTCATGCTGCCATTCTGAACCCAACTGTACCCAGTAGCAGCTGCCTCTGAGTTCTATCTTTCCAAATTTTCTTAATATTCAACACAGAACAACTTCTTTGGGCTCAGCTAATCAACTCTCCCAAACTAATTGTGGTTCATATCAGACATGTATATTTTCAAAAATAAAAATTTAAAATTTGCTTAAACAAAAAGGCTAAGGATGTAATTAAAACTATTCCAGTGGTACTGAAAAAAACAGTGGTACTAGTAATTAGGCATTAGTTTTAAAGAAGGGCTGGAGAAGTCATGGATTGTGTCTTTAGCACCTTATCCATTCACAAGCCCCAGTGCAGTGCTACACACACAGCAAGTACTCAATAGATACTTCTTTACAGACTGCTTGTTTATTGTGCCTAAAAATTCATAATTTTGACAAAAATTGATGTGGTAAATCATGCCACAAAGTCTGTCCCTACTTCCAGTCCTCTTTAGCAGCCTTGGCTTGCTATCCAAATGATTATGTTCTAAGGTCCCCCGTAGGCACATTTTATCACAGTAGTGACAGCAGCGAAGTGGCTGAGCAAATGTAGTGCCTGTCCATAAAAATCATTTCAAGTAAAGGACTTCAAGATCCTTTAAGCTGTTATTCAAATCTGTATCATTATTTACTGTACAGCATAAAACACCAAGGTCTCATATATTTTCTCCCTTATTGAACTGACACCAGCCAAGCCATGTGACAGGGCATTGAGGTTCAGGAAAGCTGGTCACCTCCACCTCCAAAATGGTTTCATCAAGCATTCTATTTTTCCTTTTAACTGTGGTTAATTAGAGTTGATAGTTGCTTGCACTTTAGGGAATTAAACGCAATAGTCTAAAGCTATATTGCTGTGAAGGCATGGCCCACATACAGTGGTGCAGATCTGAGAAGGCACTATATTTCTGTTCTGAGATAAATGCTTTGCTGCTGCTAACATTCTGTAACTTTTTATTATGTATTTAAAAAAAAAAACTAAACTGGTTGCCATGGAAATGATTATGATGTCACAGAAGATGATGACTTCTCGTAAGCTACAAGCAGCAAGAGCAGATGTGCTTGTAAGAAACAAAGATCTTGTTTCCATACAAATGTTCTCAAAATAAAACACAAAGGCAGAAAAATACCCAGAGCACATAATGCAAAGAAAAAGAATTGCTTCTAAATAGAATGTTTTACAAAGTTTTCCATAAAGCCTCAGCTGCTCCTCAAAGCACAACCAGCTTGTACATGGAGAGCAGACGTGAAATTACAGAATTCACAAAATTAGTATTCAGTTTGCAGTCTCTCGTTCAAAGGCTTCATGCATACTTTATGCATGCACAATTACAGAAGCAGGTAATGAGAGAGGTTCTGATTTTCCCCCTATTGTTATTATTGTATTGAGCTGGGTAAGTAGTAATAAAAATTGCTTTGTTCAAAAATAAATCTAAGCAATAATTTATTAATTCTATTGAAAAGATTCTTTGGCTCATATTATAAAATACATTGGATGCTTTCTCTAAAACACATTCTGTGCACAGAAACAGAAATATACCTACTTTTGTAAAGAATCAAAGTGAGTAATAATTAATAATCTGTGAGGTACAATAATTTTTAACAATTTTATGATTTCACATCACAATTAATTTTGCTTCAATTATTAGGGATTTTTAAAAAGGATATTCAAAGTTTATGACTATGACCTTCTGAAATACAAAAGATATGATAAACAATATATCAAATGAATGGGTTGTGTCAAAATATATTACAATGTTTTCATCACATGACTTTGAATTTAATCCTACATACCTTAAAGGCCATTGATATTCTGTTAAATTAATTCTTTAGATTCTCAAATCTCTCCCTCAGTAACCTCAAATGTTTCTCAGAATTAATCATAGTTTATATAATAAAAATGAGTTAATTATAATAATGTTCTATTTGCAACAAAACTTCTATATCTAACTTGCAATGTGAATTTGCCAATAAAAAATTTAAATTCTTATATAACTAGATGAGACATTAATAGTGGAAAGGAGATGAATTAACTGTTTTGGCAATTCCTAAAATGTTTTGTTCCTAAAGAAATTTACCATAGAAAATCCTTTTATATAAAAGCCTAAGAGATTAACATGTTGGGTTAGAATTATATATTCTTATTAAGTGTATATACATCTTGCTTTCAATTTAATGTACAAATTAATTTTTTGCTTTTCACTGGGAAATGAAAAATACTAGAAGAATTACATAAAAGGAAAAACAGGTTAAAAAAAAAACCAAAGAATAAAAAAGTAAAAGTTCACTATGTTTTCTAGCCTGAGTTAAAAGAAATTGAGAATAAGTTAACAGGTGTTTCTGAAAGCTTAACTTTAATCCTAGTTTTAGTGCTGTGATCACATTGAAGTCACAAGCTATTTTAAGACATTAGCTCACTTTTAAAAAGTACACGATATGAATACAGTACTCTAAGTGGACAGTGCTTGAAACATTACCATCATATAACTTCTGAAAAAGCTAAATATACTGAACTGACAGGATTTTTTAATAACTATTGAAAAGATTTAGGAAGAGCCAACAGATGTTTGTTTAAGAACTGCAGAAGGAAGTAATTTAGACAAAGGGCAAAGACCTTAAACACACACACACACACACACACACACACACACACACAAAGGAAATATCATAGGTATTTGCATATACAAAAAGAGAAAACAAAATTGCATTACAAGTGCTTTTAATGAATGGTTGTGTAGCCCACATTGGAATATTTTACTGTATTGCTGAAGGCTTCTACCTCCGATAACTTTTTATTAACAAAGATAGTACTAAAAAATAAAGACAGTACAAAAGCTTTGTAATGCTCTAAATTAAACAATAAGAACATTATGAAAAAGATGACTCAGTCTTTCTCTAAAATTGTTCTAACATAGTATGATAGAGAAGACCCACATTGATGAAAATCTATATTTTATTATAAGCTAAATGACATTATTGCTGTAATTATTAGGTGTTAAATAAGTTAACTTAAATGCAATTACAAAGCATGCACTTATAATGCATGGTATCAGCATAACTAGGGGGTAGAAATGAAAATGTGATGTGGTGATTTAATGAGATGCAAGCTGCATAAAAGTAAGGTGTGATAGACAGGGGTGACTTTTCACATACAAAGTTTTTGTCCATAAATAATTTTGGTATCTTTGATTTGATGTCATTAAAATGCTTATGCTAAAAACTTGATTTGCTGTTTTAAAGGTGTTCAACAAAGGCAAACAAACAAAAAAGAGTTTTTAGTTTTGGGGGAGACAACTTAATTGTCTTAAACCATGCATTCCCTACATGAGCATAGGTGAGTTTAACTGTTGCCATGTGGGTTTTTTCCAGGCAAGGACACAGATGCTTTAGTTTACAGGCAGCTGAGGTCTGGATAGAAAAATCTAAATGTGACATAACTTATTATGAGTATTGCATTGCGAAGAGCAAGCATGAGAAATGGGTACTTGGATCCATGTGCCAGAAAGTATGTTTTTTATTTGTCTGATTTTTCTTTTAAATTCACATTAGATTTTTGGGAAAGGTTTAAAACAAATGTTGTGAAGGATATTAATAGAAAAATAAAGTACAAAGCAATGTTCATCACTATAGTAATTAATTGTAAAAGCACCGATCGCACTAATTTAAGAAAGCCTGTTGTAAAACTTCTGTTCAGTGTATTTGCTTGCTTAACTTACTAAGGAAATGTGATATTATTCTCATCCTTGATTTGATTACTTGCAAATATTAACTCACTTAATCCTTATCCTAAAAACTGATGAGGTAAGTTCTATTATTTCTATCTACTTTTTTAGTAGCATGTATTAGTTGTACAGAGTTTTCCTTGTGATATTTCCATCCATGTATATAATGTACTTTGAACATATCTCCCCTCCTGTTACTCTCTTATTCCCTTTTCCTTCTTCCAGGTTTAATGGCTTTCATTATTCTATTTTCATACATGCATACGATGTACTTTGATCATATTAACCCCCACCTCCTTCTTCTTTTGCCTTCCCCCTTCTTGCTGCTTATCCCCAGGCCCGCCCCCAGGAAACCATCCCCTTTTATAATCATGCCAATATTTTTTTTTAGTCAAGATTTTGCATATGTGGGCTGGATGTGGGGGTACACACCTGTATTCCCTGCTTCTTGGGAGACAGAGATGAGTAAAATTGTGGTTGGAAGACAGCCTGGGCAAATTACTCATTTTTTTAATTTATTATTTTTCATTTGGCAGTATTGGGGTTTGAGCACAGGGCCTTATGCTTAGGAGTCACTTTATCACTTGAGCCCTGCCCCTAGTCCACCAAATCAGCCATTTTAACTTATATTTTTATTTGTCATGGTGGCTGAAGAATGCCCGCAGTTCATGGAAAAGGGCCTTACCTCCAATTCCATATATTACATATGAGCTTTATGTCTCACTTGCATTAGAATACGTGACTGGCAGACTTAGTACCTCACTGACTCAAAGGTCTCCTACAATGATGTTGTAGTGGAGATTTCTACATTGAGCGGAGATTATTCTTTTTTTTTTTTTTTAAGACTCTGATTCTGATATGGGTACATGTTGAATTGGTTTGAAGTTGCATTTTAGCCTATGGTTGTGAGGAGAGACATATGGATATTTAACTTTTAACAATGGTGGTAATTTCTCTTTGCTTTTTACCTTGTCATCTGATTTAAGTATGATAATCCTTTTGACATTAGTGCTCAGTACACAATGCTTGGCAAAATCTAGTGACTTCGATGAATAAACCAAAGTCTTCAAATGATCCAAGATCATATGAAGGGAGGTTTTAAGCTCCCTTATTTTCCTACCCTGGTTTGAAAGGAAGTAGTGGAGCTGAGTTGGCAGAGAAAGCCAAATCTGTCAAAGTTTGGAATAAAGAATAGTCAGTAACTAACTGCCAGGGAAAATGTTAGGTGCTATCATCCCATTAGAGGTCCTTGTATGGCAATGATCTGTAGGAACTTGGGACTCTGGAGAACCGTTATAAAAGTCTCTGACCTGAATCTTTCTTCTTGAATAATAACTATTGTAACCATTGGCCACAATGTAAAGGCATAAATAATACTGGGCACATTAAACCTCTGAAATTTTGGCTGTCCATTTGACTACAGATTGAAGGAGTAGGAAAGATGATATGGAGAGTGAAATGTAACATGGGAGCTCCTGCTGAGGTCAACCTTACTCTTTTGCACTCTCAATTCCAACACTGCCTTGTATCTTCTCTCCCCTAGCTCAACATGCCATGGCTCAAAGCCCTCCCAAGTTCTTATTTATGGCACCTGAAAGTCTTCTCCCAAGCAAAACAAACAAGCAAGCAAATACATCCTACATTCCCCTGGTCTTTAAAAACAGATTTATTTCCTAGCAAAAGAACTCTTCCTTGAGTACTACTTCCCTCTAATTTAGGGTGAATACATAATTTAACATAGTCACCAGGTCACTTTTAAGGAGTAAAATGTACACAATTAATTGTGTTAGAACCACACCTACACATTGGGAGTATTCTTGGCAAACCAGCTCTCAAGGTCACCTTTTATGTAGTCCTCTCAAGTGAAGACTATTCATTTTCCTCTAATTCACCTTGCTCAGGGTTAGAATATGGGATCAACCACTACTGTACAGTCTAAAGACAATTTCACTTCCGTGTGAAACCCAGTTCCACTGATGGGTATTATTTTCTGTTACGTCTTCATGACCCTTTTTACTGTTATTTGTCAGCCTTACAGAGACTCATCCTTTATAGACTTCTGCTTTTAGCTCAATATTTCTCTCTTTTCCCCCAAGAACAATGTGTCCTGATTATCCTATCAGGTTTTGGATAATCTAACTCTTAGCATCTTGTTCTCCATCAGAAATATCAAATTTCTGTTCATTGTCTTCTATACTTTACTATTTCTCACTCAGTATCTCCTCATATCAGAGTTTTTAATCTCATTGGGATTCACGGTCTCCACATCCCTCTCAAGAAGTTCCTGCCAGTTCCCTTTCTGTTGGTATCCTTTACACAGTTTACTGTGTGGTGAATTGGTCCAATATAGTCTTTTAATTAAACTCAATTTCTTTGATTCAATGTCATATAGCTTCCCACTTTGCAAAATTTTTCATTGGATCAATCTAGTGTATCATTCTTTTTCAGATTTTTCCTGAGCTATGAGCTCAGCATTGATCATATTGATGGCTTATTTGAGATCATTAGCCTCAAATGGGTCTCCTATTCTATTCACCAATTTTTCTGTATTTTTAGTTAACCTCTTTCATATTATCCATGGCAACTATTTCAAACTTATTTAATCTGGTGGTTCTTGTTTTCACTGTTAATAAATAACATTTACTTCTGCAAACCCTCAACCTCCCATCATGACAACTAGCAAGTTAACTTGCTAGTGCCATCTTTCTTTTCAAGTGCAAGAGATATGTTCTTTTTTTATCTGAAGCTAATCTTGCCACCTTCACAATCAGTTTTTGTCTTTCCTAACCCTTTCAGGACCTCCCTTCAATTTTCTTCTCTCTTCAATCTCTTAGTTGCTATTGGCACTTTTACATCAGCATTGGGACATGTTGAAGTCTTACTTAAAGAAGAAACAAAACAAACAAACAAACACCTTCCCTCAACCTCACATTATCCTCTAGCTTCTACCCTTTCTTTTATAGCTAGTCTTATAAAAATTATTGTCTGCACTCACAGCCTCCACTCCCTCACTGCTTTCTTTGGTAACTCTACCCTGTATCCTGCTGTCATATCACAGGCAGCATTTGATGCTACTAAGCTCTCCTTTCTCATTCCTAGATTTCCTGGCTTTCCTTTCAGAATTCTGAGAGGCTCCATTTAGACAGCCTATCTCAGAAATACTGCTGTCCCCCATAAACTCCTTAAGTAGATTGACTTAACTGAGGCTGAATGATCCACTGAAGCTCTAAAGCAGGCAAAAGGATGAATCTATATTCTCAAGGGGCACTGCAGAATGACGTGGGTTTAGGGAGCTTCAGGGCCAAGGGTATGGCCATTAGCTTTGGGGGATTATGGGAACTCAAGTTTATAGGTACATTCTGTACCATTCTTTGAAAGCACAGTTATAAATTTCTAAAAAGAAACGGTGTAAAAGAATCCAAAACCAACATTTATTTATAAATGAAAATATGATTATCAAGTATATTCTCCCCTCACAGGAGAATCACATTGAAGTGAAAATACCAAAAAATTGCTAAGGCTGGGTTTAGAACTGATCAAGGAGTTTTACATATGAACTGTGTCAAAGGCAACATCCAGCTCCATGAGAATGACCTCTGAAAGTGCTATTTCCAAAGACTTGCAAGGAGGCTACCTCTCTGTCACCATGTTACACTGTAAAGAAATGTAATTCCTCTTTAAATATCCAACCAGTCTGATGTAAAGCATTCATTTTCTAATGAAAATATTGGGAAGTTAAATTTTTAAAAATCTCTTGTGAGCATACCAGATATTATTTTCATTTTATTTCTTGGCTACTTCCTGATGTTTTGGGAAAATCTTCTGGATAAGAACATGAAATTCAAAATGTCCTAGGTGAGTGTGGTGGCACATGTCTATAATTCCATCACTGGGGAGACTGAGGCAGGAGTATTGTGATATCAAGGCTAGCCTGGGCTACATAGTGAGACTCTGTCTCAAAACAAACAAACAATAAATGTCCTAAAGCAATGTATTCCCAAAGCCAATGACAAGCTGCCTTTATAAGTAGTGTATTTGTTCTCAAACAAAAGCATTATTTATTTTAATTTTTAGGAAAAAAAACCGTTTTATGAGAAGGCTAATATGTAACCTCTGTGCCTATTTAAATCGGGAGAGAAAAGGTTAATTAAAACAATGAATTTATGCTTCTCTATTGGTATCCACTGTATTTGTAAATTAAACATTAGACAAAAAAAAAAATCCTAAGCTCACAGGCTTCATTTAATAGATCCTAGCAAAATGTTCAAATTGAGTTTTATTATCCACTAGAAAAAAATTGTTTCCTGAGAAATCCAAAATATCAGTTAATGGCATAACCATTTAAAATTACAATGCTTACCACAGAAAGTCATTCATTCATTCTTTGCACAGGTAGGTAAAGTAAGTCTTCAAAGGGAAGAGTATGATCCATATGTTTCTGGGAAAATTGAATCAGAAATGATCTCCTTTGAAATGAATTGTGAAAATATGCTTGGTGACCCAGAATTTAAAGTTATGTTCTTTTCTGTATCCCTTTTCCATCATTACTTAGAGATTTATAGGGCAGTTATCTTTTAATTTACTCCCAGTATTCTCATGTCATTCACTTGTTCAGAAAAGCTCAGGTAGTTATTAATGAATACATGACATTGTAGTACTAAATATCAGGTCACATTTCATACATAGATAAGCATTGGATTTGGCAGAGTTCTACATTGACTATGTTTGAATGATCTAACTACACCCTGGGCATTTAGTTTTCTTTCAAGAGACTTAACACTGGACAGTTTGTTACCCAAATTTTAGGATTTAATTATAGTCTCAGATTTATATGATTGATGAAGATATTTGGCTATATAGAAGACAGTATAGTATGGTGGTTATGACAAGCTTTCGAGAATTTAAATTTGTTTGACACTATTTCTGACACTGTGAGACTCAGGATAGATAAATAGGTCTCCAAGCTTCAGTTTCTTCATGGTAAAACAAGGATAATATTACCTGTTAAAAATGAAAATGAATGCTAAATGAGAAAATGTATGTAGCCTGCTTACCCTGGTGCCTGTCATAAATGCCTTTAATGATAATGATGATATGTATGACTTCCCTAGTTCCACTGATACTAGTTTCACTGAAACCAGTTACATCATTAATCTAAAATACATTTATTGGAGTCATTTCTCAATAATAGTACACTTAGAAATGCAGTCTTCCAAGTATAGCTGTTTCTAGAATACAGTTCATTTGAGTTTTAATGATATTCTTAGTCTACTGAGTGGGACTTTCCCAGATGTCTAGTACTTCACCATGACATCAGTTTTTAAGTTCCTTTCTTAAGCTTGAACACAGCTTCTGGAGAAAAGACACTGATGGTGTTATGCTTTCTTCATATATTATATCTTGAAATAGTTCAAAATGCCACACTAACTTCTATATTAAGCTAACCTTTTGCTAAAACCACATGTTTTGTGAATTGGGGGAAAATGACATTTGACTTTACTACCTGTAAATAACCTTTCTTTGATTCAAATCCCTTTTCCATAGCATACTCTCTCTTTCAGAGTTATCAAACAACAAATGATTCTCCAGTTCTATCCCTACAGGGATCTTAATTTTCTAGCTTACCACCATCTGGCTATAAAAAAGAGGGACAATGGTATCCCTGGATTCTTCAGTTTCTGTTATACCTAACATTCTTGTACTTTTTTCAGCCTATGGAGGATTGTTTAAGTAACTAAGTAGACTGTCATACTATGAAAGAATGTTGGTTTATAAAGATTTGAAGCTTCCCACAAACATTGGGCATGTACTTCCACATGTATTTCACAGAATTGAAGAAAAAGGATCACACTGCTATTGATGCTGGCTTGACTACAAAAGGTTTCCCCTGAGATGCAACTTGTCTTCACTTTTTTAGAGTATGATCCATCTAGCAGAATCTGACCTTTGGTAGGATGGAGCTATAGTCTAGTCAGTCCTATTTTACCCATCCCAATTTCAGAGTGAAATGATCATTTTGGATTTTCCTTCTTATCCCTTGAAAAACAAGTTTCTTAGTCTCTTACATCTAGTTGTTAAAGAAATGTTCTGGAGAACTAATGGACTGACCACCTGCCCAACAAGCATGAGGCCCTGAGTTCAACAAACAGTGCCATCAAAAAAAAAGAAATCTGGATTATTGAGAGCGGTTTTTATCTTTTATCTAAATTAATGCTCACTAAGAAACACCTATTTTAATATTATCCTGTTTGAAAGCCATGTTTTTGCAATGTTGAAAGAAAAAAAATTTTCTTTTTTTGTATTAACACTTTCTTGAGGATTCCAATAGCTTCACTGTACTGTTCATGCACTAAAATTTTAGGGTTAGAAAATGTTCTTCCCAATGCCTTTTACACAGGGTTTTTGAGCATCACCACCTGACCAAGCTCACCTGACCAAGCTTGAAGTTCCACATAGAGCTCAGTTCCTCAAATGCTGAAAAAAAAATCTACATTTTAAAAGCAACTATGATAGATTTTTAATATCTCTAAAAATGCCTGTTTTGGGGATGATAGAGCAACTAAAGTAGTTAAGAACTCCTGCTTAACAAGCACAAAGCCTTAATAAAAGGAAAATGTGCTTTTAAGTTTTTTTCTAAATTTTTCATTTAGGAATCTCCTTGGTCCACATTCCTTGTTTGCCTCAATTTATAATTCTCATCTGGGATGGAGTTAGTTTATCATTTGTTACATATCAAAATGTGCTCTCTAGAAGAAATCTGCTATTACTCTATCAAAGTGTGAATTTAAGTCATAATGTTACATTTTTCAGAAAAATGAAAATTTGCACAAGAGCCTTTTATCTAACTGCAAAGTGACTCTTAAGAATTGTTGAAAGAATGAGAAGACCCTTCCCATGCAGGACTCAGATGCCAGAAAGACCCTAGAGTATCAATGTACTCAGAGCAGAAAAGTGGGGAGGTATTAATATGCTTACTTATGAAATGGATTTTGGATCTCAGAGTGTTTTCTTTTAAACTATGGCTCCATTTCTGGCTTCCTTGCTTCTTCCATGCCAATCTAGGTGGACAGGAGAAAGTAAGACCATTGTTCAATAACCCTCTTAAAAAGACAGCAGTACTTCAAAGTCAAGAATAATAACAACTGACAAAGATGAAACCAGTTATCAGTTTTAATGCTTCTCAACTTTTCCAGGGATTTGAGTTATTTTGAAGCATCTACTTTGTGTAATGATGTGTTACATTAAACACTATAAAACCACTGAAATAAAAATTAGCATATAGTTACCTTCCAATAATTTCTTTGCTATTAGGAAAGAGCTGGAATTCTCTAAATCCCACCCCCACATACCCCCCCCCCAAAAAAAACAAAACTTAAAAAACATGGAGTCAATTACTGAGTGAACAAGAATGAGATTTTATCAAGCTCCTTTAAAGGGAATTGCTTTTAAATCTAAAACAGGTAACACAAACTACACAAAGAAAACAAACTAATACTCCACAATACACCTTTTAGCTACACTTCCTTGTAAGAAATTCTTCCTTTTGCTATTTGTATTTAGTGGTTATAAAATTAAATCTGCTGCATTCCTTAATAGCCAGGTTTTTGAACTGTCAGGTAGTGAGAGGAAATAATTTATGAAATGAAGGAGTAATAACATTTCCTCTTATATATTTTTAAAATGTACTTGACAATATCTAGGAAGAGATTCACATCCTTCACGTGGACCATAAGCCAGAGCTGATAGGTGAGTATGTGATTTCAATGTATTCACTGAATAAATTTTTATTGAGTAACAACTTGTCCAAATACTTTGCTTGTTATAGGAAAATATGATCAACAGGACAGACACAATCCTTGTCCTTTAAAAGATCACATTCTAGTAGGGGGCTAGATTTTATTTTAAAACTCAACATGTGGATAAAATTGTCTTATGAAGAATTCATACAATTGTGTTAGAAAGAAAATATGCAAGATGTTGGAGAATTGGTGCTAAGGAAGAACAGTTTCCATAGGGCCAGGAGAGAAAGGATGAAAAAGATCCAGCCATGTGAAAAATGGTAGAGGTCAGGTATATTTTCTAGCCACCTTGTCTCCCCCCACCCAAAGTGAAAATTTAACTCCTCACCCAGATACAGTGGCCAAAGAATATGGTACTCCCCTTCCCTCATGGTATGTTTTCATGCACAGTTTAACTATACATGTGTTTCACAAAATTCCTACAGTATGGTGATGGTGAAAGACATGAATAAATGCATCCTTTAACCACTATCGAAAAACTGTAGAGAGAAATTTTGAACAAAGCAAATTACTACAGTTTATACAAGGTTTCCTTCCAAAGAGTCAATTTCATATGAGTCTTAATGCCATAACTACAGACTTCAGAGGCATGAAACAAACCCCCAAACTTAGTATGTACACACAATCATGACTTCTCTGCAAATGAGATGAGAATACGGGATGTTAAAAAAGGCACACCTTGTGTGCCAAGGTATTCTAATTCTAGGTGTAAGAATCTTTGACACTCTTAAAAAAAAAAAAAATCTAGGCTTCATCCTCTCCCCAATATCTCACTATTGGGGAAAACAGGGTGACCCGTGGTGGTAAACTATCTGATTTGAAGACTTAACCACTAGAGGGAGAAAGTGTGCCTCTCGTGACTGGGAGCCAAAGAAAGCATCTCATTAAAAGGACAGGCTTCAAGGGAGCTAAATTAAGATGTACTCAGCCAGGAGCAAGGATCATATGAAATATGGTAACATTGGGGGAACTTGAGGATGAATCCGTACGATTTGAAGATAGCTTCTCTTCTACCAAAAATTCAATTGTTTAAAATATCTCATAACTTTGCAGATCCTTCAATAGTTGAGCTTAGTTTTTAAGAGGGATTTAGGCAAAATTAGAGAAGTTATGTTACCCTTTATAAATATAAACAACATTCCAATTTTCTGAGGCAAAGATTAAAAGCTTTGCTGTCTATTGCGGTGATCAGAATTATTTGTGGGTTTGGTCTTTCCAAACATGACTTTAGGGAAATTAATGTTATTTAGATAACTGGCAAGTTAAAAATTTGCGTTATCAATACCTAACTCACAGATATGGAAACTTTACTTAAAACATCAAAAAGTTCTAAGCCTGAGCTCAAATTTTCTTTCCAATGTAAATTGGTTAATTTTGTTTGCTCTGTGGCACCATCATTCTCGTTAATTAAAGGGGAAAAAATGTGCCTATTGGTACAACTGTTTCACAAATACAATGTATGGAATGAACCTTGAAAAAGCAATTCCTTATAAAAATTTAAACATATTATCCAAGTTGTATGGTTTCCACTATTCAGTGCCTATCATTGTGAATGAAGTCTTTCTTCACACCAAAATCTAAGGAACACAAATTTCCCCACACAGAGCGATGTCGAAGTATAGTTGATGCTTTTATTTTCAACGTGTCATTTCTCTTTCCTCAGCAGAAAAAAAAAAAAAAAAGGAAAAACCTCAGCAACTATTTCTGGGATTCTTAAAAGGAGTAGGAGGCGCACAGTGCCTGCTCCTACTCTTTCAGCATTGATTTTCTTCGCAATCTGTGTGATACGGTTTCTCAGAAATGCTGTTTGGCAGTCCTGATAATTTCATGTGTTTTCAAACTTAACCCACCCAGGCTACACAGTTCAGTATTTTCAGCTCCTTTCATTTTCCTTTTCCCTTTAATTATGGAAGTCTCCATTCCCTCTTTCTGCAAATGTGGTCAAGAAAGATTCTTAATGCTACTATTTGTAGAAGAGAATACACATTTGTTTTTCTTAGACGATTCATACACATTTCTTCTCAAATAAAGTAGATGTGATTGATGATTCTGCTGGGCAACACTTCAAGGACAACTTTTTGGACCCTTCATCCATTCCTTTGACTTGGGTGCATGTGCCACATGCCCGGGGGAGAAAAAAAAGTAAACACTCTAATTTTAAACTTGCACTGGAAAGCAGTTTCAAAATAGTAATAGTGGAGCTTCGTCTCAGACCTGAATTTCTTCCTCGGTGCGTCCCCGAGGGCCCCTCTACCCTGCCCGGAGTCCGGGTCCACCCGGGCCGCGAAGTGCAAGCGCGCGCGGAGTTCTCTGCCCAGCGGCCACGGGTGAGCGGAGGGGTCCGGGGCGCACGGGGCTCGCTCGGGCCACGGCCGATCCGCGCTCCTGTCGGGCGCCCGGCCCCACACCGATCCCAGTTGGGAAGAAAACTTCACGCGGCCGAAATGAACCTCCCTTCTCCGCTCCAATCCTTCCTTCTCCGCTGGCAGAAAATGTGAGATTTATTGTGACTCGGGGTGGGGGGGAGGGGGTGGCCGCAGCACCGCGGGGCGCAGGTTACCTGGCCTTCTCGTTGGGGGCGGGGCCGACCGTCGGGGACTGAAGGGCTGGGGGGGCAGGGTGGACACTGGGGAGAGGGAGGAAGGTTGGGGGGAACGGGGAGTAGCGCCGCGGCCCCGAGCGCGCGGTGGGCGCCAAGGAGGGCGCGCGTCGCGGAGCCGCCGGGGCAGCAGCACTTGTCCTGTAATCGATTGCCGAGCGCGCCGAGCGGCTGAGCGCGCAGACACGCGCACACGCGCTGGCGAACACACACACGCACACGCGCACACGCACACACACACACACACATACGCACACACGCGCGCGCACACTCTCACACTCGCGCCGGCTCCCGGGCCCCGCACACACGCACGCGCGCGCACGCACGCACGCACGCACGCCCGGGGGGCCCCCTCCGCCCGCCCTCCCGCTCGCTCGCCCGCCAGTCCGTCCGCCCGCCCTCCGCCCTCCGCCCGCGGGCGTCTGCGCGAGCCCGGCCGGCGGGGGAGATGTGCTCGGGCTCCGCCGGATCGGTTTCTCGGGGTTTGACCAGCTGTCCCGGGCTAACCCTGCTCCTCGCTGAAGATGGAGGAAGTAAAAACAGGATTACCCTTAGCTACAGATCCACTGCCTTAGTTTCCACCACCAACTGCAGTGCACAAACACACGTTAGGCACAGGAAAGAAAGAAAGAGAGAGGACACACTAACAGTAAACACAAACAAAAGGGTGATGGGATTATTTTACTGCATGCACTGCTGAGGTAAATCTCCGCTTGGCTTTTTGCGTGGGGAAGAACAGCTCTTGTTTTATTTGTCTTCTGATTCCTAGATGATATATAAATTTGTGTATGGCTTGCAAAGGGGGGAGTGTTTTCAAAGTTAAGTGTAATGATATAGCATCTCGTTTTGCACTGTGTTGTGATCAAATGACTTGTTGCTGTTAACCAGTAATAATAATAATAATGTAGGTGTTTTTCTCTGGGAGAGATGGGGCTGTGGTTATGATTAGGGTAATGATTTTTGTAAAGGACGCTCAGGGGATCGTGTTGGAGATGATGTCCTCTGCCTTAATTTATCATCCCCTTTCTGTAATCTGTTTCTGGGATATTAATCGATTAATCAGTTCTCATCTCTGTAGCTGTCATGGATTTGGACTTGTTTTGCTTTGTTTTAACTTGAATTCCAAGGAGAAAGATTGGATAGCTTTGCATAAATTGCAGCTGTCTAGATAGCAGGTAATATCCAGATCCTGTTGGAATTGAAAAAAAAAAAAAAAGCAACCCCCTCCCAAAACTGGTATGACACATGTAAAAAGGCAGCAGTTAAATCACTTTGACAGGTTCTAGTATGGGTGAAAGAGATGGAATTAAGATTTATTTTTTTTTCCTTTTTTAATTTTATTTTTGTGCCAGAGGCCAAAAACAGTGCTGTGAAGTTGGCCTAGGTTCCTCACTGGGTTCTGCCTGACTGTCCCTCCCCGCCGGCCCCCCCTCCCCTTTTTTCTTTCAGTTTTCTTGTCTTAGCTTTTGGTCGATTCTTAAGGAACCGGTGGATCAAGTTTTTTCTCTTCTTGTTAATCGCATTGCCGTGGCACTGACTGACCTCTCCTCTCTCTCTTTCTTTTTTCCTCTTTCCTGAAAGTACGTGGTGCCATTCCTGAGTGACTTTTCCTACTAGACCATCCCAAAGGGACGAGGGGGAGGGGTGGAAGGAGGAGGAGGAGAAGGGGGGGTGTTCCTTCTCTCTCATTCCTTGGTTTTGTTTATCAGCCGATCTGTTTGCTGGATTTGGGCTTGGAATGACCCACCTGTAAAGTGCTTTTCCTTCCTCCTCGCCTTGAACTCTGCAGGGGGCTTGGCTTGGAGGGGGCCAGGGAGGGAAAGAGAGAAGGGGGGAAACACAAAAACTTCTTCCTTTCTCTCTTCGTTTATCTTCAGCCCGACATTGTCACCTCCTCTTTGAGGGGTTAGAAGAAGCTGAGATCTCCCGACAGAGCTGGAAATGGTGAATCTTTTTTAATCAAAGGACAATTTCTTTTGTATGTACATTTCGTTTCTCTTTCTCCTTTTTCTTCCTCTCCTTCTCTGAGGGTTAATAACCATTTCATTGATGTGGCAGACTTCTTTCGCTTCTCCCTGACGTTTCTTTCTTTTTAATATGTGTATGTTAAATGTGTACATTTTTAAAGAGATAAACTCATTTGTAAAATATCCGAAAAACTGCTCCCCCTTTAAACTTTACGGGTCCCTTTCTTTAAAGCCTTATGTAATCATATTTGAAAGAAATTGATAACTGTACAGCAGGTTGAAATTTAAGTGCTATGCAGTGAGTGAGTTGGGAATTTGATCTGATTATTCCATAAAGAAAGAAAGAAAAGTTTTTTTTGGGGGGGGGTGCAGGAGGGTGGTGGTGAAGGGGAGGGGAGGGAGAAGGGAAGTGGTTTTGGAGACTAGAAGTGAAGCTGCCTGTTTTCCAGTAAGTAATGGAGAAATTCCAGGAGCCTGGGCTAAATATACTTGGCGATCAATACAGAAATGGCTCATTGTGAATAATTTAGCTGCTGGTGCAGTGAGAGTTTTGAAACTAAAGGCAAAAAGGACCAGGGCCAAACGGAAAAAAAATAAGTAAAATTTTCTTCAGAACTTGTCAATTCTTAAACTTTTTCCTTCAAAGAATACAGTTGGATTATCGATCTTTTCATTATGTGAATCAAAGCTAGGGGGTGTCACGTCATACAATTTACTTTTGTTTCTGAGAATTAAGTTCTGTTTTGTGTCATTGGTGCATGAATATCAATCCCCAAACTTGAAAAAAAGTGACTCCCTCCGGCACAGCCAAAAGTTTGTGAAATTTTAAAAATCTGAATGTATTAAGTAGGTTTGGCTTTTATAGCCAGCCATGGTCTGGCAGGAAATTAAGGTTACATTGAACAGGTGCTTACACAGAACTCGGGGTAGGCAAGAATGTCAATACAAGTTGGAGAGTTGGCCAACTACAGCAGAAAGTCTTCAAGACACAGTTGGGCACTAAGTTTTTTGTTTTGTTTTGTTTTGTTATGTTTATTTGTCCTCCCCTCCTTATTAGAACATGATGAACCAACTTGCAACAATTGTGAATAGAGCTGTCTGTATACTGGGGAGATCCTCAAACTGCAGTGTGACTGTGGGAAGTCTTGAATGGTAAAATACTTAAATCCCAGTGAACGCTGGCAACTCCTAGGTCTACTCCTGCTTTTTTTCCCCCCATCTCTCTAAAACATGTAAATTTTGATGAAGAGAGTGATTCCTTTCTTGCTACAGCCCATTGCACAGCACACTTATCTTCCCTATCCTATCTCCAGCAGGAATCAGATCATTTGCAGAAACAGTTCAGTAACTTGAAAGGAGCACATACAGTGCACTGGAGTGTGTTTCTTGGGTACAGGTTGCAGTGGCAACATGGACTAACTGCTTGGAGCTTCAACTAAGTTAAGAATTTAATGGCAGATGTCGAAAGGAATCATTGTGTTAAGGGTGTAATGTCTTGTTTTGCAGCACTGCACTTTGACTATGGAAACAGAGACTATTGATGGCTATATAACGTGTAAGTATTCCTTTGCATTTATTTGTTGCTGGCAATAAAGTTAGCTTCCTATTACCTGTATCTTAATTCCTGAATTATAAGATTTTATTAAGAACTCTGTACTTTTACTTTCTGTTCACAATTTCACCTTTAAATGAGTTTGAGAAAATAATAACACAGAAGCAATAAAAGAAGGAAATATAGAACTATACTTACCATTTAGTAAAATTAAGGATAATAGTTCAGTCTATACCTTAGCATATTAACACTGTTTTATTTAATTGGATTTTCCTTTTGCTTAGAATATGTCAGTCTAAATATATATGTATGTTATATATACATATATATGTATGTATACATATATACCTACTAGTATGGTATGTACAGAATTTTTACTACTCTATAACCTATTTTTCCCAGACACATGAGGTGAAGGAATTAGTTTCTTTAAGGTGACTTTTTTCTTTCTTCTTCTTCTTCTTCTTCTGTTTTTTTTTTTTTAGTACTCTTTTCAAACATCCAACTTTGTAACAGCATTTTGGAATTTTGGAAAATGCTCATTGTAAATACTTTATGTTGAATAATTAAAGCAGATGTTAAAGCAAAACTTATTTTTATTCAATTAAAGATACTTTAGAAATTATTTTATTTTCCCTTGTTTGACATGTAAGAGTATATGAAAATAAAGTTTTTAAAATTTTTTGTTATTGTGGACTGATGACTTTTTGTCATTTCATTCATTTACTGTGAATTTATTTCCTTTATAGTCTCTCTTAAGGGAAGAATGTGTTACTTAAAAAAATTCCACGATGCATGCTACTGTGCGAATGAGGCAAACTTAGTAATTAGATTTTATGTGAAAATGAAGTGAGACTAAAAGACTTTCTTTTGTGAAAACAGGTGACAATGAGCTTTCACCTGAAAGAGAACACTCCAATATGGCAATTGACCTCACCTCAGGCACACCCAATGGACAACATGCCTCTCCAAGTCACATGACAAGCAGTAAGTCTTCATTTTATGATCTTTTTTCTATTTCTCTAGTGGCAGATTTGAATTTGTTAGTTCTGTAGGGTCTGCTCACATTGTGGTATAGCTGCTGCTATAGATTTTGCTAAAGAAAGAACAACACAGATTTGTTCCTGTTCATTCTAGTGGCGTAAAACATGAGCCTGCTTACTAGTCTGAACTATCCCAAGGTGGCATTTGGGAGCTGGTGCTTACCTGTATCAGGTAAGAAATGCTAGGATTTGTTGATTATTGTTGGAGCTTGCCAGGTTTATGCCCGGATTTTTTGTTGTTGTTGGATGAAAAATATGGAAATGCCATTTCCAAAAGTAAAAAAATGAACTAATTTTATATTGCCTTTGTACAGAGTAGAGTCATCAGTGGTAGAATTGTAGTGTCACTTGCTTTTTTTAAAAAGAAAAAAAAGTGCAAGTTTCTCCTCCAAAGTGTGGAAGAAGTGTGATTCTCCTTGGAAGTGAAGTGTGATTGAAACTATATGGAAGTCATTTACATCTGTTTCTCTAACAAAGATGGAAGCATTTTGTTTTAGATTGTCCAGGGCAGGACTGAAAAAATTTGGAAGGTTGTTTTGAGCTTGCAGGAATAGGTAGTTTCAGGTGCTGTATTTGATAAAAGGTACTGTACAATGTTTGTATAATAAAAAAGCAGTTTACATGCTGTCAGTGACAGAAGACAAAATACTTTGACTTATTAAGACTATGGTTTGTCTTCTCTTAATTATGTTTTACCAGGTTAGTTATCAAGTGCCAGTGGTCTATTAACTCCTCCTCAAAAGCAGTTTGAAATCTTGTTTCCTTCGTACTTTTGATATGTATTTTATTCTTATATAGAAAGGACATCTGATTTATATGCAAATTTAATTTAATTTACAACTTTTCTATGGATGATACGTGAAGGAAAGATCTTTACTCCCTTTCTTTTTTGAAGATTTAACAACTGAAGAAAACTGAATCATCTAGTTAATTATAAGTCTGTCCTTAGCTTATTTCTGATTATCGTAAAGAACAATTTTCTTTTTCTCTTCTCTTTTACAACCCAACTTAAATTATTGTAAATCTATAAGCTTTATAATTAATAAGATTGAATTATAAGGAAAAAGCATAAAAATTACTCTTGCATACATTTTGCAGTTCATTAACTTTACGTGATTTTAGCCATCAACTTGAAATTATGCAAAACTATTTGAATTTACTTGATCTAAAAACTTTGTTCCTTTTTATGAATGGGAAGAACTTACCCAGAAAATTTCATTGTACAAGCAATCCTTGAAATTCCTTTATCACATAAAAAGGAAAAACTAATAAAGTTATCAAGTGAAAATATAGTACATTATAGTGCTAATCTTAATAATCTTGTAGCATTAATTTATTTTTTGCTTATTGATTTGATAAAAGTTATACTGCTGTAACAATGTAGGCAGTAGAATTTTTACAGTTTAACATTTAGTGATACTTGTTCTTTGGTAGAATATGCTTTTATTTCTCAGAAACTTTTTAATATAATTTTGTAATGAGTAAAGATAGATTTATATGTATTTTTTGTTTGTTTAATATTTGACTGCTGTCTTTAGAAACATGGAATATATGGAGTAGAGAGTAACTATTAATCAAAGAGTTGATTGTCATCTCTTATCACCACCAGAATATCACTAGGAAAATGCTTGTTAACTAGCAAGTAGTCTCTTTTACTTATGGATTTGATTCTGCTTTTAGAATACTTGCTTCAAGAAAGCAGTTTACTCATCTTTTAAAATAAACAGTGCGGAGTACAGACATGATTAATTTGAACAAATAACAACTGCGCTTTTGACATTGGAGCTTTTCTCACCCAACAACTGTAAACTCATGTTTGGTAAAGGGTTTTTGTGTTGTTTTTTAAATTTACTAGCCTATGGCAATTCCATATTAGTACCATTTTTGGCTAAGCTGCATGTGTTTTCAGGTTCTTTTCCAAAGAGTTGCAGGTTAACTATTTTGGCGCTCACATCAGAGCTGTCTGTTGCATCCTTTATGTAGCCTCTATTTACAGTATCTAGGTTACCCACTTAGGTGTTAGATGGAGAAGATACCCATTTTTCCTCTCTGTTAGATCTAGGAGAATATCAGCATTTTAGATTGCCAAAGTAAATAGAGTTAGAAGGGACTCTTGTCTCTTAGAACAGAGACCTAGAAATCGGTCACTCACATGTTTTATTTATTTATTTATTTTTGTGACTTGGAATCATTTTGGGGTGTGTAGGGCCTGAAAAATCTCTTGTGTCTGAGATCGTTGGTTTTCCTTATTCCCTTTCACACATTGTTCACTTGTTAAATGAAAGTAACTTACTTTCTGCATTTTAACAATATCTTCAAATATACTTCCTGGAAGGCTGCTGCTTCCAAAAATGGAATTATGAGTTTGATTGAAAGTATTAAGCCAAAAGTAAATGTGAAAACCTTTATGATAGAATAAGACAGTCTCTAGTAGCAGGAAAGAGAGGGATATGTGTAAGGGGGGAAAAAAGAATTATTTTAATATAGTTTTAAAAAAAAGGAATAAAACCTTTGAGTTTTATATTCGAACATTCTGCCTATAAAGTATCAGAAAGGTGTGACTGCCCATTTACTTTGGCTTTAGAAAAGTGGTCAGTATCACTGTAAGGTCCTAGTCATTTGTTTAGGGGTATTTGTTGTGTATTCCAAGATGAAGGGGATCTGTACAACTTGCTGCCAGTTATCATATAAAAAATAATGACTACAGTTCTTAGTGTTTGACAGTGCTGGAGTAGAGTATCTGAAACTTGGGAGAGAACTTAAAGTGTTATGCCTGACAGTTTTTGTTTTAAAATTTGGTGTATATGATAACCTTAAAAGAAATAAAAGATACTGGTGATCCAAACATTTTACAATGACTACTCCCTGTGTTTTAGAATGCATTTTTATAGAGAACTTTAGACTTTTCCTTCTGGATTAAGGATCTCTTTGGTAAGAGGATGGGCATTGTTGCCTGAGATCATTAGTGTATATATTGGGTTTGCTGACAATCTTCCGTGTCAGGGATGACAGCAGATGCCTTGATGGCTACTGGAAATATACAGTGTTAAGTGATTTTAAAAATAGAATTTGGGAGTTAAGAGTCTGAGATAGACAACTCAGACAGAACAATATAAAAATAATCCATATTGTGTTTTGGCCCATCAGATGAAACTTACTTTGCGATTCCTTCTGTTTCTGGGTTAGCTCATTTCCAATTCTTGCATAGTTGTTTCAGGATCAGTTTCAGATTGCAGCTGACTGTTTTCAAAGTTCGTAAGTAAAGTTATTTTTTTCTTATACCTACTTTTGTAGTGCCAATAAGTAATTTTTGTTTGCAGGCGATTCCTTAAATGGTATAAAAATACATCCTGATACAAAATTTGTTCCTGTTACTTTAAAACCCTTAGGTGGATCAACTATACAGTCACTACTAGTTATCAGTCAGTCTGATGACCAGGTGGCATGTATGGAATTGGAAGAAGTGGTAATTCTAGTTTTACAAGGCTCTGACCAATAATCAGGTCAGAGAATCTAGTTTATTCTTTTCATAGTGCTTCACATTCATTTTTTTCTTAGCTAGTTTCCATTTTTAGAGCCTAGTGAAGCAGAAGTGTATTATGATTTCTATTTCTCATATGTGGAAATTGAGGCATGAAGAAATCAATTGACCTCTTAGGTCACTTAGAAAAGACAGTTCGCAGGGTTGGGACATAACACTGGGATATTATCTTGTAGGTTAGATAACTGGTGTCTCTACAGTGTTATCCTCCGAAGGTATCTGCTGTGTCCAATACTGACCCATGCTTTACTGACAAAAACAGTATTACAGAAATAGAAGAGAATTATTAGGAGGGTGGAGCAACATCAGGTAATCTTGTCAAGCGGGTGTTCTAATGCCCTTTTAAAAATACAGCTTATGTTATGAATCTCCCTGGCTTTCTAAGTTGTCTTCTATAGCTTAGTTTGGCAGTCACCCTTAGTTGGATTTCCATAGGAACCACCCTAATATAACACCAGATGGGCTTGATGTAAAATCAAGCTCCATTGAGAGTCACAGCACTTAAGTTTATGTTTACACCTAATGTACTTTTACATATAATTCTTATTTGTTAGAAAATTTAAAACAACAACAAAAAAATCTGATTTGTCTGCTTCACACCTATCACAGACAAGTGTCATGATTGTGTATCAAAAAGAAAAGGAAAAATAAATAAGGAAACTAACGGGAGTATACATTTACAAGTAATTAACAGCACCTTTTTGTTTGAGCCTCATTTTACTCCGACCACTCTATCTTTTTTAGGCTACTTATAGGTGAGAATTAAGGTCTATCTTCAAAGAACAAAGCAACTTAATATAGAAAGGTTATGCCTGTTGTCTCTGTCTCTGTCCAAATCTGTGTTTCCTGCGGAATGTATTTGTTTTTAAAGGTACCATGATTGATTAAGTTATGTTGGGAGTGTTCCAGTAAGCTATAATGAATTAAGATTTCCGGATTCAATATTCTTTTCTCCTACCTTTTGATACATTGATATATTTTGATCTTGGATGCTCTAAAAGATCAATAGTAGGTTAGGGTTCAAAAATGAGATAGAATATGTTGCTTTTCCTTGCTTTTATATTTATATCATATATATGTTAATCAGGTAATACTTGCTTTTTGTGTATTGAATGAGACTTAGAATATTTCTGCTTTGAAATAGGTAAGGAGTATTTAGGAACTTTTTCCCTTATAAAACATTGCCACCACTGGATTTTGGGAAGTGGACAGGCATAATGCTAAATACTTCCCATATTGTATACTTAGTCTCCACCACAATGCCCTGAGGTGGGTAAGTAATTTCTCCATTTTATAACATAAAACTAAGGGTCATAGGTGCTTGGGAATTATACTGATCTACGTTAGAATCCCTGCTTTGCTACTAATTTGCTGTGTTATCTTTGGTGTTTTACTTCATATCCCTTAGCTCCAGTTTCTTTATCTGTAATTTAGGGGTAACAAATATCTACCCCAGTGGGTTGTAAGGTTTAAATGAGACATTCTATGGAAAATGCTCGGCACAACTCTTGACACATAACACCCAGTAATTAGTGCTGCTACTACTTGGAGGAGTCAGGTTATTATTATTATTGTTGTTTTATGTCCCCAAGACTCATAAGAAAAAGGGTTTGCTTTATCCGGATCCATTTGAAATCTGAGTCTTTTGTCCTTGCTTATCCCTGGAGCAGAGATAGGCATTACAGATAATTTAGGGAAAAACTGAAGAAAAAAAAAAAACTTTTATTATTTGGGTTTCAATGTTCCTAATTAAGTTTTGTGATTTTGATTATAAGTAAAGAAAATCATTGCTTCTTATTCATGTTGGAAGATACCTGTCATTAAGACTAGAAAAATAAAACAGTCTTCTTAATGGAGTAAACTATCCATATTGAGAATCAGTTCTTTCCTAGAGAGTTCCCATCTAAAACTTAATCTCACTTGATGCTTCTGGGAGTATCATAAATCCTCTTGGGATGATATGTAATTATGTCATATTGCTCAGTGTTGCTACTTGTGCATTTTTGTGCATTTAGGCTTTTAAAATTTGAAGTAAATTTGAGATTTGATAAAAAAGTTACTGGTTATATGCATTTGATATTTTGTTCTATATTCTAGTTAATTAATTCAACAAATGTTTGTCGGTTGTTTTCTACATGTCAGGCACTGTGAGGTAAATCCAAAAGTTCACCATCGTTGTCCTCATGGAGCTTAGTGTCTGGTGGAACAGGCAGACATCTAAACAGGGCAGTATGTTGTAATAAACTCAGTGTCTTGATTGTCATGGAGAAGAGAAGCAGGGATAGTTTGGGGAGATTTTCTACAGTTTTTTGATTGGCATGGATTATACTGGTATTAGTGTGGTAAAAAAGATTGTGGATGGGGCCTAGTCTAAATTCAGGGGTGATTTTAACAGGCTGCTGTAATGATTTAAGTGATACATCATGAGAGATTGTGGTAGTGGGGATAAAAAGGAAGAGAAGGATTTGGGTAACATTTTAAAGTGGCCAGAGCTTAGATAGTAGAGATAAGGAGAAGAAGGAGTTAAGGATAATGATCCCTAAATTATTGCATAGATGGTGGCAGACTCCATTGGTGAAGATAGGGAACGCTGAAACGAGTTTCCAGGAGAACATTTAGTTTAGTGTAATTCTGGATACAGAGTTTGAAGCACCTCTAAGGTAGACTTTGGGAAGAGATAGCAATCAGTAGATGGGCAGACTAAATGGAAACGTGAATTTTCCTATTAGTGAAAAGGAATATGTAGTTTGTGGTTCCATTCTTTTGCTAATGTATTACTTTAAAAATAGTTTCATTATTTCTTAAAAATTCATCCCTCAGTAATTTTTAGCATTTTGATCAGTGATCTTATTTCCCCAATTACCCCACTAAATCAAAATGCTATATTGAAGGACTAGGGTTATAGCTCAAGTGGTAGAGCACCTGCCTAGCAAGAACAAGGCCCTGAATGCAAACCCAGTACCACCAAACAATTTTAAAAAATTCTGTATCAAAATAGATAACTGCATGATTTAATAAAACTAGTGCTTATAGATAGGAATCCTTTTATGCTAGTTTCAGATATAGGGTTAATTTATATGATTGACTCACTGGTAAAATATTTTGGCTTTTCTCTTTGAAGTTTATGTGGTATATTTAATATCATAACTTTCATCGGTAACATTTTTAAAAATTCATAAGGCTAATATATGCCATATATTCCAGTGCTTCTACTCTAATTATGTATCGTTATTTTGTAACCCATTTCTTTACAAATAAATATGTAATTTGCAGTAGGTGAATAGTTTGTTAGCTAAATGCCAATCAGTTTTGCCACATTAATAGTCAAGGAATTTAGTACTCTAATGCAGAGTCTTTATGAAAACTTTGACATAAATATGCAAAAACAATTTATATTCTTTTAAAATGATTTGGAAAGTACTTAATATTTTTTAAAAAATATAATATTTTGCACCTTGGATAAAATTGCCTATGTGGAAAGTATGGTATAGCAAACACCTTAATTAACATATCTATTGTCTTAAACTATCTGTTATAGAGTTCCGTCTAAAAAATGCAAACTCTGATTACCTAAGACACCATCAAATTCCAAATGAATGTTAATGATGAAAATACTTCTGAGATCGCCTGTATGTGGAGATTGAGAACTCTTCAGAGCAGTATTTTTCATCTTTGAATCATTGATCCAACAAGTATTTATTGAACGTTTACTTTGTGTGATGCACTGCTGGTGTTGGGTACAAAAAAGAGGTCTGAGGTGTTTTGAAGAGAAAGATGTTATCATCAGTGGTCCAAATGAATGGATATTTTGAGTTTATAATATTGCTTATAGTATTTAAAAGTAAATAGGTGTGATGTGCACAGTATGATTTGTATCCATTATAGATAAATTTTTTCTGCTTCTCATGTTTTACCTCCCCAGTATATTTTACAAGTGTGTAAATTTGAAGATGCACAATGAAACAGAGATGAAAGCACGGCCATCTATTCAGTAGGTTCCCACAGGATAATATTTCCCCGTGAAATTATTTCTAATGCTGGCTTTGGCCCCCATTGTTGCAAGTTCCAAAATTTGATTTGTGGCACAGTTAAAGTGGATCCCTGTATCAGGGTGGATTCATATTCAATATGTTTACAAAGTTGATATTTAAAGTCAGAATGCCCATTTATGTTTACAGCTTCATTAAGAATGAAACTAGGGTCAAACGCAGGGCTCAAGTCTGTAAGTCTGTAATCCTCACTATTTGAGAGGTGGAGATCGGGAGGATTATGGTTCAAGGGCAGCCTGGGAAAAGTGTTCTCAAGACCCCATCTCAACCACTGGCTGGGCATGGTGATGTACACCTGTCACTGCAGTTACTCAGAGAAGCACAAATAAGAGAATCTTGCTCCAGACTAGATGGGATAAAGCCAGACACTTCCTCAAAAGTAACCAGTGCAAAAAATGGCTGAGAGCATGGTACAGGGGTCTGCCTAGCAAGTGCAAGGCCCTGAGTTCACACCACCCAAAAAAAAAAAAAAAAAAAGCCAAAGAAACAACCCAAAATTCCCAAGCAGCTAACATAGGACCTGTATGACTGCAGTGGGCTTGACTGGATCATTTTGCATTTGAGCTGACCTATATGGGTAATCAATGAAGGTCTTTTGGTGAGCGGAATCTGAACAAAGAGAGAATATAATTTAAGTATTTAATGATCCAGTATATATAGCATCACAATAGGGACAGCATTGCCTTGGGGTTGAAGTATTTTGTCCAGTTTCTTCCTCTCCCTTGAATGGTCATTGATTTAGACTCGGCCAAAATACTTAAGCTTCTTTCTTTTGTTACTTTCTTTCTCACCTTCCTTGGTGAAATCCCTCAGTTACAGTCCTTAATCTACATTAATACATAAATCAGGTAGCAACCAATTCTTACTGGCCTGGGATCTAGTCATTTTCTTTAATATGGTTTATATTTCAGTTGTAAATTTGTTAAATGTTGATTTTATAGCTTTAACTCTGTAAAGACAATCTTATAATGCCTGCAAAGGATGCATCTACTATTACTGCCATACACACAAATTTCCATGCATTGAAATATTGCCAGGTGATATATGTGGTCAGCAGTTCCGGTGAAGATGGGAATACACCATCCCCTGGGATGGACACTTTAGGCAAGCTGGGGATTAAGAGGAGCCTCAGATTTAGAATTTCCTACTGGGTGCATAGAATCATTGAAGTAATTTGTTCACAGCTAATGAGATTTTATAGCAAAATTAACAGCATTTGATGTGAGCTGATAGGAAAGATATTTTAATTACTGAGAGTGAATTAAAGAATATTTTTAAAGGATGCATCTTTATTTGAGGGCCACACCCTGGGTACAAAGAAATGGGTCTGGGATATTTTAGATGTGAATCTTTAAAGACAATGGCCCTCCCTTATTTATCTGTTTCCAGCATGCAATATGTATTTTTGGAGCCCAGAAATATTTGTTGAATGAAAGAACTATTTATGATTAGCATACTGCATATATCTGTTTAAATAATGTGCTTCTGACATATTTGAAGAAATTTGGATATTTGATTTTTTAGATATTGAAATAACCCTGAAATCCTAATTTACTTGTGATTATTCTCTGTATGGATCTGTGTTTACTTTTATAGTGATTCATTTCTTAAAAAGATTTTACAATATTCAACTCAATCCCAAAAAATAATCTGTAAGATTCTAAGTAGCTCTTAAGTTTTCTGATTCTACACAGTCGTACTCAGTGGAATCCCAGTTAGTGCTACTGTGATAGCTTTCATGAAGCTATCATCATCTTCATCACTACAACTATCTTTATATGGCACATGGGAAGTTTACAGATTGAATTCGATATACTTGTAATTTTAAAGTCAGTTCTCTATCACTTATTTAAAACAGTTTTTAGTAGTATGTACAAGATGAAATGCTTCAATTAACTTTTCTTATGCACTCTAGATATTTTAAGGAGCATATAATTAATCAGTGTAAAGTCACGTTCTAATAAATTAACATTCTGGGTGTCTACACCTTTGACATTTTTGTCATTACTCTCTTATTATCATTGAAACTGTAGCTCTCCTTACATCTGACTATGTCAACTCTACCAAATTCTTACTAAGACATCAAATGGAAGGCTTTGTAATATTTTGTAGTTATATTTCATTGTACTAGTTTAAATTAATTAACATTGAGAGTTTCTGGTTGAGTTCTAAGGAGGCATCATTTTTACAACTGTGTAAAACACTTTATGGCTATTCTCATAAAGATCCTTGTTTTGTTTTTGCTGTTTAAGACACGTACATCCTAATAAGTAATCTTTATATGCAAAGATACATCTCTTTTATAAAACACGTTTTGTGGCTCTTTTGCTCAGACACGCTAGTATCCTTACTATTCAGATCGTCTGATGTGGTTTGCTTTATTTTCACTACATTTGTTACCATTTAGCCTGAAAGCACATTTCTGTATTTTTTAGAGCTGAGGATTTATGTTTGATATCTGATTGGAAAATGTCCATCTAATTTCTATTAGGTATGATTGCTGAGCTGGGAATGGTGGCTCACATGTGTAATCTCAGCTATTCAGGAGGCAGATTTTGGGAGGATCGCTCAAGGCCAGCCCTGGCAAAAAGTTGGCTAGACCCCACCTCAGCTAGATTTACATGATGGTGTAAATCTAATTCCAGCTATGTGGGAGGCATAATTAGGAGGATAATAGTTAGAGGTCTAAGGCTGGCCCTAAAAAATAAGTAAAGCATAAAAGACTGGGCATGGCTCAAGTAGTAGAACATTTGACTAGGAACTGCAAGATCTTGAGTTCTAATCCCATTATTGCAAAAAAAAAAAAAAAGGACAAGAAACAATGCTGGGTTATTTGTTTTATTATCTAAAGTTTAGAAATTGGACTGTCTAATAGTTTTTAGAGACTAAAGATGGGTACTACCTTAAAATTACAAACAGATAAAATACTAACTCTAATATAGTATAGCCATCTTAAATCTTCCCAAAATATTCATAAGTAACAATTGATTTTGTTTGGCTATAACTGAGAACTAGAAGAAATACGAGATATTTTCTGAGTCTGCTTTCTTTGAATTCTGAAAGCGTAAATTACACACTCTCTACCTGTTTGAACCATTGACAGATTTATGAACTGATGACAGTTTTTGGGTTGGGGATTCTGGAAACAAAAGCAAACAAGAAAGGAACACCTAGCTCCCACGAAAATGAAATTTGAAATTATTCTTATGTAAGTTATCACAGCCAAGCTGTTTCCATACGTTTTGATGGATTTGGGTGGTTGTAGTCAGACCTATAGTTTAAATTTGAAGAAATTTGTTTTTTTAAGCAAATCAGAGAACCTATACTAACTACACAGTTGATTTCACACAACTATCTACAAGATTATGGTATTTATGTTTTTAAAAGCATGTGTATGCAATGAATAAAGATAATAAGGAAACATCAAACTTTCAGTACAGTTTTGTGATTTATGCAAGACTTTTTCTCTTTTATTCTAAATAGTTCTGTATTCTTTGGATCTTTTATAAAGAATGAGTACATATATTACTTGAGCAACAACAAAGAAAGGAATTTAGTCAGCCATCTTTTCCAAGAAATCATGGAGCTGTTGTGCAAAATAACAGGTCTTAACTCTGCTTTTGTGGATTTGCTCTTCCGTGATACTATTATAGAAGCATGAAAATGGACACCTGATATGGTGATAGATACTGAAGTCTGGGGTATTTTCATAAATGAATGGTATATTTGTATTTATTGTACAGTCTTAGATTTAGTTTTAATATATGGTATTTTCATAATTGTGAACTGGAAATTACAACAAATGTTACATGCTTGGAATTGTTTTATGGGTGATATTTATCCATAGTTTAAGATGCTGCAGACCTAATGCACATATAAACATTGTAGTCACTTTTGGCAGTTGTAGAGGGGGCTTTGTAGCATGTCATATAGCAAAAGAAATTAGAGCAGAACTAGTTAAGACTTAGATTTTCTGTTCTAGCACCTGAAGGACAAACAAGTATACTTAAAAAAAAGCAAAAAAGCCTTCATCTATTTTTCCTGTCAATTTAAAACTTTGTTGAGTGTTGCTACTTGTTATGTTAAACTTTTAAAGAGAAACTGTTTTTAGCAAGACAACTGTGGTACTTTGTGAAAATGACTTGAGCATTTGAAAAGAAAGAGCAAAGGTGTGAAGGTATAGGGAACATCAGAGAGAGAGGTCAGCAGCAGCCTTGGTGGGGAGAGCCTTTGCCTCACCTAGATCTAGTAGAGGGAGGAAGAGGGCCTATGAAAAGTAGGACCCTTCCCTGCTTTTTCTTTTCTTTCAGAAATTGTAAATAGAAAACAGAATTTATAAGTCAACCACGGCAGTCTCCTGCTTGAATGGCGGGAAGATGAGAATAGTTTCTGGTAGAAGATGAAGGAGTGGGACTGGATGCAGTAGAGAAAAATAGACCTCATGCTTCCTGAGCTGTCTTTGCAGGGATTAGAAGATGATCGTTTTGGAGAACTGGGGTCCTTGGGAATTGAGCCTAGAAAAGCTGGTGTATTGAAGCAGGATGAAAGTCAGTATTTCCTAGAATAGATTTTTTGGGGAGAGGGTTACTGTGCAGGACCTTTGCTTACCAGGCAGGCACTTTGCCACACAGGCCATGCCCCCATCCTTTTTACTTTAGTTATCTTTTTTTCTGATGGAGTCTCACTTTCTGCCAGAGACTGGCCTCAGACTCCTGATCCTGCTCTGTATACCTCCCACATAGCTTCGATGATAGGCAGTGATCACCATACTTGGCTTATTTATTGAGGTGGGGGTCCTCACAAGCTTTTTGCTCCAGCTGGTGTCAAACTGCATCTTCCCAATGTCTGCCTTCTAAGTAGCTGGGATTATAGGAATGAGTCACTGGACCTGACCTAGCAGAGTGTCCAACTAAACCAGTTCTGTTACCAGTGGCCATCTTGGGCTCACTATTGCTTTTATGTTTTGCACAGGACTGTATCACTGTCTGTGTCTGCATGTGAGATGTCTTAGCTAGTTGTATTCTGACATTGTCATAGGTTCCTTACCATTGGTATTGCCCCTCAGCTCCCATTTTACCTTACGTTACGGTCAAGAAGGCTTAGGGAATTAGGGAGACTCTAAGCCTGACAGGAACAGTGACAACTTTCTCTTCTCCCCCTCCTCCAACTGCCCCCCCCCCCACTTTGGAAGGAAGAAAGAACTTGACATTGAGCAGATGACATGGGTTTTACATTCAGTTTTTGTTTTCTGATCTTTACTTTTTCATTTTCTTCCAAAAGTGTCTGCAACACAGTCAGTGAGTGCTTGAAAAGACTTTCCTGAGTTCATACTCTGTCATAGATTTAGAATCCTCTGATTGGCTTTTACTCATTAAAATAGTTTTCTGAAATTAACCTTTTAATAATACTTCAGTGAAAATTTATCAGGCATGAGATGAAGTTTACGTGTGTACTATTAGTAAAGAAAAGGCTTATTAATCCCATAAATAATAAAAACAAGATCAGGGTATATGTTTAGCTTACATAAGAGTACAAACTGTTTTAAAGCCTGTTTAAAATAACATTTTATTTGTAAGATGCACTATTCAGGCTTTTGCATCCTGCATAGGCTGTTGAGATTAGAACTTGAGCTTGGATAGACTATTCAGATTAAAATTTGAGCTTGGTGGGCATGGTGGCACATGATTATAATCCCAGCTACTCACAGGCAGAGGTAGAGAGATTGTGGTCTGAGGTCACTCCAGGCAAAAGTTGAGACCCTATCTGAAAAACAAACTAAAAAACAAAAGGACTGGGTTTTTGCCTCAAGTGGTAGAAAGTGTGCCTAGCAAGTGAACTGGAGTTCAATCCCCAGTACTGCCAAAAATAAACAAACAAAACAAAAACTTAGAGCTTAACATTTATTTAAGCAATCTCAGAAGAATCTATAATTTCTGATGGTACTTAACTATTATTTTGTTACTGAAAGATAAACAATACATAATTTTTAAAAATACAGAATTGAATGGGTTTTCTTCTTCCTCTTTATGTGGGTCTCCTAGACAGGTGTTTTATCTTTTGGGAATCTCCACTTTCTCTGTAAAATGCAGACATTATTATCTGCTCTGTCAGTGGGATGATGAACACCAAAATGGTGACTGGCACATGGTGAGTTAACAAGAATGATATATTGTTATACTCTTAGATTAAAATGTTGAAAAAAACTGAATCAAATAACTAAGGAACAGATCCCACAAGCATATGTTGAATCAATTTTATATCAAATGGTCTTCTAAGAAGGACATGCTTTTTATTCTGCTTTTCATCACCAGCTACAATTTAAAAAAGTAGTCTGAAGCATCACCTTGCAAACGTAACAGGGTACCCGGATCACTTACTGGATGTTTTTGCTTTTCATCTGTCTTTGTGCTGTCAGGTAGATGGACTCATAATTCTTTGAAAAGAAATGTGTGTGTGCAGATACGAGGCATGTATTAATGCTGTTGTGTTCAAATCAATTACTGAAGAAATGAAAGTAAAATTACCTAATTAAAGCAAATCACAAGTAAACTGCTCTCTTTGTGAGGGGGTAATTGAAATGGCAATGATGCAGGAGTAATGCATTTCTTTGGAGGCTGGCAATTGCAGATGTGTTTGGTGGAAGGTCATAAGAGTACCTACAACCTACCTGAAATTGCCCAGAGTGATTTTGTTTGTTTGTTTGTTTTTAGCATGAACTTGTGTACTTGTGCACTAGACGTATTGGCAAGTGAATTCCTAGTATGGATCTGAAATTTCACGAATTTCCGTAGTCATGGTGCTGCATGACTTATGTCATAACTCATCTCTCTGTTGTACATCTGGAATTCTCAGAATGTTGTGTCAGACAGTGGTAGTGTCCTTTTTCCCTCTTATCTTTGAAGAATCGAGGAGAAAATAAGGACTTTTCAAGATTTCACAGTAAAGCACATGTAAATAGACATTTTCACGAGTGAACTTTGACATTTCCTAGGTCGTAGTTACAAGGGGCATTCACAGTGCAGTCAGTCCCTGCAGTCCAGTGATCCTTTTTCTCCCTGAGTAGTTTCTTCTCCAAAGGCTTGGAAGTTTTTATCACTTCCTATCTCATTTCCCCCTTGCTTGAATTCTTGATTGCAGCTTATCTCCCCTGTAAGACTGGAAACCGCTTGAGGGTAGGGAAAATGACTTTCTCATCTGTGTAGCCTGAGGGCAGCAGACAGAGTAGTGCTTTATTGCTTAACAGACTGGAAATGGTGTCTTTGCTATGCTGTGTCTTCATCGTTTGTAAACTAGGAAAAGTTGGTGCTTGTCTTTAAGGGTTGTGAGGATCAATAAAATAGCAAAATCTTTCTCACAGTGCCTAACACCTTTAAAGACATGATTTAAAAAGTACTGCTTTCACATTTGTGTAGCTAGGTAGTGCAGTTTCTTAAGCATTACATTCTCTGAACTAAGTAGGTTGTCCATTAAGTTTGGAGGACATTATGAGTTAATATGTGTTGGTTATCTGAGTGCATTAGAAACTTATCTTAGTTATTTGGGATTTATTTATCGAGATTACTCAGTTATGCTATCTGTGTTGAGGATACTAGAGACCAAACCAGTTATTCTTACCTACAAGATAGTTTTAAAATAAATGCTCTGAAGTTAGCTCTGTCTAGTTCAGACTTTTGACTCTCCTCAATACTCAGAATATTATATTGGATTAAAAACTTAATTTACTTGGAATCCTCCCATGGCTTCAGAAAAGAAAACACATCTTCCAGCCAGTATCACTATAGAATTTAGAAATGGATTTTATAGAAGACTCTAAAAGCTATGGAGAGAGTTTTGGTGCATTACATCATGGTTTTCGCACACTAATTAAAAGAGGTGAAATTCACCACCTGACACTTTTGTCATTTATGGGGAAGAAGTATGAATCAAGATATGGAAAAGTTTAAAGTTAGGATTTTAAATTATTGCTACTATTATTCTTTGACTAATAGCATTGGTAATCTCTCCAACCAAAATCTCTCAAATCATAAAATAGCTCTTCAGTAGACACCCCTGAAAATGGCATGTAATGTTGCAGTTGTTTTTAGTCAGCTCTGTTCCAGTATTTGAACCTGAAAGATCGTTTAGAAACCTGTGAACCAAATGGCTCTTCCTTAAAACCGTTAGACAGTTCTGTTTATGACAGATGGGGAGGCCACACAATTTTCTCAGGGCAATTGTGGTAATTATCACATTTGCCCGTGATGTAATTATTATGACTGTACCTGTGATCAGATACACAACCTTTACAAAAGTTTTTTTTCCCTCAGTTTAATCTTTTCTTGAAATAGTGTTTAAATGTATCCAAACAATGTCCAGACAATTTGTTACATGAGCAGTCATTATCTAGTGTCACAAACATTTATTTATAATTATTCCTAGAGCTGTAAGAAGTAAGACACCATATTTAATAGCTTGGAGAATACCAAGTCCTCTTATTATTTGTATTTTAATAGAATGCCTTCTTAACAAGTAGTAACCTTTTCATTGTTCCTGTACCCCTGGTTTTGATTTGATTTTTTTCTTTTTTTGGTGTTACAGCAAAATTCTGTCTTATTTACAAGATCATGAAATGTGATTTGCTAAGTCCATAATATTTAACCTGGAAATATTATATAGAAAAGCAATGTGTTTAATTCTAACTAAACTTAAGATATGAGTTAGTGTCTGTATATCTAATAGTAACAATTATGCATTTTTATGCTAAAAAGAGCCCTTTGTAATGATTAATATCTAATTTTCTGTTTGACTTTTTCATATTTTGTGAGTGATTAGCATTGAATTACAGAAAATACTTCCAGCTGCTGGCGAGGTTTGTTTTAAGTCACCATTAAAATACATGTTTACCATCTTGGGGAGCTTTACGGATGGTGGGAACTCTACCATGTTCCCCTTTTCAAGTGTGACATTTATGAATATGAGGATTTTAAGGTGTTTTCAGGATCACCTGTCTGGATGGTCACAACTCCGATTATTGACGTCTGTTGATTTGTTCATTACTTTGTAACAAAGCATTTATTGCTTTAAAATGTTCTGATCCTTTGAATTTGGCACTTTTACTTTGCTATCTCTGAGGCCCTAAGCTGGGTGATTTGTATTTGTTTCTTTGTTTCTGTTCTTACCATGTGTATTGATTTTCTGGATTACTGACTATTGAAATAAAGGAAATGATCCAGTTAGTGGATATCAGAAAACCAAATGATTTTGATAGGAAAGTGAGAGCTATCGCCCAATAGAAGAGAACAAAATGTAGGCCTGGCTTCATTAGAAGTGATGATGTCATCAGTGGCCACCAGTTACCATCTTTGACAGCACTTAGGTCTCCCTCTCAGGTCCTCTTCTCGGTGGATTTCTTCACATATTGTTCATACTGGTAATGGCTTTGGTGACCTTAAGCTCTGTGTCTAGTACGATTTCCTTTCTCACACCTCATCCAGTCCATCAGAAACCGTTGCTCTGCTTCTAAAATCCTTTAAAATTTAAACAGTTTTCACCATGTCCATTCCTATAACTTTAGTTACTAATCATTTGAGTTTAAAATGTTGGAGCAGTTTATAACCAGTCTTCCTGTTTTCGTTCTTGAACTCTGATTGCCCACAATTCACACAGTCTATAGACCTGGACTTTCTAAAACCCAAATCAGAGTATAATAATTCACTTTCCCTTTCCTCCTGTCTTTTCCTTGACCTGGGCAATTCACTCCCATCTCTGGGCTTTTGTACCTGCTTTCTTTGTGCTTGTAACACCTTGCATTCATAACTTTTCTCAAAAACATCCTTTCTCAGTTCACCTGTTGCCTCTTTGGAGCGGTTTTGTCTAAGCACCATAGGCAAATAAAGCCTATATCACCCATTCTGTGATAATACCTTATAATAAAATCACATGTATTATACCTAACAATGTCTGAATTAATTTAATTGTCTCTTCTGCCAACACATACTTGAGGAACGTTACTAGTTTTGCTCACCAATATAGCCTCAGTGCCTAGAATAGGGTCCAGAATATAATAGACAATAAATTTGAATATGTGGACTAACTGACTTGCTGTATTATCCCTTCTGTAAATAGGATTGTCTGTGTCTGTAAAGTTCACACAGTATATTAGGCTATGATATCCATTCCAAAGCTCGTGATATAGAAATCTGTAAGTTACACTCCAAGGTCACATGTGGAGAGAGTACATAGTGGTTATAAACCTTGTCTTCTGGCTTGGAATTTGGTGTTCCTTCCATTACGTGATGTGTCCATTCTTTCTTTATATTTGCTTGTGTCCTTACTACATTTGTAACAGGTACTGTGCTCTTGTGTACTCTGGACCATGATAGTCCCCGATGACACGCCTGTTCTTATATTTTGGGGTAAAGCCCTGTAGATTTGGTTAAGAATAATGCCTTTCAAGTATGTAGAATGGGGTTCAAGTCTTTAAGGTAAACCATAGGATATCCAGTGGTTTGCATTGTTTTCAACCTAATAGCTGAGCGACTATGAGAATGTTTCTTGAGTTTTCTAGATTAATTTCTCTTGGGGATAAAGTAGATATAATAATAACTGTTGTAAAGTTTTTTGGAAATAAGGTGCAGTAGATTGCATTTTCTAGTATAATTTGCTCTGTGTGCTTTATAGACACTTAGATCATTTTCTGGGATAATTTTCTGTTATTCTATACTGTAAACATTTGCATGTAGTTTTCTACATTTATTACATCCTAAGGTTTGAAAATTAAATAAGAAAATTAAATAATACCAACTCAACCTAAAGTTACCACTTACATTTTAGAGAGTTAGTTTATTTTTCTGAATTGATTGATACAAGGTTTAGAATATTCTTATTCATTAAGCAAACAAGCAAAAAACTGTCATCTTCAGATTTTACTGTCTTTATCCATCTATTGTTATGTTTCACAAATCTATTTTGTTAATTTTTTAATGGTAAGTTTATTTAGCTTTTTAATTTGATTTTATATCGTACTTAATAGTGTTTTAATTACTGTGGTTAATTATCATGGTAATTTAATGGTCTCTTAGTACTTAGGAAGGGAATACTTTATAAAAACAATCAAATCTCATTTCTTTAGTTCCTAGGATGTTTTGGAAATACATATTTTTTCAAGTTAGTTAATCGTGTGGAAAAATTGCACTTTGTAATTGTTTTGGAAAGAAAATTGTTATTTCTAATCCAAAATTTTGGTAATATTTTAGGACTGAAATAGAAAATAAAAACAAATTAGCTATTGTTTCTAAATTACCTTTATTTAGGTCAGATTAACTGTCTTCATCTTATGATTATTTGTGTGTAATGTAGATCAAATAAGGTGTTCAAAATGGGATTGACTATCTGGAAGAAGGTAGTGTTATCTAGACTCCACAGCCAGAACATATGAGCATCGAAAACTTAATTGATTAATATCTTTTTACATCATTAGCCAATGACTAAGGATTGCTAGATGGAACTAACATAATGAGATTTTTTTTTTTTGTTAGTATCTTAATTGTAATGGTGTTCCACTGGGTATTTCGTTAAAACGCTATTTACTGTGAACAATTTAGGACTTAAAAAACAGACCTACCTCTTAGTTGTTACAAAGCTTCTGATGCAGACTCCGGGAATGGTTTGAAACCAGATGTGAAGTAATAATAGCTATGACTTCAGCCAATGTCCTGTTGACCCCTTCTCCACAACCTACCAGTAATGAAAGATCTTTGATAAGTGTAACTGTCTTATACTCATTTTATTTACAGTTTTCATAGCTAATGAATTATAAGGAACAGCCCACAAGGACCTGATTGTTTACCTGTCTAATAGCAGTTTACAGATGGGGTGTGCTGTGGGTCCTTTAATAGCATTTGATGTAAGTTGCTGCTTACCATTCTGTGTTGTGGTTGGAGCTGGAGAAATAGAAAATTGGTCATTTCCCGGCAGATAGCAGTAAGTTTCAATTCAGTCACAGTGCTGCATGCACTATGATAGGTTTATAATTATTACCCAAAGATTGATGGTTTTTTTGGTGAGTGTAAATTTGTGCAGCAGTAATCCATTAAGAAATCAATAATCATTCCATTCTGATGTGCAGTTCCTATTCACGGTTATAAATGTGTAACCAGAAGCTAAAACCAATGTATTGTTGTATTGTATTGTGTGTGTGTGTGTGTGTGTGTGTGTGAAATCGTAGTTGACACTATGAGAAATAAAGACATTCTCATAATTTTTTGGGTCAAATTCCTTTTCCTTTGCCTGTGCTCTCTTGTTCCATATGGCTATGGCATACATGCTGAAAGTAAGTTTATTTTTCTAGTCTTTAGGAAAGTTTATTTAGACACATTTAAACATCTCTGTCTTCTTGTCTCCATTTTTGCTTTGTTTTTTAACATTAAAAATTATTAAAAGTTCAAATTAACTCAATGTTTCTTTCTTTAATCTGGAAGTGATTTATTTCCAAATCTGCATGGTTAGGAAAGTGGAAGATTCTTCCTCTTTATAATAAAATTTTAACCCTACAGCTATACTCTCATTTAAAAAGCTATATGTAACCTGTATTTATTGTGCTGGATATCATTGGAAGAAGCCAGCCTTAAGGCAAGGGTGACCCTTCTTTCACAGGGACTTATGTTTGGGTGTGAGAGAAACAGACATCAACACAAGTAACACAAGGATATGAAGGAGAAATGATCGGGGAAGTTGCAGCTTGGAATCCATCCATTACGTAAGCTCTGAAGTGGAACTTTGGTGTTGTGGCCTGATAGTGCTGGGGTGACGGGGTGTGGGTGGATGTGGTCAGTGTTACAAAATTCTGCATAGACTGGGGCTAAAGAGCAATCTAAATAGAGATTCTAAATAAAAATGATACAGGAATATAGTTTAAACGTGAAATCCTGGAGAAAGATGTGAATTAAAAAGTCAAAGCTCTTTTTGCCAGTTTCTTAATTATTCTCCCCCAATTTTTAGTATATGCTAGCATAATCAAGTATGTACATATATTATTTCCTTTCCTATTAATATGGACAGGATTGCACTGTGCATACTTACCTGTGGTGGGACTTTTCATTTGGGAATTTCTTTTTCCTATCCATACTTTGTTCTTGTCTGCATTTAATTCCATTATACACTGAGGATACAGGGTGATTTACAGTATTAGTGAATTTATTAGTTACTTGAGCGTTTAGGTTGTTTCTGGGTGTTTTCTATTATATAAACAGTGTTATAGTGACTGGCTTCATCCATCTGTTTACTTTTTCATACATCCTTAGGATAACATAATTTAGGTGTAGATTTGCTATGTTGGGAAGTCTGTGCAATGACTGTTTTGGAAAAGTATGACCAAATTGTCCTTTCAAAAGGTTACCAATTCACACTGCAATTAATATTGTATGAGGCACTACTTTTTCACCTTGATAATGGGGTGTGTTAGAAATTTTGGTGAATTCCATAGGGAGAAAATGGTATGTGGGAGTATTTGACATTTCCTTTTTCTTTTGGTGGGACTGAGGTATGTAGTCAGGGTTTTGTGCTTCCAAAGCAGGTGCTTTATTGCTTCTGTCACACCTCCAGTTCGTTTTGCTCTGATTATTTTGTTGATGGGGTCTCATGAATTATTTTCCTGGGCTGGTTTGGAACTATAATCCTCCTGATCTCATCCTCACAGAATTACAGGTGTGAGTGACCAGTGCCTAGTACATTTGACTTTTCTTAATTATGGATACTTGAACATCATTTCATATGTTTGTTGGCTGTAAAGTTTGTGTTTAATTTTTGTCTCTGATGAACATTTATCCAGGAAAAATAATAACTGAAAACTTCATTAAGAACTAGGAGAAAGGGTGAGGCGCTGGTGGCTCATACCTGTAATCCTAGCCACTTGAGAGGCTGAGATCAAGAGGATTGCTGTTTGAAGCCAGCCTGGGCAAATAGTTTGAGAGACCCAATCTCTAAAATAATCAGAGCAAAATGGAGTGGAGGTGTGGCTCGAGCAGTAGAGCATCTGCTTTGCATGGGTGAAACCCAGAGTTCAAACCCCAGTCCTACCAAAAATACTAGAAGAAAGAGAAAAAAGAAAGCATTTTATTTGTGAGGCACATTTTGAGGCATATTTACTAAGGGATAATGGGAAGATAGGAATTGCTTTGTATTAAGTAAAAACTTTCAAATGTTATGCCTTGTAGAATAGGAGAATACCTGTCATTCCTGTGTCTGCACTTATTTCACTGGTGCATTTTGGTAAATCACATAAGAAACCCTTCTAACATATTTTGCATAGCACTTCAATAAAGTCCAGAGGTTTGTGACATTTTAATTGTTTATAGTAAGAAACCTGGCCATCATGTAACAGCTGTTTTAGAAGTAGTAGTCAGCAAGGAATTCAGAAAGAACTATATGCCTTTACTTAAAAATTTGATCAGTTAATGTATAAGTTGCTAGGAGGTGTAAGGGAATGGGTGCCTTGGGAACTGTGTAAGGGGATAAGGACTCCACGTCAAGTCCGTGGAGATCCAGATCTGCTTTGGACAGTATGTTAGCTTGCCTAGAAACTCAGGTTAGGCCCACTACTGAGAAAAGCTAAAATCTCCTCCTTTTTTTCCCTTTTACATTTATTCAGGAAATTACCCAGTTTGGGCTCGCCCTGTGATTTCCTCACATGGGAAAGTAGAGTTGAGAGCAGAGAAGGCTCCTTGTGTGACAGGTTTTTACATGAGCAATTATGCATCCTAGTGTGGAGTGGAGTTTTGTAGCTCCTTGTGTTCGAAGAACTAGATTGTTGACAGACTATTAAAAAATATGCTAGAGGTCACCAAGGGAATAGGTTTGTTCTTTAACCCACAGAGAATCCTGAGGTAGGAAAACCATGTGCCTTCCTTCACTTTCCCTAGAATGGCAGTTTCAGGACATAACTGATTGATCCTTCTTTGCTTTTTTGCCTATAAAATCACATTTTAAAATATCAAACTTCCAAGTTCTCTTCTGCAGTACGCACATACCATATACACACACACACACACATGCCATTCATCTCACTACTGAAAATGACCCTTGAATCAAACTCTAAATGACCTTTTAAATGACCCCAAAGGTCATTTAGAACAACTTCCTAAACAAGTCAAGAACATCCTTGACAGCATGCATGACAGGTGGTCTCCAGGATTTTACTTGGCTGTTTCCAGTGCTAGAGGAAGAAAAGTCACTGTTGCATTGTTGATCAGCTATAATTCTTAGAAAGCTCTTCCTTACATTATTGAGCCCTCATCTGGAATGTCTTGTTGAAAGACTATCGTAATTTCTCCTGAGGATTATACCAATGCTTAGCATATGTGTTCTGTCTCTGTCTCTTTTTTTTAACCCTTTTTCCACACCATTGCAAGTAAACCATGTAAATATGAACAACAAGAACAAGACAAAATCCTGAACTTATTATCTGTAATTATACATTAGTAATAGTACTGTTAGGCATTTTACACTTCAGAACTTTAAAATCTTTTATTTGGAAATTCAGATTATGTTATAGATAAAAACGATATCTTTCTTGAAGACTATGTTTTGAAGACATACTCGTTGGTTATATTTCCACTTCAAATATAATACACAATTTTTATTTTGAGCATAGAAGTTGGAATGGTTACTATGTTACTCTAAAATTTGATATTGTGAAACTTAAAAGTGAAGAGAACTATAAAGAGATCTGATGAAACTCATACAAAGGAAATGGAACCACCTTTCCAGATTTCATTTGGTTTAAGATGTGGAGATTTACCATAGTTTTGCAGTTGACATTTCTTATAAAAGATTCTGAGATGAAAAAGATAAAGTTTCTAAGAGTGATTCTAGGCACCTTACATTTGTTCCTCTGAGGATATTAGCAATAACTGTTTTGTTTTTTTTGTGGTGCTGGAGATGAAACCTAGGCTCTTGCACATACTAGGCAACACTTTACCACTGAGCTACATCCCCAGGCCACAATATCTGCATTTTTCCCCTGCTTGAGTGGCAGTTTTACTGTGCCTTTATTGGATTTACTATTGTAATTGGATATGGAATTGTGCTGGGAAGCACATATTTCAATATGTGCACCTTAGCAATTTAAATCGTTAGAATGGTGACTCACTCTCATTTAATAGGGAAATTAGCTGGCTCCGGTCTCTGTGAACATTTGGGGAGGAGTTGACTGTAGCTGCAGAGATACCACCAGTGCTCCAGGTCACATGTAGCAGAACCTAGCCCTGTGCTGGGTTAGAGTCTCTCTTGATTAGTCAGGCTGGATTTTGTCAGGCATGTCTTTGCTTCTATTTGGAGAATTATCTTATTAGGAGATTCGCTTGGATGCAAATTTAAGAGTTGTATTAGCCCATTTAATAATGTCACCGAAGATTTGGTAAGGGTACATGAGCAAGGTCATATAGTACCTTGGATGTCTCCCATCATGAACAAATTATGAAACCAAGCTGTTTTAGAAATATTTATGTCGTAGAGCCTTCTTTGCCAAACTTGCTTGAATCACCTAGGAAGCTTGTAAAAATAAAGATTCCTACACCTCACCCCAGGTATGCTGAATCATAATCCTCAAGACAGGAGCCTGTGACTCTAATGATTGGGCCAGTCGAAGAAGCATTATCAAAGGTGAATATGCCAGGCATGGGAAAGGACTGCCCTGGGAAAGAAGACAGTGATGGCTCCCAGAGCTAGGGGGTTACCGCATGTTACCATCAAACACTAAAATGTCCCCGACTTTGCAATGGATGGTACAAGAATATGACTTAACTGTATCTTAGAGAAAAAAAAAGTAAAGTTGTTTTACATACATATTATACCATGCAAAAGATCTTTACTTTTTTCCTCTTCTTTTACTGTGCCTGCCTATGCCTATTTTGCTTTTCTTGGCTTTCCAAATCTTTTTGTTTGGGATATTTTATGAAATCATTACGATATTTCCCCACTGTATTTTATGAGACTGAGTAAAAGGCTATTTTCTGTCTCCACTTCTCTCTGAGTTGTACTCCTTCAGCCTGTTGATGCAAAATAGACTCCTGTTCCTGTTTCAGCCAGGGAGCCTGTGCATCTGTTGACACTTCAGAAATAATCAGTTTAGATTTCAACAGCTGATTAGTGCTCTGTTCTAACCAAACGGAGAGGGAGCTCTTGAGAATGGTAACATACTATTCTACATAGTTTTCTGCACAAAATGAAATAATGACAACTTTTAACCAATTCTGTGGCTGTAAAAGGCCCTTGCTAAATTTACGCTTTTCCTTATTGGACCTCACAGAAGCTTTCAAAACATTTAGTGACCTCTATTCCACAAATCATATTCCATGAGCAATCACAACCATTTCATTAGGGTCCTTTCATTTACAACAACTCTGTGAATGATAGAAAGAATATTGGTAGAATTCCAGGAATATCCTACATGACCTGCTAAACAGTTTCAGGGACTCCAGCTTCCACATTGAATTACTACTGAATGTAAGAAATATAGCTAATGGTATCAGCATGGCACCCAAGTACTGATTTGCCTAAGATAGGAAGCCCTATCCCCATGACCTGGAGCCAAAAGGAAAGAAGAGCTGAACGTTTTAAATGCACTTGTGAAAACACTTATCTGTTTGACCTTATATTTCTCCAACAGTCTGTAGAAATAAATTAGAAAGAGATCAAGCAATATAATAAAACTAATAGAGTAGAAATAAATTCAGAAGTCATATAACTAATACCTAGAAGAGATCCTATAGGAAAATTGTTATGCATCTTACTTAGTTAGCAAGTGTTTTTGAATACGTTATGAAAAATATTGTGCCTTGATTAAGGAATGAATTCCTCATTTAAAGAAAAGGAAAGTAGAATGAAATCATACATTAAAAAATCAAATGGTTGAATATTTTAGATGTGAGTTTGAGATATTCCAACAAATATAACAAGAGTTTCTGAATAATATTTATATAACTAAAGCAAGGATACTCAGATTTCTTATAGTTGTATGGTGTCTATCTTCTAGTAAGTTATATAGAATTAATCACTTTTTCTCGTATTCTTCTCACCTTTTCTATAGTAAAATCTGTTTGCCATTCTCCTTCCTGAAAACATTTATGACTTCTTAATTAAACAACCCAATCTGTCTTTTCTTCTCCTGAAATTCTCCTATACTGTGCTTCTGGTCAAGATACTTGCGATGTCTTCAACTTAATGTGTTCTTTTATGTTGCCTTATCATTGCATGAACATTTCCCCTTGCCTTGCATTTCTGCCCCCTTTGCCCACCCAGGCAAATCCCAATTCTTCTTTGAACTGTAGTCATTCCTCATAGTCTTGTGGCACTGAGGGTGTAAGTAGCTCTGTTGTAGTAGTTACCACATTGTATTGTTACTGTTTTATGTCTTTACCTCCTGTATTAGACTTTGAGATCTTCCAGGGCAGAGACCATGTCTTGTTTATTTTTGTACCTGTAATCTCCTTGTCTCTGTACCTGACCACAGAAGGCGCACCCCTTCACAGTGTTGTATGAACAAAAGACTGAGGGAGACTGAGTAAGTTTTTTGTGAAATGGATCAGAGTAGGAACTACCCTTGTGGAAGAGAGATGGAGATGGCTTGCTTAGCTGGGGAGTCAGGGAGAAAAAAAACAAGACAAAACACATAGTCTACTTTCAACAGTAAATTCTTTCTCTAAACAAATAGCTACCATCTCAGTAAGGTCAGACACATGAGAGTGCTCCTTCCTTTGTCATGTGTGTTCATCTAAGTGCATGATACTTATTTAATGATTACTTTTTTTCCCTTTAAGATTGCTAATAAAGGTGACTTTTGACTGATTTCATATGGGTTTGTGGGAATGGGATGAAGTAGAGTTCCATAAAAGATGGTGATTCCTGAACCTAAATCTCTAGCTGGTCTTGCTTCGTACTTTCTCTTCTAACTTAGCGATGACAAAAAAAGGATAAGTCTATAGCTATGCCTCATGGTAGGGTAGAGTAGTAACAGGTAAAATTCCTACGGATTGCCTTATATGTGTCATTGTAACAGAGTAACAGTGGTACACCATTGCTTCTTTGTATTTTTCACGTTTCTTCTCTCCCACACTTTCATCTGTCCTGTTTGTGCTGGCTCATGGCTTTAGACTTCTAGTGAAACTTCCTCTGGCTAAACTTAGGGAATTTTGTTTCAGCTTAGTCATTTGTCCTTTGTCAAATTGACCTATTTCATTAAAAAAAACCAGAGGTTGTGGTGGGATGAGTACGTAGAAAGTACTTAGAAAGCAGGAAGGGGTATGCCATCATCACCCTAGCAAAGGTTGCGTAGGTTCTGTTGGCTTTAGGAAAGTATATATAAATTGTTTCTGGGTCCCTTTTAGCATTCTTTCTTCTTTCCTAGCACTCTTCTTTGCAAACTCATTTCCCTTGTGGTACTTGTTTGCTTCTTCTCTGTCCTGATCAGTCCTGCCTTCCTCTCAGGATTGCACAATTTGAATATGTGTGTTCAAAATTCTTTATCCGAACCAAAACCTATCCGTAGACACTAGGAACCCTTTCCTCAGCTTTCAGTCTTACCCTGAAGCAATTCAAATAAATTCATCCAAGCTGAGGTTTTTAGAGAGTGACATAGTTTAATAGTGTATAGTTGTCTTATGTAGTATGTATGTTTCAGTTAGAGGTATCTCTAGAAATTCTGTCTCAAGTCATAGTAGTAAATCTCCAATAATGGTCATTTCACAGACCAAATCATGCTGGCGGGGTTGAAGAAGTTTATGCCAATGAATATTATTCTATTTTCAAAGTAGTACCAGACCTTAGTTGAGGCTGTTTTCATGAGTGCAGAATATCAGCACGAATGACTTACTTTGTAGTTACAAGAGTTAAAAGAATATAGAATCTGAAGGTGACTCCTTGACTCCTTGGCCATTTGTGGATCCTGTGGCAAATGACATTTTGAAGAAGAAAGAGGGGAAAGGTCTCTGTGGCCTCTGCAAAACTAAATAAGAGCTTTAAGCTAATAATTAGATTAGCAACTACGGCAGCAGGATAGACAATAGGGAAAGATTGGGACACTTAAATTTATGTAATTTAACCTAGGACATTCCAGATTAGACATCTTCCTTCACCCTCTCTGATTGCAAATTCTCTGCTACCTGCAGAGCTAGGCAGAAAAACTATGGAAATTTCCATCTACTTGGAAGTTAGAGTACTTGAAAATTAATATAAGTGTATGGACAGAGCAACTGTCAGTCACTCTAGCCAGACCCACCAAATCTCCCTAGCCAGACCCACCAAATCTCCCTAGCCAGACCCACCAAATCTCCCAAACCTTTCCCCAGCGACAGGTTATTGGCAATTTAAAACAACTTCAAACACAGCCTGCTCTTTTTCCGCTTTGCCACCATTCCTTTTTGTGATGCCTTCCTCTTACCTTTAATAAACTCTACTGCCTCCCTTACTACATGCATGTGTTCTGCCTGGAGTCTTCCATGTGGAACACAAAGCATCTAGGAATCATCTGATCAGGGATTGATTGAGCCTGCAATGCTACCTTTCTGTTTGTTGGAGTTAGTGGCTTTTTCTTTGACTTTTTTTGTTTCTTTTAAGATAAGGACCTTCTAGTTACAGATTCACATGGCATAAATATATCTTCAAATATCACATAATACGTTCTTGAAAATCGTGAGTCTGGAAGCCTCTCTCCTCCGCTCATCTCTTCTGGATATGTAGTGTTCTGACATGTGTAGTGTTAAAGATAGGTGTTCAGCTAATAATTGCCACAGTATTTGAAGCTCTACCATGGAAAAGAACTTCAGCTCTTTTGCTAAAGCCTTTACAAAACCACAACTTCTGATATCCTTAAAGTTCAAATTGTCACAGATTTAAAATATGTTTTGAAAAAAATACATCAAACTTTTCTATGTTTGAATTCAGAGTGGTTGTCTTAGGAAGGAGGAATATCTGGTTGGTTGGAAGACACAGAGAACAGGGGAGTCCTTACTATAATAGAAATTTTTATTTAAGTCTATTTATAAGCCAATTTTCTATTTTATCAAGATAGAATTTTGTTCTGTATCCTGATTATGGTGTTGGATACACAGATCTATACATGTTCTAGAATTATGCTATGGTTTAAATGTGTCTCCCAAAAGTACTTGTGTTAGAAACTTAATCCCTAAATTCATATGCTGAAGGCAGTTGAAGGTAGAGACTTGTGAGAGGCCATAGGGTTAGAAGAGGTGGTGAGGGTGGGGCCCTCATGAGAGGATTAGTGGGGTAGACAAGAAAAGGAAGAGTAGTCTGAGTTTGCTCCTCTGCACTTCCTGGCCATGTGGCAACTTCCACCATGTTGTGATGCAGCAAGAGAGCTGTCAACAGCTGCTGGCACTATCGGACTTACCAGCCTCTAGAACTGCAAAAAATACATTTCTTTTCTTTCTGAATTACCTAATCTCAGGTGTTCTGTTTTAGCAATACAAAATGGACTAAGACCAACATGTATGCTAAAGGGAAAAAAATAAAAAAGCTCGGTTTCTCTATGTGGTAATTTTACAAATAAAAGGATGGAATGAAAAATACATTTTTCATTTGAAGCAGTGTAAAAATGGTGGTTAAATTCCCAGAATAACCAATGCAATGACTTAGTTAATGTAGTACTTATCTGATTGGTAGTATTCATAGATCATGCATACTAACGCTATTTATGAGGAGATACATTTCAAATCACAAGCCAGAACTTGAGGAGTACATTTTTTTTTCACCACTCACAGTCAGAGGTGGGGAGCAGAGCTATGGTCATTAGAATTTGGTTTATAGTGGTGATGAATGCAGTTACAGTAACTGCAGTGATAAATATACAGGCTCAGAAGCAGAACCAGAAGAGGATATATAGGAAAAGTTGATTAAAGTGTACTAATTTACAGTTAGGTAGGGGCAAGAAATTCTGGGATACTGTTGCACGGTAGGGTTTACTATGGAAAACAATAATGTACATTTCAAAAAGCTAGAAGAAAGGACTTTGAAAGTCCTTTCTTTATGGTGCCATAAAGATTGACTTTCTTCTTCTTCTTCTTCTTTTTTTTTTTTTGAGACTGTGTAGCTCTGACCGACCTCATGACATCTTGACTGCTGAGATTATAGGCATGTACCACTGTACCCAGCTAAAAAATAATAAAGGTTTAAACATTACTTGATGTATATGTGTATTGAAACATCATGTTGCCCCATTAGTATGTATGGTATTTTATGTTTCAATTAAAAATAAACAATAACAGTAATAAAAGACAAGAGGATAATTAGACAGTAATTGTTAAGAGACCCTGACCTCAGCAAGGCAGAGGTCTTGACTTTGCATTTGTTTTAGTCCATTTTCCATTGCTCTAGTGAAATACCTGAGACTAGGTAATATATAAAGAAAAGAGGTTTATTTAGCCCAGAGCTTCAGCACATGGCATTGGCATTAGCTCAGCTCTTACGATAGCCTCTTTGACTGTGTCTTATGGTGGATAATATCATGGTGGGAGTGTGGGTGAGAGAAACAGATGGCAGGGAGAGATCACACAGTGAGATAGGAAGCCAGAGAGATCAGGGAGGGACCAGTCTTGCTCTTTTATAATAACCCTGCCTTGAGAACTAACCAGGGTCCCACGAGAACTGCCTTAATTCCTTCTGAGGGTGTCACCTCCAGTGTCCTAATTTCCTCCCATTAGACCCTGCGTCTTAAAGGTTCCATCACCATCCACATTGCCATACTGGGGACCATGCTTTCCACACAGGAACCCTTGGGAGTAAACCACATCCAATCCATAACAGCCACCATCAGTGTTCTGTCCCTAGTAGGTGCTTAGTAACTACTGACTAGATGCTGGGTCTTAGGCTTTGCATGTGTTCAAGTCCTGGTCCTAATACAAGCTTGTGACCTAGGAAAAGTTCCTTACCCTCTCTATGCCTCATTTTCCTCAGCCCTGAAGAGTGTGAAAAGCATGATTCCCATAAGGCTGTTGGGAGGGTTCAGTGAAACTAAGCATTTAAAGCTGTTAGCAAAGTATGGGACACATAGTAAATGCTCCAGTAATGTCAGAAGCAATTATCCAGTAATGGTTGGCTGCATGGCCGCATCTTCTGTGCTCACTGTGGTGGGGGGCAGTGTTGAGTGGCAGTTGCTTTTTTACAGCTTGGCTCGTCTATTGAGGTTCAGACAGAACACCCAGATGTCTAAAATTTTAATATTTGTTTCTTTTTCAACTCTGAGCCTTTTTCCTTTGGAATTTTATCTTAAATGCTATTGAATAAAAATTATTAGGTGCATCAATTACATGACAGATTTATAATAGGGGTTAATTTTCCTGGATTGCAGTTATTAGATGTGAAAGTTATGATTTTTATAAATTATATTTTAATCATATAGAATTTACTATAAGCATTTTAATAGAATGAATGCAGGTGAATAATGGGGACAGGAAAACATTTTTTTAAAGTTAGAGGGGAGGCACTCAGAATCTCACAGTCAATTACCACACAAAATGATGTGAGCAGAAATTTGCATATAGCACTTCCTGTGGATCAGGTATTGTTCTAAGTTCTTTGCATAGAATTCACTTAACTACTCAAAATAAAGCTGTTTGTTTTTCTTTTCTATTCTCATGTAAATATAGAAATGGGTGGGAGTATATCAGAGAAATTATTTATGATATGATTAATCTTTCTTAACATTGGACATCCAAATACTGTTTTGTACTGCTAGCATCATGATTTTAACAGCTACAGAGTAGTTCATTTTGTGGTAATCAGTTTACTGGCACATTAGTTTTGTGTCCCCGAAACTAAGGGAGAACTTCATGTTTATTGGTGATATGATTTTATTCCTCTACAAATAGTCTTATTAACTACAAATCAGTAGGTATAATCTATTATTCCTTTATGTTAAATGAGGTTCAGACAGTCATTCATATTTCTAAGAGTTTTGCTTTGTTTTGTATATATATGAAAAGTTCTGATTTATTAATTTTTTTGTTATAAACTAAAATGTCTTAAAGTAAAATAAGATCTAGATATTTATTATGTCATGCAAACAATTTGACTTTCTCGGTTACTAACATTTGGAAGTTAGCATTTGTATTGACTTTTAGTTTTGACGGGAAAAATTTGGTCTAATACTATTCATAACTCTTCCATGACAGTAAGTGGGTCAACCTTGTTGAGATCCTCATGGTTTGAGTCATGCAGTGCCTTCACCTATTCCTTTAACTTAGTTTTAAGGCAGGAGATCGCAGTGATGGATTGGTTTCAGGGTGTGAACACCAGTCTCTGATTATAATTCAGGAGATGTGGATCTGAGTTGATCAGCAGGCTGCCGGGTTAGCCAGGCAGCTCCCATTATCTCAAGAACCTGTGCTGATTAGTTTGCTATCATTTTAAGAGACCTCACTAGGAAAGCAGGTGTTTTCCTAGCATGGCAGAGAAATAAAAGGAAATATCCCAGATGAGGTTGTTGTTTCAGTCCTAGAGCCTTTTGGTCTAAGAGTATGGAATTTTGATTTACAGGGAGCAAGGAGTCTTAATTTGCCTCTCCAGTCACCACTCCCCCTCTTCTGTCTCTATGATTACTGTTACTTACATTTTTCAAGACTAACAATAAAGGAATGTGATATGAAAGGAAAAGAATCTTGGTATGTCTTAATATTTTGTTTAATTCAAAACACCCTTGTAGATTTTTCTGTAACAATTTGCATGTAGGCTTAATCAAAGTAAAACTATCCAGTACTCTGTCAAAGTTAAAACAAAACAAAACAAAACAAAAAACCTGCTTTACTCTTGCAACATGAGTGCACACGCACACGCACACACACACACACACCCCTTTTCATTTATTTTAGAGGAAGATTAAATTTAGATTTCTCTAAGGAAGAAACACATTTTGTTCAAGAAATTCTATTGTTATCATTAGCAAATATGAATGCTGAAAATGCATGGAACACTTTCAGTTGGATGTTATTTGAACCTAAAATTTGGAGTTGGGTGTTAGTGTTGCAGGAATTCAGGAAGACACTTAAGGGCAGAGAACAAGGTGCAAGCAAGTGTTCTGGAAGGGCTGACAGTTATGGGTCTATTAGGATGAGGGTGGTTGTCCAGCTACAGTAGGAAATAGATATCCTGCCATTTTGTTGGCAGTTGACATCCTTGTGATAAGTATAAAAATACCCATTTGTCTTTATTTCTTTACCTTTGCCCCTCTTTGCTAAATAGATGCCAACTTCAAGCATATAATCTAAGTCAGGTTTAGGAACATACCAAAACAATACAAACCCTTCCCTCCAGGATTGTGTGTGGGGCTAGATGTCCATATATCAATAGATACAACTGAAAACGAGATTTAAAAAACAAAACTTACTTCCAAAGTAAATTAACTTTAAAAATGGTTGTTTATTTTTAGAGAAATAGACATTTGCATAGTTACAGGTTTTTTTGAGATTGTAACTGAAATTGAGGTAGTATACTTACCATAGGTAGCCTATATAGTAATGGCATTTGTGATATAGGTGTGTGTATATATATATATATATATATATATATATATATATATATATATACGTGTACCATATATATATGTGTGTGTGTGTGTGTCCATCATATATATATATATATATATATATATATATATATACACACACACACACACACACACACACACAATGGAATAATCCAGTAGGTTGATGTGATGGTGAAATTACGTCTAATAAAAATGTATGATGCTTCATTGGTTCTAAAGTTCACTTTAGAGTGGACCTGGAATACTAGGAGTTAAGGAGGAAATAAGATTACCCTTTCCTCCAGGCTAGGTTTGAGATTTTTATATCCCTAAATGGTATAAAGATTAGGGTACTCTGTGCCTACCGTTTTAGAATGAATCAGAGTTATACCATCACATTGCTTTCGGGGATTCCTTGCTATAGCTGGCTCAGGGGCGGGCATGGGTATGCATTAGTCTTGGTGGGTATAATAGGAAAACTCACTTTTCAATTGCTGTAGGAATCACCACCAGGTACTTGCTGCCCTTTTATACAAATCTTTACCATGTGCTTGTCTCCTCTTCATTTTGGACTTTCTAAAATAACGTAGTACCTTGTAAAAATGGAGAAGTTCATTTCTGATTCCTAGGAGGGTATTTGACCAACTCTGTTAGTGTCAGCAACTTCCGGTAGAGGTTAAGCAAAGGACATTGAGCTGATAAATTCCAGGATTTGGATACTGAATTTCTTAGATATACCTGTAGTTATGTTGATGGTACCATAACCTCATTGACTACTGAATCAGAAGCAGTAATGAGTAGGGGATAGGCAATGAGTTTGAAGGTTTTTATAAAAGTTCTTTGAGAAATGTAGCTTAAACATGTTACTTTATCAGGTTTACAGATTTGAAAATCTGACATGTAAGACTATATATACCTGAGATGCTTAATATGTTACTGTGGAATAGTTAGCAAGTATATAATTTAGAGTCATAATATATGGTAACATTTTCAAAATATACTGGTAAATTCTAATTTCTTAACATGTTTAGTGGTTTCATGAAAGTCTTAAAAGGAATCAAGTATATCTATATAGGAAAAGAAAAAAAAGGGGAGACTTAATGTTTGTTATATCCTGCAAATATTTTGTTGATTATTTGCGAAGACCTTAGAAGGGAAGGCATGTAATTCAAAGCTAGTTCTAAAAAATAATCAAGCATTTAAGTTATATTGGCATGGTTATAGTTATTTTTTATTAGATCATATATAGTTTATATACTTAATGATTTTTCCTTCAGTTTTTATTTGGGGAACGTTGCCTTTCTTTTAGCAACTGTAGCCATGGAAGTGTTTCATCAAATCAATCAAAAATCTGTTTACAAACATGTATTTATAAGTATTAATTCATTTAATCACTGTAAAAATTTTTGAGGTAGTTACTAGTATTGCCTTCATCTTTTTGTTTTTCTTTCTTTTTTTTTTTCTTTTGAGGCAGGGTCTTGCTAGGCAGTCCAGTCTGGCCTCGAACTCATGATTCTTCTGCTGCAGCCTCCCAAGTGCTGGGACCTCAGGCATGTGCCACCTTGTCAGGCTTGCTGTGGCTCATAGATGAAAAACTAAGGTAGAATTTAAAAGGCATTGAGAGGTATAGCTGTGTAATAAAAACCTAAGTTGTCTGGCTCCAGAATTCCTGTTCTTAGCCAATATGACAATCTCCAAAACTTCAAATTGCAATTTATTTTGGGTTGGAAAACCAACATGGTATATAGTAACCAGCACATTAATAAAAATTACATGGAATGGAGAATAATAGAATTTGAAATGTTATGTGCGCTAAATATTGTTTTATGTAACCATTTTCATACACATTCTAACAAATATTTAGACACACATAGGCACATGTTTATAATGAAGTGCAATAAAATTATATTTGTTATTCTTTATTTGGGTGAAAAAATTTACAAGCCACTGAACAACACTATACACTCTTTCAGTGCCTTGAAGATATGTGTTCAGTGAATCTTCATTGAGTTAGTGTATAGTTGAGTAAAGAATAAACATGTAATCAGAATCTTTTTGCACAGTATTATGATTAAATACTTCTGGTGATCATATTACTTCCCTGTGGAGAGTTACCAAACCTCACTCAAAATAGGAGAAATATATAACTACATTGACATAGTACTTTAAGATATTTATTTTATTAGGAAAATTCCAGAAATTAGCAAGGCTGCAAGGAATAGGGATTTTTATATGTTGTTGGTGGGAGCATAAACTGATACAAATGTAAATCAGGTTAAATGCATACAAGCTTTGACTACTCCTACTTCTACAAATCTATCTTGAAATAAATTAAATGTTGTCTGTGAGCATGTGTTCATTGCAGCATGGTTTTTAATGCCAAAGTATGGGAAACATTTTGCAAACAATGCTTGTCTATAGGGGACTGGTTAAATAAATCAGATAACCCAATAATAGGATATTATGTAGGTGTCCACAAAATGAAGAATCTTATTAATAAGGAAAGATTTCCCAAATAGAATTCTAAGTAAGAAATAAGAAAAAGGAAGAGGCAGAATAAAATAAATTGTGCAAAAGGCAAAAGGAAACACTTTTTGGAAATTTTATAAAATATCTGGAAGTATATACCAGAAAGTAGTAAACCATACAAATATATACCAGTTCCTCAACACCAAAAAAGAAAACAAAAACTAAAAGTAACAGATGAACCATGTTGAATGCTACTTTGTTGAGAACATAATATTTATTTCTGTGAAGTGGAATTAAGAATGCTAGCTCCTTTGTTCTTTGCCAGTGGAACTCTTAAAAAAGTAACATCCCATTAATTTGCTTCCCTCACATGCAGCTTGGATTTATTGATAGTTTTTATTTCTCGGGTGCATTTAGTAATTTTAATTGCATTTTGTGTCTTGTTTTTTTATGCTTTAGAAGAATCAAGTACTCATTATGTGCGTGTAAGTATTAGTTATTTTTGGGTTTTTTTGGTGGGACTGGAGTTTGAACTCAGGACTTCATGCTTGCAAAGCAGGCTGTCTATTGCTTGATCACAACTCTAGGCAGTTTTTCTCTGGTTATTTTGGAGATGGGGTCTTGTGAAGTATTTGCCTGATCTGACCTAGAACCACCATCCTCCTGATCTTAGCCTCCCAAGTAGTTAGGACTATAGGCATGAACCACTGTGCCTGGCTAAGTGTTTGGAAACACCAGTTGTACAAAAATGAAAAACAATTTTCCTTTTAGAAGTTATTAGACATTTTTATACAACATGCAACTTTAGAAACTGTAATACTTAAAATGTATAGATGTTTTACCTTGCTTATGTTTACGTCCTTGAAATATAACATTGTCAAATTGCCATGCTGCAGCATGATGGTAACAGTGGCAGTGTTAAGTGTTTATTGCCATTAGAATTCAGTACAGTTAATAATTATGAATATACAGTACATAAATATAAATGAGAACATTAGGGATATGGGATTCCAGTGCTGGATCTTAAGTTCTGGTAGGATTTATTGAGTAGCTGTGTGAGTTTTTTAACCTTTATGAAAATGGGTTTCTTAATCTGTAAAAAGGAGACTACTAATCCTTACACAGTTGTGGTCAAGGGTAGAGTGAATATACTTAAAATACCTACCATTGTCTTAGACATAATAGAAACAAAACATATGCATTTACTACCTTCGTAGTTTTGTTAATCACTATGTTCTCCCCTAAAATTGCAAAGTGGAAGTTTACAAGACAATATGTACAGTTTACCACTACCTACGTTTGATTTATTTGAGTAATATAGGGAGTTATTCATTATGAATTTCACTACTAAAGTTTTGTGTCTGCTTGGATTTTTCACTTGCTGAGTGCTTGATGAGTTCAGAGTGAGTATTTGATATGAATGGTTAACTGTTACTTTGAAATATTTAAAATAATTTTTGATTGTTTTAAAATGGTATATCTCCCAGATACAATAAGATGCAGCTATTAAAATCACATATATACATAAAATTATAAGGGGAAAAAACCAGCGTGTGCCTGTATGTATTCTTTGTGACTGGATTTCAGGGTGAAGTAGGTTCTAAATATATTCCTCCTTTTAAAGTAAAACAGTCCAAAGCTATGTTAACTTAGTGGAATCTTATTCCAGAAGAGGAGAACTTGGCGCCTGGGAGCTCTCTTGGAACGTTTTCCTATTGAGGAGGGGTTTATTTTGGTAAAGTAACACCACCACTACAGCCTGATGGCCTCTGCAGTGGAATCAGATCTCAGGTCACATCAGTTCAGTAGCTCAGCTCTCTGAAATTGTGGGCCACATGAAGAAGGGTTTTTAGAAGCTGATCCCAGTATATTTTCATGCATGTAAATCTGCTTATCATGCCTGTGAGGCATTGAAAAAGGCAAAGGTAGCACATTAAGCTAATGTAAGCCAAGTTATTTTTTTACTGTGTTAGAGCAAAGTTGTTTTAAAAAGTTTTGTAAAGTTCTGTCATATTTCTGTGCAATAAAAGTCACTTACTTTCCAACAAACTATTGTATATCTTATGTAGTTGTCATGATTCCTTCTTTTAGCAGTTGGCATTACCTAGTTGACATCAGACAAAGTTTTGAATACTTTGGGAAATCTCACTAAACTATGAGGATAATGCTTTGTGTGTAGCTATATAATGATTCAGTAAATTTCCTGCAATTCACTGTCTTCCTGATAATTTAATATGGTGTGACTGTTGTTTTTATGTTACCTTTTGCCTTATCTAGCGCCATATTCCTGATTATTCACATTTAATCTTAACCATAGCTTTTGGAATATATCACCATTTTCCCCCGCCCCCTTAAGGGGTACAAAAACTAAGATCCAGAAAATACAATGAAGCGTCCAATGCTAGATAGCACATGGATAAACTTCTTCAAGTCTTTTGACTTCTGATTCAACAGTCTATTGTGCATTTAGCACATTCTAGTAGTCTTGCTAATTGTTTAGAAGTTTATCAACAAGGTTGTAGGATTTTTGCACTGTCTTTCAAGGAGTGCAGAAGAGTTTAGAATTACATGCGCATGTGAATGTTTTCTTTTTTCTTGCTTTTTGTTTTTGGCAGTATTGGGGTCCAAACTCAGGGCCTCTCGCTTGCTAGGCAAGTGTGTTACCACTTGAGCCATGTCCCCAGCCCTTTATTTTCTTGTAGTTACTTTTGAGATCTGGTGTTACATTCTTGCCATGGACAGGGATCCTACAGAAGTCTACCTCCTAGTATGCATCCAGCTATATGCATGTTTTCTAATTGCTTTGGTGAGCAAAGCATCGAGATTCTCACTAAAACGTAATGCATGAAGATTGATACATAATTCTAGCAATGGCTGAACTTGAGCCATGGTGTCCATACCTTATCTGTTAAGTTTCATTTTGGTTCCCTCTACAGATGGGCAAAGCCGCACCTTCCACAGTTAGAGAAACATTTAAAAATAATTCTACAATTAAAATTTTGCAATTCTAATGGAAAGTGGAAAAATGCATGTCTACACATGTTCTTACAATGAGCCACAAAAATTGTCAGTCTCATTTCATAGATGTCCCCCTTCAAATATTACAACTGTAAGATCATGACCCTTGAGACTTATTTTCTGTCCCTCAATATAAATAAAATAATAATTCTTGCCAAGGTTAAAAGCAATTGTTCATTTTTCTCACTAAACCTTAAAGCTCCCATAAGCAAGTGATTAGAAAATATCTTTGGAGGGATGTTATTATTCAGTCTTTTTTTTGAAACAGGGCAAGTTAATTTGGCCAAATTAGAAATTGTTGCCCTGTTGAAAACTGAGGACACTCTCCTCAACCCAGCCTCTTATATGTGACATAATTAATTCCTCAATTTATGATTTTTTCCATTGTAACTAATGAATAGCATGTTCTTTATCATCTCTTCTTCACCACATGATGGCTTGCTTGATGGGTGATATGACATAATTTGAATGCAAATTACATTCATTTTTTTATCTGTTAGCTCTAAATTGGGGAGATACTTTTTCATTTCTATGTCCAAGTATTACATACTAACCACATGTGTACCTTATCTAATTTGTACCTCATAGTATTAAATACAAGTAATATGAGTGTAAGATTTGAAATAGTTTATTGTTAGATTTTCAGTATCAGAAATGAAAAATTGAGATTTGGGATGTCTCAGTGGTAGAGTATTTACCTAGCCTGTGTGACACCCAAGGCTCAGTTCCTATCACTGCCAAAAACAAAATAACATTCCCTTCCAAATCTTTTACTTATAAGTAATTTGACCATCTTTTCATTAAAAAACAAAAAAAATTATTGAAGCTTGATTCCCCTTTCCATAATTATTTTTTTCAACTACAAAAGAATTTTAAAAAATAGGATTTATTTTTAAAATATCCCAGTAACTATTTAGTTCATTATTTTTAGTCATTATGGTAGGGCCTTTTGTTTTTAAAGTCAAGTAGGCATTTATGAAGTTTAACAATTTAAATATAAACAGCTTAGGGAAATTTAATTTATACCTTAAAAGAAAAGGAAAATGGAATCACTTTTTATCATTGTATTTCTGGTTATAAATTTGGTTATATATTTATATTTTGCCCCAGAGATCTTTTTGTTACCTAAAGGAGGCAAAAAATTGCAATAGTGTAGAGGTTGTTTGGAAACTCTTAAAACTTAGTGTAGACATTTCTGTGAGATGATGAAGAGTTTTCTGGAAGAGGTTGGTAAAGTAGTAACTAGAACATAGGCTTCTCACAAGACAGGGATTGAGCAGCATGCCAACCTATCAATGGTTGCAGCAAAAGAGTTTTTTTAAAAAAAATTTTCAGAGTTTAGATTTTCAGTGTTTAAAAGGAAGTATAAAAGAATCTTTGCATGTCTTTTGATTTTGGTCACAATTTTGTAAGTTAGTAAGTTTTATAGTTTTTGTTATAAACACACACACACACACACACACACACACACACACACACACATGTCCTATACCTGATCAAATGTTCCAGATAAAATCATTTAAGGAAACTGCTTCTAAATATTTGAGTATACATATTTGAGTATGTATATGGACAAAAGTTAGAGAAAACCAGTTCAGGAATTACATTACCATTCCTTCATGGTATGTGTGTGTGGTATGGTGTGGTGTGTTTTCTAGTGGCATTCCTCCCTACCCCCACAACCTCTGGTATATTTTCTGTCACAGTGATGTCAGATTAGGTTCTTTGGGGAGCTGTTGGAAAGGAAAATAGCGAGGGAGAAGATTGGATCTTAGGGGAATGACTGGGAGTGAAGGCAGTCTGGGGAACTGGTTTCTATGAGTAGCTCATGGGAGAGAGCTTTTTAGAAGAAGAGAATTCAAGTCTTTGGGGATGCTTGGGGGAATCGAGGGTCAAGGATTGAACATTTCAAGCAAGGCGTCACTGGAATTGAAATAAGCAGTCAGAGCAATGAAGGAAGTTGTTTTGGATGCTCAAAGGAAGCCAGTGAGGGGCAGCAGTGAATTCCTTGAGGAAAATTCCAACTACCTTTATTGTTGCCTCCTTTGGGTTTCCACTGTGTGAAAGGATTTAGCTAGATGTAGTTGTAAATGGGCTGTTCCTGTAAATCTATTGGCGTATGAGAATGTGGTTCTGATTTCCTCTTCTTTCTACAGTCTTATCTGCGTATGGGAATGGCTGAAGGCTTTATTGCTATCTGTGTGTTGCACGCTATGTGGATCTTTTAAGGTGTGACCTTATCGAAGCTGACATCTAAATGCAAAGGAAAATGCAGGGCAAGCTTGTTCTAGTTGGGGTTCCTGTCACCAGACCATAGCACTGTGGAACAATGGATGCTTTACCTGAATTCAAGCAGAATCCCTGTTTCCAAGCCTGCTCCATCAGAGTTTCAAATAGTGCTCAAGAGTAATACACCTCCTTCCCACTCTCTTTCTCTTTTTTATTCTTCATGAATATTTTGGAGGAAAGATTTTGTTGCGACAGTTAGAAAATGTGGAAAAACAAGACTGTAAGGTCAGGGTGAAAGTAGTACAAGATTGGAAGAATGAAACTTTTTCTTCACTCAGTAAAATGACACTTTTGGCCCAAGGCCAGGGAAACATAGGGGAGATGGTGCAGACTGGACTAGCAACAAGTCTGTTAAGGAATGGGCTGAGAGTGCCTTGTGTCCTCTGCTCTGTGGTTTACTGGTGCATTTGAGTTTTAACTCTTTAGTTTTTGTTTCTTAGTGGCAGAGAGCATTAAAGGCAGAGCAAAGCCAAACTTTTAAAACTCTTGTTGGGCAGCCCAATAAGAAAGGCAAACAGGTTCTGTTTTAACTGTGGGAAGTAATGTCTTTCTAAGGGTTTGCAATACCTCTAGGCATAGATTAGTTAACTCTTTTGCCCCCCTGCCATCTTATCTATATTGTAAGTAGAATCTAAGATGTATGAACGTTAAAATAAATCAAACGAAATAGAGTTCTAACCAGAAAATACATTTATTTGCATACTAAAAATCTCCTGGATATGTTATTTATGTAACATAATTAGCATTACTCTAAGTACATTTCAAAATATTCTGTTATTAGCAAGCTCAAAGCAATTTTAACATTACTTTATCTGATCACTATATTAACTAAAAAGGAACTTTACAATGAGATTGTTTGAATTTTGTGTATTTTTCTAATAATTATTATGTTACAACAGTATTTTTAGTATATCTATGTACACCTTAAGCTAGCTCATTCTTAATGTAAATTACCTTTAAATATTGAATTACAGTCTTATTTTTTCTAATAACCCAAAGATTACAAAACAAACTTTTACTGGAGATCAAGTATATAAGAAAACATTTTCTTTGAGAGAACAGAAGTAGGAATAAAAAAAGGCTTTCCCATTTATTCCTTTAAAAAAAAAAAGCCTTTTTATTACCTGACATCTCAGTACTCATTCCCTAACTGTTTCATTTGATGTACATCTGTTAAGTGTCTATCCAACTTTCAATTCTTTCTCTTTCATTTCATTTTGTTGATTTGATAAATTAGAAAGTTATTTTGTAATACACAGTCACAAATGGGTGTAATTAGTCTTTTATAATTGTAAACTATCCAGGCTTTGGAACCAGTCAACCCTAGCCTCAAATCCAAATATTACCATCAGTTGTGCATATAGGTTTATATGTCTGTCTGTTGTTTTTCATAGTCCTTCATTGTTTAGCCAAAGGAATAGTTACTGACTGAGTGATCTTGTGTGAATTAATATCTCTGAGCCTTAGTTAACTTTCCCATAAAAAGTGTGAATACTGGTATTTGCAGTGACTGTTAATACTAGATTATACATTTAAGCCCTATTTGGAAGACCACAGGAGCTCGGTTACTTAACATTGTTTATATTATCATTATCCGTCATATGGACTTGACCCTCCAATTAGTTCCTTGACCCCATGCCATGTTCCTTCTGTTTATTACTGTGCATCCCACAATATTCTAGAGTTAAAAAGAACCATTTTGGGCAGCCCTTTTTCTCATGGTTGTTTCTGACTAGATGGAGTTACACACACTTGTATGTGTAGAGCTGCAGTGTTGCTTAGGGAACAGCCTTTTCCTTTCTCTGGTATAGCTGGAAATGTTACAGGGTGAATACAGTATTTGATTCTCAGTCCAATCAACAGTATTTTCTATAGTTGCAATATGATTGAGATTTCTTCATTTAAATATATTTAGTCTTGCAACTCGTTTTGCTGAATGTGATTTTTTCACATTTTTGAATCTCTGAGGTAAGTTACTGAAATCTTGTAAGATGGATAGATATTTCCTTTAGATATTTTATATTGCTTGTACATTGGGAACAAACAAGGAAGAGTGCAAAAACACTTACTTTGGCAGTTTGTGAGCTGCTCTGATTTATTTTGTCTTGCTGTTATTTAATAGTCAAGAAAAGTACTCTATGCATTTTAATTCAGTATCAAAAATTTTGTCTGCAATTTATTTTACCTTTTCTGCTTTTTTTAAAAAAATTATCATATTATTGTTGTACTGGAGGTACATTGTTTTACTTTCTCTTTATGCTTTAAGAATCTATTCCCTTTGCTTCAACTGCATGAAAGTTGGGCAAACAGATACCTTGACAACTGCCAACAGCACCACGCCTTGGCCTTCCTAGGTACAGAAAGCAGTCAGTATTTCTGTGAAAAATATCGCAAATGCCAATTAAAACATAGCATGAAGGAAAAAAGATGAAAATCACTGCAATTTTTAAAATATGTATTGTATATGATGCTTTCCTGGTCCATCTTCCCCATGCCCCTTCCCCCCCTAAAAAAATCTGTGTAGCAGATTCATGTCTATAGCCTGCAAATTGCTTCCTGTTGGCTCACATGGCGACACTGCTGTACGTGCCAGTCTTGAATACTAGTAACCCGTCATGGATCAGTTCTCTGAAATGGCAGGCTTATTTGTTAAGGGAGGAATGACATTATTTCCTGTCCTTTAGGCAGAACTAAAGTGAGAATAAAGTGATAAGAAAGAATGTTCTTTCGCACCTTCCGTGTGAATGCAGGATCGTTTGTGCTACTGATTTGATTGCCACAGTTACTATCATTAGTATCTTGGACCAAACATGGAACAAGCTGTACTGTATTTCATGTATGATGGAATACAGAGAATGATTAAAAATACTCTGGAAGATTCTGGATTATTCATTTGATAGCCTTACACCATTGTAAACCTGAAGTTCTCTTCACTTGTGGATGTTAAACATTTTAAATTATCACCCTTTTAAATGAAATATAAATCTAATTTGGAGCCAGAGAAAATATTTTCTCTATTTAAACTAATTTTCTTTTTGTAATTCTAGAATCATCTTAATAGTCTGTAGCATCAGTTGCCAGAAGAAACTCAATATGAAGTAAATTTATGTCTTAATTCTTTTTCCTGGTGTTAGGCAGATTGGAGTTAAAGTACCTGTTCCATTTATATTCTGATGTCTTTTCTGCATTACCTGAGACAAAGACACCTTTAGCTTGATACCTGAAATAGGAAAAGTTCCTTCAAGTTGGAGAAATAGTGCTGCTGGTTTAGAGACTGTTACTTCTTATCTTCCTTTCCAATCCTAGTAATGCCATAGTGTTTTAAATAATCAAAGAAAACATTTTCATGGTTGTTTTTTTTTTTAAAGGCAGACTTGAAGGTAATAAGTAACTTACTGATGAACTAAACTTCAGAGTAATGTATCGAAGAATATTTGCTGCCCATCTTACTTTCTTTCATTGTATATTTTTCTCTTAGGGATAGGGAATGTAGAAGATTTTGTCTCATCACTAGTGGGGTGCACATGTATGTGTGTACACACATTCACTGTGTATATGTAGGTATTTACATATAGGTCAGCCCCAATGGGGTTCAGCCATGTAGGTAAGGTCTGTATTATTAATTTACATTAATGACAAAACTGATAAGTTGTGTTAAAACCTACACAGGAGAAACCACCTAATAAGTGTTTTATTTTCTGTGATATAAACTAAAAACTAAAAATTTAATAAACCAATTGACTTTGTTGGTTTAGTATTATTGGGGCTTCTCTTAATATACCCCCAGTGTACTTTTAATGGTTCCCAGAATAGCAAAAGATTTTGTTAAAGTTGCCAAGTGTTCCTACATAAATTAGTGCAAGGACCTTCATTGGATGATTTAAATGTAAGCCTGTGGGTGTACTCCCATTGGTTGTATTTGGCAGTTTATTTAGTGACTGTTATACAGTATGAATGTTTTGCGTCCTGTTCTCTATTACGTTGCACTATAGTTGCTTTTTAAATACCCCTTTAAAATAGTGCATAAAGTATGTGGTTTTCATGAAGGAGCCAATATGGTATATGGACTGTTTTTTTTTTAATTCTACAGTTGGCATGTATCATTCCTAAAATCAAGTATTCTTTAAACAGTACCACTACTGTCTGATCTGTAGACTAGAAAAAGTGTGTTCCCAGTCTGCCTTGAGATAAATATAGAAGTTGAGTAGCTGCTTAAAACTTGGCAGAGTAATAAAATACAGGAGGCTTGTAGTTTGTATTTGTCAAAGTTCACTGTTGTATAGTATAGAAACTTATTTGTGATGAATTGGAGATTAAAAGAAAAAATTCGCCTTTTCCCCCCAGATCATTTGAAGAGTGCTGGGTTAGGAAATGTAAGAAGAGCTGTCGATGTACTCAGCGTCAATTAGCTTAAATGCTGCGTGTTAACATATACACATGTTCCAAGGCAGTTTGTATTGATAGCATACTTGTATCCATAACAATATAACTTTCTTTCCATAAAGAAAACCAAAGTGTAAATGAAAGCCTACTCTTTACTGAATCTAAAGCAGCATATCTGTTACTTGTACACTTAATAAGTTATCATTTATTAAGTGTTTACAATAGGTAACTACTTAAAACATCTCAGTTAATCCTATAAAAGCACAATGGGATAGGTTCCATATCAACCTCATGTTATGGTTGTGATCTAAGGGTCAGAGAGGTTAAAATTATGTGCTGGTGGCCACTCAGCCAAACTAGCAAAGCTGACATTAACACATGATTTTGTTCATGATATGTTAGGTGTCTTGTACTTAACATTTTTGCTTTTCAAAAAGGAAGTAATAACACTGATTGGGTAAAGAATGTTGTTTGGTGCTTGTAGGTAAAGTTTTTCTTGTTTTAATTAAAAGAAAAAATTCCTGTTTTTAAAATGTAATATTTTAATCTGACTATGCTGCATAAATTCCGATAATGTATTTTCTTAATTAGTTATTTTAGGTAGAAGAAAATTTTAAGGTATTTATATAGCTAGGCTGAGTTACATTACTCTTAGTAAGTTAAATTTATAAATTGATCATGCTATTATTAATAACCAATCCAGATTTACCTCACAAATTTCAAATAATTATTTAAATTTCTCATAAGATAAAATAAAGTTTCTAAAGAGAGTATAAAAAGTGTTTTAAACCTTCTTACTTCAAAATATTTTTTCCTCATTATAGAGAAATACCTACCCATGAAAAAAAATGATACCTGTTGAAACTACTCCAGGAATGGAGGGAGAGGAGGATAAAGGAGAATGGTGGAGGGAATGAATTCAAGTATGATGTATTTGATATATTGTAAGAACTTTTATAAATGCCATGATGTACCACCAGTACAACAATAAAAATTTAAATAAAATAGTTAATGAGGAAAAGATATAGAAAAGACAGTAAAAAGCATTTGTACTCCCATCTCACCTGGGTATCACCATCAGCCAAATTTTGTACCATATTTATGTAGATTTTTGCCAAAATGGAATGAAATAACCCAGCCATTGGTTTTAATGTTTCCAGTTCATAGCTTTCTACTATACACTGGTCCATCCCTTTAATGTAATGGGTACATTAAGTAATAATCCTAACCTATACTATGTGCTTACTGTGCCAGGCTCTCAGTGAGTCCTCTGCATTGGTTATTTGTGTTTTCTTACTGGAGTTTCAAAGGTAATTACCATCACCATGCCTGTGTTTTTGGATGTGACACAGATTCAAGCAGATTATCACCCACAATATTTCATTATTGAATGATCAAGCCAAAATATAACCTCTGCAGTCTGATTTTAGTGCCTGCATTCTTAACTACTGTTCTGTATATAACTTTCCAATGAAGGTCTGTTCTGTTTCTTATTTAGCTATTTTATTTAGAGACGTATTTGGGTGATTTCCATCCATATACTATGATAAATACTCGTCTACATTTTAGTGTCCTTAATCAGATTACTTCCTTATGATAAACCCAGCATGGCAGAAGTAGCTCATTAAATATTTTTAAGGATTTTGGTAAGTATTTCAGAACTGCCCTCCAGAGTGTATGTACATATTTGCTCTGTGAATATGTATAAAATCACTTCCTATACTCACATTAATTGTATTTTGCATTCCTTTTATTCACAGTCTATGATCTTAGAAATGTTATATATTTTAAATTTCAAGTATTGTGTGGTAGTTTGTAGTTTTTTAAGAACCTATCTGTGAAATACAGAATGAGTAGTTTGTTTCCTTTTCAGTTCCAGAAAGAAACCAGTTGACTGCCTTCAAGTATTGGTAGCCCTGTAGGAGCATATATGATTTTATTTGATATATATTGGCAGTATTGGGGATTTAACTCAAGGCTTCATGGTTGCTAGGCAGGTGTTCTACCACTTTTGCCACACCACCAGACCTTGTTTTTTTTTTTTTTTTTTTTTTAAGATAGGATCTCTGTGTCTGACTTGCTGACTTGTACTATGATCCTATTTGTGCTTCCTTGTATAGCTGGGATGACAGGTGTACACCATCACGCCCAGCCATTGGTTGAGATGGGGGTCTCATGAACTTTTTTTGCCCAGTTGGCCTCGAACTCTAATCTTTCAGATCTCCCTACCTTCCAAGTAGCTAGGATTACAGACTTCAACTACTGTGACCAGCTCCAGTTAATATTTTGATAGTCATTCTACAATAGGTAATATTTCCATTTACCTGGTAGGAAAATGTTCTAGCTAGGTGGTCAAGGCAGGCACAAAATACCTCATAGAATTCTGTATATCACATGAAATTGTATACTGTTCGATGTTTCTTTAGTAGAGGAGAATTGGTTTGTTAATTTTGTGTGTTAGGACAGGAGATGGTGTTTTTAAAATCTAAATACTTTGTTTTAGTAATTTCCTATTATTTAAAGGGATTTTGTAACATTTTAGTGTCTGTATAATTTTAATATTTTTAGATATTTGATGCTATAATACCAGGACCTTGTTAGAGGCAGAAGAGGAAACTCAAGTCTTTGAAAATCTTCATTGTTAGGTTGGTACAGGAGAGTAAGAGCAGACTTCATCACATCATACCTGTTGATCTTGACCTCACTCAGAATCTGTTGCTACAAATTGTTGATAAATGCAGTTTTTAAGAATAATGTGTTCAGGGTACAGTTGACACGGCTTATAAGGTAGAATCCACTTTCTCAAAAGGCAGATAAGATGCAATTTTTGAATGGCATTGTTCTTTCTGTGGACACAGATATTCACGGAAGGAAGGAAGGGAGGTAGGCACATAGGTTGGCTGATTTTCTTCATGTAAGGTCTTCAACTTAATAGCCTTCAGATCCTCATCAGCATGTGGGCGGACTGGGTTGCTCTATGCTTTCCTCATAGCGAAATTCTGCAATTTAGCTAATTCTTACTGTATTGATATTTTGTTTGACTTCAGCTCAACTGCTAGTCATCATTGACCATCTGTCTGATTACCTTTGGGCAGTGTCAAATGATTCAGCACAAAGACTATCACGGGCAACCCTAGAAGAGGTAACTGACTTCTGGTTTTCAGCTGCCCTTGAAAGTACGGGATAATGGAGAAACAAGTGCTTGCATGCGTTGGATTTTGTTAGTTGGATCCAGCTCCAGCAAAGAGACGACCAAGGTCACGTCAGCACCTTGGAAGGCTGGGAAGCTGGAACTTGAGCAGCTGAGCCAATCCCCAGACAAACAGGTTCTAACCAGGACAAGAGTGAGAGAGTTCTTTGCTTTGGAAATGCTTTGCCCATCACCTATGGCAGTGGTGAATCTATTCATATTTTCTTTCTGCTGTTTGTCCATTTTTGTGTAAAATAGATTAGTTATCTTCATAACTAATTATTATTTCTCTTCATATATAGTAAAAGATAGTTGCTAATTTTTGTGTTGTATTTTGAGGGTTTTTGTTTTCCACAAAGTAAGATGCAAAGGAAATGTTAGTTTTGAAATTAAGGTAGCCCATTGGATACACCATTCAAGGCAATAGCAAGAGGGGCTGTTTGTTGACTTGTCAGCATTTTGTGTAAGGTTAAAGGCAAATAAATGTGGTTAATTATTTCCAGGTTACATAATCTCAGACACTCAATCTTTTGACACTACAGTGAGAGTTTCTTTCAATTCTTAAAAATGGATCCTTAAATTCTAGTTTCAGCTTATTCACTGGCTTTGTTTTTGGTTTTTGTGTTTTTTTTTTTTTTTTTGCAGTTATCCCACAACTCTGTAACTTACTTCCTTTTGACATACAGTGATTTTCAACTGTAGCTGTATATTAGAATCATCTGAAGATGTTTAAAAAATACTAATGCTTCAAGCCACCCCATGACAATTTAATAAAAACCTTGCAGGGTAGGGCTTGGTATTGGTAATGATGGTGTAATTTCCCCAGATAATTCTGATGCACATTGAAAGTCCAGATCCAGGTGTAGAATGCTATAGTTGACCTAAGTTCTGTGATTTTCTGAGTTTCGTTGGTTAATATATATCAACTATTAATCACCCTTTAAAAAAAATCTATAATTCATAGGACCTTTTATTTTTTTCTGATACTGAGATGGAAAAAGTTTCTTTAATATGATCATAAACTTAGATTACATTTAACCAATAATAACATATAAAGATGTTTGATGAGGCCAGGCATGGTGACTTCTGCCTGTAATCCAACTTCTTGGGAGATCGGGAGGAGTTTGAGGCTAGCCCCAGCAAAAAGGTAGCAAGATTTCATTTCAGCCACTCAGCTAGTCATGCTGGTCCATGTCTATAATCCCAGCTATGCAGGAAGCTGATAACATTAGCACTTACAGATATAATTATAGTTATATTAGTTGCTAAAATATTAATTTTTCTTACAGTTTTGAGAGCTAGGCCTTTCCTCAAATCCATTGGGCATTTATTTTCCATCTGTCCCACAGAAGTAAGAGGGTTGCTGTCCAAGTCTGGTCCTCAAATACTAGAACAAAAAGGGCTGGGGCATGGCTCAAATGGTACAAATGGTAGAACACATGAAGCTCTGAGTACAAACACCAGTACTGCCAAAAAAATATAACTAAATAAATTAGAATTAGACCTTGGGACTTAAAATGATGTCTGTTGACAAAAAGTAAACAGAGGAATAAAATACTCCAGAGAAAGACATTTGTTATTAATAATGATTGTACTATAATAACTATTTGCTTCACTTTGTATATGTTCCTCTACAAGATCATTTTATTTTGGTGATCATTTTGTTCTAATTCAGTGGTTCTTTCATATAAGTATATTTTTTAAAGTTACCCACGTAAATCTAGTATTTATCCTGGATTAAGAGTCATTTTTTAAAGTGAATCTTGGGTTTTATTTTGAGTGATTTGTTCAGTGTAGTATTATCTAACGTCCTGATTTTCAATTTAAGGATATGTTTTGGCCAATTTTAATTTACTTTATCCAAAAGAAAGCTATGAATCTGTCTGTCCATCCATATAACATTCATATTCATAGTCACTGAGTAGAACAATGTCTCTCACTGTTATATTTATACTGGTATTTGCTTAGTGCTTTCCAGTGTCTATAACTTTGAGGTCAGTTTTGAACTTAAGATTTGTATTTCTAATTCTGTATAAGGATGTTTGCAAATAACTATAAATAACATTTGAAACTCAACAATTTAAAAACTCATAATTCCCTTGTGCCACTTCACTCAAATTTGTCCTTTTTCCAAAATGCCTTGTCTCTGTCATCAATGTAACTCTCTCCCTTATGTGGCTGTTGAGGCTCAAAGTTTTGGAATCATTATTTAACGCTCATTATGCTTTCTGACATCTTTTATCATCATCTTCATCATCATTATTATTATTATTTTATAGTATCTCTTGGTTTGGTCCTGTCTTCTGTCTTCCTGGGCTTTGTTTCATCTAACTTTCTTACCAGGGGCTAATAACTTTAGCACTTACAGATCTAATTATAGTTGTATTCGTTGCTAAAACACTTTTTTTTTTCTTTTTACAGTTTTGAGAGCTAGGCCTTTCCTCAAATCCATTGGGCATTTATTTTCCATCTGTCCCACAGGGACATTCTGCTGCCTAAAAAACTATCCCTGGCTAGGCAGCCTGTCTCAGCTCATGCATCTCAGCCTCCATCTTCCCATGGAGCTTCTGTCTCAGGCCCCTGGGGGCTCAGGCTCCCTCAGGAAGATGGTACCCAATGACAGCACTGGCATACAGCAAATGCTGAATACCTGCTGAGTCCCTGAAGCTGTGGTGGTCCCTGCCAGCTCTCTTCTGCTATTGCATTTGGTAACTGAAGTTTGTGCTGTGGGCCAATTTATATAACTGCTGGTGTATTTAAATAACAGGTATTTGCTTAGTGTTTTCCACTGCTGAATATTTAGCATCTCACCCCTTTATTTACTTGAGCTTTGTAACTGTTACAGTAGATTAGAAGCACTTTATTGACTCCCTTCCTCTGGTTTCTTCTCCTCCCATCATAGTCAGCATAGTCAGATGAATTTCCCTAGTTTTCTTACTCCTAAAAGATGGAAATTTGAACTCAATTCAGACTTTTTAGCGGTTGACCTTATTATGTCTGCTTAACAATCACCTCCTCTGTCAGTACATCAGGTCAATCTTCCCAAGCAAGACGCTCTCGTTCACCTTTTTGTGTTTGTGTGTTCATTGTTGCATCTCTGAAGTTCTGTATCTTGTGTTGCTTCAAGCCAAACATTTCCTTTAACTTCTACCTAAGTTCTATTCCAGGTGATTCTTCCTCAAAACTATTACTGGCTTCCTAGATTATAATGGTCTTTTCTGTTTAGAGTTCACTTAACAGTTTTGGGCCTCATAAAGTATTACTTCCAGAACTTGAAAGTTCAAGGTCATATAATTGATGTTTCTCCTAACTTAGGAATTCTTTATGCAGAAGTTATAATGTTCAGTGGAGATTTCTTCCAAGAATATAAAGCTGGCAGTTCTGTTCTGGAGCAGTTCTACTTAGTCCTTTATTTATTTAATAAAATAGTTTCTAAAATTTGTTTTTGGCAGCAGTGGGTTTTGAACTCAGGGCTTTGGGCTTGCTAGGCAGGCACTGGATCAGTTGAATCACATCTCTAGCCTCCTTTGCTCTGATTGATTTGAAGATAGAGTCTCGCTTTTGCCCACGCTGGCCTGGAATATCGATCTTCCCTATCTCAGCCTCCTAAGTCCCTAGCATTACAGATAGGTGTGCACTTCTGGTGTCTAACTAATGAAATATTTCTTGAGCAAAATTGTGTGTCAGGCACTAAACTTCCTCTATAGCAACGAACCACAGAAATGGCTCATCCTTTTAGAATTTACAGACTAACATGGGAGAACACATTTAAAATGTAAGCATATAAAGTATATGCATCTAAATAAATATACACATTTATGTACATGTGATAATTTATGATAGGTGCTGAAAAAGAAAATGACTATAGCATGAGAAAGAACATGAGGGCTTTAGTTTATGTTGCATATTTAACGGAGGAGAAATTTAAGCTGAAGCGTGCGTAAGGAGGGGCTCCTCTTTCGTTCTTCAAAAGAGTGAGTGAGTGAGAGGAAGGCTGGTGAGTCAGGTGACGAGAGAGGTGGGAAGGAGGATTATGCTGAACGTTTTTGTGGGCCATGGAAAGAACTTGGGATTTTTACCCTAGACTCAGTGAAAACCTTTTCAAAGAATCTTGAACAGTGAGTTGGTAGAATTTGATGTGCAAGTTTTTAAACGTAGAAAGACTGATTTTCTCCATTACTTCAATAAGTTTCTAGCTAGCCAAATGTAAAGCAAACATTTCATAGAGCAGGAAGTTCTTTGACTTCATTAATTCTCTTGTATTCTTTACTCTAAAGCTGGTCCTGGGAAGGAGATCAGTTTGCATAAGATGCCCAGGGCATTCTTAGAGAGAAAGAACTAAAACCTGGTCTCTCTCAGGACAGAGTTGTGACTAAATTAGGAAAAGGCAATGAAATTCCTGAAATGAAATTGCCCTGAGGAGAGAAGGATATGGGGAACCAGGCTGGGAACCAGCAGAAAAGAGAACTTTTGAGTAACTACCTGATGCTGAGAGGTTGTGTATATGCTGTCATAAGTATAGATTGTGCCCTCGGGAAGAGCAGATGATAATTATAATGTAAACACAGAGATAGAGGACCCTTGACTGGTGGAGGCATCAGGGAAACAGGGTCATCAACCCATTGTGGCTTCAACAGGGACCCAGGAAGGTAGCATCCCAGAGGGGGTCAGCATTGCTAGGTGATAAAAGACCAGTGACCTTGACAGTAACAGACTACAGTGTGTTTGCTACCCATCCTTGTGGTATGGTATGTGCATTGGGCAAGCGAGAATGATGGCCAGCTACATTTGAAGTAAAAATTTAAATATGACCATGATTACCATTGAAACTCTAGAGGAGGTCATTATAGTTACAGTTTATAACAGATGCCTTAGGTCATTTTTTTAGAGAATGGATTGGAAAATGTAAGAAATGGGGAAACTAGTGGGTATTAGGAGCCTACAATAATTAAGTAAAATATATCAGCAGCGGAGTGATGGTGGAGAGTAGAAACTAGTTCTTCTTTTAATAAGATCTCAGATCTTTTTCGATCTTGTATCCATGAAATTCTAATCTTTCATATCTACCTTTAATGTTTATTTTCTCCTGTTTACACCAACTAATTCCTTAAGCGATTGCTTGGATAGATGACTTGTGGAATCCAAACTCAGCTATTCTTGTCAGCCATGCATCATCCCAGGGTTACTAAATAGGCCTTGCCTGTGGCTCTTCAATCTGGGTAAAATAGTCCTGTGGCATATGACTGGAAAGATCTTTTCATGTTAACATCTTTGCGTTAATCAATACACTTTGGGTGTGGTTGTTCAACCTGTTATGAATATACCTCTCATATTATTTCCTGAATATTTCTCCATTTTGATCACAAGAATATTACGAGTTTTGTTTACATGTATATTTAAGTTCAGGATGAACAAAGTCACATTTTCAACTCTACTAGTCTAGTAATTCCATCAACAATAAAAATATCATTAGTGAATCCATATTGGATCATACTTTTTAAGAAGTTGTGACACAAATACTTCCCTACCAAACATGAGTTTTATTGCAAGCTTTTGAGATTTGCAGAATTCATATCCTTGGCCTTTAAATTTATAAAATTAGGTCATCTCTGGTATTCTGGCACCATTCCTCTTCTGTAACATTGCTCAAAATTTCTTATTGTAGGTCTTTGATCACTTCCGTATCTTCTTTGAGGTTTCGCAAATGCATCTCATCTGAACCTGTATTAATTTCCTGGGGTTACTATATTAGTGAACTACAAACTTGGGGATTTAAACAGCAGAAACACATTGTTTCACAATTCTGGATGCTAGAAGTCCAAGATGAAGGGATCATCATTTTTGTTTCTTTTGAGGGATGTGAGGGGAATCTGTCCATAGCTGCTCCCCTATCTTCTGTTGGACTGGTGGTAATCTTTGGTGCTTCTGGCTTGCAGATGCGTCACACAGATCTTTGCTCTTCACCCTGTGTGCTGTTCACTCAGTGCTTCATTGTATCAAAATGTCCCCTTTTTGCAAAGATATCAGCACTGGTAAATTTAGGGTCCACCCTACTCCAGCATGACCTCATTTTACTTTAGTTAATCACATCTGCAATCTTTGAAAAGCTCTAATATTTTTGACTTTTTTTTTTCTTTGTGATACTGGGGGTCCAATTCAGGGCCTGATGCTCATGCATGCTAGGCAAACACTAAGCTAATGAACAATATCCTCAGTCTGAGAGCTCTGTTTTTTTTAACTGGCTTTTTTCTTGGTAAATATAGAGTATGATATAAAACTATTTCATTGTATAATTCTTTTCTGTGTATGTTGTGGCCAGAGCATAAAAAAAAAAAAAGTGAATGCCAAAATGAGCCTTAGGACTAGTGACACAGAAAGATCATGTTCATTTAGTCTGCATAATAAAAGTTAGAAGAAAAAAGAAAAAACCAGCATGAACTTAACCTATAGGCCGAACCTAAATGTTACTAGACCTCACCAGCCATCTTTTCCACATAAGACACATATACTTTAATAAACAGATTGGTTGTTGCTCCTGCTCTTCTCTACCAGCCCCACTGGCCTGATTCATAGACACTCATCTTCCTTACATATTCCTAATTACCTCTAGGAACCCACTCACACATCATATATGTCCAGAACACATTCTCTTAGCTCTCACATGCACACATGGACTGCATGTCCAGGTAACCACATCTACCAATCAGGAAATCCAGTGGCAAAGATCTTTGTTGCTACTACTTATAAGGAGAAGGCCAGTGCTTGTGTCAAAGATTCCATGTGTGCCATCTAGGTTTGGTTGTGGGAACCCTCTCCCTAGCTCCCTGTCAAACCTTGTCATGTGGGTCTTTAGAAATCTCTGCTGGTACCTGTAGCACCAGGACATGCCTCTTGTTCATTTCTATGGAATACAGTTTCATCTTTTTTTTTTTTTTTGGCCTTCATTCCTCTACTATAAGCATTTAATCTTAAGCAAAAAAGAGCCCAATAAAGAACAGATGCTAGGCTGTATTTTCTTCTCTTTCCTCCACCAACTCCCATTTGCAGAATAAGGGTTGTCATTTACATAAATGGTTGCAAACAGAATTAGGGCCAGACAGATGAGATTAATTTTGGGAAACCAGATCTGCCAGCCAAAAATGTCCTATTACATAACAAATTAAATTTACTAATTAGAGTCACTCCTGGTAATTGTGAAATTTCTAATATTTGATCTATTTGAGGAACAGCAAGAGTACTAGTGTTGTTATAGTTGAGTGAATGAGGGGGAGAGTGGTAGATTGAAGTATGTTTCCTAAAGGCCACCCTGGGTTCTCTGGAGAGTGATTGAAGGAGCAGTAGTACAAGCAAGGTGATGTGTGAGGAGTCCTGCATGAATGGGTTCTGAATGGCCCAGCTAGCGCAGTGCCATGGTGAGGGGTGAGGAGTGGTCTTGGATCTACTGGACTTGCGGATGGAGTGGAAGTAGCCTGTGAGATAAAAGGGGTATAAAGAATGACAGCTGGCTTTGGCCTAGGCAACCCAAGGAATGGTGATGTCATTTACTGTTATGGGAAGTATGGACTTAGGGATTGATAAGAAGAGCTGTATTTTGAACAGGTGAATTTTGAGATTGATTTCGAGAAGATACACAGACGAACGAGTTTTATAGTGTCTTAACCAAAGGGTTAAAGAGTCAGAATGTTCTTGCTGGGTAGTACAATTATGAAACCACTACAGTACAGAGGAGGACCAAAGCTGCCAGGTGTTTTTAAGACTTGGCATCCTCTTCTGTAAGTGAACATATAATACTTATTTCACTAGGTTGTTTTGAAGGTTAGATAACATCTATGAAACCCTTAGCACAGTGCCTGGTATACAATTAGCACCTAATAAATATCTCAAGTCATTGTTATTATTTTTGGCAAGAGGAATATACTAGTAAATTAAAATAATTATTTTTTTGGTTTTTTTGAAACAGGGTCAGTCTCACTATCTAGCCCAGGATGTCTTCAAACTTGAAATTCTTTTCTGCCTCTACCTCCATAGTACTAGGATCACAGATGTGTGCCATGGTGCCCGGCAGGAATATTGTTTATAAAGCTGGCTCTAAATAATACTTTGGAATGAGATAGAATATAAACCAGTAGATGCTAATAGTTAGTTTTTTTATGTATACATGCATTCACACATACTTACATACATTGCTTTTTCTTACTTAACTGAGTTGCATTGTTGCATAACATTATAGAAAGGATGAGAGTATTAAAATAAAAAAAAAATATATATATATTTTATATATTTTTTTTTGGTGGGACTGGAGTTTGAACTTAGGGCTTCATGCTTGCAAAGCAGAAGCTCTAGTGCTTGAGCCATACCTCCAGTTATTTTGCTTTGGTTATTTTGGAAACTATTTGCTTGGGTTGCCTCAAACTGTGATCCTCCTGATCTCAGCCTCCCAAGTAGCTGGGATTACAGGAATGAGCCACCATTGTCTAGCTAGTAATTTGAATTTTATAAGCATGGGGGGTTTTCTTTAACATAAATCTGATTGGTAGTGTTAGTATTTGCTACTTCATAAGGTCTGCCATACCTTTATGCAAATCACAGTTCCCATAGAATGAGCCAAAAGGAAGTAACAAGCTGTCTTTAGATCACCATCCTTTCCTGTGCCCTACTTGGATTAATCGTATCATAAGTTTTGTTTCAAGACCTTTCATTGCTCAGGTTTTCCATATTAGACTTTCCCCTACCCTTTCCTTAAGACCTAAGGTTACTGGCATTAGGGAAGTTTTTTTCAGAACAATGTAAATTCAAGAATATTATATCGAGACTGTATTGCATGAAAAGAAAGATCTTTAAGGAGCAAAGGGCAGATCACTTAAGAAAACCACAGTCTCTTCTTTGGCAGTAGTGTTGAACCTGGAGCAAAGCCAGATGTAGCCAGTATAAAGTTAGATTCCATTCCATCAGCATAATAGTTAATAATAGCTGATTGACAGAGATGTGAAGGGTGCCCTCTTTTCCTCCCTCCTCCACCTCCATTCCACACTAACCTCTCTAGGGAATGTGCCATTCCTTTCTCCATTCCTAAAATTCTTTGCTTGAGCACAGCCAGGGGCTGCTGGACTGGTGCCCACTGAATAAAGTAGGTTGAGGGGGTCTGTCTGAAAGAGTTGTCAGTCCCTGTAGTTACTGCTGAAAAAACCAGCAATCTTAACCATCGTTAGGGATGTGGAAGATGTGTGAGCTTCCCCTACTTGAGTGTACGTATGAAAAATAACCAAACTGATATTACTCACCTGAACTAACTTCACACCAGGCAATCGGGATCACCTCTGCTTCCCTCTGCCCATGTTCTTGATAGAAATTTCTTATTCTGGGGGGCTTAATATGAGTAAATTAGTAACAGTTACAGCCTCCAGCCTTTGTTTTTTTTTTGGATGCAGGTATTTGCAGGATATGAACTATTCAAACAGTTACAGCATTCCAGAGATTCTTTCCCTGGATTCTACATGCTTACATTTGGAGTTATATTTAAATACTAAGAAGTATTACTGAATATTGCTGGATGTAAGATCCATTAGTGTAGTATTTAGGTGAAAACTGAAAAGTATTTCCCTATGTTCAAGTAATTCCTCTTCTTAGGAGGGCAATGATTCCAATACTAAGCAGCCTTATGTTCTGTAATTTGGTGAAGTTAGCATTTGGCTCCTGCTGTTTGGGTTAGCAATTATTCTTTACTCTACATCTTACCACTACAGAGCCACTTGCTAACTTTTAATCACCACCTTCTCAAGTTTAAGAACTTGGCCAGAGTGATCCCGGAAAGTCTTAACATTTTCCAGTGAGTAAAGTCCATCTCTTTTGGAGATCTTGACACCTATCATTAACACAGCTGTAACCTCCTTAAGGATAATCGAGGAAGGAGACCTGCCCTTCTGTATAGAAAGCATCAGGTATTTATGAACCAGGATACGATAATTCTTAAATAGACTACATTGTATTGTCTGGCAGGCTGACCCAACATCATGTTGCCTCCTTCATTCTACAGATTGTGTTGTGGGTTTCAGGTGTTTTTCTCAGGTCAGTTTCCCTATCATTAATGCTGCAACACCTTTGCTGAGTAGATATCCACTCTCTCATTCTTTTATTACACCACAGTGTAACCAGCACTGCTGACTCTCAGGGACTGATGAATAAACTCCAGTTTTGCTGCTTTTGTAAATAAAACTTTTAAAATAATTTCTGGAATAAGATTAAGGTGAATAAAGTCCTCAATTAGATTTTTAAATAAAGCCTCCTTTAAATAGAATTGCAGTGAAATATGTTGATATTTAATGTTAATGTGTTAATATACATACCATTCATACTTTAAGATGCCAGTGGTGTCACTTACTGGTAAACAAGAGCTTGTGTCCAGTCTGTTTAACAACACGAGTAATCTGAAAAATATTTAGTTGCTCTCTGTAGCACCTTTTTAATGAAAGAAAGTGCTCACCATTTGAGTTTTAAAAATGCTTACTAAAATTTGCCTTTGCAGCATCTGTTTCTAGGTGTTTTTATGAGAGAAACAAAAATGATTTGGGAAACGATTCAGCTTGATTCAGCAAACATTTTCTGAACATTATTTTGTGCCTGTCACTGTGCTAAGTGTCTGAAACACACAGATGGATAAGCTTGTTCCTGGGTCACAGTGTACAGTATAACAGAGGAGACAAGTGAGTCATTTCACTCCCCTTACAAGTGGCGTGTAGAGTCGTTGTTCTGTTAGAAGCCATTCGTTTTCCCTAAAGTGGTCAGAAAGAGATATTGTCCTAGGAAGTCACATTGGGACTGGAGCTTGAATGATGGGAGCTGGAAAATGAAGTTGGCAAGCAGGGACATGCAATGAAACAAAATACTGCATCAATAGAGTTTTAGCAATTTGTGGCAGTGACACCGGAAAGCATGGAAAAGGTTGCAAATTATGACTTTAACAAAGATTAATATTATTCCAGTTTTTCAGAACAGCAAAAGCCTGATAATATTTTTGCATGTATGAAATGCCTTCAAGCGATGCCCATTATATTATATCAAAATCTTGGGACTTTGTTAGCAACTTAGAAAATTCTTAAGGAAGATACAGTAAAGGCAAACTGTTTCTTTAAATGCTATAAACTATAGAGGTTTTCAGTTGAAAAAGAGGATTCCCTGAGACTGAAGCCACTTAATTTTTGGTTGAGATACATACAACAATATTAAACACTAGTGTTTAGTTCTAGGATGACATCAGGTGACCAAGATAGACATGATATCTGCCATCATAGAATTTTAAGGTTAGGGCAAAGTCATGATTTTTCTCTTCTCAAGTGTATTCTTATGTTAGAGTGACATAGTTGATGTTTGGTTCATACATTTTATCACTTCATGATTGTTTCAAAAATATTTTGTGTAGACTTTCCTACTTCTGTAAGACCTCATATGTAGTCATTTCTTTGTCCCAAGGTATAATAAAATAATCACTAAGCAGTTTGCTAACACTGGCTATAGGAACTAGATTAATATTGCTATGAGCAAACAATACTTTAGGAGAATGCTTTGGAGAGGGAGCAAGGCATTTATTGAGCACCATTGTGGATGAGGTTATGTTTAAGGAGATTTCATATATTCTATACCATTTACTTCTTAAAGTTCCTCTGGAAAGTTATGGTTATTGTCTCCATTTTTTTCAAGCCAGAGGAACATTCCAGGAGAGGGAAACTGAGGTAATTAACACACCCTGTGATTCACAGCTCTTAGTGGCAATTTGGGATTGGAAATTAAGATTGTTTGAAAAAAAATAAATATTAATAAGATTATTGGGTTCCACCACTTGTGCTCTCATTACTGTTGTTATGTGGGTGTACTTGAATAATTGGTATGAGATAAGTTTTGAGTGTTTAGAAAGCAAAGCCTGACTGTTTCTTCCACTAGAGCTTATACAGGTTAAACTTCAAACACTTTAAAAGCATTTTCATTATTTAAGGCAGTGTTAGTTTTAGTCTTACTATAGTTTTTCTAGTTTTTCACCTGTTTGGTTCATTTTAATTAAAGGCTTTGAGAGATCATTTTCTTATAGCAGAGGTATAAATTTACCATCACATAAACACATGAAAAAAATAAACATAAAATGCTTTTCTGGGACTCCAAGTGAATTGCTGAGGACCCTGCAAAGGAAAAATCACAGCCTCTTTGAAATTATGTTTTGCAATTGTATTTTAGAGTGAAAAAAGGAAAATGTGAACTGTCAAAGGTAGTGAAAATTCCCTTAGTTTTTATGGATATAATAAGTAAGCTAAAAACTCCATCCAAAAACAATTGTCACTAACACATATGAGTCATCTTGGTAGTTCTACAGAGTTGACAACAGATATTTCTTATTTGCATACTTATCAGTCTTTGAAGAAGGATATTTGTAACTATTGCTTCATAGCAGGTATCTAAATATCTCTTAATATCCCATATACTGAGGGCTTTGAGAAATTTGAATGTCATAGGGTATCCACTACGTATGTGTTAAAATCCGAACCCTATAGAAGCAGAGTTTTAGAAAATCTTGGCCAAAGGATCTACTTCATGACCATCATTAGCACAGATTCCGTAATAGGCTCTCTTCATTTATCACTGTTGTAAGTATCATCACTTCTGGCATGGATATACCATGATAAGATCACCTACAATCTCCTATACTGGTAGCTTAAAAAAAAAAAAAGAAAGCATTTTCATGACATTTACTTTACTTTGCATATGTGTCGATATGTTTAGGTAGCTAATTTTCCTTAATTTTGCTGTAAACTTCTTGAGGGCAAGGCTCATTCTTTTTCATTCCTTCTGTTCTAGAAAGAAATTACAATAATTTTATATTGTAAGCCTTCAGTATATATTTATTGCTACTGGATTTCATGACCAGTTGCTTCAACATGTAGTGACTATAACACCAAATAGAACAAAACTAGAGGGAAAAATTCTTATTTGGCATGTTACCAAAAATTCTAGATTTCTTATTTGCATAACTTATAGTCACCTTCACCTGCCTTTAATTTGATTATGTGTTTCCCACGTTCTTTATAGACCCTTATTAGGACTATAAAGTTTTTTCAAGATACAACATTTAGTTCTATTAAAATATATTTAGTGATTGGCCTGACTTTGTAGTCTGAGCTTTTAATTTTACAGCTGAATGAGAACTTTAAACATACTCAGGCCAGGACCCTAACATGGGAGGACATTACAGGCTGCATGTTGACTCACTGGTTTAATACAGAATTAACTTAGATGCTAGTCCCAGTTTGATGTTGGTGCCTTACTTTCTCAGAGTCAGTGTGTGTGATTCCAGCTCCAGGGCTTTGAGTTCCTTGCCCTTAAATTTCTCCATGACTGGTTCCTGACTACCAACTGTTTGCACTCCATTTTTTTTTCATGCTCCATTGCCTCTGTACACGTTACTCCCTCTGCATGGATATCCTCGTGCCCAGTTTGACTGGCAAATCCCTCTTCGTGTTTCAAAATCTAGTCATCATCTTTGAGAAGCTTTCCTCACCCACCCATATAACTTTGGCCATCTTCTCCCATATCAAAGTCCATGCATATATCATTGCTGTGCTCTCATAATTTGTTGGCTTTCTGTCTGTTGAACTTCAGCTCTTTTTTGTTAAGTACATGGGTCAAAGTGTGACTGTCTCCTGCTGCTTTGCATCATTGTCTGCCACCTGCTGTATGTCTACTTGAGGTTGTTGTAGGTACTAGAGCTTAATTAAATCTACTAATGGAGTACTCACATATCTTTTTTTTTTCCCTATTCTACCTAATACCCTGATTTCACTGTACCTTTAGGCCATGCTCCAGTTTGTTTATACTGGTATAAGTTATTCTGAACTACCTTGGGTTCTCCCCAGACCTAGTATGTCTGTACCTGGCTTCATGGGCAAGGGCTCTGCTTTACTCATTTTTCTATCCTCAGGGCTTGTGACTCTGACTCAGTTAATAAATGTTAGCAAATGAATAAGGCCTATTAATTTTTTTATATTCATTTTACTGAAAAGTAAACCCCAGCCAAACACTGAAAATAGTCTTTACAAAAGGGATATTTAATAATTAGGGTTGGTTTAAAAATAAGTAGAAACTATGTGGAAGGTAGAGATGGGAGAATGGTGGTTTGAAGATAGCCCAGGCAAATGTTAGTGAGACTGTATCTTAAAAAACAAGCCACATATGGTGAACAAGCCTGTAATCCCCTATATGTGGGAGGTGGAGGTTGGAGGATTACAGTCCAAGATTGGCCCAGGAAAAGCACAAGGCCCTTTCTGAAAAATAAAGCAAAAAGGGCTGGAGATACAGCTCAAGCTGGCCCTGAGTTCAAACCCTCATATCTCAAAAAAAAAAAAAAAAAAAGAAAGTCACTAAATGAATTATAGATAAAATTTATTTACTTTTTTCTTCCCATGTGTATTACTGTCAGCATCAAGGTTATTAGCAATCTGAGTCATATCTATCTATCTATCTATCCATCTATCTAATCTAACCATCTTTATAGCTGCTTCAGCATACATAGAAGCTCAGGCTTGTGCTTATATCTTTTGTTCTTAAGCAAATGTTTTTATTTCTTTTGTTAAATTTTTTTTGTTGTAAGATATACGAAGTGGCATTGGGTTATGTCTAGCGTTTTAAGTGTTAATCAAGTTCTTTGCTAAAAATTGCTTATCAGTTTATCAAATGAGGTAATTGGTTTCTTGAAAAGCTTTTGGCAAGGTTCCAGGAAGTAGAAGAAATGCTAGGTAAATTTTGATTGAGGCCATTGATAGGAAGTCATATACAAAGTATTGTTCATTTAGGATATGTCCTAGCAAGGATGAGCCTAATGTCAAAATGGAGGGTTGGAAAACATGTGGTCACTAATTAAATATCTTAAGGTGTCTAACACTTAAGGATAAATGGAAGTGGTTGCCAAAAAAAGAAAAAACAATAAGAATAAAAAAACCAAGGAGATGAAAAGGCAGGAGAGGTTTTGGATTTACTTAGATTGGCAGATGTTCTGCCAAGTTATAATGGGACAATATGGGATTCCTTTC